>NC_070603.1:75215802-77715802 GCF_027172205.1 Podarcis raffonei
GCTTGATTAAGAGTGTGTCTTAAAATCTAAAGTCAGAACGTAGCATATTTCTTTGAACTCAAATTTAAGTTCCTTGCATTGCTGAAAAGTAACTTTGGGTACCCAAGCGGGTGTTCTTATATCATCGGCAGCATGAGTAAGGATTTTCTGCAGCTTCAGTGTTTAATATTTATAGTGAGAAAGCACTTAGGCAAATCTATTTTAGCTATGTGTAGCTTCATAGGAAACAGATAGCTTACTTGTATTTTCAAAATGACCACATTTTCAGTGGTGAGGCCAGACTCTGGACATTAACCTGTATTCTTTGATGGTCCCTTGCTTCATGGAAACACAAAACCTAAGATTGTAAAATAGAATATACATGCCTCTTCCTAGGAATGGTTTCAGATTGAGCAAACCTTTGGATATAAGGCATTTTCAGATATGATGGGAGATGGTGGCTACAAAAATCCCTTGTCCCCTGCAATCACACCTACCCCTGCTTTCTTTTCCCATCTGCATGAATGGTCGTTTTGTGCAGCACCTATAACCTATAGCAGTTTTCCCTTCCAAAAATCCAAAGTTGATTTTTTTTTTTTTTGCAGTTACATTCAAATTCATTAGAAAATAAACTCCATGAAATTTCAAGCCATTTTTACACATTTTTAGTGGTGTGCTTTCACAGCGCTGGCTCCAAATTAGTGTCCTCATTTTTTTTTCTCTGGCTGCTTCAGTAGGAGACAACTATTGCTGCAGGCAATTTTTCCTCAAATCAGTCCTATAACTGGTTGTTCAGTCTTTGCAGCTGCATCGCTAAGATGTTTTTACTATCTTCCTAGGTACTTTAATGTGATGTACTGAGAAATATATACACTGTGCTGTAACTCTGGTCTCAGCTGAGGTGCCTGATGTTTTAACATGGGGTTAGTGATCCTGGCTCACCCATGTATTATTCCTGCATGCTTATCTCTTCCAGCTGTAGTGGTACAAATACTGTATCCTCCTTATGCTTTGCAGGTTTGGTGGGCTGACTTTTCACAGTGTGGGAAAAAATTGGAGATTCTTCTCACTCTTCATTTCCTTTTCCACCCAAGACTCCCCTTCTCAGGGCTTCTTCCATCAGACTCTTCAGAACTTCATGGTTCACCTCCACCCTGACTGCGACTCTCAGTAACATTATTTCAGAGCTCTGCAGGTAGAAAAGTAAGGATTCAATCTCTTTTCCCTCCTGCATTCAAGATGAGGCAGAACCTTCGGAGGAATTCAGAAAGAGATATTTACTATTTTTATTAAAGAAGCCTCATTGACTTCAATGGGATTATTATTATTATATTATATTATATTTAACTTGTATTTGTAACCACCCTTCAAGGTTTGCTGAAGGACCGTCTATAAAACTTACAGGGTTTTTAAAAATAATAATAATATTTTTTAAAAAAGAAAAGACCAGGGACAGCAGCATCAGGAGAGAGGAGGGGAGGCTGAGGGAACACTTGACAAGGGAAGGTGTTAAAAAAGGGGGGAGGGGGGAGATGCTGCCAGTTCTGCAAACAAGGGGTGGTAAAACTGGGCTCCTGAGACCCACAGGAAAGAATGTAGTTGGTCAAGGGAGTGGACTCAAAAAGGTTGAAAATCTCTGGTATAGAGAAAGTCATGAGGTATTTTTGTCCTGTATTGTCCCCATGCTGCCACCACACTAATATTGATCCTTGACCTCTCCATTCCATGACAGCTGTAAGAAGTACTTTTCCTTATGGGGGAACCATTTTGCAAGATTTGCTCAATGAAAGATTTCACTCCTTGCTTTCTGGTGTTCTGGCACCTGGCACAGAAAACATCACTTCTCTCTCACATGCCTTCTGATATGTTTCCTATAATTTTGCTCTCAGAAACTGAACAGCACCAGGAAACAGCTTGAAAGTGTGGAGCAAATGTCACATAGGTCTCTTAAACCTGCAGAGGTACAATTATTGCTAATACCTACTCTTGTACCTAACTGTGGTTAATAACACTAATCATACATTTATATAATACTTTTCACCCAGCAAAATCATAACATGCATTTTCAAAAGGTTCACTGACTCCTTGTTCAAACTGCTGCCTATACCACTCAAAGGCATCCACCTCTTAGGGATTAATGCAACAGCATCACACACTAATAATGTTTTGCTTTTTAAAGAGCTAATCTCCCTTCCCTGTTCGAACCTATTTTTTTCTTTTAATCAACCCCCTGCTCCCTTATTACAGCAGCCTGACTTGTTCTCCCACCCCGCCCCACCCCCCAGTAACACCTCAGACTGAAAGTAATTAATGCGGCAATTAGTTCTAATGGTTCACAAGATTATCAAGCCTGGCTATTCGAAAAATATGGCACAATTGATGCTCCAAACAAAACTGGAGAGCGCAATGCTAAAAACGTGGATCTGTTGAAAATCGAGCAACAAAGGAATGTAAGATTCGTGTGCTATTCCCATTCAGACAAGACCCTAAGATAATGGTGGAATCACATCCATTACATGAATGCCCAGTCCATTAGCAACATCCTGATGTGAATAAATGAGGACTCTGAGCCAAATCACACGTGTTGTTAAATGTGATGTATATGTGTGAATTATTTTTTTTTGTAAAAGTGATCATTTGAAAGATTGAAAGGAAGCTTCTGTTTTCACCAGTAAGATCTTTCCTCCAGAACTAATAGCAGCATGTGAGACAGGAAGCGTTTCCATCAGAACCAGGGCACAAGGAGAAACAATTAAACACACACATAGAATGCACATATTATAAGCAAGCAATACTCCAAAGTGCTTAATTTTTGAACTTGCCATTTAAATTGTTCCTTCGTGACAAAGGTTCCTGTTTCCAAAAAGTGCAGGAGGGGTACGGATCTCTCCACCATGTTGTTCTTTGAAACGTGGAGGGGAAGGAAAGGCGGGGGGGGGGGAAGATAATGGATTTCCCCCTCCTATACCTACGGACTCCAGTGTGTGGAAGAGAGAGGTCTTGTTCATTTAGAATCCCAAACATGTGCTTATATGATGTGAACCAGACACTGCAGCTTTCTGGGCTGCTGTAATAAAAGGCAAAACAATGGGGGCAGGCCATGCATGCAGAGGAGGAAGAGGAAGCAGCAGCAGCAGCCGACAGGTTTGAGTGCCTTTCTATCAGCCGCTTTTCTTCCTTGTGAGGCATCTGATCATAGCCTGCATTTTTAATCAAGGCTTATATTTTGATCAGATTCCTGTATTCCAAAAATGAGCTTAAATTCACAAATGTTTCTTTCGAGACAGGACACCAGCAGGCAAGGTCTTTGTCAGAGGCCCCTTTGGTTTATTGCGGTCATAAAACAGGCTGGGAACAAAAGGTCACACTGACCATACAAATGATAGAAGACAATCAAGGTTGCAAAAACACAATTAAATAGTAATAATTATTGTGCCTCCCATTAAACTTGAGCCACATCTTCCTAAGGTTAAAAGGGCAAGAGCTAATACAAACAGCAGCTGGCCAAGGGAAGAGGCCTCTCTCTCTCTCTCTGTGAAACTGCTTTGAAGCTTCAGAGAATTTAGAAAACTTATAGAACTTAGCTTTTACTAAGTTCCTTTTTACTTAAACAAGATCTTTGCTTCTAAAAATCTATATATGTTATATGTATGAAATATTGGCTTAAATGTAATTATGCAAAGGATTTAGAAAGTAAGATTCTTATTTCATAGAATCATAGAATCATAGAAGAAGTTGGAATAGACCATGAGGGCCATTGAGTCCGGACCCCTGCCAGACAGAGAGACGCCATCGGAGCACTCCTGACATATGGTTGTCAAGCCTCTGCTTAATGACCTCCAAAGATAAAATTAGCCACCATCTGTTTTGGAGTGAATAGGGCAACAGGGCAAAAGATGAAATGTTAGTTAAGGCGCCTAGTCTAGGGCAAAAGGTTATTTGGTAATTAAGGTGCCTTGTAGAGGTTAATGGCTATTTATTTGCCAATTATAAATAGAAGGAAATATAGCTCTTTGTCTCCCATAAAAGGTAATAGGAAATGGGTGTATCTTTTATGATTGGTTCTAGCAAACAGCCAATAGGAATTTTAACCAGGCTGATTGGACAGAGGCAGCCAAAGGAGGAGCAAGGGGGCTGAGCTGAGGGAATATAAGTGCTGGCCATAAGGGCAGGAAGGCAGGCCAGAGCTTGGTAACCATATACCACTGTGCCTCTCATTTATTTGTCTGACAAATAAATTATTATTTTAATTTCTCTATTGCTGCGTTGAATATTTCATTCCAGCTAAGCGTTAACCACAAGCAGGGTGCTACATTTTATGGTGCCTCTGTGACTCGGATAAGTGGTCTGCTGGAACGCAGCCCCTTCGCCTTACTGGGCAGGGTACAAGAGGGAGGACCACTAACTGCTTACCCAGCGCGCACTGGAACATTTTTTCCAGGGGAACGCAGAAGTCTCGTCTGTCTGATACCCTGCTCACCGACGGCGACGGACCGGGGGGAACCAGAGAAATAAAGAGGGATCCGCTAAGGGTAAGTGCACAAAGGGGTTTTGGCCCTCCAATTAATTGGGAGGAAGAGAAGTCTTGATCAAACTTCTGCGTCTCAGTAAGGGGGAAACTGAGTACGCTACATGACTGGGTACATCAGATGGTGATCTGGTGTAGGGAAAAGGGAAAGGTTGGGAGGTAGAGTGTGGTGAAGTATCCAGCGCATTGTATGTGTGAGAAAGTACAACCTGAGTGTGGAGTGGGTAGTACTTCGGTTCCCAGTAAGGCGACTTCACTGGGCAAGGAACCCCACGAAGCGAGTGTGTAAGTGACTGAGTGGATACTTCACAGGGCCATACAATGGGAGTTGGGGGTTCAAAGGGGGAAAATACACCTCTTGAATGTATGTTAAATAATTTTAAGAAAGCCTTCTCAGGGGCATATGGAGTCAAAATGACGCCAGAGCGCTTGAGAACGTTATGTGAATTAGAGTGGCCGAAACAAAATACTGAATGGCCATCTCAGGGAACCTTTGATATAAATTTAGTAAGCAAACTTTGGACTAATATCGCCAAAGAAACGGGAGGGTGCCCAGAACAATTTTCATATATAGATTCTTGGCTGAGCACATTAAATAAAAATCCTCCATGGATAAGGGAATGCAAAGTCCAACGATGCAAATTATTGGCTGTAAAAGCCGAAGCTAGGAAAGGAATCTTGCCAAATAAACTCAAACCCATTTTTGAGGGACCAGAGGAAGAGGTGCTTCCACCTCCACCCTATGCTCCACATCGAAGGGAGCCTAATCCAAATACTCCACCAGTTGTAACCCCAAGGCAAGAAAGTGGAACGAATAATGGGGGTGGAGTCACAGAACTTGATTCCTTGATAGATTATGATAAATATCTTCAGGAGGCCTTGGAGTCCTATAATAAAGCCCAAGCAGAAGTGGTTATTCCACCTGTGAGTCCCAGTAGAACTCCATCTACAGTCTCCTTTAGTGGACCAACTAATTGCCCACCCCAAACCCCTGTACATCCAAATCCTAGAGAACTATTACAGAAGTTACAGGAAGACCTTGATCGGTCAGCAAGCAATACAGCAAGGCGTATAAAGCTGCTAAAAGAACGCCTTGGGACAGATACCATCCCCTATGATTTGAGGCCCCTAGAGCAAAGCGAAGAGAAAGGTCACGTAGTAGCCCCTCTTAGAAGAGTATTTGATGCACTTGAGGAGCCTGTGCTGGTTAACGGGCAACCCGGACCACGGCCACCTCGAACTTCGACCCTCCAGTACATTCCATTCACAACTACGGATCTGATGAATTGGAAAACACACACCCCATCTTTCGCAGAAAAACCTCAGGCTATGATGGACTTGGTGACTTCAATAGTAAATACTCATAGTCCTACTTGGACAGATTGCCGCCAACTCCTGAATACTCTGTTCACCACTGAGGAAAGAAGAGACATAATTGAAAAGGCACAGATATATTTGCGTGAGCAGGCTAGAGTGGGAAATATTTTTAATATTGACCGTCATCTCCAGGATAACTTTCCTTTGGAAGATCCTAATTGGGATCCAAACAATGCAATTCACCTGGCCAGGCTTACCACCTACCGCCAGACGCTTGTGCAAGGTATCCGCAGGGCATGCCAGAAGCCCACTAATATGTCTAAAGTCTCAGAAGTAGAACAGAAACCAAATGAGAGTCCGGGAGACTTTTTAGAGAGGCTGCAGGAAGCCTATCGTATATGGACTCCTTTTGACCCTGAAGCCCCTGAAAACAGCAGAATGATTACTGCTACATTTGTGGCCCAGTGTGCTTCTGATATTCGTAAGAAAATTCAGAAATCAGAAGGATGGGAAGGGATGCTGATGAGCCAAATTATGGCCATTGCACGCCGAGTTTATCGGAATAGGGATGAGGCTGAGAAACAAGAGAAGAAGAAGTGGCAGAAGGAAAAGATGGTGATGCTAGCCACAGCAGTGAAGCAAGACTACCGCCCTTTAAATGGAGGGAGAGGGCGGGGAAGGAATCCACCACTGGGAAGGAATCAATGTGCGAATTGCAAGAAGGAGGGTCATTGGAAGCGGGAGTGTCCTGAACCCCTGAGGTTGGAAGAAGTACGCCCAGGCCCAGGCCCAGGCTCCGGCCCAAGAAACCAGGGACGGGGACGGGGAATGATCCGAAATGGAAGATATCAGAGACCTGGACAAGGACAGAGTAGAGACAATTTCATTGGACTGGCAGAGGAGGATTTTACCCAAGACTAGGAACGACCGGACTCCATAAAGTTAGGCTTCCAGGAGCCCACGGTCACGATTCAATTAGGGAGCCATTTAATAGACTTTATGATTGATACTGGGGCTGAATACTCAGTACTCCCAGAACTATTGCAGAAAAAGGCATCCAAAAGTGTAGTCATTAAAAGTGCCACTGGTCAGTCAGCTAAGAGGTCTTTCCTTCAACCTTTGGAATGCCAGATTGGGGGACATCGTTTAACCCATCAGTTTTTGTATATACCTGAGTGTCCAATACCTCTCTTAGGTAGAGATATGCTGTCCAAATTGCAGGCCCAAATCACCTTCACTCCTCAAGGTCCAGAAATGAAACTGCCATCAAAGGCAGCAGGAATAATTACCCTCTCAGTACCTAAGGAACAATCATGGCGCCTAATGTCAGCCCTGCAAGTCCAACCCACATTGGATACAGAATTAAACAAGCTCCTCCAAACCCTACAGGTGCCACCAGGAGTATGGGCCGAAAATAGCCCACCAGGAATGGCTAAGAATATAGCTCCAATTGTAGTAACCCTAAAACCTATGGCTACCCCTGTATCTGTAAAGCAATATCCTTTACCCCGGCGAGCAGCAGAGGGCATCCAGAAACATTTGGACCGCCTATTAAAATATGGTCTGCTTAAGCCCTGCCAATCAGAATGGAACACACCCCTTTTGCCTGTTCGGAAACCTGGGACAGATGAATACAGGCCAGTACAGGACTTGAGGCTCGTAAACCAGGCTATCGAGACCTTGCACCCAAATGTACCAAACCCATATACCCTGCTGAGTTTGATCCCACCAGAAGCAACATTTTTTACTGTATTGGATTTGAAAGATGCATTCTTCTGTTGCCGGCTGGCACCACAGAGCCAACCTATATTTGCCTTCCAGTGGGAAGACCCTTTGACAGGAACAAAAGGCCAGCTAACCTGGACAAGATTGCCCCAGGGATTCAAAAATTCCCCAACTTTATTTGGTACTGCCTTGGCGAAAGATTTAACAAGTTACCCCTCAATACCTGGAGAAAAGGTGGTTCTGCAATATGTAGATGACCTTATACTAGCGGCAAAGGATTTTGATACCTGTAAAGAAGGGACAGAGGAACTGCTCCACTTGCTCTGGGAAGCTGGCTACCGAGTTTCCCAGAAAAAGGCACAGTTATGTTTAGAAAAGGTCAAATATTTGGGCTTTGACATCTCACACCAACAACGAGCATTGAGACCAGAGAGGAAAGAAGCTATTTGCCTTATTAAGGAACCTACCACAAGGAAACAACTCAGAGGATTCCTGGGAACAGCAGGGTTTTGTAGACTATGGATACCTGATTTCAGCAGTCTGGCCAAGCCCTTACATGAAAGCACTCGAGGTGCAGAAAAGGACCCATTCGTATGGGGACCTGAGCAGCAACAAGCCTTTTTAGCTATCAAACAACGACTTATGGAGGCCCCAGCCCTTGGACTGCCTAATTCGGAAAAACCCTTTCAGCTGTATGTACATGAACAGAATGGGATTGCAGCGGCAGTCCTGACCCAGAGATTAGGAAGTTGGAACCGTCCAGTAGCTTATTTGTCAAAACAATTGGACTCAGTAGCAAAAGGATGGCCTCCATGCCTAAGGGCAGTAGCGGCCACTGCAAGCCTTGTCAAAGAAGCTGATAAATTTACCTTTGGCCAGACGATGTATGTGAATGTACCTCATGCTGTTCTGACACTTATGGAATATAAGGGTAGTTATTGGCTAACAAACCCAAGGATGGCTAGATACCAAGGCCTATTGTGTGAAAATCCCAGGATTCATCTACGAGTAGTGAATATGCTCAATCCAGCAACTTTGCTGCCCCTACCAGAGGTAGATGATGAAGAATCACATGATTGTCTCCAAATAATGGATGAAGTTTATTCCAGTAGACCCGATCTGAAAGATGAACCATTGAAAAATCCAGATGTTGTATATTATACTGATGGTAGCAGTTACCTGCATGAGGGTGCCAGACGAGCAGGATATGCTGTGGTCACCAATGAGGAAGTTGTGGAAGCTGAAGCTTTGCCTGCTGGCACCTCAGCACAAAAGGCTGAACTTATAGGTTTAACTAGAGCTCTGCAATTGGCAGCCGGATGTAAGGCAAACATCTATACTGATTCTAAATATGCCTTCTTAACCCTGCATGCACATGGAGCTCTATGGAAAGAAAGAGGTCTAATAGGAGCCCACGGGAAGGCCTTGAAATATGGACCTGAAGTAGAAATCCTGTTGGAAGCAGTATGGGCTCCAGAACAGATTGCTGTAATGCACTGCAAAGGTCATGGACGTGGAAGGGATCCAATAACCAGAGGAAATCATGCTGCTGACAAAGCAGCCCGAGAGGCAGCCCAAAAGCCTGTGGGAGGATTTATAGCAGCCCTCATACCAGAGGTAGTTCCAGAAGAAGTTAAACCTCACTATACCCCAGAAGAGAGGAAGTGGGCTGAACAGGAAGGGGCGATTGTGAAGGACGGTTGGATGATCCTGCCAGACAATAGGATTTATGTACCTCATCACCTAGCAGGTACAATTGTAAGAAATTATCATGAATCTACTCACCTTGGCGGTACTGCAACCAGAGAGAGTCTCAGTCGGAAGTTGTATATTATTAACCTATCACAATTAGCAACTTGCATTTCCCAGAAATGTGTTCTTTGTGCTAAAAACAATCCCAGGCAGGGACCGGTACAACCTCCTGGAATCCAACATGTGGGATACGTCCCCATGGAAAGCCTAATTGTGGACTTCACAGAGCTGGTCCCTTCTAAGGGATTCAAGTATCTCCTTGTGTTTGTAGATACTCTTACCGGATGGGTTGAAGCTTTTCCCACCAGAACTGAAAAGGCGCGAGAGGTAACTAAGAGACTCCTCACTGAATTGATCCCAAGGTTTGGATTACCTAGATGCATTGGAAGTGATAATGGGCCAGCGTTCATTGATCAAGTAGTACAAGAAGTATGTCGAGTCCTACAAGTGAAGTGGAGACTGCATGCAGCATATAGGCCTCAGAGTTCAGGGAAAACTGAAAGAATGAATCGGACTCTGAAAACCCAATTGGCAAAATTAACCCAGGAAACAGGATTGGGATGGGTAGATGTGTTACCCATAACACTGTTTCGTGTTCGGTGCGCACCCACAAAAAGACTTAAGTTGTCACCTTTTGAGCTCCTGTATGGGAGGCCGCCCTCCTTTGTTCAGGATATTCCAGCTGACCTCAAACAAATAGGAGACTATGTGACACAGGGACAAGTGCAATCTCTCTCCCGTGTTTTTGTTTCTCTTAACAGGTGGGCCCTCGAGCGCACGCCGTGCAGCATTGCCGAGCCGATTCATCAGTTCCAGGCTGGCGATAGCGTATGGGTGAAAGAGTGGAAACGCGATCCACTTGCACCTAAGTGGCGTGGACCTTACACCATCTTGCTCTCTACTCCAACAGCGGTGAAGGTAGCTGAGGTGACCCCCTGGATTCATCACTCCCGTTTGAAGAAGTCCGAAGGCAGTTGGACGTGCAAAGGTGACCCCTCTAATCCTTTAAAACTGACTCTCTCCAAAAACCCCTGTATCTAGCCCTACGGGGAACGGGCTAGGTCACGGGCAACATTAGACGACCGGCCTGCTGCAGCCACAACCTGGAAGCTGGCTGACCTGCGCACGCCTGAAGCTTGAGGAGCGTCTGAACCAGCGATTGTGAACGGGAAGATTCTCTTATACAATTGATTGACTGCCCCCCCCCTGTGGAACAATTATCAGAGATATTACTCATTGGGGATCCTTGGGACATATGTTTTGGTCTTGGTGGTTCCCCATTTCTGTCACTGGGGGAATTATATTGGGACTAATATTTTTTTGTTATCACAATAAGGTAATCTTTTGTGGAAGGAATGCATATACTAGACATCAACATGATTTTATTATTAATCCTGATCCCTTGGGAAGGGGAAGGGTCCTTGAATTTGAGCAAATTTGCTAAATATGGATTCCGCCATGACCACAATATGTGGGTAGGCTTAGCTGAGATGGTAGCCAATGTTACAAATAGGACCAATTGCCTTGTTTGCTCTCTTGGGCCAGATGATTCAGAGGGAGGTATGCCCTTATTACCAATACCATTAAATGCCATTGGTATGGTAAGCGAAATGCCACACCAAACAGAAGTACAGAATTTCCCCGGATGGAACTCAACTAAACCAATACGAGTTATACCTGTACAAGGGGAATTCTGTGTACATAAATCATCAGAGGCAGCTGATTCTACCATGATAGGCTCTTCTCATTGCCACTATACTTGGGATTATATTAAGAATAGTCAAACCTGGGCAAACGGTACTACCTATCGAACTCGGAATACCTTGCCCTGTGCACCTCCTTTTATTCATGCATGGAAAATGGTGTGGAACATAACTATGACAGAAAAAGGCAATCTAACATACTGCACTGTGAGCTCTATGCCCCTTTTGATATTTCGCCTTATGCACTCCACGTACCAAAAACCTCAGACCCGATGGTTGTGGTGGATATGTGGAGAATGGGCATACAAGAAACTCCCTTCCAAATGGAGTGGGACTTGTTTCCTGGGATGGGTATTACCACCAATGTGGATTATGCCCACTAGTTCAGCCAAGCGTACACGAAGAAACGCTGATATTTCTCATATAGCAGGAGGAAGTACCCAAAGTTGGAGCGATACTGATGATTGGCCACCAGAGCGCATTATAGCCTATTATGAACCTGCCTCCTGGAATCCTGATGAGCTCATACAAGGGGCTCGAGATCCTATTTATAATCTAAACAGAATAATTCGATTGCAAGCAGTAGTGGAACTTGTAACCAATGCAACGGCCCAGAGTTTGAGACTTATTGCACAACAGTTGGATGAAAGTAGAGCCGCCATTTTGCAGCTGAAAATGGGAATGGATTATGTACTTGCCAGGCAGGGAGGCCTATGTGGAGTCTTGAACTTGACAGGGAATGCCTGTTGCTTTAACATTTCTGATAATGGTGAGGCAATCCGTGTGTTGGCCACAAAGATGGAGAATATAGCACATGTCCCAGTACAAACATGGGAAGGATGGGATATGGGATGGCTCACCAACTGGTTACCAAATGTCGCAGGACTCAAAGGGATACTATTGTCTTGCTTGTTTTTCTTGACGGTAGTAGTAATGGTTTTGTGTATGGTGCCATGTATCATTTCATGTTTTAGAAGTACAATTAGCAAGATGATTTCAAATGAAACTTTACCTCATATCATGGCCCTATACAGAGCTTTACCTCAGGAATATGATGAAGGTCAAGCTATCAAGGACACTTGGGAAGGTCCTTGAGCTTGAAAGGGGGGAATGAGGCATCTGATCATAGCCTGCATTTTTAATCAAGGCTTATATTTTGATCAGATTCCTGTATTCCAAAAATGAGCTTAAATTCACAAATGTTTCTTTCGAGACAGGACACCAGCAGGCAAGGTCTTTGTCAGAGGCCCCTTTGGTTTATTGCGGTCATAAAACAGGCTGGGAACAAAAGGTCACACTGACCATACAAATGATAGAAGACAATCAAGGTTGCAAAAACACAATTAAATAGTAATAATTATTGTGCCTCCCATTAAACTTGAGCCACATCTTCCTAAGGTTAAAAGGGCAAGAGCTAATACAAACAGCAGCTGGCCAAGGGAAGAGGCCTCTCTCTCTCTCTCTGTGAAACTGCTTTGAAGCTTCAGAGAATTTAGAAAACTTATAGAACTTAGCTTTTACTAAGTTCCTTTTTACTTAAACAAGATCTTTGCTTCTAAAAATCTATATATGTTATATGTATGAAATATTGGCTTAAATGTAATTATGCAAAGGATTTAGAAAGTAAGATTCTTATTTCATAGAATCATAGAATCATAGAAGAAGTTGGAATAGACCATGAGGGCCATTGAGTCCGGACCCCTGCCAGACAGAGAGACGCCATCGGAGCACTCCTGACATATGGTTGTCAAGCCTCTGCTTAATGACCTCCAAAGATAAAATTAGCCACCATCTGTTTTGGAGTGAATAGGGCAACAGGGCAAAAGATGAAATGTTAGTTAAGGCGCCTAGTCTAGGGCAAAAGGTTATTTGGTAATTAAGGTGCCTTGTAGAGGTTAATGGCTATTTATTTGCCAATTATAAATAGAAGGAAATATAGCTCTTTGTCTCCCATAAAAGGTAATAGGAAATGGGTGTATCTTTTATGATTGGTTCTAGCAAACAGCCAATAGGAATTTTAACCAGGCTGATTGGACAGAGGCAGCCAAAGGAGGAGCAAGGGGGCTGAGCTGAGGGAATATAAGTGCTGGCCATAAGGGCAGGAAGGCAGGCCAGAGCTTGGTAACCATATACCACTGTGCCTCTCATTTATTTGTCTGACAAATAAATTATTATTTTAATTTCTCTATTGCTGCGTTGAATATTTCATTCCAGCTAAGCGTTAACCACAAGCAGGGTGCTACACTTGAGCAATGAGAGAGGCTTGATGGACAGAGGAGGAAGAAGCAGTGGTAAAAGAAGCATTGGGTAGATTCACTGCCCCTCCCAGGGGCTCCAGATCCGCTGCCGAATCTTTCACCTGTGAATTCACTGTACTTTCTGTGCCATCCTTTGTCAAGCTGGTGCCCTTCAGATGTTTTGGAAAAGAGCCACCGGCCCCATCCAGCACATGCTGGCCAGGGCTGACTCTCACAGCTGCATATTCTTTATTGTTCAAAAGGCACTACATAAGAGAACTTCTGGCTGCACATTTCTCTGGGAGTCAATTATGTTGAATTTAGTAGGACTGACTTCTGTGCAAAAACGTATAGGTTTGGACTGCATATTTCTTCCCTTATCCAAACATCTCGCAAATTAACAGTGTTGCAATATAATATTGGCTAGCTGGTATTTGTTATTTGGTACATTCAAGTATGATAGCTTCAATATTATTACAATGTTTGTTTAAGCTGTTTGCCTGCTTGACATGTGAACAATGCACAAGAGCCTTCTCTAAACTCCTGTTTGTGTAGCTTCCACTGTTTCTCAACAAGACTAGTCTCAGTGGACCTGCTTGAACGTTTTGCATTTTAAAGTTTTTATTTTATGCCTGAGGTGCAATATTGATGGCCTGACCCACAACCTGCACCTGGGAAGATCTGTTGCTTTTATATCATTTGATGGTCAGTTTTGGTTTTGCTTTTTCTGAGGTGAAACCCTGTTCATACAAACTACTACAAACTTGTGTGACCGTGTTTTAGCTTGACCTAATTGTTGATGCGGCAGCACTCTGTCACAAATGAGTGTTCAGTGTCACAAGGCCACATCTGTGCTTATTGGTATGCAGCGCACTTAATCGGCAGGTGCATTATTATGTAGAGCTGTCCATGCCTTTTCCTGGTGCATAACAACACACATGGAACTAAAGTCAAGTGCAGACGAAAGCTGAATGCTGAGCAGGCAACAGTGACAGAGCTCACTCTCTTTCTTCTGACTCTGTGTATGAGGGCAGCTTTTTACTGGCAGCCGCTTCTATTCAGGATGTTTTATATTCTTTAAATAAGGGAGGGAGCACCCTAAACTTCTGGAACCACACTTTACAAACTCCAAGGTTTGGAATGAATAAAGGTAAAGGGACCCCTGGCCGTTAAGTCAAGTCGCGGACGACTCTGGGGTTGTGGCGCTCATCTCGCTCTATAGGCCGAGGGAGCTGGCGTTTGTCTGCAGACAGCTTCCGGGTCATGTGGCCAGCATGACTAAGCCGCTTCTGGCGAACCAGAGCAGCGCACAGAAACGCTGTTTACCTTCCCGCCGGAGTGGTACCTATTTATCTACTTGCAATTTTGACGTGCTTTTGAACTGCTAGGTTGGCAGGAGCAGGGACCGAGCTGAGCTCATTTTCTCTGTTATCAAGCCTAAACAGTTTGTTTTTGGTGGGGACAGAATATTTATTTTTAAAAGTAATTTGAGGCATGGATAGAAATTGAACAGCTGGTGGGTAACAGGAGTGTGTAGAGTCAAGGAATGATCCTCTTTTAAGGAGCAATAACCTTGGGGAGAGGGGCTGTATATGGGTCTCTTGACCCATTAATTCATGTCAGCAAATACCTGCCTCAGATAATCCAGAGATGGGCAACTGTTTTCTGACATTCCCTTTGGGGTAATCTGTGTGTGTATGGCCCTAGACGAGTGGTGGGCCAGCCAAAGTCAGCAGTAGGTGGGGTCAGGGCCAACATTTGGGCAGGGCAGCCCCTTTTTTCTCTATCTCCAGCTCTTACTGTCACTCCCCACTTAGCAGGCTGCAGGGGAGAGCCAGATTGCCCTTGTCAGAGGTATGAACTGATCACTTCCTTTTGAAATTAGACCAAAGGCCACAGGTTGCCTCCGGTGAGGCAGTTCATTGCTGCTGCTGCTGCTGCTGCTGCTGCTGTTCTCCTCAGAGGCTGAATTCTTTATTGAAAGCCAGAATTCACCAGTGAAACAATTATAGATGTTCTCCAAAACAAAACATTAGGCAGCACCACGGTTGCCTGGAATCCTCCCTTCTCTTCCCTACAATGTGTAATAATGAAAGGCATGATAGATCTTTTGTTCCACACTAAATCACTGGCAACCGTGGGATGAGAAGTCACATTACTATATATTACAGAGGGAAAAGAAGAAACCAGACTGTGTGGTTAATGTTTTTGGCACCACCACTATGTTTTTTGGTGATGTCTTATTCCACCCTCAGGCTCCTGTAGATCTTGCATCTTAGACCAATGATCTACATATGACTTCTGCCTTTGCCTGAATGCCTGTGCCTTTGAAGTATCTTTGAAATGGGTGCTGCTTGGTCTGAAAGCTTCTCTTCAAAGAGAGGTTTGGCAAGGTTCTCCCTCCTCCTCCCTTTTCAAACAGTTATTTTTCTCTGTCTTATTGCTCTGCAGAGAGAAGCAGGGTTCCAGGGACCTGCCCCCCCATACACACTTCTCAAAGTACCCCCCTCCCCATTTAAGAGTGGATTGAATCAGGGGCAAGGCAAACATGTCCAGAGGCATCAAAGCAACAGGTTGCCTGGACAGCAGCAAATCCACTGAATTTCACTGTCTTCAGATTCCCTGGGTGGCAAGCCAGTGTGTTAAGAGACCTATCACATCTAAACAAACTCTTGAATGCAGTTATAGCCACAAAAAGCCACTGCGCCAATATGACACTTTTCTCCTTGCAAGCTCTGTTCCTTGTGTGTATCAGGGTCATAACAGCCATCTGCCAGCAGCCAACTTTGTAACCTCTCTGTTGTCCATGCAGGGGCAGTGTAGCAAATTGTTTTGCAGTTTATGAAGCATCAACAAATACCTGACGGTTCTGTACCTTCCCTCCTGCCCTGCCAGATGCTTGGAAAGAACTGGAAGATTGTGCAGTGTAGCAGCTCTAAGAGAGTCCCCAAGTCGACTCTCACTTCTGCCACGAGCTCATTAAGTAGTCTATTAGGCAAGCCTCTCCCGCGGACTCAGTCCTTAACACACAAACGCACAGACACGTGTGCATGTGCACGCACACAGGAAAAACTGCAATATGGAGGATAATATTTGACCTGCCTTACAAGATTGTTGTAAGGACTATGGCTATATAATGCATGTGAAGTGGTCTGAACACTTGAAAATGCGACACAAATGTTTATTGCTGCTATTGCTGTTATTTACCCCATTTAAGGTGACTATCTCTTTCATATTGCGGAGAGAATAATTCTAGCTAAGGTGTGTAACGCTTGTTGTATAGTCCAAATGTGCTGACGATTGGCATGGATGGAATCTGAGGAGGGGGGAATTCTCTTAAGACCCAGATGCTACAAGACAAAACATTTTGCTGAGAACAGAAGAGAAGCCGGACACAGCACCACTGGGAGCTCTCAAGAGATGCCCCTGCCCCAGGGTTCAAGGGCCATATTTTTTATATATCCTACTGAGGGAGGAGGCTGCCTTTTATTTTATTTTTTTGCCTGAGGACGTTTCATTCAGTATATGTATTCTTGTGGAGGTCACACATCACTGGGAAATGAATACGAAAACTGCCTGGAACATGCTTTGTATACAGAGTGGAATGGTAGCATATTTTGTTGCTGTTTATCACAGAAAACAGATGTCATTAAAAAACACTTATGCCTTGTATTTGCAGCTGCAACCTTACTTCTTTTAACAGCAGATTCTTAAAATTGTGCTATTGTTGTGTGTCCCCCACCATGCTGGAAAAAAGGGCCTGTTTATTTCAGCTTCTTCCCTTTGGAAGCACAAAATCCATCAAATTTGTTTTGACAGTATCTATCAAAATGACCCTCTTTAGAAGAGACTAAGGCTCAGTCTACACAGGCAGAAGAATGACGAGCTAGAGTTCTGAGGTGGTACATCAGACTGCTTCGGGCTGCAGGAAGGGGGTGCCATTTTTGAATGCTCCCTCATGCTTTTTTAATGCCTGCATGTAAAGAAACAAGATTCAGATGCTTTCTTCTTGCTCTGCTGATTTTCAGCTTACTGAGACTTGTGTGTATGTGCATGTTTTTACACAGGTGAGTATTCAAAAATGGTATCCCTATCTGCAGTCCCATTATTCTACTTCAGAATTCTCTGTATTTGATTCTGGTTTAACATTAAACACCTTTTAGTTTAATATCAAACACAGAGCCACTACTGATGTATAGGTTTGAGTGTTGGACTAGGACTCGGGAGACCAGGGTTCAAAACCCCACTCAGCCATGAAGCTCACTGGGTGACCTTGGGCCAATCACTGTCTCTCAGCCTAACCAACCTGACTGGAAGTTGTGAGGATAGCACCGTCTTCCCACACACAACCCCACACACTACTTTTCAAGGTTAGCTTAGCAACCACAGTGCCTTTCATTATTAGGCTCAGTACTAAAATACATCTGTGCTAAGCTTTGAGATTGTTATGTATGCCAGTAACATCAGAGGAAGTGTAGATCATAGGACAGCTTTGCACATCATAACTGCTGTGATGTATTGCAGATAATGTTCCCCAGGTGTATATATGTGTGCCTTTAACATGTATGTATTCAGACATTACTTCCACACTTGACATGTTTCCTGAGGAAAACACTGGTGTAACAATGGCATTTCTTCTCACAGCTGTGGTAAGGTGTAGCACTGTCTGTGGGGAAAGAGGAGCAGTCGTAAAAGCCAGTACAAGGAGCAAGAAATGCCTGTAAACGTTTGCATTCTTTATCAGGAAGATGAAACGGGGTTGGAGATGGCACAAAACTAGCCTGTACCAACCAAGCTGAGTTATTCACCCAAAGCCACTGATCTTTGTTAACTCAACAAAGCGGAATCCTGCAATGGCTGCTGTAGAACTCAGTGTTCTTCCAATGGGGCCAGCAAGTGTTTCCTGTAGGCCCCTCTGAGTAAATGGAGAGAAAATGACCTGCTCTCCCTTAATTAATGGGAGGCCCAAGCTCAAAAAGGGAAGAATGAAGGCATATTTGTGTGTATGTGTGTGTATATATATATATTTGTTAAAGACTGTGTGTACATGTGCATATGGGTGCATGTGCAAACATGTACGCTCACATGGGAGTCTCCCCCCTGCTCTGCTCCTGAAAATAGGCAGCCCCATAAGTAGACATCAAACGGACTCTAACAGAGTAATAGATCCCAGATTTCATTCCTCCCCCACACACCTTCTTAACAGAATATCTGTGTTTGTTCACTCTGTTGTCTGGCTTCCTGTCAAGATATCCTGCAGCCAGCCTAGAGCAGCTCCTAATGGGCTGCCAGGGGATTTAGTCTGATACGAGTGTGTACCAGGTGCTGACAGCTTGCTGGAGCAGCTCGCTCTGCTAGCGTGATTGGAAATTGGTCTCTCATTTTCACCCTGTCATAGTGAGTAGATAGCAGAGGGATGAGCAGGGATGCTCTCTTTCTGTAGATTTCCACTACTGTGCAAGGTGGGGCATGGGAAGCTTCTTCTGCCTGTCAGGAATTTGCTCAAGCACATTTCTTCCCCTACCTCAGCACCTCAGCTCTTGTCATAAGGGGGCAGCTCTCAGGTTAGCCTTATCAAGCCACACAAAGCAGTCCCCCTTTGGGCAGCAAGATTCAGAGGCAGGTGCCATTTTCCTGCATCCCTCCTCTATCTCTGCATGCCATTTTTAAAAAGAAAGAGAAAAGGTCCCGTCTTGAGGTTTTGTGTTTGTGTTTTCAACATTCTCGGATGGGAAAAGGTCTCAGGCCAGCAGTGGATGGGCCATAACATTTAAATATGGCTGCCAGGTATTGTCAGCTTGCGCAACAGGGGAAAAAAATCTCTCCCCAATAGCTCCTCACATGCACCAATTTAATTTTTAAATGTACCGAAAGAAACCTTACTGATAAGAGGAGCCTTGTAAAGAGCTTCTTATGTGTTTGTCTATAGCAAATAAGAACCATTGCCAGGTGAAAAGGAGGGAACCAAAACACATAGGTTCTTTCTTTTTTAAAGGTGATCATGGGCTAAGTGATGGTCAATGAAGCTAGTAAAAAATTGTCTTAAAATGTTTGTGGGCTTAATTTGCAAGACTGCTGACAAGGGTATGGCCCAGGGCTCCCCACCCCCCAGGCAGAACATGCTGGAACTCAGTTCCAGCACCTCTCAGGTGGGTACCATTGCCATTCTAAGAGGTGTTCTTGATGAGTTCTGGCACCTCTTTTTCTAGAAAAATAGCACTGGTATTGCCTTTTCGGGTCTAAAGAAAAAATGGCATATAGGTCTGGGTTTGGGTGTCTGAGATTGCTGACAAATCCCACATTTCTGGTATTCAATTATTTTTGAGATGGTAAGGTTTTGCAAGAATGAATACAAATTTGTTTGCTTTAATGTCCTTCTGGAATATCTCTGAAGGGCAGACAGGACATTCCTTGGTTGTTTTTGTCTCTCATTTTATATAAAGCTGAGAAAATTGCCACTCTAGGCTACAATCAGCATGAGACTTGTATAGTCAAGTGATAGGAGGGCTCAAATAAAAACATGTAAAAATGGAGCTGAACCGCAGTCTTTTGTGTGTGTTTTCTTCTTCTTTTATTTTCAGGGAATTGTTTCTCATGGATCAATACCATGTAAAATTCACTCAGGAGCCATATACAACAATACTTATGGGAAATGCACATATATGTGGGAGCAGAATAGTGGATAGAGATTTTGCAAGTAACTCTAGCTCTGCTGGCTGTGGGAATACTGGTAAGTGTTTAATTTTTAAAAACCTTTTTAAGCCAACTAATATCTAGATTCAGTTGTAATGTACGGAGTTGTTTTGCTAATTTAGTTAATATAATCCCTTGCTGAATGAGATGAAGAGGTGGGGCCTGAGCCTGCTCCCCTTTTGCATGTATTTCACAGAACAAATCCTCAGGTCTAATCAGTTTCACTTTTCTTTTTTAATTATTGGACAAGGGAGAGCAGCTGCAGTTTATACCTAGGAAAATACAGCAAATACCACATCCTGCAACAACAAGGACACAAACCATTACAGTGGTACCTCAGGTTAAGAACTTAATTCGTTCTGGAGGTCCATTCTTAACCTGAAACTGTTCTTAACCTGAAGCACCACTTTAGCTAATGGGGCCTCCTGCTGCTGCCGCGCCGCCAGAGCACGATTTCTGTTCTCATCCTGAAGCAAAGTTCTTAACCTGAAGCACTATTTCTGGGTTAGCGGAGTCTGTAACCTGAAGCGTATGTAACCTGAAGTGTATGTAACCCGAGGTACCACTGTATATTAATACATACTCAAGAAACCAATGCAAGATCTGTGCTAATGTCACCGCAGCAGCAAGCTATTAGATGTTAGGAACCTTAAAAGTTGCTTTCTTTGTTTTAGAGACACTATCTACTGTATTCAGCCACAGTGAACTTTCCAAAGTCAAGGTGAGGGAGAACCTGTTTGGGGGTGCAACAGGTTTCTGTTCACACAACAGGACTTCACCTTATTACCCTCCCTGCTACAGTCCTCAGACTCTCAGGGTCTGGAAACCAAGCCTTATGAGGGAGTCAGGTATGCTTAGTCTGGAGAAGAGAAAACTGAGAGGTGATATGATAGCTATCTTCAAATATCTGAAGTGCTGTCACATAGAAGATGAAGCATGCTTGTTTTCTGCCACTCCAGGGGGTAAGACCTAAACCAATGGATTAAAATTACAAGAAAGGGGATTCTGACTAAGCATTGAGAAGAACTTTCTCACTGTAATAACTGTTTCACAGTGGAATGGGCTACCCCAGAAGGTGGACTCTCCTTCATCTGAGGTTTTTGAACAGAGGTTGGATGTCTGTCTGTCAGGAATTCTAGCTGTGATTCCTGCATTGCAGGGGGTTGAAGTAGATGACTCTGGGAATCCCTTCCAATCCTACAATTCTAGTATTCTATCTGCTCTGGGAGCGAGCCCCACTGAATTCAATAGCACTTACCTTTGAATAGACACGGTTAGGATTGTGCTATAACACTCTCTTAGGAAAGTGATTTTTTATATATGAAATTATTAATCTGAAATATTTTTGGTATTTTTAATATGAAGTATTTAAACTATCTAGACCAAAATAACGACATTTTTGTTTCCTTTTCAGAGATGCCAATGGATAGTGCGTCAAGACAGCCCCAAATTATTTTGGCCGCATCAAGTTTAAATGTCTGCGCTTGAGGCTTCTGGAGTGCTGGGTAACAAGACTCCAAAATGTGACTCCATGATGCAATTCCAGGGTGCACATTAAGCAGAGGTCTGCTTGGATTCTTTGGAGAAAGCCCTTCCTTAAGGGTCCTATAGAATCCAGAAAGGGATGTCACAGGACAGCAAAGCTGTTCCGCTGTTCTTTTAATTTTTGCTACCTTTTAGGGGTCTTCTCTTTATTTCTACCATCTTGCCAAATATCCTTTCTTACATCAAATTTTCCTTTCACAACTCAAGAGGTTGCATTACCCCACAGCACTTTTGGCCCAGGGATTCTCCATGGTGACTGACTGGACAACTTCCAATACAGCCTACACCTGCCTTTTTGATCAGCTCCATTGAGAAATGCATGGTGAAGTCTGTGTAGCAACAACCTTCATGTTGGGAAGAGAAAAGGGCATCAAGGAAGGGTTCAGACAATGGTTATTTCTTCTCAGAGGCTCATCTTCTTACCGGATGCATCATTTGCCCCACTGTCTTCTATGGCTTTTTATTCCTATGTGATTATATTGCTAATTTCATATAGGGATTGAAGCCGTGCAGTACGCTGGGGGTTTGCAACAGAGGCTGCTCACCTTGTTCAAGTCAAAGCCTGTTGGAACAGCTCAGTGTCATTCATAAAGAGGAGAGACCTCTCATAGGCAGCCATTCACTAGGGACCATTCCTCCTCCTCTTCCTCCTCTGATGTTGCTGTAGCTGCTTCCCTTTGCATGCTGCCCGGGCAAGAGTGGTGCTAGGCCCAAGTACAAGCAGTGCCTTATTCTCCTACTCCTTCAGATAACAATTTAGAAGTGATGGGCATGATTATATGCAGTGATGACCTGCTTTCCACTGTGGCGTGTGTGTGTTGCATTACGTATGCATGCAAACATGTAGCATTCCACTATTTAAGTGCATAAGAATGGCTGCAGTATTTGCCTTTAGTAAGAACCCTAAAGACTATGGAGGGAATGGATGCAGGGAGGACATGGCGGCCTAAGATATTTTGGTGCCTGAGGCGAAACGCCCTGCTGCTGCCCCTGCTATGGTGGGGGAGGTTCTGCAAGAGTTTCTTCTGGGGGTGGGAAGAGATTTGGCAAGGGTATGAAGAAGCCGTTGGCAATTATCCCTTCCCACCCAATGGCAAAGCTAGGTGGTGGAGTGCTGCACTACTCTGCCCCCATTGAAGCCTCTGTTACCTGGATTGCTTCTCCAGCAGTGGTGTTTCAGGGCACTCGCAGGGGCGCCACCTGTGTTTCCGCCACCTAAGGCAGCTACTTCACCCCGCCTCATGAATGGGCTGGCTCTGAGGGAAGAATATTTTCACCTGCCCATGCTCTGATAAAGGGCTGTCTTCCAAAACTGAATGGCAGTGCAAAAATGTGATGAACCATGATGTGGGGTATGCGGGTGTGTGAATGGAATCCTAATATACAGCAACATGCTCTCCAGCCACTTTGAAGGGCACCTATTTTGTCACAAGATGTACTATGTATATAAAGATGCTTTAGGGTTCTGCAACTTCTACTGCAGCAATTCTTAAAATAAAAAGGGGAAATCTGAAATTATTATTGTGCGAACTCAGTTCAGTTTGATTGAGAAGCAGCCCCTCAAAGGAAGAATTGTCACATCCCTTTTATGCTTATTTCTCTCTCTCTCGGGGTAATTTTCTTCTTGGCCTGTCATTTGGGGCCAAGAATAAACTGGCTGTCTTACCCCGAGATAATTGTCCAGGGCTGGTGGGAATAGTAAACCTTCTGCCTTGTCTGTTAGCTTTTTGGAAGAGAGCCTTCTCTAGTCAGATTCTTTCATATCTGGCCATCTGCACAGGTACACCTTAAGAAGCTTGGCTTTTTAACTACAGAAAGCGTGCCTGGAGCAGTATATTCAAGCCCCTGCTTCTAAGCAGTTTTCTGAAGTATTCCTCCATCACCACCGGAAGACAAGCACACTCTGGTATTACACATGAAGAAAGGATGAGAGGCAACATATTTAGGGGTATGTGTGAGGCTGAGGAGAAATTGTTAAAACTTTCACATTCTTGCTGGTGTCTTTGCTACATGCCTTTGTTGTAAGGCAGGTTAAGTTGCTCTCTAGTTGAAGTTTTAAGGTCATAGAGCCCACTCTTCTTTCTAAAACTTCACGTAGCATGTCTTACTGCAGGGCTGATTCTGTGTGTGCGTGCGAGAGAGAGAGAGAGAGAGAGAGAGAGAGAGAGAGAGAGAGAGAGGCTGCTGACAAATTATTGTGCCCGCGCTGCAGTCTGATAGCCTCAGCCTTCATGCAGGTTTAGGTAGCATTACAGAACTAGGGAAGAGGTGCACAGACTTTGATTTCTCGTCAGGATTATATAATCTTCCTCCAAGTTTCTCAAGGGGCATTTGGGGCTTTATTATTATTATTATTTTTTATAAAATATTTATTGAGATTTTACAAAGACATAGGTTTACAAAATACAAAGAAAACATATGGAAAGGAGATAAAAAAGAAAACATACAAAAATACATAAAAAGGAAAAATAAAAATACAAAATACAAAAAACGAGTAGATAAAAAAGAATTAAAAACAAATCCGTTTTTTATAATTTTAAACTCGTTAGCTTGTTTCCTTGACCTCCTCACACCTCCCCTTTTTGTATTCCCATTTAAATAATCAAATCAGCAAATCCTTACCCTCTTTCGTTTATCTTAACTCTGTAACTTAACATATTATAACTCTATATTTTCATCCATTATCAATTCATTTTTGCATATTCTTATTAACTTTGTTGCTAATACCACTTATTTTCAATCCAACATCATTTTAACATTCATTAATTTTACAGTGTTTCTGCAGATAGTCTTTAAATTTCTTCCAATCTTCTTCCACCAACTCTTCTCCCAGGTCTCGGATTCTGCCAGTCATTTCCGCCAATTCCATATAGTCCATCACCTTCATCTGCCACTCTTCCAGGGTGGGTAAATCTTGTGTCTTCCAATACTTTGCAATCAGTATTCTTGCTGCTGTTGTTGCATACATGAAGAAAGTTCTATCCTTCTTTGGCTTTTTTTTAAAGCATGTGTTAAATCTGTCACGTTGGTGCAAATGGGTAGAATTACTCAGTTTGCTGAAGAGATTATAGGAGAACCTTTTCTGCTCACTTCATAAAAGGAGGTCCCATTAAGCACCGTGTGAAATATTAGCCATTAATCAGCCTCTGCACAGAATAAACTATCCATACTTATCATTATCTGATCCTTAATGAAGCGGTAATAGGAATGCCGTGGAGCAGGGATATTAATGTCCCCTAAGAGGCCCAAGCGATGGTAAGGCTAGAAGCCAAGATTTTTAATTCAGTTCCAAAAGCTTCCATAGTTAATAAGGTTGCTACTTATCCCAACCATTAGCACTTGTTTGGCCACAAGTGTTGCTATTACAAAAATGAGCTCAGCCCTCAGGAAGTGCTTTGCCAGCTGTTACATTGCTCATCCTCTTTTCTGTCTGACTACATACTTCCTGGGGCTGAATGTGTGCCTGGTTGGCATCCCCATTCAAGCCACTCCTTGCTTTGCTTTCTTTTTAGGCCTAGATACGATGCCAGTCATCCAGCCGTTTCAGAATGTAAGCTACACTCTCCATGCTGTAATACAGTCATAACCTCGGTTTGTGAACATGATCCGTGCGGGAAGCAGGTTTACAACCCACAGCGTTCGCAGCCTGAAGCGCTGTGTCTGTAAGCATGCATGATGCGCGTCTGTGCATGATGTCATTTTGTGTTTCTGCGCATGCACGAGCGCGAAAACCTGGAAGTAACCCGTTCCAGTACTTCTGGGTTCGGCACAGTCCGCAACCTGGAAACACGCAACCCGCAGCGTTCGTAACCCAAGGTATGACTGTAATACTTTTATTAGATATATGCCGCCCATCTGACTGGTTGCCCCAGCCATTCTGGGTGGCTTCCAACAAAATATTAAAACACAAAACCCCCCTGAAACAATTAAAATCTCCCTGTATAGGTCTGCCTTCAGATGTTACATGCGACCCACACTTCTCATCCACCACTATCTTACATTCTGGCCATAAAAGCTAAAGATACGCTTCTAATATTCTTCCATGCCACAAAGTCAGCTTTAGCAAGGGCCAATGAGCTGTCTACTGCTCCTGGGACTTACTTAGCAGTGTGAAAGATTTTGGCTGGAGTCTGACAATGGTCTTTCAAACGGGTGAAGGTGATAGAAGAGAGAGAGAGAGCCATTATTGTGCTCTGGTCAAAGCAGTTTTGCAGATTTTTGAAGCTTGACAAAACTTATCAAAAACTATTTGCATCATAGTGAGAGGAGAGTGTCACACAGGTATGGAGGACTCCATCATACCAGAATGGAGAAAATGCTGGCTTCTTCAGGAAGCCAGAAGCAAAGTTCAGCCTGTTACCTATTTGTCTTTTCCCTTCCATAATTGTAGGTTCCCAAACTGCTCTCTCAGTCCACTTGAAAATTGTATTGGTAGATAACTTAATGGTGTTTTTTCTCCATTGTAGAAATAGTACTGTGTGGATGCTGTGTGGTTTTTACTTGTATTTTTGGACACACCGTGGGCTACCCGCATGAAACTCTTGGATCATCAGCTGTTCATGGGCCAGTCGAGGAATCCTTTCCTTGGGATATACTCATCTCCTCCCTTGCTGGGCTGGTTTGGAACAAATAATAGAATTCTACAGTTGGAAGGGACCCCAAGGGCAGTGTTAGAAACTGAGATATGAAAGCTAGGGGTTAAATGGCACCTTAAACGTAGCTTATGGGCGCAACAATGGAATGTCTAGGTGTACTTTTTTTATAACAAGAATACAAAGATGAAAATGAATGAACTGCAGCTAAAATACTATGTTCATTTTTCACACTGTCTAGTCCTTCTCCTGCCCACCCCCTAATATTCATAAGAGGGCCTCTTCTCCAGTCTTCAGAGAGTAGCTGGAAGTGGGGAGGCAGAAAAAGGTCCTCCTTTCCTTCTACTCTGCAGTTTTATTCTGAAATCTTAGGTGAAGTACTGTGCCCAGAGCTCAGAAACTGCTCTTGCTAATGAAATTCCCTGTCGCAAAATGCGCCATGGGAGTTTCGAACACTGCCAAGGGTCATTTAGTCCAACACCCTACAATGCAGGAATTCTGCTCATAGCTGTCCCTGGGTAGGCTCAAACCACCAACCTTCTGGTTAACAGCCAGATGCATTGACCCACTGAGCCACAGGAGGGCTCTTATGATAATACTCTTATGATAGCTAAAGTAGGCAACATGACCTGCTTCATTCACATGGCCACAAGCACAAATGAACGGTGGGCATTCTTCTAATCTCTGTGTTACGTGTATACACACACATTCTCTCTCTTTTACTGGGGCATCTACATGTCTGTTAGTGAATCACTTCCCAAGAGGCATCCTGAAGCAATGGCCATTCTTGATGTTAATTTCCTCTTTGCAGGAGCTATATAAAAGTGCTGTTAGTCCCTGTTACACTGGAGGCAAATGAAGGCCTCAACAACACCTCCCTCCTGGATTAATACTCCTGGAAGCTCTGTGGTGCTGACTGCTTGGGTACATGATTTTAAATGTTTGATAGTGTACTAAAATATTTTCGTCGTTGTTGCTTACATAGACCTGACCATCCCTCACAAAATATGTTTTGGCATGTGATGGTATTAGGTACAGCGTGTGTTCAGAAGCCTGCTCTTTACCTCTTTCACCCACTGCCCCAAAGGAAAAAACCCCCGCTGGTGGTTGTTATGGGACGACTGTAGCTATCAAGTTCTAAGAGATGTTTGCTTTATTGTCTGTATTTTGCATGGCCTTCCAGTGAGTGTTAAGTGCCATGCACACACACACACACACACACACACAGAGAGAGAGAGAGAGAGAGAGAGAGAGAGCGCGTGTACATTGGAAAAGTGAAAGTGTTCTTGCAGCCTCGTTGTCCTTGACCAACTTCCCCCATTCCTGCCGTTGCCTCATTAAAGAAAAGGAAGCTGGAAGATAAAAAGTATCCAGGGAGAAAAAGGAACCAACTGAACACTGATGTGAAGTGTGCTTCAAAAAGCAGCCTCCTTTCATCTAACCGTTGTTTAATGCGCCTTTTCCCTTTAACAAGAGGAATTTATTTTAATCATCACTGAAACGTTCCATTAAAAAGAAGAAAAAGACAACAACAACAGCAGCAGCAGCAGAGGGATGTTGCTAGTGAAATCTATGCAGACTTAACAGCTCAGGGATTACCCTAGAGAAGTGAATGCTGCAAAAGCTTTGTGAACCTGTCTGAGAACGAGAGCAAGCAGCATCTTCAAGGATTAATGAAGAACTCTGCCGATATAAAAGAAATTGTTTCTTTTCTGGGGCCGCTGCTGTGGGAGATGCAGAAAGCATGGCGAGGCCAGATAATCAGTCGGCTCAGACCCTCCTTTTTCAGGGAGGCAGATTTTGGTAAACTTAAATGCTTCGGAGTGATTTCAACAAAAAACCCTTAATTTTTTTCCTTCCCCAAAAACACAAGCTGCGCAATCACAATTATTTCTTAGCAAAAAGCTCACATTTTATTTGCCATTAGACACCTGCATGATGCTAAATCGTTCAGATGTGCTATGCTTTCTCTGCAGCTAAATATACTAGTACAAAGAAGGAAAAACACATTTGTCCTTGGTACCTCAAAATGTTCCAGATAAACCAGGTTAACACATATCCATTAGGAATACTCTGAGCTCTCCCAGGCTCACAACCTGCAAGGATCATACACCCTGTCCAACATGCCAGAAGGATTGCTCTGGCTACATGCGTTGTGAGCCATTCTCATAATCTAGCTAAATGTGCCACTTGATTGTAAACCTCAACGTTAAAACCAAGCAGCTTCCCTTCTCACTGTGATCTCCAAGCTATGGGGATTTCTTTGAGGAAATCAAGTTTGAAGTTCTTCTCCCCGTATTCTGTCCATATGGAATTCATGTGATACACAAGCTCTTGGGATGCTTCCCCACTCTTACAAGGGCACTCTAAATCCTGTTGGGATTCAGTCTTACATCTTGTCCTTTCATGCGCTAAACCACAGAAGCAGCCTCCAATTGAGATACCTATCTGCATGCCTTTGATGCAAAGAACTTCCTCCCTGTAAGTATTCCCACAATGCAGGGCGGCCTAACTTTTAATACCAACTGGGCCACAAGAGTACTTCAATATAGAACCCACAAGCCACACACTGCCTTGTTGTGCGGTGCAGGGGGCAGGGAGGAGCAAGACCAAAAACTGATGCCCCCACAGCACTCATGCTGCTTTCCCAAAGCCATTTAAGCAAGGAGCTGGGCTTTGGGAAGGAGGCTTGAGGCTCTGACAGGGTCCTAGAGCCCTCCCACCTCCTTCCCAAAGTTGGGATAGCGCTAACTAGCTTTGGGAAGAAGAAGGGAAGACTCTAGAACCCTGTCCTAGCGCCTCCTTACCTGGCTTTGGGAAGGCAGTGCAAGGGCTGTGGGGCAGTGTTGTCCAAGGTTGCCAGGGGCCACTAAAAAGGCATTGAGGGCTGCATGCAGCCCTTGGGCCACATGCTGGAGCACCCTTCCATAATGGTAAAGCTTTTCTGCCTACAAGCCTTCTTAAGCTGACTCTGCCACACACAGATGTCCATGCTGTAATGCAAGCTGAACTTCTGGCTGGGGTGGGATTACTAACCTCCGGTATAAAATGCTCCCTTATTTAATGCTACCTTAGCAAGAAACCAATGTTTTTACCCTGCTGTTTTACATATTGTAAACAATTATCAACCTTGTTTAAATGTATCCTTTTCTGAACTGGCTGGATTTTTTCAGACTAAGTCACCCAAGAATTGAGTGGGAAGATATAATATAGTGTGTGGGGAGTCCCTTTCAGACATATGCATAGCTGTGTGGAAATATTTTCATGAACACCACCCATGCAGCTGGGTTTTAACAACCTAACCATGCTCAGAGTCTTTTTTTTTTATCAGAGGTGGCAGATATAGATTTCAACAGGTGGTAGCAAACAATGATTTGGAAGTGTTTTAGAATGAGTAGTAAAGTTGGAGTAACTAAGGCAATGATCCTCAGCATTTTCATGTGTAGACTAAGTGACACTAGGATCATTTTGGGTCTTGCTTCCAAGTAAATATGCTGAGGAATGGATTGCAGTACTAATTTATCAACCACACTGGGGAAAGGGATCACACAGGAGCAAAATCCAGGTCTATGACAATGACCCATTCACATAACCCCCATTATGTGACAAAATATGATGAAAGACTGGTTTTGTTCATTGTTTTGTTCAAGTGGACACGCAAACTTGGCTGGCGACACTCGAATAATGGCCTGCATTTTGCAGCGCAGCAAATTGGGATCAGGACGGTTGCCTCTGCAGGCTTTCTTGCTTTTGTTCTGTGGGATTAGAGGAGTTAATCAGAGTGACAGTGACTTCTGACTTTATACTGTTAAAAAGGTCACAAACTTGAGGCTGCATTGTTTTTTCTGGCCAGCATGCGAAACAATACATGGGAGAGCTTGCAGCATTCATGTAGCACAGTGCATTCCGCCATGAAATATCAACCAGGAAGAAAATGCCATCTCAAAAGGGTGAGCAAAAGGTCACAGGGTCAGGTTACATTTGTGCTGGTACATCTGGACTATTCATCATGCCATTCTTCCCATAACAGGTGATGACACTCTCCCACTTCAATGTTAGTAATGGCTCCAAGATCAATAGCTAAAATGCACATGCTCCCTGAATCTGGTCAATTAGATTCTCAGTTCCAAGCTCTTGTCAAGGACCCAGAGGCTGGGCTGTGGAAACTTCTGTCAGATTCAGGCTGGGGAAACTTAAGACAGTAGGCTAACCTACTGACACCCCCATGCAGGGAATCCTAAGAAAAATGCTTATTTGGGAAATGCAAAACAAAGCCAAGCATAGTACAAAATAAAGGAACACAGGAGAATGTGTCCCACCTCACTACACCGATTTTGCTTTAGTGATGGTAAATACAACAAATTCAGGGCCAATGCATGAAATTAAGAAGTTACAATATACCAACATTGAAATGCTTTCTTCTTCAGAGTTTCAAAAGGCTTGTGTCTATAGTCACGAGTTGCTCAGTTGTCATGCAAAATGTGAAGACAAAAAGTCAGAGGTAATCCCTCTTATAGAAAGAAGAACTTCATAACCATGTGAGTTAATTGGCAAATATATTTTTTTATTTCATAATGGGCAGTGCATTAGACATGGGTGACTGCGAGAGAGGAAGCATGGAAGGCAGTTTTCCTGTTAAAAATAAGAAGGTATCACTTAGTAGGTGGTGTCTGGGTAGGATGTTTAGCCTACAGCAGACTTAAACAGATGTAGAATCTATAGTACAGTGGTACCTCGGGTTAAGTACTTAATTCGTTCCAGAGGTCTGTTCTTAACCTGAAACTGTTCTTAACCTGAAGCACCATTTTAGCTAACGGGGCCTCCTGCTGCTGCCGCGCTGCCAGAGCAAGATTTCTGTTCTCATCCTGAAGCAAAGTTCTTAACCCGAGGCACTATTTCTGGGATAGCAGTGTCTGTAACCTGATGCGTCTGTAACCTGATGCGTATGTAACCCGAGGTACCACTGTACATACATGAAACAGAAGACAGATCTGATACAGTGATCCTTTTTCTGCTCCCCTCTTCTTTCAGTCGGTCTTTTTTGGAGTGGGGAGTGTTCCTAATGGAAGTACTATAGAGCTGGTGTATTTTTTCTCCTGTTCTGGGAGTGAGTCAGGGGAATGGGAGGGCAGCTCCAAATCCTTTCCCAACCCCAGTCCCAGAATGCTCCCTTTTTTGGCCTCTCCATCAGAGCACCGGTGGCAGAAGAGAAACAGCAGCAGACCCTTCTGTGGTGGCTGGGCTGGGAGTGTGGAGTATCTGCAGAATCCTATGTCAAGGTCTCACTACTGCCAGCAACTGTGCTGCAGTGTCCTTCACTAACTGTAGCTTCTGGATCAAATGCAAGGGACGCTCCACACAGAGTGCATTTATCCAATTAAAGCACTTATCCTCTTTTAAAAAATCAATTAAAAGATACTTTTAAAAAACCCTATCAGGGGGAAAAAATTACGTTAGTAGTCTTAAAGCAGGAGGTGCTAATGCAACCTTAATATCCAGGATTATGATTATCTTTTGCCTTGGAAACATCTACCATGTGTCTAATTGCAACCTTTGGAATCTGAAATTGACAGTCTGGGCAGCAAGGCTCCCTGCTTCATGCAGCCTAGACTTGCCCATAGTTCTTCCTTTGTAGTAAGAAGAATCTGAATGTCTGGTGCATCGCTAACCACCTCTAGCTCTGATTAAAACAGCATGAACGTCCATGACATTTGTGCCTGTCAGGCCCGTCATCAAAAGGTGGTGCCCTCTTTGGAACTCGGTGAAGAATGTGTATGAATCATTATTGCTCAGAAAAGTTTCCACGTTGAAGCCTTCCTGCTCAGCCTCACGCACCAGCTCCTGGCTGCTGAAGGCCCCGGCGGCCTCTGTCGGCCCATCTTGTCCGTCAGTTCCGCCACTCAGGAACACGACTTCGTATTTCTCCAGAAAGCTGCCGGCCTCTGTGGACTTGGCTCTGTGCAGCTCCAAAGCCACTCGCAGAGCCAGCTCTTGGTTCCGTCCCCCCTTCCCACTTCCTCGAAGCTGCACGGTGGTTTCTCCCCCGGCCAGAAGGCAAACGGGTCTTCCTGCTTGGGATTCTTGCAAAGCTTTCAAAGCGTCTGTACAGTTCAAGCCCGGGATCGCCAGCTGGGCTTCCAGGCTGGAGAGTGCTTCTTCCATCTCGTCTTTCAAAAGGTCGATCCGGGCACCTCTCACGGTGCTCAGGCAAATGAGCTGAATCAACAGGCTGTAGAGACGAGCCACTGTGCCAACCTCTCCACACACTGCATCACTCAGAACCAGGGTCAAGTAACCCAGCTCCTCTGCCTGGCACCGGGCTTCCTCCAAAGCTAACCTGTTCGAGCCAATGACAACGTTGAAGACGTGGGAATAGTCTTTGGGAGTGTTATGCCCCGTGGCAGAGCCAGACAGCACGGTCTGCACCGACTGCGGCAAGCTGTCCAGCATATTGTATCTGGTCAATATGTGAAAACAGTCCTGGGCGCTGTGGGAACTGGCAACAGTGGGGCCGCTTGCAATGATGTCCAAAGGATCCCCAATGACATCAGAGAGGATGAGGCTCAATACCTAGAAGCAAGAAGGGCAGGAATGGCTCATTAACATTCCACTGTGTCTGCTATGAATTTGAGTCTTAACTGCAAGAGGAGAAGGAGGAGGGTGTGATCCTCCATGCATGCTGATCACACGGGGACTGCAAGATCGTGCGATGACTTGCAAAGGGTGAAATAGCCCACAGAGGGGGCTTCCCATCCCCTAACACTTCGGGAGCAACTGGTTTCAAAGCAGGCACTTTATAGATTCAGCTGTAAGTCAAAGAGCCTGCAATCCTAACCAAACGACGCAGGAAGTCAACCCTGCTGAACTCCATAGGATTTGTGCTGAGGATTAGGGCTGCAATGTTTAAATAGATTCATGCGTATTTATAAAAACCGCAAATAGCAAGCACCATCTTTGAAACAAGGCATTTCTCCCTTTAGAGGGAATGCTTCTGAGATGACGCCTGCTGCAGCACGTGCGCATTGCCTAAATACAAAGTATACTTGAGAGCTGTGCGCAGATGAACGTAATAGATTAATTGGGCGTTTCTCAACCTGGAGGCCACAGCACTGTTTCAGATGGGCTGCCCTGTCCCCTCCCAGGAAGTTGGAGGCACTGCCATGAGCTGGCTGCCTTTCTCCGCTTACCACTGCAGCTGCACCAAGGGAGGGGGGCAAGGGGAAGCGAATGGCTGGAGCTACGTTATCATCAAGCATCCTTGCTGACCAAGGAGCAGCCAGCAGCCTCTTTCTCCTCCTCCTGGCCCAGGTGGAAGACAGATATTGCCAGCAGCTGCTGCTCCAGTCCAGCAGTCATTATGGAGTGGGACAAGCTTCTTCTTTACCATCATCCTTGGCTAGTATGCTGCTCCTGCAGGACTGCTTGCCCCCCAGGACTTCATTCTCCAGGGGAGCTGGACCCAAAGGCAATGCCTTTTGAATCCCACTGTTGCTGCTGTAGGAGGAAGTGTTTAACAGTGTTGGTATCAAGGCATAGGCTGTGCAAGTACCAGCAGTGGCAGTGAGTCCTGCAGAAGCAGGCATCACAGCAGCAGAGGGTGAGGGGGGAAAGGAGGCAGTGAGAAAGCTAGATGAGGAGGAGAAGGGCTTCTCGGTATGTAGAAAGACTCTTGATCAGGGTTCATCCTATTAAAACCAATGTCTACAATCATTCACATTCATTTATCCTGCATGTCTTCCGCAAAAAATAGAAGTGAATGATCCAGCCATGTCTTTAAACACTGCACTGAATGCATCAGCCGTGCCACTGGTGAGCAACTGCATTTGAAAATGACTCCAAGAGTAGCAATCTCTTTCCCACCACTCAGACGGAATTGATTTCTGCGCTTCGCTTTTCTTTGAGAAACAGCTGACCCTTCCCAGTCCATGATTAAAAAAACATATATTAATGTATAAGACTTCTGGAGTTGTTAAATATTAAAAGTATTCTACCCTCCCTGCCTCTTACCCCCAACCAACTATGTGCAAATTGTGTGAAATGTGAATTAAGAACTAGGCATATACCTAATTAATTCGCATAATCCACAACTGCTGTATAAATTGGGATTTTGATTGGATACTTTGGGATTTTAAGCACAGAATTCCATTATCCTGCTAAAGTGGTCTGTTCAATAAAGAGACCCTAATCTATTGCTTCTTTTGCATTCATTCATTTAAAAATGAAACTTGAGAGCTCTCATGGTTAGGCAAAGGCAGTGTAAAAAAATATGGAAGAATCCTCTGGTAATGGCTTCAGAGCTTAAAAAAAAAGGTTTCACCAAGGTTGGGCTTCTACTAATTTCTAGAGGGGCACATTTTTTAGGGATTGGGAGACAACATGGTACACTCCAATTGCTGCTGGACTACATCTCCCATCACCCCTGACCTTAGGCCATGAGGACTTCAACTGATTGGAAGTTGGGAGTCCAGCAACGTCTGAAAGGCACCACGTTAGCTTGTCCTACTTTAGTGGCTTTTAAATACCCTGTTGCCTTTCCATTTCCCCACCATCCTCCTTCCTTTCCAAGCTCAGCCTCACTCCTGCACAAAGGGAAAGGGGTAAATAGAAGAAAAGAAAAGCAGACATATTTTAAAAAGACTTCCTCTCCAATTTGTGTGTGTGATTACATAGTTCATTCTGGGCGTGTTATTTGGGGTTTACCACTTCACTGTCCCCACAGTCTTGAGCGCAATCCAGAAGCAGATCTCTCATGAGTGCTAAGCAGACAGATGTTGGTCATCTTTCAAGGTCAGTAGCCCACCATTCCTCAGATGCTTTCTGACTACCTGCCATCTTCTCTTCAGCTTCACTGAAACTGAGCTGGCCAAGTTTATGCTCACTGATGTTAAGGAGGGCAAAACAGCAACATTAACAGCAAACAAACAACTTGCCCACTCCTTCTGCACTTCAAGTCTATCCATGCCACCCACATCTGACCTAGAGTTACAAAAGATGCTCCTTTCTAAATGTTCACAGAGTTGCTGGGCAAAGTCAGACAGCATCTCATACCCACCTGGGCAGGATAGGCAGCCCGTGCCAACCCCCCACCTTTCAACAAGGAGAGGGCCTTTCGGATGGTGTTCAGCTCGTGAATGGTAGCTCCCTTTGAAGCAAGTAACCTGGTGATGGTTTCCTTCTCTTCCAGGGTGACTGGCGGGACGGGTGCAGGTAAAAGTGCCGACCCTCCTCCTAAAATGCAGGAGAACTTCACAGTCAGTACATTTTTACACAGCGGGGCTCCTTCTCATGACCACATACAGAGCAGTCCTGTATCAGAAAGAGAGCAATGGGAGACATTTTGCAGGCAGCTTTCCCCTTTCCCTTGCACTGGAAGCATATTTTTTTCCTAATTCTTTTTCAGCTGCACGCATAGCTTATTGGAATGACAACTGGGAGTGCTTTTTACCAAGTGGCTGAAGCCGAGATTCGCATAAAGACTCCTGAATGCATTAGTCCTCCTTCTCGAACATACATCACTGTTCCATCAACGACTCAGTACAGTTCTGAACCTGTAAAATCACAGCATAAGTAACCCCAGCAACTAATGGAGAAACTGTAAAAGACTGGACAGGCTCTTTGTCCTTCAGCTGATATCAAAGGAAGGTGTTTAAATATGAACGTCAAGACAATCAGTTTTGTAATGTGTAAGAAAGGAAAGGGTTTGGGAAATGATGGCGGTAGCAATATAGTCTGAAGGACAGACGGATCGCTATGGTGAGTGGTGATTGACAGGAATCTGCAGAAAGATTGTCCAGGGGGAACAGGAGTGCGCAGCGGGGGAGAAACAGGAAAGAAAAGATGAGAAAGTGAATGAGAAACAAAATTGCTGCTTTCAGGGATAAGGAACAAGGAGGCAGAGGCTGAAAGTGAATGGGAAAAGAAAAAGGAGGGAGATACAGCAACACTGGTATAACAAAGGTGGGGGGGGGAGGCTGGAATGAGAGAAGAAGTCAAGGATCAAAAAGAGAAGACAAAAAAGGTGATGGATGATACAGGTCATTGCGAAGAGGAGTCTTCCAATGAGACAAACGGGAACCTTCATTCAAAAGTGTGATGGAAAGAAATCTAACATTTGTAACACCACCAGAAAAAAGATGAGCTTTCTCCACATATTCTTAGAGGCCTCTTTGGATAGCTTAACCCACTGCTGACCTGGAATCTGTAGAGGACTTTCCAATGCATAGGCCACCATCTCCTGTCACTCAGCCAAAATACGTGGCAGGAGGGGGGAAAGACTGAGGAAGACAGCTGGAAGGCAAAAGGATCTGGGGTGTCCTAGGTCCCAGAGATGATGAGGCATGTTTTAGTGATGAATAGAAGTCAGCAAAAGCATTCTAAAAGAGAACTTTTGTCTTTGGATTTGGGTTTTTTTTGTGTGTGGGAGGAGATGCAAAGCTGTTTTAAAGAAGCTGAACTGACCGTCTTTGAGGGAACTGGTTTGCTAAACAAACGGCGAGAACATTTGCACAAACATATTGGTAAAAAGGATGGCGGGAGTGTCCACATCTCTGACTTCCTTTGTAGCCACGAGCAGGGCTCATTTCCTGTGCTGCCACCTTTCCATTTCTGTCTCTGTAAGTCAGGTGGAAATAAACGGTGGCCCTCCAGATGTTGTTGGACTCCAACCCCGAGCAACATCTGGAAGGCCAAAAGTTAGCCAACCATGAGGCAAACCAAGGCAGCCAAGCACCACCATCTGCTGGCAATTCTTCAGTCCACCAGCTCCATATGATCAGACGAGGATGGAGGAGGCCAGCTCAGCTATTAAGCTCAATGGGGGGACTTCGGCTAGTCACTCCCTCACCCTAACCTGTTGTGAGGATAAATGCGAGTGGGGAAGAATGAAGTCTGTTCCCCTCAGCTTCTTGGAGGAAAGGTAGGATATAAATGCTAGCAAGCAAGCAAGCCGCACCAGATACCATTTTCTCCATGTCCCAGTAGATAGGAGGGGGCCCTGCTCTACATAGGTGTGGTTGCATCTTATTCTTGCCCCTTGCTTCTCTTTCAAGCCAGACCAAACGTAGTTCAGGAAAGACTTGAGAAAAGAAGAAGGATCCCAGACAAGGTTGTAAAACGTAAGGCCTGGGGGCTTTATTAGACTTCTTGTGGTCTTCAGCGTGGCCTGCGGCATCCCTACCATACTCCACACAAATTATTCATCCAAGACTCTGGGGCTAGGGAGCAACACTCCTGCCAGGGCAAGTGGCTGTTACCACATGCGCTTTGCACCAGCCTCTTCCACTATTCCCTTTAAATTAGCAGCCCAGATGTCAGGGAGGGTGACGTGTACAGGAGAGTGCACACGCATGAAGCAGAACGGAGTGCAGAACGGACAGCTTGCTGGCATTTGCAGCTGAGAAGCAAGGGTGCGGAATAGGCAGCAGTGGCCCACAGAGAAATTTGCAGAAAAGGAGTCGGGTGACAACAAGGATATTTAGACAGGCAAGGTGGCAGGGGGGTGGGTCTTAGAAAAGGGTTGCTGGGTGCTAAAGTCTGGTTTAAGGAATTCCAACTGGGGGCAGTGCTTGCAAAGAGATTTTGTTATGCAAGATGGAGTGGGAAGGAAACTGGTGCTAGACGGCAGGCAGTATTTTTAGAAGTTAACCAGCAGACCTGCTACTCCCTGTGCATTAGAGTAGGGGACTTTTCAGTGGATGGTTATGGCTCCTGGGAACCTGACGGAGGGTAGAGAGCTTTGCCCTGTAATCTGTTTGAATTTGCCACCCCTGATTTACAGAAGGAAGCAGTTTGCCAGGAGAGAACGAGCAAAAGTAACACTACCGCAACGCAGAGCAATCTTTGTTGTTTTATTGACCTCGTTCATAGTGAAGAGTGCTTAAAAAACAGCACCAGGCTATGCAAAATAGAGAAATGAAGTGAACTGCAGATAAAAGCTTGTGGCAAGTGACACAAGGGGATGGGAAAGGGAGGAAAGAAAAATAGCTCAAGCACCAGACGTATTTGCAGCCCGCGTGACGGATGTGCGATCACAACTAACAGGACAACCACAGAGAGATATGATCAAGAGGATTGTGAAAAGAGTAGAGGGCAATCTTGTACTGGAGGCAGCTCAAAAAGCTACCATTAAATGATAAATGCTCTGAGATTTGAGACACAACATCTGGCAAATATGACAAACCAGAGAAACAACTAAGTAGGCATGACATTTCTTCAGTCACCAGCAATCCAGTCAAGAGTAGCCAGAGGAGGGAGTGTTCTCTTAAATGGGAGTTTTTGAACCAGCTTCCAAAAACACAGAGCTGGCTACAGTAGGCTTTGAGGGTCTAGAACTCTTGCCAATAAAAAGGTAGCCAAAGGGCAAGGAGATTCACATCATACAACACTTTCATTCAGGTAGATCCATTTTTGGATGGTAGAATCCTCTCTCCCAAGCATGGCAGATTGCTTGTACACTGTGAAATGGAGGGACCCAGCTGCCAGGGACCCACAGTGGATAATGAAGTATTTAGCTCCCTGTTGAGTTGATTATGGAAACACTGAGGGATGGTCATGGGAACATTTGTATGTATTTGTATGTATAAATGTATGTATGTACATATGTATAAAATGCATGTATTTTCATGGTAAGAATCAGTGGATGTTTCTGCACATGAGCAGTGAGAATATTTTGGAGACCACATTCTCCCCACTAAGTTCCCTAACAATTGCTCTGGTCGAACCTCCGCATATTAAAATATTATCAGGCGTCTAGGCCAGTATTCTTAGTTGGTGCCTCCCAGAACTGGAAGTTCTTCCTCCTGCAAGCCCACAAATCTCTGACCTAGTGTATTCATACTTTTCTGTGTTAAGGAAATACTGGATTTTATGTCTGCGTTGTGTGGATATCTGTGCTTTACTACTTTTTATATTGCTGATTTTTTACCTGCCCTAATCTTTAATACAGTGGTACCTCTGCTTACGAACACTTCTGGTTACGAACCCTTCAGGTTATGAGCTCTGCTAACCCAGAAGTAGCTGCTCCTGGTTGCAAACTTTGCCAAAGGATGCGAACGGAAATCATGCGCCGGAGGCACGCGCGCAGCGGGAGGCCCCATTAGCAAAAGCGCACTTCAGGATAAGAATGGTTTCAGCTTAAGAACGGCCCTCCGGAACGAATTAGGTTCATAACCAGAGGTACCAGTGTAGTAGCATATAGCAGACATCAGTGCTTAAAATAAATAACTTACTGCACTAGTATCAAGTATGTACAGCTATACAAATTTAGCTGAAATGCATTCTGAATGATGCACAGATAAATTGCTTCTTGTTCTATCCTTCTTTTGCCCCTGCTCATTCATTTCTGTACCAGCTTTGCATTACCACAAATTTGGCATCCATAACAGTGGCAGACACAGTAGGCGTAGGTCTACACTCTGAAAATGTTCATACGGGGAAAGCAGGTATAGCAGTTCTTCTGAGCCATACAGTGGTGCCTTGCAAGACGAAAAGAATCCGTTCTGCGAGTCTCTTCGTCTAGCGGTTTTTTCGTCTTGCAAAGCAAGCCCATTGACGGCTTAGCGGATTAGCGCTTTTAGCGGCTTTTAGCGGCTTAGCGGCTTAGAAAAAGGGGGGGAAAGGGAAAAAAACCCGCAGGAACTCGCAAGACATTTTCGTCTTGCAAAGCAAGCCCATAGGAGATTCGTTTTGCGAAGCACCTCCAAAACGGAAAACTCTTTCGTCTAGCGAGTTTTCCGTCTTGCGAGGCATTCGTCTTGCGGGGCACCACTGTATAAGATTTTAAAGGTCAAAACTAGCTCTTTGAATTGCACCCAGAAAAAACAACAACAACCTGGCAGTCAGTGCAGTTGAGACAGAATCGGTGCAATATGCTCATGCCCTCCTAGTTACCAATTTTGCTGCTGCATTCTGCACTAGCTGTAGCTTCTGAACCATCTTCAAAGGCAGCTCTGTGTACAATACACTGCAGTAGTTGAACCTGGAGGTTGTCAGAGCATACACAGCATAAGCCAGGCTACTCTCACTCACATAGTGTCACAGCTAGCAGAAGACGCTGCACACTACTAAGGCCAATTGTCCCTCCAATGACAGTGCTGGATCCAAAAATAACTCAGGGCTGCACATCTGTTCCTTTAAGGGAAATGTAACCTCATAAACAACTGGATGCATTCCACTCATCGAGACAGAGGAAGTGTCCACTAACAGACTTATCTGGATTGAGCTTCGGTTTGCTGGCTCTCATCGAGTCCATTACCAAGACCAGCACATCTACTTGGGGGGGGGGGAGAAGCAGAGTCGCATGTCATCAGCATGGGGACAACAGCATGGGGGGATAAAAGCAAACCATGTAAAACTCACATCGGAGGCTTCATGGGTCTGAAAAATATCCCCCAAGCACCAATTCCTGAAGCTGGCCATCCAAGCAGCTCCCCTGGCTTCCAACTCAGAGACACTAAGGAAGCCATAGTTAATGGAATCAAAAACTGTCAGGAAATCAAGGAGTCGACATGGACACACTCCCCCCGCCTCCCTCCCAAATGTAGGGGAACCTACAGGCAACCAAGGCAGTTTCAGTGCCAAAACCAAGTCTGAACCTTGTATGAAACCGACCTAGGAAACCAGTGTCATTCAAGATACGACTGAAGTGCCAAGCACTACTTCTTAGGCCAGCTTCCATCTACAGGGCAGTAACACAATATGTGAGTGAATCACAGAATTGCAGAGTTGAAAGGGACCCCGAGGGTCATCTACTCCAACCCCCTGAAATGCAGGAATCCTCCCCACAGCCATCCCTGTTTGGGCTCAAACCACCAGCCTGGTTAACAGCCAGACCCACTGACCCACTGCACCACACTCAGCATGCAGCAATACAACAATCCATATAATATTGAAAAGCTAGTGTCTTCCTGTTCTGATATCACTTAAGCTCCTTGTCAAAAGGCAAGTTTCATGACAGCACACCAAATGCAAATAAAAATACAGAATATTTCATTTTCTTCTTAACTCATTCAGAGCAGATTCCAGACAACTTTCTTTAACCCTGCTCTATGTAGGCTCTGTGCCCCCTGCCAATTCCACAGCACTTTAGAAGAGCATTGCTTTTGCGTTTTCTGGTTCAGGGCTGCCATCTCCTGGAGAAAGCGTACCTTGCCACCTCAAAGTGCATGCAAGTGTTGTGAGAAACAGAGGCAAGAGTGGTGCTTTGAGAGAGCCAGGAAACATCAGTGCAAGAACAGAGATCTAACGCAGAGATTAATCGCCAAGTGAGACCCACAGATCTCAAACTACTTAACAAGAAAGGTGAGGCAGGAAGACTGAAACAGAGAAAGAAAGAGAACAACTGATGAAGATCACACTGCAAAATCTATTTCAGCAGAGTAATTTATTGATGCAGAGAACTTAAAACTAAATGTTAGCATTCCACATTACGCTTTCGTCCACTCCAGCAGGCACCAGCAGGATTCCCAAAATGCAGCTTTCCTTGAGATGGAGAAACAGAGGCAGATGGCAGACAGGACTACCTGGGTCAACAGTGACACTGTTTCCAAAGCAAGCAGATAGAGGAGAGGAAAATGCAATTATCCTGCTTCTAGAAGAGCACATTTGAACACACAAGCTACGAAGCTGCCAGCAGCGTGGGAGTCACACTGGGGAACAACTCTGAGCCACTTTACGCTCCAGTTCTGCTTTCTTTGCACAGACAAATTGACCTAGTTTGTTAGGTAAGCTTGTGCAGTGGCTTCTTCCCTTCACAAGTGGGAGGAAAAAATATATATAAATCAGATCAGAAAAGGGGGAAAGAACGGTAAGGAAGCTAATGGAGGAAGGGAGGACAGGCTCTCTCTGTAAAACCCGAGTCCCTGTTCTGGAATCCCAAGGCATTACCTGAGATCAGCACCAGGAGAAGGTCCCTAGCTGTCAGGCCCTCGGCCAAATCCCGGATAGCGTTGGCTGCCTTCAGAGCTGCTCTGTCAGGAAGGTTGTGCTTAGCTCCTTCCATAACTTGGATGCGGCTCTGGGGCTTCAGCAACATTGTCCTGTAGAGGTTAACAAAAGATGAACAGGTTATCTTCTGGCACATGCTCGGCCTACCATTGACAACCCCTGCAAACGAAGAGCTACAGGGCAGTTCCTTCTGAATGTCTGTGAGATGCCACCATTTTAATAGATCCATTGCCCAGTAGGCCGACAGTTGCTCAGCTCTGAGGCCTGGCAGTGTCATACCCTCAAGAGCTAGGGGGTCCTAATGAATGAAATTACAGCCTGATTCCAGCTGAACAACCAACCAGGGTGATCAAAAGCAGGACAAACATCATCACTGCCAGACCTAAGGTGCACATGCACATGCGACAAAAAAGCAACAGAGGGCAGTATCCTCCTAAACAGGTCTGCTAGTGCAAGCACTTTTAAACAATCAAAATTCCTCTCCCTCTCCTTTTGAGCACCCCCTAAATACATCCTGGGGGTTCTCCAACTCTCTAGATTTAGGGGGCACATAGGGAAAGGGGGGGACTTCTGTTGTGCAGCCCAAAGTGCTTGCATTAATGGGGTTGTGAAGCTGGAGAGGCTGCTATTCAGGCATAACAATCCATTCTGCAGGGGCAAATGATCCCACAGCATTTCAGCTAAATGTGGCTGCTGTCTTGGATCTATCACAGATCATGGATCTATCACAGATCTAGTTTCCCTAGGAAATACAGTACTCTAGGAAGCCCTAAGTAGCAAAACTGTAATGCATCCCAAACAAACAACAACATCCCTTTAACAACAAAACTAGGTAGGAGTTTAAAGTGGTTAGTCCACAGTAAGAAAAAAGTCTGGAAAATTTCTCTCTAAAGGATCTACAGAGCAAAACCAAAATGGTAGCACGGACTGTTGTTTGTAACAGGGACATTCCTCTACTGTCTACTGTTTTAAAAAGCCTCTGGGCCTGGGTTTAGATGGCAGATACTTCTGACAGAAAAGTGAAGACCAGATTGTTCAGTACACAACCAAGAGTGAGGAAGAAGTTATGTCAAGTCAGTAAGGGGGACCTTGAGGCTGCTCCCCTGGGCCTGGTTGTGTATTTAAATCACCCTCCAACAGGGACCTGCTTCCTCACACCCCGCTCTAGGATTTTTATCATTTTAAACAAAACGTGGACTAGAAATGCCTTAACAAACCAATACCTCCTTCCTGTGTTCTGCAGAGTTTCTTGGATGCCTTGTGGAACACTAATTACTCCCCGGACGAGGTAGTCTCCAAGGATGTCCTCTGCTGCAGCCGCCATGCCCAGAACAGCCTTCCCAAAGCCGACCAGATACAAATTCCTCCTCAGTTCAAAAGGCCGACCGTGCAACACAAGCCTTGGGCATTCGCCTGGCTCCAAAACCAGGGCCCTTTTCAGCATAGGCCCCGGCAGGACTCTGGCAACAGCGCTGCGGAATAAATGAAGCCCATGCTCCTGGAGGGCCATGTCAGGGGAAGATGCCTCACGAGTGAAGCAAGCAGTGGAGCGCCAGCAAGCTCTGCCAACAACAGGCCAAACCTTAAAGAGAGAGGCCATGACCCAAGTTGTTAACCAGCTGCAGTTTTCCTGCAACAAGGGACAGGGAAAATTAATATTTTGAGCCGCACTATGAAATCAGGGGGCGAGAAAGAGACAGAGGACAGGTGGTGGGTTTCTCTCCACTCCTAACTTACCCATCTCACAGAAGCTCTGCATGTACTCTTGCCTCGGCCTCTACAACTGAAGAGCTTACTCACTACCCCCTGGGAAAGTCCAGAGGTCTTCTCGCCTACCCAATTGGATGGATCAAGTGAGGAAGTTAATAATTTACGGAGCAGGGCTTGCTTGAAAGTCATTTGCCTTCCATTAGGTAACTAGACAAACTAGATGAGGCAAGTTAAGCAGAACGGTATATTTAGAAAAGGACAGTATACCAAACTGCCTTCTCCCACACCAAAAGCAGAGTGGGGTAGACTGGAAGGCTACGAAGCCATTTCTCTGTGATGTTAGGGTTGCAAAGTAAGAAGCTGCAGTGACTAGCTAAGGAATGGAAACGATCAAGCTAGCCAGGGAGCTCAGTCATTGGAGAATGGGGGGGGGGAACAAGGAGCTTCAATGTCCCCACCCAGTTTTGATCTGTAAGCACAGCTACTCTAAAGTAACATAATGCTGGGGCAGGAGGTAGCTCAGCAGGGTCCAGAAGCCAAGAGCCACACATGGTGATAGAACAATGGAGTCTTCCTACACTGAAGCAGGGGTGAGGAAACTGTGGCCCTCCAAATATTAATGGACTACAACTCCCACTGTTCTTGAGCACTGGCCATGCCAGCCGAGGCTGATGGGACTGGGAGCATGGGCAGACTTTGGTATTTCAAATTTCAGTGGGGCCCTGTGCTGGGCCAAAATTTCACGTCCCTCTCTCTCCACCTCTCATTCTACTCATCATAGTTGCAATGCCCTGAAGTGCCCCCAAGGCTCAGCGCCCAGTGCGGTGGAACCAGTTGCACTGCCCAAAATCCGCTTCCGTTGGGAGTCCAACATCAGGAGGTTGGCAGGTTGCTTGCCCTTACAGCAGGGGTCAGCAAACTTTTTCAGCAGGGGGCCGGTCCACTGTGCCTCAGACCTTGTGGGGGGCCAGACTATATTTTTGGGGGAGAAATGAATGAATTCCTATGCCCCACAAATAACCCAGAGATGCATTTTAAATAAAAGCACACATTCTACTCATGTGAAAACACCAGGCAGGCCCCACTAATAACCCAGAGATGCATTTTAAATAAAGAGACACATTCTACTCATGTAAAAACACGCTGATTCCCGGACCATCCGCGGGCCAGATTTAGAAGGCAATTGGGCCGCATCTGGCCCCCGGGCCTTAGTTTGCCTACCCATACCCTACACTAAAGGGTGCCTTTCAGAAGGAGATGAACCGTACTTCACCTCCTCCCCTTGCCTGAGTTGTAGTTTCCTTGTCAGGAGGGAACAATAGTTTTGTGTTTCTTTTGTGGTATCCATCTGTAAATGAAGAGGTTGAACAGGTGGCAAAAAGACAGGCCCTGCTAGCTGCTAAGCAACAGAAGCCTCCAAAGGCAAGAAAAGCACTCCAGATTTCCCTCACCCAATGCTGTCTGGCAATAAATTCCAAAAACTAGATTCTGCCCCAACCCAACCCAAAAAAGAAATTCGTAAGTGCGTCCGATTTTTAAAAACAGCAGCCTCCAACCTGCACTTCAGGTACCTTGTGTACAGGGCAAAAGCACTGAGATATCATCCACAGACTGATGACACCCAATTCTGTCATCAGGCAATCTAGAAGCACCAGTGACAGTTCTGAAAACCAACGTCTGGAGGTCAGGGTTGAATGGATGGTGACTAAATTGAGACAAGGCAATTACTATTTTGGTGTGGGATTCTCAGTGCTCTGAGGAGGCACAAATGCTTCAGATAGGAAGGGGGGATACCGTTTACTGACTGGGCTTGCATGTGGCCGTGCTTCCTGATCCGGTATACCTCCTGGAATCTCAGGTTGCCGGTTTGGCAACAAGAGATTCCATCTGATATGTCAACTGAGCCCTCTCCTAGATACAGAGGATCTTGTCTATGTCACGTGTCCCTTTGTAACCTCCAGGACGGACAAGTACAACGTGCTTCACGTGCACTGCCCTTGAAGACTGTTTAGAAATTCAATTTATTGCACGAGTTGGGAGGTGTGTGTTCAGCCAGTGCTGCCAAGTGCACCAACTAGCCGTGCATTCCCAAGGTATGGGAAACTGCCACACGAGGTCATACAAGGCTTTATAGGTTTAGAGCTATAAAGCCCTGTATGGTTCAGTTTCTTGGCTCCCACCAGCCACTTGGAAGTGAAATGCATGGTCTTTGAAGTCCGCCTGAAAGCAATTTGAACACAAACTGTTTTGCAAAGGGACTTCAAAGGCAATGTGTCTTAGCATCCACCAGCTGATAGGCAGTGAGACCTCACTCTGAAGTCCATTTCCAAAGGGACCTCAAAGGCAAGCCCCTTTTCAAGCTGTCACCTGTTGTCATGTGACTGAGAAGTGGGTGTTCTTCCACAGTGGATGGGGGAAGGAAGGATCCTGCCGATCCCCATCTCTGGTTTAGACCTTTTATATCTTTTAGACTCAAGGCTAGCAAATGTGATAGCCTCCAGATATACATAGCTGGACTCAATCAGTTTCCACCAGCGCAGAGGGATGATGTGTATTCCAGCAGCATCCTGAAGGCACTGCTTTGGGTGACACAGAGCAAGTGACACAGAAGACCAGGGAGCTTTATCAATCTGCTGGGGGAGGAAAGAGGTGGGAGCATCTCTTCTAGAACAAGCAGAAGACAAGATGCAAACCTCTCAAGGTGCTGAAGGAACCGGCCTGCTTCATTTCCAAAAAGCAACCCACAAGACCTTTTACTAAGTAGTGTTAGCAGAGAGGCAACCATTTTTTACTCAGAGCAGCTCATTGAAATCAAGAGACCTAAATGAGCCATGGCCATTAATTGCAACAGGTCTACTCCAAATAAAAGTCAGCTGAAAACAACTGGAATCTGCCCTGAGGAGTTTTTGCAAACCAACTTGCAACAGTGGAAAAGACCACAGAAGAAGGTAAGGGAAAGGAGGAACAGGTGAGACAAAAGTAACAAGGGGCAAATGTCATGGAAGTCCCAGTGCATCAGCTTAGCCTTGTGATAATTTTGCTCCAAACTCTGGATGTGTGTGCTGTATTAGCTGTTTAAATCTATTGTTATCAGAGTGTACATTTGTGGCATTTGGTCAGTTGCTTTGCTCTGCAAAAGGAAAACCAGGCTATAAATATGGAAAACCCTCATTTGCTAGCAGACCGAAAACGAGCGCAGCTCACAGCCCCACTGACATTTTCCCGCGGGGAAGTGAATGGTACTTTCACAGCCACCGCCCCTTTGCTTGCGTCTGCTACTGCTATTCCCTCATGAGCAAGAAAAGGAGCCATGGCAAAACTGAATTTAAGTTGCCTTGGAGAAAGGTTTGACTTTTTGGCAACAGCTCCAGCCAGGCCAGACTGCAAACAAAGTTTCCTTGTTTTCCCGTTCCTTCATTTCCAACTTTGAAGCCTTTATTTGGAACGTAGTCCAGAAGCCCTCATTAATCTTGGCGGAGATCTGCTGAGAATTGCTTCTTCCGTGACAGGATTGCTTGGGGATTGTGAAGGGCTTAGATTAATCTCCTTTAAATGAAAACTTCATAAGCTGCCATTAATGAATAATGGTCCTAATCTGCATATTAATTTGAATAAATCATTTTGATATGTTCTTCTGAATGTTGCTTCTGACTATGGCTTGAGCTCCACTGTACAAGACTGGAGATAGTTCCTACTTCCTTATTAAATCCACTGGAGGAGGTGTAAAGAGGTGTTCAAGTTAATTACAAATCGACATACAAGCATATATTAACTGAAATGATTCACTGTACCTGGAATTATATCTATATAATACCCATTAAATCACCAGAAAGAAACACAACATTCAATAATGAACACGGATTAGTCAACAGTATCTCCAAAATCAGTTTCTGGGCCACCAGTGCTGGTTGGAGAATTGTCTTTATCATGAGATGTCCTAGAATAATTTCTCTCAACCTGGTACCCTCCAGGTGTTTTGGACAAGAATTCCCATCATCCCCACCCAGCATGCCCAGTGGCCAAGGATGATGCTGGAAGGCAGCAGGCTGGGAAAGGCTGCCCCAGAATTACGTTTGGCCCTCAGCTATTGCCATTTTGGTGCAAAATGCATTTAAGCATGCTAAGTTCTGAGCCCCAAGGGACAAGTCACATACAAATAAGGAACCTGTCCTATGACTCAAGGGCAATAGCCTTAAATCAGGGCAGGCAAACCGGTAGCCCTCCAGTTGGTTGTTGGCTCTCCCAACTATGATCATCCCCAGGCAGCATGGCCAACCATTAGGCCGTGCTAATGTGGTTCACCAACATCTGGAGAATCAGAGGTTTCTCCACCCTGCACTACGTTAGTAGTTTGGGGCCCATTCGGAGACTACTTTAGACTCCTAAATGGTGATCTTCATACAATTGGCTATTTGTACCTTTTCAAGGCAAAGCTGAGGGTGCATTGACAGGGTATCTGATCAGACAACATCTCTCTCAGAGACTCTTGCCTCAGCACACGATCTGGCTTCCCTGAGGAGTTTAGCTGAGGTGAATGCCCCATCTATGATGGCTGCTTTTTATGAATGCCCCATCTATGATGGCTGCTTTTTATGTATTGGTTGCCACTTGAAGCTGTGGTAATGCCATAGTACACATATGGATCACATTACCCTTTTTTAGGTGTAGGTTTACAACCATGTACATACCACAATGTAAGATGTTACAATGGACCCTAAATATAAACCTCTGAAAAATTACAGGCCCCTGAAAACTGCCACCTGGTGATGAAAAGCAAGGAAGTCTGCAGAATTAATGTGAGGTAATGTAATCAGCATAGCTGGGCGGACTTAATTACAGGTTCACTCACAGGGCATCGGGACCGGCAAAGGATGTAACCGATATGCAACCTTCTGTACCAAAGCTGCAACCTGAGATTCCAGGAGCTGCTGACATTGCTCCAAGGCTGTCACTCCCCCAAGCCCAAGGAGAGTGATCCACTCTTCTCTGCAAGCCACTTCTCAGCTATCCCAGTCTTGACAATCCCAAAGCCCATTTTTTACCCCTCTACACTCCTACCCAACTTGCCTGCTTGCACAGAATTCAGATCTTGGCCTGCTCCTTCACCTGAGATCCTTCACCTCTTCTGACTCAAATACCTGGGCTCATGTCCCTTTTCCAGAAAGTTACCTCCCCCAAGCATATAAACACAGAGCCCAAGGAAACTGAAAAAGTGTTCGGTAAACTTCTCACATCCAGAAATATCTTATTTCTGTTTTGTTTTTTCTTTTATGGAAAGATTTTCATGGATGTCATTTCTGCTATTACGAGGGAAACACAGGAAATGCCGTGCCAGCACTGCGTACCGTGGCAATGTTCCTGAGGTTATGGGGAATGAAAAGTGGCTTGTTAGAATTTGGGGTGACAAAGACAATATTCTGGGTCATCATTTCCTACGTGGCAAGATGGGAAACGCTGCTGTATGAAGTTAGAACCAGTGTTAGAAACTGAGATATGAACTGAGATATAAACCTAGGTTATGGGCGCAACAACGGAATGCCTAGGTGTACTTTTTTATAACAAGAATACAAAGCTGAAAATGAATGAACTGCAGCTAAAATACTATGTTCATTTTTCACACTGTCTAGTCCAGGGGTCAGCAAACTTTTTCAGCAGGGGGCCGATCTTCTGTCCCTCAGACCTTGTGGGGGGCGGGACTATATTTTGGGGGGGAAATGAACGAATTCCTACGCCCCACAAATAACCCAGAGATGCATTTCAATAAAAGCCACACATTGTACTCATGTAAAAACACCAGGCAGGCCCCACAAATAACCCAGAAATGCGTTTTAAATAAAAGGACACAGTCTACTCATGTAAAAACATGCTGATTCCTGGACAGTCTGCGGGCCAGATTTAGAAGGTGATTGGGCCGGATCTGGCCCCAGGTCTTAGTTTGCCTACCCATGGTCTAGTCCTTCTCCTGCCCACCCCCTAATATTCTTAAGAGGGTCTCTTCTCCAGTCTTCAGAGTACCTGAAAGTGGGGAGGCAGGAAAAGTTCCTCCTTTCCTTCCACTCTGCAGTCTTAATCTGAAATCTTAAGCACAGTACTGCGCCCAGAGCTCAGAAACTGCTCACGCTAATGAAATACCCTGTCGCAAAATGCACCTAGAACAATGGGAGCTTTGAACACTGGTTAGAGTCACCTGGTTCCTACAGAACCAGAATATGGAAGCAGAGTTACTGCCTAAGTGAAAGGGATGAAACGGCTGTCTCCCTTACCAAGGAGCTAAAACCATCATTCTGGCATGGACGCTTTTACTTCCCTTATATGTACATCTTGTTGAACTCTCTCTTCCTAGAGAAAAGAGCTGATCAAATTAGTGGCCGTAACACCACCTTATTGTGCTTTCAGAGGATTTACCTTGAGTTACCATTTGTGCAGCAAAACAAAATATAAGACTTCTCATTAAGATTATTTAGGTTGCAACCTGCATCTATGCAGCTGGGAATAAGTCTTGGTTAACTCAATGGAACCTGCTTTTGAGTAGATGTATAGAGGATCGGTCTGCCAAAGTACAATCTGTGAGAAAGGCTTTGCCAACATTTCATTATGAAAAGATTAAACTTGCACAAGGCAAACTGTGCTTTTCACATGCGTCTCAACATGCTATGAAGCCTGCTTCTACAAAATCAACCGAGTCATCCCGAGGCACCTTAAAGATTAACAAAAATATACATTGGCTAAAGTGCCCCTAGGCTTAATTTTTGGTTTTGTTTTGACAGATTAATGGAAATCACGTTCAATAATTCATCACCATTTTTACTTCAGTTAACCAGGAGGAAGATTAAAAACAAAGCACCTGACATACTGTAAACAGAAAATATCCCTCAGCAAGGAACTGAGAGCAAAGCAAGATAATATGGGAGCAGCCCCAAATTTACGCTTTTGTGTCAGTAATATCTAAGGGGTAAGAAAAAAGTGAGTTTCAATTGCTCAGGCAGTACATAGGTGTCAATTTTTCATATGCTGTATGGGTGAGGAGAGTTCAACCCTGCCACCCACCCCTATCTCACCATACTCTTGTTTCAAGCATGGAGAAGCTTTCTGTATTCTGAGTGAGGCTGGGATAAAAGTGCCTGCAGAGATGGAACACAGAGTCACACAACAAGGACAGGGAAGAGAAGAACCTATCAGATGGAACTGTCACTATTTTTAATTCCGTTTGGGGTGAAGCACTTTATTTTACTTGCTAACAAAGAAAGAATTTTCTCATTCACTTTCTTAAATGTGACTATTGGGTCTTTGGAAAGCATTTCGATTAAGAAAATTATTCCCTCATTGACACAGTATCGTCTGTTCATTTAATTATACATGGGGACTTTTTCTTTTCTTGCCAATCATCCCTACACAAGCCTTGGTGTGACTAACAAAGACTGAATCACTTCTGTCCAAAGAAGAAGAATGTGTTACCCAAAATATATCCAAGCAGGATGGCGCTATCAGAATATGCATGCTAGCAACTAACAATCCCAACTGACAGCAGTCAATCAACCTAAGTAAGCAGCCATGATGTAAACAGGACCAAATGGTCACAGCTCACAGAGAAGTGTGCAGTAAAGTGTTGTAATTTATCCGCATGTATTAACAGAAGTGGTCCTGTTCAGCCAGTCAATGGGAGGAATGCAATGCAGTACTAAGTTGGGCATGTGTGTGCAGAATGAGGTCCGCTCACGCAATGGGACTTTCCCCTCTCTCCTCCCCTGCATGCCCCCTAAACCTTTTCTGGAGGTTCCCCCAACTCTCCAGAGCAGATTTATGGGGTGCAGGGAGAGGGGGGAAAGTCCAATACGTGAGCAGAGCTAACTCCTTGCATGCAACAACTTAATTGAATCCCACCCAATCTCTCCAAGCAGGACAATCCAGAATCCCAGGTTTTATCTTATCTTTTTTTTTTTACTTTGGCAAACCCAGGGTTGCTCCAAGCATGCCGGTACCTTCTTGTTTCTTAGTGTCCCACATTTTGGTGCCATTTCCAGTGGCACTCAACACACTGAGTTCTTTATTAGAGGGAGCAATGATGCATACGCTCAAGACAAAAATACACTATCATTTTTTATTATTATATTAATTTCTCTACCACCCTTCATCCAAGGATCACAGGGCAGTTTGCAATATAAAAACACAAAAACACATACCATAATAACAAACAAACAAAAGAAATCTCCTTCACCCAGTTTAAAAGGCTGTAGAATGTTTAATTAGCCAAAGGCCTGGGAGAAGAGAAATGTTTTTGCCTGGCACCTTAAAAAATGCAATGAAAGCACCACAAGTGGGGAGCAACTGCAAAAAAGGCTCATTCTCGTCTTGCCACCTTCCAAACGTATCGTGGAAGGGCACACACGAAGACACTAATGTGACCATTCAAATGAGCAGAGGGCACATACTTGGGAAATGCATCTTTATTTCAAAAATGACATATGAAGTAGCATTGAAAATTGCAGAAATGTACAAAGACTTGGAAGTTAATCTAGTTCAGTGCTCTGCACAAAGGCAAAACTCTCATGTTCAAAGTTGCAACTGATCAGCCAGTGTCATCCTATGAAAGCACACCCTAAGAAACCAACAAGAACAATCGCACCATCAGTAGCTGCAAGACTCAGTCTCCATTATGACTCCACTTGAGCTCACCATCCCTTCCACAGCACTACTCCTTTTGTGTTCAATCACCTGGATTGCAGCTTGCTTTCTCTCAGAGGGACATACTGGGCAGGGAACATCATGCATTAAACGTGTCAAGTGTGGGATATACAGCAGGAGGAATGTTAGCAGAAACAAAGGAAGCTGCCTTACAGGAAGTCAGACCAGGGCTACATCCAGCTCAGCATTGCATTTGCCAGAAACAGGGAACACTCAGGCCCAGGGGCCTTTCTGATCTAGCCCTTGAGACCCTTTCCAGGCAACACACACTCCCAAGCCACACCCCTCACCACCCCACACTTGATAAAGAAATAGCCAAGAATTCCAAGATATCCATTACCTTTGATCTTTGAGGAAGGGCTGTAGCTCAGTGACTGGCACTCACAGCACTCTAGCAAAATGTGCCGCTTGGTCCAAAACGGGTTGGTGACCCATGGCTTAAACCAGGGGTTGGAAACCTAAGGCCCGTGGGCTGGATGCGGCCCAATCGCCTTATCAATTCGGCCCACGTACGGTCTGGGAAGCAGCGTGTTTTTACAAGAGTAAAATGCGACCTTTTATTTAAAATGCATATCTGGGTTATTTGTGGGGCTTGCCTGGTGTTTTTACATGAGTAGAATGTGTGCTTTTATTTAAAATGCATCTCTGGTTATTTGTGGGGCATAGGAATTCGTTCATTATTTTTTTCAAAATATAGTCCGGCCCACCACATGGTCTGAGGGATGGTGGACTGGCCCACGGCTGAAAAATATTGCTGACCCCTCACTTAAACTAAATGGCGCTTGCTCTTTAGGCTTTCCGACAGAAGACCTTCACCATTCTGCAGGGACTTTAAACTGGGAAACAGCATAAGCTTTGCCACTGAGTGAGAACCCTTTCTAATTAAATCTGAGCAGCCTCCCAAAACAGGCCTTCTGTGTGATTCTGCTGGAGGCACACTGGCATCAGGATATGACTTCATAACTGGATGTGAGCCTCCAAACGCACACCAAAAACGAACTATGGTTTTGGAGACACTTGTCTGATCTAGAATTGTGAAGGCGGGGGGGGGGCGGAGGGCTCAGAAACATGGGGAAACCGCCTCTCCCTTTTTCCGGATTTTCACATTTCTAGTCTGATCCTAGACAGGTCACCCTTCATACTGCCAAGAGTGCCACACGCAGCGTAGTACGCCTGGGGTTATTTTCTTTTGCAAGGCGTCTCCCGCCCTGCCTGGCGGCTGTGTGTTGAGAATCTTCTACCGCCCGATCCCAGTTCTTAATTACTAGCAAGGCAATTACTGGCAAGGCCCAGATTAAAGTGTGCACGGTGGCGGGGGGAGGGCACTGCCAGAACCTGATTCTTCCACCGACACTGCAACTCATGGGGCAGCCCCCCTTCCTCGCTAATTTTTATTTTTCTAATTTGTATGCCGCTTAGTACCATAGCCTCTCAGCGGTGTACAATGAGGGTGCATGACGAAAACCTGCTGAAATTAACAGCGCGAGCTGGTCCTCGTCTCCCGCAGCTCCCCGTTTCCCGGGTTGGGGGACTCGCGAGACTTGGCTATACCTGAAGGCATCACCGCAAGGTGAGCGGGGGCGGGGCTCTACACTCAACAGGGATTGGCTGGCTGCCCACAGAGGAGAACGTTCCCGCTCGACCGTTCTATCACGCGATTGGAACTGAGCGATTGGAAAGAGGCCGCGCACGAACGAGCCCGCCTCTTAACATCTAACGCGGCTGGAACGCCGGCTCCCACAATGCACCGCTGCCGCTCCCCCTCCCCCCTCAAGCCGCCTCTCAGACAGACTTGCTTGTATCCCGTGAGCCACTGCTCTCCCCCTTTGCCGCCGGCGCACCTGCGCCTTTAAGGGTCGCTTCCTTCCGCCTTGCTTCCCTCCGCTGCCCCACAATTCCGCGCGGCGCGCTCCCCTCTCTCCTCGCAGGGCCCCCTGGAGCCGCAAAATGGCGGACACAATGAGTAGCCTCCGCTGCTGCTGCAACTGCCGCCGCCGCCGCCGCCTCCTGCCGCCCGCAGCTTGACTCGAGCCCGCCTGAGGGCGCCGTCGACCAGCTTCTCCGCCCCACCAGGGTCCCCTCCCCGCGGCTTCCTCCTCTCCCTCCGCCGCCAGGCAGGCGCTTCCCGCTTTCCCCGCGCCCTCTTCGGCGCGCAGGCCCCGCCGGCTCCCTCCCTCCTCCTCCTCCTCTCCCGCCGGCGGCGGCATGAAGCTGACGGACAACGTGCTGCGGAGCTTCCGCGTGGCCAAAGTCTTCCGCGAGAACTCGGACAAGATCAACTGCTTCGACTTCAGCCCCAACGGCGAGACCGTCATCTCCAGCAGCGACGACGACTCCATCGTGCTCTACGACTGCCAGGAGGGCAAGTGAGTGTACTGGGAGGGGGCGGGCAGGCCCGGGCAGGCGGGGGGGGGGCAGAGAGAGAGGCTCTCTCTGAAGCCGGGAGGAGGCCCTTCAGACCTCTCGCACGTGAAGGGGAGTCAGTGGAGCGGGGGGGGGGCTTGAAGAGAGAAATTTAGAACATTAAAAATAAACCGGTTCTCGGCATCTGAGGATACTTGTGGAGGAGGGTGGCTTGGGGACCAGTGTGGGTGTGTTGTTGGCAGGACCGGCTGAAGGACAAGAAGCGCCTCGGGGTTGGTGGGATGCCCCGACTTCCAAGGAGGGAGGAACCGAGGGCATAGCCCCCCCCCATTTGTATCCCGCCGCCTCATCACACTGTGAAATCTGTGAGTAGGGCCTGCCTTATCTTCTAATATTCTTGGGAAAGTGCAAGTGCTCTATAAGGATTGGTGGTGTTTCCTGCCTTAGAGAAAAGCAAGTTGTACATCTTAAAGGAATCAGCTAAACGGCCCCCCCCCCCTTGGTTTGTCAGCCTAGATTGCTTAGAGCGTGGTGCTGATAACGCCAAGGTTGATCCTGGTATGTGGCAGCTGCTTATTCCTGCATTGCAGGGGGTTGGACTAAATGATCCCTGGGTCCCTTCCAACACTACAGTTCTATTATTGGGTTCCCCTCCCTGCCTGTGTTGACACTTGTGCCCCCTAACCTTTGTATTTATCTATGCAAATAAGCAGTGTGCTTGGTCCTAGGGGTTTAGGAGAAAATCTCTATGTTGATGGTGACTTCAACAAGATAGCATTATTGTGGGATCTTTAGCACATGGATGTGTTAGGGATGTAGGTATACTGGGGCTGAGTGGAGAAAGGCGTGATGTATAAAAAAGTACCTCAGTTGGAATATGGTTGTTTCAGCAGAGGAACATGAAGTGAGTCTAATTGTCCCGTCAGTAGCACCAGATATAATGCTGTAGAATAGATAGACTGCTAAGTAGCTGCCCTTTCATTTTTATCATTGTGAGAAAATGAAGATGAAATTATACCGGCAATCGGGTCAGACACGACTCCATTTGTGTTGCCCTACTAAATGATTTGGTGATTATAAGTATTCTTGCAAATGCAATTTGCTGCTTCTGTTAGTAGGTTTCAATTAAATAAAATGCATTTATAAAGGTTTATGTTCAGTTTTCTTTCCTTCTCACTCAGTGTCTTGTTAAAGTCGATACAGAAAGCACCTTTCTTTGACCCACTTCCTTGCTTTTATATGTTAGACCAAAACATTGAGACAATGTGAATGATTACCAAATCCTAGTGAATGTGATATTTTCAGCATCACACCTATAACAGAATTTTCTTCAGCTCGCCTACTAAAAGTCTGGTACACTAATAAAGTAGTTCCTACCCCACTTCCAAATCTGTGCTTCTGTGGGGTAGAGGTGTACCTAGGGGTTGGCGACATTTGCCCTTGCTAGGGGCACAAAATTCACCCATCAGGCAGAATCCTCCTGTTATACTTGGAGTGCCAGGTCCTGCCTTGCCAGCTGATGGGATCTCAGGAAAGGTTGTTGCTGCTACAGGTGCAGGAGGGGACGGAAAGGGTCCTCAGAGCAGCTACCAGGCAGAAAACAGTGCAGCTGCCCCATTCAGCCCCAAGGAGACATGTTCCTCCTGTCCAGGCAACCTCACCTGCTGCTCAGATTTGATGGGGGCGGGGGATACAGCTCAAGAGCACAAGGGACCCTAGGTATGCCTCTGCTAGAGGGTAGATTATAAGGGAGGTTTTTTTCTGCCAGAGGTTGGGGACTCTGCCAGAGGTTGTCTTCTGTTGACAGCAAACCACCAGTGGTATCATGGAGGCAGGGCAAAGAGGTTTTCCTCTTTCCTGCTGTATCTAGCTTGCTTCACTTTGTTGGGGGATGGGTTGGGTGTTAGACACATTCATTTTGCATATTTAATCCATGTGGTCCCAGCACACAACTTGTGTGTGCTCCTCATGTGCACACACCAGATGTTGGGAACTGAAGTTGTGCATAGTCTCCACACAGGGAAAGGGATGACATGGGTATGGAAGACCCTAGGCCACATCACATTTGGGTTGTGTGTGAGTGAGAGTTAGGGGGAAGGGTGCCGGGTGCCAGTTGTCATTTTTTATTTTCACCTTGCAGCTGTGTTATCACGTCTTTGGTACTGCTGATACCATTACAAATGTAAAATGTTGATTTATGTTGCATTTTTAGGCATTTTGGACTGTGACCTTCCAGTTTTTCTATGTATATCTTTGATCAGTAATGTGCAGCTGTGTTAGGATTGTTTTCACATTAGCTGCTAGATACCTTGAAGAGTCAAGAAGGGAAACAAAATTTCCAATACTTTTAAAGACACATAATAATAAATTATTAGAATTCAGTGAGATAGGGTTTTTTAAAATAATTGTATTAATAGTATTTCTTACTATACATAGATATATAATCTGTCATCAGTTCTACTCCATGATTTATACTCTTGTCTTTTGTAGACAGAGTTCCCATATTTGCGGCTCTCCCGTGTGGTGTAGTGGTTAAGAGCGGTAGTCTCATAATCTGGGGAACCGGGTTCGCGTCTCCGCTCCTCCACATGCAGCTGCTGGGTGACCTTGGGCCAGTCACACTTCTTTGAAGTCTCTCAGCCCCACTCACCTCACAGAGTGTTTGTTGTGGGGGAGGAAGGGAAAGGAGAATGTTAGCCGCTTTGAGACTCCTTAAAGGGAGTGAAAGGCGGTATATCAAATCCAAACTCTTCTTCTTCTTCTTCCCCTCTTGAAGAGTCTGCTCTTTTCCATGTATTTTAAAGTACTTAACTCCATTAGCTGACCCTATCCGGGCAAAGTTTAGAATATTGGCGGGGGGGGGCAGTTCCAATTCATTCTACTGCTGAATAGGAATCATGGTTTCTGTTTTCATTCTGAGAGCATCAAATAATCTTTCGCAGTCAACCTTGAGGATAGTGAAATCTTTGCCAAGAATGAAGCTATCTTTTCTATTAAAAAAAAGTTTCTTCTATTGAAACCCATATTATTTTTGCATCTGTCTGATTTAGGTTTAAAGCAATTTTTCAAATTTCAAAGGAAAAAATCATTTACTTGTTAAATTGGTTGCCCCTAGCAAGAGTGTCCAGAGCTTATGAAATGAGACATCAATGAAAAGCACACTCACATGTAATCAGACTATGTGTTGTTGTGTAGCTGCAAGCTTTATTTTCTCCTTGTTTAAGGCAGTTCTTAGACCAAATAAATGCCTTTTTAATAATTGACTATCATGAAAGCAGTCCTATGATCTTGCATGCTGGTATTGGTGACACATACAGTTTGTTCCCTCCCTTTCCCCAACGGGAGTGTGTATCAAGCCAAAAAGAGTTCCTTACCTTCTCACTTCTTTGTGGGCTCAATTTTATGGAACTCCTTTCCAGCTGAGGTCAGACAGCCCCCTTCCCTGTTGTACTACTGAAGACATTTTAATTGAAGTATTTTTATAGTTCCGACCAATGTTATAGCTCCATCAAAAAATTCCTTTTTGTGTATTATATTTCTTGTTCACTGCTTAGAGGTGGTTATAGTTAAGCAGTATATAAATTGTTTAAATAAATAATAAACAAAAAGGGGATTTTGCCACCTGTTGTTGAATCACTGTTTACATGCTGTTTTTGTATTTGTTCTTCTACTCTGTTGATTCTCACTCTGACCACAGATAGACAAATTGTAATTAAGTGTCCCACATTCACCTAATGCTTCTGTCAGTTTGAAGAGGACATAACATACCAGAGCGCAATGAATTTTTGAGTGCTAGATGTTATAGAAGTGGCACCGTATAGTGGTACCTCGGGTTAAGTACTTAATTCGTTCCGGAGGTCCATTCTTAACCTGAAACTGTTCTTAACCTGAAGCACCACTTTAGCTAATGGGGCCTCCTGCTGCCACCGTGCCGCCGGAGCACGATTTCTGTTCTCATCCTGAAGCAAAGTTCTTAACCCGAGGTACTATTTCTGGGTTAGCAGAGTCTGTAACCTGAAGCGTATGTAACCTGAACCCTGTAACCTGAACCCTTTCACTTAGCAAGAACATAATTTTCATTCCCCTACCTATGTTACAGTATCAACAAGTTTGAAAATAAAATGTATTTGTGTTTATTGCTTAAATACTATAATCTACCACTATAGGCCATGGTTTAGTGTTACAGGAGCAAACCACAAACCTGGGCTTATGCATTCCCAACATTCCTTTTGCTGTGAGAAGGATGAGCTTGAAAGCTTCTGCTTTCAATTTTAAACTAACTACAATTACGTCCAAAGTTGGGACTCTGATTAAACTCTCTAGCCATGGTTTATGATTCTTGCATGAATCAGTTGAATCAAACCAGAGATCCTGGAGTGCGGACAAGGAGGAATCGTAATTAAAATTAAAAATACAGTCATACTTTGGTTGTCGAACGCCTTGCAACTTGAATGTTTTGGCTCCCAAACTGCGCAAACCCCGAAGTGAGTTCTTTGGAACCCAAATGTCTTCTGTGGCTTCCAGTTGAGTGCAGGAAGTTCCTGCAGCCAATCCAAAGCTGCGTCTTGGTTTTCTAACATTTTCAGACGTCGAATGGACTTCTGGAACGGATTCCGTTCGAAAACCAAGGTACGACTGTAGATGCTTCTGGCCACCCCTTCCTGGTGTATCCCATGGCTCATTCCTATAATACTAAACTATAGTTTACTGGTACATTCAAAGTGACTTAGCCTATGAGATGCAGTATCTAGACTGGGTTTTGATGCGGAAGGCCCAAGTTCAAAATTGACTCATCCATAAAGTTCATAAGCTCCTGGCCAATATATAGTTTTTATGATGAGACAGATAACAAATCTCTTCTTGCAGCAAGCTACAATGATTGCTTTTAAATTTCCTGGGTAAAGATTCAGAAATACTGGCATGACTCAGTAGCCAAACATGTTTATGACTTCCTCTGAACCTTCCCCTCCCCCACGTTTTCTCCATGTGTTATAGGAGAGGTCTTCTATATCGTGCTGAGCTCTGGGCCAGGCAAAATAAGTGCTGCCTTGTTGTGCTACTTCTGCCTGGCTATGTGTAAAGTAAAGAGCAAAGTCCTTTTGCGTATGTTACAAGATTTGACAGATATGAGGGAATTTCTTACTGTAGTGGAAGATTAGATCTAGGGCTTGGATTTGGGTTGTGTCTGCACATCATGCTAACCCATGGTTTAACATGATACCAAGGAGCTGAAATAAGGCTTATGCACTGCCACCGCCTCTCCCCTACCTCTGTGTAGCCAGAAGGAAGCTTTTGACTGCATCTGGTTTCACTTTTCTCTGAATCTTTGCTTGTTGTGTCATCTGGGCCAGGATTTATTATAAACTCTGAGTGGTTTAACAAACCAGCTTCAGACACCATGGTTTGAAGTGAGCTTGTTTTGAATCTGACCAGATATTCATTGGAACTGTTTCTAGCCCCACAATCTCTTTATTTAATGGCATACACTAGCATGTAAAAAAAAATCATTTGTTAGTCACAGTTCATTTTGTGGTAATCAAAGGTGACAGAAACAGCAGTCTTAAAATGGCAGTTGTCTTCTTTGAGTGAAGGTGTTCAATTGCTTTTTTAAAGGTTTTGATATGGCTAAGCGGAGTTCTTGTATGTTGGAACAAGTATAATCGTTCTTGTATTTCTTCCTGGCAGACCTAAGAGAACACTATACAGTAAAAAGTATGGAGTGGATCTCATCAGATACACGCATGCTGCCAACACTGTGGTGTACAGTTCCAATAAAATAGATGGTAAGTGATCTATTCATTGTCTCTGATATCTACCTGCTTTTTGGCAGGAATAGATAATAAATACTTGAGCAAAAGATTGGGCTTGACTACATTGAGTTGTTTATTCATTCAAGCTTTTAGAAGGTAAATGAATATTTTCCTGCTCTTAATGTTTAATCTCTAAATTATTATTTTAAAGAGATACCTTAGTCAATTCTTGACTGAACTTTTAATCAGGGTGAAATGAAAGCCTGAACCATTGATTTGATGCAAGCTAAACATGTATGCAGGTGTCTCTTAACTTTGCTACTGGCTTATGCAATTTTAACCATGTCTACTTAGAGGTAAGTCCTACTGAGTTCAGTGTGACTTACGTCCAGGTATGTGAGGTTACAATTGCAGCCTTAGAACTTGCCCTCATCTCTTGTTTTCCCCAACCGTAAATGTGTTATGTTTACTTAGGAATATATATTGGGGTCTGTAAATTCATAAATTCATTCCTAAAAAACATTACAGTTCATTTGACATGACTCTATGTGGTTAACGATGTTGATTATCTTTATCAGACTGGGTTCTGTTGGTCACATCAGATGTACATTTTTTAGTATTTGAGCTTGTCTTGAGCAGAAACGTGAACCTGAAAGAGATTTATGAATATGGGCTTTGATTTTTTCCCCCTACTCATTCTATCCTTCCCACACTTTTCCTGCTTCTTTTTCAGTCGCATCCATTTCCCCAAATTACCGTATTTTTCGCACCATAGGACGCACTTTTTCCCCTCCAAAAATGAAGGGGAAATGTGTGTGCGTCCTATGGTGTGAATGCAGGCTTTCGCTGAAGCCTGGAGAGTGAGAGGGGTCGGTGCGCACCGACCCCTCACGCTCTCCAGGCTTCGCACACCTCTCCGCAAGCAGCGGGAGCCCAGCGCTGGGCTCCCGCTGCTTGCGGAGAGTTGCCTGCATGCTGAAGCCTGCGCGCGCTGAGCTCAGCGCGTCCAGGCTTCACGGACCTCTCCGCAAGCAGCGGGAGCGCTCCCACTGCTTGCGGAGACTTGCCTGCATGCTGAAGCCTGCGCGCGCTGAGCTCAGCGCGTCCAGGCTTCGCGGACCTCTCAGCAAGCAGTCGGAGCGCTCCCACGGCTTGCAGAGAGCTGCCTGTTTGGGGGCTGGGGTCGGGGGAAGCTCGAGCTTCCCCCGACCCCAGCCCCGCGCCTGGGGGGAAATAATTTTTTCCCCTTTATTTCCCCCCAAAAAAACTGGGTGCGCCCTATGGTGCGAAAAATACGGTACTCTCCTCACTTCTGTTGTTCTGCTTGCTCTGCAGATTCTGCAGTTCCCACCTTCAGTTTATTTATTGAATTTATATCCCAATCCTACCAGTGCAACCCTTTCCTCAACTATTGACATGTTTGCTCCTCTCTCACAGCAGCTCTCTCATCTTGAAACCTGGCTTGTTCCATCCATTCAATATCTCTGTTCATACTCTAATACAGATGAGCAGTTTCTGCTTCTCATCTACCATTTATCTTGTGGGCAATCATTAATTTCTGACTTTTAACTTGATAATGTTGTCTCCTTAAGTTGACATTTAAGCATTTGAACACACCATGCTTGATTAAAACACTGAACAAGTTTTCTAGCTTGCTTTTCATCCTCTGGAAGTGATGAGAAATTTATTTCCCCACCCCCCTGTTGGATGCTTCATTCCCTTGCCCACATACCCCTGTGGGCCAGCCTCCAATTATTGGCAGTTACAGTGAGCACCTTTAAAGTCCATTTGTGAGTATGATTTGATTTAACACTGCACCTGCAAATGGACAAAGCTGGGCTCAGTGGGGAACCCCTTAGTGCAGGCTTCCTCAACCTCGTCCGTCCAGATGTTTTGCGACTACAATTCCCAGCATCCCTGATCACTGGTCCTGCTAGCTAGGGATCATGGGAGTTGTAGGCCAAAAACATCTGGAGGGCCGAGGTTGAAGCCTGCCTTAGTGCAACCAATTCTAGTAAAGCTTGATGGTGGTGCTGATTTAAGCTCCCAGTTATTTTGTAGCTGCATCCTTACCTGTCCCACACCTGTCTTCATATATATGCCATCAGGTGTGGGGTGGGCGGGCATGTTTGAGGAAAGCAGCCTTGCTTGCCATATTGGGTCCTGTGCCCGCAGGGTGGAGGTTTTTCGCCCTTTGTAGGGCAAGCTTCTAAAATTATCCTTTTTAAGCTGTAAGTACAAGGAATTTATTTTATACTCATATCTATTTTGGCTCAATGTAGTAACATCTTGAGTAAAATAATAAAACTTTTGTCAAATTCAGCAGTTATAACCTGAGAGTAAGATGTTAAGATATTTGGTGTCCTTTAAAGAATAGTCAAGTTTATTATCAAGGCATTAATATTCTAAAAATTATCTGAGAAGAATTGTAGGCATTCATAGAGGGTAATAAAAGTATTATGAATAATATCTTGAGGTTTTTTAATCTAAAGCTTAAAATTCAGAATATTTTCAGAACTGGCCAGTATTTCTGGCCTCTGCATAGAGGTGATACCACAGCAGTAATTAACCACATCCTTCTCTTGCTGGGTGTACAAAATTATGATATGGCTCCTTAACTTTTCTTTTAAAAAAACAAAATGTGTGCACATTCCTTGATTATGAAACAGTCCTCAGCCATGGTTGGCAGTGTTAAAGTATGCAGTGATATGGGTTTTCCAGAACCAGCACAGTGCACTGGTTAGAGTGTTGGACTAGGGCCTGAGAAATCAAGGTACAAACCCCACTCTGTCTTAAAGCTCAGTGGGTGCCCTTAGACTAGTTACTGCCTCTCACTTTAACTTACCTCACAAGTCGATGGGATGATAAAATCGGAGTTCAGGGGAGAACTATATGTACCTTAAGATCCTTGGAAGAAAGATGGGATATAAACAAATAAATTAAAAATAAATAATTTCCAAACCCTAAATCAATTGAGTCTGATTTTACATAATTGATTGTTTTAGTAAAAATAAGAAGTGGGGATTAGGTGAATCATGTTTGGGCTAGTTGAGGCTCATCTGCATAGCACTACCAGGGTTGAATGCGAACTTAGCCATTGAAGCTGTAATGCTGTATTCAAGCCAAAGCTTTACTTGAAAATACTTTTCGAGATATAACAGCTTGGCAACATACACTTCCTTACATAGGGCTGTGTCCAATGCTAGTCCTTTTCAGAGTAGACCTGTTGAACTTAATGGACGTTACTAACAGGGGAGGAATTCATTGTCGTATGAAGGATGTTGTTCTGTCAGCACTAGTGTTTTCTGCTTGTCTTATGGAATGATCTCCCCTCTTCTCCCACAACATGCTGTTCTTAGTGTTCTCCTGCCCCTCCAGAGCAGCTTTGGGTGGGGTCCCATTGCTTTAGTGGAAGTCATTGTTCTGACTTCTGCTAGTAGTATGGAATAGTTGACACTGACCCTAGGTTTAATAATTTCAATTGGTCTACTTTGAGTATTACTAGGCTTGGCTACAACTCAGGGTTTGAAATTTAAAGGAAAACAAACACACAAAAATATGTTTATATTTATTACATATTCATGCACACTTCTGAGGGATAGTGATCTACAAAATGTTAATCACAACTTTGAAACTGCAGAGTTTGACTGTTTTATGTGTAACTAATGAATTTTATGAAATAAAGGATTTTTACAAATGGGGGGAAAACATTAGAAAATTTTTCTACCTTGCATCACTGATATGTGCTTCAAAAGGTATCTATCTTGAATGTCTGAAGTATTTCAAGAACTCATACAGTATGGACATGTTCTTGGAAGAGGCAGGCAAGTCAAAGTCCTTTCCTGCAGGAGGCTTGCCACAATTTGTGTATTTGAATTAATATTTAGGTGTTTCTGAATTTCTGCTTGAACCAGCTCTGCTGATGTACTCCTCTATGAAGAATGTCTCAGTTTTCAAGCCTAATTCTACCTGCCTGATTCCAGGCTGAGGTAGTAGTTTGTACAGTTTGAGGGTCTATGATACCACCCGGTACAGGAGATAACTGTACAGGCCACTGCCTTGCCTGGGACAGAGCTTTATCTGCTAAAACAAGGCGCTTCCTCCCTGCATTCGTTTGGTGCCAGGTAACTGTTGCTACTTAAAGACCATCAGTCTCTCTCAAATGTGTGTGTGTTTAAACAATAGATTCAGGAATTTAAAAAAACTGTGCATTGCAGTATGCATGGTAGAGAGTTGGCTCTTCAGACTAGCATGTCTGTCCTGGGCATTCATTTTTGGCTTGCAAAATTGTTCTTCAAAATGTGTCTACGTCCCTCTGCATGTTCTTATCAGTTCCACTGGAAAATACTTAAGCACATTATTTTTTATGCGATTAAAGGGCTGCAAAATGTGTGGGTTCTGCATCGTTACTTTCCACTTGAGAGTTGAAATTCTCATCTTATTTGCTCTCCCACTGTAGTTTGTCTTTTGAAGAAGCTGACTTACTTACATCAACATTTATAAATATAACTTTGAGTAAAGACTGAGAAATAATTTTACAAGATTAGTTTTATCTGCTGTATAACTTACTTAGCTGTAATTGGAGTACAAACCAAAAAAGTATGTTGAAAATACTGATTGAGAAATACTGCAAATATAATGCAAGTGATCAATCTCAATGTTCTATTCGTGTTTATATACATGTTTAAGTATTGCTATTTAGTTGCCTTTTACTTGTTTACTTCTGTTCATTTCTTTTTATCCAGAAGTAGTTTTCAGAGTTCAGTATCCCAGAATTCTCATTTTAACTGCAGTTGTTGAGCTGAGGTGGTTGGCACTTGGATAAGGTTTACATGACTGCTAAATTCTTAACACAGCTAAAAGTTAAACAAACTGCAGGTAGAGAAATGGTTATATTTTTTAGACAGAAAGTACAGTATATTATTCCTACTGGCTCAAACCTAAAACATTTTCATGCTGGGACATGCAAGTACTGTACTATTTTGCTCAGGCTATGCCAGAAGACTGTACTTCATGGCTTCAATTTTAACCCACACAATAACTGTGTTTCAAGAAAAATAACTGTCTCTATTGAAATAAACTGGCCAGGTGATGCAGGGTTGCTGTATAATATTGTTTGCCTTGTTGATTTCTTGTAGATACAATCAGATACCTCTCTCTGCACGACAATAAATACATCAGATACTTCCCAGGACATAGCAAAAGGTAAGATGAGTAGTGCACTCGTAATTTTGCTGGTAAAGAAGCAGGAATAACGGTGCATTTTGTTGAATTTTTATCTTGTTTAAATTGGCAAGAATGAAAGATGAAAAAATAGTTTTGTGTCATTTATTTTTATCTCACCTTCAGAGTTGTTGCTCTGTCCATGTCTCCAGTGGATGATACCTTTATTTCTGGGTCGCTTGATAAGACCATCAGACTTTGGGATCTTCGATCTCCAAATTGCCAGGTATTGAGTATTGGTTAATGGGTAGTCGGCATAAGGTGCACTGGAGGGCTGCTTCAGAATGTAGAATAGACTGTAGAGCATAGTATTCAATTCCACTAAAAGATGGTGTGTTACCAAAGGAATTACAAGCCTATAAATCTAATTGCCAGAATTTGTGGTGGTTCAGCATTGGAATCACAACTGGGGAGGGAAATGTTCACCTCCCCATGTGTTGTGGTCCCAAAGAACATTCTCCCTCCATGCACACACTTCTTAGTGATATTTTTAAACCTTATGCATGGTTGTTACCCACACAATTATAGCAAATATTCAGCCTTTGGGTATGTATCCAGTTTCTTCCTCAAAAGCTGCAACTCTGGGATGAAGAGAATTATTCTATTGATGAAGAGCAAGGTAGTTGTAGGAAGCACTGGAATCTGATTGGATATCTCTGTTACATTATTTGATTTCTAAATATATCAAGGACACAAATAAACATTAATTTGTAACTTTGATTGATTGTTGGGATACTGCCAGGGAGATATCAGCCATCATGGCCCCCACGTCACCTCCGGACAATCCATCGATCTCCCGTAGATACAGTATCAGCAATTAGCGACACGAGCTCCAGAAAAATAGCTTGTAACATTCCAGAGCTGATGCACACTCTATCAGCAGATAATGCACAGCGAAAGATGAACGCAGGAGAGCATTTTTCCAAGTTTATTCAGTGTTGGTCAGAACAAAGAAAAAACATGACTGCCTGCTTCGGTCTGCTCAGGCAGAGAGAGAAACGAAAGCAAAGACACAACAGAAACATCCTGTGAACAGGAAATACGCAGACTCTGTGACTCACAAAGCCTGCTCCCTTTTAAGGTGGAACGGAAATATCCTAACATCTTAGCCTTTGATTTAGTAAATAAGGACCAGCTGTGGCACACAAGTTCACCAGTACTAATATTGACAAAAGGTTACCGTGACTTGTACAGACTCTGCATTAGAACACTCCCCTGCAATTAAGAGTGTGCATTAATGATGTTTTAATATAAGCAGTTTCGATAAAAACGGGTAAAGGAGAGCTATAGTTTGGTCCCACTTTTCATTTTTTGCATAAACAACATTGTTGCAGAAATGTCTGCTTTGGTCGAATGAAAGATTTCAGCTCTGCTTTATGCCAATAACCTAGCATTGTTATCATGAAATAAGATACAGTGCTTCCTCAGGTTAAGTACTTAATTCGTTCTGGAGGTCCGTACTTAACCTGAAACTGTTCTTAACCTGAAGCACCACTTTAGCTAATGGGGCCTCCTGCCGCCGCCGCACCACCAGAGCCCGATTTCTGTTCTTATCCTGAAGCAAAATTCTTAACCTGAAGCACTATTTCTGGCTTAGTGAAGTGTGTAACCTGAAGCGTATGTAACCCGAGGTACCACTGTAGGCTTAACTAACATTGTCTAGATTTGAATCACTGTAGGAAGTAATCAAGCACTCTTAGGTTATGTTTGCTTAAATATCCCAAAAATGTAAATGGCTGCTTGATGGCCAAATGTGTAAACACAAACAGGCATTTAGATACCTGCAACCTTTTTCTTGGTGAAACGTTAACTGGGAAATTTCAGATAGCTGCTGTCAAAACATCTGTTCAGATTCAAAAGCAGATAGTTCCTATTTTGAGTATTTTCTCTGCCAAGGCTTTAGCTCTGAGGCTGAGCTTTGGGGAGGAGTAAAATCAGAACTATAATTAAATAAATTTTAAACAAAGATCTTAGGACTCCCTATATGAACACCATCAATTCCTCTTAGATCCAACTTTAGCTTATCTTTTGTAGCTGGACCTAACGGTCAGGGGTCCCTTTACTTTTACCTTTACCTTTAAACAAAATGAATATATCTTAACTAAATTGTATTACTTGGAACACCTAAGTGTCAGATGGCGAGGGTGGCTGCTCATGAGTAAGCAGGCAGGACTCCAACCTGTCTTTTACAGGTTTTATTTTGGTGCAAACTATTTACAGTGCAGAAACCCAAAGTTCATGTCTGCCTCAATCACTAGCAGAATCCAGGAGTGCCTGTTTCCTGGACCTCCTCCAGCATAAAAGCCTTGTTACGCCCAGCCTTTTCCATCCCTCTTTGCGCTTTAGACTTCTGCGCAGGGTGGGCGACAGAGGGGGCGTGCTTCCCTCCTGGCCGGCTTTGCCAGAAGTGGTGCTGAGGCTCCCACCAGCATCCTCTGGTCCTTTCACCTCTTCTCCACTGGAGGTGGGGTTTTCCTCATCACTGGAAGAAGAACTGCTTTGCAAGATTTTCGGAGGCTCCCTGTAACACAACTGCCCCTCTGTTTCCCGCCCCTGTTCTGATGCAGTTCTCTGACAGTCATGTACAGAGTTGTCAAAAAACCAAGTAAACTGTAATTTAGCAATTGTTTATGAGGTCCAGAAAAATGGTGTAATTTATAATATGTCTCTCATAAGATTATGCCGAGGCACGTTACCTATAAATACTAACTTTCCTTGGTTCTTCACAGAGCTTAGACTCAAGTAATGCCACCCATATATATTGAATGGTGTTTTACAGGTATCTGTGGCACCAATGAAAATGTGGGTTTGGCTGTAATCATATAGAAGACATAATTCACAACTAAGGTTTTTCAATTATATGTTGAACCATGGAAATTTTAAATAATCTCTTAACAGTGTTGTGATAGAGCAATACTAGATATTGTGATATAATTGTTAATACGTAGTTTTATATTTATATGCTGGCATTGCTTGCCACAGTAGTTAGGAAACTACATGCATACCTGTTAGTGATTCATCTTTGTTAATGATTCACATTTAATCATTCCAACTCAGTATTCTGGTTTAGAAATATAGTGGGCATGAATTCTATTATTATTATTATTATTATTATTATTATTATTATTATTATTATTAAATAATTATAATGTATATTGTTGACTGTGAGAGAGAGTGCATGTGTTCTTGCTTGTATTGTGATTTAACAGTAATAGAAATAACACATTTTGTTTTACGTGGAGTAATTTATTTTAATTTCCCAAATTATAGGGCTTGATGCATCCTCAAGGGAAGCCTGTGTGTTCATTTGATCCAGAGGGGCTGATTTTTGCAGCTGGGGTCAATTCCGAAATGGTGAAGCTTTATGATCTTCGCTCATTTGATAAGGTATGTAGTGTTCAGGTGCATTTGAGATTGTAAACATTCCCAAGAGATCTCTATAAACATGTCTGTAACGGGCAGAATTCCTGTGATTCAGATATAATGCATTTAACTCTAGAAAACAAAAGCCATACTCTAGATCTATTAAAGTAAAACGTAATTTTTGTTAAGTGGTCCTGAGTTTTCATTCATGTTGGAAGAATGCCCTATCTGATCAGGGTCTATCTAGACCAACATTCTTTGCCAGCGTCCCAGTGACCAAGAGATGCTCACTGGCTCCTTCAGTCTTCTCACAACAAAAATAATTCTGTATGACTGTGTTTGTGCAGGTTCATGTTAACTTTCATAAATAGAATGATTGAGATGGTTCCGCTATATGCCCTTATTTGGTTTTCTTTCTTGAAGGGTCCATTTGCTACCTTTAAGATGCAGTATGACCGAACCTGTGAGTGGACTGGTTTGAAGTTCAGCAGTGATGGTAAACTTGTTCTTATATCAACCAATGGAGGGTTCATCCGACTCATAGATGCCTTTAAAGGAGCTGTTCTTCATACATTTGCGGTGAGGCTGCTTTCCTTACTTTCTGGGGTGCTCTCTGTCTTAAACTTCCTTAGTTATAGGTGAGATGTACCGTATTTTTCGCTCCATAAGACACACTTTTTTCCTCCTAAAAAGTAAGGGGAAATGTGTGTGCGTCTTATGGAGCGAATGCAGGCTGCACAGCTATCTCTGAAGCCAGCACAGCAAGAGGGAGAGCTGCGCAGCACCTCTTGTTGTGCTGCCTTTCCAGCGAAGCGGGAGGAGGGACAGAAGGGAGCCCTTATGGAGCCCCTTCCGTCCCTAATCCTGCTTCGCTGGGAAGGCAGCACAACAAGAGGCGCTGCGCAGCTCTTCCTCTTGCTGTGCTGGCTTCAGAGATAGCTGCGCAGCTTGCTCTGGTTTTCAGGGAGGTGGGAGAAGGGACAGAGGGAAGTCCATCAGTCCCTTTTTCCACCTCCCGAAAAAGCCAGCAAGAGCCACTCTATCTTTAAAGAGCTGCGCCGAGTGAGCGTGTCTGCGGCTCTTGCTGGCTTTTCTTGTTTTTCTTCTCTAAAAACTAGGTGCGTCTTATGGTCGGGTGTGTCTTATAGAGCAAAAAAATATGGTATTGTACAGATCCACTAGTATTGTTTTAAAGATTTCTCAGCTGTTCATCTTTCAACAATCATTCTGTCTAAATGTTTATGCTACAGACATTTTTAGGAGGCACTATCAGGCGCTTCTTCCATAAACCTATTACTGTTTGGTGGAAATCAGGGTTCAATATTGCAGCCTAGCAGACAAGGCTTAAACCAATAAGAGTGACAAGTGAGTCAATAGTGCAACTGAAACAGTAATTTATTAAGCAGACTACCCAATGCAAGTGTAATGGATAAAGAAAGCAGATAAAGCATGAATTCTTTACGTAACAGTACTTGGTATTGCATTGCAACGTCCTCCTACAGTCCTCTTGTTCATCTACTTAAGACATGATTATTCTAAGTTCCATAGTAGTTCATAATTAACAGTGGCCATCAATATCAATGGATCTCATGGTCCTTTCTCTATCCTTTGAGAGACAAAGTAAGCCTACCCTACTCCTGTCCTTTATAGGTTTTTATATTGATCATAGGTGGGAACAATTTTTTCCACCCACTTTGTTTACCCAGTTTTCTCCTGTAATGTCATCTTAGCTTCTCTCATTTAGTGGCTTCATCATTCACCAAGCCACCAGACAAGACCTTCCTCATTCTCTTATCAGCCCAAGGTGTTGCACATGCTGCTTCTGTATGACACAGGTTATGCTGAGCCAAACTCTTTTACTGCAGTAGTTCATCAAGGGCCCAGTAGTTCTCTGGGTCTGGCAAGATTAGATTGTCAGCACATCAGTTTCTTTTATTAATATCCCTTTAATTTCAAGTATACTTCAAATATTTACAGTTTCTGCCTAATTGCCATTTACTTCCCAAAATCTTCGATCACTCTTTCTAACCCAGGTAACTAAAGGATTTAAGGATTTAATTTAACTAAGCATTCTGGACTCTAGTGGATTCTTGCTTCTTTGCTTTTCTTGCCTCCAAACTCACTTTTCCTTTTTCTTTGCAGGGATTTAACAACACAAAAGCTGTTACACTGGAAGCTTCATTCACCCCAGACTCTCAGTTTATAATGATTGGTAAGAGAGCCACACTCCTTTATGTAACTGGGGAACACCAAGTTTGAAAAGTAATTTCAGTGTCACTTCCAATGCAGCCTATGGCCTGAAAAGATTTCTGCCCTTCTGGGGTGTATCTGGCTGTTTTGTATATATTGGCTGTGCCATCAGTTGAAAATCAGTTGGGTTGCTTAATTAATTGGTCTCCTGTTGGTGCTTCATACTAATATTGCATAATCCAATTTACAGGATCAGAGGATGGGAAGATCCACGTCTGGAATGGAGAGACTGGAATGAAAGTAGCAGTGCTAGATGGGAAGCACACAGGCCCTATTACCTGTTTACAGTTCAACCCAAGATTTATGACCTTTGCCAGTGCATGCTCCAATATGGTAAGGAGACAATATGTTTCTACAGAACCCCAGCCAAATTGAATATGTGCATGCTTCGGACAAATGGGCACTCCTTATGGGTGTTTGAAAGTGAGTACAGCTTTTTGTAGGGATGAGGACCTTGTCAAAGCAGAGTTGATTGCAGAGAAATCTACTTGCATTCAAGCCCCCTGCAGGGGAAGGTCAGGGACCCTGTGTGTGCATACGATGCTGTGAGGCTTGTGTGTGCACTCCTGTCCCCTTAACATACTTACAGAACAGTGCACTTCAAAATGCACATGGACTATGTAAGCAGGAAGTATAAACTCTGAATTTATATTGAACAGTTCTTTGTAATTAGAAAATTGGCAGACATACTAGAATCACACTGATTTTGTTTCTTCTTTCAGGCCTTTTGGTTACCCACTATAGATGACTAATTCCGGATTCATCTTTTCCATTGGACAGTTTTCAAATTGTACTGACAGCAACGTATTTGTGAAGACTGTAATAGAAGTACTGGGATCACATCGCAGACTTGAATGCTCCCATGCAGCACATCCTATTTCTATTTTGGTATGCCAGGCTCTTTGCTGCATCCCTTCAAAAGGATTTTTTCATTTGGCTGCGCACCTACCAGTTCAGGAACTTGAGATCCTAGCAAGTATCGTCCTGAATTGTAGCAGAGCTTTGGTTTAATATTGGCACAGCAAATACATGTTGATACATCAGTCCCTTTTGTTTTTAAGTGAGGGTTATCAATTGTAAGCTCCTAGGATTCTGGGCTTGTTTAAAAACAAACTTTCCAGAATGTTTTCTCTGTTCTGAAATATCAACAGTAAATACACTCTGCACTCCTTAAGTGCTTCTCTGTGCCACATAAATCTTTGTGCCATATATACAGCAACTACCCCATTCTTGGAGAAAGCTTCTTATGCTACTAATACTCCCATGAGACTTTATAGACATTTTGGATTCCTTGACATGGCAGTGTCAAGGACATGCAGGGACTTGGCGTGGATGATCCTAAGCAATAAAGAAGTTTTCAGCTGTAAAATGCATTTAAAAACAGACTGGATGGAAATGCATTCTCTGTACCCCTTCTTTCAGTGTAATTGCAACTGATTATGTAAATATGGGGAGGGGGTGGATGGAGCATATTTTTTTACTTTTAGATATTAAAAAGTAACATTTGGACCAATACAGTATTGTGGAATTAGTCTTGGTTCTTCACCTGCCTTTCACACATCAGTCTTCCTGTTCTCCATACTTCCATTCCATTCCTCCAAGGCTAGGCACAGCTTGTACTGCCCCCTTCCCTAAATATTTCCGCCCATTGTGAATGGGGTCATTCTGTTAGTGCAAATTTAGTTAACTCTGTCAAACTAACTTGATGGGACTGCAGAATTTCCAGTTTGTTTCCAGCTTGTTTGCTTTCTTGGCCTGTGAGTCCTTTTGCTGAAGAACAAAGGGACATGTAAGTAAGCATGTCATGTGGCAACAGGAAATGAAATCAAGGTCAGCTGTTCTATTATAGTGATGTGCATCTGGCCTACTGCTTTGTAGTCTTCACTACCAAGTACTTAAAACTAGTGCCTGCACATTTCAATAATTATCATCCAAGTAAGCACAATTTCAGTGCTTCATGCTCTAGTGATTTTGAACTCCCATGAAACCCTCACTCTTAAAGCCACTAGCATTTTGATACGGAACCATGTTTCCTTTGGCTATGTCCTGGCTTTGCTAAGTGTTGTTCACACCTTTGGAGAACTTTCCTCTGCATTTAGAACATGCTCTGGTGGTACATGTTACAGTACTGCATCCCAGGCATTCTCTACATCCTCCACAAAGAGCTGCTGCGCAGGAGCCGTGCTGAGGAATGTAACATTTTAAGTTTGAGCTGCTGGGGTAGATAACTCCAATTGCCTTATTATTAACTAAATTGCATGGTTTTTTGTTGTGTTTGTTTCCAGCGGTTGCTCACTCTGCAGAGATAATGGCTGGATCTCTCCTGAGCCTGCCAAAGTTCAAGGATGCAGGTAGCCGCAGCTCAGGGATTTGCCTCAACTGCATCAGCACACAACCTCCTGGCTTCTTCTGTTTTAATTCACAGTATGGCAGCACTAGCAGGACTGTCAGATGCAGTGTTGAGATCCAGGGGCAGCACTATTACATCAATTATGTTCTTGGCAGTAATTCATTTGCATGGTACTGCACTGAGCTGCATGTTCTTTTCTACGAGCAGTTCAGTTAATTTTTTTAATCATAAAATCTTGCCCACTCTGCTACAAAAAGAGAAGTCAATGAGTGTTTTACTTTTTTACCTTGAGTAAGCTGCTACTCTACTGAAGCTGGTTCTCAGTAGGCAGTGGAGTGTATGTGTACTGCATTTACTTTTGCCGGGAGCTAGTTTTGATCAAACCATTTTTTAAAGAAAAGCACTGTTTGCAAATGAACTCATATTTGTTAACTGTATTATGTATCCTAAGTTACATGTTGCATTTTGTAAACCTGTATTTGCAGACTTTACAGATACGTTAAAGTCAAGAATAAATTGCAGTATTAAGACACAAGGAGCACTGCTGTCCTCCATTAACTTTGCCACGTAGTGTTCCCACCATGTATGTAATGGATGTTTCCTGGCTACAGTATTTCTTCACTCTTGAACATACCGTATCCTTCCAGCAAAGTGTGCAAGTCATCAATTTTTCCAGTTACCAAAATAGATGCATCTTCTGAAGCAGTTGCTAGATGTTAAGATAAAGATTTTATGAAGATCTACTGCACTGCCAGGAGGTAAGATTCTAAGGCCTATTCAGTTATGAAAGTGACCCTCAAACCTCTTACCCTTTTTTTTTTTTACATAGGTTTATTGGCCCTAAATGTTTTACACCAAGGAAGGGGAACCTTATCCCTGGGTGGCCAAATGTGGCCTTCTAGTTCACACAACTTCACTAGAGTCCAGCCTCCACCATTTCCCCAAGTGATTTTATCTGTCTGCAATGTGTTCTTGATCTGTCTTACTTGCCTAGATGGAAGACTGAGGGTTGTGCAGCTAATAAAAACCAGACTGCAGCGTAGAATAATATATAAAGGGAAGAGTCACAACTGCTGCTCTGACCTATTTAAAACCCCCATAAAGTTGCCCATGAGTGAATGTGGCCCATGGACTGAAAAAGTTTTCCCCACCTGTGTGGAGATAGTCTGTTAGAGAAATGGGAGCACTGTTGGTCAAACAATTCTGGGCAAAAACTTGGGTAATTTGTTTCTGCTTCTATTCTATAAAAATACATGTTGTTTGGTTTTAGACTTTTATAGCATGTAGGTGTATGGTAGACTATGTGTTCAGCTTTAATAATATGTATGCCTGTTTGCTTACTCTTCCATCTGGACTCATTTTTTAAAAATATCTGTTAAATGGTTCCATATGCAAACTACTGTCTTGGTGCTTACAACTTACTATTGCCCGTTTAACTCTCAGCTTCATAGCTCTATAGAGTATTGCCCATTTCAAAAGAGATAAATGAGGATGCATTAGGAATTATAGTTTTAATCAAAGAATGAACTTCACAGGGTATGTGAGCTAAGGCTGCAGTCTCATGCAGAAACAAATCCCATTAAAACCTGACTGGCTTGTCTAACAAGGAACAGAATGTGTGTAAAGTTGTCATGAAATGCTAAATACAGTGTTTGTACAAAAATATATTGTAGGTTGATTTTACTGTTAAACCATGTATGCTGTTTGAAGAGTATTGTACCTGTAGGAGACAAGACTGTCTCTGGTCATCTCCTTCTGCCCCCTTCAGTTTTCCTTTTCTAAATGGCACTCAAAATTGTAGGGTTTTAGAAGCTACTGAGTAGTTTGGCCCATATTGATGGTTTGTTATTTTAAAAATAATGTTCTGTCTTCTAGGTATGCTGGTAAGAGGGGAGGTAGCAATATGCTTTAGTTAACCTGGGGGTAGTCAACCTTTTTATACCTACCGCCCACTAATGCATCTTTCTTGATGGTAAAATTTCCTTACCGTCTACCAGTGCTTGATGGAAGGATTCAGCTTGTGCCGTAGAACCCCCTACCACCCACCTAGAATCCTGAAACGCCCACTAGTGAGCGGTAGGGACCAGGTTGACAACCCCTGGGTTAACCCATCTGGCTTGGATTTGCATTGAGATGGATGTGCCATGAAGAATTGTTCTGAGGCATAGTGAGGATGTTACACGTTACTATAGCAACCCCATCCCATGTTAGCTAGGGCTGTTTCATACTCAGAACATATTAAAGTTTCTGATGGAAAACCCATTTACCACCAATGGAAAAAGCAGGATGCAATCGTATGAGACAGACCAGCTGATTCTGTTTATCTCTTTAGTTAAAACAAATAAATACATTATGCAGTTAGATTGATTCTCAATTTGGTGTTTTTTATGCTGAACTATTTACTGCAGGGTATATCTGTCAACTTGAATAAAGTTGTACCATTTATTTTAAAATAAAAACTAGATATTTCATTGCATTTAAAAATAACCATGTTTAAGTCACAACAATATACAAAATTATAAACAAAATACAAGCTTGTCTGACCTAAAAAAAGAATTTATTTTTTTTTAAAGTGCTCACCACGTACCAGTACCTCAGCTTCAGCTTGAAGTTTTGAGGCAAAACTTGGTAAACACTATATTTAATACAGATTCCATTAAAAGACTGGGCAAACCCCTGTACAGAATTATTGCATGAAAAGCACTGGGACTTTCACTTAGTGGTTTGTGGTCAAGTTTTCAGTGTATTGATGTAGCTTAACATCTTTCTGTAACTTCTGTGAGCCATGATAGAAGCTGTTTAGCTTGGTACATTTTGTAAGATATACAAAGTTGCTGCTAAAATCCCATTTAAGAATAAAATGGATTAAGTTCACATTAGTGGCAGCAGGCCATTTCTTTGATACTAATGCTATTGCAAAAGAAAGTCCAGAGGGAAGCTCCCATCTTGCTCCACTTACTGAGTTAGAAAAGCTTCTTTAAGGAAGTGGGACTTTACAGCTGCCCCAAGGGAATGACACCAAAACTGTACAAGTTGCGTTTTCTGCATTTGCTTTCCAATGACGACAGTGAAAAGTTGTTGTTTTTCCACATGGGAAATGTTGTCACTAATAGCAGTAATACCATCATACCATAATTAACTTGCTCAGTAGTCATGGGGTGTTCAGAACTGTGTTTGCCATTCCACTGTTGTACAGTGGAATTGCAAACACAGAAATGTCATCATAAGAAGCAGGCCTGTTACTGCCCATAGTCCAGTAGTATCCATCCTTCTTTCCCCTTGCTTTCTGCACCAGGCACTTGGCTAGTTCTGTAAACCTATAAAAACAAACAATTACTTTGTTATCTCCCAAAGCAGTGATTACCAATCCTAAAGACAGGTGAAGGATGAACTACAGTACTTAAGGCACTGAGAGTTTGGTTTACTGTTCTGGTACGGCTGCCCACACACTACAGCGGAAGCAAACCGCTTCAGCATCCAATTTGAGTCTTGAGTACTGCCAACAGCTCTGGTAAACTAATTCTCTAGCAAAGCAATCTCAGCTAAATGTAAAAGGAATAGAATTTTGTCAGAGTAACTCTAAGAAGATAAGAAAAGGGTGTTGGTTCAGGCTAGTGGCCCATCTAGTCCAGCACCTTGTTCTCACAGTGTCTACAAGCAGGTCAGGAGTACAACACTTCTCTGCCCACCAGCAATTCCTAACAATTTTGAAGACTTGAGACCACACAGGTTAGCTTCTTTTTGCCTTTACCTCTGCTTAAAATGCTTCTCTGTACATCAGTATCAGTTACAGAGAACTTCATTAAGTATGGAAAATGTTCAAAAACCAAAACTCTGCTTCTGATTGGCTGCAGGAAGCAGGACGTTCAGCTTCCAAAAATAGTTCGCAAACCGGAACAGTCACTTCCGGGTTTGCGACGTTCGGGAGCTAAGCTGTTTGAAAACCAAGGTACAACTGTATAGGTGATCAAGATAACTCAGCCTAAGAAAAAAAACTCCCTCACAGTAAACATGCCTGGGGGGTGGGTAGAGGCACCCACGTGGTCTCTTATACACATAGAACATACACCTCACAGAGGCTTCATTTTTCAGTGTGCAAAGATGAGCTAGCCACTGCTTCATTCTCATGCAGCTATTTCCTGAACAGCTGAGCAATGAGGAAGATTGTGGGGAGGATTCTCTCTGCTCCCCACATCTTTTCATCAAACAGCTGACTGCAGTTCCTGGTAGGAGGAGCTTGAGAAGAGAGGCTTTGTGGGACAGATCTGGCCCATGGACTGCCATTTCCCTACCACTGCTATGCCAGAACACATGTCAACATAAGCAAAAGCAGAGGTGTGCATATTCAAATATTTTCCAGTGTGTTTCATTCCCCAATTCTTTTAGCACAAATGCTCTTCAAATATTTTCTGCTAACATACCTGTATGGGTCAGATGTGTTCTCCTGGACAAAATTCCTGACAATATGAGCCACATCGTCATTGGACATAACATCCCAAAGGCCGTCAGTTGCCATGATGAGGACATCGCCTTCCTTGATGTTTTGTTTGGCAAAGTCTAATACTTCAACCTAGTCAGAATTGACGAAAAGATGCAAGCTTTCTTAACTGCTATCCTCAAACAGCTGGATGTTTGCAGTCTCCCTAGAGAATGGTTTAAATGGGGAGCCTGGAGTCCAGCAACTTGTGCAGAGCCACAGGTCTGCCACGCATGCTTTAAATACATGTCACTACAATAAGGGCATACAAGACAAGGCCTGCTGGATGGGACCAAAGGCTATCTTCTAGCACAGCATTATTATTTTTCTAACGGGGGAAGCCTGATGTTCCTGAGAAACTTAGATGCATAGTATGGAGGCAATAGCTCTCCCCTGTTGACAAACACATCAGTAGACCCTCAAAGTCAGTATACACATGCATGTCTAATTGGGTTCCTAATGACTAGCTACCCATTCTGTTTAGGGCTGCAGCATTATATGGACCTACTTTTTTGGGGTGGTTTTTTTAAAAAAATATCAGGCAAAATACTAGAAATAGTGACAAAGCTGAATTATCTTTCCCTGAAGATATTCATATGACCCAGAAAGGGGAAGGAAGCTGAACTACAATGGTAAACCCATGGCTGAAAAGACTTAGTGTGTCCTATCAATTTCCTACCTTTGGGATGCAGGACAGGAAAGGCTTGACTTCAACATCTGTTTCAATAACTCTCAACTGATGATCTCCCAGGCCTCGTGAAACAGCCAGGGTGCCTAGCAAGCGAGCCTAAAAAAGGATGAGGCATCAAGGAGTGGAAGAGTGTCACAAGCATGGAGCCAGCGGTAATTTCAAGTAGAAGTTATTAAAACATTCATCTTTTCAATGTAATATTCACAACAGATCACCATACACGTTTAAACACAAAGAACAATGTAATTAAATCTTTAAAAAAACAATGTTTCCAGCAGCAGCACACTTCTCAAGAGCCACATAAAAGCCATTAAGCATCTAGAGCTTGGGAATGCAATTTTGTTTTTATCTGGTCCCTAAAGATAATATACTTGACAACACGTAAACTGACAAGGGGAAGTTTCATAGTGGAGGCACTACTAACAAGGTAGCTCCACACTGTATGCAACTGTGCAATTTTTTACATGTTGAGCATGCTTCCAACTATGGAAAGGCAGCATACAACTAAAATTTATGTATGTATGCATGCATAAAAAACAGTATAGGAAGGACGCACTGGCTCTTCCCGCCCCCCCTTTCTTTCCTTGCAAGGACCCTGCAGGCACACCTGTTTTCCATGTCCATGGATAAGAGGATACTTGAGGTCATCTTTTGCTACCGTCTTGTATCCCCTGAAACGAGAAAGGTCATTTTTGCAGTCCTGTCATACCATGGCCACAATCCAATATGAAGATAAACATGTTCAGACACACTAAATGTAAAACATATTACTCCGTGGCTGCAGTCTTTGTATATAAATGTCCCTTTAATGCAGACATTTTAACTTTTCTACTAACTGCAGTACTCCGTTACACAAGGAGGTTCGCAAGGTTGAACATGAAGCTTGTAGCACAGTTAAAGTAATCAGTGACGTCAATCCCAAAGCCATTTCAGAGCACAGGCCTATCAGGTGGGTGGATTCAGAATTGCAGCTCAGATCTCCAGAAAGCACACAACTGCAGCATTGGAAGGGCCTCATCTAGTCCAACCCTCTGCAATGCAGGGATATGCAGTTGTCAAATACAGAGATCAAACCTGCGACCCTGGCATTATCAGCACCATACTCTAACCAGAAGCCAGACTACCATTAATTAACACCATTATTGAGTGGCTTACATCTCACATTTATGTTAAAAAAACAGCTGCACATTACCGATGGGTTCTTGGGAGCAAGCTTAGGCTGACAGAGGGGATTTTCTTCAATCCTTGGAGGGATTGAGAGACAAGAGCAGTGAGACAACCACTGTATCTCAAAATCTGATGTTGTCTCCTCTTGAAAGCCAAACACCTTTCCCCCCTATAATGTAAGCCAGACATAGGCAAACTCGGCCCTCCAGATGTTTTGGGACTACAACTCCCATGATCCCTAGTCAACAGGACCAGTGGTCAGGGATAATAATAATAAATTTTATTTATATCCCGCCCTCCCCAGCCGAAGCCGGGCTCAGGGTGGCTAACAACAATAAAACAGTACAAAAGTACAACACAAACAACACTCTAAAATCATTCATTATAAAATTAATTCAAATCAAGCCACTGGCAACCATTGGGCCAGGGCTCTGTGAAGATTGCCGAGGGAGGGAGTCAGGCTGTGCCCTGGCCAAAGGCCTGGTGGAACAGCTCTGTCTTGCAGGCCCTGCGGAAAGATGTCAAGTCCCGCAGGGCCCTAGTCTCTTGTGACAGAGTGTTCCACCAGATCGGAGCCACAGCCGAAAAAGCCCTGGCTCTAGTTGAGGCCAGCCTAACCTCTCTGTGGCCTGGGACCTTCAAGATGTTTTTATTTGAAGACCGTTTCTCTGTGGGACATACCAGGAGAGGCGGTCCCGTAGGTACGAGGGTCCTAGGCTGTATAGGGCTTTAAAGGTTAAAACCAGCACCTTAAACCCGATCCTGTACTCCACCGGGAGCCAGTGCAGCTGGTATAGCACCGGGTGAATGTGATCTCGCAGCGAAGACCCCATCAGGAGTCTCGCTGCAGCATTCTGCACCCGCTGGAGTTTCTGGGTCAGTCTCAAGGGCAGCCCCACGTAGAGCGAGTTACAATAATCCAGTCTGGAGGTGACCGTCGCGTGGATCACAGTGGCTAGGTCAGGGCGAGAGAGGTAAGGAGCCAACTGCTTAGCTTGGCGGAGATGGAAAAATGCCGCCTTTGTTATAGCTGCAATCTGCGCCTCCATGGAAAGGGAGGTGTCGAAGATTACACCCAAACTCTTAACGGACGGTGCTGGCACTAAGTGCGCCCCCGCAAGAGATGGGAGTTGCCTCCCCAATCCCATATCATCCCGTCCCAGCCACAGGACCTCTATCTTCGAAGGATTTAGCTTCAACCGGCTCCCACGTAACCATCCAGCCACAGCTTCCAAACATCTGGCCAGTGTGTCTGGGGCCGAGTCAGGATGGCCATCCATCAACAGATAGAGTTGGGTGTCATCAGCATACTGATGGCAACCCAGCCCAAAACTCCAGACAAGCTGGGCAAGGGGGCGCATAAAGATGTTGAAAAGCATCGGGGAGAGTATCGCACCCTGAGGTACTCCACACACCAAGGAGTGGCGCGATGACAATTCCCCCCCAAGCGCCACCAGAGAGAAACGAGCGCAGCCATTGAAGGACTGTGCCCTGGATCCCCACATCGGCAAGGCGGTGGTCCAGAAGTTCGTGATCGACCATGTCGAAAGCTGCTGACAGATCTAGAAGAATCAGCAGCCCCAACTAGCCTCAATCCAGCTGTCTACGAAGATCATCTGTTAGGGCAACCAGAGCTGTCTCGGTCCCATGACCAGCGCGGAAGCCGGACTGGAATGGATCCAGAGCCGATGTTTCATCCAGAAACCCACCAAGCTGTTCAGCAACCACTCTCTCAATCACCTTAATCACGGGAATGATGGGAAATGTAGTCCCAAAACATCTGGAGGGCCGAGTTTGCCTGTGCCTGATGTAAGCCATCCTGCCAGGTTAAGAAAATAGCATGGCTGAAGCAGATAGGCAACTAGAGACCAATAAGGGGAGAGAGATGAAGGGCTGCCATGCAGAAAACGGTGGCTGGTACTTTGCTGCTCCAAAGGGCAAGACTAGATTAAGTGTAGGACTGGAGAGTGTAAACAGCAAGGAAGCAGATTTTCAGCTAAAGACTAGAATAATCTTCCTAACAACTAGAGCTGTTTGACAGCAAAATAGATTGCCTTGGGAGATTGTAGATGCATTTAAGCAGAGGCTGGGTGGCTGTCAGGTGTTACAGGAGCATCCTACATTGGGCAGAGTGATGGCCTCCAATGCCCTTTCCAACACAATTCCACCACACAAGCACTGCTCATCCAGGGCATCCTCTTATCCAAGCCAAGAGAGGCTTGAGTGACTCACCAGCCTTCCATTGAGTAATCTCGATAAAGGACCTTCTGGCCCACATCATCTCCTCTCAATCTCCTTGGAAACTCAAACCGTATGAATTCATCTGCCAGAAGCTCTGGGTACATGAAAGCCTGCGAAGAAAAAGAACATTCAAAAATACTTAAAGTGGAAGCATCATTTTCAGGGGAATGTGGTAGAGAAAGTGGGGAAACTTGTGTTGCGTATTCTGCCACTGGTAAGTCCCTAATTATCAGTGGCATAATACTCTATTTCTATGGAGAATGGGAATAAAAATCCTTAAATTACTGGTAGAGTATTCTAATTTCAAAATTAAAACAAGGGTCCCAAAACCATAAAAGCAACAGGAATGATATTTGCAGGGAAACCTGTTTCCTTACAGAGATTGCTCCTCACTGGATATGAATAAAGGTCTGGGCTCAGAAAAAGCTCAATATGGAGGCCAAATGGCCGAAATATTGGGAAATATTGGAACAAGAAGGAGAGAAATTGAAATTGCAGAGTTTTGAGAAATTAAAAGATAAAGTGCGAGACTGGCTTCATTATTATCAAATAAGAGAGGCCTATAATTTGGACAAAAAAATTGGCTTCCAGGTGGAAAAATCAAAATTGGAAACAGAACTGTTAGATCCCAAAACAAAGATACTTTCAAGAATGTATAACTTGCTGTTAAAATGGAACACTCAGGATGAAACGGTTAAATCTGCTATGATTAAATGGGCACAAGACGTTGGACATAACATTATGTTTGCTGACTGGGAACAGTTGTGGACCACCGGTATGAAATTTACGGCATGTAATGCCTTAAGAGAGAATATTATGAAAATGATATATAGGTGGTACATGACACCAGTCAAGCTTGCAAAAATATATCATTTGCCTGATAACAAATGTTGGAAATGTAAAGAAAATGAAGGTACATTCTTTCACCTTTGGTGGACGTGCCCAAAGATTAAGGCTTTCTGGGAGATGATCTATAATGAAATGAAAAAGGTATTTAAATATACCTTCCTGAAGAAACCAGAGGCCTTTCTCCTGGGCATAGTCGGCCAATTGGTGCCAAAGAAGGACAGAACTTTCTTTATGTACGCAACAACAGCAGCAAGAATACTGATTGCAAAGTATTGGAAAACACAAGATTTACCCACCCTGGAAGAGTGGCAGATGAAGGTGATGGACTATATGGAACTGGCGGAAATGACTTGCAGAATCCGAGACCAGGGAGAAGAGTTGGTGGAAGAAGATTGGAAGAAATTTAAAGACTATCTACAGAAATATTGTAAAATTAATGAATGTTAAAATGATGATTGGATTGAATAGGGGGTATTAGCAACAAAGTTAATAAGAATATGCAAAAATGAATTGATAATGGATGAAAATATAGAGTTATAATATGTTAAGATATAGAGTTAAGATAAATGAAAGAGGGTAAGGATTTGCTGATTTGATTATCTAAATTGGAATACAAAAAGGGGAGGTGCGAGGAGGTCAAGGAAACAAGTTAATGAGCATAAAGTTATAAAAAATGGATTTGTTTTTTAATTCTCTTTTATCTATTCGTTTTTTGTATTTTGTATTTTTATTTGTATTTCTTCTTTTTTATGTATTTTTTTAGGTTTTCTTTTTTTTATTTTGTTCTTTTCATATGTTCTCTTTTGTATTTTGTAAACTGATGTTTTTGTAAAATTCTAATAAATATTATATAAAAAAAATAGAAAAAAAAGATATGAATAAAGGTCTGGTAAATCACCACTGTTTGTGCAGTCTAATTAACATTATTTTGAATGGCAGAATATAGATCTATTCTATATAAGGCTATACTCAGACACTTAATACTTCACACCACTTCAGTGCAACACAAAGCAAGAGTAGTAGTGATATCTCAGAATGAATCTGCTGTTCAGGATGACCATACTACTCATGAGAGATGGGTAGTGCAAGACAGACATGTTGCCATTAGAAAATATGCAGAAAGGTGCGTGTTTTTCTTACCAGATGTTGGATTCTCTGCCTCTCTGTTTCTGGAGTGAATTCAGTACTCAGGGGGACAATGCTTTGTTTTCGAACAAGGAGTGCCCTAAATAAAATAATATAAAAACTGAGTTTAACGCTTTCAAGTGGATTTCTCTCATTACATTTTTCAGACATAGGAATAAGTTGACAGGTGTATTTGATTGTTGCTATACAACCAGCTTCTTTAGTAATACAGGAGGTGGGGAAGAAGATCCTTTTTGGGCCAGCCCAAGAACTCAAGATGTGTATGCCACCACCCTACAAGTATACATTTGAAACACCTTTCATCAATATTACAACAAAGAGACTATCTCTCCACAAGCTATGCCTGAAGAGTGGCAAGAAGTTAATCCATAAGGCAGCTGTTAGCTGTCCCAACACTCTGCTCCCGAAGGCAAAAAGTGAAATTTCAATTCTTCTTTAAAAAGCATGCTCACAGCATCTTTATATTTTTCCAAGGAAAAACAGCCACACAGGACCTCCTTTCAGATCAGGACTTCTAAATTCTGGGAAGAGAGGTTTAACCCTTTTCTCCCTGCACCAGTGTAGCATTGAAAATCAACACAAAACACACACACCTGTTTCCATGCAAAGATTCAAACAGGAAACAGGGAAGGGATTTTCATTAGGAACCTGGTGTAGGGAGGAAAGGGTTAAACACCATTCCTGACCCTGATTAAGGCCTCCAGCAGCTGCTTTTTTTCGATTTTAACAAGCATGCTTAATATAATACATTCAATACTTAACAAAACATCTAATTCTGTTAAACAGAGAAAACTAACATTAACTGAGTATCTTTCTTACTCAAGAGACATGAAGAATCCTGCTATATAACTAGGCTAAAAGGACAATGTTGGGTCTCATCCTAGGTTGCATTTGGATGTGAACTCACCTGCTGTCACCTGCATTTGCCACATAGAGCTTTCCCTGCAAGTAAAGTGCAGCCAGTGCAGTACAACCTCCTGATTGGCCAGTAGCTTCCATCTCCTGACCAATTACATCATCCTGTTGGGGAAAAACATCTGATGATGATGCAAAGCAGGTGCTGTATTTCTCAGCGAAGTCTGAAATCTAACTTTAAGACCACTGTTAGATAACTAATCATCCGGACACTCAGTCAGTTCAAACAAACACATGCCACTTTCTTTTCGTGCGATTATGTTTTCACATACATGATTGTGCAGCAAACGTTTCTTGTGAATTGGCAGCTTACATGGGAACAGATCTGTCATAGTAAACTTTATATACCAAGCAGAAACGCATAGGGTACTAAGTCTGCATCGGCACAACATTTGACAATGAGTCATGGAATAAACAGCCTGGCTGGTTTGCCTGGCTGTGAAAACAACAGGATCTTGAGCAAGATTTGCACCAACGGCCATCTGTGACATAAGGAGCCTTAACCCCCCCAGAGACAAGAAAGGGGGAAACAAGGTCACTCACACATTCCTGGAAGGCCTTCTCCAGTGCTCCAATTACCACATCCTCCTGCCGAATTTGTTTTTCTTCCACGAACTGTGGGTCACTTTGGCAAACGCACTGCCCACTGAGGTGCATTGGGGGACGGTCTTGAGTGATGCCTTCCACCACATCCTCCAATTTCTGCTTGATGCAACAGTGCAAGTAGTTGGAGGCCAAGATAGATGCTTCTGGTCCACCATGACCATCAAACAGTGCCCAGTAGTGGCCAGTCAGATACTGAAAGTCAAAGCATTGAGACTTTTACCATCATTTAGTACACTCTTCCATGCTGTTGCCAGAACATCTGGGGGTGCAGCAGGCTGCATGTTTGCTTTGTATGTGGGAGCCAGACTCACAATTCTCACTTAAGCAAGTCACCAATCACTCAACCTCACCTGCTTCAGTGTGGTTGTGAGGATTAGAATTATAAACCACTCTATAGTCTGAAAACTGAAGCAGACCGGTGTGTGCTTCAGGAATCAATTCATATTATTATTAAAACATTCTAAAACACAACCCTCACATCTGCTTGTTAGGAACTTTGGATAGAAATTCATTCACACAAGAGCAAGCATTTCCTCTTTTGCTGTAAGCCACAATTATACAGTGGTACCTCGGGTTAATAACTTAATTCATTCTGGAGGTCCATTCTTAACCTCAAACTGTTCTTAACCTGAGGCACCACTTTAGCTAATGGGGCCTCCTGCTGCTGCTGCACCGCCGGTGTGCAATTTCTGTTCTCACCCTGAACCAAAGTTCTTAACCCGAGGTACTATTTCTGGGTTAGTGGAGTCTGTAACCTGAAGCGTCGGTAACCCGAGGTACCACTGTACTCCAAAGTGTACCATAGAATCTGCTAGTTCCACAAGGGCATCAGCTGCCCACTCTCTGACGTACAAACTTCCTCTATATTCCAAGTTTTACTCTGAGCTTTGCTGTTGTTGTTCTTTCCTTTATCTAAATGGATTTGCCAGGCAGATACAAACTCGCAGCTCATGCCTTTCACGGGATTCTCAGAATGTTGAATGAGGAATTGAAGAACAAACCAAGCCATTCAGCGTATGCCGTAAGAGGAATAGGAAGATGCCCTAATTGTTTAGAAATACTTGTGCTTCACTCATATTGACCCCACATGACTATGGTCTGGTCCAGAAATAATTAGTCCACTGAAAGGAAGCCAGATAGTTATAAATGGGAGAGAATGCCATACTTGTGAGAGCAAAACAGTTAGCAAAAGCCACTTAAGACAAAGCTAGGAGCTAGATAGACATAGCTGCCACTTTTAATGGGTACGACATCTGGCACCTCTCTGTCTGTGAACTGTGAAAAGATCTGCAGTCCAAAGAGGAAAAGAAGAAATATGTTGTTGTGACCTTTACCTCTGATGAATGCAAATAAATGACACAACCTCCATTTCCCACAATGTAAGAATGCCTACCATGACATCTGACTGGATGTGAATATAGCATTCTGTAATCACTCAAAATATCTTACTAGATATAATGATTATGTAAGTCCTGTTTCAATTTTCTGACTGACAATAGTTAAATTAGTAAGTTGGCCACTATGGAACTGCTCTCCGCCACAGCCTCTTCCTGCTCACTAAACCCTGTTGCCTCTTCAGCTTCTGACACCTCCTTCTCCCTCTGACCACTCATTGTCATCCCACCACCAATCCCTGGGTTCTGAGCCTTCTTTCCTTGGGGGTTCCCCAGTTGGTGCCGCCCACCTTTTCTCTGTTTCCAGCCAGTCCATGACAGCCACTATACTGAATATGGAATCTCCGTAAATCATCTTAAGACGTTACAAAGTTGGGGACAAATATAACTGCCAAGCAATTAAACTCATGCACTCTGTATATGTTCAGAGACATTCACCTATAGACCTATTCACCTATGAAGTTTCAGATCTGAATCAAAACAGGTTCTGCCATAGGCTGAGCCTTGGTAAGTCCTGGCTCTAATTAATCCCTGCTGTAGACGGAAACGCTACATCTGAACTCACCTCAGTAGTGCACAGAATCAGCCACTCCTGGTCCTCTTCTTTGCCATGTTCCCTCTTTCTGATAGAGATATGACAGCATGTTGCTTGGTCTTCATTGAATTCTGATTTTTCTGCATTGATGGTTCTGATGGCACAAGAAACAAAATCACTAGAATAACTGAAGCAATTCCATTTTATTAGGTCCAATGTAATTGAAAACTAGCAATTTTATGGTTGATGACACAATTGACTTCAAATGACACCCTGCAGGTGCCAAGAAGCTGAGTAGTCTTGGAGCCTAAAAGCAGGATGCAACCTGTTTTATCAGACCTTATAAGATACTAGTGAGTAGGAGAGTACACCCAAATCACCAAGACTGAGAATCTATAGAAATCCAAGCTGCAGGCCTTTAGTTCTGGGCTAGCAGACATAATCCTAGAGCAAGCAAGTGCCACAGTCATTCATAAGGCCTTTGAGAAAACAGTGAGAAGTGGTGTGATAGGAAATACCTGCATATTGCACGTGGTTATGGAGAAAGGGCAGCAGCCCAGCTATGCAGGGAGTAGGTCTCCCTTTACACTCTGGGTCCTCTACGTTTATTCTAGGGGCTCCACGTTTTTTCTGTAGGTGCTGAACCGGGTGCCTTTCCTGTCACCTTTCCTCTGTTCCAAGCACAGGGGCACCGCAAGAATATAATTTAGCCACAGAATCCCCATTAATCCGATTCATTATGGCCTGGGGTGCCTTGAATGATGGTCAGGGGTGCCGCAAGCAACACTGGCCTCTGTCCCTCCTTACTTCCCTCCCTCCTTGGATGCCCTCTCACGTCTATGTCTCCATCAGGCTGCTAAGGCTGAGGGCATCCTCTTCCCAGCCCCTGGGGGGCAGCACGAGGAGACACCTCTCTTTGAGGTGGGGGGCATCTCAGAAACCAGGGGCAGTGGTGGAAGCTACCCAGAGGACTCCCAAAAAGAAGGGAGCGGAGCCTGAGGGAACACTCCACAAGGCTTGGAGTGTGTTTCCCCAGAGAGGAGCCACAGAACAAATGTTGTTGGTCAAGGGAGCCATGGACTCAAAAAGGTTGAAAACCTCTGCATTATGGAGATAATGACTTAGCACAGGAAATGGCTGACGTTCTAAATGTTCTTTCCTCTTTCTGAGCAAAAAGTGTCCTCTTTCAAAAGATATTGCCCCACTGACTGACTCAACATTCACCCACACCAAGAGGCAAGACTTGCTATTTTGCCGTGCTCTTGTTATGTAGCATAATCTATTGCAGCAGTGGGTCAACATAGTTTCAACATTAATTTTATTGATTTATTTTATTAGATTCCTACAACGTATTATTTTAACAACACACACACACACACACACACACACACACACACACACACACACACACACTAAAGTATTTCACCCTAGCCCAGAATATCTCGGACTACCATTTGTATGGAGTGTGATAGAAACTTTATGCCAGGCTTCCTCAAACTCAGCCCTCCAGATGTTTTTGGCCTACAACTCCCATGATCCCTAGCTAAGCAGGACCAGTGGTCAGGGATGATGGGAACTGTAGTCGCAAAACATCTGGAGGGCCGAGTTTGAGGAAGCCTGCTTTATGCTAAGGAAGTTTTATAATGTGATGGGAATAATCTGTTTTCGTTTTTGGTCACATACATATTAAAGCTGTATCATAGCCTTTGGCTAATACAATAAACTTATGGAAAAAGATGTACTAATCAGTTGCAAAGGACTCTATGCATCAAACCATGTGCCAATTTTATTAGTAATTTTTTTCACAACTGCTTTTTGGCTTACTTTAGTGTGCCAGATATCAAAGAAGCACCCTCCAAATTCTTCCAGTATCTTATTATTAGGAGTTTGCCCACTAGTAAAAGAGAACTTGTTAGGGTTTCTGAACTGTAAGTTAGCGTTATTTTTCATAAAAAGATATTACAGTCAAACATAACTATGCCTGCTGCTAGTGGTGCATGAAGGGTAAGAACCACAGTTAAATTGCTAGACAGACTCAGGTCATGCCCCTTCTCCTTGCAGAGGAAGTGAAGCCTTTCTACTTCCTCTTCCTCTCTCTCTCTCTCTCTCTCTCTCTCTCAGCATCATGTAATAAACCAGAACAGACATGCTTAAGCTAGCTCTAAGCTTGGAACAAGTGTCTGAAGCTATCTTACTGCATTTTCCACCCAATTTAGCATATATTATCGTTGCTGCTGCATGAAACAATGCAGACCTTGAATCGGTAAGTAAACATTTTAAACTTACTTAACAGTTTGTGTCTGCTCATTGCAAATTCAAATAATTAATTTATTCCCACAAAAAGACTGAGCACGTTTAGAGGTGTTTTGTCCAGGACCTGCTTTTATTTCATCAAATATTTCCTCCAATAACTCTCCCGCATATCCACTGCATATGTTGAATAAAACCTAACACTGCACATCCTCTCCAACAGCTTGGTGAATAGGAGGAGCTAATATGGCCTAAACATATAGGGAAGAGATACCATTTTTGCAGTATTTTAAGTGCTACCTATTTTGTCAAGGTCAGTAAAGATTTTCTGGCACACTGAAGTCCAGTCATATTGATTGACAGTAATATTACAGTCTTTTCCCTGCCCGCTGCATAGCAATTCCCCAAATTGTCTGGAAAGCAGCAGAAACAACTAAAAATTTGTCTGGCCCTAATACATTAAGGAGGTGGGTGGGCTAAAACATTTTCATTTGTTTTGGTCCAATATCACTGAGGCAGCTCCTGCAACAAGGAAGCTCTTGTTTCTATTCCTACAACTACACTAAGCTCAACATAAGCAACTTGCCTTCTTTCTTTCATGCTGAAAGCAGTTTTTGTCAGTCACATGGTGTTGCTTCTTTATTTTCTGAAAGTGTTTGTTCATATAGAGTTAGAAAACCTGCTGTGTTTGGTTCCCCCCCGCCACCCCCTTGAGGATTTGTTGACCTCACAGAATGCAATTCATCTGAAGAGTTCAGTCTGAGGACAGGTTTATAATTTCAACAGGCAGAGAACATAAGATTTCCTGTAGCTTTATGCAAACAAATCATTAAGAAAAAAAGAGGCACTTGATACAATGGCCTCAGTTTCAGTTTCAACCTCAAATTCAATGTGTTTTTCTACGTGCAGAGCAGTGTTTCTCAACCAGGTGGTAGGGGCATGAATATTTTTTTAAAGTACATTAGAAGTAAAACATTAACAATCTTAAAATATAAAAACATGAAGTATTATGTTCAGAAGGTGAGAAGATCATTTGCAGTGTATTACACGATGTGCACGTCATCATGAGTGCACAATAGTTTGGCGTTCTCTCATGACCAGTGTAGTGCACAATATACCTCACTGAGCAGTTCACTGTGCATGGTGCAGTTAATTAGTCATGTGTTTATTTGTGCTGTTTATTTCCTTTACTCTTGGAAAATTGAACATTTATTTACTTATTTATTGGGTTCCTTGGAGGAATGGTGGAATAATAATATGATACGATATAATATGATATGATATACAGTCATGCCTTGGGTTGAATGTGTTTCAGGTTGAGTGCTTTCGGGTTGCGCTCCGTGGCAACCCGGAAGTAACAGAGCGCATTACTTACGGGTTTCGCCGCTCGTGCATGCACAGATGCTCAAAATGACGTCACGTGCATGTGCGGAAGCGGCAAAACGCCCCGCGCGCAGACGCGCCGTTGCATCTTGCATACTATTCAGGATGCGAACGGGGCTCCAAAACGGATCCCGTTCGCATCCCGAGGTACCACTGTAATGTGATATAATATAATATAATATAATATAATATAATATAATATAATATAAGTAATAACAACCTCTGAGAAGTTTACAATAAGACACCATATGCTACTGCTATTACATAGCAAATATTCCTGAATTAAAGGCAGGTGTGTTGCAATGAGCAAGCAGGAGAACATGGTATTAGTGTTCTTGGAATCTGGTAACCCTGTAAAGAATTTGACCTTTTTCATAAAAGCCAAGGAGTACACTCTTTCAGCACATTCAATGCCCAATATTTCATCAACGGAAACCTCCCCCCCCTTTCTTCGAGTACTGCACTTGCAATCTTCCAATCTGCCCACCCCCCACCCAAAAAAGGGAAGACAATTTCAGCTGGGTATGAGATGGAGAGATCCAGGAAGTGAGTCAGCCCAGAGAACTATGACTATTAATTGATCCCAGTTGGCTTTGCTCACTAAACTCCTCCATCTCCTAGTTAGGCCTTGCAGTCTGACCAGCCCAGGAGTCTCTGAGCTTATGCTGTAGTTGCATTAAAATTGAGGGAAGGGTTGCAGAAAGAAATGCATTTATATTTTGTTCAGTAATAGTGGTTACATACAAGTCAATATTTTTAAAATTATCTTCAATAAGAGCCTGTTTCTCTATGGTTCTGGTTTTGTCATAATTTGTTGCATTATAATGTTACTGCTTTGCATTTTATATTCAAGAACAAAATAATATAATCTCTTATGCAATGAACACGTTACTGCAAGAACTTGGATATTCAATATTTGAAAATATACCAGCAGTCCATACTAACATCTGTGCTTCAAAATTTTGCTTTATAATTGAAAATGAGTGGGGATTGGTTTCATAAACCTATCTTCACTGGGCTCTGTGTATCAGATGCCATTTGGGTATTTCAAGCTTTTTATGGTAAGAAAAGCATCCAGAAAACCAAGAAAGTCCCAGTGGTAGGAAAGAATGAGGAAGAAACTCCAGCTGCTTTTAAAAAACTGGAGTTTGTTACTCTTACTAATAGAACAAGAACTGAGAAAACCCTTCTGTCCTCTCCTGTTGATCTCATCTGTTGAGTGAAATGAGAACTTGCTCTAGTATTTGGATGTGCTCAGACTTAGTTCTCTTCAATAGCTTTTATTTAGTCAGGTGATGTAAAAGATTAATCTTCAGGACTTGCACAATAACATCAGTTTCGGACAGCTGTCATAACTTGTGTGTGTATCAATGGCACTAACAACTTCTGCTGGGAATACATATAAGCAGTGATCAGTCCTGTGCTGCTGCATGGAAAACCATTTCCATAACTAAACAGTGTGTACGTAACACAGTAGGGAAGGATGTATTAATGTTAAATAAAGTTGTTAGACTGCTAATAGGGCTTACTTATCATGGCTGTTAAATATATAATTAAGTACCACAGACCACTTTCATTTTTCTTTACAGATTAATCTCCAGATTCAATGCTGTGTCCCCCATCTCCTCCATAAATCATAGGTCTTAGTGTTCATTTACAATTGTTGCTGTGATGGGTTTATTTACTGCTGGTGATAACTGGCTACTGTGATGGGAAAGTTTGTTTTGCTGGACAGGTTGGGTCCCCAAGTGCTTTCTTTTTCTTTTTCCCTGCGAGCAAACAGTTAATGAATGGCAGCCTCTGATTGGTCGGGGTTCCAGGAGGGGGAGTTGAAAAGGAGAGGATTTTGAGAGACAGTTTGTAGGTTGGGAGAATAGGGAGTGAGATAGGGAGTGAGAGGAGAGAATGTTGGTTCTGGGTAGAAACATCCACTCTGAGGAATATATCACAAGCTAGAGAAAGGAATCTCTGAGCTTAGTGTGAAGCAGAGTGTGTGGTGTCCTGAAAGAGGCCAGGAATTAACTGGGAGGCTGAGCCAGGAGAAGTAGAAGCTGGAAAGATACAGCCTACTTGGGTCTCAATTCCAGTCAGGAGGGGAGAGATTCTTCTACAAAAAGAGAAGACTCCCAAACCAGTTAAGAGGGGTGTGGTGATCCCTTGGGTCTGTTACTTGGAGTACCTCAGGAGTAGGGTTGTCTAAGAGGTGTGTAACTGACAGGAAGTACCACTTTGTTTAAGAAGCAAAGTATTAAGCGGCAACAGCTGTGCAACAACTGAGAAAGAACTGAAGTGAAATAGCATTATATTCTGAAGTATCCTATGTTTTACCCACTTGTGTCATAAAATTTCTTTGTTTAATAAAATCTTTATTGTTTATTTGATCAAATCCTGCCTGAGACTCCAAATTATTAAGTTTTCCCTCCCACAAGGTCCCCACAAGATAATCTGGGGTAGTTTGTAGGAATTTGTGGAACTGGTGTTCTGTGAGGTCAGGGCCCAACGGTGCCAGGGGTAAAAGTGCTGTTGTGCCCGTCGCAGCTACTAGCATGAATGCTCCTTACTAGTACTTTTCCTCTATCACCTGTAATATGCAAACGCTGCATTAAAAGCACTTCACAGTCACAAGTTTGCCAGAACTTCTAGAATGGACTGTATAAGTACAGAGACTGAGCCAGGGCCAAGAACAAATTTCATCCTAAAGCACAGAGGTCAATTCAGCCAAAGTTAAGCACATGTATGTTCCACTGATTTTACTGGGGAGTTAAATCCCTTCAGCTGAACTCAATAGGACTTCAGGTGCTTCACTTCAGCAGAATCCTGCCCACAAAGTCAAAGCATTAAAGTAAGGAGGATGCTTGTAGGCACTAAGTCACACCATTTAGGTTGTTATTCCCTTATCATGGTCTGTGGTATTACTACATAGGTATAAGAAAGGGAAGCAAATTGCTTATTTCTCACTTGCCTCCCCTTTCTATCCATTCTGTGCGACAGGATGGATGCTGCTGTCGTCAAAGCACCACCGTGTCAGAAGAAACCAGTCTTGCCACACATTTCCTTGCCATACAACTATTAAAAGTACAAATGTTCTCTTTGGTAGAGAATCAAGCAATTCAAAGCAGCCCCACATTCTGCCATTGTGGTTTACAATCTCATGCTGTACCACTTACATCCAGAAAACACAGGTTATGCTGAGTTAGTTGCTATCTCTACCTACCTTACAGACTGTGCATTATTGCAACTTGTAATAACCTTACAATATTGCCCAGAACAAAGGCTACAAAATTATGATTTAACCAAAGCCGTCCAGCCCATCACTAAGAGTGAGTCGTGGCAAAATAGTGAGAGAGGGACTTGAACCAGGGAACCCAGATGTAAGACTAGGAAAAAAAAACATTTTAAATTTTCAAAACAGCATCAGATTTCTCGATCTCCTTGATACTACAGGGACAAACAGAAATGTGCGGGCCAGGTCTCACTCTCAGCCAACAGGGGCGTCTGCACACGTGTGCGTGAAAAATGCACTAAACTGGGCAAGCAGGATTGTCGTGCCATTTTTTTAAAAGTCCTGGCTTTTTAAGCTCTATAGGGTTACTTGCTGCTTTTGCACACCTCTAGGCGTAACCTCCAGCTGCTGCCGATTTGGCATGGTAGTCCTCAAGAGGTGTTTGTTTGTTTAAAGTTTATTTTTAAGCCACTGCTTTGCAAGAGGTATCCCCAAGTCATGCGCCCCGGCCGCCCACTTACTCTGCATAGCCCGCGTTCCACTGGAGGGGCTTGTCTCGCGGCGGGCAGGCGACGGGGCGCTTGCCAGGCTGCCTCTCCCCGGCCGAGGCAGCTCCACGCAGGAGTTTGGGCCGCCTGTACGGCAACCGGGGGAGCTGCGGCTGTGGCCGTGTGCCTCCTTCCTCCGTTGGCCGCTGCTGCTGCTGCTGAGGAGCGCCTTTCCCTCGGCTCGCCGCGCTCAAGAAGCGCCTCTTGAACCAGTCCGAAGACATGAAGCGAAAGGAACGAGAGGTCCGCTCCCTCGCCTCTCCCGCAGCCAACTGAGAAGCCCAGCGCTGTTCCAGATCCAGGGAGCCGTTCCCGCAGCCAATGGGCGTCGCGCTCGTGACTCACCAGCACGCGGCAGCCAGTCAGCGCGGCGTTGCTCCGCCGGGTGTCACCAGGCGCCACGCACCTTCCTTGGTTTCTACTTCCTTGTTTTTATTTTCTCCCTCCTTTTCTCTGTCTCCCAGAGCTATGCTGTTAAGCAAGTGGCTTCCAACATGGGGCACCCCCCACACACTGGGGGGCAGTTTGATTTTTAAGGGGGGCAATCCGAGAATGAATTAGACCAAGTTTAGGCTTCCTCCACCTGAATAGGAGTTCACTTTTTGAATAAGAATTATTGGGGGGGGGGCGTCAGGATTTTAGAGATGCTTAGGTGGGGCATGGCCAAAAAATGGTTGGGAACCACTGCTTTAATATTTTTTTTAAAAAAACAGATCAGGGCAGTGGCCCACCCAGTCCAGCATCCTGTTCTCAGAGTGGCCAAACTGCATGCCCTGTGGGAAGCCCAGAAACAAAAGTGATACCCAGCAGCTTGCTTTCAGAGGCGAGGCAGGACATAGCTGACAGAGCTGGTACCCACTGATAGACTTATGCTCCCTGAACTTGTCCCATCCTCTCTTGAAGCCACTGGTGCCTCCTTTGGGAGCGGATTCCATAGTTTTAACTATGTGCGGTGTTTTCTTTTGCCTGCACCGAATATTCCAACATTGTGGACGTCCACAAGTGCTTATGTGAAAGGAAGAAACGCTTTATCTGCTTTCTGCATCATTTTGTACATCTCTTATCATGTCTCCTTTTACTTGCCTTTTCTGTAAACTGAGAAGCTCAGAAAGTTGTAACCTTTCCGCGCTGGAGAGTTGCTCCATGCTATTGATCACTGTGGTTGACCTTTCTTGAGTGTTTTGCAGCTCTACAACATTCTTCTGGATGTGAGGCAACTGGAACTGTACACAGTACTCAAAGTGTGGACCAGGATTGGTGTTAAATGCTCATAATGATATTTCTCTGCAAGGGGATTACAAGGATTGTTGATTCAAGCCAGCAGAGCCAGCGAAGTCCAGAGGAAAATTGGCCACCCTCCAGGTGCCCGGCTTGAATCCTTGTTGACCTCCCTGGCTGCATTCTCCAGCAGGATCAAGGCGAGGTCTCTTCGGCGATCCTTTTCAACGTGAAAAGGACACACCACTCCTCCCCCTCCCATAACCAGGGGGGGAATGAGACAGACAGAAATATATTTACATGTCTTTATTTCTGTCTTTCAGCAGTACAGAGAAAACATGTCTGTACACTCTCATCACAACTGCAGAGAGAGAATAACTCCACCCATGTACTTCCAGTACAGGGTCATGTGACACTCTGAGCTAACATCCGGTGCTCAGTGCACTGAATAGATCGTCCCTGGTTCCCACGGTACAATCCAATAACATCAGCTTCCTGTTTACCATTCCAGCCACCTGGAGCTCGCTTCTGCATTGCTCCTTTTTCGTAACATCCTCCCCCAAAAGAATCAATGCGTGTTGCAGCAAGCAAAGCGTGATCCAGAGAAGAAAACAAACAGTTGTTATACACATAACACTCCCCTGTTGTTTCAGTTCCACCCTTGGAACTCCCCGCCACTGGTTTCCCCAGTGTATCTCTCTGGTTGTCTGGTTTCCAAGGAACGAGTGCATCTGCACTACCTTGGCTAGCAACTCTCTGTTGTGTCTTTGTCTCTGACTTAGACACAGCTCCAACCTGTCCTCGGTTGTTTACAACAGCAACACATGCAACAGCTAAGTTAGCAAACTCTTTTGAGTACCTCTTGGGTGGTTGACCCTTTGTAACTCTCTCAGACCTACGTACGAGGTGCTGATCCTCTCTGCTTACTGGTCCAGTCTCAGGACTCTTTGGAGAACCAGTTCCAATGGTAAACAGTGGTTCATCCTTCACCTGTGAAGGCCTATCCATTGTGTGAGATTTCCTCTCAATGACTGTGACAACTGAGCTCTCCGAGCTATCAGTGTCACTCTCAGTACCACTGTAATCTGTAAAATCATCATCATCTGAATCGTCCTCAGTGGGAAATGTGTGTACTATCACTCTCTCCTGTTCAGGAGCACTCTCTAGAAATTTTGTGAGAATCACCTGACCAGATTCAGACAAAATTACTCTGTAGAGACCCTTTTCATAACCCACAAAAATGCCTCTGGCATTCTTTACTCCACCTGGAGCTTCTGTTCTCACATGAGACCCAAAAACCTTGAAATGGGCAACAGAAGGTTTTCTGTGGAACAGTTTCTCAAAAGGAGAACTTCCCAACTCTTTTGAAACCTTTCTCATCTTCGTATAACAGAACGACATTAGAGACTCGGCCCAGTACTCATGTGGCAGATGTGAACTAAGCAATTGCGCATTCATCCCCTTTTGCAATTCTCTGTTCACCCGTACACAGACACCCCTGTTCCACGCTTCCGCTGAAACAGCTATCTTGTGTCTTATCCCCTTTTTCTGCAGGAACCTCTGGAAATCCTGTAAAAGAAAAATCTGCTTCTCATCTGTGAATAGACAATCAATGTTAGCATCATGCATATTCTTAACCTTGTCACAAAACTCCTGAAACCTCTCCAAGGCTTCCTGTGGCTTTCTCAACACATAAATCCAGACATAGTTAGAGAAATGATCCACACACACAAGATAAAATCTTGCATTGCCTCTAGATGGTTCTAGAGGACCAATCACATCAGCATACACCCGCTGAAATGCTCTGTTGACCCCGGTCTTCTTCTTGCTCACACCTGCAAGAGAAACTAGGTTAGACACAGATGAATTACATTCCATGTAATCACTTTGTGCAAAAGTCAACAAATATAATCCATCTTTCTCTCTGGCAGAAAGAAATAACTCTCCATCTTTGTAGATCTTGCAGCTCTCAGCATCGTAGGACAGTCTTAGTCCTTTCTTTGCAATCTGTGAAACACTCAGCAGATTGAACTTCAGTTCAGGAACCAAATAAACATTGTTTATTGTCAAGTTCAGACTCTTAAGATAGACAGTGCCTACGCCGGTCGCTTCCAGCTCCTGACCGTTGGCCTGTTTAACAGCGAAGCTTTGCTTCTTAAACGTTGAAAAGAGTTCTCTGTGTGGGGACATATGGACGGTCGCTCCAGTGTCAATAACAAACGAGTTCCCAACATCTGGCGTGGTTCCTTTCGCCATCAAAGCCTTTCCAGGTTTCACCGAAGTCTTGGTATGACCTTTGCCTGACGCCTCAGGCTTTGCTGAGCGGCCCTTCGCTCCTTTTGGCTGACGTGGATTCTTACAGTTCCGCTGAAGATGCCCAGCCTGTCCACAATTGTAACATCGGACAGCGTTCAAAGCTAGAGCTTTCTCTCCAGTAGCTTCATCTGCGGGGGAATTAGAACTCCGTTCCTCCCTCCCCGTCCTTTACTTCCAGTGCAGCAAGTCTGTCCTGTTCATTCAGAACGATGGCAGACACCCTTTCCGCGGTCAAATCTTGAGCCGGGAGGGAACCAAGCTGACTGGCAACGGTTTTGTAAGTCCGATTTAGGCTGTTGATCATCATGAAGCAAAACACTTCCTCCTGCAGACGGAAATTGCATTCCACCATCTGCTGGCGCAGATATTTCATCTCCGTCAGGTGCGCTTGAACATCTCCATCAGGCGCAAGCCTCAGATTGGTCAGCTTCTCAAAATACAGCAACGCTGAAGAACCAGCATCCCTCTGATGTGTTCTACGCAGCATTTCCCAAATTTCCCGTGCATATTCCAAACCCTGAATATGCACCAATTGGTCATCTGACACACACAGAATTATAGCCGTTCTGGCTTTCAGATTCTATGACTCCCAACCTCGTGTTGGAGCTGCAGGGATGGGGTTCTCAATCACGTCAAAGATCCTCTGATTCTGCAGCAGGGCCTTCATCTTTATAGACCAAGATGAATAATTGTCATTAGTCAGGGGAGGTGGATAGGGTAACCCTCCCCCCTTCTTGGAATCCATGCTGAACCCAAGTCTGTGCTTTCTCTCTCAAGCCTGCTTTCACTTTCAAGCCAGTAAAATCCAAAAGTTCTCTTTCGGCTGTTTACTGCTTCACTGGCAGGCAAACCTTTGGGCTGTGTTCAAAATCCTTGCACAGCTGCGCAGAATTCAAAACAATTCCACTTCCCAGGCTCTTTTTGAACCATTCAGTAACTGGCGGTCGTTGCCTAGCAACCTGCTCAGGACGGGAATCCTTATCTACCACAGGAATTCCTGGTATGCAAGCTTGCTCTCAGAGCTTGTTTTTTTCAAACGCAGCTCTCTCGTGAACAGAAAATAACCTTTCTGTGTTCACTCACTTTAGCCCGAAATGCAGCATACCTTTTTGGGGCTCCGTTGCCTCTCGGTGTCCAGCTGTCTGTTCTGTTCAGCTTCTGGCTGCAGGCAGACGCTTTCTTTATCTCCTTGGGTGCAGAGGATGGCAACGATTCATCAACCTCTCACCACTCATGCTGATTCTCATAGATCTTTAGCCATCGGCACTGCTACCAGATGTTGATTCAAGCCAGCAGAGCCAGCGAAGTCCAGAGGAAAATTGGCCACCCTCCAGGTGCCCGGCTTGAATCCTTGTTGACCTCCCTGACTGCATTCTCCAGCAGGATCAAGGCGAGGTCTCTTCGGCGATCCTTTTCAACGTGAAAAGGACACACCACTCCTCCCCCTCCCATAACCAGGGGGGGAATGAGACAGACAGAAATATATTTACATGTCTTTATTTCTGTCTTTCAGCAGTACAGAGAAAACATGTCTGTACACTCTCATCACAACTGCAGAGAGAGAATAACTCCACCCATGTACTTCCAGTACAGGGTCATGTGACACTCTGAGCTAACATCCGGTGCTCAGTGCACTGAATAGATCGTCCCTGGTTCCCACGGTACAATCCAATAACATCAGCTTCCTGTTTACCATTCCAGCCACCTGGAGCTCGCTTCTGCATTGCTCCTTTTTCGTAACAAGGATATCAGGATAAACAACCAGGTTAGACCAAAAATGCAAGTTCAAAGCTTTATCATCTTATAAAATGTTATACAGCTTAGGATGTTATTTCTGTTGTGAAGAGAAAACCTGGAAAGTGGAACAGAAATTGGAATGAAGGAATTGCCCTACAACAAAACTAACCCTAACACACACACCAAGAAAAGGAAAAATACACACACGAAAAAGAGGATCCTGGCTAGGGAGTCTTCTAAAGATAGGAGAGACAAGGCAGGCATGAGATCAAAGCAATGAGGTCAAGTTTTGACTTTTGAAATGTCTACTGTGCAATATTCTCAGAATTTCTTCTTGTGAATTGGTTCTGAATTGTCATTGATGGGAGACTTTATATATGCACATTTCCTGGTGAACAAAAGTGTTCCCCGCCCAGAATCCATAATGCCAGTTGGCTTGAGAAAACAGCATTCTTCCCTGCCAAGATCCAGGTTTTGATCATCTTGATATTTTTATTATTTTTATTTCATTTCTATACTGCTTCATTTAAAAAAATAAATAAATTTTACTACCCACATTAAAACATGGCACAAAACATGTCACAAAGCAATCCAAAATAAAGTATTACAGAAGAAAGTCAACCAAAAAGTACATCCAAAGCAATATAATTAACAGGATACTAAAATGTTATCTAAAAGATTTCAAAGCAAAACATTAAATTGATGCAGTCTGAAGAATAGATGTGGCCATCTGTCATGTATGATCTAGCTGTGATTCCTGCATTGTAGAGGGTCGGACTAGATGGCTCTCAGAGTCTTTTCCAACTCTGCAAATCTATGATTCTGTGAAAAGAGGTAAAGTACAGAATGCACATTAAATGCAGCAAAGTTAGCGGGGGGGGGGGGGAATACTTTAACGTTGCAAAAGAAAACATGACTAAAGGAAGTCAAATATAAAATGCACATTTAAAACAACACAATTAGCAAGAGAATATTCGTGAGGATAGAACACATCTGCAGCTGTTGTTGCCAATCCTGCGAATGGTGGTTCATGGTGGGTGGTGGCTGTGGAAGCCCAGGCTCGATAACCTGAGTCTTTACTAAGAAACAGCCAAACTGGTCTCTCCACATGCATAGGAACTTTTCTTAAAGTAGAGAAGAATTCAGATTGCCTGCATCACCTTTCTTCACCCTTCCTGTAAGCTAAAACCACTCTCAAACTCTTACACACCTCCCACCTCTGGAATGTGGTTAGCTCAAACTTTTCCCAGGCTAAATCTCCTGCGGAAAGCCAAAAACTTCAAAAACACAGCTTTACTAATAATGAAATGATAGCATAGAATTTGAGAGTTGGAGACGTGTTTTAAAAGCATTAACTATGCATATATGAAACAAAAAGGCCTCTGACAAACAATAACTTGCACGGTTAAATAAGTTGGCCCTACTGCTTCTGCTTAGGGTTGCCCTTATAAAGAGAAAAACCCTTCCCTTCCCATTCTAAAACCCTGAAGCTGTGTTGTTAGGGAGCCTTGGTTTTCAAGGCATTAAGGGAACATGAGAGAAATGTTCTGAATCGCCCACGGTCCTCTTATCTTTGGAAGAGGCGCTTGCACATGAAATAACAGTGTTACACTCATTGAAATTGGTTGGGAGAGGCAGAAAGAGCAACATCAAAAGTTTGCAAGAGGTTTTGTTTGGATAAGTGTACAGCTAAACATGCTGGTAACACAGAGAGTGGATTTAATTGGAAGATCTTCCCACTGTATTGTGATGTAACCAATGGAAGTGTAGTTTCATGTATTTTAAATTTAAAGCACTATATAAAGTACCGGTATGTTCCTTTGTTAGATGGGGGTCTTCTCTCTTCATTGTGGCGGTGGGAGGGGGGAATCCTGCTACAGCAGCAAATAAAGATCACCCTCCTAGTTGTATTTTAATCATGACAGCTGAGCCTCTTCTAAAGACCATGAGTTGGAATCAACCATGTATTTGCACCCACAGAAGCCAGCGCAAGGACCCCTGCTAGTGCAACAGAACTATCCCTCCTCTCCTTCCCCACCACACCTTTCGCTCACACACATACTGTGGGATGGGTTTTAATAGGTAGGTGATTGCAATTTATCCCTCCATGCTCCCACATATGTGGGCTAAATAGAGTTTTAAAATCCCACCGTGGACAGCAAAAATTAAAAGCACAGGAAATAGATTGTAAAATATTGTTTTAAGCAAGCCCAGCTATGAAGTAAAGTGGCTCTCTCTTTCTCACCCTGCTTAACAAAGAATCAGGAAACAACTTGGGAAGTAAGTTTCAAATAAGATTTACTTACTTTAAAATCATGCATTGGTTCACAGCAATGGCAGCTGTAAAAACTATGCAGGCAAAATACTTACATTCACAGTATAACCAGTTTCAGGCACATACCTAAATCTGGAGCATGCACGGGGTACACCTGCCCTCATGGTTGGTCAAAGAAAGGAAGGGGGGGAGAAGGAACAGAGGGGAAATGACATCACACAGAGTGTCTGCCTGTCAGCAGTACAGTTCTGTGGACTTAGCCCTTTCACATGCTAACTAGCAATAATACACATTTGTTAGGTTTGGCTGCTAATCTCCCACACATACCACCCCTATTTCCCTAATATCCATCCTGAGAGGAGGAATCTGAGTTCTTCCATCCTATCGTTTGAGGACTGGATCATAAACTTTTACTTTGTTTTCAATATATTCTGCAGCACCATCTAATCCCTAAATGAGATAGCACAGCAAGTAGAGTGAAAGGACCTGGACAAACTCCCCCTCCTTCATGTGTGCACAAACGCCAAGATGAAAAAACAACAACGGTGCAATTCTAAAGCTTCCACAATCCTTAAATTACTACTTGGTCCAATCCATTATGCAATCTTTCTGAGTCTGTATGCACATGGTGGAGGAAGAGGAGTGCTGGGGGAGCGCACCGCCCCCAGCAGCGCAATCCTGGTGGGGTGACATTGCGGCTGTGTGTCCCCCCCCCCGCGCGCTGGGCACCACGTCCCTACGGGCAGTGCACCACGAACCCAGGACGTGCTCTCCGCCCCCCCCCCGTGCCGGAGCATGAAGCTCAGTCACTGTCTGTATGTCTCTGAGAGCCAGTGTGGTGTAGTGGTTAAGAGCGGTAGTCACCTAATCTGGGGAACTGGGTTCGTGTCTCCGCTCCTCCACATGCAGCTGCTGGGTGACCTTGGGCCAGTCACACTTCTTTGAAGTCTCTCAGCCCCACTTACCTCACAGAGTGTTTGTTGTGGGGGAGGAAGGGAAAGGAGATTGTTAGCCGCTTTGAGACTCCTGAAGGGGAGTGAAAGGCTGGATATCAAATCCAAACTCTTCTTCTTCTTCTTCTTCTTCTGCTTCTGTAGAACCAACAGGGGCAGACAGTACTAGATGTTCCAAACCCCAAATAACTATGAAGAGAGAGAATTGGGAAGTGAAACTGACCACCAGTACACCATGCCTCAAAAGTGGCAACAAAGCGGGTAAAAATAAACAGGGGAAAATAAACCAAGACCGCAACCCTATGCACGTGTGAGTCAATAAACCTCACTGAATTTCTGCAGAGGATTGAAAAGCTGTGGAAAAGTTGATTTTTCTGCTAACAGCAGATAGGAATTACTTTGCTTTCTTTTGTATTTCAAAGGTTAGATTGCCCCTGAGATTCTCCCACCTCTTGCTATGAAGGTTTGATCATGTGGAACTGAAAGCAGAGGTGGGTCATTAGCAACCAGATGAGCATTCTGGTTTGTGTAAATTTTGCTTTCTGATTACACCCTTTATGAAAATAAAAGCTGCCATAACCTTCCTGGAACAAGAGCCTCTCTCCAGCCAGCTGCTCCAAGTCAACATCACAGAATCTTAGCAGTTCATTATCACATGATTACTTCAGCTACTTAAGCAGCTATATCGAGAGAGAGAGAGAGAGAGAGAGAGAGAGAGAGAGAGAGAGAGAGAAGACATTTTGGAGTTTTGCCATAAAAACAGGAATGTATTGTCACACATTAGAAATGAAAAGATTTCTTGTGGCAAAGGTTTTCATAGACTAGAATAGAGCTTACCTCAATCAGGGTCCGGGAAGAAGAAGAAGAGTTTGGATTTGAGTGGCAGACGAAGGTGATTGAGTATATGGGACTAGCAGAGATGACGAGCAGAATCCGTGACCAAGGGAAAGAGACGGCGGAAGAAGATTGGAAGAAATTTAAACTTTATCTTAAAAATTCTTGTAAAATTATTGAGTGTTAAAATGTCATGGGTAAAGCATAACAGATTTGCAGCGATAAATGATTGGATAGGAAAGAAAGAGGTTATAGAAAGGAACTAATAAGTAATTGGGACCAGGGGTTGCTGAAAAAAGTTCAAAACAGGGATGCAGAAAAGGGAGGCATGGGGAAGTCGCTGAAACTGGGTATATGAAAAAATTTATGAAATTATACATGTTTATATGTTTGTTTGTTTGTGTTTGTCTTTTGTATTGTTTTATATTATATGTTGAAAAACCAATAAAAATTTTATAAAAAAAAAAAAAAGAAGAGTTTGGATTTGATATCCCGCTTTATCACCACCCGAAGGAGTCTCAAAGCGGCTAACATTCTCCTTCCCTTCCTCCCCCACAACAAACACTCTGTGAGGTGAGTGGGGCTGAGAGACTTCATAGAAGTGTGACTAGCCCAAGGTCACCCAGCAGCTGCATGTGGAGGAGTGGAGACGCGAACCCAGTTCCCCAGATTACGAGACTACCACTCTTAACCACTACACCACACTGGCTCACCAGGGACTGGCTGGGAGCTGAGAAATGGCTGGAAGGGTCAGCCATGGAATCCTCAAGGGAAACTCCAGACTCAGAGCCTGGGGATTGGTGGAGGGACAATGAGAAGAGGTCAGAGGGAGAAGATTGGGAGGAGGTGCTGGAGGGACAACAGGGTTTAGTCAGCAAGAGGAACCAGACTCCAAGGCTGCTGAAGTATCCAGGGAGTCTCCCTCTCTGGCTGTGACTAGCTCCCTTTCCTACACAGGATAATGAGGGCAGAACCGAGATTGGAGGTGCTCAGACACAGCTTGAGACTACTTGGGAAACATCTGAGAAGTCATGGTAGACAGAGACCTTCAATCCTAGCAACTCTATAGATGCAAGACCAAATGGGGAGTGTTGCTGAGTTGCCTGCTGTTTCCTTGAATAAAGATTTACTTCACTGACAACTGACTCTGTTTCTTTGTGCTGACCTGCAACTGACTCCAGCCTTGACAATCAGGTAAATACAGTGCTATCCTCAGGTGGCAGATCTCAGCATGGATATAGAGAAAATAAAGATCTGAGAGTAAGTCAATGAGGCTTGCTGAATTGTCTATCCACACCTCAATTTTTTGCAAGGTAAGCACAGTGGCCATTTATAACAGTAATTGCAATAATATAATCTTCCTAGCTTTGCTATACCAATTTAACACCATGGTCTTGATTGACTGAGTCCTATATTAATAGAATCAAAACTGCTGACCAATCAATTTCACACCGAAAATCTCCCTTGATATTTTTTTTCAGCGCTGGGAAGTGTGATGACTTTGAAGTAGACCTCGGTTCATGCTGTCTCATTGGTTCCTAAGGCCAAACTGGTGGTCCTGCATAACATGACATGAGAGATCTTGACTGGCTCCCCAACATCTTTTCCATTTCCTAAAAGCCATGGGGAAGCCAGCTGGGACCAGGGCCATGTCACCAGCGAAGCAGCTTTAATTATTTCTCCATGTACACATGGGCATAGCCAGGATTTTTGTTGAGGGGTGGGGCAGCCAAAGTTGTTGAGCTTCTTTTAGGAAATCAAAGTTGGGAAATCAAAATACCCTGTGAAGAGGACATTACAGGGGGGCTGGCTTCTGCTGTGGGGGTGGGGTTGCAGAACCTCAAATAACTGAGTACTTTCAATGATTTTCAATAATGTTTGTGGATCTAGGGGGGCAACTGCCCCCCCATGGCTACACCCATGCCTGTTCAGATGATCCCCTCATAGTCACTATTAACCACAGAGCACTTGTCTTTTGCAATTATGATTTGCACTTTACGAGTAATAACACCTCAGAGGGGACTGAGATATGCATCTGGGAACAGGCTCTGAATGGTAGGGTTTAAGCCCCCTCCCATAGTGCCACAGTCCAAATCCAAACTATTCCAGGGTGAGTTTCTTGAAAAAAATAGACATGCATCCAGTTTTGGATGGTCTTCATCAAATGTCATTTGGCCCTCAACATTGCTGTTTTTTATGTTGGATGTGTGACGATTTATATTTGAAAATAAAGATTGATGTTTTAATCTTGTGATTGACCTGCAGCATATGTCACATTAGAGATTCATGGGCCCCTGACGGTGATTGCTATTCAGTGCTGTAATAGAGTTGTCTGAGTGGATATGAGGATGAATCTGGGTTTGTTGCAGGGTCTAGACTCATCTTAACCTTAGCTTCACAGTAACACAAATTAGTTCACAACTTAGGGGCTAATCAGTCTGGCAGGTAATGATACTGAAGAAGTGAGGCTGGCAATGTTTGTGTTGCCAGTCAGTGTCTGCGTTATAACAGTGTGAGTAAATGTGCTAAACGTGATCAGTGTAGCTGTCTCTTTCCTGGCTGTTCATTATAAGAAATAATGCCCATAAATTTGCAGTTAAGGGGAATATTGGGAGCAAGTTGCAAGTGTGAGTAGAGATGAAACCAAGTGTATTTAAGTAGGAAAAATATATATATAAATACATTGCACTGATACAAGGCCGGCTTGCCTTTGTTATTGTGAACTGAATAAAGAACTTAACTGTTGTTAATCCCTATATATACATTGTTATGAGTTTGGGGTATCAGTCTGGATGATACCCTAGGTCTCTTCCATGTGATTCTCTGTATGCAGGGTAGAATCTACAACAAGAAACCAGCCAAACCAGTTCCATTAAGTTAATGGCTTCAGCTGGCCAGTTAAGCACTGCAATTTACAGGTCCAAAGAGGTTGCCATAGAGACAAATGGATGGGCCTTTCCTCACCTCACCTGGCTAGATGCCACATCATCCTAGGATAGGGTTGCCATAAAAGCAGGACACCTCAAAATTGTTTAGCTTTCTTTTAGGAAACCACGAAAATCGTTGAGCTTTTTAAAGACACATCCAAAAGTTGCGATGTTCAAGAAAGAGACATGCTTGCTCTCTGCTGGACTTTGGGGAGTGTTAATACTGTGAGCTCAGGTTTTACATATGTGTAAATAAAACCATATACAGTGGTATCTCGGGTTACAGACACTTCAGGTTACAGACTCCACTAACCCAGATATATTACCTCGAGTTAAGAACTTTGCTTCAGGATGAGAACAGAAATTGTGCAGCGGCAGCAGCGGGAGGCCCCATTAGCTAAAGTGGTATCTCAGGTTAAGAACAGTTTCAGGTTAAGAATGGACCTCCAGAACAAATTAAGTTCTTAACCTGAGGTACCACTGTATAGTACCTTCACGCCAACATAACTGAGCCCTGAGTAAGAACAGGAAGCCCTGGCATCACTCGTTGCTTGGAGATAGGGTTTGCACTCAACAATATATACATATCCAGCCTTGGGGGTGCCACTTTCTTCAGCCAGACAGAGTGAGTGAGTGAGTGAGTGAGTGTGTGTGTTTGCATTCACACATGGCTGGTGCATATTTAGAACAAAAAGGCAAAGAACAAATGCTACCAAATTATGCATGATGTGCAGAAAGAGACATTTCTCTCCTTCTCTGCTTTCACTAAAACCAGGGGTCAGCTGATGAAGCTGAAGAATGGAAGATTCAGGATGGACCCAAGAAAGTGTTCTTTCGCACACTTAATGTATTCAAAGTATTGGTACAAGTTCTGGGGTGCCCCCTAGCTTAGAGGACTTAAAAGGGGACTAGGCTAACTCATGGAGCTGGAGCTCAGCCTTTCGGGGGCTGCAGCTATCTATTCCTTTGGCAGAATCTGACGCAGGATTAGAGGTTGCACTGCCCGCTTTACGAGTCCACCCTCTTCTGTATTTTAAGTAAACATATATCTGAAAGCATCCTTATCTTGATAAGGAAACTGGCCTTGTGGAGGTAGGTAGAGCCAACTGTCTTTTAGCACTATGAATTAGGGCTGCAAAGGAATGTTTTCTTACTCCAACAGCCTGTAAACCAGGGGTCAGCAAACTTTTTCAGCAGGGGGCTGGTCCACTGTCCCTCAGACCTTGTGGGGGGCCAGACTATATTTGGGGGGGGAGAAATGAATGAATTCCTATGCCCCGCAAATAACCCAGAGATGCATTTTAAATAAAAGCACACATTTTACTCATGTAAAAACATGCTGATTCCCAGACCATGCGCGGGCCGGATTGAGAAGAGGATTGGGCCAGATCCAGCCCCCGGGCCTTAGTTTGCCTACCCATGCTGTAAACTAATGACAAAAGTTTCCTGACTTAATCAGGCACCACTTTAGACAAGATGCTCATTGTGAAAGCTTAGGCTGGGCCACGCAATGTGAACCATGCGCTGTGTTTACTATATTTTACATACTCTCCTCTCCAGCACTGGAGGGCTTCACTACATTGATGCTGTGTTACAATGACCATAATGGTTATAATAATAAATACAGACACTGATTTTATTCTATAAAAGAGCAAACAGCAGTTCAGCATCTCAAAGAAGGCTGCTTTATTTTCCCCAATCCATTCCATTCAATCGAGACTCCATTCAAGTCTCAGGTTAAAACTGCACACTTCCTATAGGCACCTGGTTGTTGAAATTACAGGAGCTGCAAAGTGCTCGCAGTCCACCAGATGGCAGCAAGACCCCAAAGCAGACTCAAATTATCTTGCGTTGTTCAGTGTCCAGCAAAAGATATCATGAAATCCAAGGGAAAACTTTGAACTACTAATGATTGGTTTTAGTGTCCTTGTTTGGTTTGCCTACCAATGGCACAGAATAATCAGTGCACTCTTTTTTAATTAAATAAAATATATCAATATTTATTTATTATCATATATTTATTCTTATAGTCTGCATCTAATTAGTATAAGTGTGTTGCTTACAATAAGCACAGCTGCCTAGTATGCTTTGCCACCCCTTTCAGTGATGTTGTTCAGCTAGTATGAATGTGGTACTACCACATATGTTCCACTGGTGCTCAGTATCAGAAAAGAATTGTTGTTTACAACAACAGCAATAAGAGAATCCTAGAGATACACCCACTGGAAGAGAGGATGTAAATTCATAGCCCGAAGTAAAGGCAGCCTTGAAAAGAAAGATTATGAAAATATATTTGACAAAGATACTAACGCGACATCTGAAATTGCACATGCTAAAGTGGTAAAGCACCCTCTGACACCTTGCCCTAACAGGTGGAGGAAGAAATAACTAAAATAATAATAAAATGCTACCTTCCAATAGATAAAACCATGCTCAAAGTGGCTTACAACATGAAAAGATTTACATAAGTACAAAAGCAGTCATAAACAACAAACAAAATACATCAAAAAGCACAAGACAAAATTCCCACATAAAGCACATTAAGAGCTAAAAACAGGATACAATAATTATTACAGGCAGTGAATATTTTGTGTGGGGTTCTGTACCTTGCCCTGTGTGCGTCGGTGGAGAACACATAACCCTGCCTTGCCCCGTTATACCCCATTATACCCTGCCCTTTTCCGGGTTCAAAAGGACCTGCATATCAGCGGTCACACGCCAATTGGACACATGCAAAATTGGCTCTGCCTGTATCAACAACAACAAATTAACAACCCCCCCAAACAATACTCCGACCCAAGAGTCCGATGGGCAGCCTTAGCTTTTGTAGCTGGAATCCATCAATCGGGCCTCACCCTCCCAAGCCAGATGGGAAAAGGCTGATAAGGCAGGGAGCAGGTCTTCCAGGACTCACAGCCAATAGATACAGGCAAAGCCTGTTGTGAGGTGCAAAGCTGTGGCATTAAAGGGGCAATTGCAAGCATCAGTCTAACTCCCCAGATAACAAGGCTCTCCTGCTTCTATTCCAATGCATCTCCCTACCCCTAGAGAAGACTTTTTACATGTACCTGTGGAGGAACCTCATTGTGTCTGCTGTGCAATCCCTGTGCATTGCAGATGAAATTGCAGCATATTCCTCTGTAGGACAGTGGTCTTCAACTGGTCTGTACCCAATCTGGGTCATATCCAATCCAATGCTCCATGAACTATCTCCTTTTAAACAAACAGAAAAGAAAAGAAGATGGAGAGAGAGCATGTCGTTTCCTGCCAGAGTACAATGAGAAGCCCCCTTCCATTCCCCCACATACAGAAGCCAATCAGCCTTGCAGATGGACCATACTTCAGCACAGGCCATGGGGCGTGTCATCCCCTGTACCTGAAGAGAGCAGGCTTGGTTACAGGGTGCACACAAACTGCCCTGTATTTTGAGCCCTTGCCACCACTTGCTCATTGATCTGCCCAGCACCTGCCTGCTATTGCTCAAACAAATGCTGTAATTCAGGGAGTGGCTGTGCCAGCACGCATTGCATGAGAATGGCAACACGTGCCCCTGCATGATGCCTGCTGTTTTGTGTGGCCAGGTGTGTTGGGTTTGCTCTCTGTATGGTGAGTGAGCTCTACCAGGTGCCCTCATCTATACTGGTAGCCAAATTAGGCTTTCCTCTCACTCGGGCACTTGATGAAATACAGTGGTACCTCAGGTTACATACGCTTCAGGTTACATACACTTCAGGTTACAGACTCCGCTAACCCAGAAATAGTGCTTCAGGTTAAGAACTTTGCTTAAGGATGAGAACAGAAATTGTGCTCCAGCAGCGCGGCGGCAGCAGAAGTCCCATTAGCTAAAGTGGTGCTTCAGGTTAAGAACAGTTTCAGGTTAAGAACGGACCTCCAGAACGAATTAAGTTCTTAACCTGAGGTACCACTGTATAGTACCTTCACTCCAACATAACTGAGCCTGTTATGTTATGATAACTGTAGGATTCAGACTTTATATTAGTGGGACAGTACATCTCCCCCACCTCTGTGTAATATGGTGTTTAATGTACTGATTTGATTGGTAAAGGCTATTCTCCAATGACAGCACTTGCAGGCTCCCATTGTTTCCCAGTTGTTTGTGTTTATGCCACATCTTTAAAGACTTGCCTTGAGCCAGTGTGGTGTAGTGGTTAAGAGCAGTGGACTCGTAATCTGGAGAACTGGGTTCCTGTCCAGCTCCTCCACATACAGCTGCTGGGTGACCTTGGGCTAGTCACACTTCTCTGAAGTCTCACAGCCTCACCTCACAGAGTGTTTGTTGTGGGGGAGGAAGGGAAAGGAGATTGTTAGCTGCTTTGAGACTCCTTAGGGTAGTGATAAAGCGGGATATCAAATCCAAACTCTAAACCTCTTTTGTTGACCACCAGCATTAAGCTTTCAATTTTTAAGTTTGGAATAGAGTAGTTGCTTTGGAAGACGAAAATCAGGTATCTGAACAACATGACCAGTCCAACAAAGTTAATGCTGAAGAATCATTGCTTCGACATTGGTGATCTTTGCTTCTTCCAGTATACTGGCATTAGTTCGCCTGTCTTCCCAAGTGATATGTAAATTTTTTCAGAGACACCGTTGATGGAATCTTTCAAGGAGTTGGAGATGGCGTTTATAAGTGGTCCATGTTTTGCAAGCATACAGTAAGGCTGGTAGTACAATAGCTTTGTAAACAAGCATTTTGGTTTCCCTGCAAATGTCCTGGTCCTTGAACACTCTGCACTTCAGTTGGAAAAAGCTGCACTCGCAGAGCTTAGGCAATGCTGGATTTCGGCAGCAGTGCTGGCCCTTGTGGAAAGATAACTGCCCAGGTAGGAGAAGTGATCAACACTTTCCAATGTTACACTATTGAGTTGGATTTGTGGCACTGCAGAGGGGTTGTTTTGTGCTTTTTGGTACGGTACTTTGGTTTTTTGAATGTTGAGCGATAGGCCAAGCTTTTTGTAAGCAAAGATATTTGGGATAGTTTCCCCAGATTTGGAGATACTGCAAGCTCATCTCTAATTTGTTTTTCCAGGATTTGTGTGAGGACCTCTGCAGCTACGGGGGAGTTGCAGTTAAGGAGATGCTGATAATGTTATTTCCAATGCAATCCAATAGCTTATTTATCTTTTTGAAGTGTGGTACCGTCTGTTGTTATAGGGATGCGGGTGGCGCTGTGGGTTAAACCACAGAGCCTAGGACTTGCCGATCAGAAGGTCGGCGGTTTGAATCCCCACGATGGGGTGAGCTCCCGTTGCTTGGTCCCTGCTCCTGCCAACCTAGCAGTTTGAAAGCACGTCAAAGTGTAAGTAAATAAAAAGGTACTGCTCCGGCGGGAAGGTAAATGGCGTTTCCGTGCGCTGCTCTGGTTCGCCAGAAGCGGCTTAGTCATGCCAGCCACATGACCCGGAAGCTGTACGCCGGCTCCCTCGGCCTATAGAGCAAGATGAGCGTCGCAACCCCAGAGTCGGTCACGACTGGACCTAATGGTCAGGGGTCCCTTTACCTTACCGTCTGTTGAGCGTAGGGGGCATATGTCATGATTTATTGGCCCATAGATGGTCTTTGTGGCTTTAAAGAAACTGTGCATCATGTGTGTCAGCTAAGTGAGGGATCTCTTGAGCTTTTTTATCCACTGGGAGTTCTTTAGTTCTCTGGTTCTCCTCAGCCTTAGGGCTGGCATAAGTTTTTTTCCTTAGTGGCGCTGTTTCTATCTCTGCCAGATTATTATTAGCATTAGTAATAATACTAATGTGGGTTAGCGGTTTGGACTAGGACCTGGGAGACCTGGCTTCAAATCCCCACTCAGCCATGAAGTTCGCTGGGTGACCTTGGTCCAGTCACAATCTGTCAGCCTAACCCACCTCATTGGGTTGTTATGGGACTAAATGAGGCAGGGGATGTGGAGGGGGAGAAGCGTGTACTGGGAGGTACTGGGAAGGTGGGCTCTAATAAATGCAATAGATGAGACAATGCCTAGTTTGTGCTAGGTAATTTCCACAGCAGTGCCTTCAAGCAAACTGCACACACTCTCTCTCTATATATGCACAGTATTCCGTTTTACCGGAGGGGCTGACACTCAGGCAGGCCTTGACCCCCACCCGCCCCCCGCAAGCCTACAAGGGACGCCCCCGTCCTCTTTCCTCGACGCCCCGCCCGCTGCCCCCTCCGCGCTCCCTCCGCCGAAGAGCGGCCCTCCCTCCGGGCGGACCCCGCTCAAGCCCCTCCTGCTCCAGTCGGCAGCAACCCGGAAGCGGGCGGTGCTGGAGTCGGAGCCGTTTCCTGCCCGGGAGACAAGCGGCCAGGGTAGGATCTGTTGCAGCGGACCTGATCCGGAGCCATGACTCACCAGACCGGCATCCACGGTAAGGACAGCGGGGAGCCGCTCACCCCCCCCTTGCCTCTGCGCCTGGGCAGCTCCTTGGCGCCCGCCCGGACCCCGAAGGCTGCCCCGAGCGGCCCGCCGGACGCCAGCTGCCCCTCCACCCGTGCAGCCGCGCCCCGCTCCGTATCTGCCTTTCCTCTGCCCTCCTCGCCCCAGTGCCTTGCTCGATGCAGCCTTGCATCTCCCTTTGCAAGGCAGCAGTTAAACGAGCTGGATCCTGTTGTTGTTATTATTATTATTATTATAATCCCGCTGTCTGTTTGGAAAGGGATGCTGCACTAGCGGCGGCGTCTGCTCTGGGGAGGCTTCTGAAGCCCAGGGGCATCCGTGCGAAGGTGGCTGGCTGGCTGGCTGGGGGACATGCCTTGAATTGAAGGCTAACTGGCTGCCTTGGAGCCCGGAGATCTCGCAGGCTTCTGGTGTTTCGACCTTGCACCCCCCCCCGCAAGGCAATGAATGCCCCCCTGAAGCACCATTTCTCCCATATGCCTGACTAGCCTGCAGTCACCTGAGAGTATCCATTTTCTTAGGTGCTCGTCCAATGGCTGTAAAGAACACCAGTTTTCCTTAACAGAGTTTGCACAGTTTACCTGGAGCGGTTGGTTCTGGGTAAAAACTGGTATATTCTTCATAGCCCCTTGCTGGCTTTCACTCGCCTGGATTTTCCAAAAAAACCACCACCACCGAACTCCGGTGTGAGGATCATCTTTCCTACCCAGCCCTTAGACCCCACAGCTGCATATGTTCTGAATGACTGTGGCTCTTTGGGAGCCCTGAAATTCCTTTAGCCCCTTCTCTTTTACATGTGATTTTCATATTTGTGCAGCAGCTTCTTTCCTGTAAACACTGCAAAGGCACCCCACAGCACTTGTTTTGATGCCAAGCCTGAGACGGCTGCTTCCTGAGCTTGTATTTCTCTGCAAAAGATCTGTAGGTAGCAGCTCTTCTCACCAGAAATGTGTCAGCCTCTCCTCTGCTTCTCCATTATCTCTTAACATGTTCGGCTCCGCAGCATGAATCATAATTGCAGGAACCATTTCCCTTTCTGCGTAGCAGGCAGCTCCTTCGCTTCAGTGTTTCTCTCTGTCTCTGCCTTTAGCTTTCTCCCAGTGATCACACAAAAGATAATCACAAACATTAATCTTCTCAGGTTCTTTATGCATGCTACGATGTTGCTGAAATGCAGCACAGGATTGCAGCATAGGATGTCAGTACTTCAGAAGGCAAAGTGATGCAGAATGTACATTACTATAATTCATTAAACAATTTGGTATGATGTATGTGAATTGTACTGATCAAATTACTGGTAACCATGGCAAAAAAAATCTATGCTCTTTTCCTCCTATTTTTAACTTCTTACGAAGAATTTCCATAGATAAAATCAGGATGCAGAATGTCACCCCAGGCCTAATCCAAACCTAGTGTTGTTTCAGTTTTAATCCTACAAAGAAAATGCAGACGTCTCATGTTGCGAAAATCTTTGCAGGCTGCAATAATCCAAGAGGGATTGATTGCTATGAGGATACAATTTGATATGACAGAGCAGCAAGAAATGTGATTGGAACCAGGATAATTTCTTAAGAAAGCACTCTGCAAATGCTCTCCTAGGTCATGTTTACACACCCATATTTAACCTTGAACTATTCTTTTGGGTGGGTTGGATCTCTGACAAGAGGATTTTCAGGGTTATCACAAAATTATGTTTCTTAGGAGTGTGATAAAGTGATGGCCAGGATTTGTAAAATTAATTCATATTTATAATGTAGAAATACTGTTAAGGTAGGTGTTGGAGTACCTGAAGACGTGGCTGAATCAAACATCTGGATTTTACTGTAGGGAACAATTGTGTGGGTACTGGTAGCTTCCAAACTCTTTTAATAACTGTTGTCTTTGCCTGTGTATTTCTGTAGTGGCTGCAGAGATCTTACAATTTCAGTTCATTTAGCAGCAGTAACAAGTTATTGGCCTCTGCAGCCACAGCAGATGCTGTGATTCACCAGCAGTTTGACCTCACCACCAGAAGTGCACTCCATTGTCTCTTGAGACAGACGACTGCCAACAACAAGCAAGTCCTCTTCAGCTAAAGCAGATTCGGCTTGCAAGTTAACACTAGTAATTTAAGGGTCCTTCATTAGTTTTGGATTAAAATATATTCTTGGATTTGAATTAGTTATATATGGCAAGGAGCATATAGCTGACTCCAGAATGAACTATCTTACAGTTTTCTTCCGCATTTCTTCCCAAGAAGCTCAAGGCAGTGTGTATACTTCTCTCCTTTCCCGCATCACCTTCTGAATAACCCTGCAAGGTAGCTCAGGCTGAAAAACTGGCCCATAGTCACCCCGTGGGTTTCATGGCTGAGTGGAGATTTGAGACGATCTCATTGGTTCGACTGCAGGTCTTTGACTAGTAGACCACATCATCTGTCACCACACACCCTGCTACACACTTATACAATGTCATGCTTGGAAGTAGATATATGTCTGTCAATAACATTAATTGGTAATACATCGATTAGTCCTGAAGATCCTGAGATACTGCTCATCTCACCAAGATGTTTTCCACTACTCCTGGCTTAGCACTGTAATACTAAAATAGGGGTGAGTGGATTGAGAAGAGGTACCAGCTACCATGGTGTCCCTGAGCATTTTTTTCTGGACTGTGCCACTTGGACTGATCTTACTGGTTGCTGGTCTGCCATTTTGACTAGCAAGGATCAGAACAGGATTATCATGGGCCTTCTGCAGTGTGTGGACATCAGGTGTGCTGAATCAACCTTCTGAAACCCGAGAGAGGCTCTTTGTGGGAGTGGCAGTAATTGTTCATAGCCTCACACACTATAGGTGGTGGTCCATTAATTTCAGCATCCTAAGAACAGGACTGGACTTCAGGAGATAACTGATTAGAACCTTTGCTCTTGTAAAATACTGTCTGGCATCTTGTGCCATATGCATCATGTCTCTCAGTACAGCTATAGTTGCTTCTAGAATATAACAGAACTTCTGCACAACCGTGGACTGATTTTGCACTCTCTGATCCACTCTTTCCTTGTTCTCTTGCTACAGGTCTGTTTACATGATGAAAGTTTGAGTGAGTGGTGTTCTGACACCTTGACACTTTGTTTGTGCAGTAGATTTTGCAGTTTCCCATAACCGAAAGCAAACCCACAACAGGTGAAAATGTGGAAGAACAGGGATTTGCCCACAAGCTACTGGAATTTATTGCTTGTGTAATCAAACCTGAGGCAAGCCTATTGACTTGGATTAAGAACTGCAATTTAATAGTCCTGTTAACTACAGAATCTTTGGATTTTTTTGTAAATGGGACCTGATGAAATCACAGGCTTGCGTTTTCTTTAGTTATCTAAATACTTCGATGCTTTGCCTGGGGAAGGTTGACTTTGCTTTGACATAAGTAAATTTTCTTGTCTCTATTTATTATGTGCTGAAATGTCTCCTAGGGTAGTTGACATATTGTTTTAAATTGCTACAGAAGAAGATGCTGTGATTTAGCTAGGTATGGGAAGGGTTCATCTGAGGTTTTGTTCATTGTAAACAAACTGAAGGCAGAGATGGTGGATCGCTCTTCCCCCTATATAGTTTAACTACCTTGAAATCTCAATTGAGGTTTTAAATGTGCTATAAATTATGTAACATAATCAATATAAGTATGTAGGAGCTGGAGATGCTAAAGACCTCCTGGGTCAGCTTTTTCGCCACTCTTGACAATGCAGAATTGTTACCCACTATAGATTCTTCCAGGACTTGTCCACTTCAATTGCAGTGTATCATGCACTGATGTTTCCCCTCTCCCGGCGGTCTTCAGGCGTCTGTTGTGCAAAGCAATAGATCTTGAAATACCTGAATGCTTCCTGTTGTTAAACACCTTGGTGAGATTCTTTTGGCAAGAACTTTACGTTTATGGTCCCTATTACTTAGTGGCTCAACCACTACTACTTGGCAATGGAGCCAACTTTATTTTGGCCTCTGCTCCACAAAGAGTTTTCGTGAGAAGCAAACAAGGGAAATCAGTTTCCTGATCAACAAGTACATCGGAGAAGTTGGAAATGCTGTAATGAGGAACACAGGCTATGATTTCCTTATGGCACTATCCTTAGAAAATGCTATCCTGATACATTTTTGTTCATGTTTCATATTCTCATTTAAAGTGCCATAGGACTTTGGCATACATGGGTTCAATGCTGATGATCTCCACAAATGCATTAAGTCCAAGTAAAGCATGCTTTGGCCTCTCAGGGGTAAGAACCAGAGTCAGCACTGGCGTGTTGTGCTTAATAATGCTCAGTCCTATATATAATTTCTGTTTCCTTTGTTTCTGATTGTAAATGAGACCACCAGACTTTGGAGTCCAGGACTCAACCTTCCATGCCTTTAAGCTAAAATTTAAATTGCTGTTATATCTTGAATTTTCCTCTGTTGGGTAGCTGAAATCGGACAGCAGCAGTTTTATCCTATGCGTACCTCTTCAGAAGTAAACCCCACTGAGTTCAGTATGAATGACTTCCAGGTAAACGTGTATAATACTGCTTTGCAGAGCAATCCTAACCATGTCTGCTCAGAAACAAGTTGAATTCAGTGGGGCTTACTCCCAGATTAGTAAGGTTAGCCTTGCAGCTTTAGTTGTCTTCCTTATCACATTCCACTTTTGTCCAATATACTTTTTAGGAAGTAAGGAGCATTAAGCATGATTCACTTTCAACACTGATATGTCTTCAAATTTGTCCCCTCTATCATGTCTAGTAATCCAGACATTTACCTGCGTGAAGCCTCATTTAATTCAGTGTGACTTATTTCTGAACCACATGATTAGGATTGTGCTGTAGCGCATTGAAGTGCTAAAATGAATTTTTGTTTCTTTGTTGTAGCAGACTAAAACAGCAACTGCCCCTCTAGAATTTGTGTTTTTGCAATGGGACCTTACGTTGAAGGGCAGGTTATAAATGCAGTGAATGACATGGAAAAGGAACAGTGTGAAAGACAAACATGAAGACTAAGAGAGCCAGTGTGGTGTAGTGGTTAAGAGCGGTAGACTCGTTATCTGGTGAACTGGGTTCGCGTCTCCGCTCCTCCACATGCAGCTACTGGGTGACCTTGGGCCAGTCACACTTCTCTGAAGTCTCTCAGCCCCACTCCCCTCACAGAGTGTTTGTTGTGGGGGAGGAAGGGAAAGGAGAATGTTAGCTGCTTTGAGACTCCTTCAAGTAGTGATAAAGCGGGATATCAAATCCAGACTCCTCCGCTGCTGCTGCTTCTGCTGCTGCTTCTGCTGCTGCTTCTGCTGCTGCTGCTGCCTCTTCTTCTTCTTCTTCTTCTTCTTCTTCTTCTTCTTCTTCTTCTTCTTCTTTGTCTGCTAATGCAAATCCCCACTGGGCCACCTTGGGCCAGTAATTCCCTCTTAGCCTTACCTACCTCACAGGATTGTGGGATTAAATGAGGAGGGGGGGAACCATATACACCACCACGAGCCCCTTGGAGAGAAAGGTGGGAAATAAATGCAATAAATAAAAATATATCAGGAAAATGCAGTCAGGATTATTTGGCTCCTGACTTGAAGAAAAATGTCCCAATTCTTTGCAGAGTTAATATCTAACCCTAACTGGGAGGGGACTGGAGCAGAAAACAAGAACCAAATGTGGCTTCATTGTTCTGTGCTCCCATGCTGTGTTGAGAGGAATCTCCTGTTTAGGTATATATCTCAAGTATTAAGAACTTAGCAGTTTGCAAAATCTGAATAGATGCTCCTATTATTTGTACCAAATTGTTCTTCAGGTGTTACCTTGCAGCTCTTGTATTTTGCTGCCCCCCGCCCCCCCCCCCCCGTGGATCTGCCCTGCCCTGGATTATTTTATCCTGAAAACCTTAAGTGAAACGCTTGTAATGCCTTAAACAGTCCTCCCCACCATGAAATGGTTCTTGAGTTTATCCTATCAATTGTATCACTTGTGGTGGTTAGTAGAATATTATGCCAGATTGCCCCACCTTTAAATTTCCAAAGCTATTTTCACTTCACAGCTGGTAATCCATCAAAGTCGTGGGCTTGCTTGCATGGTTGCTCCTCCCACCCTCCGCAAGGCGTTGCAGAATTGGAAGATGAATACAAGAGAAGCATCGCTGCTTATTATGAGGCATTATAAAAAATCCCAAATGCTATGGGTTATCTCACCTGAGGAAGAATCTATAAAATGGCACTGCTGAATTTTAGCAAAATTAACCAAGCATAACTACCTGGTTCTAGTCTCACAGCTAATAACATTAATTAGAGTCATCATTCTCTGCTGTAGGGCGAGTTCTAAAAATAATTGAACACAGATTGCCTAATCCTAATGTACCTTCTAGTTTGCATGGGGTGTGTGTTCTACGTTATAAAGAACGGTGCAGCTTTTCCACAGTCTCATTGCATGGTTATTGGAATGTTCTTAAAGTGCTTCATTAAGCTATGACTTTTGTTCCAGGTCCGATTTACCTGGTGTGTTCTCATAATCATTAACGTGGATTAGCACCCCACCCTTTTTAACCGCTAGAGAAGAACAGAGAGGAACCTTCCCTTTTATTTAGCTAATATATGTTTCTATCATCCTGCCCTTTATGGCAAACCACTTTCAATCCTATATAGTTATCTCAGTTTTACCCACACGGCAGCCTTTTTCGAGGGCAGGTTAGGTTGAGACAATTAATGGAAGGTAACTCTGGTAACTGTGATCCAAACCCCACTTTCTTTGGAGTAAGCCCCACTGAATGCAGTCAGAAGAATTGACATGTACAGGCATCAGTTCTCCAGGATTTCTGTTGGACATTCCCAGCTGTACTTCCTGTTCCTGGGAAGTGAACCTGGGACCTTCTGCATGCTGGACAGAAGCCACACCACCAAGATACAGCCTCTCCCCACAACTTCCACATGTGGAAGTTGGTTTTGTTGTGTGAAGGGTTTTTATTTGTCTCACCTCCTGTTTCTCTCTAGCTTTTCATCGCTATATTGCCTGCTGTCCTGAAGCGAAATATGCTCTTTTGCTTACATTGCAGCCTTATTGTGCGCTAACAAAATAAAAAAATTCCTTCCAGTAGCACCTTAGAGACCAACTAAGTTAGTTATTAGTATGAGCTTTCGTGTGCATGCACACGTCTTCAGATACGCTGAAACAGAAGTCACGCGGTGGATAATCCTACTGGCCAGATGGTGTGGCGCGTATAAGGAGAGAGCTCTTGCTGCAGGACAGAGATAATCTGTAGGTTGTCACTTGTGAATCATCCAATGGGAATGCCGACTCCCAGACTGACTTTTAAGCGAACGATAAAGCCTGATAGAATGAATCAATTAAGACATCGAACCATGTTGCCTGGAGATATTGAGGCACCACCTGGAGAGTCCATGACTTTGGAGCAAAAAACCTGATCCATGTGTTCCAACTGCTAGGTGAGGAAGGCCACTGGAAAGCTAAACTGTACGACGGCCATTCTGTGTGATAAGCTCTTTGTGGGTGCCTGTGCATCATGTATTTGGCAGTATTCATCAACCAACCTATCAAAGATGGACGGGTAAGGGCAGTTCAGGTGGTACCTGAGTAATGTAAGGGTCACAACAGTGTGTGCTGCTTTAGCACTTTTCTGGGAAGGTGGAAGATCTGACTTAATTTCCCATGTGCAGGGAATCCTTTTTTTTTTTTAACGTGTTGGAGCATTTCATCATGCAGCTGTCCTACTGTATTCTGGAATAGTATAGTTCAGGAAGGACTGTATCATGTGCTATTAGTGCACATTTGAATTGGTACTAGGTGTGGATTCTGTTTTTGAACACTTGGGCTTTCTAAAAGAAGCCTAACTTAGCACTTTAGACAGCATGAAGACAAGACACAGTGAGAATGTTTATTTACTGCTTCTCTCTCGATAGAAAATTCTGATGGCTTTGTTTCACTGTGCAGTTTTTTAAAAAAGAGATAGAAAACAAAAATTAGCCATTTGCTTCCATCTTCTGTTGGGCATCACTAAGTGGTGAATAAACTTGTCTGATTTAGCTGCCTAGGTAGTTAATGTACTTTACTCACCCGTTGCTTACTTGGACAAGAACTTCAATGCACAGTCTAAGAGCTCAGTGGCTGTGAGCACATTTTGCAATGAGAAAATACAAAAGAGACCTTTCTGCAAGGTGACTTCAGTATGGATTTGCTAGGTATTAAATCAAAGTCCCTCTGCCCTGAATCATATGGGTCAGTGGGCTGCTTTAGTAAAGGCTTGCCAATTTCTATAGCCTATTCTCACAAGGCTGTGATGTAGCCAATGCTCCATCTGGCTGCCTCTGGCTTTTCCAGTCTGGTAGATAAAACGCCTTATTTGCATTGCTGTAAAGTGGTGTAACAGAACAATTGGCAGCCCATCTTCCAAATTCTTAGAAGTATTTTTAAACACCACATTCTAGTGACAGCCTTCTCTTGGAACGGAAAGCATGTGTGGCGCTGCTCAAGATCTTTTGTTTGCTGGCTGGTGGAAAGGGGAATTTTAAAATAGAAAAGGAATTTGGTTCAGGTATTGCCTTTCTGATTTAAGATAGGAGGTTCTGTATTCTTGCAAGTGGAAACATTACAGTGCAGGAATGGGGAACCTCAGGCTTCAAGGGCAAAGGTGGCCCTCCAGGCCTCACTATGTGGCCCTTGGGACTTTTCCAAGGCCATACCCCCATTTTCTGGCCCACAACGCTCACTGGTCATGTTCTGCCACCTCCTCAAGTTCCTTGAACTGTGATAATGCCTCTTTCTTGCCTGAATGGATAATATAATGTGTGCGTATGGAAGTAAGAGAGAGAAACTCTGATTTTTGTCTTGCTGGAATGTACCCTGCTGTGCAGAGGTGTCACATCTGTTGTTCTTACCCACTTTTTGCCCCTGGCCCTGCCTATCCCTGGCATGCGGCCCCCAGAAGATTGCGCACCCACTAACATGGCCCTCAGGCTGGAAAATAGTCGCTAACCTTGCCATGTATCGTGCTAAGAAAGACATTGCTTAGTTCTTGGATGACTTTGTGGGTCAACTGTATATTTTTTTCAGACCCTTTAACATTTTTACATGGGCATACGTCTTTTTTGCCTTTCACATGTCAATACATTGCTGTTTCTAATTAAAATGCAGTTTGTTTATTTACATCATTCATAATCCGCTCTTCATTTTTGACACAATCCCAGAGCGGGGAGCAACATTAGAATGCAATAAAACAACAGGTGCAGCTGAAAGAAAAAAGCAGACAGTACAGTAGCGCACAGATGCCTCAATCTAGCAAAGGGGCATCGCTTCATGATGACAAGCAGGTCTTTGCAAAAGCACAGCAGTTGCACCTGCCAAAGAGGCAGGATTGGGCCTCAGCTTCTTGCCCTGTCTACACCCTGGTGGCAAATGTGTGTTCACCGCTATGTAGTGTCATGGGTGAAGCAGGTTGTATTCCGAGAGACTCTCTTTTCATCTCTGCATCAGGGATGGTGGCCTTCCAGATCTTCTTGGGTTCCCATCATTCCTGATCATTGGCCATGCTGGCTAGGGGTGATGGAGGAGGTGAGAGTCCAGCAGCATCTGGAGAGCCACTGGTCCCCCAGCTCTTCTTTTACGAGCTAAACTTTTTACTACTGTGTTTTAATGTAACCTGCCTTGGGACCTTAGGGGCCGCTGAATAAAAACAATGAAACCGAAACATGGTTAATTTCAATGGGACCTGAACAGACACAAGCACATTCTGCAGATCTGGTTGGCAGATCAAATTATTATTTTGAATGTTCTTACCAGCTCCGTTCCATACCAGAAGCTCCCATTGTCCTTTCCGTCACTTTGTGGAGAGTGCTAAAGGCTAGTGTGTTCAGAAAATGGAGAGGAGGTTTTTTTACACAAACAAAGGAGCTGCACTTGATACAGAGCTGTAATTTTGTCTGAATAATTAAGGCCCTGTGAAGCTGAGCGTTTAAAGTTATCCAAGCAGAGGAAACCCCCTTGGAAACAGTGTGTTTAAGAACCTTTTAGTGTAATAAGCTGATTGTCAGGATCCATCCTTTGGGCTCTAGGGACCTGACACCTGATCCAGCCGTCTCCAGTCATTGCCCGACTCTTGGGAGGGTGAATGACAAGCAGCTATGAGATTGTTTTACAGGCTTGGAGTTCAGGGAGTAATATATACACCGGCAGGACTCTCTGGCTCTTTGTGAAGCTGAACTACTAGGGCTAGATTTCAGACAGGAGGGACTTGTTGTCTTGCAAGTAACCCCTCCGTTTCTTATCGGGAGTCCATCGGAAAGCAGGGACAGCTGTCCTGAATTTTGATTGCCTCCATGACCATATCAGGGACTTGTTTATGAGGTCAGTAAAATGCATCCAAGCCAAACATGACAGTTAAATCAAAGCTTAAGACCCCTGCCGGGAGTGACAACATGGCCTAGAAATGCTGACCTTTGCCATGGCGCACTGAGTCCAGGAAGCCTTTGGAGCAGGTACTTAAGAAGTACTGTGTCTCAATTAGATGGGCCTGAAGCACAGCCACCCTCCATCCCCAAAAGCTGAGGCAGGTGCGTAAAAGCCGTACTGAAGCATGACAAAACTGCAGAAATAGAATTGGGACTCTAGCCTGGGTTGGTGGCATAGATATTCCTCAGCTATTCCTTCTGGAGTTAAGCTAGCCAGCCGCATGCTTCATTCATTGCCTGCCTGACCTGCACTTGTGGCCTATAAATCTTTAGAGAGAAATTACTTCTAGAAGCAAGCAATTGCTCAACCCAGCTTTCTATGCCAGTTATATATCAACAGTACTCTTTTTTTTTCATCCCTTGGGGGCCGCTCACCTCTACACAGTTCCATCTTTATTTCAGACATTGTGATACGTTGATATATCACGATGTTTAGCTGGTGGTATTGAGGGCGCTGCTACCCACTCCTGCTCCCTTGGGCATAACAGTTATTTTAATATTCTCTCATGTAACTTTCTGGCTTGTATATGATGCTTGCCATGCAGTGGCTGGTGCCTGGCAGCCATCAAGTGTGTGTGTGTGTGTGTGTGTGAGAGAGAGAGAGAGAGAGAGAGAGAGAGAGAGAGAGAGAGAGAGCGCCCTCATTACTGTGGTGTGGTGATATTGTGTTGAAACTTTTAACACCATTGCTGGGTACTCCTTACAAAAGCTGGTGGTATGTCGGCATGGAAGCTTTTCACCGAATGGTGGTATTTGTTTGCTTATTTCATAACATTTATGTACCACTTGATTGTAGTAAATAACATCAAAGTGGCTTACAGACGTTCCAGATGCCAACCTCATCTTGCCCATAATGACCATGGCATGGAGTAGCCAACATACCAAGGCTGTTGCCGTGAGAGACAGGTCTAGCGCAGGCCTCAGATAAGAAGAGTTTTCGGTGTGTGTGCGAAGGAAGCTGTTACAGAGGCTTAAATGTTAAGGAGCTTGCATTGTTTCATACCAACAATGCTCTCTCTGTGTGTATCTATTTGGCTGCTTCTGCTCTTGCTTTTGGGCGGTGTCTGTAGTACAACAAAGGACAGGTGTCAATGCAGCAACTGGGGGAGATCTGGAGAGTTGGAAGTGCCATGAAATAATGCTCAGAACGAGAACGCCTGAGGAGCAGCTAGCCAGGAGGTCAGGATGACCTTACTTGGGAACCCTATAAGGCCACGACCTTCTGGGATTTGTTTTAGTCATAATACCAAATGTAGCACCTATTTCCTCAAACCCAGTGAATGGGAAATGAAAACAGCTACTTGAAATCTCCTTAACATAAAGATTACGTCCAGAGAATGAAAGATTGATAGCCACAGGCTCAGATTTCCTGTCAGGAGGACAGAGTGACTTGACATACTCAGGAGGGCATTTATTTCAGGGTTCATGTATTATTGATCCAGCTGGTGATGGGACATGAGATGATGGAGGAAAAGATGCTCATACTAAAACTTGGTCCACTCTTCTCCTGGTGTGGGGTACGTGTGAAAATATGATGCTATCACAGTTGTAAACAGTGAATTGGTGTAGCAGGAGTAGACTCAGGCAAGTATGTCATAAGTGTCAGGATATATTCATGCCCAGTTCAGATTGCAACAGGCAGGTGTGTCGAAATACGTTATGAGGAAAAAACAGTTAATGACAGAATATGCCAAATGAAAATAATTGCGTACTCTTCCAATCTTTGCTTTAAATCAAGGTTCTCATTTAGAAATTCATGTTGTTATCATTAATTTATCTATCACTTACATGCCAGAATGACTTGCAAGCAGTTTCCAACTATGAAATCAATTATAAAATACATACATAATTAAAATACACAACAAAACAACAATCATGTCCTTCCTGAACAGGCATATGTAGTAACCGGTTGCTATAACAATGGAAACATATCAGTTAGCAACTAAATAAAGCCTTTACAGGGAATCCACCGGTGAGCATGATCCAAACTCTTGGTCATTCAGTTCATGTGCAACTGCTGAATTACATCTCCTTACAGACGATGGACTTTTTGTTTGTTTGCTTAGTGCTCTCTGCTCACCTGCAAGGAAACTAAGGCTGCACAATTCCTTTCAAGCTAAATAACAACACCAAGGATAAGGGCGGGAAATGCCCCCTGGCACCATAAGGGCATCAGGTTATTTCTGCTCCTGACAGAAGACTTCAATGTGATATTTATTGTGATAAACTTTTGCAAGTCTCTTTGAGAAATACAGTGGTAGCTACCCCAGTGTCACCCAGATATGTTGAACTCCAACTTCCATCAGCCCCAGCCAGCATGGCCAATGGGCAGGGATGATGGGAGTTGCAGTCTAGCTGGAAGACATGAGCAGGATTTAAGTATTCTAAATAAGTAAGTAAGTAAAATATAGTCGTCTGCTTCCTGTTCTGTTTTTGATCTTCTACTCCCAGTCTTACAGATATCTATTCTGATCTAGTTTCTATGGGGGTGGGGTGGGACTTTTTAACTGCTTGCATATCTTGGGGTCTTGGAAGCAGAGTAAATAATTTTCCTTGGGCCACATCTGTGCTAAAACAGAGGGTTTTGATGTCCTGCGATATGGAATAGATATGGCCTCTGGTGGTGGCTGGAGTTGATGAACCTGAGCAGTGCTGAGTGACGGCTCCTGCAGCCTTTCAAAGTTTTTCTGTATTAATAAGAGAAATGGTCATGGCTTCCTTTTGTAAAGCAACTCAAAAGGGTATCATTGGAACGTTCACTCTCCACCTTTACAGCTGGCATTGTGTGTTAAGGTTCTCTGTTACTAAGTCTGATTAAAACTCTCCCGATTACAAAGGACGCTTGTAATGAGCATTGGCAGCACAACACTGGGAAGCTTGGATCTAGTCAGGACCAAATAATTAATCCCTGTTTAATGCTGTGCTAGATATCTTGCAGGCTGAGCAGTATCTTCCTTAGAAATAGGCATCTGATATGAGTGTACAAATCTACAGAACATACTAGAGAAGTAAGCTCCTAAGGTCACAGTTCTGGGCATTACATTTGACATTTGCCTGTAGGGCAAATATTTTAAATTGTTGCATGTAGGTTTAGGGTTTGGGGATGGGTTTTTTTGGGGGGGGGGCTGCTCCCAGAAGGAAAATCATTCCATGTTACTATCATGTTGTAGGGTCCTGTGAAAAGATAAAGTCTGTCTCCTGAAAACAAAGAGAGGAACTGCATCCTTAAAAGCAGAGGGATGAGGAATTTCTTGAAAGGTGATGCTCCCAGCCTTTGCAGGAAAATGTTTTGCTTGGGTGAGGCAGCACTCCTCTTAAAACTCACGCCCACCAGCAATATATTCACACACACAATGATTTCCCTAGGGCCATTGAATGGCTAATTCTACTCAAGCACACTAGCAGTTGCGGCTTGCGTATGTACTAAATACAAAAGATGGAGCAGGGAAAGGATGAGGGAAACCAAGGACTCACCAGCTGCAAAGTGCTGGCTACAACAGTATGGGCTGTTGAGCTTGGTTTTTTGGGGGGGGGGGGGTGGAAAGAAGCAGGTTCACTCTTGGTCTGTGCAGGTGTAAGAGACCAGTGTCTTAGGAAAATGGAGACTTACTACAGGCTTCTGTGAAGCACAACTTCTCCAGCTCTATTTCCAGCAAACTGGGTCCAAGAGCATTGTACCTGAGGAATAAGGAAAACCATGTTAGCTGTAGAGGCCAGTGGTGCTTCAACTCTCAGCCAATGTGTCTTGAGTCACACCCAAAGTGGAGAGGTGTATAGGAAGCTGCCTTGCACAAGTCAGACACTTGGTCTACACCAGGGTCTCCCAAACTTGGGTCTCCAGCGGTTTTTGGACTACAACTCCCATCATCCCTAGCTAGCAGGACCAGTGGTCACGGATGATGGGAATTGTAGTCCCAAAACAGCTGGAGACCCAAGTTTGGGAAACCCTGATCTACACAGACAATAGCTCTCCAGGCTTTCAGGCAGGCAGGGGTCTTTCCACAGTCCTCCTTGGAGATGCTGAGACCTTTTACATGCCAGGCATGTGCTCTTCCACTGAGCTATGGCCCTTCTCAAACAGCGTTGGAGCGAGTTAATTGTGGGCTGTGGCTGAGAGAGAGAGCCAGAAGAAGCTGTGTATGATAAAGTAAACCAGTGTGTGTTCACTTATGCACACAGCCAGAAGGGGGAAGTCCAGCTGTTAGGAGCAAGCAGTGACAATGCCTTTTAAGGTATTGTCACACACAGGCTTACGTAGGCTTTCCTTTGCATCAGGCTGTATGAGTAATGAAAAATCTGCCTTGGTGAAAGTGTATATTGGGTTACTTTGCTGCTTTGTGTGGTGAAATGCTTGTTTAGGGGTGCACTGCATGGCCAGTAAGATCAGCAAGGGTACATAGAAGGAGATCATCATGGAGGGATTTAGCATGAGCTAGCAAGGGTAGCCAATGTGGTGCCCTCAAAATGTTAGGAGACAACCCCTATATTCCCTGCCCAACAGCCATGCTGGCTGGGGCTGATGGGATTTGAAGTTCAGCATCATTTGGAGGGCACCATGTTGGCTTTCCCTGAGTTAGTGTCATAGGTTAAAATGAATACTAGCGTATTGCATTAGTATTTAGGAGGCAATTGAGAGCCACCTTTAGATCCTGGTGCAATAGACTCCTCAGGAGGTGCCTCATCCAAAGGCACTCCTCTGCAATCTGTACCATTTGTAGCCCCAGGTTGATTCTAAGATCAGCGCTGCAGATCAGTGCTGTGCGTTTATCTATCTTGTATTGGCTAAACATCACACAAGTTAATCTGTACCAAGGGTTTGCAGCCTTCTTTCCCAGCTGCTGCCATAACTGGAAGATTCAGCCAGGACAGGCTGTGACTGGCGAGATCAGAGTGAACAAGTACCATCAGTGAGACATCATTTCCCAAGACTTGCCTGGGCAGAGCCTGCAAGCTGCCATTACTTTGGTTTTGTCTGGATTTTGCGTCAGTTGCCGATACATCCAGGTACCATATAATCATGGAAGACTGCAAGATCAGCGTCAACTTCTCCAAAGTGGTCCCACAAAAAGTTGCCTATGTTGTATTTGACTCCTGAAAAATCTAATTAAGAGGTAGGGAACCTTTTTGGCTTCAAGGGTCAGATAGCCACAGCCAATGTAGAATTGAACCCTGCCCTCCTGTCCATCAGCTGGTTTGGAGAAAATGGCCTTGCAGGCCAGACTGGACTCCAGTGGGCCAGAGGTTCCCCAGCTCTAATCTACTAGGATCAACAGGTTTCAGTTCCACCATGCTGATCTTGAAGCATAGATGGTGAATCATGGTAAGAAATGCAGTAGCTTAGTGCAGAAAGACACTATGCTTTTCAAATCACGACAACTTCAAGAAAGCACATGCTAATGAGATTCCCTCTTAACCAGGGTTTGCCAACCTGATTCAGATGCCGATTATGATGCAAATGTGGTGGGCTTTAGCCCAATTTGGTGCAGATTTAGCACTAAACCACAGTTAAGTTTGATTAGGGAAGGGAATGGAGGGGCAATGCATGCTGGAGAGGAGTAGAGGGAGGGTGCATTCCTGAAGCCAGCTGCTGATTTGTACGCCATGGTTAGCAGAGAACCAGCATTATGGGTCCAGTACACAAGTTGCGGTAAACCAAAGTATAACTTACTGGCGCAACGTTGGTGCCTAAAGAGGTTCTCACGCCCACTGTGCTTCCTCCTTTTTTAACTGTGCAAAACTGCAGCTAAGTCAAACTGGGGTTCCTGCTTAAGGTCTCTTCTCCTTAAGTAAAGGTAAAGGGACCCCTGACCATTAGGTCCAGTTGTGGCCGACTCTGGGGTTGCGGCACTAATCTCGCTTTATTGGCCGAGGGAGCCGGTGTACAGCTTCCGGGTCATGTGGCCAGCATGACTAAGCAGCTTCAGGTGAACCAGAGCAGCACATGGAAACGCCATTTACCTTCCCGCCGGAGTGGTACCTATTTATCTACTTGCACTTTGACATGCTTTCGAACTGCTAGGTTGGCAGGAGCAGGGACTGAGCAACGGGAGCTCACCCTGTCACGGGGATTCGAACCGCCAACCTTCTGATCAGCAAGTCCTAGACTCTGTAGTTTAACCCACAGCGCCACCTGCATCCCTCACCTCTTCTCCTTAGTCATGACCAAATCTTGTGGTTAAGGAGGAGAGACCTGTGCAACCCTTGGCTTGGAGGACACACAACTCAGACCTTGGCTTAGTAGCTGCGCAACTCTGAGCTAAAAATTATGGGAAGGAGTGAAGTGAGCATGCTTGCATATTTGGGAGCCTCCATGCTAAGTAGTAGTTTGGCTTAGCATTATGTGAAAATTTGGCCTCTGCCAGGTCAGAGAATCAGATGTTTTCCAGGGCTGCCTTGTTTATTCAATTATTTCAATTGTTCTAATTACACAGTGAAGCTAATGAGCCTTTAATTCCTACTTAGCTAGTTTATCTTTTACTATCACTTGTTCTCACAGGGAAATGCATGGCCTGTAAAATGCAATTCTTGCCAGCCAGCTCACCTAGAGCTGTTGTATCCATGTTTGGTGAGCAGGATGAAAGGGTTTGGCAGATGACATCATCTTCAACCAAAGTAACTCAAATCCTTTCTGCCGTCCATAAAGGTGACATTATCTGTTGTTGTCGGCAACACACAACCCAACAGGTTTTTCATTTGGCAAGCATCTGTGGCCTCGCCGAGAACTTTGCTGGCTTCTCTTCTCTCGGGTTCATAGCATATTATCCTTCAAGGGTCGACATAGGACAGGCAGAGGGCGAATGCCAGAGCAGCTCCAGTTCCGATTCCTATAAATGTCTGGCTGGCTGTTTGCTTGGCAGCTCACTGGTGGGGGGGGGGTGTGTCACATGTTTCTGGTTGGGGCACCTAAAGCAAAACATCGTCATTGCAAGAGCAAGAACAGTGCTGCTTCTGCCCATCATCACCCCTAATCCCAGCAGGCTCCTTTCCCTCTGCCCTGTGTATACATCAGGATGCACTGTATATTTAATAAACTGTCACCTGAGCCCACCCTGCCTTTGCAAGCCAAACTATCTGCTAAATTTGGGATATTATGTTCGCCCAAGCCAAGTATCAAGTTCTTTCGATCACATGCGCTCCCTCCCAGCCGGTATTTAACTCTGAAACTTCTGTGAGAGTTAATACTTCACCACACAGTCGATCAGAGCAACTGAAATCTTTCTTCTTTTTGACAAAAAGCTGTACTAGTTCTTTCTCCTTTTTCTTTTTCCTTTACCTTGTTTTGAAGAGTGGAATAAAGTTCGGGTTTCCCTTTTCAGATCCTGATCAATATGTTTCTGATTCTTTTAGCCACAACAGAATTAAAGGATTTTTTTGCCAAGGCCCGGAACGGTTCGGTCCGCCTCATCAAAATCGTCATCGAGGATGGTAAGTTTTACATTGATTTTGTGTTGTTGTCTTTTGGTGTCAGCTTCTTCAGTTGTGTACCAGTGGTAGAAAAGCAGGATACAAAATTAACAAATAAATATTTCTTCACTTCATTAATCTGGCTGCCACCAGTCAACTTGGGCAGGGTGGGTGGCCGGCCTAGAGCTACCCAGAGGAAGATTCTAGTGGAAGCTTCTGGAATGCATTACCTCAAGAATCCACACAACTTTAATTTTAAAAGAACAGTAGGTTTTATCCTTATTTGGGGTTTTTTTGGTTGCCAGTGAAGCTTCCTTTGGGACATACTGTGAACCCCTTCATAATTTGAACAACTTTTCCCATGAGGGTGCTTGCTGATATTTTTGTGAAGCAACAGACCGGAGTCCCATTAGATGGAATAAGATACTTGCTGTCTGGCCAAAGTGAGGTGGCCGTATAGACTGTTCTGTTCCCGGGGCCATTTTCTGGGTGCTTTCAAAATTTGTCTCCTGTACAATGTAAATAAAAGATTGTAGTCAATGTTAGCCGTTGGAGTGTCTGATATGGTAGCAGTTGAAAACTTGTCTAACAAAAGAAGCACGGGATAGAATCTAATTGGTGCCCTTGTGGTAGTGAAAGGGATTTTGATCCACTTATAGAAGAGGACAGGAAGCAATTTGCACTGATCCCCCTTCCCCTGCTCCTATTGTTCCTGAAAGCCAACTCGAGAAAGTTGAGGGACCCTCCAGAACAGGGTGGGAGAAGTCTGGGAGGTGGTGGGCTGCAGAGGGAAAGGAAGATTGGCAAAAATTGTTCCCCCTGTTCTTCCATTAGGTGACTCCTCCAATAGATTCCAGCCTAATTCTCTAGTAATGACTACAGGTGCTGCTGTTTTGCATGGCTACTATGGAACAACTCTCAGCCAGTAGATAACTGAACCACTTACAGATTAATCCCCATCTAGTGTGTAGGCTTCTCCTGTGAAACTCCTTCTTTCTTTAACCCATAGTTGGGGAACCTCTGACCCTACAGATGATGCTCGACTACATCGACCGTCATCCCTGATAGGCTGCATCCACATGGCAGTTTATTCTGTTTCCCTAACTGTTAAATTCCACATTGTATTTGACACAGATATGAAATAGAAGTCACTTCTGGAAATCTAAGGGAATGTAGGAGAAGTTCAGCACTCTTTTCCATGTTAATTGCTTTCAGAAAAAAATCTGTTTGTATTAACTCAGAACACTGTAGGAATGAAGTGATGAAATTTGGGGCAGTATACCAGCATACTTCCTGCTCTTTTCATGAGGGAATAGAAGCATGCCTGAGTGGAAAGGATGGGTCAATAGTAATGTTGTCCAATCATTCTCGTCACACCACGCTCACTGGTGCAAATGAAATTTAGCACGACAGGCCAGTATATTGGCCAAAAGCTACAATTCTATAATGCAACAGGTACTGCAGTATGAAAGGAACCTTAGAAAATGAGACCGAAGCACTAGCATTATAATCAGATAATCTAGAGGCCAGCAAACTTTTTCAGCAGGGGGCCAGTCCACTGTCCCTCAGACCTTGTGGGGGGCCGGACTATATTTTTTTGGGGGGATGAACAAATTCCTATGCCCCAAAGATGCATTTTAAATAAAAGCACACATCCTACTCATGTAAAAACACTAGTGAGGCCCCACAAATAACCCAGAGATGCATTTTAAATAAAAGGACACATTCTACTCATGTAAAAACACACTGATTCCTGGACTGTCCACGGGCCGGATTTAGAAGGCGATTGGGCTGGATCCGGCCCCCAGGCCTTAGTTTGCCTACCCATGAGATAGACTAATATAATATTCCCCACATCTGCATGCACCAATGATTGGCTATGCTAGTGGAGGCTGATGGGAGTTGGAGTCCAACAATAGTTGGAGGGCCTAAAGGTCAGGGCTGCTGAAGTCTTATGAAACTCCACATCCTTGGTGCTGTCTCTCCTGGAAAGAGAGCTCAGAATCAGTCTCCAAATATTTCCCTTGTAGAAGCTAGTTTTTTGATTGGCTTACTAAAATGCAAGCATGTCAAGGACAAGGCTAGACTAAAGTCCTTTCTCCGTGACTTACTATTGTATTGTATGGAGGTAATATTTTGGCTGAAAAAGCATTAATTTATATGAACTTGCAGCTTCAAATGGGATGGTCCACATACAAGTTTTATCCCTCAGTGAGAAGTAGCTTTTGTTTTTCCCAGCAAGTGATGTGTGCACCTTCTTGCTTACTGGATATCAGTTACATTCCAATGGGAAGTCATTCGCTTCTCTGCTCTCACTATTTTCTACTCCTCTTTTTCCTGCCGCCGCCCACCAGCTGTTTCTTCCAATTTAGTTTTATTATCTCCATGACTCTCACGTGCTGATGAGAATCGGGATGGTGAGATTAGTGCATGAATATGGACTGGTCAGGGGTTTTCCAGGCAAAAAGCTTAGTTATGTCTAAGGTAAAAGGTAAAGGACCCCTGGACGGTTAAGTCCAGTCAAAGGCGACTATGGAGTTGTGGCGCTCATCTCGCTTTCAGGCCTAGGGAACCGGCGTTTGTCCACAGACAGCTTTCTGGGTCATGTGGCCTGCATGACTAAACTGCTTCTGGTGCAACGGAACTTCGTGACAGAAACCAGAGCGCACGGAAACGCTGTTTACCTTCCCACCACAGCAGTACCTATTTATCTACTCACACTGGCATGCTTTCAAACTGCTAGGTTGGTAGAAGTTGGGACATAACAACAGGAGCTCACTCCATCACAGGGATTCAAACCACCAACCTTCTGATCGGCAAGCCCAAGAGGTTCAGTGGTTTAGACCACAGTGCCACCCACATCCCTAGTTGTGTCTACAGCTAAATAAATACTCATGATCCAAATATCTGAATTGTTAGATGGCTCCCATGGAAATTTGTACCACTAATGTAGCCAACTAATTGACTTTGGTAGTCTCCAAATCTACTTGAGCTTATCCAGCAGTTAAGGAAAGATGGAGATCTTGCGGTTAGTCGAAAGTTAATAGCATTTCATTGCTGCTCCCGCTTGAGTCACTGGCCTTGGGAAGGTAATCTGAAGTCTGCTTCTGCTTCTAGAATTTTCCAGAAGAGGACTATGGAACTTGTGGTTGCTTACTTTGTGTGGGAAAACTGTGCGATGCTTCAATTTCATGATCTTTAGAAAGATTATGCCTCCTAAGCAGCTTACTAGGATGATCTTTGCATGTGTGTATATCTATATGTCTATTTATCTAACAAACATTATTCTGTATATGAGAAACATGCCCTCTCTTTCCTCCCAGCGTAGGTGATTCAGTGTTAGGCTTTTTAGAACCAGTGAATACTCATGGATGGATGCGGCATAGGAATCCGCACACTTAGTCATGGCTGACGAGGTATATTTATATATGTGACGCGTTGCTGTAAAACTTGAGGGAGGCCTGCATAAAAGGAATTTTCCTCTTGAGTCTTTCCGTCTTCTATATTTGGTAAAGAGCAATTGCCAGGGGCACCAAGGATGTCTCCGTGGGAGAGAGGAGATTAAAATTTAGATCATTAACTTTGTTTCAGAGATTCTGTACTCTGTAGTAGTGAGGAAAGAGGAAGAAAGTTTTTTTAAAGCAAACTTTTTTTCTGCCTGGGAAGGGGTTGGATTTTTTTACAGAGAATCTTCCTGGGGACCTCATACAGGTGGTAGGCAGCGCCAGATGCAAAAGCAGGGAGAACAGCAGGTGTGACTCTTCCTTTTGTGTAGTTGCGCTATACCCCAGCCACACAATCCAGAGGTTTCTGCCTACACACACCTCTCTACCTTCCATCCAGGTGAAGAAGAGGCATCATCACAGTTCAGACACATTCCGGCCGCACTATTCTTTCATTATGTGGGGGATGCATTGAAATCCCCGTCTTCTGCACCATCCTTGACAGCAGGATTCTTTTCATGCAAAATAGTCTGGCCCAACTGATGAGAACATTTTCTGCAGTGTGCTTGTAAGAGCAGGAATTTTCTTGTTTACCGACTCATGCCAGATTTTTATTTTTATTTTACTTGAAGCTTTCTCCTTTGCTGCCGCCTGCTCTCTTCTCATTCCTCGGGCCTCCTGTTGCTCAATATGGCAGGGCTTCTTGACTCATTGCCTAAGCCACATAAGACTTTTTGATGCTTTTCTTGTCCTCGCTGCTGATGCTGCTTTCTTCTTCTTCTTCTCATTTTGATGCTTCTAATGATGGGATCTCCGGGTTTTGGGAAGCAACTTGAAAATGGCCTGATGTGCATTAAGAGTATTATGGATGGCCCCTGAAATGCAGCACTGCAAAAAAAAATTTTTTTTTTGGAAATAATTTACATTTCCTCTCAGAGTGTGTGTGAACACCCAAAGGTACTTTAGCAGAGCAGAAAAGCAGATGTACTAGTAACAAGAGAAGGAGCTCTGAAAGAATGGTTTGCATGAAATGAGGTTTTAATGGCTGCTGGTGTGTGTGTGTGGGGGGGGGGGATCACATTTTTTCCATTTCTAGAATGGAAAGCCCCAGTCTTTACGGCCTTTCTATGACTCGGCTTGAAGGAAGGGTTGATCTTTTGGGCATCTTTCTAAATGGCAGTGCAATGATCTCCTTAAAAGCAGCCACAGATTTCACAATTCTCTTTGGTCATTTCAAATGTATTTATAGCTTGTCAGTTTCTTATGGAAGACACCACTTGTGAAATAAATGGTTTTAAAGCTTTCGTTTTCAGCACTTAAAAAAAATATGTAATGAGCTTCTGTGATGCCCACAAAGTTCAGTGTGAAATCTACTGTCCCCACTCTCCGTCCATGTTGTTTGGCATGGCCAGTCCCCCAGCAGATTTGCTCCTGGGCTCCTTGCATTCAGGAATTCCGTCCAGCAATAGCTTTTTGCCACAGAGATACAGTAAAGGTCACAGGAACGTGAGAAGCTCCTTTAAACCAATTGGGCTGCCCAGCTCAACACCAACTGACAGTGGCTTGTCAGGGTTTCCTGAAGAAGCTTTTCCCAGCCTTGCCTGGAGACACAAGGGATTGAACATGAAACCATTTTGGGGGAAAATCTTTTTAGGGACACTTAGGCAGCTCTCAAAAAGTGTCTGTGTGAACAGCACTTTCAATGCTGTTGTGGTGTGGTTTTTTTGCCAGATGACGGTTAAGGAATATAGTTTATATCATTTACAGTGAACATCTTTTTGGTACAGCTTGTATTCCAGCTGTGTCCTATGTAGACTTATTCCAATGGAATAGTTTAGCAGTCATTGCCGACAAACGGAAGCCGCAACCTCTTTACATGCAGGGAAGTAAAACCCACTGAACCCAGTGAGCCTTATTTCAGGGAAGACGTGGAAAGTTTTGCACTGTAAGGTACTTAGAAGGCTGTTTGACTAAACAAGGAAAGGTTCTTCCTTGGGCATTTCTCTTCCTGCCCTTGCTAATATCCTACACTCATGCTAGTGTAAAATTATCCTGCTCACTATCCTAGCATCGCCTATCCTGCACTCTATTTGTGAGGCAAGTTATTTATTCTCTAAATGCATAAACTATCGTTGGGTGTAAAAGTTTAGGTTTGCTAAAGAAGCCAACCTTCCCCTTGGCAGACTGAATGATTCCAAAATGAAGGGTATGGCTTTAAGACTCCTCTCCTCCAACCACAGTGCTAAGCTGGGATATATGCCTTCCAGTTACCTCAGAAACATCTCTTCTAGGAAAAGGAAAAAGGAAAAAGAAGGAAGCAATTTAGAGCAAAGATGGTAAAGAAGAGCATTTCACGTGTTTCAGGTGCGAAGAACCTTTGGTCCTTCAGATGTTGTTGCTATTGCTACTACTGATTTACTAAACACCTTCAAAATCACCATCTCACGTAAGATAATTAAAAAACAGTTGAAAACACAAAAGCAGCAAACACTGTTAAAACAAGGCAAAAACAGTAAGAAGTAGACGCTTGTGGTAAAAACCTCATAATCCAGCTGGGAAAGCCAAAGTCAGATCATAAATGACTTCAATTGATTCCAGAAAGTGCAGACAGCTGGCCGCTGTTATATCTCGACAGGGATGCTATTCCACAGAAGAGGGGCAGCTGTGCTAAAAGCCCTGCTCTGAATTACTGTGGAGGAGGCTTCTGAGCACTTTGTAACCTGCAGGAGAAATTTCACCACAGACCATAGCAATCTACTGGATGGATAAGGGATAAGACAGTCTCTCGCGTAACCTAGTCCAGAGCTGTGTAGGGCCTTATACCTTGAACTGGTCTGCCTCATAGCAGATAGGCAGCCAGTGCAAATCCTGCAAGCACAGTGTTACATCATTTTCTCCCACAAACAACCTAGTTGCTATGCTTTGCATCTGATCAAGGACCAAGCTAGCCCCACATACAATGCATTGCAGTAATCCAACTGTGAGGTTACCACGTTTGCTCCCATCAGTGCAATTATGGCTAGTGGCCAGGGATGATGAGAGTTGTAGTTCAGCAACATCTGGAGCTCCAGAGGTTCCCCACACCTGACGTATGCTTCCTTTCTCCCCTTGTTGGATAAACCACCCTTACATTTTTTGGATGCAATGGCTAACATTTTGTTAATTAAACCTGGATGCAAGCACTGAGGAAGTGGGGGGGGGGAGCTTGTGGCCCCCTTGCTTTTCTCCCAGCCACTAAACTATGGCTTAGCAAACTGGGAATTGAGCATCCAAACCTGCCCACTGTGTGTCCTTCCTTTTCTGCACTTGCATGCAGAGGTGTGATTCCTTTCACCTCTCTCAAACCCCTGCCAAATAGCTTTATTAGCTAACTTGAATTATGAGGCCTAATTTAAATACTATTCTAGGCATTGATGATAGCATGTTAGGGATTTGTGACTGAAATCCTAGTTGGAACATGACAGTAGCAGAATGCAACATGGATAAGCAATTTGAATTTGCCTGCTGTCAAGTTTAAACTGAGTTGGAGAGAGTGCAAACTGTGCTCCTCTTCACTCTATTTATAATTTTATAGACTTTATAATGGTTTCCCCCCCTTAGTTCTCTCCTAAAGGTTTCAGGCTTTTCAATCTTCCCTCCTAGGAAGAGTGTCCCATCCCATTTACTGCTTTAATTAAACTTTCCTTTATCGTTTGAGTAGTGATTGGCTTTAGAACCACACAGTGTACGGAGCATGCCTGTATTTTTAGTGATTTTTACCTAATAAAGTCTAACATGGAAGTTGCATTCTTTTCCATTGTCTCTCTGCAAAAGGTTGATATTTCGAGTGAGCTTTCCATTAATGACCCAGATACCTCATTCCTTGCTGACCCAATTTAGATCCCTAAGTAGTGCCTATGTAGCAACAGGAGCGTTTTCCCCTAATGTGTATCACTTACAGGAAATCTCATTTGCCGTTCCGTTGCACTTTCAACCGGTTTAAAGACCTGCCCTCCTGAAGAAAAGAATAACGTAGTGCTTTGATAGTTCTCATAGTCAGTCTCGCCAAGAACACCCTGAAGGCCTGTGCTTGAAAATACAATCCACTTATTCCATTGTGCTCTTCACCTTAGACTGCTGGGTTACTGGATTACTATCCCGGAGCCCTAACAAGAGGATGAAACTGTGAATCACAGTAATTGATATCGGGCCTGGTGCCAGCAGTCAGCCAGACTGGACACTGACAAAGACCTGCCAGGACTCACAAAGGCCTGACTTGCAACCCCCTTGCTCACTGCCTTTATAAACACCCTCTTTTTAGTAGCTGGCTACCTCACCCAGAATGCCTGGCTCTGAGAGGGAGACCTTTGGCCTTCTCCCAGGGTCCTGGTGGCAGAGAAGGGGCCAGCGCCGCCGCCGCCGCTGTTCTGGTGGCAAATAATTTTTTTAAGTAACAAAGCGGGGAGGAGAATTGGTGGCACTGTTGCCACAAAGATTGGCCTCAGGGAGGGACATCAGCCAAACTGTACCGAGGACCTACTGCCGTTTGGCAGTGGCCCTGACTGACATCTTAGGCATGTTGGGAATATAAGCTTACATTTTAAGGACCCACTTGAAAGCTGTCTGCTCTCCTTTATCCATGTGTTTTGTCGCACTTGTCAGGCTGTTGCCATGCTAGCATTTAGGGTTAGTGTTCTTTGCTCATGTGACCCTGGTAGATTATTACTTAGGATTTCAACACAAGGTAGGGCTCTCATGGGGTGAGTAAGCATGGAGCTTATTATAGATTTTGATGAAGTTTTGCCCTCCTGATGACTCTTCCATCTGCTGAGAGTGTGTGTGACACAGATCAAACATTTATTAGAAAATGGGACATGTACAAAAAAAATTTCTTCAGGACTATTGTAAGTGGCAGGCCTTGAAGGACTTTTGTGGCATGATGGATAATTAGAAGAGAATATATTACTGATGAAAATTAGCAAAAGAAAATGAAAACAAACAGTGTGCTAGATAGATTAAGTTGTAGATGCATGATGGGGTTAGAAATGCAAGAAGAACTTATTGTGATATGATGTAACAAATACTACCATTTTCTTTTCTTTCTTCTGGACAAATCTTTTGTTTGTTGTTTCCTTTTAGTTTCAATAAAGCATTTAATAATGATAAAAAAGTGTGTGTGTGTGATATCATATAGGTTGGGCTGTGACCAGTTATTGACAAGCTTTATTAACTAATCAGCTATTTAGTTTGTATTTTGTTTGCTAGATGGCTGAGTAGAGAGAGAGATGGGAGGTTTTTTATTTGTGTTGAGTAGGGAACGGGGGGGGGTCCCTTCTATTTCATACTAGGGTACAGAGATGGCATGAATGACAGAAATATCTGCCTCTCCTCAAGCCATCTTGTATATGAACGGTGTTGGTAGGCAGGCAGCATGTGAGCCGAAGACTTGCTCTTGCATCCTTCCTGAGGCCCATAGAACAGACACACCAGAGCTATGTAGCTGGGAAGTTAAAAAAAGTATTCTTCTTTATAGCAGTTTTATGTCTAGAATGATTAGGTCTTTCTTATTGTCACAGCCCTGAATAATGTTTGTTATTTCTAATCTCGGTGCTTTTAAGAATTAATCTCTTAACTTCCCTTTGAACCTCAAGGTCAGGGTGTGCCCAGTGTAGCTTTAGCTTCTAGCACAGTAACAAAGTCTGCCTGCGGCTTGTAGATTGGAAGGGCTGTGGTTCCAAACTGAGAAATAAGTTCCTGGGTATCCGCAGGGTGAAGTGAGTCACAAAAGGTTGTATTGGTTCCAGTGGAGCTTAGAACTTAAATCCAGTCTTTTGAATCTTTACAAAAACCCTAAAAAGTGTGAAGTGGGAGCAGTGGGAGTTGGGATGGGGGCAGTGATGCCACTACCAGGGTGCCAAGTTAAATGGCAGGAGATAAGGTGAAAGCCAGATTGTGAAAGCAGCAAGCCACGTGGCAAGAAAAGCACCAATGTGGGTAGTGGCTGTTAAATCCGAAACCTGAGTGTGACCAGAAGTGTTAGAGACACTCAGATCTCTGCAGAATCCACTCCCCCCAAAATGAGCTATAGTTCTTATGCTTTTTGAACAAGCTATGTTCATGCCTTTTGTACAAGCCTAACAAATGATAACTTGACGGGGTCTTTACCCTGATTCACAGCCACTTCCTACTTTGCACACTGAATCTGTCAGCAATCAAGTGTTCAGCAAATCTGGCTTTACAGTGCAGTGCCTTCTGCTGAGAACACCAGCTCTCCACACCCCAAAGTCTATACAGGAAGTAAGAGTTCCTTTTGGCTCAGTCTGTCGTTCTTCGTTTTGCAGAACAGAAGAGCAATGAGCAGCTTAATTCAGGTTTAAGAAGCAGAGCAGCCTTCTGTTGACTGGTGGTACATAAGAGCATAAGAAGAGAGAGCCCTGCTGAATCAGGCCACCTAGTCCAGTCGCCTATGGGAAGTCTGCAAACAGGCTTTGAGTGCATTGTGGGTAGTAGCCATCCTCAATAAATTTGTCTCACACTCTTTTAAAGCCATCCAAGTCAGTGACCATCACTATATCTGGTGGGAGCAAATTCCACTGTGTGAAGAAGTACGTCTTTTTTTACGTCCTAAATATTCCAACATTCAATTTCATTGGATGGTGCTGGGTTCTGGTATTGTACAAGAGGGAGAAAAACTTATCCTGAACATTTTCCAGATTTACAGTATCCTCCTTGAGATGAGGGGACCAGAACTGTAGGTGTGCTTCTAGTCAACTCCTTTGAGTATCTGTGTCTTGTGGCTAACCCCAAACTACAAAGGCACACTGGCAAATCTAAAAATACCTGCTTCTTTGGGTTGGGGTGGGGTTGAAAAATAGTGGCAATAAGTGTTTCTGATTGGTGTTGGGCCAGCTGAGAGGTACCCAACTGTACATTTCTATATATCTCCAGCCAGCCACTTTCTCTCCTGTAGTTACTTGATTTTAAAATCTCACTTTCCTTCAGTCTTTTGAATCTTTCAGTCTTTTGAATCTAGATATCTCCAGCCAGCCACTTTCTCTCCTGTAGATGCTTGATTTCTGGGCAACTTCTTTGTTTGCCTCAGACAATAAGCAAATGTGTGGTAGTGTAAATTGAGAGATCATGAAAAGAAAAGTGATTTTACCATGGATAATAAGGGGTACCAAGATGGTGTCCTCAATATATTGTTGGACTGTAGTTCATCTGCTTCTACTGGTGGAATAAGCATTGATGGTGTCATTCTGCACTCCTGAGTACAACAGTGGTCTCCACTATGGTAAAGTCTCGCTTCCCCAGACAATCTTCTCTTTGTTGACAAGAAGCCAGTGTATCAACCCTGACTCCCTCCAGTCATTAGCATCGGGAGGAGAGGGGGATTGTGCTCTAAATCAGCAAAGCAAAATGTTAATGTATCCTGCTTAAGACGATTCTTCTTTTAACAAAGAGCCAGGTAATAAAAAAGACAGCAGATCTGAATGTTAACAACCAGCCACAGCACCTTTACACCCTGTGACGTAAAGTACAAAAAAGGGTTGCCTAAGTGTTTCATAACTACACCTCTGTCTGCTTGCGGTTTCTGCAAGGTTACTTGCCAGTTTCCTGACTTAGATCTTGGAACTTGCTGGTGATGCAACTTGCATCTTTAGTCGATAAATACAATAATGCAAAAAAAGATGCCTCAGTGAAGAACAGATTCAAACCCAAGGCCTCCTTTTGCTGATCACCTCCCTCTTTTACCCCTCTTTTTCTTTTCTGTAACAACAGGGTTACTTATTAGAAAAGAAAGAAGGTTGTATATTAGAAGGGAGTGAAGCATGTAGCTGTGACACCAGGTGAGCTAGCCTTAGCTCAGGCTTGAAAATAGCCACTTGCCTCGTTGCCTGTGGTGAGTCAGGATTACCTCCAGGCAGGAAGTCTTTCTGTGCTTGCCCATATGTGCACAGTGTATGCAGCCCTGACTCCAGTCTTTGATTCCTTTTGGAGAGGGATATGCTTGACATGCAGAAGTTAATGGGAAAGACTGGCTGCCTGAGACTTCGAAGGGCTTCTCCTGTTGGAGTAGGCAAAGTGCTAGGCTCCATTAATGGGTGGTGTCTGACTTGGTATGAGGCAGCTTGCAGCGCGTATGGCAGGTTCATTCCCAATGTCATGTGACAGAGTCCATAGGTTTTCACTTTGAGCAGCAGTGATTCCTCTGGAAAGTGGTGACTGCCTGCTTTCGATGAAATAATACGTTGTCGAAAGGGTGGAACTTAGTGGAAGGGGAATTTGTGTTAAGGGGCGTGTGCAGATTGCAAGAGGTCAGCAGCATTCTGGCATGGTCCCTGTTGTAACATGACCGAACAGGTTAAAAAAAAAAGGCCACATGTGTTGGCTGCCTGACCTGCTGCTGTTCAAGCTGTTGCATTGTTTGTTTGTGACATATTGTTGTTTTCCTATTGTTTGCAGAGAATTAAAGAGACAATTCAGGGTTTGTGTGAAGAATCCTGAAAGTGTTTTCCCTGATCTCTCATCTTCAGATTGACTGATAATTGACGGGCCAAGATCAGGCACATATTTGAAGGCCTGGTTTGTTGTTTCATTGCTTGTACGCATGTGGTCTAAAGGCACTTGAGGTCACCATTTGCTGTGGTCAAGTAGGCCTGGGTCTGGCCTGTGCCTGGATGGGAGGCTGCTTGGGAACCATATGCATGCTGTCTTGGGCTCTGTGATGGAGAAAAGGCAGGGTAGAAATGTAAGGAAATAAACAAATGTTTGAAACAGGCATGGGCCACCTCCAGACAAACAGAAAAGCATTGTGGGCATACACTGCGAAGCGACAATGGACTGTGGCTCCCTGGGAACCTTAAGTCATGTGGTAGGCCACCAATATTCCAAAGTGGTATATTTGTAGGTAATCCATAATGCATCATATTTCCCAGTGTGCAATTTGCTTCTCCATTGTGATGTCATTTCTTGCTTGAGTGGGCAGTTTCTGATTTGTAATGTATCTGCAGTTCATCTATGTTTATTCCCATAATGTTAAATGGACATGTGCACCTTTGCGTGTGTGTGCGCGCGCGTGTGTTTAAAGAATAAAAGAGAAAGGCAGGAGGATAGGCAGAGCCATCGTGACTGGTAATAATTCTATCTATCCAAACTAATGGTGGAAAGTTTTTTAGGTCTTTAAGAAGGTTCAAATTTGTGTGCAAGAAAATCTAGAAACAGAGCATTAAACTAGGGATGCTGAGTTACCATATATGGCTGTTCATTGGAGGTTCTCCAGCCACCTCCTAACAAACAAACAAACAAACAAACAAAACTGGTTAGATTGGATGCACTCCAAATTAGAATTTTCATTTAGTTCATTAATAATTGCTCCTTTCATTTCCCCATCAACTGTATACATATTTCCATTTCAGAAACATGGTTCCACCATATCATGTGCTGGCCATTGATGGTTTGCATTGCTGCTTCATTGTGGGACCAAGGGTTGTGGCAAACTTGTCAGAACAGGAAACTGTAGAAGTGCATCACACAGTGTTTCACAAAGATAATTGAACCACAAAGTTGTGTGTGTGTAGTTGGATGCATCATTCCTCAGGAGGTCAAATAGAATTTTATCTTTGATTGAACTGCAATATTTACTCACTTTTTCAGTCAGTTTTTAAACAGCAGACTGAAAGCTCTCAGATGGTTAAATCGACTTTCCGTAAAAGCAAAAACTTGCTAAGGTGGCATAAGTAGCAGTAAATGAAAGGGCAGGAAATAGCTGCTAGCTGAGGGCATGTTTTGCATCCTAGAGGGAAGTGGACATTTCCGGGGCTGTCTCCGCAGCCTGAGTGACACCCACAGTGACACCCACATTCCTAATTTCTCTCTACCCCCCCTTTTTTTTGCTGACCTGAAACTACAGGGGATAGCTTTATAAGGACAAGAATGGTCAAGGAGATTTGGCAAGCAGGCAGGAGGCCTGGGTGGCTCTAGCCTAGGGGCATGGGACTTCAGGCCTGCAGATGTTTCAGGACTCCCAACTCCCATTAGCCCCAGCCAGCATGGCTGGTGGTCAGGGATGATGGGATCTGTTGACCAGCAACATCTGGGCCGCAAGTTGAAGGAGAAACATTTTGTTATGTTTTTATGAGGTTGAGTTCTGGCAAAGGTCCTTGTGACCTTCTTGGCCCCTTTTTTGTTTTTGTTTATCATGAGTGAATCGGAGAGCGAGTTAACATGGGCACTCGAGGGTTCCCGAAAAACATAGCCCTTGGGAAATGGGTCTGCAGTAGAAACAAAACAAATGATGCAACAGACAGCTGTCACTTACCCAGCCAAGTGGTCACTGTCTCGGGGCCTGGAGTGCTTTCATATTTTCTGCCTAACTCAGTAGCTCTGATTATAGGCTGATAGGTACATTCAGAGTAATCACATTGTTTACCCCTCTGGGATCTTGCTTTGCCTTCGCCCTGATGTAGAAATATAGCCCAAGCAGAAAGGTTTTCTGTTTCCCCCCAACATAAAATCCCATGAAGCTGCCTTATATTGGAGCCAACTGTTGTCCCATGTACTGGACAGTCTATCCTGACTGGAAGGTCTCAGGCACACAGGTATTTCCCCTACCCAATGCTCTTAAGTAGCAGTGTTAGATTTGAACCTGAGACTTTCTGCATGTAGCAAAGCAAGTCATGACTCAGAGTATTAGTGCTCCCTTTGTCGGTGGCAAAGTCTCTAGGCCGGGCTTCTTTTTTATACACATACATAGGAGCTGGTTTCATTATGTAATCTATAGGGCTGCCAGGTTATTATCATTGCCAGATGGCCCTTTGTATTTCAAAAGGGATTGTCCAGAACCTTACAGCTGTGTCAACATAAAATGGGTGTTCCAATATATGCTGAGAAGAAACACAGTCAGGGATGGGTCTCGCTTTTGAAAACTCTTGCCCTGCCAGAGTTGCAGTCTGACAGCAGCATGCTGGGGTTGGGGGAAGAGGGAGGCACACGGTCCTTGCGCTTTCTGCATCTCTTCTGTGCCCCTTCCAATCTCTTCTGTAACCTTATGCAGTCCGTTCAAGAGGCACTTCCATGAACAGATTTCCCCCTTCAGTTCCGTGATGGAGAATAAGGGTGTCGTTCTCAACAGTGAAGGAGAGCGGCTCTAGGATCACAGGTCTGCCATTCCTGCTGTGTTCCTAGAGTTGTGCTCTTGGGAGTGAAGAAGACCAATACATAATGCAGACGTTCTGTCTTTGCACCCAACTCCTTTTATTTTTCCATAACCCATGAAACAGAACTATCGCCTCTTTTCAGCCATAGGGAACGTGGCAGAACTTTTTGCCCACAAAGTGCTCAGATCTGTCTCTCTGACCAAAAAGAGTGAGCGGGGGTTCCCAGAAGGAAGGAAAGCCAAGATGCTCGTAATTGCAACCAAGGAGGACTGCCTGCCTAGGGCCTGAAGGGCCCTGCCCTTGCCTCCTTCCACTTGGCTTGGGGCGGGGCTTGACAGGCTTCACAAGGACTGTGGCTGCTGCTTAGCACCGAGGACTCCTCTTTTCAACTGTTCTTAATTTTTATCTGTGTTGTTTTAAATGAGACCATATTGGCTGTAAGCCTTGTAAGACCTGCACCCTGCCTTACTGTTCCTTTCCCATCTGGCCTGGGAGAGTAGAGTGCTGACTGACTCCAGCTACAAAAGCTGAGGCTGTTGAACAGATTCTTGGGCTGGAGTATTGTTTACGGGGAGTTGAGACAGCTGTTGCTGTTATTGATGTTGTTGTATCTTTAGTTTCAGATCTTATGATTTATGTGGAAATTGTTTCCATTAAGTTGTGTACTTTTTGATGCGTTTTATTTATTGTTTATGACTTCTGTTATGTTTGTAATTATGTAAATCTTGTCATGTTGTAAGCTGCCTTGAGCATAGTTTCAACAAATTAAGGTAGTGGTGGTGGTGGTGATGATGATGATGATGATGATGATGATGATGATGAACCAAGCGTGTGTGGGCCTTACCAAAGTATCTGGGTTGGCGGGAGAAGGTGGCAAGTTCTTCACCCTTGATTTAGAAAAGGTCTGGGTGGCCCAACTGCAGCCCCCTAGACCTCCTAGCCTCTCTCCAGCTCTTGGGAATCTCTTCATCACACCCTCCTCAGGTGCTTTTGCCTGGCTAGAATGCATCCTTGAAAATTTTCCTCTTTTTTTTTGGCAGGGTGGGCAGGTGTAGAAACTTTTGGCTTGCATGGCTGAGATGTATACAGCCCACTGTACAAAGACAAAGGCTCTGCCCACCACTGTCCTGTAACCTCCAGAAAGTTGCCTGCATGTGGTTCTGGGGCTGCAGAAGGTTCCCTTAGCCCTGGTTGTAAATGACCGATGCTGCGTTTAAGTGCCACATCTTTTTGCTCACAGTTCTTTCGTTTTCTCTGCCCCGCCCCCTCCAACTTGCAGAGCAGTTGGTGCTTGGAGCCTACAAAGAACTGTCTCGACGTTGGGATAAGGACTATGACTCATTTGTGCTGCCGCTGCTGGATGAGCTGCAGCCATGCTACATCCTCTACCGCCTGGACACCCAGAATGCACAGGGCTACGAGTGGCTCTTCATCTCCTGGTCTCCTGACAACTCTCCTGTAAGCCTCTGCTTTGTTTCTGCTTGACTTTAGCCTCCTAGGGCTCAGAGCTGAACCGGCATGGGTAGCTGGTTTATGCAGTGGGTTGTAGGTGAAAAAGTAGGTCCTGTTCCCTTCTGGGAAGAGGATCGTGCAGCCAATGCAAGACTGAACACGGTCCTTCCACCCACCAGCTGACATCACCAGTGATGGGCAGGTGGGCACAGTTTGGGCAACATGGCCTAGAGGGCTACGATCAGCCCATAGGCCAGGGGTTCGCTACCCCTGGTTTAATATCATGTGGAAATTGGAGGTGATTCTTTCTCACCATGTTTAGGAATTCATTCAAAACAGACTTTACAGAACAGTCCAATGGATCATCACTTGATTAAAAAACAACAACCCTACAAACAGAGATGATAACTTTAAGGACTTAATGTATCCTATTGTTTCATCATATAATATTTCTGTGGACAAGGGTAAATACGGAGGGTTGTACTTATCTACTGCCATTTACACATTCTTGCATTCCCAGGCATTTGTGTGGTGAACTACTCTGAAAGAATCTTGCAGAACTCTTGCTCCTATAATCTCCGCTCTTATTAGACTAGCATGCCATCTGGAGGCCAACACAGGCAATGTTTTAACATGGCTTGTCATTACTGTGAGAAGTGCTCCCATTCTTTTTCCCTAGCTCTTTCCCAGATCACCCCAGGTTTCTTTAAAGGATCATCAGCTAAATCAGTGGAAACATTCTCCCCCGTTTATGTATTGAATGCATTTCTATGCCACCCTTCATCAAAAAGTCATTACAGGGCAGGTTACAATAAAAATTGGTAAAAACAGTTCGTGCACTTAAGCCAACAATTTAAACACCAGAGCCAGCTGAAATAAGAGCCTTTTAAAAACACCCGTTTGCAAGTCTCCACCTAAAAGCTCACTCCCTTACAAAAGCCTGGAGTGAATAGCTATGTTTTTAGACGGTGGCAGAAAGCAAGGTACGTTTGGTGGCACCAGCCATATCTCAGGAGGGAAGGAGTTCCACAGCAGCTGAAGAAGTAGCACCACAAATAAAGTCCTGACCCTGGTCACCACACACACAAGGAAGAGTAATATAAATAAATAAAATGCAGACCACACATTACTCTAAAATGGTTTTTGCATAGTTAAAACCTTTGATGGCTAGAATATGGAGGGGTTGTGTGGAGATTGACACTGCCAGAATTCTGACTATGGTAAGCTGAAGGGAACGTACGACACCCATGTTTAAATCGGCACCCATGTTTAAATCACCACCTTGTTGCATTTTCTATGAAAGTGAAGTTGATAAATATTTTAATAATACAAAATCATAAAACTCCTAAATCAGCCTTCCCCAACCTGTGGCCTCCAGATGTTGTTGGACTCCAGTTCCCATCAGACCCAGACAGCATAGCCAATAGTCAGGGATGATGGGAGTTGGAGTCCAGCAACATCTAAGGGGGCCTCAGGTTGGGGAAGGTTGCTGTGAATCCTTGGGGCTCCCATATGAATTTGCCTGTATTTTGAGATTTTCCATGGAGGTTCTGATCTGGATCCTTTTCTTCTCTTCAGTGTAGTGTATGGTTACTCTCTGGAACAAGGTCTTTTTAACAGTGGCACCAGAAATGTTGCCAGAATTGTGGAACTCCTTCCTGGGAAGTTTTGCTGTGCTAACATTTAGACAGGCAGCAAAGGAGGTGCTTTTTTCAGAAGGTCTGCAGGACTGAGTTTGAGGGAATACAATGTGTGTGCCCTGCTGACTTTCTTTTTACCATTTAACTAATGAGTTACTAATTTTCTTCTGTTCTGCTTGTGGCATTTTGCCTAATTCATAGTTTAAAAAAATATTTGGATTTTAAATTTGAACTGCTTTGAAGATTTTTATTTTTAATTCAAATGGCAGAGTATAAATATTTTTATATTGAAATATGTATATTTCTGTGTCTTACCTGTGCTAACAGCCTTCATACATAGCCACCAACAGTATGAGAGAGGTTCAAGGGATTTTTTTTCCTTGGCTGGGGGTGGAGGTTAACCCAAGTATCAATAAACTTGAATATTTCACCCAGTTATTAAAACATAAAACCCTGCTAGCTGTGAAGGCAGTTAAGGTAAAAAGGTTACAGTAATAGGAACAATAGTTGCTAACCATCCCCCAAGTCCTGATGTTGAACTCTGTGATAAGATCATCCATAATACCTCCTGGGGAATAGCTGCCAGTTCAATTGACTCTGTGTAATTGCTTATATTGGCAGCTCTATAGATTTTATACTTGCAAGCCCTCACATGGTTTACTTTCTAGTCTGTCTGAATGTATTTTGGAACAGTAGTTTGAAGATGGCTATCTAAAAATATTAGCAAGGGGACATATTCCTTAATAAAGAATGTGCTCAGAACACACAAATGTAAAACCCTGCAGTTACAGCATTCCATGACCATTGTAATTGGGAGACTGGGCTACCTTTGAAGGTGACTCGAAAACTACAACTCATCCAGAATGCAGCAGCTAGACTGGTGACTGGGAGCAGCAGCCGGGACCATATAACACCAATCCTAAAGGATCTTCACTGTCTCCCAGTACATTTCCAAGTACAATTCAAAGTGTTGGTGCTGACCTTTAAAGCCCTAAACAGCCTTGGCTCTGTATACCTAAAAGAGCACCTCCACCCTCATCGTTCAGCCTGGACACCAACATCCATTTCTGAGGGCCTTCTGGCGGTTCCCTCACTGTGAGAAGTGAAGTTACAGGGAACCAGGCAGAGGGCCTTTTTGGTAGTGGTGCCTGCCCTGTTGAACACCGTCCCATCAGATGTCAGACAGATAATTCACTATATGACTTTTAGAAGACATCTGAAGGCAGCCCTGTTTAAGGGAGTTTTTAATGGCCGATGTTTTCTTGTATTTTTAATATTGTGCTGGGAGCCACCCAAGAGTGGTTGGGGCAACCCAGTCTGATAGGCAGCTGCTTCTTCTTCTTCTACTTCTTCTTCTTCTTCTTCTTCTTGTTATTATTATTATTAATTATGTTTTCATACTCATGTAATGACTTGTCCTTGTCAATGATGTTTCTCTCTGTATGACCAGGTTAGACTGAAGATGCTCTATGCAGCAACCAGAGCAACAGTGAAGAAAGAGTTTGGAGGAGGGCATGTGAAGGACGAGCTCTTTGGAACAGTTAAGGTACGGCAATATGCAGCAGGGCCGTCAGGGAGAGCCTCAGCCATTGTTGTCTTGTACCGTGTTGCTGAGAACCTTACATCTAGAAAGCAGGCGTTTTTCTGGGTCAATTTAACCCCCTCCCCCACACACCCTTTGAGTAGTTTTCAGTTCTTTAAGGCAGAAGAAAATCAAGTGTGTTAACAGTAGTAATAAAAGCTTTCTGGGAAACTGGAAGATAAAAGCTATCAGTGGCTACTAGCCATGATGGCTGTGTTTGACCTCCACTGTTAGAGGCAGTATGCCTCTGGCAGAGGTAGGGAGAGCGCTGTTGCTCTCATGTCCTGCTTTTGGGCTTTCCATGGGCATCAAGGTGGCTACTGTGTGAACAGGATGATGGACCTTTGGCCTGATACAACAGGTTTCTTAAGTTCTTAAACTAACTGAGATCTTCAGTGTTTCCCATTTCCCCCCACCACAGATTTATTTAATTTGTGATTATTATTATTATTATTATTAATCCTTTTGGATCCACACTTGGTGAGGGTCGGAGTTTGGGCTGTGTGGTCTTCATTAAGGCCCTTTCTCGTCTACCCTTCCTCTCCATAATTAGAGCAGTACTCCTAGGTGGATGGATGAAAGACAGAAAGGAAAGGAGGCACATAGGCTTAACATCAAGTTTGAGCACTCCCTTTTGGGTGGGTGTACTGATATGAAACTTGGGTAGTCCATGATTCTACACACGATGCAATAGCAAACCCTGGTTTGCTAGCCATGGTTTTCATGGCACTCTGGCTTTATAGGAAAGCACCATAAGGTGGCAGCGTTGCTCATGAAATGAGATCACACTATATAGCGTGGGAGGAATCTTGCATTTCTGTTTGTCTGCAACCTTCAGTAGTTCTAAATAACTGTGAAATCCTCAAGACATGCCTGTCATTTGACAGGAAATCTAATACTAAGCCCAGTGTACTTGACCAGCTAACATTGGACAAGTTCCTCTCAGTGGTGGCATATTTATTCTTTTAAGCTATGCCTTTTACATTGAAAACATTGTGATTCTATGCTGTTAACCAGTTTGAGCATTGGCTGGTCCCCATGCCTCCAGCAACAGAGTCAAACTTGTGTGGGCTTGTTGCCAACACCTGCAATCTTCTTTGGGTGGAGGAGTCTCTGCAGTTTGCCATAGGGAAGAATTGGAAAGCTTTTGCTTCCATTTTTCTCTAAGCACAGCCTAGCATTAGGTCTGAACCTGGACAAACAGTAGGTTGATTTTAACTGTGGTTTACTCCAAATAAAACCAGCTTGATGAACCATGGTTTATTAAGCTGGCTTGTTTTAGAAAGCCATAGTTAAGTTGAACCACCATTTACAGTTCAGACTCTGCTTGCCCTGGTTAATGAAGAACAGATGTTTCTTCACTTTTTCTCATGGATGCTTTGGGGAGAGAACACATGTGCCCGTGACTTGCACAGGCTCGGTCTTGTTGCACCACAGCATGGTCTAGCATTACATACAAATGCATTCCTTGCCCTTGTTTCTGGATCATAGTGAAACTGACCAAAGAACTCCTTTCCAGTAGCAGCTGTCAGGGCAGGGCGACATTGTTTACCTGACTTCTCAGTGGCTCATGGCGCTGCCAATTACTGAGAAGTGGAGAGCTCTGTGTAGGGGCAGTGGCTGGAGCATTGGGTCGATTCCACTGCTGCAGCCGCACTGTGCTGAGCTACCTGCTTCCTTGCCCCTCTTCTCTCAGTAACCAGACGTCATGCACAGATTTGGGAAGCCAGGTAAGCAACACTATCCTCCCTTCACCACCTGCCAGCCACTACTGCTCCTTTTTCTTTGATCAGTTAGCAGGGGTCAGCAAATTTTTTCAGCAGGGGGCCAGTCCACTGTCCCTCAGACCTTGTGGGGGGCCAGACTATATGGGGGAGGGGTGAACGAATTCCTATGCCCCACAAATAACCCAGAGATGCATTTTAAATAAAAGCACACATTCTACTCATGTAAAAACAAGCTGATTTCCGGACCCTCTGCGGGCCGGATTGAGAAGGCAATTGGGCCGCATCCTGCCCCCGGGCCTTAGTTTGCCTACCCATGAGTTAAAGCGTTAAGTGCTCTTTTACCATGTTGGAAATAGGTGGTGCCCCCTTTTAGCAATGTGTGCTATGCTGCAGTTTTAAACGAGAGCTTGTTAAGAGCGTTGATGCTAACAGTGAGTTGCTATTCCTGGCCCTGCACACCAAAGCCAGCTGATAACATTAACTGGAGTTGCCTTTGTGTGTAAGGTTCACAGCCATTGACCTATGTAGCCCATAAGAAAATGTGCCCCCGTTCATATCTGTTGTACTTTGAACCATATCTGTGGCTGCTACATCACCTCTGTCTGACTACAGGAAGACATCTCGCTCAGCGGTTACCAGAAGCACGTGTCGTCCTACTCTGCTCCGGCTCCTCTGACTGCAGCTGAACAAGAGCTCCAGCAGATCCGCATCAACGAGGTGAGAGGCGGCACATTGTGGCACTGATCCAAACGATTGCTTGGTGATCCTGCCCAGCTAATCATGGTTTTCCTTTGGCACTATTATGCCTCATAGAGCAAGCAGAGCAACTTCCAGTGTGCATTCTATTAGACTGGGGGATAAAGCCTTGTTGCTGGTGGCAGAGAGGGGTGGCCATAACAGTGTCCCCTCCTCCGCCACCTCTCTTTGGGCTGTGCACACTGGCTAAGGAAACTGAAAATTTGCAATATTGGGTGGAAAGCTTCTCAAGGCACAAACTACTATGGGTATAGTTTCTCCTCCCTGCCTCCAAATTTCCATTCCTGTGCCATTACCCCCTTGCAGAGTCTGTTTCTGCAGTTTCTCCTTACCTGCTTCATGCCTCGCTGTTGTGTTTTCTCAGTTGCCCACCTTTGTCAGTCCCAGAACATAGCCATATGGGGAGATGAATCCGTGCCCCCACCCAGTGCAGTTCCCGTCACAGGCGCTGTCCAGTAGGAGCTTTGCAACCACTGTGCAGCCAAATTCTACACAGCAATGATGTCAGCACTAATTTAGGGCACAGCATTTAATCTGCCTGAACCAAACAAGTGTGCTCCTGTAGCTTTCCGATGGCTTTCTGGGTTTATTCGGGCAAGATCATTTTTGGTAGTCAATCAATTAATTCTGACTACTCTGCTGAGCAGTCTCCCCATACAGTTGTCCCTTCTCACAGCCATAATGCTGGCATCCTACTCCTGTGGGGTAAGCAGTGAAGAAGGAGAAATTAATCCTGAGAGGGGCAGGGAACTTCTGGCCCTCCAGTTGTTGCAGAATTCCCATGATCTCTGACCATTGGCCATGCTGGCTGGGGCTGATGGGAATTGGAGTCCAACAGCATCTGAAGGGAACAAGTTTCCCCATCTCTGCTTTAAGGCAATCTGAGACCTTCATGGAACTGCGGTTGATATAAATTATCAATTGGTTCAGAGCTGAGGTCCTATTCTATGCCTGAGAGTGGGGAGTAGAATCAGATAGCCTTCCAAGTTTAAGCAAAAAATGCCATCCAAGTTAAGATGATGCCACAGCACTTTACAGGGATTTAGAAATTTATATGGGCCATTACCTTATACAAATGCAGTAACTGTTCAATAATAGAATTCTCAATTTGTATTATTTCATTATCACCTTCACCATTTGAGTCTTCCATGCATTGTTTTCTATTGCCACTTGCTCCTTTAGTATAATATGTATATACAGTATACAGACAGTTTTTCTTAACTGACAGGATTTGACCCTTGACAGCTCCGATCTCCCAGCCACAGATGATGGTCAACTCAAATGGTGATTTAGCAACTATTGGTGCGCCAGCCAGTGTTGTCATTTGCACCGACTTAAGCCTTTGGGATGTTGTCATTCTCTCCCAGAAGGGCTAATGCAGAAGCCTGAAAACAGGCAGAAATAAATTGCTTTCAGCTGTTTCTAAAATGAGCTTATAAGTGCAGGAAGATAAACACTTAAATGTGCGGCAAGCACTTTCCGGGAGACTTAACATTGTGTTTTTATAAAGGTGAGAGTGGGTGGAAAAGTAAAAGCAGGGAAGAGCCAGGAACGCCCTGTCCCCACTGCAGATGAGGGACATGGACTGAGGTGGGGCCAGTGGTTCCCCCCAGGAATAAGCCGGAGGAATGGACAAGAGGTGTTTAAAACAACAACGGCTGCGCCACATCAGTGAGATTGAGGGACATGGACTGGGGAAGAGAGTTGGTTTGGAGAAGTAATTTTTTTTTTGTAAAAAATAAAAATGGTTTCTGTCTGTTAAAAAACAGAGAATTAGAGTGGGGAAGGCAAGGAGGATGGCAAAAAAACACTTGCTTTGGAGTCGAGGGAGGGAGGATGTGGAAGAACTACCCCAAAAATGGATTCTCTCTAAATTTAGTTTCATTAAGTCGGGTCTCCCAAATTCCTCTGCATTTGTTTCCGTCTTTAAGCTTCTGTCATGGTCTAAATTTAATTCATTTAAAAAAGTATACCTGTTTTGCTCGGTGTTAGGAGTGCAAGAGAAGCACCAAATTGTATTGTGCTTTGCTGGAAACGCTGAAAAGGATTTGCTGTTCTGGGGGATGTTACTTGGATTGGTGTTCAGTCGGTGTGGACTGGAAAAAACCAATGCAGGATAATTTCTCCCTTCCCAAACTTAGAGCTCCAAATAGTGACTTATTTCTTGTCTGTGTTACTTGTTTGCCATATACCTTGCAGTATCTGTACTGACCAGGTTGAGGTCTGGGATATTAGTAGTTGGGTAGCAATCTTGCCTCTAAGTTAGAGGTGGGTGTGTGCATTTTAGGCACCAAACATGTCCCCCCCTCCCACCCATTTTTCTCTAATAATCAGAGTTTACCTAGAGCTTTGTGTGTACCTGATTTCAACGTTCTGTATGTTGGGAAAGTTCCATAAATATTGAAACCAAGTATCATTTTATATAGACTACTGGAGCTTGATGTTGCGGTGTGGAGTGAGCCTTTCTAGTCACACGCTCTCTCAGGGCACTCCACCCCACCCTCGCTGCCCCCAGTTTTCTGTCTACCCCCCCCCCCACATAGTCAGAGTCAGCATTCCAGCTGACTAAGCATGCATAATCATGTTTGGGGATTTCCCTAGCAAAGGTTTCCTCCCCCCACCAAATATTTTGTCATTCTGCAAATCTTTCCCCAAGCCCACTGATGTCTCTCTCTTGAGCAAGTGTTCTGGCGCTTGGAGAAATTGAGATCGCTCACGGTATATGCAGATAGCATCCGCAGCAAAGTGTTGCAGTGTGGAACAATCCTGGCCGTGCCATTCCCCTCCCTCTTCTCCCCTAGTTCCTTTCCCTCCTCTCCCCCATTCCATGGCCACTGAGCGTGTTTAGTTTTCATTGGGCTGTTTTTTGAGATTCACTTCCCCGCTTAAGTTTTTCACCTTTTTTTTGTACATTTGCAAACATTTGGGGTTCACCCAGACCTGATGTTAGGTCCTTTTTTGTGCATAGATGGGGTTGTTTTGGACTGACACTCAGAGAATGGATAAATCTGATCAACTCCACACAACAACAGTTTGCCATTTTAAAAAATGCATCTCACCCCAGCAGTTCCTGCCTTCCTCGATCCTTGTCTTTGTAATCAGCTTGCCCTGCCCATTACATTTCCACATATTGCAGAAGGCAATATCTTCAAGTATGTGCAGAAGACCATTCTTTCACCACCATTCAATCACAACCAGCCCCCCAACATATCAGACCCATGTACAAAAGATACAGCCTCTTTCTGTCCACCCACCTCTCATTTCCTTGTTCAGCAAGTCAGTCGAAATAATCCCAGCCCAGTTATCCCCTCTCGTTCTGCACCCTTCTCTGAATATGCATGTCAATATTTCTGCTGACAGGCGCCCAGCTCTGCCTCTGCCCATCGCCATCCCTGCACGGCTGAGTGGTTAGGACAGAGAGTCCTTCTCTGTTCAGAGCTTCTTTTTCCTGGGTCAACGTGCAGGGCCTCTGTTGTCACTGTGGCAGGAGAGATGTCAGAATTGGTTATCACCGGTGAAAGCCTAAACAGTGGCATATCTCCCTGCCTCCCTCGCATCTCCTGACAACACAGAGAGAGTACTTTGTAGACAGAATTCATCTGCAATTGCAACTGTTCGTGCTCCTGGTTGGGTGCCATAATGTGCAAACAGAAGTAAATGAATTGTCCCTGGGCAGGCAGATACATTCTCTCCGTCCCCTTGTCCTGGGACACTCCAGAGCCTCCTGCCAGCATCAGAGGGATCAACATGATCCTCAGCAATTTCCACCTCCCAAACTGTTGCCCAGCTCAAGGGGGTCGCAAGGGGAAGGGGCCTTCTATCTGTGGAGGGGACACCAACTAGATGCAACCCACAAGGAGCTGCTTGGTACAGAGTTGAGACATTGCTCCATTTTGCCTAGCAAGTCCTTGCAGCTTCTCTCCCAGCTCTTGAGCCAAGGTCTCTGCTGACCCTCCATTCGAGAGAGGAATTGAGCTTGGGAGCTTATGCGCTGTGCTGCACGACATGCTCTCTGTTTGGAAAGACATTCATGCTGGTGGCCCAACTGTAAGGATAGATATTGTGCAGAGCATCCACATTTCTGGGCTGTGGGGATCAGAAGCTCTGATTCCATCCTCCCAGTTTTCCATTTTGGAACTGATGCTACAAAGCCAAGGGACAGTTATCTTAAATCCCTCCTATCGTGCTCCATTTTGCCCCCTTTTTTTCCTAGCACTGCCAAGGACTCATCGTCAAGGTGCAGGGATTGTCCCCTCCCATCATGCACTCAGGTATCATTACCTCCTGATGCCTGTTAGTGGATGGAGATGCCTCTCATTAAGGACAATTCTTGCCTTGCTGCTTAATGAGACAACAGCTATGTAACCTTGCTCTGGAATGGATTTTCAGTCCAGGAACCAAGTCTCCTGTTATTCCTTAACTTGTTATTACAGAAGACAGCACTTCTGAGCACATACAGAACATCTCTCTCTTGCCACTGTGCCATCACAACTGGCCTCAGAGGTGCCTGGGTAGAAAGCCCAGGTCCAGGCAGGCTTGTGCCTTCTGTCTTGTTTTACAGAAGTAGCAATGTTCTTGTTCAGAGTTGCCTTGCTACGAGCCTTATTTTAGTTTTGTTTGATTTAAGCTGCTTTTTGCCTGTGTCTTGCAGGGTAAAACAGCCCAGGTAAGTGCTTCTTGTTGCTTGCTTGCTTTCTATCATTTCTCTGTCTTTCCAATTTCCTTGAGTGAAGGGCAGAGCTCTGACGACAAAAGCCCGAAATACGTATTAGTACTGGTATCTTTTCCATAGGGTTAAGTACTAGTGACGTACACAGAGAGAGAGGTTTAATTGGGCAATCTTTGTATCTCAAGGTGCTAGCATCATGTCAGGCATTTAACATGTAAGGGCCCATCCCTGTCCCCGGCTTCGCTAAGCCCTTTAAAACTTAAGATTGCCCCTTTCTCGCTCTGCCTTAGTTTTCAAGTGCCCTTGGCATGTCTAACTAGACTGGGGGCAGAATTTATTAGAGTGGACAATTAGGTAAGGAACGCTAGCAGATCCCCATTGATAAGCCTCTGCTAGCCTTGACCTGTTTGTTTACTGGAGGCAAATGGCTGGTGATAACAGTTATGGACCAGTAGGGAAAATGGCACACGTTATTGACTGCAGGTTTCATAATCAAGCAGTGGATTTTAGCTGGTGCTAGAAGGGGGGCTCTGCTTCTTTAAAGGGTGGTGGAGGAAATCAGTGTGTTGTGAGTTGTATTTCTTCCATGCTTGCCTTTCTGTGCCTAACGCATGAGTGCCTGTTTGTGCAGTGCTTCTGTGCTCTTTCACCCCAAGAGAGAGGTTGCTGAGTTCTTGGAGTGTTGCTTTTCTGTGACTTGCCTGACTTCCCAGGACGGCATTCAGGTGGCCCATTAGGCACACCTTGGCATTTCTTTCCCAACCTTCTAGTGTTCAGGTTGAATGCTCTCAAAACTAGTTTTGTTCTTTTCAAAAGCTCTCTGCTGTAGTACTCTGTCCTGTTCTTGCATCAGAGTCACATCAGTGTAGGAAAAGCAAGCTGTGTAAGTAGCCTAAAGGAAATGGGACAATTTAACAGCACTGCCCTGTGCATGTTTACTCAGAAGTAAGTCCCTTTGAGTTCACTAAAAACTTGCTCCCAGGTTTTATTCTTAATATCCCTTCATCCCTGTGCAGCAAAAAAGACAGCCTTCTTGCAAAAGGCCAAATCCTTTTGCACGCCTGTTCTTCAAATCCAAAGGACGTTAAGAGGGTTTTCCCTCCCCCCCCCCACATCACTTTTAAATATAATACTAATTTCAAGGGTTTTGAAAGCATTAGTAAATTGCAAATTAGAAGTGCCCGTGGATCATAGGAGCCAACTCCTAGTGACCAAGGTACCTTTGCACACCCCTCCAATAAAATAATTGAGGGGGCCACCCCCCAAAAGTTGATGGGCACTGCCATTCAGATGGTGGGCATGTATCGTGTTCTGTGATCAGTTATGTGGTGTGAGTACTGGAGCCTCATCTTCACGATCTGTCCTTCCAGTGAGCACTCAGGGCTGATTTCCTTAAGAATGGATGCGTTTGATCTTCTTGCAGTCCATGGGACTCTCAAGAGTCTTCTCCAGCACCATAATTCAAAAGCATCAACTCTTCGGCGATCAGCCTTCTTTATGGTCCAGCTCTCACTTCCATACATCACTACTGGGAAAACCATGGCTTTAACTATACGGACTTTTGTTGGCAAGGTGACGTCTCTACTTCCCTAGACAGCATCTTGAGAAGTAGAGACGTCACCTTGCCAACAAAGGTCCGTATAGTTAAAGCCATGGTTTTCCCAGTAGTGATGTATGGAAGTGAGAGCTGGACCATAAAGAAGGCTGATCGCCGAAGAGTTGATGCTTTTGAATTATGGTGCTGGAGAAGACTCTTGAGAGTCCCATGGACTGCAAGAAGATCAAACGCATCCATTCTTAAGGAAATCAGCCCTGAGTGCTCACTGGAAGGACAGATCGTGAAGCTGAGGCTCCAGTACTTTGGCCACCTCATGAGAAGAGAAGACTCCCTGGAGAAGACACTGATGCTGGGAAAGATGGAGGGCACAAGGAGAAGGGGGCGACAGAGGACGAGATGGTTGGATAGTGTTTTCGAGGTTACCAGCATGAGTTTGACCAAACTGCGGGAGGTAGTGGAGGACAGAGGTGCCTGGCGTGCTCTGGTCCATGGGGTCAGGAAGAGTCGGACACGACTAAACAACAACAACAAATGTGGTGTGAGGCTTAGCTCTCCCCCCCGCCCCGTCAAATATTTCATTCAAGTTGGCCTTGGATAGGATGGATTTGGTTGAAATCAGTGCTATTTTTATCAAAAAAAGAGGTTCTGGAACTCACCCTGAATGCCTCCTTCTTTCTCTTAGAATGGCAATGGCACCCACCTGAGAGGTGCTGGAACTGCATTCTGCCATGTTCACTCTGAAAAAAAGCTGTGGTTAAAATGTATCATTGAGAAAGATGTGATGTTTTCATTGGATCGTTCTCTACAATGAATTTGAAAACTCTATACGGTGTCTAAAAACCATTTTGAATGACTGCATGCGCTAGAATGTGCATGCCAGGTTGGAAAGTTTTTGAATGGGGCCACCATTGAAATGTTCTACTCTGCATAATAAATCATTTGGAAATTATGGCAATTATATCACTTTAAAACATTTGTTAATTTGGAGAGGCATAGAAATAAAAATAGGGACTTCAATGTGTGTGTCAAGGCAAGTGTGGAAGGTATTTGGAGTGTGGCACGCAGTACTGGACGGTGTCTCTGAAATGGCAGTAATTTGTGTTAGTTCAGAAATACCCAAGAATGAATGTGAAGACTTCAGTAGTATACCATGTTCTATGGAGTTAGAAAAAATGGGCTGTCAAATAATCCAAATGTTACACCGGTGCAGATTTCCTTCTGAAATCTCAGGTGTAAAGGTGCTACTGACTCTTTTGGGGAGGCAATATTTTGTGCTTTTAGCGCATACCATTAAGATTACTCTGATTGTGGATGTTTACCAAAGAGAAGTAGAGAAATGATGGATACCATAATTGGCTGAGTTCCAAGGGTAGACTTAAGGCTTGGGAATTTCCGGACTTTCAGCATTAAACCCTTCCATCTTATTCTGGTTTCTTGTAACAGAACATAAAAATGCATTTGAAGGTTCTTTAGTCCATCTGAAACCTGCATAGTTCTTTAGCTCAGATTAACGTAGGAGTGGTTTCTTAAGACAGAATTGTAGTTTCTCTTAGAACTTGTTGTTGCAATGTTTATCTTCGGAGACAGAGAGAGAACAGTTTAGCATTTCCTTTTCAGGGTCCAAGGCTGCAACCCTCTAGACACAGTTACCTGGTTGTATGTCCCACCAAAGTCAATAGGGCTTTCTTCTGAGTAGACATACATAGGATCACACTGTGAACGAGTGCCATACTAGATGTGAAATGTGTCTGGAGAAAGTAGCATTTATGGTAACAAAAGTTGCTGGCAGATTTCTTTTTAGGAGATGGAGATTGATGCGCTGACCCATAGTCCATGTCTCCGTTCAGGAAAACTGGCTGATGCTCAGGGTCATGTTACCTCGAAAAACATTGTTCTGTCAATAAATCCTGTCACTTGAACCAAGTGGGCCTCTTCGTTCCACTGCAGAGTCTGTGACTGACAGGTGGTTCTGAACCCTAGAGCACGATGGCTTCGCTTAGTCTATTTAAGTCAGTACTTTATTGTACTGTGCTAGTCCACAAGTCAGTATATCAAACTTGATCTGCTTTGGAAATTATCCAAAAAGTAGATCCCAGTGTTTTCCACTGCAGGTTAACCACATCTTATCTGTTATGGAAGATTCTAAACCAACTGCAGCCTGTGGTTTATGATCCTGACTTGTTCTGTAACTGGTAAACATAGTTTCTTGGATCAGAGGAAACATGAAACTGTGGTTAAGTAGAGACTTCCTGGTTAATTGTAGCCCATTCACAGGGACGAGCAAAGTACTGTGTGCATGGCCAAAAGGCTCATTATTTTTTAATTTGTTCTTTGTATCTTTCTTCAATGATACCTTTCTCCCAAAAGAAAACAATATTACCAAACAAAGTATAAATTACTGAAGGCCTGAAGATACCATATACATATTATAAGCAAAACCGAACATTATCATTAATTTAAGAGAGATATTCATGGAATTAGCAATTATAATATGTTCATATAGTAATCAAGTCCTTTCAATAATATTGTTATTAAGCCAAATAAGATAATCTGAATGCGGCCATTCTGTATTTTGCTTTCTTCTTCATCTTCTCTGCATATTTCTGTATGAAGGAATTGTGTGGCATTTCTTCTAGTTTTTATGAAAGTAACCCTGTGTGAATGAACTCCATTAGAAGGCCTGTGGTAAATGCATGAAACTATTTTGCTGTCTTGTGCACAATGTCAGGGTTTGCTAAAACGTTTAGATACCGCAAAGCCTTTCTTTAGCGTGGCTCAAACTCTGATCCATTTCTGTATTGGTGATCCTCCTTTCTGGAGGGCTTTAGTACAGAGCTAACCTTGTTGCCATTTTGTTTTGCATGTGCTCCAAGGATCTTCATTCCCTGGCCTCCAGCAGTGAGATGGTAGGCCCTTGTCCTCCTCAAAGTCTATTTCACTTTTTTTGGTGACAATTCCCCAATACACTGTATATAGCATTGTCCTCTACAATGAACCGTTTTCTCAAATGGTTCTTCATTTATTTGCTGTTCCTGTTTCTTCTCTTCACTTGCCCTCAGTACATACTCAGATTCCCAGGAGTCTTACACTGAGAAGATGGTAGGCTTGGTGATGTGTGTTCCTCCTCCCTCACAGTTATGTTTTCCTTGTGGAGCTCCTTCTCTTGCATGTGCCAGCTCTCACCTCAAGCTCAAAGCCTCTTTTTAAGAGGAAGAGCTACTGTCGTTCTGTAGAAGCCACTTTACCCAGCGGCCTGTAATGCAACCATTTTCAGAAATGGTAAACAATAATTGCCTCCTTCCTGCCTCAGCAGTGTGTTGAGTTAATCCATTGTAGTCCCTCATGGTGTGGTGAGAAGTTCCAGTCTCAAGTCAACCAACATCACTTCAGGCATGCCATCCCCACCCTCCCTCTCTGTGCCTCTGTTTCTCTCTCCAAATGCCTTATTGGGGTATCCTAAACATTACTGATGCAATCTTTGTGGAGCACAGAGCAATGTAAATACTGAAATATAAATATGACTCCTTAAAATTAGCCTCATTAAAATATTTTGTAAACCTTGAGTTTTCCCCAAGCCTGTTGACACTCCCCCCTTGTGCATGGATGTTGCCATGTTGGGTATATATAAAATCCACAGTCGTGGAATTAATTTATCATTTAACTAAAGAGTAATTTGGGGGGACACGGGTGGCGCTGTGGGTAAAACCTCAGTGCCTAGGGCTTGCCGATCGCATGGTCGGCGGTTCGAATCCCCGCGGCGGGGTGAGCTCCCGTCTTTCGGTCCCAGCTCCTGCCCACCTAGCAGATCGAAAGCACCCTTAAGTGCAAGTAGATAAATAGGTAGCACTTTATAGCGGGAAGGTAAACAGCGTTTCCTTGTGCTGCACTGGTGCTGGCTCACCAGAGCAGCTTCATCACGCTGGCCACGTGACCCGGAAGTGTCTCCGGACAGCGCTGGCCCCTGGCCTCTTAAGTGAGATGGACGCACAACCCTAGAGTCGGACACGACTGGCCTGTACGGGCAGGGGTATCTTTACCTTTAATTTGGGGGCTGGGGAGGTCAGGAACCAGTGGGACTCTAGGGCTTCCTTATTTTTCAGCCTACTGGCTCTCTTTTGTTGCATTACAAGAAGGTGAGGGCTAAAGAGTCTTTTTAGCCTCTGTTTTTATTACCTTACATTTAAAGTAAGTACAAACTCACTTCTGAGCTGCCAAGTATCATAGTAAGTTACCTAGTTTGTTTATTCATTTGATTGTGTTTATAGTCCATGTTAACTTCAAGCACCTCAAAAGTAGTATACGTAGTCTTCACCCCAACCCGAACTATATCAAAACTTGTAGGGTAGCGGAGGCTGAGAGATTGTGACTGGCCCCAAATCATGCCGTAACTTTATGCATGAATGGGAATTTGGACCCTGGGCTCCCAGTCCTATTTCAACACTCTATCCACCATACCACACTGGCTCTCGTTTGCTTGGGAACTTGGTTTATACAGTGAAGTGGAGGATATGTGGCTGAACCCCTGTACATTTTCTTGGCTGGTCTTTCCCTGTGAAAGTGGGACAGATTATGTTGCTAGTGCTGCCTTCTTATAATATGAATTGAGAAATTTTCTAGAAGAGGGAATGCTGACCTGAATAGCGAATGGCATTCTTATGAAAGTGCATAATGTGACGTTTAGTGTGAGCGTGTATTGGGGGAAGATGTTAATGCTGCCCTCCTGTTGCACTTGTGCACCATGCAGGTGTAGGCAAAGCCTTGCAGACACAACCTCAGTCCAACCGAAAGCATTTGGCCACATTTTTGGATGGCGTTCCCTCCCCCCCCCCCCATGTTTGACTCTTATTATACTGGTCAACAGAAAAAGTAATTGTGTACTTTCCATTGAAAAATGACCACATCCTCTTTGCACACAATACGAAACAAAAACCTACATCAACACTCGAAACCGCTTTCCCTGCCATTGTGCAATCAGTCACGTATGCTTGCTTGGCCCCACTGAGTGCATGCTCAAGACTGTGGGGCTGAAGCCATCACCTTCAAGTCCAGCTGGGTTTTGAAAAGCTGGCTGGTTCCTCTCGCCCCCCCCCTCGCCCCCAAAGTCAAGGCAGAACCCATTGCAGAAATTTCACCTCCAAAAAACGGGCATCTGTGCCTAGTGAAGCAGCTCTTCTGTATCTGAGGTGGTATACCTGTTGGCAACATCTTAGACTAGGAGTGGGGAATCTCTTTCAGCCTGAAGACTTTGCTACCTTATGGGCAACCTTGGAAGGGTGGGCACATGCCAGTGGTGGGTGAGGCCAGAGGCAAAGGTAGACTGAGCAATGGGTGTAACAGCAGGCTGGATTCCAGCCTCACAAAAGCCAGAGGTTTTAACACTATCCCACACTGTTCTCTATCTGTTTAGGGAAGCTTTTAATGTTTAATAGATTATTGTATTTTAATATTCTGTTGGAAGCCGCCCAGAGTGGCTGGGGAAACCCAGCCAGATGGGTGGGTATAAATAATAAAATTATTATTATTATTATTATTATTATTATTATTATTATTATTATTATGCAAACAAGGACACATTCCTGGCAGGCAAAGGCACTCTTGTGGTGAGGCAGAGCAGTGAGGTGGGTGGGAGGGCACAGCCGGGGAAAAGTTTCAAGGGCCTAGAGTGCCGCATTTTTAACCCATGGGGCAGATGTTTTCCACCCCCTTTTTAAGGATTGTGTTCTCCTGGAGTGCTTAGCGGCCCTTCTTGGCTATTAGCTCAGCCCACAATATGTGAAGACTTTCAGGTAACTCTTTTCTCTTGTCTCTGTCACAATGTGACTCCATTTCCCTACGTTCTGCATGACAGATGGCAGTGGGCTGTTGCTGCTGCCCATCAGTGGTTGAATACCCTCACCCTGAGGAGGTAGGCGGCGTTGCCTGCATTTTGCTTTCTGCTCTCACTGGGGGTGTGGTGGGGGATTCTTTCTCTTGATTGCCAGTTTGGTTGCATCCTTCTCTGTGTTCTCTCAAAGAAACAAGCATTCCCAACAAAGCAGAGTTCCGTCCCTGTGATGCTCACCAAGGGAGCGTGGGTCTCATTTTTCTAAATGGCCTTGAGAGAGATAAGTTCCCTAATGGGAGATGTGGATTTCTAACAGAAAGAATCTGATTCCCCGCCTTCCTTTTTGGAGTGGTTTTGGTGTATACTGGTGAGCGAGTTTTGCTGATAGAGTAATCTGGATGGTCATTAGGGATCTTCACTAATTCAGGGCCTATTCTGTGGAGTTATTCCTTGCAATGCATGTAATTGCTTAAATGCTATCGTGATAAATGTGGCACAGAGTGAGTGCTCCAGGATAATAATAAAAAATCACAGGAATTCAAGATAAATATGTTAAAGGGGGTGTTTATTTTTGAATTTGAAGGACATCAGGACAATCCTTACAATTCAGCCAAAGAATGTGGAAGCCTCTCCCAGTTTCTGTCTCGTGATGATAAACTTAGTAGGCTGCTTTGGGAACGCATAGATAATGCCTCTGTATAGTAAGGATTTGTGCAGGGTGAGATTGGGAGAGTGTTCCCTACACCGTGGGCAAGAGTTTAACTTATTTATTTACTGCATGGCATTGAATGAGACCATCCCTGTAGTCTCAAGTCCGAGCAGATTGCTATGTGATCTCCTGGCTTCCATTTTAAATCCTGATCCTCATTCGAACGCTGGGGCTGGCTGAGACAAAATGTTGGCCTTCAGAGCATTTTCAAAAGATTGGGTGCTGCAGTCCCAGTGAAAATGCCCCCCAGACATCTGCTGCTACCCTCAGGAAGAAAGCTTCTGTTGATGCTTCCCTCACAGGATGGAGTTGCAACTTCAGAAGTGGGGAGGAATCCCAATTGTGGCAGGATCTGTAATTTCTGTGTATTCTACATAGGACTGTTCAGGACATCTAAACTGCTATTCACCACCACCTCATGTGGCTGCAAGTTCCTTAAATGAAGAACTACTTTCTTATGTCTGTCCTAAACGGCGTTTTCACAAGTTTGTCTTGTAGTTTTGGGTTCTCTGCCTCCTTTGTAGTTAGTAATACAGGGGTAGCCAACATGGTGCCCTGCAGATGTTGCTAGACTCCAGCTCTCCTCAGTCCCAGCCAGCATGACCCAACTGGCTACTCCTGAAATAATACAGCATGATCTATTTTAAGTAGTATTATTTTCAGGCATTCCACATTTCCGGCTTTCTAACTGTGTCACTCATGGATTCTTCTACAGACCAGTTCCTTATTCTGATACTTAATATATTCCAAATTATATATGGGCAGAGCTGGGATTTTAATAATTTTTCATCTACCGGAAAATGACATTTCTCTCTCATGATAAAAAGCAAAGCCTCGCTTTCACTCCTTTATCAAGAATGAAAGTGAAATATTGATAGTTACTCAATGAAGCGTGTGACCTATTTCTTGCTCTTCTATAAAGCAGGAAGCAAAAAGCTAATGATTTTTCCTCTGGTGACACTGTGCAAAGCCTTATAAGGCTGTGGTCTACAGCCACTTGCAGTTATTTTGGAATGAATTTATTATTATTATTTTTAAGCTAAGAGAGGCTGCCAGGATGTGTGTGTGTTAGTACACCAAAGTCGCCAGAATTAGTCACAACATTTCCCCTTCTTAAGACTGTATTTTAATTATTTTTTTTAAAATGTGACATTTGAACTGCAACAATTAACCAATTTTATAAATCTAATGAGAAACTTCCTTTCTCTCTCCTCTGTAAATCTTGTCCCACCCCTCCACAAAAAACTACTCTGATTTAAAAACGAGATAAAACATGGGCAGGTACAAAATAATATGGTGTGTGTGGTGGAGAGGGGTTGGATACAGATCAGAACAGATGTACAATTTGGTTTTCAATGAATGCTTCTATTCAGAACATATGGAATACACTTGACAAAAAATTGGGGAGGGATTGCATGTGTTTTTCTTTTCAGCTGGGCTAATGTTAGGGGCTAGCTCAGGGAGCCTGATTTCTGGGTCTTTTGTGCTGGGCCCCATATCTTCTGCCCCTTTCCTCAACTTAAACTTTGCTTTTATTGCAAAGCACAGTGCTGGCAAGACCCCAGCCACTCACCGTCTTAATTTGCTCAGAGACCTAAATTTGTGCATATATAGAGCACATGCAAATTTATTTCATATTCCATTTCCCAGAGGGTTTTTTTAGGTACTGAGAAGCGCCCCTGCTTGCAACTGCCTACCAAACCTGGTGGTGGTGTTTTGAAAGCAAACTTTGCCAGTGCCTCAATGCAAATCCTGCCCCAGGATTCTTCTTCTGGCCTCCAGACTGATGCATCAGTCTAGGGAGCAGGGCACCAGGCTTCTCCACTGGTCCTCTCCTTGGTCCAGCATTGTGGACAGGCTCCATCCCCATGTGCCATGGCAACTGCTAGCAGCCCCTTGCCACAGGCTCTTTCCCTTCCAGGGTGCATCAGCTTCTGAGCGCCCCGAGTCCCAGCAGCATGGCTTGTGTTTTGCTGTCACCTTTGTTGCTTTCCTCCTTCCTTCATTTCACCTCTGTTCCTTTCACCCCACCCCTACCCCTGTTAAACAGGTCAAGACTGAAATCAGCGTCGAAAGCAAACACCAGACCCTCCAGGGACTGGCTTTTCCTTTGCAGCCAGAAGCTCAGCAGGCCATCCAGTTACTAAAACAGAAGAAGATCAATTACATCCAGCTGGTGAGAAGTCCGTTTTTCACTATTCGGTTTGGCCTTTTGAACGCCTCTTGGACTTCTGTGCAAGCCCTGCTTGTTCAAAGGCTCTTGGTTTCCCCCGAGCCAAATGTTGTTCTGAAGTGTGTCCTCTTGCCTTTGTTTATACAGAAGCTGGACCTGGAACGGGAGACCATAGATTTGGTCCACACCAATGCCACTGAGATAGCAGACCTGCCTAAAAGAATTCCTCAGGATTCGGCCCGTTACCACTTCTTCCTGTATAAGCACTCTCACGAGGGAGATTATCTGGAGTCAGTTGGTAAGCTCTGGCCAAATCTACAGCCTTGTCTTTGTTTTTTTTACAGACCAGAATTTTGCTTGCCCTTTGCAAACTGTATCTGTGCCTGTCCATTCATCCTTCCTTCCTTCCTTCCTTCCTTCCTTCCTTCCTTCCTTCCTTCCCTCCCTCCCTCCCTCTAGACAGGCATAGGAATTTATTTTCTGAATGTATCAAAGGGCTCTCCCCACCAGTGCAGATTCTTCTGTTCATGAATCTGGGGAACCGTGAGAATGTGCCTTTTAAGTCCTTTCTGTTGATACGTATTTGCTCATGCAATTTCTCCAGTGCCAGAAGCCTCATAAGCCATTGGTTTAGTTCAGTGATGGCCAAACTTGGCCCTCCAGCTGTTTTGGGACTACACTTCCCATCATCCTTGACCACTGGTCCTTTTAGCTAGGGATGATGAGAGTTGTAGTCACATAACAGCTGGAGGGCCAAGTTTGGCCATCACTGGTTTAGTGCAAAGAATTCCAATATAACCAATACTTTTGAAAACATAGCTTTTGAAAGCTATGTTTGATAGCTTTTGAAAACAATACAGTACATGAAAAGGAAGATACTCGCCTGCAAAACTTTTTCCTACTCTTTTGTGTTCTGCACTTCCTTCCATTATAGTTGTTGCATGCATGGTTTCGCTCCCTATAGTTTTGTGGAATTAATCATGGCCGGGCCCAGGGATGACTGATTGCCCTGTTTTCTCTTCCTTGCAGTATTTATCTACTCCATGCCTGGTTACAAATGTAGCATCAAGGAGCGCATGTTGTACTCCAGCTGCAAGAGCCGACTGCTTGACTCCGTGGAACAAGATTTCTGCCTAGAGATTGCAAAGAAGGTAAGCCTAGGCTGCTGCCACCCCTTGACCCTTAAATTTAGATTTGATGAAATCCTCCTCCTTCCATATGGACACTGGGAGCTGTGGATGGTGTGAAGGACTGGTGGGACAGTAGATGAAGATTCTTCCAGAGGAAGACACTTGGGGAAGTGTCCCGACGTTGGTCTTAAAAACCTTAAGACCAATCATTAAAAAATATTTAAATACTTTAGTAGCAGAAGATCAGCTAGAGAGGCAGTTGGGCTTTTGGATGACAAGGGTGTCAAATATGTGTTAAAGAAGGAAAAAGAGACTGCAGGGAAGCTGAATGAATCAGCTGCATCCGTCTTCCCAGCAAAAGATGTAGGTCAGATCCTGGCCAACTAAGGAAACTGTGCCTTGTCCCTAAGATCAGATTGCAGATTGGGAAATTGCTGATTTTTTAAAAAAGGATCTAAGGGATTACAAGCCAGTTAGCTTAACTTGTGTTTTGGGAAAACTGGTGGAAACCATTATTAAGGATAGAATTACCAAGCATCTGAAAGAAGAGTTCTTTGCAGTCATGGGATGAGAGGACAGGTCCTCTCTTAGATGAGTAACTGCTTAAGGAAAAGGAAGCAGAGAATAGGAATAACTGGATAGTTCTCACAGTGGGGGAGGGGATGAAGGAACTCTTGGCCAAGAGAAATTTCAAAATTGCATGGCTGACCTACGAAATGATGAAAAGCTCGTTGCTCAGATGAGGAGCTGTGATACTCAGATTCTGAGACGAAAAGTAGATCTGCTTTGGAAGCAACGTTTTAGAGTTGGTGCTGGATGGTAGAAATGATTTTGGGAAAGGAGGTGGACGAGGGAGGTAAGAGTGGCACCACGAGGAAGACAGTCCTTGTCTCATCTGAGATATAGGTGTTTTCAGAGGCCAAGGCAGAGGACTGCATCTCCTCTTTCCTCTTTGCCAGATTGAAATTGATGATGGAGCTGAGCTGACAGCAGAGTTCCTGTATGATGAGGTCCACCCCAAGCAGCATGCCTTCAAGCAGGCCTTTGCCAAACCCAAGGGGCCTGTGGGAAAGAGGGGACAGAAGCGACTTATCAAAGGACCAGGCGAGAATGGTGAAGACAGTTAAACCCTCATGGACAGGAGGACAGGTCAGGAAAGGGGCTGCGGGTGCCTACCAGCCTCCGGAATCACAGCTCCAACCAAATCCACCTCTCTGCTTCTGAGCCTGTCCACCAAACTCCAGAGCTGTTTCCTCCATCTCTTCTTTCAAAGTTGTCTCCACCTGGTTTCATTAGGGGGAGGGAGGGTAGGAACCTGGGGGCAGGGAGGAAGAGAGAGAACCTCCAAGCCATTTCTCTTCCTTTTTGCTCTGTCGTTGTGTAAATCCTGGGAGGGGGGATAACTGTTCTAGATTGAAATGACTCTTAAAACTGATGCTCCTGTTTACTGCTTCATATTGTGACCTGGTTTACTTGGAAACGGCACCACTCAAAGGATTTTCTTCACCACTTATCTGGGGTGGGGTATTCACACGCAAAGAGCAGAACTCTACCCACCCCCTCCCCCCATAAAAACACCCTCCAAATGCCTTTTCTCTCACTGTTACAAAACAGTGCATCAATAGTCTTTGGAAATTTCCATACCATTAATGTCATGCTTTATCAAGATGGCAAGTTAGCCTAGGAGTTGACGCAGTACTCACTATTTGAGGTTTAAGGAGTGTGTTCCAGGGATTAACACTGCAGCAGGATCTCCCCTCCCCCTTTTTTGTTTAAAACCATGGAGTTGCTGGGGGAGGTGCTAGAGGTTAGTGGGATTTGCTCAAACGACACAGGTGTGTTGTTTGGATGTAGAAAAGCTGTTCATCTCCAGGCAGCTGAAGGAGAGGCTGATAGTTCCTGACAGTGGCTCTCATTTCACCAGTGAAGAGGCTTGGCGTCCAGTTCCAGGCCTTACCAGGTAGCCTTGTTTGTGGCGCCACAAATCCACATACAGGTCCTGGATTTCACTGTCCACTTTTATGAGTTTTGTAAAGCTGTTTCTCCCCCAACCTCTTCTGCCTCACTTGGATGGCTCATTGCCTCACGCTGTTGCAGCTACATGAGAAGACGAGAGCAATTAGAAATCAGGAAGTGCAATCCCTGCCCAGTTCCTCTTGGTTGGCTCCTTGACATTCTTAATTTAAGGCTGCCACTTCTTCTTCTTTTCATGTCACGTCCATGTATAGCTCTGGTATGCTTTACCACACGTTGCCACACCAGCGCCTCACCTCGCAATTGGCTCCCAGCCAAATGGCCGTGTCAACTTACCAAGCTGTTGCTCTTACTTACAGGAGCTGCCTTTTCTCAAGCTAGATGGTTCCAAATGTTGCATTCAGCTGGCTGTTGGTTGTGAAGCCTTTGGGCTCCTTGGCCCAGTGATGCATTTGCTCAGATGTCGTCCTCCTCCTCCTCCCTTGATTGTGACACCTGCACTGGCACCTGTAGGTTACGATGCAAAACCACGCTGATCCTTAGCTATACAGTAATGCTTTGCCAACGTAAGGGAATATTGGCACTTCCACAGGATGCTGAATGCTGAACGGGTTGTCTTCTTCATGGAATGCACTTTCCCCATGACAGATGTTTTTCACTGTGGCAGGAATGTTCTGTGCCCCAGAGTGGTTGCTGCAGATCCATGTAAACCAGGTGGAAGGAAGGGGCAGCAGCTGGTGTGACGGTGTTAGCCATGCGCAGGGGGGCTGGAGCAGCTCATGACGGAAGGGCAGTTGCATTGCCAGGGGTGGTGGTGGTGGTGGTGGTAGAAGTCTTCTCGATCCGCTCTGAATGCAAGAGTAGAAGTAGGCCCTGACTCAGCTCAAGCCAGCAATGTGACCCAGATTGGGGACTTCTGACAACCATTGTAGTAGATGACGATGTGTTCATTCCATGGGGGTCACTGAATTTAACATGCATGATTAAACTTCTCCTTCTGACCCCTGGGGAGCTTCTTAGTGGTCTGTTTTGTATTTCATAAAAAAATAACTCCACACAAATGCTAAGCCTTTTTTCTCCTTTTTCTCTTTTTTTCTTTTCTTACATAGCCAATTGTGTGGTGTTAGCTTGATGGCTTTGAATCGTGATTTCTTCCCTGCCCCTCCCTCCACCCCCCTTTTATGAAGTCAGTGTATTCTTTTGAAGTCTACAGAAGAGACAGATAAGTTAAGCAGCAAAGAATGCTGCAACAGTTGTGAAGGCAAGAGCCTGGCTTTTCTCTAGCTCGCTCATTCCCATGGTGGAAACAGCTGGGACTTGGGCCTACGAGTCAAGAAAGGAAGGGCAGGTTTCTCCAAGTTCAAAGCACACTGCCCTAGGGCAGTTTCAAGTATCTGGCTTTTTAAAAATGATTTAAAAAATACAGAACAGCTCATGCCATAATTTCAGAGGAGAAACCTAGATTTTAACTCTTTTTATTTTCCTGAGAGGTATGCTGGAAGGATTTGGAATGACAGTCTCTTCTAACTTTTAAGAATTTCCTCCACATTGGGCAGCAGGCCTTGCTTCCAGTATGTAGCGATAAGAAGACATTGATTAGGTTAAAAGTTTGGCCTAGCTCAGCATGTCATGTTCAGCCAACAGGATTCAGATTCAAATAGGGATAATGAAATCCTCTACTGGGGGTTTCCTCTCTCTTTTGCCTATATTTTCTGTGACCAAAACCCAAACTGTCAAGCTACATTCAGGGACTGCAGTAGTAAATTGTATCACTCCTCCACTCCCAATTCTTGTTCCTGGAGCACCGTAATTGTTGACAACTCTAGGCCAGGAGTTGCCAAGCTGGTGCACTCCACATGTCAAACTCCAGTTCCCATCAGCCCCTGCTAGCATGATGGGAGTTGCATTCAAACAACATTTGAAGGACACCACACTGGCTGTCCCTGCTCTAGGCTCCCCCCCCCACCTCCCCGACCACCATTATTTGGCTTATCCCTAACCCCCCACCTCCCAGTAACAATCCTGTGGGGCGAGTCTGCATTCTAGGTGGAGTGTGCTATGCACATGTGGGGTTATCTAGCCCACCTGTGCTTTCATTCATGTGCTTCTGGATGTTGCCACCCTCTGTGGGCATTTTTACTGCCACTGTGAGACATAGTGAATCAGCGAAAAGCTTTCTTGTCTTGAGATAATGCATACTGGTGCCTCTGTCATCCCATTCCCTCAGGAATGTGCAAGAAGTCCAACATTTTTAAGAGCATCTACCCAAGGCCCAAGCAAAGGGGCATCCAGATGTGAGCATTTGCTGACTCAGATGCATTTTCCATTCTGTAGCTGGAAGATGGTTACCAGCATGTCACAGAGGATACATTTCTTTGGGATCCCCACCACTGCCAAAGATTAATAAAACAAGGATTTCATTCCATTTTAAGTTTGTCTAGCAAGGTCACTGTTGACATGTTCTGTTTAATGGATAAGCCCCATGTTCGTTATCCCACAACATGTCCCAAAGGAATTTGGTGGCTAAAGCAACCAAGACCTAGCTTGGCCTTGTGTGATATTTGGACTCCATGAGATTGGTCTGAATCTATTCTTTTGCTGTATTAATTCAGAACATTACCATGTAATGGTGATGGCCCAATCAGTAGCCTCAAGTGCATGATCAATTATAATTTAAGGACCTATCAGAACTTCCATGAAGGAAAAAGAGAGAATTGGTAGCCTACATCTCAATACTCCCCTTCTTGTCTCATTTTCTCCTCTCCACTAACACTAAAGGCCAAATCCCAGGATTTCAGAGAGACTAGTTACAGAATCATTGTGTCTCCCACCGCCTACCCACTGACCCATGAACATAACTGGTGCCTGTGGTTACTCCACTATGCGATCTAAATATCTGGAGCTTCTCTCTTTTATGGAGGAGTAACCCTTGTTTCCGAGGTGAAGAAAAGACTTTCAAAATCAGCCATGCTGGATGAAGATCACAATTATGTGACAATCCCATAAATATCCAGCGTTTCTGCACCCCATCCTTCACAAGTATCCACCCAATCTGCACAATAGAAAGCTCCCCCCCACACACACCTTACCTGTTTTGGAGGAAACACCCCAGCACTGGAACGCTTCTAAGCTGGAGAGGAATGTTACTCAGAGCATGGGATATCCTTCCTCCCGTGGCTATCCTCAGGTATCTCTGCCTGCGGAAATCATTTCCCACCCCTAAAACAGTCTCCAAATTTTTTAGGCTGGATCAGAATCAATGAGTCAAGATAACATCATAATTTTGCCATCTAGGAGTCAAGTCAGAGAAACAGAAGACATGGTTTCTCCCCTTTTAAAATGTTTCAGTTTATTTTAGTGGGCCCACTAATATTGCATCATTATGGTGGCCTAGGTAGTTGCTGTACTCTCATTTGGAACTTGTTTTGACTTGAATCGTTTTGGCGCTATATGGAAGCACAGGGCCAATGTTTTGAAGGGCCCCAAAGTGGCAGGAGCCCATAGAGCATTGAGACTATGCTACTACTGAAGAACGGTAGAGTATTCCTGCACATGCTCAGTGGAGGCTGCGATAGGTTTAATGCACACACTGCTCTAGCAGGTGCTTAGCTGTAGTGGCTGAAAGGCAGGGCCAATGGACAGCGTGGTAAAAATGATGAGTTCTTCACAGCCGTCACTTGACTGTAACTTGCCACAGTGAGACGAGCAGGCCAGAAACTACCACTACCTTATTCACACTAACAACACGCAGAATCTTAACATGAGCACCAGAGGTTTGGAGAAACTTAGGAAATGCACATTCCTGATTGGACTGGGTGATGATGTGGATTTGTAGATTATGGGGGAGGCAGGGCACACTGTACTGAATGCTGTATTTTCTAAAAAATAAAAAGTATTTTTAAAACAGTTGGTTTTTGTGTATTTCTTTAGTAGGTTGAGGCAGCTGTCAGCCCTGTGTTGGCTACTTGAAAGTTCACTATGCAAAGACCGCAACCTGGCAGAGACTCAGTCATTGGTGGTCCTGAGGTGGTACTTCCGGTGGCCATTTCCATGCACCAAAGGGAGATGGTGCTCCACTTGCTTCTAGCAGCCCATCTCCCAAAATCTGTCGCTGCTCAGTTTACTGACTTGAGAATGTTGCGGATGTTTTTCTGCCTTCTTGGCTGGTTCCAGCACAGCAGAGTGTACGGCAAGCGGAGAAATGTGAGATCTGTTTCTTTGTTATTTCGCAGCTGCTCAGGAAAATCACAAAATATCCCTTTGATTTACTGCATAGAAAAGTTGTTCATCATCAGCATGCGCTCAAGGCTGAGAGCAACTTGCCCAAGTTAGAGTAGGTGTTTTGCAAGAGCATGAGGAGGAAGAATATTCCTGTGAAATAGAATGTACACACTTGACCCCAAGTGTACTTAACAATAGCTGAAACTTGACATTTTGGTGAGTATTCCTGCTCTGAGAGATCTTGAGGACGAGTAGTTCTATTTGCTGTGAATTTTGTAATAAGTAGGGTAAGTTCCTAAGTGAGTAGAAAGAGGCATTCACCCATGTAATCTGGGTGGCTGCTCCCAGACTCTGGAGCAGGTAGACTGGCTCTCTTAGCAGTCTTTCTGCTAGCAAATGGAAGACCTTGTTCCAACAGGTTTTGCGGAATTGACTACTTTTAATGAAAGGGCAGGTGTTGTGTTCTTTTTGTTGTGATTATTCGTATGTTTAAAACCAATTATATCTATCTATCGGGTTTTAATTCTATTAATGTTTAATTGTTTTTTAATGATCATTTCCCCCCCTGTTTTTTAGCAATTATTGTTTTTATCTATAAGCTGCCCTGAGTCCCATTTGGGGTGTGTGGGGAGTGAGGTATAATTAAATACATAATATTAATCCTGTTCATGTTCCCAGAATCAAGCCAGAGCTGCCATGCACATAATGGGACACGGTTATGGATCCTATTCTTGTTCCTGTATGAGAGTCGTTTCATTCTGAATCTCTTTATTCTCAGCACTAAGAACAGCTTGTGGCTAACTAGTTTTAGGCACCTGTAGACCACAGTCTACTTCATCATAGGTGTGATAGGATGTGGGTTTCTGCTACATTGAGGTGAGTGAGGGGGACACTAGGAGGAAGACACAGAAGTTCACATGTTCTGCACATGATAGCAAGTCTGGCAGGTGAGGTCATAGGAAATTTGGCTTGAGTGGCAAGGTCTCCTCATAGCAAAGCTACCCACCAACTGCTTTGCTAGGACTGCAACTCAACCCAGCTTATTTTCAGCCCACATTCTTACCACACCAGTTTGGCCATGGGTCTTTGAGGGCTCAATTCATGCAATACCCCTCCCCCCGCACTTTTACCTACCTACTTAATCTTCCTGTAAACTATTATGTGTGGCATAGTGGCCTGTTTTCTAGATTGGAAAATGCACTCTTGTTGTCTTTCATATTGGTTGTAAAAAAATTCTCTTTCACTCTTGTAAAAAAAAAAAGTGTGATTTATCTCCAGGGGCATTAATTTTCAAGCTAACATTTCCGCTCACCTATTACGGCGGGTGGCGCTGTGGGTTAAACCGCAGAGCCTAGGACTTGCCGATCAGAAGGTTGGCGGTTCGAATCCCCGTGACGGGGTGAGCTCCCATTTCTCAGTCCCTGCTCCTGCCAACCTAGCAGTTCGAAAGCACGTCAAAGTGCAAGTAGATAAATAGGTACCGCTCCGGCGGGAAGGTAAACGGCGTTTCCGTTTGCTGCTCTGGTTCGCCAGAAGCGGCTTAGTCATGCTGGCCACATGACCCGGAAGCTGTACGCCGGCTCCCTCGGCCAATAAAGCAAGATGAGCGCCGCAACCCCAGAGTCAGTCACGACTGGACCTAATGGTCAGGGGTCCCTTTACCTTCATTACATTTCAACCATGTGTATCTGCTGGTATTTCCTATGGTGAAGCAGCAGTGTGCATCTCCCATCGGTTGGGGGAACAGAACATGATTGTGTGCCAATAGGCTGGCACTCCCAACCACTTGCCTAGTTGTGTGTTTGGAAATGGATGTCTCCCCATCACCCCTTCTGGTGTTCAGCCTTGCAAACCCCAGTGTGTGCGTAGCAAGCAGGTGTGTAAATTATGAATCAACCCCAGCCAATTATCATGCGTTCAGTTTCTAGGTAAAGGTCACTGTACTAATTTAGTCAATCCTTTTCCTTAAGCGTTTGCTGTAGCCAGCTTGACAACAAGAATACAAGTTTGTGTCTCTGGAATGTGCAAGGGACAAGTCGGAGCAAAGGCAGGAATGCAGACCCCTCATAAAAAGGGAGATACTGTCTGTAGGCAGCATGTAAGATCACCCTAATTGCTCTAAACTTAACCAGCAGTGTATAATCGTTAACTTCGCTGCAACTCTGTGGGAGGGCCAGAGCCAAAGGAATGTGATTGCCAGTTCCAGAAAACAGCAAGTGCTGGCTTGTGCACAGTCAAGTCTTCCTGCCCATTGATTCAGACTCTTGTTTTCATGGATGCTGCATGCCTTGGTTGTATTCTGGCTATAACTGGGGGTGCCACCTTCTTTTCATGAGAGCCTCCATGCCTTCAGCAGCTGTGTGATAACCAGGCATTAAATAGTTTTTGCCAAGGATGGGGAATGTGAAACATGCTGAATTCCTGCCTGTCAACACAGCTATGGAAGCTTCTGTTTTCCACTTGGGATTGCCACCCTTTCTCAGTCTCTCTCCTGGGGTCTCTCTGTGCTTAAAAGGAGATAGCAATCATTGCTTACTGGGTAGATTTTGGTGCTGCTTAGCTTGCTTTTGATGGTAACTCTGAATATCAATCACTTCAGCTGGAGCACTGGAAGGAGGTAAGGTGGCTTTGCAAATGAATGGACTTCAAACTTTGAAGACACAGGTATGTTGCCTGGGGTTTTTTTTAAGCAACACACACACCAGATGTTTGCATCTTGATCCTATTGGTATTTAGCAAAACCTTCCGTTCTCAGTCTTTTTGGGTCTTGTAGGTAATGACCTAGTTGCTTGAAGACTTTATCCACAAGACAGCAAAGATAACAAATTGTAATTCCATCTCATGGAAAATAATGTTGCCCCTTAGATTACATAAATTGGTTATAAGGCCCTGGAACCATTTTTCATGATTACAGGGGACAGATGCTCTCTAGGGGCATGGGTGGGGAGTCTGCTGTCTTCTAATGCAGGGATAAACACAACTTCTGTATTCTGACCAGGTTTTACACTCGCAAACCATCATGTCCCAGAATGCCAGCCTTGTAATGCCCCCCCCTTTCCCAGATTTTGCCAATGTAATCTTGCAAAATCCAGGAAGTGAAAGAATAATTCATTTGATGATGTTTGTATATCAGTGCCAGCAAGGAAATGAACATACCTTTTGGCCTTGTGTTGGAAAATAAACACCTGACTTTCCCTGGCGATTGTGATCAAAAGGTGTGGTAAGCCCCTCCCCTCCCCATGCCTGTTAAAAGGGGAAGCTAGGATTGGACCTCCTCTCTAATCCTTTGTTTTTTGATCTCATAAGCATAGGACAGAAAAGTTTGACTTGTTAAGGCAGGTGGAGGAGCTACTTCAACGTTGTCTGAATGAAGACTGGAAATTACATGGCGTATAACCAACCAAAAATAACATAAATTGAAGCGGTAGCGATGGGACAAACGTGAATGCTTGCTATCTCAGCATTTCCCAGGCCATCTTTCATGTGTTACTATTCTCCCATCATGGCTTAAATGGATGATTAAATATTGTGTAAATCTAAGTTGCAGCTTTTAATCATCTGGAGGGCCACAAGGTTCCACTATCTGATCTAGATCAATCTTGCAGCTGATGCTTGGGGGAACATCTTATTGCCCACCCCCTGCCTCTTTTCCTATATGTAGCAGCAGCCCAGGACCAAAGGATAAGGTGGTGGCAGCAAAGATCCTTCCACTCACTCCTCCTTTTCATGACCCTTTGTTTTGTTCCTGCTCCCATCCCTGCTGCATAGCACAGACAAAAATGGCTGGGCCTGGGCAGGGGGAGAATTGATAAAACCAGGAGAGGACCTGCTGAAGGGAGCTGCGTCTGTGCTTCTCCTGCAACATTAGAGCTATGTGCCTGTTCTCTAGATTTGAGTCAACACCATGCACAGAGATTGCGATGGCGGTGGCAGCAGCTCCTGAATACTCTGCTACAGATGTTGATGAGCTACAATTCTCATCAGCCCCAGCCAGCATGGTGAATGATCATGGATCATGAGAGCTGTGGCCCTGCAAATGTTTCTGGACTACACGATCCCTATCCCTACAGGAAAGATGGGGAACATTTGCTATTGAGGGCTGCATTTTCTTACAGGTAATTGTTCAGGGAAGCAGGGCAGCTGTGGGCAGGGCTGAAGCCAGCAGGGGAGAAGAACCACTTCTTTTCTTCCACCCTTTCTCCCTGCTCAGCTGGCTGCCAGAGAAGTAGATTGCTGTTACCAGGAGTCTAACCTGGTTCTCTTGCAGAAGGCCTTTGGAATTAGGCTAGGTCTGCAGGTGGCCCACCCCAGTCTAGATCATAGTTTCTCATCTGGTGCTCCACAAACTCCATTCAGGTTGTCAAACAGTTTAGAGTATCTGTATTTGGCTCTGCAATTGATTTATTCTTTGTGGCGACTGAGATTAAGGCTTTTGACCTGAGGTTACAGCTGACAGACATGATACCTGAGACTACAGAACTTCGCTCAGAAAAGCAGGCACATCCATCGCAGTTGGAAAACAAAGATGTTCTGTCAAGAACCTCCATGCACCCTATTTTTACACGGTCCATGAGTTTGTGGTAAGGGGGACGTCTGAGAGCCACTGATCTTGGTGGTTATGGCTTTCAGTAGGTGACAATATTGAAATGCTAGGTCAATCTGTGTCACATGAAAAATATTTAATTTAGAAAGTTTTTTTCATCTTGCCCCCGCTTAATAAGAGAGGTAGCTTGACGTATACAAACAGACAGACAGACACACATCAGTTAAACAGTTACCAATCACATTTGGAGGACTCCTATCTGGTTCAAGTAGGAAATGTTTCTTCTGTATAAATAATCTGCTTAAATACAGTACAGTTCTGTTAAAGGTGACTGTGCCATTATTTAACTGTTATAAATATCAGATCCTGACTGAATTAACTTTTGCTTTAAAAAAAAACAATTAGAAAACTACTGTTCTTGTCACAGTTTAGGAAAATATGCACCGCTGAATATTAAAGCTGCAGCTATGCTGGTGAAGAGAGTTACAAAACTTTAAAAGAAAATCTTCAGTGTGTTGGAAGAATAGAATCCTGCATAGGTCATGGAAGTTGTTGGAGGGTAAAATCCATATGTGCTCACTTTTCCAGATGAACACAACAAGGAGAAGGAACATCAGTGGGAGCCACAGATCACTTCACAACACCTTTGTCACCAAACACCATGCTTGTCTTGGTCTTCCCTTCTCACCACTATTCAGAGGGTCGTGGGATTCACTTCACCCCTGTGGGCTTCACACAAAAAATCCACATGTATCACAACTGGTCCAAATGGCTCACAAACAACACCCCCACAGTGTGGACAGGAGCACCCCAAGAATTAACCAATCACTTGTCCGCAGCCAGAAGCCCCGCCCCCGGGCAGAGCAGCGCTCTCCATTCCAGCCCTGGTAACAGTGACACACAAACTCTTCTCTCATTTTGTCCTCCTGCCAACGTCTCAATTGCCCCCTCACCAGCATTCGGGTTTGGTTGCCCTCTGCTACTGTTTGGATCTGGAAGGTGTCAGGGCTGAGGTGCAAATAGCTGTCTGAGTCCATCCATCGGCGAATGCAGCGGCCGTGGCTGTTGCAGATCTTCTGGCTGCAAAGTTTGGTCGCCATGGTCACGTTGACAATATAAGGGCCTAAGGTGCTGTTCAGGTAGTCCTGAATCTTTAAGCAGTTGGTCTGTGAGGCAAACAGTTATTACAAGAGTTAATAGCTACAAATGCCAGAAAGTCTGTGATGCAAAACTAAATAAATCTATTAGAAAATACTGGAATTTAATTGTATTGGGGACTTGTTTATTCCTATTTGACTAGCGCTTAAAATGTCCTAATTGAGGCTGGGGTACCGTGGAATTGAAAAATAAAATAAAATAAAAATAATAATTTATTATTTATACCCCGCCCATCTGGCTGAGTTTCCCCAGCCACTCTGGGCGGCTTCCAACTGAATATTAAAAACAACACAGCATTAAATATTAAAAACTTCCCTAAACAGGGCTGCCTTCATATGTCTTTTAAAAGTAGGATAGTTGCTTATTTCCTTGACATCTGATGGGAGGGCGTTCCACAGGGCGGGCGCCACTACTGAGAAGGCCTCTGCCTGGTTCCCTGTAACCTCACTTCTGGCAATGAGGGAACCGCCAGAAGGCCTTCAGTGCTGGATCTCAGTGTCCAGGCTGAACAATGCGGGGGGGCGCAACACTCCTTCAGGTATACAGGACCGAGGCCACAAAATCCTCACAAAGGGGTTGATTCTGCCTTAAAATTATTCCCTTAGCATAACATGGGAGGGTCTGTGACAGGAGAGGTTTTGTAGTTCATTCTGTAACTTAAATATAGCACCTGAACACTGGCTGCATACCAATGCCTAGGCTAAAAGTTCTGATGACAGTGGCAAATCTGTATCGGGGGTGCAGCATTTCAGACTGTAGGGAAAGGGCTGTTGTTTTTTAAATACCCCTTGCATATCAGGAGCTAGGATGTCAACGAAAAGACTAGTCTAGAAACCTTCTCCCTGACATTTTTTTTTTACACGCAAGGAATTTGTGTATCTGCAGGTGTGCATATACAGAAGAGCAAGCAGCAGTGTGTGAAGTTAGAACATTTTAAATACCCCATGGTACTCTCTGCTAGTCTTTTAAGTAGCCAGTATACAAAGTAGAACCTCAGCTTTCTCCCTTTGCCTATCAACCTGATGCTAAACAATAAACAAGAGAGATGAAAGAAAAGAATGAGTAAGAAAAGCAGCCTCAAGGGCTGCTGTTAAAATTACCCGGTTGCGAGAATACTCTGCGTCTCCCCAGAGTACAATGCCGTGAGCCCCCATGGCTGCAGCCTGCCCAATGGTGTACACCAAGTCTGTCTAGAACAACAGAAACCAGCACACAATAATTTGCAAGTTTACGGTAAATACCTAAGCCATTTCTAGTGGATGTCGGGCACCAGAATATATTTGGTATAACGTTTCTCATAGAACTGTTCCCCATACATACAAAGATCTGAGTCAGTTGGCTTATAAAGAAAGGAAGCTTCTACATGAGTTTATAAATCATGATGCTCAATTGAATAAACACAGTTACGAATCTGGGTTTGACTTCTCGTTCTGAAGCTTTGGGACAAAGCCTTCTAGATATTGTTGGACTTCAACTCCAGCCTGCATGGCCGTGGTCGGTACAATGAGAGTGGTAATCCAATAAGATCTGGAGGGTCCAGGTCCAGGTTAGCCATCTTGCTTCAAGACATTTACCAGTATTTCTCTTTGTTCAACCATGAGGGCTACAAACTTACAGGCAATTCACACACCACTTGTATGCAATCAAGCCCTCTAATGCATGTTTTTCAGAAGTGGTCAGTACAGGCAGCAAGGGCTGGGAAAGAAGGGCCAAGAGTATTGGTAGCAATTCCCAGCTGTTCATTAAAGCTTTAGCAAGGGCACCACACTCCACTGCTGCCCTTCTCTTTGGTACTGCCCCCATGGATAAGCGAGTTGCTGGCAATTTCCAGATCCCATCTCCTTTTGAATTAAAAGCAAAGACCATCAGGAATCTGACATTCGCTCGCAGTTTGGATATCCTCTATTCCTGCTGTAGTCCAGAACAAACACCCAAGCTGTGGATTGTGTTGTGTCCAGTGCTGCAATAATGGGACTCTGCTCAACACAATAGGACATCCTATCCTCTCCCTGCATGTGCCCCCCCAAATGCTCTGGAAGGTCCTCTGGGTGGATTTTGAGGGCGCATGGGGGCTGCAGAGGAAAGGAGAAGGAAGTTCGATTGAGCAAACAGAAGCCTGTTGCATGAGTAGAATGGCACCACTGTATACAGCCCAATATGGCCACTGCTGATGCTCAAATGGCTAGACAGGAATATCAGTCTCACTTGATGCAAATGACACTGCACAGTGTAAGGGAAGACTGGTGTGTGTGTGTGTGTGTGTGTGTGTGTGTGTGTGTGTGTGTGTGTTCATGGAGCATGAGTAGGAGTAAGTTTATTGTCAAACCATAAACCTAATCCATTTCGCTTTCTGTGCAACAGAAGCGGTTTTTTGTGAAACAGTAAAATTTCCAGTCCTGAAGAGAGATGGAATAACATTTCCCAACACAGTGCGCACGCGCACACACACACACACACACACACACACACACTTTAAACATTTTTATGACTGAGTATTACACCACCATAGAAAATCAAGATTCCTAATGGATCTCTACTCCTGCCACAGGGCCCAAAATATTTGAGAAATGCTCATGCAGACACACTTAACTGGCACGTAGTTGGAGGGGGAAAAAACCATGGCAAGCATGGCCAGTAAAGTGGTGTGAAATCTGAGTGCAGGTATTAAATGTTCAACATTAGTGCCATGTGTATCAGATTTAATAGCGTATGTTGAGAAGGGATGTTCACATTGTGAAGGAAGAATGTGGTGTGTGTGGTTTTGTGTGTGTGTGTGTGTGTGTGTGTGTGTGTGTGTGTGTGAATATTGGAAGTGTCATCTCTTCCAACCACTTGTAATAGTTACATTACAAAAAAGGATGCCATTCATCGTGGAGTCACTTTAGATGAAGAGGGTATTGAAATGTTTGCAATAAATATTGTGCTTTAATCCAAACAAAATAGGTCTCTTCCAATAGCCCTCTCACCCTCTATTTGGTTGCATCACCATGGCCAGGAGTGAAGTTGGTGGCAACTCACACAGTCCTGAGATAAACTCAGAAATCAACTAGCACCTTATCTCTTTTCCACAAGTCTCCTTCCTTCACTGGCTACCATTGATCAAGAGCTGTAACTAAGACTCAGACGTGTTAGCAACCTCGCTGAGCAGTAAATCTACTGGGCCTCAAAGCATGGACACTACACACAAACACACCCACACACACTCTGCAGTTTAGGAGCAAGGTGGGGAAGATAGTAAGTATCTCACCTGAGACAACTCCTTCAGCGTGTAGGTGTAGAACGGCCTGGCATACACAAAGACAGGGAGGGAATGTTGAACAGAAGGCAGCTCCGCCACTCTCAGGGCTTCCCCCACTTTGGCCCACACAAACTTCTTCCCTTGCGGAGAGGTCCTCAGCGCCTCCTCTATATAGATGGAAGGGTAGAGGGCTTTGCTGTTCTCCCAGAGCCAGATAAGCTCGTTGTTGCGCTGCACTTCCAGCGGAGGGCAGTGCCCTGTGAAGTTCTCAAAACTATCCAAATAGTGGTAGTTGTAGCACTCTGGGAAGAGGTAGTAGCCCCACCAGCCCTGGGGGCGGAGAGAGCGGGCCAGCTGCAGGGTCTTAGACATGAATTCCTGGGCGGCCGTCTCAAATTCCCACTTAGCCTGCACTTCGGCCTGGGCGTCCGATAAATGGCGATTCTTTTGCCTGACGAGCTGGACAGACATGTTCCGATAGACATTTTTTTTGTCCCAGTTCCTGACCCACTGGGGCCTCCAGTTCTCCCAGTCTATCACAGAGAGGCCCGCAAAGGAGCTGGAGGGCATGGCTGCCGCCAGGTCGCTCTCCATCTGCTCCAGGTGCCTTGTCAGGCTGGCGTTCTGAGGGCAGCCGCCATTGACGGCAGTGGGCGGCACCGTTGTGTTCAAGTAGTAGGGATAAAAGCCCAGCTGGTCGTAGTAGAAGATTGTGACGTTGTCGCCCACAAAGGCTTCCCGGGCATTCGCCAGGATGCTGTAGGAGTCCAAGCGGAGGGGCACCCCATAGGCAGCCGAGCACCGGGCGGTTGGTGCATTCCAGGCCACCAGAAAGGGGCTCTTTTTGACAATGGGAGGCAAGGACGGCTTCAGGTTGGGAGATGCCACAGGCAGGTCTGGGAATAAGAGCAGGAGCAGCACGAGGGCATGGCGGCTGAAGGGCTGGCACAGCCTCAAGGGTGCGGATGCCCACACAGGTGGCCCAGCTGAGCACGAGGGTGCTGCGTCACATGCAGTGCTGCAGGAAAGACAGAAGAGGCCCATCAAGAGTTACATGAGCATGGTGCTTACTGGCCAGGTGTTGTAAAACAAACCCAACCGTATTCCAATCTGAAACTTCAGTTAACAGCTGACAAATCAGTTTCCCCGTGCAGCAATGTTCGGAGTTCCCCAGGCGAATTTTGCTACTGCCGCGGGTCCAATTTGTGGGATGGAAGCACCCAAAATGCTAAGTAAATGGGTTAATGCTCACAAGAGCTATAGAAATCTGTACTGTCACATACCCCAAGGCAGTTATTTCAGTTGGTACAGTTATGGCAGTTAGTCTTTCCTGTGAGAGCAACTGAACTGTTGTGTTGCTGACTGTCTCAGAGTTAGTCTGTAACAGTATTTATCTTAGATATGTAAGATGTACAGTGGTACCTCAGTTTAAGTACTTAATTCATTCTGGAGGTCCGTTCTTAACCTGAAACTGTTCTTAATCTGAAGCACCACTTTAGCTAATGGGGCCTCCTGCTGCCGCCATGCCGCCGGAGCACAATTTCTGTTCTCATCCTGAAGGAAAGTTCTTAACCTGAAGCACTATTTCTGGGTTAGCGGAGTCTGTAACCTGAAACATATGTAACCCGAGGTACCACTGTATTAGCAATGTAAGTTAACACCTACCTGCGTTGTATATTTTAGTTTGCAAGTTGCAAGTACATTAAGTAAAAGTTATACATTGTTTCAACTTTAAAAGAGCATGTCTTGGATAGTTTTTGGGGAAAGCAAAGTGATTAAAGGGTCAAACGCCCCAGGCTCTCTTCCACATAACTCTGTAAATGGGAGTTTAATTCCCCCACAATTGCAGGCCCAATTGCAGAAATCTACGTGGAGATTTCTGGACACCAGGTTGGCAATTGACATCTCCATCAAGCCAGCTAACTTGTGTGCAGCAAAAGACAAGCACCTTGCTCTTCTGTGCGAACCATGAACCCTTTGCTGGGCATCTTAGTCCTCCATCATCCCATCAAGGAAAGTCAGTGTAGGGCTGAGTGCAGCTATATTTGACTGCATTGCAGCCTTTCCACAAGTCACCCAAATGGAACTCAGATCACAGTTTAAAAACTTCTGCCTTAGCCCACAGTTAATACTATTTCCATTTCCCCTGTGTGTGTCTTTCTCCTTCTTGCATACTGCGACAAATGAACTGTTGTAAGAGCAAAGCTACAGTCAAGCAAAGTAGTTGAGATCACAGAATCGTAGAACTGTAACAACTCCCTGGCAAACAGACAAGCGCAACCTAAGTTTAAGCTGCCATTTGGCGCAACTAACTGAGTTTCTAACACTGCACAGAGTGTGACTGCTCCCCAGTCATCCCAAGGCTGATCCATTAGGGCAAGTGGGGCACTGCCCCACCATGCTTAGCCACCGCCTGCCTGCCTGCCCCCTTATTTGCAAACAGTCTAATGGTTGACACTGGCTGCCAGCAACCTCCTTGCTCTTAGAACCCAGACAGAGGAAGATGGGGCAAAATTAGAATTAGTTTGCTCTGCCTGTCTTTGGCCCTGGCTCAGCCTACTGTTGGCCACTCTGCCTCCTGCCTCACTAACTAGTGCTATATATGTAAAGCCTTCTTTATCATAGATGTTTTCATCTGACAGCCACGTTACAATCATAGAACTGTAGAGTTGGAAGGCAGTGAATGCAAACCTCCAAGGAAGGAGAGCCTGACCACCCTTTGTGGGAGTCTGTTCCACTGTCAAACAGCAATTGCCGTCAGAAAGTTCTTCCTTTTGCTTGTGAGCATCACAGAGCCTCTGAAGACTCCAGCTGCAAAAAGCACAAATGAAACCTTGCCCCTTCCCTTGTTTTTGTCTGACATCCCAGGGTCAGGGGTCAAAAGCAGGCTGGGTAGGCAAGCTCAGGACAATGGGAGAGTGGTGGCTTTTTAAGGGCTCCATTCTCTCCAAATCAGGTCTGAAAGGAAAGCTGCCTTTTTGTTAATTGCCGAGGCTGCAAGAGGTTTCCCTCAAGCTAATTTGCAGAGTAATTCAATTTGCAGCATACATGAGGGAGGGAAGGAGAGCTGCTGCTGCTGCTGCTCCTCCTTAGAGGCCACCCGGCTCCAGGGTCACAAATCTGCTCCCAGTGCTATTTATCCAAGTGCAGGGTAAATGGTGGCCTCGCTTTGCTGTGTCGCTATAGTCTTGTCTGTTTTGTCATTAGCAGTTTTCTCTGTTTAAAACAGGGATGGGGAACCTGCATTAGCAAGACTCCAGCTCCCATCAGCCCCAGCCAGCATGACTAGTGGTCAGGAATGATGGGAGCTTGAGTCCAACAACCGACCTAGAGGGCCACAAGCTCCCTAGCCCAGTTTAAAATTTAATCCATTGATTTAAAACAAAAAACAAAGCAAAACCCTGGTGCAACGTTTGGGTTTATAAAATAACGTTCTGAATCGAAGGCCCCAGAAGCTCCAGTTTGTTGTTGGCACATTCAGGGTGCTCCCTTCCCCCTCCCACCACTGCAAGCATCCCGTTCTCCCCTTCTCATGCTCCCCAGCTCAGTGCGGCCAATTCCACCAGGAACTGAGTAGTCACATTAACCTCATTCTGCATAGGCCACAGAGCAGACATCTGATGATTACAGCTTTCAATCATTGCTGACCTGCATTAGAGCCTAGTATTTCCCTGGAGGTGAAGCGCTTCTTAGTCAAATGCATTACCCCACTAATGTCCAGAGCTCTCAGAAAACCTTGGGATAACATGGCAGGGCAGAAGCAGCATGAAAGCCAGAAAGTTTTTAACATTTGATAAGATAGGGGAGAGGAACAAAGTGCCTCCATGTGAGCTTTTCCAGAGCGGGGAATCAGAGGCTTATTGAGGGACTGGTGTGGGGACAGAATATCAACCAGAATGAAGGCTAGAAAGAGGCCTCTGGGTGGGTAGGAGCGAGCGGAGTGTGCCCAGCCTGAAACTCTGCACATGGGCCGAGGATGGCGGGAGGGAGGCTGGGCAGGTGGCACAGAAAAATAAAAGGCAGTGGTGGTGGTAACGCTGCTGTACAGGGAGGTCCCAATTCAGATCCTGCCTGACTGCTGAGCTAGCCATGTGGCCACTCATCATCATGTAAAGGAGGAGGAAAGGCAGGGTGAAAAGTGATGATGCCATAGTGCCTGGAAGGAAAAATCAAAATCTTCTTTTCCTCTTCCTGTCTCCTCCCTATTTATTCTTCCCATAATCTCCATCAGAACTTTCATCCAGACCTGAAAAGGCCCTGAAGGTGTATTTGCATATTTAGAAGGGGAAATGCCAAAAAAGCAATCATAATGGGAGTTCAGTGGCTTTTTCAGAGAAGATGACCAGAAAATAGGAAGCAACAGCCAAACCACCAATTAACTTACATGGGGAGCAGAGTGCCTGTAAATGGGCCTTCCTTTTTCCTGCTTCTGTCTGTGGTTTTGATTTCCCAGATAAATCCTATAAGCCACTCAGCATCTCTCCAGCCCCTGGATCTACAGTGAAATCAACAAAAATCACAAGCTCGCAGCAGCGCCAACGTAGTGTGCCATGCTGCCCTCTGTTTAAGGACAGCAGCACCACTTTCACTGAGCAACCCAGGAGCAGAATAAGCTTCCCCCCCCCCAAGCTGTAAAGGAGAAGTTGCTTTTATCTGAACCCAAGCTTCAGAAGCACTAACTAGACCTCCAGGGAAGATTAAATGGCAACACTGGATACAGAGCTAAGATTTCCTTCTGGAGAGTCAAAGCTCTCAGTGCAGCAGATTGTATGGGAGGGAGCGGGGGGGGGGGAGTTTGTTCCCAAAAGAAAGACTTCCCCCCTCCTCTCTAAGCAGTGGGGATGGAGAACAAACTATAATTAAATACTACCTAGCCTTCGGTCTCAGTGGCATAGCAATTCACCCACTTAACTCCCAAGACATAATTTACATCTCAGGAGTGTTCCTAAACAGTGAGTAAATCTACCAGAGGGATCTACTCCAGGGAAGCCATGAAAACAGCATTTAAATACTTGCCAGCTAGTTTCTTCTCCTCACCGGGGTAGTGTATGTGATTCACATCCCATGCACCAATTTTATTTAATAATGCACTAATATTTAATTATAGTGGTTCCCCCCCCTGAAATGTTCAAAGTGCTTCTCATGTATCTCAGTAATCCTTATAGCGCCCCTGTAAGTGCTGGCATTATTATCCCCATTTCGCAGATTGAAAGCGAAGACTGAGAGGAGGGCACGCCTAAGGCCACCCAGTGAGCTCAGAGCTTAAGGAGATTTCCTGCTCATAATTCATGCTCTTGCTACTGTAGATGCCAACTCACTTAAGTTCTGAGAAGGCTGCTGGAAGGATGCCAGGCAACTTTGTGGCAGAGCGATAAACAGGATAACATGGTGCTCCCTAGTGTGCCAATGCATACATATGCATGTTCAGATGTCTTACACAGGTAAAGAGGTATTCGGGGGAGGGGACGGATTTGTGATGCTACTCTTGGGATCTTTATTGGAGAGGGCAGACAAAATTGCATTTGTTTGATAACCCAGATTAATTTAGGGGAAAATTTTAACACAGACCAATCTTAGTGTGCTTGTTCCAGAGAGCCAGCAATAACCACACTGCTGCCTAGTTGTGATATTTATTTGTAAATCAACAGAGGTTTAAATGATAATATGACAATATAAATGAGTTAAAAACAGCATCGTGGCTTGAAATGCCACTGCAGAAACATGCCAAAAGGAAAGGGTTGGTAATGCCTCCACTGCCAAGCCCATCACCTCTTCCTGGACCACTCAATTCCTGTTGCAGAAATGGCTCATGGATGATGCTAGAGGCATGTAATTGCAGGGGAAAGAGAATACTTTGCTACAGGAAAGTGAAAGAACCAGAAAAGGGGGCCATGGGGGTTCACATGCAAAGTTGTACTTTCCCTGTCTTGTAAGAGCCAGATTATTTGTGTACAGTGGTACCCCGGGTTACGTACGCTTCAGGTTACAGACTCCGCTAACCCAGAAATAGTACCTCGGGTTAAGAACTTTGCTTCAGGATGAGAACAGAAATCGGGCTTTGGCAGCGCGGCGACAGCAGGAGGCCACATTAGCTAAAGTGGTGCTTCAGGTTAAGAACAGTTTCAGCTTAAGAACGGACCTCCGGAACGAATTAAGTACATAACCAGAGGTACCACTGTACTTCCAAGGTGGAGCCTACACACAGATTAAAAAATGCTGTGAAAATGCTTTAAAAAAACAACACGTTTTGAAAAATACTTTGAATTTGGCATAGCTCACGGTCGCCATCTTGTGTCACATTTGTATATTGCACTTTACAACATATTCAAATCAACTTATTTGCAGCTGTATAGCTGAGTCCCAAGTCTTATGTGGAGTTGATGGGAACTGAACCGGAGGCCTTCAGCACAGAAAGCAGATGTTCCACCACTGAGTCGTGGCCCCTTCTCTGTGTGCAGTTACAAGAGCAGCCAGAAGGACTTGCTCCCAGTGTAACAGCAGCCTGGGGGAGAGGAAGAACCTTCCCTGGGATCATAGAACTGTAGATGGTGGTCATGGATAGAGCCCACCATGCTGCAATCCTGGCGAGTCCCCCCCCCCACCAGCTGTTTTAAGGTTTTGCACAAACATGCGCCTTCAAGTGACAGTTTCAGCATCATGCGCACTTCCATCTCAAGGCAAAAGTTCCCATGCCAATCATCGTTAATTATAAAATTGCTATTCTACAAAACGTGCATAGGGCTGTGCCAAAACCATTGTTGCAGGAGTCTACAGTGAAGTCATCCCTAAATCCTGGCCTGTGCCAACTCTCCCCTTTCAAACAAATTAATGAGAAAATTTATTGTGAGGAAAAATAAGAGGCCTTGTGATAGAATGGCAGTTGTATTACTGGTGCCATAGCAGCAAACCAGTCTTTTGTGCTAATGTAACTTCCTGGGCCAAGTTTACAGTTACAACACAAACCTACAGGTTGTCATAATAATTGCTCTGCCATAATGGCCATTAACTATTCCTGCCAATTCTGTGTGGGTCCACTGACCCTCAGGGGCCTCATGTTGAGGCACTTAGTTCTGATGGCCGTTAAGTGGATCCCATACAATGATATATAGGAGGGTGTGTGTTCAGCATCAGTTGCTCTTTAGAGAATGGTAGCATCAATGCTCTCGGGGCAGCTATTGATTCTTTACGCTGTAAATCCAGGTGGAGTTTCTGGAGAGACTATGACAGATACAGAAGACTGCCTCCCGTATGATCCCATTTTCCATAAAGCTCTTAGCTCATCGGACATTGCCCTCAGCCATCCTTTTAAAAGAATTAATATTGCATTTGTGCCTGAAAATACAAGAGCATCATACTGAAAACTAGGTAACAGTAAGTATTCTCAGGTGTAGAATATAGCAAAAATCTGAACGGTATGAAAACTTTGTGAAGAAACTTTGTAAGAAAAACAAAAACACTCCCCCCCCCCCGTGCTAGGGTAGCATCCTGCCTGCCAGATGAGTGCTTGGAAATTGCTTGCTAAAGAATAAATTAGGACATGATCCAGCAAAGGTTAAGGACTCAGGCAACCACACATGTCAAACAGAGCAGGATCACTGGTGTAATGCAAAGAATAAAGAAAAAACAAGATATATTTGATGCCTTTGAAAACATTTTGCGTTCTTTCTGAGTTTACTCCTCTCACCACCATCACATTCTATTTATTCTTCACACATTTCCAGCATTTTCTGGGCTTGCAAGAATGTAAATAACAAATATTCAATTATCAATGTTTGAAGCAAGGGATGCATTGAATTCCATGAAAGTGAGGGGGGGCACACTTAGGTAATGCTAAGCATCTCCATGTCTGTAAATGAGGGTCCTGTGAAGTTTGTATTTTATTTTCATAGATTCTGGTCTCCCTCTGAAGTAAAAGGCAGAGAAATTAACACTACAAAACAGGAATTTACTCACAACAATGCTACAGTTTAAACATTCAAAACTGCTTTTAAAAATTGGAGCTGTTTACCAAATTTATAGGGGGACGCAAGTAAGGCGTGTGTATGTGTGTGTGTGTATACGTAAGAATTGTTCTCTCTCATTTTTATCCATTTCATGGCAAATAAGAGGCAGGCTATTTTACCCCAGTCATTTAACAATTGCATTTCAAAGGGAAGGAAGTCACAAAATTCCAGAAGCTCTACAAACTACAATTATCCATTAAATAAGCAGTAGGACAAGCCACTGAAAGAATGCGATCAGAAAGTGAGACATAGATTCTCTTTCCTGGATGTTCCAACATTAGACTATAGGAGTAGAGGGGAAGTACAGATACTTTAAAAGCAAGGAAGCAGCAATTTTCCAAAGGCTTCAGATATCCTGGCTGCTTGCATCAGAAGCAGAAAGCTTTAATTCGCCAAGCTCCTTCTGTGTCTTCATTCCATCAGCCACTTTTACGAATGAAGAGAATGGGAACCCACTCTGATTTTAAAAGGCAGGCTTTCGGAAGACTCAAGAGCCTGTGGCAAACTTGCATCTCTGCAATTCATGACTTCAAACCTCCCCCACCCCCCAATGTCCATGTGAGCGGTTGGATTAAAGATGAGGCTCTGGCTGCTGCTAGCTCTGACAGGTGAATTTCCAGCGCAGCCCTAATGGATTTCCCACCTCTTTCCCAAAGAACAATACAAAAACAACTGCTCAGCCAAACAAAAGAAAACATGTGGGGAGGGGCACCTACCTGAAGAGTTTTGCAGCCATGGGACCGAGCCACCTCCTCCTGGCCCCTCCAGTGCTCTGTCTGCCTCCTAAGAGTCAGGCTCAGACCTGGGAGATGAGGGCACCTGCTAAGCCAGCTCCCTCAGTGGGTCCCCTCTGGCTAGGACCAAGCCCTCTATTTTCTCAGGCTGCTCAGGGTGCCTCAGTGCCTCTCGCCTGCATCCCTGCCAGATGCATTTGCACATCAGTTTTGTGCTCAGAGACACCCAGGAGGTGGTTCCCTAGACCAAGGGACCCGGAAGGGAGGGGGAACTACCTGTGGCTGCTCTCCCCTGCATCTGAAGTGGTACAGCCCATGTCTGTGTGCTCTGTGGACAGCTGTGTTTATTGTGAGCACCTCCTCCAGGCTAACCTCGTGCTCGAGTGCCGTGTGTGCTCATTCAGTCAAACAGAAAGCTCGCCGGCGCTCGACCCCGTGAGAAAGGACGGGCGGGCAGCGGCAGCGGCAGCCACTTTTGTCCTGTCTTCACAGCCTCTCTGAGCAGACGGCAGCAGCCTTGCCCTTTGTAGCTCCCTGGTTTTCATTTGCTCCGATGCATTTTACAGCCCCAAAGCAGCTGTGATGTGCAAAGGGACTCAGCGGGCTGCCAAGAGAGACAGTCGCTCCGAAGTTCCAAACCGAATAGGCTGCGCTTGCCAGTTCGGAACACGAGTGCTAGGCGGCGTGTTAACTTGCAAACTTTGGAGAGGGTGGCATTACAGGGATGGCCAACTCCCAAGAGACTGCGATCTACTCCAACTGGCAGTGATCTACCCCACGCCCCCTTTTGAGGGGTTCAGGTCAAAGTTGTTGAGCTTTTTTCTGAGAGGAGAAAAAGCAGAGTTTCTTAGGCATGCAGGGCAAACTTTTTGAGCTTCTTTGGGGAAGCCAGTGATCTACAATGGACATTCAAGGGTCTACTGGTGATCTGATCAAGATCTACCTGTTGGACATGCCTGGCCTAAGGCATCTGGAGCCTGAAGCAAACTACATAATCACATACACACACACCCTGCCAGGGAAGAAGGGGTGAGTGGAAATCTACATCAGAAACTACGGAGAAAGGAATAAAGATCTACATCAGGATCTGCTGTCCCTGTGGGTCCTGCCACCCTAGGCGATTGCCTCACCTTGCCTCATGTGGGCCAACTCTGACAACAGGTCTGAGACTTTAAGTCCCAGGATCAGTTAAGATAAGAATCGGAATGTATGTTTTTTAAAGGAAAATCTTTGTCTAGAATTCATGAGCCCAAACAAGCTTACACTGCTCTTCTGCTACTGCACGACAATGAGGTTGTCTTGGGAATGTGTCAGACAGTCTTTTATAGGTTGTCCCTACCCTCTCCAGAAACAGTAGATCATTCATAGGATGGTCCCAAAAGGAGGAATATTCTGGAGGTAGATTCTGTCAGAGCTACTGCACATGTTAGGATTAGGTAACCAGAGAGGTCGCCTTCATGCCCTACTTGTGGGACCCCTAGTAGTATCTGGCTGGCCATTGTGCAAAATGGGATGCAGGACTAGATCGATTGTCTGACTTAGCAGGGCTCTTCTTAGGTACACCTAAACACAGGTGCAGAGCAAGAAAGGCTACTGAATCTGCTCTAGAAAGCCAAGGTATAGATTTTTAAGTGTTGGCCCTGGTGGGGTGGGGGTGAGGGAGAAGACCCCCGCTGCTTCAGAGAGCAAAATGTCCCAGACTGGCACCGAAAACTAACTACAACCCCACTTTTATATTGCTTTCTGACCCTGGGACCTGCTTAAATGGAATGTCTTTCCCTAGCTCAGTTTCAAAACTGCCTCCATGCCTTAGCATTTCTGGGAGGACCAAATGGTGCAGGGTGGGAATCAAGCCCAAACCTTCCAACGAATTTCAAGTAGGCAACTGAAGCAAAACTGGCAGGAAACAACGGCCAGATATTTCACAACTGGCTGTCTGGATCAGAGAAACGGCGCTTGACTAAAGGCTACCTTAGCCCATTGCCAGTCCCCCGAGGCATCAGGTGCCATCTGGATGGAGGGAAAGAACAGCGCAGCATAGAGGAAGAGGAGTGGTCAAACGGCTCTGCCAGAGATTCCCAGCACATGTAATGGTGCTATACTCCATTAATGACGAATCATAATACGTTTGCTCCACCACAACAGGAAGAAAGGCGCATCCCTCCCCTGCAGTGGTGCCTATTGGGCAAGAGCCTCTGGGGCAGAAATCCAGGGCCTCACTCTGCAGAATGAGTAGCCCCCCCCCCAATAAAGCACACAGAGCGTAGGACTGGCTTAGGACATTCTGAAGTAATACACATTACCATAGCAAAGTAATACAGAAAAATACAATGCATAAAAAACCTCAGTGAGAACAACAGCTATTTTATATGGTTTTCACTTATGTCTTTTACATATTATACCTTTATTGTATATTTCTTTGGGGCTAAAAGGTGGTTTATCAATACACCATACCATACTATTTACAGAGGGGGTGAGTGGAAGACAATACAGTCCAGAGTCTAAAGCTACCTAACTGCTCTGCTGCCTCTCTTCAAGGCATAACAGCAGCCCAAAAAGCAACCCAAAGCATGAATGAATACATTATGACAGCATTTTAGTCTACCTTGCTTCACCTAGTGGCTACACACAGGAAATTGGTGAAACAAACACCACCAGGCTGAAAGATTGACAGGCCAAATAGTGGAGCATAGGCATGCATCTCTAAATCTCCTTAAAATATTGGGTCTCTCCCACCCCCCTTTCCCCCTCAGTTTAATATTCTCTTGTTACACAGGTTGTTACACAGATCAGTGTGAGTTTCCAGAATGGCTGATTTTTCTACAATCTGCCATGTTGGCACAAGGAAGGATAGTCCATATCTCAGCTAGTGATCAGGGCCAGCCCGTGACATTTTGCTGCCTGAGGTGAAGCAACAAATGGAAACCCCTCCCCACTGGTCAAGGTTCACATCACCAAAGAGGGGCCAAGTTATTTTGGCACCTGAGGCAGAGAATCCCACAAGTGCCTCTCAAGCTCCTTGGCAGTAAAAGTGCAGTCATAATAAATTAAATAGCTGACAATTTGCTGGCTTTTCCTGACACAACCCAAATCAGCTGCTCAAGGCTGCCGCTTTCCTCTGCCTAATGGTAGGGCCAGCCCCGTTAGGCATCAATATTTGTGCAATGCTTCAGTGGAAATGCAAAGGGGCAAATTCCTTATGCTTAAACAGTTAATGTGTGCCTGGTGTGCCTATTCTCCAAAAGCATGTATATACTCTGCAAATCCTTGTGCGGCGGTGGTTTGGTATATGCGTGCAATTGTTCAAATTTACTCTTTAATTAAAAACCCAAGCTTGCCACTCCAGCAGATGTAGGAAAAACAGGAAGTGGTCTGTTCTGGAACGGCAAGTAACAAAACAAAGTGAGCGTGACAAAAGTGTGTGGGTGTGGACCCAGGCGTAGGCATAACTGAAACAACACTTCGGCGATGTGTCCCGCTCAGTTTGCTAGTCCCAAAGGATATCTAGCATATGAGAGAATTGGGGAAACCTGACCCAAACGGCTTCTTGGTCATTCTGATCAGAAAACTAGGAGTCATGCTCTACAGAAGAATCACAAGAGATTGCAACATGGTGAATCAAGAGAGTTATTAAAATGAGTGCGCAAGGACAGAAAAATCTGCACTTTGGGCCAGCTCTTTTCCTGAACCGTATTAAGAAATTTAGGGCCAAGACTATAACACAGAAACAGTTAGGTTGGTGAGGCTGATTGGTTTAAACCAGCTAATTAATACTAACAAGTTAGAAGACTCACTACGGATGTATGGGGAGGCACGCTTTAAGTTGCCAATTCTACATATGATAAGGCTCCTGTATCTGTTAACAGTTGTGTACAAAGGAGAACTTTGACAGATGTAATTTCTCTTAACTTAACTATGGCAGAAAAGCCAGGCCTGCTACAAAACTCCATCCCATGCAACAATTAAATGGCACAGAACCCATCTCGTGCAAGATCTGTCAACATTTTACATTCCTGTTGTCTTCCTGTAGTTCTCACAGTTATCAGTGCAGATGGCTTGACTGTCACAAATACTGGCGAGTGACAGGCAGACATCTGGAGGCTAGCAAGTGCTGCTGCCAATCCCAAAGTCTTTCATTTCACCAGACAGTTTCCCCTGGTCCTCAGCTGTCGAGACTCAGGCTAAAGGGCTGGTGATAATTTGGCTCTGCTGGGACGGTGCTCATTCCAAAGCTTTGCCTCCGAAAGCAGCTCTTGAATATGCTGAGTTAAATGATAATCCCCATGAACCGTTGGGAATTGCAATTTCCCGAAGCATATACAGTCCCATCCCACCTGCTGTGGTTCGTTTCACAATCCAGCAAGATCGAAACGGTAGCTATTTGGTTTTTTCCCTTGGGTACCCGATTTGCTCGCGGTTCTCGTGAAGCAAAACAGACTTCAAAACATTTTTGACAGCAGAAGACGCGGGAGTGGGGGAGAGAAGGCATGTACAGTACAAGTTCAGCAGAGGCAGTTTGAAGCTGCAAGAATCCAAGAACTACTCCAGGGCTGCTGCTGCTTTTCCTCCAATGGAATCCAAAAAAAGGGGTGGGGAGGAAATAGCGCCACTATCCCCTTTTAAAAACACAATGGAAAATACCACCTGCTATACAAACAGTATGATTAATTTAACTAATGGATTATGAGAATATTTAGTGTTTTGGAGCAATCTAAACACTTTGCATAAATTTGCTCAGTTATTCTTCCAACCTACCTGTAAGGTACCGTATTTTTCATCCCATAGGACGCACCTAGTTTTTTTGGGGGGAAATAAAGGAAAAAAAATTTTCCTTTATTTCCCCCCCAAAAAGCAGGTCGGAGAAACCGAACCAGGTCGAGGAACAGTGGGATGGCGGCGCTGCGCCTCCCTGCTGTCCCCCGAGCTTGTGGGGCTGGCCGATGTCTGCCCAGCGCGAGGGGCGCTCTGATTCAGGGCGCCTTGCCCGCCGGGCGGCAGGCTTCTATCCGCAGCATGGGGAGCCCTGTGGGGAACTCCTGCAGGGCTCCCCACGCTGCGGATGTGTTCCCGAAGCACCGGGCGCCCTGAAAGCAGAGCGCCCGACGCTCTGGGAAGCAGGCTGCTATCCACAACCTAGACATCCCTGTGGGACCTCCCACAGGGCTACCTAGGCTGCAGATGTGTTCCCGAAGCCTGGAGAATGAGATGGGTCGGTGCGCACCGACCCCTCTCGCTCTCCAAGCTTCAGCGAAAGCCTGCACTCGCCCCATAGGACGCACCCAGATTCCCCCTTCATTTTTGGAGGGGAAAAAGTGCGTCCTATAGGGCGAAAAATACGGTAGGTTTGCAGCATCCCTGTATTGTGGATCATGCTTTCCCCAAGGTTTGGCACATCATTAGCGGCAGTAGTGCAATTTGAATCAGGGAGCTAGCTTTACAAAGGGGCCAGAGTTCAGTACGCCTAGCTTTACAAAGGAGCCGGAGTTCAGGGCCAGAGGCACATGTCATGGATGCTGAATGTCTCAGGTTCACTCCATTGACAAGTCTCAGGCAGGAAGGCTAGAAAAGAAGTTCAGTTGCAGCCCTGGTCAGTGGTGGGTAGAACATAGATTGGGATTGACTGGGTGGTTTGCAGTAGGATTGGCAAGTAAGAATGTAAGGAGGACTCTGTTGGATCAGACCAAAGGCCCATCTAGGCCAGCCTTCTGTTCTCATAGTAACCCATCCAGATACAAAAAGCCTGCCCTGAATGCAATAGGCCCCTCTCCCATTCTCATTCCCCATTATTCAGAGGGATATCGACAGTGATAATGGGAGCCAATATTTAACCACCGGAACTTGTAATGCGTGGTTGATTAATCCTCCATGAATTTGTTTTAAACCAAGTTGGTGGCCATCACTACATCTTGTGGTAGCTGTTGCTGGATGGTTTCACAACAGCAGGAACAAAATGGCTTCCTCCCCCCCCCACCACTCCCCAATTAGGTTGCTGACATCAGACCTGGGGTGGAGGGGTAGGAGTGGATTTTTGTGTGAATTTGTGTGCTCGCCTCTGCTCTTAAGGCCACATTTCGTGCCTGAGCATATGCTCAGGAACATTCTTCTCCTTAATTCAAAGTGCAAGTCATGCCATTCTCCTCTCCTTCCTCAATGCACTGCTTTGCACCCAATTAGTGGACCTCAGGGCTTTGGCCTTTACTCTAGAATGGACCAACAGTCTGACAGTATAAGGTGATTTCTTACGTTTCACCAGCTCTCCGTGATAAAAACAGCCTTAACTGAATCCTTGACATCCCAGAGGAGTCCCAGGCAAATGCACTCAACTATATTTGATCCAAAACTATTCCTAATTTAAATTTGGCCAGATGTGCATTCGTTATTTATTTATAGCTTCATCAGAACAAAAGCAATTCCCTTTGATTAACTTGGCACGCATATAATGTGTTGTTCAGCGGCAGGAATACCCCCTACAGCTTTTTCATTAACATGTACCAAGCGGAGAGGAGCTGGCGCTTGATAGATTTTTGCACTGACATGCAGGTTACTACTTGAAAACTGTAATGTTAACATTTGTCCCATACCCAGCGCTGGCAGCTGAGCAATTCCTCCTCATTCAGGTACCCACCATCTTGAACTATGGTTTCAGTAAAGCCAAAGGAGGTTCTAGCCTAATGGTTCTAGGATATAGCTGCAAAATGAAAATCAAGCTGATTGTCTCTGGCAACGATTGGCTAACAAATTTCAAAAGGCAACAATTATATGCAGTTCTTCCAGCTGGGCTCTAGATGAGTTGGGGGACATCTCTGGAAATCAGAAAATATGTGGTGATCAAAAGAAGCAAAAACAGCCAGCTTTTGGAAAATAAGAAAAAGTGATGGCTCTTTGTCAGCTTGTCCACAGCCATTTTCCTTTGCCGCTGGAATACAGGTTTCAGGTGTGATAGTTCTACACAAAGCCATGACAAGCTATTCCTAAAACTTGATGACCTTGAAGGGTGTCCATTGTCACCACTACTATTCATATCGGTACTCGAAGTCCTCCTGATGAGGATAAGGAAAACAGAAGAAGTTAAAAAAATTGCAGTCGGAAGAAAGGAACATAAAGTTAAAGCCTTTGCCGATGACTTGGTACTAACAACAGAAGAACCGTTAGTCAGTGCTAAGAAAGGATTAGAGGAAATTGAAGAATTTGGACAAGTAGCAGGTTTTAAATTAAATATAAAAAAGACAAAAATGTTAATTAAAAATATGGATAAAGAAATGGTAGATAAGATGCAACAACAAACAAGCATAAAAGTAGTTAAAAAAATTAAATATTTGGGAATTTGGTTGACCTCAAAGTTCATCAAGATTTTAATTCAATTTTTGATAGAATATACAATATCAGGGATAGTTCTTTTTTCCAGTTTAATTAATTGTGCAGAGTACAAGGGTTGGATCTTGTGAATGTGGCATTAGCTAGACTCTTCATCTCAAGGTCATAGGTTCAAGCCCCCACGTTGGGCAAAAGATTTCTGCATTGGAGGGGGTTGGACTAGATGACCCCCATGGTCTTTTCCAATTCTGTGATTCTATGAGTGTATACCAGAATAATGTCTCAGTTAAGAGTCTTACACACACACACACAGGCTGGGAAACAAGGGAAGTGAACAGAACATAGCAAGAACTCCATCATTAGAGCCTGATGATGGAGCATCAAGAGTACAGCGAAAAACATTCCTGTTTAGACAGGCCTACCCAGATGCTTAGAAATGCTGATGTGAATTTTAATCTGCTTTTAGTATTTTAACTTCTTATATGTTTTAATGTCCTGGGGGAAAATTCCTAACTTTTCTGGTTTTATATTTTTGTAAGCCACTTTGAGGTTGTTGCTGCTTTTTAACAGTCAAGCGGTGTATACATTTTATGGAATAAGTAATAAAATAAATATTTTTAAATGGGGGGGAAATCAAGACTAGCCTTCCCTGTTTTGCAGGCCCTGCTACAGCAAAATAGGAGCAACTGGTGTTCTCTTCAGGAAGGAAAGGAGCAGAGCTCCCATAGATTAGAGATTCCTGACAAATAAAAAGACCAAAGGGAAGGACTACAGGGCTTTCTTGTGGCCAGTAACTCTTAAAAGAGGCCACCCTGGAGAGCACAGTCATGCAAAGCAGAATGGAAGAATGGAATAATTTCCTCCAAATAGATTGCAACCAAGGACATCTCCACTACCTTTGTGTGCCTGATGATTCCCTTTGTGATACAGAATGCTAGCTAATAAATGTCTAGAAATGCAGCTGCCTGGGGAATCTCCTTCACACAATTGCAGGGAGAGATTGTAAAACAACTTGAGGTTTGCCCAGGTTGAGGGTTGTTTCCCATGTTCCTTTCTCAGCTGGCCTTCTTCAGATGCACAGAGGGAGGGAGGGAGGGAGCTGTCCCATATTGGGGAGTCAAACTTGTAACCTTGGTATTATCAGCATCACATCTGTACTTTTTTTTGGCAGAATTTGATGGAGTTTTCAGGCATCATAAATCCTTCCAAGGTGGTGAATAACTGCCATGGTTTTCCTGCGAGGATGGTGTTTACAGTTTTGAGGATGGTTAAAAAAAGGAGTAATCAGTCTCCTTTTTTGTTATGAGGAAAACTAGTCTGAAAACAGCAGACATGAGAAAGGTACCCTAGATAAGAAACCTGCTAAAATTTCAGGTCTAGGGAGAACCTTTAAATGTTAATTGGAAGGGTGGGATTCACTAATAATAATAGTAGTAATGTTATTATTAATAATAATAATGGTAATTTATCAATTCCACCCCACCCATCTGGCTGGGTTTCCCCAGCCACTCTGGGTGACTCCCAACCGAATATTAAAAACACAATAGTGTACAGCTTCCCTAAACAGGGCTGCCTTCAGATGTCTTCTAAAAGTCAGATAGTTGTTTCTTTCCCTGACAACTGATAGGAGGGTGTTCCACAGGGCAGACGCCACTACCAAGAAGGCCCTCTGCCTGGTTCCCTGTGACCTCACTTCTCGCAGGGAGGGATCTGCCAGAAGGCCCTCGGCGCTGGACCTTCTTGCTGTGTGACTTTGTGGGCACAGTTTCTGTGGCATTAGCTAGGTGCCCCAGGTGCTACTGCACACCAAGAAGTGTTATGATTTTATGAGAACTGGTGGGGACATTGGAAACATGCTGCACTTCCCCTCATCCAAATCCTCCACAGTTGTTCTTAGTGGGGTGGGAGTAGGAAGAGACTTGAAAGTGAGAGCTCTTCTCTATGCAACTATTCCTGGCTGACTTCTGTGCCTCGGAGAAACTGGTGCTGTCTGCACAGGTGCGTTCTAAGGCTGCCACTGGTGCAGTGCCCAGAAACCTTCCCCTTGCTCAGTTGCTTCCTGCAGTAAAAGCTCAAAAAGACCCTGAATGATGCTCTGCTGCTTGCTTCCACTCCTTGTATTGCCAGCCTCAGAGTGTGAGTGAACCTACATCTGTTGACTATCAATCTAACATGGCTTCATTGTAGGTGGACAGTGGACACCCTGGTAAAAAAATTATTTTGAAATGGCCCAGAGAATAAGTAAACAACACCAGAAGCCCAAAGCTTTCTATGTGCAATTTTCAAAGGAGAGACAGAGAGAGAGATGCGTTTATCCTTTACTATATATACAAGGTTCTCTGCAAAGCCTTTCCTCCTGCCTACCAGCCACCGACACTGATGTATCAAAATATACATCAACAAGCATTGACTAAACATAACTGGTAGAGTACTAGCAAGTAACAGTTGTGATATTGGAGAACTGTAAGACATTTGTCTTGTGGGTCTTCAACATTCACTCCAAGGCTACCTTAGATGGGCAGACTTGAGACTTCATGGCATCCATGACAACCATAGGGCCCTCTCATTTGTTACTGGCCCAATGCGTAGAATCCTCTATTTTGTCTTTGCCTCAAGGTGTGGGAGAAAGGATCTGCATATAGTGCGAGCCGAAATAAGTCTGCTGTCAGGGTTAGACCATTTCCTGTTGAGGTTTTGTCACATGTTGGCAACTCCTCCTTGCAGAAATGGGATAACCATCCACATCAAAGATTCATGGGATCCAATAGATTCTCTCTCTCTCTCTCTCTCTCACACACACACACACAAACTACACCTGCCATTCACAATGAGAGGAAACACACTTGCTATTTATTTTGTAAAACCAACTGTAAAAGGGCGAGCTATGTGGCGTGTCTAGTTTGGCTCTAATTTATCTTAGAAAGGCAAGATTAGTAGAAAGTGGAAAGTTTCACCCTAATCCATAAACAAGCCCAAGCTAGCCTGTTTTTCTCCTTGTCCTTGCCCAATAGAGTCAAGTTGCAATCCTAACCATATGCTTACTAGAAACTTCGTCCCACTGAACTCATTACAACTTCCTGCTGTGTATACAGGCTTAGGACTGGCCTATCCAGCCCCGAGAACCTGTTGTGAGTTGATAGGGGAAAAGCAGCCCAAGGCTTTGCCAAACACTTGAGCTGGCTAACAACTGTAGGTGAAAATGTGGATACGTGCGAAGGAACGCATGCAGAACTCCCTAGTTGCAGTGAACTTTTCCATCACAACTAGGTTCTAGTGAAGCATCCCACATATAAAGAGCAGCTAAAAGAGGTAGCTTTGTGTCCTGCATCCAATTCAAAATTTCCTATTAAGAAAAATGGCCACATTTCAGTTGGCTAGCACCATCACGGAGGAATTAATGGGCTGCGCTTGTACTGTACAACAGCTCCTTTTCTTTCTTCCTCCTCTTTTGGCTTCGTTGCAGAGGCAGCCATCCACAGGAGACCACGATAATGAACCCCATTCTCTGAACTGTTTTGACATCTCTAATTGCACTGCAAGGCACTTTTGACATGCGTGGAAGTAAACAAACCATAAAAGGCGGTATAGAATCCGTTGAACATTAAAGGATCCGGGCAAAGGACAGAACGGGGAGGCAACTCTGAGCAGATATGACAACAGCAGATTTCAGTTGGATTTCAGGTCAAATTGGTTTCAGTCTGGAATAGCTGCCTAGCATTCATTTGCTGTAGATTTCCACCCATGTAGCAAAGACTACAATGCTGCTACAGTCAGTTTAGTTTTGCCCTTGGTAGCAGCTGACACTAATCTCCAAATAATATTCTCCAGCTTGAGGCGGTACTGCTAACCGATCTTCCCTTAAATATCAAGCTCTCCTAAGCATGCCTACTTCTCCAGAAAATGAATTCATGCAGATATATTTAGGTTATGCATCAGGAAAGAGCACTCACTCTGGATTAGCAAACTGACATCATAATTTCATGTTCATAGCTAAACAAATCCTGCAATGATTTAAACAGCTGGATTCATAAGCTCAAATGTTGAAACACTCCGCTCAATCAGCCTGCCTCGCTGTTATCTAGCAGTTTCCAGGTCTGGGTCTCATCTGGCAGATGGCCGATTACATTTCAGAAGACTGCACAAAACATTTTTTCAGCAGGAGCTCAAAAGGTACCAGGTTTTTCCTTGATCATATCCCAAAATACTAATTTCTTACTCGGGTTGTAAATATTTTTATCATTTCAGGCTTCTTTTAAAACATAAACAATGATGTGTTCATTACTCACAGAATAGAACAGGTACAGCAATTTGTGGGAGACAAATCTAACAGTCAACTTGTTTCCTCTCTTAAACCAATACAAGAAAAGTAACAGATGCACACCCAGATTGTAAGCCTGTTCTCATTCATGATAAAATTGCTTGCATTAACCTGGCTTAGCGAGGTTGTTAAAGGACTATAACGTTATATATACTGTATATTGTAAAATGCCTGTGAATGTTTGCATTCCTGCACTAAGGAGTATTTATGGATCAAAAGAGCAGTTAAGGCTCAAAGTACACATGGCAGCAATAGATTCATGTGTTTAAAACATGGATTTCCCCCAATCACAGAGTTTATATGGGGAGAGGAAGAAAGGGGGCATGTTTGCAGGGCCGCTTCTACAGCTGTGGTTAAATTGCCCCAAATTGAGGAGGGGAATCAGAGTAAAAGGGGTCTGTACATGATCTGCTGCCATCACTTGTAGTTTAATACTTAGACTATGGCCACAAATGCGGCCAGTGTGGTGTCATGGCTAGGACCTCGGCGACTAGGGTTTGAATCCCCGCTCAGCCATGAAGCTCACATGCGGCGCCTGCGTCTGTCTGTAGTTTGGCTAGAAATTTGGGTGAATGTTGAGGACAAAACCACCTTTCTGCTTTAACACCCTGGAGAGCTGCTGCCAGTTGACAATAATGCACTAAAATGGAAACAAGGCTCAATTTGGCAGGACCATTTCTGTTCATAACCATCTACATTCATAACCATTACAGTTATATTCACCATTTTCAGTTGATTATAGTATACTACCAGGCAATGCTACTAGCACTAAATACCTAAGATTAGAGTGAATGCTTTTTTAGCCAGTAAAACTTGTGTTTCAGCCCATTTCCCAAAGAGCTAGAGAGAATGTTGGCAGGTCTGCTTATGTTGATAGGAAAGGGTTTTTGATCATCATGGGGAGAAGTCAAACAAGCAAGTTTATATCCAACAGAAGCTGACTTTAGCTATCACCATGCCTGAGAGATCAAGTGGAACTTTTGTCTAAGCTGGTCCAGCACACTCCATGAACTCCACAGTCCATAATCCTTAGTGCACATAAGAACCTTGTGCTTAGAGCAGTAGCATTTTTCAGGCAGCTCCTGGTGACGTCCAGGCCAGGTGCATGAGCTCAAGATACCTGTGGATGTCACATGTCGATCAGCTTTGGGCACTTCACTGAAAAGGGCACTCTCTGTGTACATGGTGTTTTGGGGCAGACAAACCGTTCCACTCCATGCCCTGCACTCAGTGATGGCAAAAGCCACCACAAATTGTTCAGCTGATGAACAGCATCTTCTACACAGCAAGCTCCACACAGCTGCTGCAAACCCTTTGTAAACTGCAAATAAAAATCTGATTGGCAGATCATCTTCAGTCCTGGGGGTTGCATAATGAAGGAAAAGAAATGCCGGGCTTTTAGGGAGGTTTTCCCCCACCCCTCCTCCTTGAGTATTTGCTCACGTATGTGGCAATCTCCACAGAAGTATTTTAAGAGAGGACACTTGAACAAGGACAGCATGTAAGGATTGGCACAGAAGGAACTCTGGAGAGGGAAATGGGTATTACATATCCAAGTTTCCCCCAAGGTATCTGTGCTCAAGGCACATGAGGTCACGATTTTGCTGAAGCTAAGGAGGTCTGGTCTGCCCAATGCCCAGATGAGAGAAGGTACCTGCAAACCCCATCTTAGAATCACTGAATTGCAGAGTTGGAAGGGACATCAAGGGCCATCTTTGCTTGACTGAATCAGGACATTATTGAGTAGGCTTGGTCATTTCGGTAATGGGTACATGATGCACAGGCAACCAGTACATGTTTGAAATTCATCTAGCATACAAAGCCTACCCAACAGCTTTAGGGTGTCTTCACTAAAACAAGACTTAAACACACACACACCAAGGTTCAGGTGCTGTGGTCAGGGGAACCATCAATATTCAGAAGAGATGGGGTGAATTTTTTCTCTATAGAATGGCAATCTCTCCAACTATCAAGCACAGATAATGAAATAAATACCTAGGGTGGAGTTGCTGGGCAGGGCAGAGACTCAACAGGTTGCTGCGATGCCCCCCCCCCGGTTGATTTTGCCAGTTGATTCCAGAAGCAAACTGAGGGGTGGGCTTCATTCGTGTCTCCGTCTCTCTCTCCCGCCCCTCACCCCAGCCCCTTTCAGTCGCCGCGATCTTGAGAGGCGATAAGGGAGTTGCTGCTCTCGGGCTAAGAGATGCAAATGTCAAAGGGCGCGGCGCTAGCGGACATACACACCTGGATCTACACACCAGGAAGGGAAAGACCCGGGGCGCGGGGAGAAGGGGCTCCTTAGGAAAAGCAGCCCCGGAGAAGGCAGGAAGGAAGTGGAAATGCAGGCGGAGGAAGAGGAAGAGGTCTCCAAAAAGTTGACCCACCACGAAGCAACGCTCGAAGCCCACCGAGACCCATTTCAACAGGTAGAACAGCAACCCCCTGGATTTGAACTCAGCTCCCAAGAGGACGCTGGTATTTGTAATGCCCGAAGTCTTTGCAAACAAAGGAGTCACTGAGAAACTCGAGAGAGGAAGGGAGCGGGGAGGTTTCCGCTCTCAACAGATAGGAAGGACCGGCTTAGGCTTCCCAACCCAGCAGACGCCGCGACGCAAACATACCTTTGCCGCGTCCTCATCTCTCCCCGTCCAGGCATCCAGGGCTGGACCGCTGCCTGAGTCCCGCCGGATCCCCCGGCGCCGCTTACCTGGGGGACGAGGGCACAGGACCGCCCCTCACCTGCTGGCCCCGCCCACCCAGCACCGGCCCCGCCCACCGCCTCACCTGGCCGCGAACCCTGCCCGCTCACGCCCGGGAGTCGTCAGAAGTTGGTGCTTCTGGGAGCAGCTCAGCGATGTCTTCACCTGTGACTCACCTCTGAGTAAGCAGGAAAAGGCTCGTGAACTCGAGGGTGGGACATGGGGAAAGGGAGGGAGGCAGTCACAGAAGAAGATCAAGGGAAAAATAAGGCGGCAATTGCAGGTGCCTCAGTGGCTTTTGCCGGAGGTGGTTGCTTCCTAAAATAAATGGGGCTGCCTGCCAGGAAAGTTGTGCACTGAAAGCTTCAAAACTGAATTTAAGAAACTGCTCCATAGCCAACTCACCAGGAATCAGCGCAGCAACACTACAGCCATGACACATGGATGCAGAAGCAGCCCACAGTGTTGTGACAATCTGGGTATCCTGACACACCCCACCATGACTCATTGCATGGTACGGGTCTGGGAAACAGAAGATGGGGTGTTCAGCCCCACCAGGGGAATTGAGAGGGGGGCAACCCTCACCTTTTGCTTCTCTGGAGGGAAAGGTCAACTCAGGGGTAAAAGAGATGGAGTCCCTGAGACTCGGGCCCACATTGCAGACACTGCCAAACCGCTTACTGGCCACTCAGCCACAGCAACCGGTAGCAGTTGCACCCACCATAGGGCATTTGGCACCCTCCTAAGACACCAGGAGAACAGAAGAGGCAGGGGGAATTCTAGCTTGATGGAGCAACCTGTGTTTTACCTGAATCCAGGGGTTTGAATCCATGGAACAACCCCATACTAGAAAATGGGGTGGGGAGCCACGCACACCCAGGCACACCTGAACCAATGTGAAGTATCAGAAAGAACATGAATGAAAGCAATTGTTGAATCATAGCTCAGTGACAGAGTGTAAGCTTTTCATTCACAAGGTCCTAGGTTCAACCCATAGCACATCCAATGAAGAGAAGCAGCACTGGGAAAGATTCCCTTCCTGAGCCCCCAGGAAGCAAACACCAGTTACAGTAGAGGGACAGTACTGGGTTAATATTAGAGCAGTTCAAAGGCTCCTGCAAGGACTTTTGTTTCAGCTGCTCAAAATGAAAAGTATCAATGGTCTTGACTTGAGAGTCCTAAATATTGTGATTCTGCAGCGCCACCTGCTGACGTGTCATGTCACAGCCCTTTATAAATTATGGAACATTTCGTTATACTGTAATTTTATATCGGGGTCAGTTACTTTTGACAGGACTGCTCTGAAGACAGTTGCCCTTTTTTCAGGACAGTCATCTTACGGTAAATGTGAACTTTGGCATGCAGGGATGCAGGTGGCACTGTGGGTTGAACCACAGAGCCTAGGGCTTGCCGATCAGAAGGTCGACGGTTCGAATCCCCGCGACGGGGTGAGCTCCTGTTGCTCGGTCCCAGCTCCTGTTAACCTAGCAGTTTGAAAGCATGAAGTGCAAGTAGATAAATAGGTACTGCTCCGACGGGAAGGTAAACGGCGTTTCCGTGCACTGCTCTAGTTCACCAGAAGCGGCTTAGTCATGCTGGCCACATGACCCGGAAGCTGTATGCCGGCTCCCTCGGCCAGTAAAGCGAGATGAGCGTGCAACCCCAGAGTCGTCCACGACTGGACCTAACGGTCAGGGATCCCTTTACCTTTACCTTGACAGTTTCCAGAAGGGTAGCCACATGTTAGCCTGTGGTAGCAAAAATAACAGCAACAACTAGGTCTTGGTGCACCTTAAAGGCTAACAAATTTATTATGGCAGAAGCTTGCACATGCCATAGTCCACATTGTCGGTTTAAGGCTCTTGTGGGCCAGATCATTTTATCAGAAATAAATTGTCGCAAAAACACAATTTAGGAGCATTGGTTATTTGCTTGGTATAGTTATACTCCATTCTCTCTCACGAAAGCTGTGAGAAGTATTTTATCCTCACAATGGACCCTGTGAGGTGGCTTATATTGAGTGGTAGTAACTTGCCCAAGCCACCTGCTCTGCCTCAACAGCTGAGCAGAAATTTGAGCCTTAGTCCCCCGTCCCCCCCCCCCCCCCGCATCCACATCTCAGCACTTCAGCCACTGTGCCACTCTGCTTTAATAAGGCTGTAATGAACCTTAGGCCTCTCTGCATATCAGGAGTGTGGAAACGGAAGCTTAGGAATGTGCTCTGCCTTTCCCCACTTTACACAGGCTGGCTGCAGGAAACTCTGGTGTAGCCATGGCAACACAATTGCTATGCAAATTATTAAGATTTCCTCAGCCATGAGTAAAAGGGCAATTATGCTTCTCCATAGTTTACTAAAATGAATAATAATCCTATGTTTTGCAAGAAAACATTTCTTTTTTCTTTGTAGAGACAAAGAAATAGACAAAGGCAAAGGAATGCAAGGACAGCGTACCTTGTTATCAGTTTCCCACAAGGGCTGACCCACAGGGAGGTTTAGACCTTCAGTTTAGGGAGTTTCTCCAAAGCGCTTATGCCTCGGGAATTTGGGCAACCCTTCCCTTAAGCACTTAGTATTTGCCTTGTTGAGAATTAATAGACAATTTGGGGGAAATAACTAACAAGGTGCTTTGTGGAACAGCTTACTCCAGTATTGTTTTATAAGCAATGAGCAGCCTTATGCCCAGCATTGCTTAGGTATTCTAAGAAACAACAAAATCAGTGCAGTTTAGAAAGTTTCAGTCCAGTATCTTGATTCACAATACAGTGGTACCTCTGGTTACGTACGTAATTCATTCTGGAGGTCCATTTTAAACCTGAAACTGTTCTTAACCTGAAGCACCACTTTAGCTAGTGGGGCCTCCTGCTGCCGCCGCGCTGCCACCATGCGATTTCTGTTCTCATCTTGAAGCAAAGTTCTTAACCTGAGGTACTATTTCTGGGTTAGCGGAGTCTGTAACCTGAAGCGCATGTAACCTGAAGTGTACGTAACCTGAGGTACCACTGTAGTGTCCAATTGTACCCAAAATTAGATGAAAACCTGTTTCTTGAGCTCAGGAACTATCACACAGAATCTGGTTATGATGTCTTAAGAGGTGTCCAAATGCATAAAGAACAGAAAAATGACTTTCTGAATAGTCTTGCTTTCCTTCTCATCCCTCTGATGAAACAACTGCAGCCAGGTGACTTATAGTCAAAAGACAGCTGTATTTGTTCGGCTGCAGCCCATTGGGACTAGTAGGGTGCAAGGCAGAGAAACCAACAGTAGGTGGAGCCAGAGTCATTGAGAGGCAGAGCCAACTAATTCTACCTTTCTCTCTCATCTTCCTTGCTGAGTTCTACAAGGACAGGAGGACTGAGATTAAGGAGAATGAGAAAGCACACAGCCAGTGCTCCCCCTCCCCCCAAGGATGGGTTTTAAGTAAGAAGACTGGCAGGTGAGATTGGCAAAGGGCAGACTGAGGTTGCTGGGGCAGTGTCCTCTTCACCTGAAATGTATGTCAAATGACGGAACATGTGTGCCAAATAAAGTGATGCCCTTATGTGTGGAAATGGCTTGATGTGTTGGGGGAAAGGCTGCAAAAGTGTGCTACTGTGGTTGTTACACTGCAGTTCATTTTTTCTAATATATTTTGTTGGGGTACAGTATTTGCTCAATGTGCAAGAGAGAATAACATTGTCGGTTCTTGTTTTTTTAACAACGTTCTGTAGAAATTGTATGCGTTACGCATGATGCTTGTGCTTTTAAGTTTTGTGAACTTTAAAAGTATTTTTTATTTTGGCAAAAGCTGTGAAGAAAAGAAGCAGCAAAATAGAAGAGTGGTTTCTTGATGAATCAAGCTATCTCAATGACCACTAGGGGTATTTTCATTTATGAAATGGAGTGACAAATTATGAGGGGGACACAGATCCTGGGGACCCCCTTTCAGATTGCAAATTTTGTTCCCAGTTCATCATACCTTTGTCAAAAATAATACATCTGTAGCTCGAGGCAGCTATGCATAACATCCAGGCTCTCGCGTAAACACAGTTGTTTATTTTATTCATTTATTTATTTGTGTGTGTGTGTGTTTTGTATATCAGATAAGTGACTTGCAGATACAGCCTCATCAGTGTAACAATATTCCAAACATTTGCACATTTCAAATCTGTAATGAAGAGAGAAGCTCACTTCTTACATTGCAGTCTTCCTCAATGCACCCACATGGTTAATAAGCATGACTAACTTAGGGCCACATTTACACCAGACATTTAAAGCCTTATGATACCACTTTGAACAGTCATGGTTTCCCTCAAAGAATTCTGGGAGCTGTAGTTTGTTCGGAGTGTTGAGAGTTGTTAGGAGACCTCACACACGATTCCCCTCACACAACTACATTTTCCAGAGCTGCCTGGGAAGAGGGATTGTTGAACCCCTCTGGTTGAAATGGGGATGGTTTCATCACTACCTTCAAAAAATTATAAACACGTCACTTGTCCCTGGGACAGTAGGGGTTATAAATCAAATAAATGGCTAACTAATATTCTGAGTCAATTTGAAAGGGCTGATTGGCAGAAGGAAAGAATGGCATCATGTTCCTTGTAACTGATTGGAGTACAACTAAAATAACATTACAGAGCATCACTTAAACCCTGATTTCAACAACAGTCTTCCTTCCCTGATTATTCCTGGGGGTGCTCAGCCACCTCCCAACCAATTCTGAGGAGGGCTGTAGCCCCTTCTTGCAGCCTTCAACTTCTAAATGTACATCATTGCATGGTAACAAGAAGCCCAAGGAAGGCTGGCCTAAGACATTATGCTGCCTGAGGCAAAAGGCAAGATTCTCTCCTTATTCCATGTATAGAAGTCGACAAGACTGCAGCTGAATGTTACTCTGGCACAGGTTATGGGCAGCACCTCCATCATACCTGAGTTCAGCAAACTAGCTGGCACATAACATCCCATTCTGCTCTAAGTTGCTCAGCATCTTCTGCCTGAGATGGCTGTGCCATTTGATCTAATGATAGGGTCAGCCCTGAATCAATCAAGATCGTACGCGGGAGAATACGCTAGGCTGGCCAATGTGATGCATTTCTGATTTTATTATTTTATTGGTGGTGTTGCCCAACCAAGGGATAACAGAAAGTTTTGGGCTCATGCAGCCCTCCCCGGAACAGCCCCCTAGTAGCAGCAGCAGCAGAGTGTGAGAGAGCAGGTGCTTCCTTCCCCTTTCTTTTCTCCTCAGTTGTCATCTAGGGGTGGAGTGTGGGCAGTTTCTGTCCTCTGTCCATGCTGAAGCAGAAGCGGAGTGGAAGGAGAAAAACAAAATATTTTTGAGAGAAAATGTGGGTTGGGTGGGTGAAGAGACCAGAAAGGAGTGAGACTCTTCACGCTTTTAAAGCAGTTTAGGAGTGAGAGGATCACTTGATATGTGGGCAGTCAGTGCCGCCTGAGGAGAAAATGAGAAATCCATGAAAGAAGGTAAGGATTTGCTGAATCGATTATATAAATGGGAATACAAAAAGGGGAGGTGTGAGGAAGTCAAGAAAATAAGCAAATGAGTCTATAAATATTGAAAACCGGATTTGCTTTTTAAATTCTTTTTTCTTTTCAGCTATTTTGTCTTTTTTATATGTATTTTCTATTTGTATTTTTTCAGCTCTTTTATATTCTTTATGTTTTTTCTTTAACATTGTAATTCTTTGTTTTTATTTTTTCTATTTTGCAAATTTATGTCTTTCTTTGAAAAAAGCTTAATAAATATTTTATAAAAAGAAGAAAAAAGAAAATGAGAAATCCATGAAGAGCAGGGCCGGCTCTACTATTAGGCAGAGTGAGATGGCAGCAGATGCTGAGGAGTGGAGGAACCCTGTGCCACATGATCTGCCCCTAAGTGAGACTGCTGGGCAGTGGAGGATGCTGCCCATTGCCAGTGTTGAAGTAAGACTCATGTGACAGTCTGGTTGGCTTTGATATCTGAAATGTGGAGGATGCCTTGGGCCAGCCCTGTTGAAGACCATGGCAGCTGTCCAGATTCCAGGCCCTCTCCTGAAGAGAAGCAGCTTCTGGTGCTACTATGACAGAAATATGAGGGAGGGCAAGAGTGGCAATGGGGTCAGAGTTGTCATCTACCCTTCCCATCTTTGTTTGACTGTTCTGAACAAGAACACACAAACAAAAAATATTATTATTATTATTATTATTATTATTATTATTATTATTATTATTGCAGCTGTGAGATGCAGATTCCATTGTAATCTGCAATAATGTAGGTTTCAGTGCCTTATCTAGTAATGAGAAACGACAAGTGATTTGTGTTCTGGAACCTATCAATTTCCAATGCAGAGCACCACATGTTAGGAAAGCAACAGCAGGGCAAAAAACCAGGCTTCTAATTTCTACCTTCATCCGCCTGATTATATAGCGAACAGAAATCTAAACTGTTTTACATGCTCTTTTCTTTTTCATCAGAAGAGAAGTTTAAAGAGTGCAGGACTGAAGAAATATTTCCACAAAGGAAGTTGCAGGTCTGCAAAACACGCTCCCTCAATTCCCCTCTTCCCACGAAGCTTGACACTGGCAGAAGGTTTAGTTGAGACTGTAGTTCCTTTTGTTAACAGGAAAATATGGCTCATGCTGTCAATACATACACTCGGGCGTGTGCCCCCGGGGTGGGTATTACCTGGTTTCCTAAGTTCAGCGTTTGCCAGAATAGTATTCTTAGGGGTCCTATGCAGAACCCTCAGTGGTCAGGCCAAAACATTGTTCTGTTTCTCTACCACCTCCAATAAACCAATAGGGACCAGTGTTTGCAGTACTCTGAAATATAAGATACTGCACACAAACCTACTCTGGGGCCTTGTTGATGTGGTCTTTTTTGCCTTTAGTGTACTGAGCTGCAGAGCAACACAGCTGAAGCGGGTCCTCTCTATGCCATAGACAAGACCACATGCTTGAAATCAGCATGGTTTCCAAACTGGATTCAGGAGTGCCTTTAACAGGGCTGGCCCGAGACATTTTTCTGCCCGAGATGGGACGGCAAATGGTTGCCCCTTTTCCCCCAAGCAAGGTGCATAGTACCCAAAGCTGACCAAGTTACTTTGATGCTTGAATTAGAAAAATCCCACAAGCATCTCGCCTAGGAAGTAAGAATAAAGCAATACATTAAATCACTACTAATGCGCAGGCCTTTCATGACACCCCAAACGGGCTGCCTCACTAATGGCAGGGCTGTCGCTGGCCTTTCACCATTGATATCTGGGGTCAGACATATTGCCAAATTGTATTTCGTAAGCACAGAGAAAACTGAATGCAAGAAAGGAGCACAGGTGTCCTTTGGCCTGCTATTTATCACTCACATTTCGTGACTGGAGGGCACAATGGCCCTCAGACAAGCTGCCTCACAGGATCACTATAAAGCTCAAACAATGCTTAGTTCTGAGCTCACTGGAAAGTTGGCATTAGAAATGTGATCATCTTCCCTCAGAACACAGAAGCTTAATTTCTCACAGGATTTTCCTTTTTCCAAGGCAAAACACAAAAGGTTAAAATAACATCTGGTTTATTGGATTCAGACCAATCCGCCCAGGTTTTAGAAAACAGCTGCTAGCATCTTTTTTGACTTGAATTCAAATATGTGCGGGGGGCGGGGAGGAATATGAGTCCTAATAGTTGCTAACCACTATCCACCCTCCACTTAGGAATTTGATTTGGGAATGCAGATAATGAATGACTCTTGATGGTAAGTACGTTTGAAAACTTGAGCTGTTGAAGCAGTCATAGAGCTGGGAAATTAGCCAAGCAATGGATAATAGGGTTTATAGTCTGACTATAATCTTATCCAGGTTCTCAAAAGAACACCTGGGGGAATAAAGGTGGGGGCAGAGAGAGGAGGGGGCTGTGGGTGCCAGCTCCACCTGCATGTCCCCACTGATTCCACCCCCAACCCTTGAGCACGGGGTCAAATATATGCGTAATTATCAGCATACAAGTAGACAATGTGTGGCTGGAATGCTTTTTCCTACTAAATAGATTTGACACACCCTTTACTAATTCCTTTTCAACTACTGTTATGCAATTTTTAGTTATTCAAACATACCAAATCCTTAGCTATGTCTCTATTGGCTTGAAAGGGATTTGTGTGTTCATAACTCTTACCTCCAGTAATTTGAGAGTGCTATTTGCTTCTCTCAGTCCACTAGAGACCATTGCCTTTATTTGAAACAGGAAGTGAACAGTCATTCTGAACATGGTATGTGGAGTTGCACTTCTCCCCTACTCCTTTCTCAAGGTCCGATTACTTTGGAAACTTTTTTTGGTAAATAATCATACCTATGGTGTGTGTGTGTGTGTGTGTGTGTGTGAGAGAGAGAGAGAGAGAGAGAGAGAGAACACACAATCATCTAAGTTTCTCTAACTTATCCCACTGTCTCTCTTACACTTTGAGGAAAGGCCTCACAGAATTTATGGTTCACTCAATTCATGCATTTGACAACCCCAAAATCCTCACTTTTATATAGATGCTGGTATGTGCACACCTATGTAAAATCTAGCATTTTTTCCCCAGCTGAGACAACATCTGTTTGGGGGAGGCTGAAGTACTAGATATAAAATTACTAAAAGCTGCAGGAAAACCTTGCTTTGTGCATGGAAAGCGGCTTCATCATATCCCCTCTACTCCTGGGTGTCTATACATTATTCCTTCCCCAAATCCATTTTTGGAGTTCTGGGACTTGAAAACAGTCTGGGGACAAACTCCACTAGCTGTGATAAAATTTCCTCTCTACCCCAAGTGATATTACACGTGTGCTATTTCTTTCTGCATTTACGGTACTTCCCCCCCATCTGCATTTCTTCCTGAGCAATTACTGGTTCAAGTCTTTCATTTTAGGTAGATGCATGGCACTGGAGAACAAGTATGCAACCTACTGATTCCCCAACACCCCAAAAATTCTTAAACCTACATAAAGGATAACATCTCTTTCCTATTGGCTTTTAGATTTCTTGGTATTAGAGGGCCTGGCACAAGCAGAAAGAATACCCAGGTTCAGAACCTCGCCAGCTTAGTAACATCTAGCCTAGTCTGTTAAGGCAATTTGTTAGCACAACTGAAAGACTAGATGAGTTATTCATTAACAGGACCCCAGCTTGTTTCTACTGCTATCTGAACATGCTATCTGTTATATCTGCAATGATTATAATTGGAGGATGGGAAAAGAAAACACTACCATAAAATACAGAACTAGTATACACCATCTGAAAATTTATTTTCAGGAATTCTGTTCTTAAGCTACGGAATAAAATGCATGTCATATGCAGGAAAGAGGCTACAGTGAACATTTGAACACTAGACAACTAGACATAGATAGGACTATAGTTTGCTTTATGCAGTCGCTGACACAAGTTTGCTCATTCCACTGAAGTAGGATCTTTCCCTTTCACTCATTACTTCAAAGTGAAGGGGTCGCCTGCAGAAGTTGCATTCAGCAGAGGAGTGTGGCTTCAGCTCCAGGCCAACTTCCTTCCAAGTAGCTAACAGATTCTCTGCAAGGGAAGAAGGAAACAGGCTTATTGGTAATTGCAGAGACAAAGCAAACACTCTGGCTAATCTGTAGCATAAAGACACAGAACAACTAATACAAGGTTCATCCTTATTAGCTTTCTTTAACAGAGTAGCCTTGAATTTTAAAACACTAATGACCCCGTTATGTTCAAAGGTTTCATGGCCCTTTGCCTGTTACAGGTTTACTAGGAGAGACAATCTCAATTCTTGCGTTACCTGCTAGACAATATTCCCTTTTGGAGGAAGCCTCCAAAACCCTACACAAATCTGACGTGGAGTCTCTAAAACGGTTCGATGGAGCCTTGTACGGTTCCTTCCAGCAACTCCTGCAGCCCGGCTGGTGCCAAACGTATTGCTCAACTTTCCTTTGGATCACATCAGTGAGGCCAAGAGGGGGTTTTGTCATCTGGGAAGTCCAGGACCTCCATACACACTGCCCAGGCTTGCACCATGAAGAGGTCACTTCAGTTTGACTTCACCCCCAGAGGTGAACTCCATTGTCTCTTGAGACAGATGGATGCCAACAACTATTCAGTAAGCTTGTGTGTGTTAGGACAGAGATAGCAGATTTACTGGCACTAACCCAGTACTGTGTTACTGGCATAGTGCTATGGAGTCTACATGTACTCATGGCTTTCTTTAAAGAAGCAAGAAAGCTGCACATAGCGCAGATGCAGTTTGCCTGTTGGAGACTCATGCAATTTAATAGGCAAGGACTCAGCTAGGGTGAGGATCTGATGATGTACCATGTTTAGCCTTATCATTTGACATAATTATTAAAGAAATATCAAGCTGTACAAACAAGTGGAACTAAGCCAGCACAGTGCTTCCTTGATACAGAAACTTTTGGAGAACAATCTAACTTGATCACAAAAAAGCCTTACTGGTCTCAAATTCAGTTTTATATATTGTACAATGTAAGTTTATTTACATTTTAGGAAGTGGTACTTGCAGTCACCCACCCTGCTTCTCGTGCTTATGACAGTTCAACCTTAGGGACAAAGCACATTTTTTCTATAGGGGCAACCCTATTTGAGCATTAATTACTTAGGGGATTCCAGTTACATGCGGGGGTACAGCAGGGCCACTTAAAAGACTCCTCATGCATGATCAGGGTTCAAAGTCACATGGGGGAGTCTGAGTGTAGAGCGGGCTCCTAGTTTCAGCCTTCAACCTTAATGAGAATAAGGGGTGTTGTGGATATGGCAGCCCTACTCTCTGCCACACACGATTGGAATTGTGCAAGCAATAAGTGCCCAAATAGTTCTTTAGCACTATAGTCAGAAAAGTGTTAGGAAATGTTGCTGTGCTTTTATGTCTTTGTTCACTCACCAATAAAATAGTTCATCATTTGTGGTGTATGATGTGGGGTAGGGGCAATACGTAGCAGCTCTTCCCCACGTGGCACAGTGGGGTAGTTTATCGCTTGGACGTAGATGCTATGCTGGCTCATCATTTTGTCACAGATCTCAGTATTTTTAGCAGCATCTGAAACCTGAGGCAGAAAGATTATTTCTAGACACGTTTCCAAGACTGTAAAAATACATTATTTGCATCACCAAGGACCAACTAGGTGTTCCCATGACCAGACTCCAAAAGTTATAGTTACAAAGACCTGTACTTAGACACTGCCAGTTGCATGAACTATTAACCAGTAAGATACAAGCTAAAACTAGGAGGCAAGTGCTTTGGGGTGGGGTGGAAGCGGAAAAGGCAGGGAGAACGAAGCACATGTGTGTGGTCCAAGAAGGCCAGTGATATACTCCTGTGCCACTTCTCTTGCCAGGGAGACCTCAGGGTATCTCCATCCTGGGTTCCTTCCACAGACTATGTGGGCTTCATACCAATCTCTTCCCTAATCAATGTCAGATTGCTGTATTCTGTGGGTCCTGGGCAGGAAAGCAAAGAAATGCAGGTTGCCATCAATCTCCTACTCTCTCAATCTGTGTTTTATGCATAAATTTAAACTGAAACAGTGTGTGGGGGAAATTGCTGAAGTCATAACCATTAAGATGCCTCTTGGGGAATTGGGGAAGATGCCATGTTATACAGAGTTCAACAAGATGAAGAATGTAAATGCATACAGACTTAATTATGAAATTTCTGTGGGACATAAAAGAACAATGGGGTTTTTATGTACTGGATTAAGTCCTTAAATAGTTACCCTGATAGGAATGATGTGACTGGGACAGTGCACTACAGGGAAGCCAGTATCCATCAGCATCTGTCTCATGAGTTTAACATTGCGTTGATGTTGGCGGCGAAGGACTTGCCCCTCTGCACTTTTGAGGATTCTCACAGACTCGAGAGCGCCAGCTAAGAGCATGGGGGGCAGGGACGTTGTAAAAATAAAGCCAGCAGCATAGGAACGGACAGTGTCTATCAGAGAACTTGTACTGGCCACGTAACCCCCTACACAGCCAAAAGCTTTGCCTGCAGGAAAAACAAGCAAAAGGTTATTTTATCCTTGGCGTACAGTTCTTTTGATACCAAACCACTAATTTTGGTAAAAAGCAGATGTTTAACAAGCAATGCAGTATTTTGATCCCTCTTCTACAGAAGAGAGCTGTTTTAAGTCTTCATACAACAGAGAAAGGTGGTATGTTCAATACAGAACTACCACCCCAGTTTTAAATAAGCTGCTTAAAGGTGTGCACACACAAACACATGTATACAGGGAAAGTGCATAAAGAAAACCCCTGACCACATCTGAAAAGGCAGACATGAAGCCATCTTTGGGGAATCAGTACATTTTGACATCACATGGTGACGCTTAAAAACAACTGTCAACCAGGTTTCAGGGGCAGGAGCAGTTTTCTAACTGGCCCACCAAGAGGGCTTCTAGGACCAAAAAATTAGGAAAGATTAGCACAATATTCCGTCCTCTCTACTAGTTTTGCTACTTTGTGTTAACAGCATTTTCACAGTTTCTTACTATCTACAGAGAAAGCATACCTTGTGTAAACCAATACCTCCAAAGGGAGGTACTCATATATTTCACTTGCATAATAAGAGCAAGCACTCTGGGGTGGGTACAACTTTGCAGTTGTTATGTAACACCAACTGCCAGTTCATAGTTCCTTAAAATTTATGAATGTAAAGTGCTTCCACTGGTACATTGTTTTTATTGCAGCTTTTGAAATTGCAATAAGCAATAGCCTTAACTGGTAAAACTTGTTGCTAAGACATAGATTTACTACTTCTGTTCCTACCAAATCTCCTTACACAACTCCCATGTCAGGTTTCAGGATTAAGAACGTTCTACTTTACAGAGTTAAGTTCAAGGTAAGGATAGGAGGACTCTGTAAAACAACTAACATTTTCACATACACTGATTTAATGCAGGAATGGAGGATCTACCACAAATACAAATTATCCTTGCAAATGGAATTACAAGGGTATAATCATTCTGTTTTATGACTCATTCTTAGTCACTCTTACTCAAAATTAGAATGAACAGCACCAGTGTGCACATACCCAGTGTTCCAGAGATGATATCCATTTTGTTCATGACCCCATCTCTGTCTCCAATGCCTCCACCGTGAGTTCCATACAGCCCAACGGCATGTACTTCATCTACAAAGGTGATTGCCCCGTGTTCATGAGCCACATCACAAAGCTCTTCCAATGGGCAGACTGCACCTAAAACAAGATAATAGTAATATATCAAGTTCTTGCATTTCAGAACCCATGTCTTCCCAGTTTTCAGGACCTGGAGCATAATACAGCAAGCATACCATCCATTGAGTGAACAGTTTCAAATGCAACAATTTTGGGAGTAGATGGATCTGATTTTTTCAACAGTTCTCGGAGATGGCCAACATCGTTATGGCGAAAAATGTGCTTTGGCACTCTGCTGTTTCGAATCCCCTGAATCATAGAAGCGTGGTTTCCTGCATCCGAGTAGATTTCACAACCTGAGGAGGGAAAGAGAGAGAGAGAGAAGGCCAATCAAATACTACATTGCAGCTTGATCATCTGTAACTGGATAGGATTAGGACAACTCACTAATCCAGCTAGAGAGAGATCAGATTATCCCAACCTGAATGTAAAGAAACCTAGAGCAATAAGATTCTTGTGGGAACCTGTCAAACAATCTACTGTATCTGGGGAAAGGAGGCGGTGGGTTCAAACCTTGAACCCAGATAATACCCTGCTGGTCCTGCCTTTTGCAAGTCACCTTAATTTTCAAGTTCTGTTCTTGGAATTTTCCTGGCAGCTATTGCTCAAATCCAGGAGAACCCCATTCTATGATTCTGGAAGGAAAGCAACATCATTGAACAAGGTAGTCTTTTAAGCAGGAAATCTGGTGAGTGAGCAGGGCAGGAATGATCCAGTGTTGCCTTGGTACTGCTGTGGCCACACATTATGTAGGAAGTGTCATTAGATACCCAGAACATAGGAAAAATATGTAAAGAAACAAAAAACAAAAGTGGTACCTTCAAATTCAGCTACCATACAGCCGCATCTTATACCCATTTAACTTGAGCATGTTTCAACAAGCTGGCTGAAACTGCGCAAGTTAAATCCAAGCCTAGTGGAGAGGTTAAAAGTTACGTTTTTGCTGGGTCTGCTTGGGGTTACCCAGTGCGTAAAGAGCTTTTAAGCTCCCTGTCTTGCCTGCGGGGGGGAAATGCGTGCTCAGTGCACCAGCTTTGGGATTTTTGCACGCGATCTTGTGGGGCCATCCAAGTTCCTGCAAGATCTCCCATGAGCATCCCTAGCCTCCCAGAACCAGTGTGCCAGGCGGGATGTGCCCAGCAAGGTCTTTTTGCACTGGGTCCACTTGGGGCTACCTGGCGTAAAAAGAACTTCTAAGTTTTCTGCTTTTACTTGGGAGGCAAAGCCTGCCCAGTGCACAGGCTATGGGAGTATGGGGGATTCTCTCTCCTCCTCACCTGCTAGCCACTGGGGCAGCTCCAAGGGTTTCAGTATAAGCAATTTTCATGTATACAAGGAATCCTTGGAACAAAACCCTACACGCTATGCGCTCGCACTGTACTTGCATTTTGTCTTCACACATCTAGTTTAGTTTTTTTCAGTTCAAAGCTTTTGATACAATTTCCATGAGGTGGCAAAAACCATTAACATACACTTAACCTGGCTGGATTGATAAAACTGCTAGCCACGTTCAATTCCAAGCTAGTTTAAGTGTTTGTATTGAATTAATCTGGGGCAATCTTGGTGCAATTTGGTGTTTTACAGTATTTGAAATGAATGTACCACGGAATATTTATTGTTTAGCAATTCCTTCAAGGTACAGTAGAATAGCATATTCATGTTAGATTTACCTGGCAACATTTTGGCTAGTGTGAAGAGTGTTGAATCATTTGCTACAAAGCAAGAAGAGAACAACAGAGCAGCATCTTTTCCATGGAGATCAGCCAATTCTTTCTCAAGATCAACATGGAATTTACTGGTTCCTGATATATTCCTGGTGCCTCCTGCTCCCGCACCATGCTGTTTCAGTGTTTCCCTGTGAGGAAGGTTCCAACAGGGTCATTAAACACAACTTGATGCAATCTCACATTCGCAAATAAGTTCCATTCCCATTCATGTGGGGGAGTTTTAAATAGTTGGCCTGAGTGATAAAGCCAAGCACAAACTAGGATAATTTTGGGGGGAATCTCAGGTTACCAGCTTGAGATTTTTTAAAAACATTCTTCATTATAAGCAAACTACTTGTGGTAATTAGAGGAGAAGCATTCTGTATTAAGAAATACAGTGGAACTCCATTTAATCTTTTAAAACCAGCTTGGTGTCATGTGGAAATATGATACAGGTAGGTGGCTCATTACAAAGAAAAGACAGTGACAAAAGGTCCCCTAATAACCAAAGAGGACCTATAACTTAATAATTTGCTTGTAACCAACAATGGTGATGGGTAGGCCTCTAAAAGACACAATGTAATTAGCCAACATTTTACTGTCAATTAAAAAACACTTACATGACAGCTCCACAAACTCTAGGATGACGACTCATCCCAAGATAATCATTGCTGCACCAGACAGACACCTCTTTCTTGCTGCTATGGGATTCTGAATAGTCATCTGCCATGGGAAAAACCTGGGCTCTTCGGTTCACAGTTTTGAATACACGGTATGTATGATCTTTTCTTTTCTCATCAATTTTTTTCTCAAAGAACTGATCATACTGGAAAGTAGAAACAGCTAGAAGAGGAAGGCATTAGCAGATGTCAGCAGCTAGAACAACCAACCAAGTTTATACAAGCTTTTGATTTCCATCAAGTTAAACAAGACTGTGCCTCACATTTCGGTAAGTTCTCCTGAAGCAGATGAGACACCCTTTCTGGTCTCTGTTTCAACATCATATCTTGGAATTTCTTCAACAAGCCATCATTTGGATTTCCCCCATCCATCTTAGTGTTTACCGCAACAGTACTTTCTGGTGTTTTGGCAAATTCTACATAGCAAGGTGCCATAAGAAAATTAGTGATTGGACAGCTCAAATTAAATTTCATGTATAAACAATGCAGTTGTTTTTTTAAAAAAATGTTACTGTAACTGAATGAAGTAGTATATTTATTGATTACGAGTACTTTTTTTCTTCAGAATAAGTCATGGCAGTGCTGGAGATTCACATAGGGGATAACTGTTTCTCAGCCCTCTACCATTCATTTCATGATAGGTATCTTCCCAGTTTTATGTGTGTTAGTTATTTTCAAACTCAGGACTATCCCACATTTCCCCCAAAAAATCCAACCAATAAAACACAGCTGCATGAATCTACTCTGGTTAACTAGACAACGAAAGTTTATAGTTATACATGAACAACTGCTTAGCACTACACTGGTGTCCACTTGCTTTCTTCCTTGTATTGTGGCCTATTCAAAGTCCAAGTCACTGAGAATCAATTAGTGTTTCCCTAAAAGTAGCCATGCTTTCAGAGCAGAGGCAAGTGAAAGTCTGTTATTTTACAGTGCATTTAAAGCAGCATGTGAATTAACTGTCCCAAAGTGTTTTCCTCTATTTCATAACTGTACTTACAGGAAACACCACCATTAGAAAGAGAGATCTTTGGCTCAGACAGGTTTCAGAACTATGATCATTATTATTACACCAACAACTAACTGTAAATAAAGCAGATAGAAAAACCCAAGCCAATGGATGTGCAACTTGTGGGTTCTGTAAGAGCTACACAATTTAAACAGCTTGAGAAACTTGGACTAAACTTTGTTCAGTTTTGTCTCCTCTCTTTAAAATCTACCTAGCACAATTAGAACCAAATTTCATTAAACCTCCAAAGAGGTGATACCTTTTCTTACTGCTTGCATTTCTTCCACATCCTCCTGGAGTTCCAGGCTAGCTTTGCGGAAAACACTGCTGTTCCCTTCGTTCATCTGAGCTGCCAAGAATGGGCATTTAGTCACAGTGGCTTGGCTAGCACTCTGGCTAGCGGCAGGTGGGTGGCTCAATGGAAGTGGGGATCTGCTTATGTTTCGTTGGGCCACATCTGGTGAATTTTTGGCCTCTTGAATAAAAGAATAAAGTGTTTAGTATGCAACAAAGGTATCTGAGGTACTCATTTTGATAGGGGTGCTAGTTGTATGTGTCTTAAAATATATTTTATGTGTAATACCTTAAATATTATCCAGATAATCCTGTAAGGATTGAAAACATTTTCATTCAGAAGTGCTGTTTAACTAACCAAACTAAAAAAATACTCAGAGAGTGGAAATACTACACTCTCCCCCCTGCCCAGCAACATATCAAACTATACTCAGAAAACTAAAGGGGAACACTAAAACTAAAGGGGAACACTATACTCAGAGGGGAACACTAAAAACGGACCAGTATTGTGCAAAGAAGAAATGGATGAATCGTTACATCAGTCCCATTATTAGTTTTGACATACAGTATATTTGAACACACAACAGTTTTCTTTTATTAATGAGAAGTCTGCTTTTGTAGAATCATTTTAAAAATCAGGGCTATGCCTCACAATAACAGTGTGTAACATATAGTTTTAACTGACAAGTGTTCAAGAGAACCAGCAGCACACTCTTATGTACATTTACTTAAAAGGAAATCCAACTGAATCCATGGGATTTACTTCTAAGTTACAGTATATAGGATAAAAGCCTTAGACTGCAGTCCTATGCACACTTTGAAGGGTTGTACACCTCATTTAATTAAGTGGGATTTTCTTCTAATGAAAAACATAGATTTGTAGAGTTAGTATTTCCTAAGTTCTTGCTTCCTGTAGTTTCTCCTGCCAGGCTCTTGCCTTTAGTTAGTACTTCCTGATGTAGTGATGAAAACATATTTCAACAGCATGTAAAAAGCCTGTGATTAAAGATATTTTAAGCAACAAAAGCAAAGTTCAAAAAAGGCAAAACTGTGGTGCCAGGCCATTTGCCATTTAAGATGGCCCTAAATCAGGAATGAGGAACCTGAGGCTCAGGGGCAAATGCAGCCTCGCAAGCCTATCTGGCCCCTGAATCTCTTTGCAAACCACACCCCGTGACCAGCCACACTAGCCATTCTCCTCACTGGTCCCACTTCATACACTACTGCATGGCTGGAATGTGAACTTTGATAATGCCTTTTGCTTGCCTAGACAGTGTGTGTGTGTGTGTGTGTGTGTGTGTGTGTGTGTGTGTGGAAACTAGGGTACTGTTCAAAGGTAACATTTCCATTTGTTGCTTTGCCCAGTTCTGTCTCTGCCCCCCCTACTGCTGGCATGTGGGCCCTGGAAGGTTGCCCTGCAAAAGCTTCATCAGTGTCATCCACCGTATGCAATAATTTTTATACTGTTCTTCACCCTTGTTCTTAGATTGTACAGAGAGCGAGTTACAATATACTTTGGCCTCTGTAACTGGGAAAAGGACGTTCAAAGTTCAGTCAGCCTACCACTTTCTCAAAAGTGAACTTGGCTAACATCATATTGCCTTGAAATAATAAACCATTTCCAAACATACTGCCAATAAAAAGTTAATTTTAAAATGTAATGCATCACTTCTATTATAATCACTATGGGCAAGATCCCATATCAAGGAGAGTTGGCACTGTTGTGCAAGCTCTTTGCTACTCATGCAGAAGTAGTATAACAGTATAAAACAGGATATCACAGGTTAATTCTGTTTGACATTTCTATTGCCCTAAGCTGCCCACTCACTGGATTTGGCCATTGCACTACATTAAGAATGTCCCCCCACCTTCCCCAATTGTATGGCTGTTGCACTCACAGGCTGCCATTACTAGATCTCACCCTAAGTTTCAGAGTACTGTAGAATAAAATAAATTGCTGAACAAACAAGCAGGCAATTCTAGGAGGTTTAACTATCAGTATTTTGCAAAAACTCTTGTGGATGAATAAGATCAGGCCAATGGTATTGCAACTCCATTGGATTTCAGAAGTATGCTCACTGCTGTATTTCAATTTAGTAATGACAACATTTCAAGAAAGTTTCAAGTTATGCAGTATTAAATAGCAAAATCGCAAAGTTGAGCCTTACTCTCACTAGTGGAAGTGGTTTCTTCAGTTTGCTGACAGTGAGCAGATGAAGTACTCAGGGCACGTGAAGCAGGCTTAGTCACAACTTCCATCATTTTAGGGCAGTTTTGGGCATAGAAAAGAAGGGATTTGCCAGCCTTTTGCAGGAAAGCCTGGGATACCCTTGACAGGAATGGGCAGCGGCGAACAACAGCTTCCATTTTTCAAGAGTTTTCAAAAGTCTTGCTGAAAATAACAAAACAATGTAGATTAACCTCATACAAAGATGCAAGAAAGACAGTCTGTATACAAGACTTCAAGAACTACTGGGGTCACTTCACATATGACAAACATATAGATGACCAGCATACATAGGTTACTGACTTTTGGATGTGTTTGCAGCTTTTAGATGCACACAAGATTGTTAACATATTACGATCTACACACACAGTTGCAGGTTCAGTCCTACAAAGACAGCCCTCCAGTTCAAGATGTTTACAATGCATGAAGCAACCTTTAAGCAAAAGCAAACAACAGAAAACAAAAACATAGCGCCACCAAAGATTAAATAGCTGCACATGCATTGAGCTACAGGCCAAAATACCGGAACCACTGGCATAGTAATTCAGCAGTGGATAATTTCACATATGACCCCTTGACTGACAAAAGGAGGAAAGAAAAACTGGGAGGATAGGCAGTCCAAGGAATCTTGACTCACCAGTTCCAGAAGGGTAGCCTACGGATCTGTTGCAACGTTTCGCGCAAAGAGTCTTGCAGCATGTTAAAACTTACAAAGACTTATTGCGGCATAGCACATTGTGGACTACAGCCAGCCTTGAGTGCTTGCCCCAAATGACAGATAACGCTAGATGCCAGTATTTGGACAGGCAATATTTCATGGGTTCAGTGAAGCGAGCTTTAGCCCACCTAAGAATATGCCACAATAAACTCGCCAACCTGCAAGACCTCGCCCCACCCCGCCAACACTTCTGTTTGCAAGGCGTTTAAAAACCAGGAAAATTTATTGGTGTGAGTGAGGGACGTTTGTGGAGAGGACGCGGAACTTGTCGGAAACCCCCATCCAAGTCTCCTAAGACAACTGACACGGGCAGATCTAGGGAGGCTCCATCCCCGAGGGCTGAACGAGATCGCCCCAACCCGGCCACTTCTTCCTCCTCCTCTCGGATTCTTTTGCGGGGGACCGAAGTGAAGACTCCTCTGTGGCCGATCGCAAGCTTGCTAGTGAAGGAGGGCCGTGTCTCCCTTTGGCGCACGGTGGAAACGAAGCGAGGGGCACAGAGGGATCGGGGTGAGGAGGAAGAAGAGGAGGAGGACCACCACCCCCCGCTTTCCCTCTCCCCTCCTGGGGACGAAGATCTCCCTCCCGGCCCCTTTCGCCCAGGGGCAGCTTTGTAGGGGGAGGAGAAGCCCCTCCGCATCTCGCCCAGACTCGGCGGCCAAGGGCGCCCCGAGCGGCCACCCGCTTCCCCGCCCCGGACAGCTCCGTCCATCCGAGGCCGGACAAGGTCAGGAGCGAAGAAGTGCCGGCTGGGCCGCCGCCGCCTCGGACACGAGCAAGCGAGGGCTAAGCGCCGCTTTCGAAGGAAACCGGGCCTCCTTCCCTCACGCGCCCCCCGCCGCCATCCTATCCGTCCCCCCCCCCACGGTCCCTTACCCGTCAATTAGCGTCCCTCCAACCCTCGCCTTCCAGCTCTTTCCGCTCAGTGTCAACCCAGCTCCGGCCGCCGCCGCCTATATAGTCGAAAGCAAAGGGGCACCACCGCGCACGCGCACCCGAAGACGCCTCTCCCGCGGCAACCCCCCCCTCCCGCCGCCGCCGCTCCACAAGAGCCCTGCCGCCGCGCATGCGCCGGGATTGGCAACTCGCCCTCCTCGCGAGGGGGCGTAGTCTGTCCCTCAGCCGCTTAAATCCTCGTCGCGCTCGTCTGTTCCTTTCCCGGGTTTATTTGCGGGGAGGGAGAAAGTCGAGACGGCTCTACGTCTCCCGGCTACGGCTGCGGAGAAGTGCCTTGTTTTAATTGCATAGAATCGCACAACTCGAAAGGACCATCTCTCCCACCCGCCTTCAGCTTCTAGTTTATGACCCAGTTATATGTGGAGAGTGTTTTTCCTTAAGAGAGATAAAAGCAACCCCTAAGGACACACACAAACACACACCAACTCCACCTGTGATTGTTGTGCTAGTATTTATCCATACTTACCTTTTACCCCTTTAACCAAACTGCGGGAGGCAGTGGAAGACAGGAGTGCCTGGCATGCTCTGGTTCATGGGGTCACGAAGAGTCGGACTCCACTAAACGACTAAACAACAACAACAACCTTTTACCCCACTCTTTACAGGCACTTTAACCTCTTTCCCTGCAAAAACCTGCTCTTTAGTACTCAATCAGCTCAAATGTCAGTGGCGAAGTTGGGTTTTCCAGAGATTGCTGTTTGCTCCGATTCAGCTTTAAAGAACAGGTTTTCACAAGCAAAGCTTTGGAGGGGTGAAAAGGATCCTCGGACGCAGAGTTTTAAAGCAGGGGCAGTGCCTGGAAAGAGCAGGGAAAGGTAAGTGTAGAGAAGCCCTTTCTGTGCCTTTCAGGAACAGGCCAGGGACTCCTGTTAGGCATGGTGGCTGCTTGAGTCAAGCTTGGCCCAGCATGTAGAGCAATGTTGGGAAGCTCCCACCTTCTCTAGCCTGAAAGTCCTGCTCTCTAATATCAGGGCCAAAGTTGTGGGAATTGTGTGCTATGGGCACATCCACACTTGCATTTGACCTGTATTTTGATTATACTGTGTACCGATTAATTCCCCCAGGAATCAATCCAATCTTGCCCACTGAATTGGATATTATCAGATGCGTGGAAAACCAAGGACAGATTTTGCTTAACTGAGCTTCAGTTCAGTGGAGAAGGAAAGGCACTCTGCATCAATTTATAGGGAACATTCTCCTTAATTGTGGCTTTGCCCATTCCAGAGTTGGTCTGATGCTGTAAATGGAGCAGTCCTTGAAGGCTGCTGAAATCTTCATTGTTATACTGCGAAAGCTTGTTTACTGAGAGGGATGAGCTGTGAAGAGCATCTTGCTCCAGTGCTTAAGCATATGTATTGGCTCCTTTACTGTCTGATAACAATTCAGAGTGCTTGTATTGGTGAATAAATCCCTTAATGGCTTGGGCTCTGTATATCTCAGAGGCCTGCCTTTTCTAATTTCTTCAGGCATGGCCTTTAAATGTCAGCCAAGTGCGTCTGTACACCAGGTTCAAACATCAAGGGCACATCTTAGAGAGGAGCTGTGTGTGTCAGTTGGGGAACTCTTCTCTAGATAAACATGAAAGGACAAAGCCTAAATACCTTTTCTACTTGTGCTGGATTTAACAAACAAAGCTGAAGGAGGAGATCCATTTAATTTATTTAATTGGAAAACATGTTGTGTTCCCCTCAAAATGTTGTTACCTCATGCCTTTGGGGAAGTGGGGAGTTAAACAGAAATGAAAAGTGAGCAAACTCTGATTGAAGATACTTGTGCTGCTTCTCGCTGCGAAGTATTGCAAAAGCAGAAGCCCAAGAAGAGGTTTAAAACAGCAACAGCAACAAATAAACTGGTTGTCTCTGGATCAGTGGAACAGGCAATCTTAAGGGTCAAAAGCACAGCATCCTCAAGCCAGGAGAGAAACTAATTTCATTACAGTATTCTATATATGGGAACATCTGCACTCAGTGCTTTATATTATTTGAGTGGTCAGGTCCCTGCTCCAAGCTCTCTTCTGTTCAAACGAGTAGACAGTATGAGTATGGCTAAGATGAAGCCTGCTTCCCTCCAGTAAGAGAAAGTAGGCAGGGAAGTAACTGGAAAGGATGTGGGACTTATTTCCTGGTCTTTGCGTGTGAAATTTCCCTGTGATCTCAGCACTGTGAGTCAGCAGATCCAAGTTACAAAACTTAGCCAAAACACATCTGAGCAATGAAAATGCGATGGTTCAGGGGACCCAGGAAGCATGGGAGAGTCCTGGTTTCCATATTCCTTGACTGTAATTCCACACAAGCCTTTTTCAACCTCAGTGATGTAAACAAGCACATTACACATGCTTGTATTGTTTTTGTTTTTATGCTTCAGCTTTTCGTGTTTAATTCTCTGGCTTGTTATACTGTGGTAAGCCACCCAGAGGTTTTGGCAACAAGGCAGGGTAGAAACAGAAGAAACGAATAAATAACACAACAATTTCCAAAAGCCGCAATATGGTAACACTTCATTAGAATGAAGCAAAAAATCACAAAGTAATAAGCAAACCTTTTGAGTTCTTCAACATGTTTGTTATTAAAACAAAACTGGGGACGGGGTTGGAGGGAAAAGTCGCAGGTTGCAGTTTGTAACAGGCAAAATAACATCTAGTAGAAGAAGCGGCATTCCTAACTCGATTTGATGTTGTTGATGATAATAATAATAATAATGATTTTAATACTTATATCCCGCCCAGCTGGCTGGGTTGCCCCCGTCACTCTGGGTGGCTTCTAACATCATAAAAACACAGCAAAACATCAAACATTAAAAGCTTCTCGATACAGGGCTGCCTTCAGATGTCTTCGGAAAGTCATATAGTTGTTTATCTCTTTGACATCTGGCAGGAGGGCATTTGACTGGGCGGGTACCACTACCAAAAGGGCCCTTTGCCTGGTTCCCTGTAACTTCACTTCTCGCCGTGAAGGAACTACCAGAAGGCCCTCAGAGCTGGACCTCAATGTTCAGGCTGAACGTTGGGGATGGAGATGTCCCTACAGGTATGCCGGTAGTTACTTTGCGTAAGCCTGACTGAATTCAATATGACTTTTGAATAGACATGGTTAGGATTGCACTGTTAATAGATTTGTAGTTATCTAGAGACAAAACTGGGTAACTACTTGGTGTGGTGTTCTGTTTTTTTAAAAATGTGGAAGTGGCCATTATTGCTTACTTATCCCAAGTAGCCTTGGGTGCATCCTGGAATGTGTCATGCTCTTTGTACGCCTAATCTAATTATTTCTGCACAGCTCTTCTTGAATTCCATTTTAAGACTGTTACACAAACTGCAGATTTTGGAGCGAGAATATCGTGTCCAGCTTTTTCTCCCCTACTCCTTGTTTTGTTTAAAATCCAGGCTGATGTGGAGTTCCGGAGAACTCAAAAGCTTGCTCATGACCTTTTGGTGGGTTCTAATAAAGGTGTTGCTATACTGCAATATTTGGCCTCCCCAACCCCCCCATCATGGACCAACATGGCAATCTATATATCCTAAGGGCAGTCATGAAGCATAAGTGGTGGACATATCCATTAATCAAAAAAATTGTGGGGGAAAGTGGGCAAAATATTCCTGCATTGCAGGGGGTTGGACTAGATGACCCTCGTGGTCCCACCCAACCCTATGTTTCTATGACAATTTTATTAGGGAATTTGGGGAAACAAATCAAGCATAAGGTGTTAATATGGAATTTAATGGTTGCTGCTCACATGCTAGTGGCACAAAAATGGAGAAACAGGCCACCACCAATAACAAAAGAATAGCTAGCAAAAAATTGAAATGTAGTTGTGATGCATATCTTACAGAGTTAAATCGACTTAGAGGACATAAGCAAAACTGATAACATTTTAAAGATGAATGGCTCTTTAACTGAATTCCTGGAGTAAAGATACAGTACACTACAGTAAATATTGTTGAGTACAGTACAATAGTTTTATTATGTGCATCTCTACATCCTCAGCCAAACAGTATAAGATGCCAAACAGCTCACTTTGTAGACCACTTAGAAAATCTGATATAGTATGTCATCAGCAAGAAAGAAACATTAATAACATACCAGGCAACAGCAGGCAGGGTAAAAAGAAAAGAAAAGACCCAATGCTTTATTTCATTGGATATAATGCTATTAATTAATGCGTTCAAGCTTCAGATACACAGAACTCTTATTCATAAAGAAACAGACCCTAGGCCAAGCCTTCTATTTTCTACTTAATGAACTTCAGTGATCAAAAGCTGGTGGATTCTAACCAAATTGGTCTAATAATAGGTTTCATTGTACTTGTTTCATGCATAAAAATACTAGTTTTGGTACTCAGAAATAAAGGGTCATGAGTGTAAGCAGACTGCTGAAGGGATGAACAATAAAAAAACAAGCTAACCTTGTTTAAGAGACTTGTGAGAGTAACTAAACCATGTCCTAGATTCTCAGCCATGGACTTAACAGTTATGCTTTTATCTACGTTGGCTCTAGCTCCAGCCCTGATGTAATTTGAGTACAACAGAATTATGAAATAGGAGACCTTAGTGCACACACTAGATTAGCCTATATTTTGTTGGGAGGATCTTTGTTGCATCTTCTGTTCTTATCATTAAAGTGGTTTCTCCTAAAATTGCCTGTCTCCTCCCACCCCTCCACTGAAATGGAAGCTGACTTTGCACAGAAATATAGGGCACGGTCTAACAGCAGTTGAGCAGTTCAGCTACAATTCTAAACACATTTTTCGGGGGAATGAATCCCTCTGAATAAGCAGCTCAGTTTTATACATGTTCACTTATAAGTACCCTGTGTTGAGTATTTGTTGGTCTTAAAAACTGCTTAACTTTGACAGGATAGTGCCTTTTAAAAATCTCTCTCTTATATCACCACCCAGCAAAATGCCTTTGCAAGTAGTGCCAATAATCTTGGAGAAAGGTGATGCCTATGAGGTTTAAGGGTGTTGTCTTTATTGCCTCTGTAAAAGTTAAATGGCATACCGCTGCTGTCATTGAGGCTATTTTATGGAGTTCATTAATCTGACTTATGGGAATAAACATTAGTGTTGTAAAATATAATGCGTATACGTATGTCACCACCCTGAGCAACCACCTGGGACCAATCAGTTCAGTTGGGCCAATGGCATTGCAGACAGAGATGCTGAGTGCAGACCCTCATCCAGCATCGTGATCAGACCTGAGGTGGAACTTATCAGTCAGAGACACTGGAGCCAATGGACCCCGCTGAAGTCTCTTAAATCAGTAGTCCATGAGCCTGCACCGCCTTAAGAACCACCCGTCTCTACATAAACGTTATTCCAATTCCAATTAAACTTTTTATCGCACTAGCCATGGCATCATTCAGAAGGAGAACAAAAACAAACAATCAAACAAACAAACAAAACAATAACCATAAAAATCATCCGGCACAGATATACAATAAAACCACGGTTCACGGCTACTAAAATTATTTGTTGCATTAAATGGAACAGAATAGCAGAAGAATCTCAGGTAAGATGTGCCAAATTAAATATCCGAATCCCCATTGCAGTTGACCGCTGTTTTGTCTAGTTCCTTCCTCCTGATCTTCTTAGCTGCCAGCGCATAGAGTGCTACTTTATAAGTAACAAAGTCGTCGGTGTCGCTCAGCAGCCATTTCACCCTTTCCACCCTATTCAAATGTGTTCCATTCGTAAACGGGTTTTATAAATCGGTCTCTTGGGTCTATATATAATGGGCACTGCAATAAATAATGATGCAGGTCCTCTACACAGGGTTGTATATATCGTATCTGACCACTCCCATGGGGTCCACTGCTGTGGTTCTGTGATGCCAAAAGGTTTTTGTGACTCCCCCACTAAACCCTAAAGTGTACCCTTAATACAGTGAAAAACCCAGCCATGCCCACTTCCACACTTTGGCCACACCCACTTTGTCATGGGCCCCTCCATGGGTCAGTGTGGCCTTGCCTCCCAAACCAGTAGCCACCCCTTCCCCAGAGGAATAGAAGGCTTCAGTTCAGTCCAACACTACATTGGAGCAAGTTGCTTGTTTTCCGTGGGCTTGTGAATGTCATGACCAGCCAGCTTAACTCTTTGATTTCTTTCTGGATACCAAACAATTGACTTTAGGAATAATTATTAAAGATATAGTGACAACTTAAACTCTAAAGATATCTCTGACAATACAGTGATGATATTAATAATATTAATAATATTTTTATTATTTATACCCCACCCATCTGGCTGGGTTTCCCCAGCCACTCTGGGCAGCTTCCAACGAAAGATTAAAAATACAGTGAGGAAACTGTAATGCAGGGGTCAGCAACCTTTTTCAGCCGTGGGCCTGTCCACCATTCCTCAGACCATGTGGTGGGCCGGACTATTTTTTTTGGGGGGGGGGAATGAATGAATTCCTATGCCCCACAATTAACCCAGAGATGTATTTTAAATAAAAGCACACATTCTACTCGTGTAAAAACCATAGCTGTCAACCTTCCCTTTTTTTTGCGGGAAATTCCCTTATTCCAGTGCCGCTTCCCGCTGCTATCCTGGATTGTTAGATATCCCGTAGGCTGTCCCCGGGACAGGTGAGGCTGCCGATCCCTTATTTTTGAGGCTGCTGATCCCTTATTTTCAAATCTGAAAGTTGACAGCTATGGTAAAAACACCAGGCAGGCCCCAAAATAACCCAGAGATGCATTTTAAATAAAAGGACACATTCTACTCATGTAAAAATACGCTGATTTCCGGACTGTCCGTGGGCTGGATTGAGAAGGCGATTGGGCCGCATCCAGCCCACGGGCCTTAGGTTGCCTACCCCTGCTGTAATATGTTCAGCTGCCATGTAACTTAGCCAGGCATGGAACTATGGAAGAATAGCAGATGATGTTATTATTGATTTTTAAAATATTTTAAAAATATTGCTTAGCAGCCAAATGATGCCCAGAAAAATGAGGGAAAGCACGCTGAATTGCTAGTCATTGATCAATTTGTACATATCACATTTTGTATTCGTGTTCAAAGACATTTACAGAAAATAAATACAGTAGTGCAATTTCATAAAGCATCACAACATCACTAGTAATAAGTAGCAACTGATTTAAAATATGTTCAAAGACATATGGCGAAGCTAACTGAGAGAATTAAAGATAAAGACAATAATGACTTCAGAAAGGATTGGGAACCTTTTAAGATATATATATACAGAAACAATACATTGAAATGAACTCACTTGCAGGATTTGTGTAATACACTTACAATGGACAAATAGTAAAAACAAATAAGGACTAAGAGACTAAGTACAGATTAATAAATAAATTTATCATAGAAGGGATGCAAAACTATATGCAGAACAAAAATAATACACTCTAAACCAGAAAGTGAAGTTGTGGGAAGTTGTGTGTGGGGGGGTATATTGAATATGCAAAATGTAATTTGAGTTTCTTGAATATGTTAAAATTTGTTTAAAAACCCTTAAAATAAATAAATAAACAAATAAACAAATAAATAAAATAAAATAAAATATGTCCAAAGAAAACTGAAAGCATAAAACTTACCAATAAGACAATTAAGAATATGCCAAGTGGACCCAAAGCCGATGGCAATGCCTATCAGTGCTCAGCTTTTATAACTTGATTCTAAAGGCCAAAATTCCCATCACAGTTTTTCTGGCAGCTCTTTCATTATGAAGGCCCCTGGGAAAAGGATGGTAAAGCATGGCAGGTGAAAGCACTAAACACACACACACACACACACTGTCTCTCCCCTGGTTATTAACTGGGATTTCTATGAACAAAATTGTGATGAGCCATAGAAAAGCGGTAGCTGTGCTCGCTGGGATTTATGGCAGTTGTAGTCCAAAACATCTTGCAAATATCAAGTTTGTCTTTATAAACAAAAACAGTGACAGCCCCTAAAACCCAAATCCAGTGGTAACAGATTCTTATTGGTTGTTCCTTGTGTTCAGGATGGCATGAACAGGCCTTACTGTGCCCTTTCCTTTCCTCAAATGCAACCCAACATAGATACTGTATAGACTATATAGCCTGACTTGAATATGTCTAAGGACTATAGCCAAATGGTATAAGTGCTGTAGCTCAGGAGTATAGCACATGCTCTGCATGCAAATGGTCCACGTTTCAAGTCACCAGGTAGGAGATTGGAATCTCCTATCTGAAAGCCCAGAGAACCACTGTCACTGAGTAGACAGTACTGAGCAAGATGGAACAATGGTTTGGCTCAGTAACAAGCAGATTCCTATGTTCCAAATAGAAGTTTATTCACTTCATATAGCAGTATTCTCATTTTCTCATTTGACATTGAACTGACCTAGTGGACATAGATGATTCAACAACTTAATTTGGTTGCTTTTCACAAATCCATTTGAAGGCATATAATCAACGTTGATACATAATTGGGGCAAACAGCCCTCTAAAAAATAAATAAATAACAGGATTATATTTTTACCCAATCCTCCCTAATGGTACAGTTCAGTAACAGCTTAAAAACAAATAATAGGATACAACCCACAAACTACCAACAAGATGCAACCCAGTATTAAAGCTACACTTCCTCACATCTGTAATGTTACTTTTAACCCACAGACCGAATGAAGTAACTGGAAAATCTGCCACATATACGTGAGCTGGGACAAAACATCACACAGTGCCAGGTTCTTGCCTGGGAAATGTGAACATCGGAAGCCTATTGGGTCAGACCAAAGGTTCATCAAAACCCAGTATTCTGTTTCCAACAGTGGCAGCTAAATGTCCATAAGCAGGGCATGAAGGCCACAGCCCTCCCATGTTGTTTGTGCTGAGCATCTGGGCTTCAGAGGTACACAAGCTCTGAACAAGGGTGCTTATACCCTTTATTTATTTATTTTTAATGTTAACTAATTTATATCTAAAATTTTGTATCTTGCCTTTGGGGCAGAATCCCCCAAGACACCTTACAAAATTTAAAACAATACAATATAGATGTACTCAAACATCATGAGATAAAAACAGAGGGTCCACCCTTGTACTACCAGGTATGTTCATATACATAAGTGGAAGACATTTTCTCTCTAGATAGCTGAGGGATGGGGTGGAGCATGCTCTACCCACCCCACCCTCACTTGCCAGTATCACACTTCTATTGATGAAAGGTGTATATATAGTTAATTATGGGGTCAAAGAAAATCACTTGAGGAGGGAAGTGCCTGTAAAAGGTAAAAAGTAAAGGACCCCTGGACGTTTAAGTCCAGTCAAAGGTGACTCTGGGGTTGTGGCGCTCATCTCGCTTTCAGACCGAGGGAGCCAGCATTTGTTCACAAACAGGTTTCTGGGTCATGTGGCCAGCATGACCAAACCACTACTGGCGCAACGGGACACTGTGACGGAAGCCAGAGCACACGGAAACACCTTCCTGCTGCAGCGGTACCTATTTATCTACTTGCACTGGTGTGCTTTCGAACTGTTAGGTTAGCAGGAGTTGGGACAGAGCAACGGGAGCTCACCCTGTTGCGGTGATTCGAACTGCCAACCTTTCGATCAGCAAGCCGAAGAGGCTCAATGGTTTAGACCACAGCGCCACCTGCTCCCTCCTGGAAATGCCTGTAGAGGTGAAGGGAAGGCAGAAACCACTGCAGGCCTGGAGAGTGAGGAATAAGCTGGACTGTACTTAAATAAAGGTGTTCATGTTTGAAGTCTACTTGAAGTCTGTTTCTAAGAAAGGCAGCCTTGCCGAGCAACAATCGATAAAAACAGTAGACCAATTATGTTGCTTGTCTGGAGAGAAATCGCAAGTACAGTACGAGAGAACGGTATTTGTGTCAGTCTCCCTTGTCACTTGAGGCCAACTCGATATATCCAGAGAAACTTTTTTTTTCTTTAGAGAGCAGAAAGAGCAGGTAATAAAGAGGCATAACACCACCAACAGCAGCACTTTCCAGAGGTAACAATAACAAGCAAACAGCCAACCTCAAATGCCTCCTGAAAAAAATAAAAGCTCAGACAGGCTTCTCAGTTATGTGTATCCATGATACTATGTTTAGAGATTTATAACAAACATTATGACATCAGAACTCTAAGGTGACCCTGATTTACTTGGATTGCTTTACTATCCCATCTTATCCTATCCAAAGCTACAATACCTATATATTCATATATCTTAGTAGTGGCTCCCAACCTGTGGACTGTCCTCCCATCAGATGTTAGGGAAATGAGTAATTATATCACATTTAGGAAACATCTGAAGGCAGCCCTGTATAGGGAAGCTTTTTAAGGTTTATGGTTGTATTATGTTTTTATATATGCTGGAAGCCACCCAAACCTCTTATATAGCAGAATATGGGGATAAGTAAAAGCGTTAGCATTTTAACTACAGGTGTTCCCCAGCTCATGCGCAATCAACTTGTGCGCGACAGCGTATATGCGTGGCGCTGGGGAATAATTCATGAATTCAATTCAAATCCGGAAATGGTGAGAGAGAGCTGGAGAGTCCTTGTGGCTTGTGAGGAGACTCTCCCCGGAGCCCGAATACGACGTCAGTGAGGGCAGAGGGAGCCCTGAAGAGGCTGTAGGTGCAGTGTCCCCGCCTAACAGCCGGTGTGTGGGGTAGCGCAGCCGCTGCCACTTTCCTCCACGTCCTCCAGTCTCTTGCCAGCCCCAGAGCATCAAGTCTAGTTGTGGATATTTTTGGACACAGTATTTTTGGTACAGTTTGAAGAGAGAGCAGCAGAGAGGACATTTAAAGGGTGTTTAGAGGGTGTTCCCCACTTTATGCAATTTCATTTATGCACACGGGCCCCACAAATGTAACCCTTGCATAGTGTGTGTGTGGGGGGGACGCCTGTAATATTAGAAGCTATTGGGGTCTGGCTGGATGAGCCGTAGCCCCATTAAAAACTTCCTTGCTGAAGTTCTCAGAGCTTTGATCCCATAAGGAGCAGCAGAGGTGTGAGATGGCAGTGCTGATAAGCATCACCTGTTTTTTCCAGTCACATGCCTCCCTGAAGCAGGCTGGTAGGCTGTTGTGCTTAAAATACACACCCAGATATTTCTCAGAGGATTTTAGACACTTCTCATGGCTGTTGTAGCAGGAGCTGAGTTGAGTTAGGCTGCAGGCTAAGCGTTTCATCTCAAAGGTACATGTGCTAATGTTCATTAGTGTGTGCAACTGCAAGGGGTGTGTGGCTTAATATTTCTACAGCACTTTATTACAAAACAGACTCTGCCTTAAACTGAGAAATCTTGAATGGCAGGGCAAAGATGGAGGGAAGAGTGGTGTGTGTACATGTTAGGATCTGTTGTACAGCCTGGCGGCGTGTATACACAATATATAGAAAGTAACAAATATAAGGTGGTCAACATGCCAAAGAAAAATAAGTGTGGGCCCTTGCAGTACACAGCTGTACATTCAGTATTTATGCTGAGAGTGCCTCAGTTTGGTCTTCTGGTGAACAAAAGGCAATGTGCACAAATGCACACTCTCTTTGACCCATTCAGGGCTGGGATTGAGGGTTAGCATAGGTGGGAATGTGCAGAGAACCTGCACCTCATTAGGGAGCCCACAGGCAAGAGCTCCTTAGATCAGCCACACTGAGGAAGTAGACTCACTGGTGGGGGGCATGAAGGGGGTGTTGCACAAGGATCCTCCCAAACCTGGAGCTGACACTGACTATAACAATACCATAAAAATAGCCTACTGGATCAGGCCAATGGCCCATCTAATTCAGCATCCTGTTCTAACACAGCAGCCAACCAGATGCCTATGGAAAACCCAGAAGCAGGACCCAAACACTAGAGCACTTTCTCCCCACTGTGGTCTCCAGAAATTGGCTGCATTATATGCAGAGCCTAGGTAAGTTGTTTGGTTTGAAATAGCACTTCAATTGGTCAGCATAATTCTGGCTGAATTTGCAGTAATGAGTTGTTGTCATGCACAATTTCTTGTGCTGAAATTATTACAGGATGTTATGTATAGGTTGGGGGGGTGTTGCCCCTCCAGCAGATATCATGCACATGCAGCCCACTACCAAAATCAGCACAAACACTTTTGTGACTTTTGTGATTTGTCCCCACAAAACACTTCATCACAGTTTCTTCCTATCTATTCAAAGGGCTTCTGCTGCACAATACCAAATGTAATAATTCACTGATAACTGTATCTCTGCACTGGCTCACTGGGAAAACTTCAGAAATTCATATAGACATGTGAGCTCAGCTACTCAGCAGCCCCTCTGCCTGAGTGATTATCCCTGGCATCCTGATACCTGATTGCCAGACAGGTAGCCATTCCAGAAATAAGAAACCCAGATGAAGACAAAAGGGTGTGGTTGGTTCATGGGGTCACGAAGAGTGGGACACAACTAAATGACTAAACAACAACAGCTTGGCAGGGAAACAGGGAAATGTAAATATCTCTTTTGTTACACTTGATAGGTGCTTGGTAGAGGGCAAGGGGAGGCATGGGGCAGGGTCCAGCATGCTCAGATTACTGCCTCTAGACCTCCCCTTTCATGATGTAACCATGATGAAACCATGATGTAGTTTGGGGGGGTGTAACATGGGGATTAAAGGTAAAGGTAAAGGGACCCCTGACCATTAGGTCCAGTCGTGACCGACTCTGGGGTTGCGGCGCTCATCTCGCTTTATTGGCCGAGGGAGCCGGCATACAGCTTCCGGGTCATGTGGCCAGCATCACTAAGCCATTTCTGGTGAACCAGAGCAGCACACAGAAACGCCGTTTACCTTCCCGCCGGAGCGGTACCTATTTATCTACTTGCACTTTGACGTGCCTTCAAACTGCTCGGTTGGCAGGAGCAGGGACCGAACAACAGGAGCTCACCCCGTCGCGGGGATTTGAACCACCGACCTTCCGATCAGCAAGTCCTAGGCTCTGTGGTTTAACCAGCAGCGCCACCCACATCCCGCAACATGGGGATTAGCAGCTAATAAAAGTTTGGGTTCTCTTTTGTATGGGGCTTCCATTTTGTTTCACCTGGTGGCAGGTGGGAGTTCTGTCGCGATAGCCTTCAATAAAGACCAAGCCTTCAAGCCTAATGGCTGCTGTTTTGCTCTGGTATTCCTGGCTGGTGTCCTTGCTTTTTTGTCCAAGGGAGCCCTCAGATTTCTCTGTTAACAAAATAGATTTGCAACTTTAAAGGCAGCTTTGATGATGGTACCATGGGATTATTGATTTGAGGTTCATCAGTGAGGGAAGTGAAAGGCTCTTCCACTGAAGTAAATTATGTCCTAATTACTTGTATGTAGCCATAGATTATTTGCCCATTTTTTTTCATTGTAACAATTTTTGTATTGAAATTCAAATATCCATTTAAAAGTCAAATACTGGTATTAAAACCAAACATCAAAATCTCAGAATTGATTCCTACATTTCACTCTGACTCAAAAAGGACTACTACATCTGAGTACTGTATACGTATTACTTTTGAATACAGCTCATTGAATTTGATACAGATTTTCAAATGTTAACTTCTTTAAGGACACAATTTCAGGTGTGATTTGGGATGGTTTTTGTTCTCAGCTGCTTTCCTTTAAAAACATTGAAATTAAGCTTTCCTTGCAGTGTTTTGTTTAATTAATTAACAATATGCTACTTTTTGACTTGAGTCCCCAGAACAGCTTGCAGTGTTCAGCAGACAGAACCATTCCATTAAAAATCTCACACTTTAAATATTAAAAGAATGAAAAAAAATGCTTTCATGTGTAAAGGGTATTTGGAGCAGGGGTCGAGAAAGAAGAAAATGGATTGAAAACCAGTGTAAAAATACCGAACTGAAAGATAAATCACAAAAACAGGAGGGGGGGGGGAATCACAAAAACAGAAAACCCCCAAAATAAGCCAGAATAAAGCTTCCACACATGGTGAAGTCCAGGGGAGCAGGCATGTGTTGACGTCTTCACATGCTTTTTTCCATTTGTTCAGTTGTTTTATGACATGCTTGCCTTTTATTATGTTATTCACACATTTAATTAGCTGACCAGCTGCCTCCTGAGGAAATTTAATTTGAATTGTTTTTCATCACTACAACTGGCCACTTGCCTGTCGCTAGAAGAACAACATATTAAGCAGATCAAACTGTACAAGGCGATCACGTTGCAAAGCAGATTAGAATCTAGACTCCTGAAGAAGCCGCACTGAAATGAATGGAGTTGCTCAAGACTCCGTCCTCCAGCTACTCCCCTTCATTCTAGATAAGATTTGCGTCAACAGATATTCTGGATGAATCGCTTTCATAATCTAAGCCTGTACACCAACACCTCTTGAACCTCCAAGAATGCCATTTCCCTCTTGCTTTTGCTTGTTCTTACCTCTGGAGAAGGAAATGGGCTTATGGCATTGGTTAGCTGCTTGGTACATTTCAGAGTACAGTGGTACCTCAGGTTACATACGCTTCAGGTTACATACGCTTCAGGTTACATACTCCGCTAACCCAGAAATAGTGCTTCAGGTTAAGAACTTTGCTTCAGGGTGAGAACAGAAATCGTGCTCCGGCGGCACGGCAGCAGCAGGAGGCCCCGTTAGCTAAAGTGGTGCTTCAGGTCAAGTATGGACCTCTGGAACGAATTAAGTACTTAACCTGAGGTACCACTGTACATTGGTGTATGCTGCTTTGCTTCAGTGCCCCTGTCCATGACACATTTTGCACAGTAACTGGTTTTTTCAGTGCCTTGAAAATTATTCCTGTTAACTATCTGGTGACACATAGCTCAGATGATGTGTCTCCCCTGCCTCAGTCTATGGCCTTATTTTGGCTGTGGCCTAATTAATTATATGCTTCATATGTGGATCTTATCTAAGCTTTGCATGTGGATTGTATCTAAGCTTCTGCTGAAGTAAGTTAACTTGTTACGTTGGCTTAGTGTTGTTGCTACACACACACACACACACACAAAAAAACCCCAAATATGATTACCAAGCTTCTTGCTGTATCATGTTACATTCATTTCTTTTGTGAGCGGCCTACTTTAGAAACTGTTTCTTGCATATACTTAATACCTGTTTATAAAGCATTCATTCTGACTTGTTTGAGGGGAAGTTACACAATGCTGCATCAAGTAAATGTTATCCTACACCTGGCACATTTAGGCACCAGGCGAAAATGTTCCTCTTCAACCAGGCCTTTGGCTGACTAACATCCTTTCTAATGTGTTTGACGGAGGGGGTGTTACTGTTTTGTTTATATTATGTGTTTTGTGTTTTTATCTTGTATTTTTATGCTGTGAACCACCACGAGATAGAGGGTGGTATACAAATTTAATAAATAGATAAAGGTAGATAAATAAATATTGCAAACACTCTGATTTTTGGAGGGGTTTGTTGTACAAGAGCAACAGTTGTACAACTGAAGCCACAAAAGCTGCATTTGCTGGTATTGTATCCCACCAGAAAATTGCCTGGAAGTGCTCTGTGATAAATACTGACCTTAACTTGGGAGAACTGGGTTCAAATATGTTATGGATCCTGACTGTAGAAAAGATGGGATGCATATTCTGGCCTCTGCAATCAGGCAAGGGACCCAGGACCACTGGGAAGTTGCTCATACACCCATCTTGCAGGAAGAACAAAATGAGAAAGGGCTGTTGGTCCAGCGACATTGAGAATGGGGCTAGCATGTATGCCTCTGTAATCTGCACACTTTTGTCCATGTGTGTCCCATCTGAATGTCTAGAAGGCTTAAATCCATGCCACAAGTGATGAAATATTATCCATACAACCAGTGCTTTTTTTCTTAAAAAAATGTTTAGGGATCCTCTCATTTTGACTCAAGAAAATCACCATTTTATCGTTCAAATCTGGAAAAATAAATACAGTAAATGGACAAAAATACAAAGATTCACAAAATGTTTAGGGATATGTGTGCCCTTGCATTCCCTCAGAAAAAAAAAGCACTGCAAGACATATTGGATTTAGAAGGTTTTAACAATGTTTTAGGATGGCATGCATATTTGTGGTACGACAAGGTTAAAGCACATAAAGCATTTAAAAATCATATCGTCAGGAAAGCATTGTTTAATGTTTGGATAAGATACAAGGATTTATTGGAAAATAAAACCCCAAGGTGGTTGTCACCAATGGAAGCAAAAGCTCAGAAAAAGCTCAATATGGAGGCCAAATGGACGAAGTATTGGGAAATTTTGGAACAAGAAGGAGATAGACTGAAATTGCAGAGTTTTGAGAAACTAAAAAACAAAGTGCGAGATTGGCTTCATTATTACCAGATAATGGAGGCATATAATTTGGACAAAAAAATTGGCTTCCAGGTGGAAAAATCAAAATTAGAAACAGAGCTGTTAGAACCTAAAACTAAGACTTTGTCAAAGATGTATAACTTGCTGTTGAAATGGGACACTCAGGATGAAACGGTGAAATCTGCTATGATTAAATGGGCACAAGACGTTGGACATGACATTATGTTTGCTGACTGGGAACAGTTATGGACCACAGGTATTAAGTTTATGGCATGTAATGCCTTAAGAGAGAATATTATGAAAATGATTTACAGGTGGCACATGACCCCAGTCAAGCTTGCAAAAATTTATCATTTGCCCGATAATAAATGCTGGAAATGTAAAGAAAATGAAGGTACATTCTTTCACCTTTGGTGGACGTGCCCAAGGATTAGGGCTTTCTGGGAAATGATTTATAACGAAATGAAAAAGGTATTTAAATATACCTTCCTGAAGAAACCAGAGGCCTTTCTTCTGGGCATTGTCGGCCAATTGGTGCTAAAGAAGGACAGAACTTTTTTTATGTACGCTACAACAGCAGCAAGAATACTCATTGCAAAGTATTGGAAGACACAAGATCTACCCACTCTGGAAGAATGGCAGATGAAGGTGATGGACTATATGGGATTGGCAGAAATGACTGGCAGAATCCGAGACCAGGGAGAAGGGTCGGCGGAAGAAGATTGGAAGAAATTTAAAGACTATTTACAGAAATATTGCAAAATTAATGAATGTTAGAATGATGTCGGATAGAAATTAAGTGGTTTCCAGCTGTAATGCATTAAGAGAATATGGAAAAAAGGTTTAGAAATAGGTTTAAATTTATTGATAAGGATTTGCTGAATTAACAATTTGAATTGGAATACAAAAAAGGGAGGTATGAGGAGGTCTGGGAAATAAGTTAATGAAAAATAAGTAATGATATTTTATGTGTTTTTAAACTATTTTTATTTTGTATTTTTGTTATTTTTTCTTTTTTCTTTTTGATTTTTATTGTATTATTATTGAAAACTTTAATAAATATTCTTAAAAAAAAAGAAGAAAAAAAAGCACTGCATACAACCTCCAGCATGGTGTGCCTTAGCGCATTATTTACTTGTGAACCCAGGCTTATGGTTTGCTTCCCCAGCAGAAATAGAATGGGGTGGGGGGAGTGAAGTAGCAGTGATTTTTTGCTCTGTGTATCCACACACTTGCTTCTTCGTGATTAGCTGTGGTATGGCTATGTAGTATGGGTAAGCTGGACTTTATTGTATTTATCATGGGTAATTACAAAAGAAATTTCAAAGAGTGGTACAAGTTAAAACAGTGGCGTAGCGTGGGTTGTCAGCACCCGGGGCAAGGCAAGTAATTTGCACCCCCTAACCCGTGGATTTGCGCCCCCTAACCCTAACCCCCAGATGTTGCGCCCGGTGCGGCCGGCCCCCCTGCACCCCCCACGCTATGCCACTGAGCTAAAAACAGGCAAAATAGACAATAGCACAAATTCCACTTCCACAGAAAAAGTCTGTAAATGGGAAACATGACATTGGCAACCATTTGCAAATCAGCTTTCTATAAATACCCCAAGACTTCACCTTTCCGTGATCTGGTTACAGTAATTTTATCAAATTCTTGTCTCTGGCAATCATCAAGCAGGGTTGGCCTGCTTCTGCTGAGCCAGTGACAGCTCTTCCGCTTTGCTCTTTTTGCAGTGAACTGAAACATTTTTATTTGTTTCTAAGGTTGGGCAGAACCGAAGGGTTTTGCTCCGCTGGGTTTTAGAAAAGAACACAATGTTTTTATTCTACTCTGCCAAAACACTGGAAAGGATAATGCGAGTCTGGAATAGATCTTCTAATTCACTCAAGAACACTCACCAATAATCTGAGGCTGGTGTTTGTGCGCACACATTTGTGAAAGAGACAGAGCACACATGCAGGAGTTCCAACAAAAAAAACATTGCAAGGGGAGGTAGGTCAGCTACAGTGTAATAATAATAATAATAATAATAATAATAATAATAATAATAATAATTTATTTATTCATTCATTTATTCATACTCCGCCCATCTGGCTGGGTTTCCCCAGCCACTTTGGGCGGCTTCCAACAGGATATTAAAATACAAATAATCTATTAAACATTAAAAGCTTCCCTAAACTACAGTACCCAGAATTCTTTCAGAGAACTCAAAAGGTATATGAGATACTTGTTTTGTTTTAGCTTCCCCCTCAATAAATTGTTTCTTTGTTCTCAAGGTCTTGGTCTCAGGAAAGTTAAAATGACAAGCCACCATATGTTCTAAGGTCTTGTCCAAGCCAAAAATATTACTCCTGTTGCAGTAGAAATTTCCCTGGATGTCCCCATATGTGGATGATTCAGCAAGAAAAGATCTGAGAGGAGGAGGTTGCCAGGAGTAACAAGGTGAGAGTCCCATGGACTGCAAGAAGATCAAACCTATCCATTCTGAAGGAAATCAGCCCTGAGTGCTCACTGGAAGGACAGATCCTGAAGCTGAGACTCCAATACTTTGGCCACCTCATGAGAAGAGAAGACTCCCTGGAAAAGACCCTGATGTTGGGAAAGATGGAGGGCACAAGGAGAAGGGGACGACAGAGGATGAGATGGCTGGACAGTGTTCTCAAAGCTACCAGCATGAGTTTGACCAAACTGCGGGAGGCAGTGGAAGACAGGAGTGCCTGGCGTGCTCTGGTCCTTGGGGTCACGAAGAGTCGGACATGACTAAACCACTAAACAACAACATGATGTCACCACAGGAAGAAAGGTGTCCGTTTGAAACAGGAGTGGTTTCTGCAAGTGCTGCTGGGAAGGAGAAGGAGGATGTAGGCAGAACTGCATGCTGGCTGGCTGGATCAGGCTATTACAGAGAGACACGAGGATGGTGCTGCTAGGAAGGACAAGCCCCTTTTGGGATGTAAACGCCGTGAACTCTCTCCATAAAACTCAGGTGTAAATATGTGTGAATAAAACATATTTCTTAAAGGAACACAAACCCTGGTTAAGTGCCAAGACCCCTAGAATCTTGCAACTGGTCGGCAGAGATTGGTGTGGCCTGGAACAATGCAAAATGAGAACACAAAATTCATACTAAAAACAAAACAAAACAAGAACAAACCAATAACCCCTTCCCACAAAAACATTTCAAAGGCCATATCAATCAGCCAAAAGCCTGGTTATAGAGAAACGTTTTCATCTGGCACCTAAAGGTGCCAGAAAAGGCCCATTCTCGTGTTGCCACCCTCTGGACCTCATGTAGAAGAAGGGCCTCAGGTGGTGATCGTAGGGTCCAGGTCAATTAATATGGAGAGAGGCAGTCCTTGAGATACTGCGGTCCTGAGCCATTTAAGGTTTTATAGGTCGAAATCAGCACGTTGAATTGGGCCTGGAAACTAACTGACAGCCAGTGCAGTCGGGCCAGGATCAGTGTAATATTAATGTAATATGCTCAAACCGTCTTGCCACAGTCAGCAACCTAGCTGCCGAATTCTGCACCAGCTGAAGTTTCCAAACCGTCTTCAGAGGCAGCCCACATATAACGTGTTGTAGTAATCTAACCTAGAAGTTACCAAAGCATTGACGGCAGAAATTAGGCTATACTTGTACAGATAGGAGCTGAACTGGGCCACCAACCGAAGCGGATGGAAGCCACTCTGCACCACTGAGGCCACCTGAGCCTCAAGCGACAGAAAAGGATCCAGAAGTAGGACAGCATAATGTGTCTTCGTAAAAGACTCTTGATTTTTCCTTTCCTTCTTTCCTCTCTTACCGTATGATAAGGCGATGAAATGCTATGGTGGTGGAACTTGCCGTTGTAATTAGACTCAAGTGATGGAGCACCATTGCAGAGAGCTGCCAGCCAGCCAGAGGAAAGGTTAACCAGAGCCCTGTGATTCCTGACAGAACCTGCAGCCATGTGAACACCATTTTGTAATTCTTCAGAGGGCTGAAATTGCAGCCGAAGGTTCTTGAATTTGTGTTTGTTCTCTTTTCTGTCAGAAACTCAGAATGCTGAGTGCTTTCTCCTCATGGGGCCATCGCTCCCATTCGTATCCAGGAGAGCTGTTTACAGACTGCACAGGGTGGGACTGCAGAAACAAGATTGTTTTGATTGTTCTCAGAACAGTGCAGTAGGAAAAGTCTTCAGTGCTTTTTTTCTCCTGTGCCACAGGGGAGGGAAGAAAAAACACCAACTGTGCTTCAGTGACATTGTATGTAGGTCATATTAAAGCTGAAGACAAGCACAATTAGAAAGTATGTTTTCTGAAACTGCTTCACAAACTTAACTGATCTTTGGAAAGAGTATGGTCACCTCCCTTTCCTTCCCCTCTTTTAAAGATTTTTTAAAAATAAGCAGCAGCAGGATAATAAGCAAACAAAGTGATAAGCACTGAAAGGGCCTTTTGGCATGGCCACGGAATGCATGTCCTCCCAACAAGTTAAAGTGCAGCTTAGCCCTTGCATCATACTCCGTCTCCCTCCAACATTTTGCCAGTGAAAAATGCAGGCGGATTATTTATGGGGCAGATATTTAGCTAAGGGTCAGAGAGCCTTGTTGTAAAGGAGCAGTTATGCTGCTATTTCCTTCCCTCTCCCTTTGAAAAAAAACAACACAATGATAAATCTGCTTTTGCAGTAGTGAGCTTTGCAGGGGATTGAGCAGCTTTCGAAGAATGTTAAAAACCCTTTCAAATTACCTAAACATTAGAACAGATGGCAAATTAAATGACACCGTTGCTGCTGCTGAAGAGAGGGAGGTGGGTGAAAAAGAACAAATCGTAAAAGAGCTAGTGTGGTAGACAGTGGGGAGAGGCAGACAAGAGTTCAAATCCCTGCTCAGCTGTGAAGCTCATTGGGTGACTTTGGGCCAGTCTTTTTCTCTGAGCCTCTACTACAGGGTCATTATGAGGATATACAGGGAAAGGAGGAGAATCATATAAGCTGTTTCCTTAATGGCTGCAGATGAATTGGATGGGAAAAGGTCAGATTGCTAACATTTCAAAAACATAGCTGTCAGCTTTTCCCTTTTCTTGTGAGGAATCGTATTCGGAATAAGGGAATTTCCCTTTAAAAAAAGGGAAACGTTGACAGCTATGTTCAAAAACCTAAAAGATTCATTGATTTTAAAAATCTGCCAGTTTAAGACCAGAGTTAAAACTACTTCATGTTGGCTCAAATGCCATAAAGCCAGGAAATTGGAAGCTAAGGCTAATTACATAACAGATGTGTCCCATGATCAGTAATGATTTGCAATGTCATAAACTGTGTTTGCTTACAACTTAAGTGTCATGCAGCCAAATCCATATGTGGAGGGTGGAGTGCCTGGAACCACACTGTACTGATTCTATATTGCCTTATGAAGCATCTGAGCCATACTGTGTTGCTAAAGGCCTCTGTTGGCACTCCCAGTCAGGCAACTTTGACTCTGAGCTTATATTTAAAGAAAGAAGTAAGTCTCTATCCCGCCGAGAAAGAAAGTTAAGAAGCAAAATGTGCAGGTACCCTTCTAAGCGATTTCTGCGAAAAAAGCCAGCCTGTCAGGATTTTTAGATAATGAGTTTTGATTGATAAGTGCATTGTTTGGACACCAGTAAGTAGGAATCCCTGGAGTCCTAAAGAGTTGTATTTTTCCTCTTCCATTTATAGCACTTTTCCAGCTTTTGTCCAGTAGTCCTTGGAATCTCCAGCATTTGCCCTTCCTCCCCCCCCCTTGCAACCAGAATGCATCTTTCCTGGGTGTGTTTATCAGGTGCTCCCTAGAAGTTATATTTTGCAAATGCTATTATGTGATAAGTGAAGGTGGATGCTGAAGAATCCCCTCCCCAAATGACAGGTGCAAAATGTGAAAACTATGTGCAGATGTTTCGGCAGGACCTAGAGCCAGACACTCAATAAAAATTCACTATATAGTTAGTTACCTTATAGTACAATGTCAACTCAGAAGTGAGTCTCTTTGTGTTTAATGGGACTTATTCCCAGGTAAATGGGAACAGGATGGCATGGGGGGGGGAAGGTTATTGTGCCATTAACAGCTCTATCTCCACAGTCAGGACCAGCAGGACATGGCTGATTTCCTACGGCAAGCATTAATTTGATTAGGGTGTTGAGAGAAGCAGCAATGACCACATTTTTCCTAATGCCGGCTAGGGATGATGGGTGTTGATGAGAGACCAACATCAGGCTGGTGAGAGGGGGTTTCATCTGATGAAGTAGAGATGAGAGTGGTACCACTGCGAATGTTTTGGGGTCAGTCTGGAAGCACTCATAATCCATCTAAACCAGAAGCCCCTGTGGGGATGGAACAAAGGGCAAAAGATAAACTCACATGACCCAGCTATGAGAGAATGCATATCCAGGCGGCAGCTGTTTATGCTTCTGGCAGCAGGGCAGATGTCCTGGGGGGAAACATAAATGTTAGTGTGACTGGAAGGATTTCCAGAGGGGTAGACATGCTAGTCTGGCTGTGTGTACACACTTCCATTCACTCTACATTCTATGTGTTCCCACTGCTGCATTGGGAAGTGGTGTACACACAATATTAGCTACAATCCTTATATATCCTTGTGTTTCTTATGAAATACAGTACCGAGTCTCCCTCCTCAATCAGCATTGATCCGAATCGAGAAAGAGAAAGACCTGGCCGCGTTTTGAGTTGGTAATACGTACATAGCCATGGTTGCAGCAAAAGCAGCAAAGAATTTTGAGGCACCACAAGTTGTCTTCAAAGTACTCAAAACTCTTTGTTGTTTTTGAAAGAAAGAAGTGGCGTAGAATAATAATTCAGCAGTGAATTATTCCATGCTGTTTCAGAGTCATGAAATGCCCCCTCTCAGGTTGCTATTGAGGCACTCCTTTAGTTATTTCTGCTTGCCACTTCCTCATTCTCTGCAGGAACCAGGAAGAGCTAGAACTCTGGAAATTTCAGACTTTCTCCCTTTCAGACTCTTTTTCCTCAAATGGGAAGCTATCCAGGAAGCCTATGCTGGGTGGACTGCAGGGATCAGATGGACTGCAGCAGCACCACAGATGAGCTTTGTAGTCACCCTTCCTCCTCATGTGTTGTGTTAACTTGGCCTGTGGGAAATTCTTTCCACGGTTCATAAGTCCACAGGGCAGATCCTGTTTTGAAGCCTTTACCTGGCATGTATTGTCTCCATCACTAGAAAAATAATTTCCTTTCCCCTCACTGAGTGTGAGCTCATGTAGTTATTTGTGTTAGCACACGGAAGTGAGAATGTATGTCAGAGTTGTGTGGTGCTTGGCACTGTTCAGTACAGTACCCAGTATTATTAACCCATGCCTTGAAAATGTGTGAAGGCAATTTTTCCATTTATTTGACTGTTGATTTACATATTATTTAAATACTGTACTGGATACCTCATGCTTTCAATAGCAGGAAGAACGGGGAGTTCCACAGACAGCTTATAGTCTGAATTCAAACAGGAAACTGTAAAACAGTAAAATAATATGCAATACCACAATATAAAGCAATAAAAAAATCCATAAAATGCAGTATATGACCAATGACGCAACAGCATCACATTAAAAACACCAACAAAAGCATAAGCACACAGGGCATCATGTAACCGAAATGTGTGCAGTATCTGGGATCAGAGAGGGATCAGACTATGACAAACCAAATGTGCTCTATGCGCTGTGAAACAAAATCATACATAGTATTAGCAGGAAATACTGGAGTGCAGGCATGGCCTCTGGCAACAATAAGATGGAGAGTGAAGCATATGACTACCGGTCATGTGCTGTGTTGCGACATGGTAGTTTCACTTGAGTAAAAGTTGTAGGTGATTATTATTGTCCCTTGAGCATATTGCATCTGGCTCCCCACACAGCTGACCCAAGTTACTGTTTTGTGCATGACTACCACTGGTGGACCTCAAGGTTTTGGGGGGGACACACATTTAACAATATGTTTATGACTCTGATGCCTGTCCTCAGGCTGCTTTGCAGGGTTGTTGTGAAGGTGAAATGCAATAATCCCATATATTCTATAGGGCTATTGGAGGAAGGACATGATAAAAATGTTAAACAGACATTATGCATTTAGAATAGGCTGACTGAGCCAGAGATATGGAGGTTGCAGCAACTTGTATTTTTCTGTCATAATCATTATCCAGCTCTCTTCATCTTGGGTGATTCAGGGCCTTTTTCCACAGAAGAGGAAAGGAACAGCATAATAATGCTGCAATACAACACCACAATAACTCATAATAGGCCAATGTGGTCGTTCTGCAATTATTTACGCTTTAAGTGGTTTATGTTCCTTTGGCATGGCTGCTGCACAGCACATCCTGGTTGTGCTCTGAAAAGACTCACCCATCATCCCTCAGCTCACTGTTCTTGACAGGTGCGTTTTGTTGTGTTTCTTTCAGAATACACTCCCTGTGCTATCAACAACTCATGGTTTTGACATCCCTTTGGTTACACTCCAAGATTTTACCTCAAGTGCCCATCATCCTGAAGGACGTTTGCTTCTAAGTGCTAAATCTTCCTCAGGTGGCAGCATCATGTGGGATGAAATGAAATCTGTTGGGTGTGCATTTCATTCTTTCTGGGGGTGTTTATTTCTAATATGTCATTTAGAAGCCAATTCATTGGGATCAGCTGAATTTTACAACACATTTTTCCTTCTGGGTCAAACCTCTCTTCAAGACCAAAGGGTGAGATGGGTTGAAGTTTCAGTCAGCCCTTTTAAAAGAGATATTTTAATTACCGTATTTTTCGCTCTATAACACGCACCCGACCATAACACGCACGTAGTTTTTAGAGGAGGAAAATCCGTAGGCATGCCACCCGTAGGCATTACCTCCATAACACGCACAGACATTTCCCCTTACTTTCTAGGAGAAAAAAAGTGAGTGTTATGGTGCAAAAAATACGGTATCTGCTTGCTGGTGCTAATCTCCATGCGAAAACATCATCATTATTATCTACACAAAGATAACCGAAACCCTACACCAATAAAATGATTAGTTATTCTATCTGAATATGATATACACAGTGTATACATTGGTTGTACTTGTATAATGTTATGATGATGATTAACATTTGTAAAATTACATCATGTAATGCTAAACAATATCTGTTTCTGGTAGGTGTGGCTGAAGTGTTAACGCTGTCCAATACTGTGAAGCTCTGGGAACTTTGGGAGGATGTAATCTGGACATTACCCGGTATTTATTTATTTATAGTTATTGCATTTATATCTCACCTTTTCCTCCAAGAAGCTCAAGGTCTTCCCCTCCTCATTTAATCCCCATAACAACCCTGTGAGGTAGATTAGGCTGAGAGGCAGTGATAGGCCCCAAGTCACCCAGTGAGCTTCACGACCAAGTGAAGATTTGAACCCTGGTCTCCAAGGTCCTAGTCCAACACCCTAACTGCTATTCCAGTCACACTGACTCTCTTGTTGCCTTGTTGTTTACTATTTCTGGAAAGAAAACGACTTTGCTCCATTAATTTCCTTGAACATGTGCCATAATAGGTAGATAAAGAGCAAGGCCACGTCCCAGCCAAGTGAACATAGCCCTCCATTTGTGACTTGAGGGATATTTTTATTTAACAGCGTCGCTTTCCATCATCTGCAGTTGCTGCCTCTGAAGCTGCTCAAGGTTCTGTGGGCTGGTTGCGTCACGTAGCATTTAAATGTTTAAAATCGGCTTTGATGTTCCTGTGGAAATTAGCAGCATGCTGTCTCCCACCTCTCAAGGCTCTGGGGTTTCAGCTGAGTCTCCTCCAGTGCTGTATTTTAAAATACAGTGCTGTGCAAGGGGATCAAGGCAGGGTGATAAGCCGTCATGAATGTTCTTGTTCTAAAAGTGCTTGTTTCTGTTCTGTCACCCAGGCTGAGAAATGGTCTGATGCCGAATTGAAGGCTAGGAGCAAAACACACATCTGTGTCCACAGACTGATAGGGAAGCATGTGACAGAACACCACAATGACTTCAAAGTTTTGTACAAAGGAAGCAAACCTCTTGAGGGAAGACTTGGGAAATTCTGTCATTGAGAAATAAACCCAGCTTGCAGAATGTGACTCAGTTCTCTCTCTCTTTTTAGACCATGCTTCAAAATTTGTTGTGTTCTTTATCAGTGATTAGGATTTAAAACACAAACTGGACCCTGACTTTAGAGAAAGTGCTATGCCACTTCTGGTCTAAAGTCTGCTTTCGTATGTGTCACTTGACTCCCTGCATGGTCATATCTGACTCTTGCAACAGAACAACAGAGTGATGAGTACAGACACAGCTGTTCTTGAGCCAAGATGGGTATGTTCCCTCTGAAAGGACAGGCTGGGATTTACTGGGTGCTTGTGGATCCACTTTTGCTGCTAGAAGCTCAGGTAGCCTCAGTGGCTAGGAGTGTCCTTTACTAGCTACGGCCGGTGCATCAACTACAGCTGTTCTTGGACAGGGATGGTTTGGCCACAGAGATCCCTACATCGGTAACCTTAAGACTTGATTATTTCAGCATGGCCTTGGGTCTGGTCTAGAAGTTCCAGCTAGTGCAAAATGCAGCGGCTAGACTGTTGACGGGGCAGATGATTGCCAACATATAACTCCAGTGCTCAAAAGCATGTGCTAGGTGTCCATACGCTGCTGAGCAAGCTTCAAGGCTCGTGTATCAATTTACAATGCTTTTATAATAATAATAGTAATTTTATTATTTATACCCCACCCATCTGGCTAGGTTTCCCCAGCCACTCTGGCGGCTCCCAACAGAATATTAAAAACACCAAACATTAAAAACTTCCCTAAACAAGGCTGCCTTCAGATGTCTTCTAAAAGTCAGATAGTTGTTTATTTCCTTGACATCTGGTGGGAGGGCATTCCACAGGGTGGGCGCCACTACCGATAAGGCCCTCTGCCTAGTTCCCTGTAACCTCACTTCTTGCATCAGGTAGGTAGCCATGTTGGTCTGACACAGACAAAATAAAAAAATAATAAATAAATAAATTGTCCAGTAGCATCTTAGAGACCAACTAAGTTTGTTCTGGGTATAAGCTTTCGTGTGCGTGCACACTTCTTCACATACACTGAAACAGAAGTCATCAGACCCTTATGTATAGGGTCCCTCCCACTATATATAAGGGTCTGGCATCCCAGAACATGGTGCCCCAGTTTTTGCCTTCAAAGGACCCTTCCAAATGAGATCAGACAAGCACCCCTCCCTGTTGAATATCTGGTTTCATAGTTCTAACCGGTTTTTAACTTTTCTGTGTAATATTTTCTGTATACTGCTTAGCGACAGTTGCAGTTAAGTGGTACATAAATTGCTTAAACAAATAAATATAAACAAATATTTCTTTCAAAGCTGCTGTATGAAAAAGAGGGAAAGCACAATCAAACACAAACACACACACCTGTAACTGCTAACAGACGGGCATGTGAGGTAGCGCTGGCCAGCAAATCAAATAAAAGCTTTCTAAATGCCAGAGCACAATGGATGTTGTGGGCTTAGTGCACATGTGCCTCTGAGATTTATATAATACCGAACTCCTGCGGCAAAGACTTCGACAGCCGCAGCAAGGAGACGAAACAGCTTGACTTCTTTGTGTGGCGGGCTATAATGAGGCTCATGTGGCGAGTGAAAGCTGATGCACTCTACAGTGGACTCTTAATAATTGCTGTGGGTGAGTATTAAAGGCACATGGCAGTTCTTATGCAGCTGACTGTCCTCACAAAATCTCACCTTTGCCAGGCCTCCTCTATACCAAGAAAGCAAGCGCAGGTAGTTACTACTGATTGCTCAGCATCATCTTGATAGGGGCTCGTACCCTCCCTTGAGACAGATGGAGAGAGAGAGAAGATATCAGATATCCCTGAGTCTTACACCTCAGGTGCTACCAGAATCAAACATGTAATTATATTTCATTATAATTTAGAATAATATGTTGATGAAGTCAATTACTTAAAAAAGAATAAATAGGATAGTCTACACTAGGGGTGTAGGTAGGGGTATACTGGTAGATTTATGGGTGGTTTAAAAGCAGATCAAGGAGGATTTGTGACTCCCAATGGCACAACAAAACGACTCCCCCCCCCTCCAAATTATACTGCTGAAATGAAAGCTCAACAGTGGGTGGGCTTTTAGTATGGAAGGACTGAGTGCTCGGTTAGTTCTGGTACTCAGAATAATTCTTTGACTCTGGGTTCTAGTAAAAAGCAAAGTAGGTCCCTCAAGCCAGAAGTCTGCCCTCCCCTGGGTCTGCATAACATCACTGACTGCAACTGCTGTGGTTTGTATTATGCACTGTACCCTCCCAAGCGTTAGAAAGCATCCTTATTCTTGTACAGGTTCAGAGGCTTCAGATTATGAAGCAAGGATATGGACTATTAAAACATTATTCTACAAAGTTCAAGCCCCTCCCTAGTAAGAGACAGACATTCCGAATATTTACAGTGCAATCTTATGCACATCTAAGCACATTTCAATTATTTCAATGGGGTTCTCTCCTGGGTGAGTGCAGATAAGATCGTAGCCCTAATTTTCGGAAGCAACTCCAAGGAGGCAAGAGTCTTTCAAAACAATGACTCATAAAGCTGAGCTAAACAACAACAACAACAAAAGCCTGGCACAGATAAAAGTCTGCCCAGGCTGGGTTTTTTTAAAAAAGGCCATGTGGCAAGCAAACACATGGATATTTTTAAGCTGCTCAAGCAAGGGCTGCTCTTGCATCACAGTAATTCCTTCTATCCTTTCTGAGGCACTGAAGTAGACAAGTCATAAAGATACATGCCAGTTGGTGGTGAAATCACTGTCTCTAAAACACAATTTTGTTTGAAGTAAAGATGGTGCTTACAGAACTCCCCCCTCCCCCGCCCAATGTTGCACAACAGCCAAAAGCTGTTCCGTAATCTTGGCACATCTATTTTGCACCTACTTCCAAGACTTGCTGCTCTTTTCCACGCTCAAAAGCATTCTTTCATGCATGAGACATGTTAGGCAAGTTTCTCTCTTGTATTAACTGTTGATTAGTCAAATAATAGTCCTTCTTGATTAGTGATACCAACAGTATCATTCATATTTGCATTCAATCTTGAAGTTTCATGGTAGAGATTAGGGCTGGGCGATATATCGATGTATTGTCCAAAACTGGTTTGAAGTCCGTATTGTGATATTAGTTTCATAATTTTTGACCTGGCAATATATCGCGAATCATGATGTGTGTTAGGTCTGGGCAATATATTGTCCGAAACAGGTTTGAAGCCATGAACTTATCATGGCCAGTGTGGTTCACCAGCACCAAGTCATGGAAACATCCAGAGTAATACCAAATTATGGTGATCCTCTGGTATGGATGCAGGTTGTGGTTCACATGGCTGAGCCCAGAATCTGCACAAGCGTGCTAATTTTATTCTCCACAAATATGGAGCACATGATCAGCACATCTTCATTTAATTGACTTTTAGAATGTTTGCAATGGCTTGGTAAAAATGACAATCTATATGGTGAATCACTCAGGAAACACCCATATGGATTCATTGCATATCATGCTAACCTGCACCCTAGTGACCAAAAGGGTTGTTATTTTAAGGCACCAGTCAACTCCTAGTCTATTGGAATAGCCTTATCAAAGGAGGTTCTGCTACCTGCTTGGTTGGTACACTTGGCACAGCGCCACCCGCGTCCCTACCTTTCTAGTTAGGCACTCCCAATCAGATCTGTAAGATCACTACTCAACAAACGCAGAAGGGTTTAAGTACTTTGCCTACAATTAGGCTTCACATTTTGCCTCCTCAATGCTGATTTCCTTTAGATGATCTTGTAAGTCCCAAGACACTTGGCTGACTTTGGTGCAAACATCTGAGAGCAGTTCTGTTCCCTGTTGTATCTAATATGTCACATGGCTTTTGCTTTGTGCCTTTTACTCTCTGAAGGATATGACTGATTTGATGATCTCGTGGGTCCATCTATCAATATCCCTGTTGTTATCTACAAAATTGACAGGCTCTTCATCTTTTCTATTATGCTCCATACACATCTAAGCTATATTTTTATGAAAGGTCTTGTCTTATTGAATAAATCCCTTATTGTATGTGTGTGTTTTAAAAACAAAGCCCTTGCTATCTGTATTTATCTGAGCTTTTCCATTGGAGTTTTTGCTCTCAATGCAAATAGTAACTTGTGCAGGGAGGGGGGACATGGCGGCATGAGTTTTGCCAGAAACATGACAGGGTGGGGGTAGGGGGGAAGGTTAAACAATTAATTCTATGTCTACTTTGGCCTTCCATCTCCTCATAGAATTATCCTTGTGCATTCCACTGGCAGCTCACACATGATTGTGATTATGAGCCAAACTAGACATGATGCTAAATGTGTCACATGGAATTATGTTACTTAAAACACACACAACAAAAACCAAACTAGCAAGCACAAGGAAGAATGGGGAAGTCCTTCAAATTAGGGGCTATGTAGGGCAAGATGAGGAAGATGGATTAGCCCCAGGTCTCTAGTAATGCATCCATCCCTGCTCTGTAATGTACAGGGCCGGCCCTACCATTACAAAGAGTGTGGCAGCTGCCTCAGGAGGCAGATGTTGATGGGGTGGGCAGCTGCAATGCATATACAGTATGTTTAGTTTCTGACATCTCAAAGTAGGACTGGGAAAAAGTCCTCTCTAAAATCCTGGAAAGCTGCTGCTAGTCAGCAGACAGTACTGATATACTGAGGCAAAGCAGTGGTCAAAAGCAGTGTTGCAGACACTCACAAATAACAGTGCTTACTAAGACTGGCTTTAAGCTAATTGGGCAACTTTCAGCAGTTATATGTGGAGATCTGGCTGAGTTGGTCACCAAAGAAATGTGGTGGGAGATGAAGAAATAAAACAGATGTTTTGAGGAGCTGAGATGTTTGCAATGTGTCTTAATTCACAATGGTGGAGCCAACAGAATAATAATAATAATAATAGCCACTCTGGGTGGCTTCTAACAAAATATTAAAATTAAAATATTAAAATACAGTAATGCACCAAACATTAAAAGCTTCCCTAAACAGGGCTGCCATCAGATGTGTTCTAAAAGTCTGGTAGTTATTGTTTTCTTTGACATTGGTGGGAGGGCGTTCCACAGGGTGGCTGCTACTACTGAGAAGGCCCTCTGCCTGGTTCCCAGAAGACAACAGAACACCACTCATGTGTTTCCCTCTTCCTTCTGTGTTCTCAGTGGGAATGCACAGACAAGGAAACCCCCTTTCTACCTCTTCTCCTAGGCTGCTTGAACTCTTGTAAATGATTAAGCTGGATGCCACATCCCCCCCCCCTTCAATGGCAGAGTCCATAAGCATAGACTGTAATGAGAGAGCAGCCATAAATGGCTCAGTGAACTGGACAAGTGCAGAGAAGCAGATTCCCAAATCACAGGCAATGGAGAAAGGAAATAAAGAGGAAACGTGCAACAGGAGGATTGAAGCTGGGTACAACCGGATTTTCTTTGTTCTGCCCTGTACAGTGCAAGAGCCTTCTGTAAAGACACATTTATAAATAAGCCTGTGTGTCCTGCATCCAGATTCAAGTCCTTTACAGACATCCTGCCAATTAGCTGCCAACAAAACAGCAATGGCAAACTTTCCAGGTCATCTGCTTGACTCCCACACAGAGAGGCACATGCTCTTTAATGTTTCAATGAAAGTAGAAGGTTGGGCAACTGTCTTAGAGATATTGTGTAAGGTCTGAATTACCCATGAGAACGTTAAATATTCTTATTTGTTTGTTTGTTCATCTATCAGTTTTTAGACATACTTTTCTATAAAATGTACGGCAACTTTCAAGACACTTACGGTACAATCCTATGCATATCCACTCGGAAGTTAAGTCCTCCACACCCTGAATGACACAAAACGTTAATATCATCTAATGCGAGAAACATAGCTATGTATAATCTTAAAAATTATGATATGAGCAGATAAATAAGCAAGCAGTAAAAAGTCATACATTTAGACAGTGGGCTGTAAGGATACACAGGCTTGCTGCAATTAAATGAAATTCAAGGGTTCTGTAGAAGAAGGGTTTGGATTTGATATCCTGCTTTATCACTACCCGAAGGAGTCTCAAAGCGGCTAACATTCTCCTTTCCCTTCCTCCCCCACAAGAAACACTCTGTGAGGTGAGTGGGGCTGAGAGACTTCAGAGAAGTGTGACTATCCCAAGGTCACCCAGCAGCTGCATGTGGAGGAGCGGAGACGCGAACCCGGTTCCCCAGATTACGAGTCTACCACTCTTAACCACTACGCCACACTGGCTCTCTGTACTTTGAACCATTGCATTCATTTAATTGCACAACCTCTTCCCATTGTAGAAAAGTGACATACATATTTCCCACAGTTAATAAATGACACAACTTAAGATGCCCAAATGCTTGCTGAAAACAAAATCGCCATGCATGGCAATACTGAATAAATAAGGAATAAAATAAGCGAGCGCATGCTGACCATGCTTGATAAAAAGTAAGCCCCAATGAGTTCCTAAGGAAATGAGCATCAGCTTCCTATGCTCAGTGTATACAAAAGGCCCTTGGTTCAATTCTCAGCACCTGCAGTTCGGGCTGGGAAAGAAGTAGGAGAGCTGTTTTTCTGGAGATTCACCCCACAAGACTCCTGAAATGTCCTAAGGCTTGGAACCAACTGGGCAGAGCCAATTGTGCAAGCCTTTCCCACACAGTTGCCAGCTGGCAGGGATCAAGTACAGTGGTACCTCGGGTTACAGACGCTTCAGGTTACAGACGCTTCAGGTTACAGACTCTGCTAACCCAGAAATAGTACCTCAGGTTAAGAACTTTGCTTCAGGATGAGAACAGAAATCACGCAGCAGCACCAGGAGGCCCCATTAGCTAAAGTGGTACCTCAGGTTAAGAACAGTTTCAGGTTAAGAACGGACCTCCAGAACGAATTAAGTTCTTAACCCGAGGTACCACTGTGATGATAGTTGGAGGGAAAGGAACAGTGTGAGTTATTCTGCCCATATTGTGCTAGCACTACAGTAGCCCCGTGGGGTGGGAATGGAGGCTCTGAACAAAGGCTCTCAGCCACTGCTGTACCTGCAAAGCAAGCCTGGAAGTTGTCTGTGAAGATTCAGACATGCAGGACGTCATTTGAAATTGTGGGGATCAAGTGATAACGTATAGCGTACACTGAGCTGTCCAGAAGAGTGACAGTATAGCTTGCCTTGGAGAAGAACCCAGATGTGAATCTTGAAGTCTCCCCGCAACCACCACCCTTTTTTTATTGCTGCTACTGCTGCTGGCCCAATAAGGTGAGTGAGGTGGTTCCTTTCCGACTGGGGCAAGCACCAGTGCTTTAAACACCAAGATCTACAGGAAGCATCTAGAATTCCAAATCATTACACGTGGCATTCAGCAAGTTTTTATCTAGACTAGGCAATCTCTCATTGAACTTGTATGAACCAGCTGGCTCTGTGTCATGAAGCCAACCTTTCAGATTGAAAAATCTGCAGAATGAGAAGAGCGAGGCAGAAAAAGGACTGGTGATAAAAGATAAGAGTTCTGGATTCTGTTCAATGCTACAGTACATCAGTGTTACTCATCCTTTGCCAACAGGGTTCTTGGCAAGGCATAAAGCAGAAATAAACAGTGTGTGTGTGTGTTCTGTTTCTCTTCTTATTTATTTCATCTAAATCTCACCCTTCCTCCAGGGAGCTCTAAATAGCTACGGGTTTGCCAGCCTCAGTCTCACGAAAACCACCTTTTGAGTTAGGATAGGCCAAAGTTAGGCCTGGTTCTCATAAATGTGGTAAAACTTGGCCAGCTTGGTCAGCTCTTTCCATTCCAGGAGTAACAAAATAAATAATCATTCAAATGGGGTAGGAAACCTGAGTACACAGAATGAAGTCCACTTGCGCAAGGAGAAGATTCCCACCTCTCTTCTACCCACCCTGAAACTGTTTTGGGTTCCACCCACATCCAGAGCACTTTTAGGGGGACCAGGGGGAGGAGAATTGAGGAGGGGGTCCCACTGTGTGAGCAAACCTTGTTCTGTGCACACAACTTAGCTGAATCTCATCCAGAGGTTTCTACACACCACCTCCATATGAAACATTCTCCAGGTATAGACAATACATACACAGGGTTATATTTTGAAGACAAAGTTGTGAAATTGCTACTTTGACTTGTGCTGGGTTTGCTCTACTGACAGATGGGCTGCAAAGGGGGTGCCTGTTACCTACACACCTATAATTCTCCCAGTCTTTTGGGTGTTCAGAATGACTCAGCAATTAGACCTTGAGGGTAATCAGAGGGAGCAGGGAGGAGGTGAACTTCCGTGAACTCCGGTGCCGTTCACCTGATACTAATCTTGGCATCTGGCCTATTTGTGTCAATGTGTCCCTGAGTGCAGCACAGGTTGTGAACTTTGTTGACCTTCGCATGCAAACGCAAGCCCAAAGGAGTGTGTGTGGTGGTCCAGCAACAGAATGAGTACACATCAAGGCCAGAACTTTGTGCAAAATGAATGTCATGATTTCTCCCCTCATCTTTAAAGAAATGTTTATTAAAAGGCTAAGTATCTCCTGCGTCAGAAGTTTCAGAACACTTGTTCTCTGGTTTTTGCTCAGTCATCCCTGCCTCTTTCAAAGACCTTGACTCCTCCTGAGCTTTCCAAGTGATGGATGGGCAAAATGTCCTCCAAGTCCAGTTGCTCAGCTGGTCTTCTGCTCTTCCTTAGGTACGTTGTCACTTGTGCCAGCGTTGGTTCCTCTCCTGCCCTGCTTCAGAATGCCATCAAGAGGCAAGTCCCTCTTTCCATTTCCTGTAGATCTTGTGTGCATCTTCTGTGAGAAGGGGTTTCATCTAAAGGTTTTGAAAGCCGGCTTTTTTGGAAAGGAAACATCCTCACACTATTAGAATACAGACACATTCATCAGTAACAATCCACTCTTACAAGAGAGGATTCTGGATGCATATTTTTAAAGAGCTGCAATTGTGGAACAGAGTCAGACTCATTTTCAGACAATTTAAGAAGATCCAAAACATGCATCTTCCAGTCCCTCTCCCAGCTACACACACACAGACACACACACACACACACACACACACTCCTCTGCATTTGCCACACAACCCCACAAAAGCTGCCTCAGCCATACCTACTTTCCCTCTCGACGTTTTCCGAATTAGAGATACCATCCCTTCTTACATAAAAGGTCATCAAACTGATTTGCTCTCTGACTTTCTATGACAGGAAAGAGTTCATTATTGTGAAAACAGTTCTCTCTGTTTCTCCCACCCCCGCATCTGTTGTGTCCAGAGATGGAGGAAGGGGACACTGATAGGCATTTTATTTTCTTCTACAGTACTTAGTGGCTGAGTCAGTATTTCATTAAATTAACCCAGATAACTGGAATTTGAGACAGACATAGGAATATAGGACAGAGTCTTATACTGAGCCAAAGCACTGATCAACCTTTGCTGACTGGCAGTGGGTCTCCAGGATTTCAGGCAGGGATCTCTCCCAGCCCTCTTTGGACATGCCAGGGAATAAAATCTGGGTCCTTCTGCATGAAGGGCAGATGCTTTTAGCCCTACCCAGTAGTGAAACATTTTTTTTTAGAGAGAGAGAGAGATCAGGAAATGCAAATAATAAAGAGCAAAGGCCCATCCCAGCACCGCTACTTGAGATCTTAAAACACATACAGAGAGAAACTGGCAATGTCAGGGATTCAGCCTAGGATCTTAGAGATGTAAAACATGCACACTTATCATTCATCTCTCTGTGGTGAAATACCAGCCTTACATGCTCTGCAGGAATTTTCTCTACCCTTCTTACAGGACTAGCAAAGAACTCAAAGGCGATACTCAAAAGCGATACAGTCAATACTCAGAAAAACCATTTGTTACAATTCAGCAGCAAACAGCAGGTTTTCCCAGGGGAAAGCGGGGAAAGCAGAAGTGTGGCTGAGCCCTCAAATATTTCAGATTAGACATTGTATTCAATAGACTATTTTATGTTGCAGTTTTCTAACACCTAGATTTTAGTCGCCATCTGGTGGCTCCAATATGGAACAACTTCCACCATTGGAGGAACTTGTTAACGTGCATTTTCCAAAATGAGGGTTGATCAGTTAATGCAGGTATGTCCGTTTTGGGGATCTAATCCGGTTCCTGTAGCAGTATATGTCCTGGGGTAAAATCCTAAAAAAAGTTCAGCAACTCCAATCCTAAAAAAAGCTCAAGAACTTTGGTAAGCCCTCACACATATTCACTTCATCAAATCTGGCCCTCTTTGAAAAAAGTTTGGGTGCCCCTGAGTTAATGTAGTTTATAGAGAAGAAAGTTTTCTTCACAGTTAAGACTAGCTCATAGGAATGTAGTAAGCTTCATTATATCAAATCAAATCAAACCATTGGTATATCTAACTCAGCATTGTCCACACTGACTGGCAGGGGCTTTGCTGTGGATTGAACCCGGGACCCCAAGGAAAAGGCAACTCAATGCAACTGAGCTCCTATATTGTTCAGCGATGCATACTCCTGAATAAGCGCTTTCTGCACTTTTCCCAAGTCACAATTACTTGGGAGTAAATCTCACTACACTCAGCGAGACTTACTTCTTGAGCTAACATGCATAGGTCTGTTCTTTTAGGCACCCTTACTTCGGAAAAAATACAGATGAGATCAGTGGTGATTACTTTTGCATCAAAATGCACTGGAAGTAGGACTGATTTACTTGTCCATTAAAAAAATCACATTCATATGTTGCTGGACCACGGCTCCTATCAGCCCAGCAGTGCTGGACAATGTTTGTGGTAAACTGCTTGGTGAATTAGAACAACAACAACAATAACAATAATTTATTTATACCCCACCCATCTGGCTGGGTTTCCCCAGCCACTCTGAGCGGCTGCCAGCAGAATATTAGTAATAATAAAAAAGCGATAAAACATCAAACATCAAAAACTTCCCTAAACAGGGCTGCCTTCAGATGTCTTCTAAAAGTCAGGTAGTTGTTTATTTCCTTGGGAGGTGTTCCACAAGGTGGGTGCCACTACTGAGAAGGCTCTCTGCCTGGTTCCCTGTAACTTGGCTTCTTGCAGTGAGGGAACCGCCAGAAGGCCCTAGGTGCTGGACCTCAGTGTCTGGGCTGAACAATGGGGGTGGAGACGCTCCTTCAGGTATACTGGACCGATTAAATAAACAGTAGAGCCCTCAGTATTTAGCCATTTCCAACCTGACACCCCCCCCCCCAGTCTTAGGCTGTAATCTTGTACCCACTTTCCTCATAGTAAGGTTTTCTTCCTTTATTGCATTTATATCCTTCAAGGAGCACAAGGAGGAGCACATAGTACTTCTCCGCATTTTATCTTCACAACAACCTTGTGAGGTAGGTGAGCAGAGCCGGATTTAGGTTTGATGAGGCCCTAAGCTACTGAAGGTAATGGGGCCCTTTATACATCCCTTGTCAACAACAAATTGTCGCTGTCTTTTGTGTTGAATATATGCTATATGGCAATTTATGGACCTAAAGCCATTTGTCACTGTTGCTGTATGTAGTTTTTATTTTATTTGTTTTTTATCTTACATTTTGGAAATGTACATCCAGGTTTTTTTCCCCTTTAACTTTTTTTGGGGCCCCCAAGAGAACGGGGCCCTAAACTATAACCTTTTTAAAGGTAAAGGGACCCCTGACCATTAGGTCCAGTCGTGGCCGACTCTGGGGTTGCAGCGCTCATCTCGCTTTATTGGCCGAGGGAGCCGGCGTACAGCTTCCGGGTCATGTGGCCAGCATGCCTAAGCCGCTTATGGCAAACCAGAGCAGTGCACAGAAACGCCATTTACCTTCCCACCGGAGTGGTACCTATTTATCTACTTGTACTTTGACATGCTTTTGAACTGCTAGGTGGGCAGGAGCTGGGACCGAGCAACGGGAGCTGACCCCATCGCAGGGATTCGAACCGCCGACCTTCTAATCGGAAAGTCCTAGGTTCTGTGGTTCAATCCACAGCGCCACCCTTAGCTTATACATAAATCCGGCACTGTAGGTGAGGCGGAGAGGGAGTGCCTGGCCCAAGATCACCTAGCGAGCTTCACGGCTGAGTTGGGATTATGAACCCTGATCTCCCAGGTCCTAGTAAGACACTCTTAACTTTTGCACCACTGAACTCAACGAGGCTTATTCCTGAGTTCACCCATCCAGCCATCCATTCGAGACCCCTGCAAGCCACATTCTGGCGCCGAGAGCGTCTCTCGTGCAGCATGAGCCCCCCGCCCACTTCGATTTGAAAACCAGGCGCCGCTCCCTCCATTCAAAGGACGCCGCTTTCCAGTGGGCGGACACTTTCCCGCTCGCTGCCCCGCCTCCCCTTTAAGCGCACGACGCCGTTACTAAGGCGGCCCGAGGAGCGGGCAAACTGAATCGCTCCGGTGGCGAACAGCAGCGGCGGCCCGTCGGTTCCGCTTCGGCTCCGGCTCCCGTAGCGCCATGGCGTTCGCCTGCTTGGTAAGGAGCCGGGGTGGAGCGGGGCCGAGGAGGGTCAGGCAGCCTGGCAAGCGGGGCTTCGAGGCGGCGGGAAGAGGGAGGCCCCTCGGAGCAGAGCGGGCGATGGAGACCGCGGCTGCTCTGTCGGCACAAGTTTGCAGAGCCGCGGCGCCCTCTTAGCAGACAAAAAAATGTGTGTGTGTGGGGGGGGAACCAGCACCACACGTTCCTCTATTGCAGTGGTTCCCAAACTTTTTTTGGCCAGGCCCCATCTAAGCATCTGAAATCCTAAAGCGCCGCCCCCCGACATATAATGCTTATTACAGCATTCAAAAAGTGAACTCCTATTGACATGGAGGAAGCCTAAAAGGACATTAACTGTTTATAACTCACTCTCGAATTGCCCCCCTTTAAAATCCAATTGCCCCCCCTGTGGGAACCGTGGCTCTATTGGGGCTGTCTAAGAAGTCACAAAGAGAGGAGCCAGCAAGTTTTTAAAACAAACAAACAAACAAAACACGTTTAGTAACATTTCCTTCTTATAAATATATAGTGGGGAGGGCGGAGAAAATAGGGTTTGAGAGCGAAGTACGTGGTTTGGGCGCAGTGTTAAAAGCTCCTGTTTGTAACACGCTTAAAAATGGCACTTTGGGCTTGAAGTCGGTTGGATTGTGCTTGGTGCAGGAAGAGCTGTTTGCCCTTCTGGTTCTAGGAACTCCTGCCGCCCGTCTCTTCCCGCCCCGTTAAATAACAGCTACAAGAGAGTAAGTCAGGGACCACTTCGGCTTTGCAGAATCCCTCTGCTGGGAAAAGCGTCACCTGAATGCCTGCCAGGCATCATTGTAATGAATAAAGACACCGGCGGGGGTGGGGAAGGCTATGGGTCCGGATGTGTTGTCACAGTTTGTCAGATTTGGGATGATTCTGATCACTTCCTAAGGCTAACCCTGCCCATTTTTGCTTCTTTGCAATTTTAGGTTGTATTGTTTTTCACATTGGTCTCCTGAGTGGGTTTTGTCAGGGTTGTTTTGCCTGACTTGCCGGAACTACCTGAAAAACAACGTGTAGAGATAGCATTCTGGAGCATTGCTGTTTTTATATCATTTTAGTGGTGCCGTAAAAAAACCAAAAACCTAAAAACGTTTTTAGATCAAATACCACAAACCCCTTATTGTTACTTAGAAGCAGTGCTTTTTCAGGGGGTACTCAGCGGCATGCAGTACTGGCACCTCTTTTTTCTTGTTGAAAAGTGTAGCACTGTAACAACTTCATGGTTGTTTTTTCTAGGGTGGAAAACCACTGCTTAGAAGTAATGTTGCTTCTAGGTATTCATTCTGATTTGTTTGCCCAAAGTTTGCAGGAAAGTTATTTAACAAGCATTCGTTGTGATTTGTGTTTGTGGGTGTTAGACAGCGCTGCATCAAGCAAATGACTTCCACACTTTCCAGTGACTTTCCTTGTCAAATTCTTTACAGCCAAAAAAGTCAGATTTGTGGGGAGAAAATGGGTTTGTTGCATGAGAGCTCCAAATGATCCTCAGTTTGCCTGTTGCTGGATTTGAGTCCCACTCCAAATAGTGACGGTCTGGAAGCTCCCTAAGTCTCCATTGATTCTAGGAGAGTTTCCAAGGAAATGTACTTAGGATTGTGATGCTACTCACAATACATTTTAAAGAGACAGGTGTGTACACCTGTGGCTGAAAATATGCATGAATGTAATTGGGTGTTGCATGTACACTGTATATCAGTGATCACGTTATATAAACTGTAATTCTTAGAACTGTTCTATAAAAAGTTATCACAAGATTTAGTGATGGCCACAACTTGATGCCTTTAAAAGAGGATTAGACAAATTTATGGAGGATAAGGCTATCTCAGTGGCTGCTTGCCATGATGTCTGTTTCAGAGGCAGTACAGTATGCCTTTGAATACCAGCTGCTGGGGATCATGATCAAAGAGGTGCAGTTGCACTCATGTCCTGTTTGTGGGCTTCCCATAGTCATCTGGTTGGCCAGTGTGAGAACAGGATACTGGACTGGAAGTTTGGTCTGATCCAGACATTTGGTCTGATTCAGGAGGATCAAACTGTTGTCATGGGCACCTTAAGGACTAACAAACTCAATAGATGGTGTTGGCTTTTGTAGGCTAAAGGCTATTTCATCTTCCTTTTTTATATTAAAATCCATTTTGGATAGCTTTCTTCCCAAAAATTATCCCAGGTCTATGTGTATGGTGTTTAGTAAAATAAAATTTTACACAAGAACATCCGGTTTATGTAACAGGATGAGCTGGAGTATTCAAGTTAAACCAATTTGCAATTTGAAGCTGCTAAACAAATGCAAGAAACCTGGCTTCTGCAGTTTTAGCAGGAATTGATAACACACAGACAAATATGGTATATCTTCACAGTCACAAGGGATAGAAACTTTTAAAAAAATGAGTACACACTTTATTAGAAAGCTGATTTCTGAACTCTGCTTCTTTGGAATTATAGTTTATATACAGCCCTGCACTGATCCTTCCAAAGAAGTATTTGTGTGTTGAATGTTGAGAGTATCTAATCAGAGTATTAAAGTATAATCCTTGGGCAGAGCTCTGTCGCTTAAAATGGCCTTGTGCATCCTAAACTGGATTCTGAAGAAAAGAATCCCAGGAAGAGAGGTATACTGCAAAGCTCAGTGTACAGAATATACATGTGTGAGTTTGGTGCTTGGCATTTGTCTCTGCCGCTATTGCACTTCCCACAGAGTATGCAGAATGGTACAGTATTTAAATACCTGTATTTTTCGCTCTATAACAATCACTCGACCATAACACGCATGTAGTTTTTAGAGGAGGAAAATCCGTAGGCATGCCACCCATAGGCATTCCCTCCATAACACGCACAGACATTTCCCCTTACTTTTTAGGAGGAAAAAAGTGAGTGTTATGGTGCAAAAAATACGGTACTTACATTTAAGAACATGGCTCCAGCATTTTTGTGAAATAAAAAAAAAAAATCCGTATGAATTCCTTCCTTATCCTCTACTCTCCTTGCCTTTGTGTGTTTTGTAGTTGTTAACTTTTTTACTGATAAGAAATGCACTGGAAAACAAAAAGAAACAACAACTAGCAGTGCTTGATTTATAACACAATTACTTTGTAATATGATCATTGGACATCCAGAAAGTATAATGGTTCGCACAGCGATTCTGGATCACAACTAGGATTTTGTCCTCAGTATCACTTGGCACTCCTGCTCTCATTTTGAAAACCCATATTGTGCAAATAAAAGAAATAAATTGATTGAAAATGTATTGTAACATTTGAATAAATGTTTTTAATTTTTTTAAAAAGAAATATTTTGGTAATATACTATACTATGCTACACTAAAATGTTAAATTGTTTTTTGATTGTCACTGAATCTTTCTACCACACTTGCCATCTTCTCCTGCCACACCGATGTGGTGTGCCACACCCTTGGAGAACCACTGACCTAAAGGATTGTCTTACTTGGCTTCTACCAAGTGAGCCAGTGGAGAACAGATGGATCTCGCCAACCCTTGTCTGCCTTCCAGTTCCATCCCACTTGGTTTCTACACTGGCTGTGGAGGACAGGACTTGCCTTCCCCTATGGCCATTGCGGAAATGCAGTGGGCTGGCCAATGAGGAACTGAGTGGTCTGTCCTTTCTCTGCTAGCATGCATCCTGAGCTGCTTAGAACTCCTTGTTGCTTATTCCAAGCAGGCGAGTCACAGTAAAAGGCTGTGCTATCAATCTGAAACTAGATTGAGCAAATTAGAAAATGAAACTGTAAAACCAGTAAGAAATCACAATAAAAACGATGCCTGCTATGGCAGATGTGCAGCATCCAGAAACATATAAAGTGTGCTTCTTGCTTCAGAAATACTGTCTGTAGCCGTACAAAAATTTAATCCAATATCAACTTCTTTCTTCCTGCAGGAAGATCCAACATTGGAGAGGCATTTCAAAGGGCACCGTGATGCTGTAACGAGTGTGGATTTCAGTCTAAATAATAAACAGCTAGGTAAGTTGTCAGCTAAGCAGAATTTTCTTTAGTACAGTTTTCTTTCATAGAACAAAATAGCATTCAGTCTGCTTTTAGCAGTTCTCCCAAATTGTTTGGACTTGACAGCATACTAAAGTACCTTCCTTGGTTTTAGCTATCAGATATTAAGAAAAGTAGCAACAAACCTGAGATTTTACAGCAGAGCAACTGAGTCATAAGATGAAAGGCTGGTTCAACCATGCAGATCTGTTAAGTTTTATTCAGTTTTTGATTATTATTTTTTAAAACATCACATATATTTATGTATTATAATCTTATTTTTTAGTTGAAATTCCCCTTGAACTTTTTTTGTTGGATAGTATATAAATGTTTGAAAACAAATAGCTTGGTGGAAGCAGCTAAAATGATGTGATAATAAAGGACATTTGTACTAAATTCTCTAAATGGTTGCTTGTAGTTCTTTGGTTTCCTTCCTTGCCTGTTTTTAAAGTGAGACTGCATATACTTCAAGAGGTATTTCTCTCAATTACAGGGATGAACTGGAAAGCTTGTGTGCTTCCTTTCAGTTCTGTGATTAGTGAATACAGTAATACCTTCCTGAATGTCCGCCCCGTTGAGCTTCCATTTCGGTGAACATCTGCGGCAAACCTGGAAGTACCAGAATGGGTTACTTCTGGGTTTGCAACTCGCACATGTGCAGAAGTGCAAACTGCTCCTCGCGTGTGCGCAGAGTGGTGCTTTGTCGAGTGTCCCTTTCGCTGAGTTTCCGGGGCTCCGGAACAGATCCCAGACTCAAAACAAGGTACCACTGTACTTTCATTCAAGGAAAGGAAGAGAGAAATTGATACTAGTGACTCAAATTCCTGCCAAGTGTGTATGTATATGATCTCTCCTTTGAGTATAATTTTGAAAGGTAGTATATTCTTTTTGTCAGTAAGTGGCTCTATGGATTCATGCCTGATGATCTGGAGTATGAAACCGCAAATGAGAGCCTACCGCTTTGTGGGTCACAAAGATGCAGTCCTGAGTGTGCATTTTTCACCATCCGGCCATCTGATTGCTTCAGGTTCTAGAGACAAAACAGTTCGCTTGTGGGTTCCAAGTGTGTAAGTATATGCTATCTGAGCACTTTGTATGTGTGTTATTTCTCTTATTAGGAACACAGGAAGCTGTTTGTACAGAGCCGGACCATTTGCTGATCTTACTCAGCATTGCACTGACTCTCCGTGGTTCTCCAGCATTTCAGAGCAGGATATTATTTCTATCCTTGTGTGGGGATTGAATCTGGGATCTAAAATAGGTGAAGCCTGAGCTCTGCCACTGAGTTACAGCCGCTCTCTCCAAAGTCTTCCAAGATTTGAATTTGGCTTTTTGTTTTAACCAGGTTCAGTTACGGTGAATATGACAGCTTATTAACGATGAAGGCAGACATTATTTTTCTGGATAAAGTGCATCGACTTTATAAGTGTAAAACAGGTGTATATAAGGGAAGAACAATGGCAAGGACTCTGTTGCTGTTCACACTAAAGACAAGGTTAAGAAGCCAGCTCATGTGGGTACACTTATTGGACGGAACTCACGTTACTGACCTCTAGTTGTAGATTGATTCCAAATACAGCCATACCTTGGTTTTTGAACGCCTTGCGAGTTGAACGTTTTGGCTCCTGAACACCACAAACCCAGAAGTGAGTGTTTCGGTTTGCAAACCTTCTTTGGAACCTGAATGTCTGACGGGGCTTCCGCAGCTTCTGATTGGCTGCAGGAGCTTCCTGCAGCCAATCGGAAGCCGCGCCTTGGTTTCTGAATGTTTTGGAAGTCGAACGGACTTCCAGAACAGATTGCGTTTGACTTCCGAGGTATGACTGTATGGTCCCTGTTAAAAATGAGTTGACGATCAGCATATTGCTTCAACAAGAAAAAGCTACTGCTTCATCCCATATAGTTTGTGTTGCATTGGAAGGCCTCGGTGTACACTTTCCTTGAGGAAAGGTTAACTATATAGATATTGTAAATCTTCCTTCTGTGGTATTCAGTTTTTTTGGAAACATGCTGAATTAGAAGTTTTTTATGCTTGTTCCGTGTATGTACAGTAACTATGGCAAAGAGCTTTTCACTCCAGTTTTTAAAAAGTAGCCACACAGTATTTGAGAAGAAACTACAGTGGTACCTCGGGTTAAGAACTTAATTCGTTCTGGAGGTCCGTTCTTTTTTTTTTTAAATAATTTTTATTCATTTTCCAAACAAATTTTATACAGTCAACAAATTATTTTGCACTCATTCTTCAATTTTTGACTTCCCTCAGTTTCTCTGTCAATCTTTTGTAAAATTTCTATTTGTTAACGCATTTCTAAACATAATATTGCCTTTCCCAACTCCTTTTCCTCTTACTCTCTTTTTTGCAGTATTTCTTACTATCTCACAGAGTCTCTTCAAAACCAACAAGCGTTGTCTGTACATCACATATATTTTTCAGATATTCTGTAAATTTCCCCCAGTCCTCGATAAACTTTTGGTCTTTCTGATATCGAATCTTCCCAGTCAATTTGTCAAATTCTGCATATTCAATCAATTTCCTTCTCCATTCTTCCACTGTTGGAATTTCTTCCTGTTTCCATCTTTGGGCCAAAAGTATCCTTGCGGCAGTCACTGCATATTGAAACAGTTTGCAGTCTCTTTGATTAATTTCGTTTCCTACCATTCCTAATAGAAAGGCCTCTGGTTTTTTAACAAACGTATATTTCAACATCTTTTTCAATTCATTGTATATCTTTTCCCAGAAGTCTTTCACCCTTTTACACTCCCACCACATATGATAGAAAGTACCTTCTTTTTCTTTACATTTCCAACACTTATTGCATGTTTTATACATTTTAGCCAGTTTAACTGGCGTTATATACCATCTGTAAACCATTTTCATTACATTTTCTTTCAACACAGTACATGCCGTGAATTTTAACCTTTCATTCCATAATTTCATCCAATCATCATACTGTATATTATAACCAAAGTCTCTTGCCCAATGTATCATTACTGCTTTTACCTCTTCATCTTTTGTATGCCACTCCAGCAACATTTTATACATTTTAGACAGATTTTTATACTCATTATTCAATACATCCACTTGGAATTTTGATTCTTTACCTTCATACCCACACATTTTACAATCTTTTTTAAACATTTCATTGATCTGAAAGTAATGTAACCAGTCGTAAACAGATTCTTTCACCTCTTCATAAGTTTTCATTTTCCATTTCCCCCCCTCTCTTATTACCTATTCTCCATATGTTATCCACCTCCCCCTCATATTGATTTTTTTCACACTCATCACTTCTAATGGTGAAATCCAATGGGGAGTCTAGGTTCCAACAAGTTTTTATACCTCTCCCACACCTCTATCAGTGATCTTCGGAAGATGTGGTTTTCGAAACCTTTGTGAATTTTTTTCTTCTCATACCATAGATAAGCATGCCAACCAAATCTGTTATCAAATCCTTCTAAATCTAACAGCTCTCCATTCTCTAATTTAATCCACTCCTTTATCCAACAGAGGCATGATGCTTCATAGTATAATTTCAGATCTGGCAGGGCGAAGCCACCTCTTTCTTTTGCATCTGTTAATAACTTAAACTGAATCCTTGGCTTCTTACCCTGCCAGATATACCTTGAAATTATTTTTTGCCATTCTTTAAAAATTGATGCCCCCTTGATTATCGGCAGTGATTGGAAAAGGAATAACATCTTTGGTAGCACACTCATTTTTATCGTAGATATTCTCCCCCAAAAGGACAATTTCAGTCTTCCCCACACCTCCAAATCTCTTTTTATTTGATTCCACATAGGTAGATAGTTGTTTTGAAACAAATCAATGCTCTTGGGGGTTAACCATATTCCTAAATACTTCACTTTGTTCACCACTTCTATCTCTGTCCTTTGTTGTATTTCCTCAATTGATTCTTGATTCATGTTTTTAGCAATAATTTTCGTCTTTTTTTGTTGAGATAGAATCCTGCAACTCGACCAAATTGTTCTATTTCTTCTAAAATTCTTTTAATACTTTCCACTGGTTCTTCTACTGTCATTACCAGGTCATCCACTAATGCTTTGACTTTGTATTCATTTTCCCTATAGACACCCCTTTTATATCTTCATTTTTTCTTAATGATTTTAGCAAAACTTCCAGCACCATAATGAATAATAATGGCGACAGTGGGCATCCCTGCCTTGTACCCTTTGTTATTTTAATATCTTCTGTAGTATAGTTATTTACTATCAGCTTCGCTTTCTGTTCTGTATATATTGCCTTTATCCCATTATAAAATTCCTTACCCACTTCCATATACTCTAGATTTTTTAACATAAAGTTCCATGATATATTATCGAAGGCCTTTTCAGCATCCACAAAGATTAAAATAGCTTGTTTTTCATTCCTGGCATTCAGATATTCCAATATATTTATTATGTATCTTATATTATCTTTCATCTGTCTGCCAGGAAGAAAACCCGCTTGATCCTTATGTATATATTCTTGCAATACTTTTTTCATTCTCTTTGCTAATATACTCGCAAAAATTTTATAGTCAGTATTCAACAGCGAAAGTCCATTCTTAACCTGAAACTGTTCTTAACCTGAGGTACCACTTTAGCTAATGGGGCCTCCCGCTGCTGCGCTGCCACCGCACGATTTCTGTTCTCATCCTGAAGCAAAGTTCTTAACCCGAGGTACTATTTCTGGGTTAGCAGATTCTGTAACCTGAAGTGTCTGTAACCCGAGGTACCACTGTATGTGTCAGTTGTCAGAGCTTTGGGGAATTACTGTAGCTCAGTGGAAGAGCTTCCATGCAGGAGGTCCTGAGTTCAACTCCTTGCATGTCTAGGTAGAGCTGGGCATATTTGTGCTTGCAATCCTGGAGAGCCACTGCCAGTCATTGCAGACAATATTGAGCCAGATGGATGGGTGGTCTGACTTGCTTCAAGGTAGTTCCTATGTTTCACACACATTTCAGGTTTTTTACAATCAAGTGGTGTATAAATTTTTGGAATATATTTAGAAGAGGGACCTCAATGCCTTTTTTCTTTCTTTTTTAAACCCTGGCTCTGACCTTTCCTAGCTTGATGTTCTGTACCTTCATGTAAGCAGTAGAATCATATACAAGAATACACAAATATGCTTGTAGCTCGTCACTTATTTGTGCAAAAAAGTTCAGGGTGGAATGATGTATGTGAATTACTCTTGTAAAGTTTTCAAACTGACAGTATAGCCCTCGTGTTTAGACGTCTTTCTCCTTTTTGCCTCAAGACCTATGATGTGACGTTCTTACATGATTATTATTTAAATTGCATCATTGGAATGCGTCTGTTTGACGTTTACTACTTTAAACTTTTTTTTTTTTAATTCTGCGTAAAAGATACAAACGTAGGCTGTCTGCTCCAGAGGCCTAAACCAACAGCTTTCTCCTAATGTAAATATATATATTAGAAGCCTGTAGGCAAATGTGCATAAGCTTCATACTGTGTGGAATGCAGTATGTTAATCTTTTGTGTTTTCCCCCCTAAACTTAGCAAGGGAGAATCGACTACCTTCAAGGCTCATACAGGAACCGTCAGAAGTGTTCACTTTTCTAATGATGGCCAATCATTGGTTACAGCCTCTGATGACAAAACAGTTAAAGTTTGGGCTGTCCACAGACAAAAATTCTTATTTTCACTAAGTCAGCACATAAACTGGGTTCGCTGTGCGAAGTAAGTAAAACTCTCCCCCCTTTTTTTGTTGACATTGTTGTGCTCCAGTCTGGTGGAACGCTCTGCCTCATGAGACCAGGGCCCTGCAGGATCTGATTTCTTTCTGCAGGGCCTGTAAGACAGAGTTGTTCCGCCTGGCCTTTGGCTTGGAGCCAATTTGATTCCCTCCCTCTCTTTTTTCCTTCCCTTCTCCTCCTGCGATGAGGCTACATTTTAATATTTTAATGTTTCAATATTTTAATGTTGTATTTTAATTTTGTTTTTAAGTAGTAATCATTCAACTTGTTTTTATTATTGCTTGTAAGCTGCCCTGAGCCTGGCCTTGGCTGGGGAGGGCGGGGTATAAATAAAAATTATTATTATTATTATATATCATAAAACCAGTTTGTATACCAAAAGAACACAACTGTATACCAAAATAACACAACTGAAATTCTGCTTAACTCACTTATAAACCCACTCATCTTTTAACCTGGCTATCAATATACTTTAGGAGTTAGCCACCTTTCAGAGCTTCAGTTGTGTTTCCAACTAATTCCTGTCTTCTTGGAAGGGAACTGTCATTGTTAGAAGAAGCAGTCAGTTGGATATAACTAAGCAGCATTATCTAAGTCATCCTACTGAGTGCACTTTCTGAAATCCATAGATTTCAATCTATGCTTTGGTTTCTTTTTTTTTTTTGTAATAATTTTTTATTATTTTTTCACAGTTTTATACATACTGTAATATCTCTCACATATTTCCAATTACAAGGTTGCGTGAACCTTCCGATTTCCTCCCTCACTTCCATGGGTTCTTAAATTTAAAAAAATCTTGCATATTGTAATTTTTCCAGCTATTCTGTATCCCTAATTTATCATAATCCGTTTCACGTTACAAATTTCATTACAATGCTACCAATGATTTTAACTGCTTACTGTGGTTTTTTAGATAAACTATGGATTTACTCCAATCTCTAACAAATACTTGGTCTTCTTGGTTTCTGATCTTCCCCACCTGTTTCTCCACGTGTTTTCAATGTCTACTGACTATGACCACTGTTCTTTAAAATGGTTTCTAATAATTACTGTTACTTCCAAAGAGGCTTAAATTTTAGATAAGAAAAAGAGGGGAAAGGGGAAAATAATCGTAAGGAAAAATAAGACTTACCTGCACAGTATTTCATTAATACAGTATTTCATTAATTACTGGTCCAATAGGATTGTTTAATAGAAAAGCTTACATTTTAATGCTATGGTTTTTGTTGGTTACTGTAATATCTCAAAAGGATTGTATATGTATGGAAAAGTCCATTGTTCTGACTATATGTATAGTTGATGGAAACTTGTTGAGATAGATTGTCAAAGAGGAAACTCCCAAGAGTTAATCAACAGCAGTATTTATTATTTATTGAATTTCTTACCTGCCCATCGTTTTACAGTCCCAGGGCAACTTACCAACTATAAGTAAACATTACAATTGGTTAAAACAAATTACAATCAGAAGAGTCCTTGAAAAAGGCCTATGGGTGGTATTCAACTACGTTTTAACTCAGAGTAGACCCATTGCAATTAATGAACATGACAAAGGTAAGTCTATTTTGAGTAAAACTTGGTTAAATAACACCCTCTTTGCTTAGCACAAGTGTCTCTTAGCCATTGACTTTTGAAATAATGATCTTGTTGCCACTGAGGACAATCCAGATCTAGCTTATATTGCTCCTAATCTTGCTTTAATGAATGTATTTATTTTAGGTTTTCTCCTGATGGAAGATTGATAGTATCATCCAGTGATGACAAAACTGTCAAACTTTGGGATAAAACAAGCAGAGAATGTATACATTCTTTCTGTGAACATGGTGGGCAAGTATTGGTGCAATTCCTTGGGGCTTCAGGGTACTGGCCTTCAGCTTGTGGAACCTCGATTAGAGCTTTGCTATATTGATGTACAAGAGCATATCTCCTTATGTGCTGTATGTTTCATTCTGTGAACATTCTCTTTAATTTGGTCACATTCTCTAAATTTTTAATATAACGTTTTACACCACACTAAGCTTAGAAGCCAGATAATAACAATTGCATTTGTGCATAGGTTTGGTTTTTTTTTTGTAGACTCGCAAGCATTTATTATATGAGTTTTAAGCCTAAGTCACACTAATGCTAAAGTTGTCACTGTTTCTTTAAAAACAATGTTGGTTTTACATGGTGACCGTGCCCATTTGAATGTACCCACGTGTGATAGAAATTTATATTGTGAGGGAGTAAATATTGTGATGCTTAAAATTTGTCTGTGTTCTGGACGTTGTTTTCGCTTGGCTCAGCCATGCCCCTTAGGATAGCTCCTATTTATCTCAAACATTTCTATCACACCTTTCCTTGAGCCCCAGGTGGCTAACAACATAATATAATACGGAATGCATAGAAATAAAACAATGAAAGTCCCACCCGGGATTTGGAATAAAGCTCACTTTTGTCCCTGATGGGGGAACTTGAGGACTTACCACAGAGGGTGTTGGATTCAAGTGGGTCATGCATGAAACTGTCTTAGTGTTCTAGCTTTCCTAGAGTACTGGGGAATAGCAGACACAGTTGTACCTTAGATCCTGGATGCCTTGGTACTCGGACGTTTTGGCTCCCGGATGCTGCAAGCCCGGAAGTGAGTGTTCCGGTTTGCGAATGTCACCCGAATGTCCGACAGGGCTTCTGTGGCTTCCGATTGGCTGCAGGAACTTCCTGCAGCCAATTAGAAGCTGTGCTTTGGTTTCCAAATGTTTTGGAAGTCGAATGGACTTCCGGAACGGATTCCGTTTGACTTCCAAGGTACGGCTGTACTTCTCTTTTTTCGGCTCTGCTGTGGCAATGCAAGGTACTTTGTGATTCCTTCTCAGCCCTGAAGTTATTTGGGTGACCATGGGCCTTTCACTGTCTTTCAGCCAGCCTATTTCATCTCACAGGGTTGTTGGTTAAGGTAAAGCAGGATAAGAGGGGAGAAGTCTAACCTTGAGACCCCCAGTGGAAGACTGGGCAAAATATAATAAATATTGATTGTCAGCCAAGGGCTCAGCAGTCACTTGCATCTGGACCTTAATTGGAGAAAGGAACATGTAATCTTCGGGGTGATGTTGCTTTTTTTTTTTTTAATGTCTGTTTTAAAAATTCGACAACAAAACAAACCCAGTTACAAAAACAAAGTTCTATCTAACATAACGTGAAGATGCAAATTTCAATAAGCTATCAAATTCATTTATTGACATTAATAGTCAAAATAGTTGCACCATTAATACTCTCAGCAGTTCTCAGCTTTGAATTACTCCTGTTCATTTTTCCATGTCTGACAGCTCAGATGTTTCAGGAGACTATAGGAGACTGAATGTCGTTCCATTTTTTAAGTCCTCAGTATTTTAGCGGGAATCGGTAATTTCATAATCCACTGATTTCAACATGTTAGGCTATTTTTATTTATTAATGTTATATAACATCATTAAAGGCTCTAAATCAAGAGAGTATTGTGTTACCTGTGAGATGGTACAGTGGTACCTCGCAAGATGAATGCCTCGCAAGACGGAAAACTCGCAAGAAGAAAGAGTTTTCCTTTTTTCGAGGTGCTTCGCCAGACAAATTTCCCTATGGGCTTCCTTCGCAAGACGAAAGCCCATAGGGAAATCTCCGGGGACAGCAGGGAAGCGCAGCGCGTCTTCCCCACTGTCCTCGGACCTCCTCCGAAGGCTGGCGGTGGTGCGGAGAGACCTCCTCCCCCCGCCAGCCTTCGGAAGGCTGCTCCGAAGGCTGGCGGTGGGGCGGAGAGACCTCCTCCCGCCGCCAGCCTTCGGAAGGCTGCTCCGAAGGTTGGCGGTGGGGCGGAGAGACCTCCTCCTGCCGCCAGCCTTCGGATGGCTGTTCCGAAGGCTGGCGGTGGGGCGGAGAGCAACGCGCCTTCCCCTCTGTTCCCGGACCTGTCCTGAAGACTTGCGGTGGGAGGAGGGTTTTCCTTCCCACCGCCAACATTCAGAATGCTGTTCTGAATGTTGGCGGTGGGGAGGAAAAACCCTCCTCCCACCGCAAGCCCCGGGAACAGAGGAGAAGCGCTGCGCGCCTTCCCCTCTGTTCCCGGACCTGTCCTGAAGACTTGCGGTGGGAGGAGGGTTTTCCTTCCCACCGCCAACATTCAGAATGCTGTTCTGAATGTTGGCGGTGGGGAGGAAAGCCCTTCTCCTCACCGCAAGCCCCGCAAGCTCCGGGAATAGAGGAGAAGCGCAGCGCGCCTTCCCCTCTGTTCCCGGACCTGTCCTGAAGGCTTGCGGTGGGGAGAAAAGCCCTTCTCCGCACCGCCAGCCTGGCAAGCGGTCTCCATAGGAACGCATTAATTGATTTTCAATGCATTCCTATGGGAAACCGTGCTTCACAAGACAAAAAACTCGCAAGAAGAAAAAACTCGTGGAACGAATTAATTTCGTCTTGCGAGGTACCACTGTATGTTACAGCTTTCAGTAGTTTTGTGCAGAGAGGACAAGACCTCTCTGGAGTGAGCAGTGTTCTGTAGGGCTCCTCATAATCACATCCAAAGAGATAAGTGTCCTAATGGAAGTTTCTCTAATCCCCAAACCATGGGAAAGACAGGGCAGTTCACCATTCTGTGGCTTTCAGAGCGATCTCAGCCCTGAATGGGAAGCCTGGACTTTGAAAGTCATCTAATCTTCCTTGCTGTACTATACTGTATTGTTTTAATTAGTGTTTTTATGGAGCAGTCGAGTAATTTCGTTGTCCCTGAGAGGGGGCAATGACAATAAAGATATTATTATTATTATTATTATTATTATTATTATTATTATTATTATTCTTTGCTGCACAGAGAGCCAATGTTGCAGTGAACTAGTCAATACAATGGGCTGAGCAAAGTCTCATGGTGACTTTACCATGTGGGAAAGCAAAAACTGGCTGATAAAAACATTTAATATCCATCTTACACACTTTTGGGGAAACTTACTATGAAGTTGCACAATGTTTTGTAAGAACAACTTTTGAGGAGCTAGTATTTTTTGCTACTTGCTTAGATGAAAATGTTTTTTTCTTCCTTCAAAATAGAAGAGAGATTTGATCTTGTCTTCCCTTCTTTTTGCAGCTTTGTGCCTCACGTGGACTTTCATCCTAGTGGTACATGTATTGCTGCAGCTGGCACAGACAACACAGTGAAAGTATGGGATGTTAGGATGAATAGGCTTCTGCAGCATTACCAAGGTAAGCCATGCGCTGTCAGAAGTCTTCATTGCTAAACTTGTAGCTTGATTCTTGAAGTGGATAATTAAACAAAAAAGGTAGTTTTGCCATCATAGCTTCCAAGCATCAGAAAGAGCTGCATGCAGAATTTTGAATTAGAGCCATTGGCTTAGGACAGGCATGGGGAAGCTTGACGCTCCAGCTGTTGCTGTACTACAATTCCCATCATCCTTAGCAATTGACCATGTTTGCTCAGGCTGATGCAAGTTATAGTTCAGCAACATCTGGAGGGCCAAAGGCTCCCCACACCTGGCTTAAAAGAAGATAATTTTTCTAAAACACACAGTACCAAAGTTAAAGAAATTAAATAAAATGTGATCACGCCATTATACAGAGAGAGTGCTAGTTTTTTGTTAAACTTCAGGAATGACATTTTTGTTTCAATAAGGTATTTTGTGTATAAAGCTTAATATTCATAATAAAATGCTACTGCAGCTGTAGGGAATTCCTCTGCGTAAACAAATTGGATTGAAGACTCCAGTTTCTCTCTTCCTTTTCAAATATACAGAAGCTGGTTTAGGTTGCTTTTAATCCAAAGATATTTCACATACCATGGTCTTTTGAATTACACTTTGCTTATGGTATCTGGGCCATACATACTGTTTAATTTAATAGATGATGCTGATGAACTTTGGATTTCAAGGTCTGATGTCTGTCTCCACAACTCTCCCTTACTACTTACCGTATTTTTCGCTCTATAGGACGCACTTTTCCCCCTCCAAAAATTAAGGGGAAATGTGTGTGCGTCCTATAGAGCGAATGCAGGCTGCACAGCTAAGCCCAAAGCCAGAACAGTGAGACGGAGGGCTCCGCCTCGCTCTTCTAGCTTGGGGATGGCTGCGTGCAAAGCCTCTGCAGAGCAGCGGGGCGCTGCGCTCCAAAGGCTTCAGGGATCTTTGAGGCTGGCGGTGGGGGAAAGCAGTGCTTCCCCCCACCGCCAGCCCCACAGGCTCGGGTGAATGCACCTTGAACGCACCTTGCTTTAGAGGGGGAGAACAAGAAACACCCCCCCCGTGTTCTCCCCCTCCTATGGTCCGGTGCCTCCTATGGTCCGGTGCGTCCTATAGAGTGAAAAATACGGTAGTTGCCCTCTCATGGCTTCCCACGCCCTATCTGACATCAGTGCAGCTAACCAGAGGGGCTCAAGATGGGTGTAGTGGTCAGAAATCTTTGAAGAGTTGCTTATTGCTACAACTGGGACTAATGTGTTTATTCCGTTAAAAATTAAAATTTGGAGGAAAAGAAGTGTGTATGTGTTTTAACTTGCAGTTATGGCAGACCTTGAGCTTCTGAGGCAGTGCCAGTTTTCATAGGACTAGATTTTTCTGAGGGTCCTTGAAAACTTACATAGATATAGGATGAAAATCATAAGAAGGGGGGAAATGCCATTCAGCCATTTTTTGTATGGATGTATGGACCTTATCCACCTTTCTATTTCAGTTTGTATTTTTTAATGTCAAACTGTATTGGTAACTTGCGCTGTCTTTCTTTCTTTCTTTTTTAGTTCACAGTGCTTCAGTGAACTGCCTGTCTTTTCACTCCTCTGGAAACTACCTCATTACTGCTTCCAATGATTCAACTCTAAAAATACTGGATTTACTAGAGGGGAGACTGCTATATACACTTCATGGCCATCAGGTGAGGAGAACTTCTTTAGACATGAGTCGTTTATTACTGTAGACCTTTCAAAGCTCCACACACATGTTTGTGTACACTACACCTTCTCCTGTGATATTATAATGGACTCAAGTAGATTTGCCTCCCCTCTCCTCTCAAAGGCAGGAGTGCAGTTGTCTCAAAAGTCTTTTTGGGTCTCCTCTCTTATGTTCCTGCCTTTGCTTTGAGTGGTTCACTGAGAATTCTTCTCCGTATTTCTTTGTCTTCTCCTTTCTCCTTCTCTTTGGCTTCCAAAGAGTCTGAAACTCCATTTCATGGAGTACGTTTCAACCAATGCTTGCTTGGCAGGACAGAAAAGCCATTGCTCTCGTTGCCATACCTTTCTTCATTTGCCTTGCTGCCTCACCTGGATCCAATGTAAAACAGAAATAGAGCAGGGAATGTAAAATCTCTGGGTGACCTTGCTCATCAGTTTCATGTAGGTGCTAACAAGCGTGGGAGATGAGATGGAGTTCTGTGGGACCTACCGTATTTTTCGCCCTATAGGACGCACTTTTCCCCCTCCCAAAATGAAGGGGAAATGTGTGTGCGTCCTATGGGGCGAATGCAGGCTTTCGCTGAAGCCTGGAGAGTGAGAGGGGTCGGTGCACACCGACCTCTCTCGCTCTCCAGGCTTCAGGAGAGCCGCAGCGCCAGCCCCACAAGGTCGGGGGACAGCGGGGAGGCGGAATGCCGCCATCCCGCTGTCTCCCGATGTGGTTTGGAGGCTGACGGCGGGGAGACGCGTGCTTCTCCCCGCCGCCAGCCCCACAAGCTCCGGGGACAGCGGGGAGGCGCAGCACGTCTTCCCGCTGTCCCCGGACCTGGTCTGCAGGCGGGCGGCGGGGAGAAGAGTGCTTCTCCCCGCTGCTGGCCCCACAAGCGCCTGGGGGGGGAAATATTTTTTTTCTTTATTTCCCCCCCAAAAAACTTGGTGCGTCCTATGGGCCGGTGCGTCCTATGGGGCGAAAAATACGGTAATAGCATAGATGTTCTGAATCTTATAGGACTAATAATTAGGCTTTAAATGGCTTTTGATAGAAATGACAGTAAGTCAAGTGACTAGTCTACAGGGAATATTCATTACCAGGATGAACAGCTTGTTAAATTCTTGTAATTTGCGTGTTAGTGCCTGGTTCAGACTTGGTTCTTGTTCTGACACTGGACTGGTGCTCTGGGACAATTACTCATGAGAGAAGCCTCGGATTCCTTAGAAGCGCTTTGACGCAACTATTGGTTTACCAGGAATTCATTACTAGCTGATTAGTACTAGTTTACATAGAGAAGGCTGCCAAGTTTACATTGCTGTCTTCAATTATAATGGTGCTTACTCTTCATACCAGAAGGATCATTGGGGAAATGGTGTTTTAACTCGCTGCTGATATTTGCAGCTGCAAAATTTGGTTTGCTGTGATTGCGTCTTAAGGCTTTCAGTTTATGGAATACATTCTTCTTGAAGTACAAACAGGACTTGGAATGAATACAGCCCACTGCTGACATTTTACTTGTACAGAAACAGAACGTTTCAGAACTATGCAATTCTTGGGTGGTCATTAAACCTGTGCAGAAGTACAGCGTCTCCCTCCCTCCCTCTTTCTCTCTCTCTTTGTGTGTCAATTGGAGGGTTGTGGGATTTTTGTTTGTTTTTCGATAAAGCTATACTTGCTGTCTAATTTGTCCTACATGATAGAATAATTCATCCTTCCCCAAGCTGGTGCCCTGCAAATGTTGCTGGACTCCAACTTCCATTAGCCCCACCCAGCATGGCTGATGGCCAAAGACAATTGGAATTGTAGTCCAAGAACATCTGGGGGGCACCAGCTTGGGGAAGGCTGGAACAATTATTGGGATAGCAGGTTAGACCCATTCTCAGGACATGTAATTGGATAGATAAACCAGGCTTGATACAGATAAAGCTATAATAATCTTTAGAGAAACAACTTTTTTTTAACGGGGAGCCATAGAATGTAGCGTATGGACCACAAATGAGAGTCTGTTTCAAAGAATTAACAAGACTGAATAGGTGTGGGTACAACACAGGAGTACTGTATAATGCAAGTAGAAGCAAATCTAAGCATATTTATTGAGTAGTTTTATCTGGAACAAGTCCCAGTGGATGTGTCTATATTAAATCTGGACTAATATTAAAATGCTTCTATAATGCTACTGTTTTTTATGGTTTCTCACATTAAGGTCCCATCTGCACTATATGTTAAAAGCAGTCTTAGACCACTTTAAATGGTCGTGGTTTCCACCAAAGAATCCTGGGAATTAAGGATGATGAAAGTTGTTAGGAGATCCCTATTATTCTCATAGAGCTACAGTTCCCAGAATGGAAATTGTAGCTCTGTGAGTGGAATAACAAATAACAACTTTCTGCATCCTTAACAAACTACACTTTGCAAGTTTATTTAGGGGAAGCCATGGATGATTAAAGTGGTATCATAGTGCTTTAGATGTTTTATAGCGCATCATAGTGCAGATAGGGTTTTAAGATTAGTTTTGCAGTAGAATCCGTATACCCACTGTGGTTGCTTTGTTTTAATTTAATCACACCAAGGAAGATAGTTGTGGGAATTTGCATTGCTCATTATTATAAAAAGGTCCCTAAGCATAATGTTGAAGATAATGTACAATTGCAAGTACAGTATCTCCCTTGTGTGAAAAATTTACATAGATTATAATCTTTTGAGGTAGGAATCATCTGATAGTAAAGCTCAGTAATGCACATTTCACGTCTCCTTCAAAATGAGATCTGGCAGATACTGGACATAAATGTTTGGAATTATATTTCCCACACACTTATTTCTAGATTAATCATACAAGTGACAAAACTGTCCTAAACAAATGGTTAGTCTCTTGTTTACATTCAGTGGCCATGATTTGTCACCTGGGGATGCACAGATGGCCCTGTGCATGTGTGTTATAAGTCCCATTGAGTTCAGAAATAAGTCCCATTGAGTTCAGTGGAGCTTAATCCCAGGTTAAGTGACTAGAAGAGTGCAGAACAAATCTGTGGGTAGATTCAGTTTTTACTCAGGGGAATTTATGGCAATATCTTGGGAGAAGCACTAACCGTGGAATATTGGGATTGAATGACTACACTGGTTGAGCATATGACATTATTGTAACCAAGTTGTATTCTAGCTACTTCTCAAAAGTTTGCATGGCATGACTTTGTTCACATAATTTAATCAGCCAGCAATTTTTTTTGAGGTTAAATCTAGTATTTTAGCGGTTTGGAACCTATTGTACAGTTTTGGAGATCTTTTTTTAAAAAGGGAGTAGGCACTTCTAAATTTTGTATCTTCCCTTGCTCTGCTTGGCTGTGGGTGGTTCTGTGCAAATATAATTGAAGGTTGAAGATACTATCACTGGGTAAGGTTATTTAGCGTGTCATAGCTGTACATTCTCAGCTCCACTCCCTTGCCTCCGAGGACGTCAGTGGGAGTTGTTGCCTGCCAGCAAGGGAAAACATGCTGCCACCATGGGTTGCGTGTGATCTAGCTGCTCAGCCTCACCCCCTTGCAGCCTCAGAGGACCTCAGTGGGTTGCAGGTGGGAGGGGGAATGCCACCTGAATAATCCTGGCATCATGGGGACACTACGTTATTTCTGTTCCTGACTCCAGAGACTATTTTGTAAGCTGCTGCAAGAACCTCTTTGCTTTATAGCTTCTCGGGGCTGCAAAGCAGGATATAAGTATGCTTTCAGTCAACACTAATGCTTAATTGTGGTTGAAATACATGGGGATTGCAACAAATATATTGCAATAGATAGAAGAGAAAAGCAGGTCCACTCCCACTGCCCGTTTCAATATATAGTTTCTGGCTGTTCAATCCATACTATATGAGTTCTCTTACAGGGACCAGCTGCCTGTGTTACTTTCTCGAGAGCTGGAGATTTCTTTGCTTCTGGAGGCTTCGATGAACAGGTATCTGCTTCATGTTTATTTTCTATAAAACTCCCCCCCCCTTTCTAATTCATACACATCACTCAAGATGGATTACAACAAATTACAATTGCAATTTCACAATAAATATCTATTTTATTTTATTTTAATATATATATACAAACAATATGCAGTGGGCCAAGGGCAGGCATCAGAGATAAAAAATTTTATCCTACTTTTTCTAATTCATACACATCACTCAAGGTGGATTACAACAAATTACAATTGCACAATAAAAACCTATTTTATTTTATTTTATAATATATATACAGACAAAATGCAGTGGGCCAAGGGCAGGCGTCATAGATAAGAGTCTCCTCTGATTCTTTAGAAAAATTTTGTTCAGCAAACTGTTTTTCACCTGAGTTTGGAGATTGAGTATAAAAGGCCACCAGCATGTTAATATTGCCCAGCCCTTTCATTCCTTTTCATCAAAGTCCAAGATTGTGGGCTGTATTGCAGTGTTGAGTCATGACTGGTAGTTGAAGACGGGATAAACCAGCTGAAATGGAGCCCAGGAAAATGAGTTGCAATAAGTTAGATAAATATAACCCTGTCGTGTCTCAACAGTGGGATTTTAGGGCCAGTTGGAAGACCAAATATTTTGGTGGTGTTTCTAGGCCTAAATGGGGAAAGAGAGAGAGAGCTTTAGATATGGCCATGCTGTTCTTCTGTTTACTTTCTTCTCTGTGTCTGCAAGCTTGCCTTAAAATATTGAAATCTTGTGTTTAATTTGAAAGCAGTTGAATGCAATTTAGAAAAGAAAAATTGCTACCTTTTCATAAAAATGCCCAAGGCAGAGTACAAAAGAGTATTGCAACTAGAAACAAACAAGAAGATAAGATATCAAAAGCAGCCTTTTAGAAGCCTGGAAGAGTGGAAATATGGCAAATTGGTGTCAGAATTAAGGAAGTTCTTAGATGAGCTTGTTCTAGAAGTTGCAGCAAGCTAGAGAGGAAGCCCTGGCCTCCTGGTAGTGATATGTCTGACATCTCTGGGGTGATGGAACTTGGAGCTGACACTTCCAGCTGATCTTAAAAGAACAGGGAGATATGTACGAGGGAACGCGTTCCCTAAGGTGTGCTGGGCCTAAGGATTCCAGTACCTACCATTAGTTAGCTGTCTTTGCAGCTGAGCAGTATTCCCCCTGTAGTCTGCCCTTGCCAAGAGGTCCTAAAAGGAATCACAGACATTGCCCAAAGGATCTAATCTGTGCTTCTTACCTATTTATTATATAGAGGCAACTTACTAATGACCTAACTTCTCATTTTTGTACTGAGTGGCGCTCTCTCTCTCTCTCTCTCTCTCTCTCTCTCTCTGTGTGTGTGTGTTGTTAAAACAAATAAAAATAGGAAAGCATTAATAAGTGGCTCTTCCAATGAAGGCTTGTTAGATACAGCCCCAAACAATCTGCATGCTTTTGAAAACTTTTTTAAAAAGTTTATTTACTAATCTCAAAGTTGCTTTTGATCATCTGAAGGCAGCCCTGTTCAGGGAAGTTTGATATGTGACATTTTAATGTATTTTTAATCTTTGTCGGAAGCTGCCCAGAGTGGCAGGGTACAAATAATAAATTATTATTATTATTATTATTATTATTATTATTATTATTATTATTAGTTTTATTTTGCATCGGTGCTCTCTGGCAATACAGAATCCTAGCTTCAAAAACTTAATAGCATCATGTGCTCTCTGGGCCAATCTTTCAAAAGCCTTTTTAAAAAAATAATAGCTTGTAATGAAACTACTCTGCTGGGGAGGCAATATTACTTAAACATAGTTTGGAAAAGCTTCGTGGTATTATTTATTCTGGGGAAGATGTAATCTTAATCCTGTGAATTGTACACAAGCTATTACCCAAATCGTTGTATGTCTGAAAGCTGTTTCGAAATGGCTTTACAGGTAATGGTGTGGAAAACAAACTTTGATGCCGCTGATTATGGCGACCTGCTGAAAACACGGAAATGCAATATGAATGTGAATGGCGCTGACTATGGTGATGCACTGAGAACACAGAGGTCCAGTATGAATGTGAATGGATCTTCCAACAGTGTGGTAAGTTGATGTCCTTGATGGTCATTCTAGATTTTTCGGCTCTCTGGTTATTCCACACTTTGGTAGAACCGATAGCTCTCAAGAAAGTCCATTACCAGAGTTCTAGTTTTCTGGGACAGATTATTTGTAATCCCGGTTGAGCTTCTCATTGCGTGTTGATGATAAAGAAAGCAAAGCCTGGCATTCAAGTCCAATAGCCCCATTATTACCCATCTGGTTACTGTGTAAGGCACTCCACTTCTTGCATTTTGTCAGTGGTCTCTTGGGCTGTTTCTGTTGCGGACTATAACATTTTGTTCTTTTTCATCCAGCTATTCTTTATATAAGCAAATTCTTCTCAAACTGCTCATATGCCAGATGTGCTTTCTGTTCTGACCTTGTGGCTCTCAAATTAGGAATTCATTCTAATTTGGGCATTGGTTCATCTCCCTCCCCCCACAGCAGATTTTTAATGCATTTTGAGGGGATGAGGGGGAGTAGGATAAACAATTTCCTTGGAACTTCTCTTAGGAGAAGTGATTAAATTAAATAGCTTACATCGTGCGCAATGTAATTCTTTGAGTATTTGTCATAAAAAGCAACTCCAGTGCTATTTTTCTAGAAAAAAAGGGTGCCAGAGCTCACCATAATAAGCCTTGTTCTCTTATAATGGCAATGGCAGGACTCAGTGCAGGAACTGAGTTCTGGCAAGTTCCGGCTGACAAAAAAGCCCTGAGCAAATTTCTATACATAGTGCAGTCTTTTATAAATGTCTGTTCAGAAGTTAACCCCACTAAGTAGAGCAGTACTTACTCCTAGCTAAGGTGCGCTATAGGATCATAGCCCAAACCTTTTTTTTTTTTTTTGAGAGGGCCAGTTATTGTTTTTATTATGTCATGCATTTTGAGTTTTGTGTTGTAAAACACCCTGTGATCTTTGGATGAGGAGCAGTATATAAATTTTATAAATAACAATACTATCCCGAGGCTTGTGGAAGAATGTCTTGAAGAATCAACCCAGAGTTTTGTAAGAGTTCTCTTTGTCTTTCTTGACTACTATTCCCTGTGCCTCTTAGAAGCCTACACCTATCCCTTGCTGCTATATCTTTTCTGTTTATCCTGTCTCTGTGGCCCCTGTAGGATAAAAAAGGTTCATCTTAAAAACAAAGCGAAAAAATTAACCAGGTTAGTAATCATGAGAGGTCTGAATACCTCTGAGCACATGATTTGGTTTTTTTTTTCTGGCTTTAGTCACTTTTGCAGTCCTCTTCTGGCCTGTATAACTCTAAACAGGTGTGGGTGAGTGTCGACTACCCTTCCCTCTTTGGCCTGTGCCTTCACAGGTACAGTTGCATGCATGAAGGATTCCATACAACCTGGAACCCCCAATTGTGTGTAAAGGGATACCAGGCACATCCCAGCTCCCATGTAGAGCAGCACAGGAGCTGCGATGCTTCAAGAGGTCTAATGCATGCCGTGCTCCTTACATAACCTCAGAATTGAATGGCTCTGATTTGTTACCCGTTTTTGTCTTTAAAGTATCAGAAAAAGAAACGAGGTCAAAAGGTTATGGCAGTGTTCAGTCATTCAAACGATTTAAGTGTTCTTCATATTAAAGACACATTCAAAAACTTATTTATTTATTAAACGAATGTTTTTGGATTTGGAGGAAATAAAAATGAAAGTGGTTAGACTTCCTGCCTCCCTCCCTCAACTTTTCCTAGACTGTGAATAAAAGGAGGAGGAAGGAGGAATCAATGATAATTGGCTCTCTGTCTTCAGTGGGGAACCTTCACTGGACTGCAGTCTCTTCTGTTCTTTGGCGGGGCGGGGGGAGCACCTCTGGGTCCACTGCTTATAATGAACACCACCCTGGTATGTATTCATTGAATGAGCAACGGAGAAAGTAGCAACAAAACGTTGCTGAGCAACCATGAAATTGCTTATATTTCTAAATGCAACTTGGAATTGTTGCCGTGCGCATTCTTTTATTTTTATGGTTGACCCAAGTTCCAAAAGACAGAATGCAACTTTTCTTTCCCCACACTAAACAGTTTTAAAATGGCACAAAATAAAACAAAACTATCAGGTGGCACAAATAACTCTAGAGTAGAGAATAGTGACATGGTGTGTATTGAAAGCTGAGGGTTTTTTTCTTTAAAGTGTTTTTTATCCCAGCTCCTCCAATATTTGAGGCAATTTTAATTAGTTTAGATTAGAATAATATGGCATAATCCTAAAAGAAGGACTTCATATTTGCAGAGCGCTTGTGAGCATCACCGTCATCATCTATTTATCATCCTCATCTATTTATTTATACCCCGCCTTTCTCCCTGACAAGGACTCATAAGAACAGCTAAAAACATTTTTTAATTCTTAAAAAAATATACACTAATAGAATTAAAAATTATAAGATCTATTAAATATGTACACATAATTACAGTAAAAACATTGCAGTACCAGCCCTTTTCATTAATAGCAGTCAGTTCCCAAAAGTCTGTTGGAATAAGGAAGTCCTTGTTGGCTGTTTGCAGTATGGTAGCGGTAGCGCTGCAGAGAGCTTGCTGGGGATACCATGCATTAAAAAAAAAAAAACTTAAACAAGGTTTTAATAAGAAAAACAAAAACTCCTTTTACACTAAATACATTAACAACCAAACCAGACCCAACCACCAACCCATCCCCCAGGGTAATGGGAGAGCTAGGTGCTGCTCCTTACACCCAAATGCTGACACACCTTAATCAAATACAACTCAGCAGCACCTGCTGTGTTTCACAGCTGTAAAGCTGGGTCTCGTTATCTTGCTCTGGCCCCTTAAAGACATACACATTGGGTGGAACAATGATGAACCTTTACATTTAAAGAAACCATTCAACAGTCCTCACTTCCTCATTAAGTAATTTGCTAGTTCTACTAAGCAGCACTTCCAAAATCAAAACCAGATTGTGCATTGTCTTTCATCATTGCTGAAAGAAATAGCTTATTTGGATTGTACAGTGCCTTCCTAATTTTGATGCTTATTATTTCTTTCTAATGTTTGTGGGCATACTTGACACGTTTTGTTTTGAGCTGAACCAGACTGTTGATGGGTTTGGCTTTCAGGTTTCAAGAAAGCTTTTGGAAGAATGTAGATTTATTGTCTGGTTGGATTATCTTCCGGTTACCTTGACTTTATCACCTTTTGCTTCTTATCATGCATTTTATAACTCTGCCAGTTTTCTACAAAAACTCATGCCCCAGAGGATCTGCTGCTCAGGGTTTTCTTTTTCTTAGGAGAGTTATTCCACTGGGTGTCACTCTTTACTCTTTTTCTGTGCAGCTAGGGATGAAATAATCCTTTACCCATATCTAAAATAACTACGGTAGTCTGATAGGTGAAAATATTTTTATTATGAGATGTAAGCATTCTTTAGTTTAAAAATGAAAATCTAATGTTTCTCTTTCTATTCCTAACTAGACTATCTGATGCATTAGACTAGCCATATACTTTCAGTTGTATACAATCTCCATAACTTTGGTTACTCTGAGTGAGAGTGGACTTTCTAGTTCATACCATGGCTACACAAATTCTGGGGAGGATAGGAATACAATTTGCTTTCTTTCTCTTGTTCGGAATTCCCCTAAATGTAAAACTGCAGAGAACTCAGTAAGGAAGAGTCGTATGTGTTTGATCTTTGTCATTTTACATGGGTTTGTATTTGAGAAATGCTAGCTGGAGAAAATAAACTTGAGCTGTGAAGCAGAAGGTCCCTGGTTCATATCTCACCTCTCCCATGAACTTGCTACAGTATGTAGTGCTAGGAGGGATTTCAGCCTCAATCTCCCCCAATTTGTGATATGGAAATTAGAACCTAATCATAAGATAACGTATAAAGTACTAAAACATTCAAAAGCAATATATAAATGCCAAGTAATTATTGTGGAATTTTATGTTTCTATGAAGGATGGCTGCTCTTTATAACCCAATAAATATGGACTGACACCATTGAAACAACTTGTGAATAAAGTTCAGCTTCTGCAGGCCCAGATAAGTTGCTGGACAAACAACCTTTTTTTTTTTGCAAACACTTGGCAGGAGCGAGCCAGCAGTAAATCACACTGAACAAGTTGGAGTTAACTCTTTGTTAACAAAAACAGGATCTGCACAGGACAGTGACTCGTCTGCGGCAGGTTGCCTCCATGAAGCAGTTGCTGAGCCTGAAGCTTCATGTCTTCCCACAGCTGCCTAAGTCCCCTCTTCGTCAGGGTTTTCTCCAAGACTTTGCCTCCCACTAAGCTAACCTCCTCCCTCTTCATTCCTCTCCTGGTTCTGGGAGACCAGTGGGAAGGGGAGCTTGTCACAGCAGGAGGGGGGAGACTCCCTTGCCTCTTCACGAGTGGGACTCATCTCTGCTTCTTGGCCTCCCTCCTCTCCTGCTTCAGCTTCTGCCCCAATTCTGGACTTCTCTCTGCCACAGACTCTCCCAGCTCACTAAGCCCTGTTACCTTTTCAGCTTCCGACACTTCCTCCCAGTCTTCTCCCTCTGAGCTTTCTTCACTTGGGGGTTCCCCAGCTGGTTCCTCCCACCATTCCTCTGTGTCCAACCAGTCTGTGACAACCCCCTTAGTTAGCAAGACTAGCCTGCTGCCTGGGAGTGTGATGTAAAGTAAAGGTAAAGGTACCCCTGCCCGTACGGGCCAGTCTTGACAGACTCTGGGGTTGTGCGCCCATCTCACTCAAGAGGCCGGGGGCCAGCGCTGTCCGAAGACACTTCCGGGTCACATGGCCAGCGTGACATCGCTGCTCTGGCGAGCCAGAGCCGCACACGGAAACGCCGTTTACCTTCCCGCTGGTAAGCGGTCCCTATTTATCTACTTGCACCCGGGGGTGCTTTCGAACTGCTAGGTTGGCAGGCGCTGGGACCGAGCAGCGGGAGCGCACCCCGCCGCGGGGATTCGAACCGCCAACCTTTCGATCGGCAAGCCCTAGGCGCTGAGGCTTTTACCCACAGCGCCACCCGCGTCCCTTGGGAGTGTGATAGTGATTTTCAAAAGAGGATTGCTTTTATTCTCCTCCCCAACCCACAGTAGTTGCAGCTCTCATCTAGTAGAAGCTATAAATTAGTCAATTGTGTTGTTGCCAATAATAGTCCCACAAACGGCTTGTCTCTCCTACCGTTCAGTGTTCTGTTCTTTTGAATATTTCCAGTACCTGTTAAGTAGGTACTTAGTATCAAATACCTTTGTTCTGTTGTGCTCTTCAAATTGTGCACAGGAACAATGAACTAAAATAGGATTATTCTCTGCACTTGTGTAATTATACAGTACCCCTTCTAAATAGTCCCTCTTTAGAATTTTGCATATTGGCTGCGAACAAGCCCTGAAAAATGTCTTGTGCTTAATTTTTCTTTCTGTGGCTTGATAACCATTGAGTGAGTGCCATTGTCTTCATGCACATGTATGTGTGTTTGCTCGGCTGAAAGGGTCTGAAGGCTCCAGCTTCCTTCATTAAAAAATAAAGTTAAAAACTAAGTTGTGAATGACGTTAAGTGGGTGCTAGGAATTAAGGACTTTGGCACTGATCTTAGGATGCTGTCTAGATAGTACCAAATATTGGTTTGCTAGCATTATTTGTCTGATCATCGGTACTGTGATTCTGAGGTGGGGGCTGATCTTCTTAAAAGGCTTGGGAAAGCCCCATTTGAACCTTGTGTAAACTATAGGTGTAATTATGGAGAACTTGAGTCAGTTTTACATGCCCTTCTTTAAATTTAGTTTTTTACCACAGGGCTAGAGAAACTCGTGATATGCTCCAATATGCAATCATTTTCAGGCTGAACTTCAGAATATCAGTTTGATTTTTTTTATTGGAAGGTTCTATTTTTATCCTATTTTTTAATCAGAGCAAGTTGAAAAATTCTTAAATGGAGCCATTTCACTTGGCCAATCTATGATTGCTTTTATTTTAGGTCATACCTTTTAAAGGTTTGTGTCCAGTAAGGTACAGATGAAATGGGTGGCACTGTGTTCTAAACCACTGAGTCTCTTGGGCTTGCCAATCAGAAGGTTAGCAGTTCAAATCCTCGCAACGGGATGAGCTCCCGTTGTTTGGTCCCAGCTCCTGCCAACTTAGTTTCGAAAGCACGCCAAAAATGCAAGTAGATAAATAGGTACCACTTCGGTGGGAAGGTAAACAGCGTTTCCATGCGCTGCTCTGGTTTCGCCAGAAGCGGCTTAGTCATTCTGGCTACATGACCTGGAAAAACTATCTGCAGAAGCAGACAAACGCTGGCTCCCTCGGCTCATCCCTCGTGATGAGCGCCGCAATCCCAGAATCTGCAACTGGACTTAATTGTCAGGGGTCCTTTACCTTTACCTTTAAGCTACAAATTATGTGAAGCCTCAAGGAAACTAAAGGAAGTGATGGTGGGGCTGTTGCCCATTATGGAGAAGCCAGGCTCCTTGCATTTAAGACCGTAATCCTGGATGGCCTTTCCTTCTACTCACAGTGCAGCTGCTTGCTAAGAAATGCTTACTAAACTCCCTGCTGTTCTATCACCCTCTTTTCCACAGTTCTAGTAAGGCAACTGAAATTATTCTTGAGGATCAAATTATGGGGAAAGCCACTTATTGTAGATCTTGAGGAGCAGCGGCTAATGTCACAACTCGTGAGAATAAGTGATGAAAGCGCTTAGTCTTCATTTTTTTGACTGCATTATTTGAAACAATCTTTCGGGGCAGAACCCCAGGTTTGGGGGCTGTCGAATTGGACATCAGGGCACTGCTTTGCACTGTGACATTGAGGTCAAGTGTGCAGTTCAAGTCAGCAGGTAGCTAACTTTTGAAAATCTGTCAGAGACAGAAGGGAATATTTAGGGTGCATCGAGTTTCACATCTCAGGTAATGCAGAATAACACAACCCTCTTGGATTCCTTGCTTGTAGAAACCAATGGATACTGGCAGTAGAGAGATTCAGAAATCTGGAATTTACAGACAAGAAAAGGTAAGTGAAACCAAACATCTCTGTAGGGTATTTTTCCTGTTACTGTGATGAGTAGAGGCAAGCCTTCACAAGTATTTTGACAGAGCTTTGTCACAGCCTCACTTATTGACTTTGACAGAAACACACTTTGTGAGCTGTGGAAAATGATAATCAAATGTCCGCTCTGAGCTGGTTCGCATGTAATGCTAAGACATGGTTTTAGCACTACCTACATAAGCTAGAATGAGATCAAGCAAAGCCTGAAAATTGCATATGGCCCCCTCTCTATCCTGCTACACAGCCAGAAGGAAGACTTATGTAGACTTTTTTTCAGCTTCCACAAATACTATCATTGTCTATGACCTAGACATAGTGGTTTAAAGCAAACTTCTCAAACAACCACATTATAACCCATGGCTTGAAGTTAGCCTGTATTGAAACTTCCATGGGTTTGTTTTGAACCATCATCTTTGCTTCAGATGCAACAAGAAGCCAGGATTTGTGGAAACTTGAAAGTAAACACTGTCAAAGTCTTCCCCTAGCATTGAGGAAAAGAGAGAAGAGGGGATTGTGCAAGACTGAGGCAGCACATGAGTCTTTGTAGCCCATGCATGTAGCTGAACTATGACTTAGCCTTCAGTGAGTTACGGATCTATGTGTGCTTGTAGTGAACATTAGAATACTTGAAGGGCAGGCTTCTGCCTGCAAGTGTGATTAATAAAATCTTAGAGGCCCTAGATGTCTCCTTTGCTGCAGGAATAAATCTCCTGTTATGGTGGAAACAGTGCAAATGCTCTTCTTCCCTTTTGTGGGAAATAGCCCTATGCTAGGATTTGAACCTGCATTTTTCCAAATTCCACATTCGTTGTAGATGGACTCTCCTGGCCTGTGCACTTGACAAGAAACACTGAGGAATTATTGAAAGAGAATGTTGTATGTGGATTGAGCTAGAAAGGATGGCCAAGTATCCAGTAGGCTAGGAAAAGACTGTGCTGTTATTTAATAAACACACACTTTACATTGTATTTTGAGTTATATTCATCTAAAGGTGCAAAATATCAACTGAAGTGCCTTGGGGTGTGAGAAATGTTCCTCCCCTGACATCAAATTGAGGAGCCAAGGGCTTCTAAATTTCTTGATGAGTATAAAAATATCAGTTGTCTGCTCTTTCTTTTGATTCTCTGGTTATATTTCACTTTTATACAGTCATACCTCGTGTTGCGTTAGGTTCATGTTGGATCTTTCCAGCTTGCGAACGCAGCAAACCCGGAAGTGTATACTTTCGGGTTTTGCTGTGCGCGCACAAGTGGCACTTTACTTATGGACTTTTTGGGGTGCGAACGGCACCCTGGAATGGATCAAGTCGGTAACTAGAGGTACCACTATACTTACTTTAATTATAAGATAAATGCTGCACTGGGAAAGGGGTGGGTGGGGATGGCTTACAGGCAGAATGTCTGTGTTGCTGATCACTACTAAGTAGCTTTCATGGCCACCATGCACAAATTGGAAGGTGTCAGCAGTACAGTGACTTGAGCAGTCTCCCTTCTCCGAATTTCTGATGCACATGATCCTTAACTGTGTATTTCACTTGAGCTGATGTCTCTCTCCACTAGTCTCCACCTACCCACTCCGCCAATTTTCATTGAATATGGTAAGCAATGTTTTTTTTCATCCTCTAGCAATCAGAGATGGATTTTGCAGAAGTTCCAGATAAACATATTCAAGAAACTGAAACAGCAGAATCCGCCAGAAGACAACATGAACAAATTGACGAGGCTGGTCTTGCCAGCACCCTCCAGCATATTGTGGGACAGCTGGATGTTCTCACTCAGGTATGCAATACTTTCAGGAGTCTCTATGAAACCTTGAATAGGGTCATAAAACTTCTACATTTCCTCCCATTATTTGTTGATAGAGCAGGTATTAAAAGGAATTACCCTATTTTTTGCTCTATAAGACTCACTTTTTCTCTCCTAAAAAGTAAGGGGAAATGTGTGTGCGTCTTATGGAGCGAATGCAGGCTGCGCAGCTATCCCAGAAGCCAGAACAGCAAGAGGGATCGCTGCTTTCGCTGCGCAGCGATCCCTCTTGCTGTTCTGGCTTCTGGGATTCAGAATATTTTGTTTCTTATTTTCCTCCTCCAAAAACTAGGTGCGTCTTATGGTCTGGTGCGTCTTATAGAGCGAAAAATACGGTACTACTTGAGACTTTTCCTTGAAATGGATGCCTTGAAATGGAATATCCCAAAATATATTCTCAACCGATTCTTCTTTTATGTATCTTAAATCCTTTTCTACTTGTCTAGTCCGCAAATAAAGAGAGGAAATGTTGTATCTTATATATTTTTTTAAAATGATATTTATTCAAAATTTCATCAATACATAAACAAAAACAAGAAAAACAGAAAAATACAGCAAAAAAGAAAACAAAAAGAAAAAACCAAAAAAGAAAAAAGAAAAATACAAATCTCAGATTACAACTTTTCATTTGCTTATTTCTTGAACCTCCTCACACCTCCCTTTTTGTATTCTAGTTTAATTCTTTGTTGCAGCAAATTCTTCCCATGTTTCTCAATTTTAATTTAAATGATTAATCTTCACAATCTATCTTATTTATTAATTCAACATAACCTTTCCATCTTTTAATATAATCTGTTATTCAATTTACCTTAATCTCTTTAACCATATCTTATCTTAAAAATCTTAAAATTTCAAAGTTTACATCATATTCATTCATATCTCCTTAAATCATTTCTACTAAAGCCAATTTAGTTCCTTTCCAGCATGTTCCCTGATATTTCATTAATGTTACACTAATTCCAAAATTAACAAAAAAAATTCCCTTGATATCTCTAATTTTTATCCAACGTCCCTTCTTCCTGGTTTCGGGTCATGTCAGTCCTTTCTGTCCATTACATCCAGTCCATCAATCTGGTGTTCTTATATCCGAGGCCCTTAAATCTCCTCTCGGCCGCCTCTGCACATTTTCTTGTCCTTGTTTGTGCTTGTGCACTTCTTTGTCTATTATTGGTTTCTTGGGGAGTGGGTCTCCAGAGGGTTCCATCCGGTAATAATTTCCATTTTCCTTCGTCAGACTGGCCCCTTCCCCCCAGTCCCACTCCCCGTCGTCATCTTTGTAATCCAAAAAGTATTTATCCAAAAGATAGTTGTTCACCTGTTTCATAGTCCCACTAGAGTTAAGAGCTTCCTTAACTTCAAACACTTCCCAGCACTCTCCAAGTTCAATCTTCTAACGCAGTGGCTTTTGTTCCTGCAGGACTTTGGATCTCTCCATTTGTGTTGTTTGAGGAGTAATCTCTGCCTCTTCCTTCTTCATCTGCCCTTGGGCTTGCCTTGTCAAACCAGATTCTTGAGTTGGTCGCTGTATAACTTCTTTATCCTTATTCCCTGTTAAATCATATTCACTGGCCACAGCACTCATCAAGTCCAATTTTGCATGCATCAAGTTCATTTTCTCATGCAGCTGCTCCAGCAAGGCATTTGTCATGCCAAGGGCAGACAAACCTTCCTTCCAACACATTTCTATTCAAGGTCAAACGGCTGGTCCCACGATCCAAATCTCGCAGTTGTAGAGTCCAAGTAAGCTGCAACAACAAACTGACAGGCTCCCTCTAGGGACACAATTTCTATTTGTATCCATTTTTAAAATGTATCCAACAAAGGAAATTACTTTCGATTTCAAATCCTTTCGATTTTCAAATACTTTGTATCTTTAAAATACAGAAATGCAGAAGGTAGTGTTGAAGTTAATTTGTTTCTCTCTCTTTTTTTAAAAAACTATCTGTCAAAGCACTTTCAATCAATGGACGTCTCAAACAATTTCTGTCCCGACACCCCGTCCCCAGGTTTGGGACGATGGAAACTTAAATTCCTTTACTCTCCTCCTGCAGGATTAAACAGTCCAATTCCCCCCCCCTTTTCTCCTGCTTCCAAGGGGGTTTTATTGGTTGTGGATGCAGGAAATTTCCAACTTTAAAGCAATTTTCCAGGCTATTAGGTTGCAAGGTCTTTGCTTCAGTCTATATACAAAAAGCGGAAGGCGGACTTCCTGTTTAAACCTTCCCGCTTGTGTCTAATTCATAAATTTTACAAATTTCTTGATCCAATTCTCCGTTTTTACTCACAGGTACTTGATTTAGAGTCCAAATGTCATCAGGGAAAAGTCAGCGCTCTCCGGCGATGGCTGCGCGGCTTCCCTCCATGGAAATAGCGATTGGTTCGCAGCACCGTGCTGCTCACCCCACTTCACTCCGGAGCCCCGAAAAGGGGTTTCCTCGTGAGTAGGGGAGGCGCTCTTGGGGCTCTGCTGAACCCCACGTTCCCAGGCTTCTCCGCCTGGGATTTCTAGCGGGCCCCCGCCTTCGCCGCGGTGGGAAGACCCAATTTCCACAGAGCCCGTTCCTCCGATCGGAGGAACTCCGCCATTCGTCGTTGGCGCTAACCCGGAAGTCGGAAATGTTGTATCTTATAATTCAGCATGTGTGTGCTTCCTATCAGCCCAAGTTTTATTTGATTTAGCATTGGGGCCAAATGGTGAGGCATGGCCTATGAGACCCTAGGAATAGTGTTCATGGCAAACCAAACATTTGTACTGAACTTTACAAATGACAGCTTGTGTGTTTTCTCCTATAAGGGCATTATCTTAGTAAAGGAAAAAAACGTCATGTGTGGCTGGCCCCATTTGGAAGGTTGCGAGGCATGGATTTGTAGTATCACCAGCTTCCTCTAAATTATAAAATGGGATATTGTGCTCAGAATAGTTTCTCTCTTTGGCAGACAAAGACTCTCCGCTTCTAGTTGTCATTGGTATGCAGCTAGCTTTATTCTAATTCCGTTGCTTTATTTGAATTCTGCATCTGGGGAGGTCTATTCAATACTCAAAACATAGAACGCACAGTTCTTCAAAAATGAACTCAGTTCATGTTTATTGTGTGTTTAATTGTGGTGCTTTTGTGTTGTGAGCTTTGCACCAGGATGGCAGGATAGAATTTTTTTAAAAATTAAGATTCACTGGCCTATTCTCAAACCACTGCGGTGGACGACTCCAGTTGCGGCCAGTGGCGATACTGTGGAATAGTCTGCTTCCTACTGAGACAAAAGTGTCAAGTGGCGTTTCTGTGTACATGAGAACAGCAGGACTGTTTTTATTCTGTTAAGTAGCTTCCATCTGCCAGACACTAATTATTTAGGAATGATGAGGCTGGAGTGGTATTACATCCTGCACAGCAAGGTGTTCATATGCAGCCTTGCTTCTTTTTGCACTTTAGCTGAAGTGTTCATTTTGTCAGCAGCCTCTGCCTTGTTCTAGCTTGCTGAATGGGCGCTCCCTGACAAGTCAAGCATATATCTCAAACCCCACAGCGATTGAGCGAGTTGGTGGAAGATTACATTAAAGAGACTTAAGTCCACCCCGGTCCTGGCCTCTGCAATTGCTAAATACAGTAGCATTATCATGAGATCTTTCTTGCTTGGAGTTATCAACCAGGAGGCTTGTCCAGATAAAGTTTCCTGGAAGAATGCGGAACTGGAAATTCAGTGGCCCAGAGATTACAGTTGAGTGTTTCCAAGTGGTTATAGTCCTTGGCCAGCTTGCTAGTGCTGCTGCTACCAGGGAAGCCTGCCAGAGGAGCCCTCTGTTGAGCATTCCTGGCAGTAGCAGCACTCCAGGAAAACAACATGATGTTGGGGGAACATTGTGGGAAACTAAAATGGCAGATCCCAGTTGCTCAGACTGTATTTGTGACAGCAGTTTGAAACGGCTATTGTCCCACCTTGCCTTTATAAAAAAGAACAAGGCTGCTGATGCCAGGGAATTGACTTTAGACAAACAGAAGTTGATAGGTAGGGGTGTTTGTGTGTGGCATCTCAGAGTAACAGTACTTCCTTCTGGCAGGTTAATGTAGCAGAATGGTTCCCTTCTAATTGAACGTCTTGTTTCTTGGGTCATGTTCTAACCACCGGCAGCCGCTAGGGCATTGGAATTGTTAGTTATGATCTGGAAGTCTCCAGTTCAGACCTTAGCTCAGCCTCTCCCCTCTCCATTCTGTAATACAGGGATGATATTATTGGCCTACCGTACAGGGTGTTTCTGATGATTACTGAGAGTGTGTATGATACAATGCTTGAAGGAAGTGTTGTATAAATACTAAACGTACTGGGTAAATGATCTTTCACACTTCTTTTACAGTTCCTTCATCAGTACTTACAACGGCATTAAATGTGAATATATAGGCCTCAACTTGTATTCTGTTTTGAACCTTTAAAAACCATATTAACTGCACAAATTCACACCTGGTACTTATCGGAGATTTCTTACTATGGCATTCCTTTGGACAGTGCCATAAAAGAACCAGCAGAGGGCCCTAATACCCAACACGCTGTACTGAAAGATATATGTTTAGCTTTATATACATGTGCCTTCTACATTTGAACTTCAGGGTCAGGTCCTAATATGATTGCTTTAAATATGTGCCTTTCTCATCCATAAGAGGCTTCAGATGGATTAAGGAGGCTGTTATTGCTGGATGCCTTAATTGGTCCTCTAATATTACATATCTGCAAACATCATTCAGCTCATCTTGCAAAATATTCTTCCCCCAGGCTTTACAACACACAATGAAGTAGCAGTTTGCTATCTATTGAAGGGTGACAGCGGCCAGTTTTAGGTTGTATATGACTGGTGATTCTTTGGCTTATAATACTTTCACTGTATAGAGATACCTGTAAAAACCAGTTGTCAGCATCCTGTGACCAAGAAACGGAACCCAGGGAATGGCTAGGCAGATCTGGGTTGATCCTCACTTGCTCCCATTCTTCTGCTTTAAGTCTGTGTGGGGCACACTTAAGAGGAGGCAAGCTCTCCTGTCAATCCAAGTACCAGGATTGCTGACAAGCTAGACCCAAGGCTAGCTAGCCCTATTACCACCCCAAGGTTGTCTCTCAGTGTTTAATAATTTCTTTTTTAAAAAATCTTTAATTTTTTTTTATTACTCTTGCTTTTCTGTCATAGAACTGAATTGCTAGCATTCATTCCTATGGGACAGATTAGAGCACCACATGGAATGTTGCAGGGGGAGGAAGAACCTGCCAGTCACTCCTGATGTGGCTGGAGTGGCCTCCACGATGGTGAGCCCGTGGAAAGGGAGCCCACCCTCCTTCCCAGGTCACTCAGTAATTATAGGGTTCTCTCCTCGCCCCACCCTGGCCAGAGAAATTACCTCCCCATGCCAGACAAAAATCCCAAGATTTGACAGCTCAGTTGGTAGAGCATGAGGCTCTGAATTTCAGGGTCGTGGGTTCAAGCCCCACGTTGGGCAAAAGGTTCCTGCATTGCAGGGGGTTGGACTAGATGACCCTCATGGTCCCTTCCAGCTCTAGGAGTTCTAGGATTCTATGAAAGGGCGTGACCTTTCATCCCAGGAAACACAATTCCTGATTGGGGAATGGGGGTATATCTGTTGTTGGCTTTGTCGTCTTGAGGGCTGGAAGCTATATTTGCTTGGGGAACGAGGACACCAGCCCTGTTTTCACCTCTTGCTGTGCCTGATGCTGTAATGTCAATGAATGGGAGTGTACAGGTTGGGTGTGTGGTGGGGGAATTCTCCCTGCCTTCCCTGTGGCTCAAACCCAGTGGTCCTTTAGTTAGTGTACAGTAAAAGCCAGACATTCTTTCACACAGTGGCTTTTTTCAGCGGGACAGTATTATGGCAAATCCTTTTAATTAAGGTTATTTTTCTCAGTCGGGAATTAATTGTGGCATGAAATAGTGGAGAGCAGCAGGGAAATGATCTGCAGGGAAATAATTACCTCCCCCAGATCACCCCCCCCAAAAAAGTCTGCGTCTAAAATTGAAAATAACAAGCTGCTTTGCTCCCATGTTGTGCCAGCATCCTACATCTCAAAAGTAGACATTTTAAGTTCTGTTTGTTTGTTTGTGTGATTGTTATTATTCTCTTTGGAAGGCTGTTTGGTAAGGCAGCAAAACAGTCCGCAATGCATAAATAGAAGATGTGCTACACACCCTGATCCTGGGCATATTTGCTTAGAGAAAAGTCCCACCGAGTTCAGCTTTGTCCCAGGTGGTAGGTTTGCATGCTAAGGTCTTCCAACACCTTTCAGCTGTTGCCTTTCTCCTTTCGCAGACTGTTTCCATTCTAGAACAAAGATTAACATTAACTGAAGACAAGCTGAAGGAGTGCCTTGAGAATCAACAGAAGATTGCTCAAAGTAAATCCAACTGAGTTTGCTGGGGAACTGACGGCAGCCAGCATTGTGTGTGTGTGCACATTCTCAGCATATATTGCGTGACTAATTTGTAAAGTGAAAACATTTCCTATTTTATTAGAATGAATTGTACAGCTTAATAGTGTCTGTAAATATATACTTTTTTTCATATTAAACTTTCTTACTAACGATGGTAATTTGTGATGCTTGGCTTTACTACCCCGATTCGCATTTCCAGGTGTTGAGGAGTTGTTCATTTTTAAAGTAACACTGGCTTTGCTTCTCAGAGCAGCTCTGCTAAGAATTAAGACAGCCTCGTTTTGGAAATGACAAGCTTCTGGAACCTTTGTCGTAGACTTCTTGAAATAGTGTGTGTTTGTGTGTGCATCTGAGAAGAGTGTGGGAGTTTCCCTTCAGACACAGATTTCCTAAAGCACTAGAGGAAGAGGAGGAAGAGGACTCCGCTCCAAATGTTCTGCAAGCATTTCAAGCAGAAATGTGACTCACTTCTGGGAGATACTGCTAAAAAGCTTCCTCTTAAAATTTGAATGTTACCTGCACAAAGCAGTCCTGCTATGTAGGATCTTTATACATCTCTTACAGTTCATTGAAGCAGAAAATAACACATGAAGCACTCAGAGTCAGATCCAGAATGGTTTCCATTTTTTTTTTAACATTAGCTAAGTAATGTCAGATGCCTTGTCTATTTTTCTACATGTGCATTTGTGTAGTCTGTGCCAGCTTTGCATGCATGTTCATGATCATAGATTTCTTTTGCCATGAGTATACTTATATTCCTGGTGGATAATTCCCCCCCCCCCATCACCTTTGCATACATTAGAACTGTGGCGTGGGAGACCTAGCAGTGCAGCTTTTTTGCATAGTGCAAGGAGGACACAAAAAACCCTGGGTCATGTGAAAGGAGTCCCAAGACATGGCTCCCTGCCAGATTATTGTTGCCCCTCCTAGAAGTTGGGGCAAAGCTGGCATAGGAAGGAGCCTGATGGTGAATTTCATTCGTGTGATCCTTGGTGTCTGATGGTTACCTAAGCAGAACAGGAAGGGACTACTCAGCGGTTTCACTGTTACTATAAAGGTAATCTATGTAGGGTTATTTGCTCCTCATCTTAGCTTTGGGACCTTTAAGTGTTGCCGGTTTCAAAGACTGTCCTACACTGATTCCGTTCATTTTATCCCAACCCCCACCTGATCTTGTGGATAGAAATTCAAATCTCCCACTCACACACTTTATATTTCCTTGAACCATATCTCTTCTCCGCATCCCTTTCCATGGAAGCCTGTATCGGCCTGTGTTTTGCTGAAACCTTCAAAGTTGGACATTACCATTTCCACGTGGGAGGATATTTTAAAAATCCAATTCCATTAAAAAAACCCCACACACCTCCTTTCATTAGACTGTATTCCCACCATCTCAGAAAGTCTGTTAAGAAACTACAGGTTATTTTGCTTCCTGGCTTGAAATAAAAAAGGGGAGGGAGAAGATTTGTTCCCTGCTTGGTTTTTGAAAGCCATTTTTGTTGTTGTGTTGTTTTGGAAACACTTTACCCAGGGGTTTCTTGCCCATTGCGGGAAGCGGGTCAAGGAGGAAGCAGGGGTGGTTTGGGACTGCATGAGTTCCAGATGTGAGAATAACTTGGCATCTTCCCATGGCAAATGCGTTTTGCCCTCTGTACGTTTATAACGACAACGAGGAAAGGGCTCGAGTGAGTTAGGCTTTCTCCTTTGCCATTTGCATAATGTGCAAAAAGCCGCCTTGCTTGCAGGAGTGGTTTTCGCATCTTTCCCTCTGGAGTTCCCTGTATGGAAACACCTTTTTGCAATGCAGTCCTGTGTGCTTGGGATCCTTGTTTGGGGGGGGGGGGGAGAGAGAGCAAGTATGTACTGCAGCAGAACTTTTAAACAGAATGTTCTTATCCAGGGGAGCTATAAATACACTCTCACTCCTTGTATTTAGCTCTTCTTCCTGACAATGAAACATCTGTTGTGATCATCTTGCAGAAAACGGCTGGTGCAGGAAGCAGTGGAATAGATGGTTGAGGGGGTGTATGTTGCAAATTCCAGGGTTAAACGTTCCAAAGGTTGAGAGCGGATCGTTTAAGGGAATTGCTCTGGGTGGCTGGTCCGGGAGGAGCTGACAAAGGGTTAAGGATCTGCGAGGCAATCACTAAGCCAAGTTCCTAAAAAAAGCAGTTTAATATGTTGCTATTAGGTTTGCCAAACATATGACCTCACTAAAATTTTAGTAACAGCTCTTTTTATTCAGATTGGTCCCCGGGGAAGCTACATATGCCAGAGGGCTGAAGCAAAGGGAATTTTTGGCTGTTACGGGCATGGAACATGTTAAAACATACTCTGACACTGTGAAAAATAGCAGTCTCTAAGCAATGCCCACTTTTCTTCCTGTCTGGGAGTTTAAATTAAAGCAACATCACGGTTAATTCATAATTATATTGGCAGAAAGGTGCAGCACTATGAGAGTGACTGTAGGGCTATATATAGGTCAGCTGTCCAGCACAAATTGGCTTCTTTCACAGTGACTATGTTAAGACCAATCCTAACCTCACTTAAGTGGGAATAAGCCCACTGAATCCGAAAGGACTTTTGAGTAGCCAGGGATAGGTTTGCGGCCTGAGTCTGTAGAACGTACCCACAGTTTTTAATATTGGTAGTTGTACATCTTATTTTTGCTTTTAATTAACCTCTGAAATGGCAAAAATGTTTTTCATCATGTGTTATTCACTGACATGATTTCATTCACAACTGATTACGAGATAGCGGAGCTTTCCTTGGCTATTCTGAAAATCCAGCATATAGGAAGCTTTCTCCTATTTTTCAAACGTATCAAATAATGTTTGTGGGTTAGGCACACACGTTCTGTGACTCCTACCTTGTCAACGGATCATTCAGTTTTGTTTATAGCGGACAGCATTGGGGAAGCAGGCGAGCATGAATTCAATTCTTCTGTAATTTAGTACTGAGCACACACTACCCCCCTTTTTGACAATTTTGTTGAAGGTTTCTAACATTAAGCACTAGAATCCAAACACATTTATAAAAAGATAATCAAAAAGAATATATTGAAAAAGAATACAGAAAAAGAAAATATAGAATACTCATAATCCTTGCAAAACACAATTATAGAGAAAAAAGAAGAGGAAAAAATAACTAAAAAGACCCTTTATCACATTTATAGCATATATATCATATCATTTATCTGCACATAGAAAGGGTACAACTTCTAGATGTAGGTCAGACTTCCTCAACCTCGGCCCTCCAGATGTTTTGAGACTACAATTCCCATCATCCCTGACCACTGGTCCTGCTAGCTAGGGATCATGGGAGTTGTAGGCCAAAAACATCTGGAGGGCTGAGGCTGAGGAAGCCTGATCTTGGTAGCTGCTCTATAACAGTTATTCATGGATGTGACCAGAGGGGCCACCACAAGTATCTCCTGGGAATAGGGCTTGGGATACGATGTACCTGCTGTTGAACTGATTGGGAACTGACCATAGTGCTATCGAATTCAAATGCAAGTGGGCGATGGCCAAGAAAATCTATCACATTCAGTTTTCGTTTCAGAACAGGGAACTGGAGGAGATTGGCAAAAAGACAACTGGAAGGGAAAGTCAAGAGAGTCAAATCTCTCCAGAATTCTTGGGGGTTCCTCAAAACCATTATAGTAGAAGTGTAGCTAGAATGTATATTGTATTTCGGGAAAGTTGCTCCCAGGGGCAAGATGATGTCAGCATGGTTTCCTGAGTGGAGTCAAGAAAATCTGAATGGTAAGAAGGCTCCCTTTAGAAAATGGAATTATTGTCCAAATGAGGATAAAAACAAACAAACACAAACTTTAGTAAAAGAAGAATACAAAACAGGATGAAAAAAAAAAAGACTATCAGGACCAAATTCCTAAAACAAAACTCAACAACGAACAATTCTTTAAATACATTAGTTACAGGCCCTCGGCTTAGGAAGGTTATATAGACCTTTGAGTCAAAGGTGGGCTAATGGAGGGAAAGGAAATAGCAGAGAAGGTGAATGAATTATTTGCACTGATCCTCACAGAAGAATATAAAGCACTCCTTGTGCCCGAACTGTCTCAAGAAGGGAATCTGAGGAACTGAGGCAAAAAGCGATGACAGGCAACAAAGTTCCAGGCCTTATTGCTAAATGAAAAACTGACAAATTGCCAGATGCAGATGGCATCCACCTGACCATTCTTTAAGAACTCGAATGTGAAATTGCTCATCTAAAATAGCTACATATTGGAGGACTGGAGAATAGCCAATGTAACAGTTCTTAAAAGGGGATCTTGAAATTATAGACTGGTTATTAAGTCTATTCTGGTTGGGGGTAAGCAGTGAGGTAGCCAAGTTTAGTGACAATACTAAATTGTTTAGGGGCATTTTCATTTATTTTTAAAGGGAATTGTGAAAACCTTGAAAAATCTAAACTGAGTGAATGGGCATCAAAATGGCAAATGCAATTTAATGTAAGTGTAAAGTGTTTCACATTAGGGTAAATCCCAATTTCACAAATATGCTAAAAGGGTCTGAACAGGCAATGAATGACCACAAATGAGATCTTGGGCTCATGGTGGATAGCTAGATGAAGATGTCAGCCCAGTGTGGAGCAGCTGAGCAAAGGGTGAATTCCATGTTGTTGTTTTTTATTAGTTATTAAATTTGTATACCACCCTTCATGCGGAGATCACAGCAGTCGACAACATAAAAATGCAAAATGAGAACACAAAATGCATACTAAAATAAGAGCAAGAACAAGCCAACTCTACAAACATTGGACATCATTAAGCCTGTCACACCTTTGATGGGGACAGAGTGAGTGCTCCAGCAGCTGCCATTGATAAATCCTTGGCTGCGTACACATTCTGTGGGAACGCTGTCACATATAAATGTACTTACTACATGAGTTGGCCCATTCACACTTAGCAGCATGCCAGTAATCGGCTCATGCAGGCGTACTACTAGCCGCATGTGAATGGGAGAAGCCTCAGTTGTGGGCCCAGCATGGGGCAAAGATTCAGAGTGTTGCTGCTGACCTTGATGTCTACCATGTCTGTTTTCTTCCTAAATCTTGGTTTTGATCTGTAGTTTCTAATCCTGAGTGAGGATATTCCTTCCTTTCTCCCTCCCTGGACTCTCTCACCCTGACATTTTCATCTGAGAAAATGAATTGGCCTCGATACGCGACTGCTGTTGCAATACCCTATTTTGTTTCCAAAGCTAATAATTATCTTCCAACGCCTGCATCCATCTCGGGGGTGGAGAGGTATCGCTTTAAATCATTCTTAATTGTACCATGCTGCCTGCACCCACCTCACTTTCCTCTTCCTCCTTTTCAATTCTGCCAGGAACCATCAGCATCATCCCCACCCCCACAATGGGTCACAGGAGCAGACCTGCCTGCAAAAAAAGGGTTAATGTAATACTTTTGCCATGCGGGTTGTTTGGACGGAGTTCAGCATTGCTTCACTTCCCTTTTACACTCCCTCTGTGAGTATTTTCTTAACAGCTGTCTGGGATCTGTTCCATTCAGACTTCCCCTAGTGTGGGCCTAAGAAAACATGCAGTCTGCAACTCTCAGTAAAGTTTCCATTGTCGCACCCTTTACTGGAAAGACAGAGAAGCGTACTGCACAGGGCTTAAGTTTGAACATACAGTGCAACGTTTAATATCCTTTTTTAAAGGATTAATGGAAGAGGATAATCCCATCACGGTCTAATGCGATGATGACAAACCTGTGACCCTCCAGAACAGGGTGGTCCAGAGCATGGCCTGAGGGCTGCATGTGGCCCTCAACACCTTTCTTTGCTGCCCTCAGCAACATTTGACACTCCACCCCCAACCACAGCCTTCACCCTGCCTTTCCAAAGCAAGGCGCTGGGCATTGGGAAGCAGGCAGGTCCTAGACTAGTCCTTCCTCCTTCCCAATGCCTAGTTAGCTCTTTCCTAGCTTTGGGAAGGAGGTGGGAGGGCTCTAGGACCCTGCCAGAGCTTTGCGCCTCCTTCCCCAAGCCCCGTGCTTTGCTTGGCCACTTTGGGAAGGCAGCATGAGGGCGTCCCCGCGTGGCAAGGCAGTGAGCAGCCCGCGGGTTCCTTGTCAAAGTACTCTTGGTTTGCAAAGTTGGGCCGCCCTGCTCCAGATGTTATTGGACTGGACTAGCTAGCATGGCCAGTCAAAGATAAAGAAAGGTAAAGGACCCATGGATGGTTAAGTCCAGTCAAAGGAGACTCGGGGATTGTGGCGCTCATCTCGCTTTCAGGCCGAGCGAGCCGGTGTTTGTCCACAGACAGATTTCCGGGTCCTGTGGCCAGCAGGACTAAACCGCTTCTGGCACAACAGGATACTGTGACGGAAACAAGAGCTCACGGAAACACCGTTTACCTTCCTGCCACAGCGGTACCTATTTGTCTATTTGCACTGGCATGCTTTCAAACTACTAGGTAGGCAGGAGCTGGGACAGAGCAACAGGAGCTCACCTCATTGTGCGGATTCAAACCGCCAACTTTCTGATCGGCAAGCCCAAGAGGCTCAATGGTTTAGACCACAGCGCCACCAGCATCCCCAATGGGGATGGGAGTTACTGTCCAGTAACATCTGAAGGGCCACAGGTCCCCCAATCCTGTTCTAACACTATATATTGAAGAACCTCTACGATCCTTGAACATCCTCACCACTCTGGTGGGTGTAACTGAAACTCCTTCTGAGATGCACTTAGAATAAGGAAGCAGATGAGGCTTTGAGTATGAAGTAGAATTGCTACCGTTGCTACCATTATTCCACCAGAACGTATTTTCTTTTTTAATAGTAAACAACTGCAGGGCATGCAGAAACTCAGTGGGCTTCCCCACCATTGCATTTGCAGGCCAGGAAGCTGAGCCAGTTGAGTATTTGCTGCTGTGTAGGTGCCCCAAGGGTACAGAATTCCTCCTAATGCCATGTCTTCACCTCCTTCTGTGGTTTTGAGTAAGCCACTGTTTTTTCCTGATCTCCAAAATGACAAGAGTTGTCTCTTGGTGAGGTTGGGAAAAGTAGCTTTAAATCCATTTGCAGAATTAATGGGCTTTAGAAATCATTTTTTTCAAAACTGCCTGCATTCAGATGTGGGGTTTGATGTGTTAGCGTTAGTGGTTATAATGCTAGTTTTTCTAGCCTGACTTCTAATATTCCTTTTATACTGTTGTGTTATGCAACGGTGGCATTTTAAAAATCAAAATACTGCCATCTTGGGCTAAATTTTAAATGGTGGGAAGGAACTGTGTGCCAGGATACCACCCCAAACGTCATCACATCAACAGTGGAGGTGTGATCATGAGAACCATGGGAAAATTACAACGCAGAACTCCCATGATTTTCTTTGTTAAAGGATCTGCAAGCAGATTTCTTTCTGCAAACAACATGGAAACGAGTGCTAAACTTCTGCTAGATTCAGCTGGATTGTGTGACTTCACACGTTGTGTGAAATATCACATAAAATGTGAAAATTAACAAGTAAGAAAACTCATTGAAATTGAGAAAAAGAACAACCTGTCTTTGAAGCGGGTAATGTGAACTCACCTTCTGCGCCATCTAATTGAAGAAATGTGTGCTTTTTCTGAAGGACCTTGTCTATTAGCAGACCAAATTGGGGATTCAGTTGTGGCCATTTGTAGCCACCCTGTAGCACAGATGCCACATGTGTGGTGCAGGTGCCAGGAGGCTGTGGCATACCTGGACAGGTTCAGGAGGGTACCAGGGCATCTCTGTGGCAGAGAGTGTGACCTGCATTCTTAGAGGCCATTTCTGTGCCCTGCTGCTGCCTTGTTTCCAGAAAAGCAGACTAGTTTTGAGGCAAAATGGTATCAACACAGCTGCACAGGAAAGTGCTTGAGGGACATTTTCATACTTTTGATGTGACATGCTCAACGCTTGCCAAAAAAAGTTGGCCGCTATGCTGCCTTCAGTCATCCACGAGAAGAAGCAAAGCCACTTCTCCTCCTAAAACCGATGTAAGCGGTTTCCAAAATAGTACATTTGCACAAGGACACACACCCTGTTTTTGCCTTTTAGGTATAACCCTAAAGTACACATCCTTGAAAGTTAAGTTCTATTTATAGCATTAATGCAGAACAGACATTTTCTTGTGCCTCTCCTTATCTGTAGTAAATACTGATGGGTGAAGTAATATATTTCCCTGCATAAAAAAGAAACTTGAGTCTGCAGAGCTGAGCCAAGCACAACAGTGGCTGACAGATTGCTCTATTTCAGGTTCATGAGAGGAAAAGTTGAGAAGGCTCGATGGCCACTTGTAACTGATGTTTGATGGAGCCTCGCTGACCAATTACCCAGATATGCTCGTACCCCTTCCAATCTGCGCCCCATCCCGAGGGACGAGGGTAGGGTGAGCAAGGATTACTCACCTCCGTCACTGGTGTTGTGCAATGCCAGGTCTATAGGCAACAAAACCGCCACCCTGCGAGATTTCTTTACCTCGCAGGGGGTCGATCTGGCTTGTGTGACGGAGACCTGGGTGCGCGAAGGGGAAACTGTTACCTTACGAGAGATGGCGCCCCCAGGTTTCTCCGTCCTCCACCAGTCACGGACTGTGGGCCGGGGGGGAGGGGTGGCATTATTAATCCGGGAAGATTGTTCTTTCAGGGCTCTACCATCGCCACTGATCCCTGGCATTGAATGTGTTGGCCTAGTGTGGGGCTCTGAGGTGAGCTTGGCTGTCTGGCTGGTGTACCGGCCACCTAGCGCACCAGCAGCCACCCTGTCAGGCCTGCTGGAGGCGGTGGCTGGCTGGGCCTTGGAGTTCCCTAACCTATTGGTATTGGGGGACTTCAACATCCATGCTGATGCCACTCCCTCCTCACAGGCTCTGGACCTGGTGTCTTCCATGGCAACACTAGGGCTCCCCCAGTTTGTTTCGGGCCCCACACATCAAGCAGGCCACACGCTGGACTTGATCTTTGGTGCCGGTATAGATGTGATCATGTCTCCTTTGATGAAAGTGCCATGGTCTGATCACTATGCTCTGAAAGCCAGGATTGACTTTCCACCCCCACCCTGCTTAGGTGGCGAGCCGATTTGGGCTCGCCCGCAGAGGCTGATGGACCCTGATAGATTCCGTCAGGCCTTGCGGGACCTTGCTCCCCTTGGCGACTCATTGACTGAGCTTGTTGAGGGCTGGAATACCCAGCTCCTGGCAGCCATCGATGAGATCGCACCTAAGCGCCCTCTGCGACCCCACAGAAACCGGGCTCCCTGGTTTACCGAGGAGCTTCGGAAAATGAAGCGGGATCTCAGACGGCTAGAGCGAGTATGGCGGGGTGCTCGTGACGGAGCCTCAAGAACATCTTATAGGGTTTTTATGAAAATCTATGAGATGGCAGTGAAGGCCGCTAAGAAGTCTTACTTCTCGGCCTCCATTGCATCCGCTAGCTCTCGCCCGGCGCAATTATTTAGTATAATTAGGTCTTTAACGTCCCTTGAAGGACAGCCAAATTTAAATAACAATCTGACACACAGCTGTGAGGCATTTGCGAGCTTTTTTGCGGAGAAGGTCCTGTTGCTCCGCCATGACCTTCCTGCCAATTTGGACACAATAAATGAACTGGAGGCCCCTCGACTGTCCTCGGGTCCAGTATTGGACCACTTTGACCGGATATCTCCAGCCGATGTGGACAGACTCCTCCAAGCTGGAAAGCCCACCACCTGTCCTCTTGACCCGTGCCCGTCATGGCTGATTAGAGCGTGTCCAGATGAGGTGCGGGCCCCCCTGGGGGATATCATCAATTTGTCCCTTGGCACCGGGATATTCCCAGGGGAACTGAAGGAGGCAGTGGTGCGTCCGCTCTTAAAGAGAACATCATTAGATCCCTTAGATCTGTCCAATTACCGCCCGGTTTCGAATCTCCCATTCCTGGGTAAGGTGATTGAGAGAGCGGTTGCTGAACAGCTTGGTAGGTTTCTGGATGAAACATCGGCTCTCGATCCATTCCAGTCCGGCTTCCGCGCTGGTCATGGGACCGAGACGGCTCTGGTCGCCGTAACAGATGATCTCCGCAGGCAGCTGGATCGAGGCGGGTCAGGGCTGCTGATTCTTTTAGACCTGTCAGCAGCCTTCGACATGGTCGATCACGAACTCCTAGACCACCGCCTTGCCGACGTGGGGATCCAGGGCACAGTCCTCCAATGGCTGCGCTCGTTTCTCTCTGGTCGGGGACAGAGGGTGGCGCTTGGGGGGGAATTGTCATCGCGCCACTCCTTGGTGTGTGGAGTGCCTCAGGGTGCGATTCTCTCCCCGATGCTTTTTAACATCTTTATGCGCCCCCTCGCCCAGCTTGTTCGGAGTTTTGGGCTGGGTTGCCATCAGTATGCCGATGACACCCAACTCTATCTGTTGATGGATGGCCATCCTCGGCCCCAGACACACTGACCAGATGCCTGGAGGCTGTGGCTGGATGGTTACGTGGGAGCCGGTTGAAGTTAAATCCTTCGAAGACAGAGGTCCTCTGGCTGGGACGGGACGATATGGGATTGAGGGGGCAACTCCCATCTCTTGCGGGGGTGCAGTTAGTGCCAGCACCGTCCGTTAAGAGTTTGGGTGTAATCTTCGATACCTCCCTCTCTATGGAGGCGCAGATTACAGCTATAACAAAGGCGGCATTTTTTCATCTCCGCCAAGCTAAGCAGTTGGCCCCTTATCTCTCTCGCCCTGACCTAGCCACTGTGATCCATGCGACGGTCACCTCCAGACTGGATTATTGTAACTCGCTCTACGTGGGGCTGCCCTTGAGACTGACCCAGAAACTCCAGCGGGTGCAGAATGCCGCGGCGAGACTCCTTATGGGGTCTTCGCTGCGAGACCACATTCATCCGGTGCTATATCAGCTGCACTGGCTCCCGGTGGAGTACAGGATCAGGTTTAAGGTGCTGGTTTTAACCTTTAAAGCCCTATACGGCCTAGGACCCTCGTACCTACGGGACCGCCTCTCCTGGTATGCCCCACAAAGAAATCTACGGTCTGCAAATAAAAACATCCTGAAGGTCCCAGGCCTCAGAGAGGTTAGGCTGGCCTCAACTAGAGCCAGGGCCTTCTCGGCTGCGGCTCCAATCTGGTGGAACGCTCTGTCAGAAGAGACTAGGGCCCTGCGGGACTTGACATCTTTCCGCAGGGCCTGCAAGACAGAGTTGTTCCACCAGGCCTTTGGTCAGGGCGCAGCCTGACTCCCTCCTCTGGCAACCTGCACAGAGCTTTGTTTAATGGTTGCCATTAACTTGATTTTAATTAATTTTTATAATGAAATATTTTTAGAATGTTGGTTTATTTGATTGTTTGATTATTTGATTGTTGTTAGCCGCCCTGAGCCCGGCTTCGGCTGGGGAGGGCGGGATATAAATAAAATTTATTATTATTATTATTATAAGAACAAAAGGAGGCCAAAAGTTGGTGTAGTTCAGCATCCCATTTCTCACAATGGTCAACAAGATGCCTCTGAGAAGCAGGATATGAGCATAATAATAACCCTCTCCCTCAGTTGCCTCGCAGCAACTAATATACAGAGACATGGCGCCTCTGAACCCAGAGGTTTCATACAGCTATCGCATGTGCTGCCGTTGATAGCTTGATCCTCTGCGTGTTATGTGAACTTCAGGGCTGAATTGGAGAGACTTGTCCGGAAGGTCACCAAGCCAGCCAAAGGTCCCAGACAGATGGAAATGGATAAAGGTCGATAGACCAGCTCCAGACCATTCGTTTTATCTCCAGTTCAGGGAATGGCAGTAAGCAAAATTCAGAACATTAATTCCCCTCTGTGCTATCCTGTTTGTGGGTATTTAGGTCTGAAAATCACCAGCCTGCAATTTGCCAAGCATCTGTCAGTAAAATAGGGGGGAGGGGGGCGTGATTTGTGCTATATAAACACCAGCATGCAGAAGCCATTATGTGCTTAGAGTACTAATCTATTACTGTCACTCTACGTGGTGCTTTTCAATGTAATTTAAGAGAAAAGGGGCCAGGTACCTGTCCTGAGGACCTTATGATCTAAACCGCCAGAAGTCTCTTTTCCCGTTATATGGGGTAAAACATCATGCCACATTTTTTTCTTTCCTTTTTAAAATATAATATGCTTTTTTTAAAAAAACTGCTACAGAATTTACCAATCAGTTCGTCTCCATGCAAGGAACTGTAATATCTGTTACATTTGTTCTTTTCATGTACTTGTTAAAAGACTTGAAGTACGTGAATCTGTCCATTTTGGTTTCTCATTATTCCATTCTTACGTTCTGTTCATCACACTTCTCTACCAACTTGCAACTTTTTAAAAAATAAAAACAAAATCGTTATAAAAATTGGTTGATATTGTTAAGTGCTGCTCTAACATACTGTACACATTTCTGAATGTGCATCTGCCTTGAATAATGCATTTTAATATGCTATTTTCACCAATATATGCATTTTTATGCTGACATCCACCAAATACATGCATTTTTTTCAATAGATACATTTATTGGAGAACTGTATTGCAAAATTTAAGTTAGGTCTTCTGTCCACCAGCTTATCATGTGTAGGCTGGCAATCAGATGCCAATGCCATTCAAAGCAACCATTTTTAATGGCAGGGACAAAGAGTTGGATTAATGTTGTTTGGTCATTTGAATCCCAGGTCCCAGCATTCAACATAGCTCTAAGCAGATAGCTGTGCTGGCATTTCTGCTTTCCTGACAGAAAGATCTACCCACTCATCCCCCTCCCCACTCTGTGCAATGTTCCATCCCCCACACCCCTGAGCAAATTTTTTTTGAGGGGGGGGCACAGGGGAAGAGAGAAGGGGGAAACCCTGTTGCACCAGCAAAAGCCATTGTCTGGCTTCTGCCCAAGGAACTGCTTGGTTTAATCTTAACCTTGATCTCTGGTTATGCCCATCTATTCATTCTGAGATGCGGATGGTAAAGAAGAATGCATACAATTCATATGTGAGGAAGAAGAAGAAGAAGAAGAAGAAGAAGAAGAAGAAGAAGAAGAAGAAGAAGCCAGCCACCTGCCATTGACTTCAGTAGGATTTTGGGTTTCACCTGTCCTTTACTGCCTCTCTTGTTTCAGTCTGAGAAGGAAGGCTTCTACAAAGGATAGAAGTTTATAACCTAAACTGATGGAACACTGGCATGAAAATGCCACGTGTTGTTCTTTTTTAGATTTAAAGGAACGATCTGCTAATATGTCAAAAGTGCTAAAGAACAGACTAGGCTGAGTAAATTCTCCTTCCAACAGATATGTACTGCGCTTTCACTTTTCAGCTTTTACTGCCGAAAAGCAGTTTAGGACCTGTAAGCAGAACAGTGTTTGCCTTAACGGTTTGGATAGCATCTGACACGATCTCTCAGTCAGCTGCTTTTATAAGATTATTTTGATATGGACCTATTTTGGGGACAGCCAGTGACTGCAGATAACCCAAGCGATTTGGATAGTAATAATAAAGTTTTGGACAATGGGTAGTCTCTTTGTGCTACAGTTGCATGTCAAGGGGCCCTCTGAGACAGAGCTGGCGCAACACAAACACTGTGGTCTGCAGACATGACACAGACTTCACCCACTTCACAAACTTTACCCGCTGACTACAGGTTCAGCTGTAGCCTCCAGCGAGATCTCCCCTGTAGAACGTAGAAACTACCACGATCCCTCTTTTATTTCTTTATTTGCCTTTATATCTTGCCTTTCGACACTCAAGGCAATCTATTCACTATGGTTTTGGATCCCATGTATGTACTGAAAGGAAGAGCAGCAAGCATCAGCTTCTGGGGGAAAGGTATGCTGTTGCTATCCTCAGGTCATTTATGGAAGTCTCTCAGGCAGCCTCTTGAAAACAGATGCATTCCTTTCCCCCTGTGTTATTTCCATGGTCATAGGAAGATGCTAGATGGACCACTGGTCTACCTAGCTCTGCATTGCCCACACCATGGATGGGAGACCCTTTCATATGTTTCTGGATAACATCTCTCATCACCTCTGATCATCAGCTATGCTGTAATGGGAACTGGAGTCCGGCAAAACTAGAGTTTGCCCTCCCTGGTTTCCAGCCCTGATAGGCAGGGTCTCTTTGGGGTTTAATGCAGGACTCTCCCATTTCTCCCAGGGACCCCCTGCATGCAAAGCAGCCGTTTTCTCAATTCCGATTCACCTGGAGCCACAGCTTAAAAAAAATATTATTAGGTGCCCCTTTGAGGTCTGTTTGTGGACTGTGCTTGTGTTGGGAGAAAGACTACAGTTCCAAGCTGTCCTCTGGACTCATTTATTCATTTAGAGCATTTGGCCCCTCCATTGGCAGTACCCAGGGGTGTCAACTTAAGAGGGACAGGGGCAATGTTGCACACATGACATCAGGACGTTGGGAGGACCTGGGGGTGGAGCCGAACACGGCAGCTGCATGGCTTTAATGGTTAGTGGCTCCTTCTCCTCCTCCTCTTGTTGCTGCTCTGACCCTCTTTCCCCTCTGTGGCAGCAGCAGCAGGAGGAAGAGCCTCCACACTTTTCAGACGATGGGGGGAGGCCAAAACCGCAGGGGCCCCCTCAAAATGGCTCACCCCCCTGGAGCTAGCACCCATGACAAGTCAGAGCACACGGAAACGCTGTTTACCTTCCTGCCACAGCGGTACCTGTTTATCTACTTGCACTGGTGTGCTTTCAAACTGCTAGGTTGGCAGGAGCAGGGACAGAGCAACCGGAGCTCACCCTGTCATGGGGATTCAAAGCGCCAACCTTCTGATCGGCAAGCCCAAGAGACTCAGTAGTTTAGAGCACAGCGCCACCCATTGTACAAGGCTCTCTCCTTGAAATCCCTTCCTGCTCAACATGGTAGGTGAGGGCTACAGTCATAGCTTGACTTCCCGTCCCCTCCAATGTCGGTAATTGTGCGATGAAATGTCGAAGAACAATAGGGACAAGTGAGGCATATTCTGTCTGGAACAAGAGGTGGGGATGTTTAACAGCGTGTGTGTCGTGTTAAATGATTCCAAGCAATTAGCAGGCCAACCTGAACTCCCACAGCAACTGTTCACATTAGATTAAGGACTGCAGAAGACTTAGCAACCTCTCCCCTCCCCTCCCCTTTTGTCTTTATTTGGAAACATGGGCTGCACAGCCCATTAAACCTGCTGCTACTTTATGTAAGTGAAACCTCCACAATTAGAAGCTGGGGTGGGGGTGGGGATCTAGCAACCTTCAGGGGTTGGATATTGATTTAATTCAGTTGATTTAAGAAGCCAGTTACGGAAATCGCTTTGCTTAAGAATCCATTTAATGGGAGGCTTTTTAAAAGACACCACTTCAAGCATCCTATGGGAGATATCATTTGACTGTACACTGATGTTGGGTTTTCTTTCAGTGTGTAATTTAACAGGCTTGATAGACCATAAACAGCAGCCTACTCCATAGGGGCAAAGTTACTCAAGCAAGCAGAGTCATCGCTCTTCCTATAGGGAAACTTAAGAACTATCTGCATGCAGGGACTGGAGAGAAATCACTCCCTAAACCAAAACATAATTTGTCTGTCTGTCTGTCTGTTTGTTTGTTTGTTTAGAGCATTTATATCCCTCTCTTCATACAACCTATTTAGGTTGTATACAACTTATTAAGACAGTCCCTGCTCACCTATTTAAAAAGAAAAAGGAAAAAAGACACACACAAAGGAAAAAGGACAGGAAGGGAAGAGGAAGAAGGCAAACTCAGGCACTAATTCTAAAACAGTAGTTCATTTCATGATTGCATTTGTTATAGTTCCATGATATTTAACATTTATCTCAGGGTGGTTTACAATAAGAATGAAATGCTGCAATAGAGTATGGTACAAAATACAGGTAATGCACAACCTATGTGCATTTAACTTGTGCACGTTCAGCTTTACACACTTGGGAAGAAGAAGAAGAAGAAGAAGAAGAAGAAGAAGAAGAAGAAGAAGAAGGCGGCGGCGGCAGGTGTCTGGCAAAAAATACTTTGACAATCCCCCCTGCCATTGAACCCAGCATGTATTGACTATATGTGATTTTGGCTTTATGGACTAACCCTGGAATGTAACTCTTGCATAAGTTGAGAGCTGCCTGTAATACAAAGTACGAACTCTGTGACAAAAGGCAGCAGAATGAGTTGCATGTACAATGGAAGAGCCAATGTTTAAATCATGTGCAGACCATAAACAGAAACCTTAAGTCTTCAGGAAGTATCATTTCACAATCATTAGAGAGTATATAGAAACTGAATTCATGCAGAGGAAGGGAGAAAGAATGGGAACGGCATGAGAAAGTGGTGACACACCTGACAAGGGTCTCGGATAAATAACGTTGGCCATTGCTTGAGGTGACGAACTAAGTGCCAGTCTTCCCCAACAGAGGCAATCACTGACTCTGTTGCTGCTCCCACAAAACAACTCATAAATTCATTTCCAACTCCATCACTCCACATAGCTCTACATGGTCACAGGTGTAACACAACACATTAGCAATACCTTTGCTTTCTCTGGCAAGTCTGTTCAGGAAAATGTCTGTCCTGACTGCAAGAGTAGAAACCTCATTCTCAGGGAAATTCCTTCCATACCACTAATTACGGCACCATGCAACTTAATTCAGGAAAGTTATGGAAACTCCGGCTCTGTCAGTAGCTGATGAAACTTAATTCCAAGGGCAATTTCTGGCCTGTTGGTAACTGCAGCCTAACTCCAACAGTTATGGGATATGCAGGCTTGTCAGTAATAGCTGCACCATTCAGCCTGCAAATACAAAATGTATTGCCAATCTGTCAAACACCAGCAATGATGACAAGTCGTTCCCATAATCGGTCATCACTAGACAAGATGGCCCATCTCCTTCTACTGAAGGAAAAAGGCAATTATGGGAAGCTGCTCAAGAATATCAATGAAAAAGTATTGTTACCGGATTCCCCCTGGCCATCTCCTCAAAACAGGTGCCAACATGTTGAAATTCAATTTATAACTGATATTTGTCTATTCCACAGCAGGAACATATTTGCAGCTAGAGTTTAGGGAAGCTTTTAATGTTTAATAGACTCTTGTATTTTAATATTCTGTTGGAAGCCGCCCAGAGTGGCTGGGGAAACCCAGCCAGATGGGCAGTGTATAAATAAATTATTATTATTATTATTATTATTATTATTATTATTATTATTATTACACTATGTGGATTATTCACTTTTCAAGGTGGTACAGTTTACTGCACAAAACTGATCTTTGCAAAACATTGCTTAGTATGTGTTGTTTTTGAAATGCAATTATGTCTATACGTACTTCTGGATATGTACTTTTATTTTGCTCATACAAACCTATGTGTCTGATTCCAGAGGTACAGTCACCCCTCAAAAGGGGAGGTTCTCTTTGCGTTTGAGAAATTGAATGTGCCTGTACTTAATCAGATACAACACTTCTGTTTTCAGGGTTACCTCCTCGAAGGGAAAAGAAGACCCAAAAGTTTTGAGTTCCCTGAAAGGCAGAATAGGGAACATCCTTACGAAATGGTTTCATGAGGTTCCACAAAAGCTTGTCAGTCACACAAATATCGAAGTGAATGCCTTTCGCTTCATGAGGAATTGAAAAGAAATGCCAGAAGGACAGTTTCAGAGCCAACCTCCCCCACCCCAATCTCAGAAGAGAAGCATTCGAAGGACTTCCTTTTGCTCCGTAGACGTAGCAATGCAATGTCAGAACAAACTGTTGGAAGTGCTTAGCAGTCACAAAGTTAAGACTAATATTTGTGGCAGTTGCTTCACTTCTGATTAAGGGTGCATGAGTATGCAAGAATTCTAATGCATCAGAAAATGAAGATTTTTGAGTTGATTTTGCACTAATAATAAAAAAATGGAATGATAAACTGGATAGGAATAGCCATTAGTGTTCTCCGTTATGGGAGGAAGGTCTGCAGCTCAGTGGTAGAACATCTGCTTTGCATATAGAAAGTTCCTGATTCAATTCCCGGTATCTGCAGTTGGAGCTTGGAATGTCCCTCAACCGAAACCAGGACAGCCATTGCCAGTCAGTTAAGGCAACATGTTACTGGATGAACCAAAGGCTGCTTCCTATGTTGTGATGTTCCTGTGTTGGAGTAACTGATTCCAGCGACGCATTCCCAACACAGAACTGCAAATTAAATGCATGTAATATACATATATATATATATATATATATATATATATATATATATATATATATGGCAAAGCAGTTCTCTGTACCAACCATGCCATCACCACTACACTGGCCAACCAGCCATCCTATGCGATGTGTGTTCAGACTGGGAAGAGAGTGGAGAACACACAGCTTGAAGAATTAAAAAATGGCATTTAAAACAGCAGATATATCCCCCAGCGACCCTGGAAATACTATGAGCCCCCCCATCAGAGATTGTGTTGGTGATAATGCCCAAATTATCCATATGGAGACAGCCAACCAGTGCAAGTTGAGTCAGGGTTGTGTTTGGCATTTCAGCAGCATGCAAGGAACACAGAGAAAACAGGCACCAGCTAGAGGTGCCCAGCCAAGCAAGCGCCCTGACACTGCCTGTTAAAGCAGGCCTAGCAAATATGCTGGTCAATAGGAGGCAAATGCTTTGTGTGGGATCTGAGACTGCGGTGAAGTTCTGCTTCTCATGGGGACACATGGCCGTGGTTTGGAGGAGTGTGGGATTTAGCTGTGCTCCTCCCCTGTGTAGAGGTGGACAAACTACCCATTTTAGTTCCTCTCAGTTTCTCATTTTTCCAACCTTAACGTCAGTCCTCCACATTTCCACATCAGTGTGTGATTTTTTTTTTAATAACTCCTCATGAAAATTTGCTCACATTTTAGAGCACATTTCTTGTAATCCTTTGTGTGCAATTTTGCGTGATATACATATTTTTGGAAGGTAATTTCCCCTAAAAGAAGGCATTTTTTGCATGCTATTTTCACTAATATTTGAATTTTGATGGACACTTTACCTCCAGTATATGCACTTGTTTATATACATAACTGGGCATTGTAAGATTCAGAGAAACGCAGATTTTGAAGGACAGCCTTGTCTTGTTGGGTTGCTTCAGAAAGTGCAAATTAGTTAGGTTTGCCTTTAAATGTGAACTGAATTGAATTCCTCCCCTGTCTTTATCCCCTTGCCACCTCCATGACTCAACCCCATTTTGGCTGCTTCACCCACATATCTTCACTGACAGAACGGCTGCCCTGACAGTGTTCTGCTGGCATATCTGTGGTAAGCCTACTTATCATGGAGGGGGCATGTCTTGCATTCCACCTTAGTAGCAGGGCTTCCACTGGATCCTTTGGCCATGCAGCTGCAAGATTGCAAATGGCGCCCTGTAGGAAATGCTCCATAATCGAAGAGAGAGACGTTTCAGTTTCCATTTTCTTGAACATTGCAGAAATATTAATAATGGTCCTCCTCAAGTGGCTGCTTTAGTCCGTAAAGCAGCAGATTAAATAGCTCGAGAAAGCAATATGACTAAATAATCAGCACTTCCCTTAAAGAACTGAAGCAAATTTGTGGCACACCAGTAGGATCTTCTCCCTAATATGATGCTGGACTTTTAATAACACTGCTACATAACGGGCAGTAGCCTAGAATCAATGTATATGTGAGGGTACACAGATATATGTGGATCCCTAGTTAATAAAGGAAATCCCACAGTACTGCTTATCTAGGATATTCTAATTTTCAATTAAAATGAAAACAAAGTTGCAGACAAATATGGGGACATGGCTTATAAAGGCTAGGCAGGGCTCAGTGTGCACTTCCAACACTCTGCTCCTAGGAAGAGGGGGAGATACCTCTTTGAGCTTGGGGAAGTGGCCACTGGGGATGTCAGAGGCTGGAGTGAAAAGATTGGCATACATTGTTGTTGTTGTTTAGTCGTGTCCGACTCTTTGTGACCCCCTGGACCAGAGAACGCCAGGCACCTCTGTCCTCCACTGCCTCCCGCAGTTTGGTCAAACTCATGGCATACATTACAAAATACCATACTAATGAACAGTTCAGAACATAGAATCATAGAATTGTGGTGTTGGAAGGGACCCCAAGGGTCATTCTGACATGGGCTTGCATTTGTACCCTAAATAGCCCTCATCATGGTCTAACCACATGAAGAATGCTTGGAAGATGTCCAGACTTAAAAGTTGTGGTTTAACCACATGGGGGAGACTTGCATGCAGACATTTAGCACCAAACAGCCACAGATCCCCCCCCCCCTTTTCTAATTTGCTGTCTACAGAGCTGAAAATTCAGAAGAGGAACCTGGGATATCTCTGAAGCTCCACCTCCTCCTGTCTCTACCACCCTAGAGAAAGAAGCAGTCGGTTTGAGCTTCAGCAGGGAAAAGTTTTGGTACGACTGAAGCAGAGGGTAATAAAACTTTACAAAAGCCTGGGAAAAGCTGCTTTGATCATTCTGCTTCTTGCACTCCATAATTAACTTTCCCTTTTAACTTCCATAATTCAATTAACCTTCATTCTAATTGTTAAACTCATTTAATTACCTCATAGTTGCAAGACCATTGTATGCCTTGGCTGGCTTATTCTGCCATGTCCTTCAGCTGTGCAGAGAAGTCTCCAGTGGAATAGTTTATCCTCCTTTCCATCAAATTGCCTCAGAAGTCCTTGTATTTGAATGTTTGTCTCCTTATGAAGTGGTCAGAGACAGTGACAAGAGTAATATTGCATCAACCACCACTACAAAACTGAGTTTGTGAGGAGCTAGAGGAGCATTCTTCCGATGCCTAGTAGTCACGCAACCCCGGCGTGTAGCAGTTGGGGTGGTGGTGGTAGATGAAGACAAAAATGACAGAAATAATGGGGCAAAACCTTCAAATGCTTTGAACATAGCTGGGGAAGGAATGGGAGACGACTTGGACTCTGCTTCAGGTATTTCATTGCCACACAAGCACTGCTTCTTTGGACAGGTCAAAAAGCTACAGGCTGTTGCAATATCCCTTGATTCCATGTGCATCACCATTCCATGACTAGGTAGCTTACATTCAGTTAGGTTCCACTCAGAGTAGACCCACTGAAATTAAGGAAGCTACATTAGTCATGTCTGTTAACTTTAACAGGTCTACTCTGAGTGGGACTAGCATTAGATACAACCCTGGGTTTAGCAACCCAAGCACAATGTATGGTTGAAATAAATTAAAAAATTAAAAAATTGTCCAATAGCACCTTAGAGACCAACTAAGTTTGTACTGGGTATAAGCTTTCGTGTGCATGCACACTTCTACAGATATGAAAGCTTATGCCCAGAACAAACTTAGTTGGTCTCTAAGGTGCTACTGGACATTTTTTTTATTTGTTTCGACTGCATCAGACCAACACGGCTACCAACCTGAATCTACAATTTATGGTGTCAGAGAGTATTTTATTTATTATTCAGTTAGATGCCGCACAGTGAATTTCATGGCAGAACGGGGATTCAAACCCAGGTCTCCTAGCCTAGGATGCTCCTTCCTACAATTTCAAACAGTATGCTTTTACAGCTGAGAAAGAAGGAAGCCCTTAAGGAAAATGCAGTGCCCTTCTTACATATCGGATGGACAATCTTTTTCACCTCACCTCAAGGACCACTTTGTCTCGTGGGGAACATTTCGGGAGCCACATGCCAGTGATGTGTGTGGAGCAGTGGACATGGCTCTTCCCCTTCCACAGGAAGTTACATTCCAGCCACGCAAAGGTCAGAGGTCATGCCACACACCACTCCCTGTCCTCCACAATCACATTATTTCAGCCAGGTCAACAGCTGAGGAGATGTTAGTTCAGGGGTGGCAAGGGGTGTGGCCTGGGAAGGGTCAGAGAGGCTGAAGGGCCTGATAGAAGAGTTCTGGAGGGCCACCTCTGGCTGTTGGGCCTGCCGTTCCTGATGCCTGTTGTATAACACTGCCAGGCTCACTGAGATAATAATACGTGAAGCGGAAAATAGCAAGCATTATTCATCCTCATCAATAAGAGCCATCTGGCTGTTTATCACCACTTGGCGACTGCACCCTCAAGTGCCTGAAAGAAGCCATTCCTGAGCAGCGCAGCTCTCACCTTACCCACAATGTTTCTTCAACAAAGACAGTTTGCACACTCAGCTGCAAGTCATCGAGTGATGTGACATCATGTGATATATGTGTGTGTGAATCAGCCCTGAGTTTTTGCCTTACCAAATAAAACATCTCTATCGGGGCAGGAAGTCTGACGCTGCCTTTTAGCATTATTAACTCAGCTTCAATGGTATCCTGCCCCCCCACTCAAACAGAATAATCTGCAATGCAGCGGGTGCTGAGTAAGCAGCCTTTGGAGGTGGATGTTCTCCGTCTCCTTCCTGCGGCCTGCAGGTATCCTTGTTCTCTTTGACCTTTGGAAGCAGCCATTGAGAAGATCTTCCCGACAACACGTCAGGGAGGTTGCATTCTTCACAGCAATTACCCGTCCCTTCGCCTCTCGGGATTGCCCTTTTGCTGCAAGGTTCCAGGCAAGAGGCAAAGATTAAAGAGTGGGGGGAGATTAGTATACTAAGTCCCACTGGACATTGCACAACGATGTGTGTATGTGTTTCATTTATTTTGCCACTGGTTTCTTAAAGCTATAGCTCAGCCTTCTGGCTGGGGTTGAGGGACGCCACAGTTCAAAACATCTGGAAGGCGCCAAGTGGGAAGAGACTGGAATATATCTTTGAACTCGAAGCCAGGTTCCTCCTGCTTGCACAACTCACCTGCGGCCCTCCAGATGTTGTTCTTGGACACCAACTCCTAACAGCCCCAGCCCCAGGGATGGTGGGAATCGCAGTCCGGCAACACCTAGTGGACCACAGGTATCCATCCCTGCTCTGTACCATCAACACCATGTGGCCCTCTAGGTGGTTTGGACTCCAGCTCCATCAGCTGCAGCCAGCCAATGGTCAGGGTTGATGGGGGATGTAGTCCAACAGCTGAAGGACACTTTTTGTTGTTGTTTAGTCGTTTAGTCATGTCCGATTCTTCATGCCCCCATGGACCAGAGCACGCCAGGCACTCCTGTCTTCCACTGCCTCCCGCAGTTTGGTCAAACTCATGCTGGTAGCTTCAAGAACACTGTCCAACCATCTTGTCCTCTGTTGTCCCCTTCTCCTTATGCCCTCCATCTTTCCCAACATCAGGGTCTTTTCCAGGGAGTCTTCTCTTCTCATGAGGTGGCCAAAGTATTGGAGCCTCAGCTTCACAATCTGTCCTTCCAGTGAGCACTCAGGGCTGATTTCCTTAAGAATGGATACGTTTGATCTTCTTGCAGTCCATGGGACTCTCAAGAGTCTCCTCCACCACCGTAATTCAAAAGCATCAATTCTTCGGCGATCAGCCTTCTTTATGGTCCAGCTCTCACTTCCATACATCACTACTGGGAAAACCATAGCTTTAACTATACGGACCTTTGTTGGCAACTGGGTTCCCCTTTGTGGGAGCCAGGAAGTCATGGCAAGGTTTGTAGTGCCACCTGGTGTCTTGCTGACCCAGTGACCAGCATGTCTGTGCCTTAACATGTATTAGAATTGTATTGACCTTAAAAGGAGTTGTGTTTCCTCTGGGCAGTGATGACCCTATATGGTGTGGGTGGGTTTAAGCTTGGCCAGATGAGGTAACATGAGACACTGGCAAGCAGCCATGCGGCTGGAGAGAACAAAGGGTAATAAAAGTGACCGGACTGGAGAGGAGAAGATGTCTGAAAGAGCTGCTCCATCAGTCCAAGGAAATAAGCTAGCTCTCTGCGTCTTTATTTTATGCTGAATTAAGCGCCATTTGTAACGGCTGGCCCGACAAGTGGTGCCCCGTGTGAGGCTGAATAAAAGATTACGACTGAGGTTTTTAAAAGAGAGCTAAGAAGCAAGATTTGAAGCAAACAGTCTGGGCAAGACTGTGAGAAGATTTTTGATCCAAGCAGTGGATATTCATCGACTTACCTCGCCTGGTAAAGGTTTCAAGCGCTATTCATCTACGGATCCAAGGTGAGTCGATCCCTTAAATATTGATTTTAGAAAAATGGGCAGCTCTTTGACTACTCCCCAACAGAAATTTTTAAAAGACTTAAAATTTCTCCTCTCCTGCAACAAATTGGAAGTCCCTGAGGGTGATTTGATACAGCTCATTCTGGCAATTGATGAACATTGCCCCTGGTTTCCTGCAGAAGGAACTTTGGAATTAAAACATTGGGACAAAATTGGAACACATTTTCATGGACATCCCAGCATTGGTGTTAGGAATTTAAATGCATGGTGCAAAGTTCGATATGCTATGGATTCTTTATCACCAAAAAATATCTCCATAGCTGCATTGCCAACACAAGCTTCAGCTTCTTTAATTCAGCCTGCTGTCCTGCCATGTGTTCCAGCCCTTGCTTTGCCTGCAGCCCCAGATCCCAAACCTCCAGACTGCAGTTCCTCACCAGAAGACCCAATCCTGCAAAAATACCGTGGTCTGGCTGGAAATGATCCTGCTCTTTCAGCAGCAGCAAAGGCAGCTACCCCATTGCAACGTGCAGTATTTGCCTGTTCCTTAACTCAGGATACTATGGCATTCCCTGGTGTTCCAGCAGGAATTCAAGCCCAGCTTTTGGCTCCAGATGACATCAAGCCTTTGGCACGTACAGTTTTACCCCCATCAACTGGTGTATTGTTTGCTCACGAATGGGAAATTGCCTGTGGTGCTTCTGCTTCTGCTTTAATGAACCAAGCAGGAGGGAATAATCCTAATCTTACCCTCGCAGAGATGATAGATGCTATGATGGGGCATGGCCCCTTTGCTCAGGCTTCAGTACAAGCCACACTGCTGCAGATCTTATTGAGGGATACTGCTCTTGCTGCTAAACTAGCAATGAGAAAAATCCCAGAACCTAGAGAATCATATTCTTCCTTTATGGACAGGCTGATTACAGCAGTGAGTAGCCAAATTGAAAATCCTGAAGCCATACAAATAATTATCAAACAATTGGCCTTTGAAAATGCCACTGAGGATTGTAAGGTTGCGTTGCGCCCGATAATACACCTTCCTGCCATTGATACAGCTACGATGCTACGCATTGGTCAGTCTGTTGGTACAGCCACCCACAAGGCTCATTTGCTGGCAGCAGCGCAAAATAAAAACCAACCTGTAGCCATCAATACAGCATTTCCAGCGTGGCAAACCAAGATCACTGATACCTCAGTGTGGGTAGAACAGTGGCCTCCACCAAAAGAAAAAACCGCAGCAATGGCACCATCTCGTTTTTGAACAGCTTATTTCTGAACAATTGACTTTTGACATTGATTCATTTTCATCCCACTGGATCCAGCAGACAGGAACAGTTTGCTTTTACATTGCCAGTATATAACAAATTGCAATCCACCCAGCGATATCAGTGGGTTGTTCTGCCACAACAGCATGCGGAACTCCCCTACACTTTGCCAAAATTTTGTGAATGAAGCATTGAAACCTTTCCGCATGCGCCACCTAGAGGTGCTGAACACAAGCTGCACCTGGCAGTATTTGCTACACCATTGTTGCCAACAGGAAATTTATATGCTCAGATGGACAAGAAGAAGACTATCTGCATTATAGAATGGTTACATTTACCTCATACCCCTTCGAAGAACATTTATTCCGCAAATGAATCCACATCAGACAATTGTTATCAAAGGACATTCACATGCTATAACTTTGAGCAGTTTTGATGTTGCATCAATTTATTTGCCATTTTCACAGACTGAACAGCAGCATTTATTGATCACAAATGCTGCCATGCAAATTGTTTTGGCTGATTTTATAGGTCATCATTTTAATCCTCTAAAGGATGATCGTTTGACATTTCTGACACAAGTCACTTATGTTTTGACAAACCCTTTGTCTCTCACACCTCTCCCCTCTGCACTAACCCTTTTCATGGATGGAACGAAAAAGAGGGGGGGTGACGTGGGAGGAGGGAGGAAAATGGAAAAGTTATTTACCTCTCCAAAGTCTTCTGCCCAGCGAGCAGAGCTAGCGGCTGTGATTCTTGCCTTTCAATCCTTTCCTACTCAATCTTTCAATCTTATTGTGGATACTCAGTATGTATATCGCCTTTTTGCTATTTTACCAATATCTTATATAACTCCTTCCTTGGATTCTGACTTGTTTTCCTTGTTTCTTGCCCTGCAAGCCTTACTTCAGCACACTATCCGCTGTTTCTAAGTCATGGGTAAACCTGCGCGCATCAAAACTGATAATGGTCCAGCATATATTTCTAAAACATTTTCGGAATTTTGTATGTTGTGGAATGTGAAATTAACTCATGGTATACACTTTAACTCCATAGGGCAAGCGATAGTGGAAAGGGCGCACCTGACGTTCAAAACACTATTGCTAAAACTGCTTGGCGGCCGAAGCATTCGAACAGCACTCATCCCTTCAGCTGTTCACCAAGTTCTTTTTGTGCTTAACATTCTTTTATATCCAAATACTAGGACCCATACTCCCGCGGAATTGCATTTTAGGAAGGAGGAGGCACTCCCCCGCCCCTTGGTGGTGTACAGACGCTTGCCTGATTCCGCATGGCATGGACCTGTCCCGCTGATCACATGGGGACGAGGGTACGCGGCAGTGGATATCGAGGACAAGCCTTTATGGGTTTCAGCTCGATGTGTGCAGCCATGGCAAGTCCCTTCAACTGCGGAAGTGCTTCCTAACCATTTGCCTTGCCATCTTTTGCTGCACCGTTATACAAGGAAGAGAAGCAGACGACACAGTCCAGTTGAAACCACCATATTTCACCTTATTGGCTGGCAAGCAGCAGTTGCCTGAATCCTACACTGGCTGGCAGTATTCACGGCTCAGCCACTCTCGAACTAGAAGGACAGTGTTGTTGAATAAGACTTTTAAGGGTGAAAATTATCATAAGATATGGAGGAATAATATTTTTGTACAAGTTATGATTAAGTTTACTAGTTTATTGCATGCTTCTAAATGTTGGGTATGTATGCCTGCCCCCAGTTATTTTCAAATTAAAGAGGGGGAAGAAGCATGGGGCATATATCCAAACTGTCAATATACATTGAAATTCATGTTTAATAGCTCTTGTTCTCTTACAGGAACATACAGTGACCAATCTCAGTGCTATAGAAGCGATACCAGTGCATGGCTAAAAACTAGAAAGGAAGCCTACCATGCAGCTTGGAATCAGAATTCTTATATTCTTAGCTTCCGGATGGAAGTTGGCTTCGACATTTATTGATTATAGTGATTATTATAGTAGTTATTTGCATTATTTTGTGTTGCTATATACAATGTATTCATTCTTTTTGTGTTGCTATATACAATGTATTCATTCTTTAATTTCTGTATGTACTGCATGGTTCTCCAGTCCACGGCCCGCTTCCGGTGTCAAAAGAGTCGCTTATCTCGCTCGACAAAGCCATTGGTACTGATATATATGATTATGCTTAAAATATAAAGAAAGAGGGCATGTGGGAGCCAGGAAGTCATGGCAAGGTTTGTAGTGCCACCTGGTGTCTTGCTGACCCAGTGACCAGCATGTCTGTGCCTTAACATGTATTAGAATTGTATTGACCTTAAAAGGAGTTGTGTTTCCTCTGGGCAGTGATGACCCTATATGGTGTGGGTGGGTTTAAGCTTGGCCAGATGAGGTAACATGAGACACTGGCAAGCAGCCATGCGGCTGGAGAGAACAAAGGGTAATAAAAGTGACCGGACTGGAGAGGAGAAGATGTCTGAAAGAGCTGCTCCATCGGTCCAAGGAAATAAGCTAGCTCTCTGCGTCTTTATTTTATGCTGAATTAAGCGCCATTTGTAACGGCTGGCCCGACACCCCTTATTTTCCAGTGGGATGGGTTATTAACTGACTCACCAACTGCATACATGGGAAGTGGGGTAGGTTGCTTTTCCTGTAAAACTCTCAAAAGCTGTTTAAAAAATGTTTATACTATTCCACAAAAGAACTTTATTTTTGGTGTGTATGCTCTGTATTTTATTACTTTAATTTTTTAAACGATTTTAAAATTGGGGGAGGATTAAAATGCAAAACTGTTACATGAAGGTATGGGAATCAGCTGTACTAGAACAATTGACATATAAACTGGAAAGAAGAAGAAGAATAAGAAGAGTTTGGATTTGATATCCCGCCTTTCACTCCCTTTAAGGAGTCTCAAAGCGGCTAACATTCTCCTTTCCCTTCCTTCCCCACAACAAACACTCTGTGGGGTGAGTGGGGCTGAGAGAAGTGTGACTGGCCCAAGGTCACCCAGCAGCTGCATGTGGAGGAGTGGAGACACGAACCCGGTTCCCCAGATTACTAGACTACCGCTCTTAACCACTACACCACTACACCATACTGGAAACCTCTAGAGGTCCAACAAGTAAGGACAAATTTATTTCTGTTTGGTATGAGTTTGTTGTTTTTGTGAATAATGGCTGTGGATTAAAAAAAAAGTAAATAAAATAAAGTAGGACTGTGTGCAGAACTTTACAAACGAAGGTTATCTGGAAAAGCATCTCATCCCACTGGGAAATAAGGGCTTTCCATGGCAATTGTGTCCTTATTTTTATAGGCTCGTTATTAATTTCTATTGTATAAAAAGTCTGGCGTGTATTACTGATGTCTCTGGCACCTCTGTGTCTTATAATTGTTTTCTGTGATTATGTTTTAGGCTTTTTATTTTATTTTATATAAATCTGGACAAAGGTGACATGCCAAAGTATTTTTGTGTGTGTGGGGGGGGGGGGACTTTCTGGATGCCAGCATATTTTGTTGTGCCCAGCAGCGAACCTTTCCTAATCCACATCTCCACCCTCCAGTGGGGCCAAATGCAAGACTGTGTACAACCTTCTGGCTTCTGGTGCTGCTGCATGAATGAGGTGGGAGGGGCAGAATTTCTGCGAAGGACAGCAACTTTCTTTTACATGCAAATGTCCTGGTAATTAACATTGATGGGAAAGGAATGGTGGAAAGCACCTGACAGCTAAATGAGAGCTTGCTCAAATACATTTCCTTATGCTTTGCCTTAGCATAGCAGGCTACTTTCGTATGCTGTCTGCATGAAGCTTTTCTCTTCTTTGCTTCAGGAGGAATTCCAGGTACCTGGATCTTGTTTCCTTATCTAAGGGACCATTAGAAACCCCTTAACACGTGTCCCATTCCAGGTGAGGCATGCTGTTTGTTCCTCTTGGGGCAATAGCTGAGGGTGGGTGGGATTTCCATTTTGACTGCAGCGGAGGAGTGAAAGAGTCAACACCCCCATCATCCATGTACTCAGTTTGGACTGTCCCTCTCCCTATGCCCGAAATCTTCTTTGTTACATTTACATCCTGCCTTTCTTCCAAGGAATTCAAGGCAGCGTACATGATCTGTCCCCTCTAACCTTTTATCCCAACAACAACCCTGTGAGGTAGAGAGAGTGTGGCTTGCCCAAAGGTCACCCAGTAAGCTGAGAGGGAATTAGAATCCATGGCCCTCTGGCCCTAGTCGAACATTGTACAGTGGTACCTCGGATTAAGTACTTAATTCGTTCTGGAGATCCGTTCTTAACTTGAAACTGTTCTTAACCTGAAAGCACCACTTTAGCTAATGGGGCCTTCTGGTGCTAACGCGTCACCGGAGCACGATTTCTGTTCTTATCCTGAAGCAAAGTTCTTACCCTGAGGTACTATTTCTGGGTTAGCGGAGTCTGTGACCTGAACCGTATGTAACCTGAAGCGTATGTAACCCGAGGTAGCACTGTACTGGCTCATGAAACAAAGGAAGGCAGACTTAACTTTAGGAGAAGATAGGTCTTCTGTTTTCTTTATCAAAGTTTTTTTTTATAAAAAAAAGAATGACAGGCCATGAAGGTTTTGGCTTAACCCAAGAGCAGCTAACGCTTTTTGGTCCAAGGGCCACATTACCTGTTGAACAACCCTTGGAGGGCCGTAAGGCCAGTGGTGGGTATGAATGATGCAAAGTGGGCGTGGTCAACTTACACCACACACACACACACACACACACACACACACACACACACACACAGCCCAACATCACAAAGGAGGAACAGCACCTCCCCACCTGGGACCACAAAACAGCCATTCATTAGCACTCTTTAATTCTCCAGAGTCTGCTTCTACCCCTCAGTGGTGCCCAACCCAGCACATTCATCCCTTCTTACCCTTGCCTCTCCCTCTGCTGAATAGTGAATACAATAAAACTCCTTGACACAGGAAGCGTTCAGCTTACAAAACTCCACAATGCGCCATGCGTTTTAATGGGTTTTGTCATCGCCACAGATGTCGGCAACAACACGTCTTATTAGTTCTCACCAGCCACGTAGATTGGCCAAGCACACAACATTCTGCAGTTACACATGGGGCTGGGATGGACGTGCCAAGCAGTTCACTCCGCGTCTGGGAGTAATTTTCTGAATGGCAAATGTAAATTGGGAGAGGGCAGCCCGTGGCAGGGCAGGCAGCTAGGCTCTTAGCACACCTGAAGAAGGAGCAGCAGGGCTCTTGAATCTTCCAACAGGCCTAAAGTTAGGCTTTCCCCACAGCTCACTGGGAGCAGATTGCCAGGCTGGGAGAAGGGGATGCAAAGAGAGTAAAGGATAGGGATATGCCCCTCCTCCATTTTCTGCTTTAAAACACAGGGGTAAGTGTGACTTCTGCATTGCTTACGAACATCTAATTCTTAACTTTGGGTTGTGCTCCGAGAGACACGGAACGAGCGAGAGGAAGCTGATTATTTCCCTGAAGCTTTCGTGTACCTGCTCTACTGCTTTTGAAGCACGATGCCCTGTCCACTGTCAGGCAGAGTAATTGTGCTTATAGTTTCATTAAAGTGCAAGAGTCTACAAGCGCCACTATAAAAATGATTATAAGTCCTGAAGGGGAACACATATTCCTTAAGGGGCTTATAATCATTGGCACGCTGGCGCTCCGTCTTGAGGAGGAGACGCTGATGAGAGGCTGCCTGCATCTTAGCAGTTACTTAATTAAAAACCACAGGGTAGATCCTGTCGTTGGGTACAGCTCTGAGCAAGGGATGGTGCGTAAATGCCCCACCCGAGGAGTAGCCCTGGGAAGCATTTGCTTCAAAGACGCTGAGTCACGGGCATCACGGCACATTTAATGGGCTGGTCTGAGCGTATTTATCCCAAATCACCGTGGCAAAAGTGTTTAAGACAGCTGCTTCAGAATTGGGAATGGGACAAGGAGGAACTGGATTTATCCAACTCACAGCTCTTTGAGGGACAAGGCTTCTAGGCTGTTAACAGGTTCACGAAAGGGCGGAAATGGAACAGGTGTAGCTTTCCCCATATGGAGAATATGGGTGTTAGTCATGGATGGTGGCTCTGTCGACTCCAGGTTCAGAGGCAGGATTTCACTGGAGAATAGCAGCAGCAGCAGACAGTCCTGCTAGTGGCCTTTCCAGAAGGCTCTGGTTGGGTGCTATGGGAAATGGGAGGCGGGCTGGCTTAAAACATTTTGCAGGCTGAGGGAGAATAACATATCATTTCCACCCTCAACCCCAAGGTGAAGAGGTCCTGCTTTGTGGGCATTTGGCACCCTGAAAGCATAGTGATGGACCAGATAGATCAGGCATAGGCAAACTCCGCCCTCCAGATGTTTTGGGACTACAACTCCCATCATCCCTGACCACTGGTCCTGTTAGCTAGGGATGATGGGAGTTGTAGTCCCAAAACATCTGTTTGCCTATGCCTGAGATAGGTCTTTGATGGGCCCAACAGAGCTTTTCTTACTTTCTAAGAGTAGCCAAGGCCAGCCAAGTGATTTTGACACTTGAGCCACAAACCCCACAAGTGCCTTGATACCCCTCACCCCCAGGAGTATAAATAAGCAACAATAAATTAAGTAACTCACATTCTCCTGCCCTTTCATGACATCCAACACCAGCTGTTTGAGGCAGCTGCTTTGCTCTGCCTAATGCATGGACTAGCCTTTCAAAATGTCCTCCTCAATTGTCCTTCTCCCCACATTTGCTGGGCCCAGTGTCATTTCATATGCAGTCAGCCCCTTTGCTGTAGGCTTCTGAGGCCAGAGCTGTTAGTTCCCATTCCTGGCAGTTTTCTGAACTTGTTTGTATTCCACAGGTGATCTGTTGCTCTCATTATAAGACTCAGAATAGCTGCAACTCAAGCACATTCAGCAACAATGAACTATTTAATTTGGCAGGCATTGGGGGAACAGAGTGGAAGCAGCGTCCTGATATTTGAACAACCAAGGAACAACTCAAGTTAGCCACAGCCTGGGTCTGGCCACATGGTATGAAAGCAAAAAGATGCTTATTTCCAATGAATATCACTAGCTGCTCCATGTAAATGTGCACTTAGCAAGGACTGGAAGCCCAGCCAAAAATTAAGATCCCAAATATCTTACTGAGAATTTCTAGCTCATAAAGTTTTGGGGCCTCATGAAGCCAGTGTGGTGGATCAAGTGTGGGGTACTGGTTAGAGTCTTGGACTAGCACCCGGGAGACCAGGGTTCAAATCCCCACTCAGCTATGAGGCTCACCCACTCACCTTGGGCCAGTCATTCTGCCTCTTAGACTAACCTACCTCACTGGGTTGTTCTGAAGACAAAATGAGTAGGTGTGTGTCTGTTACTTTGACATTCTTGGAGGAATGGTGCAAAATACAATACAATACAAATAAATAAATACAGTGGTATCTCGGGTTACAGACACTTCAGGTTACATACGCTTCAGGTTACAGACTCCACTAACACAGAAATAGTACCTTGAGTTAAGAACTTTGCTTCAGGATGAGAAGAGAAATTGAGTGGCGGCGGCACGGCAGAAGCGGGAGGCCCCATTAGCTGAAGTGGTACCTCAGGTTAAGAACAGTTTCAGGTTAAGAATGGACCTCCAGAATGAATTAAGTTCTTAACCTGAGGTACTACTGTAAATAAGGAGCATCTCTCCTCCTCCTCCTCCTCCTCCTTGCTGCTGTTGAAAGACAAGCTCTGGGAAAAAGGAAGCAGACAAAGTGGGAAGGCCCCACTTTATTTAGGACTCCTAGCCAAAAGTCAAAGGGATGTTTGTAGAGATAGTAAAAAAATCTGTTATTTCTCTTCCTCTCTCTGTGTTTGTGTTTTCCCAATTCTAAAGCTCAACAACATGGCATTGGTGTTCATTCATGTGCACTTTTTAATATATCTGCACACTGGAGTCAGCACTCAGAGATTTAACTGTAGCTCTAGAGGCGCTGAGGAGAGAACCAAAACCCCCATAAATGGCAACTCTAGTACATGCATTCACACATGAGCCACAGTTAAAGGATTAAAAACATCAAATTCTTCGCCCAAACGCAAACTACACTAGGGGAAGCAATTTACCAGGGGCAGGTACCAGAAAATACAGATAGTCCCAGGTCAATAGTTGAAGCATTTGTCTTCTGCTGAAGAAGTTTGATGCCGCTTTTGCCTTAAAGGATGTAGGAAAGTATGGCTCATCGTTTGATCAAATGGCAGAGAAATTATCTCCTTTGGAATACATAGTTGCCTGCCATCAACAAGAATGGGGAAAGGCACAAGCAACTCCAGCTGTATTGTTCTCCATCCGAGTAGACGTTGGGACTGCCATTTTACACAAGAATGGTCAAGAAATGCTTGCTTAGGGGAACAGGCGTCTCTAGGGAATGTGAATGAGTACCTTTCATACCCACATCTCCCAGCAGATGTCACCTTAATGCAGAGTGAGGAAAGCGAGGGAAAAATAACCAGTGTTACCTGCAAAAGATTGTATCTATGCCTTCTCATTAAAGACACGGTGAAATGGCACTCACTCCTTCGGTCGCAAGGAATTCCTGCAAATAGCATGCAATTGTTCGCATATTGAAATGGTTAGCCAAGGGCAAAAATGAATTGTATCACCATTAATGTGCCCCAGAAGATCAGTCTGAGATCTGGCCCATGAGCTTTTCAAATCCCCATGTAGTAGGAAAATGGCAGCAGTTGATAACAAGAGGATGTGCTCATGAGTAGCTGCTGTATCTGGCAGTTTGGTCAAAGCTGAATGCCACAGTAAAGTCATAGGGATGGAAGCCAACTTTCAGAGTCATTCCTAAGCTTTAAAAAAACCAAAACCTCATATTTATTTCATCTGGACATTTTGGAAAGCAATTTTCTGCCCCTTTCGACTCATCTACACAAGTGGTTGCCCCCTCCCCCACTTTCAATCTGAGGGAACTTCAAATGTTGCTCCCATTCACTACAAGGTCAAACTGATTATGGAAATAAAATAGCAGAATTTACGGTCTTCTGAGCACTCAAATACTGCTCTTGCATGCAGCTTTAAAGAGACCCCCCCCAATATACGCTCAGAGACCCCAATTATACAATCTGAGTATACATGAAACAAACCCTGATAATCTCTTTTTGTGCAGGCAGGGGGGAAGATTAAGGTTGTATAATGAAACATTCTGAAGCCATACCACCGTCTGATAATAAATAAAAGCTACATTTGGGCCAGAAAATAAAAACCAGAATCTTAACCCATAATTCACCCTGCTGTATTTTATTTCAATCCAATGCTTAGAGTTGGTTCATCCCTTACTTGGAAGAAAGGAGAAATGGTACACCTCTGGCTACAAACCTATGCGTACTTACTTGGAAGTAAACACCATTAATGGATCTTATTCCTGAGTGAAAACCCATAGGAGCAGACTGCCACTCATGCTGCTGCTTCTCCATTCCTGTGTAATGTGCAAACTGGCTCCTAAGGTATTTTCATGTGTATCGTGAAAAAATGCATTTAAATAGCTCTCATGTGGCTGGCGTATTATTCATGCAGAGGATGAAATAGAAGACACAGAAGATATACATCTTGGTCAGCGCTGGCTTGACATTTGCAGTGGAACTGATTCAATCCTCATGTGTGATGATGACCTTAGTGTGTGTCCACAACAAAACGGTCACCGCACGAGAATCATTGACAATGGATGCACAGGTACCTAGGGGGTCTGCTTTTTGCATTCCCATTGCAATGTCTGAAATGATTTGCGCATGGGTGATGCAGAGGCTTCAGGTGAACAGATCATACATTCTCTCTGTAGGAGTTCCCCACTGGAGATGATGATGCCTACCACGATGAGTTGCTGCATAAAAACCACTAAATTATATTAAACAGAACCTGCCCCAAAACTCTCAAAGGGGACGTATTAGCAAGATGGACACTGAATGGCCATTTCAGTGCATTGGTTCTTTCTGAATAGCCACAGGAAATCATTGGATATAGTAGCCAGCTAAGTTTTACTCAGAGTAGACCCAGGAAAATTAATGAAAGCTGCTAAATTAGCTCCATTGAATACCACCCTGGATGTTTTAAGGCCCACCTTAAAATCAGAATATTGGAAACCATTGGTTGTTTTTAGGGACCATCTTCAAATGGGGATGCAGTCGTACTTTGGACCCCAAACGCCTTGTGAGTCAGACGTTTTGGCTCCCAAATGCCACGAACCCAGAAGTGAGTGTTTCAGTTTGCGAACATTCTTTGGAAGCCAAACATCTGACGCGGCTTCCACAACTTCCGACTGAGTGCAGGAAGCTCCTGCAGCCAATCAGAAGCCACAACTTGGTTGTCAAACGTTTTCGGAAGTTGAACGGGCTTCTGGAATGGATTACATTTGAGAACCAAGGTACCACTGTATTTTAGCAGAGCATGATGGTGCTTTGATTCTTCAGACGAAGGGCTCAGAAGCCTGGGCCCAGCTTAATGGTGCAGTGTGAGAAAGCCAGGAACAGGAGGAGTGCAGTAACAGTTCAGACTTGGTGTGCATATTGGTAACCGATTCTGGAAAAAACAACAACTAAATCTGCTGGTCTGGGCTTTGTCTTACTCACTGATTTTTATCATTGCTCACTTGTTTGCTCTGCCTTGCATAGGTTCCAGCAGGTTCGGTTGTCAGCGTCTAAATTTCCGGCACTGCAAAGGTTTCCGGATTTAGGCTTTTGGACGGTGGAAACTATTCTGGACCAGCTGCTTAGTAACTGTTTTGCCTGCATCAGTGTGTTGCTGTCTTTTAGTCATCCATTCTGACTCACGTGGTAGTTGGAGTCAGCCTGTCCACCAAGGCCTGGTTTTCCCATCAGGGATGATAGTGCCCCTCCTTGCTGTTTGCAACATGCCTCGGGTGATCTTGTAAACCTTCAAACATTCAGTGGGGATGCGTCACTCCCTTCCATTGATAATCGGCACTGATGCTGATGCACACTTTGCGTGCAACCTCTAAAAGGCAGAATTGGTTACGGACACCATGAAACTCATCATTCCGTTCAAGTAACAAACACATCAGAGATTCCTTTTTTTGTGTGATGCTTCAGAGGTCTGCCTCAGCGGTCACCGTAGCGGGGAGCAAAGAGTATTTCAGAAGCACCCTCCCCCCTTTTACAACTTTGATGCTGAATTCATAAAAGAATTGAAATGCAGTGATTCCCAAACTTGTATCTGGTAAATTTTACCAGTGGTCTTTTTTTGGTCTTGCACAGGGATGCCTGATAATCCCCCCAAAAGCAAAGGTACTCATGCTAATCCATTAGGGTGGGAAATCTCCAAAGTCCACAATTGGGTAATACCTTTATTAGGACCAAGCAAAATGAACTGTGGATGGATAATCTCAGCACTTCACTTGGGTATCACTGGTTGGCATCATGATAAACTATGGTTTATTCCTGTAAGACCAATTGCAGTCGTTAACAGTCATCAACAGGTTTACCACACTTATCAGCCAAGCACCCATTCCCACCACCCTTCTGAGTAATACCCCTCCCCACCCTCTCACTATCTATAAGGGTCTGGTGACTTCCGTTTCAGTGTATCTGAAGAAGTGTGCATGCACACGAAAGCTCATGCCAATAACAAATTTAGTTGGTCTCTAAGATGCTACTGGAAGGAAATTTTTTATTTTGTTTCGACTACACATAATTAATGTCTTTTTTACATTGAGTTGTTGTTTTCTTTACATTGAAATTAGTGTAAGTTACATGTTACACGACTTATGTAATTTAAGTTAAATAGTGAACAGTGAAGTGAATAATGTACCATTTGGCAGAAACCAAACTGCAGCAGAAGGGAGACAGTGATGATTGTGATAAATACAGATAGGAATGGAAATCTCTGTGTTCTTACATCTCTAGCCTTAATGATGGTTTGCTGAAACAAGCCAGCTTTATCAACCACTGTTTGAAGTTTGCTTGCTTCAAAAAAGCCAAAAGATTAACCACAGCTGGAGATTAGATGATATGGCAAGCTGTCGTTAAACAGAAAGAAAGTTCCTTCTCATGGCTGTGCTAGAGATGGATTGGGGAGCATGTGAGCTCATGGAGAAACTAATTTCATTCACAACATGAGAAACTGTATTATGTGGTGATGTCCAAAGACAGGCGTTATTTGGACAGATGTCCAAAGACAGACATTTTCTGTATCTTTTTGCTCCATTTTAACCCTGCTTCTGACAGCTTGATGCCCCACCAACCCAGTGGAAAGCACTGTTTTGGTATGTTGAGAATTGCTTGTGAATGCCAATGACCTTTTCAAGGTGGATCCCCAAAGCTGCTATTCAGCCCTTGATTAAAAAACTTAAAACTAAAGCTTAAAACTGTACACACCCGGTAAAGGAGTGTTAAATTAATTTAGCTCACAAGACAAGGATTAATGAATTAGCAGCAGAGGGGTCTTTGGGAGTGTGAATCTGTGTGGATCATAAAGATGCACTTTCCCATTAACCTCGACACAAAATGTGCGGCCGAGTCCCTCTTCACTGCATGAAATGTTTACTGCACTGGGGCTGAGATCAGATACATATATGGAAATTGTGCAGAGAGCCTTTTGATCCAGGAATTGGATTGGAAAGCTCCAGAGGCCCCTTCTAAGGTTATCATCTGCGATTAGGAGTTCAGATGTAAGCCATTTGCGTATGCGGAGGCAGCAGCGGAATGCCTTTTTTATGCATTAGCTCCATGCAATACGGGCCTGTTCCAATCACATCTTTCTCTCTTTATTTTTCAGGCTTGATGAGAAAAGCTGCATGCATTTCCTTGTATGACATCCTGAGAGCTGCCCTCACTGGTCTGTGTTTGCTGTGTGTGTCAGGTTAAACTGCAGGCTTTTGGGGGGCTGGCCCTGCTAGGGTCAGGCTCATGACAAGGCAGCAAACTGACTGCTGTGGAAAGCCCTAAACAACTCAGGCCCCAAATACCTGAAAGTGCCCCTCTTTCTCTACCCACTTCCTCAGCAGAGGGAGCCCTCAATAGTCCCACCACCCTCAGAAGTTCAGGGGTGGTGGTGGTCCGAGAGAGAGCAGCCCCTAAACGGTGGAACTCCCCACAGAGCTTCATCTGGCATCTTCCTTATACAGCTTTTGGCAAATGCTGAAGATACACCTCTTTACCTCAGCTTTTGACACCTAAGATTACATTTTTTAGGACCCACCCTATTTTTGTGATTGTAAGTTGTTCCAAACTGTTTGTAATATTGTGTTTTAATTGTTGCAACTTGCCTTGGGGCCCTAGGGTGAAAGGTAGGTAGTTAATTTAATAATAATACTTTGTGTGGTTTTGTTGCATTTTCATTGCTGTGGAGGGGAAATGGCTCTTCTGAAATTTTCTGCCTCATGTGCAGAAATATCTTGGCTTGGAAGGGATGGGGCTGATTTGCCACTCCACCTCAGGGAACGAAATGCCTCGGGCTGACCAGCCCTGTATCAAGAGCAAATGGAATTAACTCAGGATCCATAAAGAGAACAGGAAGTGTTGGGACTAGAAATTGGGGTGAGGGTGGTCTTTCTCCTTACCGCAGCTTACTGAGAGCTGACTTGTGTGAGCACAGCAAGAATTGAAAAAAGTTCTGATCCGTAAAGCCTGCAAGTTCCTTCAGTTAATGAAACAGACCCTGAGGCCCAACTCAGGAGGTGTCCATGCGCATTCTTGCTGATGTGGCAGGTAAGAGGCCAGATCACAGGAAGAAGCATGTATTCTTAGACTGAAAGCATGCAGCAAGGATTTCAAGAGGCAGTGGCAGAATAAACAGGTATGCCTATGTGGGGTAAATCTCTTGATTGGAGTCTTGAAGGTACCTTTGTACAGTGGTACCTCTGGTTACGTACTTAATTCGTTCTGGAGGTCTGAAACTGTTCTTAACCTGAAGCACCACTTTAGCTAATGGGGCCTCCCGCTGCCTCCGTGCCGCCGGAGCACAATTTCTGTTCTCATCCTGAAGCAAAGTTCTTAACCCGAGGTACTATTTCTGGATTAGCGGAGTCTGTAACCTGAAGCGTATGTAACCCGAGGTACCACTGTACCTGCTCACTTCCACTACTAAATATAAGGAAGGACCCCTCCCCACCCTTTTCTCACACAGCATTATGTGTATAAATGGCTTAAGTGAAATAAATATACTCAGTTGTAATGTTCTGACATTTTGGTCACCTCATTTCTGCTAGTGATGGCTTGTGTTTCAAAACATGCCTGTATCCTCCATCTGCATATCGTGGTCAAGGGCCTGCCGATCCTCCTGCTTTTGCCACCTGCAGTCTTTGGCAATCACTCATAGCCGAGTAAGATTGTCTTCCATGAACAGTGTGTCCGTAAGTGACTGTGGAGGCCAATTCTGGATCCACACGTCCTTCCACAGTGGGGACACAGGTTTCCGTGCTTTGCTCTTAGCTTGTTTTTCCCTTTCATCCTGAGTTTGTGCTTCTTCAATGTCCATGACACCTTTGATAAAGGCTGTTCTCCAATTGGAGCACTTGCAGGCCAGTGTTTGCCAATTGTCTGTGCTTATACTGCATTTTTTAAAAGATTCTCCTTGAGAACATCTTTAAACCTCTTTTGTTGTCCACCAGTATTTCACTTTCCATTCTTAAGTTGGGACTGGAGTAGTTGCTTTGGAAGACGATAATCAGGCATCCAAACAACATGACCAGTCCAGTGAAGTTGATGTTGAAGAATCATTGCTTCGACACTGGTGATCTACTGCTGTCTGCAGTAGACACACACACACACACACACACACACACACACAACCCTCCAAAGGCACTGATATACTGCCATACCAGGCAGGTGGGAAGTTTCTGTTGTGGTGGATCACAAGTTATGCAGGCTTCTTCTAAAGGGCGGTCCCTTTGGCCTAGTCTCCGGAACAGACTGGCCAGCTGTGGCTATCTAATAGAGGAATCATGGCACTCTGCACATACTCAAAGGCACAGAATTTGGCAGGTCACAGAAACCGGGTGTGATGGGAAAGGAGAGGTCCATAACTTCCAGGAACGGAGGTGCCTAAGGGACTAAAATGTCAAGCGGCAGCCCTTGTAAGAGGACCTCTTGACTTGTTCCTCTGCAGCAGCATATTCTGAGGAGAAGGCAGCCAATGTTGTTTCTCCTTAACGAGCTACTCTGGAGTGCCAGGCATATTATGTAAGAAAACTGACTGTGAGCAATTTCCCTAATCAGGTAAAGAAATTGCATAATGAGCTCAATCATAATCATTTTCTTTAAGGCTCGTGTGATGAAAAAAGATGCCATTCCAACAGGGCCTTATGTAACAGCCAACCGTATCAAGCAAGGATTATTGCCCAGAAAACTCTGATGATGTGCGTAGTGCAGGCTAATTATTCCAGGTTGGGGACGGTGGTTCCAGCCAGAAGTGCTCCCATTACTATTGGCTTATTAGATGTCATTATCATGATTTGCCAGTCTGCAAATGCTCCAGCCGGAGAAATATACTCATGTACAAAGAGTGGGTGGCTTTAAAGACTGCACTGAGGTCCCCCTATTTCATGGCAATATAGAACTGGGCAAAACTGTTGGGTTAACTCTTTCTGTCTTCCACCCAGCAGACGTAGACAGTAGATACTGAAGAGCAAGCGGCCTTTGCCAACTCTTTCACACATACAAGGAGTTGGATCTATGATGCCTGAGTTTATCTCCTCCTCCTGTGGATTCACTTCAGGACAATGTGTTCTCTGTTAGCTTCCATCTCGCCATCTCTAAATAATGATGCACCTCGCTAGATTTGGGGAAGGGGTTATAGCACAGTGGAAGACCACACAGTCTGTTTGCAGAAATCCCAAGTTCAATCCCCAACATCTCGCGATAGGGCTGGAAAAGATTCCTGTGTGAAAACCAGCAAAGTCTCTGCCATTCAGCGTAGTCATTGGAATGGACAATCTATCAATTCCTGTTTCTCCCCCCCCCCAATTTTAAGTTCGGTTTGTGATTTTTTAAGAAAGTCTGCATGAAAATCGACACACGTTTTTGTACACCTTTCTCTTAGATATACATTTTTTGTGAGCACAATTTTGCCTAAATTCACATTTTTGCTATCAGAACTCTGTAAGCAGACATGGGCTAGTAGCGTTGATTCCACAGTTACTGGAATAACCCTAAGAAGGCAGTAATACGTTGTGAAGACCCACAAAAGCAGTGCCTAAATAAACCTGATGTCTTGGGAATTGGGATTGGCCAGAAAAAAAACCTTCCCATTCCAATCCCTTTTGGCCTGTTTGTTTTTCTATGAAATGTTTATGCAGCTTCCCTATAAACCCTTGCACCAAGTGGCATTCTTTTTTGTCCAGCTTGGTATAGTTTTGTGGACACCCACGGCTGCTCGATGACACATATATACCATGATTCATCAAGCACTGATATTCCCATTTGAGGTACTGAGAGATTGCGAACTGAGCTTTTTTAAAAAAAGAAAGAGAGAAAAAGTTGCATTAGGAAACTGCTTTCTACAGACTACCAAGTCTGACCATTGGTCCAGCTATCTCAGTTTTGTCTACATAAGGAATAGGAGTCCCAGAAAACCAAGGATGTTACTTTTTTCCTGTGAGAGCACTGAGCATTTTGGGCACTGTGCTGTCTCACAATTTCAGGCCAAGATCTCCCCCTGAAAAAAATGGGATTTTCTGGGTCCACATTTTTTGGTACTGTGCCATGCCTGGAAAAAGTGCTTTTTCAGATCCACGATCTTGTGCCGGTCATGTGACTCCCGTGGGAATGTGAACCCGGAAGATGGCGCCTCCACCCTGGATCATGTCATGTTGGAGGATATGCCATGCACCCAGACGCCCTGTGAGCAAAGGAAGAAAGGAAAAAAAATAGTTGTAAAAGGGCGAAAGGAGACCTGGAACTCAGAGCCGTCTTTCCCATAGGGCTTAGTGGTGCATCGCGCCAGGGCGCTGGCCTCTCAGGGGTGCCCCAGCGAGTGGGGGAGCTGCACGGCTTTGACAGCAGATTCCCTTTCCCTGCATACCCGCCAACCATAAGGCTGGTGGGCGTGCAGCTTCCCTCCCAAGCCTCTGTGGGGATCGCTCTCCTCCCAAGGAGTCTTGGGAGGGAAGCTGCGTACCTGCCAGCCATATGGTTGGTGGGCGTGCAGCTTCCCTCCCAAGCCTCTGTGGGGATCGCTCTCCTGCAGTGGCATGGGAGAAGAGTTGCGCCCCCCGATGGCTGGCAGTGCGCAGCTTCCCCCCTCCCACTATCTGTGGAAATTTGGGGGTGCTGGGTGGATATTTGCACCTCGGCGCCGCATCTGCTAAAGACGGCCCTGCTGGAGCTTATTGCAAAAGATCTGGGGCTCACCCCCTAACAAGGCCCCAGCTTCTCTACTTCAGAAATGATTCTTCATAATTATGCTTCAAAAACACATTCTGACAGGATGCCTAATTGGGTAACCTTATCCCACCTAGCACTGATGTCAGGCTGCTCTCCAAGCAGCTCGGGGCTCTTTATGAAGTAATAGAATTCGTGCAAAACAAGTTGTAACCCTGTTTTTAAGGAGTTATTTCAGATTAAGGTGCCCGCACTGGCTTAAATCTTGGATAATCAGCATATTGCCCCAATTTCACAAGCTTGATGCAGTGGCACAGCAGAGTCTCCCACTGCTCTTACGGGCTGGGGGTAAAGTGTATTTCTAAAAGATTTGATCTCCTGCAGTGAAGCTGAGTATTACATGCTCAATCCTGCATAGCAAGGTGTGGGAGGTAACATGCACAGGTAAACACTGAGTGGGAGAGCAATAAACCCTACAGGCAAAGTCAGATGTGTACAGTGCATGGAAGGGCATGTCACCCAGGCATTCCTGCATGCTAATCCCAAGATGGCAACCAAACCTAGAATGTAATTTTAGCACTGCAGTGTCAGAGCCCAACAGAGAAACGTGTACACTGCAAAAGTCTTTAAAAAGCCACAAGGCAATTTGAAACATGTTTGGCAGGTCTCATTAGATCAAGCGGGCTTCTGAGATTAAAACGAGGGGCTGTTTGATTTGCAACTAACTTTTTGCTTCAGCGGTACTTGTTATGGGATCAAGATGACACATACATTGGACACTCGGGTTGCGAACGTGATCCGTGCGGGATGCACGTTCACAACCAGCAGCATTCACAACTAGCAGTGGCATGTCTGCGCAAGCGCGGGTTGCAATTCAGCGCTTTTGCCCATGCACAAAGCCCGAAACCTGGAAGTAACCCGTTCTGGTACTTCCGTGTTTCGGTGGGTCCATAACCCAAAAAAACACAACCTGAAGCGTCTGTAACCCGAGGTATGACTGTACAACAAAACTGAATGAAATCTTTATTGCTCAAAGCTACAAGCTGTCACAACTGGTCACAATGCGTAAAATACAAATAATTAATTTAAAACTGAACAGCAACAACAGCAAAGCAAACATACAAAAATGCAAGAATCACACCTGGCTAAGTTAAGCACTCCACTTCTTACACTCCCCCCTTTGATACTTGTCTTGGTGCCAAATTTGGGACTGTATGACTTGTAAATTATTGCTTTAAAGATTGCTTTCACCTAGAAAGATATGACTTGGTCAGTTTTGTTTCATTTCTGCTGCATATTTCTATATGGATTCCATATTAAAGATTAGATTCAACTTGGGTATACTGTTAGATCACCCTTAACTTCCTGACAGTAAGAGCTGTTCGACAGTGGAATTTGCTGCCAAGGAGTGTGGTGGAGTCTCCTTCTTTGGAGGTCTTTAAGCAGAGGCTTGACAACCATATGTCAGGAGTGCTCTGATGGTGTTTCCTGCTTGGCAGGGGGTTGGACTCGACGGCCCTTGTGGTCTCTTCCAACTCTATGATTCTATGATTCTAATAAGCACGGTATGGAACCTTGGGGTTATGTTTTCATTTTGCAAGGTGTTTCTTAGGTTAGCCCTAGCATGTAGACTCACCCCTGGCACAAAAAGTATCTTGCATCTTTGTTATGATTAACAGAGCTGGAACTTCATTCATCTTTTCTCCAGTCATCTGGCTTAAGATAAGATGGATGCCTATCCAACATTCCTTGAAAATATCTGGGGAAAGAGGTTGCACAACAGGTGGCTGGGCTGTTCTGGTCCTGGAGCAAGAGTTCTGAAATGTTGACACTGTACCATGGTATGCACTTTGTACGTCATCATTCTTGTGTCAAGGCATGATTTGTCATTGTGCATGGACTGGCCGGAGCACAGCCTGATATATTGCAACAAAAGCATGTAGGGTCAAAATGTTTAGTCTGGACATCATGTGCTAAAGTTGTCTGCTTATACACAATGCAGAGAGAAAGCAGCTGGTTGCAAGAGAGGAACACAGGTTTGGGGAGAACATTGTAAATCTCAGAGCAATTCTTTTAGGAAGGAGGCTGCATGCAGAGGTGGAAGAATTTCCTTCCATGGAAATGTCAAGGAATGCCAGGTACAAATTTGTATAGGCCCAGAGTATCATAGGGGAAGGAGATGGATCAGACAACCCCACCCGACTTTCTGATTCCAGCCAGTGATATTTTTCTAGAAAAAAGAGATGCCAGAACTCACAATGATCGTCTCCCTTGTTTTCTTATAATGGCAATGGCGTCCACCTGAGAGGTGCCAGAACTGAGTTCTGGCGAGTTCCAGCTGAAAAAACACCCAGATTCTAACCCAGAGAATATTAGCTGGCTAAAATCCATGGGAATTAAACTGGTTGTCATTTATTTCTGCCATTGCTTTTAATGGAACATACACATAACATGTTTCCCTTCTTCCGTATTTGACCTTTAATGGCTCCCCAGGCAGTTTATGACAAATGCAAATTTAAAAACAATTTAAAAACAAAAACAATTTGCAATTAAAACAATTCAAGAAGAAAAACCAATAGCCCAACTGTAGAGCAGCAAAAGCAGGCCAATGAAAGCAAAGCATCAGAATATGCAAAACAGCAACAAAATAACATGCTCACACCAGTCTCTGAAGAAACAGCAAAAAAAAAAAAAAAAAAAAAGTATCACACCCTCTCTCCAAACAGAGAGGAAGAAGAGAGGGCATTCCAAAGGTCAGGGGCCATAACAGAGAAAGCTCTGCTCCTTGTTAAAGGCAGTTTAGCATCCACAACTAATGACACGTAGAACAGGCTTCGCTGGCAGAATTGATGTGGCATAGTGGCTAGAATAGCCCTGTTCAGGTGTGCTACTCATAGGACAAAATCTACCATGGGGAGCCTCCTCTACTAGTGGAAGCATCCTGCACAATTCAGAACCCTGATTTTGCAGGACTCCAAATCGTTCAGGAAGCCTGTGGGCCTCCTTTCTGGTGCACTGTTCTAGGTGGCGGTTCAAACTCAAACTGGGAGTTCCAGAACAGCCTGTTAGTTCCAGGCAGGATCTTAGACAACTCCAAGTGACACTTAGGCTGGAGACTCACTGAGAAAACCCAAATCTTGTTTCAGCAAGAGGCAGAAGACAAAGGCTTACAGTAGATTGGGCTACCTCCACCTTTGCTGGGAGAAGAAGAAACTTCTTATAGTTGCCTGCTTTAGTAGCCATTGGTGTTGACAACACAGATGGTTGTGTGGTTCCACTGTGGTTTCTGGGCTGGAGCCCTCAAACTCTGATGACAACAGCAGCACAACCTTCTCAGGTTGGAGAGCTGATGGCAAGATGGCCTCCTTTGGCATTTGGACTTCTGGGGGAGTAAGGTTGTCTGGGGTTAGTACCAAGGGTAATTCCTTCCCCCGCACCATTACCTCATGACGTCATCCACAAAGATGGGGAGACTGACCCTGGAGCCAGAATAGGCAATAATTCATATAGACGATCAGTCATATCCTACCCCACCCCACAACTAATCACAGTGCAGGTGAGCTCTTTAGATTGCAAAATATCTTTCTCCTTCTATAGACTGCATGGCGTACTGTCACACCGTTTGCACTCTATACGTGCCAGAAGAGTAGCAGAACTAGAAATCAACATGGTGCCGTCTGGCAGAAAGACCCATCAGCCTCCTTCACCAACAGGAACAGCTTCAAGTCATAAAGCAGGGCGTCCATGTGAAAGCCGGCACTTGTGCCCTGATGTTTAATTTTACAGCCTTGGAATACATTTTGCAGCTTTACTCATGCATGTGCAGCTTAACTGGTCGTGCCAGTACAAGGAACCTTTTCTGAGGGGCCGTTGCCAGCCATGCTTAGTGGACAATAATCACATAACAACTGAGTCACTGGGTAGGCTCCACCCTGGCTATTTGTGCCATGCCGCAAGCCGAGTGTCACAAAATACTCAGCTTCGACTCAGTTCACTTCCTCCTGTGACTTTTTTGGAATGATGCACACACTTTTACTGCTTGCTAATTGCTCTCGCCTTTTCCCAGAATGGCTTTGGGTGTGAGCAAAACAATTAAATCCCCAAGGAGCAGGGGAAAGCACTTGAGGATCTGGGTTAGAGGTAAGGCACTGACTCACGGACACCAGGGTCAGCTGTCACAAATTGCAACGTTTGGCTTTGTGGTCTATGGCAGGGCTCTCTTAGTTTTGTTTCTCAGGCAAGCGATACAAATAGGAAGGTGTGTGTAGGTTACAGTAAATGCCTGAACTTGGGGAAAGTAGAACACTTGCTTTGTGTGCAGACAGTTCCAGTTTCAATCTCTGGTATCTCCAGTTAAGAAAGAATCTCAGGTAGCCAGTGATATGAAAGGCCTTGGAGAGGTTCTGTCAGTTAGAGTAAGCACTACTAAGCTAGACAGATGAATAGTCTGACATGATATAATGCAGCTATGTTCTTAAGATGGGTGGTTTGAATATATATATGTGATGGGAATTGGGGGTTGCTCGTGCGTAAGTTGCCGCCACTCTCAGCGAGGTTGCCTGGATAAACCTTTCCCTGGCTGGACAGTCCTGATTCCGCGTCTGTCTCAGTCACTGGCAGAATCCGTCAGTGGGCGTTTCCTGAACTTCTTCCAACATAAAAGTTCCTTGACGGATAGTCTCCGCCTAGCCTCCCTGTGCGGAAGTCTTCTGCGCAGGGTGGGTGTGGGCAGTGGAGGACCCGTACTCTCCTCGCTAGTCTCTGGTGAAGAGTCCTGGAGCCAACTCTCCGAAGCCCGCCTCTGCCCGCCTTTCTCCCTGGTGTCACGCTGATTTCCTTCCCCGGTCGCTGAGTCCCCTCCTTTCCTGCTGGGACCTTCTCCGGCATCGCTTGGGAGCCCTTCCTCCACTCCTGGCTGCGATGGCAGTTCCCTGACAATATATATATATATATATATATAATATGTATGTATGTATGTATGTATGTATGTATTTTGGTAAAGAGTATTTCATCCACTTTTTATCACATTTTCAAAAATTTCACAAGTAATAAAACCTCAGCACAGTTTACAAAAAGAATTTTTTTTCTATACATCCAAATGTGTTCACATCCAAAACAAGAATCCAGATATTTCCAGCATTTACCATTAAATCTCAAGACCAACCAATTGCCTTTGGAAAACCACCAGAGCTCATCCTTTGGTGTATCTGTCTGAAACAAGTTTCCTTATGTTAATAGGAAGGCTAAACAGACGGCCTGCTTGCTGCCTGGTGTGGCCACGGTGAACTTCCTTAGCCCTCATCTCACCACACTGGCCCATAAAACAGTGGGGGAAGCAGCCACATATATGGTAGCCCACACTCATCGTGCCATGGCACCATCATGAGAGTGTTGCCACCGAACTGGGACCTGGCCCAAGTTTTCAGTGCCTTAGTTCTGGCAAAAGTAAGCCAGTTGCGGGTCCAACTTCCTCCCTGATGAAAATTCTAGTCTGGTCATTGCTTGAAGGCAGTGCTATTTTTTTTTGGAAAAAGAACCATGAACACTTCCCTCCTTCTCTTAGAATGGCAATGGCACCCACCTGAGAGGTCCCAGAACTGATTTCCTATGAGTTCCCACTAAAAAAAAGCCCTGCTTGAAGGACATGATTTTCAAATTCTGAATGTTCATGTATAACACAGAAGTATCTTTGGGGGTTTTTTTGTTTTGTTTTGTATTGTATTGAATTTTGTGTTTTGTATTTTGTTTCGCTATTATCGGTTTTGGCATAGCTCCATGCATGATAGCATATGGGAATGGCACATGCTATTCTTCTTACATCTATTATATATTTTGAGGAGTTGTTTGCTTGTTCGCTGTGCATCTGGAGACCTCTCAAGATAGTGTAACCAAATTTTGTGTGGTGGTTATTGAGAACAAGGAGCAGATTTCCACCTACTTTTTGATACATTTGGGGGCTATTCTGAATCAAGATGTTGGGCTGACCTTTCAAAACTGTCCTGATTTTAAAATTGATTGTGTGTGTGTTTTAGAATTCCTGAGTAACGTTGTGGATGAGGCTGTTAGTATTATTGTATGTTTTCAGACTATTGAGAAACATGGTCACATCATGAGATGGGACTTTTCCAGCTATAAACCTATCTATCCATTTCCACATCAGAGGTTGCCAGCATTTGATAACATAAATATTTGCTTTTAATCTCTTTGCTGTTCACATCAAGCCAAAGGGCACGTTCCCAGATGGAAATGCGAGGGTTTGCCTGGACTCAATTTCTGTGGATATTTAGCAGGGCCTCTCGAGAGACGTTCCATCTCCTTGCTATTCCTGCACCCTGGTTTCATGAGCATATTACTCTAAGCATATTTGAACATGCTGCAAAAGACACGGAAGATTTGCAACCTGACCATTAGGCTGTGGGTGCAGGCAGGCTGAGATACCGGGACAAAAGTGAATTTGCTGACAGAAGTGAGAATGGGAGGCAGGGGAGCTGTCAAAAGCATGAAGTGCTGTTCAGAACTGGCTCATTGCTCCTATCTTCTTGTTGAGAACATGATCTTTGTTGTGTAAGAAAGCAAGCAAGCTTAAACATGAGCATTAAGCACACACCAGAATGTAGGGAGATGGACAGAGGGAAATGGTTGAGCACTCAGAGCTAGGTGGCTTCTGACTCATTTAAACACGCACATACCATACCACTGATAATCCCTGGGCTCTGATGTCCCTGCAGGGAGACCAGTTGTGAAATCGAAAGATGTTATATTGTAGCTCTTAAAAAGCTGCAAAAAGGTGACCAGGTGCTCAACTATCATTATGGAACGAATCATCTTTATTTAGCTTTCCCTGCCAACTGCTTCACCCCCAGGGAAATGAAACTTTGCAAAGCTGCTAACTATTTTCTTCTTATCAAGGAAATAAAATGCAATGGGTTTCTTGGAGACATTACCTCTAAGGCACAGGCATTACCCAGAGATTCAGCTTATGCGCTTGGTTGCAGCCTGGAGTGCACCACTTCTCCAAATGGAACCCAGCATTTGTCCTCGCTAGGGATGGGCAAATTTATCCATTTTGGTTTGTTTGTCTCATTTTCCCAGTTCAATTCTCCACATGCCACATCAACTTGCAATTTTTAAAAAAGTCATAATTTTAGTGTGAATTTCTCCTAATATGCACAATTTGGTGTGCAGTTTTGCTTAGCACCACCATTTTTGGGGCAAGCATTTCCCATGGATATAATGCATTTTTGTATGTTATTTTCAGTAACATACACAATCTCATGCACACTTTCCCCAAATACACATATTTTTGGACACCTTTCTTGGCTGGAGGACTGCCCTGCAAAATTCAGAAAACTGCAAATTTCAGAGGACGGTTGGTGTTTTGGTTCATGTCTTCTTTTGAGCAGTGTGGATTAGGTAGGTTCACCTTTAGATGTGAATTGAACCAAATTCCCCCACCCCTTGTCCTCACTAGTAAGATGCCCTATTCTGGGGTAGAGGGTGGAGTTCCCAAGAAGAAGAATTTCCAACTTGCTCATGTTCCGTCTTTGTTGACACTGGAGTCTAGATGTGTGTTGGATCTTCCCATCTTCCCATGTTGCAAGAGGCAGAGAAATGGCACACACTTGTCCCTGCTGCCTTTATCTGGGATCTGTGTGACACCTGGAGAGGCAGGCCAAAGGTTGCCACCGCTTGAGCTGGGTGTTGACTTGCGCTCACCAGGGAGTTTCCTTTCCTCTGGAAACCTCCCTGCATTTAAAACAGTGAAGTTGGCCATTCCTGAAAGACAGGGTTTGCCTAGCGAGTCTGAAGCGGTTGTGCTGGAGTGGGCAGGCTCATTTGCAAATCTGTCTTTGTAAGGAATAGCCTTCCAAGCCATTTCCTCCACCCTGTGGGCTTTCCCAAACCGTATCCGAGGCAATCTAGCATCACGTTCGCAACTCCTCTTTCCCTAGAAAATGAGGCGGAGCTGATTGTATGAGGAATCCCACAATCTCAGAGATCAAGCAAATGATTATTTCTGAGCTACAAGTGAAAACCAAACAAACACGTCAGCAGCAAGAGTGTCCTCAGGGTGGAAGCTGGAAGCTCTGAAACTGCTGAGGATTGCGGCCAGTGGATGCACAGCAGCTTCCCACTGCCCTGAGGTCAGCTCTGAATTTCTTTAAACAGTTGCTTAATAAAACAGAATGTTAAAAGTCACATGAATTCAGGCTTACAGAGCAACCCTGGCCCTGATCTATGCTGCTGATGGAGGGGGGCCTTTGGAGGAGGGGACCTCTTCATTGTAACCACCAAAAGTCAGATCAAGTGTACACTACTGATGTGCAAGGCCCTGGTGCAGGTTGGACCCGATCAGCTGGATCCAGTTCCTGGAGAGGGATCCAGTCTGGGCCAGCCTGGAAATGCCCCAGCACCACCAATTTTCTGCCTCCTGGCTGGCAGGAAGCAACAGGACTGTGTATCCCACAGAGAATCCATTGCTCCACTCCTCAGCCCCAGATAAGACTTCTTTGTTAGTCTCTTTGTAACGCTACTTGGAAAGAGCACTTTCAAACTGGCTGGCAGTTCAGTTCTTGATAGCAATTCAATGTGCTGATGTTAATCTCCAACGTCTTGCCCAGCTTGGGTGCAGAGCACTTTATGGACTCGTGCACGTCCTCCCATATAGGTTTTCCGCCTCCCACCCCCACCCCCGCTCCCCAGGTTATCTAATATGGACTTGCACCAAACTCCATCATAACGCAGGAACGAACCACCAGCAGTGATGTGCTCTGAGTGATGGGGAACTGCATTGATCAGCTGCTGCCCCGGAACGGTGGCGACTGTGGGATGGTTGCCATGTGCCAGGGAAGCCACAGTGCTGCTTTTCTGGTTCATTTTGGAGTGTGAATAGAAGCAGAAGCCACTGGCCATGTGGGGCGGGGCGGCCATGCTAGCTTCCCAGCAGGTGGATCGCTTTTGCTCACAGGGAGGGAGAGGGAGAGGCGGTTGGGGAGCTCAGCACCATGGGGCCAATCTGATGCTCCTGCTGGCGCCTTTGCACTGCACCGCCCTCGCCGCTGCCTCAAGCTTCAAATGATGGCAAGTTAGCAATCATGCCCCCTTCCTCCCTGCCACCAACACCCCCTCCTTGCTCTTTTGATTTGGTCCTTCTCTTTCATTCTGTCCTCTCTTGCTCTATTTAGATGTCTCGTTTTCATTCCAGATTTTAAGTCATGCTCTTTGTGGCAGTCAATCTCCATAACAATAAGGCAATTCTGAATCCTCTATTCTTCTCCCTGACATTTCCCTCCTCTTATCAGTCCCAGTAGTGGCATTTGCACATAACCTGCTATAAATATTTCTGGTTTTAACTCCCATGACAATTTTCCTGGCTTCAGAATAATTCACTCACGTACAAATGGAATCAGTATTATTCTCTCCCCGCATCACTTCCAACCTTCTCCCCCTCCTCTCGTTCTTCCTGTTGCTGGTTTCCTACCTTATGCCTCAGGCTTCCTTCAAGTGTTACTTCCAATAAAGATAGGAGTATTTGCTATGGGCTAAGCTTAGACATTTACTTAACAGTATGCAACTACGTAGCTTGCTTTCCCTAAAACAATTACAGGTGCAGGTTAGCCTCATTCCTACCAGAAAAGGCAGTGTATAGGGAGGGGTGGCTTTTCTCTTCACTCCCCACCAGGATCAGAAACCAGGCCCCCTCCCCATACAGCTAGGAGTGAGGAGAAGAGAATATCTGTTCCGAACATTGTGGGGAAATGAAGAGATAAGTTCCTGTCCCCATCCACAATCATTGCAGTGACAATCAAGCTCCCACACACATGCAGTTTGAGGAGAAACAAGATACATAACCATATGCTATGTATTAAGCAAATAGCTGCTTTTTTGGCCCTCATAAAGTCTCCCCCCACTGTTTAAGAATGTGAGAAGTGTTTCAGGATGCTGTCAGATTGATTGGTTTGTGTGCCCCTCACTCTTTCCTGCCGTCTTTTTCACTCCTGATGTTTCTTAAATTTTGCTTTCATATGTTTGTTTCTGAATCTGTTTCCTACCCCTGTTCCCAATCCTTCTCCTTTCCTTCTCCCTTCAGATATTCATTCTTGAAACCACTTATTTTCCCTCTGGGACAGATGACACCTGTTGTTCAGTTACTACAAACCACCCACAAGCAAATAGGGACCACTGACTCTGCAGGCCTCTTATCCTGAGGTGCACACTGCAGTGCACTGTTTGCAGACTGTGCCCAGGGGATGGAGCCACATGTTTCATACTGTCCAACATTGGCTAGAGAAAACAGGGATCCCATAAGAAGATGAGTCCTGCTGGCTCAGCTCAACGGCCCATCTAGTTTGGCATTCTGTGGGAAGTTCACAAGCGGGACCTGAGGGCAAGAACATTCTCTCAGCAACGGGTGTTCAGAATTAAAAGTCTGCTGCTTTCTAGGGGTATACTGTCTGAGAGAAAGAGAGAGAGAGAAAACATCTGAAATATTAAATTATGAATACACATTTCCCTATACAGTAGTACCTCGGGTTACATACGCTTCAGGTTACATACGCTTCAGGTTACAGACTCCGCTAACCCAGAAATAGTACCTTGGGTTAAGAACTTTGCTTCAGGATGAGAACAGAAATCGTGCTCCGGCAGCGTGGCAGCAGCAGCAGGCCCCATTAGCTAAAAGTGGTGCTTCAGGTTAAGAACAGTTTCAGGTTAAGAATGGACCTCCGGAAATAATTAAGTACAGTCATACCTTGGTTCTTGAATGCCTTGGTACTTGTATGTTTTAGCTCCTGAACTCCGAAAACCTGGAAGTGTTCCAGTTTTCGAACATTTTTTTGAAGCCAAACATCTGATGCGGCTTCTGATTGAGTGCAGGAAGCTCCTACAGCCAAAAGGAAGCCATACCTTGGTTTTTGAACATTTTCAGAAGTTGAACGGACTTCCAGAATGGATTATGTTCAAGAACCAAGGTACAACTGTAATCCATTACGCCATGCACATGTTGAAGTTTTGTCTTTCTCTCAGACTTCTCCAATCTGATGTTCACTTTTCCTGCTCACAGTGTTTCCAAGGACCTTCTCTGGCCTCTTCTCCTTGACCTTTGGTGTGTCTGTACACATGAACATTTGAACCTGTACCTTATATGCATGTTCACAGAGCTATTACTTTGGGTGAACTTTGCTAGAGGTGATCATGCACCGCAGATGTTGTTGCAGTGGGCACAATTACTTTGCTTACTTTGGGGGAGATTATCCAAAGTGAATGAACGTCAATCCAAATGGAGAAGAAACATTCCTTTTTATTGACCGGCTGGCGGTTTGAGGCTTGAAATACAAAACCCTGAGATAGTTACAAAAGACCATAAAGCTTGAACCAGTTTGTATTACAGAGATAGAGACAGGCAGAGATATTGCCTTATATGGAGTGAAGGCGGCCATTGGGGAATCAAGCCAAATACAATGAAAGACTAAATACGCTGGCTAGAAAGCTTGAATGAAGATGACAGGGCTTTGGACAAACGCGAGAGTTTAGGGAACGTGAGATTAGGGAAATAAGACATGTGAAGAGAGGGAAGGTTCCCAAGGTTGCTAATCATATCCTGTCCTGGGGAAGGGAGCATCACAAATAGAAGCAGCCTGCTTGGCAGTGACTTGCAGGTGCAGGGTTATGGCTGGACCCAGAGATTCTCTGGAGGTGATACAAAAGAGGGTGGGTGGTCCTTTTATTTTTAACATTTTTAAATTCATTTTCACTTTTAACATTTATCGTCATACCTAAATGATAATCATTTTACAAATAGGATTCTCAGAATCCCCAAACTTCCCATCACCCCTCCATGGTTTCCCCAGATATTCTTTTCAAGGCAGCCCTGTTCAGGGAAGTTTTTAATCTGTGATATTTTAGTGTATTTTTTGTTTCTATGGAAGCCGCCCAGAGTGGCTGGGGAAACCCAGCCAGATGGGCGGAGTACAAATAATAAATTATTATTATTATTATTATTATTATTATTATTATTATTATTATTAAACTGCATCGTATCATATTCTCCATATATTCTTAAAACTCAATTTTTTTTTATCATTGCAAGTGTTTTCAAAATCCTGCTAATGTTTTCAGTTGTTTACAGTGTTCTTTCAAGTAACTTTAAAAAAATCCCACATTCTTTATTAAATTTATTGCCCTCTTGATCTCTGATTTTCCCGATCATTTTTGCCAAGTCAGCATAGTCCATCATCTTTATCTGCCATTCTCCTTTTATAGGTAAATTGTCCTTCCATCTTTGGGCAAGCAGCATCCGTGCAGCTGTTGTAGCATACATAAATAGTCTCTTCTGATCCATAGATATTTCTAGACCTAAAATTCTTAGGAAGAAAACTTCAGGGTTGTTTTTTTTTTATGAAAGTACCGCGTATTTTTCCATGTATAAGACTAGGTTTCCCCCTTAAAAAATAATGTCAAAAATTTGGGGGCATCTTATACACGGATACATCTTCCCCCATTTTCTTAAATCGGAGCCCCCCAAAATAGTCTTATACACGGGGGCGTCTTATAGACGGAAAAATACGGTAATATAAAACATTTTTTTCAACTCATTATAAATCATTTCCCAATATACCTTTGCTTTTTTACATGTCCACCACATGTGGTAAAATGTGCCTTCTTTCTCTTTACACCTCCAACATGTATCTGTAGCAGTTCTATACATTTTACGGTGGTCAGTCCTTTTACTAGCAGGGACAGCTAGCTGCTTCTGCCTTCTGAAAGGATACTAGCAGGGTTCAGCCACAATGGGGTAGATATGCCTTTGTGGCTAGCACTTGAGCCAACATTCGAATCCGCCCTGGGCTTCTCAGGCCGCTCCCCCAAATAAGGGGGAAAGCACTTTTTGGGTGGGGATGACACTGGCCTGTGCTTCCCACAAAGATCCTGACTAATTTCGAGAAAGAAATTCCAGATGTGGCTGAGGAGCAAGGGGACAGGGAGAGGAGGTGAGGCTAAAGGATCTAGCTAAGCAGAAGAAGGTGATTTGCATGCCAAGACCCCGTGTCCCCAGAGCTCCCTAGGGAAAATGAATAACCACACAGGATTTTGGGTTGGGAGCTTGAATATGGCCACAGCATTTTGGGTTGGGAGCTTGAATATGGCCACAACTTTATTGGTTACAGTAGAGAATGGTTTGGCGTAGGCATTGGGCAAAGCCATTGCTGTTCCACTTCAGCCCATCTGCTGGAAGTACATCTAAGGGTAAACCACAACCGTGGGGTGATGCCTTATGACTTACATCAAATAGGGGTACCCTCCGCAGGGTCCCCATTGGAGGAATAGTATGGTCCTAGCCCCTGCCTGAGTGTCAAACAGAAACCACTCCTTCTGGATCGGTTTACCAGGATATCTTTTTTCCAAGGAGGGGCAGGCAGAGGCTACAACCTCCCCTCTACCAAAGATCTAGGTTTACCCAATTCCTAACCGCCTTACAAAGTTGTGACGATTGCTATGAGCTAGGCGAAAACCAGATGGCTGGTGCCAATTTGCTAAATGGAAAAATTCCTGCCTGTCCCCAAATACGGCAACCAACTCTATCCATAGCAAGGTCAGAGCACAAGTAAAAACTAACAAATTGGGAGAGGGTGGATGGGAGAGCCGATTAAAAAGGCAGGGAAGTCTGCTGGGCAGGGCACAATTTAACGATGCCTGGGAGTGGGCCAAAGCATACCCACTGGTTGATTGGGCCCACTGCCGGGGACACGCCTGAGCAAGAGCTGCTGGCATTGGCCAATAGCTGCCAGCCCGGGCGATCTGGTCTGCTATTTGTTGGACTACTTGTGGGTCCCGGCCTGGCTGCAACACCGCCCACCAATGAGGGTGAGAGGAATTGCTGTCATCCATGAGGTTGGAACAGGCTTCAAGAAGAGCAGTGTGGAACAGCCTCCTGATGTATTCCAAAACGAATGAAGTGAAGACATCTCCGAGGCAGAAGACTAGAGAGAATTCTTTGGTATGGAACACTGTGATAAGGAAAGAGTGAGCCGCCTGGGACATCCAAAAGGCTGAGCAAAGTGAGGACTAAGAATTGCCTAGTTGTATGAAGGAGATTTTCTGATAACTGTTATCTCTAACTCAAAGGATGGTCTTATTAAGGAGAGGGCTCAACATCCTTTCAAATACGGAGTTGCTACAGAAATATCAACACATAGTGGCAGAATTGGTCATGAGAAGCCAGTGAGAAAGGCCGAGTTGTTTCCCAGGGTATGTAAATTTAGACTTAATCCAACTACTAATGTAAGGTGCTTGCGGGAAACAGCTTTATTGTTAGCGTCCAGAATTAATTATTGCTACATCCGCATATCTACTTGTATTAAGTATGACAAAGGTTTCAGAGACTAATTAAGTTCCCACACACAAGATCCCTTATGCATATCAATGTTTACATGGAAATTCCCCTGTATAGCAGTTATTATGCAGAGGGCATTGGGCAGAAACCACTACAATTTCCCCAGTGGAGTAATACTTAGCTGTACCACTGCTGCTTTCCCCAAGTACTTGAAATGGCACCATGCTAATTGTTCAAAACAAAGCCAAAACAGACACACAGACTTGGGGCACGTGCAGAGTTCATTTGAACCGAGCTTCTCAGTAACACTACCTGCTGCTTCATCAATTCCTAGCCCATCTTGAGCTTTTGAGACTACCCTCTCTTGGCTTTTCCTCCTATCTCTTTGACCATTCTCTAACAATTTCCTCATATGTTCCACTGGGAACGCTCCCAAGCTTTTCATCTATATGCTGGGCTGGATTCAGCGTAGAGTTGTGCTAGAGGAAACCTGCATGACAGGCCCCGCTAGTGCAATGGGGCTTCCCCTGCTCTGCTCCCCTGCGCCCTCATTGGGGGTCGGGAGAAACTGACCCTCATGCAGCATGCAAGGAGAGAAGAGGGGAGATCATTTGTTCAGTCAATATGAAATACTTGTACTGATGGAGCAATCTCCTTAGCGCTACTTTGAATTCCACCCACTGTCTCCAGGCAATTTTTCTTGTTCATGGCTTCCACCATCACTTTTATGCCACTTATTCACTCACAGGTCAGCATCTGACCACATCTACCATGCAAGGCCACACATCCATCTCCCTCCCCGCTGCCTCTTCTGATCCCTCCCCGAGGCTGTCCTGCCAACATTTATGCTGATCATAGCAAGGACATCTGCTCTCTCCACCCAAGCCCCTCTCTCCTGCTCTGTTCTGTTGATTCATTTGGACTAGTGGGACCCAGAGGCCTTGCAGGTCTTCAGCGCCCTGATTTAGCATGCCCAACACTTGCAAACACCTCTGTCTGGAAGCAGCTGAAGTGATACTAAAATAGACACCGCTCTTCTTAGTCACTGCTCCTCTTAGAAACAAATATAGTTGAAGGGGGCGAATGCATTCCTTTCTTTCTCGCAGTGATCTCTCTTCTCTGGCCTTGTCAGTTTTGTTCTTCTCAGAGAAGTACCTGTAGCCATTTCACGCAAGTTGTTCTCCTGCTGTCTTTTAAAAAGAGCGTTGGAATGTGCGTTTCCAATCTCATGTGCACAGTTTCTGTGGGCTGCAGGCAATTCATTGGATCCAGTGGAAGAATACCGAGTTTGGGGGCATTGCTCACCTGTATGTACCAGCACTAGGATCCAGCAAAGCATGAGTACAATGCGGACATTGCCTGGTTGAGGTGCACTGGGGCAAGCCTATGGCAATTTGTTGTAGGCAGACTTTAGGGACGGTGGGTGGGAAGGAACATGGGGAGGGAAGAGGTACACTGGGACATAGGGTGCTGCTTTATACTGAGACCATTAGCCCATCTAGCTCAGTATTGTCTGCACTGACTGGCAGAGGCTTTCCAGGGTTTCAGACAGGGGACAATTCCAGTCCCGACCTGGAGGTGTCAGGGATTGAACGTGGGACCTTCTACAGGAAAGCAAGATGCTCTGCCACTGATTTTGCTTTGGGTATAGAAAGTCCCCAGCTTGTTCTTTGGCATCTCCTTTTGAAATAGTCATAAGGGAGCAGGGAAGAGGAGCGATCTCTGCTTGGAGAGTTATAGCCAGTTAGAGAAAGGTAAAAAGGTAAAGGGACCCCTGACCATTAGGTCCAGTCGTGACCGACTCTGGGGTTGCGGCGCTCATCTCGCTTTATTGGCTGAGGGAGCCGGTGTACGGCTTCCAGGTCATGTGGCCAGCATGACAAAGCTGCTTTTGGAGAACCAGAGCAGCGCACGGAAACGCCGTTTGCCTTCCTACCGGAGCGGTACCTATTTATCTACTTGCACTTTGAGGTGCTTTCGAACTGCTAGGTGGGCAGGAGCAGGGACCGAGCAACGGGAACTCACCTCGTCGCAGGGATTCGACCTACCGACCTTCTGATCGGCAAGCCCTAGGCTCTGTGATTTAACCCACAGCGCCACCTGCGTCCCTTAGAGCAAGGTAGGCAATGCCTATCTAGATAAACCACAGTTTGCTTGGGTATCAAGCAGCTTCTTTATCCCAGAAGCAGGAGACAGGCGATCTGGCTTTGTTTGCTAGGGCAAATAAATAATGACCCAGACCCTTCAATGCTCTTTGCACATGTGATAAGGACATAGTCTTGAAGAACAGCTAGCAGGTTCTGCACGAGCAGCTTTTCTGAGCTTCTGCAAGAGGAGACCGAGAGGCAATTCACACTTTACAGAGGCTGGCATGTTTGTCATATTAACACCATTCCTCCTGTGGGAAATGCATAAAGAATGAAGAGGAGACAAGCACTGCCAACCAGTTGAAATATGCAGTGGAGGGGCAGGAAGAGTTGCAACTCCTTAAGATGTGTCTGCAGCAGATTTCCCTTTGTACGTTAGGTGAGCCTGGTGCCTGTCTGCTTGCAGCGGACTCACCGCTGCCATTCTGCTCTTATGAATGAGTTACACAAACTCCCAGCACACACAAAACTCCCCTAGACAAATGAGACCTGTAAGAAAATGTTGCAGTGTATGTAGTACTCCTGGTCCGGTTTTCAGGGTACTCCATCCCTTTCTTTCCTGCTCCCCATGAATTTAACTCCCTCCCAAAGGAAACTCAGTGCTCTGTGGCTACTGAGCATGCTCAGTCCTCATTAGGCTGTTTCCAGTTCCTCACCCACCACTTAGATTTTTTTTAAAAAAAGTCCGCCCCCCCCCCGCCCCGGTACTTCTGGAAAACCTGGGTTCCAGGAATCTCATCTATACTTTCCTTTAGTATGTTGGTGTTTCTGTTTTGGTTACATATGGATCAATACTCAGAGAATGAGTTCGCCATCACTATATAGGATTAGGCTCGAGTTTTACATGGCCAGTGGGATTTTAACATGATATTTAATACACAAAACCCTCCCCCCGCCCAGAGTCTGGAATAGACTCCCAGGGACTCCACACAGTATGATTTATCTGAATGTATGGATCAACCAGGCACAGCTCTATAAACAAGTAATAAAACCAGATGCTGAGTGTGATTAGGTGCTTCTGTGGATAGCTAAGCATGAAAAGGTGGAAAATGACTGCCCATGAATTTTCATGTGTGTTTTTGGGCGATGGCACGACCACACTCATGGTTTCATGGAAGGTTGGGTCCTTTTCCCATTTCACCTGCTTTTTCAAAGTTACCTATCCGAAAGGTTCTTACGCAAAACTCTCAAAGCCTTTCCCAAGCTGTAACTGATTCCTTCCCTTTGTCTCGACATGCAGTAGAGTCATAGCATCGCAGAGATTTCTATAGCAACCGCACGTGCCCTGCTGCAGGAATGTCAGGTTGTGGCAGACCTGCTGTAAGCACCATCAGGGAAGTGTGATTTCTGTTGCAATGGCTCAGATGCTTGCGGACGGAGCTATCTGCACAGATTCCAGAGGGGTGGTGTCTTTCATAGGATGCAAAGGGCAAAGCACTCACCTACCTTGTATGTGTCTTCTTCTTATCTATGGGTTGGTTTGATTTAGCCTCCTTTGCCACAGAGCAAGAACTCTTGATACATTCCAAGAATTCGACAGCAAAAGTACTTCAATCAGAAGTATTCACACATCCCTAAAGTACCTCTGCAATGACAACCAGTCTGAATGGATTCTTAGGTGCCCGGATGTCATGGGCTGGCTGGATGCAGAAGAGTGGTGCAGCCAGGGAACCCCCAAGGAAACCCCCAGGGGAAGAAGACTCAGAGCCAGGGGAGTGATGGTGGGATGACGACAAGTGGTTGGGATGACCTCCAGAAGAGGCTGATTGGATGGAAGCAACGGCAGAACAGTTACTTGTACAGAGGTGCAACAGCTAGACTCTTCTGGAGTGCTGAATTGTTTAAGTGTAGATTTCTTATCAGAACGTTCCCACTCCGGACTTGTAGGGCAGCAGCAGGATGCCCTGGCACAGAGTATTGGAATTACGGAGCTAGAGAAATGCCCAGCTAATCCAGGTTCACTGCACATGATTACTGTCTAATGCCCACTTGATCGCCGGAGGAAATTCTAAGCAGATGTGTTAAGCCAAGCTAAAGAATGAGAGGCACAGCAGGAAACTGTGGCTCCTCGACTCCAGTGTGAAGACACTGCTAGAATTATCCCACAGGACGTGCAGTTAGGGAAGATCCCCCATCCTCTTCTTTTTGCTCTGCAGCCTCTCTGTGTTTTTGTGTTTTCCATACAGCACCTGGGTAACACTCCCTGACTCATGCGGCTTCCTATTTTTTTATTTATGTAAAAAACACACACACATAAAACCCCCACGCAAACCCCAGAAGCAATCTGAGCGAGAAGACGGGCTTAGTTGTGAGTGCCTGTTTCACAGGTATCAGATGTTTCTCAGGGTTCCATTTCATTTTGGCTTGGATGACAGACTGTGGGATTCCCTCCCCTCCAAATTGCTCCCTGCTGCATTGTGTTTCAGGAATAGCAATACGCAGAGAGCAGGAAAACAAAACTCGAGAGCTGGAGTTCTAGCTTTTGTCTGCTTTGCGGGATATGCAGGAGTGGAACTTGCCCCGAATTTTCTCTGTAATGTTGCAGTAGCTTTCGGGATTGGCTGCTGGTGCAACATCCTGTGTGGAGTGGGTAGAAATTTTGTGCTGTTTCATTCTTGTTGTCATTAATTAATTAATTAATTAATTAATTAATTAAATCTGTTTTAGCTTTTCTTTGTATGAACATGCTTAGTAGCATTATGTATTTCTATTGGTTTTTATTATTATTATTAAATTGTATTTCATTATTGTAAATCCTTCTAGGATGCCTCTGGCGGAGAAGCAATATAGCAATAGAAATATAAGAAATCGTGGCCTCGTCCCATTTGTCCTGCTGCTTCCCCCTGAGAAAACCCACTGTTTGCCGCTGAATCGAAAACAAATGTCAAATGGGTTTGCTGCAGATTGATGTTCTGATTCCGTGGTAAACAGAGGGTTTTCCCGGGGAAAGCAGTGGGGCAAACGAAAAGCCGCTCAGACTCCACGGGCGACAAGCGGAAGTATGAATGTGTATGGACTAGATGGCCCTTAGCCTGATCCAACAGGCTCTTCTTATGTTCTTTTTCATGGCAGCTATGAAGAAATGATTCAGCAGTTGATTAGAGAAAATGGCTGCTGGCTGAACTAGCCTGCCCCCTTTTTCAACTGAAGGTTGCAGATGGTGCCATGAGCAGAGTAGGAGAGGATTTTGACCCACGGTAGAGGGTCTCTACCTTTGAAGAAGGCTCTCTTCAAATTTATTTTCTCTTCCTTCTCATGGCCTCTCTGGAACAAAGGATGCTAGCAATGATCAAGTCAGGAAAGTGACATATTTTGTGGTGATTGCTAATTTGCTTCTAGGCATAATTCAGTGTGTTGGTCATTTGCCTTAAAGCCACAAATGGCTTAGGTCCAGGATGCCATAGGGCTTTCCTCACTGTTCCCCATTATCAGGAGAAGAGACGCCAGGTTGTCCCCAAGACTGAGGGGGTCCGGTGTGTGTCACACGTGTGTGATGTCACATGTACACATCATCGTGTCCTCTGGAGGAGCCGGCTGATGAAGCTGTGCTATGTGTGTGACACTGCATGCGCCAGGCCCCCTCTACATTGAGGGGACCCGACTCCTTTCCAACAAATACTGAGGGGGCCAAAGACCTGCCAGCCCCCTAGAGCTGCCATGCCTGATCAGGAGAGGCCACCTGATGGCAACAAGAGACAGGGTCTTCTCTGTGGCTGCACTGATATTGTCAAACACTTTGCCTTTGTGAAGCACAACCAGATAACCAAGACACTTTTATCCTTGCAGGCTTTTACCTGCCTTTGCAGCTGCTTTTGTGTTTTATCTGTGGTTTGTATTTTGTAACTTTATATGCATGAACCTTTTATTTTATTTTTTTAAAAGATATTTATTGAGTTTTTCCACCTTATACATTAAAAAATCAAAAAGAAAAAAACAAAAAAGTTAAAAACACATAAAGTTTACAATCCTTATTTTCAATAACATATTTCCCTGACTTCCCCACACCTCCCCTTCTTATATTCCAATTCAAATTGTTAATTCAACAAGTTCTTGTCCCCAATTTTTGACCTTTTTATATTTAATTCATTTTTTTAAAAAAACCAATTTTAACTTATAAACATCAGTATTTAAACATCAGTACTCATTCTTAAAACTTTTTTCTAAAGTCGACCCAAATTCCCTTCCATGAATTCCCCAATTTTCATACTAATAACAAAACAAAATAAAAAAAACAGATTATAATTCTGCACCCTTTGGATTCCCAAACCCCACCCCACCCTTTCCCGGTTTCAATCCCCCCAAAAAGTCCATCAGTCTTAGTCTACTATCAGCCTGGAGACCTCACGTCCGAGGCTCTTAATTCTCTCTCAATTCCTCTCTGCCAGTTTTTTTGGTAGTCCTTAATATTAAACACCAGATTTCGGAGAAGCTCTGTCCCGATAGGGTCCATATTTCTTCCAGCCAGACCTCCATACTTAAAAGTGGGGCCTGAATCTTGTTTCTTACTCCTTTTAAGTCCAAATGTCCCAAAAGCTCCAACTTTCACCTTAATCAAATTTGTAATCCATAGGTCTTCAGATCTCCACATAAGGAGATCTCTCCATTCTTCAATCTTCAATTCAAAACAGTTTTTCATCATCCAGTACTTATTTTCCTTTGTAGCCATCATGTCAGGCCTCTGGCTCTCCTTTGTCATCTGCAACATTACATCTCCTCCTTCCTTTTCCTCAGAAACAACATATATCTCTTTCTCCACACTCTCAAATCTTTCAAGTTTCTCTTCTTGTCCAGCTGCATGGACTTCATGAGTCAAGTCCTTATCAAATTCAATGGATTTGTTTACTGTTAAGTCCAGAGTTGCAACATTTGTAGCCAAAACATCAATTTGGCCTTGTAACTTTCCCAAGAGAAGAAACACTCTGTCCAATTTAGCTTGAATTTTTCCTCCTTCAGCCATTCTTGTAATGTCCCAAAATCCCCTCTAGAGGGATTTTGGTTACTTTATCTTCCTTCCAGTTCAAATCCAAAAATCAAGTTAGTTTGTATCAGTTCTTCCTTGTTTTCAACAAAATATAACCAAATTGTAGCAAATATATCCAGCAGAGATAGCAGAAACAAAGTTCTCTTTTTCCTTCTTGACAGCTAATTTGACAGCTGTCAAACTCTTCTATATCTCCTCAACAGGCTCTCTCGCAGATCACTCCCGGGTCCGGGGGGTGGCACTTCAGCTCTCAAAATTAGCTCTTATCCTCCAGTGAAATTACTTATACTGCCAAATCGTGAAATTAATGTCTTTTACCCAATAAAGAAGAAGAAATTCTCTCAACCTTAGTTAGCTAGTCCTTGCTTTAGATTATTTATAAGACGGGGAGACGGACTTCCTGTTTGCGCCTTCCCCGATCGTGCCTAATTCAAAAAAATTTTTTTCTTTACAAATCCAATTTCCGTATTACTCACGGGTTGTTGCTTTTAGAGTCCAATTGTTCACAAGAAGAAGTCAGCGCTCTCCGACCATGGCATGCGGCTTCACTCCGCAGGAGAAGCAGTCGACTCTCAGCACCGCGCAGCTCATCCCGTCCCCCGTTCCCGAAGCCTTTAAAAAGGCTCCTTTGCGGGTCGGGGGGGCGCAAATGGTGCCCGCCGAGTCACCAAGTTCACAGGCTTCAGCGCCTGTGATTTCTGAGGGTCCCCGTGTCGCCGCAGCGGCAAGACCCGGATCCTGCGGAGCCGATTCCCTCCGGAGCTCGGAGGGAATCCGCCATTAGCCGATGGCACTAACCCGGAAGTCCTATATGCATGAACCTTTTAACCTGGCTTTTTAATTTTAATAAAATTATTCTCTTTTGATCTGCTCAACCTTTCAGACAAGTTTCAACTGTAAGCATAGGAAGAACCCACACAACCAGTCCTATAGGTACAAGCCACACTGAAATTAACAAAAGTGGCAATAATAATAATTATTAATAATAATAATAATAATAATTTTTATATCCTGCCCATCTGGCTGGGTTAACTAGATGCACCAATGTAAGGAACCCAGGAATCTGCTTCGTACCAAGTCAATGGAGAGATCTTGATCAGTCTACATGATGTTGACGGACTACAACTCCCATCAGCCCCAGCCATCATGGCATGATCAGAGTTGTGGTTTAGCAATGTCTGGAGGGCCAAGGTTCCCCACACCCACTGGTGGAGGAAGAGGAGAGCGGGGGGAGCGCACCGCCCCCAGCAGCATGATCCCAGTGGGGTGCCGTTTTGGCTGCCCCCCGCCTGCGCTGAGCGCCACACCCCCAGGACGCACGTCACGCCCCGGGACGCGTGCCAGCCCCGCCCCCACCTGTTCTCCGTCCCCCAGTGCCGGAGCATGAAGCTCTGCCACTGCCCACACCTAGTCTGCACCCGGGTTTCAGATGGGCATCTTGTCCAGCCCTACCTGGAGAGGCCAGGGAATGAACCCGGGACCTTCTGCATCAGCAGGTGCACTGCTGTTCTTTGGCAGCTCTCCTTGATTTCTGGTTTCTTACCTGATGGCTATTGGAGGGCTTTGGACTTGGGTCAGCTCTGGTCACTTTCCTGGTTCCAAATTCTGTCTTAGACTTCACCCAGCCACTCTGCTCTTTGCCCGCTTTGGCACCAGCAAATCCTTCTGTGCATATTCTTTTTGACCGAGTAAGTTACTAGCTGCAACTGTCTTAATAGTTCCTCCTTGCTTTGCTAGCTAGTAATGTGTGGCGTTCTTGGCTTTCCAATGCAAAGAGAGAGAGGGAAGCAGGGAGAAACAGCCCTACTTACTGACTGCTGGGATAAAAAATTGGGTCGTATTCTCTGCTGAGGTCATGGAAAGTTGCACCTTTTAAAACTGGCAGCCAATCCACAGTGAGGAAATTGTTTTGTTTATTTCCGTATTTCCATGGCCGTTCTTTCCGCCCTTTTGAAAATATAGTCATTGAGGGAATCTGCCCCCCTTGTCTTTCTTGCATCATTTTTGGCTCCTGTTCTGTCTTAGCACTGCTCTCTTGGCCACCCAACCACTAACTTTTCCTTGGTAATACTCCAATAGTTTCCTTTGACTTTGCTACACCGCAGACGGAAGGGCGACTGCAGAGAACTCTTCTGAAATACTCTTCTCAATGCATTCTGCTTTGCCAGATATTTCGACCTTTCCAGGACTCTGCCAAACTGCCTTTCTCTCTCTCCTTTAAGGATGTCTCTTTCATCACCAGTGGGTTCCCCACAGTGCAGCTAAGGTTCTTGGGATATTTCCAAGTAGGTGGGTCAGCTTCCTCGCTCTCTTGCTCTCATTGGCAGCTGCATCAAGCAGTCAGGCTTGCTGTTGCATCTGTGGCACCTTTTGTGAAAGGGCTGGTACAGTAGCCAATCAGGAGAGCATCCTTGGTGCTGGCAAGCGAATCTGAAGCAGCAAACTACCGCTATTGTTTTCATGATCCACAGTCAATGTTACGGGAGGAGCGGAGGAATCAGAAAAGAATCAAATGACTTCAGAAAGCCGCCGGGTGAATCAAATTATTTCCCCCTCAAAAAGGAATTCTGGCAGGAAGCCCAATTGAAGCCTTGCTGACTGACTTCGATGAAACAGGACTTGAGAGCAGGGCTTTTTTTCGGGAGGAAATCACTGGAATTCAGGTCCGCAACCTCTCAGATTCGTTCTAGAACCTCTCATTTGGGTGCCATTGCCATTCTAAGAGAAAAAGGGAGGTGTTCATGGTGAATTCTAGCACCTCTTTTTCTAGAACAATAGCAGTGCTTGTAAGCATGGGGGCGGGGGCAGGAATCCATTTATTTACCACCACAAATACTTACTTTTGATCAGATTGTGGCTATTGGAAAATGACTATATTTCAGTTGTATTGTTTCAGAAAGTGAAAAGCAAATCAAGACACAAAGCAAGTCAAATTCCCCCCCCCCCATCCTTACCCTTGCCCTCATTTTGAAATGGTACAGTCCTGGGACAGCTATATCACTTTTTAAAAAAAGAACAGTGTTTACATCAGTCCTGCCCTGTCTCCGGCCATACCCATTGCTAATGATGCCCAAGGCTTTCATCATGCAGAAATAACAAACAGTACTTAGGCTAACTTCTCCTTCTCTTGATTTTTCCCCTCAGTGTGTAGCAGCTGTGACCCAAGGAAGGTGTGGAAGCCATTGTTTCAAAACTTAAAATGCAATTACATGCCCTTGACTGAGCAGCGACGAGGTGGCCTAAAACCAAAAAGGGCTGTGCTTCATTAGCCACCAAAAAGCCAGCAGCTGTTGGTAATTGATCATCTCGGAATAGTTATTGCTTAAGTATTTAATTGATTTCACTGACACTCACTGCAGCTATTATAAAACAACCTTGCTAGGCCGGGAGGGGGACTGGGCTGGAAAGCAATTTGGCTACATCAAAGCAGAAATAAATAAAAAAGGACACAAAGACTGTGTCTAATTTACTCATTTTTTTATATTTGGGGGCTGAAATAAGTAGGTGGTCTCAAATGTGTTTCTTTCCTCCCTCTGCACCAAACACTTTCCACATTATAAAGGTAAAGGGACCCCTGACCATTAGGTCCAGTTGTGGACGACTCTGGGTTTGCGGTGCTCATCTCACTTTATTGGCCGAGGGAGCCAGCATACAGCTTCCGGGTCATGTGACCAGCATGACTAAGCCGCTTCTGGCGAACCAGAGCAGCACACGTAAATGCCGTTTACCTTCCCGCCAGAGCGGTACCTATTTATCTACTTGCACTTTGTGCTTTCGAACTGCTAGGTTGGCAGGAGCAGGGACCGAGCAATGGGAGCTCACCCCATTGCGGGGATTCGAACTGCCGACCCTCTGATCGGCAAGCCCTAGGCTCTGTGGTCACCTTCCACATTATAGCCCTAATTAAATAATTGGACATTAGCTTTACATATCCCCACACAAATCCTGTTTCATTCTAAGCCATAAACTGCTGCTGTTCTCCTAGGATCCTGCTGAATACCTGGAAAATGATCTTTTGGTGCTTAAGGCAATTAATTAAAGTCTTGCAATTAATTAATTGATCAAGGGACATGTTTTTTGGGTAAAAATGCAAGAGGTTGTATTTCTAGGTATAAATGCGACACATGCAACAATGTCTCTTCAGCATGTTAGAAAATCTTGCATTTTAGGAAAATGTTGCTTGTGGTGTAGTTCCATAGCTCAGATATTTTCTCTGGAGGGATTGTGACTGTCTCCCCATTGTGGGCAAAATATACTGACCCTGAGGCTCTGAGCAGGGAAGGCATTTATGATGTTCCCCTTCCCACTCTCACATGCCTCTCATAGGAAATTCACCCACCCTGCCATTTCTTCCCCCATTCAACTTCAATTCATACAATTGTAGAGTTGGAAAGGCAGCTGAGGGTCATCTATAGTCCAATCCTTTACATTGCAGGAATCTCAACATGTGGTTCCCCATCCAGTTTGCAACCACACTAGACCTCCTTAGCTTTGCAACTGTGCTAGCAGTTTTATTGCTGTACCACTAGGTGTGTGACTTTATTCATCAAGCTAAATGACTGACAACTGATTTTCTTTCTCTTTGGCATCAGCTATGCAAGGTGCCAGTCAATTTTTCAGGTGTCTTGTCTGCCCCTTGGGCTGTCTGGTTGCAGTGATCGTAAAGAAGTGAGAGGCATTTTGATTATTTTGGATGCTGACTGACACCCAACCTTGTCTCACTTTCTAAAGGAATGCAGAGAAGCAGCCTGGAGTAAATAGCCCCTTAAACATCACTCAAGTTTTGTGCAGTAATTGCACATGCTCAGAAGTCCTCTAGTGGGGATGAGTACAATGTTGGGATACTGCCAGGGAGATAAAGTCCATCTGAGCCCCCAAGCTCGGTGCCGGACGATCCATCGACCTCCCTTAGTCACGCAGTATCTAGCAATTATAGCGACACGAAGCCTCAAGAAAAGATAGCCACATTCTTGGACTTGTGTACACTCTATCAGCAGAATTCACACAACAGAAGTTGCACAGCATGAGAGCAGAACATGCATATTTACAGTTTATTAGGCGTTGGTCAGAACAAAGAAAGCATGACCGTCTGCTCCGACTGCTCAGGCAAAACAGCCAAAAACGAAACGAACTTACAACATAAACATCCTGTGAGACAGGAACTTACGCAGGCTGTTATACAAACATCCTGCTCCCTTTTAAGGTGGAATGGAAATATCCTAACATCCTCCCCCTTTCCGTGTAACCTGTAGTACCTGTGGTTCAACCCAATTGCAACCTTTGTGCGTAAACCTTCAGTTGTTCTCTGTTAACAACCTTAGACAACAGATCAGCAGGAATTTCATTTCCTGGCATGTAGGACACCTGAATAAGTCCTTTCTGAATACACTCTCTTGCACGATGTAGCTTAATCTGCAAGTACTTGGTCCTTTGCTTGCAACTCTCCGAGTTCAGCAAAGCCAAACAAGATCTATTGTCTTGATACACTTGTATAGGACATTTTACAGAAACCCCAATGTCCTTAAACAGTTGCATCAACCATTCACAATCCATGAGTGAAAATGACAGAGCATTGAGTTCTGCTTCACAGGAACTTAGGCTAACTGTTGTCTGCTTTTTGCACAACCAGTCAAACAGGCAGTGGTTGTACATGTAGCATACTCCAGAAGTGCTTGTACCATCCGTGGTGTCACTTCCAAAACTTGCATCTGCAAAGATTTCAAGACCTCCAGTCTTCTGACTGGTGAACCTCAGCCTGTAGTGCATAGTCCCTTTCAAATACCGGGCTATGCGCTTCAGAGCTTTCCAATCCTGAACAGTAGGATTGTTAGCATGTCTGCTAAGCAGGTTAGTGCTTACAGCAATGTCAGGTCTTGAACATCTAGCAATGAAATTCAACTTGCCTAGAATGCATCTGTACAGCGTAGTGTCAGAAAACGCTTCAGCAGTACTGTCTACCTGGTAACCTGTCACCATCGGTGTGTCTGCTGGGTTTGCATCAACCAAATTCAACCTGGTTAATACATCAGCAATTTTCTGTGTTTGGTGTACCAGAAAATTACCTGCTTGGTCCCTCTCCACCTGCAGAGAAAGATAGTTGGATACCTCACCAAGATCCTTCATGTCAAAGTGCTCCTTCAGCTGAGCTAGGGTGCTTTGGTAAAAAGCCTGATTCTTCCAAAACATCAGAAGATCATCAACAAAACATAAACAATACAGTTTGTTTTGCCCCTCCTCCTTGACAAACACACATGGATCAGCTTTGCCCTGGTGAAAACCTAGAGAAAGCAACGTTTCAGTGAGTTTTGTTTTCCAACACCTGGCACTCTGCTTGAGACCATATAAGGATTTCCGCAGTTTACAGACCATTCCCTTCTGTATCTGCATCCCGTCAGGTGGAAGCATGTACAGCTGCTCGTTCAAAATCCCGTACAAAAAAGCTGTATTTATGTCATGATGGGAAACATGCAGTTTCTCCTCTGCAGCTATCTTGAGCATCAGCCGAATGCTCTCATATTTGACCGTGGGCGAGTAGGTCTCGTGGTAATCCTGCCCTGGTACCTGTGAAAAACCTCTGGCAACCAATCTGGCTTTGTGTCTGACAACCTTGCCATTCTGGTCTGTCTTGGCCTTGAAGACCCATTTGCTGCCAACCAGTCTCATTCCTGGGACTACCGGTACCAGCTCCCAAGTCTGGTTCCTGTTCAAGGAATCAACTTCAGCCTTCATGGCATTAAGCCAAGGCTCAGCATCTTTAGAGGTTAACTCCTGGACCTCTTTGAAGCTTGAAGGTTCCCACACCTTCTCTGAGCTACTAAGAACAGCAGTTGCCGTCTTAGCAAACTCATCAGCAAATCTCTTTGGAGGTTTGCCTTTGGTCGCCCTTTCAGACCTGCGAACCAGACGCAAGTCTTCTGGACTCATCTCCTCCTTCTTAGGAGAAAAACGACCAATGGTGAACAGTGGTTCTTCCAGTTCATTGTCAGACTCATCAGATGGTCTGACTGAGGCCTTTGCGCTCTTGTAGTCTGCTGTGTCATCACTGTCACTGACAGCAGCAGCAGCGCCGCCCACTGAACTGGAATCCGAACTCTGATCATCATCATCATCATCATCATCATCCTCAGTTTCCTCAGCTTTCTCAGCATGATCTGCTTTCTTCACATCACCTTCATCCTCCTCTGGGTAACTCTGGAAAATTCCCACATTTCCCCCCCACTTAGGATTGTACTCAACACTCCTTGTGAACTTTATGGATTTAGAGTTAGTCATCCATACCCTGTATGCACCTTTTTCGTACCCCATGAACAGACCATGTGCCCCACGCTTCCCAAGCTTGTTGCTTTGTGGGGTGTGTACCCACATGTCAGAACCAAAGATTCTCAAGTGCTTGACATTAGGTTTCCTCCCATACATCTTCTCATAGGGAGTACAGCCTATAGGTGATGACAGTCTCCTGTTAAAAGTGTAAACAAAATTTGCCAAAGCCTCCCCCCAAAACTTCTCAGGGAGATTGGCATCATGCAACAAGGTTTTTATGCCTAGCAGCAACGTTTGATTTGCTCTCTCCGCAAGCCCATTCATCCATGGCGATCTAGGCGTTGACAAGTCATGCTGGATTCCCTTCTCAGTCAGGAAAGCTTCAAACTGCTGAGAAGTGAACTCCCCGCCTCGATCAGTAAACAGACAACCAATACGTTTACCGTGAGCATTCTCCAACCAAGCACAGAATGCCTTGAACTTAGGAAATGCTTGCGATTTCTGCTCGAGCATAAACACATGAATGTACCTGGAAAAAGAATCAATTAGAACCATGAAGTACCTTGCTCTACCCAAAGAGGGCGCTAGAGGACCTACCAGGTCTGCGTGAACTAGCTGGTAGGGTTTGGAAGCCTGCCTGCTAGACTCCTTGCCTTTTGGAGCAACCTTCACCTTGTTCTCTGCACAAGATACACATTTCATGTGAAATTTGCAAGGTTTGATGTCCAAACCTTCAACCAACCCAGGCATCTTGGCTAGCGCTTGCCAAGAGAGGTGACAAAATCTGCGATGTGCATCGTGAATGCATCCTGCATGAAGAACCTTGTTAGTTTGTGCAACACAACAAGTATCAGCATTAGATACAGCATTGTCATCATACATTAGACAGAACAAACCATCCATCAACTTTGCATGCCACATGTCCTCTTTGCCTTTTCTGATGACACAGACAGTCCTCTTGAAGGAAACCTCAAAACCACGCCCAGTCAGCTGTGGTACACTAATCAAATTGTCCGCAGCTCCTGGAACAAAAAGTACATCTTTAATGGTAGTATGCAGACTTTTAAGTTTCACAGTCCCAACTCCTGTAGCTTGCAAAGTCCTTCCATCAGCCAGCTGGACCTCTCCATCTTGAGGTGTGAAGGAGATGAACAGATGGCGGTCTTTGCTGAGATGGCGCGTCGCCCCAGAGTCCACAATAAACCTGGCCTTCCCCTTCGAAGCAGATTTGCTGGCAAACAAAACCTTGTTTTCCACCAGCGTGGGCTTTTGCAGCTTGCCTTTAGCCTTTGGTGAAGCTGTGCCAGCAAACATAGCCTTGCTTTCCACTGGCGAGGGCTTTTGCAACTTGCCCCCCTGCTCCTGGCCATCAGACGTGCCTTTAGCCTTTGGTGGAGCTGTGCCAGCAAACATAGCCTTGTTTTCCACTGGCGTGGGCTGTTGCAACTTGCCCCCCCGCTCCTGGCCACCTGCAAGCATCTTGCTCTGTTTACATCTGGTCTTCCGGCCTCTGCATAGGCTCTGACCTTGGTTCTCACGAGAAACAGAGCTCTCAGCTGCCGACTCTTTGGCTCCCCCTGGAGGCTGGAATGCTGCCTGGGATGACGTTATAGTCTGCTCCCCCTGCAGCTTGCAACCGGTGCCCTCAGCATCCCTGCATTCACTAGCATTCTGGGAAACAGCCAGGACCTCCGATGCATTCAAACACTGGGCTGGGATTATTGGCTGGTGGGCCTTTTTCAAAGCATCCCACATGTCACGTGCCGTGAGATTTCCAGCAAGCGTCTTTATTTCCTCCAGAGAGACGGATAAGACAATAATATCCACGGCCTTCAAATTCTGGCCCTGCCATTTCTCTGTCCGAGGAACTGGAGTGGCTTGAGATACAGTATGCCAGACTCCAAACTGACGCAGCAAACTCTCACACCATTTTGCCCAGGTCTGATAGTTGTGCCTATTTAACTTAGGGCACTCATTGGCCTCTGAAGCTTGGAAAAACTCCATTCCAGCTTTTTACGTGAGCCGTGAGCCTTTATTGCCTTCTAAGACTTCTTATCTCGGCAGCTCATAAATCACGATGCCTCTGGCTCGGCTCCCAGGCCAATTAGTCTTTGCCGGACATCAAAGACTCTTGCCGGCATTCAGAAAAGCCTCTGCTTTCGCTTTTCCAGCACATACCTTTCAGCAGAGTGGCGCAGCGGAAGCGTGCTGGGCCCATAACCTGTTGTTGGGATACTGCCAGGGAGATAAAGTCCATCTGAGCCCCCAAGCTCGGTGCCGGACGATCCATCGACCTCCCTTAGTCACGCAGTATCTAGCAATTATAGCGACACGAAGCCTCAAGAAAAGATAGCCACATTCTTGGACTTGTGTACACTCTATCAGCAGAATTCACACAACAGAAGTTGCACAGCATGAGAGCAGAACATGCATATTTACAGTTTATTAGGCGTTGGTCAGAACAAAGAAAGCATGACCGTCTGCTCCGACTGCTCAGGCAAAACAGCCAAAAACGAAACGAACTTACAACATAAACATCCTGTGAGACAGGAACTTACGCAGGCTGTTATACAAACATCCTGCTCCCTTTTAAGGTGGAACGGAAATATCCTAACATACAACTCAGCATGCACAATTTATAGATGACTGCTCCTAGGGATAGGCGAATCTATCAAATTTGGATTCTCTCAGTTTCTCATTTTCCCAACCTCAGTTCAGTTCCCCACATTTCCACATTAGTTTATGATTTTTTTAAAAAAAGTCCTCATGAAAATTCATCCATTATTAGCGTGAATTTCTCCCTATAGACACATATTTGCAAAGCTATTCTCCCCAATATAATGCATTTTGCCTTGCTGTTTCCATTAATATATGCACATTTTGCACACTTTATCCTATTATATACATATATTATACACAAACATGGCTAGAACTGCAGTTCAAAATGCAGAGAAATGTGAATTTCAAAGGGTGACTGCATTTCGGTCCATGTTTTGTTGCAGGAAGTGAGAATTAATAGAAATTAAAGCACTGTTTGCAGCATGAGTAAAGACAGATGCATAGAAAGATTATTTCAGCTGGAATGTGATATGTAAGGCACTAGAGCCTAAGACCAGATTGATGCTTGACACCCTTATTCTCTTGTTTATGCCCTGAAAATGGCTGTTTCTTTCCGAAAGTTTCCCTAGGTCAGAACCAACTTGCAGATTACAGACTCTCTGTTTGGTATGTCATGACATCCTTGTGTACTTGGGGGCAAGGAAATTGTTCTCTTGCGGCAGATAACTCCTGAAAATTAATATTCCACTTGGCATTTTATAGGGCTGAGATTTAACACAAAGAGCAGGTTCCTTGGCTGAACTCTGGTTAATCCTGACACAAATTAATCTCTACTCTGAGCACAATATGTCTTCCAGTCCGTTCTTCTTTTCCCCTCTTCACCATTGTCAAGGCCTGCTGGCAGTGGGGGAAGCTGATGAAAACCTTTTACACATTACTTCCTTTTTTTAGATGGGTGGCTTTGTTGCGTCAGTGCATCCTTTAGAGCCACTAAGAAAAGCAAAAGTCCATATTAGGGCAATACCTTTATTAGGCCAATCAAAATGTCATAAAACAGTGTGCAAGCTTCTGAGTTCCCCAGAAATTTGTGTCAGGATAGATGTCAAAACCAAAACCAAAACCAAGATGGAGGTTGAGAGGAAATGAGAAGCCACATTCACACCATACTTTCAAAGCACTATAAGCAGTCATGGCCAGTGACATAGCTTGGGGAGGCACAGGGGTGGTTGTCCCAGGAGTAAAATTGTTAGGGGTGCAAAATTTCAACACCTGGTGCTGCCTCAATACAGCTGTGCACTTCCATTGTTGGACTCTGTTAGAAGTGGCTTCTCCATGCAAACCAGGAAGTGACCTCCAGACAACGAAATGACTCTTTTTTTATTATCTCTGCAGCTGCGATCTCCTGGGTGACACAGCTGCCATTAGGCAGCTGCATGCACATGCATACTCCATCTGTTTCCCTCCCTCCTCCCCTCCGTGCTGGCAACCCACGCTATGCCACTGGTCATGGCTTCCCCCAAAGAATTCTGGGAGCTGTAGGTTGTTAAAAGTGCTGAAAGTAGTTAGGAGAGCCCTATTCCTCTCACAGAGCTACAGTTTCCAGAGTTCCCTGTGAAGAGAGGTTAATGGTTAAACTACTCTGGGAATTGTCGCTCTGTGAGGGAAACAGAAGGGTCTCCTAAGAATTCTCAGCACCCTTAACAAACTCCAAGAATACTTTGGGGGAAGCCACAACTGTTTAAAGTTGTTTCATAGCACTTTAAATGTATGGGGTGAATGTGGCCAGAAGGCTATTTGTATTAGTCAAGCCATCCATGTCTGCATTTGGCAAGTTTTAAGATGGTGTGGGCAGAAGACACCCATAATATCTGAGTCCCTGTCTCTGCACATACAACAACCAGCTGTTCCACAGTTCTGCCGCCATCCTTAGGCATTCCTTTGGTAGGTGGGAAACCGTAACAAGAGAGAATCTGGATAGTCCTTATATGAGTTAATTATAGGCATTGCACCGCATGAAAAAGTCAGTCAAAGCGAAATTGGGTATCTTTACCTAGTAGTTGGAGGTAATGGTCCCTCAGAAGATAATAACGCATCTTCAGGTAGGTAGGATCTTGCTGTTGTAGAGTTAAATCCAGAATAAAGGTAGCTGTATTGGTCCATTAAAAACATCCTCACATCCATATGAGGGCAATACCTTTATCAGGCCAAACGAAACATCATTAAATAGTGTGCAAACCTCTGAGTTTCAAGGAAGTCTTCATCGGGCCCCATGCTAAGAAACCCAAGGTGGATGGGGGAAAGACAAAAGTATTGTCCTCATATGGACTTTGGAATTTTTAAATGGGAACAATTCACCAACTCCACTCTTAAAGGGGGGGGGGAGGCATCTTTTGCTCAGCTCAGCATGCTGCCTTTTTCTCAGTGGCTTCAACTTCCTGAAACAATCCCCAGTACATGTGGTGCTGACATCATTGCTGTGTGCCCAGACAACTGTGTGCCTTTGGCCGGACAGCTTCCCTTCCTTGCTCCCTTTGGTACTGCCATCAACGTTGCCTATTCATGTTTCACGAGGATGTGCTCTCTTGTCTGACTGTTAACACGTTGTTACAGAGACAGGCGGTGCTGTCATTTTGCCTATCGTGAGCCATGAAAGCGCAGCCTTGAAATAGTTTTGCTTTGGCATGGATGCACAAATTTAGATCATGCGTATGGGTTAGAGCCGTTCTGAGTGGGAGGGTTGCAATGTCCCCTTTATTCCCATTCCGTGGTGGGTGTCTGCTCTTTTCCCCAACAACCTCCAAGCTTCTTGAATCAGCTGCGATGGAAGGAGATGAAGACTTGAATGCACTTTTTAGGTTCATCTAAACAACCCATTCCAAAAGCTATGATTGCAACTGCTCAATTGCTTCCAGCTTTGTGGACAAACCGGGTTGCTGTTGGGAACAGGTCAGAGGCAGCAATGCTTTGGAACACCAATTGCCAGAAACCACAGGAGAGGAGAGCGCTCTTATGCTTGGATCTTGCTAGCAGGTTTCCCACAAGGCAGTTGGAGGCAGTAATGCTTCTGAATACCAGTGGCTGGGAATTGCAGGTGAGGAGACAGCCGTTGCGCCCATGTCTGGCTTTCAGGTTTCTACAGGTTGGCCACTGTGAGAGCAGGGTGCTGGACTAGATGGGCCATTGGCCTAATGCTGCAGGCTCCTCTTACAGTCTTGGCCCAGTATACCTGAAGGAGCGTCTCCACCCCCATTGTTCAGCCCGGACACTGAGGTCCAGCTCCGAGGGCCTTCTGGCAGTTCCCTCCTTGCGAGAAGTGAGGTTACAGGGAACCAGGCAGAGGGCCTTCTGGGTAGTGGCGCCTGCCCTGTGGAATGCCCTCCAATCAGATGTCAAGGAAATAAACAACTACCTGACTTTTAGAAGACATCTGAAGGCAGCCCTGTTTAGGGAAGTTCTTAATGTTTGATGCTTTATTGTGTTTTTAATGTTCTGTTGGAAGCCACCCAGAGTGGCTGGGGAGGCCCAGCCAGATGGGTGGGGTATAAGTAAATAATAATAATAATAATAATAATAATAATAATAATAATAATAATTAGCAAGGGGCATGAATTTAGTATGTGTGCGGCTGTGGCTATCATGAGGGGGCCCTGCATTTCTGAATTTGCCCACTACACTACTCACTGGGGTGAGGAATCTTTTTTACCTTGATGGCCACAACCCTTCATGGGTAAGTTTTGGTGTGTGCAAGTGTGTGGGTGGGGACGGTGGTAAAAGTGAGCAGAGCAACCACCCACATTCCAGCCACACAAAAGGCCAGAGGTTTTTACACTGCTGTCACCACACACCACAAGAAAGAGATGTTATTGCAGGTCAAGGCCACATTCCAATGAGGCAAAAGCGCTTGAAGGTGTGGAAGAGGGGCCAGAGGCCTGGTATTTGGCCTCTGGGCTTGGCATTCTCCCCACCTTATGAATGCTGGGTGAGATGGACAGAGAGTCTGACCTGACATTAAGCAGCTTCCTCTGTTCCTGAGATCACAAAGAAGCTCAGCAGGCTTTTAAGAAAGGAGGCAACCTACCTGAGGGGCACCAAAGCCAGCGGTGTGGGCCCCTGTCTGCTTCCCCCGCCCTTTCCACCCTTTTCAATCCATCACAGCTTAGCCTTTGTGTCAGATTTAACAGCATGACCTAATAGTTACCACTGGGAAAGCCTCCTGTCATTGTGGAGGATACAAGATGACTCACAAGACAGAATGGCTGATAGTTTCAAGGAGCTGAAAGTTAATGCCACCATATAAAGCATTATTGTCTTATCACAGAAATCCTTCTGTCCTGGGGAGCACAGCTGCAATGAAAATAAATGCGCCCTTTCTCCCCCGTTTATTTATTTTATAATCGTGGGCCTCAAGAAAGCTCTGTCACGTGTGGCACTTGCTCTCTGATGGCATTCACTGAGTCCCACAAGCGGAATTCTAACTTCCATTTTTGCTTCACATCTCCCCCAGCGCGGAGTTATGTGTAAGAGGAGGCATTCAGGGAGCAAAGTTAGGACTGTCTCTCCCCCATCCCCCAAGCAGTCCTCGCTCACTGACGTTAATGCTTCTGATGCTGATATAATGAGGATAATGACTGAAACGAAATGGTTTCAAGGGTTATGAGCAGGGCTTTCTTTCCAGATTTGCATAGGGGTTACTCCTTAGCCTTATCTTCTCCTGAAGATGTCCTGCAAGGCAGCGGGTACTGATTTTTTTCCTTGGGGCTTACTCTAGGGTTACCAGATGTCCCCGTTTCCCCGGGACAGCCCCCGGATTTGCAAATAAGTCCTCAAACAAATTCCATCCCCGGAATGTCCCCGGATTTCTTCTAACGTCCCCGGGAAATGCAGCAGCGGCAGTCTCAGCAGCCCAGAGCAGTTGGTTCTAGCTGGCTTCAGGAGCTGCTCTGAGGCCCCCATATGATGGTGGTGCAGGGGCTCTAAGATGCAGCTTCCAGGCTGCCTCCACCTTCCCTGACCCCGGCAACTAAGCTGTGAAGGGAGGCTTCATGCTGCCTATTGGCGCAGCCTCCCAACTTCTCCTTCGTGCAAGCAGGAGGGGGCAGGGATCTCTCAGTTAGGCAATGGGAAGCATCCCTTCCCAGCTGAGGGATCCCTGCCCCCTCCTGCTTGCATGCAAGTAGGAATGGGATCGGGGCTGCTCTGATGGCCTCGCTGCCACCGCTCTCGGTCCTCCTTCTCTGCCTTCCATGCCTGACCCACCACACACCATGTCCCCACCACCACGGAAGAACTAACAACTCAGGGGCTGCCCAGGCTCATGGAGAAAGGAGATAGAAGCCTCGGAGGAAGGGGAAACACAGCAGTTGAGGTCAAGGCTGCGGCCGCCTCTCTGCCACCGCCATCGCTGCAGCATCAACGTCCCAAACGTGCAGTATTTATTTATTTAATTAAAGTTTCCTCGGATTCATTAAAAAAACCTGGTAACCTTACTCCCGAAGCCTTTCTCATGGGTGATTTAGGGACTTCCCCTGCATGTGAAGACAGGCTCCGGTGGACTGAGCTGATGAGACCAATCGCAGACCCTCCAAGCGTCCCTCTTTTTCAGGGACAGTCCTGAATTTACAGACACCATCCCAGTTTCTGATTTGATCCTGGAATATCCTTCTTTTCCTTATGATGTTCCTATTTTCATCAGATAAATGTTGGAGGGTACTGAGTTTTCCGACCCTCAAGCCATCTGAAGGCACAGTGGTACCTCAGATTACAGACGCTTCAGGTTACAGACGCTTCAGGTTACAGACTCCGCTAACCCAGAAATAGTACCTCGGGTTAAGAACTTCGCTTCAGGCTGAGAACAGAAATCGTGTGGCGGCAGCAGGAGGCCCCATTAGCTAAAGTGGTGTTTCAGGTTAAGAACAGTTTCAGGTTAAGAACGGACCCCAGAACGAATTAAGTTCTTAACCCGAGGTACCACTGTATAGGGAAGTTGTTTTTATGTCTGATGTATACAAATAACCCTGTTTGATTGCACCCTACATCTCCCGTTGTGAAACCATCAGATCTACTAGCATTCTGGTCAAAGAGGTGTTAGAAATACAGCTGAAGAAAAATGAAGACTCTTGTGTTGCTAGACTACAACACCCATAACCCCTGAGCACTGGTCTCTGAGGCTGGGGCTGATGGGACTTGGAGTCTAGCAACAGTTGGAGGCTCACAGGCTCCCTGTCCCTTATGTGCACACTGAAGCAAAAACAAGACAGAGTTTTCTCCCCTCAAGTGCTCAGCATTCCTTTACCCCTTGGAAAGGATTCCACCCCCCAGTTTGCTCTGATTTCCCTCTCTTACTGAGAGCTGTCAGGGAAGAAGTCTCTGTGACTCATGGATACAAAGGGGTGGAGATAAAAAAAGAGAGACTTTGGCACCAGCAGAGATAATTCATGGCCGTACAGGTTCACTGTGCTCTGAGATGCTAACTGAGCTTCAAGAGCAGCTGCTCTTGAAAAGCTATAAATAAGTCCCTGTAATAATAGGATGAGAGGAGGAATTTCCCCACTTCTTACCTATCTTTTATCTGCACCTGGATCCGCTTGTGTGGTGCTCAAAGACTCCTTCTTTTGCTAGAGAAATCAAATGCACCACCTGCTTTTAATCTTGTGGAATTTTTAAACTTATTGTCCACAAAACACAAACACACTCTCGCAAGTGGAAACATGCCGCTCTCCTCAGCCTGCCATCTTGACAAGGCATTTAAACTCCTGATTGGGCTGCAAAGAAGGGGCAACTCAACTCATCAGACATGGGAATTACCCTTTTTAGACATTAAAACCCAATGCATGCAGAGGGTCTGGGATGAAGGTTTTCAAAACAAGAATAGTTCTGGGGAGAGCTAAAAATGACCGAGTTTTTGCAGCGAGCAAGCTCGGTTTTCTGTAGATGGCATATGAGTCATCCTTTCTACTGTCCTTGATTTACACTAATGAAAGGCAGACGACACGTACTTGGCTCATGAAAGAGTCTTTCTTAAATCAGATGTGAGGGACAGTATGGCCTTGAACGCTGTGCCAATGCAGGGGAAGAACAAGCAAGCACAAGGAGCACCAGCCACTCGATGCCAGGCCGCATGGAGCAACCTGCCCACCAAGTTTGCGAATGTGCAACAAAAGGCAGAATATACCTGTACATAAACCCCGGCTGAGAGCTAATGTGGGTAATGTCCAAGGTACTGGGCAGTGAACTGGAAAGTGCCCAGCTCGAGTCATATATCTGTCACTTATTTTTATCGATTTATCAGACTTGCTAGTTGCTTGTTACCCAAAGGGGTTATTTGTTTATTTCTTACATTTTTATGCCACCTTTCCCTCCAAGGAGCTCAATGTGACACAGTAGTTGTTTTCAGGACCAGTTTCACTAGCTCCACATGCTGAAAAAGGCAGTCACTTTTTGCCCTCTTCGAATAACTTTGCTAGAGCTATTACAAAGTGTAATGATCAGTTGTTGTTTTGATGAGTGTCCCATACCCTCCAACATTTATCCGATGAAAATAGGGACATCCTATTGCAACAAGAAGGGACACGGGTGGTGCTGTGGGTAAAATCACAGAGCCTAGGGCTTGCCGATCAGAAGGTCAGCTGTTCGAATCCCCGCGACTGCGTGAGCTCCCCTTGCTTGGTCCCTGCTCCTGCCAACCTAGCAGTTTGAAAGCATGAAGTGCAAGTAGATAAATAGGTACCGCTCTGGCGGGAAGGTAAACGGCGTTTCTGTGCGCTGCTCTGGTTCACCAGAAGCGGCTTAGTCATGCTGGCCACATGACCCGGAAGCTGTACGCCGGCTCCCTCGGCCAATAAAGCGAGATGAGTGCCGCAACCCCAGAGTTGGTCACGACTGGACCTAATGGTCAGGGGTTCCTATACCTTTACCTATTCCAACAAGAACAACAGTTTTATTATTTATACCCCGCCCATCTGAATGGGTTGCCCCAGCCACTCTGGGTGGCTTCCAATATAAATAAAAACATAATAAAACATTAACCATTAAGATGTCTTCTCAAGGTTGCATAGTTACTTATCTCATTGGTTTGGGGTGTGTGGGGGTGTGTCTTATAACTCCATACACTTCAGCATTTCTCCGATGAAAATAGGGATCCCCTAAGGAAAAGCAGGATATTCTGGTTTCAAATTAGAACCCAGGACAGCTTCTGTAAATCCGGGACTGTCCCTGGAAAATAAGGACACTTGGAGGGTCTGGTGTCCCCAAGACCCTGGGGAGTTTCAGGCCTTGCTGAATTTTTTTCTCCCTCAGAAGTTTCTTCCCATTTCCAGTAAAATCTTAAACGGTGCTCCTCCCTGTGTTCTCTGTACATTGGGAGTAAGGCATACAGAGTGCTTCAGACTAGTGAGATGACTTCACAGTGATCACAAGAGGAAGGAAATCCACTTCACTCCCGTGTCAAGCATAAAGCAGAGTCCACGACATTAGCGCCCTATGTGCAATTAATTGAGCATGATGTGAGTGCTCTCGGGTGAGTCGCCCACACTGGTTGAGCAAGAATAATTGTGCAGTGGTTAGTGTATTTGGGGAAGTAAGGTAATGAAACGCGTTGCTCAAAACCGTTTATTGTAAAACAACCTGGAGTGGTGGGGGAAGTGAGATCTTTTGCAAGGAGAGAGGCATTTATCATCAGCCCCCTTTGACAGAAGTGTAAATGCATGGAAGTGAGTCAGCGAGAGACTAGTTGGCCAACTTATTGGCAAACAAAACGACTTCTTTCTTCTGGTTATAAAGTCCTTTGCACTTTAGCAACTTCTATGCGCGTCTAATTTCAAGCAAATGTAAAGCACTTCTGAAAAACAAATTGCAGTGATTTGTGTAGGACAAAAAAATGATTCATGTGTGCCTCAAATGTGCCCATTTCTGCTTATTAACTTGCAACCATCTTGACAGTAAATCCTACAGTGGCTCAAAAAATGTGGCTTCCAGACTGTGCTATCCTTGGTTCTTGAATATATATTTTAAAAGGCATCTGCTGTTGCTTTACATTTCCTTTTACCTTGAGTTTTCCTCCTCAGCACGTCAAGGAAGGTTATTGTGCATTATTTTTATAAATAATCTAAATAGATTTCTCTTCATAAATGAGTGTTGTTTGATTTATTGCCCGTGTTATTCAATCTTCACTTGGTGGATGTGTCCTTTTAGCAATCACTGCCAGGGCCAGGCTGCTGGATGATAGGCCTGGTTTTGTTGTGCACAAGTTGATTCAGGTCATAGCGACCGGCTAGGTGAGGCACGGTGTCCTTGTTGTTCAGCTGGATTCTTAACACAGAGGTTGCTGCTGGTAACTCAGAGGGAGAGGAATGAGGCTGGCAGGGAGATAGGTGCAGGGCACGCATAGCAGCGAAGCCATTCTGCCACTGCTGGCACTTGGCCCACATCAACCGCACAACAACCTTGCCGCTCTTGGTTACTGGCAGAGACCTCCACGTTGGCAAGCCAGGTGAGCAAAGCCACCCCTTCCTCCCTGCCAGCTGCTGCTGGATTTAGGTGGCCATGAACGAAAGAAAGCCTAATCCCCATTTAAAGTTTGGATTGGTAATTAGTTAGAATAATTATATTTCTCACAATGGACTTGAAATGATGTTTTCAGGACAAAACCTTAATTTCTGTTTTCCTCTTTTCTTGTTCCAACCAGGTACCTATGAAGTCTTGTGGAATCCTGGGAACAAATTGCAGTACATGTAATGTGAAAAAGCAAGGGCAACTTGACCTTTTGCTGCCTGAAGCAGGATGGGTCGCCGCCACCTACAGAATCTTCCCAGACTGGCAGCTGAATCTTATTTTTTTAAAACAACAACAACAACCTTTATTAACATTATTAACAAACCAAGAGTACAGTAGCAGGGTATTACAGCATACCATATAAAAAGCAAATGAACAATAAATAATAAGAGAAAGAAATGATGACACACCGATAGAAAACAAGGCACCCATATTTCACGAGCTGGTGTGGATGGTGAATGCTGAGCTTCTAAATCCAAAGCACAGGAAATATAATCCCACCAAATGTCATAAAAGTGTCCTGGATCCTCAAAACCCCTAGAAAACACACAGTTTATGTGGATTCCCACCCCCCGCCTCACTCGCAATAGCCAAATTCCATAGATTTTTAGACCACACAGCCAAATGCAGATTTTTCAAAGTTTTCCATCGCTGAGCTATTGAAATCATTGCTGCAGTTTACATCCATGTCCAAAGCATAGCTGTCGACTTTTCCCTTTTCTTGAGAGGAATCCTATTTGGAATAAGAGAATTTCCCTTTAAAAAAAGGGAAACGTTGACAGTTGTGATCAAAAGTTCTTTAGAGCGACCTTCCATGTTGTCCACCCTCATATTCAGTAATGACAGTTGTGTGGACAATTCACACTGGATCAGCAAGTGTTTCTGGTTGTCTAACAATAGCAATAAATAAAAGGTTCCCCACTCTCTGCTAAAACAAGGGAATCTTATGGGAAAACCAGGAGTGGTTCCCCTCCCCCCACCTGGGCTGAACATATGTCATTAATTCTTTCTCAGCTTATGTCCACCCTTCCTGAGCCACTATTTTGGCTCTCATTGGCTAGTGAATAAAGTCAATCCTGCTAGCCTTAAGACAGCCCCACCCTAGCATAGACTATGTAAGCCTAGCATAGACTCCTTGAAGAATCTGTGTGGTTTTGAAGTGAGAAAGTGGGTCAGCAAAGCAGTTGGCGAAAGTGTGAGCCTTGTGCTAATTAATACCGGTTATCATCCCATTCAGCAAAAGTTGATCATCAGTCAAACAACATAAGGCACTTCAAGAAGGGATGAGTCACTCTCATTGTGGAGTCGAATGTTATGAAATCCAGGGTGACTGATGCATTAGATCGAGCTAAGCTCTTCAAACGGCCTGGAAACATAAAAAGGGGGTCTAAGCCCAGCTGTGGTGGAAGCAGAAGCAGCAACTGAATGGCTTCGATAGAGTTGTGTGCCTGCTTTGCTCCATTATTGACTTTGGCCTCTAGCTGTTAAAACAACTCGGCATTCATACCTCAGTAAAGGACTAGGCTGGTTTGTGAATGGAACACGCTGGAGACATGGCAGCAGGAGAAGAATGGGAGTGGCACTGAAGTAAAACAAAGCAGAAGGGCTAAGTCATGAGCATGTGGTCTCCTCCTACACCTGAAACACATTTTCTTCAGCTGACATAGTGGACAAGCAGGTCTCAGGAATGAGCAGACTTTCAAGACAACGTCCCCCCTTTTCTTCTACCATGTGATTCAGCGTGCTATGTGCGCTACGGCGTTAGTTTAACCAACTACAGATGTCTGGTCAAATTCTGCCTAGAAATATAAACAGGCAGACAATAGGAAACCTAAAGCCAGCTGAAAAATATGACAGGCAGTTGCTGTTGGGACCGAACTAATCTCTAGCAGAAAGACCACTCAATAGGGCCCCTTGAGCCAAGGAATGGAAGGGGTGCATTGTGGGAAATGGCCTGTGGCCAGATCACATGAACCCTATTCACTTCTATGTGATTAATAAATGAACAATTACTCCTATGCAGACAGTCCTTGTGTAGATTATTCCTGCCCTTTTCATGGGAGAATAGATTGCATGAAAGGAGTTGTCATGCGGCGGGGGCTTGGCTGAAGGTTGTGCTCATGCTAATACTACTTCTGCAGTTTATGGATTACAGTTTCACAAACTAATAAAACAGCAGAGGCTGTAAGGATCTGAATGTCATCAAGTCATCCTTTTGTACTGTGGTAGGGTCCTCTGCACTAAGGAGCCAAGTGCTGGCCCTACTGTTAGGCAGAGTGGAGTAGGCTGGAAGATTCTGGATATTGTTAAAGTGCAGAAAATTCCCAGCTAACTTTATTGTTTACCAAAAAAAAAAAAAAAAAATCCATTAGGATTTTCTGCCAAAATGTCTTGGCCCAGCCTTGCAAATATCCCAAAGTCCATGTAGCTTTAGTTGAGATTCAGACTCGCTGCAACTGAGACCAGATGTCTCTCTCTGGACTTCCCACTGCTTCCAGAGAGGGTACGGAAATATGAAGAAGTGGAAGAGGGTGATTTTGCTTTGTTGTGATTAGAACTGACAATGCGCCAAGATATAAAAGTGGATCAATTGTTTTAAGTGCACTAAATGGCATAGGAGGTTGTAAGCAACCCTGTAATATTCCTGGAAGATCCGTTACTTGGGTTGCTAAGGAAACAAGAAAGTAGACACATGATGAATATTTTTACTTCTCCCGCCCACACTAGAAGTCACCTCCATCTGACACACCTTTTCTTCTCTCTTTGGTGGGCTGAGACCTCCTCTGTTTGGACTGAAAAAGGCAGCGACTTCTAGTGACACAGCTGCAATCAAACTTTTCTTTAGATCCATGTGATGGTTGGAATTACTTTGCCCTTCAACACACAATACAACAACATCACAACATTTAATGGTTCAGACACACCTCTCCCAGTCTCCTTATTTCTTCTCAGTGGGATTCTTTTCTTAATAATTCCTCTTGCCTCAGTCCAGATCAAAGTAGAATATTCTAGTGCTGGAATGACTCATTTCCCCATATATATATATATATATATATATATATATATATATATATAGGAGTCACGATGTCTCCTTTGATAGGTGTCATTCATGCACTAAACACTGGCAGAAGTTATGACACAAGAGCATAATTAAATTCCCCAAAGGCAAAGGAAGAACCCTATTTCCAAGTTGTTTTCTGTTTTGTTAAGCAACCTGTTCTGGCGCAGATTATATTAATTTGTAGAGTCTACTGTAGACACTGGGCTAGAAGCATAATTAACATATATTTCCAATGGCAATGAGCACTTAATCCTTGCAAACAACAAATGTCTGAAACTAGAAATCAGTTTTAGCTCATTCATAAATCTATAAACCACTCATCCAGCTCCTTCTGAATAATCTGCTCTATTGCTTATGTTTTCCTTCATTACAAACACCCTTCTAGTGCAGAAAATATACTAGCTCAAGATGCCCAAACCTCTGGTAGTTATGCAATGGTTTTGCCTTCAAACTTTTTAAATGTTGGCCCAGTTTGCATGTCCTGGTGAACCATTGTTAATTAACATGCCTATCTGGGCAGTTTTCCTCTTCTCTGCTAGTGCATTGAGAATAGGAACCACAATCTTAGGTTTTGTGTTACTTTTGAACCAGGGATCATGGTTTGCTTGCTCCAACAACCAATTCCTGGCTTCAGATCAGAGTTTGTTTGGAAAGAAACAGATCACAATCCTAAATCTGGATGTACTGCTAAGCCAGGGATTGTGATTTGTTTCCCAGTGCTAGTGGGGAGAGGCAAAGTGGGTGTGACAAGCTTGTCTATGGTTTATGGCTTGTTTATGGTTTATGCTGTGCAGACATGGCCATTGTGTCATATTACTGGAATTGTGGTCTTGTGAAGTTTTATGTTTTGTAAGCCACCTTGAGAGGACTGTCCTGTAAAATGATCATATGAATAAAATAAATAAATGTGATATTAATTAGAGAAGCAGATATTTCTTATCCTTCTTCCACTATCAATGCACTTGCTACAGTCAACAAAGGGGAACCCCAGAATAATCAAAACTAAGAGATAGTATACAAAGTCAGGACAAAAACCCTACAGGTTTTACTAAAAGTATCCTTATGTACAAAAATAGCAACACAACAATAAAATAGAGATGAATATAACAGCCTAATGTGAGGAAACAGTGCTTTCAAGTGCTAAATATTAAGATAAGCCAGCTTCTAACTAACATTATATCTATATCTATATCTATATCTATATCTATATCTATATAGTGGTACCTCTGTTTACGAACTTAATCCGTTTCGGAAGTCCATTCTTAAACCGAAACTGTTATTAAACCAAGGCGCACTTTCCCTAATGAGGCCTCCCGCCATCGGTGCCCTTCCACCGTTCGGATTCCATTCTTACACCGAGGTAAAGTTAGCAAACCGGGACACTACATCCGGTTTTGCAGAGTTCATAAACCGAATCGTTCATAAACGGGACTGTTCTTAAACCGAGGTACCACTGTATCTATATCTATCTAGCATCATAGTTCAGATAAACGAAACTTTCAGTTACCACCATAGACAGCCTCTTACAGATGAAAAATATTTCATGTTTCGACCATGCCATTGGCAGGAATTTCTCTTTTTGGTTTGATTCCAGTCAAAACTTAATAAAATAGGGCCAGAAGTCCTACGATGCAGCACAATTTACTCAGTTTGCCACTACTTATGCATAAACACGTTTAAAAACAAAACTAATAAGTTTAAAAATATAACACATTGAGATCAGGGAGAACAGAGAGAAATAGATCTCATCCACGATAAACATGGCATATAACTATTCCAGCTGCTAGATGTGTTTCAACCTTGCAGCCTTCTTCAGCTAGTTAGGTTGACTAGCAGATTCCCTGCCCCATTCATTTAGGGGACCTTGCTAAGTGGTGAACAGGCAGACTAACCTGCTGTTGAACATGGCTGTTTTGAAAAGGCCCTGCTTCCCCTTAAAGCTGCCTTTGTGAAGAACCTCCCCCCACCCCACAGCTTTGGGTTGTTTTCCTTTCCCTGTTCTTCTGAAGATGAAAATCTGAAACAGATGCACAGAGAAGACGGATATTTTTTTCCCACCTCAATATTACAGCCCAAAGCAAAGACAGTGTTTCTTAGCATACCTTGATTTAAATTTGGGGGGTCTGCCATGCCGTGGCCAGAGAAAATTGTTCTGGGAGTGGTGAAGCCATCCCTAAGTGATGGGGGCATGCAAGGAGTATATGTTGCAAAATGAAGGCCTACAGCTTTAATTGGATGCACGAGTTAAATGTATACACACATCCCTATCCCTATATCTGTTCCTGAATACATGCACTCCATAACTCCTTTACTGTGAGATGACTCCAAGGGAGGGACTGGGGCTAAATGCGAGCAGGTGGGGGAGGAGAGGGTGGGATAAGCTGAGGGAATAGGCATGGGGATGAAGGATGTGTAAAGGGAGGAGGGGTTGGCCAGGAGTGGGAGAACAGGGGTTGCTGGGTAGGCTGGGGTTGGTGAGTGGAGTGTGCAAGGATGGCAGGCAGCGCTGTGTCTTGTGTGTGCATGTGTGTATTGCTGGAGAACTTCACCACAAAATTCAGACAAATGCAAATTTCAAAGGATAGCTGCGTTGTGATTTGCATATTGTTTGGGGAACTGCAAATTTTTCCCCATCACAATAATGCACCCCATTATTGCCCCAACTCTGGACTCATCTACATTTCTGTTTGTTCTGCCACTTTCCTACAGAAAAACCTGCTCTTTACCATTGAATTGGTGTTTGCTCTGATCCAGTAGTAAATAGGGGGTTTTCCCAGGGAAAGGGGTGGGGTAAATGGAAAACAGCTCAGACCCCCTGCTTTCTCCTCATGGGACAAGCAGAATTTTGGTACCCCAACACCGTTTTTCTGTATAAAGCCTTGTTGTTTTTTTAAGGGGGGCATTTTTCCAAACCTGCTGCTACCTCCCTCATGTGCATGGATGGTGCCATTTTGACCACATACAGATTCAAACTTGGGAGAATGGATTTGCTGTTAGTATATATGGAGTGGCAAAGACTCTTCTGTTTGGTTAGGGTTTGATGTCTTACGGGACTGTCAATAAAGGAGCGAAAGGGCATAATGAAGGAGATGGATTAGCTGTGTATGTCATGAGCTGAGTTAAAAGGCTTCTCACGTTCACCCGCCACTCCTTTGACACGGCAGCTCTGAGAGGCAACTTGCCTGGCCAAAGCCACCTGACAGTTTCATGGGGTGGAAGAAGCTAATGAAGCGAGATTAGGCACTGCGCAGGCTGCAGAGCTAACTTTCTGCTGAGTGGCTTATAAAAGAAAACGTGAATTCTAAACTTTCCTGTGGAACCTTATTATCATAGCACAACATTAGCATTGATAAAAATAGCACAAATTAGTGCAGGAGCTGAAAGGCTGGCATAAAAACTCTGAATACATCCCCACCCCACACACTTTTTTTCTGGAGAGGCTTAGCCTTTTGCACACATTAGCAAGAATGTGTTCATTCCAAATTCTGACATTCCCACTTGCCTTGCCATATCAGAACCCTGCTACCCTCAATAAGGGCTTGATCCTTAAGTGGGAATAAATCGGCCCACTTTATGTACAACAGAAAGATGAGCACTATGGGCCTTGTATATAGTGCTGCTCCTGACTATAGTATTGTTGTGTTTTTGGAGGAGTCCACTGTTGAACAGGCCAGGCAAGTCCCTTTGTGAGAGAATGGCCTTCATTGCTGTAGTGTAACAGGTTGCTCTGTGCTGGGGGCAAATGTGTGGACCCCCTCCCTCACCTGGTAGTGAGAAAGACAATAGCCAGAGTGGAGTGCATGAGATGTTAGTGCATGGGGTTAGAAGCAGGCGGAAGCCAGAGACTGAGAGTCATGCTTGATTTCTGTTGGAATCCAAGGCTGTGGCAATGGGGGAAGCAAGGCCTTATTGGGGTGTTAATGCTGTGAGCCCCTCCATCGTAGGCTCAGGTTGCATATATGTGTAACTAAACCATTTATCATAAAGACACCACAGCCTCCACTGCCTCTCCTGAGGAAACTGAACCCTGGGTAAGAGCCTGGAACCACTGGGATCTTACACCGCTCAGAGATTGGGGTGGCATGAACAGCGTAAATAGTATGGAATCGGGTGGCACATGGAATGTGGGGTCCTGTTCCCACAGTGGCAGTTGAGGGGTGGGGTCTTTCAGCAGTTGAAGCAGTTCTGGCTTCAGCAGCAAGTGGCTTCACCATCCAGCCAGCTTTGGTCCCTTTAGGCTGCTTTGTCATCCTTGCTGCACCCAAGCCTACATTATTGGCCACCTAGACTGAAGCAAACTAAAAAAAGACAAGGTGGTATCCAGGAAAGTTTTACTCAGTGTAGACCTGTTGAAATGTCAAATCAAAATGACTGCCTTAGGTCCCTTCTTTCCAATAGGTTGGACTACCAGGCCTAGTCTTGAGCAGGAGCGTGGAACCTGTGGAATGGAGGGGTGCTGTTGACCTCCAACTCCCACCAGCTCCCAGGCGGTATGGCGAAAGGTCATGGGAATGGCAGTCCAACAAAATATAGAGGGCCACAGGCTCCCTGTCTCTGGTCCTGAGCACACAGCTAGCTAGAGGACTTCAATGCAGCAGAATGCTTCTGCAGTCGAATATGGTGTAGGCACAAGCACCCAGTTCTACACTTGTCTTGAGCATAGGGGAAGAGCCATAGTAATAGTCTCCTGGCAGGGCTGTTGCCGGTCTTTCCTGCAAAGGGTGGAGGAGCAGTGAGGTCCAGGTTGCACAGGTGCACCAGCAGTGGCACCAGATTCCTGGTAAGTCGTAGTGACGTCCCTTGCTAGGAAACTATTGCTACAGCTTCCCCCTATCAGGCAAGCTGCTCCTGTATGCAGGTCAGAGATGTTGTTGTCAAGGAGAAAATGAGAAAATGCTATGCAAGTGCTCACCTGGTGAAACCTCAGACTCTTTGCCCCCCATCTGTGCTCACATGGCTGCCACAAAATCACCACTCCTAGAGTTCTGCAGACCTAAACCCCACCCTAAATCCACGGCTGAGGTTCATCACCATCATTTTCAAAATAAGTTTATTGTACTAGCTGAAGGCCATGACAATTCATTCCAATCACAATCAGTTTAAAATATAGCTCAGACACATATAACGTGAGATACTTTAGAACAGGAATGCCTCCACATCTGCACTGAGTTTCAGTTTAGTACTTTGCACCCTCCTTACAGTTTATGGCAGGCATAGGCAAACTTGGCCCTCCAGGTGTTTTGGGACTACAACTCCCATCATCCCTAGCTAACAGGACCAGTGGTCAGGGATGATGAGAACTGTAGTCTCAAAACATCTGGAGGGCCAAGTTTGCCTATGCCTGCTTTATGGCTTCTTCCTGAGCTTTTTTGCCACCAGAGCAAAAAAAGGGCCACCTTATGAGTCACCAATGCATTGTCGTCACTCAACAACCACTGAAGAATCTCTGTTGGGAGGGAGCCCACCATCCTGTACAAACAGGGCTTTCAGAAAGCAGCTCCTCAGATATGCATATAGGGGACATCATCATCCTGGCCCCAAAACTGAAAGGCATGCGTTATAGGTTGCCACAGAATTGCCTTAGGAAGCAGACACCCTGTGCTGAATATGTCCTTGGCTATGACATGATAAGGTACAGAGGAGGCTCACGAATGATGGCTCCGGTACATGGCATGAATACTCATATCATAGCACCTGGGCTGGGATGATTCATCACAGGCCGTTTCTGGTAGCATCTCCATGGCAACTCCTAAGATGTACTCCGGAGCAGGCCAAGGTGGCGTCCTTTTGTGTACCAAAGCCTCATCCCTCAGTCCCCTTGCTATTTTCACCGAAGAACTTGGCCACTCCTTCCTTAGCAGTGTGACAGGGAAGGAAAAGAGGCTTGGAGGTGTGTGTGAAGTATGATCTTCAGTCCAAGGGATCCAATTTCGCCCTCCCCCCTTCTCTTTTTCTTGTCTTTCCTCTTCCATGAAGACTCTGAGACAGAAGTGGGGAGTGATTGTGACATCAGAGGAGGATGACTGGAAAGCTGACTTCCTCAAGGTCCAAAATGTCTCTGCAGAGGTATGTATGTCCATTTGCCATTTCAAACAGTCAGACTACTTTCTAAGTCCCTGGGACCTCAAGGAGAGAAGAGTTTTCCTGTGATGAGCACCTTAACTGACTGTGATTGTTTTCATGACCAGTTTTGCTACCATAAACATTCCAGGCTTTGATCCTGCCTCACTTATTCTGTCCAGCAGAGGGCAGGGCAGTGATGCACGTATACAAAACTGCTTTTGGAAGGTTTGTGTAGCAGAGAAACTGAGAAAAATATATTCCAAATGTTAAATCTCTCCAGGGTTTCAAATGAGGGTAAGTTCACATTTAATGACATTTCTGCCGTACTTCCCCCTCAATTGTTCCTAAATGTTTTGTTCCTATGGAAGACCCAGCATGAGAAGTAAAGTTTCCATCAAAGGAAAGCAAGTTTAAGTGAAAATACAGAGGAAAAAGTTAAATAACATCCTCTGAAAAATTATTGACTCATCACACAAGCTACGAAGTATTGATTCCTGGGTATTTTACCTGCCAGTATAGCTAGTACAGCAATGTAAAAAAAGTTCTTTTCTGGGGTTAAACACTTAGAACAACAATCATTTCCTCTGCCCTGGAGGGAAAGAAGCCACAGACTGAGGATGCTCTGTAAAACCTGCTTGTATTGAGAATGGATGAAGGAGAAAAACAGTAACTAAAATTAAGACAAAGGTGTCAAAAAGCTTTGGTCCAGCTTGTTCAGCACTATCAAATCCAACAGAGATCAACTCTTCAGGCCACTGGTTTTCCCTACCTGGGCTGGATTCCATCTTCCTCTGTAGCATGTGCATTGTCAAAGAAATATACCATACATGTCTCCCCCTTACAGATAATCAATGCTGATTTTGAAAAAAAAGTGTTTTTGTGGAACCCTGCCATACTTAGGATGTTGAATTCTATTTTTTAAAAAAAGATATTTATTAAAATTTCCAATTTTTATACAAACAAAAACCAAAAAAAGTTTAAAAAACACATATAGTTCACAATACTTAGTTTTCAATGACTTATTTCCCTGACCTCCTCATACCTCCCCTTCTTGTAGTCCAATTCAAATTATTTATTCAGCAAATCCTTATCTCAAAGCATTACAGCTAAAAAACCCCTTAATTTCTATCCAACATCATTCAACATTCATTAATTTTACAATATTTCTGTAAATAGTCCTTGAATTTCTTCCAATCTTCTTCCGCCGACTCTTCTCCCTGGTCACGGATTCTGCCAGTCATTTCTGCCAATCCCATGCAGTCAATCATCTTCATCTGCCATTCTTCCAGAGTGGGTAAATCTTGCATCTTCCAGTACTTTACAATAAGTATTCTTGCTGCTGTTGTAGCATACATGAAGAAAGTTCTATCCTTTTTTGACACCAACTGGCCGACCATACCCAAGAGAAAGGCCTCTGGTTTCTTCAAGAAGGTATATTTAAATACCTTTTTCAATTCATTATAGATCATTTCCCAGAAAGCCTTAATCTTAGGGCACGTCCACCAAAGGTGAAAAAATTTACCTTCATTTTCTTTACATTTCCAACATTTATTATCGGGCAAATGGTAAATTTTTGCAAGCTTGACTGGGGTCATGTACCACCTGTATATCATTTTCATAATATTTTCTCTTAAGGCATTACATGCCGTAAATTTCATCCCAGTGGTCCACAACTGTTCCCAGTCAGCAAACATAATGTTATGTCCAACATCTTGTGCCCATTTAATCATAGCTGATTTGACAGTCTCATCCTGAGTGTTCCATTTCAGCAGCAAGTTATACATTTTTGACAAAATCTTAGTTTTGGGTTCTAACAGTTCTGTTTCCAATTTAGATTTTTCCACCTGGAAGCCAACTTTCTTATCCAAATTGTAAGCCTCCATTATCTGATAATAATGAAGCCAGTCTTGCACTTTGTTTTTTAGTTTCTCAAAACTCTGCAGTTTCAGTCTATCTCCTTCTTGTTCCAAAATTTCCCAATACTTCGGCCATCTGGCCTCCATATTGAGCTTTTTCTGAGCTTTCGCTTCCATTGGTGACAACCACCTTGGGGTTTTATTTTCCAATAAATCTTTATATCTAGTCCAAACATTAAACAATGCTTTCCTAACAATATGGTTTTTAAATGCTTTATGTGCTTTAACCTTGTCATACCACAAATATGCATGCCACCCAAAAACATTGTTGAAACCTTCTAAATCCAAAATGTCTGTGTTCTCAAGAAGCAGCCAGTCTTTCAACCAGCAGAACGCTGCTGATTCATAGTAAAGTTTAAAGTCTGGCAGGGCAAATCCACCCCTTTCCTTTGCATCAGTTAATATCTTAAATTTTATTCTGGGCTTCTTGCCCTGCCAGACAAATTTAGAAATGTCTTTCTGCCACTTCTTGAAACAGTCCATCTTGTCCACAATTTGCAATGTTTGAAACAAAAACAACATTCTAGGCAATACATTCATCTTTATAGCTGCAATTCGACCCAACAAGGAAAGCTTCAAATTTGACCAAATTTCTAAATCTTTTTTCACTTCCATCCAACATTTTTCATAGTTGTCTTTAAACAAATTCCCATTTTTAGCTGTCATGTTAATCCCCAGGTATTTCACTTTCTTAACCACAGTTAAACCTGTTTCAATCTGAAACTTCTCTCTTTCAGTCAATGTTAAGTTTTTCTCTAAAACCTTAGTTTTTGACTTGTTCAATTTGAATCCTGCCACCTGACCAAATTCTTGAATTAGTTCTAAAACTCTTTTGGATGTTGAATTCTATACCAAATTCTATGTGTGTGTTTTGATTTTGACTCTTGCTTTGAATTACTAAATACACACTGCTTCTTTCATAAATGATTGCAGTGCTCCCTTCCAGCATTTTGCAGTATTTATGCATTTCCAGGGATATACAATCTCCTGCAAAGACCAGGAATGTTATCTGGGTGAAGTGGAGATGGTTTGCCTTGTGCATACTAGTCTGACAGGTTTGTGCCTGAGCTCTGCACAAGTAAGAGTGCTTCCAAGCAAACCTTTTTTTTAAAAAAAAAAGTACCGGTATGTATCCAGGTGGAAGCGTCCCATGCTCTTGGACTGTAGTTTATGTACTAAGTTCCAAATCTGGAAAGCCAACACCTGCACTGGAGTGATATAATCACCACCCTGACCTGTACACTCGGGACACTGAGTGGGGAGAGGGTATATTTTATTTAGTTCAAGATTAGGAAACAGCAAATGCAAAAATGGCAAGCATCCAGCATCAGAAGCAACAACAAATGGGGACAGTACCACACCCCCCCATTCATATTTGCTCTCTGAATTCTTTGTTAGGTAGCAAGCCAACAAGTTTTAATCATGGCTAAAGGTAAAGGTAAAGGGACCCCTGACCATTAGGTCCAGTCGTGACCGACTCTGGGGCTGAGGCACTCATCTCGCTTTATTGGCTGAGGGACCCGGCATACAGCTTCCGGGTCATGTGGCCAGCATGACTAAGCCGCTTCTGACAAAGCAGAGCAGCACACGGAAATAGCGTTTACCTTCCCGCTGGAGCGGTACCTATTTATCTACTTGCACTTTGACGTGCTTTCAAACTGCTAGGTTGGCAGGAACAGGGGCTGAGCAACAGGAGCTCACCCTGTCGCGGGGATTAGGGAGACTGAATTGCTATAGGTTGTGTCGTGTGAGCAATGTCGTGTGAGCAAAAGGCAAGCTTGCACAATGCATCTTTCTCTCCTTTCTCCTGTACGGGGAAATCACATAAACTTGGGAGGTTTGTGCAAAGTGGTACAATAATTTTATGCCCAGTTTGGGGCAATTACTCCCGCACCTATTCACCTAATACAGTCCCATAAGACACAGTCCACAATGTTTGATAGTCCACCTAACCGTGTGGGGGAGCAATGCAGGGGGTGGGGGAAGGGAGGAGAAAATACTCTGAGTGAGCTGCCTTCCACTTCTGCAGTACTGGATGCAAATCTATGCCACACTTTGCCCAATGTGGCCTAACAAGCTGCATGTTTTTGCATCTCACAGTGTCTTTAGAAATTGCAAGCAGCAGCAGTAGAAACACAAAGCCTGTCAATGCTTTTTATAGGACCAATTGGGGGCGGGGGGGGCCAACCTTCTGATCCTCCACGGGTTGATGTCAAGGAACGTCAAAATGTTTACTCAGTTCTCCCATATCTGTAGGAGTGTTGCTTGTTTATTTACAAGGTGTTCCCTCCGCCTTCAACCATTCGACACTGAACTAAAGGAAGGAACAAACCTCACCTGTGTTTCCTTGCTCTGTGGCACCAGAATAGGCAGAGAAAAGGTGAGTAAGAGGCAACATGATAGAAGTGTACGGAATTATTCATGGGCTGGAGAAAGTGGAAAGAGGAACATTTTCCTTCCTCACTCATAATACTAGAAATCACGGATATCCAATGAAGTTGAATGCTGGGAGATTAAGGACAGGAAAGTAGTTCTTCACGCAGTGCATAGTTAAACTATGGAACTCTCTCCCACAGGAGGCAGTGATGACCACCAACTTAGATGTCTTTCAAAGAGATTCGTGGAGGAGAGGGCTATGGATAGCTCAGTCAGTAGAGCATGGGACTATTAATGGGTCATGGGTTTGAGCCCTGTTGGGCAAAAGATTCCTCCATCGGAGGGTTGGATTAGGTGACCCTCATGGCTCCTTAGGTAAAGGTAAAGGGACCCCTGACCATTAGGTCCAGTCGTGACCGACTCTGGGGTTGCAGCGCTCATCTCGCTTTATTGGCCAGCATGACTAAGCCGCTTCTAGCGAACACCGTTTACCTTACCGCCAGATCTTTTGAACTGCTTTTGAACTGCTAGGTTGGCAGGAGCAGGGACCGAGCAACGGGAGCTCACCCTGTTGCGGGGATTTGAACCGCCGACCTTCTGATCGGCAAGTCCTAGGCTCTGTGGTTTAATCCACAGCGCCACCCGCGTCCTTACAACTCTGCAATTCTATTATGGCTACAAGGCATGATGGCTATGTTTTGCCTCCACAGTTACTGAGACAGCAATGTTTCTGGATGTCAGTTGCTGGGGAAAAACAAGAGTGGGGAGTGCTCTTGTGCTCAGATCCTGCTTGGGGGTTTTCTATTGCACCTGACTGGTCACTGTGTGAACAGGATGCTGGAAAAGATGGGCCTTCTTTGAAGAGAAATTACTCATTTTGCTTTAGAGTGTTGATTTGCATAACAACCTAAGGGCCATTTCACACCCCATTCAAACTCAGCCTTGCCAGCAAGTTGTTGGGTATTTTTTTACAAAACCGGCAGCTGCAGCCAACCCCAGCGTCTTGCGTGACTCATCTGCCTATTTTATGCACTTTAGTAAACACGCGTTTCTTGCATACCTAACATTTACAGGTGTGCACTAAAAACACCTTGATCACCAAAAGCTTCTGTGAGAGGAGGCCCCGAGTTGCCCATCGGGGCATGCCGAAGCCTGCACGCCTTGAATAGCATCAGCATGCAAGAAAGCAAAGGCAAAGGGCGGGGGAGCATCGCCTCGCTTTTCACAATGCCTTAGAATCAACCGCACGATAATCTCAGGAAGGCTAACCGCTGGCCTTCTGCGCAAGCCCGCTCTAGCTTCGCTGCTCCATTCACTTCCTCCGGTCCTCCTTCCCGCGCTTAGCGACTTGATACACAAGATTCTAAAAGCCCCGCCTCCCTCCCCTGATAGGCCTCTGACATTCCAACACCGCCTACCTAAGCGGCTCATTGGCGCCCCGTTAAAAGGCGAAAGTCAAGAAGGAAATTATTATTATTATTTAAATAAAGCAGCAAGGCATGAGGAGCAGGTTGTCAATCAAGTACTCAGTATGAATGTAGAATCAGAATCCGGTCAATAACACTGAAAGCCGAGTCGTTCTATTCCCCCGCTTATATTTTATTTCCTTTTTATTACTATTTATTTTGTCTGAATAATGCGATCATTCTCCTTCCAGCATCCAGCTCTCTGGGGACAATTCTGGTCGTTTCCTGGGGCAAGCATCGCCTGCCTTTCCCAGGTTTGAAGCCGTATATTATATTTAAGCCCTTACACGCATCGTGGACTATCCCGCTCATTATAACCTGACGTTGTGTAAAGGCGCACTGAAGCTCCCGACGGAACCCTACTATTGGTCCCACAGAGGCAATCATGATAATCTCTGGCGGAGTTGGCTCCTGGTACTAGTCCTCAAATCACATGAAAAAGAAACCTCACAGCAGCCCCAGTCTATTGATGTGGGGCGGCTGGTTGTTGTCATAAATCACTTGAAGCTGAAGCGGTGGCGTTGAAATGTCTCTAGGACTAGGGACTGAATACTTGTTTTCTTTCCCCTACCCACAAGTATTATTATGATTCTCCCTTTCTGAGTGATAACAACTAGTCCATAAACACTGTTGCATTAAGGTAGGAACACTTTACGTGGTTCAGCCACGATCCCTTCTTATTCCTCCTTTTAAAGCGAGGCTAGGGACTTTTCAGGGGCTTTGAACTATTCTAAACAAATGTAAGGAAAAAGAAAAGCATTCCCTTCTGGTGGAATCGATTGCAGGCGCTCCTGCAGATGTGAGTGAGATCCTATGGGTCCGCCGTCCGCCCCCCATTCCACAGCCCCCCTTTATTCCCAGAGGCAAATTTCACGGAGCTCAACGGGGCTTCCTATTTCAGCATCATTTAAATAAACTTGGCACACACACACTGGAGAACGGAGCAAGAAAGAAGCGTGCTTCTAAGGATGCCGAGTCAGGGAGACCGGGGGCGGGACACACGTCTTGGCTAGTTGCAAGTGGACATTTGTAGCCATCTGCCCGAGCGCAAGAGCGCCGCTTTCCCTTTAAGGCGGGCCTCTCCGCCCCGCTGGCCCCACCCTCTGCGCCGAGTCCCGCCTTCCAGAGCATGACACGCCGATCCGATGGCGAAGCCCCTTTTTAATTGAGGCTGTCAGGCTGAGCCCGCGATGGAGCGAGCGGGGCAACGCGGCGCTTCTAGCAGCAGCAGCAGCAGCAGCAGCAGCAGCGCCTTAAACCGAACGAAGTGAAAGCAGCCTTTCCCGGGGAGGAGGAGGAGCAGCAGCCCCGAGAGCCTGGCCAGCGCCTTCCTCGCCTCCCCCATCCCAGAAGCACGAGCAGAGCCAGGCTCTTCTCCCCCGCTCCCTCCCGCCTTCTGCTCCTGCAAGTGGAAGGAAACGTCTCTCTGCTGCGGGCGAGGAAATCGAGGGGAACGCGGACGCCGATCCGCTTGGATCTCCAAAGCAGCGCGGGCTCCTTGGCCGGATCTCTCTCTCTCCCTCCCTTTAAAACAACGATCATATTTTTTTGAACTAACTCTTTTGCTTCTTCGGTGATTTGGACAGTAGGCTGCAGAGGGCATTCCTCTCTCCCTCTCCCCCCCCCGCGCCGCGCCAGTGATTTGTTTTCCACGCGCGGCCGCTCTCCTCCTCCACTCCCCCCCCCGCGATTTTGCCCTCCCCCACCCCTCCCCCCTCCCTTGCGATCCTCATGAAAAATCACATCTGGGGCAGCATCCCGCGGGCTCCCATGGCTGCGGCGATGCCGTGGAAGAGCGCGGAGTGGCTGCAGGAGGAGCTGGAGTCGAGCGGGGGCAGCTCGCTGCTGCTGCTCGACTGCCGCCCGCACGAGCTCTTCGAGTCGTCGCACATCGAGACCGCCATCAACCTGGCCATCCCGAGCCTGATGCTCCGGCGCCTCAAGAAGGGCAACCTGCCCATCCGCTCCATCATCCCCAACAACGAGGACAAGGAGCGCTTCGCCAAGCGCTGCAAGGCGGACACCGTCCTGCTCTACGACGAGGCCACGGCCGAGTGGCAGCAGGACAGCGGCGCCCCCAGCTCCGTCCTCGGGCTCCTGCTGCAGAAGCTGCGCGACGACGGCTGCAAAGCGTTCTACCTGAAAGGTACAGGGGGCGCGGGACTGTGGACGGGGCTGGAAGGGATACGGGCAGGGGTCGGATCGATTTGAGCAGCGTGGGGAAGCTCCCCACCCGGATAGCTCTGGTCTGCTAGCTAGCAGCACCCCCCGCCGTCGGAGCGACCGGCGTGGTTCCCGCCTAACAGCAATCCCACCCCCCACCCCTAATCTCTCACCACCATGCAGACTGGATCCGGATCCGGATCGCAGCTCCCCCCCCCCCTTCCGTAGTTCTTGAGGATTCGCCTCCCGTTGTAGTGTGTTTTGGGAATGCCGCCCTTAAGAAATCAGGGATAATAATGGAAGGAAACTTCTGGTCTGCTGTTCCACTTTTCCCACCCTTTAAAGGCGATTATAGCTTTCTAGTTTAGGCGAAGGATTGTGCTCCTGCTCTTTCGCCTTTCAAAATGGTTTCATGTGCCGAATACGGGCAGATATTGACTCGGATTCCCCTTCTTGTTGCACCTCTTCCCGCCGGCCGGCCGGCCGCCCTCCCTCCCTCCCCGCGCGGTACAAATCTCTCGCGTGGGAGACACCATTCCCTCCCATCTCCCTTGTTCCAGCGACGGAAGGTCTTATTCCTGCCCGATTCTTCTATATCTATGAATGGGGCAGAATGGGTTTATTCACCGAGTGACTCCTCCATGCCTCTTCATTCTGAAATCCGGTTTGTGAGCATCTGTTTTGGAATAGTCCCTCCTCCATCTTTCTGACCACCATCCCAAGTTTTCCCACCTTGTCCCCCGACGTGGTGTGGATCTATGATCTTCACTCCCTCCTTAGTTGCCCTTTAGGAGATCTCCTCTATACAGACGGAGAAAATTAAATAAGGGGATGGTGGATCTAACTTCTCACACAGTGGCAACAATCTCCCCTAAAAGACTTCTTTCACGACATGCGGTTATTTGAGGCCAGTAACCACAACTAATCTGTGGGAGGGGTGGGTGTATTGATCATATGCAGTTCTCCATCTCTTTTTGCCCCCCCCCCCCAAGTTTGATCTTGTGCATTGAGACTAGATCCAGGTGCTTTAGCAGTGCTTCCTGGTGTGTGTGTGTGTGTGTGTGTGTGTGTGTGTGTGTGTGTGTGTTTCTGGTGAAGGATTGACTGATTGGATGTGCTTGCCTTTGGGCAATGGGTTGAATTAAATTACCTCTCTGGTGCCATTCTGTGCCATGCTTCTGTTATGCCTCTCAATCTCTGAATGAAGTGCATTTTGAATTGAGATATTAGTTCACTATAAAGTCTCCATTCAGATCTCTTAGGAGATCCCCCACCAAAAAAGAGGGGCATTGCGAAGCAGTCGACACAGTCATTCTGAGTGAGCCTACCAGGATGATGATAATAACTTTGCTTCCCCCAAAATACACACGCACCACAACACTGCTGTGGTCACTGGGCGGCAGGATTGAGGCAGGAACAGTAGGCAACACCAAATCAATATTGTCACTTGCAACAAGGCAGACGGATAGACTGGTAGATTGATTACGGGATTTCTGATGGTAGGAGGGCAGTATATGTGAGGCGCAGAGGAAGGAGGATGAAACTGTTATTGGGGATTCTGGGTCCTCTTCTTTCCTACTGTAGGTTTCAGGGCTCATTTTAGTAGCTGAACTCACGCTGCCATGTTAACTTCTTCAGCTTCTCTTGAGGAGAGAAATGCCCTGGTGCTTCCCATTCCTTTCTCAATATCCTAAATAGTTCTCATGAGTGTCCAGCGTTATTTAAACTGAATTCTGTACTCCTGGCATTTCCCTCCTTTCTGAACTACCCCCTAGTTCCTTTAAACTCGCATGCAGTGGAGAAAAGGAGGAGTTAAGCTGCTGCTGCTTTCCCTTCGCTTCGCTTTTTTTTCTGGGGCCTCAGTGGGAAATGTTTCCAATTAAAATTCCAAAATGGCTTCTCCATATTGTCTTTCTCCTTGAGGAGGGAAAAAAAGGGAACCTACTCTCTCTCCCTCTCCCTCACTTCCCTTCATGAATGAATATGGCAGGGGATGTGTATGCTGTTCAGTGACCTTGCCACAACTTTGCCAAGCCCCTGGAATTTCCAGGAGACTTTTCGTAATGACACTGTTTATCAGATCCACGTAATGACTGCTAAATGCCTCCTTAACGTACATGAAGGAGCACATTAAATTTCTTCTTGTCTAATTGCTCTGTCGGAAAGAGGCGCCAAAAGAGAAATGATTAGAAGGAATGGTTTTACTCCTGACCTTTACTTGCACATTCAATAGATCCTTGAGTTTACTTAAACAATATTGGAGCAAGTTGCTCAACTGGGTGACGGGTTGTTTTCTGAGCTCTCCAGTTGTGCTGCTGTTCCAAGTGATAAGCGGGCAGTGGCCAAACACTCTATAATTTTGAAAAAGGAATCTTCTGTTCCTGTCTCCTCCTCACCCTCACTGGCCCCAGCATATCTTAATACCTTCCCCACATGTTGAGCAATATCTTCGAGACTAGATCTTACAATGCCTTCTATTTGAACCGGCTCTCCTTAATGAAGTTTTCATTGCTTGGAAATGAACTTTTGTTTTCAAGCCGAGTTGCTGTGAGAGTTGTCACATGCACACCCACCCATCCCCGCCGCCCAACAGCGCCCCTATGCTTTTAGCCAGTTACATGACAGGCAGTTAGTTATTCAACAGGTGAAGCTTTTCTTGTCACTGCATTTTCATGCTGGAAAGTGGCAGCTGCTGATTTTCTGCTCATCTTAAATGCGCAGGAACCCTCTGGGGGAGGGGGTGGGAGAAGAAAAATGGCAGGCATCATTTCTATAATTTTATTAAATGTTAATATTTCCACCCACTTTTTTCTTTCTCAAGTCAAGCATGCATGGCCTATGTTATATATGTGCTTAGGAGATTCCTCCTTAAGAAGCAGGTAGTCAGATACTAGTTTTAGTGCAAATTTTGTGGATTTAATTGCCTCAGACTATAGGTGAAGTGGCTTTTTTGTGATTGAATGCCTCCCCTTAGCAAATAACAGCAGCAGCAACAACAACAGCAAAGCAGCAACAACCCTACATGTAGAAAGCTAAATGTCTGGGAGAAGGTTGAAGCTTACTCTTCTCCCTGATAGTCTAGTTTTCTGATATGCAGGGATTGGTTTTTAAACTGACGAACATTTCGTCATGTAATCCTCATTACATCTCAAAAGATTACACTGAGGCACAGATTTCTCACCTCAGAGCATTTTCCTGGCATGGCAAAACGAAAAGGTGGAGCCATACAGCACATTTCAGTAATACGAGTGTAACTGATGTGTGATCAAGTGAAAACTGCAGCAGTCACCTGAAATTTCCTGCTGTCTTGGCACTTCTGTTGAGGCTGCCAACTTTTTTCCTGAGCCCCTGCTCCTGTGCTTCAACAGCAGCTTGGTCTGCAAGCATTAGCAGTTCCTAAAACATCTCCATGTTATGAAAACTTTCACTGGCTGCTTCCCGGATATTAAATTGCTGTGTAAAGTCACACATGAACAGGCTAGGCTTGTGCTGTGGTGAGCTGGCAACTGTAATTACCACCAAAGAGGAGGGTGAGAAAACCGGTCACCTGCTAAGAAGTAAGTCCCATGAAACCCAGTGGGACTTACTTCTGAGTAGGCATGTATAGGATGGCAGTGCCAGTGCTTTTTTGAGCCCTTGGTTGGAATTGTAGAGTTGGAAGGGACCTTGAGGATCAATTAGTCCAAACCCCTACAATGCAGGAATATGCAGCTGTCCCAAACAGAGATCAAACCTGTAACCTTGACATTATCAGCACCACACTCTAACCAACTGAGCTGTCCTTCCCCTCGCACAGGATGCGATGCTAGGAGCCATTGCCTTTCCTCCCCACGTGACTGTACACAGAGCAGCATGCTACCAATCTGGGCCTAATTCAGACCATACGCTTGAAGCAAAGAATTTAGGTAAATGGACTTTTCAGGGTGCGTTTAGCTAAGGAGGAAACAGATGGCTAAAATATGTGGCTTTTCCCAGTAATGAATAAGTATTCTGGTATTGGTAGCTTTAGGATGCAAGTGATATTAAAGTGCGCCTTCTCTTCGCCTCCGCAGGTGGATTCAACAAATTTCAGACAGAATACTCGGAGCATTGTGAAACCAATCTTGACACTTCATCTCCTACCAACTCTCCTCCTACATCGGTCCTTGGTCTCGGAGGCCTGAGGATCAGCTCCGATTGTTCGGATGGGGAATCGGACAGGGAGCCTAGCAGTGCCACGGAATCCGATGGGAGCCCGGTCCCAAACAACCAGCCGGCCTTTCCTGTCCAGATTCTTCCCTATTTGTACCTGGGTTGTGCCAAAGATTCCACCAACTTGGATGTCTTGGGCAAATACGGCATCAAGTACATCCTGAACGTTACTCCCAACCTCCCCAACATGTTTGAGCACGACGGAGAATTCAAGTACAAACAGATTCCCATCTCGGATCACTGGAGTCAGAATCTCTCCCAATTCTTTCCCGAGGCCATTGCTTTCATTGGTAGGTGTTGGACATCCTGTTCTCGGCGGACCAGCCCCTTTAGCAATCAGTAGTTTTCCATAACTAGTCCTGGGGGTTCAGTACCTGCTCACTGTTAGGTTCCATGCAATATATGTTACACCTCCTAATTTTGGTACCTAGTGATTGTGCCAGTGTCAGACGCTGATTTTCCCTACTTCAGACTTTACTTCAAAGTCAAAAAGCTTTGCTTCAGTTGGCTGTGGTGGAACAGTTTTAAAGATGGCTTGTTTTTTGTCTGGGGCTTCAGGGCTGTGCTTTAAATTATAATTTCCACCTTTGTGGGCATTATATTTGCCGTGAAACTAAGTTACATTGCAGAGATTTTAAATGTTGTTTGACAAACTACATGCTGGTGTTTTGAGGCTGAAATCTTGTAAACTCTTACCTGGGAGTTGGTTCCATTGAAGTCCCTGGGGATTCTGGCCAAGTAGACACATGTAGGGTTGCCCTGTAAATAGTCTATTTTTGTTTAAATGTTATGATACTATATGTCCATGGTTTCCTATTCATGCTGTTTATGAGTAGATTTGAGGGTCCAATAACTTTGAAAACGGAATACCTTTTTGAAAGTTCCTTTGTGTTTTGGGAAGTAGATAAAGCAGGCATTTTTAAGCTTTAGACTTTGGGGGAAGACTTTTCACAAGGAAGTATCTGCTAAGCATCTGTTGTGGAACCCCCTGTGTGCTGCAAATGCTTACAGACATGTTCTGCAGTGCGTACACAGGGAGTATTGCCTATTGGCCCCGACCATCACCATGTGCCACCTGAGAACCAGGATCCACTTACCCATTGGAGGTGAGCTGCGGCAATAGTCTCCTGGCAGCGTTGCCAGGCAGTGAGGGGGCAGTGAGGCTGTGGGTGGGTGGAACCTGAGCATCTGCAATCCCACCCCTGCCTCTCCCTTTCAGTGAGCGACAGTGATGCTGCAGCAGCTCTGCCTCATCTGGCAAACCACTCCTTCTGACACCTTTCCCTAGGACAAAGATGGGGAATGGCTGGCCTCCCAGACACTGCTTGATTCCAGCTAGCATGACCGATGGATGGGGAGGGTGGTGGTTGGTAGTCCAAAACATCTGAAGGGCCAGAAACTCTCCATCCTTGCCTTGGGGGGCACACACCACTTACCTGCTCCAGGAGATGGCAGGGGAAGATCAGTAGAACTGGGCAATCTGCCTTTCAGAGAAAGATGCCTGCCATTCCTAGTCTTCACATCATTGTGAACCCCAAAATTTAATGGGACACATTTAGAAAACCACTGAGAAAAAGAAAGAGCTGTTTTGCTCATGTTGTGTATGTTCCTTGATTCCTAAAGATAAACCTAAACATGTGAACAAAGGTGAAAGTTCTGTGTTAAAAACTCTCTCAAATTACCTCTGGCTGCTGAAGTCGTAAAATGATGGGCGTGCATGTGTGAAGTAGCTAGTTCCTGAACAGGGGTTTATGATTGCTATTTGGAGAGAAAATCCCTATGCTGATCATAACTCCTAAAGGACCTAAAACTTATTTTATTTAAAACTTTGGATCCTGCCCCTCACCATTTCTGCTTCCATGGTAGCTCACAGATGCTATGAGAATGGGCACATCTAAATAAATTAAATTCAGCCAATTAATGTGGCAAGAATGAGCAAGATAAAAACACAGTCATTTAGGGAGTGCCTTCTCTGATATGAACATGCCTGTTCACAAGTGTCATCTTCAGAAGTCCTTCTTTCAATGCACTTGGCTTCTAAGGTGAGGCAGGTGACAATTGGAAAAAGGGTCTTTTCAGTTGTGGCACCCTGCCTTTGTAGTATTCTCCCCAGGGAGAAAGCTTTACTGTCTTTTCAGCACAAGAGAAATAACATTTTTATTGACATATTTATTGGTTTGTTTGTTTTTTAATGTCCACATTGGTCTCAAGAAGTATGTAGGACATTATTGGCATTGCATTTTGAATTGTGCTTGGAAACACAGTGTCCAAATGGATCCTTTCTAGGATTGTTCTAGCTTTCCAGAATTGTTATTGTGATGCAGGAATAGATATATGGCTGCCAGATAATGGCTCATATTTACCTAACAAAGTTGTGTGCCCTAAAGTTGAAAATACAACAGTCCAGGAGTTTGTTTCTGCCTAAGTCAGAGTGCACACCCACTACTCAGAATACACCCACTGAAATCATTGAACTAAAGTTAGTCATGACTAAACCTGCTTGTCCACTGATTTCAGTAGGTGTACTGCAAATATGACTTAATTGGATACAAACCAGAGAGCTGTTTCGTTGAGATAGTGGACAAGTGCTGGTCTGCTTGACTGCACTGTAGGCTTGAAAACCTCAGTGCTGCTAAAGTTGCTTGCTTCTGTTCTGTGTTCTCTAAACCAGTATACTCTGGGGAAAAGTACAAGCTTATTTGGTTTGTACTGCCCCCAAACCTTCATTATGAAAAAGTCTATTTCTTCTATTGCTCTTATCAGTAGATCATTTTGCTTAAAGGCATGTGAGGGGAGCATGGTATTTAGACACCGGCTCAGTCAAAAAAACATCCTTTCTGTGAAAACCACACTCTGCTTTGGTTTTTATGACAGGAAATGCTTACCTCATTCATTCACTATAAGAGTAAATAGAGGGGAAAAGAACCAGTGTTCAAATAGGACACCAGAAGACCTCTGGGAAATTTATTTTGCTTGAAAAGTGGCTGTGTTAGAGCAGTCCTTGTCACCTGGCACTGCTTCGTGACTTGTACAATAATGCGGGCTAAGAAGTCAAACTTGTTCATTCTTTATTTCCCTGCTATCATTGGCTATCTCATCTTTCCGTCTCTGGCTAAGGTAGTTAGGCTGTAAACTTTTCCGGGCTTAACAGCCAAGCCTTAACATGTACTTTTGAAGTAAGTCTCTTTGGCATCAGTGGAATGTAGTTCTGCATAAATGTGCTTTAGGGCTGTGTGGCCTTTTTTATGGGTCAACATGCATATTCACTGTGCAGTGGTGTGTGTGTGTGTAAGTCCTTCTGAGTTCAGCGGGATCTAACCCCAGAGAAACAAACATAGGATTGCAGCCTCAAACTGACTGCTGTGGGAAGAGACACTGGCCATTGTCAGTTAGGTGTAGGCATGCACCTTAAATACATGCTGCAGTCAGTCACCGATAGTATTTTTAGCTTGTGAAAGCTGTTTGTGTCTGCCACTAAACAGCATCTCACCTTCCTTTCCCTGCTGCCGTCTGCTTGAATATAATTATTAATCCATGATAACTTTGTGTGTGGAGCTCTGCTGCTATATTGCTTCCCAAAAAACCGCCCTGCAACTATTTAGCAAACTTCAGTTTTTCAGCAGCACCTGAAGCTGATTCCGAAAATATGTATTTTGACACATGTCAGTGCTGCCAAGTTTGACTGGTTGCAGCTGGGCACCTAGCTGTTGCTTAATACCAGAATTAAATTTGAAGCGAGAATGGCCTGAACTACATCTTAAGAAGAGTCAGGGAACTCCAGAGACAGAACTGCAATTCTGTCTTCCTTCCTCAAGAGACTTGCTTCCTTATCTTCTCCGTTTTATGACACTTCCATGCTTACATCATCTTTATGTGCCAAGATTTAATGAGCTAATATTTGTAAACTGTTCTGACTACACAGTGCTGATTGCCACTGTTCACGCAACTAGTCATCATGTGAGACTTGAGGAAAGCATATAGATGTGAGGAAATACAAAGAATTGTGGGTGAAAACTACAGTTATCCAGCAATACATGGATATTGAAATCCATGTATTATTATGATGATGATGAAGAATAACGAATCCGTTGCAATAATTGACCTAAGCTGTTTGATGCGGGCTTCCATCTCGCCCTGGTTTAAAGAGAGGCAGCTTCTTGTGGTCCAGCATATTCAACCGCTCTCTTTTTTGTCTCTTTCAGATGAGGCCCGTTCTAAGAAATGTGGCATTCTGGTTCACTGCCTAGCCGGCATCAGCAGGTCTGTAACGGTAACTGTTGCCTATTTAATGCAAAAGCTCAACTTGTCTCTCAATGATGCCTATGACTTTGTAAAAAGGAAAAAGTCCAACATTTCTCCAAACTTTAACTTCATGGGCCAGCTCCTGGACTTTGAAAGAACTTTGGGGCTCAACAGCCCATGTGACAACCGCTCCCCCACTGAACAGCTCTACTTCACCACTCCAACCAATCACAACTTGTTTCCACTGAACACTTTGGAGTCTACATGAAGTGGATTTTCTCTGGGGGACACCCCCCAAAGCCTTGAATCGCTTCTCTTTGAGCATTTCAAATCCATTAAGCGGAAAGTCTTTCCAGCCAGCCTTGAAAGAACTGGTTTCTCCAAGCAGAGCTGTCTGAATTGCTGCTTTACTGAAAAGGCTTGTGCCATTTATTAGTATTCTGATGCTAAATCAAAATGGGTTCGGAGGAGTTACCTTATCAGAGTTACTTAATGTGGGGGATGGCCTGGCATTCTGAACACAGCTGTTACTGGCAATAGCTGCTTTCCTGGGTGTGTAGAGACTGACATGATACACACCGCACACACATGCAAACACACACATACATGTATTACACACGCACACGTTAAGAACGACTTGTGTGTGTTTGCTCGGTGTGGAAAGCAAAGGAGACTCATGCACTTGGCAACATTGATCAATAAGTGTTGGCCTGAGACTGTTGTTTTAAAACCCAGTTTACTTTTTTTTTTTAAGAAAAGGAGGTAATCTTTACTCTTTCTTGGGTTCAAGCTCTTTTAAAATATGTATGTACCTGACAGTTTGTACAGACAAGGTTGCAAAACCAGTATTTTATTCTGTTCTTGTTCGAGTTCATGTTTTTAGATAAAAGACGAGAAAAAAAATCAAAATGTTTCTATTGACCAAATGCATTTTGCACACTTTGTAAAGCCTTGATATATTCTGGCATGTTACTGGGTACTTGGGAGCGAGAGAGAGAGAGAGTAAGTGAGTGAGAGAGAGAGAGGAGGGCACCTGTTGCTGCTGCTTGTTAGCATCTGGTTGGCGTTTTCATGACTTGTGAGGGCCAGTTGGTGATAATACCACTCTCTGCCATGCCCACATTCACAATCTCTTCTGCACTGAATCAGCCAAGGTGACTAAGCGCCATTGTGCTTTCTTAAAAACACCACCTTTTGCCAAAAAACAACAACTCGCCCCTACCCTACACCCGTTGCCCTCTGGCCCCAGTTTGATGCTACCTGAGTCTCCTCCATCTGAGCTGGTAGAGGCATGTTTCGAGGCTCTTAGCTGCTCTGTGCAGCCGATTATGACTGTTAACATCACCCAGCTGGCCTGAAATCATTCCAGTTTCTGAAGCAATGAAAATACTTTCAATGATGTTGGCATTTATCCAGCGCACTTAATTCTGTGTCTCTCTGTGTGTGAATTTGTGTGTGTGTGTGTGTGTAGGGAGGAGCGCAGCTGAGAGGTGTGAGAAGAATCAGCTGATTCTGCTATTTTAAAAGACTTGAGCAGAGCAGAGACATTTTGGTGCGTAACCAGTGGACAACTCTCATATGAACCACAGGAGGGCATGGAATTATGCTGTTTAGAAAAGGGGCATGGAAACGTGGATTTTTTCTTTAGCCCATTTGAGCTCTCTGGTGAACTTTTTTTCTGGGTAGCTTCTTTGCTGTGCCTTCTACAACAAGAAGACTTGTTTATATTTCTCACTAATGTATTATACTGGAAGAGGGAGAAGTGGTGCTTATTTCCCCCACCCCCAGGAAGAGGGCATGACGGGCATGGGAGAACTTCATTGCCTGCAATGTAGCCCCTCCCTTCTTCTCATCTCCCTTTCCACTTTCACTCTCAAAGTAACTTTTTAAAAGCCATGGAGTCCCCCCCCTCAAAATATTCAGTTTTTATACTCCCCCACCAAAAAAAATAAATAAATCTCTATGTGGAAGAATGTTTTAATGCTGTTGCATCACAGAATTGGTATGTGTGCGTGTGTGCGTGTATTTTATTTTTTAAAGAAACATTACCAGAATATCGGAATGATTTTTGTCTTTTTTGTTGTTGGTGGTTTTGTTCGTTTTTGTTCCTTTTTTATGTTAGCAATGTTGGGGTTGCTGGGTCATCGGGGCAGGAAGCGTGGAGTGCTTTGTGTGTGGATGAGCAAGCAAATGCGGAATCTCCTAACTGAATCTTACCTCAAGGAGGAATTTTTATTTTTTCAGGGATTTAGACAGTGCATCTGTATCTTGTTAAGCTGGTTTGTATAAAGGCTTCCTGTGCCAATGGTGGTCTTTTTTAAAATAAAGAAAGAAAAAAGAAAGATGCATCCTCTTCGTATAAATGAGAATTTGTTAGCGAGGGACAGTTTTGCTTTCTGTGTTTATGAAGGAAAAATGTGTGACCCTATATATCCTGAACCCATTATTGGGACTTTGTTTATATTGCAAATAAATATTATTTTTTCTTTAAAACCATGTCTCTGTGTCACAAATGCCACTCTGGCTTTCTGTCTCTTTATTCCTTTTGCCTTTAATACACTGCTTCGACTGTGACCGGTGTTTGCTGGTTGGTGTTTGCATGGCATTTGGTTACATGCACCGTTTATAATTTTGACAGTCCTGTGGTGAAAGTCTGGGGGGAAAGGGGCTGGATTAAACCTCAAAAAGCATAAAGAACCATTCTGAAAGACTTGACTTCATCTCACTGGCTGAGAACGCACTGGTTGGCAGGAGTCGTGTGTCGCAGGTTTCTGTTTATTGGGATCCTGCCAGCTACTTCAATGGCGGATATGGATGGCCTACATCTGTAAATCAGCCAGAGCCTAGATTTTAAGATGTTTGACACCTAAAATTTACACATGAGTTAATAGGACCTTTTGGGGCAGCTGGCACCTTTGTTAATCCTGCTTTTCTGGTGCCTGATCCTTACAGACATGCTGAGTTCCTGACAGGAATCAGCTTTCTTGAAAGTAATGGTTGCTCTTGAACTATGACAGGGCCATGTCTCCCTTTGCTTCATTTGGCAGGGTGAGTTTTATTTTGAATGTCACCTGGGAATCGGACTGGGATGAAGGGCGGCTTAAGTCCTTGTCAAGGCTTTATCTGTCCGCCTAATGTGCAGATTCCTGTCAGAAACGCTGTGAACACCCTGTGAACACCTTACACTCTAATTTAACTGTTGGAATTGACAAAATGACGGCCACTTTGCTCCCTAGTTTATTCCCTGCCGGTGGAGGTTTGGTGCTGACTTTGGAGGGAAAAGGCAGCTATTTCCACTGCATTTTTAGGCTGGGAAAAGGTCTATGCTTGTTAACTTTTTCTGCTTTCTATCCCAGCTCCTGCCAACCTAGCAGTTCGAAAGCATGCCAGTGCAAGTAGATAAATAGGTCCCGCTGCGGCGGGAAGGTAAACGGCGTTTCCGTGCGTTCTGGCACTTGTCACGGTCCTCCGTTCACCAGTAGCAGTTTCATCATGCTGGCCATACCATACACCCATTAAGGAGCAGAGGCAGGCAAGGGGCATCTAACAAATTGAGGATACAAAATAGTAAACAATGGACCAGTGCCTGGATGCAGTGGTGGGATGGATATGGGAAAACAAGATAAGCTTGAATCATAGAAAGGTGAAGGCACTGGCTGAGAAATTGTTTGCACACTCTCTGACTGAGGACGTACACAATCTGCAGGTGCTTATGGATCCAGCTTTGGCTACACCTGCTATGACAGTTTCTGGACTGGGACAGCTTGATCACAGTAGCTGTTTGTAAACTTAAAGCATCACACACATTCATTGAGGGAGCTAGTGTTTGGACAGGTGGTGAGAATTTTAACACACAAATGACAGCCTTTGTTTTATTTTTTTAAAAGGGAATCTAGATTTCAGTTTCTTCCAAAGGTGGTAAAAGTTCCTCCAACATTTGTTCAGGCAGTCCAGATTTCTAGATTTCTGGCTTCCTATTTGGCTAGTTGTATACCATAATAAGTTTACGTGGTAAGCAAATGTGAAATGGTCATTTGTGTAGCCTCTGTGTAACATGGGAAGGGTAGCAGTCAGTCAACTTGAGGGTGGAAATAAGAATAAATGGGTGCTCCTGGATATAGCTGCCCAAAACAAGCCTCACCAGCCAGCTAAAAACGTGATTATTTCAAAAAAGATAGTGTAATTCTGTTTGTTCTAAGGCCCAGTCAGAAACTCAAGAATAGGATGTGGTTTTTTTGAGGGGAGAGCTGGAGTGTTGACCATTTCCCACATTGAGGATGCCTACAGGTTGCCACAATTTTGTGGGAGGGATTCAGTCACATACTGGAAATTAAGGTTTGCACAATTAAAGTGGATAAAAGCACTCAGGTGTAACAAATCCACATAAAACACACCACCCATTAGGCTTGCTGCATTTAGAACAGTGATGAGGAAATATACTAACAAGTGTGGGATACAAATAAATGGATGGGAAAACATATAACCTTCCCCCAAATAAATCAAGCGGATGAATGCTCATTGGCACATAACCCCCACACAAATAAAATGGATGCTCAATACAGACCATATTTAATCTAAACCACATAAGCAAATCAGGATAAATGTTCAATAGACAGGTGTTCTGGAGGAACCCAGCATGTTATACAGCAGCACATGTGCCTTCTATCTTGAGGACATTGCAACGGTAGTTCCTAAAAAAATTCTTTGACTAGTTTGGAGGATGAATTTAGCATTCCAGATGAAGGATCTTTTAATGCACACATCATTTTATATTAATGTTTGATCTCCAGGGATTAAGGTTCTAAAGTCGTATATAAAGAAGTTTTAATTTACACAAATGTTAACACTGGTTCACTATCCTGCAGTGTGGCTGTGCTTAAAGCAAGGACTGGCAACTGTTTGCGTGCAAAACTGACTTCATCACAGGCAGCTTAGGGCGCAGACGTATTTTGAAAGATGCAAACCAATGAGCAGAGGAGGGTAAACTACTTCCATGCCTTTCTTGCTATATTACAAAATACAGGGGTTTTGAGGATGCTTTCAAAAAGCACATATTAGTACAAACATATATTTCCAGCTGGTCTCACTGGCTGTAGTAAGACTCCTTTCCCCTCAATCAGGTATGCTTCCCTGGTTTTTGCTTGACATCCTTGGACAGGATTCAGGTTAATAATAGCATTTAGCATCAACTGTGTGTAAGAGTGTTTCTTTCCCCCTCGCAGTAGCTTGTGTCTTTCTGGAACAGTACAGCAGCTATTTTTAGCTCTCTAACTGGAAGAAATAAGCATAAACTTAACATTCTGTGCGAGAGAGGCTGCATCACTTCAGAATGGTTTGATCTGAAGAGGACCCTGCAATAACCACCATGTTACACGTTTGCTGTGCTTGTGACTTAAAGGAAAGGATTTTTGACATGGCTAGATCTCATTCAGGATCCCTACTTTTGGAGTTGAGTGGTATTGCCCTAGCCGTCACAGGAAAGAGCGTTTTGTGGCCCTGGTTTTTCTGGCCTACGGTAGCCAGCCAAGTTGCATGAATGGCCCACCTCTGTCTGAGTGTCCCTCACTGTGTAGGAATTGCTGGTATTGTGAATGTTTTGTGTATACGTGTTGCCATGTTTAGTGAGAAGGAAGCTTGGGGGGGGCGGAGAGAAACAAGCAATAAAAGCTGAAGCAGGAAAAATTGGGGTTGGTAGCTGAGAGATGGGGAACAGAAAAATGGGTAAGAAAAGAGAGGGTGATGGAGCTGAGACCTTGGCGACACTGGGACCTATTGATGGGTGGGATATTTTCTGCAGGGTGGGTGAGTTTTCCTTATGGGGGTAAAATGAGGTTGAGCGAGGGCTGCTCAATTTACCCCTGAGAAGAGGAAGTGAAATTTTGCATGCTTAAGTCACTCCTGGGAAATATGACATGGGCCTTGAAGGCTAAAAGACGGTTTGCAGGATTTCTGGCTGCGGTACTTCAGTTTTCATTAAATCAGGACATTTCATGTGTTATTGATTATGTGTTGGAGGCCTTTTACTGTTTATGCTGCTATTGGCAGGCTGGGCCTGGGACACTTGTTAGATAGTTAGGTGGGTGGGTTAGAGATTTATTTATTTAAATTGTTAATATTGATCCTGATTTTGCATTTGATTCTGTTATTGCAGTACTGAATGTGACTTGTTGATGATGCCTTATTTGTTTTTATATTTTGGCAACAATTACTTTTAACTGTGTTCTGTTTTGCTTTTTGTCTAACACGAGTCTCATTGGGCACGACCTACCATCCAAAAGCGGTATATAAATTAAATTAAACTAAACTAATAAAAAACAGCCTAAACCTATAATGGTGCAGAGAGGAGGAAAGAGAGTGAAGATTATATGGGGCGACTAGAGAAAAGGTGATGATGGGATGCAGAGAAGCTTATTTGTGAGGAAAGAAAAAAACGAAAGGGTGGCTGAGAAATGAGGGTAAGGAGAGACCAATGGGGCAGGAGAAAAGAGAAATGCAGTAAACATGCAATAGTATTTGTTGAGAAGCAGTCTATTTCGGTAGCTGGCATGCTATAGCTTACTATTTGACATGGAAGTGGGCTTTTGACAATATCTGACACCAATAGATGACGCAGCCTGACATGCAGTAGCATTCAGCATTGGAATTCTCTGAAAGCTGACATGGTGGCAGTCACTATTTGAGCGTTTCCAACATGCAGAAGCATCTAGCTATTTGACATGTAACACAGAAATGTTGATTGCCAAAACATGACTTTGAGCCTGCCTTCCATGTTGTAGCTGTAGCTGAGGGGAAACAAATACTGTATAGGAAGTACAATCTTAATATGAACACTACCTTTCAATTCTTGGTTTTCTAAGGTAGCAGGCCTGGTTTCCTCCACCTCCCACACACACGCACACATTTGTAGCCTTGAAAACATGAGAGCATGTAAATAGTTCTGCTAATCAACACATTGTATTTATAGCAGACTGGCACATGCTTGTTGTGAAGTGCTGCATGTGAAGGTGCTGGATTGCGATCACAGGCTCTCTCGGTTACTTCGAGGCTTCTTCCCCCTTGCCCCACCTCCCCGCTTTGCTTGGTAGACAGGGACATGGCTGAAAACACCATAAATAGACCCGTGTTGGGCTACTGTTGGAAGAGTGGTCATGCGGCAGTCTTAACTTATGCTATGTACAAACCATACATTTACAGTACATGACTTCCCCCAAAGAATCTTGGGAGCTGTAGTTTGTTAAGGGTGCTTGAAATTCTAACCCTGTGAGGCACGAACTACAGTACCCATGATTCTTTGGGGGATGCCATGACTGTTAAAGTGCTATAAATGTGCCTTAAATGTTTGGTATGTATGCAGCTATGCTTTTCAGATGTGATGCAAGCCAGAGGCGGAGGCTGACAGGATGTGGGATTGCAATTCCTGTTCCTCTGCAGTTCCCCTGAAATTGATCTTGCACATCTCTTTCCTGTGAAGTCCTCTGCTTGTCAGGTCCACTTCTCAGGGCATATCTGCTCCTGATTTGACACTAGTTGGCAGCTATTTTACCTACTCAGCTTCTGGCAATGTAGAACCATATGACAGGCAGAAATTCAATAGTTGAAGCTTTGATCACATCATCATCATCATCATCATTCTATTTGTATGCCACACAACAGTGAGTCTCTATGGTAGAAAAAAGCAGTGGCTGTTGAATTTCTGCCTCTCGTGGAGACATGTCTGAAAAATATGTGGCAAATTCTCTTTGTGCAGGAAAAAGTGCTTGAGAAAATGAGGTTTGCAAAGTGTTGGTTTTGAACACCTTCCTCTGAATAGACAGCACCATCATATATACAGTGGTGCCCCGCAAGACGAATGCCTCGCAAGACGAAAAACCCGCTAGACGAAAGGGTTTTCCGTTTTTCGATGCGCTTCGCAAGCCCTATGGGCTTGCTTCGCAAGACGAAAACGTCTTGCGAGTCTTGCGATTTTTTCGCTCCCCCCCTTTTTCTAAGCCGCTAATAGCCTTTTAGCTGCTAAGCCGCTAAGCCTTTAATAGCCGCTAAGCCGCTAAACCGCTAATAGCGCTAATCCGCTAATAGGGTTCCTTCGCAAGACGAAGAAACCGCTAGACGAAGAGACTCGCGGAACAGATTATTTTCGTCTTGCGAGGCACCACTGTATATAACAGTATATATGTAACAGTAGTCAAATTTTGGAGTTGCTGTGTAGACATTTTGAAGATGGGGAAAATCAGCCTGAACTGCATGTGGGTGACATGCGCCTTGTACGAGGGGATCTGGTCTGTAAAATTAAGAAGTGGGCCCTGCTGTTAGGCAGACAGAGATGGCTGCCTCAGCTGGTTGATTTTAAATATGAAAGGGCAGGAAACTCTTAGGCTACATATGCATTTAAAGCACATGACTTTCCCTAGAGAATGATGGGGATTGTAGTTTGTTAAGGGTGCTGGGAATTATAGCTCCTTGAGAAGCAACTACAGTTTCTGGGATTGTTTGGGGTAAGTCATATGCTTTAAATGTATGGGGTATATGCAGACTGAGTTTGTTTTGGCAGTATTTGAGGTCCCAGGGAATGGTGCACATGGGATTTTTGGTCTTAGCAGTCCAGATTGTCCGGTCATCTTTGGGGTGCTTTTTTGGGGAGGACACACCATTTGCTGTTCTGTCTCAGCCAGCCCTGATAGTATAAGGACTACCTAATTTCTCTTGTTTCCTGTTTTCCAGCTCTCCAGGAACCTGTGTGTCTCACCTACAATAAGCATGGAAACAGACCTGGATAACAGCCAGTTCTTGTGTTTTTTAGTGATAGGGGACCAGAGTCATTCTTGTGCTTCTTGTTTTCAGCAGGCCTCAGGGCAACCTGATACCTGCCTAGCACCCAGTAGCACCCAGCATGGTGGGGCAGCACTGTGGAGCCGGTCTCCCAACACCAGTGTCACTACAGCTTACCTGGCTGGTGCAGAGAGAGGGACAGGGCATCAGTCAAATTGGATCCATTTTTTTAAACTGTGGCCAGATACAGACTTCATGGCTTCACTCTCAGGCAAAAAAACAAAAACAAAACCTCTCTCTCCCCACTCCTTCCCATTGCTCTGATGAAGAGTGCGGGAGAACTCTTAAAACCTGAGCACTATTTCGTGATATTTTAGTTGGCTTAATAAATCGTATCCTCCCTAAAAGAGGGCACGTGTTACGGTGAGACCTGGAGACTGACCTCCTGTGTTGTGGGTGGGTTGGATTGGTCAGCACAGCACCTGATTGGTAGGTCCCTTGATGTTGGGTTCAATCTGGCCAATGGGGCGCAGTCTAAATGGATCGAGGGACCTATGCATGTGACCCAGAGCTTCCTCTTTCGGCTCGTGCATTCGTAACAAGCTAACAGCGTGTCCTCTGTGCATCCGAGAGACTTACCTTGGTGATTTCTTTCTGTTATTCTTTCCCTTTTGTTAATCCTTTCGTTAATTTCCCCCTTTTCAGTTGTCTTCTCCCCCCCTTCTCCTTCCCTTTTCTAGCGGGGCTTTGGCCCACTGGGGCTCAGCCCCTGAGCGCTCCCGGTTGAGGAGCTTGCTGCCCCACTCTTACAGCGGCTGGTGTCCCTGTAATTTGGCTGCGGCTGCAGCTTTGGGGTTTTTTCAGCTAACGTGACTTGGGCAATTTGCATTTGTCGCTCTCTGGGTGTTTTCGTTCAGCGCTTTGACTAATTTTGCTACATCGAGAGTTCCCTCTCCGATGCAATATTGATTTCCGTGTGCCTTTTTGAGGAAAGGCTGGTTGGGTATTTGTTTGAGGGCGGGAAACCCCCTTCTTTTCATTCCGGCCCAGGTCCATGAAAGTTGCAAATCAAAAATCAGTGAGAGAGATGCCTGACATAGCCAGGAAAAAGATCAGGAAGGAACTAGTGTTGGGAAGGATGGCTGGACCATTTGAGTGCCCTCCTTACCCAGATTTACACCTTTCCCCGTTGGGTGTGGTGCCGAAGAAGGCCCCTGGGGAATTTCATTTAATTCACAATTTATCTTACCCACGAATTGAATCAGAGTTTGTCCCCATTGCTTTCCATGCAACGGAGCAGAAGGAATCAAGGAGTCCGGCACAGACTTCCGTGCTGGGGACAGTCTGGTTTGCAAGAAGCCCTTGTAGTCTGCTGACGTATCTGTTCCAGTTCCTTCGCAAGTTCCTCCCCTGAGCTCGACTCATCATCCCTGCAAGGACCCCACTGGCCAAGGATCCCTGGCACAGTCTCTGGATTGACCCGTGCACCACGCCAAGAAGCGGCTGGGAACCATAGCGCGTGTCATCCTTGCCCCTCTGAGGTTCCAGCATGCTTTCGGATATCTGAACGTCATGGAACAGGATTTGGTCCCCAAAGAGACATTGGAAGCCCCCGTCCACCCATCGGGCAAAAGGAACAAAAGGAAAAAGGACGATGTTACTCTAGAGGAGGAACTCTCCTGGGCTGAGCTTCTCCAAAAAGAACTACCGGATGAAGATGATCCCCAGGACCTGACTTATGAGTCTACCATCTCTGAGATGGACAGTGAAGAATACACATCTCAGAACGATACCGATGTCAATTCGGAGGTGGAGAAGAAAGATGGATTCTTGATGCTGAAGGAAGACCAGATCAGCAGGATGATCCAAGGAAGGAAAATGGTGCTGGGGAGGAGGCCCTGGACCCCCGCTGCTCCGGGGACGGGAGTGAGCAGCCAGACAGGAGGTGCCTGACAGTGGTGGGGACAACCCGGGCGTGAATCCCACCAGCCCTGCTCCGGAGAGTGGAATGCTGCTGCCATCCTGCGACCCCAGTGCTGAGATGACCTCCAGTGACAACTCCCAGGACCAATGGGTGAATGTGAGCAGCGAATACTGGCAACTGTCTCCTTTTCTGGCTGAGATTGGCACTGCAACATAGCAAGGTGACCATTTCCGACTGTCTGCCCCCCTTCCAGCAACCAGATGCCCTCTTTTTGATATGGAAACGTCTTCTCTCTTTTTTGAATTTGCAATAAAGCCTTAATTTTTCACCAAAAAAATAATTTTTATCTTATCCACTGGGTACATCAGTAAATGATGCTATCCCTCCTGAGTTGTGTTCTGTCAAGTATGCCACCTTCAACCAAGTGGTCAAGCTGATCAGGAGCTATGGGAAGGGTGCACTTTTGGCAAAGTGTGATGTGGAATCTGCCTTCCGCTTACTTCCTGATTTTAAGTTGCTTGGCTTCCAACTGGATGGAGCATATTATATGGAAAAGGCCATGCCAATGGACGGCTCTATACCTCCGTGTCAGCGGGGTTAAGGGATTGGTTACAGGTGTGAGTGGTTGGCGGTGAGCGCGGTGCTCGTGTGGCAGATAGGCATTGGTTCAGGTGATAGGGATGGGAGAGCGGTCTCGCCATCCCTATGTGAAGGGTATTCCGTTAAGGAATCCAGGACTCAGCTGGTTTGGTCAACCCCTGAGAGGGGGTTGTGCCCATACCTGAGTCCAGGGGGGCATCTGGATGGTGAACATAGTCTGTTCCCAGCTTTTCGCCCTTGGCTGACCTACGCTGGTGCCCTGGGTCAGCGCTGCCTTCAAGGGTGCAGGGAGCTAGTCGAACAAGAGCCTATGCAACCACTCACCTTCTGTAATCAATAAAGTTGTGGCCTAAATTCTGCCAAAAACCAAAACTAAAATTTGAGTCAAGTGTGAATTTATTTAGGGGAGAGGTCTCTGGGTCTGAACCACCAAATGTATTCCGCTAAGAATTTTTTCTTCTTCATTTGTACAACCAGCATGGCATTCTTTCTATCTGGGAGTAATTTGCTGGCCTCCTTACCTGGCCTGGCCTGACCCTGCCTAGCCTATAAGAGATAATAGGATAACAGCCCAAGGTGGTTTGACTGCAAGGCAATTCCCTGGTCCTGGAAAGGAGCCACAGAGAACACAATCTAAAGTGAAAAATCATTCTAGCCAGTGACACTTATTTTCTTCTTTCCCACAAGGCTTCCTCCTCTAATCCCAGTATAATTAGTCGCTGTGGCATCCAATGGGGCAAATGTAACTTCTCATTCAGAAATCCCCATTTCTTTCATCCAGAGAACCCACTCCTCTCTTTCACTGGGGTTATTATGGGGCTCCCTACCCGCCTTACCAACTTGTTCCCTGTGCCCTTCACCTCTTGCCTGCCTGCCATGGATGTTTTGAAAAGGTTTGTCTCCTTCCTTCCTCAACGTTATTCTCACCGACTCCCTGGTACCTTTTAAGCTTACGATACGCTGCTTTGTTGTCTCCCCTCCCAGCGTCACTGTTTGATTTCGCAGCCCCAATACGACATCCTAATCTTAGCTCCCTTCAGGATGTTCGAGGAGATGATTGTCAAGATAGCTCCTGGCAGCGAGCAGATCGTGAGGAAGGCAGGCTGTGCTACGTGAGGGTGACGGGCAGCCCTTCATTCCTACCCTTGCCCTCCCTTTCAGACCTATCTCTTGATCTCTATTGCTGTAGCAAATGGGTAAGCAGACCATCCTGAAAAGCAGCCTGGCTTGCGGTGCCCATGTGGGAAACGTGCATGTCGCAGGAAGCCTTATCAGGCTGTGGCATTTACTCTTCCGCTCCGCTTCCTCCTGCTGTCTCTTGTTTGTTCTTTGTATTGTTGTTACTCGGATAATTATTCACTACATCCCCGAAGGGATGACATTTTGATGCAGATAACGCTGCCTCTGCCGAGCAATATTGCACGTGCTGCTGCCGTTAGGCCGTAGCGAGGATTCCCGAGGGAGGGATCAGGACCTGCCGGTGGGCAGCACATCCCTTAGGTGGGTGGGTCGCCAGGATGTCTGCTGTGACCGCTGGGAACAATGCAGCCTAGGGAGTTCCCAGAGAAAGATACAGGCGTCATCAGGCCCATGCAGAGCGGTTGGGGCAGCCAGGTACACTTGCCCTGGGCCTTGGAGGCCTAAGCTGGCCGAGAGGTCCTGCCAGCTTATGTAACTAGGCTGGCTGCTTTTTCGTTTGAGTTTATAACTTTATTCCGATGGGACTCCTGCCCTGGGCCTCAGGCAAGCTTTGCAAAGGCCTGGGCGTAATGATGAGTAACTTGGGCTCTAGTAAATTGGGTTATGTGGGAGAGATGTGGGAACTCTTATCAGCTTGAGGGCCATGTTCCCTTCTCTGTGACCTTCCAGGGCCACATGTCAGTGGTGGGTGAGGCAAATAAACACAGGTTTTGCCTTTGTACTGTTGGCTGTACATCCACACCTGCTCTCTGTCCTCCATCCAGGCAAGCAAGAAGCATTATCAGAGTTCAAGGACAGATGAAAACACTCAAGGAAGGTGCAAAGTAGAGCTGGTGAGGGGTGTAGTTCAGGAGGGTGTATGGATTTGGGAGAGTCCTGAGGACCACGTAGAGAAGGCTGGAGGGGCCATGAGGTGCCCCATCCCTGGATGAGATGTAAGCATGGGCAAATGGGCCTGAGTGCAAGCAACACGACCAATTGCTAGGGCCGGTACAATGTTTTAGGGGTTGCCGCTGAAACGGTGCATGCTTGGAGATGTGTGCCTCCCAGCCCCTCACTATTCTGGGATGTGCCTCTTGCCGCACATGCCGCCTCTGAGGGCAATAAAATGACATGGGCCAACTCTGGTAGGAGTCACATTCCTCTGCCAGTTTCACAGCATGTCATTGTGATAACCGCTCTATGGGCACCAGTTCTTCAGCTGGAGAGTTGAAAAGCAGCGGTGGTGGTGGGGAATAGCACACACAGTGAGTGTTGATAAATTGTTGAGATGTTCCAGTGCTACTGCAATGGCCTCATAATTTATGATAACTAGGGAAGAGGTACGAAGTGGAGCTGTTGTGTAGGATTCATGGAATGCCAAACATTTGATTGCTTTTCTACTATTAAAAATACAGTTTATCTGGGGCTGGCACCCTCTCTGTCAAGATCTTCAACCAATGTATTATAAGGCTTTTTGTAAAAACCCATGGGAAAGTGGTCTCCCTTCTGTGGCAACTTGTAACCACCAGGTGAAGGTACTGTATTTCCTCTGGTGTGGTAAGTTTGCTATGATATTCCTTTGCATTTGGGAGTTGGTATTTTGGATGTTGCAGTTTAATTTCTCTTGGTGCTATGAGACAATGTATTTCCATTGTATTCCTGTTTACTTCAGTTGGCACAACAAACACTATATATTACTTATACCTCTTCTTTCCTCCATTGAACGCAATATGGTCACTATTCCAAGGTGGTCTCATATCCAGGCACTGACTAAGACTAGACCTGTTTATCTTCTGCAAGATTGCTGTATGCATGGGCAGAGCATGCAAACAAACAAACAATTCTTCCCTCTCCTTTGCAGCATGGAACCAACAAGGGGGGAACCAGAAAAATAAGCAGAGGAGTCTGTCCAGTGACAGCTCAGGCATAGATTCCTGCCTTCCTTCTTCACTCACCCTATGCATTTGATCGTCACAGCTTTCACAGCCTGCTTCCTTTTCATGCTATAAACAAAATGTACAGAGGTTAACAGAATGCGGCATATTTGCTGCACATGCTTACTGCTCAGTGAAGCAGAATCATAGCCAGCCACAATACAGAACAATGCAATACAATACACAAGTGGTATGACTTGAATGTTAGTACTCTGTTAAGATCAAAGCAGGAGAGACACACAAACATACACTTGGCCTTAGAGGATTCTCTCCCAACCTGGAAGCAAACCCATCATTTGATGGTAGCTGGGGGTTGGCTCTGGGTCTTAATAATTTCCTTTCAAAGAGCCAGGCAGAAGATTACATGACCCTGATGGAATAGTGGAAGAGACCAGGAACAGAAGACAGAGAGGATGGCAGGGGGAGGGCAACGCAAAAGACAGAATGTATTTGTCGTTCTTGTGTTTTCTAAGCAAAAGCCTCCTGTTTGAAGCTGCAAGCTACCTCTATGGCTACAGGAGGTTGTCTAGAGTAGGCCCAGGGCTCTACACCTGCCTGTGTATGTGGCTGAGTTGCATTTTCACATACCCAAGTGTCACCCAAAGTATCTGCTAGCTTGCAGCTCTGAAAAGGGGCTAAGCAGTGCAGCGGCTTGCTAATCCAGCTAGCACTCTCAAAGATTATAGAACCAAATCTGGTAATACTATATCATGCAGGGGAATCTGCAGCTGAATTTCACATGACCCAATTCCCATGAGTCTTGCATTAAAAATAAAGCGGCTGTAAAAAAGAAAAGAAAAGTGAGTGATAAATATTTTAGTAGGGCTCCAGACACATTTTCCTTGCAAAATGGATATAAACTTTAATCCGTTTATTAGTTGGAAAAGTGAAAGGAAATACTTTAAGGACTGCGTCCTCTGTTCTCTTGAAACTGTGTAAACTGAACAGAGAATTATGGTTTGTGGAAGAATGTGGTATAAGGCATCTACTGAAAAAAATGGGGTTAATACAGCCATGTTACTGAAGAAGTAAACAAGGGGTAAAAGTTAGGGCTGATGCAATACATTTTGGCACCTACAAAATAGTGGCCCCCAATTTTGGTGAGTGAAGATCTACACTGGGAACAATGGGGAGAATCAAGTCAACCTTACCTGACAATTGAATTCGGATTCAAGGCCACTGTTGGAGGAAAGGAGCCCACTCTGGATCATGCTTGGCTGGTGCAGAAGACCCCAGAGGGCAGTCCCTGCCATTTCCTCCCTAGTGTGTGGGAGGAAACCAGCAGTAGAGGGTGGGCGTTACCAAGGCGGCGGCAGATCTGACTTCCAAGAAGCGTGTGATACGTTTCTTTGAAGCAAGATCTGTCGCCCCTGTGAATCCTGCCACCCGAGGTGATCGCCTCACCTTGCCTCAAGGTAGGCCAGCCCTCGTAAAAATGTATGAGTAACTTGAAATGAACGTAACAGGATAGTTATAGCTGTAACATGATTTGCTTTTTGCATATAGCTGCTAAACAACAGTATATTTTCAGTTTACTAAAGCCCCCAGTACTAGGGTTCCCATATTTCAAAAAGTGAAAATCTGGACAGAAAAGTTGCTGAAGGTTGGTTTTTTGTTGTTGTTTTTTTACAAAAGAAATTGGACGTTTTTGAGCCATTCCTGAGGAATATTGGCAAAAACGACACTGCCATCATATACATCCTGATTTTCCTGGACATTTTCTGCCCGAACACTGCTTGTTGTTTTTTTATATATGACTATTTATTGAATTTTATAACAAATAATGATACAAATCTCATTCATCTTGTTATATACAATTATTCTCCCTCCCCTCCTCTGGACTTCCTTCAACTCACACTCTGCTGTGTTATTTAGTTTTATTTATTATATCATGCTTTTCCTACACAAAAATAAAATCCCATATCATTTCTCTAAAATATCTGTTACTCAAATGAAATTGTGAACGTTTATTCAAATCCTGCCAGTGAATCCAGTCCATTCTGTTGTTTCTGCAAAAATACTGTAAATAGTTCCCAGACTCTTTTGAAGTCCTTTTTGTCCTTCTCTTGTAGTTTGTCTGTTAGCTTAGCCAATTCTGCATAGTTCATCAGTTTTTCTTGCCATTGTTCCTTTGATGGTATTTCTTCCATCTTCCAGCATTGTGCAATCAAGATTCTTGCTCCTGTTGTAGCATACATAAATAATGTCCATTTTTCTTTTGGTAACTCTTGATTTGAGATACCTAACAAAAAGGCTTCAGGATGTTTAACAAAATTCATTTTAATTTTTTTTTCCAATTCATTGTATATCATTCCCCAATATTTTTTTTAATGCATTTGCATTCCCAGCACATATGATAAATACAATGTTCCTTCCTTTTCCTTACATCTGCCTGGACACTGCTTAAGGCTGCAGTATTCCAGATATGTCCAGGAAATTCTGGACATATGGCAACCCTGCAATACATTTGTGGATTATTAACAGAGTTGAGACGACGACTACTACTACTAATTTTTATTATTTGTACCCCGCCCATCTGACTGGGTTGCCCCAGCCATTCTGGGCGGCTTCCAACAAAGTATTAAAAACTGAGACATCAAACATTAAAAAATTCCCTATACTAACGCACGATGATGTCCCTTCCTGATGACACCATAGAGTCCTTTTCATCAGATGCATGAAGTGCAATAAGGGATTATACCTAATCCAAAAAACTAGTAAAAATTAGCTGTGGAAAACCCACCTAAGAGGGTACAAACTCTAGCCCCAAATTCTAAATTATTTTGATGTTTACTGTGTCTGATGCATTTCTGGTTTATCATAAAGTAAGAGGAAACTGTGAGTGCAAGAGCATAATTCAGAGTCAATCCTCAGAGTCTTTGTTTTGGTCTGACATGTCCCTCCCTGCCCTGCATTCATAATACATCTAAATGACAGCCCTTTGGAATGAGCTTTATAGAGCAGCTACACTTAATAGAAGGGTTTGGCTAGTTCCTGTCTCTATTCCTTTGTTTTCACTTTTGGAATGATAATCTGATTAGGTGAGGCTACTACCTTCCCTGAAAAGCTGGCTCAGTGCCTGACACCTCAACTCAAAGGCCTAGAATTCTTCAAAAGCGCTTAGCATACATCGCAGGTTACGGTTATCTTCTATAAGAAACTTTCCACTAAACTCCCAACTTGTCGTACAGTTGCCAAGACAGGAAGAATATCCAGTGAAGTGTGGAAAACAGAAAACTTCTCTTTGCTATTTATCAGATCTGTGAAACCAGATTAATACAATAGCTGTTCAAAAACCACTGGGTGCCCCAGAGGCTAAGAATTCTGCCCCCTCCCATACTGGCAGTGTGGTCATCAAGAAAGTACTTTAGGGCACTTGATGTTGAATTACCCAACAGTGTGTGCTTTGGGTGTGGAGTGTATGTTTGAATTTTAGAAACATGTTGTCATTTCACGTGCGAGCTGCAACCCTATTAAACACTGGCATTCCTAGCGTGCAGAACTAAGATACATGTCATATCCAGCTAATTTTTCAGAGCTGGAAGATATGGACACCTTCAGTCATTCACCAGAACACAGAGGATCTGATTAATTTTTCCATTTATGGTGGTAGACAACACTTACCGGTATTTGAAGGAGCCTTCTGTTTGAAGGCCTGTCCAGCCCAAGTCCAATGTAATGATGAAAGACAAGAAGGAGGGAGGTCACAGTCTTCCCACCATGGTGAGTTGTATTTCCATTCAAATTTTATGGAGGAATTTAGTGTTGCACTGTTGTGATTGTTCTGTCTTCCCTCTCCTTCCCCCATTCTCCTGACGCCTCAAGAGCTCAGGGGGAATTCAGAAGAAATTCCATTGCATTGTGCCGGCTCCACTAGGGCTGAAACTGACCCCGATTCATTATTTTATCATTTGTGCCTGTGCATGTTGAATCAGCATATGTGAATATGAAGGAAATCTGTATCATATCTGTCCTGGTGCAATGAGTTCCCCCCTCTCCTTTCACTGCATGCGCCCCTATGCCGCTGAAACTGGCTCTAGGAAGGCTCAGGAGAACCCCCAGAACAGCACACAGATGGAGGAAAGGTGGGATTCTTTTGTCTGGCCAGCTGGGATGCTTGTGCTGATAAAACAATCAGAAGAGGGTGACATCGGATTCCTCCCTTATTGTAGCATATGAACTGGTCATATAAACTCCTCTTCCTGGGTTTCTGTTGGTCACAGCTTAGGATATTTTACTTGTCAACAGAGACATACTATGAGCAGTTTATCAGCTGGGCTTTCTTCCCCTCTCCCCCCCTTCCCTTCTTCATGAAAATTGCAGCCTGCTTCCTTAGCCTCTATTTTTGCAGACACCCCACTGTCTTTTCCCCATGCTATAATGCTTTTTTAAACTTATAATTGCCTTGCACAATCAGCTCTTTTGAAAATCAAGGTACAGTTGAGCTTGCATACATGAGATACCTTTAAATTACATTCAAAGCACACCCACACCCACCCACCCAGAATTCTGGGCACTGTAGTTTGTTCAGGATTGCTGGGGATTCTGTGACGGGTAAACTGCAGTGCCTACAATAGAAGCTACTCAGGCTGATTCTTTGAAACCTGATGAGAGTTTGGGAAGTTGTCTGTAATTTGCCATGGTCCGCTGTTTTTGAAATATTGTGTAGGGCAATCCTGCTCAGACTGACCTCAGGCCTGCTGTGTCAAGCTGGTCGGAGTAGGAACTCCTCTTTCTGCTTCTAGCTTTTCTCTGGGGGGTTGGGGAGACACACTCAGCTACTTTAAATTCTTTACTTTCTCCACTGATGTCCATGCTTAGCTAATCAACATATATGTCATTCACCAGCCATCCTGCATTGCAGGTCACAAAAGACTCCTTTAATGTTTGTGCCCTTGAATGTTTTGGGAGAAAACGTTTGAGTCTGTGACATTAGGAGTTTTTAAGTACAGTGGTACCTCGGGTTAAGTACTTAATTCGTTCCGGAGATCTGTACTTAACTTGAAACTGTACTTAACCTGAAGCACCACTTTAGCTAATGGGGCCTCCTGCTGCTGCCGCTCCGCCGGAGCACGATTTCTGTTCTCATCCTGAAGCAAAGTTCTTAACCTGAAACACTATTTCTGGGTTAGTGGAATCTGTAACCTGAAGTGTATGTAACCTGAAGCATAAGTAACCCGAGGTACCACTGTACAGCACTTAGTAGCCATTAACTCTTTCCCCACTTATTATTAATTATTATTAATTGAGTTTATAAACTGCCCTATATTGGGGCGGTTCACAGAATAAAATCAAAATATAAAACCACAGAATACATAATCAAAATAAAAACAACAAACCATTAACCCCCCCAACCCCATATTTTAAAAGGGCATAGGATGTCAGTCATATCAACCAAAGGCCTGGTTAAAAAGGAATGTTTTTGCCTGGCACATAAAGGTGCATAATGAAGGCACCAGGCGAACTTCCCCGGAGAGAGCATTCCACAGACGGGGAGCCACTGCAGAGAAGGCCCGTTCTCATGTTGCCACCCTCCAGACCTCCACACACAAAGAAGGGCCTCAGAAGATGATGTCAGGCTCTGGGTATGGGAAGAGGCGGTCCTTGAGGTACTGTGGTTCCGAGCTGTTTAAGGCTTTATAGTCAAAACCAGCACTTTGAATGGGGTCCAGGCCTGTGCAGTCAGACCAGGATTGGTGTAATATGCTCAAACCGTCTTGCTCTGGTAAGCAATCTTGCCGCTGAATTCTGCACTAGCTGAAGTTTCCGAACCGTCTTCAGAGGCAGCCCGATGTATACATTGCCATAATCTAACCTTGAAGTTACCAGAGCATAGACAACAGTAGTTAGGCTATCGCTGTCCAGAGAGGGGCGTAGCTGGGCTACCATCCGAAGCTGATGGAAGGCACTCTGGGCCACTGAGGCTACCTGAGCCCTTGAGTGTCAGCAAAGGATCCAGGAGGACCCGCAAGCTATGAACTTGCTCCTTCAGAGGAAGTGTAACCCCATCAAGAGCAGGCGACCTCCCACCCATCAGGTCTAGGGAACCACCCACTAACAGTGCCTTAGTCTTATCTGTACTGAGCTTCAGTTTGTTGGCTCTCATCCAGTCCATTACTGAGGCAAGACGCTGGTCCACCAGTTCCACTGCCCCACCTGCAGATGTAAAGGAGAAATAGAGCTGAGTGTCATCAGCATACTGCTGACAACGTTGGCTCATGTTGGCTCATTGGATGGCTTCCGCCCACTGAGTTTGTCCAGTCCTGTTCCGACAGGTCTCTTCATCTGGCGCAAACTTACTGCTGCTTCCTCTCTGTCTCCAGTTTGTGTAGGAGGTGTTCGTCTTTCTTAACTTGTGCTGACTTCAGTGTGTGCCCAAACATGTACTGATAACCCACTTTAGGACTCAAACTCTCCTGCGATTATTTATGCACCGAGATGTCTTTGTTGTTGTTGTCGTTAATGGAAGCATGCAGACATCTGAAGGGTGTGGAGTGGGGGCTGTTATTTAAGGCAGATGAAGCAACGGTTTTTTCATTTTCATCCAAAAGCTGACTCAAGTTACTGCATAATAGACAATATGTCAAGTATGGAGCATTTCTCAGAAAAGACATTGCCTTTCCTGGGGCTGAGTTTGTCACTGGGAAATGAATCTGAAAGAGGAAGGGGGACACCCAAAAAAACACAACCAATGGTCTATGTTGCAGATATTTGAAACAAGGAAACACCGGCCACTCTTTTGTGAAAGATAGCCAAGTTTCAAACAGAGGCAGACGAAAAAGGTAAAATTCCCTCCAGTTCAGGTCTGAATATCTGGGACTTGGGGCGCTTCCAGATATTGGATTTTCCACCGTCTCCTTCCACCTGCACGCACTGAAAAGACTCTCCTCAGAAATGTGTTGTGCGGCAGCTACAGAGTGGGGATGAGGAAATTTTATTTATTCTTATTTATAGAACGCTTTTCATCATGGATAGTCACGAAGTGGTTTACACAACAATCAACAAAACAAATCTGTCAACCAAAATAATATGGTGTTTAAACAGGACTTTTTCAGCTGGAACTCACCAGAACTCAATTCTAGCATCTCTCAGGTGGCATTATAAGATAACAAGGGAGGCGTTCATGGTGATTTCCAATGCCTTGTTTTCTAAAAAAATAACACTGGGAAAACTTTCTGACAATAAGAACTGTTTGACAGTGGGATTGACTCCCTTCAAAGGTGGTGTACTTTCCTTCTTGGAAGCTGTAAAGCAGAGGCTGGAAGGCCATCTGTCATGTGTGCTTTAGTTGAAGTTCCTGCATTGCAGGGGGTTGGAATAGATGACCCTCAGCATCTCTCCCAACTCTATGATTCAACGCACATTTAAAGCACATGGCTTCTCCCAAAGAATCTTCTGTTCATTAAGGGTGCTGGGTAGCGTGGCTATGTGAACTACAATTCCCAGGATTCTTTGGAGGAGACACCTGTGTTAAATCTGCATCTAACGTGCTTTAAATGTGGGATGTGAATCTGCTTGAGTCTCTTTTAATTAGACATTAAATGGGTGGCAACATTGTTAAACAACCAGGAAACGTTGTCTTAAATGGTTTATAATAATGATCTAACCAAGAAACCACCCAAAGCTCATGACTTTTTGAATTTACATTTGAATCATCACATTCTGAATTTTTAAATCAATGTATTTTAAAAAATATATGTGTATATATATATATATTCAAAAATCTTACATTGCAAAGCCCCCCACCCCACCCTGAGGCTGTTTTAACATGCTGGAGATATAATCCATGTGACCTAAGAATGTTATTTTCAGGATGTACAAACTGTCATTATTATTATTATTTACATGAAACAAGATTCTGCTCCTCATGAAGGTACTTTTCCTCCACTAATACTCTTGGAAGCTATGCAAAGCTGCTATCTTAGCCGGAACACTTTCTCCAAGGGAGAGGCCTCTTTTACTTGTAGGTCAATGAAGACGCATGCTTGTTAAGCTAGATGAGTGCTATTATCCAAGTCTATCAGCAGTGAAAGCGGAGGAATGAGTGCTGAGAGCAAAAGCCAAATTATGATGCTTCTCATTATGAGACTGAATAGCTCCTGCCCACACATTACCTGGCTTTCACCACCATCATTAGTGCCTTGTCTGCATGGGAACTAACTTCCTCTCCAAGTTTTAGGTAACAGATGATCTAACCAGTTGAGTGACTGGGCACACCCTTCAGGGCAGAACAAGAAAGGCTTTCTCTTCTGCTTAGCTGCTGTCATCATAGATCTACAACTGACTGACACATAACAAACATGCAATACCATTTTATTTGTTTCAGGAATCTTTACCCTGGCTCTTCAGGAAAATAAAAAGGAGGAGGAAGGAGGGGGGGCCCTCTCGGAGTAGCTTACTAATCAATAAAAGCAGGACAACCTCTACCCACAGTTTTACAATCTAAAATAAATGACACAAAAGGAAAATGGATTGGGAAGGAAGAAGAAATAAGCAAACTCAGGTACCAGTTTCTTGTTACAAATCCTTGTTCTTTTAATACTAAATTTCATCTGCCTCTCACTTTTATTTTTTTTAAAAAGGTATCAGAACGACTTGACAATATAAAATGCAGCATACAAAAACATCTTAAAGCCAGAAAAATTCAAAATGATGACAGATTAACATAAAATGCTCATCCACCAATATATTAATAAGGACCAAGACAGGGGTCAACAAACTTTTTCAGCAGGGGGCCGGTCCACTGTCCCTCAGACCTTGTGCGGGGCCAGACTATATTTTGAAAAAAATAATGAACGGATTCCTATGCCCCACAAATAACCCAGAGATGCATTTTAAATAAGAACACACATTCTACTCATGTAAAAACAGTAGGCAGGCTCCACAAATAACCCAGAGATGCATTTTAAATAAAAGGACACATTCTACTCATGTAAAAACATGCTGATTCCTGGACCGTCCGTGGGCCGGATTGAGAAGGTGATTGGGCCGGATCTGGCCCCCGGGCCTTAGTTTGCCTACCCATGGACTAGACCTACCTACCCACCCCACTAAAAGATGAGCACCATCATGGGAGGCAGCATTAATGACAGAGGCAGATTTGGGGGGCATGGAGGTTTGGGGCTGCTGCCAGGGACGCCACAACTATTATTTAGAATGGAGCGCGAGAGGTGGAGGGGCACCAAATTTTAGTGCCACACTGTCTCTGAGTGGACCTGCATCCCTTCCTTTCCTTCCTTTGCTATATCCTGATGGGGTACAGCTGCTGGAGGGAAGATCCTGGTTCCCCAGCAGAGCTGATGGTAGCCCTGCATCTGTTTTCTTTTCTTCCTGGAGTGATTGGGTTGCATCCAACAAAGTTCTGATCTGAGCAGACTTAAGTTAGTCATGCCCACTAATTTCACTGGATCTACTCTGACTAACATTAGATACCAGATGATGATGATGATGATACGGAAAGGGGCAGCAGCAAAAATGCAAATGGCAGCACAGGGAAGGGCACACGGAGGCAAAATTCTGCTTTCTTGCTTCTGAAATATTTAAAGGGGGGGGGCATTTGCTTCCCTCCTTATTGTCAGCCTCCATTTTGTGTGTGTCAAAGTTTGTCCTTTTCTCCATTTGAACAAGGCTTCCAATTTCTTTGTATTAAAAAGGCTTCTTGACTTTGCTGTTCCTATATCACACTGTCAGAAAAGGAGGAGGTTATGATATTTGTATCTGATGAGCTTGTTTAGTGAGTTCACAATACATTTCTCATCTATGGATGCAATGAGCCTCATGCACAGTTTGCCCATCTCCATTTGGCCGTGCATGTACTAGATACTTCTTATCAGTGGGGAGCCACCTCGAAAGAAGATCTGATCATGCTCCTAGCATGGCCTGAGGGTGTTGACGAGGAAGAGGAACAAGAGGAGAAGGTAGTCTTTCAATGAAAGGAAGGAAGGAGGGTGTGAAACCACTTTATTGAATCGTTATTCCTTGGGTAATAAGCATGCTCACTGCAACTCTTGCTTATTGTGTAAATCAATAAACTAGTATTACTTCATGTATCTACTAAAGTAGACTCCATTCTAAAAAGCATGTCCCATAATACATTTGTGAGTCTTTAAGATAACACAAGACTCTTCATTGTTTTTGCATTTAACTTGCAGGAGAGAACTGGCAGAATAAAACTTCCATTTGTGGTAGCTGCTCAGGCGGACACTTTTTGAAACTGGGCATGATATCATTGTGGTTTACTGCTGATGATAATACTGCATTCTGGTTGGTCTCTTGGGATTCACAGAAAGCACACCTCTTAGTAGTAGAGAAAAGTTTGTTTTAAATAACCTACAGGTGTACGTTGTGGGCTGTGCAACCAATCAGGCTGAATTCCAAACCAAATCGGAATAATTTGGACTGAATTGGGGCTCTTATGGATTGGCAGGCCTGTATCACCTTGGAAAAAAAGGAGGGGTGGGGGAAGATATTAAACATGCAGTGGGGCGGTGAGCAAGGAGAAGACGATGACGCAGGTGAGACTCTCTGTCTGCATTATAGATTACTTCGCCTCCACCCTGCCTGATCCCAGGGTTGTATAAGGTCCAAATTTAGTTTGAGGCTTGGAGCAATCAGGCCTGAATCGGGGCCCAATCAGGACCACCAAATTCAGCCTTGCCTGAACCCAATTGGTGCTTTGTACATGCTGTGTACATGTTCTTAGTATAGAGGTGTCAAAGATCCATCTATACTTTAATTAATAGTTTTAAATCCTTCCAACTCTACAAGTCTATGATTCTATGAAAATACACCATTGGTTTTCAGTCCCCCTCCCCATACAAATTGTTAATTGTAACTGGAAACAATTTCAGTCAAATTTAAACACACCTAGGCCTGAATGGTAGTGTTTATCAATATCTCTCAGTTCCATAGAGGAACCAGTTCCTTTTACTACATTGTAATGTTGTGGCAAAGTGCTGTTAACACAGTTCTTGCATGAAAATTATAATATAGGATGGCCTTTAACATCTCCATCTCTATTCATCTGCTGGGAAGCTCACATGGGCCAAGCCTACAGAAGCTCCCATGAATCTGTTCATTTTGAGAGGACTTCTGTGTAGGAGAACACCTTGGAAGGTTGTGTGGAAGAGTCCCCTTATACCAGGGGTGTTGAGCATTTTTTCAGCCCAAGGGCCCTCCCTACTCGCACCTCTCTGTCCCCCATCTAGACAAGCAAGAGGCATATCAGAGTTCAGGTACACATTTCAGCCAGGCAAAAACACTTGGGGTGAGAAACAGGGTCAGTGCAGGATGTGGCCTGGGAATTGTTCCAAGGGTCAGACAGAGGTCCAGAGGTCCATATTTAGGCTTAGCACTGAGGTTCCCCACTCCTGTTGTATGTCATTGATTCTCTGATTTCTGGTGGTGATGCCTTAGCAATCTTTTGAAAAAGACATGGAATTGTTTGCAATGAGTGTTTGGGGTAGGATCATGTCAACACTTTAGCCCATGCTTGGTTCCACCTGAGTTCCTACTTTTTTTGTCAATTGGTTTAAAGATGGTTGTGAACTATTGCATATCATCCGAAGACGAGCAAGGTTGAAAAGTCTAAATAAATAAGTGTACGGTAAGAGTAGGAGTCAATGTAATTAAGTTTCTGTAGGGTTATAAGGGGATAAATTCTGCAATGCAATGGTTATTGAGCTAATGCTCTAACACAGGTGAACAATTAGGGTGTGTGCTCCTATTATTTTACTTAAGCAAAGTATAATACCACACCCCGAAGTAATGTTGCAAGTTCTTGAGAACTAGCAATGTCTGGCCAGCATGTCCACACACGTTTATACTTGTTAAAATACCATCCTCCTCCTGTCTCTTTGGCCCATGAGAACATGTTTAGTGACCCACTTGTTGGTTAGGTTCCATATATTTTATTGCCTTTCCAGACTGTTTTTCTGTTTTCTTAAGCTGTCACATTAGTGATGATTAATAAAACAAAACAGAGAATTTAGTGTTGTAAATCACGACATAGCTTGTTTGGAAGTTTCTTAATGTGAAGATTTGGACTGGCGATGACAGTAATGGCCTGACCCCATTGTTTGATCAAGCAAACGACTGCTTAGAATGAGGTATACCGGCTACTGCACCAAAATAAGGGCAAAAATTATAAAGTTATAGCAAGGGACTGATTTCCTGGCACAAATATTTAAGATAACAAGAACTGCTTTGTGGGAGCAAACCATTTCTCTCAGCATTTTGTCTCCAGCAATGGACAGCTGGATTCCTCTGGGATCTTCATGAGCAACGTATAAGAGTATTATGGTAATAAACCAGGGGACACCTGGCTTACTATCAGCACTTGTGAAAAGGATCTAGGGGTCTTGGTGGACCACAAGCTCAATGTGAGTCAACAGTGTGATGCAGCAGGGGGAAAAAAGCTGACACTTCTAGGCTGCATCCACTGAGCTGTAGTGTCCAGATCAAGGGAAGTAATGACCGCTCTCTGCATCAAATGGAGGGCACCCTTTGCGTGCCCGCGTGCAGCATCCCCGATCCTACGTGACTCCTGGCAGAGTCCTCCTGGACTGCCTCTATTTTGCCTTAGTCAGACCACACCTGGAACACAATGTCCCATTCTGGGTGCCACAATTTCAGGATGTTGACAAGCTGGAATGTGTGCAACTAGGATGATGAAGGGTCTAGAAGCCAAGCCTTATGAGGAACGGTTGAAGGAGCTGGGTATGTTTAGCATGGAAAAGAGAAGACTTGAGAGGAGATATGATAGCCATCTTCAAATATCTCAAGGGCTGTCACATGGAAGAGGGAATATGCTTGTTTTCTTCTGCTCTGGAAGGTAGGACTCGAAACAATGGGTTTAAATTACAAGAAAGGAGATTCCAACTAAACATTCAGAAAAAGCTTTCTGACAGTAAGAGCTGTGTGACAGTGGAACAGTCTCCCTTGGGAGGTTGTGGGCTCTCATTCCTTGGAGGTTTTTAAGCAGAGGTTGGATGGCCATCTGTCATGGATGCTTTAGCTGAGATTCCTGCATCGCAGGGAGTTGGACTAGATGACCCTTACGATCCCTTCCAGCTTAAGAGTCTATTATTCTATGAATTACGCACTGTACTCCACGTGTGGATTGACATCTTCATAGAGTTGTCCACCATGATCCCATAGTCTTCTTCCTGGTCAGACATTGCCTGTTCAGACCCCATGAACATATATGTGACATTTATTAAGCTAGTTTCCTGTAATTTCCAGGAACCCCTCTGGATCCCCTTTTTTAAAAAATGGTGTTATATTGGCCACTTTCCAATCCTCTGGTATGAAGACTAATCTGAGTGACATGCTACATATTTTTGTACATATATCAAATTCCACATTTGAGGTTTTTGTTTTTGTTTTTAGAAATCTCAAGTGGATGCCGCCTGGAACCGGAGACTTGACAGTTTTTATTTTGTCTATTAGACCTAGAGCTTTGTCTCTTATCGCCACTATTTGCCTCAGTTCCTCATACTCCCTTCCTGCAAAGTTTAGTTAGGCACAGCATTCTGCCATATATCTTCTGCAGTGAAGACAGACCCAAATAATTTATTTAGCTTTTCTGCAATCCCCTTATCTTCTATTAGCACATATTTGACTCCCTTGTCATCCAAGGGTCCAACTGCTTCCTTAGCTGTTCTCTTGTGTCGCCCCTCACCCTCTCCATATTTCACACGGCACTATTTGCAAGTTCAACTTTCAGTAACAGCAGATTTAGCTGTGCTTTAAAACTGGGCTTATGCTTTATTATGAAAGCTTCCTCCACTTTCTTTCTAAGGAATAATTATTGATGGGCAGCTATATAGATTTAAAATAAATGCATAGCCCGAATTAAAGATTTGTTCACCTTTCTTCTCCAAACTAGTTTTCCTAGTCTCACCTCATTTTACTGATTTTGTTGATGCCCCTGACTTCTGCTATATTTTCTGTTATTTCTTTTCATGGTTATATAATGACCCAAAGGCTTTAGCCGGCGCTTGTTGAGATGATGCTTCATGGTGCCCTTGATCCTTTCAGTTGCCCTCTCTGTAACTTTTGAAAGTCTATGAAGCTGTATCAGTCTATTAGTCTGTTGTCCAGTGTTCTCTTTTGACCATCTGTACCTTTCCAAGATCCAAAGTTCTTTCTTAGCCCTGTTGCTCTTTACCTGGAGAAGTCTGGGAATGAACAAATGGCCTTATGCATGGGGCTCTATCACCAAGCCCACTTTCTGCTAGCTTTTTGGTACCTTTTGGAACAAAATAACCAGAAATGTACACTACTCTAATTTTTCTGCTCTGTAGATTTCTCCGATAATGACATTATATTTATTTCTGCTCTCTTTCATTGTGATAACCTTTAATACTGGGTTTGCCTTATGCAAGGAGTTCTCTAATATGTAGCTCTCCCGTTTTGCATAACTGGCAACAATAAAATGTGTTGTGGACTAAGCCATAGCTCCTATTGCAGAATAGCATTTTATCTTTGTGCTTTTAAAACTAATGTACGTTCCTAATTATATAACTTCCTGTTCCTATGAATGATTTCCTCATAGCACTATTTGCACAAGCTAGCAATTTACTTTTAAACTGAAACTAGTCTTCAGCTGTGGAATGTATTGTAAGAAAATCAGCAGAGTCCTGAATTTCTATGTTCAGGAGAAACTTCTTTTGAGATGTAAATAGATGAAACTTCATTAGAATTGAGGCGTAAGGTTTTGACACCTTACACAGAAAAAAGAAAAAGAAAAACCCAGAAGAAATACAAAAGGGAGAATTACCCCTGCTCCTGTGAGTCTCCTGGTTAGCCTTCATTTGGCACTGCTCCATGAACACCATCGGTCAGAGGACAAAGGGTCATTGGGAACTTGTACTTCCTAACTCCCAGGAAGTATGTCACATCAAAGGGAAAACCAACTTGGCACCCTACCCATTGCCCAGAGAAGGTCTGCTCCATCTGCCAGTTGTCCTAGGATTGCAGAGCAGACGAGAAGCTCGCTCTGGCCATTGCCAGCAGAGGACTAAGGGCTGCTGGTTTGTTTGTGTGTACGTCTGTAGTTCTGCTTGCATGTATTTTCTCTGTTTTGTACTGTTTCAGTCTGCCTTGTTGGTTCAATTCAGAAAGCAGAGTAGTATAAAACTTCCAAATGAATAAATCAAGCAGGTGTGGCTGTAGCCAGGCTCATGTTCCATTTCTTAACTGGGATCATCACTTTCAGTCATTTCAACTGCAGTGCACTCTTTAGGAAGGTACACACTGGTGTAGGAAAAATCAACCCACAACCCTGTGTATGCTGGTGAACATCATCACATCAAGGGTCCTTCTGTTGCATGTATGGCTTGTTGGACATTCACTGCCAATAGTGCCTTCAAGTTTTGCTCCTGGCGTTAGGCAGAATGAGGGAGAGGCAGCCACCTCAAGCAGCTGATTTTGGGTGTCACAAAAGAGATGAAAATCATTAGGGTTTTTTATACTGTTGGGGAAGTGTTTGTGGATTTTATTTCTGCCTCAGGTGCCCAAATCAGTTTGCTGGCCTTTAGGACTATAACCCCCCCACCCCGTGTGTGTGTGTGTGTGTGTGTGTGTGTGTGTGTGTGTGTGTGTAGGCCCCATTTGCCAGTCTGCCTCAGGCAGCTGAGTGCCCTAGGCTGGTCCTTTCTAATTTGTGTTCCTTCTCCAGAACAATTACACACAACAAATTTCACACCTGGCAATGTATATTACATGCACACTTTCTCCCCCTGCATACATACTGAAAAAGTATTGGAGTGAGTATTGGATATTTTATGTGGCAATGCATTACAATGTTTTTTTCTCCCCTCTGCAGTAAGAGTGTAAAATGTGAGTGGCAGCCGTGCCTTATTGAATACCCATGATAAATGTGCTTATGAGCTCTGTTTGGGCCACAGATCTCTAGTGCATGTGAATGATGCGCCTCTGCCATTCATACCTCCAGCTTGCTTTGGGAAGCATCACCCCATTGTGAGCACAATTGTTGAATGAAGTGTAGAGCTTGCAGGTACAACCAGCAAGAAGGAAGAGTAGCTTTTGCGTCCCAATATAAAGCCCTGCATTGGTTTGAGGTGTGTTGCAGGAGATTTTTTACCCTACATTCATAAGGAGACTGTATTGCTTTAAAGGACCATTTAATGAGGATTTTTTGGGAAGGTTTGGGGAGCCTTTCCTATAAATTACTAGTAAGCTCACTGAAATGTCTGACGCTGGAGCCTGGCATTCATGTGTGATCAGCCACGTGAATGAAGAACTCCAGGGATCAAAAAAAGAATCACAGGAACAGTTTGTGAATTATTTACAGGCTCTCTAAAATCAGTCGCTGAATAATTGAACATGATGAACAAAGTCATTAAAAAAGTGCAGATTCTCTTAGTAAATTTATGAATGGAAAAAGCAAATGGATAAAGCTGTTTAATAAATCACTTGGTGCGAGCAGTTGAACCAGTTCTGGTTCCACTTCTACGAGAGAGAAGGGGTGGCGGTGAGTTGTTTCAGTTGAGTTGTCCAGTGCCAATGGATAATTAAGAAAACTTGTTGTTTATTGCTTTTAAAAAGAATCACACTTCAGAAGGTGAAGTTGCTTTAAACATAGTTCTTGAGTACTTCTCTGACACCTTCAGAAAATGCTTATTAGTTGGAAGAACACCAGCTTTTTCCAGTAGCCAAGTGACTGACAGTACCAGCAGTGTGGTTTGAGTTGGCCCAGAAGCAAAATGGAGGCCAATGCAGATGAGTTATGATTTGTGCAGTGTGTTCTCTTTGGCTGGTCCCTGTGAAAAGTCACTCTCTTCTCTCAGTTTTACGCTAGATATTGCTAATGTGTGAGACAAAATGGGACTAGCACTTCAGGGTTAGCATCTGCCAGTAGAGGCTCATTCCAAAACAGTACCCACCCATCCGGTAAGTTCATTCAATGAAAACTAATATTAAAACCACTCATTGCATGTATACGACACATGGCACATGAACCTACCCAGCAGAATAACATTTCTCATTACTCTGGGTTGTTTGGCTCTGCTGCTGGGACAATCATTTATTGTAATAACATCAAGTAGGTCATTGGGTGAGGAAACTTGAAATATGCTTAAAGATGCCTGTAGGGAAGGGAAGATGTTTGGAATATGTAAGAGTTGCATGCTAGAAGGAGCTGACCTCTTCTGAAGCCAGGCACAAGGAAGTGTATCACTGACTCAAAGCAAAAAGAAATGGCTAGAAAGAGATACATCTGACGGGGATGGATGAATCCATTTCGGTTTTTCCATTTGTCATTTTCCCAATCTTAAGTTTAGTTCTCCATGTTTCTACATCAGTTTGCCAATCTGCCTTTAAAACATCCTGGTGGGAAATTCACCAGAATTTTAGAGCGAATATATTTTTACATGTCATTTCCCCCAATGTGCATGCTTTTGCAAGCTATTTCCCTTAATATAATGCATTTCCATATGTTATGTTCACTAATTATGCACAAAAACCACAGAGCCTAGGACTTGCAGATCAGAAGGTCAGCGGTTCGAATCCCTGCGACGGGGTGAGCTCCCGTTGCTCAGTCCCTGCTCCTGCCAACCTAGCAGTTCGAAAGCACGTCAAAGTGCAAGCAGATAAATAGGTACCGCTCCAGCGGGAAGGTAAACGGTGTTTCTGTGCACTGCTCTGGTTCGCCAGAAGGGGCTTAGTCATGCTGGCCACATGACCCGGAAGCTGTATGCCAGCTCCCTCGGCCAGTAAAGCGAGATGAGCGCCCCAACCCCAGAGTCGGTCACGACTGGACCTAATGGTCAGGGGTCCCTTTACCTTTACCTATATGAGTTTTTCTATACATTACTTAGCTGGAGAACTGCATTTGATGGCTGTGTTTCAGTTCGCATATTGATTTGGAAAGTGCAAATCAGGTAGCCTTTAAATGGGAACAGGACAGAATTTCTCCCCCTTGTCTAATCTGACACCACTCTTGTAGAGATATCTCAGCCTGGATTTCTTTGCAAGTGCTGTTTCTGTTGCAAGGCAGACTTTCTGCATTCCTCACTTGACCACGATCTGCACAGAGAAACATCCCATAACTCTTGTGAATGAGTTCATCTTGTGTTTGTCTCCCCCACACCATGCCCTGGAGAAGTTTTGAGAGAACGTTGCATAACTCTCTCCCCACAGCATGTTTTGGAAACATCTCTTGATCCACTGGGTTTGGAATATGTATTATGATTCCTGTGCCCATGGGCTTCCCCTCCTCATTTGTATTTTTAAGTAGTACACTGATCTTCCCCTTTCAGCTGAAGAGAACTTCAGAAAATGAATCAAGTGTAAACTAATGAAAGGGAGGAGGAGGAGAAACAACAGCTTCAGAGATTTTATTACATGGTTAGAAGGAAACTCTCACTCACTTTTATGTAAAGAATCCAGCTCCATTTCCTCAGAACAACACTCTGATTCTATGGATAGGCAATGCATCTCTCTATGAGTCGGTAGCATTTTTCATTCTTTAAAATGTTACTGATTTGGGGCTTAAGTTTTAAAATGCAAAAAGCTTTTTCATTCCTGTTGCAACTCGCTGGGCACAGTGGACATGGCCTCATAGGCTTGACAGCATATACAAATACCCTTCTTGTCATTTGTTACCAAGCACGTATTATATATAAACTTTTTATTGCATTCCGTTTCTTTACCCAAGAGTAAACAGCCCTTCATTGAACCAAGTAGTGAAAACTTGCAGGGCTGCCTTCTTCATAGCAATGACCCACCATTTCATTTGTTTGTTTCCCCTGTTGAATTTAGTTTTGGACGGTATTCAGCTCCCTCCCTCCAGAATGGCAGTACAGTGGTACCTCAGGTTAAGTACTTAATTCGTTCCGGAGGTCCGTACTTAACCTGAAACTGTTCTTAACCTGAAGCACCACTTTAGCTAATGGGGCCTCCTGCTGCTGCCGCGCTGCCGGAGCCCGATTTCTGTTCTCATCGAAGTTCTTAACCTGAAGCACTTTTTCTGGGTTAGCAGACTCTTTAACCTGAAGCTTATGTAACCTGAAGCGTATGTAACCTGAGGTACCACTGTACACATATTCACCCCCCCCCCACTTTATATGCCAATATCATGCAAAAATATCACATCATATTTGGTTTGGTTTCTTTGATGTACAATATTCCCTTTTGTGTCATTAAGCTTATTTTCATAATGCATAGGGAGAATGTGAAGGGCAGTACATTGTTTCATCTCAACCTATCAAGTCTCTCCAGGAAAGTTCTTAGGAAGCTGCTGGTGAAGTCCCATTTTCACTGATTCTGGAATGTAGAATGAACCTGTGCCACCATCTAATGAACTCATCCTCTATGTTGGTTTTTCTGGTTGCTTGTACTGGCTTTGCCAATCTTTCCATCAAGGCATATTGCTGTGTTAAATTTTCCCATTCATCCTCCATCTTCAGTTTTCCAATTTCTTGCTGTTAGCTTTCTAGCTGCAGCTAACAGCGTTGATAACATTTCTTTATATGGTTGCGTCTTGAGTTTTGATCAACAAATGTAACTGAGATTTTACTGGCTTATTTCTTTCAGTGTGTGATCAGAAATTTACAACAATAAAATCAGTTAGAGAGGAGCTAGATCCCTTGTTTGCAAAAGGAGATTAAACAGGACATAAACTGCAACATCTCTTTGATTTCTGCAAGGGAGACTGAATGGTAATCTAGCATGAATGGGAAACTTTGATCCACCAGATTTCAATGCACATACTCAAGTGGGGCTTTTCATAGTTTGGATGCCGCTGGGAAGGGAGAAGCTTCAGCTGGAGCCAAATAAAGGGACATTGCAAGGAATTCCCTGCAAGGATTTATAATAAGAAGGATAGCATATGCTGGTGATTTTTGTGAGTACTTCCATGGAGTCTTCTGCCAAAGCTGGAAATATCTTATAAAAGCCGCTAGGTTTTTTTTTTGTTTTTTTAAAGCAGTAATAGTTTTCACACATTCCTTAAATTTTCTTAGTAAAGTGCTGTTGGACTGTTTCTGGTGTACCAGATTGAACTGGGTGTATGTGTGCATGGCTTGCTGTTGTTGTTTGGGTGGGCAATAACCAATAAAAACATTCACCCTAGGGTCACAACACAACAATAGAACGCAACAATAAAACAGTTTAAAACAAATGACAGTCACAAGAACATCTTGAAAAATGCATCCCAAGTGTCAAAGATCAGGGTGAAGAGTTGTATTTTCAGCGTACAATGAAAGCTGTATAGTGAAGGGGCCAGACTCACCTCTGTCGGGAGGGATTCCTACAACTTAGGGGCTGCCACAGACAGTGGCAGAGCTTCAGGCTCCGGCACCTGGGGGTGGGGGTGGCGGAGAGCAGGCGGGGCCGGGGCCGGGGCTGGCACGTGTCCTGGGGTGTGTGGTGCCCAGCATGGGCAGGGGGGCAGCCGTGATGGCACCCTACTGGGATCGTGCTGCCAGGGGCGGTGCGCTCCCCCTTCCTCCACCAGTGGTCACAGAGAATGCCATCTCTGCCCACCCTGAGCTTCTGAGTGCAGAGGAACTACCAAAGTGCCCCCCCCCGCTGATCTTAACACCCAAGAAGTTAATGGATGGATATTGGTATTTCCTGGTGCCATGTCTGCAAGCTGCCTTGGTTTGTTTGTTTTTTTAAAATAGCTTTTTTAGTTCTCCCTCAACCCTGGTTTTCCAGCCTGGATAAGAGTTTGACGCTGGTCTTTTGCTTAGCAGGTTGAAGAATCATAGTGCACCTTGGATTCCTACATCCTTTTTTCTTTCTTTCTTTCAGGAGCCAAATGAGTAATGAGGTCAAATTGCTGTATTGTTACAGGGGTTTTTTCCATTCTTTGATAGAGTGGCATCCTCCACCTGGTGACCTGCTCTGCCTTCTCACTTTTGGGTTTCAGAGAAACAGGTGCAGGTGCTGCATCCGCGCTCTGCCAGGTAGCCTGTGGTGGTGTTTTGGCGGCAGCCCAAGCAACACCTGCTGACTGCTGGCAGCGAGCAGGATCTCTGGAGGCACCGTTTGTTCTGTCTTCATGTTTGTGATCAAAGGAATCGGCTCTACATCATTACTGTGATGAAAGGGAGGGAAGGCTGGATGTGGCACTTCCAAATATTTCTAGAGGTGGCAGGGAAGAATAAAAGAGAAGGAGAAAGAAATCTTAACGATCGTCACGAAAAGGGATGTAAAAAGGCACTGTTCTCTGCTCTGCCCTGTATTCATCACATGCATCACTTTTTCCATAGTTCATCTTCCACTGAAAACTACATTATTTGTCCACTGTGGCAAAATTGCATAATGTAATGAATTACATTGTCGTCACGCTATTCTACCCCATTCATCTGAATGCAAAGAAAACACAATACAGATGGGGGGGGCGAAACATAATAAATTACATATCATCTTGGAATGAAAGCAGCAACACAGTGAATGTCGATTGTATTTACTGGATTGATTTCCGTTCCGTGGGACGGATAAGCGAACACCAGCCATTCAGTGCAAAAGCCAGCCTGTCATTGGTGACATCTCCCTTGAAGACAACCAGAATGCCAGTTGGCTACACATTATGTTTCAAGTACGAATCTCAGCATCGCCATTTTCAAAGGGAAGCCAAAGACAGAATAGACTGCAATATGACAGCTGTCTTAAGAGTCTGAGATGTGGAAGGAAAGTTGGGGTGTGTTCTGTGCGCACATGCATGTATGTGTTCCAAGCACCATTCCAAATTTCATGTTCAATCCTGAGCTCATCCTCCACATAGTGACAAATCCGCCTTTGGAAGTGCCTCTGGGCAAGAAGAAGACAAGACACCCTCCGTGGCCCCCCCTCCCTCAGGGAGTCAACCTCCTCACCACCGGGAGTGCTATGCTGCTAGTTCCCCTGGAGCTCTCAGGAGCATATGATCCCATTAACCAGGGCATCGTTCCGGGTTGGTTGTCAGGGATGGGCATAGGAGACACCATTTTGTGGTGAAGCTGAATCTTCCTAGATGAGCATTCTCAGAAGTTGGTCCTTCAGCTCTCCCCTGTGACAATTGACGTAAGAGGTTCAACAGGGGTTGGTATTCTCCACCATGCCTTTGAACATCTACATCAGGGGTCGGCAAGGCTTACCGAGCATGGGCCAGATCACTCCTGTGGAGATCCTCCGTGGGCCCGACCGGTGCAGCGTGACACTGGAAATCGCGTCTGCGCATGTCCATGGCGCCGGAAATCGCTTCTGCGCATGCCCAGATGCAGAAAACCATGCGTATGCAGAAGCGATTTCCGGTGTCTGCGCATGCGCAGAAGCGATTTCCAGAGCTGCAGAAGATTCGAGTCCCTGCGCCAGTTTAGTGCAATGTGCGGGGACTCACCAAGCGGGAGGCTCGGTTCACGGGTGGTTCGTGGGCTTGTTAAACAGCCTCTGTGGGCCACTTCCTGGCCCATGGGCCTTAGGCTGCCAACCCCTGATCTACATGAAACCACTGGGGGAAACCATCTGGAGGTCTGGGCTGCAGTATCACCTGTATGTGGTTGACAGTCAGTTCTATCTCTCAATTCTGTTTTCCAATCCCAGGGAGGCCGCAGAACTCCTAAACCGGGCAAACAAATTCTAGTCCAGAAGGAAGTTCCGTGGGTGGAGGCAGGGTTGCGTGTTCCAGAAGGAAGTTTACATCTAGTCTAGGATGGGGTGGCACTTTCTCTGAAAGAACAAGTATGCGGTTAGGGATTTCTCTTGAACTCTGCACTAACTTGGGGCAGTGGTGAGCAGGAGTTCATTTCTTCAGCTTCAGCATCAGTCAAACTGAGCCACAATAAACTATACCCAGTCATGTCTAGGCTTGACTACTGTAATGACCGCTCCCCACATCAAATGGGGGGGCGCCTTTTGCGTGGTTGCGCGCAGCCCCCCGGATCCCAGTGTAGCTCCAGGTAGTACGGGCTGGCTTCGCCCTCTCCAGGCTGGATACCTGGAGGTCTCCGCCTACCTCAGCCAATCGTCCAATCCCGCCTGGGGAGGTGTTGCCAAGGGATCGGCCAGGTAGGGGGAGGGACCGCTCTGCCCAATGTGCTCTATGTGTGGCTGCCTTTAAAGATGGCTTGGAAACTTCAGCTGATTCAAGATGTGGCTGCCAAGATGGGAGCAAGGTGGTCAGATCTTGTAATACCCTTATTATGCTTGTTGTATTGGTTGCTGGTGAGTTTCTGAGCCCAATTTAAATTGCGGGCTTTAACCTTGAAAATCCTGAAGTTGTTTGAAGGGCTGCCTGTACCCCTGCCAACCTACCCACACATTAAGATCAACAATTGATCCCACACTTCATTTGCCTGCTACCTAGGAAAGTAGAATTGGCAGGCGAAAGGGAGAGGGCCTTTTCAGTGGTGACCCCACAGCTGTGGAATGTATAGACTCTGAGCCTCAGGAAGATCACTACACTTCAGTGTTCTAGAAAGGGTCTGGTAACTTAAATAATTGCTCTGTAAATTGTGAAACCAGGTTGGGATGGTTTATCTGTTATCTGGTTTACTCCTGATGGTTAATAGCGCTGAGGTACTTTTCCATTTCTATTTTGTATTGCTGTTGTAGTTTGAAATCTTTAATGACATCAGCTGCCTTGGGAAGCTTTGATCGGAAAGGCAGTCTCTAAATAAAAGTTAAATCAATAAGTGGCCCCTATCCCGTGTCCTTTTTACCACTGCCATTTTCTGGGGCAGAACAAGAGACATATGAAGAAGGAAGATGCTGAGCTGCAGAGGAAGAGCTCTTGCCTGTGCACCTCCTGTTGGTGTGTGAGACCTTGGCAGATGCCCAACTTTGCCTTTGACCTTTGACACCTGCCCAGTCTCCATATCCATTTTCAAGTGAGCCAGGACAGTGAGGGAGGCCTCTCAAAGGTTGTGCCTTCCTAGCTGATTTGTTTCTCTCTCTGTTCCAACACGACCTTCAAGGCCTCAGGGCAGTTGCAAGAACCTCAATCTCACCTCCACAACAATAACAATCCTGCAAAGCAGGTTAGATTTTGGTTCGTCCTCGACTCCTGGTTCACACGTTGGATGGGTCCAAGCAAGTGTACATCAGGGGGTGACTGGGACTGCTTATGTGTGTGGACAGGGGAAGCAAGCTCATTGGTTGTAAAGAGCCAAGAAAGAGTAAGACCTCTGCAGTAGCAGCTATGGGAATACCCTTGGAAGGGAAGGAAACAGATCACGGCCACCACAGAACTGAGGTGTGGTGCCCTTGGCTTTGCTGCCAAGACAGGTGGAGGACGGAGAGAAAAGTAAGTGCATGTGGGTGGTGAGAAGGAAATGGGGCACTATAACCAAGAGGAGGGCAAGTGGGTGGATGGCTATAAAACCATGTGAGTATGACGCATGGAAAGATATTGGGACACTTAGTCTACATGTCAATGCCCAGCATCGGTATATACTGTTTAGTTCTTTGTGTTGTCCACTGTTTGGGAGAAAGGGAATGAAAAATAAAGGGTAGGGTGTTCTAGGGGAAAGAGGAGCTTGTGTGAACTTAGGGCAGAAAAAAAGCAAGTGCATTGTCCCATAAAGCATAATGAATGTAAGGAACTCTCTGTCCTAAGAGGTGATGATGGTTTAGACATGTGCTGTGCTGAAAATTGCTCCTGATTTTTTTTTAATAACCATTCTCCATTGATAAGAAAACAAGTTACATTTCAAAATTATCAAAGGGGATAGAAATTGCAAACTATATTGCCAGTCATCTGTACCCTGCAGCCTTCCTGGGTGTCCACATTTCAATTTAAGCCCAGAAGAACTTGTGAAGAAACAGATCAGGAAGTGCAGCCAGCGAGGGAGGCTGCAGGGGCATGTGGAGGGCACCCGGTGGCAGTGGGGGGTGGCAGCCCCCTTAATATGGGGGCGGGGCTGGGACAAGCAAGCATGGATGACCCTGCATCTCCCTAAGCATTGTGGGTTGTGGCCATGGGGCCGTAGCTCAGTGATGTTGCTCATGCATTGCATGCAGTAGATCCCAGGTTCAGACCCAGGCACTTCAAGTTAAAAGGATCAGGTAGCAGGTACCTAGGAAGTCACTGTCAATCAAAGTACAGTTGGTACTACTGGCTAGGTGGCTTAAATAGCCTGACTGAGTAAAGGCAGCTTCCAATGAGTTCCTAGTATTTGTTGCAAACAGAAACTCTTTCTTTATCTCAGCCAGAAGCCTCTCTTCATGACTTCCCAGAAGCTGATATGGAACAGTTTTCTTGGAAAGGGATGTCAAGCACCCTCCATTTTCCTTGTATCTTGAGCCATAATCACCAATAGGCACTGGCTGCCAGAACAATAAAGTCAATGTGAGCTTTTCTGAACAAGTAGGAAGAGGTTGCTGAATTCCATTACCTCTCCCAAACAACTGCACATTATCCCTTTATATTGCTTTATGGCTGCTGATTGATTGTTCCATTGTTTGGCTCCTTTCTCTATTGCTCATTTGGTTTTTATTATTTACTGTGTATATTTTAAACTGATTCTTCTTCACTTCTCTGTTAGCTGCTGCAGACATTTGTGGGTTTGTGTTTTCGTAACTGAGAGGTGGAACAGAAGTGTTTTAAATAAAGTCAAAAATAAATTTTCAATTATCCTATGACTGTGGTGACAATGGAAACTTTTCCACGGAGGGATTTGGCTCGGGTTCAGCCTGGAGCATTCAGAGTCTGGTGTGTTCTGTGGCGCTATTTCTTCTCCAGAACAGAAGGACGTTTCGAGATGTTAAGTGCACTAATAATGGCAGGAACTTTAGTTGGGCTGATTAACGATGATGACAGTATTTAATGTAAAAGGCTCTCTAAATCCTTCTGTACAACAGCACTAATTACTTTGCAGTCCAATGTGCTGCACTATCAGAGCTAATGAGACCACATAAATCCAGATAATTATTCCTCTATTATGGTTTATGTATGACCTTAAATGCGTACTCTATCCATTGGATTGCACCCCACTAATATTATTCCATCCTGTTTTCCCTAGCATGTTAGTGTGCTTATGTTGAATGGATCCTGAGAAAAGAGAGAAACTTAAAGCTCCCACTGCAAGTACCTTGTCAATAATTTGTACAGAAAGACCTGTGTGGCTGTTTGTTTCTGAAGACTGCTGTTATCGCATCCCAAGAAACAATCTGAGGTGCCCCATGGATTTTGTCTTGCACCCCTTGTTTCCTGCCAATCCAATGCATATCAATCAATTCTGAGATGCAGGAGATAATCATGGCAGCCCCATAGCCGTGCCCCAAAAATGAATCTAAGAATCTAAACATCTGTATGTGTGTACAGTGGTACCTCGGGTTAAGTACTTAATTCATTCCGGAGGTCCGTTCTTAACCTGAAACCGTTCTTAACCTGAAGCACCACTTTAGCTAATGGGGCCTCCTGCCGGTGCCGCACCACCAGAGCACAATTTCTGTTCTCATCCTGAAGCAAAGTTCTTAACCCGAGGTACTACTTCCGGGTTAGCGGAGTCTGTAACCTGAAGCGTATGTAACGCGAGGTACCACTGTAGCAGTAGCAGTACACAGCACAATGCCGAATCTATTAGAATCAGCTGGCAGTTACAGACAAGGATAGTGCCAAGCTTCAGGAGACCCATGGCAAGGTGCCACAGATGCCCCCTGCCATTCACTCACCCGCTGTTGCTTTTGCAGCAGCAGCAACACACTTACCACCCTCCTTGCTGGCCCCAGGGCAGCGTTTTAACATTGGATAGGTGGCGGTTTCATTTTGGATTCCTGTCCTCTGTGACCGCCTGCCATTTTAATTTGTCCAAAATGCAATACCCTGCTCTAGATCTGTAAAATCTGTGTTGATGGAACTGCAAACAGTGGATTGCTCCCATTCAAAAGTGGCGCCACAGCCCGCCCAGTGCTTAAAATAACAGAGGGTGGGAAAGCGGCACAGCCAGGTTGGGTTCCTGGGGGGGCCCTTCTGAGCTGCTGGGGGGTCCTTGGGCAGTGCCTGGCTTTGTTGACTGCTGGCGCCAGGCCTGGTTATAGAATAGTGAGCTGGCAAAGGAGGGGTGTCGCATGTTAGATTTGGGCTGGGGAGAGCTGGGCTCACATCACTGGTTGGCCATGAAGTTGCCATGAGCTTACTACGTTCGTCAAAAAGCCCCAGTTCCAGATGCAACAGGTCCTGCAGCGCAAAAGGAACCTTAGATCAGGACAGAAGCACTGGCTTAATCACCAGTAAAATCTATGCAATGTAAGCCTGTCTGAATGAGGCAATTTACAGAACGACAACATTGGGTTGTCACTTGCATACAGGGCAATTTCGTAATCTTCGAAACCATTTTTTGAAAATATGCTGCATGCTTCTTCTTTTTTAAAAAGAATTTATCTGGGTCTAAACAGTATGAAGACGTTGGAAAGAGGAAGAAAACTCAACCCAGAGCACATGTGCATGTGCACGATAAGTGGTGTTTACACTGACTTCCTCAATGTGAAAGACGCATTATCATTTATCTGGGCACACTCTCCACTGGTTAGTCCTGCGTTCAAACTATACCAAACAGCCTGAAATGGCAAAGCCTTGGGGAAACCTAAGCTTGTTCACTTCTGATCTTAATGGGTAGAGCCTAGTTAAAATGATCACAGCAGTCAACATTTTTGAAACAGCTGGAAAACATCTGGAGCTTCTAGCTACCCCAGCAAAAACAGTTCATAGTTGTCACCATCAGAGCAGATCTGTTCGTCCTTTGCTTTTGGCATTTCCCCTTTCAACAAAGTCCTCAGGGCAGCTAAGGAAACCACCAGTCCCTTTTCCTGGGGAACTTTTGGGATTGTAGCTCTGTGAGGGGAATAGGGGCCTCCTAACAGCTCTCAGCATGCCTTAACAAACTACACTTCCCAGGATTCTCGGGGGGGAAGCCATGACTTCCCCCAGTAACTAAGATCAATGATGTGGTGCAGCCGTGTTCTCCTCATCTTAGGCCTCAGGGTGGGGGCAGAAGGGGCAAATGGTTGCTCTTGCCCTTTCTTCCTATCTCACTCTAGTTTTCCTTGCCATTGTGTTCCAAGAGTGGTGTTAAGGAATCGGTGCTTGGAGATGGGAATAGAATGGATGAAGGAAAAGGAAATGAAACTTAATACAGACAAAACAGAGATGCTCATGGCCCATATGCCTGTGGCTCAGAGAGTGGATGTTCAACCTGTTTTAGATGGGATAGTACTGCCCTTGAGGAATCAGGTTCTCTCTCTCTCTCCTTCCTCTTTGCTGTCACTTTCCAAGCGAATCCCCCCGCCCCGTTTATTTCTACTTTTGGCTGGCACTTGGCCTATCCATTGGCTGATTTTAACTGGATAGCTTTAATCTCTGCTGCCATATATATATTGCTTTGTTCTGTCTCTACTTCATATTACTTTCTTTTCTTTTCTGATTCTTCTGTGTATTTTTTTAAAATATATCTTTTACCTTTCAATGAATTATTCATTGTTAGCCACCTTGGGCAATATTTCTCAGAGAGGTAGGATGTAATTGCTTTTAACAAACAAATACCGGTAAGATTGAAAGAAATAATATTCCTACGTGCAAGCTAACAACGGGGTATTTATAAAGATACAATTTTTCTAATTCATATGGAATCAGAAGTGGGGCCCTCTGGTTTAGTCCCATCTCTTTGTCACTCACAATTGCAAACTGGGCATACTTTATGTGGCAAAGTTGGTAAAAAGCAGCGGTGTCATCAAAAAAGGAACTCTTTGGGGACCATAAGTTGCAGCTTGATTTTCACACCAGTTAGTTCCTCTTGTGATACAGAACACCCTTTTGACCCTTCAAAATGCAATTGTTCAAGAAAGACACCAAATACTAAGTGGACAATGACTCAACACCACCAAAAGAGCCATTTTCCTGCCCACAAAGGACTGGTCTTTGCCAGTGCTGTATTCCTAGAAAAAGAGCTGTCAGAGATCACCATGAGCTCCTCCCTTGTTCTCCGAGAATGGCATTGGCACTCACTTGGAAAAAAAGCCCTGGATACTGTAGCTTACCTGACCCCAAAGTGGCATGGAATTGGTTCGAACCAGGACCTCATGACTTTTGATCTGCCAAGGTGAGCATTGTCCATCAGCATTCATATGCTGGGATCTGCCAGACCACTACAAGCGGGGAACAAAAACAGAGTATCAAGCCTCTGTAGCCACCATACATGGCTGGTGGGCTCCATTTGGCCTGGTCAGTCACAGTTTGAGTAGCCCTGGTTTGAAAGGCTGGTGCTGCCTGCTCACTTATTCCCATGCCCCCTTCCCTGTTTCTCTGATGCAATTTTATTTTCCATGGGAAACCGGTTTGAGATGATCTAGCAGACAATAGCAGAACAAGGCCGATGGATGAAAGAACAGGAGGCAAGGGAGGCGGGGGATGACGGCAGCGTCTCAAGGCTATAAACCGTTTGCAGGAATGCAATAAACTCCACCTGTAGACAAAACACTATCCATATGTTTACTCCAAGATCTGGAGTTTTATCGCTTCCACGTTTGTTTCACGGCCTGTTATGGTCTGTGTTTGAAGTGAGGGAGGAAATGAATACCTGGTGACTTGACATATTTCCACCCTGCCTCTCACGCTGGAAGACAACAACACATCACATTCATGGAGTTGCAGTAAATGGAGAAACTCTCTCACTCCATTAAATCAATTTCCTTGTGCTTCAGTCTAGAGTCACATGTTCACCAGAACCATGGAACGTTTTGGCTTTGGGCACTTTGCTAGGCATAAAAAATAATTCAGCTGAAGTGGCTCTCCCAGCAAGAAAGAGTGGGATGCTTTGAAATGAAGGAAATCCAAGAACCTCCATATGGTGGTTTGCACTAAGATATATACAATGAATTGCCATTAATTTCAACGGCATTTGCTTCCTGAAGTTTACCTACAGTGGACTAAGACAAAATTCACCTGTGTAGCAGAGAGAGAGGAGAGAGGAAAAAATCTCTGGTAGTCTCTCTTAGCCTCACCAGTTTTCCACCCTGAGCTACAGCCTCTCACACGCAATGCTTCATGGTTCTGACTGGAATCTTGGATCATGAACATGAGGCTAATAAACAACAGATGTGAAACTGTCTTTGGGATTTGGTCTTCTAAACATCATTTCCTTCTCAGGTAAACTAGTCCGTCAAATTCTGGCCAAATACATTGAGTGTGTTTGTTTGTTTTAGTATTTGGAAAGCCACAAATAATAAACCACCTATGCACATGCCCCATTTTGTTCCATGGGACTTCTTTTTCAGTAAATGGAGATAGGATTGCTGCCTGAGCACTTGCAGAGATGGACCTTGGGGTCTCAAATTTCAGCGGCACCCTGTGTGACACCAAAATTTGGCACACACCCCTCTACCTCTCGCCTTCCATTCTACATCATAGCTGCGGTGCCTGCTGTACTGCCCCCAAGGCTTTGCTCCCAGTGTGACTGAACTTTAGCAAATGCAGACAAGCTTCATTGTGAGCATTTTGACCCCCATCACAATAAAATACGTCTGGGGCATCTATCTCTCACTTGGTTATTTGCTGAGAGAGTTCAGAAAATGCTGATCTCAGTCGATTTGCAAAATTACTGTGAACCAGGGCAGGCGAGATCACATGTGCCAGTTACTCTTTGCTTCTACCTGTCATTTCACACTAGCTGGGAGGTCTCCTTGTCTATCTCATTTAAAGAATAAAAAAGTACCTGCTATGAGTTGCAGATAACCACAGGATGGGGAGGGTGGAAGTGTTGGGGGTGACATAATTCTTCGGAAGAGAACCACGGCCGCTTTGCTTCTTCCTTTACCAATAGAATTTGCCCATTGTTCCTTTTGTACTGTTTGTGTTTGTGTGACAGGCGTCTAAAGGAACCTCCTACTGCAAATCAAGGGGTGGTGAAAGCCCATGAAGGAATTTCTCATCAGCACAGGGTGCCAGATAGTTGCAGAATCCCTCCCCCCGCCTCCTTACCTCACTGTGGTGAGCCAAGCATCCCCATAGCCTGTGCATGCAGAACAGGGCTGCCAGATACCACGGTGAGAATTGTACAAGGCTTTTTTGTCACAGAGACCAGATGGTAGGCTACAACACATGCTCCTTCTCCCAAAGGCCCTTCCAGAAGGGGGAGCTTAAGGGCTTCACTGTGTCCTGCAGAAATTCCTTCCCACAAGGGTAGTTCATCTGGTCTGGCAATCACTGCCTTGGAGGTTATGCAAGGTTATTTCAAAGCCATGTCTCTGTATGATGCGATTTACAAGACACATTAAGAAACTGATGCATATTTAATATATTAATATATTATTTGGCCTGGATGCAAAACATGATGGGTTATAATTTAGGCCAATGGGCTGCATCTGCATGGAATAACATATACAGTTTATACTAGACAAATATTCATGGCCATTCTTCCAACAGTCAGGCAAATATCAAATATGAACAAACAACTTATGCATTAAGTTTAACATGTAGCTTTTCCAAGAGCAATAAAATGTACAGTGGTACCTTGTTTTTCGAATGTAATCCATTCCGGAAGACCGTTCGAGTTCTGAAACATTCGAAAACCGAAAACTCAGTACAGAAGCCTCAGAATGGAAAACTCAATATGGAAAAGAGTACGGAAGCCGTGTTTCTGATTTGACTTCTGAGGCACATATGAAAACTGAAGCATTTATTTACTTCCGGGTTTATGGCATTTGAAAACCGAAATGTTCGTCAACGGAGATGTTTGAAAACCGAGGTACCACTGTATTTGAAACTACGCTCTTGCACCAGTACTGCGGACTAAATGTCTTCTACATAAGGCTGGCCAAGCATACTCCAGGGATTGTCCATGTAGGACTCACAGGCTCCTGCAGAGGCCTTCCTAGTGCTCACTGGGTTCCCTGGGATGAGGGATTGACTGTTAAACCACTCTGAGAATTGTAGTTCTGTGAGGGGAATAGAGGGTCTCCTGGCAACTCTCAACCCCCTTAAGAAGCGACACTTCCCAGGAATCTTTGGATGAAGCCACAACCGTTTAAAATGGCACGATGCTATTTTAAATGCACAGTGCAGATGGGGCCTAGGTGTAACATGTAGCCTGACCTGTAAACTGGGTATACTACATTGCTCATGATGTAATTGTAGGCACCCCTGGATTTATAAGTCTTGTGTCCCCCCGCTCCCTGGTTGAACTGATGGGTAGCCACAAAAAAGCTTCAATCAAAAAAAAAAAGCTGACAAAAAGAAAGCTCTTTGAATAAAGTGACTAATAAAGCTAGTTAAACAACAGGGTGCTATATTGGCTTTTCCTGTGCATAATAAGAGTCAAAAGCCTTCAGGCTCCATCCCGCCTGGGAGCCCAAACAACAAGAAAGCAGCTCACAGCTTTGTTCCAGGCGTAGCATGGATCATATGGAGGCAATGAACATATCATCTAGGCAAAAAAATATCTAAGGATGGATGCTGCCTTCTGATGAAAGGGCTACATCAGCAGCCCACTAAAATAAAGAGAAGCTGGATCAGGTCCAACATGCCTGGGCAGCACATGATAAGACCAAAATGAGCCATGAATTGCCTCAGCCACAGCTTCTTGCTTGGAGGGATGGTATTCCATCTGGAAGCCATGTGTGTGATGGGGGAAAGCTCAGAAGCTACAGAGACAGCATCAAACTCTGTAAGAGGTCCTGGATTTATGTTACCTTTTGGAGAATGGACAAAGTTCACCTGCCTCTGCCATGGGGATTTTGTTCATGGAATTACCTATGAAATGGCAGCGCCAGGTTAATTCGGATCCTACCATTTGTGCAAACTACCATGAAAACCATGATGATGCACACCTGCGGGTGGCTTTGCTCTAGTATCAAAGTCAGAGGGAAGCCCCGTCCCTCCTGCCTATGTGTTGATGGGATGTCTTGATCCTGGTAAACTATAAATATTCCCAGGGCAGCTATCAGCCCATAATAGATTATTGGGAAATTGTGCTTCTGAATTCTCATGCCCTTTATTGCTCCCTACCCTTTGGGCTGATTGGCTGGTGCATGTTATTGTCCCCAGTCATCCAATCACCATCCCAAACAGTTCAGAAGCATTCACAATTGCGGCAGCCCCTCTTGGATTTGTACTAGTTGCAATTGCATCAGTCGTGCTACTGTCCTGAGCCTTTGATAGTAGCCAAGAAGGGTTTAACTGTGTGCATCCAAAACTGTCAGTAATGCCACAAAATGGATAGGATCACCACTATCTGACATTCAGTCAGACCCAGATATAAGATCATAGCTATCCTGTTATAGTTTATTTGAAAGCTTGGAATAAAAATAACATAAGCAATAAATGTCTCCCTGAGTTACTGGAGACCCAGCTTAAGGGCTGGTTCAGAATGCCAGTTCCTGGAATGGCACAGTCCTCAAAACACAACCGTATCCCCTCAGATTTCATGTGGGGAAAATGCCATGCCCCACATGAAATATTTGCATTTCTGATGCATTAGGCCCAAAGCCTTCTTTCTGGAACATAACACTTTCATATGGAATAAATAAAAAAATTTTAAAAATTGTCCAATAGCACCTTAGAGAGAAACTAAATTTGTTCTGGGTATAAGTTTTTGTGTGCATGTGTATCTGAAGAAGTGTGCATGCACACGAAAGCTTATACCCAGAACAAACTTAGTTGGTCTCTAAGGTGCTACTGGACAATTTTTACATTTATTTCGACTGTGTCAGACCAACAGGGCTACCTACCTGAATCTACTTTCATATGGGACACAGTTTTGATGTGGGAAAACATTTTACAATATGCAAAGCCTATGTAAAGTTTGAATTGGTAGAGTCACTTGAGAAGACTGTACCATGCCAGAAACTGAATGTATGTATTAGCCCTAGATATAATTCTACAAGAGCTTTCTTTCCTTCAGTCAGGGTTGGGACGTCTGTTCTGTTCTTCAAGGCTGAGCTGCACATCTTTGTTCTTCCACTTTTATTTTTATTTTTTAAAGGCCCTGTCAGTTTGTGAGAACTGGGGGGTAGAGTATGAATGAGAAACTAAAGTCACAAGACAAGAGTCAGGTTCCAGTGGTGAGCTTTTGAGAAGGCACAGCATCTTCCTCCCAGAACTTAAGAGATGTGCTCCTGTCCTCTGTAAAGCCTTTTCATTGCATCCCTGCAATCACAGCCATTGTTCCAAAGCCTTTTGTCTCAGTAGTCATAAACAAGGTGAATAAACTTGCCCACAGGTAAAATAAATACAAGGTACCCACTGGACTAATATTTGTTGAGCTGTACAGAGCGAACACTCCCACCTTCCAGGAATTATACATTATCCGGCAAGTCTTTTCTTTTCCACATATAGCTTCACTTTTGACCTACAAAAGCCACATCAGATTGTCCTCATGGCAATTAGTCAGGACAGCCAGGTGAACAGATGCTTGTGACAATGAGTGTCCCTAAAGTTCCCAGTGATTGTTAGCCAAAGGTCACCTGACTTGTGGTGATCGTCGCCTCTCCTTTAACATGACAGCTTCCTGCACAAGGCAAGTGGGCAACCTGATTCATCTGCCAGAAGCAGAAGTTGTGGCTTCCCTTCCCAACCTAATGCACCTTATGCATTTAGGAACAGATGTTGTTGGAGGGTGTGCGTGCGTGCGAGCGAATGTGTCTATTGGAATTATCTGAGAGTTCTTTTGTTTGCGTCCAGAAAGATGCTGATTGAACGCAGAGTCCAAATGAGTTTAAAGCATTGCATAAGTACGCGTAAATAACCTTTCATCTATAAATAGTTTTTTTTAAAAAAACTTGTTAAACGAATGTGTTGGGAAAGATTTTGCTTGCTGTATGGCAGCAAGCCACAAACATCTGCTACAAAGGAGAGAAGTCCTATCCCTGGCTCTGAATTGTGGTCCATGTGTGCCTTCTATTAATCTCTGGTTTAGGAATTTTGATAGATTGGCCACCTCCGGGGTGTGACTGTGATGTCCTCAGCTCTTTTCAAGGCTTCCCTTGTTGTTTCCTGTGTGGGCGTGCTGCGGGTTTTTTTTGTTTTGTTTCTGAGAGGGAGTGTCATATGATGGGTCAGCAATTTCTGATCTCTCTGTCTGATCCCACTTCCTTCCTGAGTTTGATAAACAGTCAAAGGAACTATTTATGTGTGCATATGGATGTTTGTGTCTCAGATGTTTGCCTTGGCTCTTCCAGTTGTATTGGGTTTTTCTTTGGGGGGGGGGGTCACTTGTTCTATCTGAGCAGATCCGCTCAGGTCTCTCTTTCTCCCAGCTAGCTACCACAGATTGACTGGGGGAAAACTTGCACTGGTGTCCAGCAGGGCTGGGGAATAAGTTCCATTCACTTCACATTTTTTAAAATAAATTTTTTTATCAGTTTTACATATAATCACATTGCGTAACATCATATCCTCTTATTAAATCTCTTTGGCTCAACTGAGCCTGATGACTTCCCTCCCTCCCGCCTAATGGTTTACAAAATTAAATTTTGCTTCTTTGCATTTCACTTCTTTTCCTATTATTGTTAAATCATTACCTAAAATATTAAATTACTCAACCTTGAATAGGTAGCAATTTCATCATACAAATCTTCAGATAACCCTGCTAGTGATGTTAACTGCTTACAGTTGTCTTTCAAATATGATATAAATTTATTCCAGTCTTTTTGGAATTCTTGGTCTCGCTGGTTCCGGATTCTTCCTGTCAGTTTCGCCAGTTCTGCAAAGTCCATCATTTTCATCTGCCACTCTTCTTTTGTTGGTACTTGATGTTGTTTCCATTTTGGGGCTAACAACTTTCATTTCACATTTAAAGGTGAACCAAATTCACACTTACTGAAACAATACGCAAGCCGAACTGAATTTTGCAGTGCTCTTCTCCAGGCAAGCAATATGTAGAAAAACACAGTGCCGGTAAAAATGCATTTGTTAGTGAAAACAGCATACACACATGCTTTCGAGCAGGGGAAATTGCTTCGCAAAATTGTACACATTATGCAAACACCATATAAAAATGTGCCTATTAAGAGAAATCAGCGCTAAAGTAGTGGTGAAATCTTGCGAGGTTTTTCTTTTTAAAAAAAAAAAATTCAAACTGATGTGGAAATGTGGGAAATGGTACTTAAGACTGGAAAAATGAGAACTGAGAGAAATCAAAATTGACAAATTTGCCCATGTCTGGCTTCAAGTTGTGTCAGATGGTATGTGACCACCACACAATTTACTTAAACTAGTTTACTAACCATTACCTCTCAGCAGGCAGCTCTTGGAGCTATAGTTTGTGACAGGAACAGAGAATTCACAAAACCTGGTCCTTTGCCATACTATAATGACCAGAATTCTTTGGGGGAAATCATAGTAGTTTGCTTGGTGTAAAACTGCAACAGGTTCTTAGTGTAGCTACTTCAGAATTCTCTTACTTGCTTCTAGCATTTCATAGGTGGTGTTAAGGATACCCTTGTGCATTCCTTTTCTATGACCAAGAGGTGCTGCCTCAGAGCCCTGTCCCTAGTTGCTGAATAATCTTTTCAGCAAAAGACTGTCCTACATTGCATCTAAGTAAGGTGCACTCATAAACACATGGCATTGGTGCATTTAGGTAATTTTAGACTCTGGGTATTATGGTATTACAGAGCCTGTTCCGCTTCCCATTCTTCTTCTTTTTATAATCATTTTTATTGATTTTCCAATAAAAACAGCAAATCAACATATCCACATCATAATCCAATTAAAAACAAGAAACTAAAATTAAAAAGACCAAATTGTAATCCAAATTTTATTATTAATTTTTCCGGGCTCCTCATAGTCTGGACCTTTGAAGCATATCTTCAAATCTTCAGTCCTGCCTCTTCTCTTTGTTTTCATATTTTCCGCCTTCTGGTCTTAACGCTTTAGCGCTCTCTTTCCCTGGCTATGCAATTCTCAATCATGTCAAAAATCATACGTCCTTTCATCCACCGAATACAGCTTTATTTGTAAATATATATTTTTGCTTCCCCCACTCTTTAGATGCTTACTGGGAGCATGAGATACAAAAAGGGTTATGTGCATGCCCCCCCATAGGGCCAGTGGCGATTCACTTGTGGCATTTGCCAAGTTATCCAGCTAAATGTTAGGTAGTGCTTATGAAAATTGGCTTTGACTGTCCGCATGCTTGATCCAGCCTTCTCCTTCTGTATCTCTTAGATGTGCAGGCAGGCAGTGGGTCTGCACATACAATTTTATGTTAACAGATGGGAGTCTTCTTGTCATGTGTCCATGACAGCCAATGAGCAGGCCGAGTGTGGTGTAGTGACTGGCGTGCTGGACTGAGGACCTTGGGAGACCAGGATTCACATCACCACTTGGCCATGAAGCTCACTGGGTGACCATCTCTTAGCCTAACCTAACCCACAGGCTTATTTGGAGCATAAAACTGGAAGAGGGAGATTCGCGTATGCCACCTTAAACTCCTTGGAGGAAAAGGCGGGGTATAAATGTAATAATAATAATAATAATAATAATAATAATAATAATAATAATACAGTCATACCTTGGGTTGAAGTTGCTTCAGGTTGAGCGCTTTTGGGTTGCGCTCTGCGGCGACCCGGAAGTAACGGGACGCGTAACTTCCGGGTATCGCCGCTCGCGCATGCGCAGACGGTCAAAATGACATCACGCGCATGCGCAGAAGCGGAGAATCGTGACCCGCGCAGACGCGGGTTGCGTTCAGTTCAGGATGCAAACGGGGCTCCAGAACGGATCCCGTTCGTATCCAGAGGTACCACTGTAATAATAATAATAATACTTCCGTATAAATGAGCTACTTCTGCACCTTATGTCATTTATTTCTGGTTGGGGAAAAGGTATTGAATATATCTGTCTCACTATCATACACACATGACTCAGTAGTGATAAACACAGGAAATGGTAAATATCCTCCAGTTCCCAGTCTACTCAGTTTCAAGAACCCTTTACGCATTATATTTTAGTGCATGTATGGCTAAAGCTGAGTGAACATGATTACAAATATGTTCATGACACACAGGTCTGCTTGGCAAAGAGCCAGCAGCGGCCTGAGCTCCTGGGTCTAGTATACATTTGGTGACAAACCTGTGTTTCCTGCTTTTATGGTGTGTGCTCTCTCTCTCTCTCTCTCTCTCTCTCGCCTCCCCCCACCTTTAGTATCATGAAGCCTTTTTGCATTTGTTACTGGATTGTAGGTTAAAAGTTGCTTCTGCTCTTTGGTGCCCTGAAACGCTGGCGGTGGAGGCATGGTATGGGGTCATGTGAACTCCAAGAGCCAAGCCCAAAGGGCTGGTGGGTAGAGACCAGACAAAGGAGATACCACGACCCTCTACATTCAGGCCTTACAGGCCTGCCCGGTAAAGAAAAAAGAAAAAATGGAAAGGAAATAAAAACGATAATCTTTTGTATGAAAGACATGCACCGCTGCCAAATGCAGATCACAATGCCTGTTTGTATTTGGCTAGAGCGGTTATGCTGCTGCTTATATAAGGATGAAAACTGTAAGAGCTGCCAGGAGACCTGTAGCTATAGTGTACACAAAAATAGCTAATTCATTCTTCACCAGTACTTTGGTTCACAAGGCCGGCACTACCATTAGTCAGAGTGTGAGGCAGCTGCCTGAGGCAGCCTCCTCCCTAACCAATTGCCCCAAGCCCCCTGGCCATTTCCCTCTGTTGGAGATCAGAGCTGGGTGTGCCTCACAGCCTCTCACAAACCCCCTAAGCTGTCCTGCTGCTCTCAGCTGCAATAGACAACACAGCTCTGTTCCTGTTGAACTTCCAGTCCAGACTGATAGGAGAATCTTTTCTTTTGCCTTAGACAGCCAAATGAGTTCAATAAACTCTCCCCATGATCTTGTTTCCAGAAGCATTTTCTTGTGCATTTTCTAGATCTGTACATTAGGACGGCCACCTTCCTCCCACCCTCAGTTTGGCTCACTTTCTATGTTACCTCTCACGCCGAAGTTTCTTCCTTGCGGAAGTATGGATAGAGTAACTATCCGCACTGCTGCCGTTTTGTTTGTGCTCGGGGCACAATGAAGAAGGTCATTTCATTCATTCCAGAAAGGCTCTCCGGACACACAGAGGCCGCGTTGTGCTGAAGTGAAAGGCATCTTTGAAGGAGCGTGTCATCTGCCCCCACTTGGCCTTGCTGTAGGACTGGAATCAAAATACCAACTCAGACTTTGCAGCACGATTCATTCAAGCCACTCTGGACAGCTCTCACAGTGCTCCCTTCCCCAAAAGAATGCCTGAACTTTCCCAAAGGCAACAGACCAATTCCCCTTGACCCTCTCCTTGTGCTACGGCCCTCCCACTCCAGGCTGAAGATACTCTGGAAAGCCAGATAAATGAGGCCTGTAGTTGCTGAGATGCGATTGTGAAACAATGTCAGTTATGAGTTCCAGGGGGGAAAAGAACCATGTTTACCTGTTAGCAGTGTATAATAACAGCATAGGAACCTGCCAGACCATTGGTCCATCTGGTGCAAAATTGTTGACTGACTGGCAGTGCCTCCCCAGGATTTCAGACAGGATTCCCTCCCAGCCTTGGCTGGAAATGCCAGGCGTTGAACCTGGTAAAACAGATGCTCTACCACTGCTCTACAGTCCTCCCCCTAAAACAAATCAACAAATCATCCTGTGGCACCAAAGAGACTGACAGGTTTGCTGTGGCATGAGCTGCCATAGACCTTGACTCAGTCCCTCTCATCCTGACTTGTCTCACAGGTTTGCTGTGAGGGGGAACCTTCCCCACTGGAGTAACCAGGGCTTTCCCCTCAGCCGGAACTGAGTTTCGGCACCTCTCAGGTGGGCGCCATTATGAGAGAATGAGGGAGGCATTCATGGTGAGTTCCAGCATCTCTTTTTCTAGAAAAATAGCACTGGGAAGAACCCTATGTTAAGCAACTTGAACTGCTGGGAGGCAGGGCATAGTATATTTCACCAGATGCAAGCCGTGGATTGAGGAGGTGCTGGGTACATATGTGTGTTGGAGCACTGAGGGCTGTCGTGTGAACCGAAGTCACAAAGTGAGAAGAAGTAATGGATAACAGGGATCTGGATCCTTGGCACATAAGCCTGCCTTGAATACAGCTCTCATTTTAACTGGAGCCATATTTGTCTATAGCTTGAGAAGGACCGGTGATTGCTGCTGAAGCCGAGAGGAAGACAATTCCATTCTGTAATAAATCCCAGCCCTGCAGCCTCCTCCCATGTACTTGTCCTTTGAGATTGCTCTGTAGACATACAGCAAAGCTGCTGAGAGGCCAGCAGGCTTTTATTGGCACTTCATGGGCTTCTGTAAATAATATACGATTCCAGATCTCCTGGTATGGGAATTCTACAAAGCAACTGAGAAAGCCCCCTCATGCACATGGGAAACATAAGAAGGCCTCTCTCATTGACCTTAGAGCCAGGGCAGCCAATGTGGTGCTTTCCAGATGCCATTGGACTACAACTACCATCAATCCTGATTATTGGCCATGCTGGCTAGGGCTGATGTGAACTGCAATCCAGGTAATGCAGAGGGCACCCCATTGGCTATCATTGCCTTAGAGGCAGGAGCAGCGGGTGGGGTGAACACCTGAAGGTGGGATGCTAGAAGAAGGAAGCTTCCCTGCATGAATGGCTGTGAGCTGAATCGACACAGCCTGAGCCTCATTTGTGCTTGCACCCCACCCTGTCAGACGAGTCCTCTATTTGGAAGACGGCTTACAGATAAAATCTGATTCAAAGATAAAGAACCTTATGAGAGGAGAGCAGAAGGGGCCTTGAAGTTGTCCAACAACAGTAGCCCCCAGACAGGCACACACCCAGGTCACAGTCTTCCCCACCATGGTGAGCTGTATTGAGGGCTTATTTGAATTATAATCATTATTTCTAAAATTGCATCTCTGCATAAAATTAGCATAGTCTTTCCCCTTTTTAAAAGAGACATAGGAATGGCCATCTCCCCCAAGACAAAAAGATATGGTGGACGTGATAGACTTTCCCATCCATGTGCAGATTAGCTGTCTCCCCTACTGGGATCTAAGAGGCGGGTACATATCCCAGGATCTCTGGTGGGCAAAGACACTCCCTGGCTGGAACTGAAAGGCAGAGTGTCTTTTGTTGGCTGGGGACCCTGGTACTTAAAGTCATGTCCCTGGCTCTCAGTTGGAAAGAGATTCCCTGCACATGAACAGAAGCACCTTCTCCCTCTGCTTCCATCTCCTCCACTGCCTTCGCTAAATTCAGTACCCACCCACCCCCCCAAGGAATGGGTGAGCAGCCAAACCAGGGTATTTTGGATGTTTCAGCTGAGCTCTTAAAATGCCCGTTGAGGCTTCTTGAAAATTCAGAGTACCCCAAAAGCCCCAAAGAGCACTTAGTGGGCAAGCTAGAGAGTGGGTGCACAACAATCCACATCTTTGCTTTAAATACCGTACTTTTTGCTCTATAGGACGCACCTTGTTTTAGAGGGGGAGAACAAGGGGAAAAAATTCTCCCCCTCTCTGCGCAGCACCCCTTCAGTGAAGCGACAGGAGAAACAGAGCCCCTTCCATTTCTCCTCCCGCTTGGCTGAAGGGGAGCTGTGCAGCTCTCCCTCTCTGTGCAGCACCAGGAAAGCGAAAGGGGTTGGAGCGCACCGACCCCTCTCGCTCTCCAGGCTTCAGCGAAAGCAACCCAAAGCCTCCGGAGCACGGTGGGAGCGCTCCCACTGCGCTTTGGAGGCTTCGCATTGCTATCGCTGAAGCCATGGAGCCTGCATTCGCTCCATAAGACGCACACACATTTCCCCTTAGTTTTTGGAGGGGAAAAAGTGCGTCTTATAGAGAGAAAAATACGGTAGGTAATGCCCAGCAGCTTGACTCACACCTGGAAAGAGAGACTCACACCCTTCATTGTTTCAGGGTTACAATTCAGGGTACAGGGAATTGTTGTCATTGTCCTTCATGTAGCTGGAGTACAACATCACAGCTCTGCTTCCCGTTTGCTTTGTTCAAGCGACCCTATGCTGTAGCGCTACAGACAGATTTGCCAGCTGCGTTGAAATTCCAGAACTTTCTTCAGTCTAATCGTGACATCCGTTTTAACCGCAACGCCGCAGTTCCCTTTCACAATGCTGTAATTCTCCCTCGGAGCACTGCTGTTCAAAATGCATTGATCCACAGACGTCAGCCCTACTACGGAGACATAAACTGCGGCTTTGTGAGATAGTCAGAGATGGTCTGGCTGAAAATGCCAATGGTGGACAATATATCCTTTCTTTCCATCGAAAACAAGTCTGGTATTTCGGAGGAAGGGGAGTAGTGGGCAAAACAGTGGAATTGTTCAGATTCTGTGTGTAGATATAACCTTCTGTATGCTGACAAGAAGACCTTTTGCTCCTCAGTCCTCATGTCAGGAATAGCCTGTGCCCATCAGTTCTGATGTTAAAGGGCCTCAAACAGGGAATGTACTCATGAGAACAGAGTGTATCAATTTGTAATGTATACACCATACAAAAGGTGTGCTCAGGGATTCTAAAGGTCAGTTCCGGGATGCTAATTCAGTGTCATCGATTGTAACTCTGCATATATCCAGAAGAGAAACCTAGGCTCATTTCCCATTCAGTCATGGCAGGAACATTCTCAGCCTATAACACCACATAACCTGCTCTGACTCATGGGAGAAAGGAGAGTTACAAATGTAATAATCATCATAATCGTTGGCCCTAGTTAATACAGTCACTGATGAACCAAACTTCCATGAATGTGTACATATCTCTGTGTTGCTGTTTTAAAAAGTAACCAGACCCCACTGCCTGCAGTGAGAAAACACAATTCATGGAAGGTTTTTCGAATTCTGATTGAGTGCGTCATTCTGAAAGCCATAAATGATGTGGGGAGTAGGCCAATTCCCCGGCCGTTCTCTCACAGTTGCTACAGCGAGCTTGGGAATTAGCACATGTAGAGCAGACTTGAGGGTTGGGAAGTGCAATCCCAGTGATGAAGGGTTGACAAGCAACCATTGGTGGTTGTAAAACAAGCATGCAAACAAGCAAACCGCCACTCAGAACACTGTAGTTCTCTTTTGCAATGCTGTTTCCTTCCCTCCCCGCCACCTTCTGGTTTTACACTAGATGACTAAATCCCAGAGGCACAGAAAGTTGCTGGTGGTAACATGCAGCCTTATAAAGGCCACAGTCAGAGGTGGCCGAACACCAGTTGTTGGGAACCATACATGGGGAGAGTTCCCTTGTGCTCAGGTCCTCCTTGCAGGTCTCCCGCAGGCTTCTGGTTCACCACTGTCAGAAAAAAGGATGCTGGAGTCGATGGACCTTTGGTCTCATCCAGCAGAGCTCTTTTTATGTTTTCACTGGCACAAGCAATAGAGAGAGGGGACACCTCAGAGACACGCTGAGAACATTGTACTGAGGCCCAGCACATTTCAACTGATTCAGCCTCTTTAAGGGACATTGTAACATATGCTATAGCTTGAGTAACTGAAAGTTAGCTTGAAAATTAGCACAAGTTGTGCTAAGCTGGGCCAGCCTCGCCAGTGCTCAACTACAATACATAGCAGCTACACTGTGGTGGTGGAAATGAATTATTGCCCATGGTACAACTATCTTTTAGCCATATGGTTTTCCTAGGGCACCAATTGGCTGGACTGCAGGAGGCAGACATGGCCTCTGGCAAATGCAGGGCACTGCTTACTGTACACGGCTGTGATCTTTCGAGAAAAGAGGACCATATAAACAGCGATGGCCTAGGGATTTCACTGGAGGTTTGAGGCAAGAGAGGTTCTTCCACAGCAGAGAAAAGATCTGCAAAATGTTACACAGGCTGTATGACAGAAAGGAAAGTGCCGTGTGCAAAACATTTGGCATGAAAAGGGTTACACAAGTTCCATATCTGTTCTTGCTATTGTTCACATCCACAGATTTCATCCACATGTCTCCTAGTTTTAGAGAAACCTCTCCACCTATCCTTGTAAATAACTTTTCCTTGGGATGCCGGCAGCCTCTCTCTCTCTCCTAGCCTGGGGTTTCTTTCTTTATAAGGAAAAAGTGTGGTATTGTGGTTAAAAAATTCCATGGGTAATTAATGCCTACATTTCCTGTATATATGTAAGCCTGAGTACTGGAACTTTCTTTTTAGGCTTGGACAACATCAAAAGCAATCTCCTGATTAATGCAGCAGGCTGAAGGTTAAGAGAAGTCCCCTCATTCTTCCATTATAGGGCAGAGGGTCCCTTCTTTGACACCTGGGAGATGCTTCCTTCATCTCCCTAAGCTATTTCATTGCGTGGTGTGTGTGTGTGTTTGTGAGTGAGAAAGGAATAGTCTTGGAAATGGTTACATATGCAGCGTAAAGCTGATCAGGACTTATCTGAGAAACCCAAGCGCCGCCCCTTTTAGTCCAGCACACCACTTTTCGTGAGCTCCGGTTGCCTCAGGCTACAGGCATGGTCTGGATTTGGTTCCTCAGAGGTACACAGCATGAAAAACTTTGGCTCTGAAGCAAGAAGGCATGATTTTTATTAAGGGCTTTATTGGCTGTGCGAGCCCTGGAGATCGGCTTGCCTGCCAGCATCCTCCAGTGGAAACCCCAGGCTGCTACTCCCCTTCCCTCCTTTTCTTTTTTACCTTGAATAAATAAGTGCCGTCTGAAGGCTGGTGGGCATGCCAGCTGGAATGCATTCAGTTCCTTTTCAACTTGTTAGACACGCAGGACAAGTTTACAGTTTGCTAGTGTGTGATATTTACAGTTCTCTTGAAAGCCCGTCCTGCGCTCCCCTTTGGCAGATGAGGATAAAGTCTGGGCTTTGCTGATCGAGATGAAAAGCCACTCCACCCCCCTCTCCCTTTTGCTGCCCTATAGATCCACAACAAGAACCAGAGCCTGCGGAGTATCGATTGATCAGTGTGGAAGAACAGAAGCGAAGATCACAAAAACAGCTATTCAGTTACTAAAGTTGCCCCTAATTGCACAGCCTCAGCACCTTCATCCAAACATTTCAGAGCTTTGAACTAAGCTTCAAAACACCCCTTTAGAAGTGAAGTGAAGCCATTAACCTGCGACTTGCCCAAGGCCAAAATGAAAACTTCTGTCACAAGTCAGGCTGCCTTCTTAACAATCTTGCTGCAGCCACAGATCATCTACAGTAAGTGTCCCTGTTTTCCAAGGACAGCTCTGGATTTGCAGAAGCCATCCTGGTTTCTGATTTGATACTGGAGTGTCCTTCTTTTCCTTAGGATGTCCCTATTTTCAATGGAGAAATGTTGGAGGGTATGGAGTTATGTGACCCCCGAGCGAAGGAGATAAGTAGCTATATAATCTTTAGAAGACATCTGAAGGCAGACCTGTATAGGGGATTTAAAAAAAAAAAGTTTAATGCTTTGTTGTTGTTTTTTTATATATATGTTGGGAGCTGCCCAGAGTGGCTGTGGCAACCCAGTCAGATGGGCAGGGTATAAATAATAAAATGATGATGATGGAATAGGGCATGGGCACAGCCAGGATTTATTTTAGGGAGGCAGGCTTTATGTTGGGGAGGCAGAACCAAGTTATCTGCGACACAATTGGTCATTTAGTTAAGTATTTTTATTTATTTACTTGATTTGGGACGGGGAAGCTGCCTCCCCATCCCCTGGCTACGTCCATGGGATAGGACATCTCTATTTTCATCGGAGAAATGAAAAGGCCAAACATATGGAGGTTGTATGGGTATCTGTGAAGGGAGACAGAAATGAACTCACCCTCACCCACTGACATGTCTAAGTTGGCTCCCTCTAATCTGGAAGAGCCTGCTACTTTTTTTAAGAAAAAAAAGAGAGGTGATCCATTCTGAATCTCATACAATCTCTTCAGATTGCACCATCTTTTCACCAGCATGTTTCTTCTTCTCCTTCCACTTTTGTGTGTATGGTTAATATCCAGCCTGAGAAAGAGTTCTGCCAAGCTCAAAGTCTAGCTCAATATCTAGCTGGTCCTAATAAAGACAATGTTTTACAAAGTAAATTCACTTTTCCCTCCCCAAGATCCAAATTCTGGATACTTTTACAAATCTACTATATTTTAGGTAGGTTAGAGGTTTGTCTGTTTGCCCTTAAGATACCGCAACATGGGAGTAAGCCCTGAATTCAATAGGTCTTACTTTTGAGTAGACATGGTTAGGGCTGTGCTGCCAAATAGGCATTCTAAAATAGTTCTCCGCTCTGCCAAGAAGGAATTGAACCTACCTGTCCACAGGAGACTAAAAGCAGTGAAGCCAGAATACTAAGCAAACACTAAAGGGTCTGTGGTGGGTTTCAAGGCAATCTTTGTGAAGCTTACTCATGTTGACTAGACCTGGGTGTTCTTGGCCTGCGACACAGATGGCCCTTTGCACGGCCAAAACTCTGTGGGAATGACTGGAAGTAGAAATCAAACAGAATACATCACTTATTGAGGTAGAGCCAAGATCGCAGCCACCATGGGCTGTGCAGACACAACTAAGCACGATTCCCGCTTGCACACCACCCCATTTAGAGCCCACTGTGGGCTGATCGCAGAAGAGAACATGGGAATGATATGGCCCCAGCTAACATGGCTTACAGGAAGGGTTGCCAACCCAAAACTGGCGGCAATTTTAAGCATTCCATGGCAGTGATGCAGCAAGGCCTCCCAAGTTCTTGCTGGAGCTTTACTGCTTTGTTGTTTGCTGCCCTGGGCTCCTTTGGGAGGAATAGCAGACGAGAAAGTTAAATAACGACAAAAACTTTGCCCATTCCTTCCTGCGCCCAACCCTGGCTGTGAGGCTTAATCAGAATCCAGTCGTCTACATTTCAGACTGCCACCTCTCCCACCACCACCACTGCTGGCCAATGGAGGGCCCATCCTTTAATAGTTGAAAAACATGCAGAAATTCAACGTGCCAAGCTTCTTCTGCCTCTGTTGGCCTTCTGCCTGTGAGGCAGTTGTTAAAGAAAGAGAGCCTCCATGAGGAGAAAAGCTGCCAAACCTATGAATCCTTCAGGAATGACGATCAGAAGTATATTGTGACCTAGTTGCATAGTAGTCCTGAAGAAATTTCTAATTTGAAACAGGGAGCAAAAAAAATATGTTTTTGTGCACTTGAGGTTTTTTTCTCCTCTCTCTCTCTCCCACTCACTGCACACTCCCCCTACCTAAGATGAGACAATCTCTCACCCCTGTCCTGAAGAAAACTATATAATCTTGAAAGTCAGTGTGGTGTAGTGGTTAGAAACCGTGCTAAGACTGGGGAGAGCTAGCTTTCAAATCCTCACTTAGCCATGAAGTTCACTGGGTGACCTAGTGCCAATCGCTCTCTCTTATCAGCCTAACCTTCCTCACAGGGTTGTGAGGATAACATGGAGGAAGAATCCTGTGCATCATCTTGAGCTCCTTGGAGCAGGAGCGAGAGGCAAAATGGAAGACAACTGTAAAAGCCTCCTCTAACCTCCCTTCTCGGACCGCCAATGCCTCTTCTTTCCACGCTGAAACTGAATCCAGCTCTGTGGGAGGGAATTGGTCCTGGTTTGTGCCGAGTTTCATAATGTCTTTCTTATGGCAATCTGATGCAAAACCAAACAGCTGTGGGTGCTTCAGATCCTGGCTGAGTGTGCACCGTTAATGCACATTTAGTTTAAATGCACACACATGCACATTTTGAGTTAAGAGAGAGAGAGAGAGATCTAGACAAATCAGAGACGGGATAAATTTAGAACCCAGCAGTCCCATGTGAACAATCATGTTCTTATTGTAACCATAAGGCAGAAATATTTTCCTGTTGCTCTTACTAAACACTGTGAGATCCTTAGACAGAAAGCCTTAAGCCAACGAGCAGCCTGGGACTTTTATTAGAAACATCAGATAAATCAAGTGGCTGGGTAGACAGTGGCCTTTGGCCAGTAGAGCAAAGGACCCATTTTGTGCACTGAGCTGCTATGTGTTATAGCGCTGTCCTAAGCATGTTTATTCATGTCCTAAGGAGCGCAGTGGATCTTTCTGTCTGGAATTACAGCCTTCGGCTACAGCCCTAACCATGCCAACTCAGAAGGAAGTCCTACTGAGTTCAATTGCTCTTATGCCCGGGTCAGTGGGGTTAGCATTAGAACCTGTCGTTGAAATTTAGGATGGCCATGTGGCCTATTTTACAGAGGGCGGCCCTCTATTTGAAGGAGATCTCTGAAAATCTATTCAGTCCAATCCCAGTTTAAAGAGAAGGAACCATAAGAAGGGAGAGAAGGGGTCTTGAATTTGCCCACCAACCACAGTCTGAGCAGCAGATGGGTCACCTGGTCACAGTCTTCCTCAGATGGAAGGGTATATTGTATTTCTGTTTAAATTATAACTACAGTGGTACCTCGGGTTATATACGCTTCAGGTTACATACGCTTCAGGTTACAGACTCCGCTAACCCAGAAATAGTGCTTCGGGTTAAGAACTTTGCTTCAGGATGAGAACAGAAATCGTGTTCTGGCGGCGCGGCAGCAGCGGGAGGCCCCATTAGCTAAAGTGGTGCTTCAGGTTAAGAACAGTTTCAGGTTAAGTACGGACCTCTGGAACGAATTAAGTACTTAACCCGAGGTACCACTGTATTGTACTTATTTCTAGATTTGCATCTAAACACATAAATTAGCACACACAGCTCTAATATATTTCTCTCTCTGTGTGTGTGTCCTCTCTCTGTAACTGGCCACTGCATTATCTTCTGCTGCTTATGCAAGGACTCACTACAAGTTAATGGCTGAACAAACTTTATTTCTGATGAGGCCTGGGAGCCTGCAAAGAGTAGTAGCTAACTTCTGCACCCAAGCCGCAGCTCTGAGCCTCCTCTCCAGGAGCCAGCCTCCTCCTGGGTCACAACTGTTTCTCTTCAAGGGGCCATGCATGAAATTGTTACTCTGGCAATTTAGCCAGCAAAATTATCTCAAACATGGAGCTGTTTTGCATATTACAACAGGCGTTAAATAGTTCATTTAGCTGGAAATGAATGGCTGGGGCAGCGTCAAGACTGCTGGACTTGCCCCTGGCCTCCATGTGCACAGAGCTTGTACGCAAACTTGTATAAGCCCCGCCCCCAATGCACACAATCCATAACCCACAATGTGGAGGAAATGAATCTGTGCATGTGGGACCCTTGAGCATGAGGAGGTGGGCAGAGGGATGGGGAGAAATTTAATTCAGTTCACATTTAAAGGCAAGCCTACTAAGTTCACACTTCCTGAAACAATATGAAAAGCATAACACAGCCGTCTTTTGCAATCTGTTCTTCTCTGAATTTTGTAATGCGGTTCTCCAGCCAAGTAGTTTGTACAAAAAAAAAATGCATATCCCAGGGTTCCACTCCAGTCTTTTGAAACTCGTAGTTCTCTGAATTTTGTGATTCAGTTCTCCAGCCGAGTAATTTGTACAAAAAACCAGTTCTGCAAAAACGTATATCCTAACTAATGCATGTTAAATAAAATAACATACAAATATTTTAGGGGGAAGCTGCTGTGCAAAAATTGCATTAAAATGTGTACATTAGGAGAAATCCACATTCAAATGCTGTGTGTGTGTGTGTGTGTGTGTGTGCGAGAAAGTGTGGAGAACTGAACTTAAGGATGGACAAACGAGAAACTAAGATAAACCAAGATTGACAGGTCGCTAGGCTGGGGACAGGGCCCATGGCACTTACCTCCCAATGTGGGGAAATGGACAAATTTCACACGCATTTGGAGCTGACACTGTCAGAGAAGAAAATGTGCAGCGAAAAACGGAAGGGTGAATAAAGTGCAGTCTCCTTTTCTTTCCATATGTCAATGCTTAAAATAGCTCCCAATAGAAACCATTTATTTATTTATTTATTTATTTATTTATTTGCTTGCATTAGTTTAGAAAATAATAAAATTGTTTTTTTAAAAATCACATATTGCATTATGAGCATTATTCAGCAACTCACTAGAGCTTCTGATCTCTTGGCTGCTATGAATGTTTGTTTTTTGTTCTCAATGATAAATTGAATTTTCCATAGGTGGAACAGAACAGCAAAGTCTGCCCAGCTCTGAGCAGTGTATTTACACAATTGCCACCTCTGTGAAGTTCTTTGAAAGATACAGGAAAGGGTTTTTTTTTTGTATTTTAAATGGTGTTAATAACCCTTGGGAATACAGGAAATTAATCTTCCTGTTTTGCTACCCACATGTCCTCCCTGCCACCCCCACATTTCCTGTTGAGAAATAGAAATGGTTCCTCGCAGGAAGTTAAACAAGGAAGTGGTGAAGGAAGTCTTTTCAAGGGCAACAGTAAAGCATTTTCTCTTTTGAACTTTGCATTTGCACACTTTCTGAAGAAAGAACACACAGGCTAACTAATATATTGGTTCAGAAGGCTTTTGTCTTGCTGGCATGCTGACTCACCTCTGTTTCACCCCCTATTGTTTTTTGTTTTTTAAAAAAAGGTGCAGCCATTTGACATAATTCAACCAGTCCAGTTGACTGTTGCTTAAGCAGAGCAAACACTCTTCGTGGCCCCATACTAATATGCCTCTTTATCCCAAACAGCTTAACCTCCAAGGAAAGAACCAATAGAGGATCTGAACGGAAGACCTGAAATTATCGTGAAGGGTTTCTTCAGAGTTACCAAAGCTTTCCTCAACATAGTTGATACCTTTGAAGTAGGGAGGACCTTCTGGAGAAAGACATTTGCTTCAGGGAAGGAAATGGCCCTCTGCTACCCTCCCTCCTGTCAGCCATTGTTTTCCATCTGCCCAGGGCTGACCTCTTGGTTAGCCTCCCCATATAAAGTATGATTTACCTCACAGTTGTATCAGATATGCAAAAAGCCTATATAGGAAGGACTCCTGCGGCACTTGATTATGTGGAATTGGGACTGTCTCAGAACGTAAGAAGAGGTCTGATGGATTATGCCAGAGGCACATCTAATCCATCACCCTATTCTCACGTTTGCCAAGCAGATTCCCATGGGAAACCCAAAAGAAGCCCTTAGCGCAACAGCACTTTCCCCACTTGTAATTCCCAGCCACTGGCATTCAGAGGCAAGTCTGCAACAGTGGAGGTCAAACACAGCCATCCTGGCTAGTTGCCAGTGGTCTAACAGAAGGGAAGAAACAATTGGTGCTGATTTTACTCAGGTAGTGAGGAAATAACTGCAGTGACATCACACCTGAATAAGACTCTGTTCTACTGAATATTGGAAAATAGCATTCAAGCAGTTAAACAGAGCCAAGAAGGAAAGCAAGCAAGCAGAGATGTGGAGGGACATTCCCAAAGTAATATAGCTAAGCCTGCTGATTTTATTTGAGGAATAACATTTGGGGAGGACATTTGCTCAGAGAACCAGCTTTGTATGCAAAATGTTCAGTCGGCAGGATTAGGGTAACTTCTGGTTTTGCAGAAGTATAAAATGTGCAGTGAAGAAGAAGAAGAAGAAGAAGGAGGAGGAGGAGGAGGAGGAGGAGGAGGAGGTGGTGGTGGCGGCCACTGATAACATCCAACGAAGGACAGAATGCTCAGGAATACCAGTTGACTATAGGATGGGAGAAAATGAAAAATCAGGTGGGAGAGAGAGTGGCTGGAATATCCTAGAAGAGGATACGGCCAGCTGGAACAATGCTCAGGGGCACTCCAGACTGCAACCTTTTGTTGCAGGTTCCACTTCTCCCTGCTAAAAGAGAAGTGCTTCTAGGGGTGGTGACACCTGTGCAATTCAATTATGGCTGCCTAGTCCCTCCTGGCAGCTCGCACCATCTGCAAAGGCCCTCGGTGTGCAGGAAGGTGACATCTGCATAGGACCTTAAAGGGAACTTCCTCCCCTTTGACAAACTTAGTCACCCATTAGTTTACTCAGTCAGAATGGTTAAGGAGGAGGACAGGGCACATGGTTTCCATTCCATCCAAAGAAGGTTTCAAAGCTGTGTAAAAGTTTTAAATTAAATCCCACTGGTGATTTTGAAAATACCCCCAAATAATTAATTGGACATAAAAGCATTGACACAGGATTGCAAAGAATGATGCCATAAACATTCATTGAAACAGTGGAAAAGTACTCCCACTTTGGCTTAACTTTTAGCCTCCCTGATTGTGTGATTTATTGTTTGGTTTAAGACTGTTAAGGGGTAACTAATCTGCATTAAGTGATCTTGACCAAAGTGCGGGGGGTTGGGGTTGGGGGGGTGATCATTCTAATCTTCATTAATGACTGTGAATGCAGAAGAAGAATTGGTATTTGTTCTGGTTCCATTTGTCCAAAAAAAAATCAAAGTGATCTAGTAAACACCCACACACTGTGTGCATAGAAAATCACCTTTGTCATTCTTCACTTATCATGTATAAGTACCTAGATAGGGCAGAATATAATTTAGTCTGGCTGCCGACTCATTTATGCATGAGTCATACCTTTTGCTGTGGCTTCAAGTATTCTCACATTCCGGAGTGCAATATCTCTAAAAATATAATCAAGCCAAAATATATTGAACTATTTTTTTTAATAGAACTTGATCCAATGCAAATGACTGCCCTGATTTTACTTTCCTTTCTGGTGAAAAAAAAAAGTAGCTTGCCTGTGCATCCAGACTATGGAACACCCTCTGACAGTTTCAATGAGTGCTTTGGATGGCTAACTTAGAAAGCCAACATGGTGGCATAGTACACACCAGCAGGTGAAGTTCAGGATTGTGCATCAACTTTGTTCTGGAGGTGGAGCCAGGTGTGAAACAGTGGTGGTGGACAGGGCTTACATGTGTGCTTCTTGCCCCTTTTATCTTCACAGCAAGCCCCACAGGTTAGGCTAAGAGACAGTGAGTGGCCCAAGATCACACTGGGAGTTTCATAACTGAATGGAGAGTTAAACTAAGAATGAGTAGACTCTCTTCCCTTTTGTGGGACCAGTCAGCAAGCTGTGGGCAATTTTTGAGAACTGGCCTATTCCCGAGTTGCTCTGCACTCTCTCTTCTTCAATGTGTAATACAAGTTCTGTGCCACTATGTATAAAATGAAACTCCATGCTCCCCACCTAAATCTTAAATGGTGGCGTCTTTTGGCCAAAGTAGGTAAAATGTGCAGACACAGGAGCACCTCAGAGTGGATTAAGCCTGCCAAAGTAGTCCATGTGCTTTCAGCAGAGTCACTCCATATCCCTAGTAGATGTATATCTATTCCCTTCTGCAAGTGCTAATCTTTCTTTATAGGTCTGAGCGATCCTATCACATTAGAATAGCCAATGATGAGACATGGCAGTGAACCCAAAGACCTTCTCACTGGACCATTCAGACTTAGTAGCCACTCTGCTTTGCTGAGACCAGCCCAAGATGTTGACCCGCAGAGGCACAGCGAATGAGCTCTGTTTGCTGCATATTTTGTCCCCCTTGCTGTGCTCCTATTCTGTGAACAAGAGTAATGTCCATTTAAAAATACTATTTAATGCATAATTTAGATGCTTCAAATACCTTCTACCCTCACTACCCCAGTAAGGCAGCCTGCAAGGTATTATTAGCCTCCAGAAGATGGGCCTACCATTTGATCATAATCAGCTCTCAGAAGTCACTGCACAGTAAATTATGCCTATCGAAAAGTTAATGTAACCTGCCTTAACATGGATGTTTTAATGTTATTATTCCCATTGAAAGTGGCATTCATCATTGCCCACCTCTCAAAAAAGGAAAGGGGGGCGGGAAGGCATCTGAGTGGACCTGTGTAATAGTTCCAATTACTGAGCTCTCTTTTAATGCCTTTTTTATAACAGTTCTGCAGCCTAGTATTACTAGCCATTAATATGATTTCTCCTCTGTCGATTAATTTTCAGAATCACCTCTCTCCCTCCCTCCCTTTTTATGTAATGGCACTTTGTCACCTTCATGCTTCCCATAAAACAAGACTGCAGGTGACATGGGAAGATTTGTGATGACCCAGCCACAGTTAAATATAGATTGCACTCTCTCTCTCTCCCTCTGCCTTTTGGCTGTCAGACAATGACAGGTTTGTGTGGTGGAACGGTGAAAAAGTTCTTCCACAATCAATGCTGGACTTGTTCAATATGTGGACTTGTTAGCAAGGACTCAGGGCGGCAAAGTCAGTTCTCCAAACCTAACCATGGTGATGGGTGACCAGTAACAGAACAGCCAGGAGTTCAGCGCTGCAAATAAATCATAGAATCATATATTGTAGAGTTGGAAGGGACCCCGAGGAATCTCAACTAAATGCAGGAATCTCAACTAAAGTAGCCATGACAGATGGCCACCCAACCTCTGCTTAAAAACCTCCAAGGAAGGAGAGTCCACCAACTCCCAAGGAAGCCCATTCCACTGTTGAACAGCTCTTACTGCTGGAAAGCTCTTCCTGATGTTCCGGAATCTCATTTCTTGCAATTTGAAGCCATTGGTTTGGGTTCTCTCCTCTGGTGCAGGGGAAACCAAGCTTGCTCCCTCTTCCGTGTGACAAGCCCTTGAGATATTGGAAGATGGCCATCATATAGCAAAAAGCATACAAGTTGGGGACTTCCATGTCCTGCTTGCCAGTAAGTGATCAGCCTGACTTCACAGCGGTTTGCTGACTTCAGCAGCAGCAACAGCATTTCTTGGTAGCCTATGAAGGGCCTCCTCTTCTTTAGTATAGCAAGTTAGCACCTTTCAATATGACCACATGGCTTCCTCACATTTTGAGAACCTTGCATATAACAGCACAGTTACTGGAGATCATCCCTACCCTAATACGTTTGCCTTCATCACATTCTCCCGCCATGTGTTAGAAGGGCTTTGCATGATTAAAAGGGCTGTGAGGCAGCTCCATGTTTTCCTTGCCCCACTGCCCTCCTGCTGACACCCACAGGCTGTGCACGTGCTGTAATTCTTATATATTTCAATATTTCTCTGGGTCCATGGGCTTTGCAAGAAGTGAAGCTGTCCAAAATGATGCCGATGGAGCACTGAAGAGTCCTTTTGTTGAAGTATAAAAGGCTTTACAATACAGATTTGTAAACATCTGTTTGATGGCTGAGATATGCATTTCTATCATGCACCTATGATATATGTAAGAATCATGTATCTTTCCGCACCAGCAGACAATGAAATGGAAGAAAGATTTGTGCAAAATAAGCCAGTTTCTACAGAAAGAAAAACACCATATGGAAGTGCAAGTGCATGTTGGGATGGATTGAGGCACATTTGCACATCCCTGCACCACACACACAACTTAATTTGTTTTCCATAAATTCAACTGGCTTAATTTTCCTAAATTGGAAAATTTCCATACAACTGGCTTTGTTTTCCATAAATTTAATTTCTCACAAAATAATACCAGATTTTAGGACTGCCAATTAATCCAGTAATAACTGTTGTGAAAACTGTAATTAAAATGGCAAGAATTAACTGCACCAATGTAATTCATGGATGAAATCATTCTCTATGTGACATCTGTGTAAATAGTTACCGTTTCTCAATTATTGCAGAGCTTTGGTAATAATAAGCTGTCAGTTTACAGCCACTGGATTTTTTTTAAAAATATTGTTCTCTCTAAGAGATGTATCAGCAGAACATTTTTCAAAGGCATCCATTTAGAAAAAGAAGAAGAAAAACAAAAATAAGGGACCTGGCCCTGTTTCTAAAACTATATTGCCATGTTTGCAGTTGAAGGTTCTTTATATGAGCTTTGAGATCAATCCTGCTTTGTTTCCCCAAGCAAGCTTGCCCCTTGCTATGTGATGTTGCATGCCACCCCCAATCTCCAAGAGCTGCGAGATTCCAGGAAGTCCCAGGCCCACTTACCCAGGGTCCATGTTTCCTTTTGGAAAGGAGGCGCAGAGGAGGCTGTGGTGTCTTTATGGTATATGGTTTATCTGCACATACATAAAACCTGAGCCTACAATGGAGGGGTTTCCAGCATTCACACTCAAAGCGGGCTTTGCTTCTCCCATAGCCACAGCCCTGGACTTAAACCAACATTAGCATCATGCTGTCTGCCTCTCTCTCCAGCTCACTGCTATACTATCACATCCCTGACTCCCTAGTCTAAGGTTCTTTCTGGCATTGCTTCTAACTCCCTCTACACTAAGCTCTATTTATCTGTAGAGAGAGGCCCCACTCATTTGCTACCTCACACCGAGCTCCTATGATCCTAATTGCCCATTACCTCAGGCTATCACCTCACATAGAGGACTGGCCTAGCTTAATTAGCTTTTGACACCCTAAGCCCTAATTAAATTCTAGCACCTATTGGAACCAGGAATTTAGGGTGTCTTAACACCTGCAACACTATTTTTTGTGCCTAGAGTAAGGTGAACCAGGACCTTCAGCAGCCAGCCTCTTGTGCCTTGCTTTCTGTTCCACCAGTATTCTGGTCTCCTCAGTTAGCTAGCCAAATAAAGTCTTGTGAGTCAAGGCAAAGGTGCCCTCTGGGCTACAGGACTGGCCTGAGTGAGTGTCAGCTAATCTGACAGGTTGTCAGCTGACCTCACAAGCCAATAGAGACACACCAGATATTTGCTTTGAAACCTGCTCCTCGGACTGAGAAACTTGTTGCTGGCTTTGCCTGCTTGATCTAGTGCCAGGCATCTGTCCCATCTGTGACCACAGCGGCTGATTCCAGCCCACCTGGTTAACCACAGGTTTTTGCAACTTTTTGGTTCACACTTTTGTACTTGCCTCTCACCCTCAGATGGGGCTTCACACCAAACCTCAGCAGTGAAGCCAAATTAGGTGCTCCTGAACTTTTCACTGGGACCATCAGCAGCACTTATCTGAACCTGCTGGTTGATAATAGCAATTTTGAAGCCAGCAGGCAAAATCCTTCCAGATGTTTTGGGGGGGCACATTCACAAAAGTCACTGGCTCCTTGCTCGATGGTGTCTGTGTGATGTTGATCCAGAGGTACATCATTTCTCCTCCTCCTGTCTGGTTGCAATTTTTTGGTCAGTTAGGAACCACCCCCTCCAACTTTTTGCTCATCTCTCTCATATTTTTTCCTGGATGCAGTGTGCTCACATGTGCTATGAGCACTCCAGCATATTTCTCTAGGATTTTTTTTTTTAAAGCAATCTAGAACAGGAGGCTGTCTTCCTTGCTGGCAAGAACAGTCCAATCTTCTTCCATGAAGGAATGAGGATAGCACTGCAGATGGCAAGCACTAGCAGTGTTACTGCCATGGAAACTACCAGTAATTTGGAATGGTCATAACTGACCTATATAACATGGCAACCAAGCTAATGCACTACTTCAAGTGTCACAACACTGGTGTCTACTGCTTTGGAAAGCTGGGTGCTAGTGGTGGTCTCCAAGTTGATGAAGAAACTCCCAGTGGGCAAATGCAATAAAGGAACAGCCTGTTGTCCTTGCCTCTTCATGAGGAACACCATTTTTTGTTTTTGTTTTATTTTTATCTGACAGGGCTACGTGGCAGCCATAAATGCTACTTGTGCATCTTTCACCAGTCTGGAGATGTCATTTTAACAAAACAATAGTATTCTGCTCCGGGATTAACTGCTGAGATCCCCAGAGAGAAATTTGAGACCCTGGGGTAAAGATGTCTATGTGGCTTCTGTTGTCAGCCTCTGAATTTCACATCCCTGGTTGTGCAGGCACCATGTATTTAAAGCATCTTCTCAAAAAGAATCCTAGGTTTGTTAGGGGTGCTGGGAATTGTAGTTCTTCTTATGTTCTTCTGATGCAGGACATCCAGACCTAGAGCACCCTGAGCAGCTTCCCTAGCAGCACAGGGGCCTGCAAGATGCTAGCTCTCTGATGGAACCCTCATCAGCTCTCTGCTCTCCCCATAAATTGTGAATATTTACTCTCTGAATTACAATGTTCACAAGCCTAATCTCACCAACAGATTCAGCAATGGAGGCCTAGGTAATGTTTCCCCAAGCAGAGTTGTGCTGTTTCCAAAGCAAGAGAGATACTAAAGATGGTTGAGAAGGTACGGTATCTTTGATTAGATCATGTTGATGATGGAGACACTTTCAAGGTTTTGTCCACTCTTCAGAAGCCAAAATTTAGAAGACACAATATATAGGTGTTGGGTTCTGTTGTTTCACATTTGCCAGAGGGTAAAGGGACCCCTGACCATTAGATCTAGTCGTCACCGACTCTGCGGCGCTCAACTAGTTGGATTAAAACTTGGGGTGTTGGCTGTATAAATTAGAATATAACAACCCTGTATTCTCTGAAGAGAGCCATTCCATTTTTGTTTTGTTTTTCTGTGTTAGGTGATTCCATAACAACGTCATGAGATCTATGTGGCTATGGGCAGAGAAGCCAGTATTCATTAACAAATGAACTGGAATGAACTCCAGTACAGAGGAGGCACCTGGCAACATCTTCTGTCTCGCATGGCCAGGCTTTCATATCAAGATCGGGACATACACAGCTGATTTCTAATTAGAACGCTGGTTGCCAGCAGGAAGCCCCTAAGATTAGGGCTGAGTTGAAAGGTGGATGGAGGTGTTTCGTTGATATTTTCATCAGACATTTAAAAAGTCCTCCTTGGACAATTGTTCAGTGGTCACTGGAAACATGGGTGAAAATGCTGAGTGCTGTCTTCCCCCCTACCAGGCAATTTGCAAGTGCTTTGTCCAAAGAGGGGGAGAGATCATGCTGCAAAACTCCTCCTTGAAGTTATAAATTTGCAGTAGGATTTAATGATGATGATGATGACAACAACAACAATTTATTTATATGCTACCCATCTGACTGGGTTGTCCCAGCCACTCTAGGAGGCTTCCAACAAACCAAAACATCCAAACTTCTCAGGGCTGCCTACAATTGTCTTCTAAAAGTCAGATACTTGTTTATTTCCTTGGCATGTCAGTGTGGGCCAAGTACCCAGAAGTCAAAGAGGTTGAAGGAGGAAGAGGAAGAAGAAGAAGAAGGAAATTGTGTTAACAAGAATATCACTGAAAAAATGCAAATATTTGCAATAACTGATGAAAATCGCTGAAAATGAGAAACACTTTCCCACAATCATGGCAACAATCAAAAAGCAAGTTTAGCTTAGTTCTGTTAAGAGAATCTTATCAGTAGCTCTTAAAACCTATGATATTAAAGAATGAACTAGTCTCCCTGAACTTGTTGTGTGAAAAATACTGATAGTCTAGCACAGGGGATTGGAAACCTGTGTCCCTCCAGATGTTTTTTTGGACCATCTCCAACAGGCCCAAGCCAGCACGGCCATGGGTCCAGCCACAATCCAGCAACAACTGTAGGGACACAAGTTCTTCACCAATGGTCTAGAAAAAATAAGTATTTAAATCCCAGAGGCCTTTTTTTAAAAAAATGGAAGATATGTTTTAGTGATGTGGTAGTGTTCCACAGAGATGTACTGATCTCAAGGCAGAAATAAATCAGGCCCTCAGTGTCTTTCTCTGTACGGTTGCCTCAGACTGTCAGGTTATTCTCTGAAGTGGCCACAAAGTCAATCTCAGACAGAATTTTAAATCTGGTTGACTTCTACTTTTTGTAGCACTTTTTGTAGCTCAAGGAAGAATTTTCTATTTGACCTGTCAGGTAGAAATCAATCCTAATAATTTTGGTAGTCAATAGTTTGTGTACATCCGAAAACATCAAAGCTTATTCTTACAACTTCTCTTTATGAGACACATTTTCCTCTCCATACATTGATGCTCCCATGGTTCTGTCATTGGTCTGCAACACAAGAGTTTTCCAGATGTGGCTTCTAATGTTGCAATGAGAAAGAGCATGACCTAACAGGATGTTGTAGCTGTGAGCTCAACACACATCTGCTTTGTCAAATGTGGCGGAAAAAGTTGTAGCAACCTACTCTTCACTTCCATTTGAGTATCTTAAGCAACACCAGTGATGAATGAACTCAGGGCAAAGGCACAGCCTGGAAAGGCAGCACTGTAAAGCAGTATACATGCCATAGTTTCTCCTGATGAGAAGATAGACACTGTAGTTCTTCACGTGCATAAAGAGGAGAGGTTGAAGGACCTGGGACGCTGGTTTCAACCTTTAAAGCCCTCAATGCCTTGAGACTAAGCTACCTGAAAGACTATCTTCTGCCATACACACCTATCTAAGCCTGAAGGTCCAATTCAGAGCCCCTGCTCCAAGCGCCCCTAACAAATTACGTAAGGCATAGCCACTAGGGATAGGGCATTTTCAGTAGTGGCACTCCATTATGGAGTAGCCTTCCACAGGAGGCTCACCTGGTGCCATCTTTGTTATCCTTTCTGCATCCTTTCTGTTCACTCAGGCCTTAGACCTTAAATAGTCTGGGCTTCTGTTTTATGAATCTGTGGGAGGTGTGGTGAGTTCTGTTTCCTTGTTATTGTTTTGTTGTTGTTGTTTGTTGTTGCTGCCGCTGTTGTTGTGCTTTGTATTTCAGTTGTTGTTTCTTTATTTCTTTATTGTAAGCTACTCAGAGAATCCCATGTTATAAGGTGGTAAACAAACAGGGATGGGAGAGAATTTCAATTCAATTATAGGAAGACTTACCTAAACTGCATTCTCTGAAATGCTTAATTTTTTTTGCATTTCCCTGAATTTTGCAATGCAGTTCTCAAGTCAAGTAATGAGTACAAAAATGCATATATTAGGATAAAATGTGCACTAAAATGTACATAATAGTGGGGGAGATACTCACAAAAATGCATTCTATTTGTGGAAATCGCTTTGTAAAAATATATGTACTAGGCAAAATTGCTCCCAAAATGTGTATATTAGGAGAATATACTGCTCTACAATGCTGATGAATTTTTGTGAGGACTTAAAAAATTCAATTTGGAAATGTGGCAAACTGAACTTAGGAGTGGAAAAACAATAAATGGAGAGAAACCAAAACTTGATAGATTTCACTTTCCCTATATACAAATGTCACCAGTCATTATTAATACAGATGCCCCACATAAAGACCTGGATATGCAGGTGTCCCATCTCCCCCTGGTGTTGTCTTTTTGCTCAAAGAAGGGTTTTCCCAACCAGGCAATTTTAGGCCAAGTGTCCCATTTTTATTTTCATCTGATGGAACCAAAGTGCCTGTTTGCCACCTTTCAGCTGCCAGTCTTTTTTTTGTGGAAGTCCTTGTAAGAATTCTGACGTCTCTGAAATGGCATTTGTGAGGCCCAAGTATCTTGGTATGTGGAAAGTTAATAGCGGATTGGTACGAAAACAGTTGAAAGGGCAAGAGCTTCCCAGTGTGCACGTGCTCCTTCCCTTGCCTTTACTGCAAATAATCATTTAAGTGCTTTATAGCCTTTATTGCTTTTGCCTCCCAGCAACTTGGTGGTGCATTCATGTTGTTCCCATGAGGAGCTGAGGCCAAGAGAGGGATTTGCCTGAGGCCACCCAGTGTGTCCCATGGGCTATATTGCTCTATATCGACAGGACCACAGAGACTCTTCATGCCTGTTTCCAGAGTCTCTCTTTAAGCTTCTCTTGTGCCAAGTCTTCAGTCTGCTTTTTAAAGTTTGAAAATCATTCGGCGGGGGCGGGGGGCGGGGAGGGGATAAAGGTTTCCCCACAGGGTGGCTTCTGAGAGAGAGACTCCCATAAATGCTCCAATGGGTTGATGCATGTACTCCTTTGAATCATAAGAACACCAGAAGAGCAGAGGCCTATCTCATCCTAAGCCTGATTTTCCACTGTGGCCAATCAGTTGCCTAAGGCAGGGGTCAGCAAACTTTTTCAGCAGGGGGCTGGTCCACTATCCCTCAGACCTTGGGGGGGGGACCTATATTTTGGGAAGAAAAAAAAGAAAAGAACGAATTCCTATGCCCCACAAATAACCCAGAGATGCATTTTAAATAAAAGGACGCATTCTACTCATGTAAAAACACACTGATTCCTGGAACATCCGAGGGCTGGATTTAGAAGGTAATTGGGCCAGATCCGGCCCCCAGGCCTTAGTTTGCCTACCCATGGCCTAAGGGAACCCCACAAGCAAGACATGAGAGCCAGAACCACCACCCCCACTATTATTCCCCAGCTACACACTTCACATTGGCATACTGACTGTACCTTTATGCACGCGCGCACACACAATTTCTGATATTGACTAGATGACCTAAAAGATCCCACCCAACTCTATGGCTGCACACACAACCATGCAGTTAAACCTCATGACTACCCCAAGGAATCCTGGAAACTGTCATTTGTTAAAGGTGCTGGGAATGGTAGCGCAGGGGTTACCTGCGTGCTTTAAGTGTGCTTTTGTTGCTGTTGTTGCTTAGTCGTTTAGTCGTGTCTGACTCTTCGTGACCCCATGGACCAGAGCACGCCAGGCACTCCTGTCTTCCACTGCTTTAAGTGTATGGTTTATATGCAGCCTATGATTCTGTCAAATGCAAACAGAGCCCAACAAATACTGTGAGCCGCTGCAGACTAATTTATCTGGCTCTTTATATTTCCCCCCGATAAAGCTTTAAGAAAACAAGCTTTATGCCCTGCATTGTGAGTCAGTTGCTCCCGAACAGTCCCGTTTGCTTTGATTAGAAGGCTTCTGGCATTAGATGATTGAGCAATATGGTTGCATGATCCAATGCAAGTGTTGTAGAGAGATGATAGGACATTATTCTGTGGCTCCTTTTTGTGACTGTGCATCCAAACTGTTGTTTATTTATTCTTTATAAATCCTTTATTCATTTGACATTTCAGAATGTCTTACTGAAACCACAGCACCATACGCTTTTAATTTAAACCAAAGTTGCAGGGAACGCACTGAGTCCATTTTCAGCAACCATGAGTCATTATACACCTATTCTCCTATTTTGATATCAGCAGATCAAGTTTTAATGGAATATAATGATGAGTTATGCATCAATTGGGGGTGGGGAGTGGATCTCTGTGGTTTATCAAACGGCTGTGATGAATTATATCCGTAAAGCTTTGCACTGCTATTTTTAGGTGAGTAAGATGTTTTCTTTTCTTTTTTTCCTAAACGTCTGAATGCCCTTCTTCTCTCTTATTAGGACACCAGTTCAGCAATAAAGTTGTGGTCCTAGTCTCCATATCTGGTGCAGTGGCTCTCTGTTTTGAACGTCTTTTTTCTTTCTGGCTGGTAAATATTCCTCTGGAATTCCTTCTCTGTGTCAATGGCCGTCTGATTCCTTCTTCTGAGGGTGAGAAATCTCCTTGAGAGACTCCAGCAAGCCTCGCCTTGGAGCCAATTGTGTGCACACCCACCCACCGAGACATATACCTCTGGGGGACGGTATGCCGTTCTTTGTAGAAGGATTAAGAAACTCATCCAGGCTGGAAGGATTGCACAAGTAACCAGAAGCGATATTTATAGGGCTGGCAGGGAAGGGGAAGCAGACTTCTAAATGCATACCAGGCATTAAATGTGGAAGTTTACAATCAGATATCTCAATTCCCCGAGATTGCGTAAAGTAGAGATGCCATTTCCTACAGAGCGACTGATAATCTTAGCTGATGTGAATCAGTGCAGACCTGAAAGAGCCAGGTGGGAAGAGGGAATTTCTTCATGTTTTGTGTGGTTACCAGGACACAATGCACGATATTTTTAAGATGATTCAATGTAATGGCAAAGACACCGCCTGGTGAATTTGCCACTGGAGAGTGAGGTGAAATAATTGGCACATCCTTATTTACAATCATGAAATCTTGGTTTGTGGGTTTACAGTTTTTTTGAAATGCAGTGACATCTGACAATGGCTGCTTAGCAAACATGACACTTTCAATGACTTGTCTGTACCAGAGGCCTCAATTCATATGGTTTTGTTTTTGTTTCCAGATTGTGCCAGTTCACTCTGACCCCTTTCTTTTCAATCTCCAAATGTCCTGATGCATACTGTAAGCTTTTCCTCTTTCCAACTACAATAATTATCTGAAATCGACAAATTCCAAAGAGGCAGCTGTGTTTTTCTGTTGCGGGGGGCGGGGGGGCGGGACACACACCGTTTGTGTGGCACCTTGAAGGCTAACAAAAATATGCTTTCATGGGCTGGAACACTGTAAGTGCTAAAAAATGAGCTTCACCTCGATTTAATAATAATATTTCCCTAAGAGAACACTCATGATAAGGGTCCACTTATCTAAGGAATGCTCTCTTTTCAAGAGATCATTGCACCACCATGATACGCACTAAAGAAGGGTGGTGGTAGAGCGATGCAGAATGGCAATCTGGTTTAGTTTGCAGATCTCCGCCAAACTTCCTCAATTGCACCCTGAGGCACTTCCCCCGAAGTGAGGCCCAGGAACAAGACAGTCTCCTCCAGGACAGCAACTTACACGTGATGCAGCAGAATCAATGAGTACAATCCAGAAGAAGCTGAGCTTGGTAAAGCGTTGCTGGATTCAACAGCTCTTAATATTGGATGATCACTCATTGCATAGCAAGCCAAAACAAACAAACAAGCCATAAGCAGCAGCCCAGCACAAAGGCAGCTGTTTTAGCCTAAGAAGCTTGCCGCAGGTGAAATGGTTTTCTTAAGTCTTATCAATCTTGCTTCAGAAATTCAGGCAATCAGACAGGTTCTCTGTCAGAGAGGAGGTTAGGAAACATGAGGCATCTTTTTCAATAAAGCTCTGTGTGAAGCTGAGATAGGGAGAGAAAGGTAGAGAGAGGTGGGGAAGGGCAGGGGGAGTGAGACTGGCAGAGAGAAAGAAGCCAAGAGTGTGGGACTGTGTGGATTTTCTTTCCTACACCATTTCCCCAATGTTCCTCAAAAAATTTTCCCCTCCACTCCTTTTGCTAAGAGTCAGTAGCAGCCTGTGGGTCAGCATTGCTCACTTGGCTTCCCAGTGTGAAAGTCACTGCTGGGAACTGGGAGGGGGTGGCAGGAGCAGTGTTGACACGGTGCAGACACAGCAACAGACCCAATCTGACAGTTCTGCTGCTGTTTCCGCCCTGCGCTGACCTCTGTGCTGCCTCATTTGGTTACCAGCAGCAGCCTCCACGTTGGAAAGCCAGGTGAGCACTGCTGCCCTGCTCCACCAGCCACTACTGCTAAGGGCAGGAGACTTACGTTAATACAGTCAAGTGTCTTTTAGTCGCCTGTCAGATTTGATGGACGTGCTATTTACGGGGAGGAGGGTCCTGGTCTTAAAATGTATTCAACTTGACCACTGCTTAGTACCAATAATGAGTTTATTGATTAATTTTAAACTAAAATGTTGCTTGTGAAAAAGAACAGAAAGGTGTCTCCATTTGATCGAAGCCAGCAAGATGGCAACCCTGACGCCATGAATCCACTGTTGCCCAAGGTTCCCAGCAATACCAAACAGGGAGATAACCCAAACAAGCATTTAAACCCAGATGATCTAATATGGAAGTGGTGCTGTTGAGGATGTACAAGCAGCACTCAGCAGTCTAAAGAAGAAGTTAAAAGAAACAGAAACAACCCAAAACCCATTTTTTGCTTTGCCTCTCTTTCATATTTCAGAGACTAACACCACAGCCCTATATATATTCATTTGGAATAAAGCCCTACTGCGTGTTAAGTGAAGTTTGTGCCTGAGGAAGTGTGCACAACTTAGTTGCATTTAGAAGAAGAAGAGGAGGAGGAGGAGGAGGAGGAGTTTGGATTTGATATCCCGCTTTATCACTACCCGAAGGAGTCTCAAAGCAGCTAACATTCTCCTTTCCCTTCTTCTCCCACAACAAACACTCTGTGAGGTAAGTGGGGCTGAGAGACTTCAAAGAAGTGTGACTGGCCCAGAGTCACCCAGCAGCTGCCTGTGGAGAAGTGGAGACGCGAACCCGGTTCCCCAGATTACGAGACTACCGCTCTTAACCACTACACCACACTGGCTCAGTGGTTGGCCCAAGACATGTTGCTGCCTGAAGCAAATGCCAAGGGGGTGCCCTCCCTGCCCCTATTCCGCATATAGAAGCTGGCCTGGCTGTCAGCTGAATCTTCCTTTAACGCTGGAATCAAGTTAGCGTCCCCCACCACACCTTAATGCAGCATGCCAGTTTAGAGGACACAGAGCAGGCCGCGTGGCACACAGCTCTGTCGCCTGAAGCCCTGATGCTTACTCACTGCTGTGAAAAAGATTCTGCTCGCTGCCTGCTCAAACAAATGCTGCAGCCGTGCAGCAATGGTGCCACCAGGGTGCATCATGGGAAATGAGGAAGACATGCACACAAACAATGCTTGCTGGAGTCTTAACAAAGCTGCTGTGCTTAAAAACTAACTAACAAATGCAGAGCTCTTTAGCACTCTGCAGGCAATGTTTTGGAGAGCCTCACTTACAAAACACAGGGACCTAGCGAAAAGTAGAGATATATAGAGAATATAGCACAGCGGCACAATAATTTGTGGGGTCCCCAATCCAACTTGGGGTTGGGGGGGTTGTTGACGTTGAGCTGTGGTTCAGGAAGGGGGAGACCCACAAATCACCCATATTTGCCCCATTCAGTCCCCACCCTATTCAGATGAACACCCTTAACAGATTCAAGATCAAAAGCACCCTGTGTTCATTTGTATAGGAATTTTCCATTCTAGACCTGGCTACGGTTGCAAAGGAGTCTTATGAAAATGTTGCAGAGAAAACGATAAAGATGTGAAGGATGACCATCCCCCCGCCCCCCGCGAATCTCTCAGCAGTGATTTATTGTTTTGACTTCGTGAGGTTTGCTTGAGCTGCTGCTTACTGTTTGGATTAACGCCAATGCTATATAGGAGGCACCTGTATGTGCACGAGAACCTCATCCCTCGCAGTATAGAATTTCTTTGGCTTTTTAAACCTGCGCAACTGCAAACAGGCCGCCAGCAAGCCGGTTATTATACAAGGCCTACAAATGCATGCAGATGGAAGAGAGGCCAGGGGTCACGAAGTTTTAAGGCTGTTTTTAATAACCATGAGCTGCTGAAGAAACATCAAGGTACATCCACAATGGGAGTTTTAAAGGAGGGGAGGGAAGTCAGCCTTAAAGAACGCAGGCATGACTATCCTTGTGTACCCAGTCCCCCAATGAGGACACGGGATGGGGAGTTTAGTTCTTTATGGGCAAAGCACTCGATTGCATCAGCTCCTAAGGTGCAAGAATCACAGGCTAAACAGCACCTTCTTCACACTTGGCCTCCAAACTGGACAGTTGGCGCAACAGTGCGACTACACCTGAATCGGCGCACTTACACTCCTTCTTCTGACGTAGTGTGCGCAAGGAACCAGCAACTTCTCCTGGGTGGCAGCTCCAGCTGCTCCTGCCACTTTTAGCCTCTGCTCATCCTTGGAGATAGTGAAGGAGAGGACAGAGGAGATTCCAACAGTTCAACTCTCTTTGTGACTTCCTGCAACTCTTCTTCCATCTCTTCTTCACTTGTCTCTCACTGCCCGGACTCTTCCTCTTCCCCCTGCCTCACGGGTGGTGCAGAACCCCTTTCACCTGGATCATCCTCCTGCCCCCTGCCTCCTCTGCCCACCCTTAGTACCCCTGCCTGTCCCTGACAGCACATCCTTCGGAGATCCATGGAAGGCTGGAAGATGGAAGATGGAGCAAGCTTGTTTTCTGCTCCAGAGGGTAAGACCTGGAACAATGGAGTCAAATTATGAGAAAGGAGATTTCAACTAAACATTAGGAAAAACTTTCTGACCACAGCAGCTGTTTGACCGTGGACTGTACTACCTTAGAAGGCAGAGGACTCTCACAATAAATTAAAAGTAAATTAAAAACTGGGACAAAATGGGGGTGAAACACTTTTGGGGTGAACACTGGGTAGATGAATGAGCAGACTGTAACAAATGTTGGAGAAACCGACAGATACATGAAACTGAACGCTGGAAAAAGAAAGTCCTCGCTGGAAGCCACAGGAGGCGAGAGAGCTCTTGTGTTCAGATCCTGCTTGTTTCTTATAGGCATCCAGTTGGCTACTGGCCTGATCCAGCAGGCTCTTCTTACATACTTATTTCTTTTGTGGGACTCAACATCAGCAAAAAAATGTGACATCTGTATCATTTCCTTGCCTCCTTCAACACACCACACTCCTTTCAGTTTTCTCCTCTCTCCTTCATATTTTTTCTTTTTTTAAAGAAAAGCTTCTATAAATCTATAGCTTGAGCCAATGTCTGCTTTTTTGGTAGGGAACAGAGTATTCTTTTGCTGGCAATGCTGCATGCTAAGGGAACTGGGGAGGAGGTGACATCAACTTAACCTTTCTTCTGAGCTAGGCGAACAAGCCAAGGCAATACAAGTGGGACCTTTGCAGAAAAGCTTGTGCAGCTGCAGAGCACAGACCTTTTCCTGGCCCCTCGGTATGAGGAGCTAGTTATTTTGCCTGCAAGGAAAGAAGCAAAAGGCCAACAATAGGAAGGTTTATAATATGTCCCAGTCTCTCTGCTGGGGAAAAAAAAATCCCCCCTATCCCTTTTGAAAATGTGCTTGCTTTTCATGCTCCTCTGCTCCTCATCACCCCCCGGGCAGCAGGGTTACCAAGCACTGCATGGACTTCATTAAATCTTTCTCCATGTCCCAATCTCCAAAAGAACCCAGGAAAAGATAAAGCAAGAGCAATAGAATGAAAACCTTTATCTGATTCTTATTGGTGGGCATCTCAATTAGATGCCTTGCTTGCGTCTGAATGCCAGGTAAAAATCCCGTCACCCAGAACAAAAGCGCTCCTCCCTTAAACATGAATAATAACCAAAGATGAAAATCAGTCATTTGTGTGGAGCAGGAAATTTATTTCCCCTCCCTTTCTCTTGAAAGGGCAAGACTGAGATGCATTCACTGGGGTTTCAGTCCATCTCCATTGCGCTACTGCTAGCAGGGGTGGACTTTGGTTCTATGGCACCCTGAGCAAGGCCAAAATTTGGCACACCCCTCCAGCCCTCGCACCATGCCAAAGACTTTCTGAGTTTCCAGAGGGCCATTTACTATGTGTGCTGTCATTCATAAAAAGAGAGCCAAGTATCAACAACATGATTATGTTGTACCCTTTGCCACAGGACCCTCTTTTGTTGAGTTAGCTTCTCTGCAATGCCAGCTGCTCTTAAACCCCTATCTATGAAAGAGATCTGGGATCTCTAATGATGTGCGATTTTCATAGCTCAAAAAATAACGGTAACATGGCTCTCTCTGGGTTTGGATTGACGGGCTGGCTTACGTTGCCTAACATATTATTGTTGGACAGCATTAGCTAGAATGATTATAAAGGAGGGCACTCCACCATACCACAATCCCGCTAACATTATGGAGAGAGCTTTTTATGTATGTATCATAGCTTGATATAGTACAATATCACCAGAAAGTTTCCTGTTGTTGGGTTTTTAAAAACCTCTTCCTAATAATTTGTTTTGGCCATTTAAGAGCACTGATTCATTGGTGTTTTTGTTTTGTTTTTTAATCTGGCTTTTTAAATGCTGGGGTGTGCTTGACAAGTCAGCAGTAATGGTAAATCCTTTATCTCACGAAAGCTGGAGATTACTTGCCCCTAGATGTTTCCGTAGGAAATTCAAATGTTGGATCCCCCCCCCCTCTACTCCTGAAGCTGAATGAAATGCTGAGCGAGGCAACTAGTGATTTCTTTGCATTCTTGGATCTGGTTTATTTTTCTCTGCAATTGTCTCCTGTCCTCAAAGCATCTCATTGTGAGTCGAGGACCCGCCACTCGCATAGGAGTATAATAAGACACAAAAACACATTATTTTAGGTTAATGGGCAAAATTAGGCCACAACTTTTATTGGTTACAGCATGTGAGTAGTATTGGCTTAGGCACTGGATGAAACAGCAATACAAGACTCCACCCCACACAGCCGGGAGTCATATCAGGGTTAACAACCAATGGGAGGAGCTTGTTGATGCAAATACAACCCCATGATGTCACCGGGGGTTGTGCCATGGCCCTAGCCACCAGCAGGGCATCGGACAGGATCCACGAGTGCCGGATTCCTTTAACGGAATACCCAAAAGAGGAAGGGTAGATGATGGCCCATACCCAATCCTCCAACACAGCACACATATTCCAATGTTTAACTGCCAATACCAGAAAGTTGTGACGAATTGCTACAAGGTAGGCGAAAAAACCAAGCGGCTGGTGCCAATTTGCCAAATGGATAAAAAAGTCCTACCAGGGCCCTTGGGCAACCAAGGCAACCAACTGAAGTCCATAGCAAGGTCAATATGCAAAAGAAGCTGACCTAAGAGGGCGGGAGATACAAAGAAAGCAGAAACAGGCTGGGAGCTGAGTGCTGCCGTGGCTGTTTAAATGCGGCTAGCCCCACCCACCAGCTGGCCCTATTGGTCGGCTGGAAGGCTTGGCCATGGCAGCAGAAGCAGAAGCAATCAGGAGCAGGGAGCTGAGTATGCCTCCCTGCCCCAGCGGAAAGCTGCTCCTGAACACAACCCCTTCCCTCTGGGAGGAGGAGAAGCCTTATCTGTCCACATGAGAGATTATATATCAGAATAAATACTGCAGCAATGTGGGGGTTGAATTCAAGTGGCAAGTTTGGGTTCCCCACCATAAAATAAAATTACCGATTGCAGAAATAAACAGGCTCATTTTCATCGCTTAAAAGTATTTCATCCACACAGATTGCACTTTCCCCAAAATTATAAGATACCTACTAAGTATTTGAACAAACCAATTGTCTGTAACAAGCACAAATGAGAAGTTTTTATACAGTCTTGGAAGAGCCGGTCCTGGTTGGAGTAGATGGACCAGGGGTCTGATTTCCTATCAGAACTCTCCTGTGTGCCTAGCTCACAATCAGAGATTTGAGAACCTTAGAAGTTCTGCTTTCCCATTTATTTCAAATGAAAATATAAGCTGCTTGACTGATGGGTTCACTGCAATGGTAGAATGCTTTGCTATGTTTTTAGGGCTGAGGTGCAAAGAGCCTCTTAGACAGTACCCGTAATACTTTTGTACATACACCAAATATCTCCTCTTTTTCCCCCCCTGGTCAAATATGGATAGAAGAAGGCTATTATGTTCATGTTGTGCTTGTGGGCTTCACACAGGGATCTGGTAAATCACCATGAGAATAGGATGCTGGATTAAATTGATCTTTTGTCTGATCCAGCAGGACTGGATTGTCTTCTCATGGACTAAAGCAAGAAGGCTCCGGTTGCAAGATGGAAGCTAAGAGAGCCCAAAGTATGTAAAAGCTTCTTGCAAAGTATTTTGGATCCTAGCCTAACTCAGAAGGGAAAATCTGGGTTTGTGTCCAAGAAAAACAGAAAATTACACCACAAATGTCTTTTTAATATCACTTTTTTTTTGCAAAACCACAAGCTTTAATTTGCTATTTGCTTTACTCAAGAGCTATTCAACATGTATCTTCCAAAACATCATTTAATGATGATACATTTGGTTTAGATGATGTAGAACGTGGTGCCATACAATTTATCAAAAGCACCTATTATCACTCCAATGGAAATGGCCACCAGCTATATATCAGTTTAAAAACACTGCTAGGGTTTAGACTCTTCTTCATAAACATCACATTTGCCTGATATTTTAAAAGAATGGTGACTGATTTTTCTTCCTCTTACTTTTAAAGTTTGATGGTGGTTCTTTGTATTTTGTGCTACTGCAGTTTATTGTTTCAGTTTTGGTTTCACGTTGCTTAAATGGTCTCCATTTTAAATTTTAAGCCTCTTTGGGGATAATATAAGGTGAAAATATTAGATGAGAAGTCTTCCAGATAGTGGTACTTTGGGTTACATACGCTTCAGGTTACATACGCTTCAGGTTACAGACTCTGCTAACCCAGAAATAGTGCTTCAGGTTAAGAACTTTGCTTCAGGATAAGAACAGAAATTGTGCTCCGGTGGTGCGGCAGCAGCGGGAGGCCCCATTAGCTAAAGTGGTGCTTCAGGTTAAGAACAGTTTCAGGTTAAGTACAGACCCCCGGAACGAATTAAGTAAATACCATTCCATACCACTCCAGGGAGGTTTAAGGGGCAACTCTACCTGACTTTGGTTTTATTTTGAGTGAGAGAATATCACCACCGCCACCACGGCTGTACTTGTCTGCTGTCTTTCATAGTTATAACCATGGTCAAGGTGGCTTACAAATGAAAGGATTTACATAATGACGAAAGTAGTCATAAACAAAGAAAAGTCATCAAAAAGTACACATCAGTCTGATAGGTATGAACGGCATAATTTATATTACACAGGCTTCAGAATGAGAATATTTTTGTGTAGACTCGGATGAGGCATAATTTCTTTTAATAGTGAACCTTGGGATGGTTGTCTGGCCTTCGTTATGTAGACCAAACAGGCACCATCCTTGGAAAAGGGAAGCATAAGCATGCTTGTGAGAGCCCTGTCACTTGGTAAAAGGCTTGGTAAAATAGATTCTCATGTGCAGGGCAGAGATCAAATCCACAAGTGTGGTGCCACTCAGATAAACTATCTTGTCAGAGCACGGAGCCTGTTGCTGACTGTAGACGGGTGGGTGGGTTTGTGCTGAGCTGATGGAGTAGCAGAAAGGAAGGAAGAGATAAGAAGAGATACAGGAGAGGGAGTTCAAAAGCATTTTAGGAGTCTTGGCTTGAACAAATTTGTATATTCCAACGTATCTTTATTATCACTGTGTAAATCAGGGTGTTGGCCTCTTTTTGTTGATAAGCCCAAGACATTTAACACAATCATCTTCCATTTTCCAAAAGTGCATTAAGCTTCTTTGTTACTCATTCCTTGTATGATGGAGGTTGGGTAGAGTAATGACTTGGAGGAATCGCTGAGCAATTATTTAAAAGATCTGTGAGCTAATTATCTCCTTAGACTGTCCCAGACTGTGTGTCTGTTGAAGGAACCTTTAATTAATTGCAACCTATTGAAACTAGGAATGACTCTTCTGCATACAGGATCACTTCTAGCTTCTGAAGACAGTCTGTCCTATCTGTCCTCCTCTTGGGAGAAAACATCTCACTAAATTAACTCAGTGGTACCACTTCATTAAATTTCCCTTCTGTAGTAAGCCAGTCTGTAGCAGCATCTGAGCAGCACAAGGAGCCTGGGATGGACTGGCTATCCAGCACCGCTCCTGTCCTTGATGAAAACCACCACTTTCATTGCACGGCCCAGGAGAACATTTATGGAAGCAAAGCATCAACAAGACTGAACTGGAGAGAAAGGAAGAGGTCCTTTGTGACCACAGCACAATTGTTGGTATTTGTCCTGAGTAATCTGCACTAAGGGGAAAACGATGCAACAAATGACTGCCCGACCCCCTCCACAAAGAAGTCACAAGAGCGTTGTCTGAACATAGCTGTCAACCTTCCCTTTTTTTGTGGGAAATTCCCTTATTCCAGCGTCGTTTCCTGCTGCTTCCCGCTGCTATCCCAGATTGTTAGATATCCCATAGACTGGCCCCGGGACAGGTGAGGCTGCTGATCCCTTATTTTCAAATCTGAAAGTTGACAGCTATGTGTCTGAATAATCACTTTTGGAAAGAGTGGGTGTTAATGGGAGGGTTTTGTCTCCTGAGCACAGGCCTGAGGTTTCAACAAATGCAAAGCCTCACTTTTACATGTATGATTCCTCCCAGCCAGGCTCAGTAGCTAATTGCTATGAAGGAATTTGTTCTGGCATTGTCCTATTTGCACTAACAGACTTCATATGAGTCATAAAGGCTGTTGCTCCAGAAAACCCTTTCCTTGGTGTAATTTCAATGGTGTACCATTGGCTCATGAGGCAGACTCAGAATGGCCATATGATACTGGTATTTTTAATTTTAATTTTAAAAAGGGGAGACTGATGCCCTCGTTTGCCCTGTGATACTGTGTGCTGATGCCAGGCCTAAGGTTAAACATTTCTGCCAACCTTTCTCTGGTGTCCTGCATAAAATAATTCTGAAGGTGCTACTTGACCTTGGAATTTGCATTCAAGAAACTTTCACCCTAGACAGATGAGATCCGTCTAGCCTACAGAAAATTACTCTAAATTGTTGCTATTATGCTAGCGAGGCTTGAAATACTTTTGACCTGAGTGAATTGCTTGCTGAATGGCAACGACCAAATATGGGAGCAGGAGGCAGGGGCACAGGGAGGAAGCAAAAACACCTGACTTTGAACACACCTGCCTAATGCAGTAGGATTGAATTCTCATTTAGAGATAATATCCCTAGATTTGGAAGGTTTCATAGCCTGGCTATCTTTTGGGACTAATCTTCTTTGCTGGTGAATATGCTTCAGTCCTGTTGCACAACACATTGGAGTATGTATTCTTAATTGCAGGCCAATAATAATGTATTGGTGCCTCAAAAAGAAAGTACAGAGCCTTTTTGTGTGGTGCACATGTGTCAACTGGTTGTTGTTTAGTTGTTTAATCGTGTCCGACTCTTCGTGACCCCATGGACCAGAGCACGCCAGGCACTCCTGTCTTCCACTGCCTCCCGCAGTTTGATCAAACTCATGCTGGTAGCTTCGAGAACACTATCCAGCCATCTCGTCCTCTGTCGTCCACTTCTCCTTGTGCCCTCCATCTTTCCCAACATCAGGGTCTTTTCCAGGGAGTCTTCTCTTCTCATGAGGTGGCCAAAGTATTGGAGCCTCAACTTCAGGATCTGTCCTTCCAGTGAGCACTCAGGGCTGATTTCCTTAAGAAAGGAGAGGTTTGATCTTCTAGCAGTCCATGGGACTCTCAATAGTCTCCTCCAGCACCATAAGTCAACTGGTAAGTGGCTCTAATTACCGAAAGAGACAGTGAATAGAAGGCAAGCCACTTTGCAAAAGTTAACTGAATTTTAGTAGCCAAATGCTTTTCTCACATGAGACCCAGCTAACACATAGAGAAATTCTTTACATGTTTTCTCACATGGAAAACTTAATTGTGTTCCATCTTCAATGGGGCTTACCCCCAGATAACCGTGCATAAGATGGCAGCGACATGAATGATATAATTCCTTGATTATATTTGTTTTACTTTGCATTTCGATTCCCCCCAATTTATTTTCTGAAATCCATCCAAAAACCTTTATGTTGGCGTGTGTGCATGCATGCAAATGTAATAAATGTCTTTGCACTTTATAAGTCACAGCTAAAAGTGTGATTTCACTAAAAAACATCATGTTCAAGGTGATACCAGGAGACATAAATAGCACGTCATATCTCTAATGATCCATGCCCATAAGGCTTGATGTTGTGGTCATCATGAGATGTACATTTAGGTGTACACCTACTCACTCTATTAAACCACCTAGTTTGCAATAAGGTGTTATATATGTGTGCACTCGTATTGATCATATGGCATCATTGGCGCATAGAGCCAAATTTCACTGTGAAGGGCAACCCAGATCCTTTGTCAAAGATGGCTCCTGTTCTTGCAGAATTCCTTGTCGTCTTCACTCTGTAGTCCTTTAGTAGAATTGAAGTCCATGGAACTTGTCTGCAGCCTATTGTAATTCTGTCTAAAGTATTAGAAACCATGTAGGATCTTGCTGCACTGTTACTTTAGTTAGCACACTACAATACTTGCAGGAATGAAGCTCTATCACTGTCTTCAGTCCTCCATCACTTTGATCTACTACTACTTATCTAGTTCCTTGCTGTATACAAAGCTGCTTAATGTAACATTATAACAGCTGATAAAAGAGCTTTTAGTTGATTGATCACCTGCCTTTTGTTTAAATCATAGAATCATAGAATCATAGAATCATAGAGTTGGAAGAGACCACAAGGGCCATCGAGTCCAACCCCCTGCCAAGCAGGAAACACCATCAGAGCACTCCTGACATATGGTTGTCAAGCCTCTGCTTAAAGACCTCCAAAGAAGGAGACTCCACCACACTCCTTGGCAGCAAATTCCACTGTCGAACAGCTCTTACTGTCAGGAAGTTCTTCCTAATGTTTAGGTGGAATCTTCTTTCTTGTAGTTTGGATCCATTGCTCCGTGTCCGCTTCTCTGGAGCAGCAGAAAACAACCTTTCTCCCTCCTCTATGTGACATCCTTTTATATATTTGAACATGGCTATCATATCACCCCTTAACCTCCTCTTCTCCAGGCTAAACATGCCCAGCTCCCTTAGCCGTTCCTCATAAGGCATCGTTTCCAGGCCTTTGACCATTTTGGTTGCCCTCCTCTGGACACGTTCCAGTTTGTCAATGTCCTTCTTGAACTGTGGTGCCCAGAACTGGACACAGTACTCCAGGTGAGGTCTGACCAGAGCAGAATACAGTGGCACTATTACTTCCCTTGATCTAGATGCTATACTCCTATTGATGCAGCCCAGAATTGCATTGGCTTTTTTAGCTGCCGCGTCACACTGTTGGCTCATGTCAAGTTTGTGGTCAACCAAGACTCCTAGATCCTTTTCACATGTAGTGCTCTCAAGCCAGGTGTCACCCATCTTGTATTTGTGCCTCTCATTTTTTTTGCCCAAGTGCAATACTTTACATTTCTCCCTGTTAAAATTCATCTTGTTTGTTTTGGCCCAGTTCTCTAATCTGTCAAGGTCGTTTTGAAGTGTGTTCCTGTCCTCTGGGGTGTTAGCCACCCCTCCCAGTTTGGTGTCATCTGCAAATTTGATCAGGATGCCCTTGAGTCCATCATCCAAGTCGTTGATAAAGATGTTGAATAAGACCGGGCCCAAGACAGAACCCTGTGGCACCCCACTAGTCACTCTTCTCCAGGATGAAGAGGAACCATTGATGAGCACCCTTTGGGTTCGGTCAGTCAGCCAGTTACAAATCCACTGAGTGGTAGCATAGTCAAGATAATTTTGCATACTACCAATGCATCAAAATTCTGCCTTTTTGTGACATTGAAGAATAATAAGCCAAATTACCTCTTAAAAAGTGGAAGCTATCACTCACTACCTGATGGAAAGGGCACCTTCAGTTTCTTCTTCTTCCTTTTTTGGGCCTGTTACAACTAACACAACTTCAGTTGCAGCCCTGCCAATTAAAATTGCCCTGATTATTTCTCTAAACTTTCAGGCATTCAGTCTACAGATTAAACCAATTCACTACCTGTTATAAGTCTTTGATGCAGTTTTGCAAAACGGAAAATACAGAACCCATTCTGGTCCTAATAGCGCACACATGTCTACTCAGAAGTATGCCCCACTCAGTTAAAATTGGGTTAGTCCCAGGTAAGTGTGTACAGGATTACCCCTTGATTTCTTATTTATGAGAAACCGCAATCCAGTAGCAATGGGAATAAGAAAGGAAAACCTCCAATGTCAAGCTAAAGACAATGTGCATGTAGCAGCAACAAAGCATTAAGCACTTGATGAACCTGGAGATAACGGAACGTCTATTATTGCTGTTGTTTTTCTTATTATCTTATGAAAAAAACAGGCTCTGCTGGAAGGAGCAGATCATAAGAATGAGAAATGGGACCCCATCTGATTCTTAACAGTGTTGATGAGATATAGGACCACTGCTGAAGGTTTAACTGTATAGGTAAGAGCTTAGATTACCGAGAAATGAGGCAAGGTTCAAACAAAAGATGATTCATTTGTCACGTATGCATCAGGTCATTGGTTTTGTGTTTTCAGCCTTTAGGCTAAGAGACAGCATCAAGTAGCATTTAATTTTAGTTCTTCAGCATTTTTTGATCCCTTCAGTGGGAAGACTCGAGCAATAAATAACGTCAGTTTTTGACAACCACTGAATATCAGTGAACTTCAGAGGCTTGTAGCAGATAAGCCTCCTGACAAGCATTGGAAAACTTGTAGAACATCAGTGTACTCTTGGCAAGTATAACTGCTTTCATTCAGAATGAAAGCCCAGACTGGTTTTCTTGAAGCCTTCTAATCATGAACACATAGAAGCTGTGGCCCATAGTTGCTTCACGGAAGCAACAGCAGGGGTAGCCTCCAGAGGTAGCCAACATCTTAAGATGTTTTGGACTACAACTCCCATCAACTCATCATGGCCAATGGTCAGGGATGATGGGAGTTGCAGCCCATAACACCTGGAGGGCAGCACATTGGCTGCCCCTGATATATACTGTGCTTCTGCCTCCCCTCTGGATGTGATTGGCAAGTGTTCCAAAGTTTAGGACATCCTTCTTCTGCACCTAGCCTTCTGTGGAACCATCAGCGTTTTCCTTCCCTGAGCTATCAAAGAAGAGCAAAAACCTCACACGTATGTCCATTGCCAGACTCGGTGCAATTTTTCTAGAAAAGGAGGTGCTAGAACTTACCACGAACGCCTCCCTCGTTCTCTAAGAATGGCAAGGGAACCCACCTGAGAGGTGCTGGAACTGAGTTCTGGTGAGTTCTAGCTGGAAAAAAAAGCTCTGGTCAGACTGTACCATATCATAATACAGGTGGGGCAGTGGATTCTCCTTTTTTCAATGCGAAGGATTCAAATGTTCCATCTCCCCTCTCTTTCAGTATGAAATGGAATTGCTGAGCAACAAGTTGACTGTATGTGGTTCCTGCTCTTTTAGTTTTGAGTCACAGACCCTCCAAGTGTACCTATTTTCCAGGGACATCTCTGACTTACATTAGAGAAGCTGCCCCAGTTTCTGATTTGATTCCAGAATGTCCCACTTTCCCTTAGGATGTCCCTATTTCCATTGGAGAAATGTTGGAGGGTATGAAGTTTTCCAACACCCGAGCCGTCTGAAGGCAATCCTGTATAGGGAAGGGTTGTTTTTTTAAATGCTTAATATTTTATTATGTTTTTATATATGTTGGAAGCTGCCCAGAGTGGCTGGGGCAACCCAGTAAGATGTGTGGGGTATAAATAGTAAAATTATCATTATGGAATGGGATGTCCCTATTTTCACTGGAGAAATGGTAGAGGGTATGGAGTCAGCTGATATACTATGGACGCTTGGAAAGATGTGCGCCAGTCTTTTAAACATGTAGCCAATTCCTTATTCACATAGGCCTGCATTAAGAATTTCCCACAAACTGATCATGTCTTCCCAGCTGCACTGTATCCCAATCAGATGCAGAGCTAGCTGCTCCGGCACACGGAGCAGCGCACATACTGTGCACCTGGGGCGGGGCAAGCGTCTCAGGGGGCAAGCTGCCCATGGCGGGCTGCTTCCTGGGCGGGGGAGGGGAGGGAGACGCTGCCTTGCCAGCAGCCTTCCTCCTTTCCCTCTTTCTTTTGACAGCTCAGGGGAGGCTTTCCCCTCCCCCACGAAGCAGCCCGGGAGCAGGGGGCAATGGCACGCCACCCACCCGCGATTCCCAAGCCTCTCCCGAGCTGTCAAAATGAAGGCAGAAAGGGGGGAAGGCCGCCAGCAAGGCAGCGATGGCTCGGAGTAGGTTTGGGAGTTCCCTCCTCAGTGATGAAACCTGGGGCAGACCACCCCCCGCCCCCTTCCTCTGCCCCTGATCCCAATGCCCATCTGACTGGAGACTTGAGGCCCTGGAGAGAACAAGGAAATAAAATTCAGGCAAAGGAGAGAAGCTTCCTAACCCTTTTTTTGCAGGCGCTCAAAACTCTGCATCGAACAGAATCTGCACTCTGGGGGGACACAGCTGGCACCAAACAGCAACACAATGCTGACTGGATGCAATATTAGGTCGCTTGGAAACAAGGCGCTTGTCTGCTGTATCATTCTCCTGGAAGCAGAATGGAACATATTTTCCTGGTTAAGGCAGGGAAGGCCTACAAGACACAGCCCTAACTATTCTCAGGACTCAAAGAAAAAGGCACCACCATCTTTGTTTGCCACACACAAATGGCTTAAAATAAATGTTTGCTATTTTGCTGAACTAGTTTTTTAATTAACTAGGGAGCTTCATAGGCTTCATTGTGTAGATGTGAAGGAGACTCTGTAATTAATTTATTACGAGAGTCAACAATAAATTGAATATGCGAGTTGCTTCTTGCCCCCTTGTTATGAAGCGAGAGTGATCCCCTTTGGTGCATGTGTTGTTGATTAATTAACAAACAATATTGCCTAATTAATGTAGTGCACATTAATGCATGTTCAGAGTTAACAAGGGACACGTTGGTTTTTTGTGTGTGTTTTTGTTTGCCTTTGCAGCATTAATAGTTCTCTTCCTCCGCCCATTCTGCCGTAAGCACCACACATTGAAAGGGGTTTATTTCCCCTTGGTAGCACGAAGAAAGCTCTTCAGTTCTTAAATGGTTGGTTTTCACTTCCACTCAGAGCTCATTGCATATCCCCCAAAACTCTTAGCTTGTGTGCACATTACTGTTTACTCCGGCTCTCGTGTGCTCCCACCACTGGTGTCAGATGCTGAGTGCACATGACACGAGCCACATTTCATATGTATCTGGCCGTTTTTGCTGTTTGATGTGTTTTCCTATCAAAGCAGCTTTCATCTGATTTGAAAAATTAAGCCATGGTTAAGCTGAGGTGTGTATATTTGAAACCACCCTTGCACATGTACACAAAGAGTTGAACTGTACACGTGTACAGGTAATGTTCAACAAATGTCTAGTTTGTGTACCTGTGCACACTCTTTCACACCAACACTTGTACACACTGACACTTGTACAGTCCAACCTCAGCTCCCAAATGCCTCCATTTTGGAATGTTTCGGCTCACAAGTGCCAAAAACCCACAAGTAACTGCTTCGGTTTTTGAATGATTTTCAGAAGCTGAATGGAGTTTTTTCTTCTTTTTTCTCCATTGACTTCGTCGACCGCACTTTGATCCTTGCTTGTCGAACTTTTTGGAAGTCGAGTGGTCTTCAGAAAGGATTACGTTTGACAACTGAGGTTTGACTGTACTTGGGTAAAGACAGTTTGTACCTATGTCTTGTGTAACGTGTGAACAAGCATTACATTACACCGCAATGCAATGTAACACACCATCATAGTGGAACCATAAGATCAGGCTTCCTTTTTCATAAAGTTATGAAAAAGGGACTGATATCAATAGTTCAATCTATCTGGAGCTCACCTGATGAATCACACCAAACTTTGTTTTCATTACAAGTCTGAAGGAAAGCATAGAAACAGCACGTACCATGTCAGCTTGACTTGGGAGAAGCGTGTTTGTGTTGTGAAAACTTCACATGTAAACTGCAATTGCTGCATGAAACGTCAAATACGTTAATTGCTTTTGTTCTCATTTCATTTCCCATCTCTTCAAGACACCCTGGTGCCATCCAACCCTTTCATCTTTCACTGCCGCCTGCCATGAATACGTTTATCTTCAGTTGTGTAACAGATGAATGGGAGTCAATGAACCTTCTCACACATTGGCTCCTTGCTAAGGTTCCAAATTATCTGATTGGCTCCCTGAGTCTGTGTTAAGTGTTGCCACACCTGTACTTTAGAGAGGTGAGCTCTCTAAACTGGGAGCATCAGAATCCAAGGGCGGGGGAGGCGGAGCCCTTCACAAGTTTAAACAGGCAGCAGAATGAAACATGAAGCCACGCCAGCTATGATATCACCATGCCTCACCTTTTATGGCCTCCCCTATGCCTGTGTGGCTGAGTGAACACAGGAAGAAGGTGTGGCCATGTTTATACACAGTGAATGTTCTGTAGAGCTATGGAGGGAAACCAAGTCTATAACTATGAAAGCTGGCTCAACCACTGATTCTCTGTCATGAGGCAAAAGCTTGCCATTGATATATACCTGGAGTGGAGAACCTGGTGACGTAGAATTCCAACTCCCATCAGCCCCAACCATCATTGCTTTTGTCAGGCATGATGGGAATTGTAGTCCAGCAGCATCTGGAGGATTGCAGGTTCCCCACCCCGATATATATGAATAGGTGTCCACAGAGTGGTTTGTGTTTTCTTTACTCATTTTAATCTTATAGTACACATTTTCTAGAATGTAATGTTCAGAAGAAAACTACAAACGAATGGGTAGGATGCTCCATAAAGATGGATACAAAACAACACATCTGTAGTCTGTTATATCAAAACTGTACCAGGATTTATAGTAGAATTATCAAAATTGATCATTGATACAACCTATCAGCTTTGTTTGAAATCTAGCTAAATATGAACCTGAATGCTGGACTATTACTTATTAAATTTGTATACCACCCTTCATCCGAAGATCACAGAATGGCTCGCAACTTATATGCTAACCTTTCTTCTCTTCTGCTCAAACACCGCAGGCCTAATAAGTGAATCTCGCTTGTTTCAGCATTAAGTCTTAAGGGCTTTGACCAAACCCGTTTCAGCAAATTGTTTAGGCATGAACTTCATTTGCAGCAAGTCATCAGTTGGTCATGTCGACACCAATACACCCTCAAAAGATATCTATATTCTTTTTTTTAATTACCTTACAACTTTATGATGACAATACCCTTTAATCTGTCTCGGAGTAGTCCAATTGGCTGCATGACTCAGCGGAACTCATGCGGTCAAGGTAAGAGCCAGAGTGACACCCACTTATGCTTTGCACATAGTTTTCCCGTAGTGCAGCTATCACATTTTAATTCCATGCTGATGGGATTCTTGAATGCCAGGGTGGGAGGGATGTGCATCAGGCCTCCAGCCATTCTCCTGGCTATTGCTATTGTTCCTTATATGTGCAGGTTCCCAGGGCTGCTGTGCCCTACAGCTATAGGTGTGTAACAATTACTCCAATCTAGCCATGCATTGCCACTGTGTTCTGTATGGGACTAGCTCCTGACTTCTCACACCCTTCTTCCCTCCTAGCACATGGAACAGGGCAAAGGAGTGTGGGATGGTTCCCTTTGTGGAACAAAATGTGATACTATTGCAAACTTATATACAGTGGTACTTCGGGTTACATACGCTTCAGGTTACAGACTCCGCTAACCCAGAAATTGTACCTGAGGATTAAGAACTTTGCTTCAGGATGAGAACAGAAATCGTGCTCCGGCGGCACAGCAACAGCAGGAGGCCCCATTAGCTAAAGTGGTGCTTCAGGTTAAGAACAGTTTCAGGTTAAGAACGGACCTCCAGAACGAATTAAGTTCTTAACCCAAGGTACCACTGTACAGGGCTGGCCCTACTGTTAGGCAGAGGGAAGCAGCTGCCTGAGGTGGCAGATGCTGAGGAGGGGCAGCCCCCAGCTATTCCCCCTGAACTGCCCCACTTCCCACCATTCTGCTCTGTTGCCACTTAGCCTGCCCTGCCTCTGCCACCAATCTGTCCTGCTGTTTCAGGTGCAATTGAGTTTACTATTACTAACAACCAGTCCAGGTGGTTTCTGTACGTGGAATGGGAAGGGCATGCCATCTTTGCCTTCACTTCTGGCAGCTAAATGTTTTGGGCCTACGTTTAGAGAACAATCGCTTCAGCAGTGTCTCTAGGCCATACACGGCACTCTGCAGATCAGTTTAAGTCAGAAGTTGGGAAAGTACTGTCAAAGATCTGTCTCATCACAGCTCTCTTCTTGGATTTGCCATGGTTCCTTTATATGGAAGAAGTAATTGGCCAATAAAGAAAGTGTGTATATGAAAATAGGAAGGCGGCTTAGGAATTACTACTATGCATGAATTGTAATGTGCAAATGTATGGATTTTGCAACATTCCAATAATTTGAAAAAAATAAAAATAAACAAAAGGAGAGAAAACAGAGGCTTGCCTTGACACACTGGGTTGACTATGGTTCTAATGAAACCTATACAAAGTGTGATGATATGCATTTTTTCATTCTACCTCAAAAATAGATTTGCATCTTTCTGAAAGTTTGCATCTTTGGTGAAGTTGTGTTGAAATAATGTTAGCTTTTTTATGGTCTCAGACAGCAAGCTGCTTCTTAAGAATGCCCATGATTAAAATTTCAGGTCCACCTGTATTTTTAAATTTCATTCTTCTACTTTAAATGCGGTACCTAAGGCAGCTAATGCTATTAAAAACCCCAATACCCATTGACCATAAATACAAAAATTAAAAGCCGAATGTTCCTTTTGACTGACTATTCAGTGCGTCCAGCTGAACGAATCATGCTGTTTTAAAGCTCGTGCTTTTCAAAATAACCTTAATGGTGAGACAGATCCTGAAAGCCTTTTTGGTGAGTAATCCTTACTTTCCTGACCATCCCCATGGAAACAAATGGAAGTTTCCACATGAACAAATGTTTCATAAAGCCATCCCACCACTTACCTTTTGTTTTGTTTTGGGGTTTTGTTTTTTTGCTTGTTTCGTTCTCCTTTCTGCTTGCTCTTGTTTTTGCAACTTTATTACTGGCGTGATTCAGATGAGCTTTTAAAATGCATTGGCTTCACAATAGGGTTATCGCAATGGGAAGCCATATTGGGCTCAGACATGCTCCCTCAATTATAGCCAGCTTTTGTTTTGTTTTTCCGTAAAACAAATGTTTAGGGGCACTCTCATTTTCCTACTCCTATTGAAATACTGCCCCTCAGTGAGGCCAAATTTAGATTCACAAAATGTTTCGGGGTGTGCATACCGCTGCATTCCCCCAGAAAAAAAAGCACTGATTATTGCCCTGTTTTGAAGAAAGGCTTATGCTTCCAGTCTATCAGCTGGGGTGGGGCCTTGCTAAGCCCCCTGCAAAACACCATCTTGTGGAGTGCTCTGCAAGACCCATGGGGGCAAAAAAGGTCACATGGTATCATTGCGATGTCAGGTGACTAACCGGTGGGTGGATCCGCCCACCTGCCAAATTCACCCCACAAGGGGTGGGGGGAGATTACAATTTGGTCCACTGGCTGGATATAATTCTCCACCACTGCACTGGGTTGTCACTGGTTGTGGTCTTCTTTTTATAGCAGTTTTTCATATTGAAGCAGTTACCAGAACCTGACGGTTGCTTATGAACACATTTCTGAATACTGAAATGCGAACTGAAATATGAATTGAGATGCACATCTCCAGGTGACTTTGGCTTCTAAGACCCCTCAAAGACTGTTTGCTTTATTAGCGTGGTTTCAGAAGCCCTGGAGTTTATTTTGGCTTTCAGGCTCAAACAAACCAATTAACCCAAATCAAGCTCTCCCCAAACCACTGGGTTTGGCTTGGTTTTAGACCCAACCACAAACTGTTTTTTTCATATTCACATGAAATCACTAAGCTATTATGCCGGGCTGGATGCTGTTAACTGTTTCACAGCAAAATCATGGCCATAATTGGGGACTCAATACATGTGATCACAGGAACATAAGAGGCTGCCTTATGCTGAGAATATAAGAAGCGCCTGTTGGATCAAGGCCAATGGCCCCTCTACTCATGCATCCTGTTCTCACAGTGGCCATTCTGTGGGAATCCCACAAGCAGAACCTGAGGACTCTGCCTGCCCGCAATTTCCAGCAACTGATATTCAGAAGCATGACTGCCTTTGAGCTACGCCCCTTTTCCCGAGTCACCTGGAGTTGGACACAGACAAAACTGTGGTAACAATGCCTGGCAGGCCCTACCATTTGTTTCAAGAGGATGATAAGAAGGCAGAATGCTTCCAATGAAAGTAAGATGGCAACACCAAACATTAGCAGCTCTGTGTTCAGGTCTTCTTGCTGCTGCTGACCTTGAAAGTGAGGAAGCCAGGTTGATCTATACTCAGTGTCACCCACAAATCTTCCCACTCAGAGCGTGATGGAGGTGCACCATCCCTGCACAATTCAAATCCCCAAGCATCTATTTGCACATACCATATGCACATTGGTATCACCATTCCTTTGTATAGCAAAGAGAGGAAGAGCTGCCCCTGGTCTACAGTGGTGGCAACCCTCTCTGTAAAGAAACTCTCAGAGCATTAGCAGAGTGACAGGGTTGCTGCTTCCTGGTAACTTTTTAATTTCATTTCCCTTTTACTTTGTAAACAGCATTTCAATATTACTATATGCACAAGGTGGTTTACAAGTTGAAGAAACAATGAAATATACAGCAAAGATCACACAACTCTTTCCTATGCTGCTTTAGTAACATCTGAATCCACTTTGCATGCAGATCAGTGTGATAAGCAAGGATGCTGCTGTCCTATCTCCCACCAGGGTTGGTGCTGTCGTGTTCTGCATGATCCACTCTTACTATGCAGGTATCAGATTTCACTGCATTGCCAGTGTCATGAAGTAGCAATACCCACACTGTTCTAGTAATTTAAAAATCAGCTCTCAGATACAATAAGGGAATATTGGACTGGTCTCTGTGGAATGTGTGTCACATAAAAGGTCCAGACTACCTTGGAAGGTGCTGGACTCTCATTGGAGGTTTTTAGACAGAGGTTGGGTGGCTATCTGTCAGGCATTCTTTAGCTGTGAATCCTGCATCGCAGGAGGTTGGACTAGATCACCCTTGGGGTACCTTCCAACCCTTCAATTCTATGATCCTATGGAAACCATTGAAGCATTTTATAAATGCTTGCATGTGCAAGTAATCATAGCAGATGTTGAACCACTGAATAATAATATCACAATCCCTGTTTTGTAGATTATTTGTGATGACAAATGTGGTGACAAACTGTCAATATGGAATTTACAAATGGTGCCAAAATTTCCTCGATCCAAACAAAGCAATGAGAAATGAGACTCTGGATTCTGCTCAGAAATGAGTTGGCCAAGCCCTGATGCAATCCGTTCTGTAAGATCTTTGCGAAATCTTGGGATTCTCACCCTTTTTTCATTATTTGGGATTCTCACCCTTTTTTCATTATTCTCAAACAAGGAGGCAAGCGTTTGACTTCATTCTGTGCCCAGACGTCGATTGTCCCATAGACAATGAGTCATAAAGGGCTCATCTCTGCACAATGTCAGGCGGGTCACAACCCACTGGAAAGAGGTTTACATAAATGAATCTAAAGGAACTCACAGGAAAATGTGTAAAAAGGAAATACTCTGTCAGCCTGAGGCAAAAAGGAGGCTTCACCATGGCTAGAGGAAGCATATCAATTTACTGCCTTACTCTGGCAAACTGTACATTAAGCCTTAAGGTGATATATAATGATTACGGTCACATGCACACCATACATTTAAAGTACATGGCTTCCACCAAAGAACTCTGGGAACTGCAGTTTACCTCAACACCATTCCCAGCGCCTTCAGCAAACTACAGTTCCCAGGATTCTTTGGGGGAAGCCAAGGTGACGTTTGGACTTGTCTGTCAGTTTCTTAAACTTCAAACAGCAGTTGTTGGGAGGCCCAATCAGGATCAGGACCACAGTGCAAGGGAGAGGGTTTTAGTCCTTTAACCCCAAGCTATGGACCTAGTGAAAATACCCTCACACCAAGCTGCTATTTTTTATTTGGAGGAAAGTTGCCTTGGGTACAAATGGCATCTTTCTTCCCCAAAAGCAGCTCCAGGGTGTTTGTGACCTGGAAGCCACATTCCGTAACCAATAAGCCTTTGCCCGGCAGCACTGTGGCTCATAGATTGCAGCAAAATACCGGGCAAGGTTTCGCCCAGTGTTTTCTCTGTGTGATGGGACAGCTCTCATGGGACAGCTTTTTCCCATGAGCCCTTGCTGAAGAGGGGAGGGGAAAGCCTAGATAAGGCTGCTTCCCCTGGATCTCACAGCCATTTTGCTTTGATTGCTTCCTGATCCTGCCACAGCTGTTATTTAAACGGTTAAAAAAATAAAGACACAAGGGCAAATTCTGTGTTCAATATGTAATTTGTCTCTGAGGATTTACAAAATTAGAATTGAGGAAGCCCCCAGAAATGAGAGTGAGTTACACAGCATCTGACGGTCCCACATTTTGATGGGGCACAATACTGAATTTGGACTTGACACCAATATTCTGAAGTTATGTTCCATGTTTATGTTAATCTATTTTTATTTTTAGTGCTATGATGCTTTTTCACCTAGTTTTAAAAATACAGGGGAAATGAAGTGAAATATTTTTTGCAACGGTAATTGATCACAGGTTTGTTTAATTTACTTGGGAAAGGCTGGAAACAACAGACTCTGTTGGGGAATATGTGGTCTCCAAGTCGCAATTGTTTCCAGCCTTTTGGAAAGAAATAATTTTTAAAAAACCACTTACAGTAATCAACTACATTGAAGTGCTGTTGCAAGAATATTTTCAAATGCAGCCGGAAAAGTGATTTAGCGCAATTTGTAAAGTTTTGATAAAAAATGTAAAAGCTGCTCAGAAGGGCATCTTATATGCATTGCCCTTCCCCTGTCCACATGGTTACGCCAAACCACCTAATGGTTTGAATGGAGTGGAATGTACACAGACATGTGGAAAGTCAGTTTCAATTTCACATGTAGCTTGCAAGAGAAGAGCAATGCCTAGTAAAAGTCACTGCTAGGAATGGAAAGACCTGTCCATTTCAGTTCTTTCCATTTCTGGCTTTTCCACTCTTCTTCACATTTTTGCAGTGATTTGTGGTTTTTTATTATAAAAAAATCTTCCTGAAAATTCACCAGCATTTTAATGTGAATTTCTCCTGACGAACACATTTCTATATGCATTTTTGTATATTAAATCTGCATATCTCCGCAAGTACTTTTCCCTGATATAATGCAATTTTTGTACGTCCTTTCCACGAATATCTTATTTTTGTGCACGCTTTCCTCTAACATATATGCATTTTTGCAAACATTGTTTGGGGTGAGAACCGCATCACGAAATGAACCAGGGCCAGACCTGAAGCCAGGTTGAAATGGGTCCAGCTACTCCTATACATTCAACAGCTGCTCACATGAAGGAGTTTCAGCAGGTTCAGGCTTTCCTCGCAAGCTGTACAAGCTCCTTTATTCAACAAGATGGTTAAAGACACTGGTTCCTCTTATCCTCTCTGCATGAATACAAACACAGTCACCATAAGCATGGGTAGATGGTACCTGCTCTAGCATTGGGGAGGGAAATGGCTTAGTCTGCAAAGACACCCCTCTTTTTATGGTATGGGCAGTAAAGGGGAAATCCTTGGCTAGTATTAGTCATTAAAAAACCCCAAACAGTTTTGTATTCCCTACTTGCCCATGTGCTAGGAAGTTTCAGTGGCTGCTTTTTACTGGCCCCTTCTGCTGTTTTTTCTAGTATGTGTTGAGCCCACAGGGAAGGAGGCAAGCACCCAGACAGATTGAGAGCTTCTAAAGCTTTATCACTTCTTCCAAACATTGACTCCCACCCGCAATGCTGCTTCTTGCCAGGCATATGCAAAGCTTTCTTCTTCCCTTGGCTACATTGGAAACTGGCAAAAGGTTTCCCTCCGGCTGCCACCCAAGCAGGGATGATGTGTTCAGTTGCTGCAACCCAGCAAAAAAACCACCAATGCTAATTTAAGCAAGCATCTTCTTGCCAATTGCGGAAGCATCATTTGCTATTAAGCCGAACCGACGCCTAGAGAAAAGGTCACATCTCCTATCCAAAAAGGATACTTGCAATGATATTTGATGGCTGTATTTTGTTATTACGACACTATGTGTATTCCCCCCACTATAGAATTATATCTACATCAGCATAAGGTATTGCTTAATATTCTAATATTTTCATGCAGCTTAGATTTTCTTGTTAAAAGTGTTACCTCAATTCTTCTAAGAATGAACATTCTCACATCCAAGTGGCACAGACAGGATGAACAGCCAGATTGGTTTTCCTCACACTGGAACTTTTAAAGGGGCAAAGGCCTGTATTGTGGTGTGGTGTAGTGTGGTGTAGTGGTTAAGAGCGGTAGTCTCGTAATCTGGGGAACCGGGTTTGCGTCTCCACTCCTCCACATGTAGCTGCTGGGTGACCTTGGGCTAGTCACACTTCTTGAAATCTCTCAGCCTCACTCACCTCACAGAGTGTTTGTTGTGGAGGAGGAAGGGAAAGGAGAATGTTAGCCGCTTTGAGACTCCTGAAGGGGAGTGAAAGGCGGGATATCAAATCCAAACTCTTCTTATTCTAATTTTGTTGTTACTGGGTGTGTCCCGCATTGGTCAGTATGGTGTAGTGGTTATAGCAGGAGACCAGGGTTCAAATCCCTACTCTGCCATAAAGCTCACTGGGCAACCAACCCTGGGCCAGTCACGGTCTCTTAGGCTAACCTACTTCATAGACATTTTGTGAGGATAAAATGGGGGAGGGGAAGAAATGTATATGGCATCTTAAGCTCCTTGGAAGGACAGATCAGGTGAGGATGATATTGTTGCTGATTCCTGCCTATTTGACTGTGTGCTCTGGTCATTACAGCACTTCCTAGTGACAACTCCCAGCGTGGAGCAGCAAAGCGGAAGCAAAGGCGGACCAAAAAAAAAAGGCCCGAGGAACATATATAGGGAGGAAGGCATGTATGGCACAGGCTTGGCACTTTCTGTTTATTCCTAGAAGTTGTTATCTGCTCCTTCAGAAGAGGAGTTAGAGCTCAGATAGGAGGACTTGGAGCAGCTCTTGTCTTTGGGAAGAAGGCCAAGGCCCGGAATGTATCAGGGCCGCAGCGGTTTTTGGCGTTCCAACCTGTCATCGACTGCTTTTGCCTATGGAAGATATCAGCATTCCATGGGAAGCACATCAACACCCTCGCTTGTGCCAGATAAGGTCCTCTGACATTTTCTGCCTGATAGAGCCACAACTACTATGGCTGAAAAGTTCAAAAGGGTTGGTTGTTTTTTTTAAAGGGCTCAATCCTCTTACCGTCCTTAGTGATAACATGCAGACCAGCCTGTTTTTCTCAGTCGAAATGATCAACTGCCCCTTGTGGTAAATCACAACTTTATTTATTACTTACTTGCATTCACAAACTGCCCCCAGGATCCCAGAACACATATGATAAAATGACAGGAGTTAAAGCATAATGAAAATCACATCGAAGCAATAAAAAGAATTTAGCATCCATGTCAAAGATGGCCATATCCACTCACAGACCTCCTCGCAGTGCCTGTGTGCCAACAGCTATGTCCCGAGTTGTTGCCTGAAAACCATCCGTGAGAGGAACAGGCTTCTTTTCAGAGGGAGGGAGTTCCACAAACAAGGGACCATTATAAAGGTGTAAAATGTGAGATTGCTGGGACAGTAACTATTTATGGCCTTGTTGCATGGGTGGGATTACCCCCTAGTAGTGTGTATCCCCCCCCCCATTTTAATATATGTATGTGTCTTCTTTTGTTTTTGCTTAAAATGTTGTAAGTCGCTTTGATTTGCTTTAGCGAAGAAGTGACTTGTAGATTTAATAAATAATAACAATATTAATTCATATTCCTGTATTCTTGTGATCACATTTCCTAAGTTAAAATATTATGAATCCAGACCTTTGAGGTTTCAAATACAGTCGTACCTTGGTTGACGAATGACTTGTGAATCGAAAATTTCAGCTCCCAAACGCTGCAAATAAGGAAGTGAGTATTCTGGTTTGTGAGCGTTCTTTGGAATCCGAACATCCGGCGCGGCTTCTGTGGCTTCTGATTGGCTGAAGGAGCTTCCTGCAGCCAATCAGAAGCTGCGCCTTGGTTTCCGAATGTTTTGGAAGTCAAAGAGACTTCCGGAAGGGCTTCCGTTCGGTTTCCAAGGTACAACTGAAGTTATTAACAAATACAGTGGTACCTCGGGCTACATACACCTCAGGTTACAGACTCCGCTAACCCAGAAATAGTACCTCGGGTTAAGAACTTTGCTTCAGGATAAGAACAGAATTCGTGCTCCGGCGGCGCAGCAGCAACAGGAGGCCCCATTAGCTAAAGTGGTGCTTCAGGTTAAGAACAGTTTCAGGTTAAGAACGGACCTCCGGAACGAATTAAGTACTTAACCCGAGGTACCACTGTATGACGTTCTTCATATGTGCACACCCTCCTATGGAAATGGATGGGAGATTTATAGAAGGAATGTTTGGGAGATTCCACCTGATTGGACTGTGGATTTTTGAGTCATATTGTAAACAAATGTGTTATGGCCAAATCTATTTAGCGATAAAGTACACTGGAGCAGCACTCTAAGCAACATTGGTGTGTGTGTGTGTGTGTGTGTGTGTGTGTGTGTGTGTGTGTGTGTTTAATAAGATTTATTTCAGTCAAACCACAGCCACAAACTTGACAGATGCAAGATGAGATTCTGGACCAGCAGAACTTAGAAACGAGTGTGTTTAGGACCAGGTTCACAGGCGCAACGGGATATGACTCATGTTGAATAAGGCATAGAAACAAAACAAAGCACAGATGATTAATAGTGCTGAGAGGCATGTGGGATATTATTGGTAAGAAGAAGGAAACAAATGGTTACTGGAAGAACTTGGAACAATTGTGCCCTGTTTGGGGTTCAGCAACAGGATCCAATGGAGTTTCCTCACCCTGTTACACGAGGGAGAGGCAAACATCTGACAGCACACAGGGCTTGTTCAGCGTGGCAGTTGGCTGCTGCTCCTGTAGACCACACAGGCTATGGCAGAGAATAGACAACCCAGTTAGCAAGACAGGGGAGCAGAATGGGTCCAAAGCCAGATAGCGGGTGTCTGGTAACAACACAGATGTTGTAAAAACAAGGCGGAGCTTAAGGCTTAGTTCCCATGTGGAAGCAGCTCCCCTAGGGCTTCTTTCAGAGAAGTACTAATAGGGGAGCCACGTGGGAAGGCAGGAATCAGACAGGATGAAACATGTAAGCATAAGGAACCAGGTCAGGTGGTGTGGCTGTAGTGTTTGCGCTGTCTTCCATGGGAACCCAAAGCTCTCTGGTGGCTTCCCCTTCCAGACATTGATTAAGTAGCATAAGAAGAAGTTGCACTTAAGCAGCTTCCCACATTGCTCCTGGAAAGCATGAATCAGGCCTTAGTCAATCCTCCATTTGTTGAAGCGCTATGTCTATGTGTACTCCTTAGTGAGGCCTGGCCACTACCTCTTCTCCTAGCGGTCAGAATCGCCCACATGCTGTAGAGTCAGGGTGCACACTTAGTTTGGACAAGTCATAGGAGGATGGAGAGCAGGGTTGCACATGCTTGCCCCATGATATGCATTCACCAGCCTGCCCCTGCACTCTGGGTCCCCACATCCAGCAACTTGCCCCACTGCAAAGATGGCCTATGTCCATAGTTAGTGTTGTGGGGAGAGCCAATGTGGGATGGTGAGAGAGTGTGCCTGACCCCTCGGTTGCTTATCTTCACATGTTTGTGAACTCCTGACTAAGACTTATCAATCTGCTAGTTGGGTTTGTCATCTCCTAGCTATTATGGCTGGCAACAACCATTGTGAAAATGTTTTGATGAATGGAGGGGACAGCAAATAAATATCTGGAACTTTGCTCTCTCGGCTCACAATAATACATTCATCTTTCAGGAAAGCAAAAGCACTTTCATGCAAACATTGTCATGCATGAAGCGTCTCCTTTTTCACCCATCATTTTGTGTGTTTAAGTTGTTGCCATTGACCGACTCATCCCCACATGGAGATTCCCAGGCAGACACATACTCGCAGTCTGTCACATCAGGGCTTCTAAAGGTTAGATTCACTTTCAGTATAACCAGGCAGCCCAGGAAATCCATGCTGCCAAATAGCCGTCAATGATCTACCAGAGGATATCTTATCTCCTCTGGGCAAAACACATTGGTGCTGTGAATCATAGATAGCTCTAACTGCTATCTGCTATAAATCTGTCCCAACTGTTTCCATGCTGCATTTATGGTGATGGCACAAGATAACCAAGCTGTTTTCAAGAAAACAATTATGCAAAGTCGGAAGATGTAGGCCTGAGGCAGCCGAGCTCTAGAACCTTCTTGGAAGAGGGTCTAAGGACATCACAAACTTTATGGTTAAGTTCCATAGTTTTCTTTTTCTCTTCTCAAAGCTGTGCCACCTGGGAAATGAAACCAAGGATTCTGTAGGTTACATTTTTATTATTACAATTTTATATCTTTCCTTTAAGGAGCTCAGTGTGGTATACATGGTTCTTCCCCTCTCCATCCCATTTTAACTTCACAACAACCCTGAGAAGTAAGTTAGGCTGAGAGGCGGTGACTGGCCAGAGGTCACTCAGTAAGTTTTATGGTTGAGTGGAGATTCGAACCCCATTCTCCCAGGTTATAGTCCAACACTGTAACCACTATACCACACTGGCTTTCATAATGGCAGAGGGCATTGTATTCCAGGGCTACATGATCCCAAAACACTGGCAATGCTTCTGGAATAGCTGCTCCAGCATAGAAAGCAGCAAAGAGACTCCACCTATTCAGTTTAGATGAGTAATATCAGACTTATACAACCCAACCCTGGAGGCTAATTATTGAACAACTGCACAGAGATGGGTGGGTGGATGAATACCTTTGGACTGCACAACCAACCAATGATCCAGCAGTAAATCCTCACAATTTTACTGTGGCACAAACATTTGTTGACCACAGCCCATTTCCACTGATGTTCAGGAGTGGGCTCCTAGCGGTGGTGTCACTGCTGTGTAGTGGGGTGCTGTGGGGGCAGGGCACGGCAGTGGCAAGTCAGGGTGGGTCAGGCAACCAGTAGCACTGGATTGGCCATGTTGGTATGCTCAAACAACCCCAACCTCACTGTTGCCCTGTCAATGCATTATCCTGGCATATGGCCGCTACAGGCCAGGTCTGTAGCCCTGCCTCTCCTCACTGGCTATTCCTACAGCTCAGGAGGCAGAAACTGATAGAGACATATATGTGTGGTTTGGGAGAAATGGGTGTCAAGAGGCCACAAAATGCAGGGTCAGGTAGGGGGAGTGCTCCACATTTCTCACCGGAACATGACTGACACTGCCTCCTTTTAAAGTTCTGTTTAGTTGACCTATTTTTGGTGTTGGTTTTGAAGCTGGGATCTTATGTAACAACACTGAAACTTCCCCAGCTTTTGCTTCAGCAAAAGACTAGAGAAAACACCATCTCACTTGATACCATGCATACAATCTGTGCTTTTTTCTGGTGGTACAGTATGCAGTACCTGCACTCCCCCTTCCCGCCCCGAGAGGCTAAACTGCATGGGGAGCCGGGGCCTGAGCAAAGCCCTGCCAGGGCCTGGCCGCTGCTGCCACCCCTCAAGGCTGGCTGGACCACACGAGTCCCGCTCCCAGTGGCGTAGCATGGGTTGTCAGCACCCGGGGCAAGGCAAGTAATTTGCACCCCCTAACCCGTGGATTTGCGCTCCCTAACCCGTGGATTTGCGCCCCCTAACCCTAACCCCCAGATGTTGCGCCCGGTGCGGGCGGCCCCCCCTGCACCCCCCACGCTACGCCACTGCCCGCTCCCCAAGGAGTATGAGAGTGGGCAGTGCAGAATGTGACCTGCACTCTGCTGCTGGCCATGTGCACCCTGGTCTTCTCGCTAGGCACCACCACCTTTTTTCTAGAAAAAAAGGCACTGCATGCAATCATATTGTTGGTACAGTATAAAATGTAGGTAGATGCAGACTGCCATCTACCAAGTGGTGAATTACCACAGCATGATGTAATTTATTGGTTACGTGCATTAGTAGCACCCCACTAAATAGTGAGGAGTGGTTCCCTGCCCCATTACCCACCCCATCCCCCGCTTTCCAGAACTCCTGTCCGGGCCTAGATCTCTTCACTCCATTAGCCTTTATCAGAAATCCTCAAATCCTCATGCATTTTGGATAACACCGTGTTGTGAACATGAATTAAACACCGCGAGTGAACAATAAACAGGAGTGTGAACAGAGTCTTGGGTGCTCTGGTTTCCTCCTGCTGCCACCTTTGCCTGCTCAGTGTGTCACAAGCCACCTGGACAATCACCTTTGTTAAGGTTGTTTTCCCCCTTAATTGCACACCTGACATTGGACTTATCTGCCTGCTGTGTACATTAAAAAAATAAATAATCTGAAATAGCCAGACTCTTGCAGTTAGGCACCTCACCCACTTCTTTCACTGCCTAGAGTATCTTATTTTAATGAATCACTTGATGGTTCCAACCTTACAGCAGTAAAAAGCAATATAATGACTAATTCCTTAAGTTCTGTTTACTGTCATGGTTTAACAATCATAGACAAGTTGGAAACAGAGCACTGTGCCAATGACTGCCATGTGCAGGAACAAACATGATGGAAAACCTGGTGTGTTTACTCAGGCTTTTCAAGGCCAAGTACTTTAATCATGAATGGGCCGAGTCCCTTCTATGCCCTATGTAAGCCAGTTAGATTTGAGGGACAAAGTCATGGCTTCTAGGAAATATTGCTCCCTTCCCCATGAAGTTGTCTTGCTGTAACCTGTGCAGAACCAAATGCCCTTTTCAGTGGAAGTGGCCCCCTTTGATGGGCATGAGGGTTTAGAGGGGGGGACCTCAGGCCAGGGACAATTGCAGCCCACCCGGCCTAGTTATCTGGCCTTCTTCCCAGGCCACAATCCAGCTCTGCACCCTCCTCAAACACTTTTGCCTGGCTGAGCTGTGTCTCTTGCTTGCCTTAATAGAAGATGGAGAGGTGTGTGGAGGGGGAAATCCTGCCTTCTGTGTGGCTGGAATGTAGCCTACTGAGTCATACCTGTTGTGTCAATTTCCCCTCCCCTTCCTGCTCACCACTAGCCCATGGTCCCCAGAAAATTGTCCAGGAGGGAATGTAGCCCTTGGTCCAAAAAATGGTTCCCAGAATGAATGCCTGGCTTAGAGGCCCCAAAATGAATGTCAGTTGTCTGGGCCTCAGCACCCTGGCAGAGCCCGCTTCCAAAGCCAGAAAAGGCAGCCATTTTGATTTCCTGCAGTGGTCCTGAGTACACAATGCACTGTTTCTGCACCACACTGAGTTCCCTGTGCTTCACCTCTTGGTAAGCGGCAGCAATGTACGGTGTCAGGGAGCTGAGAGAACAATACAGTCCCCACCATACTGACCTGACCAGCTACTACTGGGTTGTGGCATGTTCCTCCTTATCAACCAAGTCTCCTGGGCAGACCACTGTAGAGGTCCAAGAGTACGAAGCTTCTTCATGCAGCACATAGTTAATCTATGAAACTCTCTCCCACAGGCGGCAGTGATGGCCCCCAACCTAGACATCTTTAAAAGAGGACTAGCCAAATTCATGGAGGAGAGCCACTGATGGCTACTAGTATGATGGTTACGCTCTGCCTCCACAGCTGGAGGCAGTGATGCTTCTGAATACCAGTTGCTGGAAGCCACAGCAGGGGAGAGGGCTCTTGTGCTCAAATCCTGCTTGCTGGTTTCCCACAGGATGCTGGACTAGATGGGCCATTGGCCTGATCTAGCGGCCTCTTCTTATGTTATGATCCTGAAATAGCAGACATGAGGCCAGGTAGTGTGGCCTACCTTCTACCGTTCGCTGCCTAGTTTCAGTCTTGCATCATGCAACCATTTCAGCAGAGCAGGTCCCATCACATGCTGCATCTAATGCAGCTTCTGGGCAGCAAAGCAGCGGCTATTTGCATTGCGCTGGTGCACGGAGACGCATGTGCTCTCTCACCCTGCTCAAGTGGCTTTTTATCAGACAATGGCCTCGGGCTGTTCATCTCCCTTGGCTTTCTTTTAATGAACCGCATTACAGATTTCCAATTATTACTTTTCCTGGCCAGACCATTGCCTCTCTCCGCCAAGCACTGCAGCTTTGTGTAATTTCTTTCTGCCTTTCCCCCCCTCCTTTTCATCGTGCTGACCTTTATCATATTAGGTTGAGTGTTGGGAAAGTCACTTGAACAAACAGCGCATAGGAGAAAGAGGCAAAGGGCTGGTGGACGGGAGCCAAGCGCATTGTGCCACCATGGCCCTCCTGATAAGAAAGGACATAATCCAGGCATAAAGTTGCCACCTGGCCAGTCTCAAGCTGGCACGCTCGTCTTCAGTGTTGCTTTAAAATTATATAATGTGTTCCAGTCAGCTGTACCAATGTAGCAGAGCTCTGGTGCTTGCTACCATGTAAAATGGGCATGTATTTCAAGGGATTTACATATGTAAACGAGCAGCAGCTGGCCTTCTGGTCCATTCCTTTCTGAAAAGCCAAGGCCAGCTACAATTTTTTTTACATTTCAAATGTTAGCCAAAATATTTACTACTACTTCCTCATTCTGATAGCCAGATCAGACTGAGTAGTGGCTTCGGATGTTGTAGCTGTCGGGGATGGAGTTTAAGATATTGTGACCAGATTAATGTTCAAAAACATGCTAAAAACATTTCTGCTTAGGCAAGCCCATCCAGGCATGTGGAATGTTGACATGTGTTTTAATCTGATTTTTAGCTTATTGTTGATTTTCAGTAATTTTTGAATGTTTTTGAATGGGGGGGGGCAACTCCCATCTCTTGCGGGGGCGCAATTAGTGCCAGCACCGTCCGTTAAGAGTTTGGGTGTAATCTTCGACACCTCCCTTTCCATGGAGGCGCAGATTGCAGCTATAACAAAGGCGGCATTTTTTCATCTTCGCCAAGCTAAGCAGTTGGCTCCTTACCTCTCTCGCCCTGACCTAGCCACTGTGATCCATGCGGCGGTCACCTCCAGACTGGATTATTGTAACTCGCTCTACGTGGGGCTGCCCTTGAGACTGACCCAGAAACTCCAGCGGGTGCAGAATGCTGCAGCGAGACTCCTTACGGGGTCTTCGCTGCGAGATCACATTCATCCGGTGCTATATCAACTGCACTGGCTCCCGATGGAGTACAGGATCAGGTTTAAGGTGCTGGTTTTAACCTTTAAAGCCCTATACAGCCTAGGACCCTCGTACCTACGGGACCGCCTCTCCTGGTATGTCCCACAGAGAAACTTACGGTCTTCAAATAAAAGCATCTTGAAGGTCCCAGGCCACAGAGAGGTTAGGCTGGCCTCAACTAGAGCCAGGGCTTTTTCGGCTGTGGCTCCGATCTGGTGGAACACTCTGTCACAAGAGACTAGGGCCCTGTGGGACTTGACATCTTTCCGCAGGGTCTGCAAGACAGAGCTGTTCCGCCAGGCCTTTGACCAGGGCACAGCCTGACTCCCTCCCTCGGCAATCTTTGCGGAGCCCTGGCCCAATGGTTGCCAGTGGCTTGATTTGAATTAATTTTATAATGAATGATTTTAGAGTGTTGTTTGTGTTGTACTTTTGTACTGTTTTATTGTTGTTAGCCGTCCTGAGCCCGGCTTCAGCTGGGGAGGGCGGGATATAAATAAAATTTATTATTATTATTATTATTATTATTATTATTATTATTATTAAATAGCTGTTTTGAACTGATAATATTAGTGTTTTATTCTTTTTGTAAAACCACCTTTTTACAATCAAGTGGTATATAACTTGCTGAATTTTTTTTTTTTTAAAGGCTGTCCACACACCATACATTTAAACCACGCACAGACCCCACCCATGAATCCTTGGAGAGCTACAATTCCTAGCACATTTAACAAACTACAGTTCCCAAGATTCTTTTGTGGGAGAATGCACTTTAAATGTAGAGATATGAAGGCCTGGGGGAGAATGAAGAAATGGGAAACCCTTTGCCCCTCCTCCCCATTTTTATGGGACCTCCCCATATTTTCCCCAGGTCTTCACATCTTAAATGTACAGTTTGTATGCCGACTAGGCCTCAACTGGAAGTAAGTGCCGTTTAACAATGATCCAGCTCTGATCCTAGGTTAAACAGAAAGTGTTAGGTCTCTTCACTACATTTTCTCCAACTGCTGGATTTCTTCTCATTTCTGTTCCAGTTGAAGACTTACGGAACAAATGTAGGGTAACTTGAAGAAGTAAATCACTGGTTAAACCACACCGCCTAGCCTCCTTTTGAGTTATGTAATGGAAAAGGCAAGGTCTGTAAAGAACTTTGTAACCCTAGACTTTGTAACCCTGTTCAATGAACGGCAGTCAAGCAGATAACCTTGCCCTCTTATCACACTGTAAGTTAGTTCCTTCCTGCCCTGGGCTGGTAACAACACTGTTGGTTTATGCGATGGGCATGTGTGTTGGCACGTTTCTTGTGTGAGCACAAACAGGCCGGCTGTGTGGGTCGACAAGAGGGTGACTTTTAAACCAGTGACTTGGCAGCACTATGTGCTGCAATGCAACTTAGCAGGCCCTAGCAAGCAGTAGCTAGCATCAGAGCCTAATCATTGTTAAGCAGGGCAGTAGGCTAAGAATTGTGATGGATGATGAGTGCGCTGAAATTTTAAGTACAGTGGTACCTCAGGTTAAGTACTTCCAGAGGTCTGTTCTTAACCTGAAACTGTTCTTAAACTGAAGCACCACTTTAGCTAATGGGGCCTCCCGCTGCCGCTGCGCCGCTGGAGCACGATTTCTGTTCTCATCCTGAAGCAAAGTTCTTAACCTGAAGCACTATTTCTGGGTTAGCGGAGTCTGTAACCTGAAGCGTATGTAACCCGAGGTACCACTGTATATCTCTGGAGCACAATTCTCTGGGCTTATAAATGTGCCTACTTTTTTCTGCCAAGCCATAGTCTATTTCTACTAATAACCACCACTACTACTACTACAGGGACACGGGTGGCGCTGTGGGTTAAACCACAGAGCCTAGGACTTGCCGATCAGGTCGGCGGTTCGAATCCCCGTGACGGGGTGAGCTCCCGTTGCTCGGTCCCTGCTCCTGCCAACCTAGCAGTTCGAACGCACGTCATGTGCAAGTAGATAAATAGGTACCACTCCGGCGGGAAGGTAAACGGCGTTTCCGTGTGCTGCTCTGGTTTGCCAGAAGCGGCTTAGTCATGCTGGCCACATGACCTGGAAGCTATCTGTGGACAAACGCCGGCTCCCTCGGCCTATAGAGCGAGATGAGCGCGCAACCCCAGAGTCGGTCACGACTGGACCTAATGGTCAGGGTTCCCTTACTACTACTACAAGTGGGATCAGCAACAATATGTTGAAGTTTGGTTGTTGATATGTTTGATTAGATAGATCACATTGGGCAGGTCTGTGGTGGGTGAACCATCTCACAGCATAGATACAGAATGAACTGGGCGTCTGCATGAGATTCTGCTATGCCTTGCCTCTGTAAACTCCAGTGCAAGGCGAAAGAATGTCCGTATCTACAGGGGAGGAAATGCTGGTATCTCCAGTGCTTATCCAGGGATGTGACTAGGTCAGAGACAAGGGGGGAGCTGAATCACTCTCTCTTTTGGAGACCTTCCCTTCCCCACTGAGTCAATTTTGTTCCCACTTGAAGTTATTCCATGGAGCATGTTTAAGGGCAAAGTCACTTTAGAAATGAAATAGGTTACTTTGGGTACTGACCAGTCATCAAGTGGAACACAAAACTTCCTTGCTGCTTGATCCAAAACCTCAAGAAGAGGATGGAAAGTGTCACTAAGATCTGTCGAATGGATCTATGCCACCCAAGGAAATTTGGAACAGCCTTTTCCTTCTAGGAGTTTTGATTTTCAAGAATATGGGAAGTCCAGAGACCTACACATCTGAGTCATCCGTATGTGACACCCATGCCCTGCTCATCTGCTGCCTTTTCCACTTATGAGCAAGTACATTGCGGCTGTTGAATGAGATGAGCCTATGACCTGCTCCAACAGGGCTGTTCTTATTTGCTGGGGAAGCAATTGCCCCTATTTACGTTAAAATCATAAGCTGCAATTTCCTCCAAGAAGTGGACTTTATCCTTGGCCAATCAGGTTACACCTCACCCACTTCCCAATCATCAGTTTTTGTTTCCTTAGATGTGTACTTTGAACATGTAACTTCTCTCCCTCTCCCCTACCTCTCTCCTTCTCCCTGTCCCTCAAGAGTGGCACTCAGGGTGCTGGGCTGGATGGATCAGAACACTTCTTATGTTCTTATATGTAAAACATGCTTGTAGGATGTTCTAAGCTCTTCAGACCCATCATCTCCAGTTCATTGAACTCATGTATCAGGGCTGGGAAATACCATTTCTTGAGGCCATGGAGAGCCAATATGAGTCACAGCAGAGTAGACTGTATTGTGCTAGCTGAATCAGGATATAATGTGGAAGGCTCTCATAGGAATCTCCCATGGTTGTCGATGGGGAATTTCCTCCCAGGATAAATAACAGCCTCAAAGGAGGGATTTCCCTCAAATTGCTGTGATCTTGATAACTGCCAATCCCCACAGCTGATGCTATTTGGACTTCTAGAAACCAGAACATTAAACACAAGAGGCATTAACATCCCATGTAGTTCAGTCTAAAGTTGTTTCGATGTCAAGCTCTAAATGCAGTCAGGTTCAGGAGGACTATGAAGCATATACATAAGCTGTCACCACAGTGGTACAAGTCACAGGAGACCAGGAGTGCTTAAGGAACCTAGATGGGTGGTGCTCTGTATAGTTTCTGGGAAGGATCAGAATGCACTGTATCTAGTCATTTTGATCTGTGTGTCTGAGCCATAGGGGACCACCACCAAAGAAGAGAAGAAGAAGAAGAGCTTGGATTTGATATCCCGCTTTATCACTACCCTAAGGAGTCTCAAAGCAGCTAACATTCTCCTTTCCCCTCCTCCTCCACAACAAACACTCTGTGAGGTGAGTGGGGCTGAGAGACTTCAAAGAAGTGTGACTAGCCCAAGGTCACCCAGCAGCTGCATGTGGAGGAGCAGAGACACGAACCCGGTTCCCCAGATTAGGAGTCTATCGCTCTTAACCACTATACCACACTGGCTCTCTTCAAAGACTTCCCCAAAGATCTTAGAGATCAGGCAGGGATAGAAGAGATCCTTAAGATTAGAATTTCTGAACAGAGCCACACAATCACAAGCCTGGCTGGCTCAGTTGGTTAGAGTGTGATGCTGATAACAGCAAGGTTGCAGGTTCGATCCCTGTATCGCATAGCTGCATATTCCTGCATGCAGGGGTTGGACTAGCTGATCGTCGGGGTCCCTTCCAACTCTAAAATTCTATGATTCTATGTACAAATTATGCATTCAGAAGTTCTTGTGAAATATATGGAGTGGGGCCAGTGGATACAATCCTAACCTCCACTGCCACATGCTCACTGTACACAATGTCATGCACACAGGGCTCATGACTCTTGGATATTATAATTAAAATATTTTCATCTTATATATAAATGCCTGATGGGAGAGCCAACCCTTTGTGTCTGGAAAGAGGTGTGAGGGCTCTGACAGGGTCCTGGAGTCCTCCTCCCTCCTCCCCAGAGCCTGGCAAATGCTTACTGGGCTTTGGGAAGAAAGGAGGTGGGCTCTAGGACCCTGCCAGAGCCTCACACCTCCTTTCCAATACTTAAGTTGGTGCCGTGAGGGCTGTGGGGAGGACGTCAAATGGCCTTGCACAGGACGGCACCATCTTTTCCTTCACTCCAAGAAGCAGACGTTCTTCAGCTGGCCCTGTTAGCTGTCAGTCTTTTTCTATCACTGCCTACTAGCCACAACTGCTGTGCTTTGCATCCACTATCAGAGGCAGATGCCTCTGAATACCAGATGCTGGGAGTCACAGCTGGGCTGTCACACTCATGTCTAGCTTTCAGGCTTCCCACAGGCATCTAGTTGGCCGCTGCAAGAACAGGGCCATTGGCCTGATCTAGCAAAACTTAAATTTGCTTCTTCAAGAAAGAGCCCACTAAACATGGCTCCACAGATCCCCCAGAGCACATATCAACGTGTTTAGAATAAAAACAGAATAAATCAATATTGAATTAAAACGCATTCCCAGATTTCTATCAAACGAAACCATTATACAAAGCAGCAAGCTTAGCGTAGCACATTAGAACTTGGCTCTTAAGGCCACCTCAAGCCCCACCCCGCTCACCTTAAGGCCTGCTGAAACAAGAAAAAAAAATCTAACTTTCTGAAGGTAAAAGCAGAACAGGCTTGACAGGCATCTCTGTTCCTTGATAACATCAATCTAATTGATGCCATTACCTGATGAAACATGTCAATAACAAGGGGGTTAATGTCTGCCCAACTCTAAAACACTCAATACCATACCCTGGTACAACCTACAAGACAGTGGCATAAAAATACAGACAAAATGGAGCACTTATGTATTCTGCAATTCCATTGGGGACTCACACCACATGCTCAAAACCCTTTTGGTTAAAATTAACAGAAGTAAAAGTGCTTAGCTCCGGTTGGATCAAAGTCAGTACCGTGGCAGCTTCAAACATTAACATTAAAAAAAAAATCAGGGACCTGTTACAGAATATTAACAAGGAAGCAAGAACCAGTCTTCCTTAAAAGCTCAGCACAGCAGTGTAAGAAACTTCCAAAGCTGCCATATATTGTTGAGCCACAACTCTGCCTTAGGACCTGATTTCAGTGCCTTGGCACAGTCCTAACCCACGTGAAATAAAATGCCACTGGCCATGCACAGATAATTTCCTTTCCACGTATGTTAACAACAGCTGATGAGCATGCTCAAAAAATATCACAAACCTAATATTTGGTGTTTACTAGAAACTATCTCACTGGTGTGTAGGAAGATATTGAGCTGGTTCATCATATCAGCTGATTAACACAGCACCAACTGATGGTGATTTATATTGTTTGTTTGTTTGTTTGTTCATTTTTAAAGTAGATCCACTTTTGCCCTCAACCAAAAGAATTCCTCAAAGTGGCTTATAAACAGACATGTGTTGATTTGTTGTGTGTGTGTGCGTGATCTACTTTGGACATATTTATATGGAAAAGCGATATACAAGCTGAATTAATAAATACATGGAGACATTTTTTTTAAAAAAATAATCCAACCATTAAAGCACAACTAATGAAACTAAAAGCAGCAGCAGTAAAAACACAAAGTTTAAAAGGAGCACTCACATTCAATGCGTTAGGCAGCAAAAGAATCAAAAGCTTGTTTTAAAATGATTTTTTTATTTATTGTGAGTGTAATATAAGAAGGAAGGTGGCCTAGGGTTGTCTCCAATGCTAGTCCTGCTGAAGTAAACAGACATGACTAACATAGGCTCATTAATTTCTATGAACCTGCTGTGAGCAGAAATAACTTGGCTACATCCCCTAACCCTTTGGAGCAGGGAGTTCTCCCTGCAGGGGGCCACCACAGAGGAAGCCCTCTCTTAAGTTGTCATGGTGACATATGCAAGACTGGCACAGCCGTTGCTCTTAAAGGGGAGGCTGGTCCACATAAGATGGCCCTTCAAATAGTTTATTGATAATAGCCCAGCACCTTGACTTGCACCCCAGCTCATTGCCCCAATCAAGATTTTAGTAGCAACATTCAGCCCCAGTTGAAGTTTTGAGCATTTTTCCAGGGCAGCTCCACATAGAGTGCATTTCAGTAGTTGGTCTGAAATGTAACTAATGCACGTCGCACCATGGCCAACTATGAATGAGGAAAAATACCTTTTTGAAAACCACTTTGATGGGTGTGGGGTTTTTTTACAGTCAAGAAGTGTATAAATGTTATGAAACAAACAGACAGACAAACAAATTGCAGCACAGGCAGAAATTTTCAGATCATCTCCATGTCCACACAAATTGGTCTTAAAAGCAGCTCCACATGTTTACTGTTTGTGTGATGCACTCTCCTGCCAGGGAGCAAGAGATGGCACGTTGAAAGTGGAATTCCACGACCTTCTTACAAACCACTTCCGATTACCGCAAAGAGGAGTCCCGCTTTTGTGAACTGACAGATAATAGCTTCAGGCTAGGCAAGTATGAGCCATGTTTCCTTGCACATCTTGCGAGTGCCTGTTGACATCAAAGAACCTGACAGCTACACCGTCTTCCTTTTCATGGACTTGTTTGCACTCAGCCATATACCAGTAGGAACCTGCCCCTCAGCCACACCTTGAAAGAGGGCTTCTGGAAGAGGACAAGACTATATGTGGGGAGAATTTGTTCAAATGACATTATATAATTGGTCTAAGCTGTACAGGCTTGAAGCTAATGGAAGAAGAGGAAAACTGAGTTTCCTTAGATCATGCTTTGCAAGCACCTCTGTTGAGCTACCCTCTGTTAAGCCAGAGTGCGGATTCTCATGGAGTCTCATGCAAGTACAGAGCTTCGGGAAACCCCTGAATTTTCAATAGTGTAAAGATTTCTAAGAAAAGCAATGACAAACCTAGACAGCATCTTAAAAAGCAGAGACATCACCTTGCCAACAAAGGTCCGTATAGTTAAAGCTATGGTTTTCCCAGTAGTGATGTATGGAAGTGAGAGCTGGACCATAAAGAAGGCTGATCGCTGAAGAATTGATGATTTTGAATTATGGTGCTGGAGGAGACTCAAGAGTCCCATGGACTGCAAGAAGATAAAACCTATCCATTCTGAAGGAAATCAGTCCTGAGTGCTCACTGGAAGGACAGAGTCTGAAGCTGAGGCCCCAATACTTTGGCCACCTCATGAGAAGAGAAGACTCCCTGGAAAAGACCCTGATGTTGGGAAAGATGGAGGGCACAAGTAGAAGGGGACGACAGAGGATGAGATGGTTGAACAGTGTTCTTGAAGCTACCAGCATGAGTTTGACCAAACTGCGGGAGGCAGTGGAAGAGAGGAGTGCCTGGCGTGCTCTGGTCCATGGGGTCACAAAGAGTCGGACATGACTAAACGACTAAACAACAACAACAAAAGATTTCTAAAGACAAGGGAAACCCAAAAATAGACCAGTGCAGACCATGCATGCTCAGTGGTCACAGAATACAAACTGATGGTTGAGGGCAAAAACAAACGTGGTAGGAGATATAGAATGGAGTCTCTCAAAGTAAAGCATGGCTGGCTAGCTGAGACCCTGGAAAAAAAGCATTCCATACTGCAAGGTTTTGTTGCAGGTCCCACTTGTGGGCTCTAATATTTACATAGGGCTTCTCCCTTTTGAAAGCTCCAACATGCAGGCCTCTACTCCACCATCAGTCCAGTGAGTAGAGTTTGCCTGGGATTTCGTGCACCAAAAGCAAAACTCCTGCCTCTAGACCAGCAGCCCTGACTCAGTGTCATGTAATAATTATATATTTGTTATGCTTTAAGGTGCCACACAACTCTATTCTTACAAGTCACCTTTAGTGTGGTTAAGGCTTCATGAATCTGCTGGTTCCACGGTTACCTGCTGGCCATACATGCCAAAATCTGCAAAGATGTGATTTCTGATTGCAGCAGATGTAGAGATCTTTCAGATTAGGGATAAAACACACCCATCCAAAAGCAAGGAGCCTTGAACCATAGTGCTTTGAGCTAGGAGCCTCCAAGATCAGTGCACTGCCACTTTAATTTCATTTGGTGAATGACTAAAAGCGAGCATATGGTCTAGGCATGAATCATGTGCATTTTGTTTTTTTAAGTCAGCGTGATCTGGCATGGTAGAGTGCTTGCTAAATTTTCAACCAAGTCTGCAAGTGAATTTGAAGCTCTTCAAGAAGAAACTGCTGCTTAACCCACAGAATGGAAGGAAAGTATAAAGAAACAATTTTGTTACTGAGAAGTCTCCAGAAACCTTCACCAGAAGAATACCAACACATTCCTATCCTGCTCTTCCTCCAAGGAACTTGGGGTAGCGTAGCATATTTTACAGTAAAATGCATACCGAAATGTGTGTTTTATGGTGGGAAATACATAAAAATGCTAATTTTCATGTGCTTAAGTGTGATGCAGAAATGAGGCGGGATGGACTTATGAATGAACACTTGAAAAATGAACAGAACTGAGTTGCCCATCCATATTCATCTCACTCTGAAATTTAAGATTTAAAAGTGGTTCAAAAATACCCACTGACTGTTAGTTGCATCTGTAGAAAAGGCTGGCGCATAGGACAAGATATAATTGAAAACGCTGGCAGATATTCCTCAGCAAACATTGTTAATCGCCAATAGCAAGGATTAGTCACTGCTTCTTACAAGCCCTGACACAAAGCTAACAAGTTATTAAGCTAATCCTCACTTATGGGATAAATATTGCATCCTTTGGGAAATTAGGCAATGTCTTCAGTATATCCTGTTGTATGTAAGTGAACTATGACTGGAAAGTACAAGGAGCGACAACAAGGTATGATGGATGTTATCAGACATCCAGTAAGAGGAAATTTTAAGAAATGGCTAGATCATTGCTTGCCCACCTGCCCCCTTCTCTCTCTCTTATATCACAGTGTCTCATAGGACTTTAGTTTCCCCATCACCATTTTAATGATTTACTGAATGTTTCTACACAAACATTGGTGGCATTCCCATAGTAGTTTATTCCTTGACATTTCCCTGAGTGTTAATTTCTGCATTATATTTGAAGCTTTCACATGACGTGAAAGTCACTTCCAGAAAACTCATACAATACAGAGCATATTTAGCGCTCATTTGATCCCAGTAAGAATTCTTTTGCAGCCCCTTTAACCTGAAAAGTCATGGTAGCAAAGTAACAAATATTATACCAGCGCACAAATCTTTCCTGCTGTTTTCGGGGTAGAATCGTGAGGGGAAGGAAGCATGCATGAACAGAAAGGGTGACCGAGTAGCAATGTTGTCCAAGGACATTCGCGGTTGTGTCATACCATGCCTACCGGTATGAATGAAATTTCGTATGAAATGGCAGAATATCGCTCGAAAGGTCACAGTTCCCTATCACAACAGGTACTGCGGTGTGAAAGGGATGTTAGAAAATGGGCAGAATTCTCAGCATGAAATCAGTGCTTCCAGGAAGCCAAAATTCCACCCAGTGTTACTGCTGGAAATGGGTGCTAGGCAATCAGAGATCATATCATGAATATGATGTCATAATGTCATCTTGCCAATCAGATTCAGCCACATGACAATGTCATGAAGCCAATTCAGAGGGTGGGCGATGCTTTCTGCACCACACAATGAGTGTCAGAAACTTGCTCCGACCATAATGCTGTGAAAATGGAGATGAAACTAACACCAATCGGTTCCTTCAGATGGAGGATGAATGACACCTTATTTAGAGATCAAGAGGTTGTTAAGAAGGCCCAAAAAACCTTGAGAGACTATTTTGAGATAAATTTGAATACTATTATTGAAAAAAGAATAATCTGGGACGCAAGTAAAGCAGTTATGAGGGGGTTTCTGATCCAACAGAATACAATAAAGAAGAGAGCCCAAAATGAAAAAAAAGATAAAATTTTGGAAAAAATAAAAGAGGGTGGGAAGAAACTAAGAGCAAAACCAAAGTCACAAGAGATTCTGAGAGACATAAAGTTATATCAAGTGCAATATATGAAGATGATGAACCAGGAAATTGAATGGAAAATTAAACAAATGAGACAAAAGACATTTGAATCGGCTAATAAATGTGGAAAATTGTTAGCTTGGCAAATGAAAAAAAGACAAAAGCTCAATACTATCACTAATTTGGAAGTGGAAGGAAAGAACATTCAGAATCCAGTGGAGATTAGAAAATGCTTCCAGAGGTATTTTAAACAGTTATACACACAAGGGCCACAGAAAGAGTTTGATATAGACCAATTTTTAAAAACAAATGGATTACAAAAAATCTCTCAGGAAAATAAGATAATGCTGAACCATAAAATTACAGAACAGGAGGTAGAAGGTGCCATTCAGAATATGCAGTTGGGTAAATCTCCAGGGCCGGATGGTTTAACCTCAAAATATTATAGATCTTTGAAGGATTGGTTAATTCAGCCACTAAAGGAGGTTTGTAATGAAATTTTGGAGGGGGGAAAAGCGCCAGAGTCGTGGAAGGAAGCTTATATTACACTTATACCGAAAACTGAGTCGGAAAAGACACAACTTAAGAACTACCGCCCCATATCCCTGCTCAATGTGGATTACAAAATATTTGCTGGTATTTTGGCTAATAGATTAAAAAAAGTATTAGTGGAAGAGATACATAAGGACCAAGCTGGCTTTCTCCCAGGTAGGCACTTGTCTGACAACACAAGGAACATAATCAACATTCTGGAGAAGTTGCAAGTGAATATTAATACTAAAGCAGTTTTAATTTTCATAGATGCGGAGAAAGCCTTTGATAATATTTCTTGGAATTTTATGAAGAAAAATCTCCAGGGGATGGGGGTGGGTCAAGGGTTTGAAAATGGTATAAGTGCAATTTACTCAGAACAAAAGGCTAAGCTAATAGTCAATAATGTGATGAGAGAGGAATTTAAGATAGAGAAAGGTACATGACAAGGCTGCCCAATTCCCCCATTACTTTTTATTTCGGTCCTGGAGGTTTTGCTAAATATGATTAGAAGGGACCGTCTGATTAAAGGTATCCAGGTCGGAGCCAAACAATACAAATTGAAAGCTTTTGCAGATGACCTAGTTTTGACGTTACAGGAGCCAGAATCTAGTACGAAAAGAGTATTAGAACTGATTCAAGAATTTGGTCATGTGGCAGGATTTAAGCTGAACAAGTCAAAAACTAAAGTTCTTGAGAAAAATTTAACACCGATTGAGAAAGAGAGGTTTCAGAAGGAGACAGGTTTAACATTAGTTAAGAAAGTAAAATATCTGGGGGTTAATATGACTGCTAAGAACTTAAATTTATTTAAAGATAACTATGAGAAATGTTCGACAGAAGTGAAAAAAGACTTAGAAATATGGTCAAATTTGAAGCTTTCCTTGTTGGGTCGAATTGCAGCTATAAAGATGAATGTATTGCCAAAAATGTTATTTCTGTTTCAATCATTGCAAATTTTGGACAAGATGGACTGTTTCAAGAAGTGGCAGAGAGACATTTCTAGATTTGTCTGGCAGGGCAAGAAGCCCAGAATAAAATTTAAAATATTAACTGATGCAAAGGAAAGAGGCGGATTCGCCCTGCCAGACCTTAAACTTTACTATGAATCAGCAGCATTCTGCTGGTTGAAAGACTGGCTGCTTCTTGAGAACACAGACATTTTGGATTTGGAAGGTTTTAATAATGTTTTTGGGTGGCATGCATATTTGTGGTATGACAAGGTTAAAGCACATAAAGCGTTTAAAAACCATATTGTCAGGAAAGCATTGTTCAATGTCTGGATAAGATACAAAGACTTATTGGAAAATAAAACCCCAAGGTGGTTGTCACCAATGGAAGCAAAGGCTCAGAAAAAGCTCAATATGGAGGCCAAATGGCCGAAATATTGGGAAATTCTGGAACAAGAAGGAGACAAATTGAAACTGCAGTTTTGAGAAATTAAAAGATAAAGTGCAAGATTGGCTTCATTATTATCAAATAAGAGAGGCCTATAATTTGGACAAAAAAATTGGCTTCCAGGTGGAAAAATCAAAATTGGAAACAGAACTGTTAGACCCCAAAACTAAGATACTTTCAAGAATGTATAACTTGCTGTTAAAATGGAACACGCAGGATGAAACGGTTAAATCTGCAATGATTAAATGGGCACAAGATATTGGTCATAACATTATGTTTGCTGACTGAGAACAGTTGTGGACCACCGTATGAAATTTACGGCATGTAATGCCTTAAGAGAGAATATTATGAAAATGATATATAGGTGGTACATGACACCAGTCAAGCTTGCAAAAATATATCATTTGCCTGATAACAAATGTTGGAAATGTAAAGAAAATGAAGGTACATTCTTTCACCTTTGGTGGACGTGCCCAAAGATTAAGGCTTTCTGGGAGATGATCTATAATGAAATGAAAAAGGTATTTAAATATACCTTCCTGAAGAAACCAGAGGCCTTTCTCCTGGGCATAGTCGGCCAATTGGTGTCAAAGAAGGATAGAACTTTCTTTATGTACGCAACAACAGCAGCAAGAATACTGATTGCAAAGTATTGGAAGACACAAGATTTACCCACCCTGGAAGAGTGGCAGATGAAGGTGATGGACTATATGGAACTGGCGGAAATGACTGGCAGAATCCGAGACCAGGGAGAAGAGTTGGTGGAAGAAGATTGGAAGAAATTTAAATACTATCTACAGAAATATTGTAAAATTAATGAATGTTAAAATGATGATTGGATTGAATAGGGGGTATTAGCAACAAAGTTAATAAGAATATGCAAAAATGAATTGATAATGGATGAAAATATAGAGTTATAATATGTTAAGATATAGAGTTAAGATAAATGAAAGAGGGTAAGGATTTGCTGATTTGATTACCTAAATGGGAATACAAAAAGGGGAGGTGTGAGGAAGTCAAGGAAACAAGTTAATGAGCATAAAGTTATAAAAAATGGATTTGTTTTTAATTCTCTTTTACCTATTCGTTTTTTGTATGTTGTATTTTTATTTGTATTTCTTCTTTTTTATGTACTTTTTTTAGGTTTTCTTTTTTTATTCTTTTTTATTTTGTTCTTTTCATATGTTCTTTTTTGTATTTTGTAAACTGATGTTTTTGTAAAATTCCAATAAATATTATATATATATATATATATATATATATATATATATATATATATATAAAAGAAGCACATCCTAGAGCCGACTGTGTATGGTGAGGAGAGTTTTGCGGTAGCCGCCTGCATGAGTGCCCATGGGTGTAAGGAGGGAGAATTGTAGCCACCAAGCAATACTTAACCACTGCACTGAAAGCACTTTCACATCACCTGAAAACACCTTCCCCGAAATACCAACAAAAGATGGCATGTGATTTTTCATAGCAGGCAAAAGTGCTTGCAAAAAGAGATAAATAACGTTTGCAGGAGTAATGCTGACATTTATCGTAATAGCATTGTCTGACTTACGTTTGTGGATTTAAGATGAGCACTTTTTGCACTTCAATGTATCTACAATCAAGAGTAGAGACTAAATTCCAGGAACTTGGCATGAGGCATGTTGCCTAGAGACAATGACAACTGTATCCCCCCCCCCCCCGTCTCTGTCTCTCTCTCCTATCTTGCCGTTTTCTCTGAAACAATATGTTACTGCACAATTACCTTTGGAAAAAAATGATACACATCTATGAACAAGAAATATCGACATCTACCATCAAATTCTGAAAATTGAAAGTCCTGCACACATGCTACTTTAGGTTTCTTTTTCACATGCCTGAATTTTATGGGAGGTTTTCTGAAATGAATTGTTATTTTCCTTAATAGTTGCTTGTTTGTTTCTGGGTTGTTCCAGCGTTTAGCACATTATAATATGAATGCTGCCATCGATCTATGGGAGTGGTAGGAATTGGGGAGAAATAGCTTGCATTTAAAGGTGAAATTTAATAATTCACAATTTCTGAAACAATACATGAAGCAAAACACAGCCATCCTTTGGAATCTGCACTTCTTCAAATTTTGCAATTCTCCAGCCAAGTAAGGTGCCCAAGAATGCATAAATTGAAGTGTGCATAAAAGCCATATATTTGTGAAAATAACATGCAAAACATGTTACAGTAGGGAAAATTGCTTTGCAGATGTGTGTGCTTTAGTCAAAATTGCATACAAAAATATTAGGAGACATCACACTCATTCACACTCAGCCCCAGCTGATCCAGGATAGAGGACGTAACTCCCGCTAAATTGGGATGAGGGATTTCAGTTGATGTAACCTTGGCTGAGCTGGCACAACCTCAGCCAGATATCTGCCTATTCCATTTTCCACTCATCCTGGTGGATCTTGGGTCTGGGTTTCTCCTTAAGGGTACCACCTGTGCTATGGCTCTCCCCCTAAATTTTCATGGCGCAACAGCAGAAACAAAGCCAATGCTTTATTTTTAAATTATTTTTCTTGGAATGTTTGTAAACATTTCAAGACACATCGGCTCACTTCCTTCACATGCTTTAACTGCTCTGAAGAAGACTTCTCGGCTGGGGATGCCCACAGAGGTTTCACCATATAGAAGGCCCAAGTGTGTAACAAGTCCGAGAGCCGGGCCAACCTATGGAACACAGTTGTTGCTTTTTATCCAAAGTGCTGATTCATTTGTTTCTGCCCGTTGGTTGTGAAAAAGTTGCTTCTTTGTCATTTCCTGCCTTGCACCACAGATCAGACAAGGTCACTTCCTCAGCCAGTCACCGATTAGACTTTATTTCGGCAGCTTGTAGGAAATGATTACCTAAACGGTCAATCATTAGTGCAGATCATTAACTGGCAGGTACAGCAATGGAGTACATTTTAAACTGATTCATTAAAAACTGTTGCATGGCAAACTGCGCTTATGGCAAGCCGAAACCTGAACGGAAGTGGGAGAAGGTTGAAAGGAAAACAGTCCTTATTTCTTAATGATGCCAACGAATCTGATCTTCAGATTTGATGCCCCTGCCCCCAAGGATGCTCCTTACACAGAGAGCCTTGCTGGTTGGCACAGCGCAGGTGGGGCAAAGGTTTCTGATCTCTGGCTTGTATTCACTTGTGTCCCTCGGCTCATGGAAGATTCCTTGCCCTAATGTGGAATTCTGGGAGTGGAAGGGCGAGGGAGACTCCCTTCAAATCTTCCCTTTCTTACGAAGCCCTCCCACACCACCTCCTATGCTTGTCCCACCTGACCCTCTAGGCCGCAAAGGGAACAGGGAATCAGCAAAAATTGCCTTCCCCCATTCCATTTTTCCACTGGAGCAAACTGCCATCCAGGAACAGAGGGAGACAAGTGGATATAACCCTTAGTTTGACAAACCACACATAATAGAGTGATCTGGGATCCAATAAAGGCCTGCGTAGAGGAAAAGCTCCATTTGTGACTTGTGGTTCAATTGTTTTCATCTTTCCCCGTTCTCTCCTGAGGCCCCCCCCTTTGGTCTCTAAATAAATAAATAATAATAATAATAATAATAATTATTATTATTATTATTATTATTATTATTATTATTATTATTATCTTGCAGCCACACCATACATCTTACAGAAGAAAAAGGATAATCTTAAATTTTCCGCTCATTTCCCCAGAATGCAAGCTAGTGTTGCTACACGGGGACTGATTCAGTTTGGTTTGTATTTCAAGACGAACCTACTGAATTTGAACTTCCCACAACAGCATGTGAACTGAAAATACCTTAGAAATTTGTTGATCTCTGAATTCTGCAGTGCATTTTTTTGGTTGAAAACGTGTGCCTCCAAAAATGCCTTACTTTATGCAATAACGCTGAAGCTACCCTGGCATTTAAGACCTATTCTTTTTAATTGTAAGTTGTTTTAACTGATTTCAGTATTGCATTTGACATGGTTGCAACCTACGCTGGAACCTTATGGTGAAGGGTGGTTAAGAAATGTTAATAATAACAATAAGTAAAGCTGTTTGAAAAAATGTATAAATTAGGGCAAATGGCACACAAAAACTTGAGTATGAGGAAGAATGTGCGCTGAAATGCTGGTCAATATTCACAAGGACTTTAAAAACCATGAATTACTGCAGAAATGTGGAGAACTGAATTAAAAATTGGAAAAATGGAAAATGGAGAGGGCTGCAGTGGACAGATCCATCCATCGTACTTGGAAGGTTGTAAATATATATATATATATCTTGCTGTCTGTGTTCTGCAATATTCATACTGTGCTTCACTGTACAGCTTAAACTTTATCCCTCTCAGTTCCTCATAAAGATTTTTTTTTTTTAAAGAAAGTGCATGAGAGCTTATAGACTTAAACAAAAAGTTCAACAGCAAAATTCTGGGGATCGATGGGATGAGGAAGTGAGGAAATGAGCAAACAACGATTCAATGGAAGAGCAAACACCAGGCAGGCCTGAGTCCAAATGACCTTCGTTTACCTCAGGCCTAGCCTCCTGTCACCCTTTTCATCTTGCGCCTCAATAGGTGATGGTGGTAGAGTTTGATAATGACATTGCATTTAGGAGCAGGATACATTTTCTTTGCTCAGATCAGCTCATAAGCTTCTAGGGTACGAATTGTATCCTGAACTAGCCGTCCAAGGCCTAAGGCAGTCTTGCCTTCCACATTTCAACTCCCAGCAGCCCCAGTCAGGATGATGGGAGTTGGAGTCCAGCAAAATCTGGAGGGCACCAAATAACCACATTAACAATCACGGCTACTGTGCTTGCTTCCCTCTGCCCTCCCCATTCCTTTCCCCCTTTGTATCATGTCTTTTCAATCATTAGCCTGCAGGCAGGAGCTGTCTTGTCTTTTAACATCTGTACAGAACGTAGGTGCTTTATAAGTTTTAAATAATAAATAATAACAACAAGTGAAGAGGTGTCTGATAACAATATGGCCATAGTTGTTATGCAATGAAACAAAAAGGAAATCTTAAAATGCACTGGGTATTTTGTTTGTTTGCAAATTTGGAGCTAAAAGACATGCAGGAGGCTGCCAGATATGAAACCTCTCTTAACCTTTCTGCCCCAAAGAGCATGAAACTAGATTTTGTTTGTACTGCCGAAGCATGTCTCAGCAAATGCCAGTATTACGTTGGCGTAATTTCATGGATTTCAATGCAGGTTTGTTGTTGTTTTTTGTCCTGAAGTCAGACTCACATCTTTTAAATGGAAATTCTGCTATGACAATTAGTTATATAAAAATACCATCATCTGACCTGGGGGGATACGGAGAAGTACGAGACAGACTGTTGCCCATACCAGACGTTGGCCATACATGCCAGCAATGAGTCACATTTTCGTAATGCTGCCATTCCAGACTTAACATCAATGAGAGCATCTGGCTGTTGCCGTGTTCATTCAACACCCCCCAACAGATGCCTTACTGATGCCTGGAACGTGGGCACGCCAACCCCAACTGTTTCCAGAGTTTCACCTGATGTGTGGAAGGATACAAGGATGCATGCACTGGGTCAGGCATAGGCAAACTCAGCCCTCCAGATGTTTTGGGACTACAGCTCCCATCATCCCTGACCACTGGTCCTGTAAGCTAGGGATGATGGGTGTTGTAGTGCCAAAACATCTGGAGAGCCGAGTTTGCCTATGCCTGCACTGGGTGGTTGAAGAGGAATTCTACCTGCTGGTCCCATCCACCTGCTACGTATGTTCAGTATAACTTCTGCGCAGAATCTAAGTTAGGTCTACGTCTCGCCAAAGATGAGGTCAGGCATCATCAAGAAAGAGGGCAAAAGAGGACACAGATTTGCATAAAACATGCACATGCTAATTTGTACGCATAGTTGGAAACTTATAAATAATATAAATACGAAATGCAACAAATCTCACCACGGCAGGGAAGATTTTGTCCGTGTGACCTTGTGCCAGCTCAGTTCGTTGACCAGGCACTAATAACTGACTGGCAACTTGTTGGACAGCTCCCTTTCTTGTGGTTCTTTGCCTTGAGACCAAACTTGGATGGACAGCTCTTTAAATCGAGAGGCCCTTCAAACAGAGGATAGCCCTTCAACTAGAGGACTGCACTCTGTAAAGTAGGTCACCCTAGTCAGACAACTATGTTCCCTCTAACCCGAGACAGGAGTGCTTTCCAGGGATCTGAAGCAAATACTTGCAAGCAGAAGCAGAGAGAGCATCCAGCTTACCTGTCCCTCCCTGGAGACCCAAGCAGCATGCTTTTCTCTGTCAGACTCCACTCTTACACAGAGCATGAACTGACTGACTAAGCATGTGTGAGGTCGGGCTTGTTGGTGCAGTGTGTGTGTGTGTGTAAGAGGGACAGAGAAAATTCCTGAATGCCAAGATCCAAGGGATAAGGGGCTGTATGAGTTTCTGACTCAAGGAGATCTTGACTCCCAGCTGGCAATCACAAGACAGTCATGTAGCCAGGAAAATGTCCAGGGACTGGAAACAGAAGCACTCAAAATGGCAGTAGGTTGGAGATGGGCCATCCAGGTGGCAATGGGCTGTAGATGGGCAATCTAGGTGCAGAACAGCAGCTTTTTCTCAGCTCTTGGAAATGACTCCTCCATTTACAGATGATGGAGGACTGGGAAGACTGAGCAATCTTCAAGGGACAGCTTCGGGAAAGCCGAACTGTGCCACGCAAGCAGTGTCCACACAAGTCTCAGTGTTTCTGGTTTGCTTTATTTTGAAAATGTTGACATGTACAGCAGAGTTGAGTTTAAAGGAGGACTGTGGAATCTCTGATTACAAGATCTCAAGCACAGGGAGATCATCTGCCTGTGACTCTGTAGAACTGTGTTTGGCACAGGCAGATATTACTTCACTAAATGGTTCATTGGTCTTATTTGGTACAAGACAGATCCTTGTATCGGGCTTCCTTCTGATCACATATCCGAGAAGGCGCTGTATTTTTAGCACTGCAGATGGTGCTGATATCAGCCGTGGAACAATGCAGTTGCTTGTAAATGTTAAGTGGCGTGTGAGATTTAAATGTAACCAACAATGCCTCTAAAAATAAAATTACTGTTGTATCTCAAAATTGGAATGAAAATTGGAAAATTGGTGGGGGGGGGAACAGTAGGGTGTGTGTAATCTCTGAATTGAAACATCAGGGAATTTTTTCATTCATGTCCTTTGATTGAAACTAATTTGACAAAGAAAATGAAATCCAGGATCTAAAAGCGTTTCCCTTATAAAGATGATAGTTTTCACTAATTTCTACCGGGGTGGGGGTGGGGGATTGGGTCTAATTCAGCAAGAAATTCTCCTGCAAAACCTCCCTTCATTTCATTGGGGCTTGTACAGAAGAGCTTTATTAGTCATCCAACTAATAAAGGTAAAGGTAAAGGGACCCCTGACCATTAGGTCCAGTCGTGGCCGACTCTGGGGTTGCGGCGCTCATCTCGCTTTATTGGCCAAGGGAGCTGGCGTATAGCTTCTGGGTCATGTGGCCAGCATGACTAAGCCGCTTCTGGCGAACCAGAGCAGTGCACGGAAACACCGTTTCCCACTGGAGCGGTACCTATTTATCTACTTGCACTTTGACGTGCTTTCAAACTGTTAGGTTGGCAGGAGCAGGGACCGAGCAACGGGAGCCCACCCTGTTGCGGGGATTCGAACCGCCAATCTTCTGATTGGCAAGTCCTAGGCTCTGTGGTTTAACCCGCAGCGCCACCCGCATCCCTATCCAACTAATACTAACATAATGAAAATAAACATGGGATGGATAAACTGGATTCCAGTTTATAACCTCTCCGGGATCTCTAATGTGAGGGCTGGCAGCAGACTTCAGGGGCCCTTGACCCAATGCTGATGATGCCTGTCCCCATGACTGCACAGTATTTTCATCATATGCAGCAGTGGCACTGCTCAGAGCCATCCTGGGTGGGGCCCCAGGCAGTGTTTCAGCAGTGGACAGGTGGCAGTGTTGGATTTCAAGCCAGCAGGTCCAGCGAAGTCCAGAGGAATTTGGCCACCCTCCAGGTGCCCGGCTTGAATCCTTGTGACCTCCTGTCTGCGACTCCCGGCAAGATCAAGGGAGGTCTCCAATCGGTGATTCTTCTCAAGCGTGAAAAGAACACACCACTCCTCCCCCTCCTCCACTCCCGGGGGGGGGGAAGAGACAGACAGAAATATATCTACATGTCTTTATTTCTGTCTTTCAGCAGTACAGAGAAAACACGTCTGTACCCTCTGATTCCCAACTGCAGAGAGAGAATAACTCCGCCCATGTACTTCCAGTACAGGGTCATATGCCACTCTGAGCTAACATCCGGTGCTCAGAGCACTGAACAGACTGTCCCTGGTTCCCACGGTACAATCCAATAACATCAGTTTCCTGTTTACCATTCCAGCCATCTGGAGCTCGCTTCTGCATTGCTCCTTTTTCGTAACATCCTCCCCCAAAAGAATCAATGCGTGTTGCGGCAAGCAAAGCGTGATCCAGAGAAGAAAACAAACAGTTGTTATACACATAACACTCCCCTGTTGTTTCAGTTCCACCCTTGGAACTTCCCGCCACTGGTTTCCCCAGTGTACCTCTCTGGTTGTCTGGTTTCCAAGGAATGAGTGCATCTGCATTACCTTGGCTAGCAACTCTCTGTTGTGTCTTTGTCTCTGACTTAGACACATCTCCAACCTGTCCTCGGTTGTTTACAACAGCAACACATGCAACAGCTAAATTAGCAAACTCTTTTGAGTACCTCTTGGGTGGTTGACCCTTTGTAACTCTCTCAGACCTTCGTATGAGGTGCTGATCCTCTCTGCTCACTGGTCCAGTCTCAGGACTCTTTGGAGAACCAGTTCCAATGGTAAACAGTGGTTCATCCTTCAGTTGTGAAGGCCTATCCATTGTGTGAGACTTCCTCTCAATGACTGTGACAACTGAGCTCTCCGAGCTATCAGTGTCATCACTTTCAGTACAGCTGTAATCAGTAAAATCATCATCATCTGAATCGTCCTCAGTGGGAAATGTGTGTACTACCACTCTCTCCTGTTCAGGAGCACTCTCTAGAAATTTTGTGAGAATCACCTGACCAGATTCAGACAAAATTACTCTGTAGAGACCCTTTTCATACCCCACAAAAATGCCTCTGGCATTCTTTATTCCACCTGGAGCTTCTGTTCTCACATGAGACCCAAACACCTTGAAATGGGCAACAGAAGGTTTTCTGTGGAACAGTTTCTCAAAAGGAGAACTTCCCAACTCTTTTGAAACCTTTCTCATCTTCGTATAACAGAACGACATTAGCGACTCAGCCCAGAACTCATGTGGCAGATGTGAACTAAGCAATTGCGCATTCATCCCCTTTTGCAATTCTCTGTTCACCCGTACACAGACACCCCTGTTCCACGCTTCCGCTGAAACAGCAATTTTGTGTCTTATCCCTTCCTTCTGCAGGAACCTCTGGAAATCCTGTAAAAGAAAAATCTGCTTCTTGTCTGTGAATAGACAATCAATGTTAGCATCATGCATACTCTTAACTTTGTCACAAAACTCCTGAAACCTCTCTAAGGCTTCCTGTGGCTTTCCCAACACATAAATCCAGACATAGTTAGAGAAATGATCCACACACACAAGATAAAATCTTGCATTGCCTCTAGATGGTTCTAGAGGACCAATCACATCAGCATACACCCGCTGAAATGCTCTGTTGACCCCGGTCACTTTCTTGCTCACACCTGCAAGAGAAACTAGGTTAGACACAGATGAATTACATTCCATGTAATCACTTTGTGCAAAAGTCAACAAATATAGTCCATCTTTCTCTCTGGCCGAAAGAAATAATTCTCCATCTTTGTAGATCTTGCAGCTCTCAGCATCGTAGGACAATCTCAGTCCTTTCTTTGCAATCTGCGAAACACTCAGCAGATTGAACTTCAATTCAGGAACCAAGTAAACATTGTTTATTGTCAAGTTCAGACTCTTAAGATAGACAGTCCCTACGCCGGTCGCTTGCAGCTCCTGACCGTTGGCCTGTGTCACAGTGAAGCTTTGCTTCTTAAACGTTGAAAAGAGTCCTCTGTGTGGGGACATATGAAAAGTACATCCAGTGTCAATTACAAACGCGTTCCCAACATCTGGCGTGGTTCCTTTCGCCATCAATGCCTTTGCAGGTTCCACCATAGGCTTGGTATGACCTTTGCCTGACGCCTCAGGCTTTGCTGAGCGGCCCTTCGCTCCTTTTGGCTGATGTGGCTTCTTACAGTTCCGCTGAAGATGCCCAGCCTGTCCGCAATTGTAACACTGGACAACATTCAAAGCTACAGCATCCTTTCCAGTAGCCTCATCGGTGGGGGAATTAGAACTCCGTTCCTTCCTCCCCCTGTCCTTTACTTCCAGTGCAGCATGCCGGCTGTGTTCATCCTGAACCACGGCACTCAGGGGCACTCCCCCCTTCTTGGCATCCATGCTGAATCCAAGGGTCAGCTTTACACTCAATCTCAAGCCAGCTTTCACTTTCAAGCCAGTAAACTCCAAAAGTCTCTCGGCTGTTTACTGCTTCACCGGCAGGCAAACGCTTGGGCTGTTTTCAAAATCCTTGCACATTCTGCACAGAATTCAAAACAATCCCACTTCCCAGGCTCTTTCCCAGCCGTTCAGTAACTTTACAAGTACTGTGCGGCCGTTGCCTAGCAACCTGCTCAAGACGGGAATCCTTATCTCACCACAGGAATTCCTGGTATGCAAGCTTGCCCTCAGAGCTTGTTTTTCTCAAACGTAGCTCTTTTATGTGAACCAGAGAATTAAACCTTTCTGCGTTCACTCTCCTAAGCCCAAAATGCAGCATACCTTTTTGGGGCTGCGTTGCCCCTGGGTGTCCAGCTATCTGTTCAGCTTTCTGGCTGCAGGCAAACGCTTTCTTTATCTACTTAGGTGCAGAGGATGGCAACGATTCATCGACCTCTCACCTCTCATGCAGATTCTCATGGATCTTTTATCCATCAGCAAATGCTACCAGATGTAACCTCTGCTACCAGATGTCGGATTTCAAGCCAGCAGGTCCAGCGAAGTCCAGAGGAATTTGGCCACCCTCCAGGTGCCCGGCTTGAATCCTTGTGACCTCCTGTCTGCGACTCCCGGCAAGATCAAGGGAGGTCTCCAATCGGCGATTCTTCTCAAACGTGAAAAGAACACACCACTCCTCCCCCTCCTCCACTCCCAGGGGGGGGGGAAGAGACAGACAGAAATATATCTACATGTCTTTATTTCTGTCTTTCAGCAGTACAGAGAAAACACGTCTGTACCCTCTGATTCCCAACTGCAGAGAGAGAATAACTCCACCCATGTACTTCCAGTACAGGGTCATATGCCACTCTGAGCTAACATCCGGTGCTCAGAGCACTGAACAGACTGTCCCTGGTTCCCACGGTACAATCCAATAACATCAGTTTCCTGTTTACCATTCCAGCCATCTGGAGCTCGCTTCTGCATTGCTCCTTTTTCGTAACAGGCAGTGCCCATTTTAACTGGTAGGCAAACTCGACTCCCATCCATGCTGGCTGCCCACTGTCTCAAATTACTCCAAAGGTGGCCTGTTAAACCATGTGAGTCTCCACTCTTAAGATGTTGGCTTGACAAGGTGAGAAAACAAGCCATTTATGTAACCCACCCACGCTACAATTTTATTCTGTAAAGCAAAGATAAGGTCCTTCAGCCTCTCTCCAGACAGGCCTAGAAGAAACCCAAAACAAGAAGCACTTGGACCATCTCTAGCTATTCTGTGAAATCCAGCAGCCCTGCAGTTTTCTGCTAATAAAGAACACCCCCTTATTAAACTACCCATTGGCATGATGTAATACAATATACAGGAGAACAGAATGTAGACTTGATCTCCAAATAAATGAATATGTGCCCTGGAACAAGTTGCAGCCCTCATCTCCCTTAAAAGAAGGGTATCTGGAAACCCTTCCAAAGAAAGCTAACCACACCGATCATTTTGAAATGAATGGGACTGAGGTGCTTAATGGTGCACTATCTACCCCATTGATTTTTCACGTGGAGTTAAGCATGTTCAGCTTCTCCCTATTGCTGTGGCCAAATGTTTCAGCTGTTTGGAAAAGAACTAAGGGAGAATGAAATATTTAGCTTAGCACTTTTCCACCGCTCAGAAATAAAAGGGAAGGCTTATATCAAAAGCTACACGACAGCTTCAGAGGTTTGAGCAAAATAATTGGCCTCTTTTAAAATGCGCCTGGGCAGAGAAGCAGCTCGTTAACATTTATGCTAAGTTACTCCGTTCCCCATAATCTTTTTCTGTTTGATTGCAAGCTGAGGGGGCTGGAGAATCGCATGGTGTCTTCATGGTTAGCTTCTTCATGATCCTAATCACACTCTGAAGATACATGGAGGGCGCTTGCTGAAGCTGTAGGATCAAGGTTGACCAGTTGCAACCTGGAGAACTGCATTACCTTTCGGTTTCACAGCCATGCCCCAAGAGCTTGAGCAAGGCTCTGCTTCCGGCCAGCACTCTCCCCAGAACTTGTACTCACCCTTCTCTGCCTGCTGTGGCAAGGTGGAAATATATCATAGAATCATAGTTGGAAGGGAACCTGAGGACCATCTTTCCCAACGCCCTGTAATGCAGGAATCCTGCCCACAGCCGTCTCTGGGTGGGCTCGACCACCAACCTTCTGGTTAACAGCCAGACACACTGACTCATGGAGAGCCAGTGTGGTGTAGTGTGGTGGTTTGAATGCTGGACTGAGACCTGGGTTCAAATCCCCACTCTGCCATGCAACTCACTGAGTGACCTTTGGCCAGCCACTACTTCTGAGCCTAATCTACCTCACAGGGTTTTGTGAAGATAGAATGGGAAGGAGAGCTATGTACCGCCAGCTCCTTGGAGGAAAGCTGGGATATAAAAAAATAAAATAACAAGAAGTGCCTCTCCCAGAAGGTGATGTGGTGGCCACATGTCCCGCTTTGCGCAAGCCGCTCCTCTGTTTGAAGGAGTCCTCTACTCAAAAAGCTGCCCCAGCCTGGTTCAAAAATAAAGAACCATGGAGGGAGGGCAGGCCACTTAGATTCATAGAATCATAGAAATGTAGAGCTGGAAGGGACCCCAAGGGTCATCCAGTCCAACTCCTTACAATGCAGGAATTGAAAGCACCCAAAGCAGGAGCAGCTAGCCAGGGTGCTAGGGCCATGCTGCAGAGCAACACTGGGGTTACTACTACTTTCTGGGATAGTGAGGTGGCAGGGCAGGGTAGCAATGAGGTTAAAGCTGTGGTGCAGGGGTGCCAACTTGAATAAAATATTGGAGGGGTAGATAAGCCCCAACCCACATAATCGATCACATGATATGGCACACATACACCATTTGAATGGCAATGTCCATCAACTTTGGGGGGCGGCCCCCTCAAATACTTTATGGGGGCCCAAAGGGACCTCAGCCCCTAGGAGTTGGCTCCTATGCTGTGGCGGCACCCCAGCAGGACACCGAATTGCTTCTCCTAGTTTGCCCATGCAGCTCCGACCTCACTGCCCCCTGCTGTCCAGATAAGTGAAGACTCATTGCAGCTGGAGTTGAGATGCACTGTATTTCTATCATGGCGTCTACACATAAAATTAACGCATGTACCTTTTATGCAAATCGGAGTCCCTTTTGCTTTCCTTTTTGGTGAAATGCAAGTGGCCACTCTAGTAGGTGGGGAAAGAGACTGAGCAGAAGGACCAGGAAAGGAACTAGCAGGAGGCAGGCAAGCTCCTTCATCTCTCGCAGCATCGCTGCTGCTGAACACAAAATTAGTTCTCTTTGAGCGCAACATGAGAAGAACCCTTGTCTGAAGTGAGCCTGAGGCGAGAGGGACCGAGCCAATAGTTGCGATTCTATCAGGCACATTGTGGTCCTGCTGAAGGAAACCGAAACAGCTACAGCTTCCTCTTTTTAAAGAAGGAAACCATAATTTAAAGTCTGGTCTGCTGCCAGCACCGTGTGTCCCTGAGTCATGCGATTAACACTGATTTGAGTCAGAGGAACTGAAACATTAAATTAACACACAATTCATGTTATGTAGATGGGACATAATACCTGGAAATTTGTGTGGACTTCTCATATGTTCTGACATTCTTTAATCATGATCATTGATTTAGCAAGACAATAAGCTCTTTCAGGAAACATGACACAGAAGCCCAGGTTCTTATTAGAATCAGCGGGGTTGCAAGTTTTTCTTCATAGACATGGTTTCGCTTTTCACACTTCACACGGCAATCAGCAGGGCCGGCCCACCCATGAGGCAAGGTGAGGAGACTGCCTCAGGTGGCAGAATCCACAGGGGCAGCAGATGCCGATGTGGATCTTTATTCCCCCTTTGTTCCTGATGTAGACCTTCACTCACTGCTTCTTTCCTGGAGAGGGGTGGTGGATGCCATGGTTTGCCTCAGGTGACAAAATGTGTTGAGCAGGTCCTGGCAATCTACTGTACACGATCTGCTGTACACACTTTGCAGAGCTTATTTACATACATCAGTTATCCAGCGTGTGTGTATTGCACAGTTTACATAGGACTGCTCATACTCTGGAAAAGGGATGTGAGGGATTCAGTTCAGTTCTCATTTAAAGACGAACCTACCGAATCTGCACTTTTCAAAACAAAACACGGACAAAAACACAGCCATCCTTTTACATTTGCACTTCCCAGAATTTTGCAATGTGGTTTTCCAATACAGTGGTACCTCAGTACCTCCATTCTTAAACCAAAGCTGTTCTTAAACCGAGGTGCGCTTTCCCTAATGAGGCCTCCTACCGCTGGGGTCCTTCCACCGTTCGGCTTCTATTCATAGACCGAGGTAAAGTTCTCAAACCAAGACTATTTCTGGTTTTGCAGAGTTTGTAAACCAAATCTGTCTTAAACCGGGCTCTTCTTAAACTGAGGTTCCACTGTACAAGTAATGTGTGGGAAAATGCATGCATGGGGTTACATATGCATAAAAATGCATATATTAGTGAAAATAACACATAAAAATGCGTTACATGAAGGGCAATTACCTTGCGAAAACGTGTATGAGGCAAATTGCATGCAAAAAAAAAAGTGTAATTGGGAGGACATCACACTAAAAGGCTGGTGAATTTTAATGAGGCCCTTAAAAAAGAAGAAGTAAACTGATTTGGAAATATGAAGAAATGAATGTAAGATTGGGAGAATGAGAAACTGATAGAAAATGAAATTGACAGATTTGCTCATCGCTACTCTAGACCAACATTTTAAAAAGGAATTAAGATTCTGTGTGTGAACTATTACCGTTCCACATACTCATTGTAAAGTGGGCAGGTTACTAAGGGGCTTGTGCATTTCTTTTGTTCTGCAGGCTCAGCCTCTCAAAGAAGAAAACAGTATGTGGCTTTTTTGGCATCTTTGAGGAAAAGTTTTCTTTCCAGATTTGCAAGTGAGCTTGGAATGATAAGGAAGCAGGAGTCACAAGTCACTCTGACCATGCTATTCCTAGAGCAAAAAAAATGCAAGTCCTTGCATCCAAGAAGCCCTGTGAATAGCCTTTGCGTGAAATCCTGTATATCCTGCTCATGGTAATCTCAGACCGATCACTTCATAAAACGATGTCATGAGTTTGAGTGCAGACAATCCCTTGATGGCTCCCCTTCTATGGAATGCTCTCTCCGGGGAAGTTCGCCTGGCACCTTCATTATACACCTTTAGGCACCAGGCAAAAATGTTCCTTTTTAACCAGGCCTTTGTTTGATCTGATTTACATCCTATGCCCTTTTAAAATGTGTTTTTAGTGGGGAGGGGGCTACTGGGTTGTTGTTTTCATTTTTATTATGCATTTTGTGGTTTTATATCTTGATTTTATTCTGTGAACTGCCCTGAGACCCCCGGGTATAGGGCAGTATATTATTATTATTATTATTATTATTATTATTATTATTATTATTATTAATGCAGAGCTACTGTAGGTGTCCATCACTACTACTACTAGCACTAGCAATAATAATAATAATAATAATAATAATAATAATAATAATAATAATATCTCAGATCCTCAGTGAGTTAGGAACTTTCCCTCCATGTGTAGACAGGCTCCACCAGATTGAGCAGATGAGACCAATAGTGGGTCCAATGGTCATGAAGGTGGCTTATGTGCATGCTGTAGAGGGAAGTGAGAGGCAGATGGGGCTTGCCAACCTGGGAAGAAAACTCTGATCCTAAACCTCCGCTGCCTTGCGGGATATCTTTGGGAGAAGAAAAGGCTAAGGATTAAACCCTACACAAATCCGAAGTGGAGGCCCTAAGATTATTGGATGTTGATTTGTATGCCCCCTTCCAGTAACTCCTGTAGCCAAGCTGGTGCCAAACACATTGCTCTGCTTTCCTTTGGGCCACATCAGCAAGACTGAGGGGGGGGTGTCATTTGGGGAGCCCAGGACCTCCATATACACTGCCCATGCTTGCACCCCAGGGAGGTCACTTCAGTGCTGCTAAAATGGTGGTTTGGCTTCCTTCCCAGAGGCACAACCAATTGTCTCTTGAGGCAGATGGATGCCAACAAAAATAATAATATCGGAGATTCTGTTTAAATTCAGTTTGTATCCTGAATGAGAAAAGGCTGGGTTTGTGGGCTGTAGAAATTATGTTGTTGTTGTGTAGTCATTTAGTCGTGTCCGACTCTTCATGACCCCATGGACCAGAGCACACTAGGCACTCCTGTCTTCCACTGCCTCCCACAGTTTGGTCAAACTCATGCTGGTAGCTTCGAAAACACTGTCCAACCATCTCATCTTCTGTCGTCCCCTTCTCCTTGTGCCCTCCATCTTTCCCAACATCAGGGTCTTTTCCAGGGAGTCTTCTCTTCTCATGAGGTGGCCAAAGTATTGGAGCCTCAGCTTCACGATCTGTCCTTCCAGTGAGCACTCAGGGCTGATTTCCTTCAGAATGGAGAGGTTTGATCTTCTTGCAGTCCACGGGACTCTCAAGAGTCTCCTCCAGCACCATAATTCAAAAGCATCAATTCTTCGGCGATCAGCCTTCTTTATGGTCCAGCTCTCACTTCCATACATCACTACTGGGAAAACTATAGCTTTAACTATACAGACCTTTGTTGGCAAGGTGATGTCTCTGCATAAATACACCTGCATAAATATATGACTTCTGCTAGTGATGAGGAGATACCAATGGAGAACCTGACACCCTCCAGAGGTTGGTAGACTCCAACTCCTATCATTCCTAACCAAGCTGTCTGGGAGCTGGCTTCCAGCCATATCAAGCAGGCAGGTTCCCCACCTTTGCATGAGGAGGCAGGTAACACACTGAAGCCCCACTGTCTTGTCCAGCCACCTTTCTGTCTTCGGAGATTGAAGGAGAATTGCCCACAGCCATAAGAACTAGATGCCCGCCTTTTTAAAACACCAAAGATGAGATCCCCACGAAGATGATAGCTTTGCTCAGCTTCACATTCAGCACTTCCACACAGCACACACAAAGCCCGGCTGTAAGTTTCCCGGAAAAAAGGAAAAGAAATCTGAAGCTGCCTGTGAATCCAGCCTTGATGTGGTTCTTTTTAAGGCATATGAAAACAATGCAAAGCAGTGTTGAGGGTTTCCCTCCTTCTCATCCAAGCTGCCAATTGGAGGGATCAAGAAATATGTAAACGTAGGAAGCATAAAAAGAGGGGAGGCGGCAACCCTTTAAAGCAGCATGCTGTTAACAAACATCTGATACACAGATTTCTATGGCTTCTTTAATGCTGCTGCTTCTGCCACAAACTGCTCATTTTTGATGCTTTGCCAGAGCTGCAAATTGCTTCAGTGCAACTTTGTTAGGAAATGTTCTCCCACACAACCTTGTAGGATCCAAATTGGAACTTCAGCTGGCGCTATAAATATTTCAGACATGTCACTTTAGTGTTCTTTCTTTCTTTCTTTCTTTCTTTCTTTCTTTCTAAAATACAACAAAAACAGCTACCGTGGTGCCAACATGGGAGGGAAACAAAAGGCTGCAAAAAAAGAACACGTCCAATCTGTGATGTATTCCTATAATATGCTATTTGGACAAGAAAATCACTTCTGGCAATATGAAGGGGTGCTCATGTAGGAGTAAATAACAGTTATGGCATGTAATGACAATTAGTACATCTGCATCCACAGCAAAGTTCTGCCACCAGGCTTCGCTTTGTCAGTACCTCATCCTATTGTCCAAAGAGAGAGCAGAAACATTAATTGTATGGTGAACAAAAAAATTGCTGAACTAGATACATTTTTAAACTGGATAAAATGAGCCTGAGACCTTTATATTGCAAGGCTTAAAATCCAGTACTCCGAGATTATTATTATCTGGCCTTAACCAAATTATGCCCATTGCCACAATGGGAGAGAACCACCAGTAATCTCCAAGCAACGGTTCAGGAGGTCAGTGTTGTACCAGAAGCCTAGCTTTTGTATGTGATAGAAATCTCTTTGACCTCTTGAAGGAGAGCTGCACTTGGTGCCTCCTTTGGAATTTGAAATCTTAAGTTGTGGTTCTGCTAAGCGACACTTCACACTTGGCATGCCATTCATGTTGACCGCAGTTGTGCAACTCAAATACAAATGGCATGCATTCATACCCAAACAACTACTCACTGCTTGTTTAGAAATGCCTTCTTGTCACAGGGTATGTGTTTACGCGGCAAAATTACATAAAAGGCGGACGTTTTCATGTGCGGGCGCCTGAAAGTTTTGTGAAGGCTGCAGTTCTAACCCCCTCCCCCATCCTTGGGGCTGGAAGGGGTTAGTGTTTTAGTGCGGGATCTAGTGCTGGCACAGGGTCCTGAAACAGGGCCTTATGGGGGAAGGGCTCAGCAGGCCCATTCTTAAATCTGCAGGCCCTAAGCCACTGCATTCTCCAGAGAGAGGGACAATTCTGGCTGCTCTGCTGTGTCACAACAAATGACAGGAAGCAACAGCACTTTAAACATGGCAGTGGATTCACCACACAGCTGAGCTCTGTTGAGCTCTACTGCTCCCCTGGGTTGCTCTGCCTGGTTGCCCATTATTATTGACCATTTTTTTCAGCGCTCTGCAGAGCATTTTCAAGTCAATTGGAGTAGCTTTAAAGTGCTCAAGGGCCTAGAGAAAAATCAAAGATCCTCACAAGACATCAGCTCATTTGAAGGTTAATTAAGACACACTTTGCTAAACCTCAGCTCCCAAAGAGCTCACCTCTGGCTCTGGAAAGCAGACTTCTGCAGGCGTGCTCTGCTTTGCAAGACAAATTTTACTCACTTTAGCTACTAGTAGGAATGTTGGAGAATTCTAACAAAAATGGAAATTGGAGTGGAAATTGCTGGCATTTGCTGATTCATCCCATGTCCAGTATGTAAATCAATTCAGTGAATACGATCAGCATTTGCTGTTGTCGTTGCTTTCAGTCTGCTAATGGTAAGTAATTGATTATTCTTTGCATTGTATTTCCTTTGCATTAAAATGAAATGAATGGGGTGGAATAGTGCAACAACAGCATAATTTATGTAATGTACAGTATACAATTAATTACATAAACCCTCCGTGGACTCTGAGGTGATGTAGTTTTTGGTGGAAGATGAACTGCAGCAGAACAGAAGCATTGCTGCATGTTACAAATAGAGGGTGGAATGGAGAGAGATGCCTTCTTATGCTGCTAACTGCTAGATCCATCCAATATAAGCAGAGCTAAGCTTCTTTGCCTGGATGGTAAATTTACAAAGTAACCTGTTGGTCTTTGATGCCGACGGAAGCTTTCTCCCCATTGTGAAGATCAGCAGCAGATGGCCAGGGATGGCGTTGCTCACCTGACCTCCTGGCAGCTGAGTCCTTGTTGCTTACCCAGAAGAAGAAAGGGAGGGACAAGGTAGCAGGGAAGTCGCGGCAGTGCAAACCCCTGGCGGAGACAATCCAATGATCCTGCTTGTGTGTTTGCACCTCACTGAACTCCCTCTCGCCTTCCCAGTGACCTACCTGCCAGGCAGTCAGGTGAATGGTGCCACCCTGCCATCACATCCATTACTGGTGAGTAGCAAGGGCAGGACCACAGTGGGGGTAAGGAGTTGAAGCTGCAGTTTGGGTTCCCCTGCATCTGCTATTCATTTTGAAAGGCTCAGAAACTCAAGGGCTAATGACATAAATAAAAGACCTAGTTTCTTGTTTTTGTTGAAGCAGTGGCAACGCCCCCCTCAGATAAAATGTGGGCCCGACGTTAGCTGTCTGCCATCTGGTGTGTAACTGAATTGAGTTATTGTTTGCAACGAGATACAAATGAATATTGATCTGCCCCCCTGCTTATTTTGTACCATGCCATGCTTGCGTTTAGTGCCTTATCTTAACTGTAAGGTGGAGCAACTGTTTGATGATGACTCATGCCTAATTCTATCCAGTTGTAAAACATGCTTTTGAAAAAGAAACTAAAATGGAGGAAAGCATCAAGGAAAAATATAAGTTGCTTTTCTGGACAAAGCTACTCTTCACACGAAAAGATGGATATGGGTACCATTAGATTTATTTATTTTTACTTTGCATTGCTTTTATCTTATCAGGTTTCATTAAACTTTCATTGCACATCATCAGCATCGTTCATGTGTCTTTCACCTTTCCATAGCAGGCCATGTTCAAGAACCATATGACAGAGTGATGATTAACCAATAGAAATAATAAATCAATAATAGATAAATGACTGGCAAGCTAGTTTACTCTAGAAACACAATTTTCCTTGGAAAAATACAGAGGCAATAAAATGTGGAAATAGTGCCTGTACCCTTTCGACAGAAAGCTTTGCTTTGGCAATTACTAGCCTGCCTTTCTATCTTTGCCACCCTCACAGATGGCTCTAAAAATGCACAGCTGGTTCATACATTTTGACTGTCTCCATGACATTTTAATTCCAGTGTCTGTTCCAGGACTAGTTTGGAGAATGTGGGGTTTCTCAGCCTTTATGCAGACAAACAAAGGTGTGTCTACTAGGCCAGCTGTTCTGTGCCCCCCCCCGCATGATGTGACCCAATACATACCAGAAGCAACTGATACAGTCCACACTCCCTTCTGTCCCTGATAAAGGGTCCATCGGGTGTATTGTGAGAAAGTTAGTATGAGGGCAGCAAGTGTCAACAGGTGTTTTATCCCTGCTCAGCTCTGGTTTCAACTTGTTTAACTTCTATTTTGTTGCCCTTTGGCTTTTCATGCTCTTTATATATACATATATTTAAATCTGGTTTATCTAATTCTGGTTTTTAGCCTTGGGAGAGTGAAGTAAAAATGTCGAAACAAACAAGCATGGTGTATTTTTATTTTAATTCTAAACACTTTCCAGGCGGGGCTCTGACAGGTCTCTCCTGAGAGGAAATTCCCCCACCGGGAAGTTTCTGCTCTCTGTCTTCACCCTCATAGAGACAGATACAGCCTGGGCAAAGATTTGGACTGCAGCTGTTAATAAGCAGCAGGTCAGTTGGAGGCGAGAAGCCCTTATGGTGCTACCTTGGCAGTGGTGGCTGTGCCCATTGGGGCTGGTGGGCAGAAGCAAACAATAAGTGGAAGCAGAGCAACAAATTCTAATTTTGCCCCCTTTGCTGCTGTGTTCTTCAAGGGCAAAACCAAGGAGGATAAAGCTGATAGGCAGCTTCTCAGAACAGGTTATTCACACAGAACATTGTTGGAACTCACTACCAAAGGAGGCAGTGATTAGGGCTGGGCGATATATCAATATATCATCAAAACCAGTTCAAAGTCCATATCATGATATTGGGTTCATAATTTTTGACCTGGCAATATATTGCAAATCATTATGTGTGTGTGCGCACACATGCATCTGTGTTTGTGTGCTATGGAAAAATCACAATGTGGGAAAAACTGTGAAGCCAGCCAATAAAGTAAAGGTAAAAGGTAAAGGACCCCTGGATGGTTAAGTCCAGTCAAAGGCGACTATGGGGTTGTGGCGCTCATCTCACTTCAGGCCAAGGGAGCTGGCATGTGTCTAAAGACAACTTTCTGGGTCATGGCTACTCAACCACTACTGGCACCAAACCATATGACTAAACCGCTACTGGCACACGGAGGACTGTGACAAGTGCCAGAGAGCACAGAAATGCCGTTTACCTTCCCGCCACAGTGGTACCTATTTATCTACTTGCACTGGCGTGCTTTCGAACTGCTAGGTTGGCAGGAGCAGGGACCGAGCAACGGGAGCTCACCCCATCACATGGATTTGAACCGCTAACCTTCTGATTGGCAAACCCAAGAGTCTCAGTGGTTTAGACCACAGCGCCCTCTGCATAGCTCCATCCTTATTTCAGACACCATGATATATCAGTATATTGTGATATTTAGCTGGTGATATATCACAGTGTTGAAAACCAGATATCACCCAGCCTTAGCAGTGATGACCACCTACCTTTTAAAAAGGGTCAGACATATTCATAGAGGACAAAGGTATGGATGTTTCCTAGCCATGATGGCTATGCTCTGCCTCCAGAGAATGTTTCTGAATAACAGTTGCTGGAAACTGCAGGGAGGGAGAATGCTCTTGCGCTTAGATCCTATGTATAGCTTTCCTACAGGCATCTGGTTGGCTTGATCCGTGCCCCCTAGGTTGGTTGTAAGAAAGAAGGGACGTGGCAGGAGTGGAGCAATTGTAGGCGGACTGAAGTTGGTGGGTCAGTGCCTCATTTTCACCCCAAAAAACAGCCTCCACTGATGCAGAGGCTGGGTACAGAAGTCAGCAGGCAGGCAGCGCAGCTGGTGGAGCCCAGGAAGGATGCAGTCGCCATGTTTTGCACGAGCTGCATCTTCTTAAGGGCAGTTCCGTGTTGTGTGTTGCCACAGTCAATCCTCGATTGTTGGTTGGAATTTGGAGAAATCGCAGCAGTGCCAGAGTACAATGAAATGGCAGAATGGTAGGGCTTTACAAAATGGGACTTAAGCACATGAAGGAAGAGGGGGAGAGGCTTGATAGCAATTGAATTTCACAAATGCAGAACTTCCCTTCTTCTTCTTTTTTTGTTTTCAAATAAGGATATCAAGATACAGAGAAGAATTGCTCGCGTCATATTGGCACTAGTCAAGGTATGAACCAATTTTATATTGCCAATATAAAAGACTGCACTGGAGAAGCTTGGTAACTTCATGTTTATTTTTGTGTGTTTTATTTGTTATGATGAACAGTTACTTATAAAACCAAATCTGGTATAATAGAATTTTAAATGCAGATTTGTAACTGATTGAGCTTGACTTAGTTGACTTCCAGCTTTTAATTAATTTGTTTTTTATTGAACTGTGCTTAATTAATTTGTGTTCTTCCTCATGTCATTCATTATATACAGTAATGTCTATCTCCCATGCTTTATTTTGATGAATTATAGTTACGAGTCAGCCTGTGCCCCCTCCAGATGTTGAGGGACTGCACCTCCCATCTTCCCTTACTATTGGCCATGCTGGCTGGGGCTGATGGGAGTTGGAGCTGAGACACCTGGGGGGCCACAAGTTCCCAAACCTCATTATATGCAATAAATTTGAATTCAGATTACAAGGAAAGCCTCTTTTGCTCACTTTAATAACAGTGATTCAACCAACACAAACATAAACCAACAATCAACCCCTCTTCCCCTGCAACTGTGGGAATTATAGCTCTGTGAGGGGAATAGGGGACTCCTAACAAAACTCATCACCCTTAACAACCGCACTTCCCAGAATCCTTTGAAGGAAGCCATGACAGTTAGGGTGGTATAATACTTTAAATGCACGGGGAGGATGTGGCCTGAGGCAGTGTGTGTCTGTCTGGAAGTGATCATTCCATGGGAAAATAGTTGAAGTGCTTTTTATGGGAATCTTCCCTCAGGTTAAAAATATTTTCTGGTTCAATATATTTTTTATTTTTATTTAAAAGGCACAGAGTTAAAGCCTAATCCTTTCTACGGCCTGATCAAACATTAAACTGCCTTTCTAAAAGTGGAAAGCCAAAGCGCCTGCCAAGGCGAGCTGGTTAGTGCAGGTTCTATGATTCATCCAACCAACTCATGGGCTCATTATCTGAAGGAAGCCCTCAGCAAACTGACACAGAGCAGGGTGGCGAGGAGGTAAGAAAGGGAGAAGAGGGAATGTGATTCATTTCTCCGGCAGTTCCCTTCAGGTTATGGATACTGTTGCCAGGGAGCGCCAAAGTAGGCCATAAAGCATTAACTGGAGCGAGGAGAGCAGCACTGATGTGGCTATAATAACGTGACGTGTGTGAACAGACCCATGAGTGTGGGGAGACGCAGGACACGTGCCAGGCCCAGTCTGGTTAATGTGTCTCTTTTAATATCTGACTGCCCCATCTCGTAAAGCGCCAAGAGGAAACGAGTTAATTAGGATCAGGGGGCCATTGTTTCCAAATTGAATTCCAGCTGAAATTTGACAGCCACCTGCTACAGTCACCAAGGATGATTCAAGATGCAGACCTGGTGCGTTCAGGGACAGCATTGGTATCGGCAGCAAGATGCCGCACACCTCTCAGTTCCTTTCTCAGATAGTTTTGCCTAATTAGTGTTGAAAAGTTTGGCAGTCTAGGGCAAGAAACGCCCTCGCACAACACTAGGATTTCATCTTTTTCCTGTAGATGAGGTGGGTGGGTGGGAATGTAGGCATTGCTCATTTTTCCTTATTGGATTTAATTTAAATGTAGGAACACTTTGAGCTGACCATGAGCTTTGACGCTGTTCTCAAATTGTTCTCATTCAGTTCTAACAGTAAGTCACAAATTTAGTATAGTAGGAGGTTTTACAGGCTGGAGTCCACAACATAGAACTTACTTCTATGTAAGGTTGTTTAGGATTGCACAGACTTTAATTTTTACTCCAAACACCTAGGAGAACCACCAGCGGCGTAGCGTGGGTTGTCAGCACCCGGGGCAAGGCAAGTAATTTGCGCCCCCTAACCCGTAGATTTGCGCCCCCTAACCCTACAAATCTATGCCTATGAATGATGGTCCCCCCCTCTCTCTCTCTTTCTCATATTCCATTTGATTCCCATTTCCGTCGATCGATCCCCGAAGCTCTCACCCAGCGAAATTCGTGCGTAATTACGCTTCGCCATCCCTAATCCTGCCGCTTCCACTGGGAAATCATGACGGTGCGTTTCTCCTCTCCAAACTTTCCCCGGCCCTTTGCCGGCCGGCGCAGCCCTTTTGGCTACGAGCTCCCCTCCTTCTCTGCCCGCTTCCGACCCCACCTCCCCGTCCAACCTCCCTACCTCCTGAAAAAAGGCGACGGCGCCGAGCAGGACACCCCCGCGGCCATCGGAGAGAGGCGGGGCCGAGGGAGGCAAGCCAATGGGCGAGGCGGGGGTAGGTGGCCACGGGGGCGGGCGCTGCTGCAGTCCTCGGGTGGGCAAGGTAGGAGCAGGCGGAGGCTGGCCGGCCGCTCTGACAATAGGGGCGGGCCGAGGGCACGACGCGGCTGGGCCCTCTGGACTCGCGCCCCCCCAGATGTTGCGCCCGGTGCGGCCAGCACCCCTGGCACCCCCCACGCTACGCCACTGAGAACCACAGTATATGTCTCCCCAATTGCTTCATCTATTTGGGAAAGTGTGTGTATGTGGCTAAAGCCATTGCATTTAATGTGTACCCTCAATTACAACTTTTGTTAGAACCGACTGTGTTGGATGGGGGCAGCCTGGGACATTTTGCTGCTTGAGGTAAAGCCGCCCACTGCCATCATACCACCACCACCTGTGGCACATAAGCAGAGCACCCATGGAGGAAGAGGTGGGGGCAGGGCAGGGCAGGGTATGACTGCAGAGGAGGAGGTGGTACAGCTGCATAGGAGGGGGCTGCTTAGGCCCTGAGGAGGATCTGCTGCCTGAGGCCACGGCCTCACCTTGCCTCATGGGTGGGCCAACCCTGGTCTTGGGGTAGCCAACATGGTGCTTTCCATATCTTGCTGTACTTCAGCTTGTATCATCCCTCTCAGTTGGCCATGCCAGCTGGAGCTGATGGCAGTTGTAAGGTAAAAGGTAGGTAAAGGACCCCTGGACAGTTAAGTCCAGTCAAAGCCAACTATGAAGTGCAACGCTCATCTCGCTTCAAGCCAAGGGAGCCGGCGTTTGTCCACAGACAGCTTTCTGGGTCTTGTGGCCAGCATGACTAAACCGCTTCTGCCACAACAGAACACCGGGATGGAGGCCAGAGTGCACGGAAACGCCATTTACCTTCCTGCTGGAGCTGTACCTATTTATCTACTTCCACTTGTGTGCTTTCGAACTGCTAGGTTGGCAGGAGCTGGGACAGAGCAATGGGAGCTCACTCCATTGCAGGGATTTGAACCAAGAGGCTCAGCTGATGGCAGTTGTTGCCTATCTGGAGGGTACCACATTGGCTGTCTGTGGACTGTGTCATATTTTTCTGTTTTCTGTCATTCCCCAATAAACCACAGGGCTGTCTGGATTATCTTTGGGAGACAGAGGGTGGGACTCAACTGTGTTTACAGAATAAGATCTGCTCATGCAGTGGAACTTTACTCCCTCTCCTCCTGCTCCACCTCAACTCTAAATCTTGTCTGTAAGATTGTGGGGGGGAGGACCCAGAACAAGTTTAGAGGGTGTGCTGTGCTGTGGGGGGAAGCCCTATTGTAACCCACATAGTGCTGCACTGAATTCCACCTAGAAGATAATTCTTTAGATAGGTCAGCCTACCTATAAAAGAAGTACACATTGTGGCAATGGCCACTAAGCGTAAATGGCTTTAAAAGCAGATTAGACAAATTAATGGATGATAAGGCTGTTGCTGGTTGTGATAGCAGTATGCAGCTTTCAGGTTCAGAAGCAGCACTAGGCTGAATACAAGTTGCTGGCGGGGAGAACAGTGTGTGATGCCTGCTTGTGTGCTTCCCCAGAGGCATCTGTTTGGCCACTGGGGGAAACCCAAGTCACTGAAATAGATCAGGGCTTTGGTTGGATTCCGAAGGGCTTTTCTTAGGTTCTAAACATGCATGTGGAAGATGACTTTGAAATTATCATTAGTCTATGAAATATACTTGTCGAGAGTGGATTTCATCCTCTTTATCCAGCTCATAGTGGTGAGGAGGAATGAATGTTCCCCCAAAATATCTGCTTTATATACATTATTTACACAATGGGCTGCACATGATTGGCTAATTCCGGGATTCTCATGTAGGCCAATCAGGTTGTGGATTCACTTCCACCTGGAGCTGGATTGGGTGGCTCCTGTGGACCAATCAGACTGCTGCATTCTGGATCCTATTGTTCTAGGACCAATCAGACTGCTGCATTCTGAATCCTATTGTTCTAGGACCAATCAGACTGCTGCATTTTGGATCCTATTCAACTCAGTACATAACAGTCTAATTCTGATCAGCTTGATTCAGAATGGAGATTACCCTTATTTGCATTTTCCAGTTCTCGTAATTCATCACTATTGGCTTCCTGGGAAAAGGAAAGAGCCTCCATTAACCACAGTCCAGAAATACAAAACAACAACAACAAACTTCCTCAAAGCAGTGCTATGATCTCAGCCACTGATTATTAGTGAAGCACCACAATTTATACACGTTTTCAAATAGTGCACCACTTCACACTGTCTTGACATCTGCTCTTAGTCATAAGTGGGTCTAAACAATTTTGTGTGAGAGAGCCTTGCTGTGTGGCCAACCTTAATTTCACAGTATTTTGTTGAAAGGAATAAGTTCAAAGACTCCCCCCGCCCCCGATTTAGACACTTTCCATCACTTATGTAGCTCACATGATGCATTTGTAGCTTGTGCTGTGATGTTTCTGACTTTGATGCATCTGGAGCCTTGCGGGTGATTTCTTTTTGCTGCCGTAAAGAACAAGCGAGACCCAAGAAAATCTGGGCATCCTGTGTCTTAACTGCTTTTATCTGTGACTTCTGCTGTTTTCTCTCTCCTTCAGTGACATTTCTGTACTTACATAGCAGGTCCCATTTTAGTGGGGAAATTCCCTACAAATTTCAGGGGAAATGTTGGCAAATGAGTCTGTTGAAGTAGACTGGTTTCTGAGCTTGCAGTTACTGCATCCCCAGGCCTCCCCAGTCACCGTACACATATACTGGTTGTGTGGGATCTGTAAGAAATTATTGTATATAGAACCCTAGGGAAGCAGCTCCCCCTCTGCTATGGGTGGATATTTATCTCACAGAATTCTAAGAATGATTCCTCCTCAAAGGCATAATGGTGACTTTTTCTTCACTACACACCCATGTTTGTCCAAAGCTGTGTGACTCTTAAGTGCAACTCATGCATTTCAAAGGTTTTGTTTGCACTCAACTCTGCTCTGCTTTTGAAATCCTGGATCACCCTTCACCATACCCTTCTAGACACATCTGTTCGTTTTGCCGTGAAAAACTACCGGGAAAGTATGAAGGAAAAAAGAAATTGACTGTTTTCTTGGAACTTAGTCCTGCTTCAAATAAGAGGCTAAAACAGTATTTAGAAAAGTCACTTCCTCGATGAATCATCTATGATTCCTGTGCAAAAGAATGCTCCAAGCCCTTTAAAAAACCAGTTTGTGTTACAGATCCTGAAATCAGCTATCGGCTATTGAGTTCTAAGCAATGAGAAGCTCATGGGGAGATCTAGGGCAGGATTAGTTCCAGTATAGGTTAACAGAAAACTATGTAAAGCCTCCAGGCATGCTCTCTCAATCTCTATATCAGCTGGTTGGGATGCAAGAAGTCTTTGCAGGATCCAAGCCCAGTCAATTAGTCTCAACAGGATCAGGGTTGCCAGAAACATCAATGGTCAAAAACACAAACAGCCCACTGCCTATTGAAAGGGCTTGAAGGTTGAGCCAAAATCAGAGTCTGGGAACCATTTCAAGTGCAACATTCTGCATTCACTGGATGGCTTTTGGAATAATTCCCTTGGGTGCACACACGTGGCAATGTTACACCAGAACAAGTGTTTCATGTGACTTGTTCAGAGGCAGTACCATGAGTTGGGTCCAGCAAGAATCCAAAATCCCATTCATGGGACCAGTTACCCTTGAACAAGAATAAATGACATGTTCCGATGAAATGTATGCAGAGCTTTTTATTCATGGGAGTAAGTGGGGAAAGTGGCCCATAGCTGCAAATAGATACATCGGAATTAGTCCTGGAGCAGGTTGGAGGACTGTACCAAAGAGTGAGAAAGGATTTATATAGCAGCAAACCAAGAATGCTGAACAGCAGTAGACACTGGGATGAAATTAGGCTGACAAAAACACTGGCTGGATATCCAGCCCTACTGACAATATACAATACAAATATCACTTAAGGCATTTTGGGTGTCTATCATATCGCTGAGATTAGATATGAGCCACCATGGTATCATAGAAAGCATGAGAAACCGTGGAGATCTGGTGGTGCTTCTGATGTCTCTTCATTAGCTTATGGATTTTTGACAGGTGTCTGCAATACCTGATACTTGAAGATCAAGATATGAGCACAGTGTTTGCAGGAGTCAAAACTTGTCTTTGCTGGTGTCGGAACAATCTCCATAGGACCCATGATGAATGTTCAAAGCAGCAAACAAGACAAAAAAAAACCTGCACAGGGAGAAAATTGCTGGGCATGTGCCCAGCTGTACATGCATCGACTCTGAGAAAGAAAAACATATGTACCTGTGGAAAAGACTTCAGTGACAATACCCACAAACCTTCTACACATGTGTGCAGGTGTATCAACCCGATAGAAAAAGCACATGTGCAGAACATCCCAATGACCTGAAAAGCACCATCCACTTCTCATGAACCACCCACACTAAACATTGCTAAGTAGCATGAAATCACACCATTCCTGCAGGGGATACAGTGCAATATTGATTATTGCGGGAATAGAGAAAGAATCCCATTTCAAACAAATGCTGGTTCTTTGGAAAATCCAGTAGTTCCTGTGTAGATAGATCCAGAGATTCAGCATGGAAGCATCGATCGCAGCAGTTATTCTTTCTGAACATGCATCAGCTGCCAAAATGAACGTTAATGGGGGAAATTAGCCTTGGCAGTGTCACTGGCTCATCTCATAAAATGGTCCTAATCAAATGAAACACTCAAATGATTGTGGCATGTCCCTTGGCAATCCTATGAGACCTGCTTTTTTTTTTTTAAGGCACAGCAGATGAAAGGCCACACTCTGGATCCAGAAAGGTGGTAAAAAAAGATTTTTCTCTAACAGGATAGGGGCCTGTAAACCACCATCATCATTTCAGACTAACCTGATCTCGTTTTTTGACAGAATTACAACCCTGGTAGATGAAGGGAACGCAGTGGATGTAGCCTACCTTGATTTCAGCAAGGCATTTGACAAGGTGCCCCATGATATTCTTGTAAAGAAGCTGGTAAAATGCGGTCTTGACTATGCTACCACTCAGTGGATTTGTAACTGGCTGACTAACCGAACCCAAAGGGTGTTCATCAATGGTAAAGAAGCGGACACGGAGCAATGGATCCAAACTACAAGAAAGAAGATTCCACCTAAACATTAGGAAGAACTTCCTGAAAGTAAGAGCTGTTCGACAGTGGAATTTGCTGCCAAGGAGTGTGGTGGAGTCTCCTTCTTTGGAGGTCTTTAAGCAGAGGCTTGACAACCATATGTCAGGAGTGCTCTGATAGTGTTTCCTGCTTGGCAGGGGGTTGGACTCGATGGCCCTTGTGGTCTCTTCCAACTCTATGATTCTATGATTTTATTATTTATACCCTGCCCATCTGGCTGGGTTTCCCCCAGCCACTCTGGGAGGCTTACAGAATATATATTTTTTAAATAATAATATTTATTAAAATTTCAGAGGAAATACAAAAATATAAAAAAGGGGAAAAAAGAAGGAAAAAAGAAGACAAAAAGATACAAAATACACAAAAATAAAAATAGTTAAAAACAAATCAGTCATTCCATATCCTATCTTTCATCTGCCTATTTCCCTGACTTCCTCACACCTCCCTTCTTTTGTATCCTGATTCAGTCATTGTTTCAGCAAATCCTTTCTATATTTTATCTTATAACCAATTAATTAACTCTATACATCCTATCCATCTTTCACCATATTCTGATGTTCAATTTACCTTACTTTATTTAACCTTATCTTACCATAAAATACCTTAACCTTATCTTAGCGTAAAATACCGTAAAATACCTTAAAACTTAAAAACTTAATACTTATTTATCCTTATATCATTTCTGCTAAAGCCAGACAATTTCATTCCAACATTCTCCCTAATATTCATTAATTTTACACTAATTCCCAAAATAAAAATTTTTCTTTATAGACTCTTCCAATTTTCATCCAACGCCCCTTCTTCCTGGTCTCGGGTTGTGTCAGTCCTTATTATCCAATTCCATCTAGTCCATCAACCTGGTAGTCTGATATCCGAGGCTCTTAAGTCTCTTCCATGCCCCTTCTGCAGATCTTTTTCTTCTTGTTTATGCTTGCACTTTTCCTTGTCTTTTGTTGGTCTCTTTCTTAGTTTCTTTTCTTTCTCCTTGGGGAGTAGGTCTCCGGGGAGTTTCCATCCATACTCATGTCCATCTCCCCACGTCAATCCAGCCCATTCCCCACAGTCCCACTCCCCACAGTCATCAATATAATCCAAAAGATCTTTAACAGCATATTTCAAAATCTCTCCAAAGTTGAGATCCTCCTCAGCTCCGGATTCCTTCAGGCCTAATTCAAGTTCATTCTTCCAAAACAGCGGCTTATACTCCTGCAGGGCCTCGGGTCTCTCCATTTGTGTTGCTTGAGGTAGCACCGTAGCTTCCTTCATTATTATCTGCCCTTGCATTTGCCCAGTCGAACCAGTTTCCTGGATTGGTCCCTGTATAATTTCTATGTCAATATTCCCTATTTGTCCACATTCACTAGTTGCAATAGTCATCAAATCCAACTTCTCATTCATCAAATCCACCTTCTCATGCAACTGCTCCAGCAAAGCACTTGTCTTGCAAAAAGCAAGCACCAGGACTTCTTCCAAACACATTTTTATTCAAGGTCACAGTCTGGTCCCACGATGTTAATCTCGCAGCTGTGAAATCCCCAAGTAAACTGCAGCAACAATTTGACAAGCTCCCTCTAGAGGATACAATTTCTATTTGTGTCCATCTTTTTAAATCATGTCCAACAAAAGAAAGTTACTTTCAGTTTTCAAATATTTTGTTTCTTTAGAATGCAACAGGCAGCAGTGGAATCAACTTGTTTCTCTTTTTTCTTGCTATCTGTCAAAATGTTCCATTCACAGTCAATGAACGTCTCCGATAATTTCTGTCTCTGGCACCCGGTTCCCAGGTTTGAGACGGTGGAAACTTATTTTCCTTTACTCCCTCTCCAGCAGGCTTGAACAGTTTAATTTCCCCCCCTTTTCTCCTGCTTCCAAGGGGGTTTTAATGGTTATAAATGAAGGAAATTTCGACCTTTGTAAAGCGACTTTCCAGGCTATTAGCTTACAAGATTTTTGCTTCAGTCTATTTACAGAAAGCGGAAGGCGGACTTCCTGTTTTGAACCTTCCCGCTTCGGTGCCAAATTAAAATATTTCTTGATCCAATTTTCCGTTTCTACTCACGGGTACTTGTTTAGAATCCAATTGTTGACAGGAAAAAGTCAGCACTCTCCGGCAATGGCAATGCGGCTTCCCTCCGTGAAAATAGCAGTCAGTTCGCAGCACCGGGCCGATCACCCTCCTTCGCTCCGGAGCCCCAAAATGGGGTTCCCCGTGAATAGGGGAGGCGCTCCTGGTGCTCTGCTGAACCCCACGTTCCCAGGCTTCTTCCACCAGGGATTTCTAGCGGGTCCCCACCTTCGCCGCAGCGGGTAGACCCAGTTTCCACGGAGACAATTCCTCCGGTCGGAGGAACTCCGCCATTTTGCCGATGGCGCTAACCCGGAAGTCCTGGGAGGCTTACAGAATAAAGAAAACATAATAAAGTATCAAACATTAAAAACTTTCTGATACAGAGCTTCCTTCAGATGTCTTCTAGAAGTTGTATAGTTCTTTATCTCCTTGTCATCTGAAGGGAGGGCGTTCCACAGGGAGGGTGACACTACTGAGAAGGCCCTCTGCCTGGTTCCCTGTAACTTAGCTTCTCACAGTGAGGGAACAAGCAGAGGACCCTTGGTGGAGGACCCCAGTGTCTGGGCTGAATGATGGGGGTGGAGATGCTTCTTCGGGTATATTGGACCAAAGCCATTTATGGCTTTAAAGGTCAGCACCAACACTTTGAATTGTGGTCAGAAATGCTCTGGGAGCCAATGAAGATCATATAGGACTGGTGTTATATGATCCTGGTGGCCACTCCCAGTCACCAGTCTAGCTGCTGCATTCGGGATTAGTTGTAGTTTGCGAGTCACCTGCAAAGTTAGCCCCATATAGAACTCATTGCAGTAGTTCAAGCGGGAGATAACCAGAGCATGCACAACTGGTGAGACAGTCTGTGGGCAGGTAGGGTCTCAGCTGGCATACCAGGCGAAGCTGGTAGACCACTGCCCCGGGCACAGAATTGACCTGTGCCTCCGTGGACAGCTGTGAGTCCAAAATGACTCCCAGGCTGCGCACCTGCTCCTTCAGGGCCACAGTTGCCCCATTCAGGACCAGGAAGTCCTCCACACCTGCCCACCCCCTGTACCCCAGAAACAGTACTTGTGCCTTGTCAGGATTCAGCCTCAATCTATTTGCCACCATCCATCCTCCAACTGCCTCCATACACTCACACAGGACCTTCACTGCCTTCACTGGTTCCGATTTGATGGAGAGGTAGAGCTGGGTCTCATCTGCATACTAGTGAACACCCATTCCGAACCCCCTGATGATCTCTTCCAGTGACTTCATATAAATGTTGAAAAGCATTGGGGAGAGGACAGAGCCCTGAGGGTCTGAACACAAGTGAGAGCCCAGGGGTCTGAACACTCATCCCCCAACATTACTTTCTGGACACAGCCCAGGAGAAAGGAGTGGAACCACTGTATAACAGTGCCCCCAGCTCCCAACTCCTCTAGATGGTTCAGAAAAGGCTTCCTCAACCTCAGCCCTCCAGATGTTTTGAGACTACATCATCCCTGACCACTGGTCCTGCTAGCTAGGAATCATGGGAGTTGTAGGCCAAAAACATCTGGAGGGCCAAGGTTGAGGAAGCCTGGTCCAGACGGATGTCATGATCAATGGTGTCAAATCCAGCAGGACCAGTTACAGCTTTCACCTTTCTCCCTAGCCTGCCGAAGATAATCAACCAGCATGACCAAGGCAGTTTCAGTCCCACGCTGAGGCCTGAATCCTGATTGGAAGGGATCCAAATGAACCGCATCCTCCAGGCATGCCTGGAGTTGTTCAGCAGCCACCCACTCAATCACCTTGCCCAAGATTGGAAGATTTGAGACTGGGTGATAGTTGGCCATATTGGCCAACTATCGGGTCCAAAGATGTTTTTTTAAGAAGCAGTTTAATAACCGCTCCTTTAAGCAGGTTTGGGGAGATTCCCTCACAGAAGGAGGCATTCACCACCCCACAGAGCCCATCACCAGATCTTCCTGGCTTCCTTTTATGAGCCAGGATGGGCAAGGATCAAGGAGACAGGTGGTCAGTTTCACTCGTCCAAGCAGCCTGCCCACATCCTTGGAGGTAACAGATTGAAATTGATCCCACGCAACTTGACTAGACAGGACTCTAGCACTCTCCCACCCCAGCCCTGCTCCCACGATGGAGTCTACCTCTTTCTGAATCTGAGTGACTTTATCTGCAAAAAAAAATTCCAAAATCATTGCAGGAGATCTTGGGGTCCTCAACAGGCCCCAATGGTGACGGTGATTCCATTAGATTGCGAACCATCTGAAAGAGTCTCCTACTGTTATTTTCTGCAGATGCAATAGAGGCAGTGAAGAAGTTCCTCTTTGCCATCGCTTTCGCTACTTGGTAGGTTCGACATTGAGGTCTAACCCGTGGTTGGTCTGATTCAGAATGAATTTTCCTCTACTGGTGCTCTAGCCATCTCAGTGATTGTTTCATCAAAGGTTGTTTGATGTAAATGTACTGAGGTGAAGCACGGCCTTTCTTGACACCTTTATCTTTGACAGAAAGATATCACTGTCCCACTTTTTCAAATACCATTAAGGTGCTGCAGTTATTAAACAATCTCTGACATGTTTCACCCATCTCCCTCAGGAGAATTGGTAAGACACATCCTACATCTCTTTCTGATAAGACCCATCTAGAGGAGTTGTCTTTCCAAGCTTTGACTGTGTCAGCTCCTCTGTACATATTTTATCTGAAGAAGTAAATTTTAACGAAGAAGATCAGCAAAATAAGCCCATCATTGTTTATGAAGTCATTGCTGCACTTGATTGCCTTTCTAGATTTTGGTATAACTTGGAAAAGTCCAACAAGCTCCCTCCTTTCCTGTTCTAAAACAGCTATTTATTTTTTATTCCAAAAGGCATTTTAACAGTGATTTCTGCTGCGTTTTCCATTATTTTGTTTTCCTTAGTGCTGCGGTATTTTATATTTTACACATTTTTGTATGTGTTTTTAAATTGGTCCTGGTAACTCACTAGTAGCTGGTGGAGTCTTTCAGGACTGGCAGCTGAGTTATGCACTAACTAACTGCAGCTTTCAGGCTGTCTTCAAGGGCAGCCCCACATAGTGATCATTGCAGTAGTCCAGATGGAAGCTCATTAGAGCAAGTACCTTCAGCCTTTCCAGACTCAGAACCCACTTTAACTCACACATGCATTTGGGGACCCATTTCTTGATCTTTTTACCAAATATTTGCCTGGTGGTAGTGTTAATGTTGCAACCCAGCTTGGATCAAGCTGTGACCCACTAATGGGTCCCAATCCCCCAGTTGAAGACCAGTGCATCAGTAGGGACAGGCTATCCTGGTGTAGGAACATCTGTAACTGGTGGACCAGCCTACGCTGGGCATAAGCACTCCTAGGCACAGATAGTGATAGGCAAATGCACGAATTTCGATTTAGCTATTTCCCCTTTTTCCATTCTGAAGTTCAGTATTCCACATTTCCACATAACTTTGTGTTGTTGGTTTTTAAAGTTCTCATCAAATTCCACCAGCATTTTAGTGCAATGTCTCCTAATATACAGCTTTTAGTGTGCAGTTTTGCCTAATATACCCATATCTGAAACCAAGTCCCCCTAATCTGAAGCATTTTTGTATGTTGTTTTCACTAATATATCAATTTCTATGGACACTTTACCCCAATGTATGCATTTTTGTACTCCTTACTTGGCTGCAGAATTGCACTACAGGAGAAGTGTTCAAAACATGACTGTGACTAACCTTACTTCTCCATTATTTGTGAACTCTTCCATTTAAAAGGTTCTTGAAGTAAGATTGCAGTGCTAATATGAAATTATCTGTTACAAACCTCTGAAAACGTCATCAACAGCAAAATTGAGGTGACACTCCCATCTGCAAATTTAAGCCATCAATTGGCTAACAAAAGAGATCCCTCAGAAAATAATACAGTACTAGAAGTTAGTAAAAAAAAGCCTGAGTATTGAGAGTACCACTTCTGGAAAATGTCACCTAAATTAGAAACTAATTATATTGTTTTCTTAAGGTCTAAAATTCTTTGTTCAACCATCTTAGCATCAATGCAGATACTATTGTAGAATAAGGTTACCAGACATCCCTGTTTCCCGTGAACAGTCCCTGGATTTACAAATCAGTCCCCTGACAAAATCCATCTATTTAGTAGGAAGTTGAAAAGTGTCCCTGGATTCATTGAAAAAAATCTAGTAACCTTATTGTAGAACCTGGCTTATGCCCAAGGAAGAATTGCTCATAGGAGTGGTCTACTCATGTGAGCAGTGTAAAGTCTGCCTCGTGTAAGATTGCAGTGGCTGTTTCCATGATTAGAAGTAATTTTTCTAATCAAGGAAATGGCCACTGCAATCTTTTGTGAGTCCCCACTTCTGATGTTATTTGAAATATGAAGGGAAGGACAAGGAACATCTTTAGAAGGGCCTCCCACAGCTCCAAATTGTCACCTTATTCCAAAACCATTTTTTGACAGTAGTAACATTCAGAAAAGACCGTCAGTTCCAGTTTTGTGACCATAATGTGGGCTGCATCGCTACAATTTCTCTTACTCAGTTGGCTACACAGTGGGTAAAATAGGGGCTTGACTAAGATAGTCGCCTCCATTCTCATGAAAGATGAGGCATTGCTGGGATTTCCTGTTTGAAGACCCACCAGGCACCAAAGATGTCATTAAAACTGACAGAATAAATACACACCAGGGAATCAGAATGACTGGTAGCATCTGCTACACTATAGCAGAGCAATTCAATGCCCATTTACTCCTGGAAGGGTTCCTATGTTTTGTTAGAGAGAACAGGGCCTCTCTAAATGTAGATTCCTCCATTAACAGCTGTGATATATCTGAAACAAATGTAGAATTTGGAGTGTGGTGCATATTTTGAATGTATTCGGGTCATATTATACATACAGGTGGAATCTACAAACATATTAAAAAATGTTCTGAAAATGCTTTTTCTTTTTAAGCGGTTTTTTTTAAAAAATACATTGAATTTTCCATAAGGCTCACCATCGCCATCTAGTGTCACATTGTATATTGCACTTGAAACGTTTCATTTGCAGCTGCATAGCTGAGTCCGCAGTGGAGCATGAGCCCACACATGCCTGCCACGAAACATAGAGCATAATATGTGACATGCCAGTGTGTACTTACAACTGTCAGGAATGAAGCCTCAACACCTTCCACATGTGCTGGATTAGGAGGATTTTGGGTATCACATGGCAAGACAGAATCTCAAACAAAGATGTGCTCTCCCAAATTCCCAGCATTTTCACACTCCTGTCTCAGCGAAGTCTATGCAGGCTTGTTCGTGTCCACAGAATGGAAGATGGCAGGATCCCCGAGGACGTGCTCTACAAGGAGCTGGCTTCAGGCACTAGGCCTGTTGGCAGACCAACTCTACCTTACAAAGATGTCTGCAAACATGGCATGAGGGCTGGCAACATTAACGTCGCTGTGTGGGAATCCTTTGGAGGTGACCACAGTGCCTGGAGACAGTCAGGTTGTGCATCCATAGCAGTGATCAGAGGAGGAATGACCGCTGGGAGGAGTGCAGAGAAAAGAAGAAACTGGACTGCATTAGTCTCTACAGCCACAGCAGGCGCTGCAACCTCCCAACAGTTTGACCTCACCCCCAAAGGCGCACTCCTCCATTGCCTCCAGAGACAGATGAATGCCAGCCATGCCCTAAGTCTACACTTTATGAAGTACGTGATGCATTTATATTCATTACCCATGATCTTTACAGTTCAAAAGCGTGAAGATGGGCATATGCACATGCATGCATTCATTCAAATATTTAAATACATACATGCCAATCACATCACATACTACTCAGTGGGAACCAAGATAGGATCGCATACCACAACATGGCTAGGACTGGTGGAGTTTACTAACGCATGAGGTGGAGGAGAGGAATGAGAGAGGAATGAGGGATGCGGTGGCGCTGTGGTCTAAACCACTGGGCCTCTTGGGCTTGCCGATCGTAAGGTTGGCAGTTTGAACCCCCGCGACAGAGTGAGCTCCCATTGCTCTGTCCCAGCTCCTGTCAACCTAGCAGTTCAAAAGCACACCAGTGCAAGTAGATAAATAGGTACCACTGTGGCAGGAAGGTAAACGGTGTTTCTGTGCGCTCTGACTTGTCATGGTGTTCCATTGTGGCAGAAGAGGTTTACTTGACCCGGAAAGCTGTCTGTGGACAAATGCCAGCTCCCTCAGCCTGAAAGTGAGTTGAGCACCACAACCCCATAGTCGCCTTTGACTGGACCATCCAGGGGTCCTTTACCTTTACCTGATGATGATTTGATATATTTATTCATTGCTTTCTACACCAAAGTGTCTCAAAGGAGCCTGCGAAATAGGACTAGAAATGACAAGAAACATCACAACCAAATACAAGGAACAGCAATAAAACAAGGACCTAAAATGGCCATCCATACAGAAATATAAGAAGGATGGTTCGAACCCATCTCACTAAAAGGATGAGCAATAAAAACAAAACACCAACCACAAACCTAACTAATTACCCTACAAATTAAGTGTCAAAGATCTAGGTAAATAGAAAAGATTTTAAAGAAAGAACACAAGGCTTTCCTTTGTCCTTGATGTGAGGGAGATGGCCTTCTCTTGGTGTCACCATTGGGAGAGATACATCTGGTGAGGACCATGAGAGAGAGCCTTCTATGCAGTGGAGCTCCAGTTATAGAATGATCCCTCCTGCCAACTCTGCTTATATTTTGATGCTTGGTTAAGACCCTCCTATTTGCCCAGACCTTTTTGAGTTGCTAGCATTTGTTTCCGTTGTTGTAAGGAGCTGGGATGGCACCATAAGATGTTTTCATGATTGATCTTCAGTTGATTTTAGGTATGTTTCATCTGCTACGCCTGTTTCTTAGGCTGCGTTTGTTTTTTTAACTAATTTGCAACCAGCCTGAGGTTCCAAGATGAATGGTGGTATAAAAGTATACTGAGTCAATAAATAAATATTTTGTGACTGCAAACTGAATGTCTTTTCGAGCTTTGAATAAAAAAATAATGACTTGGGTCTGCACATTCTGGAGGATAAATAGTGCTATCTTGGGCAATATTTCTCTGAAGCAAATGCCGCTATATCAACCGGGGTTTGCTCCCAGGTATGCTAAGTGTGCACAGGATTGCAGTTTTTGTTCCAGAGCTTCAGTGCATACCTGCTGTTCATGCTTTTCAGTCTGATGGTAGTGGTCAGTAGCTCCAGAAAGCTACAGTGGACAGGTCAAATCCTGAAGCTCTAACTCAGCCTTTCCTCATGCATGAAACCTTGGTGAAGGCTTCACTAAATCATTCGGTAGAGCCAGGTGGTCTCTTTTTCTTCCAGGTATTATTATTTCCCCCTGAGACTCCATGAACCCACATGTTCCTGCTGATTCACACAGCTTGAATCACAAGAGCACATTCAGACTTGAAGAAGACCCCTTTCCGAGAAGGAGCTGCGGGATGTGACCCAGAGCCAGTTGCTCTCTTAGAACATGCTTCCGTTGACTGCCTACCTAGTACTTCATGTCTAGAGCTGCTGTTTTGAGTCACACACTGCCACATGATGCCTCTGGATGGCAGCCATTCACACGCCGTACACCCAAACATACTTCCTCATTCATTTCATATCACAGCACAGCCATAGCACCATATGGAGTGGGTGGGTGTGCGCGCATGCCCACACACAGCAGACTTAGCAATATTTTTGTACGGTTTTGCTCAGGGTCCAACATTTCCTGATCTGTTCTCTGCTCTTGAGAGCTCTGATAACAACCATCTGCTTTTCTTTTGACGCCACCCAGAAGGGAGGTTCTGAAAGTTCTGAAAACCTTTGGAATCTGTTTCTAAATTCTCCTGTTATCTGCCACTTGCTGAGTCAGCTCTGAGTCATATCTGCCAGGGTTAACTAATGTCAATATAATCCTGCCTCAGGCTTGTTCCGTTTAGAATTCCCTGTTTGCTCAGTGGTTTTGAATTCCCTTTAAAAAAAAATAATTGAAAACTTAAACACATACACACACCATAATGTATGTTTATTACTCTGACATCACATTACTGGGAAGAGAAAGGGGGGGGGGAAATAATGTGAACGTTCAATAGCAAATGGCTGCTGGTTTTCTTCTCCTGTTACTCATCACCCCATGCAGGCACAGGATGAACAAAGCATTTTAAATATTGCATGTTGACCAGCTTGCATGGCAGAAGGATGGTACCCCAGGAGAGACAATTGCGGGCCACATGCAGCAGAATCTTATGCATGTTCGTTAGGAACATTGTCCCATTGAGTTTCATGTAGCTTACTCCCAGGTAAGATAAATCACATCCTAGGATGCCAGCTATCCTCTCTGAGCTCCCTCCTCAGCTACAAGAAGTAGCATAAATGGTCTTAAAGCATGGTATAACCAGATATTACAGTCTTCCTGATTGTAGCATCTTCTTCAGTCTCCTTCCCTTCCTGATTTCTTAACTTTGAAAATTACAATTTCCCCAAAATATAGAGCTGTCGCAACCACGTGACCAAGCCTAGCAACTGCCATGTTTTACTTTTAATGTTTTTGGTTTTGAAGCAGTCCCTATCTTTTGGTAAGCATTCTTTATTTTAGAATGCCATTTTTAATATTTTTTATCATTAATAAAGAAAAGTTATAAATAAAAAGGGTGTCTAGCTGAACTTTTAACAGCTTATCAGTTTATTTTATTTTAATTCATATAGTGCTTACAACGTGAATAGTGTCTGAGGCGCTGAGTGCTTGGTAACATTGCCTCAAATTAAAGATGTATTCCACCAATTTTTACCTCACACAAATGGCATCAAAGTGGAAATTGAAAAAGAAACATACTTTAAAGCTAATATAAGGAATATCATTTCTGTAGTTAGTGCCCGAACAGACTGTAGAACATTGGGGAGGGGAACCAACTTACACTTGCCTTTTGCCACCCTAGATCACTGCAGACAGTACAGTGGTACCTCTGGTTATGTACTTAATTTGTTCTGGAGGTCCGTTCTTAACCTGAAACTGTTCTTAACCTGAAGCACCACTTTAGCTAATGGGCCTCCTGGTGCTGCCGCGCTGCCGCTGCGCGATTTCTGTTCTTATCCTGAAGCAAAGTTCTTAACCCGAGGTACTACAGTGGTACCTCAGGTTAAGTACTTAATTCGTTCCAGAGGTTTGTACTTAACCTGAAACTGTTCTTAACCTGAAGCACCACTTTAGCTAATGGGGACTCCTGCTGCCGCCGCCGCGCTGCCAGAACATGATTTCTGTTCTCATCCTGAACCAAAGTTCTTAACCCGAGGTAATATTTCTGGGTTAGTGGAGTCTGTAACCTGAAGTGTATGTAACCCAAGGTACTATTGTATTTCTGGGTTAGCGGAGTCTGTAACCTGAAGCATATGTAACCCGAGGTACCTACCACTGTACTTTAAAAAAAGCAGAGTTTCCCTATACAGTGGTACCCCGGGATGCAAACGGGATCTGCGTGCGTCTGCGGTTCACGTTTCGCCGCTTCTGCGCATGCATGTGACGTTATTTTGAGCATCTGCGCATGTGCAAGCGGCGAAACCCAGAAGTAACGCACTCAGTTACTTCCGAGTTGCCGTGGAGCACAACCCGAAAGCACTCAACCCGAAGCACATTCAACTCAAGGTATGACTGTAATTCCTTCCTTTCTTCCTTTCCTCTTGGGAATTATAGGGGTAGAACTACCTAAACAGTACAGAAAGCTATTTATGTATGCAGCCACAAGTGTAAGAATGTTACTTGCCCAAACATGGAAAGAAGAAGAGGTCCTGATGAGAGAAGAATGGATATAAAAACTTTTGGAATATGCAGAAATGACGGAACTTACCGGAACTATAAGAAATCAAGATAACTTTTTTAAATAAAAGAATGGGCATGGTTTATTGACTATTTACAAACAAATTGTAAACAGATAAAGACATGGGCAGGATTATTGTAATAACCTGCAGTTTTAAAAAGAATAGAGAATTAAAATTAATAAATAAAAGCCTAAGTTAAATCAATTTAGAAAATGCAGGAAGTGATAAAACAAATTTAAGGAACCGCTGACAGAGGAGAAAGGAAGTCGAATTATTTGAAATGTTATAAGTTTTGTAAAATCATTGAAATGTATACAAATGAAAACTATAAATAAAATTATATATTAAAAAAGCAGAGCTACTGAATTGAGCTTGGCGCCCCCTCTCAGCTCTGTGCCCCAGGGCCCTAGCTTGCCCACCCTTTAGACTGGCCCTTCCCAGGTAAGTGTGGTGAGGATTGCAGCCTGACAATGAAGTCAGTAGGACTTACAACTGAGTAGACATGGTTAGGACTGTGCTGTTGAGTGTGTTTAGGAAAGCAGCCTTAACCTCTAGTAGCAACATTAACTTCTATTGCATTACACAAGTCTTAGAGAGTCAAGAGTAGCCCTGAGGGGAGCTTCTGGGCCTGCAAATGTTATTGTACTCCAACACCCATTAGCCCTGGGCAGCATGGTCAGGAATGATGGGAGTTGTAGCCCAACAAAATCTGGAAGTAAAATCTAGGTTACCTGAAAATCATGGGTGACAAAACCCAAAGTATGAAACTTACAAAATTTATAAAAAGCAATGCATGCAATTTATATTTTAGAGTTACGTTTTGTACATTTTATAGTATGTTTTGTGCTGCTGGTGATTATTGATCATTTTCTCATCTGGAAGGTGAGTGTTAGTGTTTTAAGGTAAAATGAATAACCTTTGGTGGGAATGTCCAACAATGTTTGAACATGTGTGATGATTACTGCTAGGAATTTGTCCACATTAGACCATAAAGGTAAAAGTAAAGGGACCCCTGACCATTAGGTCCAGTCATGGCCGACTCTGGGGTTGCGGCGCTCATCTCGCTTTATTGGCCGAGGGAGCCGGCGTACAGCATGACTAAGCCACTTCTGGCGAACCAGAGCAGCGCACGGAAACGCTGTTTACCTTCCCGCCGGAGTGGTACCTATTTATCTACTTGCACTTTGACGTGCTTTCGAACTGCTAGGTTGACAGGAGCAGGGACTGAGCAACGGGAGCTCACCCCGTTGCAGGGATTCGAACTGCCGACCTTCTGGTCGGCAAGTCCTAGGCTCTGTGGTTTAACCCACAGTGCCACCCGCGTCCCACATTAGACCATAGATAAGAATATAAGAAGTGCCGGCTGGATCAGGCAATGGTCCATCTAGTCCAGCATTCTGTTCTCAGAGGGAACAACTAGGACTTGAGTGCAGCAACTGCTTTTCAGAAGCATTTCTGTCTCAAACATGCATGCCATTTCCTAATGAAGATTGCCAGTGACAGAAACAGAGGGCGTCTTCTCCTTTCTTGCCATTTCTTCTCCCTCACATTGTTATTTTTTATTGTACTATTGTACATTCATTGTTTTACCTTTTGGGGGGATCATTGCCAAAAACTGGTTGGACAACAACAACAACCAACCAATCATCCAGTTTATGGTACCTCTGGTATATTCATTTTTTCACCAGCTCATATGCATAAAATCTACTTTATCCTACTACAACTACCACTACTATGACTGTTGTTACTTCAGCCTACTATTACTCTTGGGAAATGAAAACCAGTGAATGCCCATGTTTAGTGATGCCAGGTAGAGACGCCTGAAGTGGTGACTCACCTTTAGTTAAGGGTGTTGCTAGTGACCAATTGTGTGAATGCCCTGACAAATCACAGGGAAGAAATTAGATGACAGCTCACCTCTCCCTAGAAAACTAATGAAATTCTAGCTGATCTGTGAGATGATGTATTCCAGCCACATGCCAGGACATTCACCAAAGCAGTTGACACAATGAACAGAGCAAAAACTGATTTCACCACTGCAGCTGTTTCTCTGCACCACACTGAGAGAAAGTATTTTTGGAGGAAATTATTCCAGCATATATAGATGGTGTGTCAAAATAATCTGATATCATGACCATAAAAGGTGTTAGGTTGCCATCTGCATACACTGGGAATAAGCACACCAAACTGCATACATAACTGCTGCAGTAATGATTTCCCGAAGAGAAAAACAAAATAGATGGGAACTGCACTTCCAGAGGCCACACAAGGCTGTTTTATTGTGTCACTAGCAAAATGGTTAGTTTGTCTGGCTCACATCCCAGAATATATGAACCAAGGGTCAAATTAAGGCTCTAAAGATGACCAAAACCATTTGATTCCAAAACATAGACAACAGGGTCAGTCGGTGTTGCAGGAAGCGCCGACATCTGCCCAGATGTTTGCTTTGAGGAATCCTGGTCCTGACTCTGAGGCAACACAAAAGATCCGCAAGGAATGTTGATGGGGATTCTGTAACATAATTAAGAGACCACAAATGAAAACTCTTGCAGAAAAATGTAAATAGAGGAAAGACCAATAGAAGGAAATTGGACTTTAAAAGGAGAGCGGGGAAAATTCCTTCAAGCAAAGTTAGGCAACATTTCCGCCCATAGATATTAACAGGCTGGCTCATCAAGGTAGATCTGTGAAAGTTGTTTTATAGAAAATGAGACATGGCCATCAGAAGTAAATTTAAAACAGCTTGCCTTTTCCTGTTAATTCTCTTAACAATGCATGCTGTCTACTTTTTGTCTACTTAACTATGTTTCATACGTCAACTCTGTTAAAGTGCGCTAAGTAGACCTGTACTCACTTGTCACGGCCTGAATGGGGTTTTCCCCCCTATGTCTTGGAAATTTCATGAGCTGTTTAAAGAAGGAATGGTTTAAAAAAGCAATTCTCTCATTAAATATAGGGTCCAGTGCAGTGCTGCTATAGAGTTATCCACAACATTTCCCATTCTCTGATAAATCTGCATGGCTCACCTCTCTGTAAACTGTCTTTCATGCTTTACCACAATGTTATCCTCCTGTGTGTGACTTTGTAATTTTGTACTTTTCTGTTTTTGAATTTAACACATGGAGAAAACAATAAATGTTGATGGTACAAAGTCATGTCAAGAGCATGGTTATTTTGTTAGAACATAGGAAGATGCCTTGAACAGAGTCAGGCCATTGGTCCATCTATTGTCTAAACCAGGGTTTCCCAAATTTGGGTCTCCAGCTGTTTTTGGACTACAGTCCCCATCATCCCTGACCACTGGTCCTTCTAGCTAGGGAAGATGGGAATTTTAATCAAAAAACAGCTGGAGACCCAAGTTTGGGAAACCCTGGTCTAAACTTACTGGTACTTCTTTTCCAGGATTCCTGACATGAAATCTCTCCCAGCTATACCTGGAGATGCTCTACAATTAGAACAACAAGCTTGGGCTACTCTGGCCACCCAAAGGACTTCAGAGTAGATGGACATTCTCACCAGCTGTCATTGCTAGGGATATGTCTCCTCAAGAATTTGCCATAGGATGACCATATTTTCAGCTTGATGGCAACAGATAATAGTCAGGTACCCTATAATGAAGAGGAAATAGCAGGAACTGCCGTTCTCCCCCCCCCTTTTTTTTCACCTTTCCCCTCCCTGCTTTGGCTGGGAATAATGTTATCAAGCAAAGAAATGGCAGTTTTGGATAAAAGCTGAAAAGAGTCTGAGACACAGCTGTCAACTTTTCCCTTTTCTTGCGAGGAATCCTATTTGGAAAAAGGGAATTTCCCTTTAAAAATGGGAAACGTTGACAGCTATGGTCTGAGAGCAGAGGTCTGATGGCAGAACAGTGGGTGTTGGTGGTGTGTCAGTGTGTTAAAGTGATACCTCCACTTATGCTCAACCTGTATACAGTGGTACCTCGGGTTACATACGCTTCAGGTTACATACGCTTCAGGTTACAGACTCCGCTAACCCAGAAATAGTGCTCCAGGTTAAGAACTTTGCTTCAGGTTGAGAACAGAAATCGTTATCTGGTAGCGCGGCAGCAGCGGGAGACCCCATTAGCTAAAGTGGTACTTCAGGTTAAGAACAGTTTCAGGTTAAGTACAGACCTCCGGAACAAATTAAGTACTTAACCCGAGGTATCACTGTATTTGAAAATAAACTCAAAAAAACCCATGTCACTTACTTCCATAAAAAACTGAACCAGGCCAGGCTGAACACCTGAAATTTCTCACTGCTTAGAGAATTGCAGGAGGGATGTATAAGTCGAGTCCTGTTTGGGGTGAGGGGGGGGGGATGCTCTCAGTACATAAGTGATTACAAGTTTCAGTTAAAGCCTAGGCCCTAGAGATGGACGTACTAAAAAAGAAAAAAGAAAAGAGAAAGTGTGTTTGCTTTTCTGTGGCCATCTTATTTGCAGGTAAAACTGTTTAGGTTTGTTTCAAAGACATTTGGCTACCCTTAATTGCTTCAGTAGAACACTGTGTCCATGAGACACAGAGAAGTCTTGTTTATAAAGAGGCAGTGAAGTGCTGCCATGGCTTTTTGCGGTGTGTACTGGGAGACAGCAAAACATTTACTTGTTTCCAGTGTACCATGCATACATTTATTTACAAAAAGCCCGTTATAAGCTGGTTTTGTAAACAGACAAAATCAGCCGGGGTTATTAATGGATTGTTACACACTCCACCGGCCTGCTGTAAATTAAGCCCCTACTTCCTTTTTCCTATACAAGTGGGCTAGGCTAGTCTTTGCCTTTGCTTCTTCAGGGCCATTCATGACTACTAGCCATAATGGTTGAACTCTTTCTGCACTGTGTCCTTCTAGATACCAGCTGCTGGAAACCACAGGAAGGGAAGTTGCAATTGTGCTTGCGTCCTGTTTGTGGGCTTCCCATAGGCATCTGGTTGGCCACTGAGAACAGGATGCCAGACTAGATGGGCCATTGGCCTGATCCAGCAGGTCTCTTCTTATGCTTCTGTCTATTCCAGGGGTCAGCAACCTTTTTCAGCTGTGGACTGGTCCACCGTCCCTCAGACCATGTGGTGGGTCAGACTATTTTTTTTGGGGGGGGGAATGTACAAATTACTATGTCCCACAAATAACCCAGATATGTATTTTAAATAAAAGCACACATTCTACTCATGTAAAAACACCAGGCAGGCCCCACAAATAACCCAGAGATGCATTTTAAATAAAAGTGCACATTCTACTCATGTAAAAGCACGCTGATTCCTGGACCGTCCGTGGGCCGGATTGAGAAGGCGATTGGGCCGCATCCGGCCCACAGGCCTTAGGTTGCCTACCCCTCGTCTATTCATTTCACTAATAGGGCTTAAGTTCTCTCAACGGCAGCTCAAAGTTTAAGACACCAACGATGTGATCCTAAAATGAGGAGGCGGGGTGAAATCCAAAATGAGTTCTACTGCCTTATCCAAAACCCCACCAGGCTCAAAACAGCAGAATGGAAGTGAGGGTAGAGGGACACTTTTGTATTTGTCCATTGGTCCTGCTGATTTTTCTTTTTTAAAAAGAGATTTAGAATTCCTCAGAAGTGTGTTTAAACCCGCCCAGTCCTCACCTCCAGTTTGCGGGCATGTTGTGGGACCAGAGAGTTTTGGGGTCCTTTGGATTCAAGCCACCAGAATGCCCACAGCACACACCCTTTTTGTCCCTATGAATATCACACCTTCAATGTCAGTAGGGCCAAGGCTTCAGAGGAGCTGGCAGACGTGGATAAGAGGCTCAGGCATCGACTCTCCCTCTCTGGTACTGAAAAACTAAATGGTCTAGTGGACTAAATTGGGATAAGGCCGCTTCCTATGTCCCTAGGTCAAAACGTATGTCAAAGCTATCTATCATCTATCTATCTATCTATCATCTATCTATCTATCTATCTATCTATCTATCATCTATCTATCTATCTATCTATCTATCTATCTATCTATCTATCATCTATCTATCTATCTCTATCATCTATTTATCTTCTATCAAATTAAACGCTACACCATACTCTCAAAGTGTTCTGTTTTAACCAGGACATGAGGGAAACAATGTTAACCGTCATGGCTCCATGACGTTGTTCTGAATGTCATGAATTCCACCCTTCCAGTCAGTGAGCGGGATTCAGTCTCAACCTCCAAGGCTTGAAACCAGTGAGTGACCTTACCTCCCTGATTGGTCCAAGGACCGCTTCTCACCCTGCCCCAGCCATTCTCCAATAGGTCATAAACTATGTAGGACCCTCCTCCCCTCGCTGCCATTCGATAAACCCTCTGACACTCAAGCCACAGAGCCCCAACCTGTGCTCCACAGAGCTAAATTACACACGCTTTAGAAACACAAATTGTAGTTGTTGGTCGAGGCAGTGGTAATGTGTGTGCTATGCATGCAGAAGGTCCCAGGTTCAGGGCTATGAATCTCTCTTGCCTGAGACCTTGGAAATCCACTGACAATCAGTGTTGACAATACAAAGCTAGATGGACCAATGGCCTGACTCAGTATAAACAAGGCAGTTTCCTAAGTTCCATCACTAGGTAAATAATGTTTCTGAAGTGAAATCAGCTACTCTCCTAATAATCAGCAACACCAAAGCAACAGGACCTTTCCTCTTTTTGCCTTGCTGTAAGGAATAATCTACTGAATTTCACAGATGTGCTGGATCTGGGATTACTGGATACAGTATTTTTAAGTATTTTGTTTAATGAGAAATAATAATGGACAATGTAGAATTGGTTGAAGCTTTCCCAAATGTTCCCTTAGCTTTGTGCCTTTATCTAACTCTGCCTATTTCAAATTGTGAAAGGAGAAAGAACGTTCTCCAAATTATCCGTCATTAAAAATGAATTACGGTCAACAATGCTGTAGTCAAGACTCTTTGCCATTATCTGTTCTCTCTCTGGAATAAATTACTTTTGATACTCTCATAACTTAATCTGCTTCCAAGAACAGCAGGGGGAAAAAGAAGACAATATGACAACTTTCACAATAACCTGAATACAGTTAGTCATTAATGTGTAAACATTTTATTTCACTTTGTATTCGATATTTATATTAGTTGTTGAACATGATCCTAATTCTGAATTCCTAATTCAGAAGGACTGCAGGAGTGCTACACATTGCAGAGTATTTCAACATACTACTGAAAAGGGTTTTTTGAGGGTGGAGAGTTGGCATTTCAATTTTAGAGATATAAAACCTTAACGTGCTGATTCTGATGTCAAATATAGATGGTAGTTAAGTTCTGAAGGGCTTGGCAGACCCTGAGGATTTTTTTACATTTTGGTGGGCTTTCATGCTATATATGAATAAGCAAAGGCTAAGGGGCCTTGTGTCATCTATGAATTTCTGTGGAGAAACTGTAAGACCTTTCTCTCGTGGTCTCATGGATCCATTGTACCCTTGTTTATGTCAGCCTGCTCCATGAGACCCCCCCCTTCATTAGGATATTATAAGTAACCCCCTTTCTGAGGTTACTTATATCTTTTATCACTGCATATCCAATTCAAATCTATTTACTGGTTGTCCTATATATTCTATTTAGGTTAGGGTACTGCACGTTTTTATGTCAATCCTGCTAATGATTTAAGCTGTTTACATACATTCCTTCTTTTTGCCAGATTCCAGTGCCACTTCCACAACAGGAACACCTGCAGCACCCCTGTAGTGAGATTATATGGGTTTCGCTACATACCTGTTCTGCATACATACCTGTTCTGCAAAAAGGGCATCCAGTTGACTTGAACTTCCTCTTCTCTACCTTTTCCCAAAGTGTGCCCCAGCCATTTTATGGATTCATAACTGCACATAACTGTAGACATTATTTAATTGTCTTTAACTTATTGAGCTGTTCCTTTTTTGTATTTTCCGTTTTATCGTCTTTCATTTTATTGCACACTGCTTCGGCAACTTTTTGCAGTAACACTACAAATGAAAGTCATGGCAGCACAAAGTCCGATGTGTGAGAATTGTACAACAGTGATCTTACTGCTGTAGTGGAATAAATGTGTAAACAGCCCCACTTTTGCTGTTCTCGGTGGGCTTCTATCGAAATCTATATTACAGGAGAAATTGAACAAATGCTTATATGTATGAGCAATGCAATTCATTTGGCATTGTTAATGAGGGGATGCAATGTTTAAATTAGAGAGTTAAAAATATTGATTTGACCAAGTAGTGTCACAGTTATTCAGACGGGATATATTTTTTAATACAGACTGCAGACAGCAAGAACCATCTTAAACAGAGCAACCCACATAGTTTTTCTCTGCCACATCAGGTGATTACTGCCATGACCTTTTTTGTGTCACCGAAAAACAGGAGAATGATACTTTTGAATCCAGAAACATTGTTCTTACATGCATATTCATTTGCTTGATCCATTAATCAACTAAAACCTCATACAAATAATCAACTGAAATGTCCAGCTGGAACCTTTTCAAATTAGGAAGCCGTGTGAACTGGAATAACCAATCGCCTCCTTTGAGGCTGTTTTTCACTCTGAGCAATAGGTTAACAGGGAAGCTCTCGGGCAGCTCCATCCCTTCTTCCCATGGGCGTAAGCATTGCCTGAACCAAATTTAGGGCCTGCAGATGTTTGGAACTGTCTCTGCAAAGTGTTTATATCAATGCTAGATTTGAGCCAACTGGGATTCACCAAGAGTCTAGAGATGGGTAACTGAAGAGGGAATATAAACTTCCTGAGACAGAGATCAGCTGCGACAGCAAAGTGCTCAGCTTTCTCTAACATGTTTCTACTCTTATGTAGTGGTGTTGAAACTTAAAGGTAGCTTCATCTCCATCTCCATCCAGACTTTAACTGTCTCATCTCACCCCGTATGCTACAATTACAGTTGTTCCTTTAGGATGCGAGATGTGCAATTCCTGTGTCCACTATGCTCCCCCCCTTTCTTTGCCAGCCTCTCCAGCGTTCCTGCTCCTGCTCCTGTTTATGTTCCGTCTCTTTGGTAACATCAAATTGATGTAACTGACAAAATATCATTTTTGTCTGTATGCATTGATCTGATCTTGCTGTCTATGTGGTCTTTATAAAACAACAAGAGCTCTTTGCAAAGGCACTGCATTGCACTCTGTAATTATCTAACATGCCATGTTGATTTCTGAGCAGGCAAAGCAGCACTTCCAGTGGCAATAGCCCAAGTTGCCCTTGGCAAGGTCCACTTTGGTGTGATGAACAAAACGGCCAGTCTTCATGCAGACTTTGGCATCTAATGATAGAAAAAGCTAGGGGATAATGAGAAACTTTATGGACTGCCACATAGAACTGTTTTGTGTTTTTTTTATTTGCTTTTTAATAAACCCCTGATAATTTTGAGTCTTTGAAGACTGGAGGTATATTTTGTAATGGGAATGAAGCATAATGATCTAAAAGCATTCGCACAGCGTGGGATAGTGCATCATAGTTTATTCGGCCACACTGCAAAGTTCAGATACTACAGCCATGGACAATAGCAAGGGTGATAATATTAAAAGAGCCAAAGTTGACTTAATACATGCAGTTTCTGCATAACCATACTATATTTACTACCACAGAGATTAGAAAACTTAACAAATATGTTCTGACTTTTCAACTAAGCATCCCCTCAGTGCTTGTTTGACTGGTACATCTTCAGATTAAACCCAGAAGCCATTTGAACAGGAAAAGGCTATTGTGCTGGAGATTGTATGCAGCCACATACTACATCGGCCATAGATTTGTCTAATTCCGCTTTAAAGTCATTTAAGTTCATGGGAGTTACCAGATCAGGAAGAAACCAATTCCACATGTGAAATTTTAGAGATGGGGGAGAAATTTGGTGTAGTTCACATTTAAAGGATAACCAACCTAATTTGCGCTCCCTGAAACAGCCTTTCCCAACCTTGGGTCCCCAGATGTTGTTGGGCTACCACTCCCATCATCGTAAGCAGCAGGGGCAGCAGTCAGGGATGATGGGAGTGGTAGTCCAACAACATCTGGGGACCCAAGGTTGGGAAAGGCTGCCTTGAAGCAATATGTGAACTGAAATGGCCATTCTTCAAAATTCAAACTTCTCCAAATTTTGAAGTGCAGTTCTTCACTCAAGTAATGTGTACAAAAATGCAAATACAGTGGTACCTCAGAACTCGAATGGCTCTGTTCTCAAATGCTTCAGCTCCTGAATGCCGAAAACCCAGAAGTAAGTGCTCTGGTTTTCGAATGTTCCTCAGAACATGAACGTCCAGCGCGGCTTCTGCTGTGCAAAAACCTAGCTGTCGGCCAATCGGAAGCCACGCCTTAGAACTCAAAAGCTGCGGAAGTCAAACGGTCTTCCAGAACAGATTACGTTCAAGTTCTGAGGTACCACTGTACTGGGGTATATTGGTGAAAATAGCATACAAAAATGCATTATATTAAGAAAAATTGCTTGCAAACATGTCTGTTGAGAGCAATTTGCACTAAAATGCTGATGAATTTTCATGAATGCTCTTTGTTCATGCAAACTGATATGGAAATGTGAACTTATGGTTGGAAAACGGAGAAATGCAGAGAAACCAAAACTGATAGATTCATCCATCTCTAGTCATTATGTACTGTGTGTAGAAGAATGCATGAGGAAGTTACATGAACCAGATGCACACTGATCTCTCCATTCCTACCTCTGAGTAAACATGTACAGGACTGTGCTGCTAATGCTTATGAGTGTGCCAGCCCAATGACACAGAGATTCTCTATAATAAATAAATAAAATTTAAAAATTGTCCAGTAGCACCTTAGAGATCAACTAAGTTTGTTCTGGGTATAAGCTTTCGTGTGCATGCACACTTCTTCAGATACACACTGCGTCAGACCAACATGGCTACCTACCTGAACAGAGACTCTCTATAAGAGCACCCACTTCCAAGAATGTGAGAAACTGCATAGAGGTTCTGTTTTCAAATTCTTCTGACGAAATTTACCCTAAGAGCTCTAGGGAATGGGCATTCACTTGCATACTCACTTATGACAAACACACACATTCATTTAACATCATTGACCTGCTCTGCTCCAGAGGAAGAACTGAGGGGACAGCAACTGTCTGCAGGCAATGGCTTCCACCTGCCTTGCCCCACCGCCCCCGGGAGCCTTTCCCAGACCATGACTTTGAGAACAGCAGAGGAGAGTTCAGGGATAGTTTCTTGTTTTGTTTTGTTTTAAATAATTTTATAAGTTGTGTGTCCTTGTTTCTTCATCTAATCCTTTTACATCGTTTTGTATGATTTGTGGTATTTTATGTATTGTGATTGGCTGCTATTTTTATCGATTATGGATAAGTAATACATTATTGTAATTGAAAAGTGTCAACTGTTTAATTATTACTTGCTGATGTTTAATTTTAGTGTTTACTGTTGGATTCTAATGCATTATTGCATATTGCTTTATTTGGTATAAGTTGTTTATTTTAAAGTTATTGTGACTTTTTGTAAAGGATCTGATTGTTAGTATTAATGTTTGATGTATTATTATTAATTTTCTGTGTGTTGGAAGCCGCCCAGAGTGGCTGGGGCAACCCAGCCAGATGGGCAGGGTATAAATAAAATAATAATGGTAATGCTGATAAACAAATGTCCGTAGTCTCCTGCGCAGTTAGCAGTGGAATATGCTAATCTTGGGGGGGGGGATATATTAGGAATTAAAACACACTTTCTCTAAATTCTGGAAAAGACAGCTTGGGGGGGGGGGAAATATTGCAGGAAATTAAGCACCCCTTCCCCCAACAGAGCAAATGTCACCTCACCTATGGTGGCTGCTGTGCTACAATTCAAAGAGAAATGGGTGGCCTCCATTTGCTCAAGAATAATGGCTCTCATGAGCAAGTCAATGCTGTTGTTCGAGCTGTAAAAAAGTTACTGAGGCTTTCTCACCTTTGCGACATATTCCTCAATTGTTCGCCCTTCTAAACAAATCACTGCCGTTGTTGCAAAGGCTGGGTGGAACATCCCTGCTATGCACCTGAATGCACCTGTCGCTGTCTATCATAACAGCTCGCTGATTTCCACAAAGTGTTCACGTAATGGCAAGTGGCAGACTAGTGGGTGTTGTGCAAATCAGCAAGGTGAGGGTTAAAAGACAGGCCCTGGCCCTGTGAGTTGGCTTTTAGTTGGTAGTGCAAATTGCACATGCTTGACCTCTTCTAGGCTGTTCTCTGCTGGTTGACGGCACACCCCATTTGGTCATGCTCTGCAAACAAAGCACAACAGCAATGCAAACAAAGCGAGGAGCAGAGCGGGATCCTCATTCCTCCAGCAGTGACTGTAAGCAGTTGTCATTTCCTTTTTGTGCACTGGTATGCAAGCCAAAGTTCAAGCCGTTTACGTGGGATTCTTCGGAGTCTGCCGTCTCCTGAAATGGAGCTTTTGCAAGCACAAGCACAAAATCATCAATTTTCTTTAGACTTAGTGTGTTTTCCTGCTGTGAGATTGTGAAGCTGGCAGGACATCATTGTCTGCAAGGAATGGCTTCCATTTGGGCTCGAAGCCAGCTGAGACAGGAATCCAAAGTGCTTTGCCGCTTGGCAAGTATTGGGGCAGCAAATCTTAATTGTTTCCTTCTCTCTCTCTCTCTCTCTCTCCCCCTTTCTTGGGAGGGGAGGGCAGCATGTACAAATTTGTTCTAGGGGAAAGAATGGCAATCCAGAGAAAACAAATCACCGCATAATCCATCCTCACTGCACTTTCCCCATTTGTCATTCACAAGTTTAACTATTGTTTGTGTTACAGCAGCTCCTACAGGCAGGCACCCACCATGTTAGGTATGGGCTGGATATACAGGGAAGGACGCTGGCTGCGTTTTTTCAAGAAATTTATAGTAGACAGAGAATGGAACGGGATAGGGAATCAGGGAATGAAAGCAAAGTTAGGAAGCAGAATCAGTCTTCATTTATCAGGCTATGACCGTTTGCTGTCCTGAATAGGGTTCAATTTTGTTTTAAAGATTTTTCTCTTATGCAGAGTCCCAAAGCGCGGATTATTCTAACTTCAGTTCATTCAGGTATATTGTTTCTGTCCAAAGCAATCACAATAGTATCTTTTCAACAGCCTCTATATATTTGGGGCTGCGACTTCCGGAGGCGGCGCAAAACCGTGATGGCGGACCTCTTCGAGCTCTGAAGAGGGGCACCGCAGAAAAGGGTTGCTCGCGACGGCGCAGCGGCAACCCATCAAGATAAACCACGGGCAGAGTGAGTCCGTGGCCGTGGGACCCGGCGGGCACCTGGAGCGACCCCGAAATCACAAAAGGAACCCCGTAAGGGGCTCCGGAGTGAAGGAGGGGGAGCGGTGCTGTGGGTTCATCGCTCTTTCTGCGGAGGCGAAGCCGCGCGGCTGTCACGGATGAGCGCTGACCTTTCTTCCAAGAAACATCGGGCTGAAACATCAAACCCGTGAGTAAGGACCTAAGATTCTACAAATCAAATCGGAAAATTTGGCTAAAAACGGGAGACGAGAAAGAGGAAGTCCGTCTTCCGACACTGCTTTCAAGATCAAAGCAGACGGTCTAAAGAGCGGAAAGCGCTGTGAACAGGGAAGCTTTGAAGCTTTAAATCGGGACTTTCGTGCACATTTGAATTTTACTTTTAAAGAATAAATACAGCATAAAATTGACCTGGAGCGGACACCCCAAGGGCAAGGGAAGACTCTAACCCCAAATTCCCGGGTGGCCGGGTAAAGTTGTTTAAACTGCGGAACTGTTGCAAGCTTCCAGATACTTTTGTAACTGGATAGTGTAATTTTGAGCTCACCTAGCTGAAGTGGATACAATTGCAGGCACCTTGCTGGAACTTTGTTATATGTTTAAAAGGGCTCTGCAGGACCTTTCTTTTAGCGTGCTGGAACTAATTTGCTTTTAAAATTGTTTTTAAAGTTGGAACAAAGAGACTTTAATTGCGGAAAGTTACCTTCTTCTTACTAAAACTTTGGTGGCACTCCCCCTAGAGGACATTGGGAATATAGAGGCCTGGGAAAGTTTCTCTGTTTACCTTCTCTCAATAGACTGTTTTTAATTCTGGACTTGCCTTTCCCATGGGATTACAACACTTGACCTTGAACGTTGACTGATGAGTGGCACAGGAAAGACAAGAGCAGCCAAAGCTAAGGAAGCTAAGGAGAAAGAGAAAGCAAAAAAGCAAGCACAGCTTTTGCAAACAACTTTAAATCAGGGACGTAGATTATCAGTTCCAGCTGTGCTTGCGACACAAAAAGTAGAAACCGAAAAGCCTGAAAAATCTGAAGAGGAAGATATGGCAGCAGGAGGAGCTGAGGCAGTACTGAAACAAGTTTTGGAACAATTGTCAGCAATAAATCAAAAAATTGATAACCAATCAACAAAAATTGACCAAGCAACATCCTCGATCCAGAAATTGACAGATCAGGTTTCCCAACATACCCAAACAATTGAAAAATTGCAAGGAGCAACAGAAGAGAATCGTAAACTGGCAGGGGAAGCCGTTCAAATTGCAACATCAGCTAAAAAAGAAGTCGAGGAAGTTAAAGCGGAAGTCAAGCCTCTTCATAAACAGATAGGGGACCAACAAACCTATCTCTCGTTGGTGGAATTGAAAAATCGCGAGACCAACCTCAGACTAAGGGCAGTCCCAGAAATTGAACAAGAAGATTTGAAAGGACTTTTGACAACAGAGTTTACAAAGTTCTGGGACTTAAAAGAAGAAATTGATTTCAAAATTGTATCGGCTTTTCGGTTGGGAAGATTAGTAAGAAAAGATAGATCCAGAGACTGCTTAATAGCTTTGAGATCAAGGGAGGAGAGAGACAAAATACTAGGCCTACACTTCAAAAACTCAATTGTGATACAAGAGAAAAGGGTGGAAATTTACCGAGATATTCCTAAACAGTTATTGGACTTGAGAGCCACCTACTCAGATTTGGCTAAGTTGCTGAGACTCAACACAATTCCTTACAGGTGGGAGTTCCCACAAGGGCTATCATTCACTTACAAACAGAAGAAGGTTAAAATAAGATCACCAGAGGACTTACAAAAGTTCCAGCACGATCACGGAGAAGACCTCCAAAAAGAAGCAGCAGCTAATTGGCCTATACCCAACCCAGGTGGAGCAATACCTGCACCTTCGGAACCAGAGGAGAAAGAAGATACACCGCTCTAGGTGTAGCAGAATAGTTCAGGATGTCTCTGCGGCTACTCAGTTGGAATATAAATGGCGGAAATTCCCCGGAGAAAAGAAGGAGGTTATTTCACATATTGAAGAAAGAACAATTGGACATTATTTGCCTACAAGAAACCCATGTGACCAGGCTCCACAGGAAGGTTTTGGTAAATAAAAGATTAGGCCAAGAATTTATTTCGTCTGACAAAGTAAAGAAAAGAGGAGTGGTGATCTACGCTAAGGAGAGCCTGATACCCAAATTTCTATTTAAGGATGAACAAGGAAGAATTTTGGCAATTGAAATTCAAACCCAAGGAGAAAAAATATTGATATTAGGAATTTATGCCCCAAATGACGGGAAATCAGAATTTTTCAAGAAGCTGCATGAGACGTTGCTGGACTATCTGGATTATGCTAACATCATAATGATGGGAGATATGAATGGAGTGGTGTCTACACATATGGATAAGTCTTACAACCAAAACTTAACATCAGACGGCAGACTGCCCAAAACTTTTTTCGAACTGACTGACAATCTGGATTTGATCGACATATGGAGGACAAAGAACCCCCTAGGTAAAGAAGGAACTTTTTTCTCTGAGGCCCACCTGTCTTGGTCAAGGATCGACCAAATCTGGACCTCCAGGGGGCTGGCACCCAAGACTAAAAAGGTGGAAATCTGCCCAAAAACATGCTCCGACCACAACGCCTTGAAAATAGAACTTAGATTAACTCAACCCGGTTCCTTCAGATGGAGAATGAATGACACACTACTAAGAGATCAAGAGATTGTGAAAAAGGCCCAAAAAACATTAAAGGACTATTTTGAGATAAATCTGAATACTACAGTTGAAAAAAGAACGATCTGGGACGCAAGCAAAGCTCTTATGAGAGGGTTTCTGATACAACAGAATTCAATCAAGAAAAAACTCTGGAACGGAAAGAAGGACAAAATATTGGAGAAAATACACCAAGGAGAAAAAAAACTGAGAACCAAACCAAAGTCCAAGGAGGTGCTGAGAGAAATTAAATTCCACCAAGCAGAATACTCAAAATTGATTAATCAGGAGATTGAATGGAAAATAAAACAGATGAAGCAAAGATCTTTTGAATCAGCAAATAAATGTGGAAAGCTGCTAGCTTGGCAGCTGAAAAAAAGACAAAAGCTAAACACGATAACAAATCTAGAGATTGATGGAAGGATCGTACAGAAACCAGAAGAAATTAGGAGGTGCTTCCACAGATACTTCAAAGAACTGTATGCACAGGGGCCCCAGAAAGAATCAGAGATAGATCAATTTTTAAAGATAAATGGACTATCAAAAATAACTCAAGATAAAAGATCAATCTTGAACTCTACAATAACCTCACAGGAAATTGAAGGTGCCATTCAGAATATGCAACTAGGCAAATCTCCAGGCCCGGATGGACTTACCTCCAAATATTACAAGGTTCTGAAGGACTATTTGATACAACCTTTGTTGGAGGTATGTAACCAGATTATGGATGGGAAGAGGGCACCAGAAACGTGGAAAGAAACCTTCATCACATTGATACCTAAGTCAGAATCTGAAAAGACTCAGCTTAAAAACTACCGTCCCATCTCACTCCTAAATGTGGATTACAAAATATTTGCAGACATTTTGGCAAATAGACTTAAAAAAGTCTTAAATGAAGTAATTCATAAAGACCAAGCTGGCTTTCTCCCTGGTAGACATTTATATGAGAACACTAGAAACATCATTGACATTTTAGAACTTTTGCAGACTAACAGGAACACAAGGGCGGTGTTAATCTTTATTGATGCGGAGAAAGCATTTGACAACATATCTTGGATGTTTATGAAGAAGAACTTGGAAGGGATGGGAGTGGGACGGGGGTTTGAGAATGGATTACATGCAATCTATTCAGAACAAAAAGCTAAATTAATAGTGAACAATGTGGTGACGGAGGAATTTAAAATTGAAAAAGGGACACGACAAGGGTGCCCTCTATCCCCTCTGTTATTTATTTCAGTCCTGGAGGTGCTATTGAATATGATCAGAGAGGACCGGTTGGTACAAGGGATAGAGGTCGGAGTGAAACAATATAAACTGAAAGCTTTTGCAGATGACCTAGTTTTGACACTGCAGGAGCCAGAATCCAGTACAAAAAGAGTTCTCGAACTTATATCTGAATTTGGTCGGGTGGCGGGATTTAGGTTGAATAAACAAAAAACTAAGGTTCTGACCAAAAATTTAACAATTACAGAAACAGAGGGGTTTCAGAGAGAAACAGAACTGAATGTGGTTAAAAAAGTGAAATACCTTGGGATCTATTTGTCCTCCAAGAATTTGAATTTATTTAAGGATAATTATGAGAAATGTTGGTTGGAAGTTAAAAAGGATTTAGAAATTTGGTCAAGATTGAAACTTTCCTTGTTGGGAAGAATTGCAGCTATAAAAATGAATGTGTTGCCGAAAATGTTATTTTTGTTTCAAACCTTACAGATCGTGGACAGAGTGGATTGCTTTGGAAAATGGCAGAAGGATATATCTAGATTTATCTGGCAGGGCAAAAAGCCCCGAATAAAGTTTAAAATATTAACAGATTCGAAAGAAAGAGGGGGGTTTGCCCTGCCGGACTTGAGGTTGTATTATGAAGCTGCAGCCTTCTGCTGGCTGAAAGATTGGTTTTTGTTGGAAAACACCGATGTCCTAGATCTGGAAGGTTTTAATAATGCTTTTGGATGGCACGCATACCTATGGTACGACAAGGTTAAAGCACATAAATTGTTTAAAAGCCACATTGTCAGAAAAGCAATTTTTGCAGTCTGGATGAAATATAAAGACTTACTAGAGAGTAAAACTCCGAGGTGGCTATCACCAGTGGAGGCCAAGGCCCGAAAAAGACCCAATATGGAGGCCTATTGGCCGAAATATTGGGAATTGACTGAAAAAATTGGAGACAATTGGAAGTTGCAGAGCCAGGACAAACTAAAAAATAAGGTGCGAGATTGGCTACATTATGCTCAAATTCAAGAGGTTTTCAAAATGGACAAAAAAGTTGGTTTCCAGGTGGAAAAGTCGAAACTAGAGACAGAACTGTTAGAACCAAAGACAAAGCTGTTATCTAGAATGTATAACTTGCTGCTTATGTGGAATTTACAGGATGAGACAGTTAAATCTGCTATGATTAAATGGGCACAGGATGTTGGACACAACATTATGTTTGAAGACTGGGAAAGGTTATGGAACACCGGAATGAAATTCACGGCCAGTACGGCCTTGAAGGAAAACATTATGAAAATGATATACCGGTGGTACATGACCCCAGTCAAGTTAGCTAAGATACATCACCTGTCTGACAATAAATGTTGGAAGTGTAAGGAAGCAGAGGGGACTTTCTTTCACCTCTGGTGGACATGCCCAAAGGTTAAGGCTTTCTGGGAAATGATTTACAATGAGTTGAAAAAGGTATTTAGGTATACCTTTCCCAAGAAACCAGAGGCCTTCCTGTTGGGCATGGTAGACCAGAAAGTGTTAAAGAAGGACAGAACTTTGTTTATGTATGCTAGTACAGCAGCAAGAATACTCATCGCAAAGAACTGGAAGACACAAGATTTACCCACGCTGGAGGAATGGCAGATGCAGTTGATGGACTACATGGAGACAGCTGAACTGACCGGCAGAATCCGAGATTTGGATGTAGAAACAATTGAGGTGGACTGGAAAAAGTTTAAAGACTACTTGCAAAAGTATTACAAACTGTATGAATCTTAAGACGGTGCATGATTTGGAAATGATACGCTTTAGCAATTATGAAATTGAACATGTTACGTTTATTTTAAAGGTATAAAAATTGTGACATAATACATTGAATATAGATACATAACATGTAAAAGTTACAATAAGGTATGACATAAGGTAACAAATTGCTGACATTGTTAATATAAAGAACGCAGAATCGGAAGGGGTGGGGAAGTCCAAGTTGGGATTTTTGTTAAAAAAAAAAAAAATGGTTTCTTGTAAACTCCTTATTTGTTTGTAATGTATAAAATTTGGAAAGAAACGTAATAAAAAATATTATAAAAAAAAAATATATATATATTTGGGGCTGCTACCTTTTCCTTTCAAATAGCTCAGCTACCTCCAGACCTTCCTTCCCCTCCCACATTTCCCTGTTGCTGGTGGTTCTCACCCCACACACTAGATCAGCACTATGATCCAGGAATATCCCATGTTGCATTACACAGGAGGAAGGTAATGATTGGACTAATTCAGGTTCAGCACATTCCTCACTACTGCGCGTTCAGGCCAGTTGATAAAATGCCAGCCAGATAGAAGGCCTACCTCCATCCCTCTTAAACCTCACAGAACAAAAGGCATGAGATGTGTGCGTGTGCACATGTGTGCATACATGTGTGTAAGGTTCTCATTGCACATTCCCACTGGGGATGATTCCCACATCGCCATCTTGGATTCGCAGGAAGTCAGGAGGCAGGGGAGGGGAGCAAAGGAGAAGCTAGGTTTTCAAATGACAGCTTTAAACAACAGCAGAAGTTGGGGGCAGGGGGAAAGAAGTGGTGGAAGGATACGAAGGACCTGTGAGGATATGCAGGGTTTGAAGTCACTTTGAGGATATGGGGTGCTTGGAGCTGTGAGAGGATGGAGTAGTTTGGGGTTGAAAAAGTGTTGGGGGTTGGCCAGGGGTTAAGGAATCCGTGGGGTTGGTGAGCAATGCTCCTTGTACATACATACTAAGCAGGTGTGTGTGTGTGTGTGTGTGTGTGTGTGTGAGAGAGAGAGAGAGAGAGAGAGAGAGAGAGAGAGATTTAACTGGTTTGCTATGTGGTCTTTCCCTAAAAGCTTCTTGGGAACCATACACTGGTGATGGTGCCGAGAATTATGCTGAAAATTGTGAGCCGTCCAAGTAGAACTCCATTTCCCAGGATCCCTTGGGGAGAGTAAAGGGTTGTTAAACCAGTCTTAAGTCTGCAGAGTGGATACACCCTAAGTTCAAATGGTTAAGACAAATGCATTTCCAAGAAATCAGACCCCTGGAACCATGCCTGCTGTTTCTAGTAACATAGCAAATATTTGGTTGCTATTGTGATGAAAACCAAATTCCAATGGTTACGAGGTTTGCTCACTGCTAAGGATGAGTTGGACCATGTGCTCTTGGAATCTGATATTCTACAGCAGGAGTGAGAGGAGCCAGTGGCTCTATGGATGTTGCTGAACTACAGCCCCCGTCATCCTTGGCCATTGGCCACACTGACCGAGGCTGATGGGAGTTGGAGTCTGTAGGGCCACAGGTTCTGCATCCCTCCTCCACATGAAAAGGACTCCTCAACTGCTGTTGACATGCCAGCACATTGCTGAAAGACAGTTCAGCAACACATTCCAAGACAGACCTCCTCAGGGGAAGGACAGGAGACATGTGCCCTGTTCAAACAAAGCCACCCAAATATGATGCTGCTGCTAGAGATTGCATGAGCAAGAGGAAGTAAGCTTTCAAATGAGGTTAACTGTGCTGTCAGGACAGCTGATGCTTCTGTCTGGAATTTCTAGAGGAAGAAAGTATTAGTGCTGGGGTTACGGAGCAGGTTAAGCGGCAGCACCAGCTGTCATTCTGTGCCGACGGTTTATTGGATATGCCTATCAGCAAGGAAAGTGCTAAGATCTGGAAGACAAGGAAAAATTTAAGCAATTTAAGTAATTGGAGGAAGTCTCTGGAATGTAAACACCGCAGTGACAGGTCGTGCTTTGCAAACATTTTTTGTGTTGCACAAAATACGCTCCTCAAGAAAGAGGGAAACATGTCCTCATTGCAAACGCAGTGAAGATGACACTCCTTGACCCCAATTCAGTCACGTTTCATTGATTAGGGGGTGAAAAATGTGGATGAGGGTACACATTCAGATGTTCACCCTCATGCACACCCCCATCCCCATTTTGTCCGAAGAACTACGGTGTGTGTGACTACGGTGAGATTGGGACAAAAATCTTATGCTGACAGACAATTAAACTGTTATTGTGTCATTTGATGTCAGGGACTGGGCAGAAGAGGAATGGTGGAGACCGCCTCCCCAGCCTGACCCCTCCAGAGAAGAAGAAGACAGTGCAGAATTACAACAAGGGTGTGAGGGAAGTCACAGCTCAGAGGCAGATGAGGGGGAAAGCTGGGAAATAATGGGAGAAGAGGAGGAGGAAGAACCAGGAAGGCAACAGCCGATGGACACAGTGTCCTTAGAAAGCATTCCAGAACCCCCTTCTCGCAGAACCCGGTGAGCACTGAAAGTAGTAGAGCAAAGGCCTCAGAATCAAAGGGCCCTCAGTGCCATCCATAGGGGAGAAGGTGACGAATGAGGACGTTGGAGAAAAGGGGGTTGAGAGTCACTTGGAGCAACACCATTATTCCAAGAGGCTACATTCCCAAGCGTCTTTCTGTAAATATTGAATAAAAGCAGATGGTAAGGACTTTTCCTTGTCTTATCCATTCCTGTTGTAGGGGTAGGTTTCTCTGCCGCCTGACATTTGACAAGGCAGGGAGCACTGATATCACCTGATTCCTTCTATCCCTACCCTATCACTGAGGCCTCCAAGTGAGTCACTGTTAGTAATCCCTCATGGCACAGATGCACAGCTCATAGCCAACAGGAGCTGTGTTTTCCATATTGTGGGCCCAATTCTGTGCAACTCTCTCCCAGACAAGCCCCCCCCCTGTTGAACTTGCAGCCTTCTTCATTCAGCAGGCATTTTAAGCAAGTTTTCTAATTTTATAGTTAATTTTAACAAAAACCATAAGAGGAGCTTGTTGAATCAAGCCAATTGCCCTTCTAGTCCAGCATCCTGTTCTCACAGTGGCCAACCAGATGCCTGTGGAAACCCTTGAAGCATAACCTGAGCATAACGGCACTCTCCACCTTTGTGATTCCCAGAACCTGCCATTCAGGTGCATACACCCGCTGATGTTGGGATAGAACATAGCCATTGTGTCTAGTAGCTGCTGATAGCCTTATCCATCCTAAATTTATCTGCATTATAGCTTTTCTACCTTTATTGTAGCGGAAGGTCAACAGTTCAAATCCCTGCAATGGGGTGAGTTCTTGTTGCTCGGCCCCAACTCCTGCCAACCTAGCAGTTTGAAAGCACGTCAAAGTGCAAGTAGATAAACAGGTACCACTCCAGCAGGAAGGTAAACGGTGTTTTCGTGCGCTGCTCCGGAAATCGTGCTCCGGCAGCACGGCAGCAGCAGGAGGCCCCATTAGCTAAAGTGGTGCTTCAGGTTAAGAACAGTTTCAGGTTAAGAACAGACCTCTGGAACGAATTAAGTACTTAACCCAAGGTACCAATGTAGTTACCAGTTGCAGGCATTAGCACTGCTGCCTAACAATGTGACAGCAAGAATCAAGCACCGACCGTATACATCAAGACATCATTGTAATTCCCTGAAGGAGTTTTGAAAAAGGGTGACAAAATAGAAAAGGGGGAGGTTGCAGTGCAAGTCCCTTGCCATTCATCTCTTAGCAGAGAGGGGATAGAGGTTGTGTCCCTTTAGGAGCTCTGAGGGAAGCAGAAGTCCCATGGGTATGGCTTCTCCCATTATAGAAATCATTGCTATTAAAGTGACTGATGGACGGCTCTTTTGAGAATATGTAATTTTGGGCCAGTGGGCACAGTTAGAAACTTGATAAAGTCATGTAGGTTCCCATTGCAAAAAGGCTGTCATGGGGTGGTGCAACCCCAAATGCCTGCAACCTATTTTTAAAAAGCAGAAAAGAGATAAGATCACAAAATGGTACCCATCAATGAGAAAAAAGGCACTTATATTAGCCACCACTGCAATCACTCATACTTTGCAACACTTCTCTGTACAGAATTGATGAGTGCTGTCCAATCCTGGCATCCAACAAAATGAAGACATGTTTAAGACTCCAAACGAGTGTAAACAGCAGGACGAGCAAACAATCTCTGAAACATTTTCCAGGTGCCAAAGGAAGTACTGGCAGTCACACTGGTGCTCGTGGGCGCTGGGTTGGTGACCCCATAATTATGCCAAGATTGGCACCTGCAAGTACCACATTAGCCATCCCTGTTGTAACCACTCAATAAGAAAGAGCAGTGAAACCAAAGGAAGCTGTGGAAATTCCACATCGCATCATGTGGGGGGTTTTGGGCAATGCTAAAAATGTACAGCTAAACTTTGATAAAAATAGCGCCAAAGAACATGTCGGCATAGATCCCCAATTTTATTTCTCATGGTGATATCAAACAAGTGTAGGAGACTGTGAATGAATAGCTAATATTGTATTCATCCAGACAGAGCTGACAAGCAGAATTTTGCAAGTGCATTGAAAGAGAGAGAGAGAGATCCTGACAACTAGTATTCAAATAATTTCAAAGAAATCAATTTGATTGGAGGATTATTCTTAACATCTTGTTTGGGCTACATTTTCTTGATTGGTGCCTAAAATGAGTGAACATAAGCACATCACTCCCTTAAAAGTTTGTCCCTTCAGACTCTCAGCTGCTGTTTTCAGACTTGACCTGAGCCTGCCCTCAGCTGTGTCATTTTCCTCTGACCCTGCTAGGTCTGGATGATGGATAGCCAGCTGTTACTTGCTGCTGTTCTGCACAACTTTTGGACTTTAGGGGCAGGGACGTACGCGGACATCTTGTCCAGCCAGTAGGGGGTTAATTCCTACACTCTCCCCTCTGTTCCTGTTTCAAAGAAATGAGGTTGCCTCCAGAGGGACATGGGGACTTCATGTGTCATGAGACAAAGGTTCTTGAGAGCAGAAGCAGTAAGGCCTACAAGGCCTACACAGTCATTCAAGCCTGCTAACTGCTAACTGTTAACAGCAAACTGCTAAGTTACTGTGACTCGTGACTCATTTTGGGCGATGACTCATTCTCCCTATAAAAAGTAGCCAGCCTATCTATGGGCCTCAGTCAGGGAGCTGTATGGATTGTGGAATAGAGCTGTTGTTGCTGTTATGTAAAGCTAAGGCAGACAGAGTGGCTCCAGGACTCTAGTAAATCACTAAGTAAGACTGTGCCTCTGTGAAGAGTCAGACAGCTGCTATGAGCACTCTGTGTATGCTCTTTAACTATGCTGTTTATGAACAACTTTATTTTCTCAAGTAAAAGTTTTATTCTGTTTATAAAGAAGACTCTGCGTTGATTAATTTACTGTTGTGCGGCACCATGGTCCTTAGTTTGAACTAGGTCTCTGAAACAAGTGAGAAGCCTGATAACTCCTAACAGAAGCCTAACAGAGTTGGCCTCTCTCCTGCTACTAGCACTGCAAAACTCTGGAGGTGGTAGTTTAGAAGTGAGCTATCACAAAAGCCACCAATATGTATAACTGTATGGAAATTTTCCATTTGCTTGTGTGATAACCATAGGAATAGCTTTGACAGTGTCAGTTCAACAGAGACCTTTAAAAAGTAATAGGAGTAACAGAGAGATACTTTGGAACAGAAGCTGTGTGTTTTTACTGTGATAATTTCATAGCCCGAGATCAAGGCCGGCATTCTGGTTCCAGTGGTAAACACCATGTATCATCATATGATTATGGGCTTATACCTGTTGTGCAGAAGGCTTCTGTGTGATGGCTGCCTCCTGCACCCTGCTTGTAGCGCACTATAATCTAGATTTATTTTGTTTTTGTTTTTCTGGAGGTTGTGTAATGTCTACAGCAAGCCGCTTAAGGACAAATAGTTTGATGGTCTTTGGGCTTTTTCTGACACCTTGTGATTTCTGTGTTCTTTCTCACCCACCCCCTTTCCTTCTGGCTACTGGGTGCTTATTAATAAAGACTTTAAGCATATAAAATAGATTTTTGAGTCCAGTAATTCTATGATCAGTTTTAACAAGGCAGGGTGACTCTCTTGAGATACTCTTGTATTTGGAATATGTTAGGTGAATCTGTCATTATTAGTTTCTCATTTTTCCACTCTTAAGTTTATTTCTCCACATTTCCATATCAGTTTGGGAGGGGCAGGGATTAAAGCTATCATGAAAATTCATCAGCATTCCAGTGTGAATATCTCTCAATGTACACATTTTTTGCGTGGAATTTTGCCTAATAATTTTGTATGCATCACTTGGCTGGAGAAAACTGCATTGCAAAATGTGGAGAATTGTGGCTGTGAAGTGTGGCTGAGTTTCTGTTCACATGCTGTTTTGGAAAACTATGGATGAAGTATGTTCACCTTTAAATGCAAATTGAGATGAATTTCTCCCTTATTCTGGATGTGGAAATATCCCACTGTCTCATATGAATGACAAGATCTGGCCCAGCATGTATCCGTAGACTGCTGCCTCTGTACAGATTCTACCCTGCTTCACAAAGGACCTATATGTTCCAAAATCAGTCCTGAAGACTGTCTCAAGTAATTGCTGGATTTTTATTTTTTTTAAATGTGGTAGCAACCACTATCCTTCCCCCCCCCATCAGCTCTCAACACTTCCTGAAATCTGCTTTCAACCTCACAAAGATTAATTTAATTCTGTCTGTGTAACATCTCCTGCACTTAATTGCCATGGTTCCCTCTCGAGTTCTCTGATTCAGACCAAGAGTGGGAGGCACTTGAAGATGAGGACTTGGCATGGGAGTAGGACAAGATGGGGGGTACTCAGCAGAGACTTCTTGATCAAGTTCTCCCCCCCCCAACAGCCCCCATATCAACATCACCAGATCAACATCACCAGATCAACTGAGGATGTGGGAGACCTAGAGACTGCCTCTTTCCCACCTGTGGTGGATAAGGAGGGGTCAAGGGTATAACCTGCTCTGACAGAATGTGAGGGTTCAGAGGGGCAGGTGGGCCCAGCACTGTCTCCCAGGAGAGGCAATGCATCAAGATAAGAGAAGAGATTCAACCTCCTAGGTGGGGTGCCTGCCTGCAACCCAGGAATCCCCATAGGGATGGAGACACTTGTGAGTAGTCTGGCCTTCTCCGACTCTGCTTAAAAGTTTGGTGCGTAGGTGGTGAAACTTGTTGGAACAACTTCACAGCTCCCTTGCAGTCTTGGAAGTCACTAATCTAGGACTCCTGAACCTTAGCCCTTGCTCCTGGCCAGACTTATTTCTGTTACTCTTTGCCTTGTAAAAGCACCTGGATTAAATTATTCTATTTTCTAGCTTCTGAGTGTGTACAATTAGAATGCTATGATAAAAATTCTTTACTTGCAAGCAATTGAACCTGTTACTGGTTTGGGGCAGGAGCCAGGACATTAATTATAACACAGTTACATTTCAAAGTGTAGATTTTTGGACTCCAACATCATGTTCAACCCAACGCATACACACTATATACAGATAGATTGATAGTTAGTTAGTTAGTTAGATAGATAGATAGATAGATAGATAGATAGATGACAGATAGATAGATGATAGATAGATAGATAGATAGATAGATAGATAGATAGATAGATAGATAGATGATAGATGATAGATAGATAGATGATAGATAGATAGATAGATAGATAGATAGATAGATAGATAGATAGATGATAGATGATAGATGATAGATGATAGATAGATAGATATAGATTTTGCTTAAAATCCATCGTGAAGAAAGTTCTGGAGAACTTAAAACTTTCTTAATATTTGGTGACAATTTCATGGTCCAAGTAAAGGTATGTGGATTCTTCCTGAGTGATTCAGATATAACTAGAGAAGTAGCCTTCTGTGCATCAGAAAGTTCTTATGGGTATTTAGTTGGAATCTCCTTTCTTGTAACTTGGACTGAGCATGTGTTCAGAGGCACCCTATTCACAGAGCCTCTGCTTTGCACTTGGCTCTGTTGGTGTTCAGGAAAAATGCACTTCAAAGTAACCTTTAGATCTCACTCAACATGGGAAAGTCAGGGATAGAGCAGGTGCACATAGTGTGCGTGGGAACACTTGGCCCTTGTGTGTTTGGGTTAAATAGCCAAAGAGAAGGAAGTGCAGGCAGTGCGAGTCCCAAAGCAACATAGTGCATCACTCTGAAATCTTAAAATCAGTTACCCAACCTAAATAAAACTTCTATGGTCTCTTTCAAGTTCCAGCTCCATTTCCTGTCTTCCCTGAAGCCATGCCCTCCTGGTGTAGCTTCCAGTCTGGCAAGCAGTTATGGCTTTTCAGCAGCCAATTGCTCATTGCCCACCTTCCCAATGAGCAAACTGTGTCCAGCTTAACATAAACAGTAAAGTCACATTATCGAGGCACTTTGGATCCATCAAAAGAAAGGCCAAAGGTGGGTTTCAAAGCTTTGTTCTTTTTTGTCCCACCCTAATCCTTCTTGCTTATTGATCTGAACATATTAAGGTTATTGTTCTTTCTCTTTACTGCTTCTGTGGCCTTTTCACAGAGCAAGTTTCAAACACCTTCTTGGCCTTCCTCCATCCTAACTTTCAGCTGCTCTTTCATGTACGGTAACTTCTGGGTCCCACCCTCTGCCTCAATGAGTTTGTGCAGAAGATTCTTCTATTGATTTGGACCTACTTTAACCATTATGACTGGCAAAGAAAATAAAATGTTGTTTTCATTTTCTGAACCAAGATGTTGCTTTATTTTTTGAATGTTTCTGTGCCTCCAATTTTTCAGTTGTGATAACACAACTCTCTAAACAGGCTTATTAACCTTCTCCACCTAAGAACCAACCCAAATCCAAATGCCATCAACCCCTGTGTTCTTTTTCACCTAATGCACTCTGCTTTTCTTGAAATGCCTCTGCCAGCTCAAATGATACAGCCCATACACATGACATATACAGTAATGAAACATGCAGACGTACACAGCTCTATCATCCTTCGTAATGAAAAGAGCAGCAAATGCAAGCCATTCCCATTCCCCTTAGTGTTGTAAAGGACAAATTTGTTACTGGAGTGGGGGGACGGAATTAGGACTTAGCCTTTGTTGAGTTTGAAAGGGAAGTGGAAAGCCTGGTCCATCTGGCCTGTCCTTAAACTGAAGTGCACCTGTTGAGATAAGCGCAACTCCAGTGATCACTCAGCTCTTGGACCGGAGACAGAACGTCCTTTCTATAAGCTTTCAAAAGTCTGTTCGCAAAACATTCCACAGACTCAGGTTACGCTGACTGTCAACCACAACCCAAGGCACATGAAATTGCAGCATGAAAAGAAGCCCTGAAAGAGACTCTTGTTCTTTTTCGACTACCTTTTTCGACTACTCATAACGCTCAGCCATTTGGAGTCCACTGCCACTAAGCACTGAAAGAATGCCGAAAGAACTCCTTCCAGCTCAGTATTGGCTAGTTCTCACACTGACCTCCAACCCTTATGGATTCCAAGATGCAAAGTGCTCATGCAGCCTCAATATGTCTAGATAAGACTATTGAAAATGAGTCTATTAAAGTCAGGGCTCTTTACAATGTTCATGGAGGGGACAGTTTAGGGAACATTCTGCACACCTACATCCCACTCAAGTGAGAGGAATTTAAAAAAACAGCAGAGCACAAGTAGAGCATTGATTTCAGGAATACCTCGATGCACCTAACATTTGACTGTACCAGACATTTGGAAGAGCTAGTTGTCCTGGGGTCCCTGTCTCACACATGCCATCTTTTAGACTCCCAGAATTCTTACAAACAGCATGGATTATCAGAGTAGCTATGGTTGGAAAGGGATATCTGATGTACATGTGTGTATCAACGGAGCATAACACTTTGCATAATTCCTACATTTTGGAACTGGTATGGACAAATCCATCTGTGCCCATGGTGTGCTCAAAATAACAAGATTTGGACTCTGCTTCTCAGGTAATAGTGGGAAAGAACTATTGTTTTTTTGGAGGTTCAACATTTCCCTATTAATCACCTTTTCCATACTCCCTGCCCCCTTTCCATTTGACATCCTGGTTTTCATTTAACTGCTAGGGAGTGAGAGTATCACTATGGTGGGACATTTTTTTTAACTTTTTTGTTTTCTTTACACTCTCAGGACCAACTCCTTGATTACTTACCTAACAGCTCATGTTAATTTATGGAATTAATCTAGTATGATGTGCGGGGGAAGCCATGAGGGAAGGCCCCAGCTTGCCAGCTCCCTCCCACTCATAGCAGCAGGCAGCCTCAGAGATGGCTGAGACAATGGCTTCCACCCCCTTCCATCCTGTCAGATCTGCTGCTAATGCCATCCCTTTTGCAAGCATAGGAGCTAGGGGAATGGTGGTAAAAGTGACAGAGTATGCTCTTTTCTATTTCCCTTTCCATTCATGGTACTGATGGCAGCCGTGGAGTTGATTGGTTGAAGACACGAGGGGTGGAAAGGTAACAAATGACCCACGCTCTGCCTGTGTGGCAACCCTGTAGCTACCAAGGTTGCCTGTCCCTGTAATGTTGACTTCTGTTTTACTCATTGTATCCTGCAGCTTTTATCTTACTGGTTAAGAAAGACAGAAGTATACAGTTACCACCAACTTCTTTGGAAACCATAAACATGGCTCAATTTTATGGAAGGGGCTCTCTCTGGATTTCTGACAGTGACTACTAGACCTTCCCCTAATTGAAAGGAGCCTTGTGCTTTTGAAACAATAGATTAACTTTTTTTGTTCCTGCTATTCTGAGATTTCCGTGTAACCATGGCTAGTGGTGTAGCAATATCATTTGGGTTTTTTTGGTTCTAACACATGAATTCATTTAAAAATCATAATCCAGCATTGTACATTGGTGGTCAAGGGGCAGGTGGGTGGGTGGGAATCGTGAAGCACTCGATGACAGGAATTCCAAAGAGACTCTGTTCAAGCATTGCTTTATTGAGACAGGAACAGAAGTTGGTGTTATCCCAGGCTGAGGTGCTTTATAATAACCCCAAAAGGAAACATAAGATGCTCATTTTTAAAATATAAGTCTATAGCACTCTGAAAATAAATATTGCAGTGACAAGGAAAAGGCAACCCTGGCTGCCTCCTCCTTTTGTCACTTGAACTGTCACTGTTGTTGCCATAGTGACACCCCCCCCCTTTCTCTCCTTCTCTCATGTAAACTGAGTTTAGGCGATGAGTCAGTCAGTAGGAATGCTATACTGTCCTGCCCTGGTGTGAGCTAACATAATTGAGAGGAAGATTGGGTGAGCTGCTCAGTATTAACCATGGGAAATCTGTCTGAGCTGTTGCCTCCATAATCACCACCTCATCTTGACAAAGATATCCATTTGAATGAATTTACACATAACCAAAAAATGAGGGGAAACTTAGACTTCTCTCATATCAGAAGTGGAACTTCCACTATGTCTCCTCCATGTGGTGAAATGTGTAAGGTGTCTCTGCATAGAGAATTAGGCTTCAAGGAGACACCTTACAGCAACCTGGTGCCCTCCAGATATCTTGAATTATTACTCCCATCATCAGCTAGCATGGTCAATAGTCAGGGACTATTGGAAGCCTATTGAAAAGACTGGTTTTCAATGAGACCAGAGCTGTACCTGAGCCCCCAGAAGAGCCTCCTATGCCACCAGGGCCTATAGGACCAGAGCCAGGACCGTCATGGGCCCCCTGAGCCTGAAGAACCAAATGTCTCTCCCAGTACCTCACTGCTCCAATGGCATAGGGGAGAGGAGTGCCCATCTTCAGGTCTTTAAAATACCTAGAATACATACTCTGGAGGTTAAGGCTCAAAAGGCCTCAAACTACTCTCAACCTCTGCCAGAGCATGTTGCTCACTTGTAGCTATCCGTGGTCCTGGAATGCCCAGCCTGCCTTTCTGGACTCTGACACTAGGCTTGGCACTTATCAAAGGAACAATTTTCAGCTTTTTATTTTAATTGTAAGGGGTCAGTTGCTAATTTCCTTGGACTATAAAGCTACGACAATAGAATGGATCGGTTTATACTTTCTTCCCTGGGTGATCTCTCCCAAAATAACTGCTTTCATTACCGTAATTTGTTAATTCACGGAAGCCTTCTTAATATCTGCCAATTCCCATTTTGCTTTTCTCTATTTCATTTCAGGAGTTGGCGGGGGTGGGAGATGGGGAACAACACCATATGTTAGTCAAACAAAAGTTGCACTAACATTGATCCTTCGCATGCATGCCATATCTGACCTTTACCTAAACCACAAAGTAAGCCTTTTCTGTTACCTTGCAATGAACATTCACATGTGCTGTGATACCAAGATGAATGAAAAAGTCATTTACAGTACAGCAGAAGAAATGGAGTCAGAAATTAGACATTCCTAAAATAGATGCTTCTGAATCCTAAAGAATGAGGTGGGAATGAATGGATTAACTAGGTATTCCAGACACATTACCCTGCTTCACATATTAATCACATGAAGGGGACTCCCTGCATAGATGGAAGAGTGGGGAGTGTGGCTATTAGGCCTGCCCCAAATACCCATACCAGAAATGGAGCAGATATTTGAGGTGGAGTGACCCAATACCGTAGTCCCTACCTTGCTGGTGAACTGGAATGCAACTCCCAGTTGGATTTTGCATTATGAAATTCTAATGCGCCAAAGGTTGGCACAAAAAGAATTTATTTTACGTTTAAAATGAATATTTTATGGAGGGAGTATTGAAAAGGGCACGCACAAAATATGTATCATTTAAATGTGGACTTTGCATGTGTTCTTTCAAAAAATCTGTAGGAAATAGGATGGATGGTAAAATGTCGGTGAAACTGAAATGGGATTGAATGAGGCTGCTCAGTCCATTCCTAGCTCGTGCATCATGCATGGAGGTTTTCATAAGGGAAACAGATAGATCTCTATGTACAAAGGCTTTTCCTATACAAAGATGTGCCATACCTGGGTGGTGGGTTGGAGAGAGTCCAACAACAGTGACAGTGGAGCTAGTAGTGTGGCCCCACAGCTCTTTCCGTGTGAGGAGCCTGCTTCACACAGATAGCATATGAAGGGGGCTTCAGTTTCAATACTGAGCTAAATTTACATATGGCTGTGCAAGTCCTAAGCACTTGAGATCTGACTGCTGATCATTTCCTCTCCTCCATGTAAAGTGCTGTGGTTTCCTTTATTCTCTTTGTTAAATGACTGGCTTTATGTTACACAAACAACTTTTCAAATTCTTCAATATATATGAATGATTTGTCCTGCATATGAGTGGAAATCCACTTCATGCATCTGGGGATAGAGCAATAATTTCCTGATTGAAATCTCAGCAAGCTGCTGGTCAGAATCGGATTGTGTTTCCTTGAAGGAAAGTAAATATTGTAAACATGCTCCCCAACTAGGTAGAATCTCTCCCTCCTCTCTTCCCACCCACCTCCGCTTCTGCTGTTTGAATGTAAGGAGAAAATAACCATATTCTGGAACTTGCTGGAAAAGGCTGCAAAGAGCAGCCTGACTGGAAGCAGCCAGCTTGATTGATATTATTCATACATTCAGTCATTCAGAGCATTTATACCCCACCTTTTAGTCAAAAGGTCTCTCAGAGCAGCTTACAAAAAATAGTACAGCAGTACCTCGGGTTAAGTACTTAATTCGTTCCGGAGGTCTGTTCTTAACCTGAAACTGTTCTTAACCTAAAGCACCACTTTAGCTAATGGGGCCTCCCGCTGCCGCCGTTGCGCGATTTCTGTTCTCACCCTGAAGCAAAGTTCTTAACCCAAGGTACTATTTCTGGGTTAGCGGAGTCTGTAACCTGAAGTGTATGTAACCTGAAGCGTATGTAACCCGAGGTACCACTGTACTAAGACAGTGCCTTCCCTCAGGCTCACAATCTAAAAAGCTACACACAAGGAAAAAGGGAAGGGAAGGAAGAGGAAGAACCATGCTCATGTTCTTCAATTTAAAGTTCTTATAACACAATTATATTGTTCTATCCATGCAGATTCTGGCCGTTAGGAGAACAACATTGATATTAATAGTGGTTCTGACTTCCTTGCACTCGAAAAGAGTAGTCCTTGTTTATAGACTAGAACTGCCTATGTTTGTACAATTACTTCCCCTCAGCTCACCATGAACATTTGTAAATTAACTTTGTTTCCTAAGGCACAAGTCTGTGCCCACAGTGGAACTCTGTCACCCCAAGACTGCTTGAGCCTCCAGGGACAAAGGTGCTCATATTGACATTTAGAAGCCTTTGCAACTTGGGATTAGGGCACCCGAAGGACTATTTACCAGCTTAAACTTTAAGATCTTAAACAAGACTCTTCTTTGGTTGTCCCTGAGTGTTACTAAGGAAATGGCTTCTTTAGTGATGGCTTCCTGACTGTGGAAAGCTTTCCCCAGGAAGACCTGCTTGTTGCCTACTTTGATGTCATTTCAGTGTTAGGCAAAGACCTTTTTATTTCATAGAATCATAGAACTGTAGAGTTGGAAAGGACCAAGAGGGTCATCTAGTCCAACCCCCTGCAATGCAGGAATCTTTTGCCCATTGTGGGACTCAAACCCACGACCCTGAGATTCAGAGTCTCGTGCTCTACCAACTGAGATATCCCACCTTTTGACACAAAGCTTGTTTTATCTCTGCTAGTTGCTTTTATCTCTTTTAAACCTTGTTGTTTTTCAACTTTTTTGTGTTTTTAACTGTTGTTCATGTTATTATGATTCTTTCTAAGCCACCCTGGGAACTTGCTGAAGAGTGAGGTATAAATTCCCATAACAAACAAACAAACAAACAAACAAACCCATCGTATAAATAGCTTCCCTGAAGCTCCTTACAAATCAGGAAAGTAGGGAGTCCCAGGTCTATTCCAACTCTACTGCCATGTCTCCTTGTGGAATTAGAGACAGTTTGTCATAGTGGTTGGAGTTTTAGACTAGGACCTGGGAGACCAGGGTTCAAATCCCCACTCAGCTATAAAGCTCATTGGCTGACCATAGATCAGTCTCTGCCTAATCCACTTCACAGGGTTGTGAAGATAAAATGAGGAGGTGTACCTCAAGTTCCTTGCAGGGGGAAAGGTGCAATATAAATGTAATAAATACATTTTATTGTGTTTCTGGACTGTATCAAAATATAACATGATGAGAATCCATCAATCTATATTAGATCAGAAGATCACTTGATGTAAATCCATCAAGTAACAGTAAACAGCAGAGAGGTTGGGCAAGTCCAAACCCAAGTCACCCAAATGATGAGTCCTAAATGAAAAACCACAGATAATGATCTTAAGAACATAGAAGCCTGCCTTATACCAAGTCAGATCATTGGTCAATCCATCTCAGTCCATATATCGCAGTATTATTGACATTGGAAGGCAGCAGCCCTCCAGGCAGAGGATATTTCCAGTCGTACCTAGAGACACCAAGGTTTGAACCTGGAGTCCCAACCTAGTACCTCGGGTTACAGACGCTTCAGGTTGTGTTTTTTTGGGTTGTGGACCGCCGAAACCCGGAAGTACCGGAGCGGGTTACTTTCGGGTTTCGGCGTTCACACATGCGCAGAGGCGCCAAATTACAACTCGCGCATGCGCAGACGCGGGTTGCGAATGCTGCGGGTTGCGAACATGCATCCCACACAGATCACGGTTGCAACCCGAGTGTCCACTGTAATTGTCACAGTGTAGAAATGATTTAACAGTTTCTACAGTCACCATTCTGGACAGAAGTAGTGAAACATCCTACAGCTCAGCTTTTCTCCATTGATTCAAGGCTCAAGGAAGAAAAGGATTGTTAACCAATGACTTCTGACTCCTGACAAACCTCCTGAATAAGCAGTCAAGTGGCCTCTGTCTAAGCCTTGTCACCGGAGGCCTTACAGCTCTGTTCCAACAGTGTTGTTTGCAGGAAGGGTGCGTTTGTGTTGTTCATTCTGGGAGGAGACCTTGTGTACACTGTGTCAGGGAAGGAATGTGCAGAGAGCATGTGTGTGTTTGTGTGTGTGATATATGCACAGCTGGAAAGTAAACAGGAGGGAGGGGGACAGGATGGAGGAAGGGGAGTGTGGTGATGAGATGCAATAGGTGGAATGTTAACAAGGCACATCTCTCAAGAGATCCGTAGGCAAGGCCCCAAGTCAGTAGTGCTGACTGAGAAGTGTCCCCCCCCCCTTTGACATTAATCCTGAGCAGTTTCCAGCTTAAACACACACACACACACACACACACACATTGGCTGAAGCAGGGTTGCATTATATGGAGATCTACCCTGTGTAATAAGGCATTGTGTCACAACAGGTTGGTATCCTGCAACACTTGACCCTTGGGCCTCATTTCATGTGAGTGGCAAGTAGGGGGAAATAGCAATAGCAATAATCACAAAAACAATAACATTTATTATTTATACCTCGCCCATCTGGCTGGGTTTCCTCAGCCACTCTGGGCAGCTCCCAACAGAATATTAAAAACACAATAAAACATCAAACATTAAAAAATTATCTAAACAGGGTTACCTTCAGCTGCCTTCTAAATGTCAGATAGTTGTTTATTTCCTTGACATCTGGTGGGAGGGCGTTCCCCAGGGCGGGCACCACTACCGAGAAGGCCCTCTGCCTGGTTCCCTGTAACTTCGCTTCTTGCAGCAAGGGAACTGCCAGAAGACCCTCGGCACTGGATCTCAGCGTCCGGGCTGAAGGATGGGGGTGGAGACACTCCTTCAAGTATACTCCTTCAAGTATAATGGCCAAGGCCATTTAGGGCTTTAAAAGTCAGTACCAACACTCAGAAAAGTACTGGGAGCCAGAGTAGGCCTTTCAGGACCAGTGTTATATGGTTGTGGTGGCCACTCCCAGTCACCAGTTTAGCTGCCGCATTCTGGATTAGTTGTAGTTTCCAGGTCACCTTCAAAGGCAGCCCCACGTAGAGCGCAATGAGGGGAAGGAGGTGGCAGAGAAGGCGAGGGTGGCAGGAATAAAGGGAATTCCTCACCCCACCTACTCTTGAATTCTGCCCTACCCACTGTCAGCATGCAGCCCCTGAAAGATTACCCCTCTGCAGGGACGGGTTCTCCTCCTTGTGTGTGGGATCTCCATCCTTCACTTTCCTAGCCACTGCCTTTATTCCGTTTTTTAAGTGGTACTGTCACATCCTCTCTTAGCAGGCATTGATTTAGACATCTGGTGAAGCCGGGAAGAATCTGAGTCTTTCAGATGGCCCTGCTGTGTTTGCTTTAAATGTCCTTATAATGTTCCTTTTAATTAAATTGCCGGAAACGTTTATAACCCAAACATATATTTCGAAGAATCCCTTGGCTTTAGTCATTTGGTACTTCTCTGAAGAGCCCAACTGAATCACTATGAGCGCAATCCTCACTCGTTTCCTAGTAACACTTTTTCCGGTCCGCTCTTGGCGTTTGTGCCTTATTCTCCAGCCCTGCCTGCTGGCCTCATGGCTCTTCCAGAGTTATTGCTGGAATGTAATTACCACACAGATCCAAATGTTCATGCTTGGCAAAGGTATCACCTAGCTGTCAGTGCCTTCAGTGCCCCCTCCATTTCAGTCTGTTATCTCCTAAACAGTGGTAGCCACAAGGCTGCTTTTCCAAAGGCTGTCAAGATGCATATTCAACGGATAAAATTTTACAATAGGGTCTATGCAAAACAATTGTGCATAATCCTGGCTGTAATGGGGGGAAAGACCAGAATGTCGGATGCCAGAGTTTACGCATCAGGCACCCAGTGCTTGAATATTATATTACTGAGAGCACAGAAAGAAGGAACATACAAAAGGAAGCTGGGGTTTGTATGCTAGGATTTCTAGCATAATCAAGTTATAAAGAATAATTACTGTATGCCATCGTGACAGGAGCTCACCTTGCTGAAAGCCAGCAGGGTGTGTTGAATTTGTCAGCTTTCAAATTCCAAAAATGAGGGGTGCTAAAAAGTTGCAACACAACTTGGGAATTCAAAAGTTATTTTGGTTAAATTAATATAATGTGTAAAATTGCATAGAAATAATTAAAAATGATTGCCAGGTAGAATCATAGAATCACAGAATCATAGAATTGGAAGGGACCATCTAGTCCAACCCCCTGCAATGCAGGAATCTTTTTGCGCAAGGTGGTGCTTGAACCCGCAACCCTGAGATGAAGAGTCTCATGCTCTACTGACTCAGCTATCCCACTTGCAGTTATATTGTATATTAATATTATTTTTATTATTTATATATTATTCTTATTTAGTATTATTCTTATTATATATTATTCTTATTTAGTATTACCTGACGTAAAAATCTATTTTAAAAAAAGGTTTTCTGAATACAGTCTTCAGAGTGGTTGTAGCAACCCAGCCAGATAGGTGGGGTATAAATGTTGTTGTTGTTGTCGTTGTTACTACTGCTCTTACTATTAATCAAATGTAGACTTACCGAGCTAATTGTTGTCCAGTCACAAAAATAATAGCAGATTTGAATTCCTCATACCCAAAAGCATATTTTTAAGACTGAAGAAATTTTCTAAAATTAAGTTTCACTCTTAAAATGACATACCATAAATTGGCTACAGTATTTCTGGGTGGAAGATAATGCTAGAACACCTGTAAATTTCATTCCCACATATGTGGCCAGGGAGAAGGAGAAGATACTGTTCATTGTGTATTAAACCCCGGGAAAAGGTTTTTGATAGAGATTGTCCAGTTTCCTTTTTTGAACAGTAGGAAGAAAATGTGTTACTTGCTGGTTGATAGAGATAAATACATTATCCATAAGGTTGAAACAAAATAAAAAAATTCCTTCCAGTAGCACCTTAGAGACCAACTAAGTTTGTTATTGGTATGAGCTTTCGTGTGCATGCACACTTCTTCAGATACATAAGGTGTGGGTGTTTCCTTTAGCAACCTCATGGATCAGACAAACATTTTACCACACAAAATGAGATTCAGTGTGCTGTGGATCAGCTATATTGAAATGTATCTCTGTTCGACTGATTGCACCAATGGTTTTAACAAATAAATTTGATTTCACTAGCTCCAGCTGCTGTGTACACACCATACATTTAAAGCATATTGTCCCCTCCAAAGAATCTTTGGAACTATAGTTTGTTAGGAGTGCTGAGAACTGTAGTTCTGAGAGGGGTTCCCAGGATTCCTTGCAGGGGTGCTTTAAATGTATGGTGTACATGCAAGCTCAGTCACTTTGTTCTGCCTGACCCTGTTTTCAGATGCTAGCCACTGTCGTTGAACAATACTGAGGCAATCCCACAGGAGGAAGCTAAATATGCTTCTGAGCTTTTCAAAGGAACAGAGCACGTAACTGTTAAATATATTATCTCCCAGTGTGTATTGTTCTTCTTGGCTTTCATTTCCTGTTCTTCAGGGGATTAGGAGTTTAAGCCCATGAATCATTGCAGAACCTATTAATGCTGCCAGCCCATCTCAGCAGCGGATATAAAGAAACAGATAATAATACCAGCTTCATTCAACCAGCACAACACAAACAAGACTTCACCAGTCTCTCAGAGGTGCTTCCACTCCAGGGATACAGCTGCCACTTGGTTAAAAAACAGAAAAACAGAGACAAGAGTAAAGACAGCCACATTTTCCCAGTGATAAGCACATAATTCTTGAGGAGCTAAGGGGTTACTGAGATTGGCAGTCTGCGATTCTTTACGTAATTTCCCAGGTAATCACAAAAGCATCTGAGTCTCACACCTGAACTTGTTCCTCATGTGTTCACTCTTGCCTTATATGAATTCTCACTGTCCATCTCAACTAAAGCCCAGCTTTTTGAGGGGTGCCATAGACTGTATCTATAGGCCCTGTGTGTGTACAGTTTATCACCTGCTTGAAGGAACTGTTCATTGTGGTTCGAGGACCCGACCCCCGCGATGTGGAAAGAATACACAAGGACACGTTATATAAGGTTAATGGGCAATGAAAGGCCACAACTTTATTGATTACAGCAGTGAAAAGGTATTGGCTTAGGCATTGGATCTCTCAAGCAAGTGGGTTTATTCACCAGTAGGTGGAGCCTGTTGATGCTAATCCAACTATAGGCTCACCCCTGATGTCACCGAGGGTCGTGCCATGGCCTCCCGCCAAGCAGGCATCGGACAGAATACACGACCGCCAGATTCCTTTAACGGAATACCCCTAAATTGAAGGCATAGGCGATGGCCACACCTAGCTCTTCGACACACCACAACACATTATTCCAATGCCTAACCTCCCCACCAATACCACAAAAGTTGTGACGATTGCTACGAGGTAGGCGAAAAAACCAAAAAGCCTAATGCCAAATGGAAAAACTCCTACCAGGCCCCCTAGACAACCAGGGCGACCAACCTAAGGTCCATAGCAAGGCCAATGACCTAAGCCCTAACTCAAAGGGAGTGGAGGATGGGTGACTCGCAGCGAGGCGGCGAAGAATGAGGCCGGGCAGAGGCTGGCGCCACAGCAAAAGGCTGCTGAACACGCCCCCTCTCAGGCACCTGGTTGGATGCCTGCCGAGGGGCGTGGGCGCCAGCCAGGTGAGATGGAGGCAGGGGGCTACCGCCCCCTGCTAGGGGCGGTGCTCGGCTCCCGCCCACAACCACTCCCCTCACTTGCAGGGAGGAGAGTCTTTATTATTATTTTGTTATTTATATGCTGTCCATCTGACTGGGTTGCCTGAGCCTCTCTCTGGAGCTATTTATATGAAATTGGGCAGTATTAATCCCCTCTTAGGGGCGCGGGTGGCACTGTGGGTTAAACCACAGAGCCTAGGACTTGCCAATCAGAAGGTCGGCAGTTCGAATCCCCGCAACAGGGTGAGCTCCCGTTGCTCGGTCCCTGCTCCTGCCAACCTAGCAGTTCGAAAGCACGTCAAAGTGCAAGTAGATAAATAGGTACCACTCCAGCGGGAAGGTAAATGGCGTTTCCGTTTGCTGCTCTGGTTCACCAAAAGTGGCTTAGTCATGCTGGCCACATGACCCGGAAGCTGTACGCCGGCTCCCTTGGCCAATAAAGCAAGATGAGTGCCACAACCCCAGAGTCGGTCATAACTGGATCTAATGGTCAGGGGTCCCTTTACCTTTTAATCCCCTCTTGGTGGGCTACCATGCCTCCAAATTCCTTGCACCTAGGTGGACAAACAAAAAAGTTGTGGCCATTTCTGTTTCCCAATGCAAGTGAATGGGAGTACAAGATCTGGATCTGGCTCCAGATCGACTCAAACTGAATCAGGGCCAAAACCAGATCACTGAATTAGGCCTTGCATTGGATCAGAGGGTCCTTGCACAGGCCTGCTATTTGGGCTGAGCTACATATGGCAAAATTACTTAAGTCACCATCACTGATCTCCAGGAGCACCTCTTATGTTAGGAGTGTGTATCTGGCTAGAATTTTTGAAAGGGAAGCGAGTGCTCCATGTCATAGATATTGATTGCCCCACAGAAAAACAAATGCTATGGTGACAGCAAAACAATTGCTGTCTCTCACTATTGTCATTAAAAAGGGACTTGGAAGGGTACGGGACGAAAGCGACAAGGTGTTGTGGAACATCTTTTTACTGATCATGTGGAAAGAAACACCCTGGTCTCGATTCTCTCACCACAGAGTGTTGCCATGTGTGTTTGAGTAGAAGCACCAACATCCTCTCTGCAGACTTTTCCTGTATTTGAAATCGTCTCAGAATATTCAGAGAGTAGAGAGCAAATTGTCTGCAATTTGTCGTACTTTCCTACAAAGTGCTTCTGCTCTGATGACTGAATGATGTCTCCAGCACAGATTGCCTCGCTGTTAGGATCTTCCCTGAGAAAAGGTAGATCAGCGTTGGGGATAATTTCATTAGCAATTTCTCACGGGGAATCATCACATCGTCTTGGTTTCAGGGAAGGCACTAAGTCGTGGCAAAATAAATCTGGGACGCTTCAGTGACTGTTATGGCTTGTTATTATGGGAACTGCAGCTGAAAGGCCTTCACCGTAATTGGCAATGCCTTCTATCTCAGCACAAAGATAAAATGCTATCTTTTGATAGGGAACAAGGGTCTGCTTGTATTGCAGGTTACTTCCTTTCCTTTGATTGCTGTGTTGATTCTTATTGTGTTTGTCCTGGGCTGTGTGTTCTACCCCCTGCTTACAAATCTTGAGACTAGGCTGGGTCCAGGCAATCATTTTGAAGGCAGAAAGTGGTTTTGAGGCTGAGAGGCATCGGTTTCCATGCATGCAGCAGTACATGTAATTCTTTTCTCCCACTGTTTCTTCTGGTCAATGAGGTTTTGCAGGATTATTATTATTAATAATAATTATAAAAAAATCTGGCCACACACAAAAGAAGAAAACTGCAAAAGTGAATTTTGTCACAAGTAGTGATGTCTCTGTCAAACCCCCTTTAGGTGTCAAAAAAACAACAACAACAACAATAATAATGTGTCTTCTGAGTCCACATACTTAAGGGCAACTAGGTTACCTTTAGGGCAAGTGTGGTGAAAACTTTTTTGCTCCAGATATTGGAGAACTCCATCCTGTTCTATTATTGGACATGCTAGCTGGGTCTGATGGGGTTTTTAACTCAGAAACATCTGGAAAGGGTAGTATTCAACTACATTTTACTTAAGAGTACATCCACTGAAATTAATGAACATGACTAAGTTTGGTGCATTAGTTTCAATGATTCTACTCTGAGTAAAATTCAGTTGAATGCCACCCAGAGGTTCTCCACACCTGCTTTAGGGATTTGGGCATGTAATATGTAAATGTTGTTGTTGATGTTTGTTATTCAGGGTTTGGCAGTTTGAATAACCTCCCCTCAAAGCCCAATCGATTCTCCATTTCTGATTAATCTCAGAGTGGAAACTCAGAGACAACAGAAGTATCCTGGGACTGTCACCCTGTGAAGTCAGAAATTGTTGTCATACTCACATGTGACTGTTTTTGTGTACTTTTGAAGAGATGTTTACTGAGACCTTTCAAGGGGGCTAAAAGGAGGTATGGGTGGTCACACTGACAGCTGTGAATGCCGCACTGGCCATCCCTGTTGTATCAGAAAAATAAAACAAATTTTTAAAAAAGATGCCCATCATATCGCTTCTTAATCATCTTTTCCTGAGACATATCAACTCCTTATACCTTTCTGCAAAGGACTTTGTCTCTAGGTCCTTCAACACCTTTGCTGCTCTCAAGGTCTATCAACAGCTGTCAGCCATGGGACCTAAATGGAATATCCATGTGCGGACCAGATCCTTAAGAAACACATCTGAGAAAGTCATTGTCATCCCACGCTTTGCTCATGGGCATCTAAAGCACCAATGGGGAACCTGTGGCCCTCCAGATGTTCTCAGTCAGGGATGATGGGAGTTGGAATTGAACAACAGGTTTCCACACATATTCTTAAGGGTGCTACAGTTAGAAATGGAGCATTGGGTGGATTCAATTGACTGGATCGGATCTGCTGGGCCAGATTCCCCTAGCACAACAGGGCTTTTCCCAACCTCTCCCCAAAGTTGGACCAGAAGGGGGAAGAGAGGGAAGACCATTTTGTTGGGGAAGCAGAAATGCTTGCACTGATGGAACATTTGTTTTTGTGCGACGTTGAATTCTTCCCAACACATTGGATGATTTGACTTCAAGTCTTATAATGGATGTTACAGGTGTAACAATGAGAGGCCAGCTGGAAGGCCTTTGTAAAATAAAAGGTAAAAAAGCTTTCCTAAATTATAGTTCTGTATTTTCCAGCTGAGATATACCTTTGATGAAGCATATAAGTATCTTACATGCAAGGACCTGTTATTATGTGCAAGGCAAACATTAGGAAAGCAGATGCAAGCAGGGGGTGGAGGAGGTGGAGAGGTCTGGCTGTGTTAATGAAAGACTTGAATATGAATGGAACTGCTCAGTCAGTCACCAAAGGTTTCATGCCCCCAAGGAACCACAATTAATATTGTACTTCATAGCACCTATGTCTGCCTACACCCAACACCATAAATGAGGCTTATTTAAAAGTAGTGGCTGGAAATATTGCAGAAGTTTAGAGCTGACTGGGGCCAAAGTGGGTTTAAAAAAAAACAACATAACAACTTTTGATACTTCCCAAAACACTGGAAATGGGCGCTTGAAAGTTCATTGTTGGTTCTGTGTGCAAGTGCATTGGTAATATTTTCCCACCCAAATCTGTACTGTGATCAAAATTGCTGAACAGAATTGTACTGGTAGTGTGCAGCTTGACCATAAATCAGTGATATAGTTACCTTGGTTTGTGACAGGGCTGCAGATGACATGGAGATTTGCCTGCCTGGTGTGGAGACTGTGGATGTCACATGTCATTTAGATAGCCTGCTAAACAGGGCTGGGCAGGAGCCATTGGTTGTGGTGTGTTTTGCCACCAATGACACAGGGAAATGTAGTGATGCAGTGGGTTGGCGTCTGTCTGCCTCACGAAACAATGGAAGAGTGCGCCTTCAGGGACCAAGTCAAACAGTTGGAGACTTACAGTGCCTGCTGTGGCTGTAGAGACCAATACAGGAAAGACATGTCTTGCTGTAGTTGGGGTAAATGAAGGTATCTGGTTGTGCTGATGCAGGTGTGGTTGCCTCACTCTGGCCAAGGATAAGGTCAGCCCTGCTTCTCCAGCCCACTCCCAGTCACTAGTTAAAGGAATCCTTGCTGCTCCTGGATTTTATGAAAAAGAAAAAGAGAGGAGATGACAGCATACCCCCAAATTATCAAATGTTCTTTCTCAGCAGTTGGACATAGTCATTAAACAGCACTGAGTATAAGATGCAGACTTGCTTTGTTTCCCCTAGCCAAATCCCAGGGGCAGGTCCCCATACCCTCTAACATTTCTCCGATGAAAATAGGTACATTCTAAGGAAAAGTGGGACATTCTGAGATCCAATCAGAAACTAAGGCAGCTTCTCTAAATCAGGGACGTCCCTAGGAAATAGGGACACTCGGGAGGGTCTGAATCCCTCTCTGTCGCCCTTCCACTATTACCACTGCTCCCCATCCTATCCCTATCAGCCAGCAAATTCCAGCCACTGTGCTTCATTTCCACTGTCCCTCATTCTCACCCTGTGCCAACTGCATGCTAAATTATTTGGAAATATTTGTTTCAGGTGCTGGATAAAAGCAACAATGTTTTTACCAGACATTTACAATTAAAACACACAGACAATGCTCGCAACGCAAACACCCATTTTTAGCCAACTTGAAGCTTGTTTTGTAAGCATTGGGTTCACAACGGCTAAAAATGGATGTTTGCATTGTGAGCATTATCCTCACTCTCAAAACAAAACAATAAACCTTTCAAAAATGCAGTTCTACACTATTTACATTTTCAAGCTCTCTCCCACTCCCCCACCCCCCAAAAACCCACCATGTATACATGCAAGCTAATCCATTTTTCCCTAGGTGCCAAAGAAATCCATGGATTCTTTTTTTTTTTAAGATGGAAAAAGTCTTCTCCCCATCATCTGAACCTCCTTTGCCTTTGTTATAGAATCATGAAAGCAATGACTCACACAGCAGCCCTCTTTAGCATAAACAGCAGCTCATGTTTATCTTTTTGTAACTCACCATAATCAAGATTTTATCGCTTTGCTGGGGACGGCTTCATTTTATTATTATTGTTATTTAGGCTAGCTGTCATCTCTGTCTGTTGCAGGGGAGAGCTTGTTTGTTCATACTTGCATTTTTAAAGGAATTCCCCCTCTATATATTCAAAAAACACAACAAAGCCAGGGGGATCATTGTGGCATTGATTCTCCCAGCACAGAGTGGAGTGAGAAAGAGCTGACAGAAGCGCAGGGCGGGAGATCCTTCCCTCCCTCCTTCACCCCTTTTTAATTCAAGAAATAAGGTCTCGCTTATATGAATGAGGGGCTGAGCTTCATTCACAGGTTGAGTGAATAACAGATAAGACAGACAATGGCAAGTGGCTTCCTAGCTGCAGTGCAGCTTGGAAATCCCGAAAGGGGGACTTAATTCCTCACGATGACTCATCAGTATGTGACAGATGCAAAGGCTGTGCTGTTAAAATATTAAGGAATTATGCAGTCTGGATCTTTTATTTTTGAAGAGTGTGCGCGCTGCAAACAAAGGCAGAGAGATCTCCTTTGACAAACGTGAGCCTGTGAATTGTGGTCAAGAAGGCTGGACATAAAGGTCCCTGGTTCAATAGGATGCATAAAACAACATGCGCTTGACTTTGAGCATTCCCATCATGGCCTGTGAAATGTGTTGCATACTAAGCAGGCTGGGGAGCCCTGCTGATGTCAGCGAGCTGCAAGCAAGCATGAACCCAGATGCTTTGCTCAAAGCATGTGGGGAGGTCATTTCTGTTGCTCTGTATGACTACTGAGCTTTGAGCAATTGCATCTTCTTGGTACAGAAGAGCAAGGACATATAATTGGATGCATTTAAAATTTTATTTAGAACATTTATATCCCACCTTTATTCCATCATGAGTTGGTGCACCTGCAGCTCCCAGGCAAGATCTGGACCTGCTTAGCTTCAGTCAGGTGGCTGCATCACATGCTCTCACACCATGTCCCACTGCTCTGGTCACATCTAGAAGCATAAGAAGCTATCTTAGTGGTCCATCTGGCTCAGTATGTCTACATTGGCCAGCACCAGTACTCCAGGGCTTCAGACTGGGGTCTCTCCCAGTCCTACCTGGAGATGCCAAGGACTTGACCTGAGACCTTCTGCGTACCAAGCAAATTCTGTACAACTGATCTTGATTTGCACGCTATGGGCTGCTCTGATTAGCAGGATAACTCCAGAAATGTTGAGAATGATTGGGGCCTAGCTGTGAAGGATGAATCAGAGCACAAACAAAACAAAACAAATCAAATCTGGTAGGAACCAATGTGCGCACTGAATACAAGCCTCTCTTAAGACCCTGCTTTGGAAAGCAGGCCAATATGACTCAGACCACTTCAGGCACAGACTGCTTTTGCAACTATTTACAAATGCACAGGCGGAAATTCGTAGCATTAACTCCCTCAACAGATGCTCCAGAGTTTGCTGCTCCCCATCAGACTTCTCCACCTGTGCCATAAGATTTCTCACAAAGAGCAACTTTGTCCTTTTCTCAGATCCAACTCAGCCCATCATTTTTCTAAGCTTGCCATTTTAAACTTTTGTGTCATTGGAACTAATTATTGGAGATCCAGTTTTCTAAAGAACAGTTCGATGACATCATCTCCCACAAGAAGAGAACTCTTGCTAAATGGCTCTTTCCTCCCAAAAGCGACTGCAATAATTCGTTCCTATGACAAGAAATCACCTGTACCTGGCCAACTATTTTGCTGAACAAATCCAGACTGGTTTGGCAGGTTTGACCTCACAAGTAGCCTTTCTGCTATCCAGACCACAGCCTTGCAACCACTGTGTTGAAAGGAACATTGGGGTCTCCCAGTACAACTTCAATTCCAGAAAAACATGTATGTGGCATAGGTCTCTGCAACGGGGTTCAGATGGAGGAAAGGTTTGCTGCCACATGCTTCTACCTACACATATTCTGACGGTTGTATCTCTCTCTTACATGTGCCCCATGAAGTTGCTGTGTGAGGTTTGGAGAAGTACTGGAAATAACAACTAGCAGGACCTAGGGCAGGGATGAGAGCTCCTTGGCCATCCCTGTGTTGTGTTGTGTTGTGTTGTGTTGTGTTGTGTTGATTAAATGGTTTCTATACCACCTTCACACAAAAATAATGACAATAAAATAAGGCAATAGAAAACATAATACATTCTAAGCAAGAATGTTAAAAACATTTTTTATAAAATACATAAAGAGCATAATTTGAAATACAGTCATACCTCGGGTTAAAGTCGCTTCAGGTTTAGCATTTTCAGGTTGCGCTCTGAGGTGACCCGGAATTAACGGAACGTGTTACTTCCGGGTATCGCTGCTCACGCATGCACAGACGCTCAAAATGACGTCATGCGTAGAAGCGGCAAATCGCGACCCGCGCACACACGGGTTGCATTCTGATCTGGATGCGAACGGGGCTCTGGAACGGATCCCATTCACATCTAGAGGTACCACTGTATCAGAACTTAAAAATGTCTTAACCCATCATCTTCCAAAAGCCTGACAAAAAAAGTGAATTTTTACCTAGCATGTAAATGAATCTCAAATTGCTAAAGTACAACTCCCATTTTCCCTGGCCATTGGCCGTGCTTGCTGATAGGTGCTGGGACTCCAACAACATCTGGAGGGCCAAGCATTTCCCACCCCTGGGCTGGGAAACTTACGTCAGCCTGAACTGAATCTCATGAGCTCTTTCTGAGAGATGCATCCGTGCAAAACCCTGGAGTAGGTCAAATACTTCAGATAATGTAAACCAGCAGAAAAGGGTCAACTGCAAATGTAGTTTATAGAATCCTGCACTGAATTAGGCATGCTTAGACGCACTGAAATCAGTTGACTGACATGTGCCTGACATGGTGCTGGATTACAGTCACATGCGCTACAGCATTTCAACAAGAATTTATGACATTTGGTGGTTATTTTAAAGCTTTCCATCCTCACACACTTCAAAGGAGATTGTTTTCAAAGAACACCTGAAAATCTGTTTGATCAGTACCATTTGTATTAACGTATGGTTCATGAGGCACTGCCTGCCTCAAAAGGGCAGAGCAAAAATGCACTACCTCAATCAATAGTGTAACACACTGCGTAGAGGGTGGCCCATCTCTTGCCCTCTTATGTAATGGAATGAGATCTCTCCCCTGGAAGCAACATTCCTAGCTTGCTTGAGATGCCATGGGTCTAATTCTTATAAACTCTCAATGCCAGGGAGAGCTGCAGATGTCCACAACAAATGTGTCAGATGCTGGAGAGTTTTGTGCAGTCTCATCTTTGACGTTTTCAGTGCTCGCTTTCCCTTTTTCATCTTTCCCGAAACTAATATTTTTGTTGTTAAACTTTTATTTTGCCACGTACTTAAAATAGTTTTATATATTTTTAATATATCACGCCGAAAAAGAAAAAGCACCTGAGAGTCAAAGCGTAATATTCCAAAAGGTGGTAATTTATCCAAAAAGTAAATAACATCCATAGCAAATAATGTGATATTAATATGGTTGATATGTCACTGACCCTGATCTAGGGCTATGGACTGTCATATGGACGCAGTACAGTGGTACCTCGGTTTTCGAATGTCTCCGTTGACAAACATTTTGGTTTTCAAATGCCGTAAACCACGAAGTGAATGCTTCGGTTTTCGAACACACCTCAGAAGTCGAACATGCCACGTGGCTTCTGCTGAGTGCAAGATCCTGTCAGCTGTTGAGTTTTTGGTTTTCAAACGTTTCAGAGCTCTGTGACTGTTTTCGTTTCACTAGAAAGTGCACCCTCTTTTCCTTTGTGGTGGCCACATTTAGATATACGCCTAAACATGAAGGAGGAGCAAGTGGATAGTACCCACTCTAGTGTGGTGTAGTGGTTAAGAGTGGTGGACTTATAATCTGGTGAACCGGGTTCACTTCCCCGCTCCTCCACATGCAGCTGCTGGGTGACCTTGGGCTAGTCACACTTCTCTGAAGTCTCTCAGCCCCACTCACCTCACAGAGTGTTTGTTGTGAGGGAGGAAGGGAAAGGAGAATGTTAGCTGCTTTGAGATTCCTTAGGGTAGTGATAAAGCGGGATATCAAATCCAGACTCTTCTACTCTTCTTCTGTGTATGTTCAGTGAAAGAGAGGAGACATGCACAAACTGATGCTGGAGAGGCTCCCTTCCCATGGTGAGTGGCTCTTTTAATAGGGACTCCAATCACATTGACTCCATCAGACATCATGCCAAACACATGTAAGGGTTAGAGGTACCATCCCCTCCCTTTACAATATAATTTCACTTAAATCAACCTCTAAATTCTATCTTGAACATGACATTATTATTATTATTATTTAATTGAAAGAAACTTGTTGGCAAGCAGATGTTACTGATTTCTTTTAAAAAAGCAAAAGGGAGGGAAAGGAGGGGCATTGCAGATATTTGGGCCACCATTAAATCAGGTTCTTTGAGGAACAGTTGAAAGAATTGGGTATGTTTAGTCTGAAGAAGAGGCGATTGAGACGTGACAGCTATCTTCAAACATTTGAAGGGCTGTCATGCAGAAGGTGAAATAGAGATGTTCTCTGCTGCTTCAGAAGGCAGGACTAGATGCTGGCTAAACCTTAGGAGAAGAGACGCAGGTGGCGCTGTGGTCTAAACCACTGAGTCTAGGACTTGCCGATTGGAAGGTCGGTGGTTTGAATCCCCGCGACGGGGTTAGCTTCCATTGCTTGGTCCCAGCTGCTGCCAACCTAGCAGTTCGAAAGCGCATAAAAGTGAAAGTACAGTGGTACCTCGGGTTAAGTACTTAATTCGTTCCGGAGGTCCGTTCTTAACCTGAAACTGTTCTTAACCTGAAGCACCACTTTAGCTAATGGGGCCTCCTGCTGCTGCCGTGCCGCCGGAGCACGATTTCTGTTCTCATTCTGAAGCAAAGTTCTTAACCCGAGGTACTGTTTCTGGGTTAGCAGAGTCGGTAACCTGAAACGTATGTAACCTGAAGCGTATGTAACCCGAGGTACCACTGTAGATAAATAGGTATCGCTCTGGCGGGAAGGTAAACAGCATTTCTGTGTGCTGCTCTGGTTTCGCCAGAAGCGGCTTAGTCATGCTGGCCACATGACCCGGAAAAACGGTCTGCAGACAAACGCTGGCTCCCTCGGCCAGTAAAGCAAGATGAGCACCGCAACCCCAGAGTCATCTGCGACTGGACTTAACTGTCAGGGGTCCTTTACCTTTACCTTTTAAAACCTTAGGAGAATGGGATGAGTTATCAAGCTGCCTCAGAGGGTGGTGAACCCCACATCCCAGGAGGCATTTAAGCAAAGGCTGGACACCCACCATTCTGGGATGCAGTGGTAGTGACATCTTGCACTGAGCAAGGGGTTAACCAGTTAACCCTTGAAAATCCTTTCCCACTCTACAGTCCTATGATTCATTCTGTAGGTTCTGCACTGCTGTTGTTCATTCACTCTGAGGGCAAAGCAGTGTTACGCTTCTGTACCAAAAATCCGTCTCCACCCTGCACCCCCCATTATATTGCACACCCATCATTTTGTGACTATTTCCTAGTGAGGAGGATGAAGTCATGTGGCAGAGGAGAGCACATAAAGACACAAAGAAAAAGGGGGGAGATTTCTGGTTTCTTCCTTTATCTTTCCAGTAAAGCTGCAGGAAGTTTAAGTGGCGGTGATTCATTCATTTAACCAAGGGAAACCCATATTTGGTGCCTCAAACCCAAAGTCAGAAGACGTAACCATCATGTAGGTCTACCACATGCCCCCAGAATGAAGATCTCCTCTGACAACACACCTCTTAATGAGCCCTCATTTGAGATCCAAATTTACTTCTGCTTTCCGCAAACCAGTTATTATATCAATTTTCTTGCTCTAAGTTACAGGCTTCAGAAATGCCCAACATGGAGCTGAAGTTGTTGCAAGCAGGTGGGCAGGATTATGAGTACATAAGGGTGTCTGCCACTGTTTTTAGAGGTTGGTAGAACATTCTTAACCCCTGAATTCTCAGGTTTTAAACAACTGAAACAAGAATTGAACACTTTCCACTTGGCATCTGTGGGGGAGGCTCCATTTCAAGTAACTCGTGGCTCTCCAGATGCTGTTAGGCTACAACTCCCATCATCCCTGACCATTGGCCATGCTGGTTGGAGCTGATGGAAGTTGGAGTCCAACAACATCTGAAGGACCACAGATTCCCCCATCCCTGCTCTATAAGACTACTACAGTGGTACCTCAGGTTAAGAACTTAATTCATTCTGGAGGTCTGTTCTTAACCTGAAACTGTTCTTAACCTGAAGCACCACTTTAGCTAATGGGGCCTCCCACTGCCACCATGCCGCTGCTGTGCGATTTCTGTTCTCATCCTGAGGTAAAGTTCTTAACCCGAGGTAATATTTCTGGGTTAGCGGAGTCTGTAACCTGAAGCATATGTAACCTGAAGCATATGTAACCCAAGGTACCACTGTACTCCCTCATCCACATTTCTGTTTTAGTCACAAGATGGAGAGGTTCTTTTTTTGTGTCCCACCACTTTCCCCAGGAAAACCCACTGTTTAACACTCAGTCAGAACAAACATCGATTGGGAGACAACAAAGAAACCTCTTTGACCTTTGGTTAAAGATCACAGGACAAAGGGGAGGGGGAATCACGGGGGGGGGGATAGCCTTTCGGGCTATTATTACTATTAATCATTTCCTTTCTATACCACTTTTTAAAGAAAGAAAATCTCCATGTCATTTGCAACCTAAATTAAAACATCAAATGAACCAATCCAGAATAAAACATTACTGAAGAAAGTGAAAAATAAAGTATACATTCAGAGCAATATAATTAACAGGAAACTAACATATTGCCTTAAAGATTTCAACAACAAACTTTACAAAGGAGGTCAGCTACAGTATGTGCATTGAATGCAGCAAAGTTAACAAAAATAATTTTATCTGAAACATTTCAAAATGAAACATTACTAAAGGAAGTCAAATATAAAATGCCCATTTGGAACAGCATAGTTAGCAAGGGGATAAAATCTGTGGTTTGTGTCCTCTGTCTAGACCATGCAGCTGTGCAATTATATGCAACCATCCATACATTCCCTCACTGCCATCCTATGAAGAAGAGATGTACAATATATTGTACAATAATTTCATCATCCTTTCCACTTTGCTTTAGAAGACTGCAATTTGCTACTTAATAGCACACTGCCAATTCCCTTCACTTTGTCTTCAATCTGTGCTAATATTCTCCCTGCAAACCTAGTGGAAACCTGCAGGAAAGTACTAGTATTCTATAAGAATTGCTGAAATATTGGAAAACAACAAACTCTCTGCCTCTGTCTCTCTCTATAGTATTAACATGTCACCTTGCAAATTATATGGTCCATATATGAAGTAAATGAAAAACGATTTTATTATTTAGTTTAATTAATTAATTCACAGGCTGTTGAATTAATTCGGGGAGTTTACAAAGCAAGAAACCTTTATAAAACTACAGTACAAATAAAATGAAATAGTGTACTGTCCATAAAATATCCACCATCAAAAGAAAACATGAAGCAGTGCATTTTAAGAATTAACAGTCTGGAAACTCCTGAACTAACAAGCAAGTTTTGGATAGGAGCGGGTCTAAAACACGTCACAGCTGACACTTCTCAGAGGAGAACATTTTGGTTCATTACAATCAAAATCTTTTGAGACTTTCCTGCATGTTAATTGCAGCAGAGAGAATAGAAGAGCAGAAGCAACTTAATGATGCCCATAACTTTCAATTTTCAGGGAAACCCACATTGCATAACCTGGGAAAATTACTATATGGTCAGAGGAGATATAATTTTAGAAGCCAGTATCTTGTGTAGGTGGATATAAATGAGGGTTTCCTCCAGTACAACAACCTGTTTAACATAACTTGTGTCGGCCTGAGTTAAGGCTTGTTCTGTAATTAGCCATGAAAATGTTATCTCTTTAATCTTTTAACCGATGGAGCTGCAATTATTTGCAATGAAATGACGCCAGTTCCAGAAGAATGGGTTCTGTTCATCCGCTGTCTCTTCTCTCCGGAATGTAATACCTTGGGTTTGCCTGTGAACATATCTGCAGTGTACTCCTGGAAAGATAACATTGTTGCCTCTGTGCAGAGAGCCCCATAAAATCCCTTGATGTTACTGCAATGTATTAGGCATGTACATGGCCCCCAAGATTTACTCTGCATATGTGCATTTTTAAAAAATCTGCTTTGGAGCTGCTCTGCTCTCTCTCTGCTTTGATCTCTGTTTCTGGTTCCACGTCACTCTGTATAAACAAAGCTCTGTGTTTCCCCATTCATTATAATGGGGAATTTAAACAGCTATAATTTTTCCTCTTTTGGCCAAAGTGGATGAAATGTAAGAGCTCTTCCAGAGAGGATTAAGCCCACTGAACTGTCCAGGGGCTTTGTGTGGCAGAAGGAAAGAGGTACCACTTTCCTCTGTAATAGGGTTACCATATTTCAACCAGAGAAAAATCCTGACAGAAAAGTTGTTGAGCTTTTTTGGCAAAATTGCAAAAAAAAGTACAGTGGTACCTCAGGTAAAGTATATAATTCGTTCCGGAGGTCCGTTCTTAACCTGAAACTGTTCTTAACCTGAAGCACCACTTTAGCTAATGGGACCTCCTGCTGCTGCCGTGCCACCGGAGCCCGATTTCTGTTCTTATCCTGAAGCAAAGTTCTTAACCTGAAGCACTATTTCTGGGTTAGCGGAGTCTGTAACCTGAAGCGTATGTAACCTGAAGCGCCTGTAACCCGAGGTACCACTGTAAATGTCAAAAAAGGCACTGACGAAATGGGCTGTCATGCACCCGGATTTTCCCAGACATTTTCCTGATTTCCGCCCAGACACTGCTCCCAACTTCAGTATTCCAGATATGTCCTGGAAATTCCAACCCTACTCTGTAATTCTACATAAGAGAAGTGGCTATCCCTGTGACCTTAAAACAATTAAGTGGCTGGGTGGTGTACATTCTTTCTTGTACGTATTTTAAAAACTTTGCAGCTTTGCACTTTCTTTCTGGAGCTAGTTTGTGTCCTCTGACAGGCCTCTACAGCCCTCCAATAAACTGTATAATCTGAGGCTGTCTAGAATGTTGTGACATAGCATGCAACCATCATGACTAGCAGCCATTAATAGCCTTTGCCTCAATTAATCTGTTTAATCCCTTTTAAGGCTGTCCCAGTTGATGGATATCACTACACCTTGTGGCAGCAAATTCAACTATGTACAGTAGCTCCAGTCCCTGATCATTTTGATTGCCTTTTTCTGCAACTTTTCCAGCTCTAAAGCATCCTTCCTGAGATGCAGCAACCATGGATTTGTATACCTGAAGGAGCGTGTCCACCCCCATCGTTCTGCCCGGACACTGGCGGTTCCCTCACTGCAAGAAGCCTAGTTACAGGGAACCAGGCAGTAGTGGCACCAGCCCTGTGGAACGTGGAACGCCCTCCCACTAGATGTCAAAGAGAATAACAACTACCAGACTTTTAGAAGACATCTGAAGGCAGCCCTGTTTAGGGAAGCTTTTAATGTTTAACAGACCACTGTATTTTAATGCTTTGTTGGAAGCTGCCCAGAGTGGCTGGGGAAACCCAGCCAGAGGGGTGGGGTATAAATAATAAATTATTATTTATTATTATTATTATTATTATTATTATTATTATTATTATTATTACGGTACCAACAGTTTTATTACTTGATCCATTTCCTGGTGATTCCTAATGTAGAATTAACTTTCTTCTCTTTTACAACTGACATACACTGGGTTAGGAACTTCCCTGAGTTATCTACAATGACCCTGCGATCTCTTTCTTGGTCAATCATGGCCAACTCAGACCCCATCAGTGTCTATGTGATGTTAGGATTTTGACCTACATGTGGCTGCATGCACATTTATTCTTATTCATGCTAAATACTTCTGATGTATAATTTTTGATGTCATATAGCACCCAGCCAATCTCCCCATGTTTGTCATATTGGACAAGATGCAAAGACATGCAACTTCCATAGATCTATCACTGCATTTATGATGGTTTGCTTCTACTTTAAACATAGCTCAGAGCAGACTGTGACATGGAATATCAGCTACCATTGTGCTGATAAGTCACTCCTCTGTTATCTAGCTAGCACTGGGACTGCGCCACCCATTTTGGGCATGGATTGATCACCTTGGTAGAAGGAGAGCCATTATCTAAAGCGATTAGTGTGCTCTTATCCTTAGAGTCTCACTCAATTAATCATGCATTGGCTGTGACTTACAACTATTTGCTGCTCCCAGCTGTCACGGTGTCAGTGAATGTTGGCATACAAGGGCGTGCTCAGTTCAACTTCCTGGGCTGATGGCAATTTCTGAGGGTAACTTAAAAAAAAAAAAAACTCCAGCAGAAGACTGAGAAAAAATGAATGGAGCCTTAATAAATAATAGTGGGAAGTGGGAAGAGGATGTTTGAGTACTACAAGCCTGTTGACGTAATAAAAAAAATAGTTGAAATGAAAAAAGTTCTCATAAGTTGTGGGAAAACCAACCTTTCATTCTAATAACTCTAAAGAGAGTTAGTTGCCTGTAGGGCTGAATGAAACCTGCCAACATCCCACTCAGAAGCAAAGTCCCTAGACCCCCAGGTGGGAAAACTGTGGTCCTTTAAATGTTCTCATCATCCCTGCCAGATGGCTATGGGAGTTGGGGCTGATGGGAGTTGGAGTCCAATAGCATCTGGTGGGTTACAGAGTCTCCACTTCTACCCACCTTAGAGCAAAGCTTCCCATTGAAAGGTAACCAGAGCTAAGAAAATATTAACTTGTCATAGGGCCTAACCAGATGAAAGGCTCTGAAAGAACCATATCCTGTGCTGAGAATACTGAGTTGGTGATGCTGGCTCTCAAGCATTGGGTCCCTTAAAGTGTCTGTGTCTGGTCCCAGTAATTGTCTGATTCTTTCAGTTACAGCAATGTACTCGATCCACAGCAGGTGTTGATCTGTAGACAACTTGCCCAATGCAGATGTTTCTTCCTTCTTGTTCTTTCATCAGTGCAGGACCTCTTCTCATTCTTATTATGGGTGGTATCCAACTAACACAGCTCATCAACACAAGGATTTACACTTGCCCAGTGGCACTTCCCCCAAGTCATTCATGTATCACTAAACTATGATTTGGTGTTGCATCCAAACATGACCACTGTCACAGATCACATAAGTAACCATCGAAGTTTAGGTGCCTCTTCACTTAGCAACAATTATGATTGATAAATGAACTGGGAAATTTCAGAAATGTAGTGAGTTGGTTATATTAGATAATCCTAAGCCTATTAATTTCAAAATTCAAAACTGAAATTGTCCTGTGGACAATTAGATGGGATATAAAGTTATTCCAGCACTGAAATGCAAGAGCCTAAGGCTTCAGGTAACTTCTCCTGTGATCTTTTTACATCAAGGCATTTGAGTATTCCTAAAAACCACTTTCATCTTGTTGCATTCTCAGAGTGGGTCTCTTTATTATGTCTGCCGTGTACTTTGACAAGGAACAATTCATTGCAGACTTTGCGGAGTCTTCTTTGTTAAAATGAAATATAGAGATGAGCCCGACAGGTCGTGAAGAATGTTGTTATCTTAGAAACCTGATATGAACAATGCTTTAAAAGTACCCAATGTTGTGTGTGTGAATGTGCGCGTGTGGACAGAGTCTGTGTTCAATAACTCTCTCCATATTGAAACCTAGATGTCAGATGGATCTATGTGTCTAGTGGTGGTAATGGTGTGGGCAAATTATGCTGTGCTTTATTTATACCACTTTTTGGCCCCAAACCCCTCCCCCCCCCATTGTGAATATCATATTCACGCAACAAATGGTACAATAGAGATGCAAGAAAATACAACTAATCATCAAAACAACATTAGGAGGTATATGTTGTGTACATTGTATATAACTGTTGCAGGTAGGTGTAGCTCAGCTTGCTGAGAGAAGAGTTTGCATGCGGTTAGAAAAGGATAGAGCAGGGTTCCTCTGGATTCCTAAACCTCTGTCTTTTTGATCTCTGCGCTGATCTAGCCTTTGAAATTAGGTTGTTTCTCCTCTCTTTCCATTTCCCTCTCCTCACTTCTCCGTTGAACCTCACACCATGAGGTCATCTTGGATCTATCTCTCCAGAGAACAAAGGGACAAGCCTGGCCGCCTTTTGTTTCTCCAACTCAGTTAGTTAGCTTAGAAGGTCGGATTTGAGTTGGGCTGCAACAGCTCCAGATCACTACAGGTCAGATTGAGTGGCCCAGAGCCATCTGAAGGGGGTGAAGCACCAGGCAGGAAGGAGAGACAGGTGTGAGCAAAAGGAAGGAGAAACCATAAAAAGGAGGGCGTTCACGGGAGATTAATTATCTAATTAAATTATTTGTTTTGCTGAAGCCCAGTGTTAATAACTGTTGAGGTGATAAGCCATAAAAGTAAAGCTTTTGGTTGACAATTTTAGTCCAAGCACTCTCATGACAATCTTGCGATACTAAGGGCAGTGGAACTGGGTAATGTCTTTGATGGCACTTTGTGACTTCTCCCAGCCAAAAGTTATTAACCAAAGGGCAGTCCAGCCACAAGCAAGGGTGCTTTTCAGTGGAAATAATTCAAGTATATGCATGTCTGAATCAGCCTAAGCTGGAGTATTTTTAATGTTTTAGAAGCAAGGAAGTGTGTGTGTATGTGTGTGTGATGGGATGTGCCCTCAGGAACACAAGAGCTAAGAAAAATACGTAATAATAAAATCCATCACTGAAAAGTTTGTCTTGTAGTGCACAGCCAAAAACACTTGCAAATGCTGAGCCTTGAATCTGTAGTCTATTGTACAGTCTAATTTAGAACAAAAATGCCCCCCCCCTTTTTAAAGAAACCTAGATTAGCTTGAATTTGTAATCACAGGATAATGTGTCACTTGCACTTTACTATGTGAGTAAGATGGGGAGGACAGGAGGAGGGGGAAGGCTGGCAAGTTCACCCCCCCTGCCTTTGCATAGGTACATTAATGGTAATTACTGCATTTTCACGATCAAATTGCAGTCTCGCTTAGCAACTTCTTTTTTAAACCAGCACACTTCTGGCGCCTTGTATAAATGGGAATCCTAATGACAATGACTATCCCAATGGCAGCCACAATGTCATTCACGGAAAAGTGATAGGCCACAGTGAAACTGCCTTATAGCCGAATGATCATATCTTGAATGGGTGCTCTTAGAAAATGAGCACCAAGCCCAACTGATATCCTTAGAGCAACAGGTCCTATCTACGCTATACATTTAAAGCACTATTACACCAGTTTTAGGCAATCATGGCTTCCCTCAGAGAATCCTGAGAAGTGTAGTATGTTAATGTGCTAAGAGTTGCTAGGAGGCAGTGGCGTAGTGTGGGTTGTCAGCACCCGGGGCAAGGCAAGTAATTTGCGCCCCCTAACCCGTGGATTTTAGCACTGCGAGTGCGAGCGCGCGCCCCCCCCAGATGTTGCGCCCGATGCGGCCGGCCCCCCCTGCACCCCCCACGCTACGCCACTGCTAGGAGGCCTCTATGCCCCTCACAGAGATACAATTTTCAGAGTTCCCTGGGAAGAGGGATTGGTTGTTAAACCACTCTGAGAATTTTAACTCTCAGCAGCCTTAACTAAACTTCCCAGGATTCTCTGGGGGAAGCAATGTCTGCTTAAAGTGGTATAATAGCATTTTAAATGTTTAGTGCCATCCAGAGCGGTTGGGGCAACCCAGTCAGATGGATGAGGTACAAGTAATAAAGTTGTTGTTGTTGAAAAATAGGTCCTGCTGCTTTGAGAGTAGTTCCCTCAGAGAGCTACAGTTCCCAGAATGGTTTAACAATCAACCCCTCTTCCCAACTATGTAGGAAGTGCAGCATTGTCAGGGGGATCAAGGTCTCCTAACTCTCAGCGCCCTGAAAAAAAAACCAACAGTTCCCAGGATTCTTGTGGAGGGGAGCCATGACTGTTTGAAGCAGTGTAATACTGCTTTGCATGTATAGGGCATGTGGGGCCACAGGGGTCTAGTCTTCAAAACACAGTAGCTAATCTTTAGGTGTGCTTTCCCATGTATTGGACAAGTGTGAATTAATTTCTCCAGGCATCGCCCTGCCCCACGGTCATCACTTGTATCTTATCAGCCTGTTTGGCCTTCCTTCAGTGCGATGTGGACTTCTACCCGGCTGCCACTGACACAGTGCAGGCTCGCTCCTTGCCGGTCGTGAATCTCCTGGCAGCTTCCCCAGGTGGGAACCTCTGGAATTTGTCGGAACCGATAAACCAGAGCAGACCCTCTCCATCATTTCCCTACAACGCTCTTGAAACCTCTAAATTTGAAACTAGTCTTCCTAGAAAGCCAGACTGGGGGGGGGGTGCGTTTGGCGGGGGTAAATGAGTCATAAGCTTTGGCATGCTGCTCCCACAGCCTCCAATCCAAAAGCAGCAGCAGCAGCACTTGACAGCCGCAGCCTAGGCCTCCTGTAATTGACAAAACAGTAGGAAGTCCTTTTTCATTGTTTTCGAGGGGCTGCACTCATAGATATTTCCTAGAAAAGAAAGAAAGAAAAGCTGCCTGTGTTTGTGTTTCCATGTGAACCGGCACAAGGAAATCCACAGACACCAGATGCGGTTGAGAAATAGTAGGTGTTTCGTATGCCCGTGTCTGCATAATCTCTTGCTTTTGGTATGCAGTAAACATTCCACATGTTTAAGGGAACCTCCTACACAGCTGTAGTAAGGACATTCTTAAAACTGAGGTCCAGCTTTCTGCCAAAGCAACGGTCACGAAGTTCTTGGTATTTACTTGACTGCAGTTGACACACACACACACACACACAGAGAGAGAGAGAGAGAGAGAGAGAGAGAGAGAGAGAGAGAGAGAGACTGAATTGCATGTTTTTCCATAACTCCCACAGTGGGACTCTAATCTTAGCAATGAATGTGGGTGAAATGTTTTGCCAGCACTCCATATCTATCTATTCCTGCTCACTTTTCACCACTTGTGTAGGGGGGGGGTAGATAAAACCTAAACTATCCAAGAGAAACAGGGGGAAGTAAAGGCACTACTTGTACATTTTCATAGAATTCAAACCACTGGAAATTGCTTGAGAGTAACTTGTCCAATTTTTGTTAAATGGAATTAGATTTAATTTCACTTAACTTCCTCCCCACTCCTCCAGGTGTTGTTAATGTGTGCTTACATTCACCCTAATTCTCTAGGTGGGGAGCTTGCAGGGTTGCATCTCTGCCCAGGCTTGGGTGGAATCTACACAAATATAAAAAATGCAGTGAAAATTTTTTGGGGAAAAAGTTTTGAAAAATATATTGAATTTCCCATAACTCACTGTCACCATCTAGTGTCACATTTGTATATCGCACTTTACAACACACTTAAAATGTTTTATTTGCAGTTGTATAGCTGAGGCCTGTATAGCTGATGGCAGAAAGTGAGGAGGAATTAAGGAACCTTTTAATGAGGGTGAAAGAGGAGAGTGCAAAATATGGTTTGAAGCTCAACATCAAAAAACCGAAGATCATGGCCACTGGTCCCATCACCTCCTGACATCACCTTTCTTCCTGGAAAGAAATGGAGGCAGTGAGAGATTTTACTTTCTTGGGCTCCATGATCACTGCAGATGGTGACAGCAGCCACGAAATTAAAAGACGCCTGCTTCTTGGGAGAAAAGCAACGGCAAACCTAGATAGCATCTTAAAAAGCAGAGACATCACCTTGCCGACAAAGGTCCGTATAGTTAAAGCTATGGTTTTCCCAGTAGTGATGTATGGAAGTGAGAGCTGGACCATAAAGAAGGCTGATCGCCGAAGAATTGATGCTTTTGAACTATGGTGCTGGAGGAGACTCTTGAGAGTCCCATGGACTGCAAGAAGATCAAACCTATCCATTCTGAAGGAAATCAGCCCTGAGTGCTCACTGGAAGGACAGATCGTGAAGCTGAGGCTCCAATACTTTGGCCACCTCATGAGAAGAGAAGACTCCCTGGAAAAGACCCTGATGTTGGGAAAGATGGAGGGCACAAGGAGAAGGGGACGACAGAGGACGAGATGGTTGGACAGTGTTCTCGAAGCTACCAGCATGAGTTTGACCAAACTGCGGGAGGCAGTGGAAGACAGGAGTGCCTGGTGTTCTCTGGTCCATGGGGTCACGAAGAGTCGGACACGACTAAACGACTAAACAACAACAACAACTGAGGCCTTGCTCTCATTTGGAAGGATGCGACCAGAGCTTTACTGCTGTTTTGTAACTGTTCTGTTTCTTTACGCATGCACAATTTGAGCTTGGGTGGAGGGTCACAGCCTAATAACTCAAAAGACACCCCAAAATCTTTCAGAGCTCCAGTTTAGCTCTCAGATCCTCATTTTGCATCTTCTCTCCTTCAACACAATAGGTTGCTTGCCTTTTCACAGATACAGCTAAATGATGTCACCATTCTTCCCTCCACCTGAGAAGAGGGTGGAAGAAGGTGCCCCTCTCCTAGAAGGAATATCTGCCTGTTTCCTTGGCTTTTGTTAAAAGCAATCCCCTTGGCAACTGGAGGATTCCAAGCAATTCATCACCTCAGTTTTCATAACAATAGAATTTGCCAGGCCAGATGATGTGCTAAGGCACAACCCTGCCTGGCAGGTTTTAAGCCTAGTTTTCCTCTTCAAATCAAAACCAAGTTGGAAGGGGTTCCCAGAAGAACATTCAGACCAACCCCAATCCAATAACATTATGATGTTATTTCCGTCCTCCCGCCCCACTGGATTACCTTTGAGAGGGAATTTTATGGGTGGTATTCAACACTAGTGCTACTCAAAGTAAACCTATTTAAATTAACATACATGACTTAAGTTAAACCCATTAATTTAAATGGGTATACTCTGAGTAAGTCTTAGGTGATTACCACCCTTTTTAGTAAAAGTGTGTGGTTTTTGTGTGTGTGTTTTAAAAGCCTTATCCAACCGTTGGAAAGAGTCAAGATCCTTTTATGGCCAGATATCCTCTGACTACCCACATTTTTTTAAAAAAAATGAAAACAGTCATCTTCATAAATTGTACTTCAACAAAGAATATTTCCTCAACTTCTGGATTGCATCTGCATATGGATGAACAAATGTGTCCATTTCAGTTTCTTGTTCTTCCCAATTTTAAGTTCTATTTGCCACATTCTACATCACTTTGCAATCTTCCTTAAAAAAAAAGTCCTCACAAAACTCCATCAGCATTTAGTGTGTATTTATCCTAATATACATGCTTTTGTATGCAATTTTACCTCACACCCATTTTTGCAAGCTATTTCCCCTAAAACTGTATGGCACATTTTCATATTTCATTTGCACCAATATATGCATAAAAAGGTAAAGGTAAAGGGACCCCTGACCATTAGGTCCAGTCGTGGCCGACTCTGGGGTTGCGGCGTTCATCTCGCTTTACTGGCCGAGGGAGCTGGCATACAGTCATGTGGCCAGCATGACTAAGCCACTCCTGGCGAACCAGAGCAGCGCACAGAAACACCCCTAATATATGCATCTTGTACATGTTACTTGGTTAGAGAAATAGCCAAAAAACCGATTTGGAGAAATGCGACTTTCCAAGGATAGCTGTTTTTTTCAGCTTCAGGAACTGCAAATTCAATAGATTTGCATTAAAATGTTAGCTGAGCCAGATTTCTCACTTATCCCTAACCTGCCATTGCTCATGGTGCCCTCCTCCACATCAGAGACAGAAGTGCCAGCAGCCCCTCCAAATAATAATAATAACCCAAGCTTGGTGGGTAGTCCACCCTGTTTTTCTTCTCCCCCTCTCTCCTAAGTCCTGGGTCCCCTTCCTTTTATGTCACTGGTCTTCACCAGCATGGCCAAATCTCCCACCCAAAGGCCAGGCCCCATTTCCAACCATGTCTCTTTCAACCACAACCCACCACATCCAAGGGAGACGTCAGATCTGGGCAATGGAATCAAGAAGCTCTCCTCCAATCACATTATGAGAATGAGGCCCACTTAACTCACAGATTTCTTAACCATTTCCTCATAAATTGAGAGTGGGGCTACCTTTCTCCATCCATCTGCTTGTGCACAATAGGGCAATAATTCTGATTCATGAGTATGCGTACCTCAAACGTCGTCTATTTGACAATCTGTGTCCCCAAGCCCTAGCAGAATTAGGAAACAGCTGACATGTATTGTGAACCTGCCATGGCATTTCCTAATTTTGCAACAACAGTTTATGGAGTGTCAGAGACGAGTCAGGTGCTGGTAACATGTCTGAAAATCCCAAGAGGCCTAACAAATTCCTCACAGGCTGTGGAATGAAGATCATGTGAAGAGATTGCTTTGTGTGAATAGTTGTGGTCTGGAGGGATTTCAAGAACAATGTACACATGGCCACCCCAGTAGCCACTTGTTCCATGACGAACAGTACAAGGTCTCTGAATTCCTTCATTATTGCAAACAGCACTATAATGTGGTGTGTGTGTGTGTGTGTGTGTGTGTGTGTGTGTGTGTGTGTTGGAATTTAACAAGGAAAGCGGACAAGTCTTATATGGGGAAACTGCAGAGAAGACCCAATGGGTTTTGCTTAAATAAGTTATCTTGCTCCAGCGTACTTCCCAATGCATAACCATAGCAACAAATAGCAGCTTTATTGAAAGATTCCCCAAATAGGAACAGATTGAGTCAGAACTTTGAACTGCCTAGCTCAGTATTTGCCTACACTGACTGGCAGCTGCTTTCCAAGGTTTCAGACAAGGGATACTCTCAGCCCTCCCTGCAGATGCCAGGATTGAACTTGGGGTCTCCTACGGACAAATGCAGTTGCTCTGCTGATGAGCCACCCCATCCCTACAGCATAATGAGTCTCTGACACCATCCTCAACTCTGCGGAACAGACTGCTTGAGTCACATTGGGTGAAAGGGCAATGACAGCGGACCCCGTTCGAGAAAAGTTGTCTGTAAGAGCAAGCCTCCTTCAGCTCCACACAAACCTCCAGCTCCTTGGAGGAAAAGCTGGATATAAGCATAGCAAACCTAAATAGAAGAAGCTTCCATAGATAGTGCATTGACTGTGGTTCTAGGTCAGGTTTTCCCAAACTTGAGTCTCCAGCTATTTTTGGACTACAACTCTCATCATTCCTGGCCACTGGTCCTGCTAGCTAGGAATGATGGGAGTTGTAGTCCAAAAACAGCTGGAGATCCAAGTTTGGGAAACCCTGATCTAGATTATATGCCATTTTGCCATTTATTCTCTTGGATAGCATGAGCCAGTCTTCTTCTTCTTTCCCTCCAATAGGACTCAAAGTGGCTTACATCCACTGATAGGGACTGAGTTGTTTTAATTTTTCCATACACCTTGAAAGTGGTTGATAAGTTGTGTCCAGCCTTCAATTTCTCATTTGGGAATATTGTGTATTCTGCTTATATTTATACTACTTTTTGCTCTTATTATGGAAAGAAGGGCAGCCATCGTCTGTTGCTCCAGAATTTAAGGGCTGATTCAACCTGATCTACCTTAAGCATAAGTAGCACACCATGGGAAGGGTTGGTGGAGAGCAATTCTCCACTTTTACAGTACCAGATGGAGCTCGTACACAGCTGCCCTGGACACAGAAGGCTGATGTAGAGCGCAGAAGATGAGCAGAATCAGGAGTGAGGAAAGTCATGATTGTCAGCGGTGAGTTGGACTTGGAGAGTCCTATATGGGGAATGGGGGCTGCAGACCATAAAGCACATGGAAAGACAAACTTGGCTTGAATGGCTTATCTCGAATTCTCCTATGATGTGCTCTGCCTGAACTCTGAAGAAGAAGTGAAGGACTCACTATGTCTCCTCTGAACTTTCCACATTCTGTTGTACTTCCCACCAACACCAAGTAATTTCTGACACAGCCTAAACAGCCTTCCCCAGCCTGGTGCCCTCCAGATGTTTGCAGGCACAATTCCCATTCCACAAGTCCCAGTCTATGCTGGCTGGGGCTGATGAGAATTGCAATCCAAAACATCTGGAGGGCACCAGGTTGGGGAAGGCTAGCATAGGATAATTTATCTCCATAATGCTAGAAACGGAGGGTAGGGTGGGGTGGTGAGAGTATATAATTTGAAACGTTGCAGGAGCTTCCCTCTTATTCTTTTTCCTCGGCACAGATAATAACATGTTATGGACACAATGGCAGCCCAGAGTAGTCGATGATTAATGGCTGCCCACTGCAGAGAGTGCATACACAGAAGGGCTATTCAGCCTAGGCAGTTTCATTATTGTGTTCCACCTACTGCTTCTAAGAGAAAGTGATCAGAAGAACAATGACCCATTTTGACAGGAGGGCAAAATGCACACAGCCAACATTCAAGGCTCCAATCAAGGAACATTGTGTCACTTCCAGATGTGGCTGATGACCAAAGACCCAAAGTACAAGTCTTGCTTTGGTGGAGTAAAGAGAGGCTCTTAAAGGCTGCTGATTAGCATGAAGCCTTTCCAGACCGAACACTGTAATATTCAATCAAAGGGGCAATCTCCCGTGTGTGCGTTCTTGCTTCCACCAAAATGAAAAAGGAAACTTGCAATTGTGATCTGTCTGGGGAACAAGGCAGAGTCATGGACAGCTGTTGAAGTTCTTGGCACCCTGCACTTGGCACCCACTGATGGGTCAGCTTCGGCATCTGTCTCCAGGAAGTTGTGGTGATGGTACCGAAAACCTCTGAGTTTGGAGGCAAAGTTTCATGTATTTTTCATGATAAAAAAGGAAAGGAAAGGAAGCTTTGAGAATACAGAATGCAACCTTATGCATCCTAACTCGGTGCATATTAAAAAGGGCAACCCTTTGCATCCTTACTCAGAAGTAAGTTGCACTGTGCTCAGTAGGGCTTACAGTCCCTGGAATATATATATAGGATTGAATCTGGGCAAAGCAATCACATATGGTCAGGGAAGGGAGTGGTTGTTGAAGATGGACCACCAAATCCAAAACCAGGTTGGAAGATGGGGTGGCTACCAGGGTAGAAGTCGGTCAGCTGTGTTTTCCATTTCCTTTTTAATTCCTTCAGTTTTTTCCTTCCCATTGGATGCAATGGCAGTGGGCAGCTGTGCTTGGCAGCTGATTTTGGGTGACATGAAATGGTGACAAATGCTTAGTTATGTGATTGATCGTTGTGGGCTTTTCTGCCTCAGGTTCCAAAATATATTGACCAGCCTTGAGTCTTCTGTGCCTTGACCCTGAAGTGAAGTGGGGGCACCATTTGCTGTTCTGCCTCAAGGAATGAAAAAACAACAACCTTTAGTTGGGATATCAGTATGGCAACTTCAATAAAAGTAGGGTTCAAACCTGAGATAAGCCTCCACAACCACAGGAGGCTCCCTGCTTCAAAAACGCACCCTGTGTGAAGGGCAGTCTGCTGCAGGCCTGCTTTAAAGAGCCGTAAGAAGGGAGAGCAGGAACCATGTTGTTGCTATGACTTGTCCAGTCAGTGCCTACTAGCATAAAGGTAAAGGGACCCCTGACCATTAGATCCAGTCATGGACGACTCTGGGGTTGCGGCGCTCTATTTATCTACTTGCACTTTTGACATGCTTTTGAACTTCTAGGTTGGCAGGAGCTGGGACCGAACAACGGAAGCTCACTCCATCGAGAGGATTCGAACCGCCAATCTTCTGATTAGCAAGTCCTAGACTCTGTGGTTGAACCCACAGCGCCACCCACGTCCTCCCTACTAGCATAGCAGGCCCTTATTTACACTAGAGTTTTTCAATTTTGCTGCAATGCAAACAATGATAATGAGCTCATTATGATTCCCAGTGGACTGGAGTGTGCATTAGCAACTAACTGGCAGTTTTGTGGAAGGTTATGTCTATTTTTTTCTGTTTAAGAGGATGCAGATGTCATGATCAATAGCCTTTATTGGAACTGCTAGGAGATGCTCACCAACCCCTGAGTTGGTTGGCTGCTTACTTCCCACAATCCTTAGAGGGTCACTGCTTATCAGGTGAAGACCAGGTTTAAAATCCCACTTGGCTATGAAGCCCACCAGCTGACCTTGGCCCAGTCCCTATCAGCCTAACCTAACATTTATGTTGTTATGCAGATAAAATGGGACCAGAAATATCAATTCACACCACTTTGAGCACTTGGGGGGACAAGTGGAATACGATTGCAAATAATGTTTCTGTGGCTAGCACCTTCCAGGATTATTGCATACCCTCCAACATTTCTCCAGAGAAAATAGGGATGTCCTAAGGAAAAGCGGGACATTCCAGGATCAAATCAGAAACTGGAATGGCTTCTGTAAATCCAGGACTATCCCTGGAAACTAGGAACACTTGAAGGGTCTGTTATTGTTGGGCAATTGACAGCCTAGCACAGCTGTAATCTAGACTGCTGTGCACAGAATGCCTTCCTGCTGGTCCAGACTATCCAGAATGTGCTTTCTGGACCAATAACATTTAAGAAGACTGGGTCAACTCCAAGGAATGCCTATCTAAGCCAGGCCTAGGGGACAAATGCAGCTCTCCGGGCCTCTTTATATGGACCTAAGTATTCCTCTCAGGACACATGCCTTCCTCAGCCATCCTCCTCTGCTCGGGTCACATCATTCACTGCCCTCCTTGCCTGGCTGGAATTTGTCCTTGAACTCTGATGCTACTACTTCCTGCTTGCCTGCATGGAGGGTAGAAATGAGTTGTGGAGGAACTGCCCTACTGGACGAAGGGAAAAGCAACATTCATTGCCCTGCCCACTTTCCCCTCTGGCTCCGACGCTTGTGGCCCTGGAAGGCTGCCCAGAAGGGAGGGTGGTCCTCAGTCTGAAATAAGTTCCCCACCCTGTTCCAGATTATGCTGCTACCTTTTTGTGAGCCCCTGAAATCTTAATAATAAATAAAAATGCTCCCGCTTGTAAGTATGGGCTATGTGAACAGCCTAAAAAATATGAGGGTAATTATTTGGAAAGCTTCACTTAGTAGCAAAAATTAAAGCGACTAGGTAAAACAATGATCTGGGAACTGAATGTGAGAGTGATACCTAAGAATGAGAAACTAAATTGTTTTTACTTGCCTCTCCAAAAAGTAAATGGAAAATCCATTGCTTCGGTAATTTAACCCCAGTCTGGGCAAACCCTGGAGAATATACACTGGGGAGATGAATGGGGGAGGACAGCGGAAAGTTAATTGACTAAATAGCACAGCATAAGAAGTTTCCTTGTCTGGGTTTTTATTACTTTTGTCAAAGGAAGTGAGGGATTTGCTATAATGGAGAAATCATATGGCCAGATTCGGCAGCCTGTACGAGTGCCTGAAAGCCACATGACAGTAAGCAATGGAGCTCAAATAAATCCCTGGAATATATTTCCTTTAGGCTGCAGAGGTTCCTGGGTAGACTTTTGAAGGAAGACTTAGTTTGAGTTTGCATAATTTTACAAACAACCGTCAAATTCAAACAATCTTTGTTTTCTGCCTCGTCTCCTTTTCCTCTTTGAACAATTGTTTCAAATACATATGCTATGTTGCAATTAATTTAACTCACGTGAAGCTCTTTGAGTGCCATGCTGCTTTAAAACGCCTTCTTATCACCAACTTCGTATTTCGGCAAGGCTGGTTTGATCATGAGGCAGCCTGAAGCATTGTTACTACAGTACCTCCAAAATGGCAGCAGGCCTCCTCATCGAGAGAATGTTTCCTTTGTCCAAAATGGTGTCATCCTAGAACAGGGTAGGGAACCACAGGCCTAGGGAGCCAAATGCAGCCCACCAAGCTTCACGGTCTGGCCTTTGGGACTCTCCTTGGGCTACTGCCCCCCTCAGCCAGAACTAGGGATGCAGGAGAATTTCAGCTCAGTTTGCATATAAAGGCAGGCATACCTAATTTGCACTTCCCAAAACAAGTAATATGTACAAAAATGCATATATATATGCGATATATATGCGTTAATGCATATATTAGTGAAAATCATACATAAAATGCATTATGTTAGGGGAAAATTGCTCTGCAAAAATGTGTAGATTGGGAAAAATTGCATACAAAAATGTGCGCATTAGGAGAAATTTGCAATAAAATGCCAATGAATTTTTATGAATTTTTTTTTTAAAAAAAGCAAATTGATGTGGAATTTTTGAATTTATTTTTTTTTAAAGCAAATTGATGTGGAAATGTGGAAAAAGGGAGAAACTGAAATTGTCAGATTTGCCCATTGCTTGCCACAACCTTCCCCTGTGCTTTGTTGCACCTTCCTTGAATGTTTTTACCTGGCTGGAGTGTGTCTTTGGCTTCTAACAATGTCTCTTGCCGGCCTGGAAGGAGGACAGAGAGGGGTGTATGAGCGTGTGTAAAACTTGCCTGCCACACAAATGAAATTTCTACATTGATTACTGTGCCCAGTTTTGTTTCTGGCCCCACCCACTGCTTGCATGTGACCCTCAGAAGGTTGTGGCCAGAAGGGATGTGGCTCACAGACTGGAAGAGGGTCCCCACCCCTGCTCTAGAATGAAGCTTTTCTGGGAGTGAGTTCCACAGCCATTCCTAGAGGTGTCCAGTGTCCCCCTGCTCCCCCCCCCCCTTGAGGGGCAGGGGGCTGGGCACTAGCAGAGGGAAAAAGTCCTACTCCAGAGATGCTGGAAGGCAGGCTAGCACCAACTGGTGGTGAAGGCTCTGGCCACATGAAATTCACAATCACCTAAAAACTTGCATACTTTTTTTAAAAAAAAAAACTTGCAGCCATCATATTATTGGTGAGCAGTAACCAAGTTGCTGCCTAAAAACGTGCTATGTGCTGGATATCTTGCTTTTCTGAACTGGTGTTCTTCCTTCGGATTTGCTGTCCTCCATTTAAGACATGCATTGTCACCAGTGAAATTTATGGTTGGACTTTGTGTTCCAGCCAGCCGTCTTTTTAAAACACAAAACAAAGGCCTCTGGATGTGTCCTGTAAATTCTGATGACAAGAATAAACAGGCTTAGATCACAGCCCATTACTTATTATTTGTTGACCTAGCAAATGGTGCTGCTGTTGGCTGCAGCACTGTTGGTTACAGGGTGCAGCTGGATATTATAAAGCCTCGGGCATTTCCAGGGCCAAGAATCTAGTGCATGGGATTATGCAACCTAGAGCCTGTATTAGGAATGGCTCAGCTGTCCAGAAGCTATGGAACTCCAACTCCCAGCATCCCTGGGCAACATGGCCAATAGTTAGTAAAGATGAGAGATGCAGTCCAACATCTCAAGAGCATCAGCTTCGCTATCCCTGGCCTATAAGTCTGTTGCCTTCATACTGTTCATACTTTTAGCTCTCCACCAGCGCTTCACTAATTTATGCTGATCAGAAGGAAACTCTGGTTAATTCATTCGGTTAATTCATCTGTTTCTTTATTAACAACATTTATATGCCACACAATACTAGTGCACTCTGGGCAATCTGCAAACAATAAGGCATTAAAATGCAATAACAATCACAGAACAATTAAATAAATAGATTCCAGCACAAAAATTCAGCATGCAAAGTTCAGCGCTGGGGAGCAAGACAGCCTGGAGAAGTACAACGTGTCACTAAGAGTGTGCAACAAATCTAAAATCCAACCGATTCCAATCTTTGCAGTGTCATGACCAGTAGTAATTAAGCCCTTCCCTTACTTATATTTGGATTAACTTTCTTTTTTTAAAAGGACTGTACAAGACTCTGTTTGCCAAGGGAATGCTAATGGATGGTCTGGCATGGCTCCAAAGGCTCAGTTGTACCTATGGGGTGGACTAAACCTGATAAATTTCAGCACTCAGTAACAAAATCCAGACTGTAGCTACAAAAATACAGAATGATGGAAAGAAGGACGATACCTCGAGCCTGGTGACTTTTCAAAAGCCTATTCTCCAAGGAGCTAAATAGTCTTTGCCCACCAAGTCAATCCTTTTGGAGTTAGGGTTTACTTTTTAACACTTAATAAAACTTTCCATATACTCATGGCCCATATTTTGGTCACAGATGAAAGTTATGGTGTAGACAGAGATTTACCGGTATATCATTTCCCAGAATGCTTTTAGAATCTTACAGGTCCACCACATATGATAGAAGGTACCTTCCTTTTGCTTACATTTCCACCAGATATTTGCACTTGTCCTATACATTTTTGCAACCTTACTAGGAGTAAGTACATCATTTTCATATAATTTTCTTTCAGCTACAACATGCTGAGAATTTCACCACATTCAAGAAGGGGAGGCGAGTGGAAGTGCCCTGCTGCAGGAATTCCTCTCCTCTTCTTAGATGGCATTTTTGAGGGACGGGCAAGGACAGTGCCATCCTCTTTCATCACCCGATATGAAATGGGAAGGTGCCGCCCCAACTCACCACCTCCCAAGCCTCCCTTTTTACATATATAATATTTTTTATTTGATTTTACAAATATAGAATTATAACAATCCAAACTATAGATCCCTATTTGGAGATTTCTCCAAATCTCTGGACTTCCCACCTTCCCCTCCATGGATCCTATTGTCCACCTTCTCAACTGCATATTATTTCATAGTCCACATTTTATAGCTTTCCATATTATCCGTAATATTCGCTACATTACAAGTGTTATTAAAATCCTGCTAAGGTTTTCATCTGCTTACAGTGGTCTCCTAGATAAATTATAAATTTTCCCCATTCTTCGTTGAAGTTTTGGTCTTCTTGGTTCCTTAGCCTTCCGGTCAGTTTTGTCATTTGGTCATAGTCCAACAGCTTGGTTTGCCATTCCTCTCTGTTAGGGACTTTGTCTTCTTTCCATCTCTGGGCTAGTAGCATCCGCATTGCTGTTATCACATACATGAAAAGTCTTTTTTGTTCCTTTGGAATGTCGGTACCTACAATTCCTAAAAAAGGCTTCTGGGTTTCTTTGTTTTTACAAAAGTTATTTTAAACATTTTTTTCAATTCATGGTACAGAGTTCATGTTTAGTTGATCATAATCAACATTAAGCAGTGGGTTAAAATCACTAAACTTCAATCCACACCAGAGCAAAATATCTACATGAAGGCCCTGGTGGAAGTTTCAAGGGATGTAGGTTTGTGTATCACCAATATGCAGACAATACTTTCATCTAATGCCGGGGAGGTTGTAGCAATCCTGAAAAGTTATAGGTCGGATGTGGGCAAAATAAACTGAGGCTTTATCCAGACCAAACAGAGGTTCTGTTAAAATGAAAGCTAATCTGGAGTTAGAAGTGCAGCTTCGTTTGACTGGGCTTGCACTCCCCTTGAAGGATCTGGTTTGCAGTTGGAATGGGGGGTATTTCTTTGTCCAGCTTTGGTCCTCAGTGCTCAGGTTGCTAACTGTGGCAAGATGTCCGAACAGTTTTGATTAACACACAAGCCCTTTCCGGGGGGGGGGGGGAGAGAAGATCTGGCTGCACATGCTTCGGCCACATCCAGGTTCGTTTGCTGCAATGCACTCAGCATATGGCAGCCCTTGAAAAGTGTTTGGAAACTTTAGCTAGTGCAAAATGCCACAGCTGAGGTGTTGAGTGGGATCCCCTTCACAGAGCAATTTACTCCCATGTTCTACAGGCTGCTGGTTTGTTTCCAGACCCATTGTAAGGGGCTCGCTGTAGCAGGTTTGCCGGCAGCCACACCCAAAAGCAGAACAAATGCCTAGCACTTACCTTGAAGCATGGAAAAACCAGCCTCCCCTTCCTTTCTGCTCCATTGAGGGATGCTGCTTTCCCCCACTGTCACTGAGCTATCTGCCATACAAAAGGAGAAGTCAAGTATGAAGCCACTGTGGGCAGCCAGACAAAGGACCATCAAGAAGGGAAAGGCTGCTGACAAGAGCTGCCACACTGTAACATGTAACTCTGCAATAGACTGGGGCTGGAGATCAAAAAGTGCAGATGTATTGTGCTGCTCAGGGCCCCAGCCAGGAGAATGTAGAGAGGTGGAGTTTCAGGACCAGCTGGAGGAAAATTGCTATGAATTTTCTTCCTTTGACTCCATCCAGCTCAGGTATCCCAACCATCACCATGCTAGAAAGCAATTTTTGAGGTTCGTGCAATGACCAGATTCTATAACAAAAAAATCTATTCCTTTAATAGAATTGGGGCAAGGTAACCTGATATGGATACTGTTTTCTTTTCTCTGGCGTAAAAAGATCAGCCAGTTCTCATGGGATGGATGTCTCATTCATTTCATGACTGTTGAGTCCATTATTTTATTTATCATCAAGACCTAGCTATTTTGCATTTTGAAGGCACTAGAACTGAGACACAATGTAGTATTTAACAGCTAATAGGTCATAAACGCCCAAAGATCTGGCCTTAAGTATACCCTGTTGTTGTCCTGCCTACATGCTTTCGTGATGTTCTAGACATGGTTGATGACAACATCTACTCCATATCCATTGTCCAGGTCCCCACCCACATCCAAGGTGGGTTCCGTGGCCTGTGGAATAGAGCAATTCCTAAAGTTATGGTGGTGGCTTGGAGATTTTCCCCTTCAATTCTAGCTGCAATTAACACATGTATAAATCAGTTTCCAAGGTGCTTCTTCCAGTTCCTTGTGCCCATAAGGTATTGTGCGTGGAATTCAACATAGCGCTAAGAAGATTGTTCCATCACCATAAACATCTGTTTGCCCAAGGAAGCAATCTGCCTCATGTGCTGTTCTAGGGTTCTCCAGATTTGGGGGAGGTGCAGGGGTGCATAGTATGAGGAGCGGTGAAGGAAAACCCCATTGCTATAGTGCACCAGGTTAGTTGAATCCAGCCCTGTGTGTCTTAATACAGCCTTGGTTTTATTCAGGCCCATTCTATGTACTTGTCTGAGGGAGCAACACAATATCTCCCAAGTGAAGGGATATACTTCAGAACAGTTAATTGCACCTCTCTGTCTGGTAGCTGAGAAGAAGTGTGTGTAGCCAGCACTTGGCCTTGACAAGGGCACCTTAAGCTCAAAATGGCGGAGCCCACTTTCCTGCTGCCAAGATTCCCTGGGTATCACTTACAGCTAATCGCATCTGGTTATAATCACCCCTCTTGCAAAATTCTGATTCCAACGGATTGTACGCCTCTGGGTGGAAATGAGCTATCGGGTGGCCATCTGTTTCCTCCATACATGTACCTTGATGCTAGCTTACTTTTCCTATCCCCTTGTGGTTTAAATTAATTAGAAAATAAGAATATAGCTGTTAGGATGGCAGATTACTCTTAAAATAAGCTGACACAGAAGCACATTTTTATACAGACTTAGGGGGCCTGGGCTAAGCAGGAAAAGTCATTTTGATCAGGCTATGAATATTTACACACAGTGATCACCATGGCAATCTTTACACACTCATCTTTTTCAACTCCTGTAGGTGGTTTTCCTGCTCATTTTTGCAATTTGCTTTGCAAATAAATCGGGTGATAAAGAAGACTAACAGAATGGTGCTCTTTCTTTTAGTGGGTGCTTTTCCAGACAGGGAATGAAATTGCCAAAGAAAGGGAAACTTCAAAACACACACACACACACAACACAGCTCAAGATGACCTCCCAAAATCATGAGCCTAAGAAGATGTACAGCCCCTTAAGCCATGGATCATTTTCCTAGGTGGCCAAAAAACTGGTAGTTGTCCATGATGAACCTGCCTCCTGCCTCCAATGCAGTAGCTGTGCTTCTCCATACCCCATTACTGAGTCTTGTCCAACACTTCACTATCACCCTTGGTTACTGTATTGAGTTCTTCATTCAGTCCTTAGTCAAAACCAAAGCGTCACACTTAGCACACATAAACACTGCACATCTGGATTAACATCACAGTTTCGGCTTCGGCAGATTTTTCTGCTGTGCATGGCGTGTCTTCAAGTCTTCGCAGTTTGTTTTTTCCCCCGACCGCAGTTTTTCCAAACTTAGTAGAGCATGGGAACTAGTCACATGGCATTCTTTAGGTTTCAACACAAAGTGTTGCCAGCTTGTGTACTGTTCTGGCATTGCCAAATAAAGAGCTTTGTTTTTGTATAAGGAGAACTGGAAGGTTCTTCTCTCCTTCCGCTCCGGCACTCTTAATGACAGAAAGCAAAGCACAATTGCGGGTTTTGCTCTGACACTTCAAAAAATTAAAAAATCAACTTTGGCACAGACAAAGTGTAAATATTTTAAGCTCAAAAGATAAATGTTTCAGCATGTTGTGTGTATTTGGATCCTTCACAGTGTAATGGAAATGGTAACTACAGTCGTTGTTACTAGGTGCATCTGAGATGTGTGTAGCAAACAGATCTTTCACAGCCGTGATTTCAAACTGTTTGAGGAAGAAGAGTTTGGATTTGATATCCCGCCTTTCACTCCCCTTCAGGAGTCTCAAAGCGGCTTTCCCTTCCTCCTCCACAACAAACACTCTGTGAGGTGAGTGGGGCTGAGAGACTTCAAAGAAGTGTGACTGGCCCAAGGTAACCCAGCAGCTGCATGTGGAGGAGCGGAGACGCGAACCCGGTTCCCCAGATTACGTGACTACCGCTCTTAACCACTACACCACACTGGCTCTCAGTGGAAAACTGGAGCCTTTCAGAAGCCTTTTGAGGGTTCTTTATTAACAAGACCAACATATGTATAAAAAAAAACCAAACCCACCAGAGGCTTTTTTTACTAGGCATTTTAGGTGCAGAGATTTCGAAAGAGCAGAAACGATTATTTATGTACGCAACGACAGCAGCGAGGATATTACTGGCCCAGAGATGGAAAGAAGATAAAGTCCCAACCAGAGACAAATGGCTGATGAAGGTGATGGACTATGCAAAATTGACCAGGAAAATCAGAAACCAGGAAGAGAAGAACTTTAAGAAGGAATGGGGGGGGGATTATAATGTATCTAAGAGAACACTGTAAACAATAAAAAACTTTGGCAGGATTTGAGTAATGCTTGTAATGTATGAAAAACTATGGTAACAATGAATCCTTTTAAATATATATATAGAGAAAATAAGGGAAGCAGTTGAAAAAAGATTGATAATGGTAACCATGGAAGGGCGGAGGGGAGTCGAAGGATTCAGGGGGTCCTAAATGACGGTGTTGATGTTTAATGTTTGAATTTAAATTTGTTATGTAAAGCCTAATAAAAATATATTTTAAGAAAACACAAGGCCAACTTATGTAATATGTGTGTGCGATCAGGAAGAAAACTACCCCATAATATGTAATACATTTCAAAAACAATAGTGTGGTCCCAAAAGGTTGTCCAGCTACCACATCAGGAGTAAGATGCTACATATTCCCAGAGGCTGCTGAAGGTGTAGGATGCTAGATGTTAAAAAGGAGGGGAAGAGGCAGAAGTACAGCCACAATGGCCAAATATTATGCTCATTTCCAAAATTCCCTGTCAAATGTCAGGATTTATTCAGGTACATTAGTAAAACCCTTCCCCCCATCCCGCCCAACCTTGCAGTACAATAAAATTCTCATCTAGTACTGATGTGATTTCTTTTTAACAAGTGCCTTCAATAAATGATCCAATTTCACTTATATGTCTGCATTTACTAGGTCACTCTGGAAAATGCCTGGAATTGTGAAGATATTAATAATATTTTTCAAGTTGCTGATAATATTTAGTTATCCTGCCTGTCTGTCACATCCCCCATTGCGTACAGATGTCTGCTGTTGGCTTTGTGTGTTCATCTTAGATTTATTTTTTATTCTTTTGAAAGTGCTTCTCTTAACAGCTGGCAACTGCGTTGGTCTCCTAAAAATATATAATGCAAAACTTGGACCTGCCCCACCAGTGCTCTCCACCAACGCCGGCCTCCTTTGTTTCTATGCTGCTCTTTTGCTGTCGGTCCATGGTGCAATCCCAGAAATAACATGAGCAAATTCCTGGTTTGCTATTTTTGGCGTCACCTCCCACCAAGGAGAGGGAGGACTTACACTACTTGCTATTCAAGCAAATTGGCAGGCAGGACACATGAAACTTCCTAGCCCATATGTTTTTAATGATAATTCCTGGTCACGCTTAGCAGAGAGTTTCAGCTCCAGAATTCCTGCTGCTGCTGCTGCTGCTGCTGCGGAGCCCAAGATCCAGAATGTGGCATTTGCTCATCAGCTGATTGAACAAGGAGAAATAAAGCTGTGTGGTTTGAGTGGCTGTGAGGGATGGGCAAATCTATCCATTTCAGCTTTTCTCATCCCCCCCCCCCGGTCTTAAGTTCAGTTCTCCACATTTTCACATTAGTTTGCAAATTTGTTTTTAAAAAGTCCTCATGAAATTTAATCAGTATCAGATTTCTCCAATATACACAGTTTTGCATGCAATCTTGCCTCTTAGACACAATTTCGCCAACATTACCCCCCCTAATAGAATGCATTTTTGTATGTTATTATTAACATTAGATGCATTTTTTCTCATTTTACCCTAATATATGGTTTCTCGTACACATTACTCGGCTGGAGAATTGCATTGTAAAAGTGCAATTTTGGGAGGATGGCTGCATTTCAGTTCATGTTTTCTTTGGGGAGGTGTGATTAAGTGTCAGAGACTGGACTGAGGAGGAATGAGGACCACCACCACCACCTTCCTGAACCTTCCCGAGAAGAGGAGAACAGTATAGATTTAGAACAGTGGTTTGCAGAAGGTCATAGTTCAGAGGGTGCAGAGGGGAGAAGCTGGGAAATATTGGGAGAGCAGCAGGAAGAAGAAGCACCAGGGGAGAGACAGCTGGCAGACACAGTGTCTTTGGAAAGCATTCCTGACCCCACCCTACTCCCAGGACCCGGAGTGCATTGAGAGTTGTAGAACAGAAAGCTCAGAGGCAGAAAGCACAGATCAGCTGGCACAGGGATGATGTAAAATAGGAGAGACAGAGGGGTGGGACTTTACTCGGAGCAAAACCATTATCTGAGAGTCAGCATCATCTCTCTCTCTCTCTCTCTCTCTCTCTCTCTCTCAATATTGAATAAAATACCATGGTAAGAACTTCTTGTTTTCCCTTTTCTGGCTGCCAGCCATGAGGGAGGGGGATCGGATTGCCTGAAGTCTGACATTTCTTTCTTTTTTCTTTTAATTTTTTTGGGATTTTTACATACATTATATTATCTCCTTCCAATTTTTAAATTTCCCGTACAGTTTTTTCCTTCCCCTCCCTTCCCACCCCCCATATCCATTGGAAGGATTCAAACAATTATCCTCAGCCACTGGCATAGTGTTTTTAGTTTCCACTAAATGTCTTTTGTTCCAGTAGTTTCTATCCATTGAAGATAGGGGTTTCATCTGTTCCTTGTCGTGGTGGACTTGACCTTCCACATTTTTCTCTGTCTTTCCAACCTAGATCTATCATTGCTTTTCCCGCTAATATCATAGCTTTGAAGGTAAGCTGGTCACCTTTCTCTGTAGCCGTCTTTCCAAGTATACCCATTGTCATGAAATCAAAGTCTATTGAAAGCTTCACTTTAAACAGCTCATTAATAACCTTTAGGATTTTATTCCAGAATTCCTTTACCTCTGGGCATTCCCGGTACATATGGGAAAACCATCCCTTGGCTAGTTTACAGTGCCAACAGTTAGAATTCAATCTGGGCAGCTTCACTTTTCAATGCAAGCTGAACTGCATTCCTCCCCCATCCCTCATGCTGGCTGAGGGCATGGTGCTTCAACCAGGCAAGGAACAGTGTCACTTCCATGCCTTCTGGTATCTTACACATTGAGGATTGATTTGTTTTCATGTCAGAGATCAATAGCTAGATGATTGTCGTTTATTAATCAAGATGCAAGCAAAAAGAGATCTTTATCTGGCAACAGAACTGCTAAATCCATCAAGTTAGAGACTGTCTGCAGACAGGACATCTTGAAAACCATTGTGCTTCTGGCCTGGAATATCTTGCAAATGCAGATCAGCTGTGCCATTCCTTCCCACCTTTTTAGTAGCACTTCCATCCGTTAACATCTCACCACCTGTCTCATTATGGATTATTGACCAAGTCATCAGCTCTAAGGGTATGAAAGGTCCCATGAATATGAGGTGAGGACAGATAGCTCAGCTTTAGGCTATCACTGACTTTCCAATCTTGGGTCCCCAAATATTGTTGGACTACAGCTTCTGTCATCCCTGCCAACATCGCCTGCTGACTAGGAGTGATGGGACTTGTAGTCCAGCAACACTTAGGGATGCAAGTTGGAGAAAGGCTAAGTTACAGTATATCTTATGATTGCTTTTAGAAATGGGTTGTTAGCTGTACTTGTGTTAGTGTGATTATATTATATGGTCTTATTCTTATGCCACATGCCACTCTGTGTACATTTAGTAGGAGAGTGGGATACAAACAATAATTTTTTTAACTATTATCCAGCAAGATTTTTCTAGTTATTTAATGGTTGCCAATGGAGGACACTACAGAAAAAAATGAAATGAAATTATAGCCAAGCAGGAATTGCTAGCAAGATTATGAAAGGGGGGGGGGATGCAAAACTCCTCTAGTGCATATTTTACAGCTTGGTCCAAAAGTAGCATTATTCTGAAAAGCAATCACTATGGTGTTTTTGGTTTTTTTAAAAATAAATATAATTGAGAAAGCAGATGTTAGATTTATCACAAAACAAAGCATGCATTGGAGTAGAGTACATAAATAAAAAGTTGAGGAAAGTGAAAAGGCTATTCAAGAACTTTACTTCACCGGAAAATGCCCAGTAATACTGCAGAATTCACATATACCTCATCTGCATAAAAGCCATTACATGCATAGGAAGCATGTGCAAAAAACAAATATTATCATTTCAAAGTGAGTACTATCAATTTCTGGCAACTTTTCACAGCTTTATTGATTTATATAAATTGTTAAGAGGCTACCATTTTTTTCAAGAACTAATTGCACAAAGTTAAGCTAATTACGTGTGTGTTTTATTTTTCTTTTGTTTAAAGTAAATGGGAGATTAACAGAACAACTGGAACTTTAATTACCATACTGTTGTATGTGTGTCTATATCAGAAATGTGTAATTATACAAAGGAAATAAAGTAGCAGAAGAAGTGAGTCATACAAAGGTTAATCCACTATTGTTATTTCCCCCTTCCCCCTTCATGTTTCTGAGAATTTTCTGTCAGTAAAAGCAGCTGTCAAATCAGGAGGTTTGGGACGATAAGCACTTTCCAAGAATCAAAGAAATATGGTGAATGGAAATGTATTGTTCATTTAATGGACTGGATAAGAGCCAATACAGTGGTACCTCTGGTTAAGAACTTAATTCGTTCTGGAAGTCCATTCTTAACCTGAAACTGTTCTTAACCTGAAGTACCACTTTAGCTAACGGGGCCTCCCGCTGCTGCCGCGCCGCTGGAGCACGATTTCTGTTCTCATCCTGAAGCAAAGTTCTTAGCCCGAGGTACTATTTCTGGGTTAGCAGAGTCTGTAACCTGAAGTGTTTGTAACCCGAAGTGCTTGTAACCCAAGGTACCACTGTAAAATGAAGCTCTACCCAAAAAAGACTGAGGCACTGTTAGTGGGTGGTTCCCTAGACCAGATAAATGGGAGGTTATCTGCTCTTTGATGGTGTTACACTCCCTCTGAAGAAGTGAGTACGTAGCTTGGGGTACTCCTGGATCCTTTGCTGTCACTCAAGGCTCAGGTGGCCTCAATGGTGCGGAGTGACTTCTGTCAAATTTGGCTGGTGGCCCAGCTGCCCAGCTTTTGCAGAAGCCCCCAATTATTTTGCGCATTTTTGCATTTGCTGCAGCGCCATGGCTCCCTATTTCCTACTGCTTTACTGCCTTTCAAAACAAAACAAGACAAAGGTTTTTCCTTTGGAAAATCCCAGCCAATCAGGGTCTATAGAATGCACATGATGATGTTACAGCGTCATATCACCAACGATACTGGGCTATGTGGTGTTGTCACTGAGGGCAAATGAAGCCCCCATTGCCTCACTCTGAATGGGAAAGGAAAGAAGCGACAAGGCTTCTCTGTTGTTCGGATAACCCAGCTGATACTTCCATTGCCACTGTAGTGGCTATTCCATTGTTCACCAGTACTAGAGGGCAATATTTTTTGCCTACTACAGCTTTAATACAGACTTAAAGGGGCAGGATGTGCATCTTTGAGCCAAATGCACATTCCATAGAATAAAACAGTGGGGGGGTGTTGCATTTCCACATGTGGATGTCCACATGAATGCAGATGCTCTTACTGAGATGCACTTCTTCCCTAAATAACCAATTAGAGGGAGCAAGCATTAGCCTGATCGCTGAGGCAACAGGGCGCATGCTCTCTCATCCCCCAACACCTTTCACAAAGTAGGGGGGGGGAATGACCAGGTGGACATGGTTGTTTTACAGGGGGAGCAAAATCCATCCACATTTTGGGCCCTACATCAGTCAGGACAAATTTACAACCAGACGGCAAATTTACTGATTGCAAAAAAAGAAAACAGACTTTGTTACCATTTTGGTTTTAACAATGAATATTTTATTTGTCTTGTTTTTGTGTTGTTAGCATTGTCCAAGCAGTGGTGCCGCTAGATTGAATCTGGCTGCATTTCAGATTGTGTGCCTTTGGAAAAGTGATTTATTACAATCTTTTTAATAACTAATTCTGACTTGTTGGCAAACAGCCACAAATCTTCAGTAAATTGCGTTAGCTTTTGCTCATGGACTTAAATAGCGGTTTTGGTGTCAAGATAATATTCTCTTCTAAAAATTATTTGTTTATCCCACAGCCATCAGCAAATCATCTATTGTAGCTTCAAGCAAAAATCATACACAATTTGTTCTGCTCCAGGTTTCAGAAGATGCTCTCTAAATCAAAATAAAGAGTTTCAGGTCGAGGTTGTTCAGGGGTCATTTAAAAAGACAGTGTACTAAGAAAAGTCTTTGATTTTTACAATACAGTGGTACCTCGGGTTACAAACGCTTCAGGTTACAGGTGCTTCAGGTTACAGACTTCGCTAACCCAGACATAGTACCTTGGGTTAAGAACTTTGTTTCAGGATGAGAACAGAAATCGTGTTCTGGCGGCGCGGCAGCAGCAGGAGGCCCCATTAGCTAAAGTGGTACCTCAGGTTAAGAACAGCTTCAGGTTAAGAACGGAGCTCCAGAACAAATTAAGTTCTTAACCCGAGTTACCACTGTAAAACCAAGCATAGGTTTTGACACCTCTGCTCAGCACAGGCTTCACCTACAGGTGAAATTGTAGGCAGCAATTGAAGACAGAATTGTAAATATAGGTGTTTTAATGGATGGATGGATAGTTAATTACTCTATAGCCCTGATCCAGGTGAAACTAGTAGTGTTGCAATGATATAATATAATCTGGAAGTTACCAAGGCATAGAGTGCAGTGACCAAATCATCACCAATCAAAAGTAGCCATAGTTTATGAACCAGCCAGAGCAGTCCTAGTCACTGAGCCAGCCTGAGCCTCCCATGACAGGATTGGATCTAGGAATGTGCTGTGCTTTAAAATAACAACAACAATAGTAATAATAATAATAAATATCAATGGTCAGATAGCAGGTATTTCAATCAAATATCGCCAGGTGGTGTGATCTGCAGGAGGAGCAGGATATGAAAACGCTTGAGATAAATGAATGAATGCAGATACCATACTTTTCTGTGTATAAGACTTCATTTTTTTACTTCAAAATAAGGTTAAAAATCTGGGGGCGTCTTATAGACAGATAGTGCATATGTGCATTTTCTAAATTTGGGGTCCCCCAAAATAGGGTCATCTTATACACAGAAAAATACGGTACTCAATATTTGAAGAATATTGCAGACAACGTTGGAGTAGCCAGGAAGTGTATCAACACTTGATGAAGGAATGGGGAGATTTGGTTTGGTGCCGGGGCAAGGCCATTCTAGTGGCAGCATAGTGTTACTTATTATGGATTCAGAATTCCTTTTTATGGTTAATTCTCGCTAAATGCATTTTCTTTCTTTTTCTTTTTTTACATCCAGCATCTCTCAACACCACTGCATTAACATTTAAAGAAGTTAATAAAGCTGGGTGATGGTTCTCGAAGCCGCCTCGCTTCTTTGAGCACACATTTTATGTCGGTTCTCTCAGTGCCAGAAGCTCAACTATTATTGCTGGCACAGGCAGGAGGATTTGGAATGCTGGATAATGGTTTTAATGAGAGGGGTAGGGATGTGGGGCAGGAGAGAGGGTTGTCTAGCCACTGGCTTCTCCACTGACCTTTAACCTATTGGATTGCTTGCCTCTGGGGTCCAAACTCCCCCAGCCCAAGTACTTCTGTCTGACAGAAGTTCCACATTTTAGTATTTTTCTCCATGCATTATTGAACTCCAAAAAGAGCTTTGGCGCTTTGAAATATGTTCTCATTAATGGTAATTAAATCTTAAAATACTCCTCCAGGCCTGGTTCAAACACAAGTCCTCATCAACTTTTGGGGGGTGTTTTTTTATTATCAGAGTTCCACTTTTCATAAATTGCCTTCTACACAAAAAAAAAGTTTCTGGAATCATGGTTTCCAGTGAGTGTATCTTACTGTTCGTGGATCTGTGTTCCAGGCTTACTTTAATACGAATCACAACAGAGCTTCATATCAATTAGGGGTACATAGTTTCATGACAGGAATCTTTGCAGGTAGCAACAACAAGAAAGAAATGCGAAAACACAATCCTTTCAAGCAGGTTAGTAATGTCATTCTAAAAAAGATATGTCTCAATTTTGCTTGGTTTTGCCAGATATTACAACCCCTGATGATGAAAGGATGGGTACTTCTATGCCAAGTTACACATTATTTTATGCATGCTTCAAAAATAATAATACTGACACTATTCTTTTGAAGGTGAAAAAGCTTTGCAGAGCCCCAGTCTGGATCAGGGTTCCTGCCAAAACGTATCCCCAGAGAGTGCAGTTTTTGGCTGAAAACTAGTATGTGCAGTTTGGCCCTTTAGAATGCCTATTTTGTCATATCTTTAATTCTTTTGGTTTCTACATTGCTGTACAGCTGTTGCATATGTGCTGGGAAACACATTTCTCATTTATTTCTTTAGCAGAATTTATACACAGCTATATCATCCATAACCTCCAAGTGCTTTACATGGAATATAAAATGTTCCTGACAAAATGAATTGCTAAAATTTATTTTAAAATATATAGGTAACACAAGCTGTTGCCAAAATATGCATAATCAAATAGCTTCATGCATTAAACTAACATGTTGATGTGTCCTGCGATGGTTTGTGAGAATGGATCCAAAAGATAACCAAGAGGCATGGAAAGGAGGCCAGCCTTTAAGGTCTAAGTTTATAACACCTGATTGTAAAGCTCAGTGAAAAAGCAACTTTGGAAGAAAGGACTTTATTGGCTTCAGAAGAAAATGGGTGGTCTTGCCCGAGCTGTAAAGAGACAGCTATAAACAGGAAGTTTCTGATGAAGAAGAAGACATTATCGTGGCCTGCTAAGTGACAGCTCACTATTAATGCTTTATTCTGTGGGAACTTTGCTTTAAAGGAGAGAGATGACTAAGCGCTGCAATAACTTTTATCAGGTCTTGAAGTATACTGGTATATTTGGGCAAGAGCAGTAAGCAATAAAGAAAGAAAGAGCAAAAGACACCAGGTAAGTTAGTGCTACGATGGGCAGATAGGAAGGAGGCTAGTCCAACTGGAAGAGGGGAAGATATGTCAGGCAGGATCAATATTCAAAGCCCAGAGATATAAATAAATAACTGAAAGAGATCTGGCATGTCTCACAAAGACTCGTCTGTTTGCCTCTGTCCCCAAGAGAAACAACTGCAGAATCAACAGCCTCTCTCCTGAAAGGAAGCATGACTTCCAGATGCTGACCTCGTCCAAGATTTATGGGACTCCTTCCAGAAGACTGGCTGTGGCACGCTCAAAACTTTGTTTATTTCGGCATGAGCTTCTTTTTGCAATCACCTGCTTTATCAGATATATCAAGAGGACAGAGGGGTTGCCAGGTGTGCAAGGGGAGGTGAGGGTAGAGAGCCAATAGAGGTGAAACAAGTGGAGTCTTCCTGTCTGTGGTCCTGAGCTCTGCCACACAGCAAGATCTTTAAGACTTGTGGATAACTTGGCCTCTGCTCCACTGAAGAGTAACTTTCTCCCTCTCTCTCTGTGGCAGCATCTACAAAAATGACATGCATCATCTTTCCTTCAGAGATGTGCCATGCTTGGTGGGACTAGGCAGGCAGAGTTCATCTCCCATGAGAGGGAATCAATGCCAGCTGACTTTCCAAACACAAAAGGAAAAGGAAATACAGTGGTACCTCTGGTTACGAACTTAATTCATTCGGGAGGTCCGTTCTTATCCTGAAACCATTCTTAACGTGAGGTATTATTTTAGCTAATGGGGCTTCCTGCTGCCACACAATTTCTGTTCTCATCCTGAGGTAAAGTTCTTAACCTGAAGTACTACTTCCGGATTAGTGGAGTCTGTAGCCCGAAGTGCTTATAACCCGAGCTGTTTGTAACCCAAGGTACCACTGTAGTAGTGGCAAGGCAGGCTCTGCAATGTTGCAAGCTGCTAAATGTTTCATATGGGTTCAGAATAAGGATCGGGGGATGGGGATTCCATTCAGTTTGCAATGAAAGGTGACTATCCCTCATACACATTTTCAACAATACAGGAACTGAAACACAGCTATCCTTCAAGATTCGCACCGCTCTGAATTTTGCAGTGCAGTCCTCCAGTTAAGGAACATGTGCAAAAATGTATGCACCAAGGAAAAGTGGGATGTTCCCCAAATGTGAACATTCCCCAAATGTGCAGAAGCCAACAGCAGAACCCTAGATTGAAAATTCACGTACTTGGGAAGCAATTTATTTGATTTAAATTCAATCTGTAAGTTCAATTGAAAATGATTAAAACTTGCCTGTAGGCAAATGTGTTTAGTGTCAGAGTGTGACTTTCCAACACATGAAATGTCGTTTTCATATTAGAAACCACCTCAGTGTTACTGTGTGTGCATATGAATGGATGTTCCCGTTTGCACTCCTTAGATAAAATTGTCTTTGAGAGAAATATTAAGGGAACTTTGCTGCTTCTGGAAAGTTTTTGTTACGGAGCACGTTTATAGAAATCCAGAAGATAATTACAGAGAGTAGAGACATTGTACTGCAACAAATGCATTTCAGGTACTCAGAAAAATGCCTAACTTCTTCCTTCTAGAAAGACTGAATGCAAACAATGCTTTCCTGGACGTATTCCCATCCTGTGAATGGCTATGGGACTGCAATGAGCTCCTGTTCATACAATGCAAGTTATTCTGAAAATGCCTCATTTCTATCATTCCCCCTTGTGTAGCAGACATCAATATGAACTTTTTTGTGAATGGCTTTCTATTAAACAGTGAAAATAAAATAGGAAACATATTCCAGAGCAACATCTGCCTTTGTTCCTATCCAAGAATGAAATCTGGAACAACCCAGTGGAATAATTTTATCAGCTGATGTAAATCAACATAGCTCAGTTACGGTTAATAGGGCATTGGTGATTGATACCAGCTGAAAATCTGGCCATCTGGCATTTAATCACTCACCATGATTTTGGTACTGCATAAAGCCAGTCCAACCCCAGTGCTATTCTCCCTGCCTAATGAGTGGTACTTTCATGTTCAGAGCAGCACCCGTGGCAACCTGGGTGCAATGAAACTTGCAGCACAGGAGTGTCTCTGAGGTAATTAGGGTGCGTGTTGCATATCCTCAGAGGGTCAGTGTGCTCATTTGTATGGAATGGGATGTGGCTGACTTGTAGCGTTTTTCTTCTTCTAAATCAACCAGATGTAAGATGATTCCTAACATTTTGACTCCTGTTGCAAACCTTGATCAACTATTTTATGGGCTGCATAAACACCATATGTGTAAAGCACATGTAAAACACCCCCCCCAAGAATTCTGGGAACTGTAGTTTGTTAAGGGTGCTGGGGACTGTAGCTTTGTGAGGGATAAACTACAGTCCTGAGGATTCTTGGGGCTGAAGGTGCTTAAAATGTATAGCATGTGCACCACAGTTCCATACAAACAAGTTGATGTAAGAGGTGGTCGCACTGCAAGGCAAACTGGAAAAGTAAGGCAGCTGCCTCAGCAAGTGATCGGATTTTGGACACATCTGCAACATGCATTTAAAGCACATGGTTCCCCCCAAAGGATGCTGGGAACTGTAGTTCACCCCCTCACAGAGCTGCAATCCCCATCACCCTTAGCAAGCAACAGTTTGTGGGATTCTATGAGGGGAGTCATGTGCTTGAAATGTGTTTGAAGTTTATAGTGTGTATGTGACCACAGAACACAATAAGAAGAAATGGCATCTCTAGTGGCTCTGAGGCAGTCCATTATTCTCACCTGCCATCTGTGGGAGGGGAGGGAGAGGGGGAGGGAGGAGAATGAAGGAAAGAGGGCATCTGAAGAGGGATTGCCATTTCCTGGATAATACCTGGAAAAGTAAAGTAAACAGGCATTGCTTTTGAGTCAGGAAATGCCAACCCTGTACTCTCATCACTAGAAGAACATCTCACCATCTTACTATATGCATGGTTTTTACCTTTGCAGCAGACCTGAGAGTAAGGCCTGTATAACAGTCAGATTTTTTCCACTACGAGTCAATGTGCATGTGTAAAAAGTAAAGGTAAAGGACCCCTGGACAGTTAAGTCCAGTCAAAGGCGACTATGGGGTTGTGGCATTCATCTTGCTTTCAGGCTGAGGGAGCCGGCGTTTGTCCACAGACAGCTTTCCAGGTCATGTGGCCAGCATGACTAAACTACTTTTGGTGCAACAAAACACCGTGACAGAAACCAGGGCACATGGAAATGCCGTTTACCTATTTAGCAGTACTGTACCTATTTATCTACTTGCACTGGTGTGCTTTTGAACTGCTAGGTTGGCAGGAGCTGGGACAGAGCATAGGAGCTCACCCTGTCACAGGGATTCAAACTGCCGACCTTCTGATCAGCAAGCCCAAGAGGCTCAGTGGTTTAGACCACAGTGCCACCCGCATCCCTTTGTGCGTGTGTAACCACAGCTGAACCCAGGTTGGTTGAGCACCAAGTCACTCATATCCATCCTGTCTACTACCTTTGACGTTCTTCTTGAACTTTTAAAATACTGCTTTAGAGCTTTTACCATTTTGTAAATGGGGCCTCAAAGCTGAATTTCATTTGATGTATACCAGCTGGGGCCTGGGGTCACAACAAAAGGGAATCTTTGTTTTATGATTAAGTTATGTTTTAAATATTTTTATTTGCTCTGGATGGATTAAGAATCCAAGAGTACATTCCGCAGCTGAACACTGGGCTGAGGGCGTTGGGGTGTCAAGTCCCTTGGTGTTATTGTTTAGCCAGCTTTCATATTATTTTAAACGGATTTATAGAGTGCTCCCGATTCACGAGGCCTTTCCCGTAAATGAACATTCCACTGTTCCTTGAGGGGGTTAAGGTGCCAGCCTGAGAGGAATATGGAAAAATGAAAAGGGAGTTAAAATAAGATTCTTTTCCCCACCACCACCCCCGCATCTGCTAAAATGCAGAATTGTGGCAGGAAATAAGGTTTTGCAATGTTATATGAGCCAAAGTTTTCACAGTGAAATATGTAGTCTCCAGGCTCTGCAAAATCTGGAGTCAGCCAACAACAAAAAGGGGAGAAAAAAGGAAAAGACATTATGCAACCATACAGGCAAAATTCAAACCTAATGTCCAGGCATCCTTATCAAAGAGAATCTGTGACCTCTAGGGTACACTTTGCTCTTCTGGACATTAAACAAGAAAACACCCCATACCATATTTTTTGTGAAAAGTATTCCAGAATTTTCTTTTTCCTGGACTGTGGGTGTTTCAGATTTTTCACATCTGTGAGCAAGAACTCATTAAAACTTATTATACCACAGAGCTATTTTATAAAGAGAAGGAAAAACCAAATGCAATATGTCTGTAGTGTTGACACAGCACTCCGTATAATGAAAATAGTAGACATTACATTCTCCTTAGTAAAATAAAATAAAATAAAATAAAAATGGCCAGTTTCAGCCATACATTGAGTTGTATAGATATGCTGCCATCCATATTATGCCCCTATTATTTGCTATTAGTGTTGCTGTGTTTCTTTTAACTCTGTTTAGTTCTTTTTAAAGTTTTATGACATGATAAAAGGGACATGCAAAAAAATTCATGCCATCAAAATATTATGGTGTTCAGCCTTGAATAATGTATTGTTTATTGCTCTAAATAACAGCAAAAAGGTTCCTGATGTTTCTTATGGGAGAAGAACCATTCCATGGCCAATTTTTTTATTTTAATTCTTTATTAAATTTATACCCCACCCTTCCTGCCCATCTGACTGGGTTGCACCAGCCATTCTGGGTGACCCCCAGCAGAATATTAAAAAAACAAAACTATAAAGCATCAAATATTAACAGCTTTCCTATACAGGGCTGCTTTCAGATGTCTTCTAAAAGTCAAAGAGTTGTTTATTTCTTGACATCTGATGGGAGGGCACCACTACCAAGAAGACCCTGTATTGTTCTCCCAATTGTTTCATCAGCTCAAGCATTTCAACTTGCCTAATGGAACAATTCCCCCCTCTCCTCCCCTGTGTGGTGCTCTGGGAGTTCTCCTAACCCCTGTGAACCAATTTGGGAGGCCTGGAGAACATGCAGGAGGTGAAGAAGGGGAGAAGGTCCTGTTGCATTAGCAGAAGTCACCATGCAGGTTTCCATTAGCAAAGCTCATGAGTTGAATCTGACCCATTAAGCTTAATGGTCCTAAGTTATTAGTTGATTTCAACGAGTCTACTTTGAGTAGTACTTACAATGAATACAATCCAGTGGGGTCTACAATTGGTCCAGACCCGGTTGCTGACTGGAGCCAAATCTGGGATCCTGATCATGGAAACTGGCATCATTTGATAATATAGCTGTATATCAAGTCCAGCGTGGAACCACCATCTTAATCTTGCCTTCAGATGACTGAAGAAAAGCCACGATTCAGCAGTCCTAAAGGGCTCTAATGTGGAAACAACCCACGTAGGACTGTGTCTATTTGCGGCTACTCATTGCTGTGCTGGCAGAACGGAATGGGATCCCAATTAGCAGTCCTTGTTAAGGATATTCAGGATGGTTCATGCACCAAAATGAAGCCCTTTGATCTCTGGTGCAAGAGAGGTGTGGAGCGATTACTATTACTAAACTCTAATAACAGGGCCGCTGCCACCAAAGGCATTATAATAGCCTCCCTTTGGGCCTTGAGCTTAATTTTCTGTGCATATCAGACGCGCTGCGAAGCAGATTTTAAAATAACAGCGATAATGAAGCGTGAAAGTGCAGCAGCGGAGATGTGTTTAATACAAGCGGGGACAGCCTGCCTGCTCTCTGGCTGCTCAAAATGGCATATTGCTGTGGTACATAATCAGTATCTAATTGTGGAACGCCTTCTTCCAATTACTTTGCTCTCAGAGAGCGAGGGCGGTGGGTGAGGAAGAGAGAGGTTTCTTCTCCTTTCAAGGCTCTTTGCAATCGGTTAGGCCATCTAAGTAATTCCATATTGATCGGCACCCTATCGCTTGAGAAGGGTATCGCCAATACCAGCTGCTCCGTCAAAAAGGAAACCAGACATTTCCTTTTCCCATTGATGTCTGCAAGGCAAAGTGTAAATCACTGATGAACGCTCCACCTGAATTACGCTGCAGGTTGCCTCCAGTTTGGAGTCTTGCTGGCTCTGTTTATGTGGGTCTGGCAGGCAGGATCCGTTCCAGCATGGACTGATATATAATGTTAGCTTGACCTTGTTGTAGGGCAAGAGTATCTAATGTGTTGCCCTCCTGTGTTGGACCACAGCTCCCACCATCCTTGACTATTGGCCATGGTGGCTGGAGCAGATGTAATTGACAACATCTGAAGGGCACCACATTGGCTACTCCTGTTGTAGGGCTCAAGGAAGTCATACAAACAAGCCCATAGTTAATAGCACACTGACACAGAATAGAACAGCTGTGATCATGAGGGCAGCTTCGTATGCCCTTAGAGATGAATATTTATTGCTTTTGAAATGCAATTTAAAAATCATTTGCTTTGAAAAGATCGTCAATTTCTTTTTTAATAAATCTAATTTATATAAGATGGCTGTAACCATTCAGTAATTTTAAATGAATCTGGTGTAAAATTCACATCTCTGATTCCATGGACTACCACCAAAGCAGTAGCTCCAAACTCATTATGTGAAGTGAAGCAAGAGAGGGAAACTCACAAAGCATGTACATCCATCGCGCTTCAAAGTTTACTAGACCTCGGAGAAGAGGGAGAAGAGGAGAGGCTTCTGCTTTTCACAGCATCTGCATAATCTCTACCTCCTAAATTTCATCCTAAGGAAGCTCGGACTAAGTAACTGTTGCTGTGAGGGGATTCTTACTGTGGACAAACTGAGGATCCTCAGGCTCCAGAGTTAGTCAGTTGAGACAATGCACAACCTATGAATGAAGGTAAAATGCTGGGGAGAGACACAACAGCAACTGCTGTTGGAACTTATGTCTACCACAGGTAGGGCTGGCACAAGACATGTTTTTTTCTTGAGGCAAAAACCAAGATAGTAGCTTCTTCTCCATTTCGTGTACAGAAGCTAACTGGCCTGGCATCAGAATACTAAACACTGACAATGGGATAGTAGTCTGCCACATCTCGGGCAACAAGCTAGTTGGGGAGATGGGGCAGGACAGTGTGGCACACAGTTCTGTCACCCAGCAGAGAAGAACAGCTGGCAGAGAGGCTCAAGAGGAATAGTCAGGGGGCTGCCATTGCTGTCCCTCCACATCTGCCACCAAAGGTGTTTGCCTCACTCTGCCCAATGGTAGGGCCTGTCCTGACCACTGCTGAATGCAGCATTTCATACACAGTATGTGCCTTATCAATGAGCAAACACAGGAACACACCCTGAGTTTTCCCAAGGGAACTTTAATTTCCTGTTGCAGTATTCTTTTCCCCCTCTCTCCCTTCAACAATGGCCAACACTTTTCTCATCCAGTACTTAATGGTCTTTATATTCACCTCCAAAACATCACTCTTAATTAGTTGTTTCTCTGCATCATTATAGCTTATTCACATTGACAATATACACAGCTCTTTTTCTTACCTGAACAAAGAGCTTCCAACCACTCCCCTATTTTCTCCTTAAAAACAAATTGGTTATTTGGATGGTGGAGATAGCATCGTTTGTGTGTGTATATAAATGGAAACTAAGGATACAGGGCCATAAATTAGAATCTGTAGCCCTAGGAGTTTGTTTAACGATTCTACGTGCATTGATCCAGGGCTGCTCACATCAATAAGCTGCATTTATTACTTAGCCTATTTTATTTATAGGCTGTCAAGAATAACTGACAAGGTTTTCTCTTGTAATCTGTGCACTGAATAGCACCAGACGAGCCTGTTGCATATTATCTGATTTGTGCAGTGGTGAATGTCCTGATTCATGACACAACTGACTTGTTTTCAGTTGCAATAAAACTATGAACTGGAAAATCATTGTGGCTTATTTACCTGCCTGAGGTGAGTTCTGTGCCATATAGATGTACTTGTTCAACAAGTTAGGAAACAAAAGTGTGGTTGTTCAGAATCTGATGAGAAGATTAGCTGTTCTAATCACTGACAGCGAGTTGCAGACATCATCTGTGATGAAGCGAGACTTCCTTGTGACCTTGACTTTACAACAGCCAACCTTGTGAAACAGGTTTTTGCTACTTTGGTCTTTCCACTGTCCAACCACCAGAACCAAGACAAAAACATCCTTAAAACTAGTATTCACTTCTCTGTAATGGAGAAGTGAGTGCTCTATGGTGGGCATATATAACAGACACACACACCCCTCTAAATTTGGAGTCAGGGAACCACCAAAATCATTGTATTCCCTGAGTTTACATTAATGCCATTGTATTCCCTGAGTTTACATTAATGCATACAGTGGTACCTTCATTCTCAAACTTAATCCGTTCCAGAAGTCTGTTCCAAAACCAAAGTGTTCCAAAACCAAAGCACGCTTTCCCAAAGAAAGTAATGCAAAATGGATTAATCCATTCCAGACTTTTAAAAACAACCCCTAAAACAGCAATTTAACATGAATTTTACTATCTAATGAGACCATTGATCCATAAAAGGAAAGCAATAATCAATGTACTGTAATATAAAATAAATAAGATGATGAAAATAAAAATTAATTTTTTTCTTACCTGCACTAGTGATAGTCATTGTTTGGATGGGGGGCTTTAATCCATTTCTGCAGTCACACAATCAATCAATCAATCAATCAATCAGTAGCTGAACTGGGTTCTACACAGTCACAAAAACAAATTAAACTAAAAAGCCTCAAAAACAAAAACGCAAAATAAATAGCAAAAACAAAAGCGCCAAACTGAATCCGTTCCGGAAGTCTGTTTGACTTCCGAAAGGTTCGAAAACCAAGGCGCAGCTTCTGATTGGTGCAGGTGCCCCGGAAACAATCGCAGACAGCCATAGCGGACATTCGGCTTCCAAAAAACGTTCAAAAACCAGAACACTTACTTCCGGGTTTTCAGCATTTGGGAACCAAGGTACCACTGTACATAACTATGTTTTCTCAAGGCCTTTCCTTGCAAACAAACAGGATTTACCTGAACTGCAAAACTAGTTCAAGAGGAGATTCATGGCTATGCTTTGATATATTGTGCTTCCTGGTGCAAAGGGGAAATAGTAGCTGCTGACAGTTAGGGTTGGTAGGATAAAGCCAAGGGCAAGTAGTGGCACACAAAGTCAAGAGCCGGTGCAGCCAGAGATCACAATAGGTGGAACCAATGGTAAGTGGAGTCAGGGCTCCGTGGGGTAAGGGGCAAACTGGTGAGACCTGTAACCTGATGTCAGCTGCTACGAATCTCAAACTAGAAGCTCTGTGTATCTGGCACTGCCCATGACACTCTCTGTCTCAGAAGTCAGGTGAGCTGAAGGCCAAATCAGGTGTTACTGAGAATTATAAAAGGTTCAGACATCTGATGACGTTCTTCACTGTGGTCACCTTAGCACTGGGAGATGCTGCTTAGCACTCTTGGTGCATCTAGCCTGCTTCCATCTAAGGTATCCTTCCTGCCACCCTGCCTGCCCTGCCAGCTGGGAAGCTGTCTTTGGCCATTGCAAACCAATGCATATAAATGAACTGAAAGCACAACATTCTCAGCAGCCCAAAGCCTTTGCCTGGGCAGATGCTTCCTCTTGCTCCACAGTCATTATTATCATTAGTAACTCTTATCATTACTAAATCCCTGTATATTGTCCACACTCACAGCTGATCTAGTTGAAGTTGTCAACACTGCTTTCATTTCCAAACCCAAAACAATGTGCAGCCATTTATAACTGACTACAATAGAAATCAAGCCAAGTCTACAGGAATAAAACGAAGCACAGCGCGGGAGTGATTTTCTACTCACCAAGAACAGGCTAAAAACAAAGACCAGCAATGCTCAATAAGCAAAAGCAGCTTTAATTGCTCGTGAAAGGATTAAAAAGGTGGCATAGAGAATGGAAGTTCCCCGAGACAAGAGCCAGTCTATTTTCCATGTACATTGTTCTCATTATTAAAAAATGAATTATACTGATTAAGACTGAATTTGCTTCTATGTGGTCTCACCTTTTCAATGGGGTTCTTTTCATTCATCTCTTTCACACTTCTCCATTCCCTTCAAAACAGAGAGCTTGTTTATTAGGATTCAGCGTGTGAGCAATACCACGTCCATTTTGTTCCTGGCATGGCCAAGCCAAATTCCTACCCTGCATCCTTTGTCATCGGTTGAAATCTTTCTGTTGTCTTTGCTAAGCCTGTGTTGTGTCGGCTGACATGAAGGCCCTTTGTTCCCCTGATCATAAAAGTCACCAAACAACACCACTACCCACGCCGTAAAAATCTTTCCTGTAGGAGCGCTTGTGGGAGGCAAACACACAATGTGTGGGAAAACAGAGGAAACAAATGTGCATGTATATGTTAGAGTTTGATGTTTGTAGAAGCAGTTTAGCGGCAGTGAGGCAAAACTTACGCTATAATTGTCAAATGTTCTTTTGCCTCCCAACGAGGGAAATGATGAAAGCTTCTCTTTTCTTTCTCTTCAGATTTAGAGAGAGAATGTCTTAGTCTACCATTTACAAAGACACTGGAAAACTGAGCCACCTACTAAAGACACCAGGAGACTCGGTGAATGGCTGAGAATATCAGCCACTGTGTATTTATTGTCCGAGCTTTTCTTCTGACTACAAGGAGTAATCTGGGATTGGTACAAAATGAATAAATTCAGCTGAAAGATCAGCACGGACACCTGAAGGTTTCCTGCTCCATGCAGGGCTGGCAAATATCAAAAGAGGTGGGCTTTTTTCCCCTCCACTTGGCATCTCTGGAAACTCACAATTGTCAAAGACCTTTGCGCTCAAACACCTTGAGACAATGGCAGCACCCGGGGACTCCGCCGTTCACAGTCTGTAAGCAGCAGAAACTCCAGCCTCCAGCCGGGTTCCCTTCAATCAGAAGCGCCACAGGAACAGAGCATCAATGCCTGGCCAGCGCACACAAAAGGCCTGGGAGCAGAGCAGAGGTCAGAAGAAGGACTCGTTTCACAACTGTTCCTGCACGGGGACAACAAGGAGTGCTGTGCAAGCCTCCTTTCAGAAGGGAAGAAGAAGCGGGGAGAGGGGAGCATATAAAAATAGGTTCTGTTCACTAACACAACTATAGGAAACCAGCGTAGCCGGTGTTACAAAAAAAATTGTTTCTTGTTTCAGTTCAAGTCGAAAGCATCAGTGTCGTTGCCTCCTTTCCCACTCACACACTGCTGTTTCACGAAGTTACATTTATTGCCCCAGAAAAAAATGAGACATCCCATTCCGCCGCCCCCCCCCCAAGAGCACAGCAGCCATTTAGGGCACCTTACACTAGCACAATCACACGTCAAAATCTCACCCGGAAAAGAGCATTTTGGAGGGTTTGCAATCTTGCGCAGCACCCAAAAATGTGTGATTGGGAGCATCATGCCCCCCCAAAAACACATTTTCTGGGTCTGTGATCTTGTGCACATGACTCACGCAGGATTGTGGATCCGGAAGATGGTGTCCTGGATTTGGGCCACGTCACATTGGAGGGTATGCATTTATTATTTTTTCCATCTTGTTTTAAGCTGGTTGGGGCTGATGAGCAACATATGGAGACCACCAGCATACAGGAAGGTTAGGTATATTGTGTTTGGTCATTCATCTGCTTTTTCTTTTCCGGGCTTAGTGACATTAGAGAAATTTGCTAAATTAGCCATGCCAGTTTTCCATGTTTCGATATCCCAAATTCCTAACCAGACTGAACCCGTCCCCTCTTACTTTACTCCTGCCATTTTCATGTCAAACCGTTGTACAACATTTTGAACAACTAAATAAAGTATATGTGCTTGTAACAATGCTTAAAAATGTATATTGTGATGTACAAAATGTTGCACTAGTTTACCTGCTCCACCACATATATAGCAAATGATGCTGGCCATTGCTATTACCCCAATAAATATTGTTGTGACTATCACAGTGTGGTTATTTTAAAAGGGGGAGAAAGAAAACCTTAAGCAGGCCTTACTCACAAATATATACAGTGGTACCTCGGGTTACATACGCTTCAGGTTACATACGCTTCAGGTTACAGACTCCGCTAACCCAGAAATAGTGCTTCAGGTTAAGAACTTTGCTTCAAGATGAGAGCTCCGGTGGCATGGCGGCAGCGGGAGGCCCCATTAGCTAAAGTGGTACCTCAAGTTAAGAACAGTTTCAGGTTAAGAACGGACCTCTGGAACAAATTAAGTACTTAACCCAAGGTACCACTGTATTGATCAGTTCCCAAGTGAACTGTACAGTACTAGCTGGATCACACTGAGAAAGAAGTAAAGAAAGGTGGATTATTATTATTATTATTATTGAATTTATATACTGCCCTATACCCGCAGGATTGAAGTGACTGTTACCTGTGTGATTTATACCCTAGACAAGGATAGCTTTCTTTCTGCCATAAAGTTAGCAGAGGAACTATGGATTCTCTGTCACACATAATCCCCCACACTCTCTCAAAAAGGGTTGTAGAGAATGCGCCTGAGCTTCAAATTCTTATTTGTCTTATGTTCTCAGTAACCTATGACGGCAAGCCTGTAGAACCACATATCTCCGCTGTGGCATATTTTGTGTGGCTCTTAAGTCATCCCTGTCTGAGTGATTTTGGAGCCTGTGGTTTTCTCCCCTGTTCAGTTCCAGTCATGTAACGTGGGAGTGTGGGTAAGCCTAATCTTTGCCTAACTTTATTTTATGGTTCTGGCTAGAGATCATATATGCCTGTGTCATGCATCTCTGCCTTTCCCATATTATAAGCTCATTTAAACAGCAGTCATCTGATTTTTCTCTCTGGTCCTATTTCTAAATGTACTGCTTGGAAGTAAGTGCCACAAATTGGCTTTCAAAAGTAAGTTAATGTTATAATTGCAGCCTCCTGGCCTCAACACACACACACACACACACACCTGCAAATGGTCCTTATCTGCTCATCCACTTTCTATCAAGAGCATATATACTCCTTCTCACTACAGGCCATGTGTGAAATCCCCCATCCTCATTTCATTTTACTGACAGAACTTGCAGTGCTTGTGTCAACCTTTTATTGCTGATCACCTTCCAGGAATGCTTGTGAACATCCCATAACACTGATACCGTTTAGGCAATGGTTGTGAAGCTGGCTGGCAGCCAATTTTAGCTTAATATGACATTTATTTATACAGGGCGTAAAACCTTCACCAATGCAGATTTTTGAAAACAGATAACACAAGCACCTATCAGATATGGTGAGGAATAAACAGATATTTGAGGCAGGGATGCTCAGAGAAATAATCACCGTCATTTGGGCTGTAGCAGCCATCTTTGGCTCAGAAGGTTCCCTTAATTGCAGCCTGAGAGGTATGCCTGGTTTTCCCTGCCCCTTTTCAGTCTCATGTCAGCTCCCAACCTGAGTTTGCGATGGAGCAATGCACTGCTTTGACTGAAAACAAATGAGACTGGGGACCCGGCCTTATATAGATTACATAGGGCAGGGATATAGGGAAGCTGTGTCTCTCCAGATCATTGAACTACAACTCCCATTGGCCCTGACAAGTGGTCGTGCTGGCTGGGGCTCATGAGAATTGGAGTCCAACACTATCTTGGGGGGTCACAGGCTACCCATCTGGGGTGCAAAGTATTAAATACACACAGAATCTCATTGTAACGCTGGTGGCAGCTCAGGGAGGTCTAGATGTGTGTGCATGCATGTGTGGCACCAAGCCACCTCAAGAAAGTTTGAAATGAGTGAGACGTGGCCATGGGGAAGGGTGCCGTCTTGCAGTGTTTTCCATTGGCAAGCAGAAATAAAAGTATCTCATGCTATTGATTGTGCTTTACACTGAACTTTGTCTCAAGCTAATTGAGAATGAGGAGTCAAGAGTATGCACACAAACCACTTAGGGACCATCTTGGTATTAGGTAGTTTGCAAATATATGAAATACATATTGAATAAAATATTTTCCCTCTCCCTATATGTACCAGTTGTTTAGGTATACCAGACCTCAGATGTACTTACTCAGCTTCAAGAATATCAGATTTGTGTTTTGTACTTTGCTCCAGTAGCAGATCTAAAGATGTGATAGTAAGTACGCCATTATTGTGAACTATATTTGCTGACTGGTCTTTAAAAAGTAGTCATTTTCAGCAGCAGGAGTGACTCAATTTCCTTTCAATGCTGGTCCTTTCTGCATCTGGTCCAAATTTGGACCAAGACATGGAAATGCGCTTAAAGAAAGTGTTGAGACAACGCTTTTGTACCACTTTTGTACCAAAGCTGAAAGCCACCCTCAGAAACAGTTAAGGAAACAGTGGTATTCAACTAAGGTCCCATTTGCACTCTACATTTAAAGCAGTGTCATACCACTTTAAACAGTCATGGCTATCCCCAAAGAACCCTGGGAACTGTAGTTTGTTCAGGGTGCTGAGAGTTGTTAGAAGTTTCCTGGAAAGAAAGATTGGCTGTTAAACCTCTCTGGCAATTGTAGCTCTGTGAGGGGAATGGGGGGGGGGGTCTCCTAACAACTCCCAGTACTCTCAGTAAACCACAGTTCCCATGATTCTTTGGGGGAAGCCATGATGGTTTAAAATGATATGGTATTGCTTTATACATATAGAACAGGTTGGGCCTTAGTTTTACTCACAGTAGACCTACTGGAATTAATAGACCTAACTTTGTCATGTTCATTAGTTTCAGTGGGTCTACTCTGAATAAACCTTAGGAGACTACCACCTAGTACATTTTGAATGTGAAGCAGGGTGAGATAACCAGGCATGAAGGCCAAAGGAAACACGTTTTTTTCACAAAACCTTTACTCTCCATCTGAGAAGGGCTCTTCCCTGAAACCCTTTAATGTAAAATACATGTGCCTGTTTTCCTCATTGCACCGGTGTTGGGAGGCATGTAAGAAGAAAATGAAACCATTCTCTTTCCTTGTTCATCAGAAAGTGTGAGAAGACACCATCTGTGTCAGAAAAAAAGAACTACTCATTTCCCCTCAGAAAAAGGACTTGATAGTTCAGATGTCATTTGTAAACGGTCAACTCTCAGCACAACCAAAACCAAGCTTTCATCAGTCCTCTCAGTCAGCCATCTCTACTCCTTTCTCTTGCAGCCACAAGCTTAAATATAAACCATATAAACTGCTGATCCTTGTAAGAGTTGAGGAGATAATAGTGCTGTATCTCCTGCCCTGGAAGCTTGCCTTTGTACGGTTGGATGCATTTGAAAACACTTCAGTGGTCTGTGGTGTTCTCTGAAATTTAATCTGTATCTACCCATTAGGTTTGGCCCACTGCAATGAAAATTGATAAATGAAAACAAGCACTTAACCAACTATAATAAATTGGAGTGGGTTAAGTAAGATGGATGAAATATGTTCCTCTCAACTTTGGATTCGAGAACCTGAAATGTGGCTAACAACTGGATTTCAGATTTGGCATCAGGTTGGATGTCAAGAATTAAGAGCTCCACAGATGTCAACATAAGTCTGATTTGTACTATGCCTCAGCAACATGGAATGACATTGGCAAGGGAAATACGATAATGATGTTAGTCATTGCTCCCCTCCAAAATCATCACAACCTTAACATGTTACTGGAATGGCAGGAGAGGTGGCTATACCACACTGGTTCCCACACCACTCAGGTGTGTTACGAATCAGGTTGAAACCTGAACCAAAGAAGGTTCTCTCAACTCAGGTCTATGAAAAGTGTGACTTATCAAGTGAAATGCAAAACGTCAGCCATCTACTATAGGATGCCAAATGCTAGAGAACCGCCCTGTTTTTTGGAGTTCCTAGACTGGTAGTAAAACCAAAAGGTTTATTTGAGTCCCTCCAGGAATGCATTCATTTTGAGGGTTCACATCCTGATGGGCACCTGTGTCTGGGGGCAGATCCTTTGCCTTTCCACACTCCAGTTCCTCAGTAGCATTGTGTTTAACTCAGGGCTGGCCCACCCTTGAGGCAAGGTGAGGCGACTGCCTCAGGTTGCAGGATCCACAGGAACAGCAGATCCAGCCTCCAATGAATGCCTCACTTGCTGCTGCTGCCATGGTAAAAGCAATGACTGGTGTGTTCCTTGGAAGCTGGAGCTGCCTTCTTCTCCCATTGCCACCTCCAAAGAAATCCCTTGGTTAATAGGAGGCACTTATGATCTCCTCCTAGTGGGACGCGGGTGGCGCTGTGGGTAAAACCTCAGCTCCTAGGACTTGCCGATCGCATGGTCGGCGGTTCGAATCCCCGCGGCGGGGTGCGCTCCCGTTGCTTGGTCCCAGCGCCTGCCAACCTAGCAGTTCGAAAGCACCCCCGGGTGCAAGTAGATAAATAGGGACCGCTTACTAGCGGGAAGGTAAACGGCGTTTCCGTGTGCAGCTCTGCCACGCCAGGGTAGCTTCGTCACGCTGGCCACGTGACCCGGAAGTGTCTGCGGACAGCGCTGGCTCCCGGCCTATAGAGTGAGATGAGCGCACAACCCTAGAGTCTGTCAAGACTGGCCCGTACGGGCAGGGGTACCTTTACCTTTACCTTTATGATCTCCTCCCAACCCTCGGGAAAAGACTTGAGACCATAAATTAACAATTGTGGGCTGATTGCATTGGTTGACTTTCTTGGTTGAACTAGGCATTCATACATTCTGCTTACAAGGGAGAAAGGCATATTACTTTCAGAAAGGTTAAGCTCCCGTCTTGTCACTGATTGACACTTGGATTTGTGTCAGAGTCCTGCAAAGAGCATGCTGAAGGCCTGCACAAGTACAACAGCATCCTCACGTTTGAGAAACTAACGTATTCCACATGTTTAGCCCTATGAGAATTACTTGCATGTGCTGCAATGCCAAAACAGAAAAACAAAACAAAAAACCCAGCTCATCAGATCCTAGAGACTGCTTGTCTGCCTGACAGACCTTCATCAACACGGCGATTTAGATGTTTGGGTGCAAAGTGTGTGGCCTGTATACCATTACTTTCTGTAGAGAAGAAATGTAAGCCTGAGCTCAGAGGTTTTTAAAACATTCATGCTGATTCATGTTTTAATGATTTTTCTCTTCTGCATGGTAACATTGGAATGACCTCATGGTGAGGTCCCTGTGTAAAGTAGTTTTATCAAAGAGTTCAACAACAATCATGTTTTTCCACACATGCACACCTTTACCAAATTACAAAAAACAAGGGTGGGGGGTATTTGCCATATACTGAATATCAGGCATGTCCAACAGGTAGATCGTGATCTACTGGTAGATCACTGGACATCTGTGGTAGATCATTGGTAGATCACTGGCTCCCCCCAAAGAAGCTCAACAACTTTTGCTCCCCTATAAAAAGCTCAACAACTTTGACCTGAACCCCTAAAAAGGGGGTAGATCACTGAGAGTTTTTAACTCTGTGAGTAGATCGCAGTCTCTTGGGAGTTGGCCATCCCTGAGTTCTCTAGGAACTGAATGTAGGTTAGACCCATTCACAGGCATGAATTCCAAGTAGATTTCCCCAAAGATTGTCTTCAAGAAATGTTAATCTGTCCTGAATGATCATCCCTTAAAAGCAGGGTTGGGGAACCCATGCCCATCAGCATGGCTAATTGTCAAGGATAGTTTTTGTAGTCCTACTATCTAGAGGGCCACAGGTTCTCTATTCCTGATTTAAATCAGCTCCATGTCTGAAAATGCATGTGCAAACAAAAGCCCATTTCATTTAAACAGGCTGTTCTTGTGGGAAAAGTGCAGTTGGATCAGTGGGGTGGGGAGATTCACCCCGTGAAGCCTGAATCTTCCCACCTCTTAACAGCAAACAATACAGTCTTCCATTTTGCACAGAGGGAAACTGATGTTCAGAGAAGGTCATGAAATGTTGATCTCTTTGTGCTACTTGAACCTTCAGTAAGGTGACTTTGACGAGCACTTCCCACGCCCCTAGGAGGTTGTTGATTCAGTTCAAAATAGATATCAGTCTCTCTAGGCAGTGATGACTGAAATACAGACTGTACAAGGAAGGAATCTATGACTGAGTTCCTTCACAGTGTGAGAAGCAGGAAGTAGCCTCCAGCACTTATTGACATTCCTACAAAGCTGCATTCTCCATGAACGACAGGGCTTCATGAACGGTATTTCAAGGTAACACAAAAAGCTGTTTTTCTTGCTGACGTTCGAGACCACAATTTTCAGCATCACTTTTTTCTTTCTATATATTGATGTTGTGAGATTTTGTTGATCATGCAGGATTGGACCAAACAGGTGACAACAATCATTATTATTTCTTTCGGGAAGATCTGGAGTACCTGATTAATTTGCCCTGGGTCAGCCAAGGAGTCAGCAAGCAACACAGCTGTCTCGATGGCAGGTTTCCTGCCTCTTTCCGTTCCTTTTCCCCCTGGTGTCTTCTGTTTCCTTTTCTCGTGAGCTTTGACATGAACACAGAACTGGGAAAAGCTGAGTCTTTTAACCAGCCATCTCCCCTTCCTGAAACTGCTTTTGGTTCTGTGCCTTCACAACAGGGACTCCTGCATAATTAGAGCCTTAGGCAAACAGTGGGCAATGCGCACTTCATCCTCAAGGCCCACAACCCCCGGGAACAACTTCCCTCTTCATCCACAGAAGATCAAGGGATAAGGCTACTTACTTGCAGCTGAGACACATTGCCCCACTTTGTGGTACACAGCCATATTTCTGTGTGCTGTAACTCATGGTAGCTTACATTTTTAACAAGGCAAGGTGATTTATTTTATTTTTATCATCATCATCATCATACAAAGAAATCTTAGCTACTGTGGATATGGCATTATTGGCTAAAACAAGCACATTCTTTTCTCAGAACTCATAAAGAACCAAGGGTGGTCATTGGTCAAAATCAATTTTAAAGGCACTAAACCAAGCATGGCTAACCTTTTGTTGTTGTTGTTTGAGGGCCATCACTACCACTAAGGGAACAAACCTCAAAGTGGTTTATAAAAAAAGATAAAATGCTAGAACCATCACTAAAAAAGTTACAGCAGTCATATAAAACATTTTGTTGTTTAGTCGTTTAGTCGTGTCCGACTCTTCGTGACCCCATGAACCAGAGCGTGCCAGGCACCTCTGTCCTCCACTACCTCCCGCAGTTTGGTCAAACTCATGCTGGTAACCTCGAAAACACTATCCAACCATCTCGTCCTCTGTCGCCCCCTTCTCCTTGTGCCCTCCATCTTTCCCAGCATCAGTGTCTTCTCCAGGGAGTCTTCTCATGAGGTGGCCAAAGTACTGGAGCCTCAGCTTCACGATCTGTATAAAACATACAGAAGTTAAAAATGCAGTAAAACACACTAAAACAAATTAAAAAGCCTACAATTTTTCTAAACATCTGGGTAGGCTCATCTAAATAAGAATATCTTCAGCAGGTGCCAACAGGAATACAGTGAAGACCCCTGCCTGATATCAATAGGCAGGGAGTTCCAGAGTTTTATGTTGAGTTCTAAAATCTGCATTAGGCTAGGCATGCACTCAATATATGTATTTTCCCCTTGGATGTATGAAAAAGGTAATGTGTTTCATTGCATTACATATGAATATGCCTTTAGAGTCTTTACTGAAAAACCATAACTGGCTTCACAGTTTTTGGTTAGAAGTAGTGGTCCACACATTTTAGACAACCAACATTGGTGGCTATTAGCATATAGCCCTCTGCTGCAGGGTTCTAATGTTAACATGAGACATGCAACGCTTCCTAGTAATGTTCCTTTTTTACAGGAAAATACCCAGTTGCTATACAGCAAGAGCAGCTTTTAGCTCTGGCCAAGTGCTTCCCAAATGTATTATCATTTCCTATACCTCCATCTCCCTTAGAATGGCACACTTGATCCCTTTTTTTTAAAGCCTAGCTAACAACTTTATACTTGTTACTTAGCCGTCGACTCATGCCAAATGGTGCACAGGAAGCACATTGGGAAAGCAAATTGTTCCCACTAGCATTTACTAAATATTCTAGGTTTGCAGGCAGGCAAGGGAGGGAGATGGATATGCAGAGAGACTCTTAGGTCCTCAGCAACTGGAGCAGCCACTTAATGATGACAGCATTGGGCCATGCTGGTTGCAGGAGTCATTAGGAACTCACCTCCATGCTTGCAGTGTGAGAATATTGAACAAGTTAACTGTTGGGAACCATCTGATATTCCTGTATGCTTTTCCTCTGACATACCTCCACTGGGAAGTATGAATGCTAGCGAAAGTAGCTCTCCCCAACCAGCCCATAAATAGTGTGTGTACACCATCTGCGTTTCCTACGATTTGGGGGAGATTTTGCAAACTGGCCTGCACAACCAGCAAGCCTACATGCGGCACCTTTTATATGCATGCCTGAAAATAAAACAAAGTTCCTCTGATGGGACAAAACACTTGGAAGGAGTGTGAGAAATTAATATGTAATTAATACTCCAGTTTCAGCAGTGAAAGAAATGAATGAGAGTGAATGATCTGTCCATAGTCACAGAGCAGATGTGAGCACATGAATGCTGGAAATGTTCCCAGATCATGGGCGGTCACCCATACTTAGGAATACTGCTCAGATTTGTATAAATGAGTTACTACTACATAATTTGTGTGTAGTTCTTGAAACTCTTCTCATCCTGTTGAGATGATCTGGCAGGTGTGGCTCTTATAGCCTGTCATTAAAAACCTTCTTATACAGATTATTCTAGGTTTTCAAAAATTATTTTGCTAAAATGTCAAGAATGGCGTTCGTGGCAGAGAGACTCTTATGCTGTTGATGCTTTCACATTTTTCTCCCTTGCAATTTGTAGATCTACTTGTATCACCGATTACCTGTTTAGAGTTCTTTGTCACCAGCTACTCTTGGAGAAGACATGAAATAGTTTTTAATACCGCTATCCTTTTCCGTGCACTCTTTGGCATCTATGAGACAGGATATATAATATTTCAGAAAAAAGTAAAGCAAAATACAATGGCGTTTCAGTTTTTTGCCTTTCAGAAACTGTCAGCTGACACCGTAAGCTAAGGTTTTCATTTGGTTGGGGGGGGGGTTGCCAGCCATGCCATTTCTGGGTGCAAATTGTGCAGCATGCACCTAGCCCTTATTTCTCTACCAGCGGCGTAGCGTGGGTTGTCAGCACCCGGGGCAAGGCAAGTAATTTGCGCCCCCTAACCGGGGCAAGGCAAGTAATTTGCGCCCCCTAACCCGGGGCAAGGCAAGTAATTTGCGCCCCCTATCCCGTGGATTTGCGCCCCCTAACCCTACAAATCTATGCTTATGAATGATAGTGTCCCTCTCTCTCTCTTTCTCATATTCCAATCGATTCCCATTTCCGCCGATCGATCCCCGAAGCTCTCACCCAGCGAAATTTGTGTGTAATTACGCTTCGCCATCCCTAATCCTGCCGCTTCCACCGGGAAATCATGACGGTGCGTTTCTCCTCTCCAAACTTTCCCCGGCCCTTTGCCGGCCGGTGCAGCCCTTTTGGCTACGAGCTCCCCTCCTTCTCTGCCCGCTTCCTACCCCACCTCCCCGTCCAGCCTCCCTACCTCCTGAAAAAAGGCGCCGGCGCCAAGCAGGACACCCCCGCGGCCATCGGAGAGAGGCGGGGCCGAGGGAGGCAAGCCAATGGGCGAGGCGGGGGTAGGTGGCCACAGGGGCGGGCGCTGCCGCAGTCCTCGGGTGGGCAAGGTAGGAGCAGGCGGAGGCTGGCCGGCCGCTCTGACAATAGGGGCGGGCCGAGGGCACGACGCGTCTGGGCCCTCTGGACTCGCGCCCCCCCCAGATGTTGCGCCCGGTGCGGCCGGCACCCCTGGCACCCCCCACGCTACGCCACTGTTCTCTACAGATATATGGGTGTGATTGTGTGTGTGTTTGTGTGTTCATGCATGCATGCATGGAGATACACACACACACACACACACATACAGGTGGTTCTTTGAGTTGCCTAGTAAATTCTTAGATGACAGGAAACTTTGCAAGAGAGACTATACACTATCACCATGCAAAACTGGGCTCCAGCTGAGGTTAAAAAGGTTCCATTAACATCTGTCAGATTTTTGGAGACACAACATATCCTTATGGAGGCATATTTCCCCCATGAAGCTGAAACAATAATGGAATTTCCTGCAGACATTGATTTATCTCTTGATTCTCCATAAGCTCAGGCGGTGATTAAGATTGCAACCGTATTGGAGTGAATAATTCTATGAAAACATACGGGAAGTTCCAGTGTGCCAGCTATGGCTTGCAGATGTTTCAGTATCTTGCACATTTTCTCACCTCCATAGCTAGCTTTTGCATTTGCCATAGCAATGATGGCTTAAAGTCTTTGTCCGCAGCATGAAACGGTTCCTGGAGTGCTTGAAGTACCACAAAATACTGGCAGGGGGAAGGCAGGGAAAGAGACCGTGAACAGAGGATTGGGTAATAAAATTTAAATGATATTTGTAGTAGCATAGAAGCAGCCTGGATTTTGTGTATTCCACCAATAGAAATTAATGCCCACATCCGCACCACAAATTTAAAGCACTCCTATAGATGAATAGTCATGGCTTCCCCAATGACTCATGGGAGCTGTGGTTTGGTAATGGTGCTGACCTCACAGAGCTACAATTCCCAGCACTCTTAAACTATAGTTTCCAGTATTCTGTGTGACCATTAATATGGCATAAGAGTGTTTTAAATGGATGGTGTGGGTGTGACCAATGTTGCATGCAGAATATAGAGCAGTCTTTGCCAACATATTCAGCACAGAATATAGAGCTGGAAGGGACCCTGAGGATCATTTAGTCCAACCCCCTGCAATGCAGGAATGTTCAGCTGTCCCTTAGGGAGATCAAACCTGCCATTGCCGTGTTATTAGCACCATGCTTTAACCAACTGAGCTAACCTGGTGCCCCCAAGATGTTGTTGGACTCCAACTCCCATCAGCCCCAGCCAGCATGGCCAATGATGAGGGATGATGGGAACTGCAGTCCTGCAATATCCAGAGGGCAACAGCTTGGCAAAGGCTGTGGCTTTTTTCGAGTGGGATTCGATCACATGCCAGCTAATTCAGGTTGCACAATTAAAATTGGTTTGGAGGTCTTGTGTTACAAACCTCCTTCCCCCTCTAAATCTGTCTTTTTCTAACTTGCAGCAGAGAGTGTTGGGTAAGGTTTGCTTGATGCAACATCATCTAACTACTCTCAAACCAATCTGAGTGAATGTTCAACAAGATATCTGGAAGGAGAGACAGAGAGAGAGGGAGATTTAAATTAGTAGAAGGCTGGAAGTACCTTGGGGTTCAAAGCATCCACTCTGACGATCTGATGTGCAGTGGGAGCACTACAGTACCTCGGGTTACATACGCTTCAGGTTACATACGCTTCAGGTTACAGACTCCGCTAACCCAGAAATAGTGCTTCAGGTTAAGAACTTTGCTTCAGCATGAGAACAGAAGTTGTGCTCCGGCGGCGCAGCAGCAGGAGGCCCCATTAGCTAAAGTGGTGCTTCAGGTTAAGAACAGTTTCAGGTTAAGAACGGACCTCCGGAACGAATTAAGTACTTAAACCAAGGTAGCACTGTATTGCCTTATATAGGAAGGCCTGCTTTTATAGAGAGCTAGTGTGGTGTAGTGGTTAAGAGCAGTGGACTCGTAATCTGGCGAAACGGGTTCGCTTCCCCGCTCCTCCACATGCAGCTGCTGGGTGACCTTGGGCCAGTCACACTTCTCTGAAGTCTCTCAGCCCCACTCACCTCACAGAGTGTTAGTTGTGGGGAGGAAGGGAAAGGAGAATGTTAGCCGCTTTGAGACTCTTTTGGATAGTGATAAAGCAGGATATCAAATCCAAACTCTGCTGCTGCTTTCCTCCCCTTCAGCTTGCATGTTTGTAAAGGTAAATAAATCAAATATTTTTTAAAAAAACATTCTTAAGTCTCCAGTGCCCTCTCAGCCAAAGGCAACCAAAACCCAAGGAGCCTGACTTCTGGGATGTCTTGCCTCTTGGGAAACACACAAAGGAAAAGAATATTCTTGCATTGCAGCGGCTTGGACTAGATGCCCCTCCGGGTCCCTTCCAACTCTGCAACCCTATGATTGTATGAATGTCAGGATTTCACCAGCACAGTGGGTCAGAATCACCCCACTTTCCCCCCTGTATTGGTTTTTGGCAGATCTCCCTTGAATGGAATGGCAACGTCAAACCGATGGAGCACTCGTTTCATAGCCAAGTATTATACTAAGCCATCAATTCTTATACACTGTCATTCTAAGTTTTACTTTTATAAAGCAAGAATTGTTCTGCTCTTTAAAGATTACAATCGCCGTCTAGACTCAGGCGCTTGGCAGCAAACTGCCATTAATATTTATTTTAGATTATGAGGTAAAGCCAGTTTATTGCACAGGCATGCCACAATCTGACTGTGGGCAAAGGCTGTCAGCCTTCTCCCTGCATAGTTCAGTTTTCACTTGTTGAGAACGTCTCCCAGGGCAAAGTTTTCCTCCACAGGACTGCTTTTGGATGAATGCCCGTGAAGGAAAACACAATAAAAATGTTAACACCAGTTTGGTCAAGCATGGACATTTTCCAGGAAAGGTCTGTGACTAGAAACCCACAGTGAAGTTGTATCCTGCGCACAGGCCTGGGACGACTGATTTTGATGTAACCTTTTCCACCTGAATTACTGTATAGTAAGAAGAGAGGGGCTACCATCTATCATTCTATTTTTTTAAAAAGAGATAGGTGCCCCACCCACTTTCCACCAGAAGCCCCGCCTCCTTTTAGGCTTCTCCCAAAAGTGCTATTTGGAGGTACCAACCTTCCACTTAGTTTTAGAGGTAGCTTGTAACCCCTCCACATGGCCATCTCATTGTCCCTGACTGTATGAAAGGGACTTCCCCCGATGTTCCGTGAGACCTCAGAACTTATGGGGCTCCGAGGACATAAAATATTGTTTTTGGGTATTGTGAAAACTTTTTATGTGAATCATTTCAGCGCCTCCACTCTGAAGGGACAGAATCTGTGTCCCATCCAACCTTCCATGAGTCCATAAGATCTCCAGGGTGCCGATGGTTTGGAGCCGTTGGCATTCATTTGTCTTGGGAGACAACGGAGGAGTCTGCATTCAAGGGTGAAGTCAACCCACTGGAGAGTTACAGCGCCTGCTGTGGCTGTAGAGACCAATGTGGTAGAGGCATGTTTTGTTGCAGCTGTAGTGACCAATGTGGTAGAGGCATGTTTTGTTGCAGCTGTAGTGACCAATGTGGTAGAGGCATGTTTTGTTGCAGCTGGGGCAGATGAAAGTGTCTGGTTGTGCTAATTCAGGTGTACCATGGCGTTTCTTCTTTCTGCACTCCTCCCAGCAATCATTCCTCCTCTGGTCACTACTATGGATGCCTGACCTGTCTGTCTGTCTGTCTGTCTGTCTGTCTGTCTGTCTGTCTGTCTGGTTTGGCATATAAATCCTCTATATGCCTGTCCCTTCATCCCTGAGGCTAAGGGACAGGTTCTGAATCCTTGTGGTGTAGTAGTTAAGAGCGGTAGTCTCATAATCTGGTGAACCAGGTTTGAGTCTCCACTCCTCCACATGCAGCTGCTGGGTGACCTTGGGCTAGTCACACTTCTTTGAAGTCTCTCAGCCCCACTCACCTCACAGAGTGTTTGTTGTGGGGGAGGAAGAGAAAGGAGAATGTTAGCCGCTTTGAGACTCCTTTGGGTAGTGATAAAGCGGGATATCAAATCCAAACTCTTCTTCTCTTCTTCTTCTTGTACATCTGGTCTTTCCAAGACCAATACAAGGTAATGTCCTCATGACTTGTAGACTCATGTTCAAAATTCCCTAGTGTGTTAAGTAATTTTGAGGCTCCTAGGGGTGCCTCTGCCCAACCAATGGGAATATGAGGTATGAACAGCCCAGCACCCTTGCCCTATAAAAGCAGGGCCCATCATGCTAATCAGGGGGTGCATTTTGAGCACATGTTGATGATGGGCCTCCTCCCACCTACTGGCACAACCATCCCCATATAACCACCTCCTCACTTGACCAATAGGAACACAATGCACACCATGCCTCCATTTCTAAGGGGCAAGAGTGCATATTGCTACTATTAGCTGTCATTTCCTTTCACCCCAGACCTTGCTGTATCCTTAAACCTAAACTCAACACTGTTTTCTAATTCCAGTTATTGGCTCTGATACAGTTTTACTGACAAAGTCCTATTCAACCAAATCTTCAGGTGGAGGTAGGATGAACTAAGCTCCAGGGATTCCATGTGGCATCTTTTGACAGGAATCCAGCACGAAGGATGTTTGATTTCTAAACTTCACCTACCTTGTGGGTTCTGGTGATGATACCGGACAAAAAATGACTTACCAGCCTGAGCAAGCATTAGAAGTTAGTTATCATTAATTGCACTTTCATATTCCTTGATTGCACTTCTATGTTCTTTATGTTAAAAATGTGCTTTTTTGGTTATTGAAAACCACCCTGGTATTTTATGATGTGGCAGCATAGAATTACTGTTATTAATATAAATAAATAATATTCCCTGTATAAGAAGTTATTCTTCTATATCTTACCTGCTTTTATTTTATGAATACTCCAAGTTACTAATTCCATTGGCAGTCATAGGGAAATTGACATGTTACGTTTGACATTTTGCAAGAACTCGAGTTCTTCTGATACGTCGTGCATGAAAGGCAACCTATAAATATTCCATAATTGTTACTTCCCCGGAATGAGCTACTGTGCCCTGGGCTGTTGAGATAAGGCCATAGACTGGCACTGTCACCATGGTGGCTTCAGCTGGGGCTACCTACTGTTCTTGCTAACTGAACGTGCACACCTGTGGGCTCAGTTCCAAGTCCTGCCTTGATGCTTCCAGTGGAGATAAGCACTTCCCACATCCTTGAACTTAGCTTGGCACTAATTAAAGCCTCACACTGTTCCAACTCTCTTCTGTGCTTACTGGCTCTCAGGGGAACCTGGCTATTTTTATAAAAGTCTTTAGGGGATATTAACTTCTCAGCTAATGTTGCCAACTGCAGCTAAATAATGTCACAGTGAAACAAGGCTCCATACTGATGCACTTCCTTTCACTTTCATCTGATTTGAAGCCTCTTGGTGACCCTTACAGCTATTCATAATTGATTGGCCATTTTCAGTGGAGGAGATCACAAACAAGCAGAGCCATTTTCAATGGAGGAGAAATGTACAAGCTTCCCTCCATACTTGCATATTATTTGTTCCACAGCATGGCTCTGCCTTTCACACCTTCCACTGAAGTGGGGTGTCTCCTGCTTCCTTTGTCACAGCCATCTCATCTGTTTTGGCCTGAACTCCAACTCAGGTTGGAGTTTCTTAGAAACTCTCTTGAGTTTCCAGAACACGCTACCTGAAGGGGACTAGCTTGTGGATTCTTCACAAGCACCCACAGATCACCATCTAGATTCCAAGCCACATGGTCATGCTGAACATCTCGTAATGGATATAAAGATGATCTTGCTGGCTCAGACCAAAATAGGCGGAGCAAAGATCTAACTCAGTCTGAGCTACACTGGCTAACACAGTGTAAGACCAATTCCTAGATATAGTAAGGAGCAGGGCTACAGCAGCTCCCATGCAACTGGGATAACATAGGAGACCACTCTTAAGGAGAATCTGCAGAAGAGATGCCAAGAGCTAGTCAGCAGTTAATGCCTAGAGCTAGTCACCCATTTGCCCCATTAAGGCTAAATTGATGTTTAGACGGATAGGCTTAATTGGGAGCAGCAAAGCCTAGGAAATTAGTGTGTTGATAGTTGAAAAGAATTAGTGAATTCAGGCTTCCAGACACTCTTCTAGAAAGAAAACAATTAGCACAAATACATCTTACAGGCTGATTTGTCATTAAAGTTCACTGTGTTTTGAATATATGCATTCACTGATTTAGATTCTTCAAATGGATAGTCACGTGGTTCAGTTGACACCCCAGGGCAGCTAGCAATGTTAAAATCTACAACAGTTTAGTAAACATGCAGCAACAATAAAGTAAGCAAATCAGAAGAGAAGGCAAAACTAGTACAGAATCAATCAGCAACTTTTTTAAAAAAAATAAAATGATTTCCATATATCCAGTCTGAAAAATTCAACCACATCCAATTCAAAAGTATAACTTTATACAGTACTATCAAAATGAGTTATAATGAATTCCTAGATACAGTAAAGAGAAATCTTATGTTCAGAAAAGTTGAACACTAAGATTTGCCTGTGACATCAGTCATTAGCCGCAGACAAAATTGCATCGCAATAACTAGGTTTGCGATGGCTCAAGTGGACGTGTAGTTCCTTCTCTTATCTCCTTTACTCCCATAAGATTAGAATTCCAGAATACTAGGCATCAAGTGCAGAAAAAAAGCTGCAAAATGGCTATCCCCATGCACATGCTCAAAAGTCCAACATTTACTTCTGGAACACTAGGTTAGGTTAATATTTATATTTTATTAAGGTGATTCCAGTTAAAAGAAAGAAAGTGATACAGAAAAAAAAGAAGGAAAAGTGAGAGGGAGAAAAACAATGACAACAAAGATTCATATAAAAGCAAAAATATAAGAGAGAGAGAGCAATATACAATATTCCCATACATTCTTGTATAAATCGGTATAGTGCTATTGTCCTGGTGCTTATGTAAATGCTAATAGCCTACTATATTTTGTATGAACTGATTCCAAATGTTATCATATTTATCCATACAGAACACTAGGTTATGTTAGGCGTGTGACTACAAGCACGAAACTTTTCTGAATTCAGGCACAATCTGCCAATAGTGTAGAACTGAAAACCCTGCACTCACTGCCTATTGACAGTGACATGTGACCAAAGGTGCAGACAATCAGCTGCAAATTCATGCTTAAAAATATTGGATCAAGCAATGCTAGTCCACTATCAATGGTAAGTGCGGAAACCTGGCTGGTTTCTGATTTTGTATTAGGACTGCATTCATGCCAGCCATCCTTATATTGGTATCTGTTATGGAACTGTGCATCACATTTGCTGTTTGAATCCACTGGGATCACCTTGGCAACTGCATACAAGAGCATGGGGTGTGTATTGTCATCTCTCGATACGATGCTTAAATGTTAACTTAAAATGTTAATCCTTTCTGACTTCAGCCCTGCTTTCATGGTTTGGCATTTTCTAAACACATCCAGGCAGGATCTCTCTCAGAACTGGATTCTGTATCGCTGGGGCCACAATAGAGAAGCTGGTATTCCCTCTTCCCTCTAAGGATTTTATGGTTACTATTGGAGTACAAAACAACACAAGTCTTACAGCGGCACTAAGGATGGATGGATCTTCTGATTTCAGTTTCTCTCAGCTTCTTGTGTTTCCGGCCTTCGGTTCAGTTTGCCCCATTTCTGAATCAATTTGCATTTTTTTCTATTAACACAGCCATTAATAAGCATTTTCATGCACAATTCTGTGACATACACAGTTTTGCATACACACACATTTTTGCAAGCCATTTCCCCCAATCCCTAACATAACATAGTTTTGTACATTATTTTCACTAATGTGTACAGTTTTGCACACACTTTTTGGCTGGAGGGCTGCATCGCAAAATTCGGAGAAGTGTAAACCTCTAAGGTTATTTGTGTTTTGGCTTGCTTTTTGGTTTGGGAAGTGGAAATGTGAACTAAATGCACCCCCCCCTCGCCTATCCTCAAGCAGTACCCACCTTTACTGCGTATCTCACCTATTCAGAATAATGATCATGGGAAATAGGTGAGATACGCAGTAAAGGTGGGTACTGCTTGAGGATAGGCGGGGGGGGGGGCATTTAGTTCACAGAGAGTCCTTCTCTGAAGTGCTAAAACATTTGCTTCCTTCATCCATCTAGATTATGCTGATCAGTATCTTCATTGGTGGCAGTAGCAGAAGTAGTTTGTAGCACCTTTCCTAGGTGTTCGAATCACTTCATATATCTTCTCAGCAGCAGTCCTCCCAACAATCCTGAAAAGGTGTGGCAGTACTATTATCCTGACTTACAAATTTGTTTATTGCATTTCTATCCAACCCTTTTCTCCAAGGAGTTCAAGGTGGCCTACATAGGTCTTCCCCATCTCATTTAATCCCCACAACAACCCAGTGTGGTAGGTTAGTCTAAGAGGCAGAATGACTGGCCCAAGGTGAGTGGGTGAGCCTCATAGCTGAGTGGGGATTTGAACCCTGGTCTCCCAGGTGCTAGTCCAATACTCTAACCAGTACCCCACACTTGATCCACCACACTGGCTTCCAAAACTTTATGAGCCAGAAGTCCTCAGTAAGATATTTGGGATCTTCATTTTTGGCTGGGCTTCCAGTCCTTGTGCACATTTACATGCGACAGCTAGTGATATTCATTGGGAATAAGCATCTTTTTGCTTTCATGCCATGTGGCAAGACCCAGGCTGTGGCTAACTTGAGTTGTTCCTTGGTTGTTTAAACGTAAAATATCAGGACGCTGCTTCCACTCTGTTTCCCCAAAGCCCCAAGGTCCCCCAGTGAGCTTTGTGGCCGAGTGGGGATTTGAACCCTGGTTTCCCAGGTACTAGTCCAACACTCTAACCACTACACTACACTGGAAAACAATGCTGGTGGCTGTGCTCCACGGGGGCTTGTCTGCAAGTGGTGGTCAGCTGCGTGTCCTCATTGAGGGAGAATGTTTATATGGATGTTGGAGTTTCTGGAACTTTGGGGGACTGAGATGGGGAAATGTTTTGTTGTTTGTCCACGGTGCTTCCTTTCACCAAGATTCCTTACCAACACAACTCCCTCTTGTGCATTTGAACTCTCACTGAGAGTTCTCCAGACAAAATTACATCACTCCATGCTGCGTGTCTTGATATATGAGCTGTGTTTCCTTGGAAGGACTTGTATCATTCTGGTGGGATGTGGTGGTTACTCTCTTCTCCTTCATTGGTGAGAAAGTGGGGGGACACCATTGTTTGAGACCCTCATGGGATCCAATGGGAGTGTTTTATGCCACCTCTTTTGCAGGTGTACCATGAAGCCAGCACATGGGACTGGCCTGGCCTCAGAGTGATCAGAGAGTCTGGATTCAGCCTGCTCCTCCTGCATTATGCCCCCAGCTTTACACAACATTTCCCTTCGTTCTGGTGGTATTCTGCCATAAATAGCTGACTGCAAGTGCTGCAGCATCACTACCCCAGCAGAGATTCACTATGCCAGTGTTTTCCGACAGCACAGGATGATTTAAAGCGATCCTGCCCTCACCCAGCAGGTATAAACTGGGAATCAGGATCATACTACAGCGCTTGCAAATATGGCTGCACAGGGAGCAGACAGTCTCAAGAGGGAGTGTGCAAATGTGCATAGCCAAGATTCAGAGTAAGAGAGTTCGTCTGCATATATTATAGTCGTGTGACATTCATTATTTCTCCTAATTAGTGAGAATATGCATGAAAAACCCTCTTTATTATTATTATAATGATTATTATTATTATTATTAGAGTTATTAGAACAGCCTATAAGCCCCTCCTGATTAAATGTATTTTCTGTTTGAATTCCTGAAACTATATGAATGGAAGTAAGTGTGTGTGTGTACACATACAGAGAGAGAGAGAGAGATTTACACACCCCAAAAAGCTATGAACAGCGACAACCTCCAGTTGAACAAGTACATGGTAAATAAAAGGTTCATTATGCAAAAGGCTGGACTGGATAAATCCCAAGCCGGAATTAAGCCGGAAGAAATATCAACAACCTCAGATATGCAGATGACACAACCTTGATGGCAGAAAGTGAGGAGGAATTAAAGAACCTTTTAATGAGGGTGAAAGAGGAGAGTGCAAAATATGGTCTGAAACTCAACATCAAAAAAACGAAAATCATGGCCACTGGTCCCATCACCTCCTAGCAAATAGAAGGGGAAGAAATGGAGGCAGTGAGAGATTTCACTTTCTTGGGTTCCATGATCACTGCAGATGGTGACAACAGTCACAAAATTAAAAGATGCCTGCTTCTTGGGAGAAAATCAATGACAAACCTAGACAGCATCTTAAAAAGCAGAGACATCACCTTGCCAACAGAGGTCCGTATAGTTAAAGCTATGGTTTTCCCAGTAGTGATGTATGGAAGTGAGAGCTGAACCATAAAGAAGGCTGATCACTGAAGAATTGATGCTTTTGAATTATGGTGCTGGAGGAGACTCTTGAGAGTCCCATGGACTGCAAGAAGATCAAACCTATCCAGTCTCAAGGAAATCAGCCCTGAGTGCTCATTGGAAGGACAGATCCTGAAGCTAAAGCTCCAATACTTTGGCCACCTCATGAGAAGAGAAGACTTCCTGGAAAAGACCCTGATGTTGGGAAAGATGGAGGGCACAAGGAGAAGGGGACAACAGAGGACAAGATGGTTGGACAGTGTTCTCAAAGCTACTAACACAAGTTTGACCAAACTGCGGGAGGCAGTGGAAGACAGGAGTGCCTGGCGTGCTCTGGTCCATGGGGGCACGGAGAGTCGGACACGACTAAACGACTAAACGACAACAACAAAAAGGTTCATTATGGGGCACACTAGGGGTACATATGACAACTTACTAGCCCTACAGGGCATTCCCCTAAAAAAAAGGCACTGTTAACAATCATGTAAGGGGGAGACTAGAGCTGCCCCCTTTGGACCTGCCCCCTCTGTTGTTTCACCACTGACTCCGTTCCCTACTGCCCATGTATTGGGCAGCACATCTGCAGAGAGAACCCAGCTCTCTGTGTGCATAGCTCCTGCATCTTTTAAAACCCTGATTGTGCATACAGTTTGTGCATGTAGGACATATTCCCCTCTGCAGATATGTCCCCCAACATGTGGATAGCGGGAGTAGGATTCTCCAGAAATGAGGCCAGCGGATGTGGCCCTGATCTCTCCCCACCATGCTTGTTAAATGCATGAAAGCCAATGCTAGCATTTTTTGCAAACTTTGAACATATCCTTTGATACCTTTACAGTACATGGCAAATAGTTTTGTATAATTTAAAAGCTTCTGTGCTAAAAGGCAATCCAAGCAAAGTCACGGTCCTCTTTATTTTAAAAAGTTGCAGGGAGGAAAAAAGGAACGCACATTTAAAGACTCTGGACAGGCTGGCCCAAGACATTTTAGCGCCTGAGGTGGACCCCAAAATGGTGCCAGGAGAGAAGATCTACATTGGTAACTAGAAAATAAGAAAGATCAAGATCAGGATCTGCTGCCCTGGTGGATCCTGCTGCCTGAGGCAGTTGCCTCACCTTGCCTCATGGGTGGGCTGGCCTTGAATAAAAATCTACATTGGGATTTGCTGCCCCTGTAGATCCTGACAGAACTGCAACCATAACCCTTATAAAAGATATTGAGAAACATCAGCTGTTCAGATTTCATTCTCCTTTCCCTTAAACTTACCAAAATTAATAAAGGGTGAATAAAGAACTGCCATTGATGGAAACATTTGTTTCTCTCACTCGGGAATATGGTGTGCATTTCATAAAGATTTCCTGGAAACAGAGATCAAGAGGATGAAGAAAAAGGCCCTCTGGTAGAATGGAGAATCTGCCAAAGGCTAATATTTTGTCATTAATTTATTGGGAGAACTGCACAGGACTATTCCTGTTAATTAAAATTGGTGGCGAACAAAGCACAGTTGCGGCAGCTGGGCTTTGGGCCAAACATTTGTATGGAGATGAGGAAATGAGCTCGTAAAAGTTGAGGATGGCCTCCCAACCTCAGAGTCATTTAATTGCCAATTCACACTTCCTTCCCCGCTCCCTTCAAGCCCCTCCACCATCTGCATTTCACATTATAGCCTGGGCTCTGTTTACATTAAAGAACACTAGGGCTGGGCGATGTATTGATACATTGTCCAAAATCGGTTTGAAGTCCACATTTGGGTAACGGTTTCATAACATTCAACATGGTGATATATCACAAATCACAATGTGTGCATGTGCTATGTAAAAAATTGTGATGTGGTAAAAACCATGAAGCCAACTACCACTTCTCTCATGATTCTTGCCACCCCAGTTGCTCTGTACCAGGCATAGACAAACTCGGCCCTCCAGATGTTTTGGGACTACAACTCCCATCATCCCTAGCTAACAGGACCAGTGGTCAGGGATGATGGGAGTTGTAGTCCCAAAACATCTGGAGGCCCGCGTTTGCCTATGCCTGCTCTGTACTATAATTTAACAGTTGTAACAATATGTTAAAGGTACATTAAAATGTACCAGTTTTTTAAAAAAGATATTTATTAAAATTTCCAATTTTTATACAAACAAAAAGCAAAAAAGTTTAAAAAACACATATAGTTCACAATACTTAGTTTTCAATGACATATTTCCCTGACCTCCTCATACCTCCCCTTCTTGTAGTCCAATTCAAATTATTTATTCAGCAAATCCTTATCTCACAAAATGTACCAGTTTTAGACCCCTAAGCAGTTGCAGTTGCCTGGACGTTACCCTGTCTGCCTCTACATAGTTCCATCCTTATTTCAGACATTGTGATATAGTGGGGTATTATCATTCAGCTGTAAAGAACACACTTACCTAAGACAAGCTACATGTTATATGAGGACACAGTAAGTGTTGTCACTAATGTGTGTTTGGCAAATATGTGAACTGGGGCAGGGTCTTTTCTGTGAAATCTGCCCTGTGAATTCAGGTTGCCTCTGCTCATCTCTGCTGGTTCCCCCTCCTACTTTTGGTGGTGGCAGGGGGGAAGATTATGGATTTGACAGAAAGTGATTCTTAAGCAACATCCGTGAATTTATTCTCAGTTTCTGGAAATGGGAAAACGATAAGATGGCAGGAACAAGTATAAATTAGAATAGTTTCACCTCATGGGGCTACTGAAATAAAAGCCACACCGACTATTTCTGAGAAACAGTGACAAAGAGAGTGTAGAAAAATGGGGAAATTAGCACACACACAGTTGAAGGGATGGAAAGGAAACTGTAATTTGTAAGAAAATAATATTGTTGAAAGGGAGGTGATGGTCAAAGGCAGAACTGGCTTCAGACTATATTCAACAAAAGAATAAAGCTAACAGGAATAGTCAACATTGTTACTCATATTCCCACTGAAAACACACAGGTAGCAGAAGTTTTCACAAGATCCTGTGAAACCACATAAAGAGGCATATGCTTGAAAATGAAGGAAGCGTGGGAAATAACAAACGCCAGAGCAGCATGAGAAACTTAAGAGCACCAGCAAGAAGGTGAAGATGAACTCACTCACTGCCTTCTCGGGCACCACACCAGATGTGGCAGAGACCATGCACCACACCTGGAACTAGGGCAGAGGTTTTGCCCACTTCAGGCCCAGGTTAATGGCTTCCTCATCAAGGAGTATGGCGAGTCCCAGAAAATAACAATATCTTTTGGTATGGAAAACAAAAACAAAACAAAACAAAACAGGAGGGGGAGAGGGCACAAGAGAGACTGTACTTCTCCTGCCAGTTAATGGCCAGTGTGAAGCTTTAATAAATGGTGGAAAGGGGATAATAATATTTAACTGACCAATTATAGTGTACTAAGAACAGGGGAGTTGACATGACAAATTATATGTGGCCATATGTGGGCCGCAGTCATTTATGGATCCATACAAATGCCTTGAAAGCCTCCTCCACCCCCAAACAGTTGTCCAATCTCCAGATGTAAGAAAGATGGCACAAGGGGGTAAGGAATGTGAATTGTAGTTCATATATTTTGGCAATTCTACTGAAAAAGATGGATCTAAGAGATTTGGACTTTTTCTCATTGATGAACAGCAAAGGAAAGGCTGCAAGCAATGAAACCAGGAGGCCAAATAGAACATTGTTTCCTCACATCTCATGCAGCAACACATCCACAAGGCTGTACACGAAGGCAGTGTGCCAGGCCACTACAGGGAATGGGAGATCTGTCCATGGATCCAGTATTCCCCTCCAGCCCTCCTTCCTCTGCTTAGCCAATGAACCTGCCCACTGAGTTCGTCTTCCTTGACCCAACAGGGCGTGGAGTACTTGATTGAAATATACTCAGAGTCGCAAAGTGATTTCATGCTCTTTATTCAGCTCATAGTGGTGAGGAGGAATGAATGAATGTCCCCTCAAAGTATCTGCTTTATATACATTATTTACACAATGGGCTGCACATGATTGGCTAATTCCGGAATTCTACTGTAAGCCAATCAGGTTGAGGATTCACTTCTATCTGGAGCATGATTGGGTGGTTCCTGCCAACCAATCATACTGCTGCATTGTTCTAGGACCAATCAGACTGCTGCATTCTGAATCCTATTGTTCTAGGACCAATCAGACTGCTGCCTTTTGGATCCTATTGTTCTAGGACCAAACAGACTGCTGCAGTTTGGATCCTATTCAGCTCAGTACATAACATTGATGGAGATATAAGGGCATGCAAAAAGCCTTGTCTCATTCCCTGTAACATCCTGGTGTGCTGAGCGATCACGGCTATACATGGCAGAGGAAAGGAGGGTGGTGATGGCATACTCTCATACTTTATGGTAGGGGTCCTTTCATGCCTCGTGTGGTCTTCACTAAACCCGCCATTTTTAAGAGTCTCCTTCACCAAAGTTGCATTTTTAACAAAGTACAAAATCTTTGAAAGCCATGTACAATTTCCCTGCTTGTCATGCAGCCTCCACCAATTTATCCAAGTACATTTCCCTCTAGATTTTTCTAATGATGTTGGTTTATACAGATCAGTATGCATTTCCTTGATTTGAAGACCCAAAGCTGGAGAGAAGTTTTTCTGTACCCAAAGAAAGGCCTTGGTTAGAACTTCACTGTTTAGTGCTGCATTATTCATCAAACAGCCAACGGGACCATTAAGTCTCTCTCCCTTTGAAGATTCTGGTAGCTATTTTTATACATCGTTGACAAGCTCCTTGCAGGCCTCATTCGAGAATCACAAAGGGGATGTCTCCTTGTCACGTGCATGCATACAACCCATAAAGATCCCTTCCTTTATGGTAGTGTCAGTAACAATTATCTTTTATTTGAAGCAAGCAAAAGGCATTAAAGTTCTTTCAAAACACTTACCTTTACATAGATCCTTTCTTATTTTTAGCACAAGTTTAAAAAGCAGGATGGATTTCACTCACACAAGTGTCAGTAAGTGCTTGCATTAAAATATGTTGCCCTTTTAAAAAGAATAATCTTTTCATTTGAACAAAAGTTTCTCAATTCAATTAGAATCGTAGAGTTGGAAGGAATCCCCAGGATCATCTAGTCCAACCCCCTGCAATGCAGAAATTCGCATCTGTCCCTAACGGGGATTGAACCTGCAACCTTGGCGTCATCAGCACCACACTCTAACCAACTGAGCTCTTTTTTTAAAAATAAATATTTTTTCATTAATTTTTAGCATACAAAATTTTAAAGACATACCACACAAATTGTTACACACATATCCTTGTTTGGACTTCCTTCAGCACCTCTGATAATCCTCCGTCTTAATTACTTCTCCTGCAATTCTTAACTTAATATTGCCTTTACATTTTCTAACAAATCATCTCTTCCTTTCCATTTTTACAATATTTCTTAAATTACTCCTCACAGAACTTCTTGTAAACCTACAAACGTAATCTGGTCATCACAAATACTTTTCAAATACTCCATAAATTTAGTCCAGTCTTCGGTGAACCTCTGAGCCAACTCAACCAACTGAGCTCTAAGCAAATGGTTGATTACATATTTTCAGCCAAATCATTATATATTCTACTTGTTCATGTGGTAGGATACCATATATATCTTCTAATTCTATGAGGACATTTATTGATTTCCTTTAGCATTTTACATTCATTTTAATGTCTTGTTTCCATATAAATTATTCATTTACAATGCTCCCAAAGAAGGTGGTAATGTAAATGAAATGGTGTTGGGCATGTAACAATCCATTTGCATGTAATAATCTATTCCTTAGACTCCATCTTGTGTTTTCGTTTAGTTGTTTGTTAGGCTTTCGGATACTGTCAAGTATAGACTGCTGTATATTTCATACTATCAAACGCAGACGGGGCTCTCCTGGCTTCCTCAAAGTGTGGGTTGCTGTCCCTCTTGAGAGCAGGAGGAGAAAGGGAGAAGGACTCACTGGCTGAGGAAGAGGTGTGCGGGGGGAGCGCACCGCCCGCCCTCGGCAGCACCATCCCGGTGGGGGGCCATCGCGCCACGCCCCTGCAGGCAGCATGCCCCGCCCCCAGAACATGCACCACGCCCCTGTGGGCAGTGCGCCACGCCCCCAGGATGCGGGCCAGCCCCGCCCCCGCCTGCTCTCCGTCCCCCGGTGCCAGAGCATGAAGCTCCGCCCCTGAAGGAGCTCAGCATGGTGCGGAGCATGGCGAAGGAGCCAAACTGATGCTGCTGCCACTGCTCACCACACCACACTGAGCTCCACATGCCTCACTCTGCCTGCTCTCTGCAAGTCACAGCAACCTACACTGTTGGGAAACAGGGAGAGCGACGGAGCCCCCTTTGCACCTACTCACTGGCTGCTACTGCCATCAAATGCTGACTGCTTCCGTATGTCAAATATTGCAGATACCAACACATGCTGGCTTGCCGCTGCAGAATCAGTGCATGTCAAACGCAGATGCTCTAAACATGCCGCCCCACCACTCCGATTTAAGCGGGGCATCCTGGAATTACAGAAGACATCCTGGATTCTGATTGGATCCCGGAATATGCCAGTAGATCAGTGGCATTGGCAGTGTTAAGTGACAAATACACCCTTTGTTCACATTACATGGCAGTTTAAAACCCCACTGCCAAGTTCATGTTCTCTTCTGTTGCCGAAAGCCTGTTGTGCCTTTCTTTCATACCTTTAAAAGGCTGTGTGTTCCACAACGCCTTTCTTTAACCACCACCATCGACTAATCAGTTTTGTGATGTTGCTACATGCTAATACTTCCCTCCCTCTGTCCTTGTCCTTCATTCACTAAACTAGACAATCAGCCAAAGCAAATATTTGTTTCTGTACACTGTATTGCACCTAACACCGTTCTGGTGCTAAATACATGTGAATAATACCAGCAACAACTTACTAGAGAAGTGACACCCATGGCAGAGCAGAACACTAATGAGGGCTGAAAATAGATGGGGACATTTCCCCACAAGAAGCGCTTACCTGTCATTGCTGTTCTTCAAGTGGCTCTCTGTGCAGTCACACACTTGGGTCTTGCATGCACAGACCTGGTTGTGGCATCTTCTAGAACCAGGAATGTGAGGTGCTTGTTCCTCTTCCTTCAACAGGGCCGGATTTAGGTTTGATGAGGCCCTAAGCTACTGAAGGTAATGCGGCCTTTTATATGTCCAGCTGTCCTTTGCCAACAACAAATTGTCACTGTTTTTTTGTGTTGAATATATGCTATATGGTAATTTATGGACCTGATAGGTATCTAAATCCATTTGCACATAACAAATAGGAGCCTACACAACACAAAACACTGTTGCTGTATGTAGGTTTTATTTTATTTGTTTTTTATTTTATATTTTGGAAATGTACATCCAGTTTCTTTTTCTTTAATTTTTTGGGGGCCCCCAAGAGAATGGGGCCCTAAGCTATAGCTTGTTCAGCTTATACCAGGCATAGGAAAACTTCGGCCCTCCAGATGTTTTGGAACTACAGTTCCCATCATCCCTAGCTAACAGGACCACTGGTCAGGGATGATGGGAATTGTAGTCTCAAAAAATCTGGAGGGCTGGAGTTTGCCTATGCCTGGCTTACATGTAAATCTGGCACTGTCCTTCAATGAGTGTTTCTGGCACCATGTGACCTGGTCAAAGGACAGGGGGAAAGAGGGATCTAGAGTTTCCTCAGAGATTTTGGCACCTGACTTTATATCAGTATGCAAATCAGCAATGCACTATTGGAGTTCACACCCTTGTCCTGTGCCTAGAAAGCACAAGTGGTTTTCCTTTTGTCCATGTTTTCCAGGCTTGGGTCCAAGCGGTTTTGCCTTCGCTCCACTCTCTTGCTTTCCCCTTGAAAATCCACTCTTTAGCACTAAATTGGAACAAAAGGCATTCCACTGTGAGTTTCCTAGGGTTAAAGTGGTGAGGCAAGCGGAAGTGTGGACTGTAGGGCTATAGAGTTGCCCACCCTTGTGCTAGAGAGTACGCACTTCAGTGACCGCACTCTATCTCAGAGCAATAGGTGAGTGACCAAAACCATGTGAGCTACACATTCAAGTAGATAATTGCAGGTATGGCATGGTTGCTTTTATAGACACGTCTCTTAAATAAATCAGGCTAATCTTTTGAAGCCCTGGTATCTCGACTCCCAGTTTAATGAGCTATTTGTTAGCTTCAGTGCCTCATAGCGGCTATTAAACTTATCCTTGTCACTCTGCTCCAGTGATAAACAGAACCCCATCAATGCAGTGTGACAGAAGAAATGCTGGAGGGTAATGAAGCGCTCATTGAAGTATCCACACAATCACTACAATCAGCTGACCCCAAATTAAATTTAACTTTCACCAGAAGACAGAAGGGAAAGAGGTGGTGATACTCCCAAGTAGCTACACTGCTCTTTTAACGTCTTAATTATGCCAGCAGAGGTAATTATACTGAAGGCAACTCTATGGATGCAAAGGAAATGAAGAAATGTACTTGTAAGCCAAGCAGAAATTGTAGTGAAGTAGCTCAAGAGAATCATATCATAGCCGTTCTATGAACTCCTTAGTTGTATCCTTTCACATTTTTAAATAACATCCCAGCTGGGTAGCCTTCCACACAACTATTGAACCTACTGTTTACACCAGTCGCTTACTTTTCACATACCTGTTGTGTTTATGTCCTTTTTATATACCACATGCCCTTTGGCTGTCTATATCCATTACTGAATTGTTCTCAAGTTCTGACACCATTTGTATTCTACTTTCATGCTTTTTACCTCAGAAAACAGAAACGCCTTGCCACTAAAACCCATCAGCAGTAGGAAAGAGTTGAACTGACATTTTGCTACATCATCCTATACAGACCATCCTACTATCATTTTGGAATTCCTTCCACCCTGGATTTTGCTTTGGCCTTTGCGCTCTGTGGTAATATACTATATTTCTTTCTTTAAAAAAAATAAATCTGATTTTATAGATATCACAGAGACAAGCGACTATAGAAGCTGGCACATAGCTGTGTAGAAATCCAGGAAGGGATTCCAGATTCCAGTGTGTTGTGTCTTTGTATTTACTGTTCCCCACTTAGAAAAGAGTTAAATAGATTGAGAAGCTGATCTGAATCACACTGATTTCAGTGACATTTACTTTCAAGGAAGTACACTGAGAATTGCAGCTTAAGAAGCGCTCTCTGATTATTGTCGGATGGCTGTTTTGAGCTTTCCATTTAATTTTTTCAGATAATGATCAGATTTTGGGAACAGCTTGTTCATATTTCTTCATTATCATGGACTGACAAGACAGGACATTTAATACACTTAAGCATTGTTTTGTAGACAATGGCAATATGAGCAAAAGCACTCAAAACTTAGTTGAGGAATACAAATGAGTTAGTGTTGTTGTTTTTAGGTGCTTTATGCAAATGTGCATTCCAAAGATTTAAGCGAAGCAGCATCATTTATAAACATGCAAGAAAAACAAAATGCCTGTGTTACAAAACAGCTAAACAGGTAATATAGATTACCAGTGATACAACAGGAACGTACCATGCTTGGGAGCTTATCAATAGCAGTATCTTCCCATGCAGTGGTGAGAATTTATCAAAGACCACAAAAGTTCAGAAATCCAAGGAAGTGATAGAATTAGTCTCCTGACTGTTTGAACAGATGACGTAGAGACAACCAGCTTCCCACTGCGCATCCCTTAACTTTGTAAGTTGCACCGTAAGTTCACAAATAGCCTTCTGCATTTCTCACAATGGATCTGCTACTACTGTTACTGCTACTAATGGCATACTCTCAAAAATATATAAAGATAAAAAACACAGAAATGTTCTTCTGTGTGGAGGGCCATGGATTAAATCCAGGTGACTTTAACTTGAGGAAGCTGATACACAGATCTCTATCTACCTATCCAGATGTGCAAGATGCTTCAGAAAATGCCATTCCAGCAGTGGATAAGGATGATACAGGCTCTCCTACGAGTCGCCAGAATAGGTTTTCATCATGTGAGACACTCCCAATTTAAACAGCTATTTTTTTAGCTTACTTGCGTGAATTCCATCTCTATAGTTGTTAGGTATCACTGAAAGAAAGGTTAAAAAAAAGGTAAAAGGGGACATGGGTGGCGCTGTGGTCTAAACCACTGAGCTTCTTGGACTTGCTGATCAGAAGGTCAGCAGTTCAAATCCCTACGACGGGGTGAGCTCCCATTGCTCCGTCCCAGCTTCTGTCAACCTTTCAGTTTGAAAGCATACCAGTGCAAGTAGATAAATAAGTACCGCTGTGGTGGGAAGGTTAACAGCGTTTCTGTGCTCTCCGGCTTGCGTCACGGTGTCCCGTTGCACCAGAAACGGTATAGTCATGCTGGCCACATGATCCAGAAAGCTGTCTGTGGACAAATGCTGGCTCCCTTGGCCTGAAAACGAGATGAGCGCCACAACCCCATAATCGCCTTTTACTATGACTTTTACTTTCTATCATGGTCCCTTCACAGACTGAGGGCCAGTCTAGACACAGATCTCCTACAGGCTTTTGTTTTGTTTTGTTTGACTAATAAGCATCCTCATAGCACAGCAATGAAGATCAAGGAAGCAGCAGTGAGGAAGAGGAAGTTAACCCTTCTCCTATTTCCCCAGTCTAAATCACTGCAACCCCACCTCAGCTGCTATTAACCCTGTGGAGGAAATGACAGATATCATGACAGGCCACCTATGGTAGAGCTGCAATGATCACGCTTATTGTGGAAGCCAGATGGTATCCCTACTAGGTGCCAAGGCCACAGGTGGTCCTGCGCATGACCACGTAGGGCCAGTCTCAATCACAAGTTACTCTCTTTACAATATGTTAGCACATTTGCATCTAGCAGTTTACTTTTCTTCATGGGGTACTCATAAGCTAAAATATAGTGCTCCATGGAGCAGTTTTACCTGAAATGTTAAGTACAGCCACTATCTTTAGCACTATTACAGAAATGTCAGCCTAGATTTTTGTTTTTGTTTTGCCATCATCTCTCCCTGAGGCGCCATACAGAATCTGGCTGCATAAGCTCCTGTCATTTGCGCAGGCCCATCAGACCTCATTTGGCACCAGCTATGTTAAGCCACATTAAAATTTTAGCGACTCGCACCAGGACAGTGTAAGAATAATTGGCTCTCTTCCCTTCTCTATCATTTTTGTTTGTGAACCATTTAAGATAGTTTTTTTCTGAGCAGCAAATGTCTTGATTTTAAGCTCTTCCTGTTCCTTCCCCCTCCCTCCCACCTTATGAATTCTATATAATATGCTTGCGCATCTTGAACTGCTGCTTTGTTTCTGATGTAATTACAAGAAGCAATATGGTTCTTCTATCACTGTGCAGAGAGGGAAAATGCGAGTGTGACAGCTTAAGGAGACTAGTAGTGCTTCACCAAGATGGTGAAGATGAACTCACTCACTGCCTTCTCAGGCACCACACCAAATGTGGCAGAGACCATGCACCACATCTGGAACTGGGGCAAAGGTTTGGCCCACTTCAAGCCCAGGTTAATGGCCTCCTCATCAAGGAGTATGGTGAGTCCCAGAAAATAACAATATCTTTTGATGTGACTGTGCCTCTCCTGCCAGTTAATGACCAGTGTGAAGCTTTGATAAATGGTGGAAAGAGGATAATAATATTTAACTGACCAATTATAAGGAGACAAGGAGTGCTTTGGGTCTCAGGAACATAAAGCACTTGTCTGCCATTTAGCTTTCTCAACCTGAGAAATGCCTTAGAAGTTACATTAAAAAATAGTGATCTTCCTTTATTGAAGTCAGAGATTCAAGTGATATCCCACCCCGGGGAGAATGTTCCACACAGTGTTGTGGCAGAGCTACTACATGCAGGAGGGATCGTGGTGTTCCATGGTGTAAATTGAAACAGTTCTCCGTTGAGACTTGAAAATGCGCTTCAAGCCAACACTTGCTCATGTGAATCAGACCGGAAGTGTGAACAATCAAAACCACAAATTCTACTAAGGAAGAAAGCCCTGTTGAAAAAAAAGAATATTTACCCAAGCTGCACAAGTATATTAAGGCAGTGAATACAGCATCTTCTAGGTCCTTTAGTTTCCCACACTGAGTCTGGGGGGGCATGTGCTCTACTTCTCAATAGACAGCCTTCTCATTGAAAGTCTGCCAGTGGACAGTCCTCCACCTGAAGGTAAAGAACTGGAAGGTAAAGAACTGGAAGAAAGCAGAGTGAGGGCTTTGAAGTTTCCCATCAAGTGTTAGCCCCTGGACTGCAGGTTGAACAACCACATAGGTCACCTGGTCATAGCCTATGGTGAGATGCATTGTATTTCTAGTTCAATTCTAGTAATTGTTTCCCTTTCACAGAATCATAGAATTGTAGAGTTGGAAGGGACCCCAAGGGACATCTTGTCCAACCCCCTGCAATACAGGAACCACAGTGAAATCATCCCTGACAGGTGGCCATCCAACCTCTCCAGTGAAGGAGAGCCCACTTGTGTAGGACCATCACAAAGAGAGACCCCACTGAGGACTCAGGCTGTTCCCAAGCCTGCGAGAAGGCCGGTGGGGTGGGGGACCCAGGCAGCCAAAGAGTGGGGCGCCCTCCCACTCCAACATGCTGCATTTCTGCATCCATAGATATAAATTAGCATGTGCAACTTTTATGCAAATTGTGTCTCCTTTTCTCCTCTTTTTTAGTGATGCATTTTTTCTTAATGGTGTTGGTTATTTATCTTTAAACCAAACCACACAGCTCTTCAACTAGAGACTCCTTCAAACAGAGGACTCCCCTCTGTAAAATAGGGCACATGACAACCTTAATCCTTAAAACACAGGATTGTCCTTTTTGTGAAGCCAGATGTTCAAAACCTCTTTGCCTCCATAGTACCAGGGGAAGCAATGTGCTTCAGGCAGCTGTGTGAGAGGGGGATAAATGAAGACAGGATTTGGAATCAGAATGTCCCTTTAAAACGTTGACCCCAGAAGGAGTGGGCATTTGGGCTCCATTTCAGGCAACAAAATGCCATGAGCAGGCACTCCATAACTCTAGTAGGAGTTTTTTTTTTAAGTGAAACAAAAAAGAAAGAGAGCTAAACTGCTATTTCACCTCTCTCTTTCTCTTTTAGCAGTCTGGAATTTAATTTGTGATGCGATGAGAAAAGCTTGGAGTTTGAAAAATGTTGTTTCTTACATTGGTGGGTTTTTCTGCAAGCCTCTCCTGGGCATCACTGCCTGCTATCAACAAATATTCAAGTAACATGGGTGACCTGCAAGTATGGAAAAGCACCACTTCACGCTGGCTCTCCGACAGAACTGTAGCAGCAGAAGCCAAGTAGCAGTTTTGACATACTGCTGATGCAGTAATGATTTCCCCTGATGCAGGTTGAAGGCAGGAGATGTTATAGCATCTCTCATTCTTGATATCTCAGCATTCAGCAGTACATTAGCACTGACAGCCTGAGAATAGGCGCTTATGTTGGCAGAGTGCTTTTTATGATTACGTTTGTATCTTGTTTCAGAATCAGCCTTACAGGTGTGTGAACAGTGCAGCAACTTCGGGTGTTTATTTCCTTGTCTGTGATTTCAGCTGCAATTGAAGTCTCTACACCAATGCTTTAAAAAAACAACTTGTTTCTCTGATACAACTCTCCTTTGATAGCTTGTTGTTCCCTAGTTCCACTCTATCTTCTCTCTGCCCCCAATATTACCCCTGCCCCAAACCAGATGTGCCACTAAATGCATCACTTTATGGTTTTTACTATTAATTGCATGTGGAGGGAGGGGTGATTTTCATCCAGACTGTGTTGTGTGGAGCAGGGGGTTACATTTTCTCTCTATCACAGTCCTAATGGAAAATCCATCCCCCTCTCTTTAGTTTGTGGAGGGAAGCTTTCATTAGCATCAAAGCTTGAAGAGGCTTCAAATAGTTACCTCAGAAGAGAGGTTCCTTTTTTCCTTCCCTTTATTTACTTACTTAAAAAAATAAATCTATCCTGCCTATTTCTCCAATGAGACTCAGGACAGTTAACAGTCAGTAATAAAAACAGAATAAAGCAAGCGTGATCGGCATTCAGATTGATACATTAACAATATTCAGCCTTTTAACAAATGCCAACAGCACAAATATAATGTTGTAAGTTGTTGGGGCACACACACCCCGAACCCAATAAATTAGTGAACATCAGAATCTAGCTAATATTTGGGACAGGAAGGGTAGATGCAAGCTGCAGAACTGTGCCAGACAAGGGCCAACTCATGCAAACCAGCCTGGCCAGTGCAGAGCCATTAAGAAACAATACTGGGCCATTAAGGGACAGTATGCTCTGAGGAGTGGACAGAGACAGGAGAATGGGCAGGTTGCCAAGGTGACAAGGGTGGGGTTAGAGAAATGCCTTTCGAAGGAGGCTTTTGAAACAGAGGTGACAGGAAGGAAGTTTGGGTTTTGGTGAGGGGTATCCTGCAAAGGAGAAGGAAAACAAAGGCCAGAACCATCTTGGCTGCAGATTGGAGCTGCTGAAACCCACAGAGTGGGGAGCATGGCTGGCTGCTCCAAACTCAAGCTGGCTGAAGCTGTGGAAGAAGTGAGGAGAGACACTCTGAAGATGTCATGCTGTGAACTCACTTCTTCTCCGTGTATATCCAGGTGTAAAATAAACCATATATCTACAGCCTCTGTCAGCCTCTACAGTGCTGTGTAACAACAACATGGCACTGTACCTAGTGAAAATGACGTAATCCACTGGATCTCCAGCTGGTCTCACAACCATCACTGGTGAGCATTGGGCCTGATCCAGGCCAGATTGTTCCCCCAGCCTGGAGCTGATGCAGGGATTGGGTCCACTCATCCTGCCTTGCTTCTGCTGCGGCTGCTGTGACAGGGTGATGTATCTACAAAGTCCTGCTCTGGTGGGTGGGTTAGAACTGCCTCCTAAATGTCACTCAATGCTTTTCAGAAGAATATTTGTGTTGCATCTTTCACAAGGGCAGGCTACTTGAACCGGTTTTGTAACAGCCTTAAGATCAATAGCCAATTCCAGCAAATTGGCCTGAGAGACATGGAAAGTGTTAAATCTGCAGCACCAGAAGAAGAGGCGAAGTGTGATTCTTTGTTTTAAATATTATTCCAGCTCAGCTTCAAAGTGACCTCCTGTGGTAACAGTTCATCTAATTCCTAGCAGAGAACAGTTTCCAAAAGCCTCATAATTAGGCCTCTAAACATTAAAGAGATTGCTTCATTTCCCCAGGTGCCAGTGTGACTGGAATATGTCTTCCTTCTGCGCCTTTGTTTGAACACTAAAAAGGTGACAGGTTTATTAATTAAAACAGTGGTGTATATATGATTCTGAAGTGGAACCAGAAATTACTTCTTTCATATTACCTTTTTCAGTTGGGTTTGTTGCAGGCATTCTCAAATAAATCTTTCCCGATTTTCTGTGAAGAAGGACTTTGCAGTTTTGCTCACGTAAGGTTGGCTGAATGTTGGGGAAATGTTGGGCAACCAACTTGCTTGACGCAGTTTTGGAATGGAGCTCGTATTTTAGGAAAGGGAACGCTCAGCTAAAGTTGGCTTGCCACATGTCTGGAATTTCCCAGACTGATTTCCTGCGAGATCTCGCTGAAATCTTGCAAGGTCTCACAGAGCGAGAGAGAACGCATGAGGTTTTGATGTGATCTCGCTAGAAATCAGTGCCAGTGCCAGTTCTCCACCAGTGGTGCAGTGCATTGGGTGCTGCAGTGGCGGTGCGGGTGAAGGTGGGTGGCGCAGCAGTGGAGATGGCAGGGCAGGCAGCACGGCAGAGTGGGGCGGCACTTCCCGTTTTGCCAGAAGCAGCAAAACAGGATGTGCCACCCCGGCGTATACTCACAAGCCACTCTGTCACTAGTTAAGATGAACTTCCTCCAGAGCATGGGTCGGCAAACTTTTTTCGCAGGGGGCCAGTCCACTGTCCCTCAGACCTTGTGGGGGGCCATACTATATATTGGGGGGGTGAACGAATTCCCACAAATAATCCAGAGATGCATTTTAAATAAAAGGACACATTCTACTCAGGTAAGTGTCAGGAGTTCAGCCTACACTCGAGTAGGACCCTGGCAGCGACACATGCCCGACTGGCATGTTCCCTCCCTCCTAGTCAATTGTTCGGGAGCTTCAAAAGCTTTCTTCAGCCCGAACTTCCCAGCGACCAATGCCAACTGACACTGGCACACTTAGGGATCCGCAGAGTCTTCACAGCTTGCGTAACAGACCTCAGCAACTCAGCATTTTGGCTAATCTACTTTCATACAGAGCACTGCAACATGGCTCCCTCTCTCTCTAGCATCAGACAGCAAAGAGAAAAAGAGCAAAGGACAATAGTCCCACTTCAGGGAACACAGTAACACAAACATCCTGTCTCCATCACTTTCCCATATACCATCATGTGATAGACAAAAATCCCACGACTGCAATTATGGAGCAGGAATTCTAACAGTCGGCCACACACACCCCACCGACTCTCCCCTCCCTTCTCCACAGCACCAGACGAGCCCCGGTGGCTACTTACCTGTGTCTTGCGAGCGGCAGTGGCTGGCAGTGGCGGGATGATGAGTGGTGCATGAAAGGGCTCCAGAGAGGGGCTAGCAGCAACAAAGCCTGAATTGAGCCTGCTTACAATGGCGGCCGCTCGAGCGCTACCCCTGCTGCTGCTGGCACCAACAAAGCCCAGCCCCCTTCCTCTCAGTTCTAGGCAGGGTGGGGAGAAGCCAGGAGGAGGGAGGGAGGAGGTGCCACCGAATGTGCTGGCGCAGCCCAAACAATCAGATCCAAGCTGATCCACCTGGTGATTCCTGACCCATCCGCAGGCCGGATCCAGAAGGCAACTGGGCCGGATCCAGCCCCTGGGCCTTAGTTTGCCTACCCATGCTCCAGAGGGTGAACATTTAACAATTTCTCTTGGCTGATGAAAAACACTTTACTTCACCTTCAGTTTCTCAGTGTTGTTTCCTCTCCCTGCTTTTTGAAAAACAATACGTTTAAGATTTTGATTCCACACTGTCTCGGGCATGCTATTGCAGCGTTGATGGGGGAAACCTTGACTGCATCTTAGAAGCTGCCATGGGGAAGCCTTGGGCATCTCCAGCCCACCCAGGGACTAATATTATTGGACATGCTAAGCCCACTTCAGACTAGTGCGTTGGCATCCCCTTGTTTGACACTAGCACAGTCCCGAGGCTGCCGTGGGGCACTGCACTCCTTCCTTGACTGCTTTTTCCACATTTCTTTTAAGGTCACAAGAGCATTAATATCAGTGGGCCTTTGAATCATTGCTTAATGGATTGTTTTGAGAATCAGTGGAATGGGAAATGCAATCTACCCTCATCCACTTAACTCTCCCGTCCCCCCGCAATCCCCTAAGGCTATTGAAATGGTTGCCATCAGCACTTTCTGTGACCCGCAGAGGCAAATGTCTCATCATCATGTCACCCTTTAAAAGGAAAGGAGAAAATGTGAAGCACTGCAAACTGCTGTCAGAGAACAATATCCATCTATTTAATTTTCAGATTCAGACACGTTGTAAACTACCAGGGAGGAGACCGTAAGACATGGTCAGCCACAACACAACACAGGGGCGAGAGTCACACTGATTTTAGTGGGAAATAAGTGCATGTAAATGGGTGGTGGGTGGTGGGTGTAATGGTCACCAGGGAGTAAAACAGAGCCCTATCTCCCATGTTATCTTAGTGCAAAGTTTTCATTTAAGTGAGGAAGCAGTGGTGAAGACAAAACCTTATGGCTTGTGAGAGGCTGTATTTCTCGGTGGTAGAGAACATGCTCGACATGAAGACAGTTTCAGGATGGGAAAGTCCTTGGTTCAATTGTTAGGATCTCCAGTTAAAAGAATGAGCCATGCAATATAAAATATTTGCTGGGATATTAAGTCAAAGAAAAACAACTTTATGTAACTGCGTAAAGAACAGTTTAATTGTAAATCAGTACAATGGGCTTAGTCGGAAGTTTCTTTCCTTCACTTCAGATTTAATTATGTTCTTTTTCTATTCACACATTCATCTCTTTTTCTTCTCTTTCTTTTTTCTTCTGTTCTTTTTTCTACTTATAAGGTAAAGGTACCCCTGCCCGTATGGGCCAGTCATGTCCGACTCTAGGGTTGTGCGCTCATCTCACTTAAGAGGCCGGGAGCCAGCGCTGTCCGAAGACACTTCCGGGTCATGTGGCCAGCGTGATGAAGCTGCTCTGGCGAGCCAGCACCAGCGCAGCACACAGAAACGCCGTTTACCTTCCCGCTATAAAGCGGTACCTATTTATCTACTTGCACTTAAGGGTGTTTTCGAACTGCTAGGTGGGCAGGAGCTGGGACCGAAAGACGGGAGCTCACCCCACTGCGGGGATTCGAACCGCCGACCATACGATCGGCAAGTCCTAGGCACTGAGGTTTTACCCACAGTGCCACCTGCATCCCTTTTCTACTTATACTCTTTACAATTCACTGAATGTCTGTATGTCGGTACTGTATGTATTTTAAGGTTTTTCTTGTTCAATAAAAATTAATAATAATAAAAATGAAATCCTACAGGCCAGCAAATAAATAAATAAATAAAATAAAGGTTATCAAGTTTTGAGAAACGCCTCCATCTGAAACCCTGGAGAGCCTCTGCCAGTCAGAGAAGACAATGCTAGGCCAGATGGGCAAATAGCCTGGCCACATGGAGATTTAGTTATTGCTGTCAGGCACAGCAAAACTCTCTTTTACTGTCTTGAAGCAAAGATGCCATGGACAAACTAATGATTGTATAAGATCATACAGCCATAGGGATTTAGTTGTTATCATGAATAGAATCAGAAATGTAGCTAAGATGAAAATTTCAAAGGTAAGTGTCCAAAAGTTGGAATAATCTCAGCAACTTTCCTGCCTAACCTTCTAGTCTTTTTTTTAAAAATAATAATAGAATAATTGAAGGAAAACCAGGAACGCCACAGCAGACTGCCACAGCAAGCAGCCTGATACAGGTAAAAGGAGAGCGGAATATGGGGAATCAGATTGCTTTAGATAAGAGTAACTTTTAAAAGCAGCTGTGAACTAATGAACTTAAATCTCTTTGAAGTCTGAAGAGCCTCATTACCATCAGGTTTCATCAATGTTCTGATTAATTAACAGGTTGGGCACGACAACCATCAAAGTACTGAAGCCAAGAACAAAAAGTGCATAATTGATTGGCAGTGGTGACTCTATACCAGGCATAGGCAAACTCGGCCCTCCAGATGTTTTGAGACTACAATTCCCATCATCCCTGACCAGTGGTCCTGTTAGCTAGGAATCATGGGAGTTGTAGTCCCAAAACATCTGGAGGGCCGAGTTTGCCTATGCCTGCTCTATACAACTCCATTCTTGGCCTTTCCTTTGGCAAAGGACCCAGCATCTTGTTTTGAATAATTTTAAATTGGCACCTGGATTGGGGGACCAGCTCAGCCATGAAGCTCACTGGGTGAAGTCAAGCCAGTCACTGCCTCTCAGCCCAACTTACCTCACAGGGTTGTTGTGAGGATAATGGAATGGAACCATATGCTACTTTGAGGTCCATGGAAGGAAGGTGGGGAATAAATGTAATCATCTTCATAATATTTTGTTGCCTGCTCACAAACATTATGGAAGGATCCTTCTCCCAAATGTGACATGATGTCACATGTAGGGAGTTCATTATATATAAGGAATAAGCAGTGTGATTCCAACTCCTCCCAATTCGTTTTCCTACATGAATGAATGAATTCAATTAATTAATGAACGCCTTTCCCCCCCCCCATTGTTTTGCTTAACATTCAGCCTGATGAAGAGTCATAGAAAGCTGGTTATCCCGAAGAAATTTGCAGCTACCTTAATTTAATGCAACTATCTTTCAAAATTTCCCCTTCTCTGAATTTTGCAATTCAGTTCACTAACAAAACAAACAAACATGTGCATACAAAAGTGTGCATACAAAACTGAATATATTAGTGTAAATAAAGTACAAAAATGCATTGTTTTGGGGAAAACTGCTTTGCAGAAACATATTTATTGGTAGAAACATGCATCAAAATGCTGGTGAATTTTTGTGAGGATTGTTTTGTAAGGAAAAAGGCAAACTGATATGGAGGTGTGGCAAACTGACTTTAAAGAATGAAAAAATGAAAAATTGAGAAAAATAAAAATTGACAGGTGCATCCATCCCTGGTCTTTGTAAAAACATTACTCTACTGTGTCTTTTTGATTCTGTAACATCCCCCGCCCTCCAATGAACCACTTACCATTTTTATTTGCCTCAATGGTTCATTCCTCTCTCTCTCTCTCTCTCTCTCTCTCTCTCTCTCTCTCTCTTTCTCTCCTCCCTGCATGCTGCTCCCAAGAAGGAGAGAATACATTTTTTCTCCCTCATTCCCAGTCCTTGTCTTCTGTAGTCCATGCAGCCAATCACCATTAATTTCACTGGGTTCAGAATAAGTTGCTAGGAAGAACTCTCCCCTTCAGCTTCCCCGCATGCTAACAACCTATTCCTAATGCCTCTGTTCTCTTTCCTCCCACTTCGGGTGCTATAACGAAGGCATGGAACTTAAAATGGGTATCTACTGTCCAATCTGCTGCCACCTAACCCTGCCCACTGCCCTGCCTCCATGAAGCTCCTGTGCTGGTAAGCATGCAGTGCTCAATGCTAGTCTGAGGTCAGGCTAAGGAAGCAAACGCCGGGAATTCCTTTTGTGCCACAGGGATCAGGCCAGACCCTAAAAAATCCAAACAGACTGTTAATATAGTGCCAGCTGTGCAAAGGGTGTGTTGTTGATTGTTATTAGTTGTTGGGGGGGTTTTTGAAGTCCTTTTCCAAAATGGTTGGTGTTGGAATGCTGAGCACACATTTCTTGAGAAAGGAGCTGCCGGCGATCAAAAGACATAGGCCATATGTAACATTTCAGATCTAAAACACCTGCTTTGAACTGCTAAGAAGAGTGTGGTAGTCAATGCTCTGATCAGTTAAATTTATCACATGCAGAACAGAGAACACAATCCAATTCAATTAACACAAGGGACCTTGTGCTACAGACTCATACAAAACAGGTGTGCCGGGGAGGGGAGCTATCAAGAGAGAAAGACCAAAGCTGTTTCTTCCAGTTATGAAGTGACCATTTTAGGCTAAACCACTGTATTAAAACTGTGCAGTGGTAGGTGATGCTGGCTGCCTATTTGATAATACACAAACATTTACAGAAATGTTCAAAAATCAGTAGCCAAAACCAAACTTGTGAGACAGACATTGTTCCACTTCTTTTGCTTAAATACTATGGAATATAATCATTACATTTAAATGATATGCCATGGACTATACTTCCAACTCTACAATTCTATGATTTTTATGAAGTGCTGATTTTATATAATGAAAGCTGACAATACAGTGGTACCTCTAGTTGTGGACACGATCCATTCCAGGGGGCCGTTCGCACCCCAAAAAGTCCGCAACTAGAGTGGTGCTTCTGCGCATGCATGAAGCATGCAAAACACTTCTGCGTATGCATGAAGTGCGCAGAACGCTTCTGCGTGTGCACGTGCAGCAAAACCTGGAAGTATACACTTCCGGGTTTGCCGCGTTCACAAGCCAAAAAGACATAACATGAACCTAATGCAACACAAGGTATGACTGTAACTTGGTTTGCGCGTAACCCTAAACCGTGGTTCGTTTAAGCCATGGTTTAAGATACTACCAATTAACCACAAGTTGTCCCACAGGCAGTCAAACAAACCATGGCTTGTTTCTCCAAAATTTGGCTTGTTTTCCAACAGTTCTTGCCTTGTGCCTTTGTAGCTGAGTGTTTAGGGTGGGGTGATCAAGCCAATCATGATTAAAGAAGGGTGCTGAGTTCATATATAATACCAAGCTATAATTAAAGTAAACCAAGCTTCCTAAGTCAAACCATGGGTTCTGACTGTGGTTTGCTGACAGTAAGCACACTATAGCTACACTGCTGCACAGAGTTCGTGCACAACAGTAAACCATGGTTTAATAAGCCATAGCATAGTGTTATGTGTGAACCAAGGCAAAGTTTCTTTATAGTCCAAGCATCGCTTAGTGAAGTTCACAGGGCCAGTGGCTGGGTTCCCTACTCCCATGAGTGGCTAACATCAGGTGTTGCTGGACTCCAATTCCTATGAGTCCCAACCAGCACAACAGTCAGAGATGATGGGAGTGGCAGTCTAGCAAGATCTAGAGGGTCATGCACTATCCACCATTGCCCTACTGTTAACACATATGTAGCTTAAAGGTTAATGTTGCCAGGCAAAGAACATACAGTGAAAATAAGCCTTGGAAAAGCAAAGAGAGGGAGACGTAGCAATCAAGGTGAAAACTGGCATACATTATTTTTAGCTCCAATTTTTCAGACAGAGGGATCCCGCTAGTTGCTATAGTAACACACAGCCACAAGCAAGAGGGTACCAGCTCAGGATTCTGGGCAGCCTCTGTCTCTAGCTCTCTCTTAACTTCTTTTAAAATAAATGGAAGTCGTTAACTCTATAGACCAGGGTGACCCAACTTTTCATTCCAAGTAGGCCTCAAGAATGCGTAAGCACAGGACCCAGGGCCACACACGGAATTAAATTTCCACATCGTAAATTAAAGTGTTTGCAATATAATTAATATTATTTAATATACACAATTAATATAGTAAATTGCATCTATATAATTAAGTACACATTTAATAACTAACATATTTAATTATTAAACAAATTCAATACACATGCAGATGCGCTTTCATTAACCACGTACGACACAAGAAATTGCTTTTAAAGCTTAAAGTTGTTTTTTTCTTGAATGTTGCTGAGGGCTGCTGAAAAGGCCTTGTGGGCTGCATGTGGCCTGTGGGCCACAGGTTCAACCACCCTGTGTAGAAGGAATTCTGGCAGGTGTAGCTTGTCATCTGGGAAATATGAAAAGTTTTAACTGCTTACATTTCCTCTCCACCACTATTACTTTGATACGCTTACTTGTTTATTACAAGCAAACAACCAGACATGGTTGTAGGCAGGATCCAGGTTCCCTTGGATGAAACTGGATTTTCTAGTTCCATTTCAACTGGAGTTTAGGCCTGGAATTGCCCTGGTCACCCTGTATGATGCCCTTTGTCAGGAGAGAAGCAGGGTGTGTGTGTCCCTGTTAATATTCCTAGGTTTCTCAGTGGCTTTTGATATCATCAACCATGGTATTCTTCTGGAGCAGCTCTCTGAGTTGGGAATGGGCAGCAATGCTTTGTGGTGGTTTTGATCCTACTTGGATGGCCATATGGTAGTGTCCCATGAAGCATTCCTTGTGGGCAGTGGCAGAGCTGGATGCTCTGGCACCCGCAGCGGCACACATGCCGTGCACCCAGGGGCGGGGCAATCTGCCCATGGGGCCGATCGGCGCAGCTGTGCGATCCGCCCCAGAAGCTGATCTTGGCGCTGTGCTGTGATCCTCCCCGGAGGCCGATCTCGGCATGGTGCCGTGATCCTTCCCCCGGCCGGGGGGGCCAAATGTCACCCCCCTTCAGGCTGAAGGGGGTGACATTCAGTGTGCACCCCCCCACGGCGACTCCCAAGCCTACAGTGAGCTAGGGGGAGGGGGAGAGCCGCTGCAGCTGCTTCACAGCTTTGCCACTCACCACTTTGCTTCTCGCTGGGGGTGCCGAATGTCACCCCCCTTCAGCCTGAAGGGGGCGGCATTCTGTGCCCCCCCCCGCGACTCCCAAGCCTACAGCGAGCCAGGGAAGGGGAAGAGCCGCAGCAGCTGCTTTGCCGCTCACTGGAATGGGGGAGTCGTGGGGGAGGCTGAATGTCACACACCCCCTTCAGGATGACACCCAGGGTGGCCCGCACCCCCTGCATCCCCCTTCCTACGCCCCTGCTTGTGGGATTCCACAGGAGTCCCCTGCTGTTGAACAAATGCAAGAAACTAATGAGTGGGTTTTTGTTTGGGGTGCATTGTCAGCAACATGCTGATGATACACAACTCTATTTTTCCTATACATCTGCTATACAGTCTGGCTAGATTGATGACCTTGATAATGGACTAGGTGAGAGAGCCAATAAACTGTAACTTAATTCAGTGGGGTTGAGTTTGAGTTGTTGTTTTTATACATTTTACATTTTACATTTTACAGATGAGCATTTTAGGTTGTTTTTACACCTTTAAATGTGTGTTTATGTGATTCCCTTTATAATCCCCTTCGAATTCTCTCTGTGGGGGAAAGCAAGAATAAATAATATCTGATGATGTTGATATTTATACTCCACTTTTCTTCCGAGGAACGAATGTGATGTGCTTTGCTCTCCCCTGCCTCCCTTTCATTCTCACAACCCTTTTTAAAAGTTTAATGTTTTATTATGTTATTATATATTTTGGAAGCTGCCCAGAGTGGCTGGGGAACCCATTAAGATGTGGGGGGTATAAATAGTAAAATTATCATTATGGAATGGGACATCCCTATTTTCACCAGAGAAATGTTGGCGGGTATGCAAATTACCCGAGGAGAGGCCTGAAGGTTATGCTAGGCTTCACCCTGCTGAAGGGTCTTTTCCCAGGAGGATAAAAGGAGATTGGGTCATTAGTCAAAGCTTATGTGTGTGAGAGAGAGTTAAAGTGTTAATGGCTCTTAAAAGCTTTCCGCTTCCACAAGGACACAGCCTCAGACTGCTTATCTTGTTAGCTCTAATGGGAAATCTTTGCAGTCACCCAAAACTGCTAAGGTAACAGATTTTTATTGGCAGGGTGATATTGGGGGGGGGGTGCCTGTTGCTGGGTCAGCAATTAATTAGGTTATCCCTTTCCCACAGTTATTTTCAATAAACATCCCATTAGGATCCCAATGGCTTCTTTGTCCCTAGTGCAGGGCTGCAAATGAGAGCCACGGGGATTTGTATATTATCCAGTTTAAGTAGAGGCCTGGGACATGGTGTGCTTTTGGGGGCGGTGGGAGGTTGCTACCTACTAATCCTTGTTTACTTGGCATCCTACTCAGTTCTCCTGCGTTTCCTGGGCTGCTGGAAAAGGTGTAATTAGAATTTCCTGAATGAGAGAGAGTAAATGGCATTGATGGGTGGTGGAAAAGGAAACTTCTGTTGTGTGACCAGAGCTGGATTAAGAACTGAATCTAGACTCTGTTGTCCAAAGGCGATTGCACTTGCTGGCTTTCTGAGAGCGCTGTTGTTGTTGCTTAGTCGTGTCCGACTCTTCGTGACCCCATGGACCAGAGCACACCAGGCACTCCTGTCTTCCACTGCCTCATTCAGTTTGGTCAAACTCAGGTTCGTAGCTTCGAGAACACTGTCCAACCATCTCGTCCTCTGTCATCCCCTTCTCCTTGTGCCCTCCATCTTTCCCAACACCAGGGTCTTTTCCAGGGAGTCTTCTCTTCTCATGAGGTGGCCAAAGTATTGGAGTCTCAGCTTCAGGATCTGTCCTTCCAGTGAGCACTCAGGGCTGATTTCCTTAAGAATGGTTAGGTTTGATCTTCTTGCAGTCCATGGGACTCTCAAGAGTCTCCTCCAGCACCATAATTCAAAAGCATCAATTCTTCAGTGATCAGCCTACTTTATGGTCCAGCTCTCACTTCCATACATCACTACGGGGAAAACCATAGCTTTGTCGGCAAGGTGATATCTCTGCTTTTTAAGATGCTGTCTCAGAAAAGGAACTCATTAAGGCCTGAGGCCATGTGTGCATGCTCTAGAAAGATTGTCTACAGCGATCTTCCATTAAAAAATATTCTCTGCACACCAAAACACACTCAGAAAATGCTAGGTACTGTTGCATCATGGTGAAGATTCATTGTTCAGCTGCATGGGAGTCGGCTATTGATTCTGAGTGGGTTAGATACCACCAAACTATAAAACAATGAATCAACGCCCATCTTCGATAAATATCAAATAAAACATCTGTTTTCTGCTGAGAGTGGCACAGTCCAGTCCAATGTATCTGTATGTGTGCTACAATTTTCTTTATTTTCCAGGGACAGTTTTTCCTGGTAAATCCTCCTCTTGTCCTCTTGGGAGACATTGAATACACTTTTAAAAAGTGTATAAGTGTGCACACATATAGGCACTTGAGTTTTTCAGTCCCCAGTCCCAGGTCTCTAGAAATTAAATGTATGAAGGGAAGGATGTACATAAATTTTACATATACATGTGTGTACATGGACCAAAAAAATTAAGTTAAGTTCTGCTTAACTTCCAAACTCACATATAAAAAGTTGAAGACAGTGTGTAAATGGCAACTGTTTCATAATAAGCACAATTTGATCCATTGAGCAATTAAACAACTTGATCAAACATGCCACATTTGGAGGAAAACCTCCCCCCCCCCATACATACGAGTGAGGTGGAGGGTGTCAAGCCGTGGTCCCTCTTTTCATCTGTGAACTGCTGATGGATGTGTGTTTACTCAGAAGGCAGCCAATTGAGTTCAGTATTATGACCATTTACTTGGGAGTATGTCCTAGTGAGCAAAGTGGTACTTAGATTTGAGTAAACATATAGAAGTTTGCACTGTAATTGGTTTGGATTATGGACACTTTTGAGTTCAGATCTTGGAATCTAGAGTTGAAAAAGATATTCATTTAGCACCTAACTCTGGATTCCAAGCTCTGAACATGGGAGATGGGAGGAATATGCCAGACAAGCCAGATCTGTTAAATCTGGGATGGGGTACCTATAGCACCCTATGTGTTCTTGGACAGCAACTCCTATCATCCCTGACCATTGGCTATGCTACCCAGGGCCCATGGAAGTTTGAGATCATCTAGGAGAAGGGCCACAGGTTCCCCATTTCTGTGTTAAATGAATTAAAATCAGAGGGAAATGAGGGCAAAACCACAAAATAAACTTGGAACTGAGTTTCCCTTCTGCTTTTAATATCTGGAGGGTGGAGGGGCACATTAAGCCTACCAGTTGCCTAATGCTTGGCAACCCAAGCAAGGACACTGGCCAACATCTATGAAATGTTTCTTTTAGCAAGTCCGTATTGATGTTTGCTGACAAAGTCTCTCCTCCCCTCTCCCTGCAACCAACCAAATTTAAATATATTGGAAGGAAACAGACTAGGCTTCCAGAGAAAGGAAGAAATAAAATTTCATAAAGTCAACCGCCTCAAACATACAACATTCATCTGTGTTTGTGTTAAAATGACTACATACATAATAGAGGCAACATGAAGCTCTGACTATTCTGCCTTAGTCTTGCTATCTCATATTTCAAGTAATAAAACATACCTGACAAACTATGAATGTTTGTGCCACCAGACCAGGGATGTGGCTCTATAGAGGTTTCGGATTAGAAATTCACTCATCCCTGACTATTGGCTGCATTGACTGAGGCTGAAGGAAGCTGTTACCCAGCAAGATATGGAGGGCAACAGGTTCCCCATCTCTGTTCCAAACATTAATGGTGGACTCTTTAACTTCTTCAAAGAGCATTTTTGATGGGGGGGGGGGACTGATGAATGCTTAATAGCCCATGGAGGTTATCTAAATTTGTATGGCATATGAAGGCATAAATATGCAGCAGAAACTTTATTAGATGATCTCTGTAGTAATCATACAGTGCAAAAAAAACCCAAAACACCATATCAGTTCAGGCTAGCAAGGTTGGGACAATGTTGGTCCATCTGTAAACAACTGAAGTGAAGGGGTACATCTTTTGGAGTGGACTGTTGAATGTAGTTAACTAAAGCTTACGCCACAATAAATTTGTTAGACTTCTAGGTGCCACAAGACGCTTTTGTTGTTTTTGCCGTTTAACAAAATGTGTCTCTGTGAGTCTTAAAGACTGCGAATGATCTAATAACAAGAAAGACAACTGTTGCCAGGTTAGATCACCAGGCTGAAGCATATTCCAAATGGCTGCCAGGTGGCATTACCCTAGTCTACATATATTGGTTAATTCCATGTAGCAGCAGAAGCAGCAGCCAAGAAGCATTAGTCTGCCTGTTTTCCTTTTTTACTTTTTAGCACCATAAAAACCCACCATACTCCCTGAAATAATCTATTTATTAAAGAAGCGGACATCGGCTTCTAAAGTACCGTTCTGTGGGATTTCCCTTCTATGCAGTGAAATGTACTATTTTTGCCTATCAGCATCTAAACGCTCTACAAGGATTGCCCATCCATTCCTGACAAGAAATTATTAGCACCTAAATAAGCAATAGCCCAGTGTTATTTTTTTTAACGAGGGTATAAATTTACAGAATCTACCTTTAAATCTATATATTCTGCAGAAGTAGCATGGAAAGTACATCTCAGCCTTAACCAGCATAAAATTTGACTGCTATGTAAGTGATAACTGGAATAAACATGGGAATGGGTATGGTAACGGACAATAAAATATAGGGTACTCAGCTGGCTGGTATGTTCACAACACCAGATTAATTTCAAAACTACAACAATTAACTTTGGCAGAACTACACTGCTGCAAATGCCTGCCCAATTTATACAATCCTTCTTCCTGCCTACAGGTTATCCTTCTCATAGTTTGAATGGGAATGTGAACAAACCTTTCATTTCTTAAATGAAATGGGAATTTGCTGGCCCTTATCTCTGCTCCTTTTCATCCGTTCAGCAGAACCATGGCCACGGGCAAGAACATAAATCTTATGGTTTCCATCCAGCTCCAGTCTGTTTGTTCAAAGAGGCCTAAGAGATTTTAATAGGTTTCATTTCCCCCTTTTTAAAGCTGATAGTGGATAGACTAACGGGCAAGCATTAGGTTGTCTCTTATCTTGTGCGATGTTATGTTCAATGTAGACTGAACTGCACACAGGGCAAAATGCTGCACTCTCCTTGCATGAATAAGATGAGCTACAGATCAATGGAGAATCTCATTCCTAGCAAATGTCTCAATAGAAGACAATATCTTCATGCAAAAATCCAGTAAGATTAACTTCCTATCATCTATCTATCTATCATCTATCTATCTATCTATCTATCTATCTATCTATCTATCATCTATCTATCTATCTTTTTTACCGCCATTCATCTGAGGATCACAGGGCAGTTTACAATATAAAAACACAAAAATACATACCATAGTAACAAACGAAAACAATTCCCCCTCATACATACAATTTAAAGGCCATAGATTGTTCAGTTAGCACAAAGGCCTAGGAGAAGAGGAATGTTTTTGACTGGCACCTAAAGATATGTAGAGGGGACGTGGGTGGCGCTGTGGTCTAAACCACTGAGCCTAGGGTTTGCCATTCGGAAGGTTGGCGGTTCAAATCCCTGCGACGGGGTAAGCTCCCATTGCTCGGTCCCTGCTCCTGCCGACCTAGCAGTTCAAAAGCACGTCAAAGTGCAAGTAGATAAATAGGTACCGCTCTGGTGGGAAGGTAAACGGCGTTTCCATGCACTGCTCTGGTTCACCAGAAGCGGCTTAGTCATGCTGGCCACATGACCCGGAAAAACTGTCTGTGGACAAACATCAGCTACCTCAGCCAGTAAAGCGAGATGAGCACCACAACCCCAGAATCGTTCGCGACTGGACTTAACTGTCAAGGGTACCTTTACTTTTAAAGACATGTAACGAAGGCACCAGGCGACCCTCCCGGGGAGAGCATTCCACAAGCAGAGAGCCACAGCAAAAAAAGGCCTGTTCTCGTGTTGCTACCCACCAGACCTCTCATGGAAGAGGCACACGAAGAAGGGCCTCAGATGATGATCTCAGGTCCAAGTCGGTTCACATGGGGAGAAGCAGTTCTTGAGGTACTGCAGTCCTGTGCTTCTTGAAGGCTTTATCCCTGTCCAGATAGGGGCACAGCTGGGCCACCAGCCGATGCTGACCACCGGCACCACCTGAGCCTCAAGCAGCAGCAAAGGTCCCAGGAGTACCCCCAAGCTGCAGACCCGCTCCTTCAGAGGGAGTGTGTACCCTGTAGAACCCTGATCTTTGATTTGTTGATCTTGAAAGTCAGCAAGCATTTCTTTTGTAAGCATTTGGCACATCATTACCATAGGGAGGCAAATGCATTTATTCCCTTATTGTGTCACCCACAGTAGACCAGCTTTTTAATAGCAATTTCATTTTTTGCAGGCAAAACAGAAGCTGTGCCACAAAACACACTTCCATCTTTCTTTGACCACCCAGACCATGCTGGAAGGGGAAGTGTCAGAACCAAGCTGGCACATAAATTGGTTTCTGTTGCCTTGGGGTTCAAAGGGTGAAACTTACAGGCAAGCTGATGAGTGTGCTGGGTTCATTTTCATTCTGTTATTGTTCTATGGTTTTGGTTTGAGGAAAGTGTTGGCATCCTAGGTGAGAAAGAGGAAGCAAGGAGCTTATTAAAAGCTTATGTTAATCTCATTACTAATCACTGGGGGCTGTGAGACCGACTTTAGGGTTCTCTCCCTCTCTCTAATCAGTCATCACTTTGGTCCCTTGGAGGCTATTGTACAATAAGACTAAGCCGGTCATAGGTTCATTATATGGCTATTTCTTCTCCTCTCCACCTTTCATCTAAAATCACTTAAATGTTCCTGTAGTGACTAAACTAACCGTGTATCAGTGCCATTTCTCACCATTATGTGGCCTCTGATTCCTCTCTTTTTATACAAAATATCAGCCTTGTGACTTGTATCCAGTGTTAGTCCTCTGGAAATTCATGGGAATAAGTAATTTAAATTTATTGGTTTCAATGGGTTTAATCCTTGTGAAACTTTATTGGATACAACCTAATGTTGCCTTAATGTACCAGCACATGACCACATTACTAGAGCCAATTTCAATGGGCACCAGAGATTGTTGCCCCACTTGTGATCTTTTTTCTGTCCTTTGCTACAAGACTGTTAGCTAACTATAGTTAGCAGCATCTCGTGGTTGGTTTTAGATTGTGAAAAGCAGGGCTTTTTTCCAGCCAGAACTCAATTCCACTCAACTCTCAAGTGGGCACCATTGCAATTAGAAGAGAATGAGAGAGGTGTTCATGGTGAGTTCCAGCGCCTCTTTTTCTAGAAAAATAGCACTGGTGAAAAGTGTTGCCAATGGAGAAGCAAACTCCATGGTTCCTAATCAAAAAATGATGGTTCAATGGAATCACACAAACTTTGTGGAAGCTTTGGGGGGGGGGGACATTGTGAATGGGCAATCCATCATATGAAGCTAAAGAAGAAATCAGGATTGTGAGGACTGATAAGACTGCTCAGGTCTATTTAGAGTTGGAAGAGACCCTGAGGATCGTTTAGATTTCTAAGCTTGGGTCCATGAAGTTTTTCTTTTGTCCTGCCTCTTTCCCTGGGAAAACCTGCCATTTACTGCTGAATCAGAACAAACATCAACCAGGTTTTCTGCAGATTGATGTTTGCTCTGATTGAGGGTGAGCAGCAGGTTTTCCCAGGGAAAGTGACAGGAGAAAGAAAAACCTCTTCGACCTGTGCCTAGAAATCACGGGCAGCGTGGATGAGCCCTGAGTTTCAAGCAAAAATGCAGGGGTCTCTTAGTGAAATCTGTGGGAAACCTTGCCCTTAATCCTAGTTAACTCCCAAAGTTAAGTTCAGCTTCCTTGTCTAAGGAAACAGCAGGATAAGTTGATCTGTTGACTTTTAAACAATAGTGACCATATTACCTCCCAAAAGGCGGTTTAACAGTATAACCCCTAAACTCCAAGGTGGGAGAAAGATTCTGCACAGATCTCCAGGTCATCACGGACAATGCTTCTACAGCTTCAGAAGAAGCCACAGATTCTCCTGCCTACTCTTCCCAAAGTCTTGTATGCCCACTTCTGCTGCTTGCTGTGTGGTACACCTGGAACCCTGACCGTTACAGCAGGTATGGGAAGAGGACACATTGTAGGAGTAGAGGACGAACAGGTTGGAAAAGCTGTCTCCTGGCCACTGGGGCGTCGAGATGGTCAGGCTGGGAAATAGTGATGGCTACTGACTTGCATGGCACTGGAAGAGACAAATTAGACAAATCCACGAAGGCTATGGCTATTGATGGCCACATTCTACCTCCAGCAACGGAGGCAGCGTGCCTCTGAACACCAATTGCTGGGAAGTACGAGTTGGGAGAGTGCTGGGACACTGCAGTTCTCCTTGTAGGCTTCCCATGGGCATCTGGTTGGCCACTGTGAAAGCAGGATGCTGGACTAGATGGGCCACTGACCTGATCCAGAAGGGCTCTTCTTTTTTGTGTTCTTATGACCTGACAATGCTAATACTTCAAGGGCAAGTGGAGGGTTTGGGGGGGGGCTGTAGAATTTAGGGCTGTGTCACCCACCCTAATTACAACTCTGTCATTTGCAGGTATCCCATCACTATGAAAGCCTTGCTCACCTGGAAGCACCCTCAGTTGCTGTTTCCCTTTTTCAGTCTGAAAACATTTCCCACTGCAGATCTTATTTGTGACCAACTGCCACACATAAATCCTTCTGACTACTCCATACAAAACCTTTATATGGAAATTAGGGTTAGGGTGGGCCTAAGACCCAGACAACCTTTTTTCCCCTCTGGCTGCTTTCCTGCTCAAGACTGACAGCCCCATCTTTTTCTGTCTCTCGTGGGGAAAGATGCAGGAGCCTGTATTTCCCCCTGTTTGGTGAGGAAAACAGCTGGTGGATCATTTAAGCAGAAAATCTATCAGGAGGAGGAGAGAATGTGGTCCCTTCCCTCGCCTTCTCTGCACTCAGACAAGTAGCCTCCCAAAACTGCTTTCGATTGTTTAAACAAACAAAAATGGTGGAGAAAACGGCATGTGAGTGCACGACATGTCACTCGTTGTGCCTTTCATTCTCCAGCCAGTAACAGTCAGTGTGGTGGGGCAGAAGCCACGGGGTCACCTTCCCAACACTGTCATCTCCACCACTCACCTGGATAGGGTTGGGACAGCGCAGACGCACAAGCGGAACCAACCCAGAACTTCCACCAATGAATCCACACAGCATCCACCTCAGCCCACCCTGCTCTCATCGTCCCAATGTTGTGAACATCACCAGTGTTGGGAAGGTAGCTCTGCCCCACCAGACTGGCCTCTATTGTCTCCAACCCAAACCAATTTCCTTTAAACCCTGGGCATCAAAGTGTTGGTCTGGGGCGATCGCCAAGGATGCATCGAGCAGAGCTGTAGAAACATTGGCAAGTGTTGTTAGTGAGGGGACAGCCATTCCCAGAGATTTACTCTTATAAGCAGCCGCAGTTTGAAGCAATGTTGCCTATTAATAGTCAGGAGGGAAGCATGGCAAGTGAAAGTGGGGCGGGAGGCTGACAGATGACAAGGCGGGGGTGTTTTCTGCCTGGCAAACCCCATGAAATGGCAAGCCCCGGAGGCAAGCCTGCCGCAGTCATCCCCAAATGACAGTCATTAAATGCTTTGCTGCTGTGTCGTGACTGGGAGCCGCTGCCTCCTACCTTCCCAATCTCGCTCGGCAAGACTAGGAGGGGGAAACACAATGGAAACAAAGGAGAGGAACTGCGTTGGGGGTCAGGACAGAATAAATTGCTGCGGAAGCTGAATGGTGTTTTGCTTTTTCAAATAGCATCTGTGTGGGCTGATGAAGCTGAGGCCCGAGTTCCAAAAAGGCAAAGCCACAGCAAAGTACGAGGGCTGGCACGGCGTGAGTCACTGGGAAAGGGGAGTTCAGATGACACAACCTCTGTGGGTCAGGACATAGGAAGCCGCCTACCTGAGCCTCATGCTCTGTGTTCTCATTCCTTCGCAAAGCCAGAAAAGCTAAGGAGACCAGCACTTACGCCTCCTTCATGGATAAGGGATTATGGGCTGGTGGCTTCCTGCAAGACACAGAGTGTGGAGGCGCTTCAGATTTCTCCTTCCCTTCTCACCCCATCACGTGTGTCTAAAGCAGGGATGGGGAGCCCTCCAGATGATAGTCCAATTCCCACAAACCCCTAGCAGCACAACCAAAAAATAGGGATGATGGGAGTTATAGTCCAACAATCTCTGGAGAGACACAGGTTCCCCAACTCTGCTCCAGCGTAAAATAGGAGAGATGAGCCCACGTAACTTGACCATCATGAATGAGGAGGAAAGAAGTGGGGAGGAATGCTTTCATGAGGCTTTGTCCAAGGATCACTTCTCCACAGTGGAACCACAATACTTCCTTGTTCTATGTAGCAATTGTAGTCAACCTTTTCAGGAGCAGGATTCACCTTTGACACAAATCTGCAACCTAAGATCCACAAAGCTGCCACTGTTCCTTTTAGAATGGTCAGATGTGAAACAGGGAATTCTGAGTGCTGTTGGAACTAAAGACTGGACAAATGAGACCTGGAGAGGTGTCAATCCCTACTAATGGTAGAGTAGAGGGCTATCGCGTCCATTCCCTGGCACTTCCAGTTAAAGCAGCTTTCCCCAGTTGGCGCCTTCTAGATGTTCTGCACCATCAGGGTACCAGGCTAAGGAGTAGCAGCACAGGTAGCAGTGCTGTAAAAGATCTCTGCCTGGGGAGCCGTCAGATCAGACAATCCTGGATTGTCCAGTTTGAGAGGAGACAGCCGCATAAAATAAGATTTATCTTGCTTCCTGAATACCCTCTGCACTTTAGGGCCTGGGACTCCTTTTAAGGCCAGAGCATAGCTTATAGTTGCCATGGTAATACTGCTGAAAATGGACTCTCTGTTGGGAATGATGCTCAACCACTCAGGCTGTAATATTTAAAAAGCACTCAGTGGGTAGAGCTCATCCATCACAGTGAGACTGGAAATATCTGTGCCTGGTTAATGGAGGGGTGTGAGGAGCCAACTTGAAGCCGCAGTATCGCTGGCACACCATTGTCCAGCCTCTGCTTAAATTCTTCCAGCCAAGACCCCACCACTTCCTTAGACAGTCCGTTCCGCAGTCAAGCTGATAGCTAGGAAGCTTCTTTTAACATTTGGCCAGCATCTGCTCTCCAATAAATTTCATCCATTGGTTCTAGTCGTGCCATCTGGATCAATAGGGAACAAGTCTAGGAACACAGGAAGCTGCCCGGTACTTTGGTGCATCTAATTCAGTATTTTCTACGGTAGTTGGCAGTGGCTCTCATGGGTTTCAGGCAAGGGTCTCTCCCTTCCACCTGGGAATTGAACCTGAAGCCTTCTGTATACAAAGCAGCTTCTCTGCCACTAAGCTACGGCCCTTCCTGCTCCATCTGCATAATAGCCCTTCCAATATTTGAAGACCAACATTGTGTCTCCTCTTAATCTTCTCTTCTCAAGCTTGAGCAGACCCACCTGATCTTCACAGGATTTGGTTTGCAAAACCCTTCACCATTCTGTTTGTCCTCCCCAGACACACTCCAGTTTGTCAAAGTGCTTTTTAAAATGTGGCATCCGGACCCACCAAGCCCAATGTTGCCTAACACCTGCACACAGTGGCCCACTAAGGGCTCGGCGAATGTGTTCTTTTGCATGCCTCAGGCTACAGAAATTAGGAGGGGATGGTTGTATTCAGTTGGGCACATCCCAGATTGTGCGGGCAGGGACTGAGCCTGGACTGAAGCTGTCTGCAGGGATCCAATGCACATAAGCAATCCAGGTCCCTCAGCTGGAAGTTGTGGGTGGGTGCATCTCCAAAGGAAATATGTGCTTGCAGCCCAGGCTCCTGCCACAGGTGGCTATGAAAGGAGCATTTATTCCTGTTCACCATTGTTGTATTCCATGCCCAACATCTGGAAAGGCTCCCACTGAACAGAGAGGGCCTCTCTCACTCGAGCCCTCAGTCTATAAAAAGCACTTGTAGTTGGTAAGCATTTAACCCCAGGAGGCACCTCCTCTAGGGATCCCACTGTATGGCTCATGAATGATGAATGGATGTGACAGGTTAAGTGGCAGAGGTTAAGCAAAGTCTGGTGATGGATGAGAGATGTAGTTGCCATGGAAATTACAAGGGAGCTGGCACTGCAATAAGCCCCAGTGTAATGGAAATTTGATTAATGGGATATTGGTGTTTTGCTTTTAAACCGAAAGCCTGTTACAAAAAATAAAACACGATCCTACAAATCCTACAAAGATGGAACAAAAGAAGACAGCCTTGCAGATAGTACAACATAGAAACATATCATCAGAGCACATTGGACTATCTGGGATTCTCCCATCTGATACTACAGCCTGAATTGAAAAGCCCTGAATCATTGTAATTTTCATTGATTTATTTTTTCATTCATTGCTTTCTTCCTCCATTCATTCAACTGTCCTTTCCATTCATATTTTCCCTCTGGTTTAATGAGCCGCACTTAGTTCCCTGCTTTATCAAGGCTCCTACTGAGCTCTCTCCCTCTATAGGCCAGCTCTCTTCTGAGATGTGACAGCTGCCTTAAAGGGCCATGTGCTCATGTTGAGTTGCAGAATGTTTGTGCTCCTCTTTTGCCCAGCAAAATCAGCAGTAGCACCCAAAAAATTCTACTTTGTGTCTTTAGGCAAACCGCTGTCTCATAACCTCAACTTCCACTCCTATCAGTACCACTATCTGCAACATCGAAATAATGAATATATAATGTTGACCTATATTACAGTGTTGTTGCAAGGTTTGTTGAAATAATGCATGTTTTGAACATTTGGAAGTGCTATACAACTTGTTCACTTTAAAAAATAAAGGCTCTGGTATGGCACTAAGGGAATGTTGTCTGTCCCAAATTTCCACAGTGATGGAAAAAGAACATACTAAATATGAACTTTCCACTCTAACAATGAATGTCTTTTGCCCTGAGTGGCTTTTGCTAAATAGTACATTATAATTCCCTTAAGAGGACCTATGCCTTTCCTCAAAACAGCACCCACAGTAAAGTTTTACGTATATGCAAATATATTCCAGTGTATTTGTTTAAAAGCCAGATGATTAATCAATTGAAACCTTTAATTACATTCAGGATTCATCAAACAGGGAGACAAGCCAGCCCTCCTTTCCTAATGGGGACTGTCACAAATACGTTCCAAGCCCTTTCATACAATACCCTCTCCCATTGTTTCTGCTCTCTCAGTTATTATTTCTGAATGGCTGCTTTCACCAGCCGCTGCTGATGTATTTCCTCCTCTCAGCAATTACAGGTTTAGTCATTCTTGACGAGATGCTGTATTGTGGAAGTATGTTGTGTGGTCTGTGGCCAAGGTAAACTGAGGTGAGCCATGCTTGCTGACTTACCTGTCAAGTTAATTAGGAGTGGGTGTCTGATGCCCCTGATCTGAGTGAGACAGGAAGAAAAGCAAGGAAGATGGAATCTGTAGTCTTTTTAGATGCAAAAGGGTGGGGTGGGGTGGGGGGAAGCAATAGAAAGATGGCTGGATCTGAAGTTTCCTTTTCAGATTGGAGCGAGATGGTTTTTACCTCACAGTTTGGGAAGCATCCTCCAGTGCATTGGATTTTGCCACTGTGAGAACGGGGTGGGCTATTGGTCTGATCCACCAGGGCTGTTTTGGTGATCTGATGTTCTTATACACTGTTCCTTTGTTGCAGAAATGGGTTGGTGGGATGCAACTCTCAGTACAGAAAGAGAAAAGGGCAGCATATCATAGAATCATAGAGTTGGAAGAGACCACAAGGGCCATCGAGTCCAACCCCCTGCCAAGCAGGAAACACCATCAGAGCACTCCTGACATATGGTTGTCAAGCCTCTGCTTAAAGACCTCCAAAGAAGGAGACTCCACCACACTCCTTGGCAGCAAATTCCACTGTCGAACAGCTCTTACTGTCAGGAAGTTCTTCCTAATGTTTAGGTGGAATCTTCTTTCTTGTAGTTTGGAACCATTGCTCCGTGTCCGCTTCTCTGGAGCAGCAGAAAACAACCTTTCTCCCTCTTCTATGTGACATCCTTTTATATATTTGAACATGGCTATCATATCACCCCTTAACCTCCTCTTCTCCAGGCTAAACATGCCCAGCTCCCTTAGCCGTTCCTCATAAGGCATCGTTTCCAGGCCTTTGACAATTTGGTTGCCCTCCTCTGGACACGTTCCAGTTTGTCAGTGTCCTTCTTGAACTGTGGTGCCCAGAACTAGACACAGTACTCCAGGTGAGGTCTGACCAGAGCAGAATACAGTGGCACTATTACTTCCCTTGATCTAGATGCTATACTCCTATTGATGCAGTCCAGAATTGCATTGGCTTTTTTAGCTGCCGCATCACACTGTTGGCTCATGTCAAGTTTGTGGTCAACCAAAACTCCTAGATCCTTTTCACATGTACTGCTCTCAAGCCAGGTGTCACCCATCTTGTATTTGTGCCTCTCATTTTTTTGCCCAAGTGCAATACTTTACATTTCTCCCTGTTAAAATTCATCTTGTTTGTTTTGGCCCAGTTCTCTAATCTGTCAAGGTCGTTTTGAAGTGTGATCCTGTCCACTGGGGTGTTAGCCACCCCTCCCAGTTTGGTGTCATCTGCAAATTTGATCAGGATGCCCTTGAGTCCATCATCCAAGTCGTTGATAAAGATGTTGAATAAGACCGGGCCCAAGACAGAACCCTGTGGCACCCCACTAGTCACTCTTCTCCAGGATGAAGAGGAACCATTGATGAGCACACTTTGGGTTCGGTCAGTCAGCCAGTTACAAATCCACTGAGTGGTAGCATAGTCAAGACCGCATTTTACCAGCTTCTTTACAAGAATATCATGGGGCACCTTGTCAAATGCCTTGCTGAAATCAAGGTAGGCTACATCCACTGCGTTCCCTTCATCTACCAGGCTTGTAATTCTGTCAAAAAACGAGATCAGGTTAGTCTGACATGACTTATTTTTCAGAAATCCATGCTGACTATTGGTGATCACAGCATTCCTTTCTAGGTGCTCACAGACTGTTTGCTTAATGATCTGCTCCAGAATCTTCCCTGGTATTGATGTCAGACTGACTGGGCGGTAATTATTTGGGTCCTCTCTTTTCCCCTTTTTGAAAATAGGGACAACATTTGCCTTCCTCTAGTCTGCTGGGACTTCGCCTGTTCTCCAGGAATTCTCAAAGATGACTGCCAGTGGTTCTGAGATCACATCTGCCAGTTCTTTTAATACTCTTGGATGCAGTTCATCTGGCCCTGGAGACTTGAATACATCTAGACTAGCCAAGTATTCTTGTACTATCTCCTTAGTTATTCTGGACTATGTTTCCTCTACTGAATCATTTGCTCCAAATTCTTCAGGTCGGGCATTGTTTTCTTTATCGGAGAAGACTGAGGCAAAGAAGGCATTGAGGAGTTCAGCCCTTTCTGTGCCCCCTGTTTGCATTTCACCATCTTCTCCTCTGAGTGACCCCACTGTTTCTTTGTTCTTCCTTTTGCTACGAACATACCTATAAAAGCCTTTTTTGTTGCTTTTAACCTCTCTAGCAAGCCTGAGTTCATTCTGTGCTTTAGCTTTTCTGACTTTGTGTCTACACGTGCTGGCTATTTGTTTGAATTCCTCTTTGGTGGTTTCCCCCCTTTTCCATTTTTTGTAAACATCCTTTTTTAATCTTAACTCAGTTAAAAGTTCTTTAGATAGCCACCCTGGCTTCTTTAGGCACCTTCCATGTTTCCGTCTCATTGGTATTGCCTGAAGTTGTGCTTTTACTATCTCCCTCTTAACAAACTCCCAGCCATCATGAACTCCCTTTCCTTTTAGTATTACTGTCCATGGGATCTCACCCAGCACTTCCCTAAGTTTTATGAAGTCGGCTTATCAGCATTTCAGGATATATTTTTTTTAAAAAAAAGAAGTCTGTAATCTTTTTTAGAAGGGGTCTGTAGTTTTATGATTCTTCTTCTTCTTCTTCTTCTTCTTCTTCTTCTTCTTCTTCTCCAGCGTACTTCTTAATCAAGTAAGATTGTCTTCCATGAACACGGTCTTAACATTGAATCCCTAACCCACCCTTCACTCTAAGGTTCCAGGTTGGGTTACAGCATTAAGACACAATATTAAAAACAGTTTAAAACAACTTACAATCATAGAAATGAAGTGGGTCCTGGAAATATACAATTATCAAAAGCCAAGGTAAAGAGGTGTGTCTTTAGCATTTTCCGGAAGCTGTATAACGAAGGTGCCAAATGCACCTTTGTGGGGAGGGACTTCCACAGTTTTGGAGCTGCCAAGAGTGCCCCTTCTGGCAACCTTAGCACCCAAGGGGGGCCTGTAGGGAAGGAAGGGGCCTTTCAGGTATTTGGGGCCCAAGTCATTTCGGGATTTAAACACTGCCATGAGCACCTTGAATCGGAAACAAACTGGCGACGCGCCAGTGGAGTGCATTGTAGTAATCCATTGTGGAAGTTACCAGAGCATGGAGCACAGTGGCCAAATCATTTGTGTCCCAAAAGGTACCAAGTGTATAAATAAAGGCCACAAGTCAAGGCAGACCTAAGGACACTTTACAGAGCAATACTACACATATCTGCTTATTCTGTTCAATGAGGTTTACTCCCAGGGCAATAGGAAATAGGACTGCAGCCTCAAAACCACTGGTACGGAAAGATTTAAGTGCCTTTCAGTCTGCACTGGATTGTTGTAGAAACACTTTAGCCACCCTGGTCTCCTTTGGGACAGTCAGGCAGAAATGTCTAGGAATAAAATACACAACTTACTGTTGAATATAAATACCAATGTATGGCATTTTGAAGCTTCTGCTAAATCATCAAGACACACATTTCCCCCACCATTTATTAAAGTGTGGATTAGGAATATTTGATATTTATTTTTAATTCCACAGAACACGGAAAATGTAAGTTGCATAAGACCCTAATTAAATCACCATTCTGATGCCATCGCACGCTTGGTCGGACATCATTTACTAATATCCTGTCCAAATGACGCCGTATCGTTCGTATTTCAATGCCTTCACCTAAGAGATTTCAGTTCCCTACGCAGTACATTTGGCCCGTAACCAAGTTTTAAACAAAGTACTTAATAGGAAAAATGTTGGCATTCAAGAGAGATTGTGCTCAGTTCTACAAGGAGCTCATGTGCTCCACCACAGGACTGTGAGTCCCTGGCACTTGAGCTAGCTGGTGGGCGCAGATTCCTAGATGAAGAAATCTGAAAGGTGTCTGCATTTGAATTGCTTTCCAGTAATTCCAAGGACCGAGTTGTAAGGAAGACGTATAACTTTCTGTTTCAATGGACCCAAGATGACGAAAAGAAATATGAAATAAGGCTAAGACCATTGAAAGCACATGACTTGCCCCACGATTCCCAGCACCCATAACAAACTACAGTTCCTCCCATGATTCTTTGAGGTAAGAAATGTGTGTATGCAGCCATTCATGAAAAAGAATGCAATGTACAAGAAGTTAGCCACTCTTTCACATCCTGAAATCCTTTGCACAAATACAGTCCATGTGTAGATAGATTTCCTTAATTCGGGGAATGTTGTATATTGCTTGTGGGGGATGGGCGGATCACTCATATGAAGAAACATACAGCAAGGAATTAACCCTGTGAAGTCAGGTCCCCATATAATAAATTGTTGTATAATAAATATAATAAATAGGCGGACTCAAAAAGATTTTCCACTATTTCATTTTAAAGGTTACGGGAAGCAGAAACAGGGTATTATGCAATTCATATATGAACTCAATAAGCAGAGTCTCCTTGCTTTTAATCACACCTCAAAACTGCAATTTAAATGAAAAGCCCCGCAAGGCTGGACTGGTTTGATCCAGTTTCCGTTAAGCCGTTTTATCTGCAGCCGAACAACCTCCCTGTCACAAAGCTAGTAGCTTGCTTGCTACTATAATGAGGTTAGGAATAGCTCCAAGAGCTTCCTTGCTTCAGGGAGTCATGTGACCTCTCCCATTCATTATGCAGGAATCAATGAAATAATGAATGTAATTCAGGTCAGGCCACCCATCCCCTGTACAATCTCTCCCTCTCTTTTTCGAAACAACTGAATGGAGAAGGCACTAGTACTAGACACACACACACTGCCGACCCCACCCTGTCAGATATTAAGATATGGAAATACCTTATTACCATGTTCTAAAGTATGGCTGAAAAGATTTGGCCAGTGAATAGAGAAAAAAGATCTCCCAGAACAAAGGAGTGTTCCATCCTTATTTCTCCTTAGCTGTTGCGGCTTTTTCAGTAAATATGCCCTGTTCTGACAGATAGTTTTCAAGTCGTTAAAGAAACAAAACCGTACCCTATGTGGCTTTTTTTTATTTAAAAAAAACATGCACACTAGGCAAAATCCAAATGTACTGTAAACTATGCTATACTGTAAACCATGGGTAGGCAAACTAAGGCCCGGGAGCCAGATTCAGCCCAATCGCCGTCTAAATCCAGCCCATGGACGGTCAGGGAATCAGCGTGTTTTTACATGACTAGAATGTGCCCTTTTATTTAAAATGCATCTCTGGGTTATTTGTGGGGCCTGCCTGGTGTTTTTACATGACTAGAATGTGTGTTTTTATTTAAAATGCATCTCTGCGTTATTTGTGGGGCATAGGAATTTGTTCATTTTCCCCCCCAAAATATAATCCGGCCCCCCACAAGGTCTGAGGGACAGTGGACCGGCCCCCTGCTGAAAAAGTTTGCTGACCCCTGCTGTAAACTAAGCAGTCCTGTCCTTACGTTATTCTGGGACAGAAGATTTGATATTTCAGCAGAACAACCACTGACTCTAATATGTGCTTTGGCTGGGAGCTGGAGTTTGCCTGGGAAATGGGGGAGAAATTTCATAAAGACTACAGGTGTGCCCAGTGTTGGGGAAGGGCCACAACTCAATGGGAGAACATCCACTTTGTAGGCAGAAGGTTCCAGGTTCAAATATAACAAGTGAATAGTAAGAGAACCTTTCCAGTTGACGCTGACACAAAATGCCACACGTACACTATAACAAAGAATGTTTCCCCACCCCACCCCTCCTCTCCCCCACTCTTCTTCCCTGACCTTATACTGTGTTGTTGTTGTTTAGTCGTGTCTGACTCTTCGTGACCCCATGGACCAGAGCACGCCAGGCACTCCTGTCTTCCACTGCCTCCCACAGTTTGGTCAAACTCATGCTGGTAGCTTCCAGAACACTGTCCAACAATCTCGTCCTACCATCTTGTCCTCTGTCGTCCACCTTATACTATACTCAACACTAATGTCGCATAACAAATGTAACTGATCTGTAGAAAAGATTTTACAACCTAGAAAAAGAGACAATGCACGTACTTTTGTAAACCAAGAAAACGTTTAATGAAAATTATTATTAAAAAGAAGAAGAAGGTTCAATCCCTGGCATTTCCAGGACAGGCTGGGAGAGACCCAGGTCTGAAAACATGGGGAGTTGCTACCAGTCAGTGTAGACAATATTGAGTTGGGTGGACTATATTATTATATGGCCACTTCCAATGTCCCTAAGAAAGGGAGAGCATTGCCAGCCAATATTGCAAGGCATGACTAATGGTCCTTGTTTAATGTTGTTATTGATTTCACCCACCCACCTTCCAGCCTGGTTTGCCTCAATACGTTTGGAGAGGCAGGCTAGAAATCCAGAGTGAATTAAGGCAAGGAGCAGGGCTGATTTCTCCACAAATGTAGCTACACTTCTTTACAAATGTTGTTCTTCTATCCAAAGGCTGACTTTCCGGTAGGAAAGTCACTGTGTCTTGACATGAGACCCATGTGGAGGAATGCTGTGTTCCTCACAGCAGCCCTGCATCTATCTGGTAGCAAAGCACTGGGGAGAGCAGAATTCCTGTCAAATTCTTTTCCTCTTGTAACACAACTGGCGCAAGTGCCAGCAGCTGCAAGTCAAAAATAACAGCTACTGTTCCCTCAACCTGACTGATTTATCTTGTGGTTTTTCTCAGGCCTTTAATCACCAGTAAATAATCTCTCACTTCCTTGTGGTCTTTCTAATTCCATGCTTTCAGATGGAACTTCCTGTAAACAGCACGGGCGGATCAGGAGCATAATGTACCCTAAGCTTAGGGGAAACTTTATCCAAGTGATGCATAAGACCTATTTCAGTGGGGTTGGAAGAAGAGCAAGTCATCGGAGCCAAACAGGTCATTACCCTTTCACTTTGACCTGCCAGAAGTAACCAGCGGCTAAGTAAAATATGAGAGTTTTAAACCAGCTCAACTATTGGCTTGGCGCATTGCATACTGGGATTTGTAGTATTGTGACGACGCTGAGAATTATTATTAGGTTCCACAGGGAACTACAGTTCCCAGAGAACCAAAGTGGCAGGGAGCCATGACAATAGCCCTGTTCATGCAACCACCAGTGTTGTTATTATTTATCTGACTTATTAATTGCTCAGTACAAAAAAGGCTCTAAATGCCTTATAGGAATAAGTGCCAAAGACATATCATGAGATCAAAAGAAGAATGCATTTCAATAAAATCATTACATTGATCCAGCAAAACAGCAGCAGCAGAAACCAGTAAGCAATGCACAGCAGAACATTTTGTAGGATTGTGGCAGTAGCCTCTGCTCTGCCTTCTGCTCATGTAGTTGGTTACTTGAAAAGACCCAGTATAACAAGTACAAACTGCTGCTGTGCTGAATCTCACCCTCAGAGTTCTAGATAATCTTTGCCCCATGCAAAAGAGTCTGGCTTTTCCTGGTTATTTCTCAGGATGTTTAAGAAATTGTTTTATATATTCATTGTAGCAGAGTCAGCAGTGACTTATGAGGTAGGTGAGTGAGTGACCTCTTCCATTAGACAGTGGCACCTCGGGTTACAGACGCTTCAGGTTACAGACTCCGCTAACACAGAAATAGTACCTTGGGTTAAGAACTTTGCTTCAGGATAAGAACAGAAATCGTGTGGCAGCGGCACAGCAGCAGCAGTAAGCCCCATTAGCTAAAGTGGTGTTTAAGGTGAAGAACAGTTTCAGGTTAAGACCAGACCTCCAGAACAAACGAAGTTCTTAACCCGAGGTACCACTGTACAATCACCTCTTGGTAATTTGCAGCCTTACCTGCCTGTGCTCCCTCCTTCAGAACCCCATGACATCCTCAGACCGACACTGGGACCCTGAAGATTTAGGGGACATGACACACAAGTAAATCCAAGAGAGGAGGCTGGTACCCTTGCAAACTCTGCTGCTAAATGAAAACGGACAGGAGCGATGGAAGTGGGCAAAATTTGCCGTAGAAGAAAATAAAGAAGCCCAAAAAGAATTAAGAAGGAAAACGAATGGAGTAGCAACATAAATGCTTTTGTTGTTACACATGCCTGATGTGAGAGACATTGACAGCTGAGTCACCAAACAGCTTAAGCGAGACCCTGTGACCTGTAAATTCCCATTACTTTTTGTGCAGTGCCATAATTCCTTCTTTGATCCTGCTTCCTGTGCTCTTACCTGATCAAAACTCTGGTGCTACCTCACCGGAGCACACTCTTAAGTGAAGAAAACTTCTATCGCTCTCTATGATTTGCTATTGCCTTGATATGGAAATTTCTCCTTGACAAGGTTTCCAACTCTGCTACCAATCTGCGAGCAGTAAAGATCCTTCCCTAGCCTGTTTTGATATTTATAGGGGGGAAATGTTTTAATCAAAGGAGCCTGTGCAAAAAGGAACATAGATGTGAGATAGTGCTCACGGCTAGGTGCTACTTTGTGAAGTCTGAAGAGGAATTCACACTGGAACAAAACTTGTTTTGATGTTTTAGAACTCCACATCAGCTCTTACTTGACTACAGCACATTTCTGACACCGAAAAACCTGCCTCAGGTAACTGTGCAGCGTATAGAGACTGTGCGACTGTGGAATGCTCTCTGGTCTGGCCATAGTATTGAATTGCTTGGCATGTTACCGAGGTAGATCTATATGTCCTGAGAAAAGTTTGCTTATTCATACAAGAATGAAGCTTCAAGCCCTTTTAGTGTGCATATTAACAATTTTCACATCCACGCAGGATGTGTGAAGCGACTTATGAACTGTTTAAACAACACCGGTTGCATGACAGCGTGTGGCACATCTTTACTTTTCACCCTAGCTATAGAAATTTTTGGCGAAGATATCTTTTAGTGAAAGAACTTTGACTGGAAGGGTAGAGATATTTTCTAGTTACATAGAACAATAGAACCAAAACTGCGCTTCTCCTTTGACAACCTTGCAGATGTAAAAAGGTTGGAGTTGGGCCTTTTTGTGACATTTCACTCTTTCCCCTCACCAGTCCTCCCTTCCTACCTGGTCTGGGCTCAGCCCAGAGGCCTGTTTGCTCGAGGTGGGGGAAAGAGCAGGCAGGTGGCAGAAGTGGGAGAAGCCACCACCGCTGACACTATACATTGTTCTTTCTTTTTCTAATACTGTATTTTTAAAATTATTTGGCTTAGCCAGCCTTCTACAATGTGGTGTCCTCCAGGTGCCCGACCAGCATGGCCAATTGTCAGGAAAGATGGGAGTTGTAGTCCCCCAAAAAACCAGGGGCATCTGGTGGAGGAAAGCTGGACTAAAGGAAATGAATATTCTACATGAAACGATAAATGGCTAGACTACATCTAGACAAGTCCTTTGATGTGCTCCATTTATAATCACTTGCAATGGATCCAATTGATCTTTGATTGCTTTTCTACAATGCAGCTGGGCAGAGGAGGTGGGGATTGCTAATGGAAAGGATAATAAAAAAAAAGAAATAGTGGGTGGAATTCAGTGTAGCACTAAGTAAGCTGTGCATACTCGAAATGAGGTCCGCTCATGCAACTTGACTGTTCCCTCCTCTCCTTCCCCTGTGTGCCCTTAAACTTGTTCTGAGCGGGGCGTGTTTCACCCAGTTCTCCAGGGCAGATTTAGGGGGGGTGGGGGGAGGAGAGGAAGATGTCCTATTGCACAAGGGGAGCTTGCTCTGTGCACACAACTACTTAGCTGAATCCCATGTTTGCCCATCCTTTTATGTAGACAGAATACCTGCATTTAATGTATAATTAAAAAAAATTAAAAAGAACCGACAAGCACAATGAAACCCAGTCTGCCTACATCTTCTTTAATATGAAGAAATGACACCAAAATATTTTAAATAAAGTTTATGCACATTGCCAAAAAGATGAGTGAGAGAGAAGCTGAGGAGCTGAAAATGCACTTTTAAAAATGCGGGCAATGCCATGAACATAATTATTGTAACTGAAAACACCAGTACTCTTGTCTTTTGAACCACATATACACCATATGTCAAAGGTTGTAGTTAAGGCTCAAATCATGTGTAATGGGTGTTGTTGAACATTTTTCAGGGAAACCTTTGGAAACTATTTTTCACATACCCCAAACCGCCACTTTCTTGAATGTAAAATGAATGGTGCAGCAACCTTACAGGGCATGCCAGTTATATGCAAGAAAAACCGGGTGGCTGGTTTTCCCAGGGAAGTGAACTAGATGATCCTTGAGGTCCCTTACAATTCTACGATTCTACGACTTTTTTAATGCAGATAAATAATTGGTCGTGCACTTAGAGACGTCTCCCTATCTTCTTCCTTTTAGATGCAACTTGACCTTCCCCACGTCTGGTGTCCTAGATGACATCAGGCCAGGGAAAGGTGGGTTTGGTTTGCCCAAAACGACATGGTAGATCCAGTTAGGCCCAGTTATTTCCCACCACTGGTCTAGCCCTTTTAAAAGTTATTTAACAAGAGACCATTATCTTATGAGAACAGATTATATAAGCTGATGCACTGTGTGAAAAACCATCGCCTTTCGTCTAACTTGAACTGCCGCCACTCAGGATAAAAGAGTGGAATTGATTGGCAGTACACTGTCGTCAACAAGGGTAGAGATGCTCTTGGCTTTCTATCCATTTGGCTTTGTGGCCACATATTCCTTGTTCTGGAGATCCTCCTCCATGAAAATCCCCGAACAATTGTTGTGCCTAACAAGCTCACGCTGCCTATAGCTAGGAAAACGTGAGGCTCATGAGCACACACAGCTGTTGCTATGACAACCTTTCAGAGGTGACTCAGAAAAGGCCATATATATATATATATATATATATATATATATACTGATCATGAGCTTCAAGGCAGCCTTTGCACATGATCCCTCTCTCATTTCTCTTTTGTCTCCTTCGCTCTCACTAGCTTTGTGTTTCCCTCCTGCCTGTAGCTTACGCTCCAGCAAGCTCAAGGATGAGCCGTTCCCCACATAAGCTACGGTAGAGAGTGACTCTGACACATACTGACAAGCCTTCAGTTTCCAGGTCAATATGATCTCATTCACTACATCCTTGAATCAAGGCAGGCCTCAAAGAGCAAAAAGCTATTCCGCCTCCTTCTCCACCTGTCACAGAATTCCCCACAGGTATTGTGGTTTGCTGTGCTGGATTCTCCAGGCTTGTTCAGCCACCAGGTCTAGTGTGTGAGCTGTCAGAAGATCCAAGTCACACTAGATCACTAGTGGGTGAAGCAGGAGGGAGAAAAGGCAGGAGGAGACAGCAAGGCTTTGAAATACTTGCCACCTCCTGATAATGGGCTTTCAGCAGAGAACCTCAGTGATACTCCACCTTACTAATAAGCGCAAGGTATCCCTAAACATCTCTGTGAGATTAAGATGGCAGCCTAATTTGTTCAGTTTGGCGCGAATAACCTTCCTTGATAATATGGCTGGCTGGACTTTATATCTGGGGTGCGGGGGGACTTTGCTTAATATCCCCTCTGTAAACATTTCTGAGACAGGTAGGTAAGTGGTGCCTTGTTGCCATGACACTGGAGTTCTTCTGCTCATCTCCAAGGTTACATAACACAATCAAGGGGCTGGTTTCTGATAGCTTCCTACACAGGGAATATGTGTGTATTTATTTGTGCGCAACACTTATATGCCGCATTTCAGGGCAAAGCTTCCCCGCCCCCCTCTACAACTCAAAGCAACTCACCTACATAATTAAAAACATAAAGTGCAACTAAAATAATCTATTATCTCCACAACGGTAAAACAGCAGTCTAAAAACACGATACAGCCAAACATATCCAATAAAACAGATTAAAACAATTTGAACAATCAAACAACCCAGTGTGGGGCAGCCATGAAAAAGGCCAATTCCATGCTAGGGATCATTAGGAAAGGAATTGAAAATAAAACTCCCAATATCATCAAATCTATTATGTAACCACATTTGGAGTACTTTTTTACTTTTTTTGTTTCCTCAACTCAAAAACGGCCATCTCTGGAGCCTGTCATTTATCTTGACAACACCAACTTCTGAGGATGCTCTTAAGACAGGTTCATATGGGTGGGTGTACCTCAGAACCAGCAAAAAAGGGGGTTGGGGACCCCCAGGTGCTAACAAAAATAGCAGTTATTATGTGTTGTGTCTTGAGGATGGAGTCAGGACTGTTTCTGTGAGATGGTCCTTTGATGGTTTGGTATCAGAACTGTGTATCTCCACCATGAATACCATGAATTCAAGGAACCATCTCACAGAAATAATGCTCACCTCACAACCAGTGTAAAAGGGAAGTTGAGCATGACCCAGAATTAGCCTGGTTTTCTTTTCTCATCTGCTCTTTTCCTGCTCTTTTCTTGAGGGTGCAGGGAAGCAGATTGACAGTGAGGCACTAATGAAAAGATGTGAAATGAAAATGGTGACCCAGTAAGAACGCCAAAGCTGGGTCCACTGCTACAATGAACTGTGAGGAACAGTCTTCTCTGTTCTGTTCTACGCACATGAAAAGAGACCAAATTACTAATTTCCTTCATCTTTTGGCCGTGATGTTTCCCCTTCCTGTGCACCAGAGCGACCCTTGGCCTGTGTTGAAAGGCTTTGCCTTTGTGCAGAACGCGGAGACTGTAAGTTTTGTATGGCTTCCTTTCTTTCTCGTACCATTGTACCTCACCAGCAATAATGAATGGTGATGTTTCCTCTCCTGGCACTCATCCTCTTGTCCTGCTTAGCCTCTGACAAACTAGGAAGTTATTGGATAGCAGGTTGGGGGGAGGGAACCACCCACTAATCTCTCATATTGGCTAATCCCTCAGTCTGCATGCATTCCTGGGCTAGACAATTTGATAAAGGAGGCTGAATCACATCCTATTATTTCCCCGAGTTTACAGTACAGTGTTGAGTGCTTGATTTTTCTTCCACCAGAAACTTTCCAAAAGGTCATGTTAATTAAGAGATCGTACCCTTGTCACAACCACTAATGCAACTAAATGTCTGTATACATCATAAATACTGTAAGACTGACAGTAAATTAAGACTGTTTGTCTTGGGAGCCTGGTTTAATATGCTGGCTCCAGGCTATAGGAAATTCCACAAACAGTCCTATATTAAGGACATAGATTTTTAAACATTTCACTGCCGCCATTAATTTTTTTTCTCTCACATAGTCAGCCCACACTGGTATAGACAAGCAAGTACTTGAAGTTACCTCTTCCTGACTGTACCAGAACTCAGTGCAATTCCAGACTGTCATAATTTTCCAGATGGGATTCAGTCACAAGTTCAGGTTGGGCAACTGAAGTTTTTTCCCATTCTTTTTCCTAACAATTAAAAATCATAGCCCGCCTGCTCTTTTTTCTTCAGGGAGTGTACTACAGTGGGAGAACAGTGAGGAAAAACCCTAGCTTTTTCTAATTTTGGCAATGAAGGAAAAATCACATAGTATGCTAGCTCCTGGACCTATCTGTCTGCTCCTTGGTTGGCTTCTAACCCAGGGGCATTTCCCTGATGCCCCCAGGTTTCAAACTGATTCCTTTCTCCCACCTCCAGCCAAGAAAAACTAGGAGAAGAGACGTGATTACAATTTTCACTCCAAAATGTTAAGGTCTGCCACTGTGGAAGAATCCCTGCATGTATCTTTATGAAATCTGGCAAGCCTCATCCCCTCAGAAGGGACAACCATGCCTCCAATTTGCATCCGTTTCCAGCAGAAAAGAAAAGAAAAGGCCTTTTCTTCTTAAAAAACCACACTAAAGATCCTGCACAAAACTTCCTGCATGGATCTGCTTGAGACTTGGAGGGGCTCCTCTGTCATATAATTTGAGGAACATAATTGATACCTTGGAAAAGCTAGAAGTGAATATAAATATTAAAGCAGTTCTGATATTTGTGGATGCGGAGAAAGCCTTTGACAATATCTCTTGGAGTTTTATGACAAAGAACCTACAGGGTATGGGGGTAGGCCAAGGTTTTGAGAATGGTATAGGTGCAATATATTCTGAACAAAAGGCTAAATTAATTGTCAATAACGTGGTTACGGAACAATTTAATATAGAAAAAGGGACACGACAAGGGTGCCCAATTTCCCCATTACTTTTTATATCAGTCCTGGAGGTCCTGCTGAACATGATTAGAAGGGACCGGTTGGTTAAAGGTATACAGGTCGGAACTAAACAGTATAAACTGAGAGCATTTGCAGATGATCTAGTTTTGACATCACAGGAGCCAGAATCCAGTACTAAAAGAGTTTTAGAACTAATTCAAGAATTTGGTCAGGTGGCAGGATTTAAGTTGAACAAGTCAAAAACTAAGGTTTTAGAGAAAAACCTAACATTGACCGAAAGAGAGAAGTTTCAGAATGAAACAGGTTTAACTGTTGTTAAGAAAGTGAAATACCTGGGGATTAACATGACAGCAAAAAATGGGAATTTGTTTAAAGATAATTATGAAAAATGTTGGATGGAGGTGAAAAAAGATTTAGAAATTTGGTCAAATTTGAAGCTTTCCTTGTTGGGTCGAATTGCAGCTATAAAGATGAATGTATTGCCTAGAATGTTGTTTTTGTTTCAGACATTGCAAATTGTGGACAAAATGGACTGTTTCAAGAAGTGGCAGAAAGATATCTCTAAATTTGTCTGGCAGGGCAAGAAGCCCAGAATAAAATTCAAGATTTTAACTGATGCAAAGGAAAGGGGTGGATTTGCCCTGCCAGACTTTAAACTCTATTATGAATCAGCAGCGTTCTGCTGGCTGAAAGACTGGCTACTTCTTGAGAACACAGACATTTTGGATTTAGAAGGTTTTAACAACGTTTTTGGGTGGCATGCTTATTTGTGGTACGACAAGGTTAAAGCACATAAAGCATTTAAAAATCATATTGTCAGGAAGGCATTGTTTAATGTTTGGATCAGATATAAGGATTTATTGGAAAACAAAACCCCAAGGTGGTTGTCACCAATGGAAGTGAAAGCCCAGAAAAAGCTCAATATGGAGGCCAAATGGCCGAAATATTGGGAAATTTTGGAACAAGAAGGAGAAACTGCAGAGTTTTGAGAAACTAAAAAACAAAGTGCAAGACTGGCTTCATTATTTTCAGATAATGGAGGCTTACAATTTGGATAAGAAAGTTGGCTTCCAGGTGGAAAAATCTAAATTGGAAACAGAACTGTTAGAACCCAAAACTAAGACTTTGTCAAAAATGTATAACTTGCTGTTGAAATGGAACACCCAGGATGAGACGGTTAAATCTGCTATGATTAAATGGGCACAAGATGTTGGACATAACATTATGTTTGCTGACTGGGAACATTTGTGGACCACTGGGATGAAATTTACGGCATGTAATGCCTTAAGAGAAAATATTATGAAAATTATGAAATATATATAGGTGGTACATGACCCCAGTCAAGCTTGCAAAAATCTATCATTTGCCCGATAATAAATGTTGGAAATGTAAAGAAAATGAAGGTACATTTTTTCACCTTTGGTGGACGTGCCCTAAGATTAAGGCTTTCTGGGAAATGATTTATAATGAATTGAAAAAGGTATTTAAATATACCTTCTTGAAGAAACCAGAGGCTTTTCTCTTGGGCATGGTCGCCAGTTGGTGTTAAAAAAGGATAGAACTTTCTTTATGTATGCTACAACAGCAGCAAGAGTACTTATTGCAAAGTATTGGAAGATGCAAGAACTACCCACTTTGGAAGAATGGCAGATGAAGTTGATTGACTGTATGGGATTGGCAGAAATGACTGGCAGAATCCGTGACCAGGGAGAAGAGTCGGCAGAAGAAGATTGGAAAAAATTTAAGGACTATTTACAGAAATATTGCAAAATTAAGGAATGTTGAATGATGTTGGATTGTAATTAAGCGGTTTCTAGCTGTAATGGTATAAAGGAATATGAAAAAATGGTTTTTTATAAGTAAAAATTTAAGGTTATAATAACCTAAGATGTTGGAGAGAAAATAAGGCGTTTTTTGTAAGCTGTAATGCTTTGAGATAAGGATTTGCTGAACAAATAATTTGAACTGGAGATACAAGAAGGGGAGGTATGAGGAGGTCAGGGAAATATGTCATTGAAAAATAAGTTGTGAAATCTATGTGTTTTTAATATTTTTTATTTTTGCTTTTTTCTTTTTGTCTGTATAAAAATTGAAAACCTTAATAAAATTTTTTTTAAAAAAAGAGAGACTTGGAGGGGCTCCTTTACCAGCAGATGCCACCCACTTACGTGAAAAGGGAGAAAAGTTTATAGCCATTTGTCAGATGGCAATGGTGGTTGCTTCATGAGACAGGACTCCGACCTGTCTTTTACAGGTTTTTATTTTGGTGCAAAACTATTTACAGTGCAGAGCCACAAGTTCATGTCTGCCTCAATTGCTAGCAGAATCCGGGAGTGCTTGTTTCCGGTCCTCCCCCAACATAATAGCTTAGTCACCCCCAGCCTTTTCCTTCCTTCTTTGCGTTTTACACCTCTGCGCAGGGTGGGTGACAGAAGGGGCGTGCTTCCCTCTTGGCCGGCTTGACCAGCAGCATCCTCTGGTCCCTTCCTCTCTTCCCCACTGGAGGTGTGGCTTTCCCCACCACAGGAAGTGGAACTGCTTTGCAAGATTTTCGGAGGTTCCCCATAACCCAACTGCCCCTCTGTTTCCCTTCCCTGTTCCGATGGCAGTCCCCTGACACCATTCTTGGATTCTCCATTATAGTCAATGGAGGTAAAATAGCTTCAGATTTAGCAGATCAGATTCGGAGCCAAAGAATGATTTGAAGTGGAGTGACAACTGAGTGCATCTGAAGTAGATCCAGCTGCTTTCAAATGCAAAAGATACAAGATGGCTGTTACGATTCCTACAAAATATTCAGACATTGGGCATGATCCCCTATCATAAGAAAGTCCAGTGTTCCAGATTTAGTTTAGAAGGTACAGTCATGAGCCTCATTTCCTGAACTGTGAGTAGTAAGAATGGAATAGAAATGTGAATATGCTCAACTAATTGTCTGCTCTGTAGAACAGTAGTTATCTCAATCCCGTTACTTCATAAGTATTTCCATTGAGGTTGAAGTCAGTGACAACACAGTAAGGCAAACGGATAAGAGAGGACTAGGAAGTGAATAGGAAGTTGATTAGTTAATGACCAGGCAGGCAATCTGTAGAAAATGCACTTCAAGTTATATATTGTACATCTACAGAGCTCAGATCTCCCCAAAGAAAAGGAAAGAAGCCTTTGGCCAAAATAGCTACAGCAAAATTAAAAATACATGGGTGAGAGCGGATTGGAAGTATATTTTGTGGAATTTTTATTTGCCTCCTGAAGAGTCATTGCTTTGGTATATCTATCAGGAATAGCTATGTTTTGAAACCATTGCTGGATTAGACCAGGGGTATATTTTAGCATACACAAAAGTGTGGTGATGAACATCACACTTTTCTGATCATTCCATCAGCGCAAGCAAGTCTGCTTGCCAGACAGAATGATCCCCCCTCTCCTCCTCCCACATGCTGTTCTGGGGGTTCTCCCCCCAAAAAAAAACCAATTTCAGGGGGGCAGGGGGCGCTAGTGGAAGTCCTTGTGCTGGCCCTTGATAGAGTGCTGGTTTAGTTGAATCTGGGCCACATGCTCCATTTTAACAGTATGAAAGAAAACCATATGCTAGGTATACCTGCCTCTGGCCAAATTCAAATCGGAATACTTTTCCTGCTGATTTCATTACTGCCAGGAGGAAGTGGAGTGGGCTTTGTACCTTTGGAAAGAGATGTGAAACTTCTTATAAAATGTGTTAGATAAAAGCTTAAAAGCTCCACAATTATGATGTCGAGACAACAAGTACTGATATCCTATGAGTGGGGGGAGAAAGAAAGAAAGAAAGAAAGAAAGAAAGAAAGAAAGAAAGAAAGAAAGCTTCAGCAAGTCTAATTTTGGGAGTGGAGTTTTGCTGTGAGATTTGGTACAAGAAAAGTATTTTTAATTGATATATTTTACAAAAACGATAGAGCAACAAATTCAGTGGTAATCAACACTAGTTATACAATTTAATTATACAAATTAAATTTGTAATAACGCAAATTAAATTTTTTTGCACACAAATCTCAGAATCACACACTTCCAGATCAAAGTATTTACTTGTTTTCATTTCCTCTGCACACACACACACACATTTTTAAAATATATTTTCTGAACATATAGATGATGCAAGGAAGGATATGCAGAAGAGACAAGAGAGGGGCAGACTGGAGACTTTCAGAAGGAATCCCTTGTAGGTTTCAGCTGAATATATAGCCACCAGGGTTGGAGAGAGGAGCCATGCAGACCCTAAACAGAAACAATTGTTAAAACAGGGAAAGATTGCAGATGTGATTATATTGCTGTTACAGCTGGAAAAATGATGAGTACCACTTCCTTGAGGCTCACAATTCTGTGTTTTTCACGTATATACCCTCAAAGTCCTCCAATCTTCTTACAAGACAAATAATGATTTTTGTTCCCTAAATGTCAGACCTGCCAAAAATCAAACTAGCATCGGAAAAATGAATTCAGCTTCTTTCATTGCTGCCAGCGCTGTATTTTATATTGGGAAGATGGGGACTAGCAGATAATCATGTGTGCCAATGACCAAATGTGCTGCTGTTGTTAGTTCCACTGTGAGAAGGATATAAGGCTTTGTATTCAGGCACTGTAAACATCCATGAATTGTCCCCTTAAGAACATCCCTAAAATCACCTTCTCCCCCCACCCACAATATTTTATTCCTCTAGACCAGGAGAAAATTTGCTGCAAGTGTGTGTGTTAGGATCTCTGCTAGGGAGCTGTACGTAACTCTGTTAATAAAGCTGCTACATTACCAACATGAATGTGAAGCTGAATTTAACAGTCAAGGTTCAACAGATAAGACAGAAGGGACAAAGGTATAGCCTTGGAACATGGCAATTAGCAACATAAATTCAAATAAAGCAATACCCAGTATACAACAACCAAAATGAGAGTCGTAAAAAGAGTCTAATACTGCCTGTCGCCTTCCGAAGGCCCGAACAAATATACCTGTTCCAGGAGAAAGCTCCAGAAACCAGGTGCCACCATGAAGAGAACCCTTCCTGCACATTCCTATTGTCCTTGCCATCCTCAGCAGTGGTATCCATACCCTCCAGCATTTCTCCAGTGAAAATAGGGACATCCTATACTACTACTACTACAACAACATTATTATTTTTTATACCCCACCCATCTAACTGGTTGTCTGGGCAACTTCCAACATATACAAAAACATAATAAAACATTAAACATTAAAAAATTTCCCTATACAGGGCTGCCTTCATATGTTGGTGGTCCTATAACTCCATACTCTCCTACATTTCTCCAATGAAAATAGGGACATCCTAAGAAAAAGCAGGAACATTATGGGATCAAATCAGAAACTGGGACGGCTTCTGTAAATCCGGGACTGTCCCTGGAAAATAGGGACACTTGGAGGGTCTGGGTATCTGCCGTGGTGGTCTTTATGGAGACTGGGGACCAAGTCATTTAGGGCTTTAGACATTAGTATCAGCACTTTGAATTGGGTGTGGTAGCTCACTGGCAGACAACGCTGTGCTCTCAAAACTGGAGTGATGTGCCCTCCTCTGGCATCTCCAGCCAAGCGGTTGAATTTTGCACCAGCTGCAGCTCCACAACTGCTTCCAAGGGCAGTCCCATGCAGAGCGCATTGCAACAATCCAGGAGGCACAGACCTGGGCAGACAGTGCTTGTTTCAAATCAGCGTCTGTCCAAATCTAACTCCAAAGCTACTCAGTTTTTAGCTCTCCTTGGACACACCGCCCACAGTCAAACAGGCAATACCAGTTTTCACTCCCTTTTGCTCAAGCTGCATGACAAGATGTACCATTAGATACAGTCAAAAATACTTCCAAATGCCCCATTCATTCATTGTTCCCTTATCAATGACCATTCCATTCTGAAGCTTAAAGGGAGGCTTTGTGCAATAGGATGATTCAGAGAAATATTCATCATCACACAAACTGTTTGGAACTAAAAAAATAAAATAAAATTGAGAGCTACATAAGCAATTGGCTATAATTACTGCAATCTACATAAAACGTAAACCATTCTACAAGTAGTACTTTTCTGCATGCCAACAAAATATCAGGAGTTTTTCGCATTGTATTTCTCCTTTTTACCTACTACCACAAATTCAGCCCTGTTCATGTATTCCATGAAGAGAAGTCCCTGGATGTTCTTTGGCTTCTCCCACTTCTGACATTCACACATTAGGCATGATCAACTGCAGCCAAATGTGCAGATGTCAATTCACACAGGCTTTATCCATGCAAAGCATACAGTACATGCTGGGAAGGATTAAGTCATACAACCTCAGGGGTGGGGCCAGCAGTGCAGTCCCACCAACCCTTGACTGCTAAGCATATTAAGTGGATTTCCATACTGAGGTGACTTGCAGTGGATCACAAACCAGGCAGCTTATGCTGATGATCACTGTGTTGCATGACAATCTGCCATGAATAGGAAGCCATCACATACTGTCCCAAATCAGTATTCTTAATCTTCTTTAAACCCAGGGCAATCTTCCCAATATGCAATACAGTGGTACCTTGGGTTAAGTACTTAATTCGTTCCAGAGGTCTGTTCTTAACCTGAAACTGTTCTTAACCTGAAGCACCACTTTAGCTAATGGGGCCTCCTGCTGCCGCCGCGCCACCAAAGCACAATTTCTGTTCTCATCCTGAAGCAAAGTTCTTAACCTGAAGCACTATTTCTGGGTTAGCAGAGTCTGTAACCTCAAGCATATGTAACCTGAAGCATATGTAACCTGAGGTACCACTGTAATGGACCCATTTTTAATTGTATATAGGCTTTCCCCCTATTCTCCCTATTTTTAAATTTCTTCTGTGTGTGTCTTTCTATCTCTCTTCCTCGCCTATTTCTTTCCCTTCTCTTTGACAACTTTATAAAAAGGAACAAGAAAGAAAAAATGGCAGTAACACCATTGCACTGGTGCAAACGAAATAGGTTGGGCACGATCTATTTGTGGGTCCTGACAAAAACAGTTGAACACCAATGTTTTGAATGAATGGACGGATCACTTTCCTACTTAGGTCAGAGGGGTAGTGATGTAAACATGCAATTGGGTGTTAAAGTTACTTGTCTTCCTTCCAAGCCTGGGATTGACTTAGACCTTTGACAGAAAATTACAGAAAATTAAAGAGCTTTGCCCCACAAAGGCTGCTCTGCCCTCCCTCCCAAGGTGATATTAAGAAGACCAGCAAGCAAAACAGGATGGATGTTCAGTAAAGAGATAATATGAAGGAGCCCACAGAAGCTAAAGATAATTGCCAAACACCACTGTGATCAGAACTTGGCTGAAGGTGCACAAAATGGTATCATTTTTAAAACTCAGAAAATGGAGCAAAGCCCCAAGAAATTGCAAATAGGAAGTATCATCAACATCTGTTTATTTGTATGCCACAAAATTGTGACCAAAGTGGCTCACAAGGTATCAAGTATAACCATTCAAAACCTATTAGAAACAATTATAAATATTCATAATTATGAGTACATACAAAAAAAGAGAGATCTATGCAACATTGTATTTAAACAATACAAATAGGCTAACCTAATTTTAAAGCACACATGAAGCTTGCTTTTATTCCAGCCAGAGAATTGCAGAGAACCAGAGGAGCCTGTCTGTAAGCTGAGGCACACACAAGAGGTTTCTCCTCGAAAAACCTGTAGTACTGCAGAGCTTCAATCTGCAGTTGGCACCTGCCCAAAAGGAGATAATGACAAGAAGAACTAAAGGCTGCCACGTGCAGCACTGCAGCAAAAGGTCCTCAAATCCCATTGCCAGAACTAGCTGGAGTATCCTAGCATACAAGCACACAAGACAGCCCAAAAGCAAGGTGCCGTCAGTCCATAAAATGTAAAACTGAAAGCTGCCCTTTGCACAGCTCCTTGCTGTAAAGTCAAGCTGCCAGCAATCGGTCCTGCTGCTTAGCAGAACAGGCTGTAGATGCCAGATTTAGACACCCCAGAGAAGTGTGATCCAAGTGCAAATGCTGGGGAAACAGTTTTTGTCTCTATCTTGGGGCTGCCAAAATGCTGAAGTAAACAAGCTTTCCTCGCCAGATGCATGAAATCGTGATAATGTCCTGGGAGAGCTTCTCTCCCACATTGGTCTCTACAGCCACAGCAGGCGCTGTGACCTTCCAACAGCTTGACCTCACCCCCAAAGGAGCACTCCTCAATTGTCTCCCGAGAGAGACGGATGCCAGCAGAACCTCCTTAGCGTTAGACTTGTTCAGAACCCTTGTATTGAGACAATTTCAAAAGAAACTGCAGAAAGAATAGAAAAAAAGACTGATCTGGCCATGTGTCTTCATTTGCAATAATCACATTCTATTAACTTACAAGTATGCACAAACCAAAATAGAACACACAAATGAGACAGATAGATAATCAAAGCAATTAAATATACATTATAATTAAGCCGCCAAATTAAAAACTATTTTATATCAGTGTGTCACACAAACACACACTCATTCTTAATTATCTTACAAAGGTAAAACATCATGTGTGGAGTTTTTAATATCATTGGATGTCAACCTCAAACGTAATACATAGTAATGGTGACTATTAATGCGTTCATGTGTGAAGTGAAGGCAAATTGAGTAAATCCGTGTTTGAGCTCTTTAAAGGAATTAATGTGAGATGTAAGAGTATGGAATTCCCCTTAAAGGGGAACATGCATTCCTACTCTTTGAAATGATGGTTCAGGTGAAGCTTTCCAGCATAGGCTCTTTCTGTGGTTGTCTTCACATGAGGAATCTTCAGAAATCTAAAGGCATTGCTAGAAGTGGAATTAAAGTGGTGTCTCCACGTGGCACACAACTGAAGGAAAGGGGACAGCATACTTTTCTTTTAAAAAAACAAACATTGGAAAGGACATTTCAGGAAGGATAATATCTATTGCATGTGATACCACTAACCAGAATTCCTTCCACTCTAGGAGCCCATATTGAATTATTTAATTTATATACAGTTGTACTTTGGTTGTCAAACAGAATCCATTCCAGGAGTCTGTTCGACTTCCAAAACATTTGCAAACCAAGGCACAGCTTCTGATTGGCTGGATTGGCCCCCGAAACAATGCCAACAGCCGAAACGGATGTTCGGCTTCCCAGAAACCGGAACACTTACTTCCAGTTATAGGTGTGTATCTGAAGAAATGTGCATGCACATGAAAGTTCATACCAATAACAAACTTAGTTGGTCTCTAAGGTGCTACTGGGAGGATTTCTTTTATTTTGTTTTGACTTACTTCCAGGTTTGCGGTGTTCAGGAGCCAAAATGTCTGAGTACCAAGGCATTCAACAACCAAGGTACAGCTGTACTGCATCCGAAGATCACCATCAGTTTACAATATAAAAACACAAAGCTACATAACCAAACTGCGGGAGGCAGTGGAAGACAGGAGTGCCTGGCGTGCTCTGGTCCATGGGGTCACGAAGAGTCAGACACGACTAAACGACTAAACAACAACAACATAACATTGTAAGAAATGGAAACAATAATACCTGCTTAGTGTTGCTCAGGCATTACTTTTTCACCATCAGATAAAAGCAGAATGGTTGTTCCACACAGCACTTCATATAGCCTAATATCAGTCTGTGATGCCAACCCCATACGTCCAAGATTCTATATTGTTTACTCACAAGTATATCCTATTCAGCCAAGATCCCTTGTAATACTAATTAGCATCTTTCTCCTTGCAGATTCTTCTACCACTTCTATCGTTTTCTGTTTGAGCAACATAGTGCTTTGTTACTCTTCTTACTTATTTGCCACATTCATAGCCTGCCTTTCCTCCCAGGAGCACAAAGAAACATACAGTAGGTGGTTCTCCCTTCTCCATTTTATCCTCAGCTCTGATAACACTTTGCCAGTCCATATAGGAAAGACCAGCACTGCAATGGCATTTCATTGCAAATATATATTGCCATGTATTAGATCTTAAGAAAATATTGAAAGAAAATAATAGAAAACACCGGACCGCAATGTTCTGACAGGAACATCATCTGGATCCTCTAGAACAGCGGTTCTCAACCTGTGGGTCTCCAAATGTTGTTGGACTACAACTCCCATTATCCCTGAGCTCTGGCCTTGCTAGCTAGGGGTGATGGGAGTTGTAGTTCAACAACATCTGGGGACCCACAGGATGAGAAAGGCTGCTCTAGAAGAAGGGAGTGAGACACAGATGGAAATTCCAGTGAAGGGGGAGAGTGTGGGACCAACCTGCTTCCACTACTGTCTGTTGTCATTCTGTTTGCAAGAGAGAGCCTCCTATCTAGAAAACAGGGCATGAAAGAACAAACGAAAGGATGGTGTCTTCCTGCCAATGACCCTCCATGAGTGGAAGAAGCAGGAGAAAGAATTTTGAATATAAAGCATGTACGAATTTGATAATGGTAAAACACCGCCTCCTGAATATTCATTACAGAAGCACGTAGTGTTGGGTTGTTTGTTGCTTGATTCATGTAAGAGCGACCTATAGCTGCAAATCTAAGTGCATCCCCATGGTTGTGTACGTCTCTGATATTTACTCAGAAATGTGAGTCTGCAAGACCAACACACCAGTTGCTTTTTCGGGGACACATAAGAAGCGTGTGACAAGGATCCAGAGGCACCATTTATTGCATCCCAAGACTTTGCCTAAATCTATAAAGCCATCCTTCCCGCACATTTTACCACCGACTGCTCCCTGACTGAAGGCCCCCTCTTTGAGGCCCCAGACAAATTGTGGTTTGTTGATCTCAGTGAAATCTGGAAGAAATTCATTGCGAAAGAATTTAGCAGCATCAAAGGAGACTCTTTCTCAGACTGGATCTTTGTTTGCCAAGACTTCTAAGAACAATTATTTAATTAGTCCCTTTCCAGCCCTTTGCTGACCCCGCAAGCAGCTGTGGAAGGGATTCCAGAGAAGAACCATAGACCACATCAGGAAACGTCCACAAAAGATGCAATAGGAAAATCCTAGATTGCTAGGTTTGGCAGCTAAGCTGCCATCTACGAACCTCAGGTCATGAGTCACTCATATAGATGCCCTCAGCACTGGATTCCTTGTGAAGGAAAATAAAGAAGCAGAAAGACAAGAGAGCATTGCAAGGGTGGGGGACAAATTTGCTTCAGTTTTCATTTAAAGGTGAACCCACCTAATTTGTCCTTTCTAAAACAATACATAAGGGATGCGGGTGACGCTGTGGTCTAAACCACAGAGCCTAGGGCTTGCCGATTGGAAGGTCGGCAGTTTGAATCCCCGCGATGGGGTGAGCTCCCGTTTGGTCCCAGCTCCTGCCCACCTAGCAGTTCAAAAGCACGTCAAAGTGCAAGTAGATAAATAGGTACCGCTCTGGCAGGAAGGTAAACGGCCTTTCCGTGTGCTGCTCTGGTTCACCAGAAGTGGCTTAGTCATGCTGGCCACATGACCCAGACATAAGCTGTCTGCAGACAAATGCCAGCTCCCTCAGCCTATAGAGCAAGATGAGCACGCAACCCCACAGTCGTCTGCGAGTGGACGTAATGGTCAGGGGCAACTTTACCTTTACCTAAAGCAATACATGAACCTAAACATTGCCCTCCAAAAGTTGCATTTCTCTGAAGTAGGCAATGCTCCAGCCAAGTAATATGTACAAAAATGCATAAAATATGTGCAGACACTGTTTAGGGAAGTTTTTAATGTTTGATCTTTTATTGTGTCTTTAATAACTTGTTGGAAGCTGCCCAGAGTGGCTGGGGAGGCCCAGCCAGGTGGGCAGGGTATAATATACACAGAGAGAGGGGGGGGAAGTATTTGATCCCCTGCTAAATTTGCCCGTTTGCCCTCTGACGAAGAAATGACCAGTCCATAATTTTAATGGTAGGTTTATTGTAGCTGTGAGAGACAGAATAACAACAGGAAAAACCCCAGAAACCCAGAAGACAAAAGTCAGAGATTGATGTGTATATATAACACACACACACAATAACACATGAGAATTGGACTTCAGCAAGCTTGGGTGCAAAGGACACCCTCTTTTCCTGCAGTGACAACATGCCCCCTTGTTACCTGGCAACCTCTCCCTCTCTTGTCTGATGCTGAATGTCTCACCTTTTCTCATGGTAATGACTCTGCTATTGCTTGTTTCTGTTGTTGGATGGCTCCTCTCTAAGCTCAACTCCTGAGGAATCTGGCTTGACTTCAAACCCCACATTTACTAATTTCGGGAATGATGTGGAGAACCTGGCATCCAGGAATTTTAGGGGACCCTTGCCCCCTGAAAACCCATAACAATTCTATTTTTATAGTTCAACAAACAGAGTTGGTTCAAGTATCCGCTTGGCTTAAATGTAGGTGAGATTTCAAACATTTGCTTTATCTGGGCTTAAACAACCAGCTCCAGATTTATATAAAGTAGCTCCGATTTATCATAATTTACTTTTGGACCCATCACTTTACCATACAGCTCCTTCACTATTTCTGGCTGTGCCTGCATTGGATCTGTCAGCAGGATAGAAGCTGTCCTTTCTAGAAGCAAGCCGAGCTTTTTCCTCCCATCAGTGAGAGAGGAGGCGTTGACACTCCAAAGAGCTTTGCAAGCAACAAGGGATATACACATCCCCCATTTTGTTGCCATTCTAAAGTTGGAAGAGAACCATCTCAGAATTCTATTGGAAGTCTGGAAGCTCCATAGAAACGTCTCAAGATGCTCATGGTTTGATTCAAAGCCATGAAAGGGGGCTGGTGGCAATGTGCTCTTAGTAATATAAGAATCTGCAGAACATATAGACAAGGAAAGGCTCAGACTGGAAATAAACATTTCCTGTTCAGATTCTTCAGCACCCCTTTGGGCCTTCAATGGTAATTCCAGGAGAACTACTCAGATGGGTTAAATCAACAGAGCTCCAGTTATCTCCATGAAGCTCTTCGATTTATATCAGCTGAAGAGTTGGCGCCACACTCTCCACTTCCTGGTTTCTTTGTCTCTGCAGGAGCTGCCTCCAAAAGAGCAGCAGCAGCTGGAGTTCCTTTCTGTTTTTCTCTTTTGTAGGTGCTCTCCACTGTGCTGTGAACACCTAGTCATTTTAACAGCTCTCTGTTAGTGACTTTCAATAGCTACAGGCAGCATTGCACTTCTCATCTCTGAAGCTGAAGCTGCTTCATCAGTGATATCTTCCTACTGTCAAATGTGCTTTTTTCTGGCAGGCCACACCAAAGGGATACCTTCTGTGATTTTCAGCTCCCGGTGCTGGGAATGGTTGCAAACTGGAAACTTGTGGATTGGAGCCATCCATCCTTATATTAAGAGCAGCAGTGTGTCCTACTTCACAGAGGATAGTCCTCTATTTGGATAGCAGAGGTTCTTTGTTTGAAGACATTCTCTGTTTGAAACATTGTCTAGTCCAAGTCTGTTTTAAAGACTTAAGAACTATAAAAATGAGACTGGGGCCTTGGAGATGCCCATCAACAGTTAGTACCTATATTACAGACTGAGCAAACACACACTATAGTGAGATTTGATTTGATTTGATTTAAGCTTTAGTAATTAATTACTAAATTTGCATTCATTCGTATAGAATTGTTATGTGCACATTTTTATGTAAATCTGTGCCTTCTGTCCTCTATTTTGGGGTGGAGAGGGTGATGTGTTAAATGGCCCCTCAACTCTAAAACAATTTTATTTGGCTGCTGGTAAGTTTCAGTCAAGGTATTTAAGAAAATTTGGTGGATCCAGAAGGCCTGTAAGGGCTACATGCAACCCACAGCCCATACAAGTACTAATGAGTGAGAGTGTGGGGAAAAAAGATTAGCACTTTGGGCAATATAAGAAAAAAGAAATTTACCATGTTCCTTGAATCTAGCATTGGTCCAGAGTCAGAGGTTTCAAGGGCACCAGATGGAGACTCAGGTCATGATGAGGGCTCAGAGCTTACTGCTGGAGATTGCAATACCATTGCACCTGAGGGCTTTGGGTGTGAATTCCCAGAGGAACCTCCCAGACTACCAGGGCATGTAGGGCCAGAGCCTGTGAAGTGTAGGTGGGTTCCCACGAGGCAAGACACAGTGATAACAGCAAGAACCTTTATTGAACTAACAGAACTGGACAGCAGGGGCAAAGCAACCACTTATTTACATTTCTGAAGGCCTGGGCCATGCCCACGCCCAACATGATTGGCTTTGAATCACGACTCAGATTTTAAGGGCCAATGACAGGGGCCCAATTCCTGAAATGTTCTGTGATTGGATATCATGTATCAAATCTGAACACAGGGGCTCAGAATCCTTAGTCCAGACTCAAGCTCAGGCAAACAAAGACCACTGAATACATAACAGCCTGGACCTTCAAAGGCACCCTTCCCTGAGCCTGAAGAACCAGATTAGTAAGTGGTTCTAGATTTTTTCTGAGTCTATTGGATATGGGGTCACAGGTGGACAGGGTGCTGTTGTGCTCATGTCCAGCTTGCAGGCGTCTCACAGGATGATGGACTAGATGGGCCATTGGCATGATCCAGCAGCTCATCTTACATGTTTACTTTCTCGTGATATAGGAAGATTCGTTTATATATTTCAGTGTCCATATGGAGGCTACCATAAAATGCATTGTGTTGGGGCTGTTATCACATAGTTAGCTCTTTGCGTGCAGCAGTTCTCCATGTGGATCAGACAGCTTTCTCTATGGTGCCACGGAAAGGTCAGTGGGACAGATAAAATCATCTGATTCACGAACAAACTGCTCAACAGTAGATGCGACAGCTTCCATTTGGAGCCATTTGAAGTAGCCTCCACATAAATGCCAGAATGTGTAAAGCAGCTCTGACTTTCAGGATTAGGGTAAAATAAGCTATCCCATTGAATCCATCTAAACCACTTGGTCCATCTAAACTACTATCACCTATTCTGATTGGCACTGCCTTGCCAGAGCCTCAAACACAAGCCTTTTTCAACACTGCTATCTCAGATCCCTTAGCAGGAGACATCAAGGACTGAACCAGGGATGCTCAACATGCAAAGCTATGATCTGCCACTGAGTGATGGCCCTTTCCAACACTGCTCCCATCTTTCTTCACTGCACCATACTATGCATGTTTACTCAGAAGTAAGTCTTGTTGAGTTCACTGAGATTTACTCTCAGATGTTTGGGGATGGTGCTGCACCCTTAAGAACTATTGGAGACACTGCAATGAATACTCAGTACCATTATGTACAGAAGTGATAGTACATTTAAACCACAATGGCTACAGGATGTGACATTTAATTCTCGAAAATGATGAGCACTGTACTAGACATCTGAATCTGTTTCATATTCTGAAATGTGTACCATCCATTGTGCTCTTTGAAACTGTGAGGTATTCATAAAGAATGAGGAAACTTTCAAATTAAGCCATGAGGCATGTAAAAGAAGAAGTTTATATAAATTTTAGTGTGGAATGGGATATAAATTAATAAATTATAAACAATAAATCGTTTTTCAAAAGTTCTGTTGCATCAGTAACTCTGTTAAACCAGACTCTGTTTTCCCATAGAATGAATATATATATATATATATATATATATGCAAGTTCTTGAAACTATTTATAGTGTTTATGAATTGCATCTTCACTACGAAAACATGCCAGAGGCAATGTGCAATAAAAACACGAAGACCGTGTGTGTGTGTGTGTGAGAGAGAGAGAGAGAGAGAGAGAGAGAGAGAGATTGATTGATTGAACTGGGCTTCTCCAACATGTTTTAAAACTATTAATTCCACAGCTCCGCATTTTTTTATCCACTACACAAGAGCTCCTTCTACTGGCAGTATTATTCCTACACATGACCACCCACTATTAGCTCTCACTTTTTGGACAGGGATCTGCAGTTACTTACTTACTTGCAGTTTCACCTAAGGATAAAGACAGGCCTAGTTAAGAGATTTATTTTAATTTTTTTTTAAAATATGTGGTTATTGACCACTGTGTGTTCTTTCTTCCCAACAGCCGTAGAGGCATCCTCACACCTACACAACACCTAAGAGAGGAGAAGAAGAAGAGGAGGGGGGGGGGGAGGAGGAGGAGGAGTTTGGATTTGAGATCCCACTTTATCACTACCCTAAGGAGTCTCAAAGCGGCTAACATTCTCCTTTCCCTTCCTCCCCCCACAACAAACACTCTGTGAGGTGAGTGGGGCTGAGAGACTTCAGAGAAGTGTGACTAGCCCAAGGTGACCCAGCAGCTGCATGTGGAGGAGCAGGGAACCGAACCCGGTTCACCAGATTAAGAGTCTACTGCTCTTAGCCACTACAACAGACTGGCCTCATTTGAGCTTCAAATATACCTCTGCCCACATTCTATCTTACATCTGCAATCAGGGCTGTGTACCCATGGCACTTAAAAGTGGATTTCATGCATTCCACATGTGCATATTTTTGATATTGTCCCCATGACACTGTCCACGTCCAGGTGATAGCACAACACCTCCCCTCCCCACCCCCGCATTTAATTAAGATTTTCCCAATCTGCAAATAATACAGCAAAGCGGGGCGGGGCGGGAATCAACTTTAACGTGCATGTCCACCAACTGGGGATGTACTGAAGCCCATTCTGTGTGTGGGTTCATGTTTTGTTTTAATGTGTAGTGTCATTTTGCTGCTGCCATCTGTCACCACACACCGGCTACTTGCACTCACAAAATGCTCTTCAGTCGGCTGCTGTTTAACTCGTTGTTTTGTGGAAGTCTGATATATAGGAACACTGGTGTCTCTATTAAAAATAATAATATCCAGCCATCCTGTGTACATGTCCATAATAGCCCTCAGTTTTCCTGGGAATGTGAGGAAAGACTGTTTGAGGGCAGGGAACAATAACACAGTGTGGATACATCCCATCAAGGAATGTCTGCTACTGTGGCTGGGAAAGACAGTGGTACCTCGGGTTACAAATGTTATGTATTGAAGTTCTCACCCTGGCCACCAGGAGTATCATGTATATAGTTTTCACTCAGGTCCACGTCAGTTACTTTAGGCGGGAAACCCTGGGTTGTTGTTGCTACAATGTTGACAGCCATCTGCCTATAAAAGCAGGCCGGCTGAGCTGTTTGCTGTTTAGTTCTGTTCCAGCTTACAAATAAAGAGCTGTTTGAAGAATCGCTGTGTCGTCTGATATGTTCACGCACAACTTAACAACAAACACCTTGGGTTACAAACACTTCGGGTTACAGACTCTGCTAACCCGGAAGTAGTACCTCAGGTTAAGAACTTTACCTCAGGATGAGAACAGAAATCGTGTGGCGGCAGCGGGAGGCCCCATTAGCTAAAGTGGTACCTCAGGTTAAGACCGGTTTCAGGTTAAGAACGGACCTCTGGAACAAATTAAGTTCTTAACCCGAGGTACCACTGTATTGCAATACAGTTCAACTGAAAAGACTTGTATGTAGATGTATATTCACAAAAGAACGCACAGGGCAGCAATCAACTAACTTACTTGTTAGTGCAAGGATTACTGCTAATGCACACACACTCTACACACACACACACACCCCAAAAAAAATCTGCTCTGGAGTGTTGGGGGGGAACCCCGAACAGATTTAGGGGGTGTATAGTGGGAAGAAATTGGAGAAAATCCTCTTCTCAGAGGTCTCCTTCATAAAATGCAACCTACCTAGGACATCTTCAGTCAGCTTCTTGGCCTTTTATCATTTTCATTGAGTGTGCAAACTCTCCCAGCGTATTGTTTCATAAAAAGACTCTCCAATTTTAAGAGAGATTAAAAGGTATTGTAGTGCAGAGGCAGACTTTATATATAATCATGAATCCTGCCAATTGCCGTAATTAAGGTATAGCGCACATTATTACAAACTGCAAGAGTAAAGGTCTGAGGAGAGGCTCGAGCATGACAAACAAACAGGAATGCAGATAGATTGTGGTGAAATCAGGTATGCATAATAGGCTGTGATCATCCTTAATAACAAAAACCCAGATGTCTCCAGCAAGCAGATTGAGCCACACCCCAAAGGTCGGACGGGGCGGTGGGACATCTGCATGGCCCCATCTCATTCGGCATATGCAGGACACTGCTTGAGTTGCCGATTTATTCTTATGTTGGCAAATCCAAAGCAGCTCCTCAGGATTAGTTGGCAAGCCACAGGTGTTGTTTTTTCTGGTTTAAGTGTTAGATGTGGCCACCCAGCAGAAAGGGCTGGGAGGAGCCCACAGATACACGCACCCCAACAGGTCACAGGGGATCTGGCCAATTTCTGACTGAGCACTGGACGCTGACCTGGTCCTGCTCCTCCCTCACGGCATCCTTGGCAGAATCCACTTTTCTGGCCCTTAAACTAGCTGTCCTACATCTGTGTTGCGGTTGCTCTGGCCCAATGAGCCTCCTGCTTTAATGGCGGTGTTGTTTTAATAGGATTGTCTTATCTTACTGCATATTTTCATTGTCTATGTTTATATCTTCCTCTTATTTAAATGGGATTGCTTTATTGTGCATTTGCATTATGGATATTTACATTCCAAGGTCTGTGTAAAACTGGTTTTTATGCTTCGTAAACTGCTTAGAAGCCCATTTTAGTATTAAGAGATAAATTAAAGGTCTCAACAGTATAACTGTTGTGTTACATCCTATACAGGGATGCGAGTGGCGCTGTGGTCTAAACCACTGAGCCTCTTGGGCTTGCTGAACAGAAGGTCAGCAGTTGGAATCCCTGCAATGGAGCAAGCTCCCATTTGCTCTGTCCCAGCTCCTGCCAACCTACTAGTTTAAAGCCACTCCAGTGCAAGTAGATAAATAGGTAGCACTGTGGCAGGAAGGTAAATGGCATTTCCATGCACTCTGGTTTCCTTCACGGTGTCCCATTGCGCCAGAAGCAGTTTAGTCCTGCTGGCCACATGACCCGGGAAGCTGTCTGTGGACTAACGCCTGCTCCCTCGGCCTGAAAGCAAGATGAGCACCGCAACCCCATAATTGCCTTTGATTGGACTTAACTGTCCAGGGGTCCTTTACCTTTACCTTTTACCTTACATCCTGTACACCAGTTCATCTAAGTCCCATTCAGGTGGTTTAATCTCTCATGCAAATGAGGGAGGGAGGGGACAAGTGCACTTGCTTCAGCCACCCATTGCCATCCCAACTGCCTTCAATGTGTCGGAGTCACAGAACCCTGATCTTCCAGGGCTCTTACAGGGAGATGGCATGAGTAGAGCAGGCTCTGTTGTGCAGTTCAGCCCCCAACATGTGGAGAGCTGCAGGTGCCTATGGTGATGAGGGGAGAGGGTGGGCCAGGGAGCACAGTCCCACTCTTCCCCCTCCCCTGATGATAATCACATGTAGGGGACAGCTGAAGAGGGCTTTAGTTTGTACCCTGTCTTTGTACAGTGGATGGAAATGAAGGCTATGACTGAATTGTTAGCACTTGTACAATAGTAACAGTTTACTTGCCCTTACAGTTTCTTCCACATTCTGGTTCTCTTGCTTAAGAACTCCATTTACAAAAGCTGCTGAGTGGGCCTCAGAGCATCTGACCTGCGAGAACTGCTGTTCTAAAGATTATTGGGGTGAAGTATTGTTCAAGAGTTTTTATTGGGGACAAGGTTTTATTGGAAGGTGCTTAACGTTTGCTGTGATTGGTTTTTGTATCTTTCTTGTTAGACCTTATTATGAATTCTTTGGGGGTTGTTGGATTTTATTGTATACCTACTGAATTGTTTTCATTTATGGTTTATGACTACTTGAATTTTGCTAGATTTTTGTAATTATGTCAATGTTTTGAAGTTGCAAGCTGCCTTAAGCATGGTTCAACCTTGGAAAGGTGGCATGCAAATGAAGATGAACATAAGGTCTGCTACACCAGACCAGTGGCCCATCTAAACCAGCATTGTTATCACCGTGGTTAACCAGCTGCCTATGCAGTCAGGGGTCCCTTTACCTTTATCTTTTATGGGAAGCTCATAATCAGAACCTCCCACCCACCTCCATGGTTTCCATAAACTCTTATTCAGAAGCATGAGGCCTCCAACAAGTGGAAGCAGAACACAGACATTATGGTTAGTAGCCATTGTTAGTCTTGAACTTGTCTAATCCTCTTTTAAAGCTAGCCAACTTTTTTGCCATCTTGCTTAAACTTGTAAAGAGGATCTGCAGGTTACAGTGTAACCTCAGCCCAAAGGAAACAAGATTATGGTGAGACATAACCATAACCTTTTAGATGTCTAAAAGAAGGTTACCCAAAATATTTTTTTTACCTTGCTTACTAAGGAAAGGGCAATGGGTTTAACTCAGAAATATTCAGTTAGATGATTTCATACCTGTTTATTACCTGAAAAGTAGCAGAGTAAGCTGTCAAGAAGAGTTTGAAATTTCTTCCAGTGGAAAATTCTGAATGGCTAAATAAATATTTGTAAAGAGTGGTAGAACTATAATAAATGGAAGACATAGGAAGATAGCGAAATCTTTTCTGTGACTACAAAGCAGTAGGCAAACTACAAGGTTTTCCTGTCCATCCTCATTATTCTGTTTGTCAAAAAAGAGGCGAATGGCAGAAATGGTTGCCCCTGTGTTTCAAAAAAAAAAAAAAAAGGCAAACTCCTAAGATTAGAAGTTCAAGCTAAAGAAATCAAATGTGGGCCATTCTAAAGAGAGAGAAATCCAATGCCTTAACAGAAAATATTTAGCTGGGCACATGATTTGTTTTTTAAAAATCAGCGGTTTGTTAGCCCTCTTAATATCTTATGCAACATAAAACCTTGCCTTTATGTAATATTGCCTGCTTATCACTTCCAGATATTTAGAAACAAAAGCCATTGTTTGTGCAAGAGTTAAGCTGGAGGTACAAGGTGCACTTATGCAATCAAGTGTCCATCAAGATTAACTTCTTACTCTCATTTAGTCTTAAAACAATCTGAGACCTTGGCTTGTCCTTTGCCTTATGCCATACACAGCTCATACATCCTTGCAGATGAGCTCTAACAAGCTAAAAATGATTTCCATACTTTCTTGGGAATATTCGGTAAGTGCTTGTCAAAAAATATCAATACATATTCCATGAATGTTAATTGATTTACAGCTAGGTCTTTGTATTGCTCCGTTAGCATTGCAAGCCATGGCTTTGTAGCAACGATACAAGCAGATTGACCCACATACTACCATATATATGCCACACCTCTACCAACATGTCCCAACCCGCTCTAGATGATATATAGATTAGATTAGATGATAGATTAGATGATAGATAGATAGATATAGATATAGATAGATGATGATGATGATGATAGATAGATGATAGATAGATGATAGATAGATAGATAGATAGATGATAGATAGATAGATAGATAGATAGATAGATAGATAGATAGATAGATGATAGATAGATGATAGATAGATAGATGATAGATAGATAGATAGATGATAGATGATAGATAGATATAGATAGATGATAGATAGATGATGATGATAGATGATAGATAGATAGATAGATGATAGATGATAGATAGATGATATAGATAGATGATTGATATAGATGATAGATAGATAGGTGATAGGATAGACTTCCACTCATCTCCAACCTAGTGCTTTTACAGCTTCCACCAGCCCTAGGCAGCATGACCATTGGCCAAGGATCATGGGAGTTGTGGTCCAACATACATTTGGAGAGCACATGGTTGGAGAAAACTGCTTGGTTTGGTCCAGATTGGTGCAACTGTGAACAGTAATGGGACCAGCTAGTATGGCCGAGGATGATTCCAGGGGGTAGTCTTTGGGGAACAGGATGGTCGTGGTGCCACCCACCTTGACAGAAGTGATGGCATGGTTCCTCCTCAAAAGGCACCCCTTTGACCCTGCAGTATTTGACTGATACCTCCCAATGGCCAATATCACCCTTTTAGACAAAGTGGTCATGTCGCATGGTTGATGGGTAGTGTATCTTCTGTTGCAGAGTGGGACACGGCCTTCTCTGTGGCTGTGGAACTATTGTGAAAAAATAGTTGTCCCCTCACTGCTGACTTTAGCAGGTGCTAAAAGTGCATCTCATTACACAGGCATTTGGGGCAGGAAGGTGGTGCCTGAATCACTTAATAATTGTTGCTTTTTATTGTTTTTAGTTTATTGCTAGATTGTTGTGAACTGTACTTTATTTGTACACCACTCTGTGATTTTAAGGACTGGTGGGTGGTTTGGAAGTATAAATGATCATCAGTGATATATGTGAATACACAAAGGTTTTGGTTGGTGGAGAATCTATCCCTTTTTCCTAGGCCCAAAGTCCTACTGAAATAAATAGGACTTCTGAGTATATCTCCAGGTTGAAGGAAATTTTTGATGCTACTAATACTTTTTGAAGTGTCACCCTCTGCATGTCTGCTCCAAAGTAAATCCTGATGGGTTCAATAGAACCTTCTGCCGCGTAAGCGTGCAGGACTGCAGCCTTAGATCCGAATGTGTCACTGGTAAACATTGTTAATGCGAGGCAGAAAACAGATCATTTTAAATCAAGCGTACATCTGATTGCCTTCAAATTACAGATGTGAGAAACACAGGAACCAATTTACACATCACTTGGAAAAACACCATTAGACCCTTTCTGGAGTGGATACCTGAGGACAGGCCTTCAAAGAGAAAGCATCAACAGAAAAATTGCCCTGCAGAAAGCTCATGCCTCCTGCAGTTACAAATAACACCTAAAATTACTATAATTGAGAGAGATTAAAAGGGGGGGATGTGGCTCTGCAGTTCAAAGTGTTGCATCTCTGCGCTTAGCAGCTCTATGCCAGCGAACACATTCATTGCTCCTCTATATAGGCAGTTAGTCAGTGCAGCAGCTGGTTCTTTTTCATGCATAGCAGACCAAACAACAGATGAGAGAAAAGCATTTAGGAATGTGTGGTTTCGAAAAAGCAAAAAGTGGAAAGGGCAGGCGTAGGGTTAGAGCAAAACTGAGGCTATGAGCCTAACTATGTCTACTCCCTGAATTTAAGTTATCCGTGACTCAATTCCAGTTGATTTTAATGAAAACAGACTTCAGCTAGCTTAGTCTGGCTTCAGCCCATTGTTCTAAAGCCCACCTTTATATTTTCTTTGGAAATTCTGTGTCTAAAATTGTTGGTGCCTCTATAATTACACTAGTAAAGCATGGTGGGAGTTCTTGAGTGAAATGTGCTACAAAAGAGCAAGCAGGCTATTATTAATGTAGGTGGTGAGCCTCCAACGACTTGCTTCAGCAGCTATTACTACACTTGAATAAGAGTCTCTAGAAGCAAGCGAGACTTAATTTCCAAGCCAATGTGCTTAGGACTGGGGTGGAGGAAGAGTGACCCAGTGCCACGCAACCTGGAGCTGTGCCAGATATATTGCCTTTGAGCACACCTGATAAAGGCTACTGCATTCCATTCTGTATTGAATTTGAGGACCCAGAAAGAGCCAAGCAGAAAGTTCACTGTCACTGCTGCCACTATAGGGCCAGTGGAACAGATAGGAATGGACCTCTGGGCCAAATATCAGAGTCACACAGTCCAGGGGACCCCTGCTGCTACCTTCCCCACCCCACCCCACTCAAATGACCACTCAGAAAGTGGCAATTTGAGATGAGGAGCAAACAGATCCAGCATCATTCTTTCCTCCTCCATATTTTTTAAAAAATAAAATCATAGTCAAGGGGCAGCCGGGCAGCCATGTACACCATTAAGGATTCTTATTTTTTTATTTTTTTTGACTTAAAATCATAGAAAGGACCACAAGGATTATCTAGCCCGATGCCCTTGCAACGCGGGAATCTCAAACCCATAACCCTGAGATTAAGAGTCTTGTGCTCTACTGATTGAGTTCTCCATCGTAAGCAAATGCATTATCCTTTTCTACAACAAATGGTGCTTATTCCCAAGTAAACGTGCTTAGCATCAGGGCAACAGAAGCAACCCCCAGTTTATTCCTGTATTCAGGAATGGTGCTAAGATTTAAGTGAGTTTAAAATGCACGTTTTCAGGGTATTTCTTCTTCCTTTATAGGGTTGGCAATCTTTTGTTTGTTTGTTGGCTTTAATGTATTATAAATGTAGAAGCAGTTGTAAAATTGGGAATGAGAGCAATGGGGGGTGTTAATTGTGTGTCTTACAATTTAAGTAATACATATGACCACCTAAAGGGGCTCCCAGAAGACTCTTTACTCCAGGTCCAAAATTACTTAGATGCTCTGTTTATGTGCCTTCACCCTCTCATCTTACTCTGGTGAAGAAGTCTGGAATAACCCTGCTGGAAGGAGAGATGGAATCACAGAACTGTGAATCAAAGAATCATAGAATTGTAGAATTGGAAGGGACCGCAATCCTCTACAATGCAGGAATATTTTGCGCAATGTGGGGCTCAAACCCACGACCCTGAAATTCAGGTAGGTAGCTGTGTTGGTCTGACGTAGTTGAAATATATATATAAAAATTAAAAATTGCCCAGTAGCACCTTAGAGACCAACTAAGTTTGTTCTGGGTATAAGCTTTTGTGTGCATGTGTGTCTAAAGAAGTGTGCATGTACATGAAAGCTTATACCCAGAACAAACTTAGTTGGTCTCTAAGGTGCTACTGGACTACCTTGAGATTGAAAACCTCATGCTCTATTGACTGAGGCTGATATGACCCATGATCTGAGTTCATTAAAGACCAACCCTGGTTTGGACCTTTTGAGTTCTTAATTGACACAATTGAGTAGTAGGCTGGGGATAATATTGTTCAGGGGAAGGGAGGTTGTTCACAGAATCGTACAAAGGGCAAGGCGCCCATGTGTTTTTCTGTCTACAGTTCTCTCAGAAACACCCACAGCATTATAGTCAGTTCCCACAGTCTGATTTGCATAGGGAATTTGTCAATTTCACTTGCTCTCAGAAGAAGTGGGTAAGTGGAACTGGGAATGAAGAAGTAGCCTTTGAAAAGAAAAAGAAACCCAGAAAGTTCACCAAATGACAGCACATTAGAAGAATTATCTTGCTTGTATTTGCTCAGTTCCTCATCACACACCACACAAGCAAACACACTGCTGGAGCGGTATGGGGAGCATCCAGCAGTCATGAAAAAATAGAAGTTGTATGAAATGGGAACAAACCAATAGGTGCTGACTTCGCAATTAAAGTACTGCTGGGGGATATGAATTATGGTGAATATAGGAGAGTGATCACTAGGATTGCAGCTTTGTGGAGAGAGTAGCCCTACTGACCCTGTGGTTTTAAGAGCAGCCTGATTCACATAAATATAGCAGGTGAAACGTTTTCTATCACACTCTTATGCTAGAAGAATGGCAGCCCATAGAATCACATTTCTCCAATGCCACAAATCTGATTAGCTCTCAGTTCACAGGCTAGCTGAGATATATGCCCACAACACACATTGAATGAGCAAGCTGAGAGAAGGACATCTGGACTTCCCACAACAGCTGAGTAACGGCATTTGTCTGGAAAGTCCCTGAGATTGTACTTTCTGTGAACAAGGTGCCTTTTTTCAGATTCGTTTTCCTTGAAAAGGTGTCCTCATTTTCTCGGTATTGTCCCCTAAACTAATAAAATGGTTGCACTATTCTTTTGAAGGCTGGCGAATAGCTTTGCACAGGCAGCTACCCTTTCCTTCTACCCACATTTTAGATCTCTTTATTAACAGAAAATTGTCGTCCCATATTTGTAGGCAAAATGGTATTCACAAAGGCTGCATTCATACATATGCCATGGTTTGTTTTAACCATGCTGTGTTCAACAAATCATGAGTCATCTCAATTATTATTATTATTATTATTATTATTATTATTATTATTATTATTATGCTGCCCATCTGACTGGCTTGCCTCAGCCATTTTGGACAGCTCCCAGCAAAATATTAAAAACACAATAAAACATCAAGCAAAAACTTCCCTATACAGGGCTGCCTTCAGATGTTATCTAAAAGTCAAATAGTTGTTTCTTTCCCTGACATCTGATAGGAGGGCTTTCTACAAGTCAAGTGCCGCTACTGAAAAGGCCCTCTGCCGGGTTCCCTGTAATTTCACTTCTCACAGTGAGGGAACCCCAAAAGGTCCTCGGGGATGGACATCAGTGTCCAGGCTGAGCAATGGGGGGTGGAGATGCTCCTTCAGGTATACTGGGCTGAGGCCGTTTAGGGCTTTAAAGGTCAGCACCAACACTTTGAATTGTGCTCGGAAACATACTGTAGTAATGTAGATCTTTTAGGACCAGTGTTATATGGTCCGCGGCGGCTGCTCCCAGTCATCAGTCTAGCTGCTGCATTCTGGATTAGTTGTAGTTTCCTAGTCACCTTCAAAGTAGGCCTACATAGAATACATTGCAGAAGTCCAAGTGGGAGATAACCAGATGATGTACAACTCTGGCGAGACAGCGCGCAGGCAAGTAGGGTCTCAGCCGTTGCACCAGGTGGAGCTGGTAGACAGCTGTCCTGGACACAGAATTGACCTGTGCCTCCCCGGACAGTTATGAATCCAAAATGACCCCAAGGCTGCACACCTGGTTATTTAGTGGCACAGTTACCCCATTCAGGACCAGGGCACCCCCCACATTTGCCAGCCCCCTGCCTCCCAGAAACAGTACTTTTCTCTTGTTGAGATTCAACCTCAATCCTCCAGTCATGGCTTGTTTCTTGCCTCTGTAGCTTGGGAAGTGTCTGGTGTAGGGTGACAAAATAAACAATAGGTAAGCAAGACTTTTGGGTTCAGCCATAACACCAAACCGCAGTTAAAAGTTTGGGAGCCAATAAGAAGCCATGGCTTTATATCATGGGTTGTTGCTAGGAAACAAACCACAGTCTGCTGTGGGCAAACCATAGCTTGCAAACTAGACCAATATCTTAGATTGATTAAAGAACAAAACATGACCAGTATCAGTATCAATATAATCAAACAATAAACCATCAACAATTTAAAAAAACAGCAGTGGGAGGAGCAAAAACAACAACAACTGGAGGCTTTGTGCTCATGGCAATCATGTTGTCTGAGTCTTTCAAGTACAAAAACAAATTTTGCTCACTATCACTCAATCCACATTGAGGAAGATTGTGGCAGCATGAAAAATTGCAGTGTGTGCTTGTCACAAATAACTCAGACAACAGCGCTATCTGGGAGGACAAGAAACATCTTAACAAACTGTCCCTAACATACATGCATATTAGGACATTTCTTAACTTTCCAGTCATACTCCTAAAACGGTGTGTTCAATCCATGCTCATCTGCAAAGTGCTGTGTAAATGATATTAGCAAACACTTCCCTTAAACGCCTCTCAAACCTGCAAATATTTGCACTCACAATTTATGTTAAATGTTCAGAACCCTGCTTGGTTTCAGTAGGACCACTTACGAGATGGCAGGCAAAGCAGACATATTTACAGCTTTATGCTGTCATTCCATTATGTCTTGAGTCCCATGGCACTGTCAGGATCGGGCCTGGGTTGGCAGGCCCCAACACAAGAGGAGGAGGAAACGGGGGGAGGAGGGGAAAGATGGGAATCAGAGTCAGAGGAGGGAAGCTCTCCCCAGTGTGCCTTAATTTCTGATGCTTCTGAAGGGGGAGCAGACATACAGACAACTTCCCCTAATCTCCCAGCACAGCAGAGAGTCTCAGTGGAGACTGGCGAGGGCTGTAGGCAGCTGGGGGGTGGGGGAGGCAGTGATCAGGAGCCTGAACAGGAGGATGCAGTATTGTTACCTAGGACCAGGTGCCATCTCTAGAGATGCAAGCAGACCAATGCATCCCAGAGCAACACACATTTGCAAACCGGATATTCTTGCAAACTGAGTGAATATTGTGTGTGAGCCCCCTCTTTGAAAGACAAACATGGGGGAAATGGAAACTGCTGAGATACCTTAGATGCTTCCATCCAGTTGTGACCGTCTTGCCTGATTCCTGAACTCTGTGTCTGCTGCCAAGCCTATGCCATTACTTGCTTGAAGAAAAAATGTTTTCTTATTTAAAAGTAAGAGTCTCTTTCTGTATGTGTTGGGCATGAAGCAGGACATATTGTTACATTTTGAGGGGAGATAATAATACAGATACAGTACAGTACATGAACTGTCTTACTGTACCAGACCTAAGGTCTACAGTGGTACCTCGTGTTACATATGCTTCAGGTTACAGACTCCACTAACCCAGAAATAGTACCTCGGGTTAAGAACTTTGCTTCAGGATGAGAACAGAAATCGTGCTGCGGCGGCGCGGCAGCAGCAGCAGGAGGCCCCATTAGCTAAAGTGGTGCTTCAGGTTAAGAACAGTTTCAGGTTAAGTACGGACCTCAAGAATGAATTAAGTACTTAACCCGAGGTACCACTGTATTTAGTTCAGCATTCTCCTGTCAATAGTGGCTAGCCAGATGCCCTGGGAGGTTCAAAAAGGCATTATGGTGATAATCTTCCTTGGTTTCTACAGATGGTGAGTAGTTCCAGGGGTGCAGCACGTACCCAGGTTTGCATCCCTTTGGAAGGAGGTTGTTACAGAAAATATACAGGTGGAGCACAGATTGAGGCACACAGTTTAGAACCTGTGACAGCTTAAAGTGAAGGGGGGCAGTTGCCCCCTTAAATCAATAAAAGCCAATACAAATCTGATGTTCTGCCCCCCACACACACACACTTAAACAGAACATCAGAAACAATAATCTATTAATATGTCCAACCAGTTATAAAATTTAGCAGCCTCCCTTGACTATTGTGATCAAATAGTGCCCCCAGGTGAGAGAATACATGGACCTCAGGTTGGCACAATGAATATCACAGCTGAGGCAGGAAATAAAGCTGCATTTCACACATTCAAGCTTACTATTACAGACCCTGCATTATACCATACCGGTTCTAGTAATAACCGAGTATGCTGTTTAAACTGACAATCTTGCAGGACTATGCTGTTGAATGGTATTACAAGGAACACTGTAGGAAAGTCGAGTCTTTAATGAATTGAGCAACTCACTAGCATTACTGCTTAGGGTTACTGTGAGAATAAACACCACAATGCCACCACATTTGTGTACTCTGAGTTAATGAGAATGACTTCCTTTCAGACATAAATTTGCAATACAAAATACAACGTCAGGGAATGTTTTTCGAAACGTGCCAACATTTACAGTATCGGATAGCTTTCCTAAAACGCCAACTCGAGGAGCCAAATGCCTGCATGCCTTCCTGATCACAAGAAAAAGGTTACCGAAATGTATTTTAAAACGTTCAAATTGAAAATTAAAATAAAACACCATTATTAGACGGGGGAGGCAAAAAATTTAAAGGTGTGAGTTCAGAGCGAAACCTTCTCTGATTCTGAAAACATGGGAAATTGCAGTCGTGGGTTTGCCTCTGGTAAACCAGTTTCTGTCCAGAGAAAGAAAGAAAAATACTTTTTTCTGCCCTTGATCTGACGCTATAATGGGCTGCGGTGGATCTTATGATAGGCAACAATACAATGATAAACCATAAGGAAAGAAACCTGCCCAGAGAAGCAACAAAGCTTTTTATCGGAACGCCCTGTTATCTCAAATCGGAACACACTCAACTCCGCGAAAGTCCTGCCAAAGCTCGTCCACTCTTTATTTCAGAAAAGGAAATAAACAGCGGAAGGAACGGAAGGCGAGGATGTTCTCCTGCGGAACCATTTTAACGGAGGCTCGTGTTTCCAGTCGGAAACACAATAACGCAGCCCGTTCTGCGTCTATGACCCAGCTTTCTGGCTTCCCAGAGTGCCTTACGAGTGTCGCTTCTCTTCCGGTTTTGGTCTGAACTGTGGCGGAGCTTCAGGTGAGCTTTCCATCTCTCGATCCGGTTCCATCCTTGCCGAGGGATGCCCCAGAGCGGCGAATGGCCGGCGCAGGAGGGGTGGGACGCCTTCCTAAGAGGCCGTTTCGTGCTCTGTGCCCGAGGGATGGGAATGAGATCAGCTTGGAGCGTCTGAAAGGTGGAGTGGGTGGATGGATGAAAAGATGGGAAGAAAGGGTGGCTGAAGCGCGCCCGGTATCGCCCTTGGCACGGTCGGAGTCCCGCTTGGTTGTCCTGTCGGGTGTCTGGACCTTGTATCTTGGCAGGATATTGGATCCAGCATCCAAGTTTATATGAAGTTCGCTCCTGTGTAACAATCCCTATCACATGTGATATTGCGGCCACTAGAGATTATACTAATGCGTGGAGAAATATCAGCATTTTGTGCCGTGCGAGCTTCATCTTCTGCAGCTACAGACCTGTGACAGTGTGCATGTCTACACTGATGTCAGCCAAACCTATTGGTGTGTTTTGGATGGCAGCTGTAGTCTCAATTAATTGCCAGGTATCTGTGGAGTCTGGTTGTCTTCATGACTTCCCAGGGACATTTAACTGCATGGATGCATAATGCTGAACTAGGTGGCCTTTTGGTCTGATTCAGCAAAGGAGATCTTAGAAAGGTGTTTAGGATGTTAGATGGATATTGGTTTTAAAGTTTTTCTACATAAACTTGGTCCTGAGGAGTATGGGGCTTTCTGCTATTCTGTGTTTGAAAGGAACATTTCTGATTCTTCTTCTTTTTCACAGGTTTAAGCCATGGCCAAGTCCAAGAACCACACCACACACAACCAGTGTAAGTTCTCATGGAGGTCAGGGAGTGAATATTGGTCAGTAATTGTTTATCAAGGTATAGTTGGAGGCATGTAGTTAGCAACTCTGAGCATGCAGAAGAGTTTTAAGTAATGGTAACTGTAGTTGACCTCTTGAAACAACAGATACGTTGATTAAACTTTCAGTATTTATAAGTGAGAGGATCCACATCCCTTTACTAACAATTCCAAATAACTGGGCGCTGAAATATAATCCATTGTTTTCGCTATCATGTTTTTCATTTGACTTGCATAGTGTGCCAGGAATAACTGGTCTGATCCAAAATATCTATAAGCAAACATTAATATACAGTGGTACCTCAGGTTAAGTACTTAATTCGTTCTGGAGGTCCGTTCCTAACCTGAAACTGTTCTTAACCTGAAACACCACTTTAGCTCATGGGGGCTGCCGCCACGCCGCCGCAGAACGATTTCTGGGTTAGTGGAGTCTGTAACCTGAAGTGTATGTAACCTGAAGCGTATGTAACCTGAGGTACCACTGTACATGAAATCTAGATTCAAGTTTAATAAGACAGAATATCTGTATCCTATATTTAGTTTGCATTCTAACTGAAATTGTAGTGGGTAAACAGTCTCATATAGGGCACTCTTAAGTTTTGGCTGGTCCTGCTAGCCAAGCAATTGTTGTCTGCTCCTTTCCCCTCCCCCGTTGCCTTGATGGAGGTAAACACATCCCAAGGAATCTTCAGAAAACCAGAAAGCCAGAATAATCCCCAGTTTAGCTCTTTTGGGGCTTCCAGATGATCCTCATTTGAAAACCATCCTTGAATGTAATGGTCTCCAACAGTGGTAGGCAAGCATGTTTTTCTCCCACTAATAATATTACATGGGTATCCATTTGGAATAATAGAAGAGCATGGACGTCATTGGCCACTGTGCTTGTGGGTTTAATTCAATGTAGGTGTTGTCAGAAGTTGGGGAAAGAATAGAAGATTTACAGTTTAGTCCTAACTGCATACACATTGGAGTGACACCCATTCATTTAAAACAGATTTCACTGGCAGGAATGCACCTTTTAAGAGTGCTGCCAGGATGGTATTTGTAAGGGTGGCAACAGAACATTTGACAGTATGTTGACATTTCCTGCCTCCCAATACAATCTCATGCCTCAAAGGGAAAGTTATGCAGAGAAAGCATATGCTTCAAAAACAGGATCCAATAGCATTTGTTTGTATGAACATTGAGTGCTTCACGTATCAAGAGCCCACCTATTTTGGCCATCCTTGATAGATAGCCAAAACTAGTGCTTACTAGTGACTGCCCATATTCAGGATTTTAACTAGGGACTTTTACACTAGCTCACAGGACTTTAAAAGCCCACATGTGTGACAGAGGCAGATAAAGCTAGCCTGGAATGGTCATGCTCCCTGGAGCCGATGGGAGTTGTAGCCCAAAATATCTGAAGGGCACCAAGGTGGCAAAGGGTGATGGACAATATCAGCAGCCTTTATCCTTAATGTGAAAATGGTATCTCTTAACAGCTCGCAAGTGGCACAGAAATGGCATTAAGAAACCCAGATCAAATAGATATGAATCTCTGAAGGGGGTAAGTGCATTTTTCCTCATCAGCACCCTTTTCCTTTTCACCCATTACTAGTGGGCTTGTAGAGGCCTTGCATGCTAAGATTGTATGATAACAGAGAATGACATTAAGTGTCACTTTATTTGGAAATTTTATGTCATAATTTTGCTTGATTAATTTATGATAGACTTATTTAGTTATTTATTGGTCCTTTTGTATGATTTTGCAATTGTGGTATATTGTTTTTCTCTATTTATTTTCATTACGATGTTCCTCACTGTAGAATTGAGAACACTAAATTCTGTAAATAGATAAATAAAGTCTGTGTCATATTCAGTGAATCTTGCAAAATACAGCCTGCACTTTGTACACTTGAGGCTCCATCCGCACTATACTTTTAAAGCAGTATCATACCACTTTGAATAGTCATGTTTTCCCCCAAAGACTCCTGGGAAGTGTAGTTTCCTAAGTGCCAAGAGTTGCTGGGAGACGCCTGTTCACCTCACAGAGCTACAGATCTCAGAGTGGTTTAACAATCAATACCTCTTCCCAGGAATCTTTGGGGAAAGCCATGACTACATAAAGTGGTATGGTGATTTCTTTAAATGTATAGTGCAGAGAGGGTCTGAGTTTGAATATTACTGGTGTTTTGTTATATCCTTTTTCTTATTTGGCCATTGTTGAGGAACCTCTTACTACAAGTTGGCTTTAAAATTCTTATTTGGATAGAAATGAGTGATACAGAATAGTCTCTTGGTGCAATGGAAAAGGGGTCTTCTCACAGTGAAAGAACCAGTCTGATAACACTCCTGTTTCGTCTGTTTCTTCATTGCTCACCAATGTTGGAAACTAACCTGCTTGGCAGTTTTTAGAACCTGGAACAGCGCTTTTCTAATGCCTCTCTTGAAGCAAGTATTGTCTGCTATCTAGAGTTTGTGAACATATGCCTATATAGGGGATATGTTGTTATTTGCCCTTCTTGCCTAGATGGGCTGCTCACCTACATTTTGTTTGGAAACTTACCTTTTTGTTTGTCAGATATTAGCAATAGCCACTTAAATTATGGCCATAACCATGGTTCTTTATGTGGTTGACCACAGTACCATAACATGATGTCAGAGACAGAGATGCATAAGACTACTGGAAAAGCCGGCAGGTTTGAGCCAGACAGAGCAGGTTGGTGAGCCTGACGGAGCCAAAGGGCTGCTTTATTGAAGAACAGGACTGTACAATAGTATTATACCTCCGTCAGTTGTCCCACCGTAAATACTAGGACTTCTACCCAGCTATATGAGTTGCTAAACAAATTATATATCCCCCCCACCCCCCATTTTCTAGGTTGATCCCAAGTTCCTGCGGAACATGCGTTTTGCAAAGAAACACAACAAGAAAGGGCTGAAGAAAATGCGGGCCAACAATGCTAAGAATGCCAAGTAACCAGCTTGCCTCCAGATGGCAAAAGGGACTGACTTGCTTGGCAACTGACTAGCAGTTGTTTTCATCTTTTCACTCAAGGCGTTTTGTATAAATAAAATTGAGTGCAACATGTGGATGTCATGCTTTCTGTTTTGACCCTCTAAGAGATTAAACCTTCTGAAGGTGATTTTATTCCTTTGGGGGGAAAGTACTCAAGTGATTGTGTCCCACTTTATTTTCCCGCATTAAAATTGTGCAGGGGTTGCTCCATATTGTGGGGTATGCCATGGGAAATTGGAGGGGGTGGGGCAAAACAGAGGGGAGGAGAAAACCTCAGGTAGTGCAGGACTTAGCCTTAGCACAAAGGGTTGCATGCTGCCAGGAGACTGGGGAAGTGGAAATCCTGAGCCCTACAAAACTATTGGGATAGGGGAGCCCAGTTACACAGATGGTAGTGAAAGAATTTACATAGTTTCTTGGGACCTTGTGCAGTTGGGAAGTGATAGTGCTGAATTTCACATGGTAACAACGTCCTAAAGAGTAGCTGTATCAGTGTGCTACAGCAAAAACAATGTAGCACCTTAAAAGCTGAAGCTCTTGTATAATTGACTTCATCCAATTCATGAACTGTTACAACTCCGTTGACAGTTATGTACATGTATCACATATAAAAGCATACAGAGAGGGAGGCCAAGAAATGAGAGAATGCAGAAAGGACAAACGTACTCTCAACAAGTGCCAGCTAAGCTTTATTATAGCTCAGTGCATTTCAGAACATTTCATGATGCTACGAAGGCAACACCAGGCTACTTGTGTGTCCAAACTGCTTCAGCTACTATATGGCACTTGGGATTTTATTTTTTCATATATGTTTATAATTTTCATTTATTACAAACATTTCAACAACAAAACATTAAACAATTATCAGATATCAAACTTCTACTTCCCTTCCCATCTTTCAGCAGTTCCAAAAATTTACCCTCTTTTTTCTTTTGCATAATTAAATTAACTATTCTTTTCCTCATGTATTTTGCATATTTTTGGTACTTGGAATTTTAAGGTGGTGCCTGAAAAAGGAAGCTTTGTCATGGAATATACTGACAAAAATTGTTGCTGCTTTTTGAGAACACATTTGTCCCTTTTCTATTTTTATTGAAAATGTAAACAGTTGGACCAAAATGGCTATAGTGTGACAATTATATATGAAATTTAGAAGTACACAAGGTAAGTGCAGTGACCATACATGATGTTGTGAATGTCGTCATTTAAGCTTCATGTGGAATTGTCAGTTTGTACTTCTAGCATTTTATACCCTTTTGGCCTGCAGGTAACAATTTGGTTTTACACCCTGTGTGCACAGTGTCTAGTGCCCCCAAGTTCCTAAAACAACTATTGAGCCTACAGAATTTTCAGTATGAGATCCCCTTGCTATTGTTCAATATGGAAGAATATACCAACAGTAAGTTGAGTAAACATTTAAATAGAATAGCCTCTATTCCCTAGAGACGTGCATGAGCTATAAGCAGGGTGTGTGTTGCTATAATGCCATTTGTCCAGAAGGTGGTGCCTTCAGCATATGAGCAATGCCATCCAACTTAAAATGGGAATATGAGAATTTCTGATGGAAAGTATTGACAACTAAGTATGAACTACCTTTTATGTCTGAAATACAATAAAGAAGGTTTGATTACTTGTAGCATGTAATCTAAGGCAGGCTTGGTTCCCAGGCTTGATTCAGGAATAAATGGGGGTTTCCTCAGTCCACTCCTGAAAATCTGCAGTTTGAAGGTCTAGGTGGGAACAAAGGAATATATTGAAGGGGAGTTTAGCAGAAAGCAGCCCACTCCCTAACATAAACAGAGGAGCTATTTAGGGACAAAGCTGTATAATACTGCTTTTCATTTCTTTCTGTCGTTTGTACGCCACATTTCCATACTTAAACCAATGCTCAAGGCAGCTAACAAGATGAAAAGATTTACGGTACACAATTACAGAAGTAGTCATAATAAAGCACATCAAAAAGTACACTACAAAATCCATATTTCCATATGTCATGATAAGAGCTGAAAAATAAAGGTCTAAAAAATAAATATCAGTGACAGCAACAAATGCCCCTAAACAATACCTCAGCCCTATAGATCCTATCTGCCCCTGAAGTGACTATACATAGTAATCACTGCTTTATGGGATCTTCAGATACCATGTTGACTCCTAATAATCTTAGGACAAAGCCCAAGTTCCACCCTTTAGCTCAGGGGTCAGCATACTTTTTCAGCAGGAGGCAGGTCCACTGTCGCTTAGACCTTGTGGGGGACCAGACTATATTTTGGAAAGAAAAAGAAAATGAACAAATTCCTATGGCCCACAGATAACCCAGAGATGCATTTTAAATAAAAGCACACATTCTACTCATGTAAAAACACGTTGATTCCCAGACTGTCCACAGGCTGGATTTAGAGGGCAATTGGGCCAGATCCGGCCCCCGGCCTTAGGTTCCTACCCCTGGTTTAGCTGAATGACGCTAAGTAGGGTTCTAGAATTCTATACTTTTAAGGGATGTCCCACTCCTGTGACAAAAATAAACTTACATACATGTGACCACTTCATTGTTCTCAACTGAGCTTTGAGATAGCTGGCTTAATTCAGATGTAATGCTGTGATCTGGAATTACCGTATATTGAAGATTGTTAACTTACGGCCCTCCAGATGAAGGCGAGTTGCAACACCATCATCTGTGATCATTGGCCTGCATTACAAGAATGTGCCTCAAGCTTACGAACTTTCTCCTTCCCTTGTGTCACAAAAGGACCAAAGACTCTGGAACCTACAGCCCTCCAGATGTTAGTGCATCAGCTCCTTTTGGTGCCAGCCAGCATGGCCAATGGTTAGGGATGATGGGAGTTGGAGTAACAGCATCTGGAGGGGCAGTTTCCCTATCTATAACATAACCCCTAATCATGATGAATAGCACCTAGGCTGACATTTTTCTATCATTTAATTACTAATTATTTTTTATTATTTGCAAACTATATGCATTATGTGGTAGCTGTCTTTGTGTTATAAATTGCTCAGCTAGTACTCTCTTATTACACTAAATAGTAACATATTAAGCTGTACATTTCAAATCCTGTGTTTTCTGCTCTGCTTTCTTTTACTGTATATTCTTCATTTGTACATGTGCTGGGCCATTTTTAAATTCTGTGATTTAAAAAATAGGTAGGTAAAGGTAAAGGGACCCCTGACCTTTAGGTCCGGTCGTGGCCGACTCTGGGGTTGCGGCGCTCATCTCGCTTTACTGGCTGAGGGAGCCGGCGTACAGCTTCTGGGTCATGTGGCCAGCATGACTAAGCCGCTTCTGGCGAACCAGAGCAGCGCATGGAAACGCTGTTTACCTTCCCGCTGGAGTGGTACCTATTTATCTACTTGCACTTTGACGTGTTTTCGAACTGCTAGGTTGGCAGGAGCAGGGACCGAGCAACGGGAGCTCACCCCATTGTGGAGATTCGAACTGCCAACCTTCTGATCGGCAAGTCCTAGGCTCTGTGGTTTAGCCCACAGCGCCACCCGTGCCCCACAAAAAAAATAATAGGTGGCATGGGTAATAAAATGGTGATGGAGTTTGCTAGAATTCCATTCAAGCTGGAGACGGAGAACCCAGCTGTTAACAAGCTAACTACACATATAGGCTCAATCCTCCTTTTCCCCTCCAATCAGTTGAATATTTTCTAAGTTCTTGAAACTTTAACGGTGACACTGAATAGCATTTTTGGAAGTGAGTGCCAGTAGAGGACTCAAATGGGTTTGTGTCCCTGCTTCCATTTGCAATTGGGAAACTGCCTTTATTGGAAGGCTTTTGTCATCACTGACCTTCAGCTCTGTCCTGCCGTGCAAGACTTTCCCAAATATGGTCTCAACAGCTTCCAGCTCAAAATAGCCTCGTGTGACACAATGCAAGATGGAATAATGCACTCTAAAGCCAGAGCTTCATTGTGTGAAAAGAGAAGGCGGCTTGCTAGCTTTGGCAATCCAAAGGGATCAGGTTGCCCTCTGCCCACTTGTCATTCTGGACACTTTTGACTCATAGAATTACCTTGGCATGAGAACATCATCTAAATCCCTTTGAGCCAAAAGATGTCATGCTGTTTTTTTAATATTTTATTGGTTTTAACAGAAACAATAAAACAGGTAACACAGGAGCAGTGATTGAAGATGCAACATGGACAGCAAAAACATGACCTGCAGTCACAATGCAGCAAGATATCAGTCATTTTTATAGAGAAACACTGAAAGGTTTGAGTTGCACTTGACCTATGAATAAAACTTACAAACGGAAGCCAAATGTTATCAAATTCGTTGTGCTTTGCCATGCCTTCTATTATTCTGGGATGATAAGTTAGATGTTCTGAAAGAGCAATATTACATACTCTTTGCTACCAGCTTTCAGCGACTTCCAGACATGTGGCGGCCAGGAGTAGGGAAACTACACCTTGCTACTCTGGTGTACAATTATTTAACTGCAGCAATACTGAATGGAAATGTATGCATGCTTCTCCACTATTACACTGCAAACAGAGCATCCAGTCAATCAACAGAAAAACTCAGTGTGATCAAGCTTTCAATTGCAGCCGTGTCCTGTAGAATGATAGGTCTTGGCAGTGACTTCCATTTTTGCTATAGCCCAACTCCACCTTCCATCCAAGTGTTAACTGTTATCCACATGCAGTACCCATCCTAGTGTGGGTCAGTGAAGATAGAGAATCACTTCTTGTGCCAGATGCTAGCAGCAGAACAAACAGTGGCATATGAGGCTATTCAGAGAAGGATTCGTCACTACAGTAGTTTATGTTTGGCAAGAGTAGGTTCTTGCTGATGTTCAGTCCACCCTCAGGGGCTACCCTGTTTGTGTTGCAGCTGACCTGGTTCCCTTGCAGTCTCTTCAGAGCTGTAGCCAGAGTTCTTGACCTACTGTTCTTACTGATCAAACACTTCTGTAGACATGCTAAGGAGGTCACAACTTTCTCTCGATACTGAAAGGAAGGGAGGGAGAAGACACAAACAGAACCTTAGATACTTCCACTGCAGCAGTTTTAAAACGTAGTCTTGATTCAGAGCCATAAAGCTACTATATCAGTTCACCCAACCTAGATAATAATGTGATCATGAAGAGTTCTCCAGGACTGCCCCCTCTCACAGAAGTAGAGAAGAAATGCCAGCATTGTTATTATTTTTATATCCTCTAAATTGTATTTTATAGCATGTGACTGTATGCAGCTGAACAACTGGCTACAATTGAGGCTACTTTAATAAAAGAAAAGCAGTCTTTTGGCAGATATTATCAGTGGGGCAGCTTTAAATCTGGTTCAATGGCAATCTTACACCTTCTCTACTCTTTCTTAATGTTCTCACAAGCACATCTTTTAAACTGAATGCTTCATCTTGGCATCGGTCCACTTTGCTAAGGAAAGAAATACAATAAACTTCCTTGAAGTTATCCTGCTTCTCGATGGCAATATGGCTAGAGAGCTACTAATCCAGCCAGGAGGTCAGATAAGCAGCGTTAAAGCAATCTCAATTAGTTTGGTGTTCTTGTGAGCCATTTTTAGCATTATTCATAAAAGGGGCATGTAAATAAACTTGATTATGATTCTGTTTTAACAGGCTGGACCACCTGAGGCCTACTAGAAATGTATTCACATTTCAAATTTGCAAGTCATGCCGTCAGATATTATCTCTGTTCTACAGCTTGAAAGGGGTGGTACCTCTGGTGGGGGACATATTGTCCTCCTTCTGGGGTAGTTTGCACTCCAGGGAGGTCACTTCGGTGCTGCTACCCCTTGCAGGATATCTTCAGGAGAAGAAAGGGCTAAGAAGTACACCCCACACAAATCCAGAGTGGAGTCCCTAAGATGGTTGGATGGTGCCTTGTATGCCCTCCTTCCAGCAACTCCTGCGGCCCAGCTGGTGCCAAACGTATTGCTCTGCTTTTCTTTGGACCATGTCAGTGAGGCCCGAAGGGAGTTCTTGTCATCTGGGCAACCCAGGACCTCCATACACACTGCTCAGACTTGCACCCTGGGGAGCTCACTGGTGTTGCTAGCGCAGCGGTTTGACTTCATCCCTGGAGGCACACTCTGTTGTCTCTTGAGACAGATGGATACCAGCAACAACAACAACAACTAGCAAAAGCAGGGCGTGAGCTATTAACTGACTTGGTGAATATAATCAGTGCCATAATCCAGAACATTTTGCCTTCAAGCCAATCACAACAAGGTCATATTATTCTTCCTAGATAAATGACAAAGCACCCATGCTTAATTTGAAACATTGCAAGGTAGACTAGAGATTTACCTGTTTATTCAGACATATGTAAATGACTGGATTGTATACGGTGCCTGTTTTAGCCATATACATAGGGATGCTCTGGATTTGGGGACCCATGATCACTTCTGGATTCACCACTCTGGTCAGGGCAAAGGCAGCGTAAGGCACCCAGCTGAGAAGAAAGGCCAGGATCATAATGACAACCGTCTTGGTCACCTGAGTCTCAGCCCGCTGAGTCGAATTGCTCTGGGCTATGCCACTTTTTGCCACCTAAGAAGAGAGAGGATGAAATGCAATGTATTGTTATAAGATTGGGGGCTGGTAGCAGAAGGAACTGCTGAAATGGTCAGATAAAGATTTAGGGCTACAGTTTAGGCTACGGGGCAATTTCTTCTTTTAATCTTCTGCATCTTAAGACTTTGTGGACTCTCCCAGTGGCTCACAGAAATGAATTCGCTGCTTCCTCTGCTTTTTGCAGCAGTTTAAATGCTTCAGCTAAAACAACGGCAGCCATCCATGGATGCAAACGAGTCAAAGAGGAGGGACTCCAGAGACAACAATAAAGGATGGAAAGCGGTGGCAGCTGCTAAACAATGCCTGTGCTAAGTATTCCCAGCATGCCCTGAAATAATGTGCCTATAAATAGCTGCAAGTCATATTAGTGCAAAGGACATGGCTCCTTCAAATGCCTTAAGGTCAGACAGTTGTTACTGGAGCCTAAGTATGTATTGTCTCCCCAAGACTGCACGATCGGTTGTTGCTCTTTCTTTCTTTTTCTTTTGCCATTTCCCACCCACCCACACGCACCTTTTCAAGTTAAACATAAGCTGAAACATCATGGAATTTTGCCTAGATTTCTTCAGTGTTGGCCCGATCCTAAAATCTGTGGCTCAGTGACAGAGCTCCTGCCTTGCATAGAGAAGGCCCCTGATTCAATCCCCAGCAGCTCCAGGTAGGGCTAAGAAAGACCCCACTTGAAATCAATGAGTTGCTGCCATCAGTGTAGACAATATTGAGTTAGATGATACTAATAACCTGACTCAGAGTAAAGCAGCTTCCTCTGTTCCTAATCTGATCCAGAGCTCAGATACATAAAGGGACTGCTATGCAAGGAGGTTCTGTCTCTATTCATATCAGTGGAACTCAGCTCCAGGCTCACAATTTGTGCCGGATTTACGTATAAGCTAAACAAGCTATAGCTTAGAGCTCCACTCTCTTGGGGGCCCCCAAAAAAATTAAAGGAAAAAAGGTGTTTGCATTATTAAGTTTGTTATGAATAATAATCATTTTAAGTTAGAGCTTAATAATTATTTCACTATTGATATGGGTAAAGGTAAAGGGACCGCTGACCATTAGGTCCAGTCGTGGCCGACTCTGGGGTTGTGGCGCTCATCTCGCTTTATTGGCCAAGGGAGCCGATGTAAAGCTTCCGGGTCATGTGGCCAGCATGACTAAGCCGCTTCTGGCGAACCAGAGCAGTGCACAGAAACACCATTAACCTTCCCGCCAGAGCGGTACCTATTTATCTACTTGCACTTTGATGTGCTTTCAAACTGCTAGGTTGGCAGGAGCAAGGACCGAGCAACAGGAGCTCACCCCATCACGGGTATTCGAACCGCCGACCTTCTGATCGGCAAGCCCTAGGCTCCGTGGTTTAGACCACAGCGCCACCCATGTCCCTATTAATATACTATATAATATACTATTAATATATTTCTTCTTAATTGTATTTCACTATTAATATATTTCTTAATTGTATTTCAGTTCAGCAATTACTTTGATAAAATACATATTTTGTTAGGTGCAAATGGCTTTAGATACCTATTAGGTCCATAAATTGCCATATAGCATATATTCAACACAAAAAACAGCGACAATTTGTTGTTGGCAAAGGACAGCTGGACCTATAAAGGGCCCCACTACCTTCAGTAGCTTAGAGTCTCATCAAACCTAAATCCGGCCCTGCTCACAAACCTTTTGCACTCATTGAAATATCTCTCCATTTAAATGCATGGGAAGGCTTTGCAAGGTTTTCTCTCTCTGTGTGTACTTTGAAAGGAAGAAGGCTGCCTGGGAGGGAACGCAGCCCTCAGATTGAAAAAATGTTCCTCACCCTCCATTTAAAAACTCAGGGCTGGATTAAACTGAGCTGTCCTGCAACTGGAAGCCAGAGCAAGGTCTCCCAATACCATGATGGGACTTCCCCCACCTCTTCCCCAAAATCCACTCTGGACAGGGAGAACCAGCATAAAGGAAGGCTAGATTACTCCATCTGGGAAGCAGAAATGCTTGTACTAATGGAACAATCAGAAGACAACCTGTCTATGGAGCCTTCATCCCGATTTGTTAGCACAAAGTTTTCGGGGTGTTAGACAGCACCAGCTACTTACTGAGCCTTCATCCCCATTTACTTGCAGGAGGTTAGATGGTATTACGTCAAACAAAAGTTATCCCACTCTTTGCAGTGCATTTTCCCATCGCTTGCCTTATTGCAACCAGTTTTGGGAGGGAGTGGGTTTGTTGGGCCAGAGCTCCAAATCAACTTTATTTGTACAACTTGAATTTGCCAGTATGTGACCGAACCTCACCTGAAAGTAGCAAGGGCCTGCAAGCGTCCTGAGTATGGTACAAAGCAGAAATTCTCGTTTTCTTCTAGGCCTCAGGCTACCCAACTGTGGAAATCAGTTGCAAGAACCCTTTTGGAACATGCATTCCAGACCCTTAGCAGAACTAGTGAACGATTTCCTCTGCTATGTGGAAGCAGGGCGGGTGACTCACCTGTTTGAGGACGTAAATGAGCTTGCCGTAGGACCAGAGGATAAGGGCCAAAGGAAGCAGGAAGCACCACACGAAGAGAGACAAGTGGTAACTGCGGCTGTTCCAGTCTTCTCTGTGCCAGGCCAGAGCGCAGTTTGAGGCAATGCCTTCCACATCGTAGCTACTCCAACCAAAAAGCGGTGGCAGAGTCCACATGATACACCAGAGCCAGGTAAACAGGAGCGCCAGGAGGGCATGCTTCTTCCCAAACTGGATGCCTTTGAATGGCCTGCAAACCACCAGGTACCTCTCCACAGCACACACCACAACAGACCAAAGGGCCACCAACCCTACAGCAGGAAGAGGAAGGATTAATGCATGCTGTTCTCAGGGGGGAAAGCTTCTCCAGAAACCTGGCTAGGATGCTGTCATAATGGTGGCAAAAGATGAAAGTGGCTGCAGGATGCCTTGCCAACCCTTTTCCCAGCACGTTCCCTCGCTGGCTGTGTAAGCATCCACTCATGTCACATCCACACAGGCTGCTGCAGAGGGAGGGGGGCAGCCAGGTACACTTGCCCCCAGTCTCAGAGAGCTAAGCAGGCTAGGGGGACCTTGCCAGGGGCCTTCCAGACTCTCAGCCCATGCCTCAGACAAGCTCTGCACGGGCCTGCATCCATGCCATACATTTAAAGCACAGGATTCCCCAAAGAATCCTGGGAACAGTAGTCTACCCCTCAGAGAGCTACAGTTTCCAGCACCCTTGACAAACTACAGTTCTCAAGTTTCTTTGGGGGAAGCCACATGCTTTCAATGGACTTTGTGTGTATGGTGTATGGTGTGGGTGTGACCCTGGTATAGGACATTAATGTTTATTTAGGTCAGGTTCTTGCCTCACTGGACTCAGGAAAATTAAGTGTAAGAGGTAATGACTTTTTCCAAACCCTCCTGACTGGTCTACAGGGACCCTTTACTATTATTCTTGTTGTCATTCGTATAGAACTTTCAGGGTTCAAATCACTTCACAAGTACCATTTCACTAATATTTCACTTCCTTATTAGGCAGGCTGAGGGGAAATACCAAGAAAGGGCCTTCCCTTCCACCACCCTCAGAAGTTGGGAGAGGTGTCCTGGGGGAGGGCAATCTTTGTGGCAGCCCCTAAATTGTGGGATTTGCTTCCCACAGAGGTGCATCTGGCACGTATACTATACAGCTTTCAGCAAATGCTGAAGATACATTTCTTTACTCCGGCCTTTGACACCTGAAATACATGTTTTCAGGATCCACCCTGTTCCTGCGACTGCAATTTGTTTTAACTGTTTTTAATACTGATTTTTAAATTGTTGCAACCCATCCTCTGCTGGTTAAGGGCAGGTAATAAAAAACAATAATAGAACTACTAATGATGGTGGTGGTGGTGATGATGATGCAGATAAAGGGCCCAGACTGAGGCCGAGAAACAAGTTGCTTGCTCAAAACCACCTAATAAGCTCACCATGGAGATGAAATGTGGACCCAGCAGTCCGCATGTACCCTATTTTACAGTGGACAGTCCTTTATGCAAAGGCATCCTCTGTTCAAAGGGCTGTCCAGGACAAGTCCAGTTTAAAGAGACCTTGAAATTGACCATCAACAGTTAATCCCCAGACAGTCAAATGAGCAATCACACAGGTCACCTGATCAAAGTCGACCCCAATACAGTAAGATGTAATTCTATAAAGTATTGTAATTATTTCTAAATTAGTATATATGCAACTTTTATGCAAATCTGTGCTCTGTGTTGGTCCCTTTTTTTGTTGAAACATTTGCTGTTTCTTGGTGATGCATAAGAAGCAACCCTAACCATACTAAGTACAGTGGTACCTCGGGTTACAGACGCTTCAGGTTACAGACTCTTCAGGTTACAGACTTCGCTAACCCAGAAATAGTACCTCGGGTTAAGAACTTTGCTTCAGGATGAGAACAGAAATCGTGCTCTGGCAGCGCGGCGGCAGCAGGAGGCCCCATTAGCTAAAGTGGTGCTTCAGGTTAAGAACAGTTTCAGGTTAAGAACAGACCTCCGGAACGAATTAAGTACTTAACCTGAGGTACCACTGTATCATGCTTCATAAACCTGAATGAGAAAACCACATTAGGTGGTCTTTTCTGGAGTGTCTGTAATGGTTGTAAAGCTAGCAACAGGGAGGTCCCTTGGTCTTTCAAATTTCAGCAGCGCCCTGTGCAAGGCCAAAATTCACCCCTCTCACACCTCTCGCCTTCTATTCTGCATGTGTACTACGTCATAGCTGTGACACCCTGCGGCACACACACACACACACACACAGCTCAGCATCCAGTGCAGGGAAACCTGTCATGCTGCCCTAAATCTGCCTCTGCTAGCAGCTTGTCCAGAATGAGAAGAAGGTGTAAATTTCTAGGCCTCCCCACAAGAGAAACCACAGGAATTTGAAGAATATGTGGGTGGGTGGTTTGCTTGCTTGCTTGGTTGCTGTTGAATGATCACTGGGCCTGGGGTTTCCCACCCAGTTGGTGGGACTCCCTCCTGTTTTCCATCTCACACCACAGCAAGAGGACATTTTACTTCTGAGCTAGCATTCATCCACATACTAGCAGGCATGTCCAGGAGGTGGCTGCAGAAAGGAAGGAGATGGGTGCTGTGAGCTTCCCACCTTTCCATCTATGTGACAACTAACTTAAAACTCTCCAGGCAACCGTCCAAATTTTCACTCCAGTGGTAGATGAAGCTTATATATTGAATTCCCTGAAGATTCACAAATATGCTTCAGATGTGGGTTTCCAGTTCAGATACCTTCCCTTAATATATGATATGCAGTTCAGGTACTGAGTTACATTTTCACTAGACTGTAGTGACTAGAGCTTAACAAAATGTTTACTTACATACTGAGAATTCCTTAAATTCCACTTACATACTGAGGATTCCTCAAATTGGAAATTGGAAAGGTCAACATTAATATTTTTTTTAACCATCTGAAACGTCAAATTGGAACAAGCCCCAAACTGATTGCCACCATCAATTTATTCAAGGAGAAAACCCCAAGCAATTATTATCTCCATTCTGACTTAATATTTGTTTCTTCACTATAGTTGTGCTCACATTATCCTATGTCTGACAGTGATTTCCCACAGATTTCTATCTGCGCATGGAACATGGGTTGTATAAATGCATGTATAGACTACTATGTATGCAGCAGAAGTTCCATTAGCAATGACACACATAAATCTAGATAGGTGGGTAGGTGGGAATCACTTACCAAACAGAGCAATGGAGAAGCCCTGGAAGATGCAGAAAGACCTGTTTTCAAAGTAATATCCATGCAGATTAGCATCCGTCGTGGGGCAAAGTCCAATGACTATACTGCCCATGTCTGCAACCGACAAGTTCACCACAGCGTAATTAATAGGAACCCTGAGAAATTTGTGCTTGATGGTTAGTAGAATGATGGTTCCGTTGAACCAAATACCCAGAAGCGTACCAAGGATCATAAGCACCCCAAGACCAAACTTGTATTTCCTTTCCCTGACCTGATCCAAGCAGGTGATGGCGTTACATGTCACATTCGGTCCAAGGGATGTTGAAGCATTGGAGGAAAACAGAGAATGATTCATCTTTCCATTTTGTTTGCAAGAAGTGATCCCTGTGCAAAGGATAATGAGCTCTCGTAATTCTCCTATTATGTCTCTCACAAAAGACACTCTCTGAAAGATGCAATCATACATTATCCCTTTTGGGTTTGAATCCATTCTTGTTTTTACGCCTGGGGAATGGATATATAGCATGTTTGAAGGCCCTGGGCCCAAACTATTAGAAAAACACATCTCTTGGAAACCACTTAATTGTGTATCTGTTGTGCCTCTCTGCAGTGTAGCACTCATCTTTAGTGCTTGTTGTCATTTCAGATCTAGAGAAATGATAAATAATTGTGAGTTGCTTTGAAGCCCATGAGAATGGTAGTTATGCAGGCTGCTCTAGGTCTGAGAAATGGGTAGGAGAACCTATCAGTCTTTTATGTCTGTCATCTTTTTCTCCAGAATACCAGCTCTTGCTCTTGTTAATATGCTATGCTTTGGAAGTGATAGTGACAGACAAACAACCCTGAAATATAGATGTTAAGATCATATGTAACTAAACACAAATATATGACACTCTGGAGAGTAGCAGTGCTGGGAAGTGTGAACTGAGTCTTTCATCTCCACTCTGCCACCAGAGTCCCATTCACAGGAATGGCACTGGGGGGGTGTCATTGGGCACTTGCCCCTGAAGCGGGCCCATTGCCATTCTCTGCATCCCCCTGCTGCTCCAACCCCTTACAATTGCTGTCTGCTCACCTGCCCTCTGAGCATGCAATAAATGACAAGGGCGAGGCGATGGAGGAGCAACTCCCTCTGGGCAATTTTGCAGATTGTAGCCGGAAGAAGAGTGCAAGCAAGTGGGCAGGAGGAGCACATGGCAGAGGAGGACAAGCCCACCAAGGACCCCTTGGCTCAGGGGCTCCTCAAAACCTAAGAGTCAAAACAATCCACAGATCAGTATCTTTTAAGCATCTGAAGAAATACTCTCTGCTCTAATAAATAAAGGTCTTCCGGTGTTACATTTCTGAAAGTATGTTAATAGCCAGCTTGGGTGCAGAAGCTAAGAGCAGGTGAAAAATTGGGCATCCTAAGTATCTCAGATCATGCAGTCCATTTCACCAGGCTGCAGAACAGAAGGCACAGCAGGGAAGGCGGCCTATCCAGCCAGTTCCGCTGAGAAACCAGCTGCCTTTGACGGATAGTCAATCACTCTGACTGAACACTTCCATCCCAGCTGCTTTTTTTAGAACTAGAACTTTGGTCCTTGAGATTGCTTCCCCCCGCCCCCCATCTTCCTTCCTCATCCCTGTTGTTACATGCCTTTTAGATTGTACTCTTGAGAGCAGGAATTGTCTGGTGTGTGTGTTTTTTAATTGATCAGTAAGCTGCATTGGGGGGGGCGCGGATGGCATTGTGGGTTAAACCACAGAGCCTAGGACTTGCTGCTCAGAAGGTCGGCAGTTCGAATCCCCGTGACGGGGTGAGCTCCCGTTGCTCGGTCCCTACTGCTGCCAACCTAGCAGTTTGAAAGCACGTCAAAATGCAAGTAGATAAATAGGTACCGCTCCGGCGGGAAGGTAAACGGCGTTTCCATGTAGCTGTACGCTGGCTCCCTCAGCCAATAAAGTGAGATGAGCACCACAACCCCAGAGTCGGCCACGACTGGACCTAATTGTCAGGGGTCCTTTTACCTTTTTAAGCTGCATTGGGAGCATTTTTTTTTTTACAGGGTGATAGTGGCAATGATGATGATACACCTTTAAGCAGTGTACATACATCAATTATCAATAGATAAAATCAGCAAATATTAAAAACAAATACTGTATGCATATGACTAAATCTTGTGCTTGCTGAAATCAAAGTTTTTCGCAAGCATTTAAAGGAGTATATTGAGGATGGCTACCTAATGTTTTTGGCTGAAGAGCTGGGTAAAAATTCTTGAAATAAAGAAACAAGACCTTGACAAAAATATGTTCAGAGAATACAGCACATGACATGTTTGATGAGGACACTCCAGTATAAACCCAAACCTGAAATGTTGATAAGCATCCCTAGCACCTTTTGGCAGTGAAAGTCTTCTGCAAAACCACCAACAACTTTAGTTTTAAAATAATTTTATTAGCATTTCAAAAAGAAATTTTTATTTCTGTACACACTGTACTTTTACATTCCACTTGACACTGGTGGAGGATGAGCTGTAGCTCCACTGTTAAATCAGAGTTTGTAGTGAATTACTAAATGTCTCAATAGTCATTTAAGCCTCATTTTTCATTGTCACCTGCACAACCCATTCATACATTAAAGGGCACATTATAATCATGGAAAGCAATAATAAGTAAACAGGACCACAACCTGACTCAATAAATATTCCATAGGATGACTATCTGAGGCACTTAAGATATGGGTCAGACTTTCCTGATGTTCACCATCTTCAGTACATGACATCATGCAAGTAGTAAGGAAAAGAGAACTGGAGGTGTCCGAGGCTGCTTTTCCAGAGATCTCATGCTTATTCAACGCCTTTCATAAACTCCAGAAATTCTGCCAAAGAAAGGAAATCCAAGATGTTTGTTTAATAAGATGATGGTTGGAGAAGCAGGGGATGTTTCTTGACACTTCTTCCCCCCTCCCCAGCTCCACAAGTGTGATTCTCCTTTCCCATAGACCTCCTGCCCCACATGATGAGCTGTACTCATGCAAGGACTGTATACAGGGGTATGCATACCCCTAAAAGTTTTGTGAATCTAAGTTTGGCCTCATTGAGGGACAGTATTTAAATATGAGTAGGAAAATGAGAGTACCCCTAAACACTTTTTTAGGGGGGGAAGCACTGACTGTATGTATCAATTGTTGCGCATAAGGCATGCATTTTGCCATTTGAGTTTGTCGTACCCATTACTTTCCCCGAGGCAAAACCACCCTATTATCATTCCTCAAACATTTTTCAAGCAAACAATGGCTATAGTCCAAGACAGTTAAGCACACTTAGGACTATTTATTTCAATGGCCCAAAGCAAGCTTAACTCTTCATTAGACTGTGACCATGGCTATGAGACATCTCAATTTGTCTTGTCCTTTTTGTGAAAGGATAATCAAAAAATGATTTTGTGTACAGAAAATGATACCAACAGCTTAAATATGAGCTATTAAGAATTGACAATGCAGTGGCGGGGCTGTGAATGCAAGTTAATGCATTCTGACCCAGAGACTATTGCATACTGCAATACAGCCAAGGCTTTTCCTCCTTTATTTAGGTAACAGGATTTGTATACCACTTAACCATCAAAACCTCTAAGCAGTTTACATAAAATGTACATTAAAATTTCTGATCACATCAAAATTTAAAAACAAGTTAGGGTAATTTTTGTTCAAAATAAAATCAGCTATTTTAAAAATCCGTTATAAAACACATGTCAAATTTATATGTTTGGGCACGCTTGCTTATAAAAAAGTTTTTAGCAGGTCTGAAAACATTACAGTGAAAGTGCTTGCCTACAGTGCCAAAACTAAGAGCTTTTAGCCAGGAATTCTGCCCAAGGTGAAGCCTCCAGAGGGCGCCATTGATGCTCTCAGCCTGTTAGCCAATCTACGATGAGCTGGGGCTGCCTGACCACCACCCACTCCACCCCATGGCTCCAAAGCGGTTTTGCTATTGCCTTTGTTGCCCCATCCCACCTACCCTCTGAGTCAGAAGCCCCTTCCTTCTCTCCCCAATCACTTCCAGAGGGAAGAGCCCCCTCCCGCGCATGTGGGGTGCCCAGGACAGCTGCGTTGGGCTGCAGCACCAGCCCCCCTCTCTCTCTCGTGTGTCTCTATACTCCTTGATGCCAGGTGGCTCCCTTGTCCCACCAGGGCTCCCCAGCTGGGGCAGCTGTTTTTCTCCCCTCCCCCCCACCCCCTGAACGTAACTGCTCTGATCTGTAAGTCTTTAAAGAGACATGAGAACCTTCTTTCCTACAATCCTGTGATAAGGTTGTAAATATGGGGGTTTGCTTTTTCACAATTCAGATCTCAGTCCCCTTGCTGTTTTTCGTGGGGTGGGGTTGGGAGAGAAGAGGGAAATTAAGACACAAAGGACTAAAACCAGACAGAGAAGTAAATGACCCTGTGCTTTGGGAAATGAAGTGAGATAATTCTTTATATTACTGGGAAATGACTTGCAGTGTTAACGTTTATGCATATTTACTCATAAGTAAGGACCACTGAGTTCAGAAGTAAGCCCTGGTGAGTAGTGCAATGTCTAAGCATGCTCTACTCAGAAGTAAGAATCACCGAGTTCAAGAGGAAGCCGTAGTCCGTTCAAGTGAAGCCTCTGGAAGCTGCCCCTGCTATAATGGGCACAATGTCAAAGAAACCCTCAGGAGCTAGATATCAGAAAAGAGCAGAGGAGTGTGCGTGTGTACGCGTGTGCATGTGTATGGAAATGCGCATAGGGCTGGTCGATGTGAGTCTTCTACCCAGGTGAAAGAAAGCCTAGTTTTGCCGTGCTGCAGGGAATCAGCAGGGAATTCAAAAGTGCAGGTGTGGCTATACTGAAGGATTCCTTGCAAGTGTGGAATGAACACTATGTGGCATTCCCAGATCCACAGATCAAAGCAGTCAAGTGGGCATTTATGGGGTAAAGTGATGCTTCAAGTCAGCTGGTCCCAAGCTGGAAGGATTTAACTGAAAGGAGTACCTTTGGTCTTTAAGTAATGATGACTCTGAGTTTTTAAGATTAGGTCGTGTGTGTTTGTGTTTGTGTGTGTGTGTGTGTGTGTGTGTGTGTGTCCACCCTCTTTTTCTTTATAGTGGTTATCATCTAAGAGCACTGCAATTCTTGCTGTGATTTATATGCAAAGTTACACACAGTCATTTACCATCATAGTCAATCTTGCCATCGTTATTTTTGTCTCCATCTTTCATCAGTTCCTCAATGTCATCTTCAGTGATCGTTTCTCCTGTAGCTTGCAACATGAGTTTTAGTTCGTCTAGGTCTATGTATCCATCTGTATTTCTGCGAAGAGATGGGAGAGCTCAAAAAAAGGGAGAATTCCATTCCTGTATATTTCGTCATTCTCACCAAGCATTGCATTGCAGCCGAGCGTTTATTTGAACACTGTATTCTATGCGATACACCACAAGATCAACCAAACAACCCAAAAGGCATTGTTTGGCATTAATATTTGTATTTCAATATGATCATGCGCAGTTTCTCAGAGATCTGAATTTTACAAAGAAAGGACTTGCAAACAGCTGAGTGATAATCTAGTGGAGCTGTTAAATGCACATGTGCAAATGCAACATTCGTACCCATCTAAATATTGGCCCTGAAGTTTTGGGTCTTTCTTAATGGTTGGCCAATGTGAAAGAGGGGAAAAATCCAAACGTGTTGAATCATAGAATTGTAGAGTTGGAAGGGAACCAAGGGTCATCTAGTCCAACCCCCTGCAATGCAGGGAACTCCACTAAAGCATCCATGACAGATGGCCATCCAACCTGTCAAGATAATGATGATGAAGAGAAAGTTCTGGAACCTTCTTGCCCCTGGGGGTCAGATTTTTATCTAGCCTTCCCCCTGCAGGCCAACTTTGTCAGGTGGGTAGGACAATAATCACATGGTATCATTATGTCGTGACATTCTTCTAATGTTTCTATGCCTAATTTTGCCTAATATATCCACCTTTGCAATGCACTTTCCCCTAATACAATACATTTTTGTATGGTGTTTTTTTTTTTACTAAATTATGCATTTTATAAACACTCCACCCTAGTATATGCATTTTTCTGTGCATTACTTGGCTGGAGGACTACAATGAATCCCAACCTGGGAGAATGGCAGGATGTCAATATATTAAGTAATAAAAAGAATTGCAATATTCAGAGAAATGTGAATTTTGCAGGCTGGTTGTGTCTCGGTTTGCATATTGCCTTGAAATGTGAGCTGAAATGATTTCTCCCCCATCCTCGTAGTGGCAGCTATCACAGTGAAGGAAGTCTATGAAAGCTAGTTATCCTCTTCTTGCATATTACTAGTCACCCGGGACTAGGTATGAGTGTTAGAAACGTTCTGTCTCCACTTGATCACTGTCTAGGTCCACAAGGTACTTACTTGTCAAACATTCTGAAGAGATCGGAAAGTTCTTCTTCTGATTTTCCTTTGCTGTCATCTTTCATACACCTGACCATCATAACTAAGAACTCATCAAAATCTACAGTGCCACTGCCTGTCAATGAAAAAGAAAACAACAAAGGTAACTTATCTCTCACCTTGAGCATTTCCACTTAAATATTCCGAACATGGTAATAAAAAAAGCCAGTTAATATTGTAAATGCTGTAGCAGTTGACAGAAGCTTGTTTTTCCTTCAAATTTAAATGGTGGTTGTTGTTTTTTCCCAAATTGTTGTTGCTCGTGTTGTTAGTTGTTCTTCTTGTTTCATCCATTCTTTGAATCCATAAACATTCAAGGAGGTATGATGAATTATTTCAATATGATGATTTCCATCTAGAATTCCATCTAGAAACCCAGCCAGATGCATGGGCTATAAATAAAAATAATGTTGTTGCTATTAATTCATTAAGTTTATATACGACCCTTCATCCGAAGATCTCCGGGCAGTTCAGAAGATAAAAATGCAGAATATGCCAAAGGACATCTGGTTCAACTCCTCTTCATTCCTCCTCCACACAGCTCTCAAGAAAAAAAAAAGTTTTACTATTTTTAAACTTTCCTTTCCAGATCCTTATAACCACCCAGAAAAAAATAGCTCACCATCTTCGTCTACTTCATCAATCATCTCCTGCAGCTCCTCGGGGGTAGGATTCTGCCCCAGCATTCTCATCACCTTCCCCAGCTCCTTTGTGCTGATACACCCATCCTCTGCACCCAGGACAAATATATCAAAAGCAGCCTTGAATTCTGGAAGAAGAAATGAAGTCAGGGTTTGCCACATTGAATTCAACAAGGAGGCTTCAAAGCCTACAGCACTTTCCAGCTGTGACTGACAGAAAATAGCTGGCAGCTTTCTACTCCTGCCTTCAAAATTATGCCAGATTGATTGTCTCTCATCCCTTCCTTTTCATGAATGGGACCAGCTAAGCTCAAAACGTTAAAAGGCTTAAAAGAGTTTCAAGGACATTCAGCCTCCCAGCATTTCACAGATGTACTCTGTTAGTTTATATTTTAATTCAAAAATATGCCAAATGCAATCTGTGGAGGGCCCATAGCTCAGTAATAGACCACATGGTCCATGCACATACAGACCGGGGTCAATCTCTTGGGTAGCAAGAAGCCCTTACTGTGGGAAACCCCTGATAGACAGAGTCAACAGTACTGGAATATTTGGAACCAGTACCTTGTCTTGGTACCAGGCAACTTCATGTCATATCATGGCCCAGTTGATCTAACATCATCAGGCAGCTTCATAGGTCTATATGACCCCTTTTAAAAACATATCTGGAATTTCTTTATATCCTGCATCTGCCAATAAAGGGTTGGGAAGCATAAGCAGGAAATCGCCTCTTAAGATTAGAGTGAAGTGGTAGCAGGCTGAACTTCACAAATGGTCATCTTCCACCAGCTCTGGACCCAAGCTCTTTATTTTACATATTGATTACTTGTCAGCGCTGGTGGCTAATTGGTTAGTCAACCACCCCAATTACAAGTTGACAATGTGGAAAACAGCCTTCTTGTGAAATAAATGGGAAGATAAATGGCACAAGCTTACCATTTTTCTGTTCTTCTGTCAACTGCTCAACCTGTTATTAAAATAAAGACTCAGTTCAGTCATACAGTATAACTATTTGTATATATATATCATCCTTGTACTTCAGGCAAATATAGTCTTCCAGTAGCAAGACATTACAGGCTAACAAAACAGATATATTAATTTCTTAAAGTAAAATGTTTCAGTATCCTCCACCTTCACCTGCTCTGACATGAATTAAAGTCTCTCTCTCTCTCTCTCTCTCTCTCTTCCCAAAATTAGTGTTGACTTGATTGTGAATTCTCCTCTTGATGCATCCCTTCTCATTAACATTGTATTTAATAGGCAACATAACATCTTCACCTATCTCAAATATGCACATCTAATTTGCCTGGTTGTTTCCTCGTGGGATTTAGCCAGCATCTCCTTTAATGATACCAAATGCTAATTTGTACCATTTAGTTGCTATGTGCTCAAGTTAATACATAATACAGTGGTACCTCGGGTTAAGTACTTAATTCATTCCGGAGGTCCATACTTAACCTGAAACTGTTCTTAACCTGAGGTACCACTTTAGCTAATGGGGCCTCCTGCTGCCGCCACGCCGCCGGAGCACAATTTCTGTTCTCATCTTGAAGCAAAGTTCTTACCCTGAGGTACTATTTCTGGATTAGCGGAGTCTGTAACCTGAAGCGTATGTAACCTGAAGCGTATGTAACCTGAGATACCACTGTAGGAGCGTCCCCTCAAAATATCCATGCTTATGATCTGGGCCTTGTACTTCTGGTTTATCTTCTCTGTTGCCTTTGGTGAGCAGGCCTAAGTGCTTATGGTTTGCAGAATAGACTTCCAGGTTCTTCTGAAAGCTGGTGGTGGGGTGACAGAGTGTTGGCTCTAAATTCAGGTTCAGACCCAGGGACACGCCCCCCCCTCCAGCTCATTATTCTTCCGACTGGGCCACTGGACTCCAGTCTTGGACCCCAACTCTGCTGTACTCCTCCTACATACAAACAGATACCACCTCCTTCATGTCAGCATCTCCAAGATACACATACACCTTCTGCCCTGTCCCCCTTACACACCTTTGTGTAAAGATGGCTGTTGAGAAACAATCCCTTATTCCTGACCAGTCCTGTTTGCGTCTGGAGAATCTTTTCAGAGTAAACTGACGCACATGGATCAACCTGTAAAATCTTTTCCAATTACCTATGAGGTCAGAACCACCCCATAGAAATACTGGTCTCCCATCCATCAGCCTCGCTTGTATTGCATTGGAAGGCTGCAGAAAACGAATGACAAGATGGGGGAGGGGGATAATCTATGGAAACAGATAACAATAGCAGCAAGATGCCAGTTCAAAATTTCATAGTGAAACCTGAACCCGCTTATATAAGCCTCTGTGATGGAAGTAGAGCAGCTGTGAGATGCTCTTTCATTGTGATGACCAAAAAGAAAAAGAAAAAAACCGCCAACAACCCAAGATAGTTGGAGACAGCAAACAAACGCCTCCTGTCACTTTTGTGTGCTCCACATAACTTGACTATTTTGGCACGCTGGCTATTTTTATGCCCTAGTGACTGAGATGCTGTTAAGAAAGATAACCCTTCTGATTGTTCACAGAATCTGACTGACATTGGTATTTATCACTGGAGGCTTTTATCTCAACCCATGGCCCTGAAAATGTTCTTTGTATACGCTGGCATCTGGAAAGCATTCCAAACTTAGCTCTGCAGAAGAGATGTGAGCGGGCAACGCGATAAATCCGCTGGATTCCTTTGAACAAGTGGTTGCAAAATTACATATGTTACAGGAGCAGTTGCATGCATGTAAAGATGATTGTGCTTTGCAGTAAATGACGGACTAATGTAACATTCTTTCGTTTCCAGCTTGGCACCCCAGTTGCTGCCTTTTTATGTTAACTTGTTAGAGGATTGGACAAGAGAGAGACCTGGGGTCAAATACAGTCTCAGCCATTCGGCCTCTGGCAAGTCTCATCTCTCAACCAAACCTCCCTTATAGGTTTGTTGTGAGCATAAAATGGGGAAAGAAACCTGCGTTGAGCTCATTGGGCAAAGAGTAGGATACAAATGTTGTAAGATAAACATGTACAAGGCTTAAGCTAAGGCAACACATAAAGGATCATCTTGTTGACCAGGAGCCCCAAATGGACAAGGATGAAGAACTCTCTTAAGCGGCTGTAATTCTATTCCTACAACATGGGAAAACCAGTGACTTCCTCTATAATTGTTGTAAAGGCAAATAAGTTAAAGGCTATGACAAGGGGTGTAGAACCACTGCACTAAATGTAAAGTAAATTTTGCTATAAATAAATTTCCCTCAATGCTTTTATGAGCCTAGTCTCAACAGTGTTGCTCAGAAAGCAGACAGTGCTGTCTGGGGTTGACTACCAACTTGCAGACTGCAGACCCTTTTATTAGTAAGAAAATGCAAAACATGCAGAATCCAGATAGCCCAGTGTTGTCCCATATTGGAAAAAGAATCTTCTGTATTTTAGACAGAAATGTGTCCACAGCCCAGATACATTCTTTTGCCTCAGTGGATTATTTATTTACAGCACATAGCAGCTGTTTAAACCTACTTGTAGGAGCTTAGCCATCACCAGGATATGCTCAGGCAGGAATCATCCCTTCTTCCATCTGTCTTATTAGGGTTTCTTATTAACAATCTTAACCACAGCAGAACATAAGCCCAGTTAGACTACAGATATAGCCAGAACTGTTCTTCCCCCGATTAAAATGGAATTAGTGAGAGTATTAGTTTCTCTCCTTACCCCTTTGACTTACTTTCCAAGCTAAAAATAATAACTAATCTAACTCTCCTGAAATTTAGGCAATTGTGATCTGGTGTCCTCTTCTTCATTGAACAGAGTGAGCATTTTCCTTCAAAATTCGTCTTGCAAAGCAGTGGTCAAAACCATAGGTGCAAAAAATTATAACAACGTTACTTCTCAGGCCCCCTTGTAGTTCACAATTACAAGCAGAAGGGGAAATTGTAGATGAATTCCAAATTAAACAAACCAACAAAAACCCTTCAGCTTGTGAACTTCTGGAAAAAAAACTATATTTGCCTATATAAATAATAAATTGTTTCACTGCTATCTGCATTTTCTGTAAAACATATTGGCTATAATAGCACAAAGATAAAGTAGTTTTGAAATTATGCTCAACAACAGCCTTATGCAGTTAGGCATCTCTAAGCCATTAAACAAAAACCTAAAATACATACTCTATTTAGAGCTGGGCTACAATGAAAACAGGCTTTCACATAAAACACAGTAAGTTTCATTAAAGTAAGCACCAATGCATTTGTACAAGTTGTTTTTTTTAAAGGAACTTAAGCTGTATGGCAAATCTCTTTATCATATGAACAAGTTGAAGGATCTCCATTATTACATTTAACATTAATGATAAAAATGAATCTAACATCATCACTAGCATTAACCAGAACATTAAAATTTGCACCTTGTTAAGACATGTGGAGCATAATCCTGTGCTTGCTTATGCAGAAGCAAGTCCCAGCCTCAGCTTTATATCATCATGTATGAAAATATTACTTACTGCTGCCTTGTAAATATCATCCATGGTTTGTTACTGTTGGCCCGGTGCTGGATGGAGATGACAAACTGTACAGAGGCAAAATTAAGGTCTCTGCCAGCTCTCTGTCCCTTGAAGCTCTGCTTATATAGTAGGCTGTCAGCCCTAAATGTGTCAGCCAGGGACTGCTGACTGCTACACAGCCCGGCATATAAAGCCATCCTATCCATTCTAAGCAAGACTCTTCACCTTGTCTCAATGGGAAGCATGCAAAGTTTGTTACAGCTGACATTTCTAAAACATGATCCTAATTCCACTGATGCTTACTTTGTTTGTTTTATACTTCAGAACTAAAGTGCAACCTGATCTTTGCTACACTTATGCTTCTTTCAGGGATCAGATGGCACACGTACGGAATGATGGTTCCACATTTTGGGGGTGCTTTAGTTTTCCGCGCTCAAATTCATCCATATGACTTACTGACAGCAAAACCAGTGCTTTGTATACTATGCACAGCTGATTTTCTACCAACAGAACATGAGTATCCTATTGGAAGACCTGTCCTTTCCAAAGGAAGCCTTTTCCAGATTCCACACGTGTATCACTATGTCAGGGGCAAGAACATGAGCCTATGGTGGTCTAGCTGTACACTCTGTGACAATTGAGAAACAATTCAAATATAAATCTTTCACATGCAGGTTTATGGCACAGTCCTTCACTCCACCCAATGGAACCACTTCTGTTTCCTTTTTAAGTAGTGAAGGAGAGCCTTCCATCTGAATAACTGTACCACACAATAGTCCAAATGTTTGAACTGACTCTTACGAAATTCTCTGCAAGCATCTGTGGGGTAAGCTGGTTAAATTCTTAACTCATGTCGACCCTTGGCAAAACAATTTGTTCCATCATTCACTTAGCTTGTTTAGGGACATGCATTGGTATTGAGGTTATACATATGCTAGACTGAACCATCTCTCTCTCCACTGATTCAGAGCTCCCCCCTCTGTCCAACTGCGTTTGCACACAGGTAGGTAGAGCTGGCAAGAAACTAATTCATCTGTAAATGGAAACTTATGTGAAGAATTTGCAAGTGGGCTTTACTTTGAATGAGTAGAGGTACGTAAGAATGGCACTACAATAGTCAGGATCACTTAACATGGATTTATTTCCTATATTTATTTGTTCAGTCATATTGTGTTTTACCCCCACATCAGCCAACAATGCTCATGAAGCAGCTAACATAAGACCAATAAGACTAATACAGTGGTACCTTGGGTTACAAACACTTTGGGTTACAGACTCCGCTAACCCGGAAGTAGTACCTCGGGTTAAGAACTTTGCCCCAGGATGAGAACAGAAATCGTGCGGCGGCAGCAGGAGGCCCCATTATCTAAAGTGGTACCTCAGGTTAAGAACAGTTTCAGGTTAAGAATGGACTTCCAGAACAAATTAAGTTCGTAACCAGAGGTACCACTGTATATAATTATAACAAATGTTAAATATCCTCCTGGTCAAAGGGAGAGGTTTTTCTCCATTCTTCCAATGCTAAGAGTTGGCATTCTAAATTCTTCATCCTCTGCACTTGTATTCTCAGGTAATGGATGGCTCTGGGGCACCCTATCATTAAGCAGTGTGATGTGAGGGGGTGGTGGCCAGGAAAATAGCTGTGAGGTGGTGGAGAACCGAGCTGCCCTGTGCCCTCTAAACTAGCTTGCTGCCTTCAGGCACAGTGGAGAATGCTGCTCCAGCCCCGGTGTTTGCTTGCCAGTCTGGTGGGTTTCTGAACATGGAATGTGGGTAGGGAAGGGACCATTTTGTCCTTCGCCACTTATAGCAAACTGTCTTAGGCTGGTACTGGCTGGCTCTACTTGATGAATGAGCCAAAAAGGTGAACAGGCTCTGGTTCACACTACTGCAAAGCTTGTTCTTGTAGCTCAGTGCATTCAGAAGTAAAATAATAAAGCATTTTTCAGGAGCTATAAGCAAAACAACAGACACTATTAATACAGTAATTCTTAAAGAGGTTACATAAATTATTAGAGATCTAAATCCTACCATAAAGGTTAACGTAGACAAGTCCAAAAATAATCCTTAAAACACATGCCCCAGACAGCTGTCATAAATTACATTTTAAAAAATTTAAAGTCATGTTCAGAAAAGCAAGACAAAACTTGCTTGGGACTCATACAGTAGCTAGGAAAGAAAAAATTGAGTGCAGAACTTAAAAGCTCTTATTCTGTTTTTGGTAATGTCTCCCTGGAGCTACAGGAGTTAAAAAAAAAATAGGCATTTTGAAGAGCAAGACAGACTGTGGTTAAGAGGCAGAGAAAAATAGTTGGTTAATGAGCCAGCTGAGAGCTAGCGAGGACAGAAAGATTGCCACATCCTTTGGGCCTTGCTGGATAGTTGCTCCGGTGAGGGAGAAGGAAGGGCAAGTTTTCTACTAGCGTTTCAGCTGATTATTTATTAGCTTAACATTCCATGAGGATTCTTCCATCTAAATCTCTTTTGTTTACCTTTGAATTTTGTAAGTGATAGCAAAGGATAACAGCATGACAAAGATTTACGTCCATGGGTGTACGCATGAGGTGAAGCAATTTGTTGCATAAACAGTATTTGCCTGGACGTATCTACGTTGCATAATGGAGGTTCTTTCCGTGCCTCTCCAGGCAAAAATGGAGCCTCCTTCACAGGTGCAGGCTACCATTATAACAGCAAAAGCAAGATTGTAGGGGTGATTTGCAATATAACGAAACAGTGGTGTTGTGTGGGATAACTTGTAGTAATAGATGCTGGTGGCTCAGCAGCACAGGCCAAGGACTCACTAGTCAAGAGTGGTGGATTCTGTGGCTGGCGGAGCAACCGGCTTGAGATCTGGCATCTTATGTCAGCACCGTATCCGAACTGCAACACCTTCTTTCCCAAAGAAACTCAGGGGTGAAGCTGCAAGTCAACAGACTGGTTCCAAGCAGATGGGAACAAGCAACAGATGGGGCACCGTTGCTAGAAAAATGCAGTGAACACTCTGGCCACATTGCACTCCATTACCTCTCCTCTGAGGAGCTGCCTCTTTTTTTCAGGAGGAAAACGGGGTCGAAAGTAACCCGGAAGCTCCGACCTCCAGCTGAAGGAACTGCGACTCTACTTCTTTCGAAAGTCCATGTTTCTTCCTCCCCCCCCCCTCGCTCTCCCGCGCTTTAGCCCCGCCCCCTACGCCCGGGGCTTCCTCGGCCCTTCCGCAGGCTGCGAATGACAGTTGTGGCGCGGCGGCGTCTCTCGAGGCCTCCTCCTCCTCCTTGCCCCGCCCCCGCCGGAGCCAGCCGAGTTAGGGAGGCGGGCAGGCGGGCGGAGTGAAGCCGAACATGGCGGCTGTGACGGCGGCGGGTGCTGCGCTGGCAGCGGCCCGTGGGGAGGGGGCAGCGCAGCAGCAGCAGCGGCCGCCACAACAACAGCAGCAGCAGCAGCGGCCGGCGGAGCTCGCCTGAGGAGAGCGGCCGCGTGAGCGCAGCTCCTCCGCCCCAGCGGCGCCTTCCCCTCCCGCGTCCCTCGCGCCCTGCCCTGCCCTCTTCTTGCCTGAGGAGCGGCCGAGATGGAGGTGGTCGGGGCCGGGGAGGAGGGCGAGGAGCCCCCGAAAGGGGTCCGGATCCTTGGCTCGGAGCTGGTGGAGACCTACACGGTGAGGCGGCGGCGGCGGCAGGAGGGGCGAGGAAGGGGAGGCGAGGTCAGGGCGGTGGTGGGTTTCTTTTTCTCAAAGGGAAGGGTTCAAGTCTTTCCCCTGGGTCTCTCATCCCTCTCTCGGGGAAAGGACGGGAATCTCCTGATCATGGTACACGTACACACGCACTGTGTATCTATAACGTGGGAAGGGGGGATGACGATGCGGGGATAAATGGGGAGCGGGTCGGAGAAAACCTGCTAAAGAGACGCCTTCCTGATGCATCCAGATCCGATATTGCCCTGTTGGGAAACGATTGCAGGCTTCACCGGGTCCGTGTTATGCTTGTGCTCTTCCGAGTTACACAGAACTCTTCCTCGGGCTGGATATTCCTTGGGCGGGAACACTTAACTCCGAAAGCAAAGAAATAAGATGCATGTGAGAGAGCAAAGGTGGTGTTGGGGCAGGGGAGGCACTCCAGCCATGAAACATCGTCCCCAGAGTCTCATCTTTCTAGCATTTGTAGAACCAGAGAAAGGAGGCAAAATGTGCTTTTTTGTGAGAAATTAGCCCCCTCCTCCGCTTTTTAGTGTTTTACATCCCCCGCCCCCCCAATCCTTCAACACCCATGTGAGGGAGGCCATAGATGTTGTTGTCTCTCTTAAGGTTGAGGTTTAAAATACAAATCAAAGACCAAGTTCTGGTATGAGCTTCATTTTATTCTACCATCTCACTTCACGGTAAACAGATACAAAGCATCCTTTAGAAACTGGCCCAAACACATGACCTAACATATAATACATTTGGTATTTTTAAAATAATACGCAGAAGGGATGTGGCAATGGGCAAGGGACATTTTTCCAGTCTGGATCAAATTCAGTGCATGATAATCTTACGCAACTGTTAAAACTATGAAATGCTTCTCTTTTTGAATGGTGGGGTTAGAGGAAAAGAATATGCTTTGATTTGCATTACACTAGTTGTAGTAATGCTCTTACCAATACCAATAACTTTTTATAGAGTTGTCCTTGTGGACAAGTACATTACAGTTACCTGACAGCTTTAGAAGTCAACCCAGAATATTACCATTGAAACATCTCAAACTACTTGGTTACATAAATGAAAATGGGTGTGTCTCCTAGTTTTGTTTTAGCTAAGCCATTCTCTTAGATGAACTCTGAGCCATTCTCATCAATGAATTTTGTAGTGCGAAAACAGATTTCTAAACCTGTTTATGCCTATTTTCATAGTATTAATGGGTGAGAATACTTGGCACCACATTGGTTTAAAAGTGATATATATGTCCCATTTCTAATGCTGCATAGATGCATGCATCATTGATTGCATTTTTAATACGTAAAGTGTAAAAAAATCAGGGTATAATGGAAATGATTTACATAATGTGAGATACTTGGCAGAGATATAACTGCAGTGTGAGAGTTTTGAAAATATTTTCCCCCTTGAGTACATGGGCTAGCTAAAATAAGAGAGAAGGGGGAGAAAGCAGTCTAGATAAAGTACTTTCAAAATGTAATTATTTTGATCTGTGTGCAGAGCAGATAATGATATTATAGTGACTAATCCAGCCAAAATTAGGCAAACAGTCCCCCTCACAGTGCTAATTTTGGCTTGCGCCTTGTTTTGTTAGTGAATACTTTTATTTGCTGGTTCTACCCAATGTAAAATGAAGAGAGACTGGTAGGTCGCCTACCACAGCAACCTCATGATAATAATAAGAAAACCATAGACAAGAAATATGTTTACTGATGAAGTAGACTGAAATCCAAAAGAGCATATGCCATAATAAATTGGTTAGCCTTTCAGGTGCTACAAGATTCCTTTTGGGTTTTGTTGTTGCTGTTGCTGCTGCTACTACAGACTTAATGCCTACCCCTCTAAAAATTTCACTCGGATAATAAGATTTCCCTCTAAAAAATTAGTAACTGTGTGGCAGCGCTCCACTTTCGTAAGATACAGTGGTACCTCTGGTTGCGGATGGGATCCGTTCCGGAGCCCCGTTCGCAACCTGAGCAGAATGCAACCTGCGTGGGTCGCGATTCGCCGCTTCTGTGCATGTGCATGACGTCATTTTGAGTGTCTGCGCGAGCGGTGAAACCCTGAAGTAACCGTTTCTGGGTCGCCGCCGGACGCAACCTGAAAAAGCTCAACCTGAAGCAAACACAACACAAGGTATGACTGTAATGGACTTGCAGTGTCCCAGGTAACTTGTGATGATGGGAAAGGTAATAGATTTGGCTTGGGGAAACTTGCAGCATTTTTATTTGTGAGAGCCACCAATGAATATCTTTAACAACTATATAAGTAAGCAAAGTAAGCGATACTTTTCCCTGCTTAAGAGTCAGCAGTGTCTGGCAACCATTACATCAATCCCTACCCTCTCCCAGATCTACTTTCATGCCTAGTAACACAGTTCAGTAAGGGTGCAGCCCCATTGCCCCTTGTCAGATCTACTTCTTTGATACCCAAGAGGTCAGCTCCTCCAACTGCAGTGGCTTAGCGTGGTTTGCCAGTGCCCAGGGCAAGTATTGAGCCCCCTAACCTGTAGGAAGAAGCAATCATATATCACAGTCAAAGAAAAGTTTGAGGAGCCCACCATGCAAGAGTCTGCTCTTCAGGGACTGGGACCATCTGGAACCAACTGCTGACATCTCAGTTTATGGTGAGCACAGAGTAACCCTTCTGATGGGATGGGAGTACTCCAATGGTGCAAACCTTTGCTATCATTGGCATGCACTCTGCACAACCTCTGTGGCTCCTTCCCTTTTGCGCACCTTTCTCCACGCTTGGAGAAAAAGGTGGCGTGGATTTGGTTTCGAAGAACAGTGCGTGGCAACAGAGTTGGCCATCGCAGTGCCTCCATGCAGTGCTGCTGCTGCTGCCAGATGAAGCAGTGCAGGATATATGTGCACACCTCCGCAGGTCTCAAGTCTCAAGTCTCGCCGTCCATCCACCTCTCCCACCATCAGGAGACGCCACACAGCTGAGGAATACAAGGGTCTCTCCTATCCTAGCTCCTGTTTCGTGTCCTGCTCAGGTGAAGTGGGCAGCTGGGACAGGGAGTGCCTTTGGTCAGGGCAGAAGCTGCAGCTGCAGCCTCAGAGGGAAGGAGTATTTTGCATGTGCTCAGAAGCACATCCCTATAATTTTTTGAACCCAGGGCAATTGCCCTGGTGCCTCTCCCCCCTGCTACGCCACTGTCCAACACCGTGGGCCAAAAAAAGGGCAGTTCCAAAAGTCCTCCTGGTCGCCTGACATTCCTCCCTATGGGAAGTCAGGGACACATTCTCCATGCTTTGGCGCAATTGGGGATAGCCAAAACCCCATTTATATTATGCAAATATATGTTCCCATCAGCCTACTTGGCAATACACATTCTCACCATTTATTGAACAACTCACTAATATCTCTTCATAGGAATTAGGTTGCACTCATTTAAAATGTATTTTTAAGTTATGTTATATTGGGGGGGACTTAATAAAATTAAGAATTCTTAAACAGCTGAAGGTAAACACATTTGAGTTGCACTTATTTCAGATGAAGTTATTTCCCCTTCCCCTCCCCCTCCCCAACTTTGACTGGATTGTGCCCATGGTTCTGCCTGTATTTTTTCTTTGTTTCTCAGAATTATGAACAGCAAGAAGCCCTTAGAAGACTTTCCCACCCTTATCTCCCCATGACAGCTTCCTGCACCCCTTGAAAAGCTGCTCCTGAAGGTGTGGGAGGCTGCCTGAAATCAAAGGGAGATACAATGCCTTAGTAAGGGGACAAAGTAATTCCCCCTGCAGCCCCTGTGTCTCCCCCATCCCATTCTGGAGAGTTCCTTCATCCTCAGGAGCCGCTTTTGATGGGCTGCAGACGAGACAGTGCAAAGATTCCCTTTTCCAAGCTTCCTCTGAAATGAAAATGTGCAAAATTGTTTTTTATGAGAGATTTTGTATATACCCTACTTTGTATTTAGTGCCCCTAATGAAATCTGCAAGCTCAAAACACATAGCTTACCTATCAACTTGGGTAATAACATTGCCCTTTGTAACTGCAGATCTTTCGATTACTACTAGATAATACAAAGCAATAGCAAGATAAGTGACATTGATGATGAAGTGTACAGGCTTTGAAGCTTCATTTACAAAAGGATTGAGCTGTGAGAAATGTAAAAACAACCCTGTCTTCTCTTGTGTGTAAATACATGCTGATTATTGTGATTCTAGAGACACAATCCAGAAAAGTGTGCGCACAGAGAAGAACTGAGTGCACAGCCTGAGCTTCCTTTGAAGTATTTGCTGCTGCAGCTCCTACTGCCATGGTTCAATTTGCAAAACAGCTTGCTGCCTCAACAGCCAGAGCTGCTGCAGTGAGAACTTCAAAGAAACCTCCTGCTGTGTGCATGGTTCCCCCTCCTCCAAATGCACATGGAGCCTCTGTAGATTGCAGCCACTATCGCAGCTAGGTTGCTCCATATTATTTCATTTGTATTGTTCCATAGAAATAAGCAGTGAAAATAATTGATTTCAGGTAGTGGAGACTCATTCTAGAAATAGGCATGTATTCATCAACATTCAGAATACAAGAGTACACACTCTTTTCTATTCTCTATATCAGTGAAGTATTTTAAACAGTATTTATTAATCTGATCTAATTTAACGTTAAGTCCCCTACATGTTTCCTTAGACATAAGTCTGTGTTGAGTGAGGCATGCTTCTAGATAAAGATGCATTGGATTCCAGCCTAAGAGTATAAAGGTAACCACCTAACTAATGCCAAGACCAACAGATTTCTGACAGTGATGTGGTTAAAATGCCATTAATGATGTCTCATGTCAGTTAAATTATTTGCATGCGTTGGCAGGAAAAAATATTTGTACTTTGGACTGAGTTTTTTAAAATGGGGAATACTGTAGATATATCAAACAGTATCCTGTTACTTTTCTAACTTTTGCTTTTAAAACTCCCTTGTTTTATGATAAAATGTTTGAGTCCTGAGCATTATTATTTTTATTTTTATTTTTATTTTATTTTATTTTATGATATACACCTTAATGACTTTTACTAAGTGTTTTAGTTAGTGTGATCAGAGGGAGATAATTTGAATTATAGACTTTGCACGAGTGGACGTCTACTCATGCAACAGGGTTTTACGCTGCAGCCTTGTGTGCCTGTGAGAACTGAAAATTGCTGAAAATCAGGTAGCCTCTTTTAGTAATAGAATTATGTTATCAACATAGTACAACATAATGGTATGTTAATCTGCCCCCGCCATCAATTTCCTATATCAATATTAAAATAGGACAAGCTGTGAATGAGATAGAGACAACCCTGAATATATGCTTAGTTCTGCATGAGATTTGAAAATGAAGCAAATTTTAAAGCACTCTTGTAGTGCCTTGTTTGTAACGTGCAGTATTAAAAATACTAATGTAGAGGAAATGCTAACCATAGATCTGGTTATCATTTCAGAATTAGTGATTCACAACCTTCTTCCTTAGTTGCTAATGCAGGGACTAATGCATGATTATATGATTATACTATAATTGAAATGAAGCATACAGGCTGCATTCAAACAATCATATCTTGACTGCTTAAGCCGTACTATGACCAAACCTGATGAACTTAAATGCAGCTCCTTTGCCTTGCCTTCCTGTGAACAAAGCAGGAAGTGTCCACTTAACTATACCTTCCCATAACATACAACTTGAGAAATGATAATTAATGACTTCTCAACAAGCCAGAATGTTAAGCTGCTTTAAATATCATGCTCCTAGAAAAACACCCAGTATTGTTTGTTCTAATAGAGAGCATCCATATAAATTTTGGGAAAGAGAGATGTGATGAGAGAGAAAGTATTGCTCAAAAACTCTGTATGTTAGGTCACAGAATACAAAGCCTAAAATCCTACTTCATTAAAATACTGAATAAGTAATTATCAGTAACCTTTATTATTAATACAGTACTTAGTAGTAGAACAACCCTCCAAATTTTGTATCATCCTAGAGACAAAAGAGGATTGGGAGTGCCTTATCTTAAATTATATTATATTATGATGCTTTCAACTTGCACAAATAATGCATATTATTAATGATTTGCTGGAGATCTTGTGGGTTCAAATGGAATTATTCTGCACCACCCCTTCAGTTAATGCTCTGCCTTTTAAAAAATCCTTTTTGAGTGCGTATTGGGAAAATACACAATCTCTTTTTTCAATTGACTTTTAGGGTATGGAAGAGATGGTTTCACACTTAGCTCCATCTACATCCCCTTTATTTCCTATATTGGACCACCCAGCTGTCTGCCTTACAGACAAATATGTTCAATATATCTGAATTCTAAAGGTATCCAATATTTACAGTTATTAATAAGGCCGGCTATGGGTTCCTCCCCAGGATCTTAGCATATCTTGGGAGGATGACCTTAAATGTCAGATTCATGAACATAAATGGGATCAAATATGGGTAAATGCTCCACTAAAAACTATAACTTCTAGGATTCAAGAATCTACTCTAAAAACAATACTTAGATGGTATTGGACTCTAGTGTGCCTTTCCAAAATCAATGCAAATCTCTCTCCACTATGCTGGCAATGCTGTAATACTATGTGAAGTTTTATATGTTTTTTGGACAAACGTTTTTATCATTATCTCTCAAATATAAGCTCAGTCACTAACACCAGATACAGTCTTGGCCTTGTTTTCGATAGAAAGCAATACAGATCCCAGAGTATCTCATGACACTTCCTAGTGGCTGAAGAATGTCAATAGGCTGTCACTGGGCAAATGCTTTGGGTGCAAGAAGGGCTTTGAGGAGAGGGAGGTCCGCTTGTCGCAGTTACCTCTGTTCAGTTATTTCTGTCTGCTCCTCTTGCCTTACTTGTCTTTTCAGTATTATGCCCAGCTTATCAGGGAGCACAGCATAAATGTGATGGAAGCATTGCGATTCATAACTGTGCTGGTTTCTTGTTGGCAAAGCACAATGGCTTGCTTGATATAGGATATCATTTTTGCTGAAGGAAGATGTGTGTGTGTTCTTCAAATTAAACCAGTAACTGGTACCTGAATATTGCTGGTAACGGGCCTCTGCTTTGTGTGTCAGTATGCTGTACTTGCACGGGTTTAGGTGTTCTTGGGATGTGCAGAAGCTCAGAACCTAACTGGCAGCCTTTATTTAATGTTACACAAACACTGGAGGGATTTTGTGTCTCTGAATGTGTAAACATTGGCCATCTTAGGTTCCTTGATCAGCTAAGAGTTGTATTTTATTTAGGTGTACATCATTCAAGTGAGCATTGGGAACCATCAGTGGGTGGTCAAACATCGATACAGTGACTTCCATGAACTTCATGAAAAGGTAAATATCCTCATATTTAAAATGTTTGTTGTAATGACTCTGTTACTGTTTTATTAACATTGATTTATTACTCTTCTTCTAACCCGGTGTCTCAATACATTTTATATATAAAATAATTAAAAGCAGTGAAAACACAGAAACAAAAGATACCCCACATTGAGATTCTCTTTAAAAAGAAAGGAAAGCCATATGGGAGACCGCACCATGAGAGGGAGGGAGTTCCCCTCTCCCCCAGCATATGGCTTTGTGACAGAATGCTAGAGTTGGAAGGGACCATGAAGGTCATCTACTTGAACTCCCAGCAATGCAAGAATCTTACACCCGATTTTCGTTGATGAAAATTACGCACAGAAAGAGCTATAACCTCCCTCCTTGCTATGCGGCAGTCAGAATCCAGACACACACACAATTGAGTGACAGCTGTGGCTGAAAAGAGAAGAGAAGAGAAGAGAAGAGAGAGTATCCACCATAGGATTCAAGGCATTGTTAACATTTAATGGGCCAGTAAGCTGTTATCTACACACACATGAACAAATTCTATCGAACACAGTAGGGCTTACTTATGAGTAGAAATGTATGGGATTGCACTGAGAGCAAAGTATATTAGGTAAAATCTGCTTGGTTTTTTTTAACCATTGCCTATGGAAAATAACTGATCTGTTTATGAAAATCCAAGTTCATTTATTTACATGGTCATAGTATGAACCTGGTTGTTACTTAATTTCTGGTACCTGCTAGTTTCCTATCCTTAGTGGTGTTCGAGCCTTGTGAGTGGTAATATGTCATCATTTGGTTCCTGAGCTCATTAATGAAGAACATTTGCTGACTTTAAAGTTCAGAATTGTTGAACCATAATGTAGACTATAACCTCTCTCCCGCCTCCCAAAGAGAAAGGCATTCACTTCATTATGTTAAAAATTAGGTTGGAGTGGAACTCTGCTCATGCAGTGAAGCTTTTCTGACTTGCCCTCCTCTCCCCAAAGACCATTCCTGAAGATCAGCAGATCTTCTGGTATAGCATAGGATCGGATGCAGCAGGACAGGAAGTTGGGTGAATTCAGCAAAGCAGTCTTATCCAAATGAAGTGCTATTTCACAACTGCAAGGTATCTCTGGATCCAAGCCAATGTTATTCATTTCATCAATATTAAGAACTTGCTCTCCTGGCACTATCTCGGTTATTCTGCAAGACCTTTAAAGAAGTCTGTCTGTTTGTTTGTTTGTTTGTCTGTTTGATTTGCGTTGTTGCTGTTAGAATTGTACAAATCTTTTTTGAGACCTTAGTCCCGTCCCCCGTCCCTGTCCCCCCATTTTTAAAAACTGGTTTGGAAGGCATGCAAAGCAGTATGTAAAAGCTTTTAAAAAAGATCTCACTTTATATTACCCTGAGTTTTCAAAAACTATATTGGTAATTACTGACAAAATAAATATTTTATTTCAGTTTGGCCCTAATTTTTAGTGTAAGCAGTAAATGCTAATTTCTGAAAACTCTGATTCATTTAGGAACAATCTTAACTCTTTGTCTTACAGCTTGTTTCAGAAAAGAGAATAGATAAGAATCTGTTACCTCCTAAGAAGATTATTGGCAAGAATTCCAAAAGTTTGGTAGAAAAAAGACAAAAAGAATTGGAAGTCTATCTACAAACTCTCCTTCTTACATTTCCCTTGGCTGCACCCAAAGTATTGTCCCAGTTCTTACATTTTCACTTATACGTAAGTTGCATTCTGCCATTCTTCACTATGGTTTATTGTCAAATATTCTGAGTTCAGTTCTTATTTTAAATTTCTTATCTTAAATGGCATGGGGCTGATGAGAATTGTAGTCCACTATGTTGACAACTTGTCTTCTCAGAAATATGCCTTGAAATGACCAGTGTGAATTTAGGGTGTTTGTGCCTTTCATCTATTGCTTTTCATAGCTTGAGTTTCAGAAAACCTTTCAGCACACTTTCTCTCTTTTTTTTAAATGATATTTATTAAAGTTTCAGAAAAAGTTACAAAAATAAGAAAGAGAAAGAAAAAAGAAGCAAAAAATACAAAGTACAGAAAAATAAAAACAATTAAAAATAAATCCATCTTTCCATGTCTTATCTTTCATTTACTTGTTTCCCTGACCTCCTCACACCTCCTTTTTTTGTATTCCAGTTCAGTTAGTTCAGCAAATCCTTTCCCTCTTTATTCTTATCTTAATCCTTTATCTTAATATGTTATAACTTTACATTCTCACTTCTGTATTTGTAGTCACCCTTTTAAAAAAATCTTGCAGCACAAGAATTTGTTGGTCTTTTTTCAAACCCTTTTACATATTATTTGAACTGTGACCAGAGTATGTCCCATCGAAGACTAAGGCACAGGTGCTAAATGATTACGTTTCATTGCCATTTATATATTAGATGCATATTTTGATGTTTAATGACTTCATACAGCATTTTCTGATTATGCATTTACAGTAAATTCTTGCTGAATTTTCTTAATTGCATTTAGCTCCAAATATTGACTGATTATCAGGATAATGTCACAGGGAAACAAATGTCATTCCTTACGTATTTCCCTTTCTTTTCTTCTTCACGGATTTCTTCTTTAATAGGAAGATTATCAAAAGTAATCTTCCTATTTTGAAATAGCTTCCTCTCTCAAGTTGTTCATTGATACACACCATCTGCATCTGATACAGCAGTTTTAATTATTGTACCATTGAGGAAATGAAGTGGTTGTAACTTGTGCAATTAGAACTGCAGTAAAAGGAAATAGATTCTTCCCTGTCTTGTGGATCTTTTTCCCAGCAGTAGCTTAGTTCATTAAAAAGAATTTTTTTAAAAAAAAGAAAAATGAACACACAGCCTTCATCTCCACTGGGGAATAATTTCAGACACTTTTTCTCCCTTATTGGCCGAGCAGCTAATGAGTTGAACTAATGTCTTCTGCAGAGTGCTGTGATGTACTGGGTATATAAGGGATAAAATAGCCTCTCACTTAATTGACTTAATTTCCTGAGTACAGCCAGCACTGAACATCACTCAATGTTTGGATTATTTTAATTCTGTATTATTTTTTAAGATATATTGAATCTTGTTTTATGTTTTTTTAAAAAATGTTCAAGCAGAAAAGTTTGTGATTTTTTCTTCCATTTGCTTGTTCTTTATAGGAAATCATTGGGATCACAGCTGCATTGGCTGAAGAACTCTTTCACAAAGGTATTATTTATTTATTTTTTATTTTGTATGACCACCCAGTAACACTGGATCACTCACAAAATAGAATATGGTATTAAAAATACAAAGCAGCAAGAGCAGCATAAATAAATGTTCATTTTTGGCATGCATACAATAAAAATCTAATCATAAAATTGAAAAGCCCAGATTATAAAAACACATGTTATTTTAAAGGCTTGAGTGAATCAATAATCTTTCATTGGTGCTGAAAAAAACTGTAATTCCTCTAAACACGATATAATTCTTGGCATGTGTGCTGTTTCTCTATAGCTAATTTAGGGACATACCTGGGAGTGAATCTATTGAAATCACTGTGGCTGTCATCGGAACTGACACATATAGAACTGTGCTCTTAGATTTGAAGCTAGCCAAAGCAGATGTGCATGTTTGTATGTCACATGCCATCAAGCACATATAATAACTGTCTTCCTCAGTAACTTTATGTGTGTTAGGTGATTCTTTTTCTACAGTGGTGTGTCACATCATATCTTATATTGGTTGGCAGAGGTGGGGCTCTTGCCAAAAGTAAGGGATGTACAGCAAAATCTAGTGTTGCTTTAGCAGATTTGCACTTGCTCAGTGAGACTTCACCTTCCTCTCCTCTTCCCTGCAGCCCCAAGATAACCCTCAGAATCTGCTCCTGGGGGACCCTGGACAGCTTTAAACACAGCTAAAATAAAATAAATTAGATGTTTTAAAAAGCTTTTTCAACTTTGTCTAAGTGCTTACATATGCAGTGGGTGCTTGGTACTATTATGATATATAGCTTGGTACTATTATGATATATAGAAATCCCGGTTAAACTTTGCAAATTCTGGTCAGAAATGGAAAAAGACTTAGAAGATTGCAATCATCTATAAGGCAAATTGTAGCATTTCTGTTTTATTGTTCTCCCAGTAATATTGGTGAATGCTTGCCAAATCTCTTATTTTTGTTTCTCAGGAGAGCAGTTACTTATGGCTGGTGAGGTCTTTAATATCAGACCCTTGCAGTTATATGCTATTACTCAACAACTTCGTCGGGGAAAGCCAACATGTGCAAATGGAGATGCCAAAACTGATCTTGGTCACATTCTGGATTTCACGTGTAGACTCAAATATTTAAAGGTAAATGTGTTCTTTTCCATTTTTTTATTTTGAAATAAATTCTACATGCTGATAATTGCAATAAGCAAAGATTGAATAATGTCCTGAAGATTGTTCCAAAACATCACACATCATCTTTCTACTCATTCTTCTGTAATACAGTACTTTAATTTGGATAGTATTGCTATGTTCCATATTATGTTAAGCCATTCTGAAAATGGTGGAGTGATATTTCCCCCCTCGTTTGCTTCTTTACAAGAATTGCTAGTTGTAAGGAGAAGAATTACCATTTCCAAGTCAACATCAATAATGGATTCCTTTAAATAACCCAATAGTAACAGCTTTGGTTCTAATGGTAATATATATCATTTTCTGTCTAGGCTCCAGATTGTAATCCAAACAATCTGGATTACAGGACAGTCCCAAAATATATTTAGAAAGTCTGCCCATGCTGCTTTATATGTCCCAACAATTTATTCATGCTGACAGACAAATCTGGCTCAATCTATATGGTGTTAAATTCCATCGGTTCTGAGTTTTAAAATACTTTTCTTTTAAGTGTGTTGATAGTACATTTATTATTTCTTTCATAAAATTTATATACTCCTTGATTGTAAAAACCAACCTCAAAGTAGTTTACAAAAAAGTATATTAAAAAAATCAAACTTGATAGTTCCTTAATACAAATCCATTGCCGTTTCTTAATGTCCAATTCTTGCCCTGCATATCTTGCCCATTATTTCCTTGTAAAAGTACATGCTAGATCTCTTAAACTCTAGTATCAAAATGCATAGTATTCCTGTCTGGCTGTTGATCAGTGCCTCACTGCAGTTACCTTCCCTTGATTCACTATATTTCCTATGCAGGGACAGGAGCACCTGGGGATATTGAAATATTGGTGGTCTTACCATGACTTCTGCAACTACTTCAGATGATATTATATTTTGCCCATTCATTAAATGATTAATTGTGTGCAAACCAAATAACTGTCACTTTGATATATTTGCCCAGTTTTTCTCTTGCTATCTGCAGGTAAATATGTTCTAATATAAACATTTTAACACCAGGAATGGAAAAGAGTCCTCAAAGAAAAATATATGAAGATCCAATATATTTTGAGTGATTGTATTGGCCAGCACAGGATATTGTTTTATCTACTCCTTAAAAATACTGAGTCTCTTTGCCCATGAAGAAGTCTTTTAACTCAAACACCATATGGTACAAAATATAAGCACAAGGTGGCAGTGTTGTTTTAGCTGCATATGTGTGCTGCATCTTTCGATGGTTGTCACATGATATTACATTGAATATAGGTCCTGGGAGCAGTAAAATTCGCCTTTTTATTTTTGCCAGTAAACACTTGTGGATTATTCATCATAATTTGTACTTAATTTAGCAATATCTTAATTTTTGTCTTTAGATAACAGGCACAAGTGGACCTTTGGGAACCAGTAACATTCAGGAACATCTTTTGCCTTTTGACCTATCAATATTTAAATCTCTTCATCAGATACAGGTATAGTTGAAAAAGAGTTTGGTGAAGCCAAGGACCAAAACTGGGCCTTTGTGCATGCAATATATGTTTGAGTTTTTTGGTCCCAGCTTTGAAATATTGCAAAACCTTCATTGATTGTCCTGAAAACTGATAGAGTTGCTTACTTGAATATTAACCTGGAGATGGAGGGGTTTATTGGCCTACTCACTCTCAGTGCTATGGAGCCCATAAGCCTCTTTAATTTTCAGAAGGCCAGACAGCAGCTGGAGTGCAGGGAGCACAAGTCACATAGTGAATATCCAACCAAACATGTTGTTGAGAGGCAAATAAAATCTTATTTTGCTTTCTCCATTGCAGCATTTGAGATGTCATCTAGCAAAGTTGTTCCAAGTGATAAAGAGCTTATTGAGATCAGGCTTAGAAGTGAAGTGGAACTTTTGATCACCTGCACTTAGAGAAAAAAGTTGCCCATATCTGCTTGTACTATGATGCTGCATTTGAAGCAGTGTGTGGCACGGTGTCCAGTGTGCGGTCTGTTTAGGTTAATTGGGATCAGTTTCAGTCCTTGTTGGCTGAGATGTTTTCATGACAGACCCAGCTATTTACACAAACACCTGGACTATATTAACTTCATTTCAGTGCTTTATCCGCTTAGGTTGATGTTTGCTGTTGAATATTGGATTTTGTAGTATTGGGTTATAATTTTTATGGAGTAATGCGATTTTTATTGTTTATATGTTGTGGTGCTGATTTTATCCCAACATGGTAGATTGGTACTGGGTGTGCTAGAGCTAAAGGAGTAGCTGTAGTAGTACAGTAATAAAAAATGGAATTTTGCTTTTCTCTGATGATTTTCATTTTGCTTTATATACCCTTTTTGATAAAAAACAAACAGATAAATCACTGTGGCGCAAAGGTTATTAAAGGACTGACCTCCTCAAAGCACACTTTGGCTACACTGAGTGTTCAGTTCTCAGCAACATCAATGATGGTAAGACTGAAACATTAACCATTTGCAATTATATTGTGGCGGTTGTTTACAGCTTTTGACTGTTCACAAAGTAACAAAGTTATATTCAGAATTTGAATGCATGAATGTAAGCATGTTTTCGTGAGATGTCTTATTGAGATGGTTTTACAGCTCAGCCCTAAGCATTTATACTTGTAACCCCACCAAAATCAGTGTGATGCAGTGTGACTGCATACAGTACTCTGGGTGAAATATCTTACAACTCAGGCTTTTAAAATGTAGGCTTAATTTATCTCTGCATATAATAATTCTTGAGGGGAAATGGTTTACAAGGCTAAAACTTCTTTGGGGGAGGGAGAAAAGTCGAAATAAAAAGAATTTCATTCAACGTTCTCCTCTGTGTTTTGAACAGGAGGTCCTAGTTCCTGAGGCCTATGAATTTGACCAGTGGGAGCCAGAGGGTGCACCTTCCAGTTGTCCCGTGACCGCAGTTATTCCAACATGGAGAACTTTAACAACCTTAGATATGAGTCACAACAGCATAGCTCGAATTGATGAATCTGTGGTAAGACCATATTTTTAAAAATGTATTCAGACAAATTTTAAAAGGAAGTGAGTGATATATGTGTTTTACTTACTGATGCTAGCATATTGTGAAATGATCAAGGCTTTTGAACATTGTCAGGGATGCCCAAAAGCCTTGGTCATTTCATAGTATGCTATAAAATGATCAAGGCTTCTGAACACCTTTGCCAAAGATCATGCCTAATTGTATTTTCCCCGTTGAAGTGCAGAGAGCTATGCTATGTTGCAAACTGCTTTTGAAATTTCCCTTACTTTCAAAAGAGGTTTGCCTTGTGGCCTTTGAGCTCTGCTTGAGAAATTGAACTCCTAAATTCCTTTGGGAACATAGCACTAATCATGTCGTTGTTCTGATTCCAAATAGTGTTCAGTATTCACACTGAAAGGTTACTCTTCCTTTGTTTTAGAAACTTATGCCGAAGATAGAATTTCTTGATTTAAGCCACAACGATGTACCACTAGTGGAAAACCTACAGGTTAGCTTTGACATCTTTGGTAATATTATAGTGTGTATTTTTGTTTAGTTCCTTAAATGTTTGCTTATGATTTGATATTGAACCTGCTTGATTACCTTTCTCTTGGTAAGTCTGTCTTCAGTGCAATTTTGGAAGTGAGCATTGCAATTGTATGCATGTCTGCTCAGAAATAAGGCCCATTAAGTTAATTGTATAGAATTACCGCTTTAATTGCTGTGTATGAATAGCAACTTTATAAAGGGGTGTCAATTTATGGCACAAATGCTATTAAATTAACATGTAATATGCTTGTTTTCTGTTGTAGCATCTGTACAACCTCGTTCATCTGGATCTATCCTACAATAAACTTGCAACATTAGAAGGTATTCATACCAAAATTGGGAATATCAAAACACTGAATTTAGCAGGGAATCATCTGGAAAGACTTAATGGCCTCAACAAACTCTATTCTTTAGTCAACCTGGATCTTAGCAACAACAAAGTGGACCAGGTATTATGCGGCACAATCATATACATGTTTACTCAGAAGTCTTACTGAGTGAAAAAAGTAGTGTTAAACAATATGTGTAACTATTTTGGGGGTCTAGAAATCAGCATGGTCTCATACTGCAAATCATGCAATCTGATTCCTGTCCATCTCCATGGAATCCTGAGCATCTTTATTTCCCCTTTTTAATTAAGAGAGCAAATTTCTAACCTTATTGTGTAGCTTCCGTCTACTAAACAGCTCAGCTTATATCTCTCTGCAATGACAATTTCTCCACTCATTTGTGGACCACATGATGTCAAACAGACAAGCCATTGTTTGTTTTCTGTATCTTTCAAACATTTGTATTATGTAATAAAATAAAATAAGGAAAAATTATGGGAGGGATGTTACTATCCCCAATAAGCAACTATTTTCTGGGATTTTGAATGAAACTACCCAAATTAGCTTTTGTGTGCACAGTATGTTTCATTTTAATTTTACTTCAGTTGTATTGTCTCACTTTATTTATTTCTTTATTATTGTATGTTATTGAAATGTATGCCCTTCCTTCCTTCCTTCCTTCCTTCCTTCCTTCCTTCCTTTTGTAAAAAGCCCATTTTGTTTGGATGGAATCTTCAGTCCTGTTTCCACCCATTCCTCCAGTCTCCTTAGCCCCTCATAGTCATAAATCTGCACTCTTTTGGTGCAGAACCAGCAAATATCTTCTAATTTATTATTGTCACAGAATAGGATTTTTAATAAACTATTTTAGAGTTACAATCTGCAGCCTATCACTATAAAGAGAGCAATCAGAAAATAATATATGGAAGAATTTATTTTATATTCCTGTTCTTTTCAGATTGATGAAATAAAGAATATAGGTGGTCTTCCATGCTTGGAAAAAGTTGTCTTATCCAACAATCCTTTGAGTATTATTCCCGATTACAGGACCAAAGTGCTAGCTCAGTTTGGGGACAGAGCCTCAGAGGTAAATGTTCTCATACTTAACATTTGATGGCATTTTGCTTTTGTATAATATACAGTGTGAAAGCAGCATGTTTTTTTGAGAAGCAGTGTGACATATGATAAAACTTCTTGATAAAACGAGTAGGAACCACAACATATGAAAATTTAGTGATAGAGCCCAAGCTTTTCATGAAAAAGGTCCTAAATTCAATCCCCAGTATCTCCAATTAACTATACTATCAAGTAGCAGTCGTAGGAGAGACCTGTGTAAGAGACTTTAAAAAGGTGCTACCACTCAGGATTGACAGTACTGGGCTAGCTATACTGGGCTAGTGTTTAAAATCTGCTTTGCCAATTTTAACAAGTTCATATGATAAGCAGCAATCTTAAATTGAGATATCTGTCTATATGTACTTGAGTTCTAAAGGCTTTGTTTTAACTTTTGCATTGATTTAATATTGTCTGGGTAAGCTAATGGGATTCAAATTGCTTTATTGTAGAAGATTTATTATGGTTGGTCCCTTGGTTTTTCAGGTCTGTTTGGATTATACTGTGACCACTGAAAAAGAACTTGACACTGTGGAAGTGTTGAAGGCTATTCAAAAAGCAAAAGATGCAAAATGCAGAATGAACAACTCTGATAAAAAGGTGAGAGATGGATGGATAATGAAACCTGTTCAATAGGATGCTTTTAAACTTTTTTTAGGAAGGAGGCAAGATGATGTATCAAATTATGTGGAAGTGGTGGCCTGTGTGAAGACATTTCTTTGTGCACTATACTGAAATTTCCATTTAGACAATATCTTCTCCCTCACTTCGCTGACATTCCTTGATAGTGTTTGGACATAATGCAAAATCATGGTTTAGAGTTATGAGAATGACTCCCTGAGGGCTTGCATATTTCCTGCCCCACTGGCACAGCTATGAGGAGATGGGAAACTTTCGTAGAATGTGATCAGCATGCAATATTGCAACTTCTAGCACAACTAGATTATAGTGGGGCTGCCCAGAATCTGATCCAGAATATGCCACTGGTGCAGAATGCCATAGCAGGTTTGCTGCATGCTATTCCTAGAAGGATGAATCATAGAACACAAGTTCTCTGGGAGCTTCACTTGCGCCTATTGGCTACCATGTTGCTTACATTGGTGTATAAAGCTTTGACTGGCTTGGGAGCGACACACATGAAGGAGTGCCCCTGTGATCTATACAGATGAAGGTGGTTAGGAAATGAAATACAAATAAAGAATAATAAAAATATTGAACAATGGGTATTAAACATATTTCAGTGGGATGTAAATCTCTAGGGATCTACATGTAAAGTACACAGGTTTTTTATTTATCTGCTTAGTGGTAAATATTATTTTAAACCCTAAGAAGTATTGATCCTCCATGTGCAGCAGGCTGTGGTCTTGGTTATATTATAAAACCCACATCAAACTACTCTCTACTGGGAAAAAATTGTGATATTGCAAGGTCGTCGTTGTCATTCTCTTCCCCCCTGCCTCCTGATTTTCCACGTCCCTCCACGCAACCACAACTGGTCTGCTTGTTTTGGCTGGGCTGTTGCTTATTAATATACAGTAACCATAAAACAACAATATAGAATATACAAAATGAGTCTGCAGGTACAACTATAAAATCATCCAGAACGTCACAGCTTCAGCAAGTTAGAATTCCTATGGATTGTACTGTTAGCACACATGGATACGTTTTTTTCGTTCCTCGAGGTTGTCAAAATGTTTTGTGTTTTTTGGGAGTTGTGAAACTGCACATGCTTAGAGTATTGGTTGCTTCTTCTTCTTTTTGCATATTTGTATCTTGCTTTTCATCCCGGGAACTCATGGTTGTGTACATTCCCCTCCCAACCCTTTCTATCTTTGCAATAGCCCTGCGAGGTAGGATAGGCTAAGTTTATATATGTACACACATAAGCAGCAGTTATTTTCAGTAGGCTGCATTCATGGTGTGTGTATGCAGAGGGCCCAATCCACATCCAGTGTTCCATACACAGGGAATCTTGTTGGCATCCCTGAATTTCACTAGGTCTGCTTTGAGTATGAGTAACGTTGGATATTGCCCATAGGAAGAAACAGTTACTGATGGGTTTCTTCTCACTCTTGGGTTCTACTTTGGAGTTTCTTGGGAAAACATTCCTAACGTTTTCTTTCTGGTACTAAAGTTAATTGGTCCATTGAAAGGTGGATAATTTGCTTGTGTTCATACACTTGACTTTTTAAATTTATCTTAAGTGCTGTTAATGCAGTATTGCCAACATCCAGTATTATGGCGAAGAAGCTGTGCTTTAAAATTATCTAATTTATCAGAGCCCTACTGCTTGCTAACAAATCTGTCTTTGTTTTTATTCAAGATAGGGATGCTTTGTAGCCTTTGTTCCCAGCCCTTCATTTTTTCTTTCTCAGATCCCTGAAGATCCCAAGCTTTCTGCTGCCAGTTCAAAATCAAACTGTTCTTCTCTTTCTGTACATCCTCCTTCTCCTTCTCTGCCTCGTCCTGTCAGCTCCAGTCAAGGTAATCATGTATGTATCATGCTGCATGGCCAGGCCTTTTGGTTCTGCCTTTCTAGGCTGCATTGATATACATGAATTTCTTTACAGGGAAATGGGGTTTGGCAACATCAGTGGAAGCACAAAGGCAAATGATCAAATACCCATGGTTGGAGGCAGTGTTGCTTCTGAATACCAGTCACTAGAAGCCACAGGGAGAAGAGTGCTCTTGTGCTCAAGTCATGCTTGCTGATTTCTCACAGACATCTGGGTGGTCACTGTGAGAACAGAATGCTAGACTAGATAGGCCATTGGCCTGATCCACAAGGCTCTTTTGTGTGTTCTCATCAGCCCATAACTCTCTACTGGTGGTGAAAGGGACGCAGGTGCCGCTGTGGTCTAAACCACTGAGCCTCTTGGGCTTGCTGATCGGAAGGTCGGCAGTTCAAATCCCTGTGATGGGCTGTGCTCCCGTTGCTCTGTCCCAGCTCCTGCCAACCTAGAAGTTTGAAAGCATGCCAGTGCAAGTAAATAAATAGGTACCGCTGCAGCAGGAAGGTAAACAGTGTTTCCGTGCGCTCTTGTTTCCGTCACAGTGTCCCGTTGTGCCAGAAGTGGTTTAGTCATGCTGGCCACATGACCCGGAAAGCTGTTTGTGGACAAACGCTGGCTCCCTCGGCCTGAAAAGCAAGATGAGCACCCATAGTCGCCTTTGACTGGACTTAAATGTCCAGGCGTCCTTTACATTTACCTTACCTTTACCTTACTCGTGCTGAGAATACTACATAAGCAGTAAATGAGGCATATACTTCAATTTATTTATATAGGTTATTGCAAGCAAATAAAATATAAAGTAGAAAACATTTTACCACATTTCTTCAAACACTAAGAAGATTGTGGTAGGAATTTGGAAATATCCAAATGTTGTATGTGCAATATCTTTCCTTGTTTTCTATCCTCTATCAGTACAAGACATTTCCCCCAAAATTATGTGCATTTGGGTTTTTTTTTTAATGTTGCTAGTTTTCACAGGTTGTTTTTCAAATATCAATGTAGCCAAAATTCAAAGTCATGGACATATATATGGAATAGGTCATATCTCAGTGACCTGCCTCAGCTCTTCACGCAGGAGGTCCCTGGCATCTCTAGGTGGAGCTGGGAGAGATCTCTTTGTGAAAACCGGAGGCCCTGTTTGTAACAGTCTTTCGGGTTGAAACTTCCAAGGATGGACATGTGTTCTGCCATTTTATTTTCTGAAACAACTGCTGATGTTTTTTGTGACACCATCTGTTTCCATAAAGTATTAATCATATCAAGTGTTACAGGAAAACTGCCTTTTTGCAGGAAATCCAAGATTTAAATATTTTTTACAGGAAACAGAAAAGCACAAATATTTCTTCAGCTTCCTTAACTACTGTCAGAATTCAGTAGATAGTTTTTTTTCTTTCATAATGAACAGGTAGACTGTAGGGGTCTTCTGTTGAAGAAATTATCAATGTGTGATGTTACACATTCAAAATTTTAAGGGGTTTGAAAACCTAATTTTTTGGGTTGCAAATTAATAGGAAATACAAAAGAAATTCTGAAACTAAATTACACGACACTTCTAGACTGCCATCCTAAGCACATTTACTAGAGAAGCAGTCTTCAGCAGGACTTGCTTCTGAATAAACATGCTTATGATTATTCTGTTAAGACAGGAGTAAGCTACCGCATTCCACTGTAATAATTTGTTCTCACTTCTGAGCAAACACAGAATTGGGCTGTTAGCCTTACTTCATACCATAACCAAGGATCATTTCACATGAATGTATGGCCACGATTACTATAAAAACATTGACAGCTAAAAATATTTCCATTTGTCTTCTGATTTTAACAATTATTGTTCTCTTGAGTGCTTGAGGTTATATATAGAAGAGAACTGCAAAGAAATATATATAATACCCAGTCCAGTTAGCCTTGTTCAGTACATGAATTCCTTCCCTGAGCGCACTCTCCACTCACAGTCCTCCAGGGAGTCCCGCTGGCCAGTCATGGGACAGTTGGGGGGTGATGGAAAATTCCAAACATGGGCTCACATATGCAATAGGGAAAAGGATGAATGCAGTGGACAAATGGATGCCTCCCTAATTTTGATCTGAATGACCTAAAATTATTTAAATGACTTCAAATCTGAAACAATCTGAACTGCAGTCCAAGCCTTTCACACATTTCAGCAGCCCAGTTATTTCAGTGGAAGACTGCGGCTCCATTGAGATAATTTGTTTCTGTCAAGCATAAATGCAGCCGCCTGGGTGGGAAGTAATAAGATTCCAAGCTTCTGATGAACCTGCGTATTCAGTAATTATTGTTAAATTATCAGTATGTCAAATAGGCATGTTAGTTGATGGATGTGCATTTCTCTTAAGTAATCTCAAGCACAGGATGACATTGTATAAATGTATGCTTGAAATACAATGCATTTTCTTTCTCAGAGCATGTGAAAGTTAATACGATTTAGTATATTTTAAATCACATTTACTTGTTTTTACATCAGTGGTGTTCAAGAACTGTTTTTTTATCTGTTCTAGAAATAACTTTTAGAAAAACAGTCCTAGCCAGCAGTTTCTCATCAAGTAGTTCGACTCCTACAAGCCATACAGTTACTCAAAGATGCTCTGAAACACCCGGCCTGGGAAGCAGAAATCAGGTAATGGCTCATTTTCTGAGATAGTTTTTGTCATAAACCAGCTAAGTCTGTAGCCCACTCAAAGCTGAATGCCATGTCTGAGAAAACTGGAATAAGATTTCAGCAAGATGGCTGACTGGAAACGTATTTCAAATAGCTGTCCATATGTTAGATAATCTTTCTGCTTTAGTGAATTTGTAATTGTGTGTGTGTGTGTGTGAGAGAGAGAGAGAGAGAGAGAGACAGACAGACAGATGCAAAAAATGACATGAGGAAACAATACCATGGCTATTTTAAAAAAGCAAACAATTTTTCTTTTCCTGAGGTTTGCTTGTAAACTCCTGATACAAGGAAATCGGCTGTATTCACTGAATTATAAGCAATTCAGCAGGCATGTCTTCTACCTATAGCAAGGGTGGGGAACTATATCTGCTTGGTGGGCCAGAACCTATCTTCTCTCAACTTCCCTAATAGGCAAAGTTAAGTAGGTAGCCGATGCACCCAGTTGTCAGTATCCTGGCATCACAATGACTGGAGGTTCCTATGTGGATGATCAGCTAATTATCAGGACTTGCAAAGAGCTACCTGTTGACTTGCCATGTTGCACTGAAGAACAACAAAGCCTATATATGCCATTCTGCTTTAAAGGGGGAAAGCACCATTCAGAGCAATCACTAGCTACTCCAGATAGCCAAGTGATGCTTATTAAAGTCATTTTAAAGTTAAACAGGTTATCTAGGGTTGCCATATTTCAAGAAGTGAAAATCCGGACACAAACAAATTAACATTTAAAAAAAAAAATAATGCCAAAGAACTTGACACACTGTCCATTTTCGGTGACAACACAAAAAAACCATTGAAATCCCAGTAATGTCTGGGATAATCAGAACGTATGGCAACCATATTATAGCCCACAGTTCAGCTAGTTATTGAGCCATATTAACCTTTTGAACTATGTTAAGGTTGTTATGTGACTAGGCCCACATTTTACTAGATTATCGTGTCTCCTTTTGTATGTTTGTTTCTTCACTTTAATATTTTTTCCTGCTCTTAAAGCAATCAATGATTCAGGCTTACAATCTTAAAAACACAAAAAGAAAAGTGATTGGAAGGGAGGAGCAAAGAGACCCCACTTCTTAGTTACAAAGTTCTTGTAAGTGTTCTTTCCAGCAAGCACTGGCAAAGCAAGCTAGCTGCATGCAATGCATGGGGACCGTCTGAACTCCCTCTTGTCCATTACTCTCTACTTGGGAGTCAGTAGGAGCAGCCTCCCAGCGGCCCTTAGTCCCCTGGCCGATGGCAAACGCAAGAATGTACTGCCCTTCAGTTGTGCAGTACCAGGGGCAAACTTGACAGATGCATCAGAGTGTGACTTATTTATTCTGATTCCCTTCTCTTTCAAGGTACCTGCTTCTCAGTTGGACTCTTCCAACAAATATGAAAATGCCCATCACATGTGGTGAGAGTGATGTTTCATTTTGATTTCCACTTCTACTTGTTGAACATTTGCATGCATTCAAAACTTGTAGCTGCTAGAGATCACTGCAAAGAGAGGAGAAATAAAGTTATGAAGACTTAAGGGGGTTCATCTGCCTGGGAGCTCCCTGTAGTTCCTGTTTAAAGCAGAAGTGTGAAACAGGAAGTACAGGAAGCAGCTCCACAAAATGCAGATGGGGCAAGTTGAGGTCAGGATGGACTCTGTACACACTCGAAATGGTTTGTAAGGACCAGCTGAATGAATGCATACCTGTGCTTATGTTCAGCAACCGTCTACTTTTATCTCAAATGCCATTGCCTCATTACATATAATAATAATTAACAACAATAATACATATACTTGTATTTTAAATATTTTAGTAAAGAAGAGACACCAGAGTGAGACTTGGAAATAGGATGATTATTTTTGAACTTGGATTAATATAGTTTTCTATTTTTTAATAAAGCTTGGGCCATTCAAAAGAAGAACCTGATGCCTTGCCCGACTCTCTTAATACTGTCATCCTGCCTTTCACCTGTATGTCGTACACTGCCACAAATCAGGATTTTGTGCAACATCTCTCTGCTTTGATAGCAGATGCTGTGGAAAGTGCACCCTCTTTCTCAGTGGAAACTCAAAATACAGGGAACCTTTTGAGTGATTCCAGAGTTGCAGATACTGAAGATGGCTATTTTGAAATGGGGCTTCATGAAGGGGACAATGTATTTGAGTTCATCCCTACATCAGATATTGTGCAAATAGCTTCTGACAGCACAAAAACAGAGCCGGATGACATAGTCAAAGTTCTCTGGAGCTTTTGTATTCAGGTTCATAAAGGACTCAAGCAGTTTGCTTCCTGTTTGGTTTTGACCAATAGTGTGGTAGCTGTATTTGAAATCCCTCAAGATCCCAAAGGAAACTGCCAGAATATTCTTTCTGCCTTGAAATTAGCACTGTGCTTTCCATATTCTGACCTTACAGAATTTGGCTTTTTAATACCAGAAATATGTTTGACACTCAAGGTAAATAATGGTGATACCTGCTTGTTTGTTGTTTCGGACTCTCAGAATCTGCAAGATTTCTATTCCTGTTTACATATGTCTCGCTCTCAGAGCTGTATGCCTGCTTTAACAAGTTCTGTACTGTACTGTGGCAAAGCAAGTTTGCAAGAATTTGTCTACCAGCTTATGGGATTTTATCACATTTCATCTGAAAACACAGAGATAAAGGGATGTTTCCCTGCCTACCTTTTCTGCCGTAATAAAGCTGATGCTCAGAAAGTCTTGTGTCAGCTAGAATCTGCCAGTGATGGCAAAACTTCCTCTAAACACGTCGGTTGTTCTGCACTTTATTCAACATTTCATAAATCTGCCGAAGAGGGCCACTGCATGTTCCATCCCTGTTGGATATTTCTAACACCCCAACACCTACACATCGTTCAAGTTGACTTTAATGTACTGCCAGGTAAATACATAGACTCTGAGAACGCAAGGAGCATATTCAAGCTGAGCAGGATTCCACTAGCTTCTGTTCTCTTGCACCCTGTCAGCCATTCTATTCAGCAAGAAGGTTCGTTTTCAGATGGCCATGTGCTTGAATTGCTCGTTGGCTACAGATTTGTCACAGCTGTATTTGTCCTACCTCATGAAAAATTCCGTTTTCTAAGAATCTACGGTCTTCTGAGGACACTTTTACAAGACATCAAAACTATAATTATTTTCAAAGCAGAATGTGTAAGAAACCCTCTCTGGGACTCCAAGAGACATGGCCAAACTGCAAGGTGAGGATAACTGTTTATACTAGCCATCTCCAAAAATTTGGCCATATATTGCAGTATGGGAAGATGGGAACAAACCTGTAGGCCCCAGCTTTCTGGCATATTTTTGTTTTTCAGCTGCATGCCAGGGTCTGGACTTCTGCTGCTCTTCTACTCGTGCAGGTTCTCTGTATGATTTAGACTCCTGGAAGATGAAGCTTCTAAATCACACAGGGAACCTACTCTGGTGTGGCAGGCTCCCCAGTTCAGAACTTAGCCCTCAAAGACATAGCGGGCTGCAGAGCTAATTGACAGAAATGTGATGGAGAGGACTGGGCCAACAAGTTGGTCACCTTCCTCCCTGTTGTGTCATTGTAATCACATGCTGAAAAAGAGCTAGTGAGAACTTCTTGTCCGTGAAGAAGGCTCGCAGTGAAGTGAGCAACGAGTATTCTATAAATTGCCAGTTTGATGACCTCTGTCTCTTGCGGTTTACAAAATGCTGCACAATATTACAGAGGAGTAAGAGTAATGAAGAAGAAGTAAAACAGTTAAGATGTGTAAGGGTGTTAAAACTGCACAATTAATGTATGGTCATTCGTATAAAAGTGGAAGAGGCAAAGGGATGGGTTTAAGGGTAAGCTTGTGATTTGTTTAGTCTTTAAGCAACTGCATCACACTGTTGGCTCCTGTTCAGCTATGATCAGCTAAGACACCTAGGATGCTTTAACATAAACTTTTCAGCTTGGATTAAGGGTCATGATCCTGAGATCTCGATAGGAAGTATTTTAAGCAGAGGCGGGACAATCATCTTTCAGTGAGTCTGTAGTTGCATCCTGCACTAAGCAGGAAATTGGACTAGTTGACCACCAAGTTCCTTTCAAATCTGAGTCTGTAAGTTTGAATGAAATTGTGTTTCATTCATTTGGGTTTGCCTCTGACAGTGTATATTCATCTCTCTTTGTTCCCAGCTTATGCAAGCCACATTTGCCATTCTCATCTCTGTATCCATCTGAATTTCTGGTGCAGAAAATTACTGAAGAGAACCAAATACCTGTGCACCTTCCAGTCTCTTCATCTCTTCAGTATGTGGCTGGGCTAAAGGGAAAATCCATTATGGAATTTTTCCACAACAGCATTGCTGAGGTATTGTACAATACACAGGGAAGGGACATTCCTGATGGTAGAGGTTCCAGAAGTCTAGCCATGTTATTCTGCTGCAAAAAAGCTAAATTGTCCTCTAACACCTTGAAAACTAACTGGTTTATGGTGGCATGAATTTTCATGCGCAATATATGTTCCGGATACATTTTGTCTTACATAATAGTTTTTTCTGTGGATGGAGAAAATGATAATAGAAATAGTGCTGATGACTTCTGATTTTACTATCATTAATATTATAAGGTCATATGGCAATAGATTGGATTTTTTATTGCTCTAAAATCAAATAGACCAGGCAACAGCAAGGACAATAAATTTATCATATTTACAAGTTGCATTTTAAAGAACTAACTCCCACAACTCTCAACGGTTGTGAATATTCTGTTGTTGTTGTTGTTGTTGTTGTTGATGATGATTTGACCATTTGGGTTCACTCATCACAGCAGCATCAAAATTGTTATTCCGCTTCCACCAATAGTGAGAGCTAAACTTTGGTACAGTATGTGTATTAACTAATGGGCACCTCAGTTACTTTAAAAGTCTGAAAATGGGAAAACTCTTGGGTCCAGTGGTAAAAACTCTGGATGTTAAAGAGTATTTCATAATACTAATGGATGCAAACCAAAGCAACAAACAATAGGAAAATGTGGATCCACAGGAATTCTTGCTCCACATGTTTAATCAGTCCTCAGTTTGTTATATCACTAGGGAAGATTTCTAGTGGCAAACAGGCATTCCAACTCTACGATTGTATGAATTTCTTCCCGAACTGAAGCTATACTCTCCAGCAATTGAATATGAAGTGGGTTAGAAAGGACTCGCATTTTATAACTATTGACGAAGAAACTGCATTCAGACAGTTAAAATAGTTGATTAATTGCGTTGTCAATATTTTAGGTGGAAAACGAAGAGCTGAGGCATCTCATGTGGTCATCTGTTCTGTTTTATAAAGCTCCTGATATGGAAGCGACAGCTTGTGTTCTGCTGTCAACTAAAGCTATTTACTTCTTGTTAGACGATTCCGTGAGTCATTCTAACGAACGCCACTTCGGTAAGGCAGAATATATAATCCCTGGCTTCTAATAATGTTTTCAAGGAGAAGTGATTTTAGATTGGAGCAACTTCCGTATTCTTGACATTCATTGTATGATGAACGATTTTGACTAATGAATTAGAATGGGTGGTATCCTTTGGAAGGATCCCCGCTCCCCCAGAATAACCTCTGTGTGTGCCATGATTTTCCACAAGTGCAAAAAAATGGCATTGGGGTTATAAGATACGAAAAGGTGATTCATTACCTTTTTTCAATGCTAAATAATTATTTAAGGCCACTCTTGGAACAGAACTGCATGCCATGAGGCAAGGAGGTTTGAGAACACTGTGTTTTTCTTGTAATTCTAATGCAGGGGGGATAAGGAGGCATTTGCAAAAGAGAACTGGCAGGTGGAAAAATAGTTCTTAAGTTTGCTGATCTGTGAATTCTCCACATAACCCTTCCCACAAGACTGTATTCAACTACCTCCCCACCACCACCACCAGCAACAGCAGCTAGCTGCAAGGGCAAAATAGAATTGGGGAGTGGTCTGCAGAGGAGAGCAGGGAGTGCATCAGTGGTTGCTGCTTGTTTATTTTCCTTTACAAATGCTATTACAGTGGTACCTCGGGTTAAGTACTTAATTCGTTCTGGAGGTCCGTTCTTAACCTGAAACTGTTCTTAACCTGAAGCACCACTTTAGCTAATGGGGCCTCCCACTGCCGCTGCACCACTGCTGCGCGATTTCTGTTCTCATCCTGAAGCAAAGTTCTTAACCCGAGGTACTATTTCTGGGTTAGCGGAGTCTGTAACCTGAAGCGTATGTAACCTGAAGCGTCTGTAACCCAAAGTACCACTGTACTCCTATTACCTCAGCAGACATGGGTAGGGAACCCATTTTTGCTAGGGCAATACAAAGTTCCAACTTTAGTAGGGGGTTATTTCTATTTTTTGTAAAAAAAAAAAATGTTGCACTGACTAGTGAACCTTCTCTTCTGAGATCTTAAAACAACCTTCAGATTTCTTCTCATAAAATTACCAGATTTCTTAAATACTATCCAATAATCAATTTAACAGATTTTTGGAGCAATGGACAATTGGACTATGAATTCAGTTCTTTCCATCTCTCTTACTGCTTGGTCCTAAAATTAAATGATCTCCACTCAGTGAACATTGGACTTTTTGACCAGTATTTTCGACTTGCTGGTAAGTAAATTTATTTTCCATTTCCCTTTCTCTTTCCTCCTTCTGTTCCCCTCCCACCATCAAACTCATAAGTTCCTGAAAAGTATCAGTGCACTGATAGTGCCTGTAAGTCCAGTTTATCATAACCATTTAGTATTGCATACTGTAGTTCCAGTTTATCATAACCATTTGGTCTTATATACTCAGTTAATGAGATTTATCTATAGCATGCCTGGCATTAGTTTAGCATTGGCACAGCTAAAGTTCTGCACATTTTCAAACACTGGCGCATTTTACTGAAAATGTCTAGTTTTAGTAGAGACATCTTGCCGGTAAAAGTGTGATTTTCAAAGAATTGTTGCTGTTGTGCCAGTACAGTGGGGCAGTGCTCATCAGAGGTTTGGTATTGAATGTTTAGGAAGGAAACAGACAAACCCTGCTAATAAAAACCTAAGATTTGGCCCAGTGGACATATAGCCTCTGTTAAACAGAAAGAAACCTACACAAAATGTTGCAGAATTGTAATAGGACTTGAAGCACATTTGATTCTGTCTTGTTTTCAGGACGTTCAGCTGAACGTATATTAACTTGTCTAACCAGAGACAGTTATAGCACTCATGCTTTTATTCAACACCTTATGGCAGTGCTGTCACTACTGGCAAGGACACCATCCCCAGAGCCAGTGGACAAAGACTTCTACTCTGAATTTGGAAAGAAAAATACAGGTAATTTTTTTTGGAAACGTTCTACTTAATAGGACCTATAAATATATTTCGCCATACTGTTCTAGAGTATGCAATATACATTAGATGTGTTAAGATCCTTCCTTTTAAGGAAAATGCAGTGTGTTTAGCACATTATTTGGCCGATAATGGAACTTGTAATTTGAGACTAAGGAAGAGACAACTCTTTATCAGTAAATTCCATAGATCTTTATTAAAAATATTTGTAAATTGAGGCAAACACCTGCAGCTTTTGTTAGAATTGTAGGCTCAGGCTTCAATCCATTCACAGTTACTAGGGAGTAAGTCCCTTTGAACTCAGTGGTGCTGGTTTCCAAGTATACACATATAGGCTGTAGTCCTGAATATGAAGTGTGGCAAATGTGGAACAATTCCCACAGACAGGCCCATTCTAAGCTTTCAGTCTTCTGTGAAGCCATTACGTTTGGTAGCTAGTGTATTCTGACATGTCTAGGCAGGTTCACTTCAGGCCCGCTTTTCCTTACCTAGGGAGGTCTGGCATCTTGTACTTTCCCAAGTTCTTGCATGCAGTTGTACCCTTCCTTTTCCTGAGAGTAGCCTGAGTGCAGAGGACTTGGAGAAGAAAGAGCTGCTGGATGCTCCTCAGTAAGTCTGGGGTGACTTCAGATGGACACAAATTGTTTAGCCAGGGGATTGAACTCATAGCAGTAGCTTTGACAAGCTATCCTTCTTTTTGCAATACAGTTTTAATTGGTCCCTAATTTGACTTGGGAATCCAGACAATTGCAGCATGAAAATCTGAATTTTGAAAATCCAGTGTGAATAGTATTCAAACTATTTAGCTCTTCACTGTAAAATCCGGTTCAGAACTCAACCTCCTGCCACATCTTAAGCCATTTTCCTGTTGGTTACATCATCCCTGTCTTATAGTAAATCAGAATTCAGCTGGGAATCCTTTGGGCAATGCAGTCAGTGACCCTGAAATCAGTATGGAAGTTCAGCCTAAACAGGTGTATTCATTAAGCACTGATTGTTGATCTTTTCCTTTACCTGAATGAAAATAGAGTTAAAAAGAACAGATACAGGTGTATTATGTTAAACTACAAAAGGGTATTCCACCCATCAGTACATCATGTACATAAAATTACCTCTAATGTGAGTCACTGAGAGAATGGGGGGGTAGCAAAATTTAAGCTCATGGTGAAGAACATTTCTAACAATCCTGTTCTAAGGATTTAGGGAAATTGTGATTGGGTAGAGTCCGGAGGGTTAGAAAAGGGAAGATGCAAAAGCAGATGGAAATGAATACCCTTAATTGTCTTGAGTTTTCTTTTTCTTTTTGCTGATCTAAACACTGTACCCATTTAGATTTTCCTCTTTCTCCGTCCCTGCCATGCAAAAAGCCCAACTTATTACATATACAAAATTAACAGGATGGATAGTACTTTTCTATGTGCAAGAAGCTTTCCCCCACCTGCTGGCTCAAGTAGTACAATCCTGTGACTCCTGCACCATGTGATTTCTTTGCATGTATAGAGAGGGTATGAATAGTGTTTCTGGCAATGCTAAACAAGTATAGAACTTAACTGAAAAGCACAAAAAATACTGGGGTAGAGGGGAGCATATGGGATTATGCTGACAACTGCATTTTTAGCACTCTCCCCCACCCCCTCCTGAGTAAATTCCAAGAATGAAAGAGGAAGTTGAAAAGTTAGGCCAACAAAAATGTTTACCATCAGCAGTTAACTTCTTTCAGAAAGTGTTATATACAATTTATTGATACTTAGCATGAGCCAGTGTGGTGCTTAGTTTGTCTGATTAGGCCTGGGAAAATTGTAATTCAGATCCCCACTCAGCCATGAAGCTCACACTGGGTGGCCTTGGACCAGTTTCTACCTTTCAGTCTGACCTCACAGACTTGCTGTGAGGATACAGTGAGCAAGGGAATAACCATGTATACTACCCTAAGCATCTTGGAGAAAGGGGCAGGGACTAAACTGCAATCTTAAAAGTGATGTAATTTAGTATGTTCAAAGTGCTTCCCATACATTATTTCAATGATCCTTAAAATAGTACTGGCCTGCTTGATGTGATTACCATCACATTACATGTGAGGGACTGAGGCTGAGAGGGAATGACTTGCCTAAGACATCTAATGAGTGCATGGCAGAGGTGAGATTTGAATCAGTGACTTCTAGTTCACTGGTGCCTATTTTAATATTTGCCAGAGTATCCACTTATCACTCCAAGTTTCAGTTTGAAAACCTGTTGTTAATATTACAGATAAAAACATTCTGTGTGAATTTTAGCCTAACTTTTTAGTTGCTTCCTTGGTAGAATTATTTTAATAAGAATTATTTTAATAAATTGTGTGTTTCTGCTTACAGGGAAAATGGAGAATTATGAACTGATTCATTCTAGTAGAGTGAAATTCATATATCCCAATGAAGAAGAAATTGGGGACCTTGCCTTTCTAGTAGCAGAGAAGATGAACTGTGTGATTAACTTCCAGTCTCTGAATATACTTCTCTATGTGCTAGCGTTTCAAGTGAATGCTACAGAAGGGACTGCTCAATCCAACAGCTCACTTCAACCTAAAACGCTGATCTTAACCAGCTCGGATATGTTTCTTTTCAATGAGGATTACATCAGTTATCCACTTCCTGAATTTGCTAAAGAACCGCCAAAGAAAGACAAGTATCAACTTGCAGATGGAAGAAGGATCCGTGATTTAGACAGAGTGCTCATGGGATATCAGACCTATCCGCAGGCGCTCACGTTTGTTTTTGATGACATTCAGAATCAAGATCTCATGCAGAACCTGACCCTTGATCACTTTGACAATGTTCTCAGTTTTCCTAAAAGGCAGGTCACCCAGGAAGGCAGCAGCAGTCGAGAGGTCCTGTGGTGTGTCTTCATCCCAAGTCCAGAAAGCCGCGAGAAACTAATATCTCTCCTTGCTAGGCAGTGGGAGATCTTATGTGGTCGAGAGCTACCTTTGGAGCTCACTGGGTAGTTTTATTTTTTTTCAAATATTTTAGTTACTGCAGAGCTGATAGAGTTCAGGCCGAAGACTATGACGTAAAGCACAGCATTGATTGAATTAAGCAGGGATTGGCACTCTCTTCACAGCAACATGATATTACATTGAAGTTTCCTGTGTGTTGCTGTTATAGTTCCTTGTGCAGTGAAGAGGTTTTAATAGTACAACCAATCTGCTAAAACATTAAAACTGGAATTTTCTAAACTATATTTTTATGTAACAGTACACATTCAGATTCCTTATTAAGCATCCCAGGCAACTGTATGGAACAAAAGGAGTCAATACTTGGCATACTTTCATTAGGACTGTTATCTTTCCACTGTGGTTTTTGTACATATATATCAGTCTTGCTATTCTATACAAGATATGTAAATAATGGTAACTAAAAATGCTTGAGCTATGTCAAAGTGCAATGTTCTTTGTTCAAGATGTATTTTATTGCCTATGCTGCTAACAATTATTTAATAATCCTTATAATTTTTACATTTCATTCTTTTATGATGTGTCAAATTTAATTTTGTTTGTTAATCATGAACATGATGGAAGAATTCACCTATAACTGAAAGTTACTGTTACATCCGATGGACACTTTTAAACAGTTGAGAAAAGTTATCAATTTCAGTTCACTAATGCAGACAAAGGTTGGCCAGGATTGACAATAATTGCCCTGTTGCCAACAAATCAAAGGATACTTGTAGTTCAGAGCACTGTGTTTTTCTGTTGCCAAGTTTCTCAATACAAATAAACCAAAATTTGTGTTTCTGACTTTCCCTGATTTTGCTCACAGTGCAGGTCAGTTGTGCATTTATCTTTCTAATAAGCCTTTAGCCCTGTGTAGGAAGCCTCAAAGGAAAAGGAAAATTTCTGAAGAGACCATCATATCAAATAATCCAAGTCATGGGCAGTTCCTTCCAGGGGAAGCTTTCATAAAAGGGACTGAGCCTATATGATTATTTTGTCTATCTGGCGTACACAATAAAAACCCATTGCAAAATGCTTGGACTTTGCCAATTTGCATTCTTTCAAGTTCAGAATGATTCCTTTGGTATCCACTTTTCTCTTGCATAATCTGGCAGATATACTAATTATGCCAAACATTAATAGGAGTGTTGGAATGAAACCACGACAGACGAGTAGCAGTAAATCTTTAAATAATGCTTACAAAAAGAATAGTTGATACCCAGTTGTAGCGACCTTGCACAACGGCCATTCCACTGCCATCATTCTTAGGATAGTGCAACAGCTAAATACAAGTGTCTTGCAATTCTGAAAGGTTGTGCAACACATGGCACAACTGCTGTTATGATTATACTCTGATAATTAAGCTTGCACACTACCACTTGTGCAATGACAGTTCTCTAAAAGTTCTTGTGCTAACATTATTTCGGATCTCCCATGATATAATTAAATAGAATTTGGGAGTGGGGGGAACTCTTCCACTCTAGATAGCAGGAAACTGGCCACTTGTTTCTAGCACACTTGAATTCTAGGGGATGAAGTATTTCTAGCTCAGATGCAAGTTATCATAGAATTCCTTCTTTTATATACCGTAATCACAAATCTCCAGATGAGGTTAGCAGCTCTTCGGCCCACAGAGAATAGAATTATATCCACAACAGAATTCAACATCTTTAGTTCCACAAGTGCAGCTTTTGGGTGGCCCTGAATGAGTTTACTGGAACTCGGGAACAATGGAGTACAGGGTATCAGTGAATACTGTCCATGTTATGCCAAGCCACTTGCCAGTACTGTATAGTGTTAGTACTTTCAGTGCTTTTCAACTACTTGAAAGGATCACTTCTCCCTACAACACTTGGTAATAGGTTAAAAGAATGGAGAGCTGGACTTCTCTCTCAAGCACAAATCATATCCTTTTAGAAGTTTGCTGACCTAGATGAGTTCTGACTCTACTGGCTCAAGAACTCAAAGTCACATGCAGTCGTTCACACAATAACCTTCCTCACAAGGTTCTCTTTTTCGCTAATGAAGCTGAGCTGTAATTTAGTTGGTTTATTCTTAATTATATCCTTTTCTCTCTCCTTGCCTCAGATAACTTATGCAATCAGACTATTATGAACTGAATAGAAATGTTTCCTCAAATTTAAAATACGGGATTTTAACAATCTTTCTCAGCTGACCTTAGGAATTTGTAGACCTCAGAAAACCCACACAGGATAATGTACGTTTTATGGTATACCTTAAGTCTTGGCAGTCTTTAATTTTTGTCAAGACTACATAAACACAAGGTTTCAATTGCAGGAAACTGCCAAAGCTAATTGGAGATTGCAAATGCTTCACAAAATAATGGTTTTCTAGCCCAGCGCTTTCTCCAAGTACTTGAAAAATGAAAGTGCTTTTGTGTATGAAGGAGGGAGAGGACCAAGATCCAACAACTACACACACAGAGAGAGGGGGGGATAAACAGTGCCTGAAGCCAGAGCTTTGCTTTCTGTTTCTACACCACCACTGCTGAAGAGACAAGCCACTAACATTGAACCAGCGGCTTGTCTTGGGCTGTGGAAATACTGTGGTGGTGGCGGCAGTATCAAACAACATTCCAGCTACGTGTGCAAAGTTGACTCTCTCCTCTCTTGCGTTTCCTGCATATCTCAATCCATTCCTGTTAACCCCCTGCTCTGCTGTGCAAAGAATGACAAGATACTGCCATTTGTCATAAATATTAAAGGACATTATTTAAATTCAGGGATCACACTAGAAGATTCACTACAACAAATATGGCTTTATTGGTTGACGTACTGCCCTATGCAAGTTTGTGTATATGTGAAACTGGGGTGGGAATGTGTGATCCAGATGTTATCTCCTTCCTTCCATCAGCCCCATCCAGCATGGTCAGGGATGACGAAAGTTGTGGAGGGCCATAGGTTTCCATCCATGCTGTTGAATTGCATTAAGTATTAAATAGGCTGTTGAAGTGAATATACTAACATATAAAATGAAGGCTGAAATCTAAAGCAGTGGCAAGGAACTTGTGACCTCTCAGATGTTGGTTTTCCAACTCTAGTCATCTCTGACCATTGACCATGCTGGTTGGGGTTAATGGGAGTTGGACTCCATTATCTGGAGGGCCAGGTATACCACTAATGATCTAACACTAGCGGTCCCAGAGCATGGTTGAAATGTACATGATGATGCTTGGAAACTAGTCCAAGTCTGGTCAGTGCCCAAATGGTAGATCTTTCGAGAACTCTAGGCATGTACCATACCTAGAGATCCATGCTGGACAAAAGGTGGGGAACCAATTAAATACATTTAAAAAACCTATTTGCTTTTCTTTTGTAGACTCCCAGTATTCCATAAACTACTTCTAAAAGTCATTCACAGAGGAACTACTGTTCAGTTAACACATCTGTAGCCCCCTTGGGTGTTCAGAACTAGCTGTGAGGCTTTTTGGACCCTGGTCATTGTGTTCATGAGGTGTACATTCTAACTGTATAATTTAAGAACATAATCCAGCCATTTTGCTTTGTAATTGTTCTCTCCAATGTTATAATTGTGATGGGATAGGAATATTCTATGTAGAAATCAACTAAAAAGAGGTTCAGATATATTAGGGAAGTTGAATGTGGGGGGAGCCTGTATGTGTGGTGTTTTTGGCAGCAAGGTCCATTTCAAAACTGCCCCAAGATAACATATATTTTATCACTCCATATATTTGGGGAAAACACTATAGGGATTAATCTTGCTGTCACTAACATGTCTTAAGAAATAGTTGAGGCATTTTAGAGGGAAACTATCTTAATAAGATTTTTGTGAAGATGATCCCACACATTTTTAAAATACCCCCCCCCCCAATATTTCTCAAATATGGCATGTAGTTTCTTTTTTTTTTTGAACAGTGGAAGCCTATTAAATGGCAGTAAAAACACAAAAACCCTGAAACAATTTGATCATACTATATTAATTTCCCATCTGAATCAAGATCCAATCTAGTTCAGCCTTCAGCTTTACTTCACAAGAATATGATTAGCATACTCCTTTCCATACCGCTGAAAACGAAGGATTTCCTTCCTTCTGTTTTGAACTGATATGTGAGAGGAAATCCATAGACGTTTCTGTTTTGAGCAAACTTTTTCCCCCTCAGGATCATTGTTGTACCTCTGCTTTCTCCCCACTTTAAAATATCTGCTGACTGACAATTCATGCTCAGTCAAAGCAATGCTGCTTTTGTATACTTTGGAATAAGAGACTCGCAGCATGCAAAAGCTTTTTCTCTGTTTACGTTTAACTTCTGGTTTTCTTGGATCTGATTCTTAGTAGGCGGTGTTATCTTGAAGAAACAGCATCTTCCACATCTCCCTTTAAGCACTGGGGTCTTTTCAATCAAGGCATGACCATGAAAACTTCTGGCTTCTTCTTTTTATTCTATGCAGCATGCTTGATTTCTACAGCTGAAGAGAAAAGCCAGCAGGTAAGTTTGCTGCTGCAGCAGCCTTGGGTATTAGAAGGTGCTATTATATAGGCACTTACGTACTTGGAAGCAAGCGCCGTTGAACTCCCTGGGATCAGCCTGCAGTGAAATAGACAACAGCATGCCTAGTATATTGCTGTGAAGTTTTATATTTGAAACCATTAAATCACCTCTGTAATAAGGCTTTGTGGCTGTGGCCAATTACTCAGTTTAAAAAGTGCCTGGCCCAGGTTAAGTTGGCTATTTTTAATTTGTATTAATCACAGCCACAGATAGAAACAGTCTTCTCTGCGACAGTGCTTGCTTTCTCACACAGGTGAGAATGCCTCTTCTAAGACGGTAAATGCTTTCCTTAAAAACTATATTAAATTTGCATGTGCACTTCTGACTATGTAATTTATTACAGCGTGATAGATGGTAGATTAAGATTTATTTAACTTGGTGTCAACTGCTTGAGTGTTTGTGTGTGTCTGCATTCTTGTGTATGAAAAAATAGTTTGATAAATAGGGTTAGATCCAGTCTAGCCATGAGCATGGTTAAGTTCATGGGATGCTCCCAGGGATGGAAGGGAGGAGAAGGCAATTTTTGCAGATTGCTCCCCATGCCTACATGTGGCCTCCTAAAAGCTGCTCTAGATGGTTGAGGAGCTCTCTGGAACCATATGGGAGATGGCATGAATGGGGATTTGCAAGGGGAATTGATGGAAACTGTCTACACAAATGCACCTCGTCTTCTAGCAGGACCCTGTTAGGTTGGAGTCCCTTCCACAAACACAAGGAGCCCATTGATTCATGGAAAGGACATTCTGGATGCAATTGAGGGGCACATAGATATGAGTGAGAGACATATTCAGGAAGGCTTTTGCCTCAGCACCGATAGTGGAGAGAAAAATAAATTGAGTACATAGAACAAGAAGAATCAGAATTGATAATGATTTGGTCTTTTCTGTAAGTAGGAAAAACTAATCAAGGACCTTTGCATGCTTATCTGTACGCAGAATAGACTTTAGTTTGTCCATTGTGAAATGAAAACCTCATAAACTTCCATTTATTTTTTTCATATCACACACTTCTGGAAATTGATTTTAAACATGCAACTCAAAATAAATCAAAGCTCATTCAAAAAATAAAAAAGAATCACCACATGAGGTGGCTGATAATTATAACGAATCAATAGCTCCATCCTCTCTATATCCCTGAACAATAATCTCCTCAAGAACTGAAGCTGCCGTGCTACGGATCAGCAAACGATGAGAGAAAGAGAAGGCCAGCCATTTCCAGTGAATCAAAAGAAGCGGCTTCCCTGTGTACACTAACATTTCAATCTGTGGGATTTTGTAAATAACAATATTCAGTCCTGAGACTTCTCTCGCAATCTGAATATTGGGTTTTAAGTTCCTGAGGGGTAGATAGGCATGTCATTGACTTTTGGTGAATATTCTGAAGAGGTATTGCAGTCCGTTTATATCAGCCAATGCTGAGGTATTACCCGAAGTTATGAATCAATGACACATCGTGTATTTCTGAAATAGGCTACTGCCAGAATCAGAAAACTTAATAAGGTGAGCAGTTTGGTCTCCCTGGCTGGTATGTGTATTTTGCTTAGGCGTACATATTTCCTTTGATTTCACTTGAATTGTACACTTGCACATATCTACAGTGTATTGTACAAAAAAAGAAGAATATGAAGGTTTGCCTGGACTTTGCACTTGTTGAAAAGTGAGGTATAATATTCTGGCTGGTCACTGTAGGAAACAGATGGCTGAGCTAGATAGAAAACTGAACTGCTTGGTCATAACAAGTAAGATGGTTTGCATGTGCTAAAGGATTACGTTCCTTAGCACAGTTACATTTTGTCACGAAGGAGAGCCCCTGGGAAGAAGCTATATGGGCAAACATGTATGAGAGACCCCTGGCATGTTTTTCTTAAAAGAAGTACAGCCATGGGAGTGGGTAATCTGGACAGGAAAAACTGCTGGCACAGGTGGGTGGGTGTCTGAAAGTTTTATGCAAGAGGTAACCTGAATTTTAAATGCCACTTTGGGTGGGGGGTGGGGGTAATTGAAATTGGAGAAACATCAGGCAGGGAAAAGGATAAATACCATCGTTCCATCTTCAGCAGATTTCTCTACTCCAAATACCCCCACCCCAAAGCTCTGCTGCCTGCTCTTGGACAGCTTATAGTTAGCATTCCCAGCTGCAGTGTAGCTATCTGTCGGTGCAAACCTGTACATGCCTACTCCAAAGTAGGCCCCACTGAGCTCATTGGAAATACTGACACAAAAGTGATAACTGTATAGGATTGCATGCTGAATGAAAGCACCTGCATGTGGCTAATCGGGGGGCCCTGCTATTGTCAGTGGACTTTTAATGATCTCAGGACAGAGATATAGTAGCCGCTGCCTGATCACATTGACAAGCAAGCACCATATAAAGTGTCACAGTGCAGGGACAAGCAGTCTGTGTGTTCCACCACATTTTATTTTCTGTGAAATGTTGCAGAGATAGCTAAGTGTGCCTGCATCTGTCTAACTGCTTCTGTTCACGTGTGTAAAAAAAAGGGAGGAAATTGTGCCTCATAAATGGTTCATTTGCATAGATTTTGTATGGCTCAATCAGCGTTGATCCCACAAGTCTATCAGTTGGCTCTTTTTCTAGACTGGGGATGAGAAATCTGAAAGACAGTGCTTGAAAATGGGTTTCATTTAATGGCTACCATATTGCAGTGCTGTTACGCGCTTAAGAATAATGGTGAATGCTCTTCCCACTTTCCAGTTAAAGTCTAAGCGATGTGACCAGAAGTTTACATATACACGCGATACACTTTGTACCTCTTGTACCGTGGTTTCCAGGCTGCCATGCCCAAAAAGGTGGACAAAATTACTTGGAAAGGATGGGCAGAAGAACTGCAGGTGAGGCCTTTGCTGCTTCTTTCTTTCTTTTTTATTTTATTTTCAGGGTAACATGATGTCGAACCATTGCTTGCTGTTCCCCTGAAGCTTTCTGCTCACTGACACTGAAAGAGCCAATCCACAACATTTTTTTCAAGCTCTAGTATGACAAAGAAGCATAATGCAGGGTTGGGCTATATGCAAATAGGAGGGGGAGATTTGATGCTGACTGTCTGGGTTCATCAGGGGCAGGGGACAAATTTAGATGCTGCTCCAGTGGTGTTTTTGAGTGCACCCCTTGTTTTCTCCTCTGCCAGACTACTGTCGTTGCTCTTTCAGGTATACACTCAAGCTAGGCGAGACTACTCTTTCACTCCCTGGTTGTGCTCAAATATGTAAGCAGGAATTTGAGGAGAAACGCTGCTGTCCTGGTTTTTGGGGTCCTGCTTGCTACGGTAAGGCTTTAAATTAAGTGCATTAGATTCCAGTCAGGGATCCTGGAGCTTGAAACATGGTTAGGGCAGGCACCTGGCTCTGTATGCTCAAGCTTTGCAGCCCTCTTGAAACACAGAAGGGAACAGGAGTGTAAAATACTGGCCCCTGTGGTTAGACTGAAAACTGTGGATTGGTCCAACCTACTACAAAAACTGGGAGCCAGACAGACAGACCTTCTGCCCTGCCAGGTTGGCAGAACAGAGCAGGGCAGGCTGCACTTCAGGCTCCACTGCGGCCTACTTTTCTGCTCCTATCCAGACACAGCTTTAAGAACAGTTGCCCAGAATGGTCCTGGGTATACCCTTCTACATGCAGGAGTGGAGACTTCCCCTCCATTCCAGTTCACTATGAAGAGCTTGGCCTACATTGTTTGAATAAGCTTAAGAACTCAGTTGCTTTAATAGAAGTGGGGTGCAGGCCATAGTATACCATAAGTACCGGTAATAGGCTCCATAATAATGTAAATAATAGGGCTGCCATACATCCGGATGTTACCGGGATTTCAAAGGCAGAATTGACACCCAGGGGGAATTTCTGAAAAAAAACACCCAATGGTCAATCGAAAAAAACATGGTTTTTTGGCATTTTTATAAAAGTTCAACAACTTTGGGGTCTTTTTTGGGGGGTGACCTGGTTTTCACTTTTTGAAATATGACAACTCTAGATAATAAAGGGGTGGGTGTGAGGAGAAACCAACACTGATTTTAGTAACTGAAACTGGTCTGCAACTGTGTTTTTGTTTTCCAGAATGCCCTGTTGGATCTGGAAACGTATGCAGTGGTCGGGGGACTTGTTTGGAAGGTTCAGCACAGAACGGAACTTGCATCTGTGAGGTAAAAGCGGGGCTGTTTGCAATTAGCAGTGGTTGTTGCGTATTTCCTTGGGCTACGGTTGTACATCCAGTCAGGATAAACCAGAGAACGATGGTCTTCTGAGAAAAGATGTTTGCAAGGTGAAAAACATTGCAAAGGAACAAAGCTAGGGCAACTACAAAGAAAGCATCTTCATCTACAAAGGCTAATCAGCAAGGGCTTCAGATGGGGCAGGTAAGGGACATTTTGACAAAGAAGTAGCAGTAGCACAGTCATATGGTTAGGGAACCAAGGGCCTCCTTAAATTTGCCAGGCTTTCTGGGGTTTTTAAGTTTTGTGTTTATTCCACTTCAATATAGCTGGTTCTCTTGAAAATAATGTCTCAGTCAGATCCTCAGAATCCCTTTAGAGCTCAGTCGCTCCACAATGTCTCTTACTGAAAATCTTGCCCTAGCCCGCCGAGATTTCCTTCCTGTTATTCAGCTAAAAAAAACCCCATTGCTTTTGGCTGAGGCAATGCCTGTATATTAACGGTGGCTTTTTTCACTGGTAAGGCCTTCTTCACATTTTAAGCAGGCTTTGAAAAGGGTACTACAAAAGAGCTCAAAATGCACCTAACCAGATCTAATAGGTTGTTGTATGCTATTGAGAGAAAATTTCAAATATATTGGAAGTTTCTTACGCAGAGGAAATGATTTTTGTTGGGCAGAAGGGTTTTATTTTTTAAGATGAGGTTTCAAAGAATGGACTATCACACATTCACAATCTGTGTGTCTCTAGGTATTTATACTTCCCCCTTTAAAAAGACCACATTTATGTAACAGTAGCACAGTATTTATTTCTCCATTTGGATTAAATACACCTACAGTAGGAATGAAGAACATGTGGCCCTCCAGATGTTGGTGGACTTCTATTCCAGTCACCCCTTACTGTTTGGCCTGCTGGCTGGGGGCTGATTTGACATAGAGTTCAACAACATTTGGAGGGTTATAGGTTCCCCCATCCCTGAGCTTCAGACCACATATCACATTTTCTTGCATATATTATGAGCATTGAATTAGGGAAGGATCTGCTTCCTTTCATATGGTCTAGGCTATATTGGTGATGCAGAAAGCTCAGATCATGACTGTGTTCAGTTCAGTTCATGATAAGTCATTAGAATTGGAGCAGATGATCAGCGTAGTCTTGTTTCTAACCACTGAAGCATGGCAACGTTCATTACAATGAAATAACCCCTGAAATATGCATAGTCTCTCTTAAAATTTCCTTTAAAAACAGTGATTCCATTCTACAACTTCTCAGGTTTCCTTACTGCATTGTATGTGCATTCGTTAAGTAAGAAAATATCACCATAGCACAGATACTGCTAATGAAATGAATTGTCATTTGCTGCTTCCTCATCGGCAAAGGGGGATGGTTTGCCTCTTGTTTGTGACATAGCATTTTAACAGTATTTGAAAAATACTGGCTCTTAATTTCAGGATAGCAATTTCCCTCATTTTATCATTTTCCCAGTCTTGAATTCTGTTCTCCACATTTCTGCACATTTTTGTGATTAAAAAAAATGCTTATGGTAATCCCTCAGCATTTTAGTGTGAGTTTCTCCTCATGAATATATTTTTGTATGCAGCTTTGACTTATGTACACATTTGTGCAAGAAATTTTATCTAACACAATGCCTTTTTTGTTATTGTCATTAATAAATTCATTTATGTGAATGCTTTCTCCTAATATCTGCATTTTTGCATTGCGAAATTTAGGTAAGTGCAGATTTTGAACAGTTCTCATATTGGTTCAGCAAGTGTGACTCTGATAGATTTGCCTTTAAAGGTGATCTTAATTCTCAATCAATCTTTATTACGGTCCAGAGACCCAACAAATAGTTACAAAGCAATACGCAATTCATACAACCTACCTCCAGGTTAAACAAGCATTTTGTTCAGAATATAGGGATCATTGGTTCTTGCAACTACCGATAAAAACTTTGCCACTGCTAATGTTCTAGCATTTGTCCGGTCTTCCAATAGTAACCTGACATAGTGAGCCTCTGATTTTCCCGGGAAACTTAATTGAATTTCCCCTCTACCCTAATCTTCACACACTGGCACACACGTATATTAATTTTATAAATGCACACTTATGTTTGCAGCCCAAAGAGAAATGGCTACGAATCAACATACAGACCCTGTATATTTGGACTTCCCTTCAAATCATGGTTTTCATTTCTGTATGGCAAACTTATTCTTTGATCAGGCATACTGTCAATGTCTGCCAGCCACAATGACTATGCTCAGCCTCTGCAGCTGGAGGCAGCAATACTTCTGAATCCCAGTTGCTGGAAACCACAGGAAGGGAGAGTGCTCTTGTGACTGGGTCCTGCTTGCATGTTTCCCACAGGCATCTGGGTGGCCACTGTGAGAAGAGGATGCTAGACTAGCTGGGCCATTGGCCTGATTCAACAAGGACTTATTATGTTCTTACTGTGAACAAAAAATTCCAGGTTGGCCTTGATGGATTTGTGCACTTCCAAAGAATGAGCTTCAATCTGAATACAAGCCCAAAATGGGTCATTTGAATCATTCCTTATTTGTATGGAAACAAAAAAATGCACTTCTTTTTATCTGTTTCTGCTTACTTCAGGAGAAATGTTACTTTCATAGATTTGCCCCCCCCTTTTTGTCTCATGTGCATCCTGTGTTTATTCTATTTATTTTCTTTAACAAAAACATTTTCATCCTGCCTTTCCATAATTGCTCAAGTCAGCCATCCATGTCATAAAAACAACACAAAGGATAAAAACTAAGAGAACCAAGCCAAACCAATGTGTAGGTCACTGGCTTCAAGTGGCATGGCAGCCCCTTGGGGCTAACTTCCCTTTCATAAAATGTTTGTCAGACACAAGAAAATTATACTAATAACAGTGCCTTCTTCTCAAGAAAAACAAACTAATTGGCACAATTTTGGAATCACTAAGTGTGCAAACAGGTGATTGACAACATGTATAGATAGAATCTCTCGTTCCCTTTGTGTATGTGACAAGTCCAAGGTGACTTTTACATCTGGATGTCAAGCAAGGCTGTTGCAATGTAAGGGTCATGGAAGTGCCAATGTAAAAAGTTGTTCTTTTTAATTCATTTAGGAGAAGTATAGCGGCTATGCATGCCAAGACTGCCTGGATGAAACACGTTTTGGCCCTGATTGTCAATCCGGTAAGCTGCTTGACTTAAAAGTGAAATTATTTAACTGTGATGAGTGACCCATTCTCAGCTGTAGGATAACTGCTGGGGTAGGCAGAGGAGATCCATGTGGACAGGAAATGACTGCAGTATTTTTGGGTAGGATCATCTTAGTTGATCTGGGAGACAGGAACCACAAACTCAGTGAGTGTGGAAATCTCTCCTTTCTCTTCTCTGTGTCCTGGTAATGCCCTGGATGGGACACAAATATACTTTTATTCTCCAGACAATGTTCCTTCATCATCATTTTCTCCCGCATAGTATGTGAGTGTCAACACGGGATCTGCAACCATGGACCTTCTGGAGATGGAAGCTGTACCTGCTACGCTGGCTATACTGGCCCAAAATGTGACCAAGGTGTGTACTTTCCGCATGTCCTTTCTCACAAGATTCCTTAAAGAAAAAATCCACACAGAACAAATGTAGGGAAAATAAACACTTTATGCCATCTTTATGCTTTTGCAAATATTGTGTGTGTGTTTGTTTATTTATTTGTTTGTTTGTTTGAAAAATACTGTTGAATAGCTTCCAGGATTGGACTACATATATTTACATTTAATAGTGTATATATACTTTTTCTATGTGTGTTTTTTTCCGTTTTTTTCTTTAGTTTGTTAATTTCTTTATTTTGTACTGTGTGATTATATGTTTGTGTTTAAAACTTTAATAAATATTTTTTTAAAAAAATAGTGTGGATCATAATGTTGGAGTCTCACAACTGTGGTCTTAACTGGGAATTCTACACAATTGGAGTGTGTACAAAAGAACCAATTTAAGCTAAATGCTTAGAATGGTAGTTCTTCTCATTTGGGATTTTTCTTGTGTTTGTTTTCAAATAATATGTCCCAAGAATATATAATATAGTTGTGCTACACTTAGGGATGTTCAAGGATTTCATTTGGTCTGCGTTTTAAGTGAGGTGGCTTCGTTAGCATTTTATGGACTAATACTGTCGTAAATTTCATGATGCAAATTTTGTCAGTGCAAAAAAGATATCAAAATGCATACAAAAATATGCATTTTGGGATAAAATGTGTGCAAAAATAATGTGAAAGTTTGTGACATATTTAAATCATAGATTGTTATGGAAATGGGTCAGTAGAGACTTAAGAATGAATGAATGAATGAATGAATGAATGAATGAATGTGAAACTGACATAGACCAGAACTAGACCTCTAGCTGTATCTGGGGTGAGGTCCATAAATTATGGATCTATGTCTGGTTCTCTCTCTGGATGATGAGTATCTTGTCAAAGATTTACTTTCTCTACAATAATTCTGGACAGGCTTTGTGAGGAATGTTCACCTTTGCAAACTTGCTAAAATGGCAGGATGATGCAGGGGGCAGTTGTTTTGCCCCCTCTTTAATCATATCTGCTTAAGAAAGAATTTGCCAGAACTTGCCATTTGAAACTTAAAACGTTGGGGTGCCTGCCTGCAAGTAGACCTACTATCCACAATGAAGCACGCCTTGCTGGAGTGCTTCTTGACCAGTAATTTCTGGGCTGTTCTTGTTAAGGTGTGAGGAGTTTGTGGATGCAGAGGAAAGGGACAAGAAAGGATTACGTTAGGCTAATTTTGGGGTGTGTTTGTTCTGCACCTGCAACTAGTTAAGCATGTGAGAGGGACTCAGGACAATCTAAATACACTTCAGTTTGAAGCAAGCTTGCTCTTGGCCTCTGCCCTTGGCCAGAGCCTGGGTCGGAACACTGCAAGGAGACTGTATGTTGCCGGAAAGACCATAGACCAGGCATAGGCAAACTCTGGCCCTCCAGATGTTTGGGACTACAATTCCCATCATCCCTAGCTAACAGGACCAGTGGTCAGGGATGATGGGAATTGTAGGGCCGGAGTTTGCCTATTCCTGCCGTAGACTGTATGTAGCTTCTAAGCTTTGGAGAACTGCATTATGCTGCCAGTAAAAGAACTCACACTACCTAGAACTGTCTGGTGTTTTTTTCTATTCCATTGGCACACTCCTTGGCTTGTGAGAACTGCAGAAACACACACACACCCCAATAACTGGGTAAGGAAGGGCAACTAAGCAGGTCCTGACATAGTCGTAGCATGTATTCAGGGCAGGAATTTATTTATGCTTGGAAATGTCACAAATGTGGCTGATGCGTCCACATTTATTGCATGACCTGGCTTGACTGTCGCGGGCATTTCCTTAGTAATCAAGTACTAACTGCCATGTGAATTTATGCCTAGACAAACATCTTACAATGCCGTGTCCTGCCTATGCCATCATTTTATTTATTTATTTAGAAGAATATGTATATACCACTGTTCAGTAAAAAAATAATTATGTTATCTTATGTTTACAATTTCTTATTAAAAATACTGTACTGCTAATGTTGCACACCTAATCCCTCTCCCCCCCTCCCCGACACTTTATAATTTCCCTTTGGCCATGGAGCCCAAACTCAGGTCCTTCACATCCCAGGCAAGAGCTGTGTATTTTTGTTTGTTGTTTTTTCATTTGGCTTTTATTGACTACTCTACCTAATAGAACTAAACTGTCTCAGGGCCCATCCCTCCCTTTTCATACCCAATAAAAATTGTGTCTATTCTACTGATTGTGTCTATAAGTCAATAGCTAGTACAGTATTCTTTTTTTAAAAAACACACACAGCTAGAGCATGGGAAATTAAGAATGAACAAGCTGGAAAAAGATACTGAGGTGCAATCATAACATAACATAACATAAAACACAACACAAAACACAACACAACAACATAACATCACATCACAACACAACACAACACAACACAACACAACACAACACAACATAACATAACATGCAGCTGTGGATCTTGGGCCTAGATGTGTCCTTAGATATGCTAGATACTCATGCAGACCAGAATCCTGTGAGCCCTTAGTTGTGAGTGAACACACTGAGGCTTACTTACACAAGTGTACCCAAGGGGCTGAAAGCCACATATTTTCCTTGGATGCCCAGTTTAAAATATCTCTGTTTTAAACATTTCAGAACTTCTCAACTGCGGAGGTGTAATCTGCGAAGCCAATTCCATTTGTGTGGTGAAGGGTGGGCAGCCGAGGTGTGAATGTCTTCCAGGGTACAAGAAAAATGGAATTTACTGTCAAGGTGAGAGGCAATGTGTGGTATTTGAGTAGCACTTTATAGTGTTCAAAGCCCTTCACATGCATTTATAGCAAATGTATACTAATTAAACCTATGACAGCTTCAGTAAAATGATAATGCAATTGAATAATAATAATAATAAAAAACAAGCCAACCACCTGTTCTGTAGGCCTACTGAAATAACAATGTCTAAACAGCTTTCAGGAAGCTGAGTATCGAATTACCTCCCCAAATTTCCCTGAGGAAAGTTCTAAAGTGTGAATGCTACTGCTGAAAAAGTCCTTCCTCCTCATTCCCACCAATCTAACTTGAGGCAAGGAAGGACCTCAGGGCAGAAACTTATTCAAAAGATCCTGAAAGAAGGGGAGCTAGTAAGAGAGAAGTGTTGCTGTATGGAATCAAGGCCCAGGCCATTTAGGGCTGTAAACTTAACAAAATCACTACGAATTGTGCTTGGAAAAATACCTTTGAAACCAATGCAGTTGTTAAAACACGAGTGCTGATGTGTTTCCTTTGGCTCATCCATGAAAATTAACCCAGTCTCCACATCTTGAACTACCTGAAGCTGAACAATTTTCTCATTTAGAGGATATCATTGTAGTCCAGTCTGGCATGTATCAAGCAATGACCAGGATAAACAGTTGCCTCAAATACTACCTGTGGATCCAGGAGCAAGGCCTGGAACAGCACTCCAAAGCAATGCACCCAATCTATATTTAGGCTTCTGTTAGGTAACCTCCCCTTTGGGATTGAGCTTTAGCTTATTCACCCTCATTCACTCCCTCATTGACTCCAGTCACTTATTCAGAACTTCCACTCACCCAGCCTTGTTAAAAGGAAGCAGAACTGGGTGTCATCCCAAAACAGCTAAACAGCTGCTCTCTACATTTATGTAGATGTTGAAAGGCATGGGGTCAAGTTCAAAGCTTTCTGAAGATCATTGTATAAATCCCTTGGGACCAAGGCATCAGTTCCCTAGCACTGCCGCTGAGGCCTGATAGAACCACCAGAAAGTGATGTCATTGGCCAAATCAGTGACTGCAGTGCCAAGATCTTGATCTGGTTGATATTAGCTTTGGTGAGGTACATGTTGCACAGATGAAGGGGACGCTTTCAAATTAGATCACGTCTACTGAATTTCATCAAAAAAATTATCCAAGTAGATGCTACCCCTTCCATTGGTTGACTGTGTACTGCACAGCCTTTAAGTTCTGGGGGCTAGGCATCTTTATCCAGTCTATCATTTACCCATAATATCCCTCATTTACCTTTTTTTCCAGACCAGGATCCTTGCAGCTCCTACCCATGCTCCTCATTTGCAACTTGCAAGACTCTTGGGCCAAACAAGTATGAGTGTACTTGCAAAGCTGGGTACCTCGGAAATGGGAAGATTTGCCAACCCATAAATCCTTGTCTCACTGATAATGGAGGCTGCCCTAGAAATTCTTCCTTGTGTAGCTATATAAGACCAGGAGAGGTAAGATGATTAATTGCAGTTAGGTTTGCTAATAATGTGCAGTAACAACAACAACAACAACAACAACAACAATTTTTATTTATACCCCGCCCTCCCCAGCCAAGGCTGGGCTCAGGGCGGCTAACAAGCAATAATAAAAACAAGTTGAATGAATACAACTTAAAAACAAGATTAAAATACAACATTAAAATATTGAAACATTAAAATATTAAAATGCAGCCTCATCACAGGAGGAGAAAGGAAAAGTAAAAAAGAAAGAGGGGGAGGGAATCAAATTGGCTCCAAGCCAAAGGCCAGGCGGAACAAGGCCCTGTGGAAAGAAATCAGATCCTGTAGGGCCCTGGTCTCATGAGGCAGAGCATTCCACCAGGCTGGAGCCAGAGTTGAAAAGGCCCTGGCTCTGGTTGAAGCCAATCTAACTTCCTTAGGGCCCGGGACCACTAGAGTGTTGCTATTTATGGACCTTGAGGCTCTCCGTGGGGCATACCAGGAGAGGCAGTTCCGTAGGTACGAGGCTCCTAGGCTGTGAAGGGCTTTAAAGGTCAAAACCAGCACCTTAAATCTGACCCTGTATTCCACCGGGAGCCAGTGCAGCTGGAAAAGCACTGGGTGAATGGCAGAGACCCCATACAGTCAGATATATTGGCTACCACAAGACCACACAGGTTCAGCTGTTACTGTTCTGCCCTAAAAGCAAATGACACTGTGTGCAGTTTTCTAGATAGTTTTCAAAATGCCTGTAGATGATACTTCCTAGAAATGGAAGAGATAAAACTTATAAAACCACTTGAAAGCTCACTCACCCTTCCCTTCCCTTCATTAATAGTTGATTACTGCTCTCACCATTTCTTTTCAGCTAGGAGCGCTTTGCTGTGGTCTTTTGGCAGTTGCCGTATTCGGAACCAGAAAGGAATTTCCCCTGCTCTGCAGGTTTCACCTTTCCCATAGCACTAGTCACAACTTTGGTAGTTTAGGCCTTGGGCAGAATCCTAGAGTCTTCCATCCAATCGGGGTGTGATGAAGTGGTGAATCATCCACTCCTTGTTCCCTGTGATGGTGATAACAGGCTACCCCGTTAGAAGGGTCCGAAGGGAAGTCTCTGTCCAAAGAGCCAATTGCGTAGGGCTAGTTCCTTGTGAACTGCAAGGAAGAGGTGCTGAAGGAGCCTTGTGCAAATGCTCCCTCAAAGATATCATGTGTTGTTGTTTAGTCATTTAGTCATGTCCGACTCTTCGTGACCCCATGGACCAGAGCACGCCGGGCACTTCTGTCTTCCACTGCCTCCCGCAGTTTGGTCAAACTCATGCTGGTAGCTTCAAGAACACTGTCCAGCCATCTCATCCTCTGTCGTCCCCTTCTCCTTGTGCCCTCCATCTTTCCCAACATCAGGGTCTTTTCCAGGGAGTCTTCTCTTCTCATGAGGTGGCCAAAGTATTGGAGCCTCAGTTTCAGGATCTGTCCTTCCAGTGAGTACTCAGGGCTGATTTCCTTAAGAATGGATAGGTTTGATCTTCTTGCAGTCCATGGGACTCTCAAGAGTCTCCTCCAGCACCATAATTCAAAAGCATCAATTCTTCGGCGATCAGCCTTCTTTATGGTCCAGCTCTCACTTCCATACATCACTATGGGGAAAACCATAGCTTTTACTATATGGACCTTTGTTGGCAAGGTGATGTCTTTACTTTTTAAGATGCTGTCTAGGTTTGTCACTGCTTTTCTCCCAAGAAGCAGGCGTCTTTTAATTTCGTGACTTCTGTCACCATCTGCAGTGATCATGGAGCCCAAGAAAGTAAAATCTCTCACTGCCTCCATTTCTTCCCCTTCTATTTGCCAGGAGGTGATGGGACCAGTGGCCATGATCTTCTTTTTTTGATGTTGAGCTTCAGACCATATTTTGTGCTCTCTTCTTTCACCCTCAATAAAAGGTTCTTTAATTCCTCCTCACTTTCTGCCATCAAGGTTGTGTCATCTGCATATCTGAGGTTGTTGATATTTCTTCCGGCAATCTTAATTCCGGCTAGGGATTCATCCAGCCCAACAAAATTGCTCCTCTGGTGTCTCTTTCCTTAGGCACGTTGTCTGTGTAAGCCAGGATTCATCAGGCATGGTGATAAAGATTGCTTCAGCACCCTTTCATGTCAGCCGCATAACTGTGACAGATCTGCGAAGTGTGAGATTGACCCAGATGCTTCAATAAGGTAAGCTTTTCAGGAACACATTATGAAGGTTGAGGTGGGGAAAACTGTTCTGTAGCTATAGTGTTCCTTTGCTCAATTTTAACTGCTGGAGAAAAGGCATGCATATAGGATAAAAGGAAGAATAGAGGTTAAAGGCTAATGATCAGGAGGGGAGGAAGGTGGGGGAAAGTTTTCCCAAAAGGTTCTGCAGGTTCAAAACCATTCCCACCAATAACAATAACTCACAGAAATCAACAATACAAGGACAATGCAATAAGAACAAAGAAAAGCAACCATTATCTAAAGAGTCTTGAAAAATTCCAGAATAAAATAAAGGCAAAAGGAACAAAGTAACTACAGTTTTGCTAATGTGCTGTGTGATTTATAAGCAAGCAAGAAGCAACAAAAGAACATTAATGTGAATTGAACCCTAGGATTATCTTGATTTTACTGCAGCTTTCAATTGACACTGGCTATATTTATTGCATCTGTTATCATATTATTGTTGCGTAGTAAGTTAAATGATGTCACAAGCTACTGTGAACATTTAAAGATTGATAAGCAATGTTTAATTTAATTATTTCTGTTAAGTGTTGAATGCTACCCCTATCTCTGAGCCATGTGAAATTCCAGGGGTTCCTGCTGCTTACCCAGCGTTCAGCTTTCTCAGAATGAGGGACAGTGGAGACGGTAGTGTCTTTAGGATATTTGGTTTATTTAAACATTTATGCAATCTGAGCCTGAGATGGAGGAGTTCTCCAACATTCACACTCAAAGGGGGTCTTGCCTCTCCCATGGCCATGGTCTTGGATTCAAGTAGAAATCAAACATGGCTCTGACCTTCTGCCTTCCTAGCCTGCTGCCTTGCTTCCAGCTTCTACGTAACATAAAACTCTACTCTGAACTCTGGCCTTTGTCCTTCTCACCCACAACCAGGTGAGGGGGGGCACCCATTTGTAATCTGGCACAGAACCACTTCCTTTGTTACCTTAGCGACCCAAACTTAGGCCTGGCTAGTCCAGCAATTTAAACCTTGCTGGATCCAGGAATTGGAAGGGACTCAGGCATACAGCTTAATCCCCCCCCAACTCACAACACTATTAAAATGTCCATTGTCCGTCCCATGGTGCATGTGGCTCCGGCATTGCTATAAATCTGTGTGACTTAGTTACAACCAGGCTTGGTAACTGAGCAGCTTACAGGGGTGGTGGGGACCATTCTCATTCTTCTCTTATATTGATCAGATGTACCTGCAAAGATGGAGAAATTGGAGATGGCAGGAAGTGTTACAAAACCTTCCTGGGGGAGATCTCTTCTCTGAATGTGGTAGGGAGAAACGCCAGGGCAATGAGCCATGCAATCAAAATGTTTGGTAAGTTTCTTCAGTGTTTGTTTGATTATGCATCTGGAAGTATATTAATTATGTATTTCAGAACATAATTAAAATATTTTTTGGTGGCCATTGCAGGTTCATTTCACCAAACAGGTCCTGTCAGCAGCAATGATGGGGAACCAAGACAGTTATGTGGGTGACTCTTCGGTAGATGGGCCAAATTATGATCAACTGCTATTATCAGAGTTATTATTTATCTTATTTACAATATTATATTTTAATTATTTATAATAAGCATTATAGTATTATAATATTTGTTGATTATGTTACCGCTTTACAGATTTATTTTTTTATTATGTATGCAGCTGTAGGTGCTTTAGACAGAGAAGTGGGGTAGAAATGTATAAAATAAGCTCAAATAAAGATAATTTAAACTGGGAAAATGGCACAGGTGAAAACATTCTCCATTGTTCTTCAGGGTAGTGATGGGGGCGGCTGCTTTTAAGAAAACAAAAAGGAATGTGAGGCAATCTATAATGGGATCTCTCTTTAGTACTAAAAAAAGTGAAAGTTGTTCACCTCTGCCTGAAGATACAGTTTAGCATAAATATTCTGCCAAATCTAATCAGGTCTGTCACAATCTATTATACTAATTGTTTTTCTTGGGGGGGGGTTGTCTTTTACAGAGATGGGTTGTTCGTTTCTCCTGGAAAACCATGGGCCTTTAACTGTGCTTGTGCCAGCCAATCTTTACTATGACAGAATGGAGTTAAATGTAAGCGCTGGTGTCTGTTGGTAAATATTGCTACTTCTGAAATTGGTCTTTACGGAAAAGGGGGACGGTCATCCACACTTTTTCCTTGTTTTGGTTCAGGCCAATATCATGCCTAACCCAGCAGTCTGTTCTCAGAGTGGCCAGCCAGAGGCCCATGGGAAGCCTGAAAGCTGCACCCATGGGCAAAGCACTCTCCCTGCTTGGGATGCCAGTAACTGGTGTCCAGAGGTGTTCTGCCACTGACAGTGGAGGCAAAACATAGCCATCATGGAGAGTAGCCACTGAGAGCCTTATCCTCCATAAACTCATCTAATCCTGTTTTAAAGCCATGCAAGTTGTTGGGCCATGTGAAGAAGTACTTTATTTTTTCTGTCCTGGATTGTCCAACATTCAGCTTCTTTGGATGCCCCCAAGTTCCAATACTATGGGAGAGGTTTCTCCAAACCATGCATAATCTTCCACACTTTTATCAGGTCCTCCTGTTACTCACCTTTCTTTTAAACTTAAAAGGGCCCTTTCCTCATAGGGGACTTGCTCAACTCCCTCGATCATTTTAGATGCCTTTTCCTGAACCTTTTCCAACCTTACAAATCCTATTTGCCTTGTGAAGACTAGAACTCTACGCAGTATTCCAAGTGCGGTCACACCATAGATTTGTTTAAGCGCGTTATGGTATTGTCGATTTTATTTTCAATCTTGTCCTTAAGGTCCTCCAGCCCTCAGTGACATCTTCATCAACCTACTAACCCCAAGTTTGTGTTCCTAGTTGGACACTGCCAGTTCAGACAGTTAATTGAATTTGCCATTTCACTTCTCATTTGCTTTGTTTGTAGAGATTCTTTTGGAGCTCCTTACAATCTCTTTTTTTTAGGGATGCGGGTGGCGCTGTGGGTAAAACCTCAGCGCCTAGGACTTGCTGATCGCATGGTCGGCGGTTCGAATCCCCGTGGCGGGGTGCGCTCCCGTCGTTTGGTCCCAGCACCTGCCAACCTAGCAGTTCGAAAGCACCCCCGGGTGCAAATAGATAAATAGGGACCGCTTACCAGCGGGAAGGTAAACGGCGTTCCGTGTGCTGCACTGGCTCGCCAGATGCAGCTTGTCACGTTGGCCACGTGACCCGGAAGTGTCTGCGGACAGCGCTGGCTCCCGGCCTATAGAGTGAGATGAGCGCACAACCCTAGAGTCTGGCAAGACTGGCCCGAACGGGCAGGGGTACCTTTACCTTTACCTTACAATCTCTTTTTGCTTCAACCACCCTGAACAATTTGGTATCATCAGCAAACTTGGCTACTTTACTATATATCATCAAGTTGAAAAGCACAGCCCTCAGTGCTAGTCCTTTGAGGACTCTGCTTTTTACCACCCTTCGTCAGGAGCACTACCTATTTATTCCAACTCTGCTTCCAGTTTCTAAACCACTTAACTGATCCACAAGAGGACATCTCCTTTTACAGTCCATGACAATTTCACGCGAGGGTTCCATTTCTTGCCCAACCACCACCATGCCCTGGTGGAGCGCGTGTAAGTTTGCCCCGCCCTGTTATACCTGCCACCGTTATGCCCTGTTCATGATGTGTTGTTGAGTGACATTTTTGCTCACTTCTGGGTTCGGTGTGTGCACAATTGTTTGTCTTTTGTACGCACGTTTATTGGTCTTTACCTGTATTCCACGACTGCTAAGCTTACTCAAAAGACTTTGGTGAGGGACTTTACCTAAAGCTTTTTCAAATTCTAAATACAACCCATTCAACAAACATACCAAGTGATAGTAAAAGTTCCTCCTTCTACATTTGGCTTGTTTGTTTGCTTTTTGCCATCCTGAAGAGGAATAAAATTATGGTGAATATAGCCTATTTTAGCTACTTAAAACATAAATATTAATCATTCCTTCTTATTTGTTTTTTAACCCTCCAAGCCCAGAAATGTAAATGTAAATATTAATCATTCCTTCTTATTTGTTTTTTAACCCTCCAAGCCCAGAAATGTAAATGGATATTAGGGCAAATAAGAGAGGCTGTTCAAGAGGTGATAAAAATACCCCCTCCCTCATCAGACAGCAATAAAATGTGCTGAATCTGCAAAGAGGAAGATAGAGCCCTTAAAATCCTCAGCACCTCAGTAGAACTCTGCCCACATTAGTAGTGATGCTGCAATTAGGAACATATGAAGAGTCTGCTAGATCAGACTCTAGTCCAGCAACCTGGTCTCTCCTCTTGGTCTCTTGCAGTGAAAACTAAAAGTAATTTTTGGGTTGCAACCCTAACCCCACTTATCTGGGAGTAAATTCCATTGAACTCAGTGGGACCTCTGAGTAGACATTAGGATTGCACTGTGAATTAGTGAGTCAAATGTTTATTATTTGTAGCCAATAAGTATTACAATATAAATCTCAAGAAAACAGGACAAGCTAAGAGTAAGTTAAAACCTGTCATGTCAATTTTCAGAACTCCAAATTATCAGAACTTAAAACTGCAACATTCCCCAAATCATTTTGATTGAAGAAAAGAAGTCAACGCTTGGCAGTCAACGCTGTTTTGGTCCAAACAAAACACTTTTGTACTGTGGAATTGGAAATGCTATTATAAAAAACAGCATGAGTAAACATAAACAGTTCTGGTTTTTATCCTATTTTGTCTCCTCAAAGGAAACCCTTGCAAATAATTTATGCAAACTGCACATAATCCCTGGGCTGCATTTAGTGGATCATACCGAAAAGGACCTGTGGACATTAGCTGGTCCGAAAGTGATATTCTCCAGTCAGGTAAAATAAGATAATGGGAAGGTTATTTCTAATCCTGGTTTGAAATTCTAAAAACTGGACTGTAGGTCTATCCTGACATTGCTTCATTCCACCCCCCTCCACCCAGTTATTTCTGTCATGCTTCAAGTCTTACACTCTGTTTTAAATGCCTTCAGATGCATTCCTCTGGAATTGTCCAAGTGTAGCTTCCTATTTTGCTCAGTATATTTGCCACTTCACATGGGTTTAGTGCAAAGTATTTTATTACCTTGGCTTTTGGATTGTTTTCAGATGCAGTATTTTCCCCTGTGTAAATCAACAATTCCTGGATGTTCTTTTTGCTTTTCTTCAGTCTGTCCATCTGTGGCTGGCACAAGGCATTGAGATGCCTGAGGCAGGCAGGCCTTCTTCCCCCCTACTTCTTCTTGGGCTGCAAAAAGACTCATGGGAATAGGGATGGTTTGTGTGCGAAGGGAGAATTGCGGAAAAGGAAGGAGGAAGAGGGAGGGGAAAGGGAGAAACTGGGGGCTGGAAATGAAACATTTCAAAAAAAGGAGGGAGTAGGATGCATGAGAATGAGGGTAAAGCGGAGAATGCAAAAGGGCTGCAGAATAGGAGGGGATGGTGGCTTCATAATTGAGCAGAAGGTGGAAAAGGTGCATAGTAGTTGCAATGTGTGGGGAGAGGAAGATGCAGGAGGTTTCCAAGGGCTGGTCGCTATACAAGGGGAGTTGCACAAAAGGGAGCTGCTTGGAGATGTGGGTAAAGGTGAAAATGGGTGGAAAGTTGTGCAGCAGAAACAAAGAGAGAAGTGGATTCAGAAATGGGGTTGGGAAGGTGAAGCTCCAATGTTGGGGGAGTGGCGAGTGGAATGAGCAGGGTTGCAGCCGTGTGTGTGTGTGTGCCTAAATAGTAATAAACATTTTTTTTCCTGAGCTTGCATTCAATCTTGCACTGTCCTGGAATGTAAGGAACAAATCAGTCCTGCCTGTTAATAAAGTACAGATATCCGAATCTATTAGCTGAATTCATACTGTATTGAAATGTTCACCATAGAATGATCCTGTATTACTTTCCCAGGGGTCACCCACAAAGAACTACAGGTACTCAGATGAACCAGCACAACAATATTTTATTAGAGAACGAAACTTGCCAGCTGCTAATGGGATCATACATATCGTCAGCATGTTAAGGAAAAACCCCCTCTTGGACAACCTTAGCAATTCTCAGGCATGTTAAATGCTTCTTTTCCTAATAGAAAGGGCAGGAGGGTAAGATATGAGAACTCTGAATAAATATTCTTGGGATTGTGTTGATAGCAGTGGGCACTGGTGGAGGAAGAGAAGGGGGGTGGGAGCGCACCACACCCGGCAGCATGATCCTGGTGGGGTGCCATTGCGGCTGTTCCCCCACCCACACTGGGTGCCACGCCCCCACAGGCATCATGCAACGCCCCGCGGACGCGTGTCACACCCCTGCGGGTGGCATGCCACGCCCCCGGAACATGCGCCAGGCCCGCCCCACCTGCTCTCCGCCCCCCGGTGCCGGAGCATGAAGCTCCGCCACTGGCAGTGGGTGAAGTTTGGAGTACTACTATACAAAATAACATTTGTCCTAGCAATGAGTGGAAGGGGGAGGTAAATGCTATTATCTGTTAGTTGTGCATATTTTCATAGCATGTTGTCTGTTTCTCTGTCTCATTCTGCCATCTCTCTCTCTCTCTCTCTTTTTGCAGAAAACAATTGGAGAAATTCTTGTTTCAATGGAGATTGCCAGCCGATTTGAAACCATATTGGAAGTAAGACACTTCCCACCCAGGACTTGAAGTTGACCTGGGCACATGTTTGTTTCGACAGTGCAGCTTTTGTTTTTCATATATTTTATATATGAGTGGCATTAGGGTGCTAGTGAAGTGTGATGTGCCAGAAACTGTAAAACATATTATTTTCTACTATCCATTGTACAACCAGTTACGCAAATGTGTGTTATCCCCATTTTTGGGTAGTCTAGCATCAAGTCAGGGACATGGGTGGCGCTGTGGTCTGAACCACAGAGCCTAGGGCTTGCCGATCAGAATGTTGGTGGTTTGAATCCCCGCAACGGGGTGAGCTCCTGTTGCTCGGTCCCAGCTCCTGCCAACCTAGCAGTTTGAAAGCACGTCAAAGTGCACGTAGATAAATAGGTACCGCTCTGGTGGGATGGTAAACAGCATTTCCGTGTGCTGCTCTGGTTTGCCAGAAGCGGCTTAGTCATGCTGGCCACATGACCCGGAAGCTGTACGCTGGCTCCCTCGGCCAGTAAAGCGAGATGAGCACCGTAACCCCAGAGTCGTCTGCGACTGGACCTAACGGTCAGGGGTCCCTTTACCTTTACCATCACGGCACAATGAAAATATCAGATTCTATCTGTCTGACATTAACCCAGAAGTAACTGCAAGGGTGGCTGAGTTTTTGTCAGTAGTATCTCGTAGAGTGGTGAATGGTACTATTTAGCGGTAAGAAACTCCAGTGAAAATCCTCATTATTACATATTTTACATGACTTTTTGTTTATATTTTAAAATTTTAAATATGGATGTTTTATGATGGCCTATATTTCTAATGCCTAATAAAGGTTTGGGGAAGGAAGCTAGAGAAGTCAACTGAGAGGCTCAAGGCTGGAGTTTATTTTCCATTAAGAAAACAAAAATGCAGAGGGAGCTTTAGGGGGAAACAGAAGTCACAAGAAGAAAAAGGGCTAGTCGCAATTAGAATTATTAATGCAAAAGATAAACAAAACAAGCATTTTGATTAAATCTTTGTTGTGGAAAATGAGAGCCCTAGAATAATCCCACTCTCTTAAGTCAGGGGTAGCCATCACAGTGCTTTCCAGATGTTGGAATTCAACTGCTAGCATTGCTGGCCATTGGGCATGCTGGCTGGGGCTGCTGGGAGTTGGAGCACAACAGCTTCTGGAGGGCACCACATACAGCAGCTATCCCTGATCCTAGGAGCTTTTCCTTCTAGGAAAAGGTTGTCTATTGAAAAATAAATAAAATACAGGAGCAATGTGATAGCTCTTCTCTGCCTTCTTACAAGACATTGAATGCAAAACTTGAAAATCCAACCAACATTTAGATTGCATTCATGAAAAGGAAAATACTTTCATTTCCAAAATGATTTTTTCTTTTTTATCCTTTACGGCGGTTAATGTAGGGAAATTCTCCAAAATGACAAATCTGTGAATTTAAAATATATATTTTTTATCCCACAGATTATATGTTATGTATTTTTAATTATACTGTGAGGTTGATGTTAGATCTTGCTTTCTCTCAACAGGAGTTTTCCCACACACAGTTGTTTTTATGACTTTTAAATATATATATATTGCATTTTAGCTTTGTGAGCCATCTAGATAATATGTCAATGTGTAGCCAACATAAATAAATAATATTGTTGTTGGTTTGCACCTGGTTTATGCCTAGTTATGATACAGGCGCATATAAAAAAATAAACAGGTATCAGATGATAATAACACCTCTTGAATTACTCATCCCCGTTCAGTGATTTTCATTGCAACCAGGAGAGAGATATCTTAATGCTATCCTATTCTTCCTTATGATCGCTCTTGAAATAGTTCCAGAAGAGTTTCTTCTCTTCAGAGGGCCAGTTGTTTATAAAACCTATTAACTGTTTTTCTTGACCCCCCCCATACATTGGGCCTGATCCTGCTATAGTTAACCACACCAAGTCATATTAAAATAAATAAGTCTTTAAGTTAGTTACAAACAATTCAGTGGGACTTAAGTGATACTTGAACTTTACTTGGATTAGGACCAATATATAAAATGTGAGCTGCATGTGTATTTTAGCACCAAATGCAGAGGGAAAACCATCTTCACCAGTCGTTAGCCTCTATGATTCAGTGGTTCCTGGTAGGGTACACTCAATATAGTCTATATTTCTATGCCATGATGATTTTAGACTAGACTGATATATTGTGGTGGTGCTTAATATTTCTGCAGAACTGTGGTCTGCCTTCATTTCTGGATGGCCCAGGACCTTTCACTGTGTTTGTACCAAGCAATGAAGCAGTGGACAAATTAAGAGACGGAAGGCTAATTTATCTCTTCACGGAGGTGAGGCCATCTCCACTAACTATGCGGGGGTGGGGAGGTGCTGCAGCTTTAGAACTATCCTAAGGATATTTCCATCACCTCATGGAGATCCATGTGGTTCTGCTTTAACCAGTATTAGATGCTTTAGAGGAAATGGGAGTGTCATCACATCAGGTATCTTGTGACTGGTTTTCGTGAGAGAGAGACTGGTTTCATCTCAAAAGAAGGCACTTCCTTATAGGAATCGGCAGGCAAATTCCACAAAGAAGATGTTCCGGTGAATCATGGTTTTGCAGAAAGGGGAAGATTCAACTAAACTGTTTTGCCAGTGGGAGCCAGTGCAAAAATTCCTGCTAGTGCAACAAGATTTCAACATCCCCACCCCCATTTCCCAGAGCATGCACCACACCATCTCCATATCTGCTCTGGAGAGTTGGGGGAACCCCCAAGAATAGATTTAGGGAGCACATGGTAGGAGCAGGGAACACAAGGTCCTGCTGAGAATACAAAAGTTGTTCCACTCATGCAGAGTGTTGCTTAGCACTGTGGTAACTCATTGCTTCATCTGCATCCTGCCTTGCTGCTATAGGGCAGACCCACACAGTCCCTTTAAATAGCATTCAATGCACATTTAAAGCACATGGGGAGGAATTCAGCATAGAACTAAAAGAGATTGCTTGGTCAGCGTAAGCATCTCTGCTTGCCTAGTGGAAAAATTCCCCTCTCCTCTTCCCCCGTGTGCTGTTTTAAGGGTTCTCTCAATTCCCTGGGCCAACTTGGGGCAGGGGGTGCAGGAAGAGGGGATGGCTAAAGCCTCTTTGCTCTAGGGGAGGTCCTTGCGTAGCTTCCACTAGCAGAGCCGGTTAGTTGAATCTGGTCCATAAGGTCTCCCAAAGGACCCTGGGAACTGTAGTTTCCCACTCAGACCTACAATTCCCAGTACTCATAAACAAACTACAGTTTCCATGATTTTGTGGGCAAGTTATGTGTTGGGTGTGATTCTGCCCTTCATCTCAAGTGCAGCTATTCTTAAGTCGTTCAACCCAGAATCTGAAGTCTGTTTCAAAATATAAACTTCTGGCTTTAAAAAATGTGGAAGGTGGGGAAAGCCAGATTCTGTTTTGCATTGTTGCGGAGGAATGCTTGATAGTACACAGACCAGAGATCAAGGAGTAAACTTTTTGTGTCCAACAGACTTCCTTCCTATCATCCTTTAGTCCTTGTTAGTCAGCATCTTCCGTCCTTGCTATTTGGCCCCTTAGTCTTGCTTGAATGTTCTGAATTTGCAAAAAGTGCAAGCATGCTTTTAAAAGGAAGTCTGCTTGAAGCATCCGTAGAAAGCTGTCTACTGTGCAAAATGTCAGCCTCCTGGTATGTGAAATTTTAACTTTTTAGGGTACAAAGTTCCCCTTGACATATTTGTAGTGAAAACTCTGTTGTCCATCCTTTTGTAATGCAGTAAGAAACTGATTTTTTTCAAAGACGCACAGCATTAAGTATAATCTGCAGGCACAAGCATTTGGCAATCAGGTGCCCATTATTGTAGTTCTGCAAAATGTCTAGGGAAAGTGTGTAATTGCTTTCTTCCTGTTTTAGGGAATAAACAAGCTCCAGGAACTTGTGAAGCATCATATCTACACAAAAGCAGCGGTAAGGCAAATCTGTTTCCAGCTTGTGTGTGTGTTTTCCTCACTACATCTGTGAGGTAGAATGATATTAAGGCAGCCTTCTATATTACTAGTTCTTAAAACAAAATGCTTAGTTATTTGGCTTTCATTTCTGCATTGTCCAAACTAGGGAGAAGTGAAACTCAATTCTGTTAAAACTTTTGCTATTTAGCAACATGGATGCTTTTGCTAATGCTTGACTTCTTCCTTCAATGACACAAACTATTTTTTATTAAATACGCTGGGGCTGGTGATAGTTCCAGCAACATCTGGATGACCACAGGTTCCCCATCCCTGTTGTAAAGAGATCCTGTAGGCCTAGTTCACACACAAACGGCATGCGAGAGGATTAAGCTGGTAAATCTTATCTTAAGCTTTATCTGGACTGTACCATGTCCTACTGGAGGAGCCAAGGAAAAGGCTGCATAGGTGAATTTACTTCTCTTGAATTTTCTTGCATGCCGAAAACTTAATGTCATGGACAGGCCCGTGCAGAGCTTATTTGAGGCCTGGGGATGGTGCCCTCTGTCAGCTAGGTGGCACAAGGTGTTCTTGGCCTGAGAGCATTAAGTCTTGCAGGTCCTTGGCACGGACCCCATCCAGTGTAGCCCTCCAAGGCCTAGGGCAAGGGTACCCGGCTGCCCCCATTGAGCCTGTTCAATGAGATATGAGTGGGAACATTCAGCCATGCAATTGCATTCTTGCTATCTTAAGTGGTACAGTCCAGGAACAGTTTTACCATCACAAGTGCTGCAGGTGTGAACTAGGCATTAGTTTACCATAGCTGAACATTAGCTTGGCTTTACCCTGGTATGAACTGTAAATGCATAGGAATCTTTAAATCTCTTTGTGTCTTATTCAGTGCACATGAAATTTATTTTGAAAAGTTGGAGCTCTTTCGGCATATGTATATCCTGCAGGTGTTACATGAAGCTCTTTTAAGTACTGATGTCATTTTAATAACAGGAAGTCCTGTATATTGATTTTGAAATATTCAAAATATGCTCCCTCACTCTGTCTCCTGCAGCCCTTTCCCTTCAAAAACACCCAGCAGCTGCTATGTGTGTATCATAGACCTATCTGCAAATCTGCCAATGACTGGCTTGGTCACTGAGCAAAATTCTTCCTCTCTAGGTGTTTGATCCAGGGCTTGGTATGAAACTTCATCACGAGATTCTTGCTAAATAAAAAATGAAAATGGGGAAGAAAATGCCCGCACAGGGGAACAAAAATCAAGACTTGTATACTTTTCCACCCCACTGCCCAAAATCAGACTTGTTGGTATTTTATTTGAGGCACTAATAAGTATGCCAAGATGCGTAACACTGGATATGTTGCCATAAGAACACTGAGAGAGAAGCCAACGATGGGAGATGGTCTTGGAGCTATAAATTGCCAGGGCTTCTATGTCAGAAAAAGGGGACAGTTACCAGAAACAAACTCAACTGAGCATTTGGAAACTGACAAGAAGGGAATAACTCTACATAGTTTGGATTAGGGAAGGTCTGGGACACTTGCTATGAGGAAATATGATCTTGAGAGGTACACCAGCCTGTTGCTTGAACTACAAAGCTGGATGTTTATTCATAAATAATAATATGCCAGACTGGGGAGCATATATAATTTCTATTAATCATGATGTCTAAAACTGAACAGTATTAAACTCCAGCATTCTGTCTAACTTAAACGTACCTCAACCATTTTGTGTCCCCTATATCATTTTGTGCAAGGAGATACAAATGTCTTGCTCTCAGGATAGTTTAGGAGGTTTTGGGAGGCTGCATGTTCTGCGAAGAGGAAGTACTTTAGCTATTTTTGTCCCTCCCTCCCCCGCCTTTTTGATAGAGAGAATTACTGATGATCAGATGCTGGTAGCAGTAGGCAGGATGTCTTGAATGGTCTGCATATCAGATTTTAGATTTGTGGTGATGCAGGGTCAAGGGCTCTGAAATTACAAGCCAACAGATCTGTCCAAGGAAATAGATACATGAGAGAGAAAAACAATCTTGAGCTAAAATGGACTGCAATCTAGAACGAGGGATTTACCAGTAGAGCTGGGTGGTTTTCTGTAGTTCTGCAAGGATTCTGACTCCTAATTACTTAGCATCCACAAGAACAAAAAATCTTCTCCCTGCCCCCTTCTTAGGCTATGTACACATTGCACCTTAAAATGCAGCAAGGTTATTCCCGCCCCCCTGCATTCCAAGTCGCATTTGCATGCTGTTGTACATGCTAAAATGGGAGTGGGGGTGTCTTCAGCCAACGTGCACTGCATTACCTGTTTGGTTTTTGTGCCCCTGTGTTTTGGTTGCCACATGGAAGTAGTTAATGAGCAGAAAGTGTTGGTTCAGAAAGCTCCTGATGGTGTAAATAAAATATACACAATATTTTCCAGGTAGACGTGGAAACGCTGATTACCTTGCCACAAATTTTGACCATGGCAAATCAGGTTCTGACAATCCATTTCAGTGAGGAGGTAAGTGTTTCACAACAGTTGGAATTAACTGTTGTTAATTCATTTGGCAGCTTAGATAAATGCATAGGATTTTGACTTGGTTTTAGCTTCATTCCAGAGACATTAAAACAGGTTTGTGTAAAACGGTTAATTTTCTAAATCCTTCCTCAATCAAACTGTAGTTTATTAAGAGTGCTATGAATTATAGCTCTGTAAGGGGTGTACTGCAGTTTCCGGGATCCTTTGGAGGTTAAATGTGTGGAGTGTAAGCAGAGGCCAGTTTACTGACCTATCTGATTTGCACAGCTCTGTTTTGGCCATTAACTTCCAAATTGTTTCTTTTTACACAGGGAAGAATTCTGTTAGGTGACTCTGAGGTTGCCTTAAACACAAGGAATATTTTGGCATCAAATGGTATCATTCATACCTTAGATGGCATCTTCATTCCTCCATCAATCATCCCCATTCTGCCGCATAGATGCAACGAAAAGGATTATAAAGTTGTAGCGGTAAGTAGTCAAGTCTATCTAGACTTTGTCTTTATTCTGGGCTGATGGGGAAAGACTTCGTATTTTTGCAATGTGAATTTCATTTTCCATCATGCCCCCCCCCCCCAGTGCAAGATGCCTGCTTGTGGCCAGTACAACCCCTACAATCATCTCAGCACAGCTTTCCTGCAAAGTTCAGCGGTTTTCTTTAGCGTGTTCCTCATTTTAACTCGAGAGTCAAATTTTTGGTTGTGTCTGTGGTTTTAATCTTCCACATTATAACCCACAATATTTCTGACTCAGAAAGCAGTTTGGCTTTTCAGAGGCCATCCCCTTGCGATTCCTTTGAGAGCTGGCCCTTCCTGTTGACACAGCCTCTGCCAACGGGTCTGATGATGATGTTTCATCATGCGCTCGGAACATCTGCTTCCTGTTGCCTAGATGGAGAAGCAGACAGGGCTTCCAGGCACGGACTTTACATTGCTCCTTACTGTAGTTGCGGCAGCTGCAGAAGCAGATACTTTAAGAGGGGCTTCAAGCTGCATTTTATTTGTTTGTTTTAAAATTAAGTCCATTGGAAAAGCTCTCCCCTGGCTTTGTAAATGACTACAACAGGGAGAGGAGACTTTTTGAGATGTTTGCTACCAAGCAGCACAGAGAAAATGTGTATCACACATGGGGTATATGCTTAGTAGGTGACTGGTCTGCCTTCGTTGCTGCTGTTGTTACTGCACAATCAATATACTGGGTACAATCTGTTAGTAAATACATCTTTTGCTTAAAACATCTTGGTATTAGCGGTGTGCACACACACCAGGCAAAAACATTCTTCTCCTCCCAGACCTTTGGCTAATTAAACAATGTATGCCCTTTTAAACTGTGTATGTGGGTTTCTTTTTTATCATTTTTGTTTGTTACTATGTCACACATGTTTGTATTTTCAAATTGTAAACCTCCAGGGTGGTATCTAAATTTAATGAACAATAGTAATAATAATATTATATCTCCTCCTTCCTCTATCTGTGGTGACATTTATTTATATTAAATTTGTATACCGCCCTTCATCCAAAAATCCAAGGGCAGTTCACACAGGTTTATTCAAGATAAAAATGCAAAGTACATAATAAAAACAAGAACAATACCACCCCCATTCCACAAAGCAATAACCATCACCCCCACCACCCCCACCCCCGATCCCACAAACATTTAAAAGGATATGGGATGCTAAATCAGCCGAAAGCCTGGTTGAAGGGGAATGTTTTGGCCTGGCACTTAAAGGTGTATAATGAAGGTGTTGGGGAACCACCCTGGGGAGAGCGTTCCACAAACAGGGACACACTGCAGAAAAGGCCCGTCCTCGTGTTGCCACCCTCTGGACCTCTCGTGAAGGAGACACACGAAGAAGGGCTTCCAATTATAATTGCAGGGTCTGGGTAGGTCCATATGGGGAGAGGCTATCCTTGAAATATTGTGGTCCTGAGGCGTTTATGAACTCAGGTGTGTGTTTGACTTTTTTCATGCAGTAAAGATTCCTCCTCTTGATTTCTGTTTCAGGGATCTTGTGTGGACTGTAGTGCCCTTAATACCAGTGTCTGCCCACCTGAAAGCACAGTTATGGTAAACAATTCTTAGTTTTGTTTATGGTTATGGTGGGTTTTGGTCCTCACAAAACAAAACTTATTAAAAGCTGCTTACAGAATTGTGTTTTACTTCCTTTCTCTTTCTAAAGTAGGAAAATACCATGTGATGTTCTGGCTTTTAACCAAAGAAACTTGTTTGTGACACTGTTTCTGCTGTATCTTCATTGTTCTTCCTTATCATGAGGTGAACCAGAGAGCTATCTCGGAGGGCATGATCTGTATTGACTGTCAAGAGAGGAAGTGGTTTTCCTGCCTTTTCCTGACAGACATGCTGATGGTCCAGTTCACCTTGACTTCCCCCCAGTGAACTTCCTCTGGCTAGCACGACATGATGGATATACATCAAACATGTGTGAAAAGTGCTCTTTGTACTCACAATCTGTTTCATTTCCAAAGGCCGAGGGGATCTTTCCAGGGGAGTGTGTGTACATTCATGACCCATTAGGCTTGAACATTATGAAGAAGGGTTGCAAAAGAAACTGCAACCAAACTGTGGTGGTAAGTATAAGGCACAGAACTAATTGTTTCAGTGTGATTTGCTCCTGTTCATGATTTTGTGAGCCAGCCATGCTCTCATCTAGGATATTCCCAGTTTTCCTTTTCCCACAGCAACAGTCAACCAGCATTCTGTGTTTGCTGGGTATGCTCGTCCTCACTGGATTCTTTTGGGTTTTCCTGCCTCTGGGGTTGTTTCCCCTGCTAAATATTTCTTTTGTGGTTCTGCGAAACCTGGGCGCACCCCAAGCCACCTCCTTGTGCATGGCTGGTTCCATTTTGGAGAATGGGTTTGTTATTAGAAGGTAAGCTGCTGTTGTGCAACACATTTCTAGCAGGCCTACTGGAGAGTGCTGAGTTCATAGCAGAAAAGCCATAGGAAAAGAGAGTTGCCATGTCTGAGGAAGGCCTCCTCTTTTCTATGAAATATTTTCAAAAAGTTGCCAGAGATGTTGTTATGCCAGTCAGCCCACAGAGTTCCAGAGGCTGGTTTTGTGGGCATTGGAGGCAAAGTTTTCTTGCTTGCTTGTGCTCCCAGTGGCAAACGGCATCAGTTCCCTGGTGAGGCCTGGACAAAGAATCCCCTTCATCATTTATACGGCCATTTGGCAGGGAACACAGGCCTCTTTATTAAGACAATAAACAAACAAATGAACAAAGACCAATCTCTCTCTGTCTCTCTCATGAGGAGAGTCAGTTCTTTTATGGAATATATGGCGAAGATCTTCCTTAGGAAGGGGTGAAAAATAGGGGGAAGGGCACTGGACAGTCCAAGCTTGTGCACGTCCCTTTTCACAATCGCTGGGTGATTCCAAACGGTTGCTATTTTGAGTGGGATTCACTGGCAAATTCATGTTGTGCAGTTACAGTTGGTTGGGAGGTCTTGCGCAGGAAGCCCTCTTCACCAAAAGCTTGCAGTAAGGAAAGTAATGGGGAAGTTGACTGGAAAGTGTGGGGTATTATTAAGTATTATTATTTATGAAATTTCTAAACCACCCTTTGTCCGAAGATCACAGGGCAGTTTACAAAATAAAAACACAAAAATACATACCATAATAACAAACAATAACCCCCACACAACAGTTTAAAAGGCCACATAGATTGTTCATTTAGCCAAAGGCCTGGGAGAAGAGGAATGTTTTTTGCCCAGCACCTAAAGATACAGAACAAAGGTGCCAAGTGAACCTCTCTGGGGAGAGCATTCCACATCACACTTGCTTTAATGCAATTTTTAAAAATCTTTATTTTTAGATGTGCAAATTGTTCAAATTTGGTTGTGTTTTTGATATGTTTCATTTATTGTTTAGGATTACTTTTATTACATTTGTAATTATGTAAATCAGGCTTCCTCAAACTCGGCCTTCCAGATGTTTTGAGACTACAATTCCCATCACCCCTGACCACTGGTCCTGCTAGCTAGGGATCATGGGATTTGTAGGCCAAAAACATCTGGAGGGCTGAGGTTGAGGAAGCCTGGTGTAATTCTTTTCATGCTGTAAGGTGCCTTGAGCATGGTTTTAACTATGGGAAGGTGGCATACAAATAAAATGGTGGTGGTGGTGGTGATCAACATCAACTAACTTTCCCACAAACAAATTGGAATGAATGTTCATTAAATTGCCAACTCCGTCCAACCTCCCTGCAAATAAATCAAGATAAGTACTCGCTGAACCAATTGTCTGGAAGCAGCCAGCAAAGCAGTGCCCTGTAGTTCCCTGGAATTAAAATAAAGCAAGGGGTTAAAACAGGGGTCAGCAACCTTTTTCAGCTGTGGGCTGGTCCACCGTCCCTCAGACCATGTGGTGGGCCGGACTATATTTTGAAAAAAAAATGAACGAATTCCTATGCCCCACAAATAACCCAGAGATGCATTTTAAATAAAAGGACACATTCTACTCATGTAAAAACACACTGATTCCCAGACTGTCAGCGGGCTGGATTGAGAAGGCGATTGGGCCACCTTCAGCCCATGGGTCTTAGGTTGCCTACCCCTGGGTTAGAAGTTGAAACTGCTATCAAATGTGGGCAGTCTGTTTAATCATCAGGGCTGATGAGGTCGTTCAAGTGATGTAATTAATGTCTTGCTAGGTACCTGGATGCTGCAAAGGGTTCTTTGGTTCTTCTTGCACCCCATGTCCTAGTGGATTTACCAATCCGTGCTATGGCAAAGGAACTGTAAGTAGCAAAGAATCTCCTGGGTTGTTGGGATGATTGGTTATTAACTTGTCATCCCTTACTACTGTATAGTCTTCAGCTAATTTATCTGAAGGGACATGTGTTTGAGCCATGCCCCTTTGTAATCCATTTTGATCCAGGTGTTAACCTAGTAGCATCAGGAAATTCCAAAAGAAACCAAAGCTATAAATATAGTGTGAACAAGAATGTTTTCAAATGCCTCCTGAAAGTTAGTGGCAGAAACAGGCCCATCTCACTCAGGAGGGCATTCCAACATTGAAAATACTTCAACTAAACAATCAGTGCTTCCTGCAAAGAGTCCTGGGAGTTGTAGTTTGTTAAGTGTGCTGTTAGGAGACCCCTATTTCCCTCATAGAGCTACAATTCTCAGAGCTCTCTGGGAAGAGGTATTGATTATTAAATGACTCTGGTTTGTTTTTTTTCTGTATTAGGGGATTAGGGATCTTCCAACAATGCACAGTACCCTTATCAGATCACAGTTCCTAGGATCCTTTGGGGAAAGCTGCAACTGCTTAAAGTGTTATGACACAGCTGCAAATGTATTGTGCAGATGAGGCTGGCGTGCCTATAGCTTCCAAGAGGATTTCCCAGCTCCTAAACCATTGCATAGTACCCTACAGTTACAATATTCTGTGTTTTGTCTTGTGACATCATATCCCATTTAGCACACTGAAATCCATTTTTTTCTCTCCAGTGCAACGATGGGATTCGTGGGAATGGCCAGTGCCACTGCCATGAGAATTTCAGAGGAATTGCCTGCCACATTTGTTCAAACCCAAACAAGCACGGAGAGAACTGTGATGAAGGTCTGTGACTCTGAATCTGCAGGAAAGCAACCCTGATGGGTGACGGGAAACCTCAGGCAGGGTAAATCAAGGCTGGGGATATTTGAGACCGTGATCAGGACTTTTCCCCTTGAGAACAGCACTAGGATAGTGGCAAAAGGACAGTTTTTAGATACGCTGATCTTAGAGTTCTCTAATAAATTTTTACATAGGGATGCAAAGGGGTGGGGTGTTTTCTTTTTTTGGGGGGGGGGGTTGCAACATTCTGAAAGCAGCCTGATATCTTCAGGGCTCTCTTGGACATGGAGATCTGAAGGTGGCAGTGACAGGAGGAATCCAGTTTCTTGCTGGCATGTTTTGATACAGCCAGTGCTAAACTCAGAGTTCTGAGGCCTCTCTCGCCTACCTAGAAGCCATAACCTTTAACTTGGGAGTCTTTAACTTTCTTGTAATGAGTGACCTCATGAAACTTGAGAGCGGATAGCAGAGAGTGTGGACCAATGGTGTGACTCTGCATAAGGCAATTTCCGGTATTCTGTACTTGGGTGCCCAGCTGCAGAGTCCCCCCACCTAACGCGCCTGACTACAGAGTGGTAAATGAATGGACACAACTGTCCAGGATTTAAAAACGGCCACCATTTTATTGATTTCAGATGTAGGAAGCCTTGTCATAGGCATTGGGTATGTATCAGCTTCCCTGCTGGGGACTGAGGCATCACAGGGTCTATTTGGGGGTGGATCCGTTGCAAAACACAGGTTTACGCAGATGGCTCCCAAATGTTGAGGGAAGCTCTGTGACCCTGCTAGTCATACGCAACTGGCTCTTTGGACACAGACTTCCCTCCAGACCCCTCTAACGGGGTACCCTGTTATTGATGCTGCAGCAAATGGGGTGGGTGAGTCACCACTTCACCACGCCCTGATGGGATGAAAGACTATAGGATTCCACCCAAGGCCTAAACCGCCAAACTTGTGACTACTGCTATGGGGAAGGCGAAACCTGTGTACAGCGACCATCAAAAGACCACAGCAAAGCCCTCCTAGCTGAAAAGAAAATGGTTAGAGCAGTAATAGACTATTAATGCAGGGAGGGAAAGGGTGGGTGATGCTCCTGGCTGATTTGTCAGCTGGGCTAAGTAGATGGTGGGCGGACCTGAGGGAAGCCTGCCTCCCTCAGGTCCGCTCACCACACCACACCCCCTGGGGCCGCCATGGATTGGCCCGTTTGAATAAACGAGTTTTGGTAGGAACCCCGTGACTCTCTGTGGTGGCTGGGGTGGGGGAGGCAACCAAAGATGGTGCGGCACACTTGGAAGGAGAGGAGGCACTGTGTCAGGCAGCAACCGCCGCTCACTGTGAAGGGTGGTAAGCGGTCATTGTAGACATTCTACATTTTGGAAAGCTCTAATATAGAACTGGTTAGCTTCTGTTCTGTGTGTACCAACACTGTGTGGTAAGCTGCCAGAACTTCACTTGGAACACCTTCCTGTCAGTCAAGTATTTTCAGACTCCCAACTGGCCATAGAATCATAGAATTGTGCCCACTTGGACTGTGCCAGTAAGCCATTCTGGATAGGGAAAGCTATAAAAGACTTGCTGTTCGGGATAGATTTGCACCTGAGCAGCAAACTCTTCCTTGGTGTGTTCCCATATGTTCCTTGACTCCAGTGGCTCAGCCTTGATACTGCAGTATCTAGGCATCTCCTTGTGGTGACCAAAGTGTCTTAACAGAATTTACAGTTATTTAAGAAAGTATGTGGTGGAAATACAAAAGTTGTCGTAGTGGTTTAGCAGCTGAGCTTATTCTCTCTCTGTCTGGCAGATTGTGGCTGTGTCCATGGAATTTGTGATAACAGACCTGGAAGCAAGGGCGTTTGCCAGCCTGGCTCATGTAAAGCTGGCTACAGTGGGGAATTTTGTGACAGGAGCTCTCAGAAGTGTGCTTCTTCCGACGATGCCCCTCTGAATTGCCATTTGAATGCAGTCTGCATCCGGAACGATACTGTAAGGTATGCCTCTTCACTGATGTAGCGTGTTTCTTTGGGCATTATTATTATTATTATTATTATTATTATTATTATTATTATTACCATTTATTAATTTTATAATAACAAAAAACCAATAACACACACATCACAATCAAAATCATACATCTTAATTGACTTTCCTCCAACTCCCCCTCCTGGTTCCATTATTTTATACTTACTTATACACGTCTACAAAATCTTATACTCTTAACTACCGGTATCCAATTTTAAAACCTTATGCATGTTATTACAAGTCACCTTTAAAAGTCCAACTAATGTAAAAGCCAATACACAAAGCTTGCTAATTATGCCTTGAACATTTCCTCTTTTTAAAAAAGAAAAGAAAGAAAAACAATGTCCTTTTTCTTTCTAGCTTTTCAAATTGTCTAATATGTCCAGCACAGTTCATTAGTTTGTTTAGCCAATCTCCTTCATCTTCTTTGGCTTCTTCCTTCTATAGAGATGGGCAGCAAGGCTAGGGATTAGAACCCTTCCCCAATTTGAATTGTGGGAAATGTGTATCCCTTTTCTTCCACCACCACCCCTTCCTTGCCAGCCATGTGCTCTCTCCTGAACACTTACTGAGCAAGTCTAGATAAAATATCATCAGTTATATTTTCTTTTGCCCTTTGAAAAGCAATTTTCCAAAGAGAGAAGAGAGTTTCAAAGTGATGCAAACTGATATATTATTTGCCCTCGCCCTCCCCATGCCTGAGAAAAGCACCCAAGTTTTTAAATGACTTTAAGGCTAGGGAAAAAGGAGAATAGAGGTATTTTTTAAACAATCAGGATTTAGAGTTTGTTTCCTAAGTACGGTACACAGGAATGTAGATGTTTGCAACCATTCCTCTGAACAGTATTTGCTTAAACTGAATGACAAGATGTCAATAGACATTCCTGCTTTGTGATTTAACAGTTGCCTTTGCTTATTTCCAAGGTGTGTCTGCCTTGATGGCTATGAAGGGGATGGGTTTTCATGTGAGCCTATTGATGTCTGCAGCAAGCCAGAACAGGGAGGATGTTCAAAAAACGTATGTTGGTAAAGCTTTTGGTACTGATTGACTAATTTTTGTTCATCTTTAGCCTGCTTCTTCCGAAGAGTGTGCCCTGAGAAAGTTACTTTAGAATAAATCACTACCGCCTAGAGCCAAGGATCAGGGTTTTTCCTGGCTTTCACTCAAACTGGCTATCAATGAAGTCGTAGGATTGAAATGATGCTTTTCTTAGAGTCATTGCATGAACATTAATGATTTGTTCATAATGTTTTGAAAACCTTATGTGTGTTGAATAGCTTCGTCTTATTTTTAAATGTACAAGTGATAGGAAACTGAGTAAAAAACATATGTTTCAATGTTTTTTAGTGTGGACCAAAGGGGCAACCAGTATTATTTTAACAGAAAACCTGAACAAAATACTGGTAGTGGTTGGTTGGGTGGGTAGGTGAGGAGAGAAGCCTAACCATTTCTCATTCGGTTATTTTCCTGTTTGAAATTGCACCCCCATCATATTTTTGCCCTGCAATTGAAAATATCCAAGGAGCAATTTTGGGAAGAAAAACAGCCCAAGAAAGGGTTAAGCAGCAGCCTGTTCTAACAGCCTCCTGTGGCTGCTTTTTGTAGAAATAAAAATGGAAGGAAAAAGTTAAATATAACTGATCTTTATGGGTAGTTTGGTCCTATTTCTGTTACTTCTAGAGCATTTTTGCATACTACAGTGGTACCTCGGGTTACATACGCTTCAGGTTACAGACTCCGCTAACCCAAAAATATTACTTCGGGTTAAGAACTTTGCTTCAGGATGAGAACAGAAATCGCGCAGCAGTGGTGCAGCGGCAGTGGGAGGCCCCATTAGCTAAAGTGGTGCTTCAGGTTAAGAACAGTTTTAGGTTAAGAACAGACCTCCAGAACTAATTAAATTCTTAACCCAAGGTACCACTGTACTGCCAAAGGATGCATACAGAAGGACGCTATGTTGTTTTTAATAATCTCTAGTGTGGGTGAGGTCTGCAAGAAGAGACTAGATGTGAATTTAGTGTGACAGCTTTGAAGTGAAACCAAAGCAGTTACCACAAACCTTGGACAAGCTGAAGCCAATATTTTCAAGAAAGTTCTGTGCTGTCCTGTTTCAGTTTTTGGATATACCCCCCTCCAAAAAAAAACAACAACCTTTAATTTTGATAGTCAAAGGAAAATTGAAATTTCTCTGAAAGCATAAACAGGGATTGCATATCTCATGATGCAGAGTTTTCTTTTTCCACATCTTAAAGTTGATGAGTTTCTTGACAACGGCCAAGAATGGAGACAGGTCAGGAACCAGCACTCCTTTTTGATGGAATAGGGCACTCTCATATTTTGCCTGTATATTTTCTGCTCCACAGCTAATAGCAGCTTTAGGAAGTCAATTTGGATCAAGGCTTGTCACACAGGAGGGGAATGTTGGAACCTCTTCCCCCAGCACCACAGCACAGTTCAATCCAAATCCAACCCCCAGCGTTCCTTGCTGCTCTGTTAGCAGCAAAAGGGGGTTGAAGAAATGTCCAACACCTCATGTTTGGACCTAAGTTGGGCAGCTAATTGCTAACATGATGGCATTTTCTCAACACTTCAAAGCCATTTCTCTCTGTATGCTGAAGCAGTAGTTTGCAACAAAGCAATTCTATTTCTATCAAGACTTTCTAAGCAATCTGGAAAATTAAAAAAATTACTCGGGGAAATGTCCTTCCTTTGTTCTGTTTTGCTAGGCATGCTTGTAATCCCTTCTTTATTTGCTCTTTTCCTATTTCTGATCAGGCCATGTGTACCAGTACAGGCCCTGGAACAGCAACCTGCCAGTGTAACAAGGGCTGGACTGGGGATGGAAAGGACTGTATTGCTATAGACAACTGTGCAATGGAAACCAGAGGAGGCTGCCACGTCAATGCTGACTGCATCTATATTGGGCCTGGACAGGTATAGTTGGCATCCTTTGCTGTCTTGCTGAAAAATATTGGTGGATACCTGGTACATTTTACTGTGAAGATGACATAAGTGCCCTTCATACCCAGCTCAGACTCCTGCCCAGTGCCGAATACAGTACTGCATTGCATTCAGATGACTTGCAGGACAAGGCATTGGACTTCCCATACCCCAACCCATATAAACAAGAGACCAATAAGACTGGGTTTTGGGTAAAAACAGGCCACAACTTTGTTGAATACAGATGAAAGAGGTTTGGCTTGGGCATGGGGCAATCAAAATACTTCCGGGCTGCCCACTGGAACTGACGCGTGGTCAATCCAGGTGGGAGTTCCTAAGAATTACATCAAATAGGGTGACCCCCGCAGGGACCGCCGTCTGGGGGAGTGCCTTCGGCCTTGGCCCACCTGGGTATGCGGATATGGCCACTCCCCCCAGATCCCTTTAACAGGATACCCCAGTGTTTGCAGGGGCAGGTGGGGACTACAACCTCCCCTCTCTCCAAAACAAGGGATTGCCCCAATGCCCAACCGCCGGGGCGGATCCGAGGGAGGCCCACCATCGGCTCCACCCCCCTGGCATAGCCCACATCCCAGCCTGCATCCCCGTTCGCCAATGCAAAGTGCTGGCTAAGATCTGGCTCCTGATAGGTGGTGGGGGCTTATGCCTCCTCCACCTATCAGGAAGGGTACTGCCGTATGAATTCCACCTTCGGGGCCCCAGTGAAGCCTCTTCCGTCCAGCAATGCCACCGCACCAAGAGAGGTGAGCGGACTTGTGTTCCATTGATTTACGTGTAGCCACATTGTACGTTTAACCATTTAAAAACTCAAAATAAAAAATACACATAAGCAAGACCTGACTTAGAACAAATTGATTTCGCTGCTATCATTATCCTTTATTTCCCTTTTGGTAGCCAATATGCTGCAGCCTGGGGGACGCGGGTGGCACTGTGGGTTAAAGCCTCAGCGCCTAGGACTTGCCGATTGAAAGGTTGGCGGTTCGAATCCCCGTGGCGGGGTGCGCTCCCGTCGCTCGGTCCCAGCGCCTGCCAACCTAGCAGTTCGAAAGCACCCTCGGGTGCAAGTAGATAAATAGGGACCGCTTACCAGCGGGAAGGTAAACGGCGTTCCGTGTGTGCTGCGCTGGCTCGCCAGATGCAGCTTGTCACGCTGGCCACGTGACCCGGAAGTGTCTGCGGACAGCGCTGGCTCCCGGCCTATAGAGTGAGATGAGCGCACAACCCTAGAGTCTGGCAAGACTGGCCCGTACGGGCAGGGGTACCTTTACCTTTACCTTATGCTGCAGCCTACTCACAGTTATGCTAAAATCCTTTTTCTATGGGCAGCTATCACTTTTGCCCTAGGACAACCATAATATGGTGTCAAGTCAACCTGGAAGCTGGGCATTTTGTGTGATTCTAGATAGCATAGGTTTGATTGTATGTAAACTAGTCTACAAACTTTGCAGCTGTGGACCCAGCCTCTGACAGTAATCTGCTGTAACTGTTTTTAATTTCTCAAATTTATATTATTGTAACCTGCCCTGGCACCTGCTGGTGAAGGGAGGGTAATAAAAGTTATGATAACAGTAATAACAATAATAACCAAAGCCTGCAATATTTGGGTCCCATCTCTCACTTTGTATCTTGTAGTCTGTTTAAATATTTTCTTTCCTCTCTGTCTTTCCCATTGTCTTTGTCGCTCTCTTTCTCCAAAAGATGGTTGTTTGATACTAGTGCAATCCAGTCCTTGTGCAAGGCTTTCACTGGCAGGATTCAGTCATCCTGAAATTCCAGGATGTTTCTGGTTCTGTGTATCTAGCAGTACCTGTACTACAATCACCCAACGAAGAACAATTGTATGCAAGTGCACTGGACTTAACAACCTCAGTGTACCTTTGTTATGTTCAACATTGTTTTGTTCAGTGTAGTGCTAGCCAAATATTCACATAGAAGCATTCAATTTTTGTTTCTATATTTCAAGGAGCTGTTGAGGAGACTTTTAAAAAGGGACATTTTTTAATTTAAAAAAAATAGCAGTGTTCTGGAGAAGAAATTTTAGTAACAATTGATAACCATAGTTCTTGTTGTTTCTACTTTCAGAGCAGTTGTATATGCAAGAGAAATTACAATGGCGATGGTTACAGCTGTGACCCTGTTGCTCCTTGCTCTGTGGACAATGGTGGCTGCCATGAACTGGTAAGAAACTAGAAATGTCCAAGAAATGCTGCTTTGTGAAAACTGCTTTTTGAGGATGGGTACTAGATGGGAGCAAACAGTAGCTTTTGAGAGGTGATGGTAGTTTGAGAACGGCTTCTGATTTTTATGCACACACTTCTACTTTGTCCCAGAGCTGCTTCTGGCCAAATCAGGTTTTAAAGTTTTTAAAATCAATATAATAATAATAATAATAATAATAATAATAATAATAATAATAATTTATTACCTCTGGGCAGCTTCCAACAGAACATTAAAAACACAATAAAACATCAAATATTAAAAACTTCCCTAAACAGAGTTGCCTTCAGATGTCTTCTAAAAGTCAGATAGTTGTTTATTTCCTTGACATCTGATGGGAGGGCATTCTACAGGGTGGGCACCGCTACCGAGAAGGCCCTCTGCCTGGTTCCCTGTAACCTCTCATCTCGCAGTGAGGGAACCACCAGAAGGCCCTCGGTGCTGGACCTTAGTGTCCGGGCTGAACGATGGGGGTAGAGATGCTCCTTCGGGTATAATATATTATTATTATTATTATTATTATTATTATTATTATTAATTAACTAGGGGGGGAGTGAACTGTGGGCAATTACAAAACTGTCACTATTTTCCAGTGGGATTCAGCCACATACTGGCAAATTAAGGTTGCATAACTAAAATTGATTTGGTGCTTTCAAACAGCAGACAGTTTCCACCTCCCCCAAATGTGACTTTTTGCAATAACAAAAGTAATGGAGAAAAGCACTGAGGTTGTACTCCCATATGTAAGGTGAATGCTTGTTTGTGCGGAGTGGAATCCAGATTCTGAAGCAACTTAACACTTTCATGACATTTTGGTCCTTCATCTAAATGAATGGCCTGCCCTTAGTTTTTAACTGATGGAACTACAAGAGCTGCTCATAAAACTGTTTCAGGTGTATCATCATCACGTGAATATGTGGGGGTTCATGGATTGGGCTAAGTATGCAATATCTGCTGGGAATAGGTGCTTTGCACATCGTATATATTTTTATTGTCAGGCTTGTGTACAGAGAAAATAAGCTTCTCCAACACATGATCACTGAAGATGGAAAATGTTTATTGTAGCAAAAGCCCTAGCCTGTGTCACAGGAGACCAGGGTTTATGTCATTGCTTAACCACAAGCTTCCTGTATGGAGAACACTAAACCATGTTTCTTTTATTAGAGAATTATCCTGCTGAGAGTTGTTTTGCTTTGTTGCTTTTTAAAAACCCAATAGGCTACATGCCAGTCTCTTAGTACTGGAGAGAAGGCTTGCCGTTGCTCTGATGGATACATGGGAGATGGAGTTCTATGTTATGGAAATATAATGAAGGTAAAAGCACACATTCTATTCTATCCTAAGAGGTGAGAAAGCAAAGTGAATTCATACATGGTAAGGGCCATCTAGCTCAGTGACAGTGGACGTGCTTTGCAAACAGAAGGTCCCAGATTCAATTCCTATCCTCTCCAGGCTGGGTTGGGAATAACCCTCTCTGAAATCCTGGAGTACTGCTTCATAGAGACATGAACAGCTGAGTACTTCTGTTCTTAAATCTTCTGTTCTGGTTTTGTTGTAATACCCACAAGTAAAAGATGAAAAGTAGACAATATATCAAGTGTTGCTGTACGGAAGAATAACATTCTACCAATAGCTTTCCCATCAAAGACAATCTACTAACTGCTCTCGCCACATTTCCCACTGTAACCCAGGAACTGTAGCAAATATGTTTTTGTGAGGGAACTTAAATGGCCTTCGTGGGCATGATAGAGTTGAAACAGGGGAGAAGGAGGACATTGAGAGGAGGGGAGAAGAGGAGGAGGGCAATTCCCAAACTCATTATTTTTATTTCTGCAGCTTTTAAATTCTGGGTGGCTTTAATTCTTGTTGGACTTTGCCTCCAGAATTAATCTTTCCTCTTTGCTTCTACTTACGGCCAGTTTAGTTTTCTTCCTACATTCCTTGCCTTGTTTTCTAACCTCTTCCAGAGTCTGTTCCCTTCCATTCATAAATTTCTGGGCACCCTTCCTCCAATGCTCCTACACCTTGCCTTTTATGTAACCACTCTGGGCATCTGATTATTAATGCTCTACTCCTGCTTCTGTTCCTCTCCCAGCTCACCTGTGCTTACATTCAAGGGAGACAGGAGAAGAAAGTGATAGGAGGAAGCTTGAACTGCGGCTCCTGTGTCCTCCTGACATCTAGCTTGTAAGCTTTTCAGAGGCACCTGGCTGGTTCCTATTTACATCAGGATATTGGAACCTTGACTTGAGGGACTAGTATTCTAAATTCAAAAGGCAAAATTCATCTGTATTCATTTTTGACCTGTCACTTAATCAAGGTTCACGCCTGAATTTAACATCCACCTTTTATCTGTATACCTTTTCATGTGCCTACTCAGTGCTGCACTTGTTTATTTATTTGTTTTTTTCAAAAAATCTGTTGTCTTCTCTTTTTGAAGGAGTTAGTAAGGAATTACCACTTTTCTGACTTCTATGGGTGGATTAAGGTAAGACATTTACTGTTCAAAGTAATTAAGTTTGTTTACTGGTGGGAGAGAAATTGTATAACAACCTAAAACTACTGAAGGGTTAAGCATACTGTCCAATTGGTAGAAGTATTCTATTTGCCTTTTACAGCAAGGTGCAAAACAAATAAACTGGGTGTTTATTTCTGGCTAAGACTCAGTCAGTGCATGTGCCATATAATTAGGAAAGATGCTTGGGGCATCCAAACATTTTGATACTTGAAAACGATCTGGGCATCATCTGTGTTTCATTTAACATACTTTTCTGATGAGTAGTCAATCAGCCAACATACATTAATGAGGATGGGACAGCCTTATGGATAGGCACTGCCCTGGACTCCTGTGTTCATACTTTTCTGTCCATACTGTTACAAAACTGATTTCCGTAAAGAAGAGGATAGAGCTTCATAGTTTTGCCCTCCTCTGCTGATGAATATGAAGATCATGTTGTCAGACAAGATACTACTACCGCTTTGAGACCTGCTTATTGTAATATCCGGGATGCGGGTGGCGCTGTGGTCTAAACCACAGAGCCTAGGGCATGTGGCTCTTTTACACCTTTGCCGCGGCTCCGGGGCGGATACTAGCGAGGGGAGGAGGTGCTGTGGCAGGCGCTGTACTGGCTGTGACGTCGCATGGGGGCGGTGCGTGCGTTAGTCACTCACCGTCCCAACGTCACCTTCCCGCCCGCCCGCTACATTGTAAGGGGCATGTACGCTGGTCACTGCATTGAAAGGGGGCATGTACGCTGGTCACTGTTTTGAAGGGGAGTGAAGAACACACACACACAAAAAGGTAACTTGTTAATTTAACGTTTATTTCTATGAGGAGGAGTAATTCTGAGGGGTCAAACAAAGAAATAATAAAAAAGTGACAAAAAAGTTATTTTTATAATGACGAGTTTTGCGGCTCCCAGTTTTTTTTTTCTTCGGAAACGGGTCCAAGTGGCTCTTTTTGTCTTAAAGGTTGCAGACCCCTGGCCTAGGGCTTGCCGATCAGAAGGTCGGTGGCTCAAATCCCCGTGATGGGGTCAGCTCCCGTTGCTTGGTCTCTGCTCCTGTCAACCTAGCAGTTCGAAAGCACGTCAAAGTGCAAGTAGATAAATAGGTACCACTCTGGCGGGAAGGTGAACGGCATTTCTGTGTGTTGCTCTGGTTCACCAGAAGCTGCTTAGTCATGCTGGCCACATGACCCAGAAGCTGTACACCAGCTCCCTCGGCCAATAAAGCAAGATGAGTGCCGCAACCCCACAGTTATCCACGACTGGACCTAACGGTCAGAGGTCCCTTTACCTTTACCTTTTATTGGAATATGTACAGTTTCATTAAAATAGCTAAAGATGTTGCATTAAATATAGCTTTAGTGGCTCTGGGAAGTGTCCACCCTTGGTTAAGTTGAATCAATTTGTTGGGAGATGGCAATATGGATAATAAATAATCTCTTCCCTATCTTTTCATTCAAATTGGCAAAGGAGGCTAATAATACATGTTTCTGTTTTGTTTTTTGCTTTGGACAAAAGAAATCCCTCTTCAGCATCCCTGAAGGAACCAACTTGACTGTTTTGGTACCAGTGAAAGAAGCCATCCAAAACCTAAGCAAAGATGAAAAAGATTTCTGGCTACAGCCAGACATGCTATTATTACTTGTCAGGTACCATTGACCCTTTGGGCTTACTTACTTACCTAAATTGGTTTGGTGTGACTATATATGACTATTCTCTTGATCTAAGATGGTCAGAAAATACCGCAGGCAAGGGCACAGAGTTGCAATGCAGTTACGATTGCTCCAAGAGCTACAGAACCGGAGCCTCCAACAGGCTGGTAGAAAGGGTTGGATTTGGGGTGGGGGATCAAAGTCAGCAGGGGCTCAGGACTTTTAGTTTCTTTTTTTTTAAAGTGAGTTTCTGTGTGCTCTACATCAAAAGATATAAGTCAAAATGTGAACTCTGCACCTCACCAACAATTTTTGTGAAATGAGCTAGCCTGGTTGGTAGTCCCCAACTTGCAGGGTTTTAGGTAATGGAGAAAATCAGAGCTGTGATTCACAAGGGATCTTTTTGGACATCACCAGGCAGAGCTAAAAAATGTATAGAGCTGCCTTTTCCTGCTTTCTGTCCCATTGCTGCCCAGGCACTGCATATAATGGTGTGTGCATATGCACATTTCACAAGTGAGTTGAGTGAGTTTATGGCATTCAGCAGCAGTATGTGCGCCTGCCCACCCGCTGTTCTATCTCTGTGCACATCCAGCACGAGGTCCAGAAAATCAAAGAAGCAAAGACAGGCAGCACAGCTGTAGCCGGTCCTTGGTAGGCATACACGTTGAACAATTTCTGTGATGGTGATAATAAAAGTGTACATGCAGCTTTAAACAAAACAAAACAAAACAAAACACACCCCATATTTACAAAGAATAGCATATCCAACCTTGGTGGGACAAATTTGACGGGCAAGTGTGGTTTAGGGGAAATAGCCTTGTGGAACAAATTGGGATCCCTGATGGATCAGGTTTGGCCCATTGTTCAAAGGATCTTGACCCCTGCATATAGCAAACAATTACTGTATAGTGTACAGTGCTCTTCATACAAGAATAGCCAGAGCCTCACTTACCATTAAGGACGCTCTCAGTGCTCAACTGAGAAGCTGTTTGTTCACTTGTTTGTTTATAAGCTTTCTTAATGTACCCTTGGCATCGTCCCATAAGGATGGGTTACAACACTACAGTATACAGTTATAAAAACAGATAAAACCATTACCATTATAAAGCAAGTAAAACTGTTCCAAATTGGACAATAGATTATAGAATCAGCAAAAGAGATATGAGTCACTGGAGACAGTTTGGGCTTTCATGTCCTGGATTAAGATGGAAAGAAAAGACCTCAAACATAACTCTTGAAATATTTAGAGGAGGCGAAGCTTGTTTGCTGGTAGAAAATAACTGGGAAATATAGGGAAATGCAACCTAGTTGAACTGAAAGGTTTCTTCTGGCCATTAACTCCCTAGGAAATAATATTCTGAATGCTCTTTCCTTACTCAATTGCAGGGGCCACTTCCTTCTGGGTTCTTTCACAACTGAGCAACTCAAGAAATACGTGGGCCAGGAGCTGCCCACCCTTAGCCCACGGATCAGGTGGAAAATTAACAACAGCAGTGGGGTAAGAGATTTCTAAAAATAATTTTAACATTTTTAACGTATTTATATAACACACCTTACAGATTGGCCCTCAGATAATTTTACATGAGGCTTAGATGAGGAAGAGACTGAGCAAGAGTAAGGAGTAAAAGTGCCACACTCCTCCTATTATCTCTCTCTTTCTCAGTAAAGGCCATCAGTCAGAGACACCGTGGCCACTTCATTGCCAAAGTCCAGTTGGAATTAAGACTGGAATGGGTGTACTGAATTTAGACCTGCGGTCTAAATCATGGTTAGTCATGTGGGTGACCATCAAAAGTTAAAACTGTAGGTTTAGTTCTATGAAGTGTGGGAAATTGCAATCAAATATAATTAGCAAGCGTAGGGCTAGTTAATGCATGAAGGGGTTAAGACCACAGAACTGTATTCCTTGACTCAGGTCACCCCCATCACCTCCAGTGAAGAAGGAAATGAAGCTTCCTTTGTTCACTCTCTCCCACCATGTGAAACTGACCAGGAAACACGTTTGGGCTTGACTGTTTCAAGCCCAGACTGCATGCTCAAAAGTACTTTTCTGTATTTTGTAACCCAATAATTTTCTACCTGTGTTCTTCTTGCTGCTGCATGGAGTAATGCATGAATCTGACCTTTGGCGTTTGTAAGTAAAGCATTTAAGCTCACTAAACGCTCTGGGTTGTTCATTGTGAGGGGATAGAAACGGAGAAGTACTGTAAGTGGACTAAACTCATTATTAAAAAAGGTCTGACAGCCTATATTCCCAACACTTTACCGAGGTTACACATTTTGTGACTTTTAACTCTGCTGGGACTCCCTAACTGGATAGTGTATTTGGATCTAGGTAGTGCTATTTTTCTAGTGTTAACGGGAAAATCCGAGGGCTCCCTTGGACAAAAACAAAGACACCAACCAGGATTACTTGGAGCAAAACAGCAGCCTGTAGGTTTGGCCTTTATTGAACTGTTGCAACAGGGTGCTCCCCTCACTTGCAGGAGACAGGAAGGACCCAGAAAAATGGTGTGCAAGGCCTTATAAAGAATTTTGAAATTGCCACCCTGTAGATCAAGACCACCCCTAGAAACATCATACATACATCACAGAAAGGAGGGGTTGAGGGAGGAGTTGTGGTGGTAACCTGAGTGTCCTGTTACCTGGCTGGTCCCTCCTTTCCCCCTCCCCATGAGTACTTTCCAGGTGTCAGAGGGGAGTTTGCAGTTTCCTGCCTCCAGAGGGAAGAGCTATTATTGTCCTTTGTTCCAGTCTGTGCTGAATCCACTCCCATATGCAAGTTCTTTGTGATCTTGATGTTCTTCTGTCTAGGACCATCAGGGTTGGCATAGCAACTGGGCAGGGCTCCTGTGTATGTGTTGATATGCTCAAGGGATTATGGCTGCCCTATATCCAGTGGCGTAGCGTGGGGGGTGCCAGGGGTGCCGGCCGCATCGGGCGCAACATCTGGGGGGGGCGCGAGTCCAGAGGGAAGGGACAAGTTCCTTCCTCCGCCGGGCTCCCCGCCACCACCGCCAGCCTTGCGCCCTAGCGCGTGCACGCCCCCCACCGCCGCTGCAGCTGCGCTCCACTCACTGCGCGCGGGAGGAGCAGCCGCTGCAGCAGCGCCGATGCCGCCACCGACGCCTGGCCGGGCACGGGCAGCCTCCGCACCCTGACGCTGCCGCCATCCCCTCGGCCCAGCCACAGGTGGCGGCTGCTTCTGCTGACTGGGAGGGAGGAGAGCTCCGAGGGGCCTTGCCGCGCCCTGCGCTCCCCAAAACCCTCCGAGAGGAAGCCGGCGGGCGGGCGAGGGTCTCCCGGCAGAAGGGGGCGCCGCTGGCTCCGGCTCTCAGTGCAAGTCTCAGCCGCGGGGGGGGGCGGGCAAGGGCGGAGCGCGGCTGGAAGCCCCCGGACCCGGCCGGGAGGAGGAGAGGCGCTCGCCAAGCCCGGATCTGGAGCGCCTCGGAGCGCGGGCTCCACCTACAGCCCAAGGAGAGGAGGGGGCGGGGAGGCGCCTGAGGGGAGGCGGCTTCGGCTGCCTCGGCCTGCGGGGGCTCCGCAAATAATAAATTTAATAAATTCCTGCTGAGCCTTTGGGGGGGGTCTTTGGCTCCTTCGCTCGCCCCCAGCCCCAGTGGCGTAGCGTGGGGGAGTGCAGGGGGGGCCGGCTGCAACATCTGGGGGGGGGCGCTCGCACTCGAGTGCTAAAATCCACGGATTAGGGGGCGCAAATTACTTGCCTTGCCCCGGGTGCTGACAACCCACGCTACGCCACTGCCTATATCAAACCTTCCCCAATTTGTAGTCCATCCTTCATGGAGTCAAATAAAAGTGGAACAGTACAAATCCGATGTATGGTTGATTTTCTATGAATTTATAACAGAAGCGTAGCGTATGTGAGTGTGTGTGAAGTTTGTACAAACTGAATGATGGGGGGGCGGGGTTTCCTGCGACACTAGAAAAAGGTATCAGAACTCATGATGAATGCCTCCCTTGTTAGCTTATAATGGTGTCCACCTGATAGGTGCCGGAACTGAGTTCTGGCGAGTTCTAGCTGAAAAAAAGCCCTGGATCTGGGATCCATCCAAGTCTATTATTAATTACCCCACATGGGTGAAATATCTATATCTATTTTCTACCCCACATGAAGTTCATTTTAAGTTGAGACCCACTTCCAGTGGCACAGCTCCATCGAATCCCACACTGTAGTGGTTGTGAGGCCATCCTTTGTTCATGCTTTTGAGCAGATAGAATATCTGATGACAGGGTTTGATGAAGTCATCAAGGTATGGCTAATCCACTCACTGAGGTCTCTGGTCTAGAGGAGGAGTGGCTAAACTGTAGCCAACCGTGGGCTTGAGACCGCTGGTAAAGTTCTACATATGGACATATTTCATGACTCTGGCTGGAGACACACCATGCACTGAAAGCACATTACTTTCTTGGAATTGTAGTGTGTTTAGGCTGGTGGGACATGTTGTTCAGTTCCCAGAATTACACGGATTATAATGTGCTTTCAGTGTACTTTAAATGTATAGTGTGTATGCAGCTGGGTTATTGATAAGCAGAATAAGTGAGCCTCTGCTACTGGGAGATTGACTGTGATGTGTGTGTGGGGGGGGAGTTCTCTGTGTATTTTTAAAAAGGCGATAGGAGGTCCCACAGAAACTAAGAATAAAATCCCATGGTTAGAGAACATCAGTACTGCTAGTGAGTAGATTTTATGGAACAGAACTAGAGTGTTCCAAGACAAATGGTACGCAATTTAAGGTGTATTTTTGATGCAGCACTTTTGTGTAAATATGCATTATCTATTAATTCTTGGCAGCCTCATGCAAATTTATGAAGTTTGATTCTGTTTGCTTTCCAGGCCATAACGATTCAGAATGCAAGTATTGTTTTGGGTGACATCCCTGCTATTAACAGCACTATTTATATCATCAACAAGGTACATTGACAGATTGCATTGGACATGTTTCTTTCTGTTTCTGGTTAAGAGGATTTATAAGGTCTGAACAGGAATGTATCAGCCCCAAAGCCATAGTGATACTGAGATTATCTAGAGCTGTTTTACCAGGTAGAGAGCAACCAAGCTGCAGAGTTTATTTATTGACTTCTAAAGGTTGATCTTTCTCTTTAGATTGATCCACATACTTAGCAAACATTTCCAACCAGCATGTAATACCTATTAAAGAGGTGGCAGAAGACTGCTGTGGCAATTAACACATTTGATTTTGACTGGGGACAGCTGATCTCACATGCTGATCAGCCATGAAGTTAACTGGGTGACCTGGAGCTAGTAATCTCTTAGCCTAGCCTACCCAACAATGGGATCGTGTCCCAGGGAAAACCCCCCCACACACAAAAGAGAGGTATACTACAGTTTTTGCTGTGGAAAAAATTCCAGAGCTGCACTCTCCCTATATTTGTGCTGCACTACACCACTGAGTCTCATTTTGTTTTCACGTCTTCCTCTGCTCAGGTTTTGTTGCCCACCTTGGATGACATCCCTCCAAGAGCCCCAGGTCTGCAGCAGCAACTTAATGCGACACCCTCCTTCAGTAGCTTCAAGGAGCTGCTAGAGGTGAGTATGTCAGCTGTGTTGCATTTAAACGCATAATTTGAACCCATTAATTGTTGTACTAGTCAGCCTAGATACAGGAAGTGTCTTCTGTTGGTGTATGGAGGAAGACCAATTCTAAAACAATTCCGCGTTCTCTTGGAGTGGGGAACTGAAAGGAAATGAAGGGAGTACATTTTGATAAACCCAGAAAGTGATGACTAATAGTGTTGTAATCCTGTCACTGCCAAGGGCATCTGATGAAACACTAGAAAAATGTTTCCTTTCCCCCCTGCTCATCTTCAAAACACAAATGTTTATAATGGGGGAGCTGACATGGGGACCTACAGATGTTATGGTCTACAACTCCCAGCAGCCCCAATCAGCATGGCCAGTGGTCAGGGATGATGGGAATTGTAGTCCACAACTTTAGGAGAGCATCAGTTTAACTATTGATATGTAATCTATGTAAGGGAACAGTGGAAAACTGTTGTGAAATGCAGAGCTCATTGTACCAATGGGATTTTTTTTTAACTCATAGCCATGCAGCAGCCCCAAAATTTGTCCAGAGACTGATGGGGAAAGGGATAAACCTCCTCTCATTGTTTGCCACAGTACTAAGACTGACACCCCATGCCTGGAGTTAATTAAAGAAAATCTAGGATTTACTTGTACGTTGCACAATAAGCACGGTGTGTTGTTTGGCCCTATTAAAAACAGAGAGCACGCCTTTCTTTCTCTAAATCATCTTACCTTGAAACTCTGTATCTAAATGTATCTGAACTTATAATTGGCAGAGTTGTTTGGTTTTCCCCCTAAGTTTTCTTTTGCTTACTCTATAATCTTTGCTGACCACATTTGCTTGTTAATTGTATTCTTCTGAAACTTTCAGCAATACCATCTGATTGCAAAGATTGAGTCATCTGAAAAATACACTATTTTTGTCCCAGGAAATAGTGCAATTGAGAAGTATTGCCAAGATGCTAATATTACACAGCTGGTAAGAACTATGTATGTATGTATGCATGTATGTACGTACGTATGCATGCATGCATTTACTTATTTTTACAAGCCTCTGTACTTATTCTTTGGGGGTAATGCCACATCATCACTGAATCATATTTTGTATACTACCTTGTGAAGCCATGCTTTGAATGAATGAGTAAAGGCTGATTCATGCATTGCAAAATTTCTAAATGGAAGGCATATTGTATCTCATGTTCTTTACACATGAACTTCCTACTGCACGCATGGTAAATGGCTCCACTTCACTAACACTTTCCAGAGCAGGTGAAAAATTCACATGTAAAGCCATTCATGCACAGGTTAGCATAACCATTTAGAAATTCCATACCCTGCGAGGCACCTCTACCTCATTCAAACATCTAAGGCGCTATATATATATATATATATATATATATATATATATATATATATTATTATATAGCAAGGTAGAAGTAATGATGCAATTCATCAAGCAGAAGGTTGAAATTCTTCAGAGTTATTTTAATCATCATCTAAATATCACACTAATAACCAGTCACTTGTAAAATATTGCCCATTTATTTATTGGTTGAGAATAGCTTTAGCATTCTCCTTCAGTATACAAGTATTGTATGGACCTCAGTATGCTCCATTGTTGGTAAGGAATCTGGCTTTAAATCCCGCCAAATTCACAGAATGGATTTGGCAAAGGGCTGTGTTTCTGCCAGTGTTCTACAACCTATGTAATAAGAATAATAACTACTTACTTCTCAGGTTGTGAGGAGGGTGACTGAGCTGAGGAATGTAGATTTCTTTACATTAACATTTTAATTAAATAATGGTAATAAAGGTGCCCAGGTAAAATATTTGATGGAGCAAAGCAACAGTGAAAGATTCATTACTAGATACAGGCCTGGTTATCAAACAGAATCACTGATTACCACAATGGCATGTGCTTCTTATCTTTACCTATCTCCAGCTGTTATCTCTCTGCTTTTGTTCATTTATTTAAAAAGACCAAATATTTTGTTTCCTGTACACCTTGGTTTCTAGGACATGGACACTGTACAATACCATGTTGTTCTTGGAGTTAAACTGTTGGCCACTGACCTGAAAAGCGGAGTTCACAAAACATCAATGCTAGGATTCTCATACTGGCTGATGTTTTACAAAAACACTACTCAGGTGAGAATGAGATGTGAATTATGCTTCCATTTTACAATGTATGGTTTTATAGGAAGCCACTAATTCAGTCACATGTTTCAAATGATGGGGTTGCTCGTGGACTGTGGCTGCATCCCTTAAACCACTTGGTCACAAGCAGCACAGTTTACCTGCTAAAGTTTTCTCAGTGACCTTTGTGAAAGAATTGCAGACCAGTGATTAATACATTGGTCTCTGCTCATCAGTGCATCTGACTGACTGCTTTGTTAGCTGTGTACCTGCAGTGAGATCACATGGGCTACTGAATTGTACTTTTGCCTCTGGAATGATTTTTTTCTTCTAAGACTTAATAATGCTGGCAGGACAACATGATAAACTATTCATTCTATGCTCTCTTAGAAATTAATATTGGAGCCATTGTGCTTTTCTGGAGCATACCTAGATTTCATTACTTGCCATCCTTTCTTACTGCAGGCATATGTAAACAAAGTCCTCCTGAATGGTCAGTTTGTTGAAACAACAAATGGGATGTTGATTGGGGTTTCTGAAGTCCTGCGAGTTCAAAAGAACCGTTGTAGTATCAACAGCACTACAGTGCAAAAGGTAAAGCGTTAGAGACCTGTAATTTCTTGTTTTGTACGAAATTTACATGTTTGATGATGGTTACTTTAGAACTAATTAATTGGGCATGATAGGTTTCTTTGCCAATTGGTTTGGGTCATTCATTGAGAATATCTGCTCACTTGGGGCTCTGGGAGGGGGGTGGGCATTTGCTGCACAGCTGCGCACTGTCTGTACAGACTGTCTTCTTTTACTGAGAATCGGTTTGTTCCTTTTGAGCTCTGATATATTGCACCTTTCAAGACTGAACGTGTTTAATGCTTGCCTGATAAGGTATCCTCCAGGGAATTCTCATAGCCATGCCACTGTGAATATGCCTAAAGTCACTCTTTGTGTTTAGCATGTTTATCGAGAGCCAGTGTGGTGTAGTGGTTAGAAGTGGTAGTCTCGTAATCTGGTGAACCAGGTTCACGTCTCCGCTTCTCCACATGCAGCTGCCTGGTGACCTTGGGCCAGTCACACTTCTTTGAAGTCTCTCAGCCCCACTCACCTCACAGAGTGTTTGTTGTGGGGGAGGAAGGGAAAGGAGAACGTTAGCCGCTTTGAGACTCCTGAAGGGGAGTGAAAGGCGGGATATCCAATCCAAACTCTTCTTCTTCTTCTTATGGAAAACTAAATTTGATACAGGTGACAAGGCTAAAATGATCGATTTGGTTTTATACCTATAAGAACAGTCTGCTGGGCCAGTCCAATGGCCCACCTAGTCTAGCATGCGGGTCTCACAGTGGCCAACCAAATGCCTCTGGGAAACCAATAAGCAGGACCTGAGCACAAGAGCATTCTCTCCTCCTGTCGTTTCTAGCAGCTGTTATTCAGAAACATTTCTGCCTCTAAAACCCCAGCTGCATCCACTTCTTCACTTGTAATAATTATTGCCTGACAATATTTTACATAAGCTCCAGCGTCTTGGAATTCAGGCAGCAATGCTATACTCACTTACCCTAGGAGTAAGCCTTCTGAATAGACATGTATGACCCAAGCTTTTTACATCAGGAGACACAAATTCTTATCTGACACATCTTATTGGACATCTATTTACTGAGTGGCTCACATTCCTTTCAGTTGGTGCTCTCAACTTTCTGTACTGATGAGCAATGTTTACAGTCCCTGGAAGTGCTCATAATTTTTTTTAAAAAAAACTCTTGTTACCCCAAGACACTCAAAAGAGCCCATGGACATTATCAGACATGCTCGGCGTCTCCTGTATGGTCTCTAGTGTCCCTTTCACTTTCCATAAAATCACTGCTTAGTGGACTAGGACCAGAAGCCAGCGGCCCTACAGCTTACTTCCTGTTACCTTTAAATTAGAAGTTGTGTGTCAAATATCAATGAGAGTAAAGTGCAGCATGGTGCACTGAGGTGCTGGTGGGACTGAATTCAGTTGGAGCAGGTTGTTGAAGTACACTGCCTCCAATTGTGGATCTGAGGAGGTATTTGACCTTCTAACCCATTTGAGATGGGGGGACACCACTAACCGTAAAGTCTCTTCCCCAAGAATCTTAAACGCATGCTGCTACATTGCTTTGCCTGGTCTTGAGCTGCAGGAACCCACACTGAGAAGCAACTTAATTTGCCAAAGAAAATGAATGAATGAATGAATGAGGGTATATCTGCCTAAAGCCAATTCTTTCTGCCATATGAATTCATATAAAAGGAGAACAGCAAAAACACAGACCCTAATGTCTGGGAACTAAATATCTGATGGCTGCTGGTCAATAATCTTCATGAAATGAGGTGTTATATTTTGGCATTGCTGCTCAATGAGCAGACCCAAGAGTGCCAAAACCATTGCTTTTATTTATTTTTGAGGTATTGTTTTGCCACATTGCCAAAAGTCTATGGGTTAGGTTCCAGAGAATCATGTAGTTATAATATAAATTGAAGAGTTAGATTTCAGTTACCAAAGGTCTCATAGTCTAAGGAGCCATAGGTTGTTAAAACAAATTAGAAAGTCACACAAAAAAGTTGCTATTTGAAGGGATTGACATTTCACAATGGAAGAGTCCTGTGACCACAATACTGGATATTAGGAGGAATAATGGGGCTTCACATAATTTTTTACAATTTCAGCAAAGCCATTAAGAACGTACTCTGCCATCTTAGCTTTTGGGAAATGGCAGTTAATTGACTGTGTACTTCATCTTCTACCTTGTATGCTCTGCATTCCTGTAGCCGAGACTGATAATTGTTAATGTGCTGTGAACATGAAACTGACTTCTCTCCTTTTTTTAAAAAAATCCTCTGTACTCTAGACAAGATGTGCGAAGTGTGACAAAAAAATCAGGTGCCCAAACGGATCAGTGCTTGCTGTAAGTCATGATTTTTATTTTGAATATTTTTCCTCACAGAATTTATGTATTTTCTTACTTACTCCTTTACCCTGCTGCTAGGGATGGAAAGATATGTTAGTATCAGTCCTCTCAGTTTGTAATTTAGCCAAACGTAAATTCATTTCTCCACATTTCTGTAGCAATTTTTTGTAAAACAATCCTTGTGAAAATTATTCAACATTTTAGTGCAAATTTCTCCCAATAAGCATATTTTTATATTCATTTTTACAAGCAGTTTCACTTTATACAGTGTATTTTTGTATACTGCTTTCATAAATGCACCTGTTTTATACACACATTCCCCTGATAGGTGTAGTTTTGTAAACATTAGTTGGTTGGAGAACTGTGTGACAAACTTTGCGTGTCAACTATGAAGGATAGCTGTGTGGCAGTTCTTGACTTGTTCAGAAAGTTCAAGTTTGAAAGGTTTGTCTTTAAATGCAAACTGAATCGAAATTCTCCCAGTTCCTATTTGCATCATTTTTCACCTAACCTTCATTGATAGGGTTGTATCTAACTAAGTCCTACTCAAAGTAGATCCATTGAAATGAATATGACTAACTTGGCCCATTAATTTTAATGGGTGTACTCTGACTAGCACTTAGTTGGATACACACACACACACACACACACACACACACACACACACACAAAGAGAGACAAAGAGAGAGAGAGAGAGAGAGAGAGAGAGAGCGAGAGAGAGAATTGGAACAAGTTGCTTTGTCATCCAGTATTTGTTTTTGTCTTTTTAAAATGCCTTAAGAGTCAAAATAATCCCTCCTCCTTACCCTCAATATTTGATCTGGGCACCAGTCATCTGCCTAACGGATTTCTCTAAGCCAGGGGTCGGCAACCTAAGGCCCATGGGCCAAGGCGGCCCATGAGGGTCGTTTAACCGGCCCACGTGCCGCCCCTGAACTGAGCCGCCTGCTCAGCGAGTCCCCATGCACTGCACTAAACCGGCGCAGCACGGCACGGGGACTCGCTTCTGTGGCACTGGAAATCACGTCTGCGCAGACGCAGATGTCGGAAATCACGAGCATGCGCAATCCAGCCCACAGAAACATCTCCGCTGGAGTGAACCGGCCCAGGTGAGGTAAACCTTGCCAACCCCTGCTCTAAGCTTTTTACATAACTTAACCCTTGATTCTCTGCATGAGCAAAGCCCTTTGGCCAATAATACTTTTATATTGAGGCAGCTGAATGAGAGTTAAATACATTTGTTGGTTAAAGCTGAGTGTTGTCTGCTTGGAATAAATATCTGTTTATGATGTGATTGGTAATGACTTTTTTATAATTGACAGGGAGCACCAGCAAATGGGAGTTTTCCTCACTGTGTATTAAAGTCTCAAGGCCGCAGATCAGTTGGCTGTCATTTCACCTGCATCAAAGTTTCCTTAGTAAGCAAGCTTTACTGTATACAAATGCATGATGACCACATAGAAAATTGTTTATTCCTGCCCCACACATGGAATTCATACTCATTTCATTATGGCTGGCACAAAAGTGTTTGCATGAGAGCTGCAAAAGCCAGCTTCTATAGATCTACTTCCCATTCAATACATGCAGTTGGCTAATGATGATTTAGAGCCCTTGGATGAAATAACATCACTTCCATCATAAAATGGAAAGATGCTTCAGAGACCTTTGTGCCATCACTCAGAAAGTTGTGTTGCCCAGAAGGATGTAAGAGCTCATCTAGCCCAGAATTCTGTTCTTTTACTAGTTGATCATATGCCTTGGGAAAGCCCACAAGCTGGCCTTGGGTTCTATAGCACCCTCCCCACAGAGGACTAATTTCTCTGTAAGCATCAAATTTTTATTTCCTGACCTGTCAACCCCCAATACCATCCAAAATATTTGAAGGGGAGGTCTCTGTCCCATGATATGACTGTAATGCTGCTGTCCATGCTGAACACAATCTCCATCCTCTTATCTACATAAAAACATGTCACAATGTCAGCACCACTTAAGAAATGTTAAGCGGCGTATTGTATTTACAAGAATTTATTAGTTACATTATTATTTAGAAAATTATAAAACGATGTACAAGAATTTAAAACATCAGTATACAATAAAACAATATTTTTTAAAGTTATACAGTTCACACATAAATTAATAGTATGATTGGCTGGGATCAATCCTTCAGCCAGGTTCCTGTTTGGAATTAACGTGGTGTGGACGTCGGGAGCAAGAGGCAGCACTAGTAAAGCCTTGCTTGATGACCACGGAGTAATGCTATTATGGCACCATCTCAAGCACTAAATAAATATATAAGCCACCCAAAAAAACCAACAACTAACAACCGAAAAGCAGTTTTAAAAATAATATTTGGACTACATGATGTTTCACATTTCCTCCAGTATAATGGGTCTGACTGTTATTTGTTTTGTTTCCTGAGGTCTCTGTCTGCTGTTCAGGTTATTATGGCCATATGTGTGAGATGTGCCCGGGAAAACCAGACCGTTGGTGTTCTGGAAACGGAGTGTGTCAAGATGGCATTGATGGCAATGGCGAGTGCCAATGCCATGAAGGTTACCATGGAACGGCCTGTGAAATGTGTCAGCCAGGAAGATATGGAGCCAACTGTAAATCAGGTGATTCATGGCTAGAGTGATGTGCGGAACTTCTGTGATATTGACAGGGAGGGAATATTATTCTACAACGTTATTTGACATACTTTTTGTGAATTACTCATATGTTTTGTTCCACATTTGGTTCCTAGGGTCCAATGCGGTCATTAGCTATAACAAATTCATAGGTGCGGTCCCATTTAACTTTTGTCTATTGTCTGAGAGAGCATCCAGTGGGTATATCAAAAGATTAAACCTTTGCTACTAAAATTGTGGTGTTAGAACTTTTCCATGTGTATATTAAAAAACCTCAACCAATGATCTTCAAAGTGAATCATAGCAAAGTGCAGGGGAAATGCAAAAATAATAAAATCGAGGGAGTAGATGAAAAAGTTTTGCTAATTAATACAATTATTTAAAAATAAAAGTAAGATTAATAGATGAATTAGTAAAATCAATAGATTGTAGACAGCAGAATCCCAAATTTGCTGTGGGCTGGAGTCCCTTGATTGGCTATTGGCATAAAAAAAAATGGTGTTGAACTTTAATACACACTCAGTTTTACAACTTCATAATCTATCATTTGATAATGTATGTACTTTTTGTACATATGTATATTTTTTAAAAAAATAGATTGTATATGAAGGATTTGTATTTATATTCTATATAACTTGCTTTGTACTCATATTTCATGATGATTCATCATTTATTTTAAAATGCTACAGTCACATACAGCTGATTATGAATTTGTGGAAAACTCAGCATGCCTTAATGTGGGCTTCTGTATGTATCCTTGATAGAAGTTTAATATTTATCCTCAGAATGCAACTGCGCTCATGGGATATGCAACGATGGACTGCTGGGGGATGGAAGCTGCACCTGTGCGGCAGGCTTTAAAGGGGTTAGCTGCGACATAGGTAAGTGCATGAAAGCCACTGTCTTTGTGGATATGCAGTCATGATGTTGCTGAACTCAGTGAATTAAAAAACGAAATCTTAAAAGTGAGACCGATTTAAGAAAAAGCAGTTATGTAAGGATGAGTAACAGCAAAAATTAATGTCGTATTGGCAGTGATAGAAATGGAATGATAGACAGTCATAGGATTATGCACACATAGAGATACTCTGGGGGATAAACTTAATAAACAGGATAAACATAAAAGTATATCTGGAGTGCCACAGGTGCCGAACATGAATACAATACATAAATTAAGTATTTGCTGAAGCATCAAATATGAATGCTGCACAGTTGTTGAAACACGGTCAAGCACTTCTTCTCTGGTCAATAATTAATTTTGGGTCCCCAAAACTATGGATTGCCCAAGATTTGGGATAGCCCAGTTTAGACCTAACAGGAACCTTGGTATTACTGCTGTGATAACTTTGATTATTTTCCTTTTCTTTTACCCCTGCAATGGGATCTGCTTTTATCTCAGCATTCCACCACAGGAGGATTTGGGGAAAAGTCAGAACTCTGATTTAGTGAGGCCATTATTAATATCTGTGTGCAGGCAGCCGTGTGTGTGCGTGTGTGCGGGCGTGCATGCAGTAACGCTTTTTAACATTGTTTCCACAGCAGCAACTCTGCTTCTTCTGTCACATTGCAGAAGCAGCTTCTGATGCAGTACAGAGAAGCTGCTGACTTGAGATCACAACATAAAAAGTATCGCTGAAAAGACTGATTTGGTTCAAGGTCCTGCTGTCATTGTTCTTAGACAGATTTCAATTACTTGATGAGTTATAGAATCATAGAATTGTAGAGTTGGAAGGGGTCCCAAGAGTCATCTAATCCAACCCCCTGCAATGCAGGAATAATGTAAAAACTTTTTCTTTCTTTCTCTCAGAAGTTAAAAAGGATTTCTGTAATGGCACTTGCGATGAACATGCGAAGTGAGTACAATTGGAGGGCACAATTTAAAACATGTGATGCTATGCATGTATCTGGACATGAGTATTTGAAATATGGAACCATGACAGTACTTTTGTAGTGGATTGGGGTTGAGCTGGATTTGCTCTTTTATGCATATTATTGTATTTTAGGTTGTTTTTTCTCTTTATATCTGCTTTCAATGTTTATAAGTCACTGTGAGTTCATTTTTTTAAAGTGACTAATGAATATAATTATTATTAATAATAATGGAAGCTGATGCTTTAATTCAACATTTTGCATTTTCAATTGCTCCATCCTTTAATGTCACCCTGCGCAGTGGGGAATTAGTTTGTGCATGAGAGAAAGCCCTTCATACGCAAAGATTGTAAAAGGATGGCATCTGCTCATCAATATATTGTTTTAATATAAACAATATATTGTTTAATTTAAAATGCAAATTCAAAATGCATATTCCTCTTCTGAAAATGAAGTGTGAATAGGTAAGGCATTTACCCATTCTGTTGCTTTGTATTGGGTATTATCAACAGCTGTAGAGCTAAAGATGTACCTATCAAGGAGAAGTAATTTTGATATAGATGGAAATCGGTCTGCTAATTTCGAGACCACCTAAATCTTTTGTCAGCAATAGCCTTTTGGCAGTGGCTTTCACTTATGATCAACTGGGGTCCTGTCATGCACATGTCACTGAGATGCAAAACTTCCATTTGTTTTGCACAAGGAAAAGCAAAAATGCATTGCTTGAGCTTTTTTGAACCCTGCATGATATAATGTCACTCTCATAGTTCTTAATTGCATTCACCTGGGCAAAGGAAACCAGGATCAACTGTTTATAGAGATCCAAGAATGCTGGAGTTTTAGACTGGTCATTACCACAGAATAGCATCCTTGAACATGTTGGTGAATTTGGGTACATACATACCTTCTCAGTGCTTCCTTCTTCCATTTCAGTTGCGTCAATGACTCTACCACTTCCCAGCCCACTTGCTTGTGTTCTGCTGGATACAATGGGAACGGAACCTCTTGCACAGGTACTTCTGGCAAATGTCTGCAATTATGTTGCATACATGGTAAAATCATAACCCATCCTGCACAGAAAAGTCTGGATAATGAACTGAGTAATCAACAGAATATGGATATTTGATTTAAACAATAGTTTTCATTTATCAAGTGATGAACATGCATATATGAGTGATGAACATGCATACCTTTTCAAAAATGAAAATTCTGTGGGTAGAAGAGAACATATGACCTTTTCTGAACATTGCTGTCCAGCTCTGTGAGCTGCAGCTTCAGAAGGATATTGACAAACTGGAATGTGTCCAGAAGAGGGTGGCAAAGTTGGTGAGAAGCCTGCATACAAAGTCCTGTAAGGAAAAGTTGAATGAGTTGGGTGTGTTTTGCCAGGAAAAAAATATGAGTGAGTTGCGATGGAGTGTTGTTGTTGTTGTTTAGTCATTTAGTCGTGTCCAACTCTTCGTGAACCCATGGAGCAGAGCACACCAGGCACTCCTGTCTTCCACTCCCTCCCGCAGTTTGGTCAAACTCATGCTGGTAGCTTCAAGAACACCATCCAACCATCTCATCCTCTGTCGTCCCCTTCTCCTTGTGCCCTCAGTCTTTCCCAACATCAGGGTCTTTTCCAGGGAGTCTTCTCTTCTCATGAGGTGGCCAAAGTATTGGAGCCTCAGCTTCAGGATCTGTCCTTCCAGTGAGCACTCAGGGCTGATTTCCTTCAGAATAGATAGGTTTGATCTTTTTGCAGTCCATGGGACTCTCAAGAGTCTCCTCCAGCACCATAATTCAAAAGCATCAATTCTTCGGCGATGAGCCTTCTTTATGGCTTCTTTAGGGAGTAGCCATCTTCAAATACTTGAAATGCTGTCACATAGATAATGGAGCAGATCTGTTTTTATTCCTCTGGAGTGCCTACATTAAAAGAAAAAGGGTTTAAACTTCTCCTGTAGTAGAAGTTGTCTGACAGTGGAAAGGACTGCTGCAGAAGCTGGTGTATGCACCACCATCAGTGGTTTTTAAGCAGAGGTTGGATGGCCATCAGTTGAGGGGCAATTGACTGCATTGGACTATATGACCTTTGAGATTCCCTCCATCTCTGTGATTCTGCTTTCTGTTTCTTGAGAATCCTATGGGTTTTCAAAGGGTCATTTCCTATGGCCCTTTAAGATACCTTTTGGCCGGTCATTTAATATTGACTCTTCATTTAGGCACATTTGGTTGCAATTTAACTAGAAACAGAAATGTTCACATTATTGCAGAGGATAAGGCAAATCTATAAGAACTAAAGTACAAAAATTAAAAGTAAAGCGACAGCAAAATAGCTTTGCTCTCCTAACCCCTCCCTGTTTTGTCCCCCATTCTGTCACGATTATGAAAACAGCTAGCACTTCAAGTGCTTAGTACCAGGCTAATCAAATTATTATGCCACCTTGATGTATAACAGCTTAAATAGCTCCTCTACAGTAATCTCTACAGTAATCATTTTGAAATCTGCAATCAGGAACAAAACCACTTTCATTTAATCAAGCATCCTTATTTTTATGGATTAACACAGAACTTCTTACAAGACAGGTATTTCAAAGCAATCAGCCAGAAACTGATCAGATGCAGGCTATGAATCCTGCATTTTACCTCAACAAGAATTTTGTTAAGCATCAGCATGCCCTCCCCCCCCCCCCCGTATATAGTGATTTAATCAAAATTGGCAATGCAATTGAACGATCTTTATTGGTCATATTAATCAAACCATGAAGCCAGAACCAGATGAAACCATGATGATATCCATTTTATAGCCTCAGCTTAGAGCAGACTGGCTCTGGCCCCACTCACCTCATGTTACCAGCGAGATTCCAGCTCCATGGCATGCACCACACTAGGTTCTTACATGCTGGTCAAGTCCCAAAGTGTTCCCTGTGCTTCGATGGTGTATTGAGCTTCAGACTGGCAGTCTTGTGAGATAATGGATCTTGACCCCATGCCATGCCAACCCCACTTACCTCAGCAAGCCAGTTGTGGCTTGTTATCAGCTGTGCCTGTATCCTGATAGTTATTCCCTCCCTGACTTGCTGGGTTGCGTGTGTGTGTGTGTGTGCGCGCACACACACACACAGTGGGCCTGCCAAAAAATCAGAGAGGCAGAAAAGAAGCAGGCATGTTCTCCCTTCTTTGAAAGAGGAGGCAAAGCCTTACATCCCCTGCAGTTAAACTCTATAAATGATCCCCAATGTCTTAACTGCCACCGGAGCCGGAATTGGGGTACCCCATTAAAGGGATCCTGGGGTAGTGCTTTGTCCATAAGCCCAGATGGGGCTAAGGACCATACACTCCCCAAGGCAGCAATTCTGATGGGCTGTTCCTATTTGTTGTAAGTCACAGGGCAATCCTTTCTCAGATTCAACCCTTTGGGAAGAAGTCAGCAGGTGGGCTGACTGAGCGAGAAATCACCCGATGCCTGAGCCAGATTGCATACATCTGTAATCAATAAAGTTGTGGCCTGCTTTGATCCAATAACTGCACAATGAATCTGTCTGTGGGGGGAGGCAACAGGCTTGATGTGCCTGATCACGCAAATAGTACACCTCTCCGAGTGATTCTGATGTTCCCTTGGCAGTTTGGCTAAGAAGCATGAGCAAAATAGACTTGCAATTCTGCCTTGATCATCTGTTCACATAAGGGGAAAATTTCTGTTAACTCCCCTCCCCATCTGACCTCCGCCCCCCAACAATATATTCCATACTGATCACAAGGGTCACTCTTGCAGGTTTTCAGGAGGCTGCAGAGGGAAGTGAGAGAAAGGACAACCCTGTTCCTAATTTATTTTCTTTTGTAACACAGAAATTGATCCCTGTGCGGTGGGCAATGGAGGCTGCTCCCCACATGCCAGCTGTACAAAAGTTGGGCCTGGTCAAAGAACTTGCTCTTGTAAAGAAGGCTATGCTGGAGATGGGACTCTATGCCGGGGTGAGCACCCATGCTGTTTGAAGCACATGAACTGCTGAGCTGCTTTTGAAAATAGATGCTAACTGCAAAGGCCAGTATATATGTAGATGCCTGAGTAAGCATACTGGTGACATTTAAAGCTCAAGTAAATATTTATGGTATCATTAAAATGAGTTTGAGAACTTACAGTCACCCTGTCTCCCTTACAGACCTGGCGTCTCACACCGCCTTAATTATTTCATGCATGGTTCAACCACCACTTCTCTACAGCAGATATCCTACTGTTCCGTGCCTAGGCAGAGTAATAAAGTTGTGGTTGTTAGGAAATGGGAACTGTGCCCATCTACCTGCTACTAGGACAATAGGGCTTCTTGCAATTTGAACAAATCCCAATTTTTGCCCAAGACATGGTTGGGGCCTATTTAAATATTGTGTAACAGGTATGTGTATTGCCTACTGTGGCCATGGTCTTTCCTATGGGGTTCTGTCTTTCCTTCACAGAGCTGTGTTTAATTTTTAGCATGGAAAGGGCTTTATTTGGGGGTTGAGAGTGAGTGGGTCAAAAATGTTGTCCTTAAGACCAAAAATTTAACCTTTTTTTCTACTGGTTCACTCTTGCTCACTTCTCCTCTTGGCAGACAGCTTCATATATAACAGCGCTGTTCATGCCTCCTAGCATGCTAGGAACTTGTTTTGTTAGGCAGGTGCAGTTTTACAGTGGAAACAAAATTTTGGTGCATACAATCCTCTCTCCTACATCTCTCCTACATACAGAAATTGATCTATGCTTAGACAAGAATGGAGGATGTCACCAGTTTGCCGAGTGTGTTAAAACAGGACCAGGCCTCGTAAGCAACTCCTTTTCTCTTTATTTTTGGGGCTCTCTAACAGTACATTTCTCCCTGGGGGGAAAGAGTACCACTCTAAGGGTAGTATCCAATGAAATCATTGAGCTTGTGTAGCAACATTCACGCATGCAACAGATTTCTCCTCCCCATGACCCCCTCCCAGATCTACCCTGAGGGTTCCACAAAACCCACCTTCTGGAGCAGATTTTGTGGGAGCTCCATTGCACAAGTCACTCCATGAGCACATATCTATATTATCTAAGACTGAAATCTCATCACAATGAGAGAACAGTGCTAATGCGCTGCAATGCATCTCCAGCTGCTGAGTTTGGTGACCGTAAGGGATTGGGTCTCACTAGCTCAGAAGACTATTTAAAATTCTTGCAGCTGATTGCACTGTTTCTCACTGGGAAAACACAGTGGCACACTCTGGTGGCTATGCATGTGCTCTCTCTTTCTGTTATGCTCTCCTCTGTTAGATCATCATTTGAATCCTGCAAGGTCATGGTGCGTAGGGAACACTTTCCACTTGTTCAATGGGACTTCCCCCTTTTTATCCTCCAGCCCCCCTATAATTAGCAGGGTTGGGGGAGAAGCCCAGAGCAGATACAGGGTGCACATAGAAGGAGAAGACAGAGGAGAAGTTCCATTGCTCAGGTAGAAGTGATTTGTTGCATGCTTACACACAACAGCAGAAATAAGATGATAAAGACAGCTGCAGGTTTCTAGACTGAGGAAGGTCCTGTGATTTTAATTTTCATTGTAGAAAATCAATCTATTGCTACTGTTGTCTGCAGTTTTGTTTGTAGGTCCGAATTATATAATGTTGACTATACATTGTTGCTTTTGTTTTATTTTACATAGGTTGCCTGTAACTGTCTTCCTGGGTTCACTGGCGATGGTGTTAACAAGTGTGAGCGCACTAATCCTTGCAAGGAGGTTTGTTGGCACTCATCTGATTCTCTCGTCAAAAGATTAACAAATGATTTACATTGATCTCCTTTCCGTCCATTATCAGACAAATTATGGGTAGAATCTTGAAATGTTAAAAAAAAAAAGGGTGTGTTTGGGGAAACCAATCGTGAATATGCTGTGTAGTGTGTAATTTGGCATAAAATGGTCCATTCAGATAAGAAGCATTAAAAATCTAGAGCCCACCTTGATTATAGAGGTTTGTTCAAGAAGTTATGTGAGTTTTATAACATGCAGAAAATAGTATGTGCAGAGAAATCAGAGAGAGGAGCTGAGGGAAGTCCTGGGGGGAAGGGAGGGAGGAAAGGGGGGGAATTATGTCTGTGATTATACGGTTTGACAATTTGTTATGTTGAAATTGCTTAATAAAAACATTTTAAAAAAGAAGAAGTTATGTGAGTTCCAAGCACTGTGTGTTTTACGCATTTCCAAGTAGGCAGTATTTCAGCTTTCTTACTGACTAATATGTTTCAACTTTTCTTCCCAGAATAATGGAGGCTGCAGTCCACATGCTCTCTGTCTCTCTACAAGTGGGGATCGAATCTGCATTTGTTTATCTGGTACCGGCGATGGATTTATATGCACAGGCAGTGTGTGGCAGGTACAAGACATTCTGTTGGAAAGGGGCTGCCACTATTTCTTTTATCTCAGCCTACTCTTAAGTTCCCACCGGGCAGCATTATACCAGCAATAATATATTATTGACATCAGGCTGTATACAGAACTGTTCCTTACACCATCACTCCTCTTTCTGAAGAAGAAGCAAACTAAGATTTTTTTAAAATGCCAAGCGGATATTTCAGAGGAGGTGAGAAAGTTACAAAAGGTCCCGTAAATTAAATATAGCAGTACAGTAACAGTTCTGGCCATAGATTAGTTGGGGATTAATTTAAAAGAAAGTGAAGAAAAAGATTGCTGGTTGAGGAGCTTGCAGTTAAAATACAGATATTACCTAGAATTGTTCAAATGCTACCATTAGAAATACTATCCTGAAATATACTCGGAGTCCTGTAGTGATTTCATGCTCTTTATTGCAGCTTGTAAAACAGTGATTTAATTGTCCCCCAAACCTCAGGCTTTTATATACATTATTTACACAATGTGTCCCATCTGATTGGCTGATTCTGATTCCGTCCTGGAGCCTGATTGGTCTTCTCCTGCAAGCCAATCAGTTCCAAATACCTCTTTGGACTAGTAGAGCCTTTGGAGGACTTGGAGTTGAGAGTAAGTTCACTCTGAAGGCAGAGGACACTGCAGTTCATTTTTGCTTGTCAGATGTCAGTGGGACCAGTTCCTTAATCAATTCTCTGGCCAAACAATTCAAGGCAACTGGAAAATTCAAGCCCACAATGTATGTCACAAGTCTTATAATTGGATTATTTTCACAAACCATTCCCATTTCATTATTCATTATTGTACTCCCGTTATTGTGTGAAGTAGGGTATAAACGTTCTTTCTTCATTTGGATATGAAGGATAAGGTTGTTTTTTTTAAAAAACGAAAAAAGCAGAGCTTTGTCGTTAATATTAGATGGTTTTTAATTTCTTTCATTTTTTTTAGGAGCTCAGCACAAGACAAGCTGCATCTAAATTCGTTAATCATTTCAAAGTAAGCATCAACATCCTCTAAAAGAGAGTTAGCCTTGAATTTGGAGAGTCCCTTGTGTCACTTCCACTCATGCAGGTTTAGGTTTATTAAGTGTGTGTGTGTGTGTGTGTGTGTGTGTGTGTGTGTGTGTATTGCTTCCCACTAAAAAAAAAAGTCTCAAAGCAACTTACAGCCAAAATTAACAAAATATAATGATGAACATAATCACATAATGACATAAATGTGATTAAAAACAGATTCATCAGTGTAATAACATGTCACTGGTGGCGTCCAAATGCTCAGGTAGACCAAAATGTATTTGCTGGCACCAAAAGGATGACAAGATTGCAGATGGGCAGGACTCCCTGGGGAGAGCAATCCATATACAGGGGGCTATTCGAAGTTACCTTAGATTTCTGCCAATTCTCACTCCCACCCTACTCCATTCTAGAGAGTCTCCTTCACTTCAGGAGTGGACTTTGGGGTGGGTAGTGGTAAAAGGAGCTGCATCAGGATGAAGAACATTGGAAATGTCCAGTGACATGAGCAGAGTCCTGGTTCATCTTTTCTGAGCAGTGTTTTCTTGCATAAATCATGTTGTGCTGCTGTGTGTGTTAATCTCTGGACCTGTTTTTGTGCCATAGCGCTTTAGCACTGTTGAATTGACGGGATCTGGACCATTCACTGTTTTTGTCCCACATGCTGATTACATAAAGAACAGCACCACGGTAAGAAACACTTTTCTGGTTGCATTTGAAAGCCTATAGTTCTGTTTATCAGTCTGTGCAAGTCTTCTCTGGGTTTCTTTAGAGCTAGTTTAATACAGGGATAGGCAATGTGGCCCTCAGGCACTGCATGCCAACAGTGCCCAAAGCCCAACCCACCTTCCTTCCTTCCTTCCTCCCTCCCTCCCTCCCTCCCTCCCTCCCTCCCTCCCTCCCTCCCCCCCCCCGACATTAAAATCACCCCTTCTAACTAGAAAAGGTTAAATCCTTAGAAAGGGCCCCGCTTCAGTTAAACCTGAGTGTTTGCTATCTAATCTAAGCAACTTTCAACTCATTTGTATGAATCTGAATTTCTGCTGCATGTGTAGGTTTGATTCAGTTCTCTTCAATGCATTAGTGATTATACTGTGATTGGCTGTCTTCCCTAATTTTTCAGTTAAGTATAATATATAATGGGGAATAGTTCCATAATTCTTCATTCTTCTCTTTCTTGAATGACAACAAGTTTTCTCAGTAGGTGAAGAAGTGTCAAATTGATATTTGACTCAGGGGCCTCCCATTCTCCTCAGCTAGTTTCAGTGCTTTGGAAAGGTGCTGAGCCCATGCCTGACTTGTATAACCCCAGTTTCTTCAGTTTTCAGAATGGGAAGAGAAGGGTTTCATCAAGGATTTGCTTAACTATCACATAGTCATCTGCCACAAGTTACAGTCAGAAGACTTGCAGTTGAAAAATTCCATCACAGCTCTATCTGGACTCAAAATAAAGGTTTCCATGAAAGAGGTATGTGCCATGTTATTCAGTACGTGGGCAGAGCAATGGGTGTACCTCTTACTCTTTCTACCACAGGCTACGTTCGAGCCATGTAAGTGCTTCCCATACACGTTCTCACATCCAGCCAGTCAAGAGACATTCATATAAATCAAGGACACATGCCAGTCAGGCAAGACACAACGTGAGTGTGGAGCAGGGTTTAAGTAGAATCCCAAGGGTTGGGTAGAAAGGTCTGAAGGGTCTCATTTGATGCCCCTGGTCCCTATTCTTTTCATAAAGGCGCCTTTATGGAAGAGCCAGTGTGGTGTAGTGGTTAAAAACGGTAGACTTATAATCTGGGGAACCGGGTTCACGTCTCTGCTCCTCCACATGCAGCTGCTGGGTGACCTTGGGCCAGTCACACTTCTCTGAAGTCTCTCAGCCCCACTCACCTCACAGAGTGTTTGTTGTGGGGGAGGAAGGGAAAGGAGAATGTTAGCCGCTTTGAGACTGCTTTGGGTAGTGATAAAGCGGGATATCAAATCCAAACTCTTCTTCTTCTCTTGGTTAGAAACCTAACAAACTTCAGAAAGATGGATGCAGGGTTTTTTGTTTTGGGTCACTGTTGAAGTTGATCCTTGTGTGTTTTGTTTGGTTTACAATTATATTAGTATGAAAATGGCATGCATTGAAGAAGGGTCCCAAGGGAAGTAACATGTAACATTTCAGAAGGATAGAGGCCAGGGGCTAGGGAGTTAGGGACACTTTCCAACCAGGCAAAAACACTTGAGGGTGCAAAGTAGGACCAGTATGGCCTGGGAAGAGTCCTGGGGGCCTGATAAGAGAGGCCTGGAGGGTCATATTTGGCCCCTAGGCCTGCAATTGTAAGAACATACGAAGAACCTGCTAGATCAGGCCAATGGCCCATCTAGTCCAGCATCCTATTGTGGCCAAGCAGATGCCTGTGGGAAACCTATAGCCTTCTCCTCCATGAATTCGATCCTCTTTTAAAGCCATCCCTCCATCCCATGGGAGCAAGGTTCCCCACTACTGCTTTGCAATGTTGCCCATAAATTTCTGAAAAGTTTTTAGCTGTACAGTGGTACCTTGGGTTACAGACTCTGCTAACCCAGAAATAGTACCTCGGGTTAAGAACTTGGCTTCAGGATGAGAACAGAAATCGTTCAGCAGCGGCAGCAGGAGGCCCCATTAGCTAAAGTGGTACCTCAGGTTAAGAACAGTTTCAGGTTAAGAATGGACCTCCAGAATGAATTAAGTTCTTAACGCGAGGTACCACTGTACCCAGCTTGAGTAGTGGAAGGCGGGGACTGTGAGAACACGGCTGTATATATTCAATGGAAGGTCCATAACCCAGTGGTTAGAGCATCTGCTTTGCATGCTGAAGGTCCCTGGTGTGTCCAGGTAGGGTTGGGAAAGACTCCGTCGGAAACCCTGAAGAGCTGCTGCCAGTCAGTGTAGACAGTGCTGGGTTAAATGGACCAATAGTCATGATAAGGCGTCAAGCCTAAAACCTCTATCAAGACAAACCTACAATCACTTACTCCATCTTGCTACTGTAGCCCATCCCTCACTGGTGATCATCACTCAAGAACAAAAAGGCTTTGTACATGAGAAGGTGTTTCTTACTGGGAATGTGTATTATGTCCCTTTTTCTCAGAACAGCGTGTATTTAAATGATGAAGCAAAGATAATTGAGAGTGACATTATGGGAAACAATGGTGTCCTACATTTCATTGACAAGATCCTAATCCCATATGACCTGCAGAATATAAACATTTCATCCAACCTAGCACAGGTATGTCTAAAATTATAAAGGTTGAAATGACTCATTAATTTTTATACCCAACTTTGTATTTTTTAAAAAAGCAAACAAACACAACACTATGGTTTTTATGGTTAAACATAAAACCTTGCACTTGCTTTAATATAAATAAAATAAAATAAATACCAGCAGTGATGTAAATCTGCCAAAGGCACACCCAAGGTAATTTGTATGCATTGGCAATGTATGTGAGCCCATCTTGCCCCTTGGTGTTACACAATTGTTTGGTTTGCATTGTACAGAAGCATTTCTAGCTTTGCATATGAAATCTCTTACCTGGTGGAAGAAAGTTTTATAAATATTGGAATGAGGCATTTCACAGCTAGTATGTCTGACCAGAATAGTAGTATATTGATTAACTACATTGATGATTGGCAGAAATCATGACTTGCTGCTGTATTAAGGAGTATGAATGTCTGTGTATTGGGCGATTTCTCTTCAGTCTTCATTATAATGGACACAAAGTGACCCCCTGGGAGTGGCAATGCATTTGGGTTTCCTCTTCCATGATACAGAGACTTGGTTTCTAATAACTGCATCTTTTTGTTGCTTTCCAGGAAACCATCACAGAGGTTGCAGATGCTTATGGATACAAAATCTACAGCAAGCTTCTAGTGGTAATTTTTAAAAAAATCTGTAGTCCTTAAAATGAAACATTAATCTCTAATAAAAATACCAAAAAAAAAATTAACTTTCTGATTCAGTTCAGAATTCATTTCAGAGTATACTCCCTCCAATTTAGGCTTGGTCTTACATTCAAAGGATTGTGCAGTAAATTTCTTACTTTTAAATATGGAACATGTTATGTATTCAGTGGTCTTTGTTTGCCTGAGCTTGAGTCTGGACTAAGGATTCTGAGCCCCTGTGTTCTGATTTGATATATGATATCCAATCACAGAACATTTCAGGAATTGGGCCTCTGCCATTGGCCCTTAAAATCTGAGTCGTGATTCGCAGTTTGGAAGTTTAGACAGCCAATCATGTTGGAAGTGGGCATGGCCCAGGCCTTCAGAAATGCATATAAGCAGTTGCTTTGCCCCGCTTTCCCAGTTACGTAGTTCAGTAAAGGTTCTTGCTGTTATCACTGTGTCTTGTCTTGTGGGAACCCACCTACGCTTCAAAACATTCTTTTGTTTTTGATGGCTAGTTGCACACAAGTAATTTATGATTGATACTGCGTGTACGGCATTTTGATGTGCATACACTTTGCTGTATTGTCTCTGTGTAGGAGGCAGGACTTCTTAATCTGGTGAACAGTACCTTGCACCAGCCCTTCACAATGTTGTGGCCTACAGATGCAGCATTTAATTCTCTCCCTGAGGATATGCAAAAATGGTTGTATCACAGAGAACACCGGAGCAAGTTGGCTGCTTATCTCAAAGGACACATGATCAGGGACACGCTGGTAAGTTTATAGTGTTGTTGTTGTTTTTTTAAAAAACCACCCTTCTGAATTTATTTTTGAAGTTGTCTTAGAATCATTACTTTTGTGCGTGTCTAGTTATCGGGTTCCAGCCTGATGAATACTCATGGTTTAAGAACGATGCATGGATCACTCATCTCATTTGGCTGCAGCAAGACAAGTGCCGTAAGTCAATGTTTATCTGAACTAAATGTTGTGTATGTAGGGGTGGAGTGATTATTGTACTGCTTGAGTGGGTCAGCTAGGGATTGAATTGGTGACTCAATAATAATAATAATAATAATAAATTAATAATAATAATTTTTTATTTATATCCCTCCCTCACCGGCCAGAGCTGGGCTCAAGGCCGCTAACACCAGTAAAATTACAATAAAAACATAATGGGGGGGGACCAATTTAAAATACAGGTTAAAAATACAATTTAAAATGCAGCCTCATTTTAATAGTAGTCCATAGATCAAAACCATAAGGGGAGGGAAACATGAGGGTCAGACTGAGTCCAAACCAAAGGCCAGGCAGCACAGCTCTGTCTTGCGGGCCCTGCGGAAAGATGTCAAGTCCCACAAGGCCATAGTCTCTTGTGACAGAGCATTCCACCAAGTCGGGGCCAGTACTGAAAAGGCCCTGGCCCTAGTTGAGACCAATCTAACCACCTTGTGACTTGGGACCTCCAAAGTGTTGTCATTTGTGGACCTTAAGGTCGTCTGCGGGGCATACCAGGAGAGGCGGTCCTGTAGGTACATGGGTCCTAGGCCACATAGGGCTTTAAAGGTCAAAACCCAGCAGCTTAAACTTGACCCTGTACTCCACCGGGAGCCAGTGCAATTGGTAAAGCACTGGATGAATGTGATCCCGCGGCAAGGACCCCGTAAGGAGCCTCACCGCGGCATTCTGCACCCGCTGGAGTTTCTGGGTCAGCTTCAAGGGCAGGCCCGCGTAGAGCGAGTTACAATAATCAAGTCTGGAGGTGACCGTCGCGTGGATCACTGTGGCCAGATCAGGGCGAGAAAGGTAAGGGACCAACTGCTTAATACAGCGGAGATGGAAAAATGCCACCTTTGCTGTGGCTGCAACCTGCGCCTCCATGGAAAGGGAGGCATTGAAGGTTACACCCAAGCTCTTGACAGAAGGCGCTGGCACTAATTGAGCCCCCACAAGAGATTTAGTCTTTCAGGTCTCCCCACAAAGTGCTTTCCTGTCAACAAGCAGTGTGTGTGTGTGTGTGTGTGTGTGTGTGTGTGTGTGTGTGTGTGTGACAATTATGAGTAGGTAAAACATCAGGAGGGAGGCGGGTGGCGCTGTGGGTAAAACCTCAGCGCCTAGGACTTGCCGATCGCATGGTCGGCGGTTCGAATCCCCACGGCAGGGTGCGCTCCCGTCGTTCGGTCCCAGCACCTGCCAACCTAGCAGTTCGAAAGCACCCCCGGGTTCAAGTAGATAAATAGGGACTGCTTACCAGCGGGAAGGTAAACGGCGTTCTGTGTGCTGCGCTGGCTCGCCAGATGCAGCTTGTCACGCTGGCCACGTGACCCGGAAGTGTCTCCGGACAGCGCTGGCTCCCAGCCTATAGAGTGAGATGAGCGCACAACCCTAGAGTCTGTCAAGACTGGCCCGTACGGGCAGGGGTACCTTTACCTTTACCTTTTTAAAACATCAGGAAGAGAATGAGTTGGAGAGGTCCTCTTCTCCTGTCTCCCCTCTTCTACTCCCATTGGCAGCTTTCAAGATGTTGTTAGACTCCAGCTGTCATCAGTGCCAGACCAGCATAGCCGATAGTCAGGGGTGATGGGAATTGCAGTCCTCAAACATCTGGAGGGCCAAAGGTTAGCTGCCCCGGTCTAGATCTTGATATGGCTGCTGTACCTTTTTTTTTTTTTTTTTTTTTTGCATAGAAGGGGAATTTTTCAGTTAATTTTTTTGCCTTGGCATGTGATCAGGCAAGCAAGCCTAAGGTGCCAGTAAGTTTCAAGAAGTGGATGGAGGCAGGGATGAATTTCACATACAGTGGTTTGAACCGAGCACCTCCTGATATGCTTCTCGTTTTCCTTCCTTACAGGGGGAAATTCTGGTGAACAATGGCAATGCAAGGATTGTACAGCAGTTAATGAAATTTAATGGTGGGATTGCTTATGGTATTGACCAGGTGCTGGAACCTCCAGACTTGGGATCCCGCTGTGATGAGTTTCGCGATGTTGAGCGGCCATCGGTGAGTGTCTTAATATGCACATGCTTGTTGATTTCTATAACTTTCCTCCTTTACAAATCCCCAAAGAAGTTAAGAGTCTCTCCTGGGAAAGTACCAACTCTTAAAAAAAAATTACAGTGGAACCTCAGTTGTTGAACGTAATCCATTCTGGAAGACCGTTCAACTCCTGAAACAGTCGACAACTGAGGCACAATTGCCGGTCGGCAAAATCCATTGAAAAATTGGAGAAATGTGCTCCAGAAGCCGTCGAAAACAAAAGCATTCACTTCCAGGTTGTTGGCGTTCAGGTTCTGAATTGTTCAGCTTTCGAAGCGTTCGACAACCGAGGTTCCACTGTTTTTTAATATTTTATTTGGTTTTAAGATTCAAAATTACATTTTGACACTCAGGAATTATAATCCTACTCTTATGATCAGCTAAATGTACTACGAGATAGCAAAAGAGATAATTAATCTGTGGAGACCCCAATGAGCAGAACAGAACAGAACAATACAAGTAGGATCCTATATTCCACCTCCCCCAGCCCACTGTTTTAGCACAAATGAAAATAAAATGAAAACAATATTGCATAAATACTGACTATAACATCTCCCTGTAAAGTATGCTCTTTGCACAAAGGTTCGTGACCAATATACTTTAGAACAGACTCAAACACATGATAAAAGCCCACCAGAAAGCAGCTGCCTATGGCCTGGTCCCTAGAGCTGCTGAGCTTTGGGTAAAACCTGGAATGGAACAGCTCCAGACGATGAACTGGAACACAAAAACACAGATTGGATTCCCTAACATTACACACCCAATCCTCAGGGAGGAGCTACAAGGCAAAGAAGGACTGCGTTCACATGGCAGTTTATTCCATCTTTATGATAACTGTTAATTTCCACATTATATTTAGAGTTGCCATGTTTTGAAGAGCAAAAAAGAGGACACACTTCCCGACTTCTACTTTTAACTATGGATCGCCATGATGACTCTCATTTTTAAAGGAGGACATGTCCTAGAAAAAGAGGATATATGGCAAGTTTCACGCAATGTAAAAGCCACTTCCAGAACTATTGTGGCATACAGTGCATGTTTAGCAGTCTTTTCCATATTGTTTGGAAATGGATTTTTTCTGGAAGCAAATGACATGGAAATCTGCCCTATATTCCACAGCAATTCTAGAAATGGCATTTTATGTTATGTGAAAGCTCAGTTATAATGCAGAACGAAACAGGGGGAAGTCATGAAAATGGAATAAACTGCCATATGAATGGCAGTATTCATTCATAGGCCAAAGTGTTCTCAGCCCAACAAGTGTGGGGGGGCAGGGAGGAAGAGAAATTTGCAGCTGAGAATTTATTAGAAAGTGCTTAACTCACCCCCTGTTTGCAAAGGCCGCCCTGCCAGCCATTTTAAGCTTGGTCCCCACCCCCTCAGCTGAGCTTGGAAGCCAGAAGCCCATAAGACTGGGGGGAAAGGTCTTTGAGGAGAGAATTGCCAGATGTGTGGTGGATTAAACACATCAGGCAAAATTCACCTAACCAGCTCTGTCAGTGGAAGTATTGCATACGGACTTCTCTGCTAGCGCAACAGCCCCCCCCCCAATGGCTCCAGAGGAGTCAGGAGAATCCCCAGAACAGTGCACAGGGGGAGGAGAGGAAGTTCCATCTGGGAAGCTGCAATGTTTGCGCAGATGGAATGACTGGAAGGGCATAATGTTGAATTCCACCTCCGTTCTGCCCACTGATTACTTCATCAGACCTATTCAATTGAAAACAAGCCATTTTGAGCCTTCTGCTTCCCTTCCTTTGAGGATTTTGGGCATCCCTCCACGGGAAGAACCTGGCATAGATTTATGCAACAAAGGAATGTATAGCTGCACTTTTACCCCAATTTTGAATTGGATATTTTTTATCCAAATTAGGGTAAATTGCACCAGAAAATTTCCAGATGCCCTAGAGCAGGCACGTCCAACTCCAAAGAGGCTGGGATCTACCCGTTGTCATTGCCAGGAGTTGTTGAGCTTTTTTTAGGGGAGGGTTCACCAGAGTTATTGAGCTTATTTTGGGGATTGATAATGACCACCCAGGTTATCATCACTTTATTTTATACTGCGATCGACCATAGACACCAAGGCGATCAACCTGTTGTACATGTCTTCCCTAGAGTGATATAATTTGGCATGTTTGTTTTACTTGTATTAAGTAAACACAGCTCAAAGCTTCCGGTCTTGTCTAATATTGTGTTTGCAATTGGCCTTCATTTCTTAATATATTTTTTTATTATCATTATATTTCTTACCTGCCCTTCACCATGAGGTCCCATAATGACCTGATGAAATGGAAAGATTTTCCATGAAAAAATAAACCACTGGTGAACTTGAAAAAGGGCCATACTGGCTGTTAACGCCTGCGGTCATTGCTGGTGAGACGAGCTCTGCTTAATAGAATCAGACTGGCGACTTTTAATTGTAACCTTTGTGGACCTTTTCTCCTCTTCCTGCTTCTCTTCCTCTCAGGCTGCTGCTTGCGGTTCCTGTGGTAATCCGCCTCATTGTTCCGGTGTCGCAAAAGACAGGGTAAGTTGAACATGAAGGTTCCATCTAAATAAAAATGTACTAAGCCTGTGATATATATTACAGTAGATATTTGGCATGCATTTCTACCCTAAGGAATAGATGTCAATCAAGGGCAAATAAAAGTTTGTTGTTTTTCCTTACAGGGGGAGACCCAGTCTTGTTACTATTATGAAGATGGATTGTCCACCCGTCCATGGTACTCCCTTTCTGAAAGAAGGTCTCCCTGGTTATATCGTTCACATGGGCTGAATAGATGGCGTACACTTTCAAGGTCCTTGATGAAGGGGTGCAGGAGAACATGCTTTGTCGTTGAGTGGGTACCTCAGTGCTGTCCAAACCACTATGGGAAAGATTGTCAGGGTAAGAGATCTTCGTTGTGTGTCCACAGGGGAACTGTATACTTGTGTGTGTTTTTCTCTTTCCTGGTGATCATAGTGATTATTTCAGCCAATAGAAACAACACCAGACTGTTCATCATAGTTTTCCTTTTTATATGGGGAAGATTCCCCATAGTTTCCTGTTGAGCTCTTTTTAGATTTACATGTCTTAGGAAGTAGCCCTCATAACTGCAAGCAGGAGCCACTTCAGATACTCCTTTGCAACCTGTTTGTGTAGTATGATGGATTCACTTGCTTTGTCCCGCTTACAAAGGTTGAAAAATTTCCTTTATTCCAACAACCCTTCCAACATACTTCTTTGCCTTGAATGGTCTGTGTCCCCCACCATCCCTTTCAAAATGATAGACTTCCTTTTTAAGTGACTTAGTGTATGTTCCACTTGGCCATATAACATATACCTGAAGGAGCGTCTCCACCCCCATTGTTCAGCCCGGACACTGAGGTCCAGCGCCAAGGGCCTTCTGGCAGATCCCTCACTGCGAGAAGCCAAGTTACAGGGAACCAGGCAGAGGGCCTTCTTGGTAGTGGCGTCTGCCCTGTGGAACACCCTCCCATCAGATGTCAAAGAAATAAACAACTATGTGACATTTAGAAGACATCTGAAGGCAGCCCTGTTTAAGGAAGTTTTTAATGACTGATGTTTTAATGTATTTTTAACCTTCTGTTGGAAGCCGTCCAGAGTGGCTGGGGAAACCCAGCCAGATGGGTGGGGTTAGAAATAAATTATTATTATTATTATTATTATTATTATTATTATTATTATTATCATCATCATCATCAGCAGCAGCAGCAGCATCATTATTCAGGAATTTCTTCTAATCGCCCACCTGGCAATGAATAAATGCTGGAGCGCCATGGGCCATGTTTGATTTAAATGTGTGAAGGCAAATGACTCTTACTTGCAGCAAAATCTTAAGCCTGTATATTCAGAAGCAAGTCCCAATGAGTTAAATGGGACTTATTCCCTAATTAGTGTGCTTCAGATATGATAGCCCCGAACATACCTTTAGCTTATTAAACATTTTTTTCTGATGACAGAAAGTTGACCCAGCTAGAGAAGACTTGAAAAGCTAAGATCGCTGCTTGCTCCACTATATGTAGAAAAAAAGGCATAGTTAGATTTCTTCGGTTTTTTCTAACTTCATCATGTAACAGTATGATACAAATTATCTTGAGGAACATAAGGCTGTGTACACATTCCTGTTTATTCTGCATCCGGCATGCTTCCACCGCTGGTTTGGGAAGCAGTGTACGGACATCATTAGCTACAATTTGTATCTACCCTGTCATTTCTTATGAAATACTGCATTTTGATGTGTTTCCTCCCCCATTCCAACTGCGATCAGAATTGAGAAAAAGAACGACCTAGCTGCATTTTAAACCAATGATGTGTATGCATCTGTAGTGATCGTATTATACAGTACATTCACTGGCAAATGATAGGCTGATTAGATCTTGATCATTATTATTTAATTGCCCAAAATAATTGTTTAGCACTGCACAAAATGCTAAAACCATACAGATCATGCCTTTAGACTTACAGTCCAAGACTTACAGACCAAGAGACGCTAGGGAGGAAAGGAAAGGGGAATAAAATGCAAGGAAGGTGAGTCCCACTACTTTCACCTAGCAGTTTGATTGCATATGGATGTGCTTCTACTGTTCTAAGACATTAGAGAAAAGTTAATGGTTTCCTAATTAGGCTGGTGTCTTTTTAAGGAGGCTGCTAACTTAAGCAATAAGGCTTCCGTTCAAGAGTGATTGCCAAAATGGTTATGGCTGCTTAATAAAGACGCCTTCTGTTGGATAACATTCAGTGCTTCCTGCCTTTCAGTGTGTCCTGGAGGGCTTAAGGAACCATGCAGCAATCATGGTACCTGTAACGATGGGCAGCAAGGCTCGGGATGGTGCTCCTGCGACAAGGCCTTCATTGGGACAGCTTGCGAGAACTGTGCCCCAGGCCACTATGGACCAGAGTGCAAAGGTACATCTTTGTTTTCAAAGACAACAAGAGCCAGTAGCTTGAGTCTTCCTGCTCCAGTTTGATCTCAGCAAGTTCACTGGTAATATGCTATGAGTCGGGTTGCCATATCTGGTACCTGAGGACTGCTTTATAGATGTTTTCCTACACCAGGTGGGCATGGAGAGCGCTAAAACAATGCATGGCCAGCTTTGTTCAGTACCACATTTGAAGATAGGTGGCTGTCTCCACCCCCACCCTGCTCCATCTTGTGTACATGTCAGGAAGGTGCTGCCTGGGTGCAGCCTTACAATGCTTTTAGCTGGAAAGGAGTGTTTTCTTTCCTTACAGTACTGTTTGTGACGTGTGTTAGTACTTGAGGAATAAGTACTTTAAAAGCAAGGAAGTGAGATACCTACTCAAAATCAGCTGGCACATAACCTAAGCCTGTGCACATACCACTGTGTACAAAAATAGCCCTTTAATATTAATTAGCTTCTTCGTATCTAGCTTCTTCTTCTTCTTTGGAGATCACTCGTAGCTGAGTAAGATTGTCTTCCATAACAGGGTTTTAGCAGTGAGTCCGTAAGTGATTCTGGAGGCCAATTCTGGATCCACACGTCATTCCACAGTGGGGACACAGGTTTCCAGGTGGGAGTTGATCATGGTGAAGGTTTGCCAAGCGTGCCTTCGTCTTGGCACATTTCTCCCTTTTGTCCTGAGTTCGAATGTGTTCAAAGCCCATGACATCCTTGGTAAAGGCTGTCCTCCAATTGGAGCACTCGCAGGCCAGTGCTTCCCAGTTGTTGGTGTTTATATTGGATTTTTTTTAGATCTGCCTTGAGAGAGTCTTTAAACCTCTTTTGTTGACCACCAGCATTATGCTTTCCATTTTTAAGTTTGGAATAGAGTAGTTGCTTTGGAAGACGATCATCGGGCATTTGCACCACATGAAGTTGATGTGGAAGAATCATTGCTTTGACACTAGCCCAAGACAGTGACTATTACTTTTTTCTCTTTGCAGAGTGCAACTGTACCAGTAATGGGATCTGCGATGAGGGGCTGCACGGAGATGGCTTCTGCTTTTGCAGTGCAGGGTGGACAGGAGAGCGCTGCGAGACTGAACTCGGTAAAGTAGACCCCAGCTAAATCACTAAGCAGCATTCCTCCCACTGTCTTGATAGACATTCTAGGGAAAGGATCACGTTACACAGTTCCTGGATGCTTCCCTGATTTTTGTCTTGTTCTTATCCCATTATTGTGCAAAAAAATCTTTTTGGAAGTTTTTGGAGTGTTTCAAAAGCTTTAAAAGTCTGTAGCAGCAAGGTGGAGACGAAAAAGCACCAAGTGCAGACGCCATAGGTATGTATAGGGATGGCAGGCCTTCCAAATCCATAGCTTGCCATTCCCCCACTCTGTGGATCATGTGCCCCCAGCCCAGCCCAGGAAATCTGGTTAGCAAAGTGTTTTTGGCAAGTATGGGGAGGGTTAAAGGGATAAACAAATACAGAGATTCTCAAATAATTGGATCAGTTCAGGAATGTGAGACTTGAATGACAAGATAATGAAATGCTAAATACTGGTATGACCTGTAATAAACAAATCCAGAGAACTGGAGACAATGGCAGTGTCATCAAGTAACCTCTTCCTTCCCTCTGTCTGCTCAACTTATGTCACAGGCAATTCTGCTCTCCTGCTTCTTTTTTTCACAAGCACAAGGGATTTATGCTGCTCTCTGAACCTGTTTTCTCAGCATAATGGAAAATTGCTAAAGAAAGTGAGCCTGGAAGGCAAATGACCCATTATGCTGTGATTACATCTTTTTGCACATTCATAAGAATAATGATCATATACACTGTGGGGGGGGGGGGGATAAACAACAACATGTAGAGGGGGTTTCTTTCCATGCTGCAGCCCTGACCACAACCTCCCTCACCGCTATTTGTCCTGGGAAGGACGCTGCTCTTGGTGAGATTTTTTTTGTCAGGATTTAGAGGTGGAGGTTACATTTGCGTGGACAGGCGGAGCCCCCCCCCAACCCCAGGCGACCCCCGAGTGGAATAATGACTCAAGACAATGTGCTATGGGATTAAAATTGGAAACAACTTTATTAAATTTCAGGTGTAGGGAGTCCTTGGCTCAGGCATTGGGCTTTTATCCTTCCCAGTCCCCAGCCGGGGATCTGGGAGACATCAGGGTTATCCAGAATGTGTGGAGACTGGGCTGGCTCTGGAGAACATATGTTCTCCAGAGAGAGCCCCCCCCCCCCCCCGCGTTTCGCCATGAGAGAGCAATGACAACCTCTTGGCATATGGCCAGTGCCTCCCCTCAAGCTCCCTTTAATGGGGAACCCTGGGATCACCGCCACAGGGGAGGCGTGGGTCACCGCTTCAAACCCCTCCCCCCCATAGAATCATAGAGTTGGAATAGACCACAAGGGCCATCGAGTCCAACCCCCTGCCATGCAGGAAACACCATCAGAGCACTCCTGACATATGGTTGTCAAGCCTCTGCTTAAAGACCTCCAAAGAAGGAGACTCCACCACACTCCTTGGCAGCAAATTCCACTGTCGAACAGCTCTTACTGTCAGGAAGTTCTTCCTAATGTTTAGGTGGAATCTTCTTTCCTGCAGTTTGGATCCATTGCTCCGTGTCCGCTTCTCTGGAGCAGCAGAAAACAACCTTTCTCCCTCCTCTATGTGACATCCTTTTATATATTTGAACATGGCTATCATATCACCCCTTAACCTCCTCTTCTCCAGGCTAAACATGCCCAGCTCCCTTAGCCGTTCCTCATAAGGCATCGTTTCCAGGTCTTTGACCATTTTGGTTGCCCTCCTCTGGACACGTTCCAGTTTGTCAGTGTCCTTCTTGAACTGTGGTGCCCAGAACTGGACACAGTACTCCAGGTGAGGTCTGAGGCTCATTTAGGAAGCTAGACCAAAGGATTCTGCCCAAGGCCTGAAACCGCCAAAGTTGTGATGTTTTGTTATGGAGGAGGCAAAACCTGCCAATGCAGGAAAATTCCTTTCCGGCCCTTTAACAGCGACTATGATGTAGCAGCGCCTGCATACCTGTGGAGAAGAAGTTAACCTGCAAAAGAAGGCTTAACTGAGGGAGGGCAGGGTGGGACAAGCTCTGGAGCCAACTGATGCTTGGCAGGTAAGATTCACCTTCTGTTGTGTGGGCAGGGCAGTCCCTCCCCCTACCTGGCCGATCCCCTGGCACCGCCTCCCCAGGTGGGATTGGGCGATTGGCTGAGGTAGGTGGAGACCTCCAGGTATCCAGCCTGGGGAGGGTGAAGCCAGCCCATACTACCAGGAGCCGCATTGGGATCTGGGGGGGCTGCGCGCGACCACACAAACGGTGCCCCCCATTTGATGTGGGAAGCTATCAGTGCCTTTCTGCATTCCATGATGCTGATATTGAAGAGCACCCTAGTCATTTACATTTCATGTAATGTTTACTTTCTCCCTGAGAAGCAAATGACCTGCCCAAGGAAGCTTTGACGCTGAATGAGAAATTGCAGCTACCCCTGTGCTAGCTCAACACACACAGTCCACTGTACACTAGCCCAGAGTGCCTTTGATGTCTATAAACTGAGCAAAAGAAGATTAGGTTTGACCAGCCTCACTGTACACAATAATAGCATGGTTTGGGAGGGGGCAGTTGTGGGAGAAGAGAGGTGCAATCTCTTGAAATAAACTGATTTGAGATGCGTTATATGTGTTTTGGTCACTTGCATTTTTGTTCCTATGAGAAATTTTGGCAGATGAAATGGTTTTTCAAACGAAACTTTCCCCCTGGACATGAGGAAATTTTCCATTGTTTGTGGACTTCCCACATCATCTCTAGCTGGAAGAGCAGTGCGCTGTGAAATAAGCCCTGAAATGTGTCTGAAAATAGAATGGAATTGACTAATGAGCCTGACTTCTTTTATATCTAGCTGCGGTGCCTGTGTGTTCCCCAGCCTGCCATCGTAATGCTGTGTGCCGGTCCAATAATACATGCGAATGTAGCCTACATTATGAGGGAGACGGATGGACATGCAAAGGTATTGAATGAATCTAGCATTTAAGAACCATGTTTAATCAGTCACTAAGACTCTTGTCATGTTGGGGTAGTATCAGAAAAGCTTTCAATAATATGATGGTATTGCAAATAGCAACAAATTTAGATTGTGAACCATCCTAAGACCACTTATGCTGCTTCCTTGGATATAAGGTTGCATTCTCCAAGTGACTATATCGAGTCTGCGTGGGTTTTGGTTTTTCCCCAGTAATGTTGCAAGATACTGTGACCATGGTCTTACAAACAGAGGGCTTATCCATGCTTACCTTTTTCCCTGCTCTTTCCGGGCACAGGTCCGTACTTAAAAGCTCCATGTCCAAGTGGTTTGTTTTTTTCTTTGCCGCAGAGATTTCCTTCTGAAAACCCTGCTCTTTAGTGCTCGATCGGAACAAATGTCAATTTAGGTTTCCCACGGATTGTCATTTGCTCTGATTGAGCTTTAAAAAGCAGGTTTTGGAAAGGAAGGATTTGGACCAAAAAAGAAGAAGAAGGGGTGTTCGGACATGGAGTTATAAAGTGCAGACCGTGCCTGGAAAAGAGAAGAAAGGTTAGTGTGGATAAATTTAGAGACTGGTTACTTGTCACTGCTTCCCTCCCAGAGATGCTAAGAGGGAACTGAGGATCACCACCATAGAACTCTTAAGAATCCTCTCAGATATTCCTTTGGGGAAGGTTTGTAATGAGCTGTGGACTTTGGAAAGCTCAAAGGCCATATCTCATTACAAAGGATTCTTAGCCTCTGAAGAGAATTGTTATTCTAGATTTACAGATGGAAAACTGCTAAGGAGAATTGTTTCTGAGAGGGTTACTTTAAAGCATGCTTCCCTGAATTGAAATCCGTCCCAAACTACTCTAGTTATTGAAACTTAGAGACAGAGCACTGGTTAGGGTCATCTGGAACTGCTCTTCTAAAGTACTTTCTGAATAGAGATGTTTATAGAATCACTTCTGTCAGATTCCAAGCTGGATGATTGGTTTCCTCTATACCAGAACGCATTGTTGTGGAGATACATTTTTCGAATTTTCCAAGCTGCTTCCTTTTTTTGCACTCTTTGTATTAGAAACTCATCAAAGGTAAATCTTAAAAATGAGCTGTCTTTCCATCATAATATGGGCAGTTGCATAGTAGTGTAAAAGCACAATTGTACAAGTATGTTTTTTAAAACTAAAAAGAATGAATGGTGAGTTGATGTTGCTTTTAATTTCCCCCACCAATTCTGAGTACATGTACAAAACTTGTTTCCACATTCCAAAACCTGGCAATCCTGCTAAAATTCAATGTCAGTGGGATGGTGGCATCTCTCAGAACAGTTGTGGAACTGAAGGACTCTACTCATCCCTACTTCCCTGTGTTTTTATATTTTGTTGGAAGCCACCTATAGTGACCGGGGCAACCCAATCAGATGGGCAGTGTACAAGTAATAAATTAATAGTCTTATTCTTATTAAATGGCAAAAGAAGTACCAGGTGAGTCTTGTTCCCCAATTGGTAGCAGGAGGATTAGAGAGCCAGAAGTGAGGCTTTACTGAAAATTCTCTTTTTCATACAGTGATTGACCGGTGTGCGAAAGACAACGGTGACTGCAGTGACCATGCCAACTGCACACAGATTGGGATTGATGTTTCCTGCAGCTGTTTCCCAGACTACGAAGGTGATGGCTACATCTGCAGCCCTATTGACAGGTGTGCAGATGGCATGAATGGAGATTGCAGTGAGCATGCCACTTGCATCAACACAGGTCCTGTAAGTATGACCCTTGGTATAATACAGAGCGCAGCAGTCCTAGGAAAATTTTGGGATGAAAATGGACAGTGGCTATAGAAACTCTGAGGTTCTTCACATTACCACTTGCATTCTTGTTGTCAGCTTGCAAACCCAAGCTTCAGTAAAGGAATGTGGAATTTTCTGTGCTATGCAACTTTAGCTAGGAGCTGGGGAAGGAGATCTCATATTTAGTTTGCTTGTCAGAGTGCTGCATTTCACTTTTAGCAAAATCAAGGCAAAGCACTGCCTAGCTGGATGACTTGAAACCACATTTGTGAGAGCAGGGAACCTCACACATTTCTTCAGCCTCCTGAAAAAAATCACCACCATTTTCAGCTCATGAGAATGCATGCAAAATACAAAGTACAGTGATGCAGGTGAAAGATTTCTGTTTGGATTTGGAAATGCAATTCAGTGAAAAGTGTCACCTAAGAATTAACCCCTCTTTGACCCTTCCAACATGTAAAGTTATCAGGAGACTTAGCATGACATTTCCCCTTTGGCTTGGTGTTCAGTTGTCTTTCCTCCCAGTGGTCCTTGCCTTCTGCATCGTCCTGTGTTTCGCCACAAGATTGCTGTGATAATGTGGGTTCCTTTGCCCTGCAGAATTCCCGACGGTGTGAGTGCCATGCCGGTTACATTGGAAATGGAATCCAGTGCTTGGAGGAAGCTATCCCACCCATAGACCGTTGCTTGGAAAATAATGGGCAGTGCCACTCTGAGGCTCTCTGTAGTGACCTGCATTTCGAAGGTACAAGTCCCTGTTACCATCCTATAATTTCCATGGAACAATCCTTGTTTTATAAGGTGTATTCTTTGTATCTGTAAGATTTTAAATATTTTTTAGTGTTGTATTATACACAGTTGTAACCTGCCCCAGGACCTTAGAGTGAAGGGTGGGAAATCAACCCTCCTCCACCTCATTCTCTCTCTTGTAATGTGTGTCTGCAGCAGAGGGGGAACCCCAGACCCCATCTTGGCAAAGCTAGATACATACCCATTCAGGTCCATCTTCCTCTTTCCCATTAACACTCATCCAGTTTGATGAGCTTTCCTCTACTGCCCCTCTTGAAATTTATTGGTGGCCTCTTTTGCCTGCAGACATCTACCACCTCTTTCCTTTACTATTTTGATGCACTAGGGCTCTCCCAGTTTGTTTCGGGCCCCACACATCAAGCAGGCCACACGCTGGATTTGATCTTTGGCGCCGGTATAGATGTGATCATGTCTCCTTCGATGAAGGTGCCATGGTCTGATCACTACGCTCTGAAAGCCAGGATTGACTTTCCACCCCCACCCTGCTTAGGTGGCGAGCCGATTTGGGCTCGCCTGCAGAGGCTGATGGACCCTGATAGATTCCGTCAAGCCTTGCGGGACCTTGCTCCCCCTGGCGACTCATTGACTGAGCTTGTTGAGGGTTAGGGTTAGGGTTGGCTCCTTATCTCTCTCGCCCTGACCTAGCCACTGTGATCCACGCGATGGTCACCTCCAGACTGGATTATTGTAACTCGCTCTACATGGGGCTGCCCTTGAGACTGATGCAGAAACTCCAGCGGGTGCAGAATGCCGCGGCGAGACTCCTTATGGGGTCTTCGCTGCGAGATCACATTCATCCGGTACTATATCAGCTGCACTGGCTCCCGGTGGAGTACAGGATCAGGTTTAAGGTGCTGGTTTTGACCTTTAAAGCCCTATACGGCCTAGGACCCTCGTACCTACGGGACTGCCTCTCCTGGTATGTCCCACAGACGACCTTAAGGTCCACAAATGACAACACTTTGGAGGTCCCAAGTCACAGAGAGGTTAGGCTGGCCTCAACTAGAGCCAGGGCTTTCTCGGCTGCAGCTCCAATCTGGTGGAACGCTCTGTCACAAGAGACTAGGGCCCTGCGGGACCTGACATCTTTCCGCAGGGCCTGCAAGACAGAGCTGTTCCACCAGCCCTTTGGTCAGGGCGCAGCCTGACTCCCTCCTCTGGCAATCTGCACAGAATTTTGCTTAACGGTTGCCATCAATTTGATTTTAATTAATTTTTATAATGAAATGTTTTTAGAATGTTGAATTATTTGATTGTTGTTAGCCGCCCTGAGCCTAGCTTCGGCTGGGGAGGGCGGGATATCAATAAAAGAATTATTATTATTATTATTATTATTATTATTATTATTATTATTATTATTATCATCTATTAGAGGATATCAGCCCTCAGGGGTACACTTGTTTCCTTGGCACTACCATGGAAAGACTACCCAAAAGCTATCACTCAGCTTTCTTTTCCATGACCTCCCCTGTCTCTGACACAACACTTTCCTTGAAAATGAAAAAGGCCTCGCAATCAGAAAATACAATTGCAGCTCAATCTTTTGCAGGTCACCTATTGCGTTTGGGTTGCAGGCTGTGAGTCTGCAGAAGAAAATGGGGGATGGGAAGCATTAGCCCTGAGTTGCAAACCATTTCCCTCAGAGATGGGCCCACAGTCATTTGTGCTGGGCACACCAAAGAGCACTTTTCCAGATCTGACCCACAGCAATGTCTAAAGGGGCGCAATATTGTATGCTTGTTTTCCAGAAAAAACAGTCGGGGTCTTCCACCTGCAGTCTCCCCAGGGAAAGTACAGATTTACTTATCAAGAGGCTGAAGCGGCTTGTGCTGCTGAGGGAGCTACGGTGGCCACTCTTAAGCAGCTGTCTGCGGCACAACAGGTAACAGTGCAGCCATTGCCTCGCTCATTTCCCTTCACAGTTGGTCTGAGGAGTTCAGCTCCTAAGAACGTTCCTAAGAACGTGCATGCACACGCATGTTTGTGCACGCATGTGCCTCAAGAAGCCCTCGACATTCCTATTGGGTGTTGTTTCCCTGCCACAGCAGTTGCCTAACACACTCAAGCTATTTCGGAAGGTGGGCCTACTATGGGTGTTGACCTGCTCTTTCTGTGATGAAATAGGCTGTGAATGAACAAGCATGGAAGGTAAATGCTCCTAGGTGGGTTCCTCCCCTCCCCCACACACTCCCGCACTCCACCAAATAACAATGGTTTGGTAAATGAGCATCTTGCCTATGACACGTGAATGAAATGAAATACTGCCCCCTGCAGCCCAGGCATGGCTTCGCAGTCTGAGTGAGACAAGTACATGGTGTATAAGAGCAAGTTGGCTCTCGGTGAGAGAACCTGTTCAAGGTCATGGTCTGACTGAAATACAGGACGTTAAGAGAAGCCTGTGTTTCTTTTCTTTCTCCAGATGGGTTTCCACCAGTGCATAGTAGGTTGGCTTTATAATAGGTCAGCAGGCTACCCAACTGTGTACCCGAGTTTGAAGTGTGGCAGTCACCATGTTGGAATTGTGGACTACGGCTTTCGAAGTAACGCCAGTGAGAAGTGGGATGCTTACTGCTACAGAGTTCAGGGTGAGAAAGTACGGCTTGATCAGTATGAGTTCAAACCAGGGATACCTCAAGTTTGGCTAGATGGGGACATTGAAGCTAGCGAGTGCCCCAAGCTGAATCGAGGGTGGAATAGAGAAGTGAAGCTAAGTGGGATGGAAGCTCTGTTGCCTGAAACTGATTTGCATGCCAAAATCATGGCATACAGAAGTTTACACCATCTCTTCCTCCTTTCCCCCCTCTTTCAGATGTGCAGTGTGTCTGTAGGGATGGGTTTGTGGGAGATGGCTACACATGCACAGGGAGTCTTGTGGCAGTGCTGGCCCAGAAGGCAAATTTCTCAGTCTACTATTCTGTAAGTACATTAATGCTTCTTTTAGCTGGTATGGAGCAGGGAGGCCCCGGGAGGTGACTTTCTCTATGTATTCTTGCTGCTATGTGTACCTGAGAGCAGGGGCTCCCAGCTTAGGGGGCCATGGACTTATCCCAAGAGGTTCATGAAGAAGGTATTCTACCCATCTGCTCACTCAGTGTTTAAAGGAGAAGGGGGGTGGCTGCTGCTTCCAAGAGCAGAGCTATTCTTTTAGGCTGACCACCACATTCCTTTCTCTGTTTCAGATGGTACTGGATTATGCCAATGCCACCCAAGAAGGATGGGAATTTTTTAATTTCCTCTCCACAGACATGACTTACAAAACTCTTTTTGTACCCCTGAACTCCGGCTTTCAGAAAAATGCAGTAAGAAATGCAAAACAGGATTTTGCAATATAATATTATTATTTTGTACTTGCACCGCAGCCTTAACGTGGTTTAGTTTTGGTTGAATGAACGCATGAATAATTGTATGGCTTAATTAACCAATGGTCATCACTGTCTACAAGAACTGGTCAAATATAAGATCATTGAAGTAAACCGTTGTATCAAAACACATTCAAATCAGATTCCCTTAAAGCAAATGACCTCCAAAAGAAAAGACTAGATTAAATGTTTATTCCCTTTTCCCATGGAGTCCTGGGAATTTCTGCGGTCTCAGGGAATAGAAGTTTGTAGCACCTTGGCCAAATTATGTTAGAATTATTTTGGGAAAGCCATGGCAGCTAAACCATAAATCTAATTTGTTGCATTGATAATGGCCTCAAAGTAGTTCTGAAACAAGGTTTCTATTTTAGAGGAGACTTTCCTGCATTCCATACCCAAATAAAGCCAGTGACATCAACTAGCCACAGAGTCCCTGTTCTTCTGTCATTTAAATGTAAATGAAAGCTTTGCAGCAGAATAGCTTTGAAGAATGTCCTCAGAGCGGAGCTCCAAATTTATTTTCTGAGGTTTAAAAATAAACTCTTTAATCCGATGGTGGATTAAAAAATGAGTTTCTTTTCATGTTTTAAGTTTCAGAATGTGAAACATCCTCACAGCGGAGACTGGCAGCCCAGTCTGTGAAGCGTGGTAGGACAAAGAGACCCTAACTTTACACTGGGGCTGTCCAAAACAATGAAGATAACATACCTAGTTTTATATCACTAAACTGACCTCACTTGAGCAGAAAGCAACATATTCAACTTGTGCAGGAATGCAGAATTTGCTGTATCTGCATGGCCAAGCACCAAGGGTTATATAATGGATGGCTCTTTGCTCCAGTGAAGGCTTCCATGAATAGAAGGACACCATTTTTTAAAAAATCCTTCTCAATCCTAGGGAACAAACTGGGGTGGGGGGCAGGCTCAGGGGCAGCAAAAGGGGGAATTAGTGAAAATTGCTTCCCCCCTCCATTCTGCTCACAGAGGCCTCCAAATGATTGACAAACCTTCCACGAGTGGAGAGATACAATTCAGTATCTCTGTTCAATCCTTTCCAATGGCTCTGCCCCAGCTGTGCTTGTGTTGTGTGTATATATTGTGTTGTCATGCAGAGAAGGTTGCAATGAAGTTGGCTATGGTTTTGTCTCTCCCCTTTTCTCACCAATATCATAACTTTGAATGGAACTGAAACTCTTCTTTGTCTTACCAGTCTCTAACACTGAATGATCTGAAGCTTCATTCATCTGCGAGAGACGTGGCCCTGATGAGCTTCAATCTCACGTCTGGTACCGTTATACCTTCGCAAGCCGGATTCAACCTTTCCATTGCAGATTCCACGAATAACACCCTCTTTCCTGTAAGTATCTCATATGGATAACGACAGAATCAGCTTTACCTTTATGGATTTGACTGTGTAAAATGCTTTGCACCTCATGCAGCAAATTTTATTTGCAATCCTTAAAGTCTTTAAATTGTAATTCACTGGTTTAGTAATTTGGTTTTCTTCACTTTTATTGCAGCAGGGTTGTAAGATGATTAATAATTCAGTGATAGTTGAATGGGATATTCTGGCCTCCAATGGGATCATTCATGCTATTGAAGCACCTCTGATGGCACCTCAACTTGGGCAACTTGACCAGGTTGGTTATTAGTTGGTTTGTATTAATCTTTCAGAATTATCCTGCTGCAGAATAATCCAGTTGGCATCCCATTCATCTCTGCTTTACTACATAAGTAGGATTTAAATTCAGTCTTTTAAGAAGTGATGTGCTTTGCAAATAATGATCAGCGGATTTGACTCTGTGTGTTCCAAGTCTATATATGGAGGCCATGTTGTTTAACTAACATGGATCTGATTGTACTGTAATTCCTTTTTTCCATAAAATTTCAGCTTTTTAAGATTGTGCAGTTACTCATTTTACAGACGAAGATCCTGAACAACAAAATAAACCATATCCAATTTCACAGAACCTATAAACGAAAATTCACCCCAAAACTAAGCCATAAAAATTACCCAGTTTCTTATGTTCAAGGCCAAAATGATACTATAAATGATACTATAACTATCCGATTAGTTACCCAGCAGTAACAGGACAACCAAAATTATGATCAAGATGCAACATTATATTGATTGAAGAGAAGGAAAGCTGCAGGGCTACTTGGGGGTTGGTCAGAAGTAAAGGTAAAGTAAAGTGACCCCTGACCATTAGGTTCAGTCGCGACCGACTCTGGGGTTGCAGCGCTCATCTCGCTTTATTGGCCGAGGGAGCCGGCATACAGCTTCCGGGTCATGTGGCTAGCATGACTAAGCCGCTTCTGGCGAACCAGAGCAGCGCATGGAAACGCCGTTTACCTTCCCGCCGGAGCGGTACCTATTTATCTACTTGCACTTTGACGTGCTTTCGAACCGCTAGGTTGGCAGGAGCAGGGACCGAGCAACGGGAGCTCACCCCGTTGCGGGGATTCGAACCGCCGACCTTCTGATCGGCAAGTCCTAGGCTCTGTGGTGTAACCCACAGCGCCACCTCTCCTTTATTGGTTGCTGCTTCCTGTCCAACTTCTCTGGCAGTTTTCTACAGCTTCACAGCAGGAAGCATGCCAACTCACCTCTTGCTCTGGTGGCTGTTATCATAATGAAAAGAGTTTTTGGATTTGCTGTAGAACAGCGTGGCACTTAAAAAAACACTAGCTGCCTTTAACTAAGGCAGGACTCTAATCCAACATTTTGAAATATGAACAAAATTGCTTTTCACAGGTTGTTGGTGCTGTGAAATCACCTGCTGCTGTGACCATCAGTGTATCCATTGTAGTCTCCCTAGTACTGTGTGCAATGGTGGCTGGCATGTCCTACATCTACCTCAAAAGGAAGAACCAAGGGTTCCAGTTTCGCTATTTCAAGGTATCTTCGTCATGCATTTTGTTTATTTAAACCATTAATATACCACCTATCATAATCTCTCAACAGTTTACAAGTCCTGCAAAGTGTCAGCTCTTCATTCATTACTCCCACAGACTTTCCATCATCAATTATATGGATTAAGTGGGGAAATATCTTTTAATTTGTTGCATTCTCATTTCTGGTCACAGGCACCTGTAACATTGCACCCATGCCAAGTATTGGGAGGAATTCAACATAGCACTTACAGTTAAAGTTCCTTAAGAGTGTACTACTTGTGCTAGTGGAATGGCTTGCACAGGAAGCCAGTACAGTTGGATGCGCAACAGATTTTATCTAGCCCTGATACTTCCTGTTGCTCAATCAGTTGCACAACCAGCTTTTGTTTTTTATTTTTACAAGATTTATATCCTGCCTTTCATCAAAAGATCTCAGGGCAGTTCACAGAATAAAATACAGGACAAAAACAAGTAAAGAATTTATTTATTTTTTTATAGCAACCACTCATTTTTCTGAGGAAAATAATTTGTTTAAAAGTTTCATAATTCCTCACGTCCCACTCACATTGTAGCTTCAGTTATGCATGACAATAGGCAGGGCAACTCTAGCTATCGGCTCATTTGGCCAGCCGTGCTGCAGGTGTATACGGGATGAGGGAATCCATTTGAGCACTAATGAAAGAGCACTATATCAATACTAATTATTAAAGTTATAGACCAAATTGATGTCAGTGGTTTGTGTCTTTTTAAATTAATTAATCAGCTTTGCGTTTAGAAGGGCACAGACATGCTTAGCCTATTTCTACTTTGCCTGTAGGCTGAGCTGGAAGATGACGAGCCTTCTCCCTGGGAGGAAAGGAGCCCACACTTGGTGTCCATTCCAAATCCCATTTATGGAGCAGACATTTCAATCTATGAACCATTTGAGGTAAGGCATCTGACCTTTATATTTTGTTGATAAACTTCACTACACTTTGTATAAATGTTTCTAATTTCAACCTTTTCTACATTTACTGTCCATATATAATCAAAATTAATTAAGAAAGCATTAGTCTCTTAACTGAATCATTTAGAAGCCGCCTTGATTTTCAGGCAATCTGAAGAGGCATTGCTCCCCCAGTCTAGTGGCTGTAACTGAGTATCACAATAAACCAGCATTTATAATGACAGGAAAATTCTACCCTCCTTCTGGACTTGACCACTCCCTTGCAGCACAGCTGCAACTTTGAAAGCTTTCCATTCCCTTTTCAATAAAATGCAGTTAAACTTTTTGCAAGAGCCCCCCAAAACTGTGGCAAACCTTAACAACGCTGTGTTTGAAGGAAACCAACTTAACTATGGTTTGTAGAACTAAGCCAGTTTCTTCAAGATTAGCTACAGTTTAGGGTTCAGACTAATGTTAAAATATGATTAATTCAAACCGGAAACAAACACTTCTGCTCTCCTTGCAGTCTCAGCAGAAGAGAGAGGGGAGCATGCAAGTTTGTGGGAAAGCTAGGTTGATTCCTGTGATCACAAACCATAGCCTATCATGGCATCTGAATACAAGCAAAGTTTTGCTTTTCCATTCATCTTTCAGAAGGCGATCACCAAACTGGGATTGGCACTACTTAGTATCTTGGCATAGTGCCGTTGAATAATCTTCAATAAAAGATCTAAAATGGTGAATTTAAGGCTGCCCAAAATGATTGCTTCCTTTGCTCTTGCAATGTGCACCAAGCCACAGATGGTCCACATGGCATATTTGTAGTGGACAATTGATATTGTAGGGACCGGTTTGCTTGTACTACAGTAACTTTGCAAAAGTCAAGCTTGTTCTCTATAGAACTCTTGTCAGATTAACTGGCCTAATATGTATTTGAATGTTTGTTTCAGGATTCTCTCACTGGAGAAGATTTTTCAGATGCCTTTGGAATTCGAGGCGACCAGTAAGCTGGAAACAACACTTTTCCAGAAGCTATGTAATTCAGAATGAACAGAATATGGCTGTTATGGACTGCTAAGAAGCCTTGCCTGCCCTTTCAATGGTGACAAATTAACAAGCGGCTTGAATTGTAAATGTTTAACATACCTCAGTTCCATTCCTCTTCTCGAATACATGTGCAGGAAATTGGGGCCCATAGAGCTCATTGCCCTTGCATGCACACAGGGACTTTGGCAATTTTCTGTTTGAATGTAGCCCCCTTGTGCTGTTTTGGGTGTCAGGAATGAGTCTTTGGATGTCATAAGGAGTGGCAGTAGGAAGGTGAGGGATGGAAAGTCATGTTGCGTTCTTTGGATTCTGCTCCTAAATCTTCAGGCTGAAACTTAGGGAATATGATGACTCTTGAATGTGTTTGGATCGGTGGATGCTGTGGAGAATCTTCAGTGGGCCAATAAAATCTGAGTTCAGTTAGATAACTTTACTCTGAAACTGCACTATGCAGCCTTCTGCCGATCCCTTTTTTAAAACGTTACTTAAAAGGCAGTTTGAAATAATACTGCCTAAAAACTGTAGGCCCATCTTCGTTTATAATCCTGCTGAATTTATGTACTGTTCCGTGAATGACAAATGTTTGTAAATGAATGGGAACAAGCAAATGTCAACCTTCATTAAGCGTTTGGTTATTTTGAACCTGAAGGTAGTTATTCAACACTTAGTAAGGATACATAATGGTGAAAAGGTATGTTCTGCCTTATGATTGAGAGCCATTATTTAGTAATCCCCACACTGCCATAAGAAAAGACAATGTCAAGAGAAAGTCATTATCCCATGATGCAATACTTTATTTTTGTAAAAATAGTAAATAACCAACAAAGGAAACATTCTACACTTGCAAGGTCACTTAGAACAAACCACAAATTCTGTGTAGTGTGGGAAAGAAGAATGAATGTTTGTGCAGATTGTTATGAAGTAGGCACGCAGCTGACAACAGGATGCTTTGTGAGCAGACCTGTGAGCCAAAACTATTTTACCTAGCGCAGACAAAATTTGACCAAATCATTATTTCAGTTCTTCAAGTTCTGAGCCATTTGGCATTATACAAAGTAGCCTACTTGTAATAGAATGAGGATAATGCTAACTTGAGCACCTTATGACACAGAACCTTAGGTTGGGTTTCAAAAATGCTTCAAGAAAATTCTTAGAATAATTTAGATAGAACAATGTCTGACAAGTAATCCAGTATCACTTTTTCTGTGGAATACAGTAAATACATGGAAACAGTATAGCAAGTTAATTGGTTTCTCTGCCATTTCAATCTTACAGCTTTTTATTCAAATGCTCATTTCCTTCACCTAAACGTCTAGCCAAACTGATATTATATCACTTAGGAAAACTAGCTGTTTAATATATTTCATGTTCAAAAGCTAGGTCACAGATGGCTTTATGATGCAGGAATCGTTATGTTAGTTATTCATGTTATCTCTTCTGTGCAGTATAAAGTTAATTGGCACATTTAAAGCAGGCAACATTAATAAGGAAATGAAGTGACATCAAGTTTTATACCTTCACTTTGAATGGGAATGCCCAGCCTTTCCAGAAATTCTATGTTGGGCAGGGCTCCCCCCCAAAAAAAATTTTATTCTGGTTGACACCCCTGTAGGCATTCCACAGTGTTATGTGTTTGCCTACACAGTCCTTATCTGTTTTTAAAAGTCATCATGTTTGAAGAGAGACTTGACATAGTTGAGAACGTGTCAAAAGAGAAGAAATAACAATAAATAAATAACAGCCCTACATAATATATTAGCTTGCAGGACACATGCAGACTATATAACTATAGTTGTCATTAAATACAGTGGTACCTCGGGTTAAGTACTTAAGAACAGACCTCTAGAACAAATTAACCTGAGACTGTTCTTAACCTGAAGCACCACTTTAGCTAGTGAGGCCTCCCACTGCCGCTGCTGGGCGATTTCTGTTCTTATCCTGAAACAAAGTTCTTAACCCGAGGTACTATTTCGGGGTTAGTGGAGTCTGTAACCTGAAGCGTATGTAACCTGAAGCGTATGTAACCCGAGGCATCACTGTAGTAGAAAACTTCAGAGAAGCCATTTTAAGGTATGTTTGTTTCCTTACTTAAGATGTGAATGATAAAGTGATTATTATTTTTTGCACAACTAAACTTAAGCCTATTATAGCTACAGAATAATTTATCAAACCACATTTTATAAACCGGCTCAGTGTGTTTAACTAATACGTAGAATTCTAATATAATTCCCTAAAAGAGTAAAATATAAGATACAGTACACAAAGGCCAGTATCCTAGTCTTAAACAACATCACTTTGGTACCATATACATGAGAAACAGCAACAAAACATCTCCTAAAGCATCAACTACAGTGACAACAATTTCTATAGCTTGACAGTAAGGTTGCTTTGGCATCGTTAGAATGCAATTTACCATGTCAATGCACAGTTCAGCTTAATTCCAGTTTTGAACTGCCATTTGTAAGACAAAATAGTTCTTGATAGATTTTTTTAAAACTGTGCTGGAATCATTTGGAGCAGCTTTATTTATTTATAGCCATACCTAAATTAGCCAGGACAAAACCCATTATAGAATTCAATCAGACTGCAATATTTAAAAAAATAAACACAGGTCCCCTGCCCAGCTTTTAATTTATACTCCTGCAACGCTTATCAGAGCCAGCCCAAATGGACTTTGGTGAGTCTTCCAGGGAAAGATGTTCTATTAAATGGTATGTTTCTGATCTGCAGTAGCTGGGTACAAAAACGGGTATTAAGTTGAGGGTCAGGGGGCTCCATTATGATGAAATATAGAAAAGATGTGTCGCCAAACTAGCTTCGGCCCAAAACGTTTGCCTTTACCAGTATATAGGAAACGGCCTTCTATCAAGTCAGACCAGTTGCAGGATTTTAGATGGGACATTCCTAAACATACAGAGAGCTTGAACATGAGGCTTTTTATATGCAGAACAAGTGCAAACACTGTAACACGTTAACCGAAGTGGTCTTGATAACTCACCACTTGTATTAGCTGATGCTTCTTCTGAGTAGTCTTTCAATGGCAGCTCCACCTATTGCACAGTGAAAGAGACCCAGGTTTACATCTCACACAAAGGAGAAAGCACCCATGGCTTCAGCCATTGAACCCTAGACCCACCTTTTGCAGCACACTGGTGATAGACTGCATCCTTCATTTGTGTCAGGCTAAAAAGTAGCAGATGCTTAAATAAAACACCATTTGTTTCCATATTTTGACCTCAAGTTAAGAAATAGGTTTGAAATTCAAGCTACACTTATACAATGGTGAAAAGTAGTTTTTAGAAATATATGGGATGGTATATTTAATAGGGCTGATTGAAACATGCATGCACATCATGTGACGAGTGCAGCAACGACGTTCATTGTTGAGCCATTACAAAGCTACCACATCAGCTGATGTTACCACAAACACAGTGCTTTCCAATGGTCAGGTCACACATTGTGCTACAAGTCAAAGTGTAATCAAGTGGTACATGTGGACCAGTCCACGCTCTAGCAGAAATGCACACTACCTATTGTGAAATCTCACTGTGCTCTCAGCAGCAGTCATTGATCTACCAGGTGAGATACTTTGCTTGTTTAGCCCTTCTGGGCCATGCTCACAATAAGCTCTGTTGATCACTACATTTGTACATAAAACTGAATTGGCTATATGTTGTTTATTATACTGTGCTCAGTTGTGCAAAGATACACAAGCTAGCACCTTTGAATTTATAACCTAATCAAGTCTTAATCTAGCACATTCTGAGCTGCTGGCAGTTATTAAAGTTCTTTTGCCAAGGATTTAGAGTGCATCTCAGTGCTAGTGAACCAAAAGTAATTCTGGCTTAGGTCTTAAGAATATAAATGTGTCCACATTTTAGTAGGAATACATCCAGAGCTATTTGCCAATATAATCACAGCTAAGTCACATCTAAAGTCTGGGTAGAGACATGGACAAATAGGGCTTTATAGTATCAACAAGTTCTGAGAATATCATCGGATCATGGCTACACAGTGCACAAACTCTGGATCTACACAAACGTCTTGGGTAGAATCTCTATGTAGAAGGAACTACTTTATGGAGACAGTGCACAGGAACCTAATTCACCTTTGGACTTCTTATCAGTGAAGCATTTCTAAGACATAATTTGCACAGCCTTTTCACTCGTTCATCTTGAGTATCTATTAGGAAGTGCTGGGAGGCAAAGGACAGCAATAGGCACACACTGTAACCAGGTTGCAATCTAAGGCTAAGCTGCTGGGCCCTTCCTATACAACAGCTGTATCGCAGCAGTGTGACATACACATCCTTTCACCGGATGTGCACCATTTCCTCCAAGAATGGAGTCTTCATGCAACCAGTGCAGAGCTGGTCCATCCAGAGGGGAGCTTCATGCTGCAGCGGAGTGCGCCGGGGGTAGAAGGTGAAGTTGACATCATAGTTCAGCAGGCAACTGATGGATGCCATGTAGATGTCAGAGAAACGGATCAGTCTTCGAGAAAAGTAGGTCGGGTTGTGGAAGGTTCGAAAGATGCTTCCAAATTGGGGGTTAAAAAGATTCTTCGAAAGTGACCTGGAAGGAAATAATTTGCTATTAAGCCATGAGAACAGAAACCCTTGAAAATGTCTGGCAGAGAACCCCCCCCCCAGCCCCGGGTGACAGCCGAGTGGAATAATGACTCAAGACAACGTGTTATGGGAGTAAAATTTTGGCCACAACTTTATTAAAGCTCCAGATGTAGGGAGACCTTGGCTTAGGCATTGGGCGTTTATCCCTCCCAGTCCCCAGCTGGGGATCTGGGGAACATCAGGGTTATCCAGAATGTGTGGGGATTGGGCTGGCTCTGGAGAGTGTCTGTTCAAGCAGAGAGCCCGTCCCCCATTTCACCGCCGTCGCAGGGGAGAGCAATGACAACCTATTGGCGTATGGCCAATGCCTCCCATCAAAACAACCCCTTTAACGGAGAACCCTGGGATCGCCGCCGCAGGAGGGGCGTGGGTCACCACTTCACGCCCCCCCCCCCCATTTAGGGAAGACAGACTAAAGGATTCTGCCCAATGCCTGAAACCGCCAAAGTTGTGATGTTTTGTTACGGGGGAGGCAAAACCTGCCAATGCAGGAAAATTCCTTTCTGGCCCTTCAACAGCGACCATAACGTAGCAGCGCCAGTGTAAAGAAGAAGCTAACCTGCAAAAGAAGGCTTAACTGAGGGAGGGCACGGTGGGAGAAGCTCTGAAGCCGACTGACAACTCCCAGGTAAGTTCTGCCCACTATTGTGTGGGCAGGGCGATCCCTCCCCTTACCTGGCCAACTCTCTCCTGGCAATGCCTCCCCAGCTGGGATTGGGTAACTGGCAGAGGTAGGCGGCTACCTCCAGGTGTCCAGCCTGGGGGGGGGGGGGCGAATTCAGGCTGTACTGCCGGGAGCCACATGGGATTGGGGCGGGCGGGCTGCGCACGACCACGCAAAAGGTGCCCCCCATTTGATGTGGAGAGCGGTCATTGGGTTACCGTAGCTACTCAGAATTCCTCTGCTGTGTATGGCTGGTAGATTAGTCTGTTTAAGGGAGCACCCAGCATCCTCTTTAGAGCTTGCTAAAAGCTTTTCCTGCACCTCTTAAGTTGTGAGAGACAGATGAGGAGTGCCTGACATGTTTGTCTTGCTACTTCACCTGCCCTTAAGTAGGCCACCTGCACCCCTGAACTGTGTTCAGTATAGAAGCAAAGCAATATTGGGGAATAGCATACTATGAAAATGCCTTTTTAGTCACAACCAGTTCCTAATTAAGTGTGAGATTTGTGTTTAGAATTTATGTAATAATGCAATGACAGTTTTCTCTTTTTTTGAGGCGGGGAGGAACAGACGACAATAAAAAAATATCAAGACCCACCTAATTTCCTGTCGTTCTTTCATCCATTCCAGTAGCACCTGCCTAGATTCTGCATCTTGATACATCTAAAAGTAAAAAAAAACAAAACCAAGATGTTTGAATATTGAACATATCTGAATATCAGGCTAAATACATGATTTAATACTTATGAAGGTTGCAGTTTTACATCTCCTTTCTTCAGAGAAAAGAAATACAAACAAGGAAATATAGCCAGGAAGTTGGCTTAGCTACGGTTAGGGTGATGGCAAGCCTAACCATAATCATGCTAGGTAACTACCTAATAAAATCACCATTTGGTCTATTTTACCTGCATTCTCTCCAAAAGCCCTGTAAGAGCCTGCTGCCAAGTCAAAGAGTGCATATATTGTTCTGTATTAATGATTCGGATTTCCGTTTCAAGTTCTGGAACAATGGCACCTGTCCTCCAACCATGCCGCAGCATGAGATCCTAAGAAAGAGGGAGGGAAGGGCATAGCATACGATACTGTGATGCAGCCTTGTAAATAAGCCCACAATACACATTTTAATAGCCCTGGCATACTGATAAATCAGTTCATAGCCTGAAGGAAACAGTTTTTCATCCAGTTCTTACTCACCAACAACAAGCAGGAAAGCCACTATTCGTTGTTAGCTTTTCGCTTTATCCTATAGTCTACTCTTTTCTTTCTCACACCATTAAATTTTAAAATAAACATTAATCTTCTTTTAGCTTTATTAGTCCTTGAGGAGTGGCAGTCCTTAGGAGTGGAGAAGAGGGGTGGCGATCTCTGGGTTGAACAGAGTGTGCTACAGAAATGTATGGTGGTTATGTTTTATTTACAAAAAAAGGAAAAATTCTTAGTAAACAAAATGCAGCAGTTGAAATATGTTTGTAGATGACAGCATTTGCAATCGCAGGTTAGGGAGTCTACTCAAGGCCAGATCATTCCCAAAAGCAGTCAACCACTCATGCAGACTTGGTTTTATTCCCCTTAATGAAAAATATACATACCCTGCCTACCAAAACATGAAGATAGCATACAAAAGATACAATATACTCCAAAAACTATGATGTCAGATACGATAAAAGTACCCAATAAAACCATTCAATAAAAGCTCTGCAGAGTTTTTCCTAACAGCAGCCTCAGGAAGGAAATCAGCTTGAGTGTAACTGAGCCAGCGCACAATGTCAGCTGGCAGGCTGGAGCTCTTCAGATGTACATGTAAAGAGATATAGCAGGATAGAATCCTATGCATTGTTATTACAGAACAAGTTCTACTGATATCAGTGGGCCCTAGTATTTTTGACTAAGCATGCATAGCAATGGGCGCCTGTCCAGCAGAAACACCCTGCATCTCCCCACCCCATCCAATTTTCTGGAATGGTTATTGCAAGGTGCAAGGGGTTGCTGCCAGAAGGAAATAGTGCCTCTCTGTTCACAAGGTATAAGGCAGATCCTGGCCAAGCAGAAAGGCAAGAAGTGGTGGGAGGAAAAATCTCTCATTTTGCAAGTTGCCTTTAGAAAAAAAAGTTAAAAATAGTAGACAAAGTTGACCCGGGGGGGGGGGGGGGAGGAGATCCAACAGTTACTTTTTAAACTGTTATTCTTAAAAATGGTTATATATGGACTGTGGTTTGGAAATGTGCCTTAAAATGGCAGACTAGAAGAAGAAAATATTGGACCTTTTGCAATAAACTTGATGCTGGTATGGGTTTCAAATCAGGACTGGCTAAAAAAGAACCACCTATGCAATGGGAGTTGATCATGCTGAACAAGAATCAAAGCTATAGTGTGGGTGTCTTCCACAAATATATCCCAGAGCAACAATACTGAAGAATGAAGCTGTCCTTGGATTTTGGTAGCAAGCAGAGGCCACTAAGTAGCACTGAGATAAAATTCCAAGTGGGACTGGAGTACTTACTGCAAGGTCGCTGTACAAATGGTCACCAAAATAAAGGACCTTGGACCCACGCCAGCCTGTTAGCCGCAGAAAATCAAACAGATTGCCCTTGAAACATAAGATGAACAAAAGAATGTGAGAATAAACTTAAATATCTGGTTTCTTCTTGCAAAGAAAAACAGTGTGTGCCGGTCTTGAAAAGGTCAAAAAAATAAGTCTCTCACTACTTTGATTTTTCTACAGAGCCAAGGAAACAAAGAGAAAATATTTGTTCAGAATAAGCTGCTTATTAAAAAAAACATCCATGGGTAAAAGCTTAAGGAGTTCTCACGGGAACTTTGTCAAATTAGGGGAAATGGCGACTTTGGAACGCTAGATTTATAATCCCATCATTCCTACAAATTCATATCTTGCATGTTGGTTGTATTCAAGGAACCATTCCTAAATTTATAGACTAACTGATCCCTAGGTGTGTGGTGAGTTAAGTTCTTATCTGATTTAGCCTCACTGTAGCTTTGTACAACAATCCACTGCTACTCCAATACTACAGTTGAAAAACTACAAACAAAAAGGGGTTGCATCCCGAAAGCAATGGGACTGATGTTAGTAATGATTAATTTTGGTCCCATTACTTTAAATGGGTCTGCTTTAAAGCATAGCTAAGTCATGATTCATGTTAGTGATTTGCTACGTGCTGAACATTAATTTCAAGATAGTCTAGGCACAATTTCAATATGCTACTCCCAGGGCCCTCAAAGTGGGACACAGGCTAGCTTATAAAGGTACACTTACTTTTTTGCAGTGACCATTATCTGTTCCTAAGCTTCTCCCCATTGGCCCAACTTCTGTATGTTTTGACTGGGCTGTAAGGCAGATCTGTCCTCAGATATCCTAGCAGCAAAACACAGGCTGCTGGGTTCCCTCCACTATTACTCATGCTTCCTAATGAATCCTGGCATGACCAGAACTAGACTTCCATCATCACTGACGTCAATCCCAACCCATCACATTCAAATTCACGCAGGATGAATGAATGACATTTTTTGCTGTTTAAAAGATCATCCCAATTCCAACTTTAGGAAACTTTCCCAACATTGGCATGCCTAGTAAGAATGGAGAAATGTGTTAATTTCAGTGGGAATTTGTTGTCAACCACATACATACACACACACCAATAATCATCTCCCTAACTATGACAACCATTCAAATGTTTGTGCTGGGAAGGTTTTAACATATCGGATTCTAAGACAAGAGTCTGGTAATAAAGACATCTGGGAAAAACACAACTAGGAAACTGCGGGTCAAAATGATTTCCCTACTGGGACACTTTTACCCATGTATTAGGTCACATATGGTATGAATATACAGAGCCTTCCTCATCTTCCTAGTCTCATCCACACAGTATCCTATTAACAAATCCTGAAGATATTTAGCCATATTATGTTTGTTTGGATGATGCTACAGCCATTGTCCAATTGGCACCATATTGTTATGTCCGAAATCATTGACCCAGCAATGAAATACTTTGACATTATAATTCTGAAGGCCTGATTTGATCACAGCACTGCCTCAGAACCATTTCTGAATTTTAGAGAGCTCAACTGCGAATCACATAAAGTGGGTTACTAACAATTTTTCGTGGTATCTTCTACTGATCAATAATCTTCTAGCCTTCCTCAAAAGATTTTTCAAGACCCTGCTAACTCCTAGTCTACCTGCGGAACAAGACAACCTCGCCTACATATTAAAAGAGGAAAACAAAATCTTCCTCAACTGTTTTCCTTCAGAAACAATGGAATGAAATCATTTCAAAAGAGCAGGACAAATATGTTTATGACTTCAGAAGGGTAATTATCCACCTCAGCTTTTAACTTATGACATATTTGCACCACAGTTCTAAGAATGGGAGAATCTAAGAAAATGGAAATAAAGAAGCTATGAAAAAAGTATAAAATTACAGCTTTTGAAGAAGAGTAGCAAATACTTTTTTCATGCTTGCTCACATACTTCAAAGTGACTCAAAAAAATTCTAGTATCCTTAAACTAAGCCATGAAGTGATAAGATACTGTTAAGTAGTCTTACCTGTTTGTAAATTTTCCCCTTTTCCAGTTTGCTTATTTTATCCCAGTGCAGTGAACCTTTTTCATCCATTTTCCTGAAGGGTCTACAAAAGTCAAACAACTGCTGTCACAGGCCTGCAAATGAGTCTTGCTATGGAAACTTGAAGTAAGATGACAAATGAGAAGTGATTCCTTAAGTCACTTTGTGTTAAGTCATCATTAGTTTTATTATGTGAACTGTTCAAAAGTTTGTTAAGGAAAGCAGCAGGAGGAAAGAAATTGGCCCATTTATTCACAAAAGTTTGCATAATGAAAGTGTATGGTCTGTTTTAAGAGAAAAAATAGCCACTGCATGCTTTCTTTTTCTAGGATGTTAGGGACTCAATATATGCAACCACTTCCAACACACATGGCAGCTGGGATAGAGGAAAAGGTGGCTTGCATTACACATAGTATTAAAGACTTCAAATACTCTGCAAAAGGCAGGGAATTAACATAATACATTTCTGTACAATTTGACAAACAAGCAGTTTTAGAAGAAGGAGCTTGGGTTGATCTGGCCAGAATTTGAAAATGCAAAAAAGTAATTTGGCATCTTGAAAGGAAACCCAGTACTGCTAATGAACAGCTGCTGTCAAAACATGGCAACTGCAAACTTAATTCCTCTCTTCCCTCGCCCCACCAGTCAGGATTCCTGCCCATAGCCTGACTTCAGGATGTTCCACATTCCTGGCTCTGCCCCCTTTTATCATCAACTAAGGATGTGGGGCAGAGAAGCACCGAATCTGCAGTTGCCATTTTATGTAACAGCTGCAAAGTTAAATGTAATATGTAGGTCTGGTATACTACAATCACAAAACATACTTGCGTCTATCAGTGAAGAAATTCGGCTTATCTGCTTGAACAATGACCATGTCGAAAAGGTCTCGCCAGTTCTTGCCAACCATGTGCTTCATTCCTTTATCACTGCAGACAAAAACAGGGAAAGGTTGTTTCATTTAATCCAGTGCATGGGACTCTAGAGAAAGATTTCATTTTGATCTGATGAAAGACATGGATTATCTGCCAAGATGTTTTCTTTTTTTAAAAAATTCTAACCTGCCTTCCTAACAGTACAGCAGGAGCTGAGTTTTGTTAGGCCTTACTGTTCGTCTACACAAAGATGTGGTCCACAAAATGATTTTTCCTCCCTTTACTCTGAATTCCAGAAGCAGTCAAGGCAATAATATAAAATTAATGTCATTAGCGCAAGGATATTTTTTTGTGTGCAATGAAACTCTGCTCAGCTCTCCTCTGTGCCCTCCAAAATTGTTCTGGTGGTTCTTCCCAGAACAGACTTAGGGAGTGTGTGAGGGCCCCACAGGAGAAAAGTCTTGTTGTCCCTATGTTGAATTCCACTCCATGTGTCAGAGCCACAAGGGTCAACTAACAGCAGCTCCCCTGAAGACCTGGGTGATCAGACAGGCTAGTTAAGGACTCAGGTGGTCCCCAAGCTGTTAAGGGCCCTGTGAATTAATAAAATTGTTTTCTATTATTACAAATTATTCTCCAATGCTTCCCTGCCTGAAGTTTCCCATGGCTTCTGAGTTCAGCTTGACAAGACCTCAACCATGCCTTTAGGCTAAGAGGTTTGTACTGGCTAGTCCATTCGTGAACTAGGCTAGGGAGCCAGGACGGGTGTCACTTGCTGCATAACACATGCAGCGGCAAACATGCATTTGCCACCATATTACATGTGAAGAAGGCTTCAGCATTTTGAGGGCTCCTGCGGAGGTTTCTTAGGGAGGCACTTGGTAGTTAATTCGTGAGATAAATGGCTCCAAGTCATTTCCAACCTAGATCAACAACAACAACAACAACAGAATAGCACCTTCAGTTCTGCAAAGGCACGGATGGAGAACATGTTCCATTACCAAAGTCTACAAAAAACACCTATTATGGAAGAGTTGATTTTCTTAAAAAGGAGTTTACTATAGAATCTGAAGGCTTTGGCCCATTACCATCTATTCATTAGGTTACCTATAATGCATACAATGTTCTATTTTATTGCACAATCCTTCCCTACATGAAGATGGGGTGCATCCAGAGATCCTATCAGAGCCCAGTTGCTTCTCACTTTGGCACGTGTGGAAGCACCACACACCACCAGGACATTACAGAAAACAGGGTGCCTGTATTTACCTTCTCTATCCCTAGCCAATCCTTTCATTTGGGCTGTTCCAGTAATTCAGATCCATAGCATGAGTCACTCACAGCAGGCAAAAAGGGAGGGTGAGTTGGAAATATCAGAGGCACACAGACCATAGAGTTCAGTCCACATGCACCTATGCATACCAAGGTGGGACAACGAAACAGACCTGCGCATGCATCAGGACAGAACTGTGCCCCTAGGAATGATTACAATCACTTTTCAAATTTAACTTTGCAACCACAGAACTAGCAATGCAGTTTCTCCAGTTTCATAGTCGTGTACAATTCTTTGCTAAAACTTGCTGTACTTGTTTGTAATGGTATGATTACGTTGTTAACTAAATGCCACCATCACCTGATGGTGAAAGCAGGGTAACAAATCAAATACACAAATAGATCCTCATGTTATTATAACAATAATAAAATCTTATCTTCCCACAATTAAAAATGTTTACATAAGAAAGCTGCTATCCAGATGGTCTACACTGAACAATTACTACTGTCATTTAACATTTGCACATAAGCAACCATATCATCAAGATGCATAAGAGATGATACTCACACAAAGCTAAAAGGACTGTTTGTGATAAGAAATAGTTTTTTGTTATGGTTAACCAGTCGATTTAGGACAGCATAAGTTTCATCTCCATGAAGAATATATTTTTCTGCAAGAAACAGATTAAGCTAAGCATAATGTAGAAGTACACAACACTATGACAAAAAAGAAAAAAGCATTTAGGCAAATTTCAGTTTGGTGGTTCAAAACCATTAATCTAAAGCCATTAGATGCCAGACAGTGTTCATTAGTATTAAAAAAAAGCTTAATCAAAGTTTAGAACTTAACTGACCCATGTCCTTTTCAATCCATTTGTACATCATTCCTTTCACATGGACATCTTTAATGGCATCCTAAAACAGCAACGAGTAGTTATGCATAAGTCTTAAACCTTGTATTGTATTATACAGCACCATCAATGTATATGCCGCTTTATAAAGTAATCATCAATAGAGAAAACTGTTGGGAACTTGATATATGATGTAGGAAATCTGCACCCAAAGCACTAACAGAGTCTGTGTATCAGTGGACTTTGAGGGCTGGCTCTCTCTCTCTCTCTCTCTCTCTCTCTCTTTCTGTGTGTGTGTCTGTGTGTGTAACACAGAGAAACCAAATGTTAAGTAATTTCCATGAATCCACTGAAGTCACTGATAAATGGGTATATTTAAATTTACAGTCCAAAGCAACTGTGATGCTAAAGATGTACAACAGAGTTCTGCTTGTGCGGTCAGGTTCCTATAGGTGTTGAAAAAAGGCAGCTTAGGAGTATTACTGAAGATGACAAATGACAAAAGCAATGTACAAAGCAGAGTCATGACACCTTAAAGATGAAGTGGAATCCAGTCCACCAAAGCATATGCCCCAATAAACATGTTAAGTCTTTAAGGTACCACAAGACTGGTGCTTTCGCTGCAACAGAATAACATGGCTGCCCCTCTGGAAAATGCAATATAGAGATTCACTATACATCATGCTAATTAAAATAATAATTAATGATTGCTTGATTTTTTTTGTCTCCTTTATTTATTTATTACTATTTGACAATGATACCTTATGCTCGTGCAACACAACTCTCATATAAGACACGGGACTGCCAAAGGCAGAGTTTTCACCTGTACCCTAAAACAGCTGTACTCACACTTATATCCTTGTAAAGATGAACTTGGTCATACTCAATATTGTGAGTCATGAAATAGTCAGTCACGGATGAAAGCAGAGTCATTTCAGGAAGGGAGAAGATGTCCATAAACTGCTTAATTGATGGACCCTGTCCAAAAGAGGAAACGCAATATAAAAACTGCTGTTTAACATAATGTACTTCTATAGGAAGTGGGAGGTTGGACACAGTGTCTCACATTTCAGCTGAACATAGCGTACCCTCTGCAATTATAGAGAGTTACTGAAGTTTTTGAATCAGCAGCTGTGGTTTTCCTCTCCAAAGCAACGAATCAAATGTGGCATGCATGTACAGGAATCAGAGACTTACTGTAACTAGGCAAGTATGAGATGATTTTAGAGACTCTGGTAAACAACACTGGGAACATGGATACTTAACTGGCATGCATCTAATTCTATCAGGATTTGTGAAAGATTAGCAAGCCCCCTCTTTTTCCATCAGCTTTGGGACTGACGTAAAGAAACACCCATCTGCTGATGTCTGCATTTTTAAGCTACTATTATGTTGTTGAGGTTGTTTTACTGCTGTCTTGGGTTTTCACTCACCTAAAGGTCTCAAAAGATGGGATATAACATACACACACATGAAAAAACTGCTTCAGAAGTGTAATGGTTCTAGGGGTTGCTCGTGCGTAAGTTGCCGCCACTCCTGGCTAGGTTACCTTGTTGAACCCTTTCTGTCTGGACAGCCTCAAGTTTCGTGGCTGTCTCAGTCGCTGGCAGAATCCGTCAGTGGGCGTTTCTTGAACCTTTTCCAGCATAAAAGCTCTTTGACACCAAGTCTCCTCCTACTCTCCCTGCGCGGAAGTCTTTTGCGCAGGGAGGGTGTGGGCAGCGGAGTACCCGTACTCTCTCCGCTGGTCTCCGGCGAGGAGTCCTGGAGCCTCCTCTCCGATTCCCCCCATCTGCCCCCCTTCTCCACTGGTGTTACGCTGATTTCCTTCCCCTGTAGATGGGCTGCCTCTCTCCCTACTGGGACCCTCTCCGGCATCCCTCTGGAGCCTTCCCTCCGCCTCTAGCTCCGATGGCAGTTCCCTGACAAGAAGCAACTTCATATGGCCAAGGAATACAAAAAACAAATAACATTACCAAATTTACCAAAGTAAATTAATTAAAAATTCCACACAGGAAACAAAATCATTCAAGTTATTAAAAACTGCAACGTTGTAAATAATTATGTATACACATCCATTCCTTGATATTAATATACCTCTTTAAAGGAACTTTGCTGACCCATTAACCTATGATCTACAAATTATATTCAAAATTAGATTGGGTTTGGCTCGCTATATATTTTTAACTGTATAATCAGTTTATATAGTCACTTCTGTACAGAAAGGTGACTGTACTCACGTGTTCATCATTTCACTACAGCAACTGAAAAGAGGCTTGGTTTATAGAGAGATTGCACACACTTAGGTACAGCAAATCTTTGTCATGATGCAAAGGGATAAACCTATTGCATCATATTCACATGCCACCAGACATGGAAAAAACATAGTAGATCCCTCTGGATAGAGGGATAAATCATTGGTTAGCTTTGGATTTGCATGGGACCATTGTGGGGACAGATTATAGAACAAAAAAAAAGTCTTTCCCCCAATCTTTTGAGGCAATACAGCCCAAGTCCATTTGAAGCATTTGGATTTAGCTGTATTAAAACAAGCTAAATGAAATAAAAATAAAATAAATATAAGTACCCTAGATTGAACTGCACTGACATGCAGGATATGAGAAAATATCAGTGATCTCAAACTCTGTGCCATCATGAACCTCCAGTGCCTATTCTGGTCACTAAATTTTCTGGTCACTAAAAGGGTATAGTAAATAGGATACTACTGTTCTTGGTGATTTTTCAAGAAGTACTTCCCAATTTCTCAGGTCTTTAAAGTAATGGGAGTTTCTAGAAATGGCAACAATGACACAGACAAAAATCTGCTCTCTTTTAGCAGCTGAACAGTACGAAACAAAAACAACAAAAAGCCAAGACGTAACTACAAATTAAAGCCGTATGTGGCAGTCTGTTAACAACTGAAAATTATTGAAATATGACCTTTCCTTTCATCTGACTAAAGGAATAATCTGCTTTATAATACAGATTATGCTAAGAAACACTTTTATTAAACAGAAATCAGATACTAGCTGCCATATGGCCAGGGGGCTGGTATCGTTGCTGATTGAGCAAAACAGCTACACCATAATGACCTTAACTAGTCAAGACCTAATTCAACAGAACTCACCTTCCAACTATAATGACATCAACAAATTATTTCTGGTCTGTCAGTTGGAAGGGACTTATGTACACTGTCAATGCACACACTAGAGCAATAAACTAATCAATACCATGTTATCAGACCATTCAAGACCTACCTTCCTTCTTTTTAGGCTTCTGACTTGCTAAGCTAACATTATTCTACCAATATCTTGTGTTTTTTTAAATGCATGTATCATCTCCAATGCTTCCCATATTTTAATCAGATACTTTTTATTTCTTGATGAAACCCTGACATTTGTTTTAAAAACAATGTAATAAGCAGCCTTAAATGTGTTCAAAGGATCCCAGGAGGAGAGATAATTCTTTTAAATAAGAAAGGCCAATGAATAGTTGCACTAGTGGGAGCCAGAACTGCAGACTTAGAAGTTACTTTAAAGTATAGCAGAACATGGAATATCTGCTATAAGGTAACTGCATATTATCTTAATGGAGGAAGAGGTCAGGGAAAGAAAAATGTGTTGGGAGAAGCCAAGGAAGCTAGAATGATCTTTGTTAAAACAGAAGGGATTCTCCCCTCCAGCAGACCACCACCTACAAGGTTTTAGATTGCATAGGAATAGATGTTTCTTACTCAATCCAAATGCGAAGAAAAAATGTACTGTATAGTTAAAAGGTCTTTTTAAAAATCAATGTAATTTAGTTCTTTCTTCAAGCAATTATAAAAAACCTCATGGGTCAGAATTTCCCTTTTTTGTCATCACATCCTATATCCATGGTGTATGAGACAACAGTGTTTGCTTTAGATATGGTTAATCTACCATTGAGCAAACAATTCTCTTTCAAAACTTTCCTAACTCACAGAGCTGTCATGAAGGACAAATAAGTCACGTTTAACCATGGTGTGTAATGGGTTTTGGGTTTTTTTTGTTATATAAAGCACCAAAAATCTGTCTACTGCAACTATGCTCTCTATCTTTTAAGATTTCACTGAACATCGCTCCCATTAAAGCATATCTCCACAGCTATTTTTTTATGACATTACAATTTACAGGATGGTGAATACCGTACATCTTTTGATTGTACAGTATGATCATGTAAAACACATATTAGGCCCTGCTCCCACGAAGATAGAAATAAAACTGAATTATTCCTAGTATGCAGGAATAATTTGTACCAACCTTTAGGAAATTGTTAATGGATGAATACACACACCATTTACTGGCCTTTCCCATAGACCTGTACCCAATGAGGGCAAGGAAACATGAAGACAAGACTGCACTGTTGAAGGAACCTCACAGAAACAGAAAAACTTCTCTAGAAAAGGCGGCTGTTCTGCAGATCAATTGACAGCAAACAACAGCTTACACATCTCTACCGACAGGTAGGCTATGAATGTAATGCCCTTTAGGCACACATCCCCCCTCCCAAAATTCACGAGAGATTACATACTCTCATGAAGTGAGGAACAGGGTACTAGTCCAGCTCAGGTCAGGAAAAGGGATTTTTGATCCTCTAATATATAGACCGACCCACTCTGAAATGTATCAGGGCTTTCTTGCCAGTCATCTCTCTCAGTTGTCAGATCTCCCTCATCCTTTCAGAATCCTAGTGTTTGAGAGGGGGGAGTCTGGTTAGACTGGAAGAACAAGGAGGGCATGTTCTCTCCCATTTAATGCATCCTCAGCACACTGCCTTGCACCAGGGAAGTGATCACGTTAGCAGAAGTCTGGTGCTTAAAGACAGGTTTATGGCATTTCACAATCTTCTACAAATGAGAAGGAATCCAGTTGAGGAGCGTTTTACTGTCACAAAACTACTGGTATGTAACATATTGTATCCAACCAAGTCACCCCATTAATGGAAAAACTTCTGCCTATGCCTATGCCAGGGATCTGCAACCCGCAGCTCTGGAGCCGCATGTGGCTCTTTTACATCTTTGCCACGGCTCCGGGGCGGATACTAGCGAGGGGAGGAGGCGCATTGTGCGCCCCGACACTCCTCACTGTGGTGGGCGCTGTACTGGCTGTGACGTCGCATGGGGGCGGTGCGTGCGTTAGTCACGCACCGTCCCGATGTCACCTTCCCGCCCGCTGTCAGATCGCGGCTCCGGAGATATATTTGTTTTAAATGTCGCAATGGTTTTGCGGCTCCCAGTTGTTGTTTTTTCTTCGGAAACGGGTCCAAGTGGCTCTTTTTGTCTTAAAGGTTGCAGCCCCTTGGCCTACGCAAAGGAACTTCCTCTATACCCCTTGAACCCCTTTACCCAAAACCTTGTTCTGGGGTCCTTCCAACATTCTGGCTCAACTGTGGAGAGGGGGACATGGGAAGACAGGAGGAGTCCTTCTTGGATGAATTTGCTGAGTACAACCCAATGTGGTACATACAAGTATTACTCCTGTTCTAAAGGTGTGTATTGCACGTCTCCCTGTCCAATGGGAGAAGGACAATGTATTTCAAAAATTGGAACTAGGGAATTGTTCATATGTTACTTCATCTGTGAACTTTAATGCATAAAAAATGACGAGAAGGAGAGTAAGGCAACATTTGCACCAGAAAAGCCTATGTTTATCTGAATGCTCTATCTCATTGACCTTGAGGAATGAGTACACAAGCCTGAGATTTGCTCATGATTTAGCTGTGCACAGAGATTCAGAGAGTGACGTAGTGTCTGAACTGTCTCCGAGAGTAACACTATTTCTGAATAAATGCAGAGCGTCAAAATACAAGTCTAGAAAAAAATATTTTTTTAATAAGTTGCTGTTAAGTCCTTTGAAAAGGAACACTATACAGTGCATTGGGGTGGCTATCTGGTAGCTTACAGATCCTATCTGGCCATTGAACAACTTCATCTAGTCCTCTGCAGTGCTACTAAATTGCAATAGTGTTGAAAAACAACAACAAACTTAGATTTGAAGGGTTGAAATGGTTGTAAAAAGATGCAAGAGATCTAATCTCCATATTAACACCATGGCTGTTGGGGCTTTTTATAAATATGCTGACAGACACCTAGACTTCTGGGATATTCATTGGAACAGCAGAGCCCCAGAGACGACCACTGCCCAGAAAGATGAACAGATGCATAAGTACTGTGCAAAAATATGAATAATTATTCAGCATTGCTAGTAATAATAATTAAAGTGCTCCCTAGGTGGTCATATCTAGAGTCATCCAGCCAGCCAACAAATTTAAGATTATTTTACAAAAGTCAACCAGACTCACTGTCTCCCTGACAAATTGTTCATAAGCGCCTGAAGAAACAGTATGTTTAAACTGGCAAGTGCTGCCTTTTCACACTTGGAAGAAATCACTGGCATTTTCACTTAATTCCTGCATATTGGATTTCTCAGTTATTAAGAAGAGCCAAAGCCTCATTTTATTAAATGGTCAATAACGAAGCTTACGGTACCTTGCCGTAAAAGTCACTCATCTGGTATAATGGAATATGCTGGGTCCCGCCATACATTTCAATGACCTCTTCATCAGGCACTGGTTTCAGCCCTCTATAAGCAAGTTAAAAGACTGAATGTCAACCTCAAGTGAGATAAATGCCAGAAAGGAGAAAAAGGACAGACTGGAATGAAAGTCTATTTCTATCACAGCATGGGCCTTTCAGCTGCCCCAGAATCAAAGAAAGCAGAGGTTAAACTTTTCACAGGTCATTTATAAATTGGTAGCCAGCTGTGTTCACTTCACTGAGAATCATTTCTGATTGGTTATTCTGTGCAACATTTTTTAAAAAGTTATATAATAGGTATGTGCTTTGGAAGTGCAAATCAACCAACATAGCTCCTCTTGGTTTTATCACCATGTTAATAAAGGTTTACTGTATTCTTTTATGAGGAGTGTTAAATTTCAGATGCTTCAGCATTGACCCAAGATCCTTCAATGATTCAACTCACTGCATAAAACAGTAGTGTCTGAATATTATCAAGCATCTTTTGAAGTAGCTTCTGAATCATGCAGGGCAGCTTCATATAATGTATAGACAACAAACTAAAGAATATTTCTCTGAAGGAAATTAAGGAAACAAAATATAATAATATGATACTGTGTAAAAAATAACAAATGAGACTTAGTTTTTTGAGAACAATCAGAAGTTTATTTTATCCTTCTTACTGTCATTTTTTATTTCCTTTTTATTTATTTATTGTTGTATTGTTCTTTTTCTTCTGTAGTGTTCGTGCATAAACTGTAATATGGCAAACTGTTGTGTAAATATGTGTTGAATGTTTAATAAAGATTTATATAAAAAAAACAAAAAAAGTAGCTTCTGAATCATGCAGGACAGCTTCATGCTTCATTGTTTTTCAGTTGGAATGCTTTTATTACAATTGTATCAAAAGTGACATTGAAAAGGACAAGGTATATGAAGCTAATAGAAGGAACCAGAGAATCTACACACACCAAAGTTATTAACAAAACAAAAGTTGACTAAACGAAGAATTGAGTCCAAACCCATGTGAGTCTATAGGATACAAAAGGAATTTAAGCTCTCCTCGACTAAGCCAGTGTTCTTGGTATTGTATCTTAAGAAGTTATTCAGCTGGATTGGACGGTTATGTGGTTGAGACAGCTGGGCAAAGTAATGGGATACCACGACAGTTGCAAGAGAAAGGAGAATAAGTGTCAGTGGAGCCCGGGCACAATGACAATAATTGCTTCTCCAGGGGAGAATTTCCACTAGACTCTGGTTCAAAGATGGCATAGCTGGTACCTGCTGCCTGCCCCCTCTCCCTGCATTATTCACAAAATTAAAACCTATTCAATCTAACTGGCAGATGTGCATGCACAACAGGGCATCATTTTTGTGCATTTTGCAAAGCAATAACTACAATCAGTTACTTTTGATAAATAAATAAATGATTAAACATTCACTTCGAACATCATGTTCTGAACTTTTGACTCAGCTCTTAATTGACTGCTACTGGGTTTTGTTTTTATGCTCAGAAAGGATCTTTCCACACAACTTCACTAATGAATGTGGCAGTTAAGCATATTTATCAGGGCGGGATGCCAGCTTCCTTTTTTAAACTGTTGATGCAACTTGTGCACGTTTCAATTTCTTAGTGAGGGACAGTGAGATAAAGAGAACATCCGACTTCAGTAAGTCTTGCCTGCGTGTTCCGCCTGCACTGACTTAAGTCGCAGACCTGGAATTCAATTGTGTAAACAAGAGTTTAATCTCTGCCAATAAAATATAATTAGGTTTTTACTCCTACTACATGTGGCCATTAAAATGCTGCATCAAAGCAACAAGCTTTAATAAGAGCAAGCAAAAGGCAACAGATCCAGAAAGAGAATGTACATGTACAGAGTTTGCATTTTAATTTGCCTTATATTCACATATATTTTAAAAGAGATGATATTCAACTCACTGATATGCAGTACCCAACTGAACATAGTGGAAAGCGTCAATCTTCATCAGAAGGCTCTGAAATATAAGCAGACCTTTACTGAGTAGATCCTCTGTATATTTTACTCATTCTGCAGAACCTAACATTAAAAGTCAGTCCTACCTAAACTGATCCTCCTATTGTAACGCATTCTTAAATTCCACTCACAGATTGCTAGTTATGCGTTAAGGTGCACTGATAGGGAGTGCTACTAAACCCCTCTGTCCCTGCAGAACACAACCACCACCACACTAAGCACATATAGCGATATATATAAAAAGAGCCTTCTACTGGTTACCATTGGGCATGGAGGGAAGGGGAAATAGGGTGAATTTGGAGGTATTGTAGAAGTTATTCAGAAGAATCCTACAGTTGCTTTGTGACAACCCTGGTCCTGATAGTATAATGTAACATTTGCAAAAGAGACAGCGCAAGTAAACACACTTTCAACAGTGTCTTGAATGGCAGCCTAGCTGTGCTCCACCTTCAAAGTCACAACAGCCAACAGGATTCCAACTAATTCAAGGACCAACCTGAGCCCCAGCTAGGGAACAAAGAGACAGCTCACATAAGACACACAGCATGAAGCCACAATGTCTGGACTCATGGCTAGAGAGCAAAGAGCACACATATGGGAATCTGGTTATGGAGAACTCGGCATACACTCCTACCCAGCAGCTTAAGGGCAGGGAGGAGACAGGTAGGTGAGGATCACTTGTCTTCTCATCCCCCTTAAGGAGGAACTTTGCTTCAGAATTACACACAGCCACTGGGAACTTTAATTCCACTTCTGCAGTTATGAGTGAAAGGGCAAGGCACTCCACACATGTAAGCAAGGGAAGGGGAAACTGAGGAGGAAACCATGTCTCAAAGCATAACTCTAAAGGCACCATCCATTCCTCCCCACTGAACACAACATAGAAATAAATGGGCATGCAGAACATTCAAAACACTTATGTGCTTCAGGTTCCCCCTGTTTGAACAGTGTACTTGCTAAATAAACTTTTCGTACTCAGCAGATTGGCACATAACTGCACGTTTGCCAAGAGGGCTCCTGTTGGCAACAACTCCCTCAATACTCAAACATATACTGTACTATGCAATTATCAGCAAAGGACACTGGGAGCACAGGGATCTTTGTTGGTGAACTCTGGGCACTTTATTCTGTCTTTTCTCACTGAGGACCAGACATGCATGACTTATTTTTCCTTGCTGGATGGAGGGGTAGGAGGAGGAGAGAATGTGATATAAGCAGAAAAGTGTTCTATTGCAACTCCTTACAATACTGAACTTCAAGTTTTAAAAAAAGAAGTATGTTCAGTGTTAAATCTCTCACCTTGGTAGTTTGGAAGCCATAAAATACTTTCCAAATCCTTTTTTAAAAGTCATCTTCTCTAGCCCCAAGACTCCTCAGCTGAGGGTGATTGATAGTTCTGTGCAAATATCATATGGGTTTCATATATTATTGTGTTCTATGTATTTGACAAGCTAGCTGTTTGGTCCCAGTCCAATGCTTGTTAAGTTGAAACTAATGCCTTGTATGCAGAAGCCAAAAGGATGTGGGAAGGAAATTACACCTGAATAATCCTGGCCCCATAGGAACACCATACTGTTATATTAACCAGGCTTTTATGATATGTTTATTTTTTTAAATCTTGCTGTCCCATTAAGAACACAGTTGAACACGACACACATATATCACTTTTTTAGGGTGCATATGAGGAACTTCCATGGGAAACTAGAACAGCACTGTAGAATTGTAGGAGCAATTGTAAATTTGCATGCTGTATAATGGGGCTGTCCTGTCTATCTTGTTTTCAACTATGCAGACACTCATGCTTCACATTCCACTGGATTAAAGACTAAAACTCCCAACCTCATAAAATTGCCCAAGTTTCTCTTCTGTTATGTATGTGTGGAAAGACACCCTCCCCCTTTAAAACACACACACACATATTTATATATGCCAAGTGCATGAAGCAATAATGTGCGCAAGTTAAATGCACACAAGTTGCAAATTACCTGTAGCTACAAGACAGAGTCTGAGGAGCCTTGATAGCTCAGTTGGTTAGAGTGTGGTGCTAACACACCAAGGTTGCAGGATTGATCCCCTTATGGGACAGCTGCATATCCCTGAATGTCAGGGGGTTTGGACTAGATGATCCTCAGGGTCCCTCCCATCTTTACAATTATATGATTTCTAGTGTCACTACAACATAACAGTGTCTTACATACTATTAACAGTGTTGCACAGCAAACAAAACAAATCCCTTAATCTTCCCCAGGTATTTTGCTGACAAAGATGTGAAAGAGCCTGTACCAACACCCAACTTCACCTCTTTGACAATGAAGTGCACTCAGGCAATGCTCCCAAGTCAATGTGTGATTGGTCAAGTCACCCAAAGGGCTGCCTGCCCAAACACTCAAAGTCATTGATAATTACACTTCTTCTTCTAAGGGTAGCCATGATTTTTCAGCAGTCATTAGCTCACCATGCACACAGATATTTCCAGCGGGCATACAACTCACAAGCTTATTTGTCTCTAAGAATACAACAAACTAACACATGAACAAAGACTGAAGTTGTATATCTTACCTTGTGGACATCATAGTGAAGCCCTCTTATGGCAAATCCAGGAATGTATTCATATTTTCTGAGTCCTTCTGGGTACTACAAAACATTCCACTAGAAAGCATCAGTATGTTTTGTCTCACAGGGATATGTACTACATTGTATTCAGGTTTTTTTGTTTATCCAAACACCAGTAGAAACCCAGAAGACCCAGAATGTTGGACTACAACATGGGAGACTAAGGTTCAAATTCAAGCTCAGTTACAAAACTCAAAGGATGATCTTGAAACAGTTATTGCCACTCATTCTGCATCACTCACAGCATTGTTGTAATGATAACATGAAAATTGGGGAACTATGTACATCATTTTTAGCACCTTGCAGAAAGGTAGGATGCAAATAACACAATATAAAATTAAAATAAAACAGGATACAATGGCTCTGTTTGAATAAAATACTAATACATGGTTAAATTAGCATTACAAAAATTATTCTCAGTGAGCGTGGACTTGTGCCCTCTGCCCTCTAGTGTGACTGTATGGATGACTTTGGAAGTTTCTGGTTTAGATTACCCACAGTTTAATGTGCCAACCATACACTATACTGTGGTTTAACCTAACTACAGTTAGCTGAAATAAGAGAGATTATTATTTATTATACCGTCCTTCACCCGAGGATCACAGAGAGGTTTACTATATGAAAACACAAAAATACGTAACAAAAATAAAACCCCTTACAGTTTAAAAGTCCACAAATTGTTTGATTAGCCAAAGACTAATTAACATAACGCAGATGCCAGGCAAGCCTCCGTGGGGAGAGCACTCCACAAACTATGGTTTGGAGTTGGCTTTAACTAACCGTAGTAAGATTAACCACAGTGTGTCTGGACAGACGACATGGCAAGTGGCAATTAATTTAAAATGGTAGTGAAAGCTTTTAAACACCTAGTTGTGACTGTAGGGAGGGGGAGCTTAGTATGTATACACCTTTGACACCTGAGATCTATATTATCAGGATCAACTCTGCTTTTTTTGACTGCATGTTCTGTAATTGTTAAGCTTTAAAAACTGTTTTTAATGTAATACTTTTTAATTATTGTAACATAATTTGCGCCAAAGTGTGGGCAATAAATTAAAATCATAATCCATTTTTGGGAATGGCTAGAAGGGGAAGAGTGGAAGTATTTGTTTACCTGTTCAGCTAACTACATTTGCTCTTATGAATTAATCTGGATAAACTGTGGTTAGGGTTAACAATCAATCTTCAAACCATGGTTAATGATCCTTAATCATAGTCAACACTAGCTACAGTTTGTCCAGGTGTGGTCAAAACAAACACCAGTTAGTTTAAAAAAACAGCAAATGTTTCCAGTCTCCTTGTGGCTGTGTCAGAGGACATGGGGGGAGTGCAGGGACTCAAGGCTTGTGAATATAATTCTAAACACTTGTTTATTATTATTTGTGAACTAGGCTATTATCATACAAAAGGTGTGGAAGGATCTGTTCTTGCTATTTATTTTATAAGCCCCAAACAATCAGTAGAGAATTATGTACACGCTGGTCTAAGGATCGTTTCCATACTGTCCCGTCATGCCCTGCTACAAATCAAGTGGATAAAATCAGCATTTGGTAACTAGGCAATAAACAGCAAGATTAAGGTACATTACCTTAAACTGTTCAATTAAGATGTCTCTGGCAGTGTTGAATATCATAGAATGTAACAAATTTGAATATTGTGCTAATGTGTAATCATAATCAAAGCCATAGATCTCCACATCTCCCAGACTGATCTCATTATTTGCATAAATAGCCGCCGGGTTAAGAAGACTGCAGACCCCCGGTGGGAGGAGATCTGGAATAAAATAAAGGGGGGGGGGTAAGAAAAAATAGCCTTTAAGCTTTTGATCTGATACCATGTAGAGTGAGGATGCTGCCCTGAACTATGAAGTTCCTGTTACTACAGTTTTTAGAGATGCTCCTGTATTTTTATATTCAGCAGACTATATAACTAGAGAATTGTGTTCTTCTCTTTCTTGAGATAGCGCTAGCACCTATTTGGCATCACAGTGGAGCTTAACCTGGAAAATTAAGAGTACTCTACAATAATTGTTTCAGGACAGATATGACACATGGCCGCATTGTTCCCAGGGACAATAGGAGGCTCCACAGACAAATGTTTGAACCAGCCCCAAGTTAGAGAAACTCACAACACTTAGGAGTTGGAAATGTAATGCATAGTCGAAAGATGTTTAACACATTTGGTGGAGATGCCTTTTGATAGAAACAAATGGTTGATGACAGGAATTAACATTGATTTTGAACTCTTAAAGACTATGTGCATATGAAGATTCTCTAAGCAGCACAAGTCTAGAAATTCATGTCATTGTTTATGGTATGAAATGGCTTTACTGGTTTTTGTTGAAGAACAGTACGGTTGCTTGCTGAATTATCTTGAGAAATTGCTTATTTCACCTCATAATTGAATACATATTACAATGCTCTAAGATAGAATGAATAGAATTCACATAACAACTGTAGTAGGCTTCATAAAACTTTTTTTAAAAAAACAAAACAAAACTGTAGTAGACTGCTTGATGAATTTCCAAATTGTTTTAAGCTTGTGGAAGAAATCACATTCACATTTTTTATGTTTAATGTTTCCATGGTGAAATGTGGAATATCTCTCTGAATTTGAAGGGGAAATCTGGATTTCCAAGAGCCCTAAAGTTGTGTGTAGTACTTATAAAATCATCCAATTAGGATCACTAATTTCAGTGTGAAAAATTAAATATTGTTTGGAATAACAAATTATTAGAAACAGTAAAAATTCTCTTCTCTCAATCACGTATTATTCTGAAAATTTTGACCATCACCAGCCCAAAGCCATTTAATATGTGCTTTCCTACAGAGCCGTAGCTAGGTGATCTTGCGCCCCTGGCAGAACCGTTCAGATTGCGCCCCCTAGCCATGGACAAATTAGCTCTTCTTTCCACCTCTCCTCCATTCCCCCCCTCCACCCATTCAATTCACCCTCTATTAAAAACCATTTCTTATGAGGCAATAATTTATATTTATATTTATTAACATATTTTTAGCCAATTTTGCGGGGGGGGGGATCGCCTGTGCCCCTGCAGGGGCCCACCTCACCCCCCTCTAGCTATGGCCCTGCTTTCCTATTCTATATACCGTATTTTCCCCTCTATAACACGCAGATTTTTTCTCCTAAAAAGTAAGGGGAAATGTCTGTGCGTGTTACTGAGCGAATGTGTGGTCCCTGGAGCCGACTGGTGCGAGTGAAGGCAAAAATCAGGCAAATATCAAATCGTCCGGAGAAGGGAAGCCTTGAAAAGAGGAAGCTGCTGCTTTCCTGCATTCTGCCTCAGGGTCTTACTGCTCACCCTTTTCTGTTTCGTTACTGTGTTTGCTCAAACGGAACAAAGAGCAGAGAAAACCCCTCCCCTCCAGGCAAGCAGAGGGGAAAGCAGAGCTTCCTTCCTTCTAATTCCAAGGGACTCGCAGGCAACATGCAGGTGGGAGGGAGAGAGAGGGAGGGAGAGAGAGAGCTGGCTGGCTTGGGTGGGTGGGGGGAACTTTTGCCTTCCTTTCCTCCCTCCGGTAAAACCCCTCTCCTGCATTCTTAGCCAGCTGCTTCTCCGCACACCCCTCTCGGTGCTCCTTGTCCCTTCTATGTTTTTCCTTCCCTCCCCACTTAAAACGTGGTTACAAATCATGGATCCACATGGATCCTCAGGATCTTTGCATAGGGTCACCCCAAATTCACCATCAGATCACATAGCAATGATCTGATGCAAAAACAGGGCTGCAATGGTGCAAAAACGTGGTTACAAAGCACGGATCCACATGGATCCTCAGGATCTTTGCATAGGGTCACCCCAAATTCAACATCAGATCACATAGCATATCCATGGCTACAGCCTGCACCAAAAAAAATCATGCACCCACTGTTGCCTGGGGCTGCAATGGTGCAAAAACGTGGTTACAAAGCACAGATCCACATGGATTCTCAGGATTTTTGCATTGGGCTACCCCAAACTCACCATCACATGTCTGTGGCCACAGCATGAAGCACAAAAGTGATACATCCACTGTTTCATTCAGAATTTTTTTGTCTTGTTTTCCTCCTCTAAAAACTATGTGCGTGTTGTGGTCAGGTGCGTGTTATCGAGCGAAAAATATGGTACCTCTCTCATGGATTGATACAATGCTCTATTGATTTGGATAGAATTATGCAAGTTTTTGAATACTAAGAGAACCACTTCAATTACTAATGAAGCTAAAAGTATGCCAATGTCCAAATAAATATAGGTTGCCTGATACAAATAAGCTACTTCCTCAAAACACCATGCAGCATTTAGCTTCCCAAAGTAGGGAAAACAAAATGCTGTGAAAGCAGCTAAGCTTAAGCAACACTGAGGACTGAAGGAAGCAAACACTTCATCACACAAGATTTAACATAACACATCAGCTTCACATTCCTAGTGCCCTAAAAAAATATTTGCTCTCCAGCAATTTATTCTAAGTGGCCCTGCTTGATTCCTCAGGACTACTGCTATCTAATGAGAAAACACCCCCCAAGTGACTTAATGGTTAGCTTCCGAAGATGTTGCTACCATTAATATGCAAATGGAAACACCACAAAACAACTAACTTCCCAAACTCATCACTACAGATTTGCAGTTGATCCTTAAGTCACACAGCACCCAGGTTAAAAAGGATTAAGACCAAGCTTGTTTTGTTAACTGATGTTTTAGCATATTGTCTTATGTTTTTAATATAAGAAGCCAAGTCCATTGTGGGGAAAACAAAGGTTCCAGCAAATCAGACTTATCATAAGCCACGGAAGGCTCAGCAGGAGCACTGGGAGCTTTTCATTTTCTTCTCCCCTTAGTCACGTTTATGCCTTTCACTACCCTCCTTCCCATAGCTCATGCTTGGTTCCATGTCCATTTCCTCCCTTTCTCTTTTCCTCTCTCCAGTTTGAACCTTAAAGGCTCCTTCCCACCTACCTCGCTCTCTAACCAACTCCCACAGGTGCCTCTGAACTATGCATGTGGAGAACTGCTGTTAGCGTCTATTCAACTAAAATGCTGTTGGGGGGCAGGGGAAGCTGAAGTGCTGAGGGCCACTGGTGGCCTCTGGCCCACTACCTTAAAATGCTGCCTAGTCTGCTTAGAGCAAGAAAGGTAAATGCTTTGAACAGCACTCAGAAACCACCCAGGAACCAGGGGAGCTGTTTCAAAATAGATGCTATCTGCTCCCTGAAACTGATAATCTGGCTGTCACATTCTGAATTCCCTCAGCTGAAGTTTGCAAAAGCACTTCAGGAGCAGCCTGAAGCAGAAACCCAATCTAGAAGTTACAAGCATGCACAACAATGGTCAGGGAACTATTCCCCATGAGGTCCCAAAGTTTGGAAATCAGCCAAAGCTGGTTTAAAAAAAAAAGTCTCCACTGCTCCCAATCCACCATACCAGCACCTTCAGTCAGACTTCAGGCTTAGGGAACTAGCTTGTTCTTACTAGCTCTACTAACTGGAGCCAGGTGTAAAGAATTCTCAGTTCAGCAGTTTGTTTTGGATACCAGAATTGAATGGAACTCAGTTCTTCTACAGTTTGGGGATGGTCTACCCACATCCCCAAACTATTCATTTGAGGAGCATAATTTAGGGTCATTCTTAGTTAAACAACTATGAGTGAGAAATCCTTGATAACCTACTTCAGATCACCCAGAGAGCTGTCCAACTCTGTCTTAAGGAGGTATGTAACCCCATTTACCAAGTCTCTCCAAAAGGGATCAGAACATCTGACCCGAGTTTCAGCTTGTTTTGCGCTTATCCAGCTCACCACCAAACTGAATGAAACTATTATCTTGAACCTTTTCATTCCAGGTTCTGGTCTGGTTTCAGGACAGAATTGGCTTTGGTCACCCTGACAGGCAGGGCCAACCCACTACCTGATTTTGACACCTTTGGTGACTCACAAAAAGGTGCCCTCTCCCCACCAGGGAAAAAGGGGTGAAGATTTCCACCAGGAACAAGGGAGGAAATAAATATATACATTGGGATTTGCTGCTCCTGTGGATCCTGCCACCTGAGGTAGTTGGCTCACCTTGCTTTATGGGTGGGCCGGCCCTCCTGATAGGTGACCTTTATTGGAAGAGGGAGAGGGGGAATTGCAGCTCTGTTAATTTTGCCTGATCCCTCAACTTTCAGCTGATGAACATGGGGTGGTAGTTGAAGGCACTGTACTGTATTCGTTCTCTTCCAACCTGTGGGGTAGGTTCCTGAGAACGGTACTAGGTTATTGCCAGGTGACAGAGATACAATTATGCTGCAGGGTGCAACAAGTATCAAACATACAAATAAACTCAACAGCTTACTTGGATTTTTAAGATTAGAACTTTTGTAAATATTTTAATTCATGACAACTCAACAACATAGACTTCCGTTGTTTAAATTTTATGGGGGGAAATGAAGGTATTGAAAAAATCTTAACATACCGCACCGCTTTTAGCAATCTGAAGAGCTGCATGCCCATTATTTAATAGATGGTGATAGTCTATTAATTACAAATTTGAAACTGCCCAACATGACTGATATTGTATCAGCTCATCACGTTGTTATTTATTTTTATGAATGTGCATTTTTAGACTGCAGATTTTCTATGGAAAAATATAGCACTGTAAAATTTTCCACCTCATATCACTGGGTTTTAGAGTAAATGAATCCGGTATTTTTTTACATCTGTTATCTTGAAATTGTTGTCCCAGCTAGTTTCTTCCACTAGCATTTAACATACTTGGCAATGGTAAACTACTGATTATGACTTTGCCAAGGGGACACTGAGCACGTACCAGAAATACAAAATGGTTTCAGATGTAGATGTTAACAATACATCATATAGGATCAGTGGCGTAGCGTGGGGGGTGCCAGGGGTGCCGGCCGCACCGGGCGCAACATCTGAGGGGGGCGCGAGTCCAGAGGGCCCAGCCGCGTCGTGCCCTCGGCCCGCCCCTATTGTCAGAGCGGCCGGCCAGCCTCCGCCTGCTCCTACCTTGCCCACCTGAGGACTGCGGCAGCGCCGCCCCCATGGCCACCTACCCCGCCCCGCCTCGCCCATTGGCTCGCCTCCCTCGGCCCCGCCTCTCTCCGATGGCCGCGGGGGGTGTCCTGCTCGGCGCCGGCGCCTTTTTTCAGGAGGTAGGGAGGCTGGACGGGGAGGTGGGGTCGGAAGCGGGCAGAGAAGGAGGGGAGCTCGTAGCCAAAAGGGCTGCGCCGGCCGGCAAAGGGCCGGGGAAAGTTTGGAGAGGAGAAACACACCGTCATGAATTCCCAGTGGAAGCGGCAGGATTAGGGATGGCGAAGCGTAATTACGCACGAATTTCGCTGGGTGAGAGCTTCGGGGATTGATCGGCGGAAATGGGAATCAATTGGAATATGAGAGAGAGAGAGAGAGAGAGAGGGGGGGGGGGACCATCATTCAGAGGCATAGATTTGTAGGGTTAGGGGGCGCAAATCCACGGGTTAGGGGGCGCAAATTACTTGCCCCGGGTGCTGACAACCCACGCTACGCCACTGTATAGGATATGAAAGGCCCTAAAGTGGGCAGATGAGAACTTAATAATAATCTAATCTATCTATCTATTACAAGAATACAGTAGACTAGATGCTGATATCTAAGTGATTGAAGGAATCACTCAGCTGTATACTAACATGTGTCCCATATGATCCAACTTGGCTTATGCCCTTCTCATCTGAGCAGACATCTATTCTCAAAAGAGTATTTGAAGCCATTCTAACTTTGGAAGGCTGCGGGTCTAGAAAGTCCTGCTTGCTCTCTACAGTGACAAATGAGTATCTGATGAAACATGTTGGACAAACCAACAAAAGCAATCAGATGGGATTCTGGCCACACAGCTCCCTGGCGAAATTAGAACACAGCTACGGTACTGCACTCCTTTTCATATAAAACCAGGCTGCGAACAGCTTAATCTGAGGGCCCCCAACGGGGCTAACGATTTGCAGTGGGGCAGCTGGGGGAGGAAGCATTGCAATTCATCACCATCAGGTTCCACTTCCACAAATGCATCAGGCACACAGTCAAATCTCCCACCCCGCGTGGGAAGGCTAATAATAATAATAATAATAATAATAATAATATTTTGGTTACCGTAAACCAGCTTTTTCATCTCGTGGTACCTGGCCCAGAGATAGGACTTGGTGTCGACCCCTTCGACGGGGCTGCCCAAAGGGGCAGTGGCTGCATGGCTGGAGTCCCCGGCTCTCTTGACTTTGCCGTTCAAGGAGGGCGGCGGCGGCGGCGGCGAGTGTCCCGCCGACTGGTGCTGGTGGGCCCTCGGCTGGCTGCAGCCAGCGCGCCCGTCTCCGCTGCCTTTGGAGGCGCAGCTGTGAGTGGAAGCAGCAGCGGCCACCAGCTGGAGACCGACTCCGCCGCTCTTCCACACGCTGCCGCCTGCAGCCTTGAGTCCCGCGGCAGCCATGGAGCCTCTCCGGGGCGGCAGGACGCCTCTTCCGTGAGGGGTTAAAAGGGCATAACCTCAGAGAAGCACGAAAAGGCCAGCTCAGCCCCTCGCAGTCCCCTGCTCTCTGCTCCGGCCACTGGCCGCGCGTCGCGACTTCTACAGCCGCCGCCGCCGCCGCGCAACAGCCAGCCAGCCAATGGAAGCGCAGCCAAGCTGGCCAATCCCTGGCGCGCCATCAGGAGAGACCCCTTGCGAGGAGGAGCAGGCGGCGGGGTCTCCGAACCCAGGCGCTGCGCGGCGACTTGGGATTTGTAGGCTGAGCGAATCTTTTCCTCGCGGCCTCTCTCCGAGTATTCGAGGAGCCAAGGACTACCACACCCGTGAGCCCTTTCGCCCGCCCCGCTGGAAGGCATTTAAATCATTCAGTGCGACGATCTTTTCCAAAAGACTGCGCGCTTGACGATTGTGTTGCGCTGCGCTTCTTGCCGTGGGGAAGAGGGAGGTTTGGGCTACGGTTTCTATTCGTCGTCTGCTTTTCCTCGCTTAGTTGTTTCTGCCTGTCTGGAGAAAGAGGGGACGTCTATTCGTTAGAGGAGCTCTTAGTGAAATAAATGGATGGGGGGGGGGGAGAGAGAAGGGAATTACTCCTCCACGCTAAGCCTATTTATTCAGAAATAAGTTCCATTGCTTTCAGCGGGGCTTACTCCTTTGTATTCTTACCAAGGAATAAGCGCCACAGGGCTTCTATGAGCCCAGTGAGATTTGGCGTGAGGGGTCAGTATGCTGATGACACTCGGTTCTCTTTGTCTCTGTCTCGTGTAAGGGTGGTCCTGCAGGTATGAGACCGGTGTTTGCATTCTGTAATGGGCTGGACAAAGCCAAGAAACTGAACTGGTATTCTGAGGTGCTTTGCGTAAGTGGTGCGCAGTCTGTTCTTTGGGAAGGTTGCACTCCCTTTGAAAGAGCAGGCGTGTAGTGGTGGAGCGTGGAGGCAGGTATTATTGGATCCAGCATTGTCACCTCAGGCCCAGGTGCTTCCAGTGGCATGGAAGGCCTTTTTCCAGCTTTGACTGGTTGGCAAACTACAACTGTAACTGAACCGTAATGGGCCGTTCGTGGTGCTGACTTTGAAGACAAGCTGAAAGCTTTAATGAGTGCTGATGCAACTGCTAGAATTTTAACCGGTAGAGCTGGATGAAATCGTATTAAACCGATTCTGAAAAAGTTACATTGGCTGCCTATTTACTCTCGAGGTGCTGATCTTTAAAGCCCCTAAACAGCTTGGGATGCTGTTTTACAATACCACCCCATACGTGTTTTGTGCATGCATCTCATAAAATGGAATCTGGTCCACGAACGCTTATGCTGTGAGCCGCCCTGTGATCTTTGGCGGTTAATAAATTATTATTAATAATAAATATGCCATAATAAATGTTGGCCTTTAAGATGCCACATGGCAGTTCTTTCCCCCGCCACGCAGACTAATAGTTCTACTGTCAGGAAATGACGCATTGGAATTATTTTGAAGGGAAGTAACAACCAGTCGAATATGGATCCAAGTTGCACAACGCAGCGCTAATATAGCCAACATCTACAACACGGCTTTTTCTGGATCCTGTATCTTCAGCACGAGTCTTGTCCCTGCCCCTACGAGCCCCTGCAACACTAGACCTTCCTGTTTTGTAGTTTAGAGAAAAGCAACACGGGGACATCTGGAAGCTTATGGCGGAGACCTGAAATACTGTGCCCCTTACTCGGGAGTACTCCCACGCAAGCGTGCCTTTAATATCGCTAGGAGCTGGCTGCCCCCTTGCTCCCTTGCGCTCTCGGGCCCGCCATTACCGCTCGAGTTCCTCAGCTACAGCAAAAAAACCATCTCCTCCCGCCTATTCCTCATCTGTTCCACAAACCACGCCCTCTAGCGCAGCGAGCCAATGGGATCCGGCTATTTCCCTTAGCGCGTCAGGAGGAGGCGGGGCGAATTTTCTCTTCCGTCGTCTCTTGCCCACAAAGGGTAAGTCTGCCGCCTCGCACAGGTCTGCTCTTTAGGCTCCAAGGTGAGGGCCTGCCGCGCCTGTCCTTGCGCGCGGCAGAGAGTCTTCAGGGCGGCTCAGTGATTGGGTGAATTCGAAAACGCAGAGTGGGGGTATTTGCCGTTATGACCGTTGAACCTGCGAGGGGTTGGGTGGTGGGGGTGGAGGAGCTGCTGCAATAAGCGCTCCAAACTCGGGCCCACAAGAGACTGGAAGGTGTCAATGGAGTGGCGAATAAAAGACGCGGGTGATGGTGGTGGAACATAGGGCTAAGAGGTGAATAAAATGATGCACGTTGCTGAGAATGTCACCCGCCCTTTCTCACAGTGCAGAAACTAAGGGTCACCTAAGGAAGCTTAATAGTTAAGCTGTGGAGTTTTGTACTGCAAGATGAAACAGTGGGCGGCTTCAAAAGGGGCTTGGACAGGGTCCGCCCAAGACATTTTGCCGCCTGAGGCAAACCACTGAATGGCTGCCCCCTTCCTCCCCGCCAGGGAAGGAGGAGTGGGTGAAGAGCTACATCAGGAAGGAGGGTGAGCATAAAGATAACAAGGGAGTCTGCTGCCCCTATGGATCCTTCCACCTGAGGCAGTCGCCTCGCCTTGTCTCATGCATGGGCTGGCCCTGGGTTTAGACAAAATTCATGGAGGGTAAGGCTGCTAGTCACAATGGTTCTTGGAAATTGATAGCCTCTGAATACTAGTTACTGGGAATTACAAAAGGAGGAAATGCTGCTGTTCTTATGCCCAGCTTCCATCCTGTCCTGGATAAAGGACTAGATGGGCTAACAGGCTAACTGAAAACAAGCCTAAAATGAGTCATGACTAAGGTATTAATTTAGCCCTTTTTTCCTCCAGGAACAGGGCCACCTGATAAACAAGCATCTAGTTGCATGTTTGTTGAGAATAGGTAGCTATTTATCTTAAATGCAAAGAGAAAGCAGCTGTAAATAGTAGGCTGAAGTAGTGATCAAGTTTCGTGAAGGGTCTACTGGGCCTATTGACTGATACAAACTAAAATTCTGCAGGTACCTCAAATATACAATCTGTATTATAAAACAGGGATGGGTAGCCTGTTCCAACAGCCAATAGGGGCAGTGATTTACAAGGAGCAGGTACAAGAAAATAGGTAATGTTCCAAATATACTTAGGGACACTTGAAGAAAATAGCAAATGTAAAATATAGGACTGAAAGTTTTAATCAGATTTAAGTAATAGCCCTCCTGATCCTGTGCATGTTTACTCTGAAATAAGTCCCATTGAAAGTAAAGCTTGCAGTGGCTTTCCAATTTTTTTTCACTGAGCTCCCTATGAATAAGAATGAATGCTGTACTTATTCTTAGGTACGTTAAATATGTATAGTACTATAATCAGCTAACTTTACATAAGATAGTTCTTACATGTTAGCAAAACTTCTTACATGTTAGCAAAGCAATAAACAAGAAAACTGGCATTTATTTACCAGTCAGAGTATTGGATGATTTTTTTCATTATTCAGTAAAACAAATGGAGCTAAATATCAACACAGAATCTTTGTTAACTTTAATGAACTTTTTCAAGTTTCATGTCGAAGCTTGGCTTTTGTTTTACTTCTCAGTATTTCTCTTTTCCTTGTGTGTGTTAGATGCTGAAGATTCTGTTTATACACTGAATGCTGCAGAAATGATTTGATATTGCAGTGGAGTCTTTATTTCTCACTTGTTGACGTGAACCTGACTAGGTTGCATCCCAGACATAGAAACACAAATAGAAAGTTGCAAGGTCAGTGTGCTAAATTTATTCTGTTAATTATTGTTAGGGGTCCTTGCATTTCAACTGTAAGATATATAGCTAGTGCTAAATAAATGTTTAACAGAAGCATAATTATGTTCTACTGTTGGAAAAGTGGTTTCCAGGGTTTTTTGGTGAGTAATTCAGGAGAACCCTCATATTAGTGCATGGGGGAGGAGAGGGGGGATCATTTCATCTGGAAGCTGAAAAGCTTGTGTGGATTAAAATACTGTCATAGCGCTATTTATGAGTCATTCTATAAATGAATGTGAAAATGATAGAATGCATATAAATTCAAGAATACATTCATACGCACACTGTCCTAGGAATAATTGCCAATTAGGTGGAATTTACTAATCAGAAGTGTGGGACGCGGGTGGCACTGTGGGTTAAACCACAGAGCCTAGGACTTGCCGATCAGAAGGTCGGGAGTTCGAATCCCCGCGGCGGGGTGAGCTCCCATTGCTCAGTGCTGGCTCCTGCCAACCTAGCAGTTCAAAAGCACGTCAAAGTGCAAGTAGATAAATAGGTATTACTTTGGTGGGAAGGTAAACGGTGTTTCCGCACGCTGCTCTGGCTCGCCAGAAGTGGCTTAGTCATGCTGGCCACATGACCCGGAAGCTGTATGCCGGCTCCCTCGGCCAATAAAGCGAGGTGAGTGCCGCAACCCCAGAGTCGGTCACAACTGGACTTAAATGGTCAAGGGTCCCTTTACCTTACTAATGAGAAAGCGTGCATAGATCAGTGTGCATAGCTCTTTATCATTTGAGTTTTGAATGTTTATTGCACAGGGTCAAGTTGTGTACAAGAAAGATATGAAACCCAGTTGGTTTCATTAGCTACTCTCCATATAGGTTGATTACGTTTCATTAGCTACTCTCCATATAGGTTGAGTACGTTTCCGAGCACAATTCAAAGTGTTGGTGCTGACCTTTAAAGCCCTAAATGTCCTTGGTCCAGTATATCTGAAGGAGCGTCTCCTCCCCCATCGTTCTGCCCGGACACTGAGGTCCAGCTCCGAGGGCCTTCTGGCGGTTCCCTCACTGCGAGAGGCCAAGTTACAGGGAACCAGGCAGAGGGCCTTCTCGGTAGTGGCGCCCGCCCTGTGGAATGCCCTCCCATCAGATGTCAAAGCGATAAACATCTACCTGACATTCAGAAGACATCTGAAGGCAGCCCTGTTCAGGGAAGTTTTTAATATGTGACATTTTAGTGTATCTTTCATCTTTGTTGGAAGCCACCCAGAGTGGCTGGGGAAACCCAGCCAGATGGGCGGGGTACAAATAATAAATTAATAATAATAATAATAATAATAATAATAATCAATCTTATCAATTTTTTACATTTTCTAGGATCAACCACTCCTTTGCAAGGATTATAAGTTCCTATGTAAAATGCTTATCAAACATAAAATAAAACTACTCTTGAACATGGTGCCTGGAAAGCAACGCTTTGGAGTATATAGATTTCTCCCTTTCTTTTTTATCCTTGGAGGTGCTATGGAATGGTTTATGATCAGAGTCCGAATTGGGCAAGAGACTTTTTGTAAGTATTTTCATAAAGTTTTCTAGTATTTATCTCTTAGCAGATATATCTACAGTCATTGTTAAAAGCCTAGACTTAACAGATATTTCCTAGTTTGTGTAACCCATTACCTCTAAAATAAGTTCATAATTGCTTAATCATACCTGAAGATTTGCTTTGCTTTATGTTCAGCTTTTATTAAATGGAGAAATAGCCCAATAAGATCTCAAACAGGTAACCACAATATGGATAACTTAAGACTTTATGGCTAATGATATTAAAGGTCTCAGAACTCTTTAATGGGATGCAGTTGCCCTAGGCGCTGAGGCTTTTACCCACAGCGCCACCCGCGTCCCTTCTCTGATCATAGTGCTGTGGAATTACAGCACAAGATCAGAGATAAATAAGACTCTACTGTTTTTTACCATAAAAGAACAAGCAGAGGCTTGTCTCTACTCTTGGTTCTCGTCCTACTGCACTAGATGTGCCTCTACTTGCTGCTTGATAGTGAAAGGCAGTGGGAGAGGCTTATCTCCAATTTTAGTGCTGTGGGACAAAAAGTATTAAGATCGGAGATAAGCCTAACACTTCTGCCACAGCTTAAACTTTGATTCACCATATATGTATCAGGTGATTGATAAGTGGATCGTCCCACTCGCCTATTAAAAAGGGTCTACTCGTGGGTCAGTTCTAGATCCAGTGCTTTGGTCAGATCACATTCCCCATCCTTGCTCTAACAAGCTTTGCTTCTATAAATCATTCACTCACTGCCATGGTATATTCTTCAAAATACGGTATTTGGTGCTGTGATCTGGTTTGGCATGAATCAGCCCATTCAGCTGATGGTTTACATTGCGGGGGGCGGGGGATAGCTGTCTAACGAAGTGACGTAATAAATGTAAGATGCATTTAAAGGATGTTTCCACCACAGTATTTTGAGAAATAAATATTTTACAGATGACGTTTACCGTAGAAAAAGGTCTGAGAGACAGCATGAGCAAAATTTGGAAGGAAGATGACTTTGACGCTAAATAATTTAAAGTGAAATCTGAACTTCTAAATCCTACTTGCCTTTCACATCTAAATTAAGAAAATTACAAGTGTTCAGACTGAACAATGACTGTTTCGAGTCCCATGAAGTTTTTGCTACCCAGGTTGCTGGAAGAAGATGCTGTAGTTGTCTTATTGTAGTCACAGCTACCCAGGAACTGAACAGTAAAGACCGGTTACAATACTTATATTTATTTCAGAAGCTGTAATTAATTGTACATCTAAAACATTTCATCATTGGTTTATTGATTAATCACCTGTTTTTATAAACCCTTCCACAAATACAACTTGTAGTACTGCTTCTCTTTTCATTTTAGGGAACCTGTTTGGCATGACACTGGGCTGGTTCAGATGTAGCAAGCAATCATGAGCCTTGTCCGTGCATGGCCGCAGAGCATTCTGGAAGCTTTGCTCTGGAAAACTTTAGTACATTTCCCCCTTTTCAGCTTGGGAAGCAGTGAGTGGTTCATCTATTATTAGCCTTTGCAGGGTTGGCTAATGTTTCTTGAGCCAACGACCACATTGATCCAGGGTCAGTCTTCAGAGGGCCGGATGTCATGGCCAAGTATAGAAGTGGCTTTATTATTTAAATAATAAAATGTGTGTGTGTGTCAGTGTCATGCACCCCCCCATCTCTTGGAACTGGACGCAGCCTGCACATTAGCCACACCTGCTTTAATGGCTTGAAATTGTACTGTATAGTCTTTGGTATTTAGTACAAATTACTTTTGGGGGTAATTTAACCTAAGTTAACCACAATATGCCCCAGGAAATAGACCTCAAGCCTGTATAAACTTACGCGTTACTCACATCAGAGTCCTAATGCATGAACACACAGGTGCATATAATTCAGCTTCAGAGGAGTTACACTCCTCAAAATGGGGAGAAAACTGAAAAACGTTCCTGTTGCTTATATAGCTGTATGATGCCAGGTGTGCTCTATCCTATAATTTGTAAAAATGTTTTGAGATGTAGAGTGCACTTTGCTGGTATTGATTATGGTACAAGTAGATCTAATGAAATTAAGGACGTTTAACATTCCTTCTATAGGTCACATACTATATAAGCCGTACATGTATGTAGGAATTAAGCGTTAAGTGAATTCAACAGTGATTTTCCAGACAGGCAAAATGTGTGACCACCATCATACACCTAAGATTCAGTGGATCTGTGTATTGATTTGATACAGCTCTATATTAGGACAGTTCAGATTGTTTCATATTATCCTAGGATTGCTTTTTGGGGGAACTGTGACAGTATGTATAGCTTGCTTATCCCTGTGGTTTTTTATAGGACACGTCTAGATTTCCAAGAAAACTAAGAATAAGACATCAAACCTGGCTAATCCAAACTGCAAGCTATTTTTATTCAAATTAAAAAGCCTCAGACAAACTGATAGTACATGCACATTGACTAGTTATCACTTTACTCAATGGAGTATACAACCAGGAGTAAAAAATGAGGCATGGATTAACCAGGTCCAAAAAGCATATATGCTGAAAAGTATATTATAAAACATCAACTTGAATTATTACATAAACACATTTGCTCTAAGGGAAGAGTGGGGAATATGGAATAGGAGATGAACTGCTGATCACTTCTAAACTGGTTCACTGAAACATGTTTTTTCCACTCAAGCCAACCATTTCCCATACTCTTATTTGAATATTCAATGTCCTTTTATTCTAATACAGTGCATGGCTGTAGAAAAAAACAAATAATGGGTTCAAATGGTCAAAGAAAGACATGGTTTGCTCTCCTTCTCAACAATTTATAGTTAGAAAAGTTTAGTTAGCTGGTTGTGCAATACTGGATTGTAGCCATCAAACTTTAATCCTACATGTTACTGAAATGCCCCCAGTAAACAGAGACATGATTTTGGAATAAATTAAATTTAAAATAATTAGGGCCAGCCTAATGGTCTAGGAGGAGTGCTCTGCACTGCCATAGAAAAGGCAAAGGCCTCATTTACAGTTCTAATTGTTTACTCCTGGGTTATTAGAAATAGTGAAGCTGCCCTCTTCTTAAATGTCTGGGAAAGACAATGCTGCATATTATTCAACACTGATCCTCCTGAATTATACAGCATTCAAAGGGTGTCTCATCCTGTTTATTTTTTAAATAAATAAAAATAAATAAATTCCAGGTTCTTTGGTGTAGTTTTTGCAATACCTAAAACAAAAAGTGATTGTATTAGTAAAAGTCTATGGTGTTTCCAAGTACTAAAGATCTAGGACTTGCTGCCTCCTTTTGACATTGAAACTGAAATGTGAGAGGTAATTTCAAACACATTGGCCACGATCCAGAAGAGCACCCATGCACTTGCCTCAGTAGCTCCCAGTGCTGAGCTGATTTGGCATTGGCAGCTTCTGCTAAGTCACCTAAGGAAAATTCCTGGGTGCACGCAGAGATCTGTGAGGTTTCTAAAAATTGCAAAGGCCATATACTAAGATGTGTGCCACATATGATAGAATGATAAGGATACAAAAATCTCTGTAATATTAATATTGTATTTTGCATTAGTATCTCATCTGAAGAACCAAAACTTTAATAGTATATTTTTCACAGGCTACTTGCTGTCATCTTCATAATGCATTGTATCACTGAAACAGATCCAGAAACATCAACTAAATATACATTTTTCTGGATGTGTGTTAAAATAGGTAATGGAATGTAATTTTCATTGGGTGAACTAAAGTTGGTCCAATAAGACAGTTACTTATCCTGATGAACCACTCATTCTCTGAAGCCAGCATGGCAACAATTCTTTGTTAAAATTAACCTCGTAATTAAACATGACTTCTAACGTGCCTCCTAACTGATAATTGTGCAAGCTTTGTCAGGTGGTGGCCTCCTGAATTATTTCTTTGAATCCATGCTTGATAAGCATTCCATTACTTGTCAACATTCAAAGCTGTTTTTTCTAAACTTATAAATCTAACTTTAAAGGTGAAGAGGGAGATCTAATTGTGGCAGCCCATCTTTGCAACAGGGCTCCATCCTTCCCCTCCAGTCCCCCAACCCTCTGGAGCATATTTTGGGGGTGCACATGAAGGAGGTGCTCCTCTTTCTACAAGTGGATGCCCCCTTGTGCTATGATGGATGTCACCCAAAGAAGGAAGGCTGCTGAACTAGAAAATCCTAGTATCAGGGCTATACTATTACACATGTTTATCAGAGTTTATGTGCAAACCTCTCTGAAAAATGACTAGTATCGGGGACAGGGTTCTACCCTTGATTTGAGGGGCCCATGCCTACAATTTGCACTGGAGAAAAAGCTCTTGAATTCGCTACCCCTGCCTCCCCCCCTGTTTTATGGAAGAAAAAGTGTGCAGTGAAAAGCAGGCTATGCAATTAATGCCATTGGTAGTCTGGCCCTCAGGCAACAAAACAGAACTACACAACTAACAACTCCAACGGGTTTCACCTAGGACTTTTTACATGCCTTAAGGAACTCTCTGCTTTGTGACTACTGTTACTAGTAAAGACAAATGCTGTATTGTCCTATAACTGTGGGAACAAAAATTAGATTAACTTTCTAAATAAATTTATGTAGGTTCAGGACACCAATTCCTACATATGATGATCTGCTGTGTTAGGCTTATAAGCAGTGCTGTACAGCTAGGACTATGCGTATAAAAATTATCAACAGTAGGACTGCAGTGCTTTCATCAGAGCAACCTTTAAAGAAAAAGTGTCAAGATACCAAGTCCTGAATAGAGCACTTATTTTAAGCTGTTAAAATACATATGCTCCTTTTGCATGCTCTGTTACTTACCTTCCAATATCAGTTATAAACTGCATTAAATTTGCAGTGGGAACCTTAAACTACAAGAAACAAAACATCCAATTCTGATTTTGAAGTGAAGGTCTTGGAAACTAAAGCTTTGCACCTTTAAAAATACACATGTATAAATGTTCTGATCTGAGAATTCAAAGATATTATGCATCCTTCATATTAGGACAGCAAAGTAGAAATCCCTCCCCCTTTATACTTAAGCTTACTCAAGTATTTCCCAAGGAGGTGGTGCTGGTGGTGATGAGCACAGGTCTCATCCTGGAGAAATAAATTAGGTAGCACACTATCATCAGGCCAATGTCTACTGGCATCACATGTAAGCCTTCATGTCTGCAGATCTCTTAAAGCAGACTCATCAATACAAGCCCCACTTTGAACTTATATGTGCCAACAAAAGGTGGTCAAATCAAAAGATACAGGTTTGCTTATTTCCTTTTATCAAGTTCTGGGAACAAATAAAAAAGGCCTTACATTTACCAAGTTGATTCCATCTTCTCCCTACCCTAGTAGCTTTATTTAAAGGAAGGCTTTAAGTTCTTGTGATGTATCTGCCAAAAGTCACTACCACACAAGCACATGGATGCTCATGCTGCTAAGATGCAAACTGGGATTAACTTCACATTTCGCTACACACTCTTGCTGCTTTAAAAAAAAAAAAGAAGGCATGAGAACCTCTGTGTAAGGCCAAATGATGTAACCTTATTTTGCATTTATAACAAAAGTGTGAGATCATCTTCCAAGTTAAAGAACCATATGCACAAGTCTGTATAGTTTTTAAAAAAGTCAACATAATATAACAAAAAGTGAAATATGCTTATTAAAAGTGTCCTTATATAAAAAAACAATCTTGCAATGTACAGTAAGATGCAATAAAACCAGTTTGCCCTCCCCCACCAATAACTAAAACAGCTATTGTTCCACAAAAATATTATATGTTGGTATCGAAAGAGGATTAAACATTTTCTATGTTGTATGCTTGACGGATATTAAGAGTATCTCTCAGCATCAAGTCTCGAAGGCGCCATAAGGCATCTGCCATTGTGGTGTGGGCCCCTTTGCTTTTCAACCAGTGTGTAGGAAGACGGCTCTCTTGTTCTTTTGAGAGATGGACATCGCGTCTTCGTGCTGAAGAAGGAAAAGGGCATTCAGTTACATTTCTGTACAGCTTGGCAATAGAATGGAATAAAGTTCATAAGTAAAATCCACACCATGGACTTCAGCGGGAGAACGCACTCAATTATGAACACGAAATCACAGAAATCAAAAGGATTTGACAGAGCTAGCTGATAGAAACTTTTAAAAACTTTCTGCTGAAAAAAACATGCACACTTCTGATCAGTTTTCTAAATAATCACTTAACAGCCCAACTACATGAAATTTCAGATAAATCCATAAACTGAAATAAAAACTAATACAGTGGACCCTCTAGTTATGTCCCGCTCTGGATATGTATCTTTTGGGTTACGAACACGGCAGACCCGGAAGTATATACTTCTGGGTTTCGCCACACAGGCGTGCACAGAAGCGCTCAATCGCACTGCATGCATGTGCAGAAGCAACGCCTTTGCCTACGGACTTTTCGGCTTGCGGACGGACCCCTGGAACGAATTTAATTCGTATCTGGAGGGTCCACTGTATTCAAATATTCATACAAAGGGTTAAAAGCAATGGGTGGAATTCAACATTGCACTGAATTCAACACTGCCCCCCTTGCAATATTCTGGGATTCTCCTGCCCCACTGTAAGTTAATTTCGGGGAGCGTGTGGTAAGAGGAGAGTGGGGAGAAGCTCCATTTTATAAGCGGATGCCCTTGTGCAGGGTAATAGTGAACCTCCTTAGTGATTTCAACAGATTGCTAAAAGGCACTGTGAATAACCTATCTGCATTAGTGACTACCAACAGGGGTGAAGGAGCTGTCTTCCCCCTCCCTGTGGACTTACTATACAGCATTTGCTGAAACAGGCTTTCAATAGACGCTCCACAATTATAGAACTCCCATCTCATGGAGGAGTGCAGATTTCTGAATGCATAAAACATTCTCATTTCAGCTGTTTTAAAAGCCAGAGAAAGGAGAGTTGGCAATATCAGTCAACATGACCAATGGTTGGGAATGATGGATGAAGGGCTTTATACACAGATATGCTACTTCCACTTTAAGGGATGGGGAGGCACAAGCACAGGTCGGGGCTGCACAGCACACCAGCAAAGACAATCCAGCACCCCCACTTGTGTAACCCAATCTTATAGCTACTTTGCCCCTCCTCCCAGTAAATGGCAGCTACAGCTCCGCCACACTGGGCAAACCACTCATACAGTATAGTACTGTACAGTAATGGTAGAATTAAAAGGACAGCCTCAAAAAATAAAATAAAAAAAATTCTAGGGTCTCTGTGTTTACTGCAAGTAGACTTACCTGAAAGGGTCTGGTCCCACTTGCTAATACTACTCGAATCAGCACTTAGACCCTCAATGTATTTCAGATAAGCCTCAGAATGAAGAAGCCTTTGCGTCTTTGGTGGAGGGGAGACAAACATAGGAGTTGTTGGCTGCTGCATAACTTGCTGGGCTGCTGGATTTTGTCCAGGATAGGGAGGTGGGGCCTGCTGACCTGGTGGACCAAGGATACCCATCTGGAATAGTAAAGAACAAGACCTTAAAAGGTCAAACATAGCCTGATGACTGTAGTATCGCATTGAACCAAAGATAAGTGGCGAACACTGTGTTTCTATAGATGGTTCCGTGAAAGGAAAGGGTATAATAGTAAAAGCATCTGTAACATCCTTAAGGGAATAACGGTTACCCTCAGGTGTGGTGAGAAATGTGCCTGTGCCAAAAAAAAAAAAATCTAAACAAAACCTGTTTCGCGTTGTTATATCAAGACAGTCTGAAATCTCCACAAAACAAATTGCTTTCACTTCCGTGCACAACACATTCATACATATCACATTTTTAACTGTTTGGCTATCTGGAATCTTACTTATTGATTTTTGGAGAAGATTACAGGGAATGGTATTGAGGGCAAAAGGAAGAAAGCAGGGCAAGAAATCAATAGTCATGAAAAAAAGAACAAGGGATTGTTTGGAGCAGCTTTCCCCAATGTGGTGTCCTCCATATGCTTTGAACCAAAACTCCTATAATCCCTTAATATTGGTTGTAGTGCAAAGTATTTGGAGGGCTGGAGAAGGATGCTGTTCTCCCACCTGTTCTCCCTCGCCAGCACCTGTTGCCTTACTTAGCTCTTACTATCTGAGGGGATAGTTTATATCCTCTATCTCCTACATCATTAAATCACATGCCAGATGTAGTAACGAAGCAATATCAGAAAATAAGAGGAACAATAAGCTCACTAGGTTGTGGGAGGTAAATTTATTAAAAAACAAAGCCTTTGAGAGTATGATTTATAGGATTTTCCTATGCCTATCTAAGTCACTTACCTGCTGTCCAAAAGGACTTCCTGCTGAGGGGGCTCCTACCATGGAGGAAACGCTTTGACCTATAACACCTGTATTTCAAAATGTAAAAGAAAAAGGAAAAAAAGGAGTATTACAGGTATTAAAATATGATCCCCTAAGTATTCTTATTAGAAGTAGTAAGTTGTGTTGACTGACAGTTAGCTGTGTTTGGGGGGCTTCCATCCAAAATTATTTCATCTAGTAATAATCTCTTCTATAGTCTCTGAGAATAACCTCACAAAGACTGCTGCTACATCACAAATGAACTTGTGAAGTTGTACAGGCCTGCTAGCTTATTGTGATGGTGGTTGTTTCTTCATGTTTACAATTTATTCAGCACTAGCTTTCCTGGGGATTATAAGGATACAGTTTGGAATTTTGATCAGATATGCAGTCATTTCTATCCAACAATAACAGGCTTTCCTTGTTGAATAAATGGGTCTACTTTGTTGGGGTTTTAGTATTGCTTTTAAATGGATCTCGTTTTGTGCTTTTAACTATTTTTTAAACCTTTTACATGCAAATAGCCTTGAGATGGTTGCCTAGAAGGCGATTAATACATCCATGATAATCATCGTAACACTGTTTCTGCAGCTAAGGAGACAAGGTGTTTTTAAAATAGAGAAACCTGGCAATGATAGTGAACATCCATGAGCACTTTATGGCTGTTCAAAGTTCAACAGCACAAGCCATAAAGAAACTATGGCACACATCTATATTCCAAAGCTATAGTTCATTTCTCACTGCAAATCCTCAAATTCTTGATTGCTGGATGTTAACTGTATACCCTAGCAGGCTTGAAGAAAAAAAGGGATCTTAAAGGCAATTATTCATGTTCACAGATTTTAGGGGAACACTACTGTGAAATACATACTTAGAAATAAAGCAGGCAAATCACATTAGTTTTTGCCCACAGATTAACAGCTGAGGTTATCCACTGCATGCAGAAAAGGAGTATGTTGTACCATGTAAAAGTGAAAGAAAAATTAGCAGGAGCAAAAAGGAGAAGGGGGCAATGAACAAGGGTTCCATAACAGCCCCTGTCTCCCTATAAATAGAAGTTTAATAATTGGAAAGAAAATATCTGCTTCTCTTAGTTAATGTTTCATTCATGGTTTTGGATAAATATTGATCCACATCACAAGAGAACATTTACTTTTAAGTATTTATCAAACCTGGATGAACTGTATGTTAAAGAACAAGCCTGTACCCACATTTCAACCTCTCCAGACACTAATATTCCCCTTGGCTGAAGCTTCAGTTTGGTTTGTTTAAAAATCAGGCTATAGGGTTTCATTTTTTAAAATGATTTGCAGTTAAATGAAGTTGTTTGAAATCAGGATGTGTATATTTGAACTAATGGTGCACAAAGAAATAAAAAACTAACAGTATACTGGTTTAAGATCCATGTCTGGTAGTGAAATTGTCCAGTTCAACAAACAACATCACCTTCAACAGTTTCAGAAGGACTAGGAATTATGTGTCTTCAATACTCTATGTAACCGTTCAAGCCAGATCTATTTGACACTTTTTAAAAAAAACTCATGCTAAAAATACAAGGGTATTTCCATGGTCAACTCCTTTGCTGCTGGATCAGTCACATTTGTTGCTCTGCCAACATGTATCATACATGCCAAGATGTTTGGCAAATATACTTTGTATATTTCTCAATGCACCTTGCACATCTAGAGAGCTAGACATACCTGGAGCATTCGACAGAAGTCAAGCAGTTAAGCTACAAATGCACAAGCTGCAAACATTTCCCACGGCAATTGGTTGAATGGGGTGAGAACAGAGAGGTGAGATAATGAGTGAATGAGGTCATTCTTACCCGGTGGTGGGATGCCTGGCATGCCTGGTGGAAGTTGGTGGGGTGGAGGCACCCCAGGGTGAAGTGGCGGCATGCTGCCCATGCTAATAATGCCATCAACTGGGCCCTGTAAAGTTGGCAGCCCTGGTGGATAGCCACCTAGCATGCCTTGGAGGACACAACAAATTTCAAACATGCATCAATGACATGCAAAATGATCAAAATAATAATTACATGCACTACCCACATATATGCACCTTCGGTACTGCCATACAACACTACAATTAGTACCTTGCAAAAATGAACATTGTTACAATGCCAGATACCGTATTTGGAACAGATTAGTATTTAGCCTTTTGGCATATTCTTCAGGAGGAAACCAGCTGAGCATTTAGAATCATTAAGTGGTTATTATTACAAGCAAATGCAAAACGTTTTGTCAGTCATACGAAAGTATATCACATTGCGACATGCACATTCAAAAATGCATGGGACAGCAATGTAGCTTATCAGAAGATGTATGTATACCAGGCATTCAGGTTGTTTATGGCTTTTTCACTTACACAGGATGTTAACCACTTACACATATGGGAAATTAATTTAACAATACTGCATAGATTGAGCTGCTTCCCATCTCTCACCTTCCTTAAGGCCAAAAGACTACTAAAACAGAAGGTATATTAAAGAGAGAGAGGCCTTATCTTTCATGTGCCATGACAGAAAAAACTTCATGGACGTTTTCATCAGAGAATATTCACTGCACAATCATCTTAAGTGCTCACATAGCTTATATATTGCTGCAAGTTACACTACTGGTAACTATAAAAAGCAATGTATTGCACAGTACAATTCTTCACCTTCAAGGCATGTTAATTTTAGCATACTATAGCAATGTAAACAAGGAATCATGTATTGTACTGAACAGAAGGCAAAATGGACAAGTCTCTTGACAGAAGAGAATCAAGGGCACCGGAAAAGAAAGTAAGGATTGCTGTGTTCGGGTGCCTTGAGAATAATCATGGAGAGTTAAGCGGGGGGGGGGGGTATATATGTAGGGTCTTCAACATAGAAAATTGGGAAAGGGAAGAGATAGGATGTAATCTTAGAGGTAGAATAAGAGGTAATATGAGAGATAAATGTTGGTGGGTGGTTAATGAGGGAAATGTGGGGGTTGTCTTTGACTGGAAAAAATGGGGATTGTTGGGCGAGGGGGGCAATGAAGGTGACTGAGAGAAGTATTCTGAGATATTATGGAGAGAGAAGAAAATAAGGATTGGTGGAGAGGAGTTCCGAGAGATATAGGTCAGTGCCCTGTGTGGGTGGGTTGGTGGGTTTTGGGGGAGAATAATGGAAAATCACTGAAAGTATTCTGAGAAAAATATGGCAGTTATGTCTGTGAGTTGCTTTGGGGGCTCTATATGAGGTCAAAGGTGGTGAAGAAATACTTTTTCAAGCATCACTTGATTATTTGCAAGGTTGGAACCAATATTGTGGATAATTTCAGGTAATGATTTATACATATTCAGACCTACCTACTGGAGGAAAGTTAAGTTTGGAAGTAATAGCTCTAGTTTTATGCCTGTGTAACCTCACTTAAGAAAATTTAAAATAAAACTAGTAAAATGAACAAGGATAATATCAACCCAAGTGGAGATATGTCACAAATACAGGTTTATGCTGTAAAAGCTACAGATCTAGGAATGCTGCTGCCCTGTTATAGGAAAGAATGGCCATCTCCTTGAACCAACACCAGAGAGACAGATTTTCTTCTACAATGGTGCTGGCAATCCACCTGACAGCAAAGCGGAGGTCTGGCTTCTAAGGGAACCATTAAAAAATACAGATTGCTTTCTGAAAACTTTGAAATGGCTTAATATTAAATCTCTACACAACATATGCAACAAAAACTGAACTGAAAAGGAATTTATTTATTTTTTTACAAATGGAGCTGAGATAAAATGCAACATTTTTGGACTAGATTTTCAGCAGCCCTGACGAATCCAATTCACAGCAACAAATTAAAAACTAAGAACCAAGCTGTGTAAAATTTATTTATCTGGAAACATTCTACTGTAAATTGAGATTTCGTGTTGAACGATCAGGTGACAACAACACTGGCTGCCATTCAATCACAATGATACTAGTGACTATATTTAGCATTTATATCACACACTTCAAGCGTTCAAAGCATGTTGCAAACATTGTGCCAGTAATATTTATAGCAGCCAAGTAAGTAGGATAGTATATGCAGAATGGGGCTGTGAGCAGAGGATGAGAGGGAGTAGCTTCCTTCTCCCATCCTTCCATGGTTGATGGGAGATTTGAAATGGGGACTTTGGCTCACAGCCAAAAGCTCACTAGACAAAATGCTGCTCCAGCTCTTTAACTGATATACTTCACTCAAGAAAACAAGAGGTGCAGTGAAACATGTTTAGCAAACTATTCATCATATCATGTAAATCAGTGGGACAACTTTCTATTAAAGACGAATAGTTCCCTGCCACTTCTTCTCCTTTCCTTTGCAGTCTCCTTTCCTTCTCAGTCTGTTACAGGGGGGCCTTCAATCATCTGGAACAGGTTTTAGGGGAGTGCAAGGGAAAGTGGAACCAAAATCTCATAGATCCCTGTTTCATGAGCAGAATGAACCTCTGAGTGCGTCCCAAACCTGCCCCCCCTTTTTGCTGCACTTACATTACATTGCCCTGCAGAAATGTTGCAACTAATTACATTAGTTGCTGATTTCTGAAGATCTTCTTCAGACAAAATAAGTGTTTCAAGAAAAGCTGTTTATAAACAGATCTGGATCAAAGTGAGGTGTAAGTTAAGATCACGTGGTGAGAAAAACTGGATATAAAACGGCATATTGGGTTTTTTAATGAGATGGTGATACTAAAAGAAAAATAAATTATATGCTAGGTCCTATTAACAGACAATTCTGCCACATTAAATATCATCAGAATAAAATGCCTTGCAATTTGTTTGCTTATAATGAAATACAGAGTGCCTCAGAAAACACCTATTTAGATCCTGGTGAAGTTAATGTATTTATTTTCAAATACAGATTCAGAACATGTGGAGACCTAAACTAAACCAAATCTACATATACCCTAATGCAAAATATTTATTCCTGTTCTTGTATCTGTTTTGCTCAGTTACAGAACTAGATAAGCTTGGATGCTTAATACAGGTAGAGCCTTGACAAATTTGAATACCCAAAACTAGGTTACATGGTTTGATAATCAAGTCCTATATGTAAAATTATCTAATAAAAACAGCTAGAGTTTAAGATGGAACCGAAAGCTTCCCAGCTCCTCCTCAAGGCTATACCTTAGGAAGAGGAGGAGGGGGGGAGACAGCATAAGCTTGACACTCATGCACAAAATACTAAACTGTGTGGTTCAGCATTATGCCTGAACAATATAATTGCTTTTGAAATATCACAGTTATGAAACTGGATTGCAGTGTGGCATGGAAGGGTTTGTTGCTCAATTCACACAAACCCAAAATCCTGCAAAAGAAAAGAAAACCGCTTTGAGGTTTTCTACAATCAAGCGGTATATGCATTTTATGAAATAAATAAATGTTTTCTGATTCTCACTAAACGCTGCTGCCAAGAACCCTAGCCAGTTCAACTGAGGGATAAAATCAGTTCTCAAGTTTACCCTCACGTTAAGGCATCATATTACATTTTCTCACAGTCGGAACGTGTCTAATGTTACTGATGATGTGCCACCTGAGAAAACCATCCACTCTTTCCCAAGTGTCCAGATTCTGCAGCGTTCAGAGGAAACAAAATAGAATTAACAGTACAAACCAGGAGCAAGTTTGCTGACCAGGGAATGAGCTGGCAGAGACTTCATCGGGATAAGACGGCATGCTTAGGATTAAGGGGTGCTATTTCTACCAGTGAGGGAAACATCTGTGTTTGTTTTGAACTTAAGGTTTTATGAGGTAAAGTTTGTTATTTTTTCTTTCTTTTTCACTACAAATAAAGTGACCCAAGAATAGCTTTCAGAGTTATGAAGGAGTTTGGTAAAGTGGATGAAGGGAAAAAAATGGTCAGAGCCCCTATTTGTTTTTTACCTGCAACAGGTGTCAACTGCGGATTGAGCATCCCCATTGGTGTTGGTGGCGGCACCACCCCCATTAGAGCCCCGACAGGAGTGCCTGCCCGGGGGGAGGAATTCTGCTGCTGTTGCTGTGCTGCTCGTTCTCTCTCCTGCTGCTCAGCAACCTTAGCTGCCCGCTCTGCAAAAGTTTTAGATTTTAGACTTTCAGTTCTGTTTCGTAACCCAGAATTTCAAAAAAAAATATTCTCTAATCACTGAAAAAGGACTAGTCAACATTGGCAACAAGTTTAGGCTTCAGTTGTGGGTGGGTGGGTGGGGAAATACAGGCTATTTTTGAAAATGCAATACATAATTTTGTCTTCGTTTGGCTGCCAACAAAAAGACGGTTAAAGAATCTATGATGAAAGGGCCTCAGAAGAGTCGACAAAATGTGGGCCTGGATCCCGAGAACCAAGGCTTCCTCCAGCCTGCAGTCCTCTGTGCCCCCTAAAAGCTTCTGCTGAGGGTCGGGGGACCCTCTGATCGGAACAGAATGTGATGCAGGGAGCTACAGGAGGAAGTTGCCCCCAAAGAGGTGAAGGTTTTCGAGGAGGACGCAAAGGAGGAGAGGGTGGAATGGGAAAGTCTCCTTCCATTGGTGGTTCTCAGAATCCAAGCTATGTGGTTTTAGAGCTGATGACCTTTTTAAAAGTCCCACCATCAATGGTACCATCAGATAGTAGCAGCTCAGAAGAAATACGCATGCCAGAACAGCTTGGCATAAGATACTACGCACCACATTTGCAATTCACAGCCTGTTAGGTCTAGATTCATTCTGTACATGCCAGTGGGCCTGTTCCAGAGTAGGTGAGCTACAGAGTACAGTACATGTCAACGGATTTGCTCTGATCCAAAACAAGTATCCAGTTAGACTTTACTAGGGCCAGTGTTGTCCCAATTTTTACCTCCATCTTTAACATAAAGCCCAGTGATTAGGAGGAGGGAAATTCTATTTTCCACCCATCTTGGTTCTTCCAAACAAGCGTCTTCAGCTACCATGAGAACAATACATTTGCTAAAGGTAAGAAAATCTGTTTGAAAGGCATTTTTTCCATCTATAAAGGAATTGTTCTAAATGTACACTCAAGGGGCTTGGCAAGCATAATGGTTTATCCTGAACTCCTGGGGGAAACTATCGAACAAATACAGCATCCCTTTCCAAGTTATTTCCCAAATCAAAAATGTAAATTTTGTTAGAAAACAAGAAGAATGAGACAATTGCACAATTTGTCCCATCAAAAAACTAGTTTCCTAGCACAGCATTTCATATATCCCAGTTGCCCAACAGACCGTTAATATTTTATGTAGACAAACAAGAAAAGCATGATTCTTTTTGCACCTTCTTTGATTTAGGAACAGAAATAATGCATCCAAACTTATATTTGGGGGACATGAAATTACAGGCATGATCAAAGAGCACAAGAGAAAATACACACAGATATGCAACTGCAGTAGACACAAATTATGTCTATTGTAGTATGTCTACTAGTAAGGAACAATCTAGATTACAAATGAAGGGTATGTGACAGATTCCTGTGTGTGTGCATATGTATAAAGTTTTAAGCATACAATATATGATTAATTTCATAACACAAATTCCTTAAAAGAGATCAAAAGGCAAGGAGTTACTATATCATCTTCTGTTTTAACCATGAAAAAGACATTTTGATTATCAAAATGAATTTTGATTATTCATAGTAAATTCAAAAAGAAAACATCACACTGAATTGGTTCTTAATATATACTCATTGGATTAATGTTTCTTTTATCATGTAAATTCTAGAGACTTGAATTAGGACTACGTTCAGCAAAACAGCAGCCAATCTTTCAGCAATGGTTTTATTCTAAATGGTTTGTGTCGGATGCTAGCAGACAAGAGAACAAAAACTTGTGATATTGACAGAGCAATTCAACAGTACCAAGCAGACACAGGAGCTGAGCTTTGGAATTTCACTGTCAAATCTAGCAAACCCAGTCCCCAAACCTTCAAACCTCACCTTGCAATCACTGGGTACAGTGAAATGTTAAGACACGAACCTTAATTTCTCATGTCAAAAAATTCTTGATTGTGCATATTTATTAATTACTTTGCTTATCAGGGAAGTTTGTCATGCACAGCTTTTGACTGTTTAGTGCTTAAACATTCTGTTTTGAATTTGTAGTGGTTTAAAGCTCAAAGTTCTATTAAAAACCATTTTCACTGCTTACTGAATGGCACTTATTCAGTACATAAACCCTGTACGAGTCTATTCTAAGATGCTCATTAAAAGCACTTAAGAAAATTCCTTCTAATTTTTAATGAAGCTTCATGCAAGATACTTTCCCTTTTGTCCATAAATCTATTTAAACAAAACATACAAAACAAAATAAACAACTTTGCTTTGCCTGCTATCTCCAGCCATGCCGTCATCTACAAAGAAAGAAAAATCTGCCTTTTCAAAAATGGCTGATAAAATGTCAGTCTGAGAACAGAAATTTGTAATCAAATTATAAAGGACCAAAGTAGGAATACTTAAGAAAACTTTAGCACGGATGTCAATACCATAGTGTAGTCCCAAGCAAAATAAAAAGGGATATAATCATAATGGATAGGAGTGAACTTCAAAACGGCATGGTTTTAAGGGAAACTCAACATTATTCCTTTGAAAAATGTCAGAGACATTGCACTGGCTCAAAAAATTGTATCTCAGCTTAATAAACTGAGGTATGAACAAGCTCATGGGTGCATAATCAGCTCCTTTGCAGTTTGAATGAACAAACAAAGAATTATTCCATTCACTTAAATGGAATGGGAAACAATGGTTAATAGCTTCAAAATGAACCATGGCTTTATCTTCTAGCTTGTTCTGAACCCATTAAACATAGTTTTCCAATACAAACATGCTGTGAAACTTCAGTCAAGACTTTCTGGCTTGCACATTCGTGGAAAGGGACTGCAGGAACAGCCAAGCAACTTGTTCATATCTTGGCTTATTAAACTAAGATATGATTGCCTGAACGTGTCCACATTTTTATGTGTCAGTACATGTAGGAAGGAACGAGAGTTTGAAAAAAAGGAAATGAAATGGAACCACCTATCATTCTAGCTCTGCAAAGGAATGATACAACAAGTCCACAGTAAAGGAAAGTGAGATCCAATGATCAACAGCATTTAGTCTGAATATCAAACTTGCTTGAAAATGACTTAGTATCGTCTTCAGAGCTTAATAATTATTCCTAAATTTTCTTTTCTAATGCTGCAATAAATACCTGAAAAACATTCTAGCCTACAAGTTTAGGATGATAAACATTTGGAAACATGCATCCTACAAAAGACATGCAGGCTTTAATGAAAACCTACCTGTGAGTACAGTGGTACCTCGCAAGACCAATGCCTCGCAAGACAAAAAACCCGCAAGACGAAAGGGTTTTTTGAGCTGCTTCGCAAGACGATTTTCCCTATGGGCTTGCTTCGCAAGACGGAAACATCTTGCAAGTTTGTTTCCTTTTTCTTAACACCGTTAATACAGTTGCGACTTGACTTCGAGGAGCAACTCATAGCACGCGGTGTGGTAGCCTTTTTTGAGGTTTTTGAAGACTTTGGTGATTTTTGAAGCTTTTCCAAAACTTTCCCGACACCGTGCTTCGCAAGACGGAAAAAATCGCAAGATGACAAAACTCGCGGAACGAATTAATTTTGTCTTGCGAGGCACCACTGTACATGAAAGAGCTTGATTATTATAAGCTGGCTATATTATTATGCTGCTCAGGGAGCAGAATAACAATTTGAGGTAGGGAAACAAAAGCACATCTGTTTGGGTTAAGTAGCTGAAGACATTCTAATAAATGTATTTTAGTTGATTTATTAAGGACAAACTACATGTTTCTCTGCTCTGCTTTAAACTTCTTTCACTCCTTTAAACTCTCTGTAGTCCTTTCATTTTGCTTCTATGTATCTTCACTATGCAGCATGTACTAGTGCCCTGATGTTAAATGCTGGGCTAGTTATCTGAATCCATGATTTGAACTTCACTCTTGCAGCTCCTGGCTATAGGAATCATAGAATTGGAAGGGCCCTTGGTGGTCATCTAGTGCAACTCCTTGGCTCAATACAGGATGAAACTACAACTTTCCTGGCAGATGCCTGTCCACTCTCTGCTTAAATACCTCCAGAAAGGGGAGAGCTGCTCACCCCTCCAGCAATCTGTTCCACTGTTGAGCAGCTTGCACTGGTAAGATTAGTCAAAACCTGCTTCTCTACAATTCCCATCCATTGCTCAACTTTTCACTCTGCTACTTCTCCTTTCCAGTTTTTCTCCTTCTCCCTATTCCTCTCTCCTCTTTAAGCCCACTTGCTTCCTTTAGATCACTGATCTTCAACTGGTGGGTTGGGACCCACTAGTGGGTCGCAGTCTGGTCCAAGTTAGGTTGCAAACAGGAGCACTACTATCATTGAAACATATGGTAAAAGGTTAAGAAATGGGTCTCCAAATACATGCTTGGGTTAGATGTGGGTCCTGGGTCTGAACAGGTTGAAGATACCTACCTTAGATGACTTTCTTCTTGGGCCCCTGGCTCCTCCCTAGCAGGCAGCTCAGTCGGTCTGTTTCAGAGGCATCATCACCACTACCAATTCCCTCAAGTACAGTGGTTCTCAAATCCCCCCCCCCAATGACCACTTGAAAATTGTTGATGGACCACTTAATGATTTTACTGCCTCTTGCGGTAATTTCAATGTGGTGTGCTAAATGCCACAATGTAGCGTATCTTTATGCTGTATTTTACTGCCTTATAATTTGCATTCCATAGAACTTCAATGCAATGAAATAAAAGAAAAATAAAAGAAGCAATAAAATACCATTAAAAATCAGTAGGAATATTTAGCGTCAACATGCCATGGGCCACCTGTGTGGAACTTGCAGCCCACAGTTTGGGAACCCCTGTCTTACAAGTTTCTATGGGGTGAGCGCTTATATATTTAAAGACAGAAATATATAAAGGCAGAAATATAAGTTGCCTGCCCTCAAAAGGACACTGAGTCTTTTCTGAAAGGGCAAAAAGGTTTCACATCATTACACCTTTAATTTACCTTCATACTCTGCTTTCTTGGTTGCTTCCAAGTTTCTCCACTCTGTTCCAACAAGTCTACTGAGCTCTCCAAATGAATAATCTGGGTGCTGAGCTTTAATAACCGCTCTCATCTCACTACTAAATAGAATGTAACCACTCATGTTGATCTTCCTCTTCGATCCTTCCTTCTTTACACTGCCCTTGGCAGACTTGGGAGTGGACTATGGAGAAAAAAACACACCTATGGTCATAAATGCGTAACAGAAAATTCTCAAGTTAGAAAGTGAGGGCTAGAGAATCTAATCCTCAATTTCTGACCTTTTTGTCTTCATGATCATATTTTTAAGCTGATAATGGTACAGTCGTACCTTGGTTTTCGAACAGAATGCGTTCCGGAAGTCCATTCGACTTCCGAAATGTTTGGAAACCAAGGCGCAGCTTCCTATTGGCTGCAAGAGCATCCTGCAGCCAATCGGAAGCCACAGAAGCTGTGCTGGATGTTCGGCTTCTGAGGCAAAGTTTGCAAACTGGAAGACCTACTTCCGGGTTTGCGACGTTCGAGTTCTAAGTTGTTCGTGAACTAAGTTGTTCGAAAACCAAGGCATGACTGTATTGGATCACTGTCAATGAGGCAAGAGTATCTGGGTGGGCAAATCTGGGAAGATGGCTGCCATACCTAGGAATTGGTGGTTGCCTCTAGGGTTTACAAAACCTGGGCAGCACTGCAGTATATCTGCCATTAATTAATATTCTTCCAAATTACTTTTAGAACTTTCTAGAAACTGCAAACAATCCAAAAGTGACTTATTTCTTATTTTGTTACCCAAAAATTTTCATTTATATGAGTTGCTGCACCACAAATCACAATTTCCCCAGCATTAAATGGCATTAAATGAAAGACATAACTTGAAATCACATGAGTTACAAAATTATTTGTTCTCAGTATATTTTAATTCATTTTACAAAAGTATATAATAATATGCATTTGATAGAAGATCTCCAAGCAGTTTCTTTTAAAAAGAAAATAAATTGTATATTGGCAAAGTAACACTGAAAATTGCATTTCTGGTATATAGCTCACTACAGCCAAAGCACACATCTTTTCAGCAGAGGAGGAAGAGGAGGAGGGAAAGGTCTCAACTATGTGATTTTGTAAAAGACGTTACCTGTGGAGGAGTGTATGGCATTATATCCAACTCATTAGAAAGAGGACTCTGAAGCTGAGGCATCGTTGGCGCTTCTGTAACTTCACCTTCCTCTTCTGCGATCTCTTCAATCTCTTCATCACCTCCTTCCAGCTCAGCAAATTTGGCTTCTAGCTGCTGAATCTTCTTTTCCAGAAGGGGAGATGGCTCCTTCTGAGGAATTATGGGTTTCCTAAGAAAGTATTCCATATGAATGAAACCCCTCTCTGTACAACATCGGATAGAATTCAACGCCACACTAAGGGGGATCCATTTGTATGCCAAGCAAAAACACTTGTGCTGTTGGAACAAGCTCTCCTCTCCCCCCACTGTACCCTGTTCTGGGAGGGGGGGGTCTCCTGACCCTGCTAGGATTTGGGGAGAGTGGTGGAGAGGAGAGGAAAGAATATCCTGTTGCACTAGTGGGACTCATGCTGGTTTCCGTTAGGGTGACAGCTTAGTTGAATCTGGCCCATAATTCCTAAATTCTGCTTTACAGTAAGTGTTGCGTCAGGAAGAAGTAGGAACATATTAAAAAAATAAGTGGCATGTTTGAAAAAGGTAAGCAACTGTTGTTTGAACCCAATTTTGAAACTGCACAGAATAATTATTTAGAAATCTTCCATGCAGTAGGTGCACACCACAAAGAACAGAATGGCTTTGGTAGCCAACTCTAAAATGTTTGCTAATGTTAAACTTTTCTAGCAATGAAATCAATTTTTCCAATTGCAAATCCTTCAATGAAAAGGATGTCATTCTCTACAGCCCTTATCTAAAATGATAATATGCCTATTTTTGTGCAGTGATATTTTAAGTAAGAAATACATATTGGCAGAAAATAAATAACTATATTCAAGTTCACCATTGCCTATTTAAAATACTGTTGTGAGCTGTTGCTTTGGCCGGAGGGAGGGGGATGGCAGGTTGTACACCTGAGACCCTTCTAATTCCTGGACCCAATACAAATTGGATTTCTGGAATAGCCAAGCTAACTTCCTGGTAAGGTAATGGCCCTCTATGTCCAATGGATCTGAAGATGCTTCAGTTTATACCACTACTTTTTATAAAGGACATTTTTTCCTACAGTCAAATCAACTTAAAGATCTCTACCCCATTATCTCTGATAATGCTTTAAAAGCAAAAACATCGTACCTAAAGTAGTAAATTTCATCATCTACTACTTTTGCTGAAAGAGAAAACCTTTTCAATCCCTTAAATTTCTTCATCTGTTTGTCACTTTCATTATAGCGGCTTTCACAGAGGAGAACATCATTTTCAGAAATCTCAGTTGGCCTACAGGAGAGGAAGTCCTTGAAAGACAACACAGCACACTTTCCTGAAAGAGAGAAAAATAAAGTAGCAGCGTTTCCCACACTAACAGTTTGAAAGCGAATTTTTGTTAACAGGCCTGCATATTTTAAACCACCAAAAAGTTCATGACAATATACTGACTCATCACACATAGCCTACAATGGAACACCTAAGCCTCATTCCAGTTCACATGTTGCATGTGACTCCTGCAGGGAATGCATCTCCTATGCACATTGACACATCCATGAAGTTAAATGGATGTGATGACAGCATTCATACATGGATCTCCTTTGCTGGACTGGGACAGTGCTTCCTTGCTGGATCTCTTCATGACAAATACAATCGTACCTTGGTTTTCGAACAGCCTAGTTCTCCCGAATGATCGAAACCCGGAAGTGACTGTTCCAGTTTTTGAACATTCTTTTGGAAGCTGAACGTCCCACGGGGGTTCCACGGCTTCCAATTGGCTGCAGGAGCTTCCTGCAGCCAATCAGAAGCCGTGATTTGGTTTTCAAACATTTTGGAAGTCGAACGGATTCTCCTCTACTTAACAGAGCCAATTTAATTTCACATGAACAAGAAAACCATTCACTTAAGAAAATTTAAAATAACTGTATGCATCATTCAAGACTAGTTAATTATTTTGTTCAAAGCCTTTATACTTCTAGTAAAGTAGGCAATAATGTGATACAGGTAGATTGAGTCAGCAGCAGCAGCAGCTGCTGTTTAGGATGACCATAGTACTGCCAAGGGCCATACACAACACAATGAGAATGCCCTTATCCAGTAAACAACCTACTGGATTTGAAAGCACATTTATTTTCCTCTGTTACTAGTTCTAGAAGAATGAAAAGGGCTTTAAAAAACCCCCAAATAAATTTATCATACAGAATTTATTATGTACTAGATACTCCGGTTTAATGAGTTATGTATACCATAGCCTAACATGAAACATAGCAAAAACATGAAAAAGAAATGGAAATGATAGAATTGGAGTGATTCCCCCAGCCCCCAACTGTACTGTTCATTCAAAACACAAAAGTTATAGCAAAAAACATCAATACTATTTGGTTACCTAGAATGCATGTCATGGGGCAGGTCTCTTCTAAGTTACTCAAAAACACTTCCTTCTTGTAGAACATTTTAGTTGGCTCATGTTCAGTTTCCTCTGGGTGTATAAAGATCGGACCAAAGAAATAGGCAGCTCCATCTCTTACCCACATTTTTTCTATTCTGAAAAACAGAAAAATATTTGCTTCAGAGTATCCCAAGATAATCGCCAAGTCAAAAAGTGAGCCACTTCCCCCAATTACTTTACAGTTTTATTCATCTTTTGCTTTTGTACATGAAAGACCTGAATCAGTTTTCAATGATGCAACTATATTTATAGAGAAAAAGGGTACCTGCCAACTCGCGGTCGGACTAGACCGTGTGATTTTATGAAGACGCAATCCCCAACCTTCAGCCACATGTCATTGTAACAAAGCTGTTCATAGTAGTGACACCCAGGTTCTCCATTTGCCATTTCTACTGGAACATCTTCTTTGTCCTGTAAAATAAAGGCAGACTTAAGAAATGGGGAAGTTGTGCAACTCTTCTTAAATAAAATGGTACGTTAGGTACTCAGCCTCATCCAGAAGCTACTTGCATAAGCAGGGACTGTGACATCCAGACCCCTGGATCTCCTTTAATATGCCATTCAGCATAGCAATATGGCCACTGTTTGATCAGTGGGGTGCAAACTTTTCAGCTTGCCAGACAGAACAATCCTGACTCCTTTCCCTCCCTCACAGTTCTGGGGATTCTCCTGAATATGAGAGGTAGAGCTGAGTGTCATCCACATACCGGTGATGCTTTAGTCCAAACCTCCAAATGACCTCCCCATGTAATTTCATGTGGCTGTTAGATGTGTATATGGGAGACCCATGTACAAATCAGAACTGAAGCAGGTAAAAGCATCAACTATTCATTCCTAAACTGATAAACCATTTAAAATACCTACAGACAAGCACAAAAGTCAAAGCACTTAATGGCCAGCTCTTCAAACATGCATACCTTTTCAAGGCTAAGGGTGTGGTCTCCCACTTTGATATCCTCAGACATTTCAGTGTGCTTTTCCTCATCAATTTTGTCTGTATTCGCAAATACTGAGGCAACACGAACCACAGGCAAGGGCACGTCTCGAGGAACAAATCGTACAGAGCTAATTGGCATGGTCCATAATTTAATCTTCTTAAAGGACTTGGTCTTTGCAGAATAACGTGATTCGCAAACGTAAACGTCTTCATCTCTAAAGTTTTCTGGGCATAGCTTAAAATACTCCTAGTCAATGGGGAAAAATAATCATTCAGGAAAAAATAGCTCATCTTGCAGAAACACGTAAGTTCAAAAGCCATTGTTTGTGGTGTTTTCTGGAGCAGTGTCCAGGCTCAAATGGCCACCAATGTCCTGTAAATCTGGAAGCCCACAAGTTCCTACCAGGTTGCTCTGAGGTTCTTAAACAAATGCTTTTCCTCTCTACTTTACATGCTCTATAGACCTGCAGACCTCGGTAGTCTCCCAAGGGTACAGAAATCATCCCCTTATCTTTCAGTGGCCTCATTTCATTTCTCAACTGATAAGCATTTGACTACTTGAAGAGGGCATGATGGGGAGAAATTTAACAAAACAGAAAAATTATCTCTACCACAACAAAACACAAATATTTGATCAGCATAGTGTTCATCCAGATACATAACAGAACATTTAGTCTATTCTCACCTTAACAAACATGACCACACATTTGCCAAGAATTTTGTTCACGGGGACTTTGTTGTAATAATCACTTTTAAATACTTCTTTCTCCAAAAACTTTCGGGTTGCAAGATGGAATGTTTCATTTGGTCGATAAAACCAGCAGCCGTACAACCATTTTTCTCCTAAAAACAAGAAAGTTTTGTGATACAAAACAACTATAACAAGTTATAAACTGATCCGCGGATCTTCTGTGGCGATAAAATGGCTGACATAGTGCTAGTTTGTGTCTGAATCTTTGTTCAGGGAAAGTGCATTTTAAAGTCTAGACCTGCAAAACTGTGGGACAGTTTCTCTTTGCATATTGTGATTGCGCAAATCAAAGACAGACCGTAACCCTCAATTTTTTGAAAACTGAAGTTCACAAAATAAGACATTTGAGAAAGGATGACATGCTGGTTGTCATTCATGCTGCACAGAACAGAATGGTGGCTGTACCACCAGTTAACATGGCAATCACAACAGCAGTGCTGTGGGGGGAGAGAAACATGACTCTTTGTTCTTAGTGAGAGGTGTCGCACTATGCTTGGGGTACAGATGTGGCCTTGAGGCATATGGGCATAGCATGGCTCTGCGCTTGTAGCTCAGCCACAATCGCCACCTGTGTTCTTCCCTCAGGTTTCCACTAGTTGTCCTGGGGGCGAAGCTAATCAGAATGAAGCAGAGCTGTCTCCTCTCAGATCCACTCGTACCGCTGCGTCAGGCAGGAGGAAAAACTCAGGGAAATGGACCTGCTCCTACAAGTTTTACTCTTACCTGTGTCAGCTGACGACACGTGACCTGTGTTATTGGCTACAGTGCCCCACAAAATGAATTGTTAGGGATCACCCTACAATCAGCCAGTGCTGTCCTGCATTGAATTATTTCAATAATCTATCAGTTTGTTAGGGAAATCTCATGGTAGTGGTTCTATTGTCACTTAATGAAATATGTATTGTGTTTACAGGAGCTGGTATCTGGATATAAGACAGGGCATAGGACAGCTGCAACCACCAGCATTAAGAAGACAGTCTTTCTTACCAGCCGAATCCTCCCACAGTCGTTCAATGCAGACTATGTGAGGTTGCAAATTGGCTTCTGCGGGTTCAACATACACATAATCCCCAACGTGATACATGCTGTTCTTAAAGCTGCAATCCTGGCTGTATGTCCTGTGTAAACTAGACAGTCCTGATCCTCCAGAAGAATCTTCACTCTTTTCAGCTTCTTATTCAACATAAAAGAAAACAGTGGGAATGACTTACAGTCAGTTTAAAAACACAGGACTGCTTGTCTTGTAACACTTTACACACCAAGAACCTTTCCTGTAAAGAGTGACCATTTCCTCTTAGAAAGCATTCCTGGCACCAGCCATATCAAGCAATATCCCCCATCACCATGCAATGCAAGGGAGAGGCGCTATTCTTGCCACACAAGGAGTAAGACAGATTCTATCCCCCCCCCAGTTGTTGTTGTTGTTGTTTTTGTTGTTATTATTATTTTATTAAATTTGTATACTGTCCTTCATCTATAGCTCTCAGGGAAGTTCACAACACAAAAATACAAGATAGAAAACATAATAAAACAAAACAAAAACAAACCAATAAACAACCCTCGCACAATGCATTTAAAAGGGTACTGGATGTTAATTAGCCAAAGGTCTGGTTAAAGAGGAATCTTTTTGCAAGAAGCACGCCCTGATCACTGAAATGGGCCCCCAAAGAGGGGTGAGGAGGGAAGAATGAGCAGGAAGAAGGCATTTCAGACTTGGCAGTGTATTCAAAACGGTGTGGCAAGGTGGGAAGGGGGCCTGCGGCCAGTTGTACCATCAGGACTTTGGGCAGACGTCTAGGGCCCCACATAGCAACACGAGCGTAAGGGTCCCCAAGTGCAGCAGGTCTGGCTTACCACATTTTGAAATGAAGTAATGCATATTATTGTTTAAAAAGCTCCCAGCTCACATGCATATAGTATCAAGAGTATATAAGTTACTAGTGCTTGTGACACTCCCCTATTACAGTGATCACTGTTGCCGGTGATACTAATACAATCACTACACTCACAATATATTTACCATGTGCAAGACTTGCAATTTACCAGCTGAGTTGGCAGCTTTGAGCTCTGCTGAACAGTACTTCCCTCATGACTGAATTACACGTAGGGGCAAGCACATCTGAATAGTTCAGTGAAGGCTGTGTAGGAAATACACATGTTGGCAACCATCTGACCAATTACTTTTCTACATCTGACGGTATCTTAGTGGGGAAGATGACCCAGAAGGGTAGATTGTAAATTTGGCATTTTCCTTGTCTTCCATCAGAGTGTGTCAAGGCGAACAAGAGAGCTGAATGACACAAATGTACAAATCAGCTCATTTATGAATTCATTTTATACTGCCCATCCTCTCTCAAGCAATGCTGATAATGCTGGAGAAGATCCACCTACGTCTCCTTTCAGTGAGTATCTGCTAAATGAAGAGTGACAATGTGCAGCCATTTAAATTAAGTACAATTACCTCTCTTCTCTTCTTCTCTTTTGAGTTTGTCTTCTTCCATTTCCTTAGGAAGCTTTTCCTTCTTCTCTTTTTCGACATCGTTATGAAGATGCTTGGTAGTGTAGCTGAGGGCTGGTGACAACAGGATCTCGCCATTCTTGCAGAGTTCGTCACGGATTTTGATAAAGAACTGTTGAAGTTCCACTGCATCCTCATAAATCTCCGAATCCGTCCTTTAAAGAAAAGAGAAACTGCATGAAATGACAACATACACAAGGTAACTGTAGAAGAAGCATGAATGTGCCATGAAAAAAAAAAAGAAATTTCATTGTTTGCAACTGATTTCCCCCCCCCCCCCCCCGACCCTGGTTTGGATGTCATGGAAAAGTGTGATTTAGTAAGCCAGGGTAGAAGTGCAGAAGGGGAGGATGGAAAGGCAAGCTGAAAGTGCAGGGGCACACGGCTCATTCTCAGGACAATAAACAATGGTTTAATTGGCTAGAGATTGTGACAATTCCACTGGGCCAAAGTCTTGCTATATCACAGGCGCAGGCAAACTCGGCCCTCCAGATGTTTTGGGACTACAACTCCCATCATCCCTAGCTAACAGGGCAAGTGGTCAGGGATGATGGGAGCTGTAGTCCCAAAACATCTGGAGGGCCGAGTTTGCCTATGCCTGGTATATCATCTCAAAATCTGCAGTTCTCATATCATGCAGTAGTATAAGTTGCTTTTTTACACTTCTCTAAAACTTGTAGTACTATTTAGTGTATATATATGTTAGATAATCATCTGGCTTTTAACTAACTAAAACATACTTACATATTGCAAAATCAATGAAGGTACCTTTCTGAAGAAATACCTTTCTGAGACATTAAAGGTACTAAACATTAAAGGTAACAAGCAAAAGCTATTTATGAGGCTGTTAATGGAAAGTGATTTCATGCCTCTGGAATAGGAGTCCAATCCCGCACTAGTAACTTACAGACTCTTGTATTAGTATCACTGGCAACAGTGATCACATTAATAGGGGTGTGTCACAAGCACTAGTAATAAAAATAAAAAATTGTCCAGTAGCACCTTAGAGACCAACTAAGTTTGTTCTGATATAAGCTTTTGTGTGCATGCACACTTCTCAGTTGGTCTCTAAGGTGCTACTGGACAATTTTTTATTTTTATATTTTTATTTCGACTGTGTCAGACCAGCACGGCTACCTACCTGAATCAAGCACCAGTAACTTAAGTTACTAGAGAGGTTGATAAAGGTAAAGTTTTACTCACCGGTTCATTCTCCTTGCCCGCTCCAGCACTTCAAACATCTGCTCTTGGAACAAATCCAATCTCCGGTAGCGGTTATTTTCCACATTCTTTCGTATGATATCAAAAGTCAGGGGTGGCTTGTTTGGGAAATTAGGATCAACACCAGGAATTTCAGCTAAGGAGTCACTGTAGCACCTGCCTTCATCATCCTGATGACTCATTACAGAGACAAAAAGGTTATGTATAAGTTCCTGGATCAGGAGTGTAACATTTGGGACATGAGAATCTTCATCTCCTTCTATGTCTCTTCTAGTTTCTAGCAAAACTTTGTGCAGCACCAGAGCATCTTTGTAAATCAAGGATTCTGGCTCATTATAAGTGCAGGCATTATTGAACATCATTACAAAATCTTCAACCATGGCATCAATGTCCTGATATTTGTTGGCCATCATGTGACTTCTGATCTTCTCCATATCAACCGGCTTTTTAATTGTCAGGTAGTAGTCAGGAAGCTCCGATCGAGATGGAAGCCGCAGGAAAATTGCACTAAGCCTTCTCCCTCGCTTATCTGTATAGTTCTTCACCGCTTCGTATACTTCATTAAGTTTCTGTTGCATTGGAGTCATATATTTTGATTTTTTAGGGGAGATGCCAGTCTTTCTACCTAGAGGAACAAAATTTAAAGCTAGACAAAAAAAGCCAACATTCTTGTGGCTTCAGTTACTCAAATACTAATCTGGGTAATATCATGTAACATTAGACACATGCAATTTGGTGTCTTTCACATCATAGCTCCTTCTCAAGACTTTTGTGCTTTTTATTTTCTCTCGTAACAATATGAAAACATCAGAATTTCTCTGTCTGCACCTCTCTCACACACACACACACTCACACACCATGGAAAAGGAAGTGTTTTGCAGAAGGAATCTGGAGGGCAACAGTGGACTCTGAGCATCTGGAGAGTCATGTGAAATAAGGCTAGGCTACAGGTCCTCCCTACAGGGACGCGGGTGGCGCTGTGTGTAAAACCTCAGTGCCTAGGACTTGCCGATCGTGTGGTCGGCAGTTCGAATCCCCGCGTGAGCTCCCATTGCTCGGTCCGAGCGCCTGCCAACCTAGCAGTTCGAAAGCACTCTTAAATGCAAGTAGATAAATAGGGACCGCTTTATAGCGGGAAGGTAAACGGCGTTTCCATGTGCTGCGCTGGTGCTGGCTCGCCAGCTGCAGCTTCGTCACGCTGGCCACGTGACCTGGAAGTGTCTTCGGATGGCGCCGGCTCACGGCCTCTAGAGCGAGATGAGCACGCAACCCTAGAGTCGGACACGACTGGCCCGTATGGGCAGGGGTACCTTTACCTTTTACAGGTCCTCCCAAGCAGAACGTAACATATTCATATTGCTTATGTCAAAATCAAAAGGCACACTCTCAAAGCTTTGTTGGAACAGGGCTTTAACGAAAAGAATTGTGTGTGCACCGGGAGATTCCTTATAATAACCTTACACAGAGCACTAAACAGAAAAGAATGCTGAAGCCTCTTTTCCTCACTGCCCCGTAGATACACTGGAAACCCTGGATCATGGCCAGTAACTGCTAGTCCCAGCATAAAAAACTTTTCTGCATATAAAACATTCTTCATTTATTTAAAGTAGTTTTCAAATCCCAGAATAAACATCTTGCACAGCAAAACCATTTCAGTTTTTAGCAAAACAGCCCCAGAAGCTAACAGGGCTACCAATTGCAAGAGGTTATGGTAATAATGGTTTATAGGACATGTGCAGTGTTCAAAACTCCCATTGTTTTAGGTGCATTTTGTGACAGGGAATTTCATTAGCGCAAGCAGTTTCTGAGCTCTGGGCGCAGTACTGTGCTTAAGATTTCAGATTAAGACTGCAGAGTGGAAGGAAAGGAAGACCTTTTTCTGCCTCCCCACTTCCAGCTACTATCTGAAGACTAGAGAAGAGACCCTCTTAAGAATATTAGGGGGGTGGGCAAGGGAAGAATATGTGAAAAATGAACATAATATTTAAGCTGCAGTTCATTCATTTTCAGCTTTGCATTCTTGTTATTAAAAAAGCGTGCCTGGACGTTCCGTTTTTGCACCCATAACCTAGGTTTAAGGTGCTATTCAGCTCCTAGCTTTCATATCTCAGTTTCTAACACTGTATATGTGCTGGTCTTGGATGCTTCTATACTTTTTACTATTCTTACAACCCATATTCAACAATACATAGTATGTCAAGCATTCTCGGTTCTTTTTTCTTTGAATTCAATTTGTCTTTTAAAACAAAGCAGCACAAAAAATCTGCAAAAAATAACCCCACCGACCATATGATCTCCAGCAGTGGAGTAATAAAGCATAATGATTTGGGCTCTGCACTGTGCAAAAATACAAAATGAAAACCTTCCTGCACAAAATCAGTGCTCCTCTAGTGGTAATGGTAAGGGCCTTTGCTCTATTACTAGTTCTGTGTTGTTGTTTTTAGAAAACAACATGATATTTCTGCAGCAACTTTTGCTGAGGATCACAAAGTACTTTACATCTATTAATATCACATGGCTCAGTACCAATCTAGAAACTGGGGAGAAAAAGAAGATATGTTGCAAGAGGCATATGTGGGAAATATATATTAACTTCTCATGCTGTTCCCCAAATCTAACAACATTTCAGCTTTTACTGTTTCTCATGTTACAAAAGCTTAGAACAGTACTTTAACACTTCTACCCTATTCAGGGCAGACTGTCTCTTTCTTGGCATAAATGCTCTGACACAGTTCAGTTTAGGACACCTTTGCTCAGGACTCAATTATATTTTAAAATCTAAAAAATATTTTGGCAAATTCAGTCTGTATTTCAGAAGCAGATGAAATGTTGCAAACTACTCAGCTTAATAAGACTGCAATCTGTTAACATTTTATATTTCATTTATCAGGCTTGGGAATTTACAACAGTTCCTTACTTAATTTCAATTTAGGGGAAGCAACCTCATCATCTTCAAGCAGAGGTCCCAGCTCTTTCCTCTTTTCTTTAAGAATCTTCTCCAAGATATGAGCATCATTGTAAACCTATTCATCATGAAAATATTTATAAATAACAAACAGCAAATGGCTATTAGGATTTTACTTTTTGTTCTAATTAAGAATGAGGAAGTGCATTTGGTAATCTTGTTAACATGACCCAAAGCACCTACCTAGAATGAGCTACAACATTCACATAGCAGCAGGGAAAGCTCTATCCCTGCACAAAGAAGATGTAGGATCAGGGCCATCTTTGCCATTAGGCAGAAGGTCATCCATAAATGCACTGGATTCCGGAATATGTAATTAGCCACCTAAGTGGGGCACAACCCTCTCTTCCATACGCCTCTCTTAAAGGCACGGGAAGCTCCATGGATTAACCATAAGGTTATATATGCAAAGGCAGGGAAGAGTTTATCTCTGGCATGCCAGATCCCAGTATTGTTAGTTCATCAGTATAAAAAGTTTTTTTATTAGCTCCTGGTGCTCCACTTTCTCCTTTCTCAATATTGTTTAGCGTCCTGGCAAAACTACACACAAAATATCTCCAACCCACAATATGGAAACCATTAATTGATAGTTCGCAAATTATGCAAAGGCATTTCTCTGGTCTCATAATCCACTCCATCTCAAGGTCTCATATTGATCATGGTATGTTTTTTATGGTTTCCTTTGCCACCCAAAGGTGAGTCTGAATAATATTGGGAGGCTGCTTTACCCAAAGGCTAAGGACAGATATTCATTTTTGCTCTTTTGTATGTGGAGATGGACATATTCTACAAGGTAAGCAAGGAGCATGCATATAAACTGCTATAAAGAAATTTCACAGCTCATACTTTTAGAAAACCAAAACATACTGTGAAATTCATTTAATGAAATATCAGCATAAGTATAGCATGAGTGACAGCTATACAAATCTGGTTTGAACTTTCTTGAGAACGTACCTGTGAGCCTTCTTCATTATAATGCCTTGCGTTTCGAAACATTAACCTCATATCTTCTATCATAGACTCTTCCCCAACGTACTTGTCACTGCGGATATTGTGCTCTATTGTTTTTAAATCCATTGGCTCCAAGATGATTTTGTAATAATCTGGATAGTCTTTTTTGGAAGGTTTCACCACGAACAGCTCACAAAGTCTTCGGCCAGTGCCAGGCTCTCGTGCCTCAAGAACAACATTGTACAAAATTTTCATTCGCTGCTTCTTTATGTTCTTTTTGCTGTTAGATTTGAAAGGGGGGAATACTTATTTATTAATTTTACCACCTATGTTCTCTAGGGGTTCACAGCCTCTTAAATTCAAAATCGAATGAAGTTTACCAATAATAATAAATCCAATAATCCCAACAACAACAATCCATTAGAAAACATTTAAAACTGTATAGAACAGGCACATCCAACTCCCAAGATACTGCGATCTACTCCCAGTATAAAAAAAACTGGCAGTGATCTACCCTTTGTCACTGGAGGGAGGAGGAGCACGCGTGAGGTGGGTGGATTAGCCAGAGTTGTTCAGCTTTTTGGGGGTAATATTGCACAGAGCTCTTCAATTTTTATTTGTTAGCTTTTGGTAAACTTTATTTAATCCCACGACCGATAAGTGTCCCGCAATCTACCAGATCAGCTGGGGATCTACTGATAGATTGTGATCTACAGCTTAAACTTTACACCAGCACAAAACCAGAAGGGGCAACTTGACTGAGAGAGCTAAATTACCACCAAAACTACCATTAAAAGGCTATTATAAAGGTATCAGTGGGAGGGATGGACAGGAAGCTTTTCACCTGGTGCACAGCCACCAGGAAAGTGTCTTTGGGGAGGGCATGGAATACATGAAGTGCCACCACTGAAAAGGCCCTCTCCCCGGCAGACGCCTGCAATACCACATTAAGCAGGGGAACCTGGAGAAAGGTATTGGATGAAGATCTTCAAAGTCTTGGTGGGAATACCTGGGGAAAGGTGTTCCTTCAAGCAGCCTGGCCTCAAGCCACTACGCAGTGGCAGCTGGTGGCACTCACATGACCTCCTGTTCACTGGGAGGTAGAGGGGAAAGTGCAAGGTCAGCGCAGCGCAAACAGGAGCACGGGATTGGTTGAACAGGAGCGCTTGCAGAACATCAACCTCACCCTTCCACCTTGGAGTAAGCAGCAGTGACACAGGCGACAGGAGGTCAGATGAGTGCCACCGCCTCCTTGTTGATCACTGCTGCTGTGAAACAGACCACTACTCTGTTAAATGCAGGTGCAGCAAGATGTAACATGGGGGAGAGGCACTTCATGGAGAGGTTTCCTAAATCACTCTGTGAAGTGCCTACCTCCACCCTGGTTATAGAAGACTGCAGTGAAGTTTCGCAGAGGGCGGCGACACTTCAAAAAAGCAATCTCTGAAGCTCTCCTCTCCTTTAAAAGGGGTTATGGCAACCGGGGAGGGCACAGGTGACGAGGTGGGCGAGTTACAATTTCTCTGCTTCATGACCACCCAGGTACCAGGCTGGTTGGTGCTACAAATAGAAAAACTATTAATACTGTGAAGATTAATACTGAACACTTTTAAAAATCATGCTCTGAAAGATTTAATACAGGCTTCCTCAACCTCAGCCCTCCAAATGTTTTGAGACTACAATTCCCATCATCCCTGACCAGTGGTCCTGCTAGCTAGGGATCATGGGAGTTGTAGGCCAAAAACATCTGGAGGGCTGAGGTTGAGGAAGCCTGATTTAATATAATGAATTTCCTCTCCCTCCCTCAAGCACAATGATCTGGTATAAGCAGTGCTTTTTTTCTAAAGAAAATGTTCAGGGGTACTCTCATTTTCCTACTCATATTGAAATACTGCCCCTCAATGAGGCCAAACTTAGATTCACAAAATGTTTAGGGTTATGCGTCCCCCTAGAAAAAAAGCACTGGGTATAAGGAACTGCTAAGCTAACGAGGTCAAAGCAATGGTGGTGAAACTAATCTCAAAAGTGAACTGTGATGTTGCATTCACAGTCATATTATTCAGAGAACCTTTCCCAGTATTATCTGAAAAGAGAGTAAAATGGAAATATGAAGCCTTCTGTCCCACCTTCTAGGGTCTTCAAAGGATCCCAACATTTAGAGGTTTCTTGAACAATCAAGTAGAGCATTTTTCCAACCACACTTAACCCCTTAATAGATACACCTTTCTTTCTGATTCAACAGTTTACTTGAAAGTAAGAACTGTGTTCAATGGGGCATATTCCCAGCTAAGTGCATAGGACTGATTGCAGTCTTATCCATCTATATGGTATTGTACCTTTTAACAGAAAATAAGAATATTCAGATAAAATACCTATGTCAAATATCACATTTAAAATTTCTTATCACCTCAGCATATGGACCAGGGTATATTATTTTTTGGTGAACTGTATATTTACATATTTGATAGATCACCTTGTCAATAAAGACACAGTTCATAACTGGCTTTAAATAACTGAAAATTAAATCAAATAATCACTAATTATTATTAACAGCGAGTGCATACCTTTTTCTTTTTGAACTTCCAGCATCAGATGTTGCAGAAGAGATCATACTGTCTCCATCCTCGATATCATCTCTTCTGGCTAGCTCCTTCTTCTTTGCCTGGAAGAAAACAAATCCCTAGAGTTAAATTCAATCCACTGAATGTCCCCTGAATGCATGAATATTTAACAGTTCCAGAGATAATGTTCATTCTGAAATGCAGAAATATAGTAGTAGCATCAATAGAAAGCCTTTCAAGTTACATGTATAAAGCAAAATATTAAATACTGTACACAGAATATCTAAATAATCAAGCTTATTCCAGAACAGCAAGCCTTCTATCTAAGCTTCTATTGCAAAATGTCTTACTAGCTATCAGTTACTCTTAATACATATATCTTGAAAGCTGTATACAATGTCTTCTTCAAAAACCTGATTTAAGATTACCAGTGCAGAAAATTAGTTTAGCAAGATTCATTCCTCATCCAGAATATTCATTTGTATTTCTAGCCATATGGCTATCAGTTAAAAACTCTCATTCGGAAACATATAGAAGAATAATGCTTAGAGTTTAAACACAGAAATAGCACCAAGAAGAATTACTATCACAGCAGTGTGCCAATGCAGATATAAATGCACCAAATGCTAGCTCCTACAAAAATAACCCCAGAGACGTAGCTATTTGAGTGTGAAGTTTTACCTGCATAACCTGCTGCATTTTCAGTACTCTCTTGTAAATGGCAGAATTTGGGACATTATAACGTTTGGCATTTTCAAACATCAAGTTTAAATCGCATTCCAAATGGTCCAGAGTTTCATATTCATGGTTCTTTAGTTTTGTTCTGTAGAAGAGATAATCAGTCCCATTTCATTGGTGCAACAATTCCTGTTACTTTTTAAATAAAACATAATCTACTAACTTAAAAGTGCTGAATTAATATCCTCCCCAGTTCCCCCCCCCAGCTAGTGTCGGAGGAGTTAGAAAAGAAAAAGAAATAATTCTAATGTTTCCCAAGCACATGACAAAATCAAGATACAGGAACATCTCTCATATGACACTAGAAGGCTTGAAATGTGATTTTAAATGCCCTGCATGGGGGTGAGGGAATAACCTGTCATGAGGATGTACACACTGGCCCTGCATCTCATGCTCCCATCCTGGATGTTTAGCCCCCGTCTTCCCAAGTATATTTTGGAGGAGTATGCTTAGAAAACTTAGGGTGATCGAACTTAGCTGTTCGACAGTGGAATTTGCTGCCAAGGAGTGTGGTGGAGTCTTCTTCTTTGGAGGTCTTTAAGCAGAGGCTTGACAACCATATGTCAGGAGTGCTCTGATGGTGTTTCCTGCTTGGCAGGGGGTTGGACTCGATGGCCCTTGTGGTCTCTTCCAACTCTATGATTCTATGATTCTATGATCAGGAACCAGACAGTGCAGGGTTTCAGATCACACTGAGACTTCTAGCTGAGATCACTTGACCATGGTTCACAACTAGGCCTGGGTGATCTATCAATATATCACCCAGGACTGGTTTGAGGTCCAAAGCATGATGGCGCCTTCACCCAGTGGTATATCATGGGTGAAACCACCGCTGCTCCTGAGTGGCGATGATTTCACCCTGGCACCTCGTGGGACAGGGCCTGACGCAGCTTGTTCCTCCCTCCACTTTTCAACATTGCGATGTTTTACTGTATCACAATGTTTGGTTGGTGATACACTGCAATGTTGAAAAGCTGGTATTGTCCAGCCCTATTCACAACCCCACTGCCCTCTTCACGTGCTTGCTTTGAACGTCTCATGAAAACTAAAGAAGAATGGGCATGTTAACCGTATATTAACACTAGTGCTTTACTTGAAAATAAACAGTCAGATCCTTACTGCGATCAAACATGAAACAAACGTATTAGAAAAAGAATCAGGTGAATTGTACTTCTAGAGATATTTCGGTTTATCAAATCTCAATCGTTCATATTTAGATTAAAGCATAATTAAGGCTAAAGTGAAAGAAGGGTCATGTGATTACTTTTGAATTAATCATCTACCTTTATTTGGATCACCTTAAAGCTTATATATGATATTATGCTGGCATTCCAAGGGTTTAATATGTAAAGAGACTCTTCACTCTCAACTGCTAAAACAAGGAGCTTAAAATCTTGTACATACACACATACAGGATTTAGGTAAAATCATACAATCTATCAAATACAGTCATTAGAAGAGCTGACTCATGGTTTAAGATTGGTAAAGAAACTGTTCTTGAAACCATCAAACATTATGCCGCACCAGTTTTACCTGATTTGCTGCAATGAAATAGGCATTTTGATTTGTTGGTAATAGTCCGGATACTTTTTCTTCGAAGGCAAATGAAAAAAGGGTTCTGATATGAGCTGACCCTGGTTGTTCCTGCAGTTCCTAACTATATCATAAAGCTGATAGAGAGGGTTGGAAGTATCCATAAATGAAGTTATGCTCTCGGCTTCAGACTCCCCTTCTTCATAACGGGCAGCAGCTAGAAACGAGGAAAAACAATTACACAATTTCAGCATAATTTTATCTGTTTTAAATAGTAAAAGAGGTAATGTTGGATCGTTCAAATAAGAATGCAACTACTTTCTTCTACCTGGCTGGTTTCATAATTCTAATAAGAGACTGAGACCTTACAAGTTTTCTATGCTATATGCTGCTGATTCCCCAGCTTCAAAACAGTTTTACAGTATCTGCAGTTGGCTGGAAGGATCAGGTAGTTACTTATTCATTCACTATCTACAGGTAGGATTGGACATTAAAGGACCAATACAGGCAAATCCAGGAAATGTGGAAACAACCTTAAATCTACTAATGTGGCAGCTTCAAGAAACCAGGCAGGAAACCATGATGAAAGAAATGCAAAAAGGACCTGCCACATTACCCACATTTGTCTTTGCTGGCCCTAATCAAAATTAAAAAACGTAAACTCATGTGGAAGAAAAGGCTATGGCCATAAGAGAAGCAAAATATAAACAGCCACTGACCATCGATACGGGAATATCAATAATATAAGCAAATTAGGGAAGAGTTATTTTTGTGCTGCGTTCTGTGAAAATTATATACCTCTCAGCTCCATAAAGCTGAAATACAAGAACAAAAATTTTGAAACTGACAAAGAAGAATGAAAAGAGTCAGTACAGAGCAGTGCTGGATTTATGTATAAGCTAAACAAGCTATAGCTTAGGGCCCCACTCTCTTGGGGAGCCCAAAAAAATTTAAAGGAAAAAAAAACCTGGATGTACATTTCCAAAATATAAGATAAAAAACAAATAAAATAAAACCCACATACAGCAACAGTGTTTTGTTTTGTGTAGGCTCCTATGCTGTAAGTAATGGGCCCTGCCTGCTAGCCTGCTCCCTAAAATATCACTGGTTTGCTCATTTCTATATATAGGGTGCCTACATTCTGCATGGACTTTTCAACAATTACTTTGATAAAATACATACTTTGTTATGTGCAAATGGCTTTAGATACCTATTAGGTCTATAAATTACCATATAGCATATATTCAACACAAAAGACAGTGACAATTTGTTGTTGACAAAGGACAGCTGGACCTATAAAGGGCCCCATTACCTTCAGTAGCTTAGGGCCTCATCAAACCTAAATCCAGCCCTAGCACTGAGACACTAGCAGAACAATTGGGTGAGAGGGTGATAGATTAGCATATTTACTCTAAAGAGAACAAGTGGCATGGTTAAATAAGTGCTCTCTCATTCCTGAAATGAGAAAGTCTAAACATAGGTATTTCCTGCAAAGCAATGTAAGATTTAAATTTAATATGCACTAGATTGTTCAAAATAGACCCGGGATTAATGTAGTTTAGGGACAGCCAATGTGGTGCCCTTCACTTGTTACTGAACTACATCTCCCATCAGCCCCAGTCAGCATGACTAATGGTCAGGGATTACAGTGGTACCTCAGGTTACATACACTTCAGGTTACATACGCTTCAGGTTACACTCCACTAACCCAGAAATATTACCTCTGGTTAAGAATTTTGCTTCAGGATAAGAACAAAAATCGTTCTCTGGCGGCGCAGCAGCAGCAGGAGGCCCCATTAGCTAAAGCGGTGCTTCAGGTTAAGAACAGTTTCAGGTTAAGAACGGACTTCTGGAACAAATTAAGTTCTTAACCTGAGGTACCACAGTATAGGCGTTCTAGTCCAACAACATGTGGAGGGCTGTCCAACATGCACTTTTATTAGATACTAACCTAAAAGGTTGTCACCCATTTTAATCTGAAAGGACAGGAGGGCTAGGAACTCCACAAATGACCTTTTCCTAAAGATATTGACCTACCAGCCAAAACAGCATCTTCATCGCTTTCAGATCCATATTGCAGTGCCATGGTTATTGCTGATAAACGATCTCCTTGGACAGCTCTTTTGTTACTGTGAATTTAAAACAAAACAGCTATTGAATGAAAAATTCCCTAGGGAGAGGAAGAATAAATCTACATTTAAAACAGGAGCTTTTATCTAAGTGATACAATAAAAATAAACATACAGAAGAAGGGATGTGTGTGTGTGTTTTACATTATATGAATTTGGTGATAGAATTTAAATTTATGAACCGGCTTTCTTCCAGCTAATGTTTCAGATTTATAGCCCATGAGTTCTTCTGAAAATAAACTCAAGCTAATTTTAATTGTGATTAAAAGTGCAGTTGATAATTAAACGAGTAAAGCAGTTTAATTATCATGCATTCGTGCTGCAGAACTAGGCTCAGCAGTAGGCAGATTACAAGACTCCAGCTTTGTAAGCATGTCAACTTAATGAAACGCTTTATATGGGAAGAACTGTCTTGCTTTCAGCTGATACACTGTTTTCTCAAAGAAGTGATATTTTAAGCTTATTATACATTCCATACGCTGTGACTTATGAATTATTTAAAGTAAGAAAATATTCTGAAACTCAAATGTTTGAGATGCGCAATGCTGATCTCTTACAACAATACTATTGGCATTAAATGCCCAGGACTGCAATACCTCAAGGAGTGCCTCTCCCCATATAAGCCAACCTGGACTCTGAGTTCATCATCTGAGGCCCTTCTTCATATGTCTCCTCCCAGAGAGGTCTGGAGGGTGGCAACAGGAGAACAGGCCTTTTCTGCAGTTGCTCCCCATTTGAGGAATGCTCTCCCTGGGGAGGCTCACCTGGCACCTTCCTTATATATTTTTAGGCACCAGGCGAAAACATTCGTCTTCAACCAGGCCTTTGGCCAATTAATGTTCTACAGGCTTTGAAATGCGTTTGGGGGTGTTATTGTTTTGTTGCTTCTGTTCTGACTATTTATTTGTGCCTTTATCTTGTGAACCATCCCCAGATCTTTTGACAAAGGGTGGTATATAAATCTAATAAAATAAATAAAATGAAATTATGTAAAGGAAACCCCCTCTCCCCGCTTCGAAAACACACACACACACACAGAGAGAGAGAGAGAGAGAGAGAGAGAGAGAGAGCGAGCGAGAGAGAGAGAGAGAGAGAGAGAAAGAAAGAAATTGAAACTATTAGGCTCTGCTGAGTTGCCAAGGTTCTCTACTAGGAGTTTTACCCAAATAATGAAATCTTGTTTAATTGAAGAAAGAAGTTTGCTTAACGTTGCATACAAATAAAACAATAATTCCTTAAGAATAAATCAGGAAAGGGCTCTTTGCCCCAAGTCCTGCTTATGGGTTAGTCACTGTGGGAGACAGAATGCTGGAATAGAAAGGTCTCTGGTCTGATAAAACAAAGCTCTTATGCACTTGGGTAATCAAATATCACTGCCTGTTGAGAAGGGTCATTGTACTTATTTTACAAACATTTTGCTTCTAATTCAGGGATGGGGAACCTTTGGCTCTCTGGGTGTTGTTGGCCTCTAACTCCCATCAGCTTCAGTCAGCATGGTCTATGGTCAGGCATGATGGGAGTTGTAGTTCAGAAACATCTGGAAACAGGTTCCCCATCCTTGCTTTAAATGAATTTGTCACTGACAGTTCTTTTTGCTTTTCACTGCTCTCTCCTTCACTGCTTACAACCACTACCACCAGTGTGTGTGTGTGTGTGTGTGTGTGTGTGTGTGCGCACGCGCACACACACACATACACATGTACACACATACACCTGAGGATTACACTTTATGTATTTGATGAACTGGGTGCTAGTCCATGAAAGTTTATGGCACGGTATATTTTGCTACTCTTTTAAGGAGTCACAAAACTCTTTCTTGTTCTGACTTGTGGAAGTATATTTTGGCAACTGAGTATTTTCATCTACAGAACTATTCTACGTAATTCCATTTTAGGAAAACGAAGAGGTTGCTGTAATATTTCCAGGAACCAAACAAGCTCATTACTTATTTTTAATTTTTAAAAATTTTCTTCCACATGTAAGTGAAATGGACCGTTCTGATTTAGAGACTGGAGGAAAACAACCAACATAATCTATTATAAAAAGTGGATGAACTGAATCACATCCAGAGATAAGTACTCACCGATAATATTTATTAGCAGCATTTCTGTCATCGACAACACTGCCTTTACCCTGTGAGGAAGGACCTGTCAGCTTGGAAGCAGCCAAATTTGCAGTCCTTTATGAAGCATGAACAAGCCAGAGAAAGTGAAAAAAAGAAATCCACCAGACAGCCAAGATGATATACAGTTAGGATGAAGTTTTTTTTACAGAATAAGTATTGAAATATAAGTTAAAAAGGGTTGTGCCATTACATTTTAGTGAAAAGGGTTATGCTAAATGTTACTGAACTTCATATAAGGTGAGAGTAATGCATTTTAGGAGCCACTATCTAATGCTAAAAGTGTTTCTTTATCTGTACTATGAGGTTATTCCCATTAATTTCGCACAAAGCAGATACAGTGAAAACTGCAGCCTCCATTTTTAGTCCAACATACAGTAGAAGCAAAGTCGTCTAAAACTGTGCTATTTTCAAACTGGAAGGAATTACACATCCAAGTGCAATGTATTACCAAATAAAAGCACCTGTGTTAGAGGCAAAAAGCCATGTCAAGGTCAATTCTCAAGCAACCTGCATTGCAGAAAAGCAATAAGAGAAGGTCTCTAGATTCATAAACACAATAAGTAGTTAAAAAGTAAAGTATTTTAAGCTCTGAAATATATGCAGGTGACACAAAGAAGAAAAAAATACAAGAAAAAACTGAAGAAAATTCCTGCCATTACCATAGACTCAAAAACCAAGCAACTGCATAGCATTAATAAAGAGGGATGTTAAAGAATTTGAACCACAAGTTCTACTCTTGAGGTACAGGAGCTTTGGGGCCTTCATGCTCTCACTTCAAAATTTTGCAACAAAAAGAAATTCATATTAAAAATTTCAAATGGACAGTTTTGAAGCAGAAGGGAATTACAAAAGTGAGCTATGTCAGAAATTTCTGCACCAGCAGCTTTGTAGCCCAATATTCTGTATGTTTTCTTGGAAGTCTTACCAGTATCAACTGGATTTTCTACCAAGTGTTCACAGGACATCACACTGTATTTGTGGAAACATGGGAATACGTCCTCTACTGTAATGCACCATGAAGATTTTGTCATGGTGGTCACCAAACTTCTGACTGAGATTAACTGAACTGACTTATCGCCACAAAGATGGAGGTCAGGCTAAACTGGCTCTAGATAGCACAGGCTGAATTTCTATGGTTGTGGAAAGTCTAGGCCTAGGCAAAAATATAATCCTTTGGAAAGAGGAGGCACAGACGTTCCCCAGTAGCATCAACTGCAAACAAGGTTAAGATAAGTTTCAGGTGGGTAGCTCTGTTGGTCTGACACAGTCTAAATAAATAAATAAACTGTCCAGTAGCACCTTAGAGACCAACTAAGTTTGTTCTGGGTATAAGCTTTTGTGTGCAGTATAAGCTCTTTCTCAGAAGGGTAGTAGGAGCTGGGTGATTGACTCAATGGGTATGGTAAACCTGTTGAGGACTGTTAACGACTACAATTAGTCCTACAGGAAAAAGAATGAGATAGTATGCAGATGACCAAAACCCCACCCCACCCTCCCACTATATATAAGGGTCTGGTGACTTCTGTTTCAGTGTATCTGAAGAAGTGTGCATGCACACGAAAGCTTGTACTTAGCTGGTCTATAAGGTGCTACTGGACATTTTTTTTATTTATAAGGTTAAGATAAGTTGATTATGGGGCATTTGGTGTCTGGCCTGTTCAGCAAAGTCCCAATGCAAACCTTTCCAATGGCTCAGACTGTTGTGAAAATCTATGTTCATTAACAAATGAAGAAACTGGCTGTATGATTTCCAGATCCAGCTGTTTCTCCACAAGTTAGGGTCAGAGATATTTGAAACCAAATACTATAATATATAACATAAGTTAATGTGAGCTAATATTTCTCTGTAGATTGCTTTTCTAAAGTAAAGAGAAAACTTGAGTAACTTTCATTCTGCCCACGGTACCTGATTCGGAGACTTGATTTGGTCAGTTCGGAATGCTCAATTTCTGCTTTCTTCATATTAAATATTTTCTTTATTGCATTTGCATCCTGTTAATGAGTTGAAAATGTTTTTTTTTTTAAAGGCTAAAGATGACATCATCAGTATTTATGGACGAATGCTCCTTGAAAGTGTATTTAAACAATATGTAAGATAAATTCATTTAGATAAAAACTTCTCATAAAGAAAGGAAAGGAAAAATATCAATATTTATGTTGTATTAAACAGAGTACAGGACACAATACAGTTGCACCTTGGAAGTCAAACAGAATCCGTTCCGGACGTCTGTTCAACTTCCAAAATGTTCAAAAACCAAAGTGTGGCTTCTGATGGGCTGCAGGAAGCTCCTGCAGCCAATAAGAAGCTGCGGAAGCCCTGTCGAACGTTTGTCTTCCAGGAATAGTTTGCAAACCAGAACCATCTGTGATGTTCGGGAGCCAAAATATTCGGGAACTAAGCTGTTTGACTTCCAAGGCACGACTGTATACAAAGCAATCTAAGCCCCAGGTGCATGGAGGCGCTTCTCTGCTGTGGGAAAGACCACATCTACAGTACAGGTTCCTGTTAGGTCGGCAGAAAATTCCACAGCATGATTCTTCCATGGCATGAATCTTCCACTAGCAGTATCCTTGCCAGCTATAGGTGACATTAACCCCCCCCCCAAAATGGGGCAAGTCCAATCTGTCGGACGCAACCCCTTCAATCTCCAGAGAAGCCCCAGAAATGTCTCCCACATCCCTACCGACTTGAAATTGGCATTCAATTTTTTTCCCCTTTGGAACTAAGTTTTGGAGAGTGGAATGAGATAAAAGTGCTGCATGGGGACAAAACAGAGGTAAAAATCCACCCCCTGCATTTCAGCCTGGCTGGTGTATGGCACCATGATTTTGGAAATGGCAGCTAATCCATCATTTCGTTTCCTCCCCTGTCCCTAACTCAGAACTGCACTGATCATTACAGATCTTACTGTTCCAAAACCTGATAAATGCATTTGAATAAAACACTTCATATTAAAATGCTAAGTTACTTTACCTTGAATACTTGAGACCCAGGTTCGTTGTAAGTTTTGGCATTCTTAACTAACAGGTCTATGTCCTTGGCCATTGCATGAATGCTTTTATAACTTCCATTCTAAGAACAAAAAATGGAACATATTATGTATGCATTAATTTTATTTATTATTGTAAAAGGTTGGAGTTCAACCTCTTCGTGGTTCTGTCAAGTTTGTCGTCGTTATCATGTGGGAGCGACTACTGTGTGGGAAATCATGGTACACAAAGCAGCGCGTAGACTAGGTCCAATAAATCACATGAAATGACTACTGCCTGAATCAGCAATAAATGAACTGTTGTACCAAAACCAGTTCAGATGTAATGACCTTGACTTAATAAGTAATGGTTAATTTAAGGAGAAAATGAGTGTCATGCTCGCAAACCTCATTCCACTTGGGTACAAGTTTCAGGGTGTCTACTGCAGCTTGTTCAAACCATAGTTTCCTACTCTGTGCGATGCCAGATACTGGGAAACTGTGGTTTAACCCCAGCTATCCTGGTTAGTAAATCAAGATTAAATGAGTTCAAAAGGAATGCAAAACAGTGGTGTAAAAAACCCACAACCTATGATAGAAGCACCAACTGCGTAAGATCAGTAAAGAAGGACAATGATCACATGGACAAAACATTCATTCTCAGCTTAAATAAATAATGGTCTATTAAACTTATACTGTGGGACGCGGGTGGCGCTGTGGGTAAAACCTCAGTGCCTAGGACTTGCCGATCGTATGGTCGGCGGTTCGAATCCCCGCGGCGGGGTGAGCTCCCATCTTTCGGTCCCAGCTCCTGCCCACCTAGCAGTTCGAAAGCACCCCTAAGTGCAAGTAGACAAATAGGTACTGCTTTATAGCGGGAAGGTAAACGGTGTTTCTGTGTGCTGCGCTGGTGCTGGTTCACCAGAGCAGCTTTGTCACGCTAGCCACGTGACCCGGAAGTGTCTGCGGACAGCGCCGGCTCCCGGCCTCTTAAGCGAGATGAGCGCGCAACCCTAGAGTTGGACACGACTGACCCGTACGGGCAGGGGTACCTTTACCTTAAACTTATACTGCTTAGTCTAAACCAGCCTACTTGATCAGTGATTGTCACTACTGTAGTGACATAAATGAATAATTTCAGTTAAGTCCCAAAATGCACAAGTAATATCATTAACCTAAACATACTTTTGCCCCCAGAAAACCAAAATATCGCTTTTCATTTTCATTTCCATATATATTTACTTTTAAATTTCCTAAATCACTTTTATAAAAGTGACCCCAAAAGTTGTACTGTACCTGTATTCGCTGGGCAATAGTCTTCAGATCTATGGGCTCTTTAATTATTGCATAATAGTCAGGATATTGCTGAAAAACAAAATTAATTCCATCTGAAATAAGCATAAACAGTGATCTATCAACCATCCTATCACCAGTTTCAACAGAACCTTCCCAACTAGGGCTACTGTCAGGGAGTGCCATCAGAACAGGCGAGTGAGGCATGGGAAAACAGAGAGCCGCCCATGCTTCTGAGAAGCAGCTCCTCGTCCAACAATGGGGAAAGCCACACCTCCAGTGGAGCAGAGGCAGAATGGGAAAGCCGAGCGAGGGGAGGGCTCAAAGATGCTACTGAGAGCCCAAGTGCCTCACCTAGCCCAGGTGGCCAACAAGGGGTGAAACACAAGGAGGAAAGGCAAAGATATGGGGTATCTAAGTTCTTCTGCTGGAGGGGAAACTGGAAGGGGCCACTCCCAGAATCTGCAAGTGATTGAGACGGACATGAACTTTCTGGTCCTGCACTGTAAATAGTTTGTACCAATAAAAACCTTCCAGAGACAGGTCGGAGTCCTGCCTGGTTACTCGTGAGCAACCACCACACCGCTCAACAGCTACAATCCTAAAGACATTTACTAGAAAGTAAATCACACTTAAATAGATTTTTTAAAAGCAAAATACTTAGTATTATATTGCAGGAAAGGGGTTTCTGAAAAACAGTGTAGGCACACAATCTGAACTACTATGTGCATAGGTAATAGTTCCTGTACACCATAGTGTATCATTTAAACAGTTTGTGTGTGTGATATGATTAGCCATCTTCACATATCTTAAGGGCTGTCCCATGGAAGAGGGAGCAAGCTTGTTTTCTCCTGCCCTTGAGGGTAGGACTCGAATCAATGGCTTCAAGTTACAAGAAAGGAGATTCCAGCTAAACATTTGATAAAACTTTATGACTGTAAGAGCTGTTCGGCAGTGGAATAGTCTCCTACGAGAGGTGGTGGACTCTCCTGGATTCCTCCATTGCAGGGGGTTGGACAAGATTACCTTTGGGTCCCTTCCAACTCTAAGATTCTATGAATCTAAGATTATATATGTATGTATACACATATACACAGTTTCTCATCTCTGATCCCAACACTTTTACTTGGCAGTCCCAGTGAAACTTCTTTGCAAGATCCTGTACCTGGGATACACAGCCTCTGTATAGTAATGATTTCCTGAACTGGTATTATGAGCTGACAGTGTGTTACTCTGGTTTTGCTGGCATAGACTGCTTTACAACTAGTCTATATCATTAAGTATATAAGACTCATGAGCTTGATGGTGCAGCCCAAACAGAACTACTGTCCAACTTTAATTTGAATGGGAAAAGCCTTCGGTTTACATTCAAAGTTCAGCATTATCACTCACCACTTTAGAGGGAAGCTTCTGAAAAAGCTCACTGATGAGATGGCCTGATGGGTTTGTGGCTACAACTACGGCTCCAAGAAGCTGTTCCAGAATTTCTTTTAAATAACCTGGAGAAGACTGGCACAAAAATGATATTGTAAAATGATTTGAGAAAAGATTAGGACCGGGTGTTTGCTGCTGGCTTCTACTGGGACTGGTTGAAGAACTACAGGATTTTCCTTTTACAAATTAAGGAAAAGCAGTAAAGACATAAACAGCTACTAATCTGCTGTTAGCTAGTCTGGCGGGGGCATAAATTTTAGAATAAATAAAACAGGATCCCAATGTGTCTTCAACCAGGTTTAATAATGTGTTAATACTTAAATGTTTACAAAAAAAGTACTTTAAGGTTTTAATTTATACTGTGCGTGCAAAAGGAAACTATCTGGCGGCATGCTTTAATGTATGATTGCATTTACAGCTGGTCACTGAAGAGCAGGATATAAATGGGAGTTTACAAACTAAAATACTTGCATGGATGAAATACCAGGGGAATGGCAGGGGCAAACAGGGAAATAAGGGAAGCAATTTGTTATTATTTCAGTTATGCTACATTTAGGTGCACTTTGTACCCTTTTGCATTTGAAATGCTTATACGTAGCTGATAAAGCTCACACTTACTATTTCAGAAATTGTCCCTTGATTGTCATGGCCCTCGTCGTCGTCGTCGTCATCGTCAGGATCTCCCTTCTGGACAAACTCGTTTTTTGTGCGTATATATAAATCCCACAATTTACAGGCAGCCTTATATTCAGGGGAGTCTGGCTGTGTTAAAAAAACCAAAAGAACCTGTTAATCAATAATTTTTATGTAACTTTTAATATTTATCAAATTAAAGAACAATTCCATCAGTTAAAACTATGCTACAAACGAGAACAAAGGCAGAACTTAAAAATAATTTCCGTAAAGTATATATGGTATGCACTATGAGGAAACTTCACAGAATCAGCTGTACAGTAGAGAAGGTAAATGAGTTTTGGACTCCATTAAAACACAACTGAGTGACACAATGTGCAAAGGATGGCTTTCAAAACAAAAGATTTTGTCACCTTATAATATGATTTTGCATTATTAAATAACAGCTGGAAGTCAGCAGTTAGCACGTTCACATCATCATATTCCTCCATTTTTAGCTTCTGTTGGATTTTCATTAAATCAATAGGCTGAGAAACCACTTCATAGTAATCTGGCTGGTTTCTATTGTAAGAACAAAGTTATTGAAAATGCAGTTAATGTAAGCAAATGTGCAGCATCTAGAAATACCCAAACTTTCATACACACTACTGCAAATGGATAGTTAAATACACTATGAACACAATTTGAGAAACATTAAAATACAGTTAAACAAACAATACTTCACTCCAGAGTGGCTAACTTGTGGCTCTCCAGATGTTGTTGGTCTATAAACCCTGACCACTGGCCATGCATCCTGGGGCTGATAAGAGCTTTATTCTAAGCATATCTGGCCATTACCCTATATTTTTCACAGCAATGCAACTCTGTCATAATACACCTTAAGGTTTTATGCAAAAATTCAAAGTTAACACAGTCACAAAAGCCAACTTTTTCTCTAATGCTAGTGTGGCTAATCTGAAACCCTCCGCACGTTGTTGAACCACAACTCCTATCACCTCCAACCACTGACTATGCAGGCTGGGGAGTCCAACAGCATCTGGAGAGCCAGAGGTTAGCTGCCCGTAATCCAATGAATTCTTGAGGGTAACATTGCTCAGCTATTTCGTTAATTTTTTGCTCAACACCCTAAAAAAACATTGCAAAGTCAAAAAGCTGAAACTACAAAAGAAACAAAATCTAAATTCAGCTGTATGTCAGAAGCTTTGAAGCACACAACAAAGAGTTAAACGTATTACTATACTAAACGATGACACAACACATAAAACAGTCCAATCTTTAAAGTGAGTAGTAAACTGAAAAGGAAAGGATATTTGCAAAAAGAAGTCCTCTGCTCTTTTCCGCATTGCAGACCCTGATACAGTAGAACAAAACATGTTCTGGGAGCTGAGTTACACTCAGAAATGACCTGGGATGTGGAGTGGAGGCAGCTAGTGTAAAAGGCCTTCTGGGGAGCGGGGGGGGGGGTGCATGGGTGAGGATGGGGTAGGCATTTCCACATTTCTAAGCATATTATTGTACTTGCACAGATTACAACTCAATAGCTCTCGCAATGGCAGCCTTACCTTAGTTTTCTTATCAACAAGTCTTACACGCTTACCTTCGTTTGGGGGCCCTAATGAAAAGCTCACACAGAAGCCTCCCTTGTTCATCTTTGTAATCTCTGATTGTGTTGTATAATTCATGGCATACAGCGATCTAAAACACAAAGCCAAGGAATAATAATAATAATAAATTTATATGCCACCCAATTGAGTGGGTTGCCACAGCCACTCTGGGCAGCTCTCAACAAGTAAGACCCAAATTGCGGTAAAACTAAATACTGATACAATACTTTTTCCGAAGTGGTAAAAATGCTTAATATGCATTCTTGGTCTCCTTACAAGAACCCTATACAGACTGCATTAGATTCTCCATATTATAGATGAGAGGCTGAGGATGAAGGACAACAACCTGGATTAAAATACCTGGTGAATTCAAAACTGAGCTAAGATTTTAAGTGGTAACACTAGTCTTACAGCACAGGTTCTTAGCCACTCCACTTGCTTTGGGCTATGGAAGCATTGAGAAAAATCTAGGAGTTAAGTTATATTTCAACTTCTTTGTAAAAGAATAGCAGTCGTGTATTCAGTCTATTTCCATGGTAGCATGACATTTAAAAAATACTTACAGGATCGACCGTAGGGAGGTTGGAGAGTCTTCTCCTCTTCCTGCTTGGGCCTGGTGTAGTTGTGGAGTGGTGGCCATCATCAAAATCTCCACTGGCACTGCTGGAAGGAGAGGTAGCCCTTCGCCTCTTGGAACCCATGGAATCCAACTTCTTCTATAATTAAAAAAAGCGCTCTTAAACATGAGGCTTTCTATCTTGTCACTCACAGGGTGACAAGAAGTGGAACCTAAAGTTCCTCTGAATTCTGCATAAATGAGATAGTGACACTTTTTGATGCTACACAGCTAAACTCTTGACCAACATTCTGCAAGCTTGCCCAACAAAGCAATCTATTTAATGTGGTTTTACTTAAGCCAAGTCATCACTGTAATATCAAGGCGTATGGATGACAAAAACATGATGAAGTAATGAGCATTAAAGTCAAGACATATGTGAGAGTACCAATTCTGATGCAGCCTTCCTAATTGTACTACAGATTTTATTGCATGTATCGCTGATACTCTAAGCAGAAGCAGAGATAACCATGAAAATCTATTTTTGTTTGCTTTTTTACTTAACATCTGCCCACGGTTCAGACAAGGCTGCAAAGTCAATTACAAATTTTACTGTGGCCTGCAGCCTTTGAGAATGCTAGAGAAGATGTGAAGGCCCAGAAAAAGTACAGAACATAGAGGGAAATCCAGCTCCCCTATTTCCCCCTGCCCCAACCGCTGGGCTTTCATATCTCTATACTGTACTAGAGAATGGTTCTAAGCAGTAGCACGCAGTGCGCTGGGGCAAAGGCAGAGGCACTTACCTAACCTCCTGGCAAGTGAGTCACTACTGCTTATCTGGAGGGAGAGGGGCAAGGCAGCAAAATGATTGATTCACTTTGCACCATGCCACCTGCTACAGGTCCCAAGACCAAATAGCTCATAGGGTAGCCACAACAAAACCTCTCTCTTCTTGGTTAGTGATCCAATGACAGCATCAATTCTGAATGAAAGATGCCCCCCCCCCCCAATTTAAAAAGAAGGTAAGAAAAAGGTGTAAAACCTATACAGTCATACCTTGGTTCCTGAACACCTTGATACTCGTACGTTTTGGCTCCTGAACGCCAAAAACCCAGAAATGTTCTGGTTTTTGAACGTTCTTTGGAACCTGAACGTCCAACACGGCTTCCGATTGAGTGCAGGAAGCTCCTGCAGTCAATTGGAAACTGCTCCTTGGTTTTTGAACGTTTCCGGAATCAAACAGACTTCCGGAATGGATTAGGTTCAAGAACCAAGGTACAAATATACTACCACAATTATTAGTGCAAACAATTTTTTTCTAAACAACTACATTATGGCCCAATTCTGTTTAGACATTTTTAATAATAATGATAATAATAATAATAATAATAATAATAATCTGACTGTAAAGTGAATATACATAGTTTGTGGGTCACTAGACATCATCTCAATCTGGCAGGAGCAATTAATATATTTTTGCAGGTCCAGGCGGGTGTCTCTGACCACAGTACATGATGGTGACTTCAAGGACCACAACCTTTACGGCTAAAAGTGTTTAAAAAATCAGAAAATTTACAATGAATTTAAAAAATACTGAGTGACATCCAACAATGTCGCCCTCCTCTCCACCCTCCTGCACCCCCCCCCCCGCCTAAATCTGTTCTGGAGGGTTGGACATAATCCATTATCTAAACCTGGAATGTGCAACAGGTCAATCACGATCTACTGTTCAATTGGGGGGGGTGTTCCAGGTCAATCGTGGGATCTATTGATACGGTTTCTGTGGTTCTCCTGATCCCCCCAAAAAACTTAACAACTCTGACCTCCCTCTGCAAAAAAGTTCAACAACTCTTGGCAATGACAATGGGTAGATCACTGCCAGTTTTTTAATAGTGGGAGTAGATCGCAGTCTCTTTGGAGTTGGATGTGCCTGATCTAAACTAATCTAGTACTTACAAAAAGCTCTCTCAAGATCTTGAAAAGAAAATATTATTCAAAATCACCAGTATTGTTACTTTCGTTAGTGGTAGTGGAATAACGGAGAGTAAGATGACATACTACACCAAAACTGCATCCCCATGGCCTTTCCCATCCTTTCAGTAATGTCTAAAAGCGCTTACCACACAAAACCACATCAAATGGCACGTTTCCCTCACCCACCAGATATAGTCAGTTATATGGACTTGGGATAGAGAAACGTGAGAATGTGTCACATAGTAAGAACTTCTAAATGTTACTGCAGGAAGAAGGAGGTCTTACCAAGGTAAGCCCAAACAACATGTAACCCGTCCCTCAGGACTATTTCTCACATAATTCCTGATCTAGAAAAAGCACTTAAGATCCTATAAAATCAACAGAGGACAAGTGAGTCATAATTATCTCACACTATTGATTTCAACAAGATTTAGGCTGCAATTCTAATCCTGTTTACCTGGGATTAAGACCAGTGTTAGAAGCTCAGATATATCAGCTAATTGCTAAATGGCACATTAAACCTGGGTTACAGCAGCCACAACAGAATAGCTAGGCATATTTTTTTTGCGGTGGGATTTGTTGTTGTTGTTGCTGCTGCTGTTGTTGTTATTAATTTCATTTCTATACTACTTTATATTTTAAAGAAAGAATCTCAAAGTGTTTTACAACACATCGAAACATCCAATAAAACAATCCAGGGGAAAAAACAATCCAGAATAAAACAAATTCAAGCTTCAAGGAAAATATTTCAGATACTTCTCTAAGTGACATTTTGCTTTCCCTATACTTATTTACCTACTTAATTTATATAGCTGTCCCTTAGTAAAAGTAGAAGCCGGTGTGGTGTAGTGGTTAGTGTGTTGGACCTGGGAGATCAGGGTTCAAATCCCCACTCAGTCATGAAGCTCACTGGATAACCTTGGGCCAGTCACAGCCTCTTAACCTACCTCACAGGGTCATTGTAGGGTGAGGTGTGAGGTGAGGAGGTGAACCTGAGGAGTGAGGTGAACCATGTACTCCTTGGAGAAAAGGGTGGGATATAAATGCCATAAATAATCTCTTATGCGTACCTGCTTAAGAAAGCTGGAGAAGCTAGCCAGATGGAGATGTCAGTTACCAACTTGGTATCCAGAGATCTCCATGTGGTTGGAACTGGACCCAGGCCTGGGGGATTTCTAACACTGATTAAGACCCACTGAATTCAACAGAACATACAGTACTTCTGAGAAGACATGGTTAGGATTGTGCTGACAAGTATTACTAACTTTCTCTGGATTGGAATCATTATGTCAGACATGCCACAGAAAGCCACATCAAATGGAAGTTTCCTGGAGAGTGCACCAGTCAGGAGAACCCTGCCTATTTAGTGCAGAATTTTGCTCTCACAGTGGCCAACCAGACAAAGCGGGACATGAGCACAGTAACACTATCCCACTTCTGATCACCAGCAACAGAAATTCAAAGGCGTATTTACTGCCTCCAATACTGAAAATAATATGCCTTCAGGACTTATGGGCATGGCTAGCCCACAAATTTGCCTAACAGACAAGGTTTTTAAAAATAGAAGCATTGTGGCCTGATGTTCAAAACAATGTTGGAAGGGTCTATCCATACACATTTCCTTCTTAACTTCCTCCAAATGCTAAAACAACTACTTTTTCAAAGAGTATTAATGGTTAACATGAAGAATGCGCAGTTGAAACAGAAGGAACAACCTCCATGTTTAAAGAAAGCAAAATCTATTCAACTATTCTTTTGTAGTCTTTTGATCAAACTGCGGACACAATACATATAGAACTAATTTCCCTGGACTGTTCAAAGAGTCTGAAGAACAGATAACATGAAAATCATTCAGACTACAATGAACTTAACCCAATGTTTTTACTTCTGCAATGTATAAATGCTATTTTGATGCTCCATAAAATACCAAATCCAGCCTTAAACGAGCAGTCAACAAAGGATCCAGAAGCATTATTCCATATTCATTCATTAAAAAACAAATAGCAGCACTCTCATTGCACAGTGCTATTCTAACTCTAATCACTAATTTTGGAAATGAAAAATAAAATAAAATAAAATCTAACTGGTTTCCAAAGTGGTAACTAAGACAAAATAAACTGCACATTCAGACCTACAACATCCCCCTAACTACATTATCCACTCCTTTTAAAAAAGAAAAAAAAAAAAAGATTGGGCTCTAGTCACGGTTAGTCCTACTCAGAGTAGATCCATTGAAATTGATAGGCATGACTAACTTGTGTCCATTAGTTTCAATGGACAGGATTCAACTAACAAGTGCTATTAGCAAAAGCCTACACCAGGACTTCCATTAGCATACTGGGCCTCTGTTTCTTCTGCCATAAATTTGTTTTGGGGTAATTGGGAGAACCCCCAGAAAAGTGTGCAGGGAAAGGGCGACTGTTCTATCTGGCAAATAGAAAGACTTACATTGAGAGAACTATTGCTGCAGCACAATGCTGAATTTCTCCCAGTGAGTCTACTCTAATTAGAACGTAGTTGGATACCACTCATGATCACTACTCTAGAGTAATTTTGTTAAACATTTGCATTTACCCTGAGAGCCAGATTAATTAAAAACTCATGAACGAGGTAAATGAACAAGTATGATCTGTCATGCCAAATATGAAACAAAAATGCCTGAGATGTGTGAAAGAGACAAAATGGCACACACATTAGCAGTAAATTACCAGATTTACCAGAGTACAACCAGCACCACGAAAAGCCAGTCTCCTCATTATGTCTGATAGGCAAGTAAAGAAACTGAGAAAAGGCAAATCCTTAAAGCACCAATTCAGCAGTTGTATTAGTACAGGCAAAACTGAAAGAGAAGACAACAAAAGGAAAGAAAAACAAAAGGAAAACAAAGGGAAGAATAGGTAAATTAAGGAATCAAGAAGAATGGTTAAGGAAAGATATACGCAAAACAGAGAAATGCAGTAGATATATTAGGCCATTGCCATTTCACAAAGACCACATTCACATAACATTCCAGGGCTGGGGGAACTGTGACCCTCTAGATATTGTTGCACTACAAATCCTATCATACCTACAAATTCAAGTTCAACATGGGTTCCTGAGCCCTATTTTAAGCTCAGAACTAAAAGTGCATTCTTTTAACAAGTAAACAAAGGGTGCAGTCCTATTCTGACGAAAACTGGAAGGGTCATATTCAGTGTCACGATTCCAATATCGCAACAGACTTCCACTAGCACCATGGAACTTCCCCCTCCTCTCCCCTGCAGCCCACCCTTCAAAATTTGAGCAAGAGGGTTGGGGGGGTCCTCCAGAGAAAATTTTGAAGGCACTCAAATGAGAGAAGAGAAAGGAGAACTCCTGTTGAGCAAGTGAAACTCCCCATGCGCAATACAGTATTAGATTACGATCTTAAAACTCCTATTGTTTTTCATAGGGCAGAACTGGAATAATCAATTCACATAATTCCAAGAATGAGGCTATAATTGTATGGAATTCACTGCCCATATAGCATAAGCAGTTCACAAATCATAATAGTTTAAATATTTTTAAATACTTCATTATAAAGAATATGTTGATTGGTATCCACAGCACAGTGTGATCAAAAATAGAAAAGTCTAGAACTGTCATCATCAGAAACATGCATCTATGTTTTATTACAAGGTCAATAATTGTATTTATTTTGAAAATGCAAAAACTATACAAACACGCCTACATATCAACCACTTAGCATCTATATGGAGTACTGAGACATATCACTCATAGTTTTGAATCATTACTATATTGGCAACACCCAGCTTTGTTTTTATTGTACATCCAAGCCAGGTGTGGATTCCATGAGCCAATGCTCAGATGAAGTTGTAGACTGATACTGACAAATGAAATGAACCCAGAGGAACTGATGCTTGAAGATTCAAATGATCTGGGATTTACCTGTTGTATCATACCTCCTGAGAGAGCAGGTATGCAGTATAGAGGTACTCCAGGACCTGTTTTGTCCCTGGTTTTCTGGAGAGCAGCAGTAGTCAGGAATGCTATTTACCATCACACAGCATAATTCTATCTATGCTTTTTCAGAAGTTCATCACACAAACTTAAATGGGACTTTCAGTTTAATCCTATACCTGCTTATTCAGAAGTAGCAATCAATGAGTAGAGAGAACTGAAACCTGATTCTCTAAGTAGAGTTCAAGTTTAGAAACTTAGGGCAGTATTAAATGGGGTTCCCCCCACTTCTCCATCTACCCCACCCCAAATTATGTTCTAGAGTGTTGGTGAAACCTCCAGAACAGGGCCTCTGGGGAGAAGAGCAAGACAATGTTCTGTCACACAAGGAGAAATCCAAGCACTGATGAAACGTTTTCCTTAGTGTTGCTTTGAATACAACCTTTAATTCTGTGAATCATCTACAATCTTTTCCTGGTAATATATATCTTCCTACTGTCAGTCATGAATTGGTAAACTGAATATAGGATTATTATAAGACAGTCTATGTGCAGCTTGCTCTGTATCTCTTCAGGTTAACTAGATGTTACCTTTACATCAATGAACACCTTTTTTAGAATTCCCCACTTTTTTTTAACCCAAAGCAGATGTGCCCACTTCCCTAACCCTAATTGGAATGACCGGACCCAGATCAGGCTGGGAGAAATTCTTTCCTTTGTGTCATATTCTTGCTTAACTTTCACACCTACTTGCAGCTAGCTAAGGGATGAAAATTTTCAGCAGAAAAAAGGAGTGTTAGGGAAACAAAACAAAAAAAACCCCTCATAGTGATTTACAAAAAGATAAAATTATACAACAATAGTTTAAACCATATCAAAAGTTAAAATACTAAAACAGATTAAAATTTGTACCAGCTTTCTAATCATCTGGGTAGGCTTGTCTAAGCAAGAATGTTTTCAGCAGCCTGCCAGCCCACCCTGCCCACAAGAGATCCAGCCCATTTCAGATTCTGTCAATGTTAGATAATATATGGAAATACCACCTGATAGTAGCCTCTTAAGGCTTTTACAATTTGTTTCAAACAAATGCACCAAGGAATGCTTCCCTAGCAATGAGAAACATAGCACTTCTTGTGTAGGAAACACTGTATTTGATATCTTTCTAAAATACTGTATATGTTCCGCCTAAATGTAAGCCTTTCTGAAATTTAAACACAGAAAACCAGCCCTCAGAAATGCAATAGCTCTTACATCAGATAGTAGCACAATCTATATTTGCTGAAGTACCATGTGCACAATTCCTACATTTTTCATTCATCCTGTTTGTCACTTTCTCAACAGTGTAACTCTTTGGAAAGGAGCAGCACTCCGCTTTAAGTCATGGTATTAAAGGACATGCAGTGACCACCCGAAGTACTAACTTTATTTTTCCAGACGGTATTAATATGGGAAATGGGGGGCCAGCCACCTCCATATGCTTAAAATTCAAGGCGGAGTAGATCTCTCAGAGAAGAGACCAGTGTCGCTTTTGACAAGTGCAGTGCGTCCAGCTCCCGTACCACTGTGAAAACTTCAGATCATTTTCTCACACGCGGAAGTTCATGCTTGCAATTTCGAGAGGGAAAAATTAAAAGTTTTCCAAAATCGCAGTTGAAGGAAAACAAAACAAACCAAGCCAATATATAAATGGGGGTGGGTGGGGAGGGGGTAAGGTTTAAGAGGAGAAGGAAAACCAGCTGCGAACAAGAAACAAGCAAAGTGATGTCGCGTGTGAGAGAGGCGTGTGAATTCAGAGTGGGGGGAAAGAGGGTTAGGAGTTCATTCAGGGTCTCCCGAGGGCCAAGCTCTTGTTCCATTTGGGGGGCGAATGGGGATGCGTGTGGGGAGCGAGCGGGTGGGTGGGCGAAGGGGGAAATGAGGAGGCGGTGAGGCAGGGCGGGCAGGGGGTCGGGGGCGAAAGCGACCCGCCAGCAGCTCCGCAGCCACACAAAGGGAAACCCGCCGCGGCCTCCTGCCTGCCCTGCCCTCCCCTCCCCTCCCCGCGAGCGCCCTGCTCAGCCCCGCCTCGCCCGCCCGCCTCGCCTTACCCAGCCGCCGCTGCCGCTGCTCCCCCGCCTCCTGCAGCCGCGGCCGCGCTCAGTCCCCGTCGCCGCCACGGCCCCCCGCGCTGTCGGCGTCGCCGCCACTGTTGCCGCTCAGCCTCGCTCGCTCGCTCGCTCGCAGGGGAGCCCGCCGCTGTCGCAAAAGCAGCCAGCTTCGGCCGCCAAGCGCAGGCCTGGAGCGCGACAGGGAGGAGGGGGGAGCGAGCGGGCGGCGCTTTACGGCCGAGCCTCGGGTTTTCCTCCTTTCCACGTGGAGCGCCCGGCAGACGAGGCGGAGGAAGGAGAGGAGTGAGGAGCGGCTCCTGCGCGGCAGCCATGAGGCGACCCAGTAAGCGCTGCTGGGGAGAGAGCGGGGGCGGGGGGAGAGGGTCGTGCTGCTTCTGCCGCTGCTCAAGGGCTGCGGGCTGGAGATGGAAAGGTCGCCTCGCAGCCTCTCCCGCGGGCGGCCAGGCCGACGTGCGCCTTGGCGGGCCACTTCTTTGCAGCCCCTCTTGCGAATCGCGGCCTCAATGGAGGCGGGAAAGTGGCCTGGGCTCTTCGGCCGCGGCTTCGGGGGTCTCAGGACGCGAGGTGCTTCCTGTATTGGAGAGGCGCTTCTGGGTCTAACTCAGGAACCTAGGTTTCCTAACTCAGAAAAGGCCTGCCTGGATCAGGCCAAAGGTCCATCCAGCCCCCCCCGCGCGCGATCTCCGCCTACAGTGACAGGCCACGTGCCCGCGCAGCGAAACTCGCCAGCGGGATTTGAGAACTGCGCCCCATGGGGGACGCAGACCCCTGAATATTTTGTGAATCTAATTTTGGCCTCATTGAAGGGCAGTAATTCAATATGAGTAGGAGAATAAGAGTGCCCCTAAACATTTATTTTTAAAGCACTGATGCGTCCATCCTCTTGCTCGGGCCTCTGCAAACCCCTAACCCGCTTTTGGCCTTCCATTAAAAGGTCAAGTAACGTGAAGAGGAGCCCCTTTGCTGTTCCCTTGCTCCTTCTTAGTATGCTTCCCATCTCGCTCCTCGGGCCGTTTTTCCACCTTTCTCCAGTCCACGGGCCCGTTTTTCTTGTAATGATTTGGACTCCCGGTGTTTTTTCCCCTTGCTCCCAATCTTTCCGTGTCCTTTCGCCGTCTGAAGCCTCACTCACTGCTAAGTTTTGCCCTCTCAAAACGGACTGTTGATGCTCCCCTATATAGAACACCGACAACCCCTCAGGTGTTTGGGCAAGACTGGGCAGAAGGGGGCAACTGATATCTCATTCAGTATCTGTGGATGAGCGCTCGCTTGTGCTCTTTTGATTGCTATTCAGCAGAAAGGAGGTTCTAAAGAGAATTTTTGGCCTACTTACACTGGCTGGAGCTAATGGGAGTTGAAGACCCCAACATTTGGAGGCTATAGGGTTCCCTTGTAACAATCCTAAAGGCATGGCAAATTGTGGCTGCTATTGAAGAGGAACTTGTCTGTCTGTCTTTGCTCTTAATCTGTAAGAGAGGAAGTGGTTATCTGTCTTTCCACTTTTGGCGAAGACTTCCGGCTGTTTAAAATGTATGCTTGTAAACCCGGAAAGGTTCTCAACAGCAAGAAGCTGAATAGTGAAGGACAAAACCTTCCCATGCAAGGATTTCAAGATCTTGGGCATGTACCATCCAAACACCTTTCCTGCTTTTACTTCAGTGTATGTTTAGCCTGCAGTCCTTTGCACACTTTAACTCCCAATGAAATCAACCAAATTTAGCATCTGAGTAAACATGTGCAGCAAAGGCTGTAGCCATAAACACAGCTTCCAGGAGGTAAGTTCTAGAGATGGAGGACCTTTTCATTGGCCTGCAGGTTGTTTAACTCTACCTAGGTATATCAGCCTTTCCCAGGCTGGGGTCTACAGATGTTGTTAGATTATAACTTCCCTCATCTCTAGCCAGCATGGCAGTCGGTCAGGGATGTTGGCATTTGTAGTCCAACAATATCTAGGGACCCAAGGTTGAGGAAGGCTGACGCTATTAGGCAGGTGTGTCTGCTCTTCTGCATATGTACAGACTCATTTCATTGTATGATTATATTATATTCTTTTTCCATTAGTAGAAGACCCCCGGGCCTCCCTCTCCCCCCCGGCCTGGCACACCTGATTGTACACTATTTCTTTGGAAGCTTCCTATGCCCTTAGAACATGCACAGACAAACTCCGGCCCTCCAGATGTTTGGGACTGCAATTCCCATGATCCCTGACCACTGGTCCTGTTAGGTAGGGATGGTGGGAATTGTAGTCCCAAACATCTGGAGGGCCGGAGTTTGCCTATGCCTGCCTTAGAAAGTATGTCTCATTGAACACTATAGAGATTAGTATAGGGTTGAATCAATACTGACAAAGCAGTCATGACAAAGCAGTTTCTGAGGATGCGATGGATATGGCAATGGAGGTTGAAGTCTTTAATTTCTGCTCCTGTAGTGCAATCTAAGGCTGTGCTACACATGCAGCACAGAACACTGAGTATATACTTAAGGCTGCAGGTGGAGATGCCACTTCTGAATGCACTTCCACCTTAAAAACAAAACTTGTGGATAGAATTGCATACCAGGAAGGAACAGCCCTTTGCCTGGTATGCTGGTTTCATATTCGGAATGATTTTTTTGGAGGGTGGTGTTAGAAATGTAATGATGTCTATAAGCGGTATGATGTCTATATGTGGTATGATTTTATACTGTATTATGTATGTTGTATAGTGTTTCGGATTATATTTGTGGATGAGAAGCTTGTGGCATGCATTTAACCCGTTATTGTTGGCTTGGATCTGCAGACATTTATTTACCTTTGGACTTTTTATATTTCAGAGTTGAAGAAAGCTAGTAAGCGTATGACCTGCCACAAACGGTTTAAAATACAGAAAAAGGTGAGTTACTCAGCAGTGTGCAATCTACTACAGTCGTACCTTGTATCTCAAACACCTTGCGAGTCGAACGTTTTGGCTCCTGAACGCCACAGCCCCGGAAGTGAGTGTTCCGGTTTGTGAAAGTTCTTTGGAACCCGAATGTCCGACGCAGCTTCTGGTTGGCTGTAGGAGTCTTTTTCCTGAACGCCTGCCCGTATTATTATTATTATTATTATTATTATTATTATTATTATTAACCAAGCGTATAAAGCTAAATGCATGTAAGTTGTGAATTACCTGTATACAAAACACAGATCACAGTGTAATGAAGAATCTATATGGGTGAACAGCTACAATGAACAAATGTTAGCATCTTTTAATAGCAAAATCTGCCCATTGTTGGTTACAGGTGCGAGAACACAACAGAAAAGTCCGGAAGGAAGCCAAGAAACGTGGGCACAAAAAGCCAAAGAAAGATCTCGGAGTTCCCAATGCAGCACCTTTCAAGGAGCAGGTTCTTCGGGAAGCAGAACAAAGGAAACAAAGGGTAAAACAACTTGCATATTCATGGCATATTGTCATGGAACTCTGTGGTAAATCACTGTCTACTTTCAGCAGTCAGTGGTTCACCTGTAACAGGATGAAGAGCCTTGGGTCCAGGGGACAAATACTGGCCTCCAGGCCTCTCTGTCCAGTTCTTTGAAAACTTCCCATGCCACTTTCCTGACAAGCCCTGTTTCATACCCCTAGTGTTTTTGCCTGGCTGGGATGTGTCCTTGAACTCTGAGAATGCCTCTGTTTTCTGGGCAGAGGATAAAGAGAGGTAACTGTATGAACTATCCTACTGTACAAAGACACCCTGCAGAGGTTGGGCTAAAACAGATTCCCCACTTCTGACCTACCTAGTACTTGCTAGCTTTGATTTCTTACTGTGTTTAATTAGTCCAGCAACATTTGTGGTTAATATTCTAATTTGAGTAATTAACCTGGGCTGCAGCACTGGCATTTCTGCTGCACTTTCAGCACAAAGTGTTGAAACGCTTCGGCATTTGCTTCTGTGTGACTTCACAAGCTCTCAAACAGAGGGAAAGTGGAACTTAGCAACTGGTTCAGCACTGACATGGCGTTCTCCCGCTGTCCTTTATTAATATGCTTCATTTTCAAGATTGTAAGGTGGTGTTTGCAACACAAAACACAGTCGAATTCTGGGTAGCTGTGGTGCTTTTCTGAATACAGTAGGAGATCCTGCATATAACTTGGTGCCTTTGTGTGTTTGTGCATGTGAGCAGCGTGAAGAACTAAAGAAACAACAGAAGCTTGATCGGCAAAAGGGGCTAGAAAAGAAACGCAAACAAGAAGCTAATAAAAAGGATGCTGCTAAAGTAAAGCTTTCTGAAAAGGTATGCATTTCACTTAAATCAGAAATACTCCACAAAACATGAAAAAAATCATTTGTGACATTTGGAATAATGGCATCCCAATACTGTGCCAAACATCTGTGCCAGTTGAGGCTTTTGCAGTTCCCTTGCTTTCCAGTTTGGCAACATTCCCCTCCATTTGCCTAAAATGGCCAGACGCCAAATCCATCCAGAGCCTTCCAATTGTGGGCCACCCCCCACCACAAGCACACCCTACATGGTATGCTTTGATACAGAGTAGATGGGGGAGGCCTCAGGAGGAGGGAAGGAAAGAGAAGTCCCACTGCATGAGCAGAAGTTTGTTTTATTCAGACAGATCCAACTGAACGTTTCCCCAAAATGTAGGCTAATACTTTGGAATTTATTTATTTATATATAAATTTTAATTTTTTCCCCATTCCAATTATGACGTTTTGTAGGGCTGAAAGGAGTCTCTTCCAAATACTTGCACAAAGCACTTACCATATTGGCCTGAATAAAAGCCGCACCTCCCCCCCCCCCAAAAAAAATCTGACTGTGAAAGGTAAAGTGCGGCTTATATTCGTGACCTTACACTGCCAGCAAACGGTGGGCTCCGCCCCCACCAGGAAACAGCCTGGGAGTGCAGGGCAATGGCGTGCTGCCCACCCACTGCCAGCAAAGCGGTGTGGCTCCTCCCCCCGCCCCCCCGAGAGCAGCCCAGGTATTGTCTTTTTTTCTCTCCCCCCCCCTTTAAATTTGAAAGGCGTGGCTTATTTGCGGGTGCGGCTTATATTTGGGCCAGTGCGGTAATTGTCATGTAATTTTGTGTTCTTGTTGCTTTAAAAGATTGAAGTCCTGATGATCAGTTTTTCGGTTCTAAGTGATGTTAGGTTCCTGTATACTAAATTTTCATATCTGTATCTGCTTTATCTTAGAAATCAGCAGCTAAACAAAAAGCAAAGGCAAGCCGGCAGGCAGAGAAAAAGTCACCGAAATTCTCTTGCAAGGAGCTTAGAAAGGTAATTTTTTTACAGTCATGTGAAAAACTCTTTCACTGTGGCCATTTACCATCCAGGGAACCTAACGCCTTCATTTCAGCTGTGTGACATCTCTTTTACTGGGGACTCCAGCACTGCCCTGTTTTCCAAGTGATCCCAACTGGTTTTGAAAATGGTTGTGTTTCTCTCTTTGTATTTTGACCATCGAAAGAAAGATGTCATTGGTTTTGTACGGTTCTAAAAATAATGAGATGGTTGCTTTCAAACAGATGTTAAGATTCAGTTATATTAGAGAAAGTGCCCTTATCTTAACTACTCCTTACAAATGCGCATGGTGACAACATTTCTGTGCAGATTTTGACTCTGGAATGTGCACCTTTCCCCTGTTGCTGTTTAGGTGATTGAAGCTTCTGACGTAGTGCTGGAAGTCTTAGATGCTAGAGACCCTCTAGGCAGCAGGTGCCCACAGGTGGAGCAACTTGTTAGTCAGATGGAAGGAGATAAAAAAATACTGCTGGTTTTAAATAAAATTGGTAAGTGGAAATAATATTTTTTTTTTAATTCTACAAATACATATTAGTTTAGTTAAGCCCAAATGATTAGTGGTTTCATTATAACGTGTGATGCCTAGGAATGGAAGTAAATGTTTGTGTTTACTTAGAAGTATGTCCTCCTGTGTTTAATAATAAGCTATATTACAAGTAATGGCTTTTGTTTGGTATCAAGATACTTTTCATCTGGCACCAGTAGGGTGGAATTGACTTAAATCCAAGCATCCAAGTTTCACTACCTAGCGGACTTGTACAGTCAACCAGTTAAATAACATTCCAGTGGGATGTGAGCTATGAGGAAGATACAAAATGATACTGATGTACCTCTGATGACTGTCAGATCCAACTCTGAGCTCACTGTTCCGGTTGCAATAGGGAAGTTTTAGCAACAGCCACAGCAGCCACTTTCCCACATGTCAGCTGTTCGCCGGGAGCCTCAGCAAAGCTCCGCTGCGGTTTTCAAAGAGACCTTCCCTGCAGCCCAAAGAGGGCCTTTGCTGAGGCTCTTCAGGACTGTCCCCCAACTTCTAGGTTTCCTGGGCGGTGCGTATGCACAGTCGCATGTGAATTAAACGTGCGTAAATGGGGGGGGTGACTGTATTGGGGTTTTTTTAGCATTTGGATTTTCCTCTAAACCAAGGGAAATAAAGCAGTTCCTCACATCTAAAGGGGATGGGATAAAGTCATCTTTGAATTTGCAAAGTATCTTGTGGCATGTTTTCATGGGTTGGAATATGCTTCATCCATTGCATCAGTACCTAACAAATCCACTGAACAGACTTAACGCAGCTGCCTTTCATTGAAACCATTTTATCACCAGCAATGTGATCACTGCCTAATTTTTGCACATTGGGGTTTGTGGTGATGTTATCTTTCAGACCTAATACCGAAAGAGAACTTGGAGAAATGGCTGGATTATTTAAACCAGGAACTGCCAACCATTGCTTTTAAGTCTGCGATGCAGCACAAAGACAAAACTGTGGTAAGAACAGCCCACCCTCTTTTCGACAGTGCTGAACTATGTGTTGCTTGCATGGAATGTTATGGGGGAGAGAGAGAGACAGACAGACAGACAGACAGACAGACAGAATCCTAATACAAAACTGCATTCCCTCCATTCTAACAGGTTGCAACAGTATATTTACCTGTATATGTATGCTTGGCCGAGACCCTTTAGCCAATTGGTGTTCTTGACGTGAGTGGGGGAATTCTGTGTGGGTGCGGATTTACATGCGCTGGGGCTATTCTTTTCCCGCAACAAACATGCTCCCATTAATACATCAGTGTGGGAACGGTGCTCCCACTGCCCTGGTTTTTGATTAGTTGTGGATAGCTTAACTCCATTGTTTTTGGTGGGTCTTTTGTCTTTTGTTTTATTATTATTATTATTTTAAAAATTTGTGTTTTCCCCTCAATGAGAAGTCTGGTGGGCAGCAACTCGAGAAAGTGACTTTTCTGCAGTGGCTCCCTGATTGTGGAATGCTGTCTTCAAAGGAGGCTCGCCTGGCGCCTTCATTACATATCTTTAGGTGCCAGCCAAAAACATTCCTCTTCTTCCAGGCCTTTACAAAATTCTGTGGCCTTTTAAACTTAGAGGGGTATTGCTCTTGTTTGTTACTGTGGTATGTGCTAATGTGTTTTTATATTGTAAAGTGATCCTCGGATGAAGGGTGGTATGAAAAATGTGTTTTCCCCCATTTGGTGCACAGGATCTGTGTTTTTTTAAATGTGTTCCTGTTTTAAACACATTGCCTTATGAAATCATTTCCTCTGATGCTGACGTACCCGATCTTAATTTAAATCTACAGCAACAGAAGAAGCACACAAAAAGACGTAGTGCGTATATTGATTTATCGAGATCCAGCTTATGTTTTGGGAGTGAGTGCCTGCTAAAACTCCTTCGGGAGCACAGTGTAACTAAAGAGAGAGTTATTCAGGTTGGTGTGGTGGGTAAGTGCCCCATTTTTTGTCTACATGGAGTTCCTTGGGTTGCAATAATAATAATCTGTTTGAGCACTGCAGCAGTTTTAGTGGCTATGTGGTATCACATGGTGGCAATTCAAAAAAGGCCCCCTACCTTTAGCTGTAGCCTTTCAGGGACGTGCTGTGGGAATGATGTGCTTGAAAAGCCCCAGTATGAGCTCGAAATACCATGTGCATGCCCAGGAGATTATACTGTTGTTGTTGTCACTGGAGTGAGAAATGAGGATATATGCTTTTGTCTTACATTATTGTGAAGACTTCAGATCCAACTCTGATCTCACTCCGCAGGCAGCTTTAAAATGCCTATAGGTGAAATATTTTTAGAGAACAAATCAAGGCCAAAAATCAGAAGGTGGCAGTGCCACCTACAGACATTTCTCTTGCGGTCTGCATGCCACGGCCCTCGTGGCTCCCTCAGCAATATTGCAAGGGATGGGCAAAGAAAACGAAGTGGAGATTGAATATATACCACAATATTCCTCCCAAGTAAGCAGTCTTCCTGGAGGATAATTTAACTTGAAGATGACGTTTCTACTCCTGGGGGTGTTTTGAACTTGGGATAGAATCCCACCTAAATAAACATCTCATTTGGGGGTGGGGGTGGGAGAGATCTATTGACACTCACTCAACCAAGAAGGGGAAGGAGCCATCTTTACATGTAATCTTCCCAACTGCACTTTTTGGTGGGGGTGGAGATTGTCTGTGAAATGTTCTGGCTCATACTTGCTCTGGCCATTTCTTCTGGGGTCGATGAATGGAAAGGGAGGTTGCTCTTAGAATTATTTGTACTAACAGCATGAACAATCAATCTCTTCCCAAGATACAATCCAAAGTTGGGTGGGGAGAGAACTGGTAGAGGAGAGGGCAAGGGATTCATGTGAGGAACTGCAGCTGAACACACTTAGACTTCACTGGGAACAAAGAGCTTAAGAAATGTCTTCAGCAGATTTCTTTCCCAAGAAAATGAAAACTTTCTCTTCAGATAATACCTAGCATGCCAAATTTGGTTACTAATGCACCTTTGTTTTTATTTTGTATCTTGGCCTTCAGGTTTTCCTAACACAGGGAAAAGCAGCATAATCAATAGTCTGAAAGAGGTGCGTGCCTGCGACGTGGGACCAGTCAGAGGCCTCACTAAGTTAGTTTGCTTTCGTGGTACAACGTTTTTCAAGCATTGCCATTCAACTTCACTAAGATCCCTCCTGTGGTTCGACTTCTTCTCTCTATTTACACAAAAGAGATCCCATTAGGGAGATGTATTGTAGGACAGGGTGGGGAACCATTCTAACAATGACATATTTCATTTTCAGCTTTCCCATTGCATAGCCATTTTCAAATTGGCAATCAGATGGATATAATCTTCCTTATTGTTAAGCAGAGTGCTATAAAATGTTTAATTAAATTGTGTCAGAATTGCTAGTTGTGAAACTAGACCAGTTGTTTTGACTTCATTGGACCAGGGCTGTCAGAAGAGATCATGGGAATTGAATCAAGAGTAAAAGGGCACATAGTGGAGAATAACCATGCATATCCCAGTAATTGCAACCTGACATGTTCAGATTTGTGTTGTCTTCAGTGTTAAACATTTTGCTTTCTGGAAAGACTCCCATCTAGCCCAGATCTAATGCTTTGATTCTTTATGGCAAGGATGGGGAGCCTTTGGTTTTCCAGACACTGCTGAACTACAACTCCCATCATCCCTCACCATTGCTGGCTGATAATGATAGGAGTTTGGGAGTGCCACACCTTTTCCACTCCTGCTTTATGATTTGCTTATTTGTCAAATATTTCCTGGAGTTTGTTTTTTCTAAACAAAACCCTAATGCTCATTATGTGTGTGTTCTTTTAAAGGTGTCTACAAATAGTTCACATCGACAAACAGATCAAGATGTTAGATAGTCCATGTATCATTGCAGCGCCTTCCAACTCTGCTCTTGCTTTGGCACTGAGAAGTACTGCAGACATTGATGCTGAAAACTTAATAGGTTCAGTAGGTGCTATTCTGAAGCATTGCAGCAAGCAGCAGGTAAAGCTATTGTATAGTTTCCCAGTAATTTATTGGCCTCGGGTGTGTTTAGCTTGCACACTTGTTGCACTTGTGGGGAACCAGTGGCCCTCCTGGTATAGTTGGACTAAAACTACCACCATCCCTGTTCATTGGCCATGCTAGCTGGAACTAAAGGGAGTTGACATTCACTAGCACCCAAAGTGCCACAGGTTCTCCATCTGTTGTGTTGATAAAATAGCTGTTGGTTTGCTTTCTGGCAAGGTTCAGTAGCAGTTGTGTAGCATCAAGTTCACACAGATAGAATCATCTATGTTTGCCCATCACATCAGACTCTTTAGATTAAATCAGATAAGATTCAACAAGTTAATGCTCTTGTTTACTTTATTCCTTACCTGCTCTTCACTATGAGGTCCCAGCACATACTGTAATTATTGAAAAGTGCAATCTTTAGGAGACTTCCGGTCAGCGCCAGCGACTAATGGCGGATTCCCTCTGAGCTCCGGAGGGAATCGGCTTCGCGGGACTGGGTCTTGCCACTGCAGCGAAGCGGAGACCTGAAGAAATCACAGACGGTGAAGCCTGTGAACTTGGAGACTCGGCGGGCTCCATTTGCGCCCCCCCCCCACTGCGAAGGAGCCGTTTTAAAGGCTTCGGAACGGAACGGGGGTGAGCGGCGCAGGGCTGAGAGTTGTCTACCATTTCCGCGGAGTGAAGCCGCACGGCCATGGTCGGAGAGCGCTGATTTCTTTCTGGATAATTGGATTCTAAAACAACTACCCGTGAGTAGGACTAAGTGAATTATTTGGAGGAAAAAATTACAGTAAATTTGGCACCGAAACGGGAAAGGTAAAAACAGGAAGTCTGCCTTTCCGGCTTGTAAATAGATCAAAGCAAAGAGACTGTAAAGCGGTAACTTTGAAAGACGCTATTTAAAGGATTAAAATTCAACACCAAAAAAAGCGATTCCCCCCGTTTGCAGGAGCGGAGGGGAGAAATCTGAGCAATATTTACCTGCAAGAAAAGAGGAAGTAAAGATATATCTGCTGCCTCTAAAACCTGAGAACGGACTGCCTTTGACAGGGAAAGCCGATCAGTGGGAAGAACTGTCAACACGAAGGGTAAATAATTCTGACTTAACTCTGTGAAAGATACAGTGTTTCTAGATCTGCTTTTGACTGTAAAGTAACTTTTAAGAACACTGAAATTGTGGCTTTTGAGGGATATTGGGGACTTATAAGGACCATATTTGCATTAAAAGTTGTAAAGTGAAGCTGGAAGTGTGTCCCCCTAGAGGAGACTATGTTGCAATAACAACTAAGCCACTAAGTAACCAAGCTTTGGAAAATTCCTCTTCAAAACAAATTTACCAGGCATGAGACTGACCTTGGGCTGTACATGAGAGTGTTATGGCAGATGGGAAAGGGAAGATAGAGTTGGCACAGGAAAAAACTACCAGGTCCGGCAGACAATACAAGACTGATATTACACATCAGAGAAGGGCTTCAACATCCAGAGCAGCAGGCGTAGTAGGAGCTGCTGTTTCGCAAGCAAAACCAAAAGCTATGTCATCTGAAGAGTTACTGGCTCAGGCACTTGGCAAAATTGATGCATCTTTGGAAAAATTAGCCAAACAGGTTGCAGGGACAAATAAACAAGTAGCTGAGGCCTCAGCAAAAATTGACTTGAACACTACAAGTATCAATGAATTGGGGAAGAAGGTGAACTCTAATACACAGTCCATTGAAAAATTACTAGAGGAATCGGCCTCGACTCGAAAGATTGCAGAGGAAGCTGAGGAAATTGCAACTGCCGTTCAAGAGAAGATACCACCGGTATATAAGAAATTAGAGGATCATGACCTGACACTGTCTATGATTGAATTACAAAGAAAGGAGAGAAATTTAAGAATCAGAGCAGTACTTGAAAGTGAGAAAGACAATCTGGTAGACTTCCTTACAAAGGAATTTACAGATTTTTGGCAACAGGACCTGGGGAAAGATGAATTCAAGATAGTGAATGCATTTAGACTTGGTAAAGACAAGGAAAGAACAAAGCAAGAGACTGTTTGATTACCTTAAGAACAAAAGAAGAAAGAGATAAAATCTTGAATCTGCACTACCAAAGAACTCTGGAAATTGAAGACTCATTTGTGGAGATCTTTAAGGATATACCTAAACATATCTTGGACGTAAGGGCTTACTACAGAGATCTTGTTGTTCTACTGAGAAGAAACAGAATACTCTTCAGGTGGGAATTTCCCCAAGGCCTATCTTTTAAATACAGAGGAAGGAAAATAAGAATAAGGACAGTGAATGATAAAGACAAGTTCTTAAAAGATCACGAGGAGGACCTACAGAAGGATGTGGAATCTGGTGAGGAGCCAACAGCATCAGGAAAAGGAATTTTAGACATAGCAAACCTATCATTTGGACTCTTTGGCCCAGGGAAAGACAAACCACCGACAGAAGAAGAACAACAACTCGGCGCAGTTGGAGGAAAAACTAATTCATCATGGCTCTGCAACTTTTAAGTTGGAATTGTAATGGACTGAACTCCCCTCGAAAGAGAAAAGGTGTTTTTCATATATTAAGAAAAGAACAATTGGATTTGATATTCCTACAGGAAACACATGTAATGAGGCTACACAGGAAAATACTTATTAATAAGAGATTGGGACAAGAGTTTATTTCGTCTGATAAAGTCAAAAAGAGAGGAGTGGTGATATATGCAAAGGAGAAACTTCTACCGAAATTAATTTTTAAAGATGAACAAGGAAGATATTTGGCAATTGAAATTGAATTTCAAGGTGAGAAATTTCTGATTGTAGGGGAAATCTGAATTTTTTAAGAAGTTGCATGAGACCCTTTTGGACTATATGGACTATAACATAATTCTGATGGGGGATATGAATGGAGTCGTATCTACAAATATGGACAAAGCACAAAAACAGGTAGTCACTAAAGATGGTAGACTACCAAAAACTTTGAATTGACTGACAATATGGACTTGATTGACATCTGGAGAACTAAGAACCCCCTGGGGAGAGAGGGAACTTTCTTCTCTGAAGCTAAGATGACATGGACCAGAATTGACCAAATTTGGATTACTAGAGGAATGGCACCAAGGATAAAGAAAGTGGAAATCTGCCCTAAAACTTGCTCGGACCATAATGCTGTAAAGATGGAGATGAAGCAAACAACAACCGGCTCCTTTAGATGGAGGATGAATGACACCCTATTTAGAGATGAAGAAGTATACAAGAAGGCCCAAAAAACTTTGAGAGACTATTTTGAAATAAACATGTCAACAAATGTTGAAAAAAGAGTAATCTGGGACGCAAGTAAAGCGGTGATGAGAGGGTTCTTGATACAACAGAATGCAATAAAGAAGAGAAGTCGAAATGAGAAAAAAGATAAAATTTTGGAGAAAATAAAAGAAGGGGAGAAAAAATTGAGAGTAAAGCCAAAGTCGCAGGAGATCTTGAGAGAAATAAAACTTTATCAAGTGCAATATATGGAATTGATGAATCAGGAAATAGAATGGAAAATTAAACAAATGAGACAGAAGACATTTGAATCAGCGAATAAATGTGGGAAACTATTGGCTTGGCAACTGAAAAAAAGACAAAAATTAAATACCATCACAAATTTGGAAGTAGAAGGAAAAGATATACACAATCCAAACGAGATTAGAAATTGCTTCCAGAAGTACTTTAAACAATTATATGTACAAGGGCCACAGAGTGAAATGGACATTGATCATTTTTTGAAAACAAATGGATTACAAAAAATCTCACAAGAAAGTAAACTAATGTTGAATTGTAAAATATCTGACCAGGAGATAGAAGGTGCCATTCAAAATATGCAACTAGGCAAGTCTCCAGGACCGGATGGGCTGACTTCCAGATATTATAGATCTTTGAAAGAGTGGTTATTACAACCTTTGAAGGAGGTCTGCAGTGAAATTTTGGAAGGGAAAAGGGCACCAGAATCGTGGAAAGAAGCTTATATTACTCTTATACCGAAAACGGAAACTGAAAAGACTCAACTTAAGAACTACCGTCCCATATCCTTATTAAATGTGGATTACAAAATTTTTGCTGATATTTTGGCTAAGAGACTGAAAAAAGTATTGATTGAGGAGATTCATAAGGACCAAGCGGGCTTCCTACCGGGAAGACATCTATCAGATAATTTGAGGAACATAATTGACATTTTGGAAAAGCTAGAAGTGAATATAAACACTAAAGCAGTTCTGATATTTGTGGATGCGGAGAAAGCCTTTGACAATATCTCTTGGAGTTTTATGACAAAGAACCTACAGGGTATGGGGGTAGGCCAAGGTTTTGAGAATGGTATAGGTGCAATATATTCTGAACAAAAGGCTAAATTAATAGTCAATAACGTGGTTACGGAACAATTTAAGATAGAAAAAGGGACACGACAAGGGTGCCCAATTTCACCATTACTTTTTATATCAGTCCTGGAGGTCCTGCTGAACATGATTAGAAGGGACCGGTTGGTTAAAGGCATACAGGTCGGAACTAAACAGTATAAACTGAGAGCATTTGCAGATGATCTAGTTTTGACGTTACAGGAGCCAGAATCTAATACTAAAAGAGTTTTAGAACTAATTCAAGAATTTGGTCAGGTGGCAGGATTTAAGTTGAACAAGTCATAAACTAAGGTTTTAGAGAAAAACTTAACATTGACCGAAAGAGAGAAGTTTCAGAATGAAACAGGTTTAACTGTTGTTAAGAAAGTGAAATACCTGGGGATTAACATGACAGCTAAAAATGGGAATTTGTTTAAAGATAACTATGAAAAATGTTGGATGGAAGTGAAAAAAGACTTAGAAATTTGGTCAAATTTGAAGCTTTCCTTGTTGGGTCGAATTGCAGTTATAAAGATGAATGTATTGCCTAGAATGTTGTTTTTGTTTCAGACATTGCAAATTGTGGACAAGATGGACTGTTTCAAGAAGTGGCAGAAAGATATTTCTAAATTTGTCTGGCAGGGCAAGAAGCCCAGAATAAAATTTAAGATTTTAACATGCAAAGGAAAGGGGTGGATTTGCCCTGCCAGACTTTAAACTTTATTATGAATCAGCAGCGTTCTGCTGGCTGAAAGACTGGCTACTTCTTGAGAACACAGACATTTTGGATTTAGAAGGTTTTAACAACGTTTTTGGGTGGCATGCATATTTGTGGTATGACAAGGTTAAAGCACATAGAGCATTTAAAAACCATATTGTTAGGAAAGCATTGTTTAATGTTTGGATCAGATATAAGGATTTATTGGAAAATAAAACCCCAAGGTGGTTGTCACCAATGGAAGCGAAAGCTCAGAAAAAGCTCAATATGGAGGCCAAATGGCCGAAATATTGGGAAATTTTGGAACAAGAAGGAGATAGACTGAAACTGCAGAGTTTTGAGAAACTAAAAAACAAAGTGCAAGACTGGCTTCATTATTTTCAGATAATGGAGGCTTACAATTTGGATAAGAAAGTTGGCTTCCAGGTGGAAAAATCCAAATTGGAAACAGAACTGCTAGAACCCAAAACTAAGATTTTGTCAAAAATGTATAACTTGCTGTTGAAATGGAATACTCAGGATGAGACCGTTAAATCTGCTATGATTAAATGGGCACAAGATGTTGGACATAACATTATGTTTGCTGACTGGGAACAGTTGTGGACCACTGGGATGAAATTTACGGCATGCAATGCCTTAAGAGAAAATATTATGAAAATGATATACAGGTGGTACATGACCCCAGTCAAGCTTGCAAAAATTTATCATTTGCCCGATAATAAATGTTGGAAATGTAAAGAAAATGAAGGTACATTTTTTCACCTTTGGTGGACGTGCCCTAAGATTAAGGCTTTCTGGGAAATGATTTATAACGAATTGAAAAAGGTATTTAAATATACCTTCTTGAAGAAACCAGAGGCCTTTCTCTTGGGCATGGTCGGCCAGTTGGTGTTAAAAAAGGATAGAACTTTCTTTATGTATGCTACAACAGCAGCAAGAATACTTATTGCAAAGTATTGGAAGACGCAAGATTTACCCACTTTGGAAGAATGGCAGATGAAGTTGATTGACTGTATGGGATTGGCAGAAATGACTGGCAGAATCCGTGACCAGGGAGAAGAGTCGGCAGAAGAAGATTGGAAGAAATTCAAGGACTATTTACAGAAATATTGTAAAATTAAAGAATGTTGAATGATGTTGGATTGAAATTAAGTGGTTTCTAGCTGTAATGGTATAAAGGAATATGAAAAAATGGTTTCTTATAAGTAAAAATTTAAGGTTATAATAACCTAAGATGTTGGATAGAAAACAAGGTGTTTTTTAGCTGTAGTGCTTTGAGATAAGGATTTGCTGAACAAATAATTTGAACTGGAAATACAAGAAGGGGAGATATGAGGAGGTCAGGGAAATATGTCATTGAAAAATAAGTTGTGAAATTTATGTGTTTTTAATATTACTATTTTTTGCTTTTTTCTTTTTGTTTGTATAAAAATTGAAAACTTTAATAAATATCTTTTTAAAAAAGAAAAAGAAAAGTGCAATCTTTAAAAAGTTTAAACAGATCACAACTGAGAATTTGGTTGGGTTATAAAATATGAATTTCAAGTTTTATATGCCCCATCATTGAACAGATTCATGCTTATTGCTGTATTAGCCAAGTGAGAAATGAGGATATTTGTTATGTCTTACTGTTACAGTGAAGACATCAGATCCAACTCTGATCTTGCTTTGTGCTTAACGGTGCTTCCTAAGGAGTTCTGACCCACTTCTGCTTTCTGCCGTGGTCTAGATATGTAAACTGGAGCAAGAAAATGCTGCTCTTGCCGTTAAAAGGCTTGGGTTTATGTTGGAGAATCTGGTGTACACATATGAGGCTCTCTTTTTATTATTATTTCAGATTATGCTGCACTACAACGTCCCAGACTACAGAAACTCTCTGGAGTTCTTAACTCTGCTTGCTCAGAAGAGAGGAATGCTGAAGAAAGGAGGTCTTGCTGATACAGAAAGTGCGGCCAAACTATTTCTGTACGATTGGACAGGGTAAATATGTTCTCATTTGTCTGCATGAAAGATTTGCTGCTGAGAAATAGGTGCTGTGCTTAAAAGAACATGGTGTGGTGAAGGAGAACCTCTCTCTCACCCCTCCTTGCCCAACTTCTGCACTTCCCTGAAATGCTGCTACTTGAGTCTTTCTCTCTGCTAGTTGCACCCCCCTTTTTGGGGTCAGCTACAGCCCCAGAAACAAGGTGGAAAATTGGGGGTGTATAATTAACTGCTAACTCCTGGGAGGCAGGACCAGAGTGCCTTGTCTGCTAGCCAGCCCCTTGCAATTTACACAGTGTAAAGCCAGCTGTCCAGCCCTCTGCTTCTCCTGAATAAATAGGGCAAATTCCTGGTTTTTAGATCCTTTGTAAACAATTTTCTTCCCCACCCCCCTCTTAGGGCCAAAGTGAGTTACTATTCACGGCCTCCTCCAGCATGGACTCTGTCGCCACACCTTTCCCGTGAAATTGTAGCAGCAGCACAACAGGCTTTTAATCTTCAGGATCTGGAAGAAGATAACAAAAGTACCATAAAAGGTGATGCTGGTGTACCAAATTATCTTGGGTCCTTAGGATGGGTTTCAGAGCAGTTGGGTAATTGTTGTTTTGCTATGTTATACCACTTAGTTTGTTAGTGGGCAGCATTACTTTATACATCTAAGAGCCATCTCCTGAAGCTTATTAAGCTTCTAGCATGAGTGGCCAGACAGAGCTATGCAGTTGGGAGGTGGCTCAGTTTTCAGGGGCTGCTACTGAGTTCTGTGGGTCCAAACAAGCAGTGGCATCACTGTGTTAGGGGCCATGGAATCTTGATTATAGCGAGAGATGTAAACTTAACGCTCCTGAGAGTGCTGTGCTGACAAATACATACAACTAAAACTAGAAAATGAATTGAGCATCTTGCACCTTTGATGTTTTCTGCTGCACAGTTCACTTAAAATGTGAAACCGTTTTGGTAGAAATCGGACCAGAGTATTTGTCCTTTGGGAAAGCACTTTCAAGAGTTCTGCCCATATAGCATTAATGGACATTTCTTTTACAGGTAGCAAATATCCTAATGAGGCAAGCAGCATTGCCTTTCAATCTCTTGGCTTCACCGAGGGCATAATAGAAGAGAGTGAACTGCCAGAGGAAGTAGTGGACTTGGAGAAGACAGAAGCAAGTGAAGATGAGGAGGAATTAACCGAAGGAGAAGATGAAGAGGAGGATGAAATAGAAAGTGATATTGAAGAGGTATATCTGTGAGCACCAAGATTAATATATTGAGAGTCATCAGCAGAGTGGAGAGGGTGGAGTTCTTGGCCTCAGTCCTTATCCATGAATAAAAGGGTACACTGTCGAGACAGTACAACCTACACTTGTAGGTTATTTTTGAAATTGCATGTGTTGCCTAAACAGGCAAATAGCTTCCTGTTTGAAATACAACGGTACCTCTGCTTATGAACTTAATTTGTTCCAGCGGTCTGTTCTTAAGCTGAAACTGTTCTTATCCTGAGGCGCACTTTCGCTAATGGGGCCTCCTGCTGCTGCCGCGCCGCCGGAGCATGATTTCTGTTCTCATCCTGGGGCAAACTTCTGGGTTAGCAGCGTTCGTAACCAGAGGTACCACTGTAATATGCAGTGCCTTTGGCTTTTAGAAAAATGTTTAATTACCATCAGTGCTGTCATGTTGACATTTTGCATTCCTGTCACCTTGTTTCAGGAAAGCAACAGAACAGCAAGTGGCAAAACAACCTCTGAAGAGCTAAAAGCAAATAATGCAGACTTGGGGAAGTTACCTACAGGTACATTTATTATGATTAATGAATTTCAAAAGACTAATGTCACCTTGAGCAAGCAGATGATTTCAGACTGACATTCCTCCCCCCCCCTCCCCTTCTGCAGGTAAGCAACTCAACACAGAGAAGACTGGTGACCTGGATGATGCATATGACTTCAATACAGATTATATGTGAAGAGAATATCAAAAGGACTTGAGTGCTTCTTTGATTTCTGGGACCAATACCAGGACTTTTGGAGCCCCTCAAGTTCAGGCCATGTGAATACTGTACAGGACTATTAAATAATTTAGTAAAAATAGTAAAGAAAAGAATTTGTTTTCAACTGAATAAATCGTATTGAATAATGATGATAATTTATTACTTATACCCTGTCCATTTCTCTTACTTACTTGGTCCCACTTGTCAGCTGAAAAGGCCCTTCCTTGCCTCTGTTATATATAAATGAACTAAAGCAGAGCACTGCAAGTGGCATGCTGAGGATAAAGGGTTATTTGCTGATTTACAATAATAGAATAATATGTTCCTTTTTTTGATGGAGCAGCAGTGGGCTACGTAGGAAGGGTGGTATTGAGAAAGATGTGCTGCTCTCACTTCAGTGCAGTGACCGCTAGGCTCACACAAAGCACCCCTTTAAGGAGAGATGCGATACATGAAGAATATGTCTCCTGCTTAAGATTATGAATACCACCATTTCTCCAACCCTGATGTTAGGGGGGAAAGCATACACATCATATACTTTTTACTGGTATTTTGACAACTGGGTAAAAGAGAGCACAGACAGGCTCAAAACACAGCTTATTAAATCTCCCCTTCATCTGAGTTTCCGGAGAATACCTTCCCTGGCCAGCAAAATAGTCCAGAAGAAGGTGGAAGGGCATACAGAGAAAGGATTAGTATCAAGAAAACTACAGACACACAGAAAACTTCACTTTTTAATATGCTTTTAACTGAAATGTGTGGTTCTTCAATTATATACAAAAGCAGCAAGGGTTTTTTATTCAACTTGTCCGCCAGGAAGGCATTATACAATTAGTAATGCTGTTCATAAACCTCCATGTTCTTTTTCACTCAGCGAAGCAAGCAGCTATCTTGCCATAACTTGTAATTGCACATACAACTGAACCAATGACAGAGGAACGATGATCATTTAGTCTCAGGCTCATGACCACCAAGCTCATGGGCTTCCAAGCTTAGAATGTGCACATACAGACCATAGGTTCGAAAAATAAGAAAATTTAAAAGGTCCAAGGACAAAGAAGGGATGCAGGTCCCATAATACTGGCAGCCTTTTACACCAATGGGCCCTCGCTCAGTTTTCAAGAAGTTGAAAGACAATGTTTGGGCTGTTCTCACCTGCTAAAGTTAGCAGCAAAATGACACATGTTCCTATTGTTTAGTACAGTGGTACCTCGGGTTAAGTATTTAATTCGTTACGGAGGTCTGTTCTTAACCTGAAGCACCACTTTAGCTAATGGGGCCTCCTGCGCTGCCGGAGCACAATTTCTGTTCTCATCCTGAAGCAAAGTTCTTAACCTGAGGTACTATTTCTGGGTTAGCAGAGTCTAACCTGAAGCGTATGTAACCTGAGGTACCATTGTATTTAATATGAATGTGTTAAGATTTTTTTGTATCTGTTGGCTCACTATCAACCTCAAGTCCTGGAAACTCACAGATCCTTAGCTTGGTGGCAGTGGGCATTTCCCCCCCTTTTAGATGTACAGATGTTTATAGATCAGCATATGCAAGGAGCTCACTGAACACATAAAAACCACTAACTTTTGCAGGGTGGGATTTTGCTTCCAAATTGATAGGAACTCAAGTACAATTAGTTTATTAAAAGGTAAAGGGACCCCTGACCATTAGGTCCAGTTGTGACCGACTCTGGGGTTGTGGCGCTCATCTCGCTTTATTGGCCGAGGGAGCCGGCGTACAGCTTCCGGGTCATGTGGCCAACATGACCAAGCCACTTCTGGCGAACCAGAGCAGCGCACGGAAACACCGTTTACCTTCCCGCCGGAAGGGTACCTATTTATCTACTTGCACTTTGACATGCTTTCGAACTGCTACGTGGGCACCGAGGGAGTGATATATTGTGAAGCACAAGTTACCATTCACATTTCAGTTGCCTGCACACAATCCATAAATCTGAATATAAATCAAATCATAAAATTCATTTTTTAAGAAATAAGGGCTGCTTTACTGTTGATGGATAGTTTTATTAAAAGAAACTTTACTATAAAAATAGTGTTTGGAACGCAGATTTTTTTTTTTAAATCCACAATCAAACTTCAAATTAGCTGTAAGAATCTGAATGGATCTTCAAGCAATAGGAGGGATCCACCAAAAAGCTTATATTCACAGGTTAAGTAACAGTAAAAAGTGGTAGCAGCTTTTTAGTACATCAAGTTGCTGTGCAACACGAGACACTCTCCCAGCACCAGCTGTGATAAAGTCTTGGGTGCAGTGTCTACTGAAACATTTTATCCCTAGAAGGTCATTCTTTAATATCCCATCTGGTTGAAAATGCTAGTTTCGTGGAGGTTCCTCTGCTTAAAGAGGCTTCCTCTCTTAAGCATGCATTTCAAGTACTTAAGTGTGTCTCCATTTTAAAACTCTGAATGGATGTAGCATTACCAACTGCACTCTATGGTCTTGTCTGGTTCCTGAGAAGAATATGGGGTGTATCACTTCCATCTTATTTTGCCTCGTAAGTGTCAGTGTGCCTCCGAATCAAGTTGAATTTGCCACTAGGGTCAGGAATGTACCATTTTTCCCAAACATCTGCGTAGGATGCGGTCCTTCCCCAGGGTTTGAAGTGTCCATTCCAATGGAGTAGTTTGGCAGCTTTCACAAACTGTGGAGAGTATCTTTTGCCAGCACTCGAACCTTTGAATTGAATAAAGAAACATGAGTGGATTTAGATTCCTATCCTGCCTTCTCTCAAAAGACTCTAGCTGGGTTCTATTAAAGGCTAGCAAGTCACATAATCAAAGTTCGCAGCTGACTCTTAATTTTCAACCATTGTTAAAACGCTGATTTATCTTTCAAATATCCTTTCTTACCCCCATTGCAACTGGGATGGGTGGGAGAATGCAGCAAGGATACCTGAATAGCCATCACCAAAGTATACAGTCATACCTCGTGTTGCGTTAGGTTCATGTTGCGTCTTTTCAGTTTGCGAACGAGGGAAACCTGGAAGTGTATACTTGCGGGTTTCACCGTGTGCGCAGAAGCACCGCTCCGAACAGGTTGTGTACACAACTAGAGGTACCACTGTATCTAGAAATCTTCCTGTGTCCACATTTAACACCACTGAATTCATATTCAAACACCATGTTTCCAGAGCCATTTCACATCATGGTCAAACTTTTCAAAATGTAGTAAAGAGTTCAGAGACAGGAAAAGGAAGAAATTAAAGAATTTTGGGCAGACAAATCCACAGCTTCATTACCACACTTCAAAGGTCCTGTGAAGAAGAAAATGAGGCCTACAGAAGCAACCACTTCAACCAGCTTAAGTCTGGCAAAGGTATCACATCCTCTTCCATTATACTTACCAAGATGGCGCACATTCCACATAGGATCAAGGTTTGAATGTCTCTTGTAAAATGCAATGAGCAGAGGGGGTGTAGTGATACTGCCTGCAAGAGTCCGACTGTATATTTCCTCTCTAGTCAGGGATAAGAAAGAAAATGTAACCAGCTAAAGACAGAAGTGCAATTCTTAAATAGGGTAAATATTCATTAATCCAATTGAGTGTTTCTCTTTTCAAATCGTTAATCATCCTATTAAAGAACAGAACGCTTCTGTTTTTGTGCAATGTCTTATAAAACATTTTGTTTACAATCTTCTGTTAGGCACTATACAGCAACTGACATACTTTGCAATGAGCCAGAAAAATAAATGGAGAAATCATCTGAGTGTAGGTGTAGCCCAGCTAAGAAACGCAGCTGCAAATGAGTATGTACCTTCTCTCAGTCATTGTCCACCACTTGCAATATGAGGAAAACATTTGCAAGGCAATAGGAACAAGGATTTCAGAAAGTGTGCGACATGCTTTGGCTATTCAAAAAGCTCAGTATCGAGAGTACTGAATAGTATTTCCTACGCAAAAGGCTCAAAAAGTAACAGGCTGAATAGGAGCAGAAGGAAGAGCCTGAGAAAGAAATGTGGGTGGACCACCTAATAGCAGATGGTTAAGTTGATTGTTCAGGACAACCTTTGTAACAGTGTTGGTAGAAATAAATAAAGGTGGTTTCATGGTCTGAGATTGGGGCAGCGGCGTGTTAAAGAACAAGACAGCTGAAGGGATTTTAATTGAAAGATGACAGACCTGAAAACAATATATATTCAGGGCTAGTAAGCTGAAGTAGATGCAGAAAGTAGCCTGGTGTCAGTGCAAAGATGATCCATGCATAGAGAAAGATTATCATCAACATGGTAGAAAGACCTGAGAAATACTTCTGGCAGTTCATCACTCTCCATCCCCACCGGCACACACAATGCTGTATTAGGCTCAGTCCCCCAAGTGGCAGTGTTAAGCAGAAATATGGGCACACTCACACAACATTAAGCACCATCCATTTCTCCAGTTGCTGAGTGATGTTCTGTCGTTTCCATTCAGTTAGATTTGCAACAAAGACACCCGGATTGAAAGAGCAGGTACTTGCTTTCATGGACAGCTTCCGAATTGCTTCTTTTTTATAATCGAGAAATCCAATGTAATTGTACTGAAAATTAATAGAAAGTGGGCCTCTGTTTCAGTTACAAGAATCCCCGGAAGTCTTTACTGGTTACACACATCTCTCTCTACAGAAAGTTTCACTGCCCAACCCCTCTATTTGCAGAGGAAATATATCCCATATGGAGATGCTAACTTCACCAAAATGTGATGATATTTAGCAGTTTTATTCGTTTTTGTTTATTAGCTATTACATTTCAAATACCTTAAAATAACTATACTGAGGCAAGGTGAGTTAAATACAAAAAGCCACCTACGCCTTTCTGAATCAGCCACATTTTGCTTATGGCCATTATGTTCCAAAAATGTAGGCTCCCTTCCTACGCAGCATACAGATTCTGAGAAGTAAGGAACCACTTACATCTACATTTACTCAAAGATAGCCTCCTCTTCCTGGCTGTTCAGCATACCAGAGAGGACAACCTGCTCCTCCTCAGTGCTTAGAACAGGAAGTTGAAAGCGTTGCTTTGGATTACCATAAGGGAGAAGCAGGTCTCCTCAAGACATGAGGAAGAAGACAACAGTCCCTGGTATCCTAAGACCACTCCACCACATTCTGTAGCCTTCTCATGCAGACAGGTACAGGCATTTACCATTCCCTGAAAATTATACAGGCTACTGACTGATATGGGCCAGGAATATATAGCATGCCCAGGAAGAAGCTAAGGTTCCCAGTCCTATAATACAGGTAAAAAGGGGGCACTTGGCTTCATTCAATGCTTTGGAAAACCCAAAGGCATAAAGCACTCCTGCAAAACAAACGCAACCACAAGGGTAGAGGACTGGGGCCTGTAACATTCGCTTTCTTTTAGAATTATTTGCACCTGGTTTCCTGCTCCACGAACTGCAAACTTATTTGAGGTAGAGTCGCAGTCATCTGAGAATGCAGCTGCATGACCCTGTTGCAGTGGAGTGTTGTAAAGTTCAAAGATATCATCTGAAAAAGCAATCCAAGCAAAGAAGAAATAGCAGTTCAAAACAAATTTTAAAACCCCGCCTGCCATTCCGCCCCTGCCCCCCACAATCATTTTCAATAGCTGCAAATACTGGAAACAAGTGTTATCTTTCTGTTTATGATGGTTATATGGACATACGCTGCAAAAAAAATCTCATTTGATAAGAAAACCTCGAAACGTGCCTAAAGCAGCTCTTTAGATCCCAGAAACGATCTTGCCTCTGATAACTTCATTTCATTGAAAACAGGGTTTTATTCTCATGTATGCACAGAAATGAAGAGCAGCGTGGAGCTTAAATACTGTACATCTTTTGCAAATATAAACCATTTAATCTACAAATATGTTATTACTTAAAATGAGAAATTCATTTCAACATGCTCTAGAGAAGCCTTACTTCAGTCTCTAAAGCTGGGAATACAGATATCATGGAAAACTCAAATCAAGGTGTAGAGTTCATAAGTCAATTTCATATTTCAAGTTAAAACAGCAGTTTTAATTGCACTAAGAAGATACTGCACTAAATAATTTTGTGTTACTGTATCCCCCCCCCACCAGTATAACTCCCTTGGAATTCTAACATAATGTGTTTCCTGCATTACAGGAGGTTGGACTAGATGATCCTTGGAGGTGCCTTCCAACTCTATAATTCTGTGATTCTATGACTTCATCCCATTTCTTTAGGTGGGCTAAAATCTGTCCCTCGCCCTGAGACAGGATAGGTCTACAGAAAGACGCTTCCATCTCTGAAAGTATTTGCAGGAAGAAAAATACCTTGAACAACCACATCATCATCCAAGTAAATGGCCTTTTCTGCATTAGGGACCCAATTAGGCAGATAGAATCTTGCAAAGGTGAGCTAGGTAGAAACAAAAGGGAAGAAGAAGAAGAAGAAGATGAATGAATGAATGAAATAAAATCTGACATGCCACACACTGGATTCAAATAACCATAATCTCTTTTAACGATATATTTTGGTCTGCTAACAAAGCTTACAGTAAATAAACAATTTATTGAAACTTAAGTTGCTGGTAGAATTTTCAACCGCCCCAACTTAATTTGATGAATACAATCAAGAACTCTTAATAGCATCAGTAGTTACAGGTCAGATTTTTCAAGACTGCCATATCTAAGTATATATTTTTCATGAATTATCAGCAACCTGAAAGGAAGTTAAAATAATATAAATCAGTGCAAGTACTCACAGGTTTAATCGAGTCTGGCATTTCAGACTTAACCTGCACTTTTCCATCCAGCATACGAGGGTCAAAATCATGTATTTGGTATTTCACATTTTTCAGACTAGTTTTACTAAGCCATGATCTGTACAGGGAAGAGAGCAGTAAAAAAGTCACAGGTGGCTGCAGTGCCTATTTCCAGCTCAGGTTGGTTTGCCAGCTACAGACCGGGATAGGCTTTCCAGTGATTGTAATCTCACATCTAGACTGCTGTAATTTGTTTTATGTGAGGCCACCGTTGAAGACAGTACAGAAGCTTTAACTGGTACAAACTGCTACTGCCAGATTACAGTGGTACCTCGGGTTACATACGCTTCAGGTTACACACTCCGCTAACCCAGAAATAGTGCTTCAGGTTAAGAACTTTGCTTCAGGATAAGAACAGAAATCGTGCTCCGGCGGCATGGCAGCAGCAGGAGGCCCCATTAGCTAAAGTGGTGCTTCAGGTTAAGAACAGTTTCAGGTTAAGAACGGACCTCCGGAGTGAATTAAGTACTTAAGTACTGTACTGTGTGGCATATCAAGTTGGAGTCACATTACACCTATGGTCCATTATCTCCACAGGCTGCCCGTAAGCTTCCAGCTCAGTTCAAACCATTGATGTTAAATTACAATTCCAAAAATGATTTGGGGCCCAAATACTTGAAGGCAGTGCTTTTTTCTGGGGGTACGCAGGGGTATGCATACCCCTAAACATTTAATAAAAAAACACTGTTTGAACGACCACTTCTATTTTTCAGAGGAGCTAGATGAGGATCGTGAAAGAGGAATATTTAGTTTTCAATACCCTGCAAATCAGTTCTGAAACTGGTAATAGTGAGCAGCATCTGCAAGAGTAATTCTCTGAGATGTCTCTTCTTGGTCAATCCTATTTCAGTTTGGCTATATGAACGTTCTGCTTGGCTATACATAAGCAGTACTTTATTATCTATAGCTTTTTGCAGAGAATACAGGATTACAAAACAGAGGACGGAGTATGTTTGCTTCTTCAAAGTAAGCATTACTAAGCCTGGAAACCTTTCGCAAACGAAAACCAAGGAAGAAAATTTCTCAAACATACTTTACCTCAGATGGTCCACTGTGTCATTCAAGGTGACAATATGGAAGGCCACATTGGACTTGGTGTTCTGCTGAATACTGTTCACAGCTGCAATTACCCCACCAAGCCTATCATCAGATGCTGTAATGACCACAGGAATCTCCTTGTCATTCCAGTCCTCTGTTAACCTTTGAGGTGCCTCAGGTATAAAATCTATCGGTTGGAGGCCTAATGGACTTGAATCTGCAGAATAAGGGTATGGTGTGCACAGGTTTATTATATAAACATCATTCTGGGCATGCTCAATCTAATGTCACTCACTCTTAAGTCCTGTTAAATATCAAGGGACAAAGTCAATTGCACTCTTTGAAGAATTTAATTTTGGCTAGATACGCCTTATATAATTTTTACACATTTCTCTAATTCCTACAGTTACTTCCATTAGCAGGGTATTTTATCAGACTTTAAATTGGGTGGCTAATCTGTGGCACTCCAGATGCAGCTGAATGTCAACTGTCATTAGCCCTAGTTACCATGGCTAAAGGTCAGGGATAATGTGAGCTGTAGTCTTAATATCTCTAGGTGATCACTGGTGAGCCATCCCTTCAAATCAAACTTTTTATCTCTTCCTAATGATTGACCATGATATTGCAATGAGATTAAAGTTACTTTCAAGTAAGATAACCCTTAAATTCTATGGCTTGATTAGTTTATTTGGGATATACAGCTATGTTTTGATTTTAATCTACCTACAGGTATATTTTGAGTTATCGAATGTTGTTCTATTTATTGTTTTTATGTAAATCACTTAGAGGGTTTTTTATTATATTAAGCAGTAAAGGTAAAGGTACCCCTGCCCATAAGGGCCAGTCTTGACAGACTCTAGGGTTGTGCGCTCATCTCACTCTAGAGGCCGGGAGCCAGCGCTGTCTGCAGATACTTCTGGGTCACGTGGCCAGTGTGACGAAGCTGCTCTGGCGAACCAGCACCAGAGCAGCACATGGAAACGCCGTTTACCTTCCCGCTATAAAGCGGTACCTATTTATCTACTTGCACTTAAGGGTGCTTTCGAACTGCTAGGTGGGCAGGAGCTGGGACCGAACGACGGGAGCGCACCCCGCCACAGGGATTCGAACCGCCGACCATGCGATCGGCAAGTCCAAGGCGCTGAGGTTTTACCCACAGCGCCACCCGCGTCCCCTATATTAAGCAGTATATCTTTATAAAGAAATAAAATTACTCTTGACATGACAGCCGCACTTCAAATGGTTTGATATTTCTGTGAAATAACTGAGATGCAAGTATATATTACAAAAACAACCTATGTGAAGGACATAATTTCACCAACGCAATGATCTGTTACCTCCCAAATAAACATTATTACTGAAGCCCAGGCTCATAGAAATAAGAGAGAGACACCATACCTGATAATTCCCTTTTCAAGAGATCGCTGAGACCCAATATGTTGTGATGCAACACTAGCAAAAATATAACAACAGCAAGCACCAAAATGAAAATGTTTACTGAAAGGGAACAAAGAAAAACATGATTAGAATAATAATAATGGCCAAGTATGACTCAAGTATACTGATTCTTAAAATGTGCCATTTGGGGAAATAATACCTTTTCTGAACGTCATTTCTTCCTTTCACTCTGGATGAAGTGTTGAGCCTCTTCAAATGTCTACAAGAAAAACACACAACAGAGAACCATTCTGCAAACTTACAAAAAGGCATAACTGAGAGTACCACATTCAAATATAAAAAGTATTGTTCTGAGTCGTGAATAAAGATTTCAAGTAAATATCCACCTAGGATTCCACCATGCATACAACAAGGAGCATCTTCAGATATAATTTCCCATACATCTTTGTCATGGCATTTTGCCACCTCATACCTTTTACCCAATATGCTGAAAGCTATTTATGGGGAGAGTAAAAGAGTAGACTTGCATGTTTTTTCCTTAGAAGAGTACCACACAATAAGCTAACATCTATACATAAGCTAACAGAATGCGGCAGCTAGACTGGTGACTGGAAGTGGCCGCTGAGACCATATAACACCAGTCCTGAAAGACCTACATTGGCTCCCAGTACGTTTCTGAGCACAATTCAAAGTGTTGGTGTAGACCTTTAAAGCCCTAAACGGCCTCGGTCCAGTATATCTGAAGGAGCGTCCACCCCCATCGTTCTACCCGGAAACTAAGGTCCAACACTGAGGGCCTTCTGGTGGTTCCCTCACTGCAAGAAGCGAAGTTACAGGGAACCAGGCAGAGGGCCTTCTCGGTGGTGGCGTCCGCCCTGTTGAATGCCCTCCTGTCAGATGTCAAGGAAATAAACAACTATCTGACTTTTAGAAGACATCTGAAGGCAGCCCTCTTTAGGGAAGTTTTTAATGACCGATATTTTAATGTATTTTTAATCTTTTGTTGGAAGCCACCCAGAGTGGCTGGGGAAACCCAGCCAGATGGGCAGGGTAGAAATATATTATTATTATTATTATTATTATTATTATTATTATTATTATTATTATTATTTTAGCAATTCAAAAACTGAAGTGACAGGGATAGGTTTGCTCACAGGGGCAAAACCAATGGCAGTGCTGAAAGCCACATCTCTCCCAGGTCTTAAAGGTAAAGGTAAAGGTACCCCTGCCCGTACGGGCCAGTCTTGACAGACTCTAGGGTTGTGCGCCCATCTCACTCAAGAGGCCGGGGGCCAGCGCTGTCCGGAGACACTTCCGGGTCACGTGGCCAGCGTGACATCGCTGCTCTGGCGAGCCAGAGCCGCACACGGAAACGCCGTTTACCTTCCCGCTAGTAAGCGGTCCCTATTTATCTACTTGCACCCGGGAGTGCTTTCGAACTGCTAGGTTGGCAGGCGCTGGGACCGAACAACGGGAGCGCACCCCGCCACGGGGATTCGAACCGCCGACCTTTCGATCGGCAAGCCCTAGGCGCTGAGGCTTTTACCCACAGCGCCACCCGCGTCCCATGTCTTAGACCCTCACTAAACCACCCATTTGCAAAGTGAGACAAATACAAAGCATTTTTGTCTACAAAGCAGGCTGCAATCCAGTTAAGGACAGATGACTTGGCATTCAGACAGTCCAGGTTTACTAAACCCATTCACCTCCTAGAATATTTTCACTGTGTGGTTTGTTCCACAGTCAGAAATTTTCATTGCTTGTCGCTACACTGTCTTCTTTAAAACATAAGCAACAATCTGTCAGTTTTCATGTGAGCTGAGCTCCACCTGCCTTCTAGTCATCTATACTCCTGCTTCTCCTACTCTTGCAAAAAGCAAAGAGATGCAAGCTGCTGAAGGTGTCAAAGAAGATTCCCGTGAACAGACTTCTTGATAATCAGAGTCAATCTGTTGTTCCACAGTAAAACTAGTAATTTAAAAACTAGTAATAATAATAAAAAGTTTTTAGCTATTCCTATTCTATCTGTTGTCTTTGTCCATGGAGTTTGACAACAGATAGAAGCTACCAGCATGAGTTTGACCAAACTGCGGGAGGCAGTGGAAGACAGGAGTGCCTGGCATGCTCTGGTCCATGGGGTCACGAAGAGTCGAACACGACTAAACGACTAAACAACAAAATTCTATCTGTAATCCATCTTAAGTCCCTGTCAGGGAAAAAGGTGGGGTTGAAATAAATAAATAAATTCATTTCATACTTCATCAATTATTGTTATGTGTCCACCAGACTTGAACATTTTTATACAACTTAACCATCCCTCAAATAATTGGTCCCCTTTTTGGATTTATCATCCAAGGATATCAAGACCAGGGCTGGTGAACTGCCAGTCCATGAGGCTTCCTCTCCCTTGTTCCTCATCCCTTCAACTCACAGTAACTAGGCTTGAAAAAACTTCACAATGGAGTCAACAGGAGGATGTTTTCAAGCATAAAAAATCCACACAGAGAGTGCAATCATTCTTGAAACCCCATGCAGGGTTGTTTGCAAGCCTAACTGCCAGGGAGATGGGTTGCCAGGGTCCAGGCGTCCACATTTTCCCCAGGTGATGAAGCAGAGGACTCTGAAACAAAAAGGGGAAGGCACGCAGGGCTTGCCCCACAAGCCTTGCCACCCAATAAGCCTTCAAGGGCTATGAAGTGGAGCTACCATATTTGGACTCCATGGAAGGCTCAGCACGGCCAGAGCTTTCCATCACAGGAAGATGGAAGAGGAGCTGGGTCCCTGTAAGAAAAACCCTGTACTCAGGTTGCAGACGTAATCCATGACAGAGGCATGTCCGCAACCTGCAGCGTTCGCATCCTGAAGCGCCGCATCTGCGCAGCCGCCGGTGCAATTTAGCACTTCTGTGCATGTGGCGAAGTAACCTGTTCCGGTACTTCTGGATTTCCCATGGTCCGCAACCCGAAAACACGTAACCTGAAGCATCCGTAACATGAGGTATGACTGTAATGGAGAAGGCTGGGTCTCTATAAGAAAAACAGCACCTTCCAGTACAGCTCACAATTAGGAGACAGCAGTGTAGACTTTGCTTTCACAAAGCACAGCCTGAGTGCTTGTATTCAGGGTATACCCTTCTCTACCTACCTTCACTCTGCCCAGTTTGTAGCCAGAACTTCATAATACACATATGGAGCGGGGATCACAGCTGGCGAAGGAAGGGTTAACTCTCCCCTCCCTCTGTACTGCAACCACCACCACCCTGCAGCAATTGGCCTTGAAACCACCTTCTATTGGTGCCAATCTTTGTTAGCCTTTTCCCTACACAGCTGCAAGTTCACCCCCTCCTCCATACGTCAAGCGAATGGGTGTGCATTAGGCAGCAAAACAGACAAGTACGAATGCGTAGGGTGTGCAAATGAGAATGAGTTTGCATGGGCTAGCAGTAGCCACATCCACCTCTAACATATGCCCTCAACATATGCTCCATGCAATGCGCGGCTCTGTCAATAACGCAGGAGACCCTGAATCTCAGGGTTGTGGATTCGAGCCCCATGCTGGGCAAAAGACCTCTGCATTGCAGGGGGTTGGACTAGATGACCCCCGTGGTCCCTTGCAACTCTATAATTCTATTATTCTATGGACCCTGGAAGATCAGCCATGAGGAGAGAATGTAGCCCTTGGCATGAAAAGAGAGAGATTTAATTCTGAAGAATTAAAGGCAGGCAACTGCTTTTGCAGCGCTCCGTTGGCTGTTCGCTGTTCTGTCACCTACGTGCGTGGCCTGCAGCCTTTCCAGACCTTTTAAAGAAACTGACATTTAATTCGTTTTGTCTCGCGCGTTATTTCTAACCTTCGATCTGCTTGGTTCTGCCCATTGGCTATAATAATAATAAAATAATAATAATAATATTCTGCCCATTCGCCATCTCACGGTGCAGTCCAGTGATGTGTCCCCCCCGGCTCACACACCAGTTATTTTGCACCCTCCCAAACGGGAGCAGCCCGAATCCCCAGACACTAGCGGAAAAGCGGCGCATCCGAGAGGATCTGCCCCTCCAGGAAAGTGGACGGCCAGAAAGGATGGCGCGTGGGGGATTGCGCGGACTGGCTGATCGACGCAACCGAGACTGTTGTTACCGTACCTCTTTACCTGCTCCTTCTCCAGAAAGCGAGCGACCCTCCAGCTCCTGCTTCCCTCCGCGCAGTCTGGCACCCGCGAGAGAAATGCCAACTCAACAGCGCAAAGTTGTCAGCGGCTCAAGTAGCTGCCCCACGCGGTGCCTGATCGGAAAAAAAACAAATGCGCAAAATAGGCGCAGCCGCGCAGGGCAGCCTTATTCACCCGATGCGCTGAAACGACAAGTTCTGCTCTCGGTCGGGGGGAAAAAAGCGCGGCAGGCAGTCGGTTAAGACCCTTCGGAGCGCTCGAGGTCCCCTCCTCCGCGCGCGGGTGGGGAATGTTGGGGTCCTCGCGCGTCTGTTGCCATGGAGACGCGGCGTCGGCGGAGCGCTCCGTAGGCCGCGGAAAGCCTGCCGCTGTCATAAAGAGGTTGTCGCCGGACCAAGAGGCGGGTGGTTCGGGGCGCGGGGCGCGTTTATGTTGTGGTTGTTTGGTTTTTTAAGCGCGTTTGAGGGACCGGTCAACTGCGCGACGCGGTTCCCGCCCCGGAAGTGCGGGCAGGATGAGGCGGGGCAAGAAAGCGGCAATTCCAGTGAGCTCTGTGGCCCCCGCCTTACGGCGCAGAGCTTCCTCGTCTGAAGATCCGGAAGCGCCTTTTGCAGCCGCCGCCTCCTGCTCGCTGGGCTCTTCCGCTTCGCAGGGCGACCCTCTTCTGCTGCCCGAGAGCAAGGGGACCCCCGGCTGGGCGAAGGAACCCCGCCTGCCCGGCGCGGACTCGGCCTCCTCGCCTGTGGTGCAGCCCGAAACCAGCGAGCCTCCTTTGCCCCGGGAGAGAGTCTACGACGGCTGCGGAGCGCAAGACGTGGCCTTGCAGGCAGACATCATGTTCGGCGTATTCCGATCCATCCCGACACAGATGGTGGGTCAGGCGGGGAGGGAGGGGGCTTTGGGGGAGACTCTCCTGCGGACGCCCCCCCCCCGCACCATTAGTGAGAGCTTTCCTCTCCGCTTCCAAGCCGGGCAGGAAGTGGGGATGGGGGAGCTGCTTGGCCGCCTGCCACAATAAAGTAGACGTGTCCTAAGCGGAGCGCGGGTGGCTTTGATGCCCAGCGATAGGATGTGGGGGGGGGCACTCTTTTCTTCTTCGTCCCTGGGGGCTTGGAGAAAAAGAGAAGAGCCAGAACGCCTGAAAACACTTGGGGCTATTGAACCGAGATCTCGTGTTTACTTAAAAGCCTAGCCCCTTAGATTTCCGTGCGCCTTGACTTCCAAGTAAGCTAAAGCGTGCTGAGAATTGTAGTCTTGAGGTTGAAGTCGGAGCTTAATACAGTGGTACCTCGGGTTAAGTACTTAATTCGTTCCGGAGGTCCGCGTATTAGGCATGTTTAGTCAAAGCATATATTGAGTTTAGGGATCAGTAGGGGTTCATATTTGACATAAGTACAGTAAAGTGCTAATAGCTGCCCCATGAATGATTTTGCCTTGATTGCTGTGACGTGGATAATTGCTTCCCGCACGATTGTTCTGCACCTATTTAATGCAGAATCTCAGTGCTAGCACAACACGTTCACCCAACTGTGTGGAAACATTTTCTGATGCTTCCACGTTGTTAGGACATTTTTTTCAGAATATTCACATAAGTGAAGCCATGGAAATATGACAGAAAACAAGGCTATGAATATTCCTACAAAGCTGCTATGGCAGTGATGGCACAGGAAACTAAATCAGGATCTTCTTATATCTATATGCCATCATTACAGAAACTGTAAGCAGCATGGGGGGAAATACTGGTGCTCACAAATCTTTTTTCCATCCCCACAGGACTATAAAGGCCAAAAACTAGCAGAGCAGATTTTTCAGGGAATCATTCTTTTCTCTGCTGTAAGTATAAGTAAACAAAAATGCCATATATTTTAGTCTTATTTTTTAAAGTATTTGTTTTTTGTGCTTTTAACAGTTAGAAGGCGATAAATACATGATATCTGAAATTAAAGCATACATATAGCAATAGTGCAACAATTGTGTTCATTTGGATTGCAGCCTGTATGTAGCATACTGAGGCTAAGTTAATGATTGTTCCTACAGAACTAAGTTCTACTGCGGTTAGTGGCCTTAGTATGTTTAGGGCTGCAGCCTTTTGTCTTAAGTACTGTAAAAAATAGCTCTTGAGTAACTAGGTCAGTATGTCACAGTAACATTAATCTTGTTAAGTTATTAATTTATCTTGTATATGTTTATATTAGTTGAATTAATAATAATATTGCAGTGGACCAAGTCCAAATGAATGACAGCTAAGAGCCCAATGTTCTGCTGCTATCAATTCCCTATATTAACCCCCTAAATGAGTTAAAATGTCTGCTAAAATGCTCATTTAAAATTCTCTCCATTCTGGGTTTGGAGAGTGACCTGGAATTCTCATTGACCTATTGTTTCTTGCAGGTAATTGGCTTTATTTATGGGTACATCACTGAACAGTTTGGCTGGACAGTTTACATTGTAATGGCTGGATTTGCTTTATCATGCTTGGTAAGAATATTACTTATTTTTGTGTGTGTAGCAAAACAGTAAATTCTGCGAAGCTTGTGATAGAATGGAGCTGTAATGAAAGCTCATACCATGCAAAATAAGTAAAATATGTGTTTCTTTAGGACAATGTGTTAACATGATTCTAATCTTCAACAGTACCATTAGCTTGATACTCTTGTTTTCTTTTGTGCTCTTTATGCTGCTCTTTTTCCCCTCCCCCCCCCTTATGTTTGAAATAACTGCACTAGAATAGGGCTGCTGTACGTCCTGATTTTCTAGGACATGTCCTGGAATTTGCCTTCGAAAATGGCGCCCTGGATTATTTTTCGGAAATTGTGCAGATGTCCTGGAAAACTGGCAACTGGGGTTAAATCATACCAAAAATGCCTTAAAAAGCTCCAAAACTCAAAACTTCTTGTAGTTTTTGGGGTCTTCCTAAAAAAACACCCTGGTTTTTATTTTTTGAAATATGGCGTCCCTACTAGAAACAGAAACACTGCTCTTTTGCTTTGTATATACTCTAAAAGTTAATATAGGCAAAGCTCAAACTTTTACAAAAACATTGTCAAGGAAGTTTGTATTTTTCGTTTCAGCTCACACTTCCTCCATGGCCCATTTACCGTCGCAATCCTCTGAAGTGGCTACCTGTCCAGGAATCGGCAATAGATGATAAGAAGCCAGCAGACAGAAAAGTAAAAAGGCACACTAAAAATTGAAAAAATACATATATTGTATCATTTTCTGTCATTAAATTTGATTTAAAATCTCTTATTCCTCTTCCTTTACTTGGTTTGCTATTTGAGAATACCTTGACAGTATTCTAAAATTGGCCTTGCACAGTTTGAGTTTTAACAATGTGATAGTGCTTTTGACTTAACAGCAGCCTGGAAAACAGATGTTTAAAACGGAGTTATTACTATTAAAATGCTAGAGTGGCCTATCTTTGATAGAGATAGAATCATAAGATTCTAATCCAGCATTTTATTTTATCCATTGCCAGCCTGATGCTTTAGGAAGATCACAGCAGGGTGTGGCATAATTGTTTTTGCTTCTGGACCTAATTTACAGACACTGCTTTTAAACATGGAAAACTTCAGGTTTTTATCTATTTTCACTGTGGCCCAAGATAAGTAGATTTAGCAGCCTGTTAGAGACAATGTAACATCCTGTAGTGTAATTCTGAGCCTGAAGTGGTGGTGGTATTGGAAATGTTAAACATTGAAACATGTCTTTATTTTTTTTCCTATTTAACCCTTTAGCCATTGTACATACCTATAGCTCCCAAGGGTTAAAAGTACCATGGTTTCCAAATAGGTCTGAGGTACCTTATTGTTTAAAATATCCAAAAGCAAAGGTTTTTTTTCTTTGAATGACTCTTTAACTGCTTGAGAAAACTCTTCCATCCTTTTTCCACATGGATACTTTTTATTGTCTTTTCCTAACCCCAATTTATTCCAGGTTTTGCAAACTCTATATTGAGTATACAAGTCAGTCATGTGAAAGGTTATTAAAAACTTTAGAAATGAAAATAAAAAAGTAGACTATAGCACAAGCATGTACTGTGAATAGTGTGTGTATACTTAACTCCATGGAACAGGACAAAAATGGAGCCAAAAGAAAAGCAAGCAACTGATCCAACTGTCTACAAAACAGCTATGTAATGTACTCAAGGTACATCAATCTTCCATGTTATACTAAGGTACTAAACTTGTAGCCAAATTATTTGCCCATGGCTTTATCTAGCCAGGAGTCCTTCAAGACACATTTGCTGTGTAATTATGGCTGAAGGAAAGTACCATATGAACCATTCTTTTCTTTAATTGATTGTAGGATGAAAACCAGCTGGGTTTTTCCTAAGCAAGGAAAATATTTTGATAAAAGTACTTTATTTTACCAAAAGTTAGCCTCACTTTTTTAAAGTTAAACATTCACACATAAAGCAACAATACAGTAGCAGGAAAGGGTTATTTTCTGTCTTGTTGGTCCCAAGGGAGATTATCATTTTGTAAGACCCAATTTATGCTGTTGCAGCAAAAAGCAAGCGGGGCAATGGATCAACCAGAGATAGCTTCCTAGACTTCATCAGAATTCCTGAGTTTCATCAATGGTCTGACTCAGTATAAAGCAGCTTCCTATGTTCATCTCATAGATAAAAATGTGAAAAGCAGCAAGAGTGTTCTCTTTCTTGGCCCTATTCTTTCAAATGAAAATCCTAACTCACTGCAGTTGAGCACTAAAAACGAGCAAAGAGGCCATGTTTAAGGACATTTTGCTTAGAGTGCATAGAAAATATTGTAGCTACAAAAGCTGGGTGTATGTTTTAAATCTGAATTTTAATAATTACGGTTGCAACAATAGTAAATGCTTCCAGTATCTACATATAAAGAACCTGTTCCTTAGATGGCTTATTCAAAGTATGGGATACAACAGGCTTACTCTGGTGTTGACTAAACTTTTTTGGCATTTTCCTAATCTTACTACACTTGCATCGAAAGCTGGGATTAACGACATGCAAGACCTGGTCAAATCAGTGGGGATGGCTATTTGCGATTCGGCAGGATTGCAACCTTAAAAAACATCATTGATGATGTTTGAGATTTATGGTAATAATTTAATATGTAAAAAACTGAAAATATTAAGTTGTACTACCTGTATAAAAAAATCCCTAAACACTGTTACTCACTTACCTGGAAGAAACATGTTGCTATTTGTAAAGCTAAACTAGCTCTACAGCAGGTAACAAATCAGTAAAGTAAAAATTGTACCCCACAAATCAGTTGTGTACAGGAAAATAAAAATCCACTGGGGTAAAAAATTGCTGAATAAAGTCTTGCTCTTTTCTTCATAACGAAACAGCTGAATTGAGGTTTCTGTCAAAGCTTCACATTTTCTTCCAAGAATTTTAAATGGCGGGCCTTTATGCTGTAAGAAGTATACTTTTCTCCCATGAGCTTCCGCAAATGCAGCTGTTCAGGGTAGGGAAAAAAAAGGCTTTTCTGTGTTGTAATTCAAAACACAAATGATTCTAGTGTGAAATATTCAGGCTACAGTCTTATGTAAAGTTAAATAACATCCTAAACATGATATCTATAGGTTCAGGAATCCCTAACACTGAAACAGGACCAGATAGTTAGGCAGAACATCCCAAAGTGAACTTTTGGAAATTGCACAAATTTAGAGTAACAGTCAATTCATGTTTGACATTCAGTTAGCTATGGGTACTTTAGTCCATCAGTTACAGTGAGGTTAAACATGTTTAATTACATTGGTTTATGTATAGCATCTAATTTCAAGTAGTGGCACTTCTCTGAGGTGCACGTAGATGGAAAGTATTCAAACTTTAAAATGGTGGCAGAGAGTAAAGCCTGTTCCAGAGGTTATTTGCAAAAGCCCCTTCGCAATAAATAGGACTCTGTCATAATAAAGTTTAAGGACTCTGTCGCTATTAATTTGCAGTTTATTCAGAAGGAAGCGCCATTGAGTTACCATAAGTGGTAAGAGGGAATAAGATTACACTGCGTCCATTAATTTCAATCACTGGAATTTAATCGTGACTAAAGTTATCTGGATGAGGAGTTGATCTGCATAAGAACTGTAGGACAAACAGGCTTGTTTTCAAAATAGTACGTTATTTGGAGTTGTGCAAGGAAATATATGGTGGTTATTGCAAAATACCTGGACTAGCTGTTTTAAATGCTAGACGAGAAAAAAACAGTGTTGAAGAGAGTTGCTAAGTGTGCAATATGAAAGACATACTTCTCTTTTCTGTTCATCTTCCTCATCCATGACATCATACACCTTCTCTAGAAGCTTCACTCCAAGTCCTTGAACCACATCTGCTCTTAAGATCTCTACCAATCTCCTAACCTTTTCATGACCAGAGAGAACATCTAAAATAATAAGCAGAAACGTATTAGATAGCCTTAATTCTCTGTTTATTATTTTGTTTTAGTTGCCAGAAATCTAAATTGTAATTGTAGGAGTCCTGGTGGAACACTTTCCCTTTTATTCTGGTGCAAACAAATATCCATCTGAAGGACTTCCCAGACTTCAAATCTCAAATTTCATGCTTCACTATACAAACAACTTTTCCCAGTCCAGCTTGTACCCTACTCTCACATGAGGCTTGGTGTTTGTAGTCTTGCTAAAGAGGGCATAGCTTTTTGCCATTTAAAGTAAGGGGATGGATTAGAGGGCTTAGTTGTGCACTTCTAGACAGAAAAGGTGGGGCAAACAGCCCTATTTCCCCTCTTTATAAGCAAACATTTTTAACTGAAATAATGTTCCTGCAGTTCAGTGGTACAGCAGAATACCTAATCTGGGAATGATTCCTTTCAAACATGATACAGACCTGAAGGAAACTCCTGCAACCGGAATTCATCTGGTTCTTCTGATGCTTTTCCATGTAACTTAAGGGTGTCTTTGTATTTCCTATTAAGCCGGAACTGCGATTCAGGAGCTAGTATTGCAGATTGTGAACAATTTTCTTTATTATCCATTTTTAGCGTTTGGGTCATTAGCTGCACCAAGTCATGCATCTCATTTGTTTTTCTGCAAAAGGTATAAAAATCTTAAGTTTTTAATGCACAATTTATGGGAACTTTTAACGGTGGGTTTAAGGCTACACAAAGAACTCTTTAATACTGATGGGGTATTAGGTTAGGGTATTAGGTTATTGTAATGGACAATTCTTATAGGTTGCTTGTTTCCTTGATCTGTTTCTATTCTGGTCGTCTTCCTTTTTCCTTAATTTGTCCTTATTTCTTCTCCTTTTCCCCACCTTAGAAAGCCTCTCCTTTAAGAAGCCCACATCAGACTTTGAGGATACCAGTCCCTCACCCCACCCCCAGTGAGCAGGAACAAAACGCCCTGAGCATTGGCTTAGCATTACATCTGAAGTGGAATCTGTCACTGAAATTCTACTCAGTATTGATCCAGAGCAGAACTTCAACATATAGTTAGCAGAGTAAAAACTTAAACACATTGCAGAATTCCCAGAAAATAGACCAGAGGCAATTATATTTCATCCAGCAGAGCTTTACTGCTACTGAAAGCAAATGAGCATAATGATCACTAATCCAATACATTCAGGATTGGCACTGTCCGTAAGAAATCCAGTTGCAGCAGACTTAACTTAAACTTACAATAACTTATAAGTCTAAACCTTAACACTAAGCATACTATGTACAGAAAAACACACAAGAACAAAACGAGATAGAGAGAGAAAGTGAGATAGAGAAAGGCTCCTTCTGGCCTCTTAGTATAGTCAGCATGACCTTGAAGAAGAGATAACAGAACCAGTTTAAGCCAGCTGTACTCAGCTGCTCTGAAGGAATAACCCAAACATCATGAAGTTTCTTCCACACAGGGCAGCTTTCAATTAGAATAGGAAAGATCTCTACACATCAGATCAATACTTTCTGCACTGAGAAATGCAAATGGGCAGAATCATGGGTTATTTAACTCAACCAAACAACAGTTGGGAAGCCGAGTGCAAGCCTTGGCTCCAGTTTAGACATAAGGCTAAGTCATGGTTTGTTGCTCATACTCACTAGCAAGGAGGAGCGAAATGGGAGCTATCTTCCCTCTGGCTTGCTGCACACTTGCTGCTCAGCGCACTTTTGCCTCAAAGTGTTCCCACCCCGGTTTTACTGTGGCATGTAAATGGGGCCAGTATCTTAAAGAGAGGATATCTGCGGAAATGCAGAGTGTGTCAAACCCATGGGAAATTATTTGCTCAGTAAGCCTAGATGCAGAGAGAGTGTAACAGTTAAGTAGGACATGGAAAGAAAAAGGATACTGAATAAATGGAATGTACCCGAACATTATTTCTGTGAAAATAGATTTGGCTTGCATGAACTATGATAGCCTTTGTGAAAGGCTGTTTTTTTCTGACTGAGGAAGTACTACTTAACATTTCTCTAATGCTTTTTTAAAGTTCAAAGCACTTCACATACACTGCTAGTAATGCTTGCAGCCTTATATAAAGGTCAAACAATATAGCAGATGTAGGGAAAAGCAGATAAGGGGATAGGGAGTGTGGGCAGCAAAGAGGAAAGGGAGTGTGGGCAGCAAAGAGGACTTGCTTAAGGCTGCCTAATGACTTTATAGGGAAGATGAGATTTAAATCAGGAAATTCACAACTGCTTTAATAACACCAGTTTGAGCTGTCTAATCCTTAGATCCCAGCGATGCGTTTGATGGAGTGTCATACTGGGGAAAGGGTTTTCCCAGGATTAAGAGGGTTGTGTTTAAGGCAAAGATTACCAAGGCAGATTGAGTTAATAAAAATAATAATCTCAAAAACATTTTAATAGCAATTTTTTAAAATTAATCAGCAGAAGAAAGTACATTGGCAAGAAGGGTCTTAATTTGACTAGCAATACGCAAAATTATGCTATTAAATCAGGGCATGTATTTTCTTTAATGTATGTATCTCACTTATATTGTACAACTTTTTTGTCTTTTTGTTTAAAAAAACAACATTTGAAATGTGTTCAAAAGCATTTTTTGAGAAGTAGGTGAATGGCTGCAAGAAGTGGGTCAGTCCTTGTAAAACACTAACGCACATGATCAGGAGCTATGTGATAAGCATTTGAATTCTTATTTAAAGAACAGCAAAAAGAATTATCTAAAAATCTTTTTAAAAAACCATTTTATATCGAAGAATCTTTAATGCTTCCTGAAGCTAATTCAGAGAAACATTTCCCTGAGTCTTGAAGGGCAGGATGATCTGCCATCTGTGTGGCTGTGGTACGCAGATGCACAAATTGCTGTGAAATTCTACTCAATATTGATCCAGAGTAGCTTCCAATGTATAGTTAGCAGAGTAACAACTTAAACACATTGCAGGATTCCCAAAAAATAGGCCAGAGGCAATTGTATTTCATCCAGCAGAGCTTTACTGCTACTGAAGGCAAATGTGCATAATCCAATGCATTCAGGATTTGCCCTGTCCATAAGAAATCTAGTTGCAGTAGACGTAATTTAAACTTACAATAACTTATAGTAAGTCTAAACCAGGCTTCCTCAACCTTGGCCCTCCAGATGTTTTGAGACTACAATTCCCATCATCCCTGACCACTGGTCCTGCTAGCTAGGGATCATGGGAGTTGTAGGCCAAAAACATCTGGAGGGCCGAGGTTGAGGAAGCCTGTTCTAAACCTTAACACTTAAGCATATTGTGTACCACACCAGAAGGAAAAGAGATAGAGAAAGTGAAAATCCAGGCTCCTTCTGGCCTATTATTATAGTCAGCATGACCCTGACAGAAAGAGATAACAACTAGTTTAAGCCAGCTGTACTCAGTTTCTCTGAAGGTATAACCCAAACATGAACCTTCTGCTTGTTTCTTTCACACAGAGAAGTTTTCAGAACCCTCTTGAATTAATTAGAATAAGAAAGATCTCTACACATCAGATCAATATTTTCGGCACTGAGAAATACAAACTGGCACAAATACACTGAATGCCTACAGTTAAGGGAGAAGCCTTACCCTTCTTTACTGTCTCCATCTGATCTCTCTGTGGAGCTGGTGGAAGAGCTTAGTTCATCTTCAGTAGAGCAACCAATTAAGCTCTTTGTCTGTTGAAGGCAAAACATGTATTTCAAGCACAAGAAACTATAGACAAAACAGTAGCACAGCCCCCCAATATCTCTTCTTGCAAAAAGGCATTGATTTTAGGGGGGGTGTATACAATTCTTGCCATATTCTGTAAAATAATACTGGCTTGGAACCTATTTAGAGGCTAATAACAGAATATACATTTGTGGAAAGCTGTTCAAACCAGGTGCACAAAATCACTGTGATAATGGAAAAGGCTTCTTATTTTTGTAGATGCTACTGCTACTGCTACAAGAGCAAGGTTTCTTCTTTGAGTTGCATTGACTTTTCCAACACCGATTGGGCCAAACTGTGTCAAAAGTTGCATGTGCCAAATCATCTAGTGTATTTTTCAGGATAAGATTTTTTTGCAAAGGTTTTTAAAAGTGAGTTTGACAGCAGTCAAAACAATCCAGTCTGTTTGGAAATACCACCATGTGAAGGACATTGTAGGGCTGTAAAGCACGTGAGTGACAGCTTTGAAAGCCAGCAACTTTGAAAGTTGCAAATGCATGATTTCTGCTTACCTCACAGATTGCAAGATCTGATGAAAAGTGAGCAATTTGAACATGATCATCTTCTGGAACTTTTGTTTCTGTGGCTGCACTGTGAGAAGCTCTTCTTGCAGCAGGCCCTGAAAAGGGGTAAATTAAAAGCATTTAGAATCTACTCTTATTTTGATTGTTCACATTCATTCACATGCTATCTCTGCCAACACACTCAAAGTGATTTATAACAAAAATGGAAAATAAAAAGTTAAAATAAGACAGCAGCATACTTGGAAAGCAAAATACACAGCACAAAGATGTTAACTTATGAAAACCTGGGAGGCTTTAAAGTAAATCAGCTCATTTCTTTAAAAAGAGGCAAATAAGGTAGACCACTGGACTTCAAAAGGTAGGGAATTCCATACCTGAGTAGTTATGGCCAGTTATGTTAAATTCTGAACTTGAAGCTGCTTAATTATTATTATTATTAATAATACTAATAAATTTTATTTATATCCCGCCCTCCCCAGCCGAAGCCGGGCTCAGGGCGGCTAACAACAATCAAATAATCAAACAATCAAATAATCCAACATTCTAAAAACATTTCATTATAAAAATTAATTAAAATCAAATTAATGGCAACCGTTAAGCAAAATTCTGTGCAGGTTGCCAGAGGAGGGAGTCAGGCTGCGCCCTGACCAAAGGCCTAGTGGAACAACTCTGTCTTGCAGGCCCTGCGGAAAGATGTCAGGTCGCGCAGGGCCCTAGTCTCTTGTGACAGAGCGTTCCACCAGATTGGAGCCGCAGCCAAGAAAGCCCTGGCTCTAGTTGAGGCCAGCCTAACCTCTCTGTGGCCTGGGACCTTCAGGATGTTTTATTTGCAGACCGTAGGTTCCTCTGTGGGGCATACCAGGAGAGGCGGTCCCGTAGGTACGAGGGTCCTAGGCCGTATAGGGCTTTAAAGGTTAAAACCAGCACCTTAAACCTGATCCTGTACTCCACCGGGAGCCAGTGCAGCTGGTACAGTACCGGATGAATGTGATCTCGCAGCGAAGACCCCATAAGGAGTCTCGCCACGGCATTCTGCACCCGCTGGAGTTTCTGGGTCAGTCTCAAGGGCAGCCCCACGTTGAGCGAGTTACAATAACCCAGTCTGGAGGTGACCGTCGCGTGGATCACAGTGGCTAGGTCAGGGCGAGAGAGATAAGGGGCCAACTGCTTAGCTTGACGGAGATGAAAAAATGCCGCCTTTGTTATAGCTGTAATCTGCGCCTCCATAGAGAGGGAGGTATCGAAGATTACACCCAAACTCTTAACGGACGGTGCTGGCACTAATTGACCCCCGCAAGAGATGGGAGTTGCCCCCTCAATCCCATATCGTCCCGTCCCAGCCAGAGGACCTCTGTCTTCGAAGGATTTAACTTCAACCGACTCCCACGTAACCATCCAGCCACAGGTCCCAAACATCTGGTCAGTGTGTCTGGGGCCGAGTCAGGATGGCCATCCATCAACAGATAGAGTTGGGTGTCATCGGCATACTGATGGCAACCCAGCCCAAAACTCCAGACAAGCTGGGCGAGGGGGCGCATAAAGATGTTAAAAAGCATCGGGGAGAGTATCGCACCCTGAGGCACTCCACACACCAAGGAGTGGCACGATAACACCCCCCCCCAAGCGCCACACAGACATTTGCCTGGATTTCATATTGATGATATGCAACAGAGCCTAGTTCAGAGTCTTTCAAAATCACTCTGACAAAGTGGGTCTAGTCCACCATGCCACAACAAATTTGCTAGTCTTTTAAAAATGCCACCTGACTTTTTTCTTCCTTCCTTTTCTGCTGCAAACAGACTGACATGGCTGCACCTCTGTCATTTATCCTTTGACCAAATGCAAATTTGGATGTTTGATCCCCATCCCTGCCAATTATGACCTGACCTCTCTACCTTTAAAAACATACCGTACTTATAACTTTGAGCAGCCATGAAAATTTGGTGGATGAGTGTTCGGTCTCAGTTACAGCCATTTGTTATTTGTGAAGATACACTTTGGGCAGTGATTGCAATGAAAATGTGTTATAGCTAAGAAATTGCACCATATGCTTAAAAGGGGCAAAGAAGTTAGTTACCAAAAGGAAGCATGTCTTCCTGAGATTGCTTTAGTCTCCTCCTCTCTCGTGCCGACAGTGGTCGATCCTTTAAAATAAGTAACAGTGATATCAGAACCAAGATATGTGGCTTTGTAGTCTGTCATAATTGACCCGTCGATATGTAAAACATAACTGAAAACTGAAGTTTCCAAGACAGTCAATACTTCACTACCTTTTCTCCACTGACTTATTCTACAAGGTTGATATAGGCCTTCAGGAAAAGAATCCCCCACCTTCTTTACTATAAAAGAAGTTTGCCAACCCTGTACTAAGTAGGTTTACAGATCTATGATGGCAAAGTAAATACACTTTAGTCTATGCATTGAAACAATGCTGAATCTGAGGCTTCAAAGAAAAACGGATAACATTAATATGCTAAAAATGTGTCTGCAGCAAACCTTAGAAACTGCCACTTCGGTACTTCCAGATCTGTTTATAGCCCTTGTAACTGCAGCATCCTGCTTATCTGTGTTGTCTCCTCTTGTCTTTGCATTCATGTCAGGAGCAGCAGGCAATGGTCGAGGACCTGTATCCTTAAAGGGAGAAAAAGCAGCTATGTAAAAACATTTTTTCTGCTAAGAGGTTAGCTATAAAAGCACTCATCCTTCAATACTACCTCAATACAATCCTTCTATACTACCAACACCAAGTCAGTACAAATAATCAGGCAGGTACTTCAGCTCCACTTTTTGTATACCAACAATCTAATTCTGTACATTGCAGAAAGCATAATATTATTTACTGCATATTATCAGCATGGGTATTCTGTTACCCAGTTGTTCATAGCAACACTTCTAAAAAAGTTGAGACACTCCTTTGCCCTTTGAAAAAGCATACTCTTTTAAAACATAATGAATCTAGAGGTGCCACTAGAAAATAGAAAGATGCTGCATTTTAATTAAGGAGTGTTTTCTCTTTTTCACCCTTTCTGAACATACCTCAAATTGCTCTCTTTTCTTTTGCCGTTGCTGTCGTGACAGGGAAGGCTCGTGAACAGATCCCTGGGGCTGAAAATGGGGGGCGCTTTCGTTTTGAACTGCACTGTTAGCTCCTCCCAAACTTCTGAAGGAGGCTTCGGCCTAAGAATAAACCCAAAACTCTTTGTATATGCTTTCCAGATTCAAAGTGAGGACACAGCTATCAAGGACTACTATAACTATGACAGGTATACTCTGGCTCCACTGCCAAATACAGCATGTATCTCTGAATCCCAATTGCTAGGAATTGCAAGAAGAGAGAGCGCTGTTGCACTCAGGTCCTGCATGAGGACGCTCGAGCAGATGGGCAACTGACCTGACCCAGAAGGGTTCTTCTTACAATCCAAAGTATACACACGTTTGAAAAGTGCTATCAGGGACCCATAACTATCACCTTTTTCTCATCCTCATCACCAAACCTACACAATTCATTTATGTAGTCAACAGCATTTATGTAGCCACCCAGACATTTTACATTCATTTGTAGAACAATTTCCCAAAAGAAGCCACCAGTTTAATTTCACATGCCTTGCAAAACCAAAAAATTTGACTACTTACCAGAATTTCTACAGGCACAAATGGTGCTAGAAGTTTGTCAGTAGAATCCAGACTCTGGAAAGAGAATTTACTGCATTTTCATTAACTTTTACCAATCATGATACTAGCTAAAAGTGTGGTGTAAACATTAGCAAAACAAATGAGCAAATTATTTGAAATGTCCCATTACTGTAAAATAGAAAGGGTAGGAGGAGTGGCTGGCTACATAGTATCCAAGTGTCACTTCTCTGAGCCCAGGAAAAACACTGATATCACTCCTCTGTCTTCTTCCCCACCTTGGCTAGATAGGGACCTGGCTTGTTCTGTTCTAACACTGCTTCCAATTAGCACCAGTGAGTCTCACAAGACAGGGACACCCTGCATAGAGACAGGGAAATAGGTGTGCAAAAACATCCTCAGACAACATAAACCATTTCACTTCATTGTTTTCCAATGGCCCAAGTCAAGGCACTCTGGGATCTCCAGTTCCAGGGGAAGTGTCTCCTCCCTCCATACATGCTTGAACCCCAGAAAGTGGGGATGAGCTGATGTTCAAGGAGGAGGACAAAGAGTAAAAAAAAAGACCATATGAGGTATGTCCAAGTCCTTATGGTCACCTAAAAGAGCTGTTTATAGCTTGGGTCATGTTGATTAGTTGTATCTGATGCTGTTTCATCACAACGTGGGACTTCCTCCTCTCCCCATGCACCTTCAAAATCTGCCCTGGAGAGTTCCCCAACGCTCTGGAGCAAATTTTGGAATAGTGGCACTGGATACATCCCCACATGACTAAAAGAATAACAAACTAAACATAGCAACCTCTTTTCTGCTAGTTCTGTATGTAAGGCTTTGGACTGAGGCCCAATATAAAGGTCATTCAGCCCTTGGATCTGAACCCTCAAGTCTGATGACACAGCTGGTTTGTATATCTGACGGCTTCAATCATCTTCAAAATAATGCCTAAGTATGTGTGTAACAATGACAATGAAATGTCAATAAACAGAACAGTGCACTGTATTGTGGGGGGGCTGTCTTGAAAAAAGCAATTGCCTTTTCAAAAGGGGGCGGGCATCAGATTAGTGAGAAAGGGTATATAAAATGATGATAATAAATTGTAGCAGAAATGTAAAGTCATTCATGGTCACTAAAACATTTTGTCCTCAGTTCCACCCTTCCTCCAACCACCCTTGTGCTGTGCAAGAGCTCTGCAGCTGCTTTATCTGAAACAAAGAGCTAGTGTAGCTACGTCCTAGATCAATTACCGACAAAAACCCAGTGCCATTAGTTGTTGGTCCTATTTCCAAAAACTTTGCAGCTTCTATTACATTCCTCTGTATTATAAGATAAAATAATTACTTTATCACTCGTGTCTGGAATCTCTGAAACAGGTTGCAGAAGTTTCATGGTATCATCACCATCAGCTGTGGTATCAATAACACCCTTTTTAATAGCTACAGTTTCCAGACATGGATTTGTAATGCTCTGCAACCTTTCTTCCTTACACTGTGGTGCGTTTATTCCTATTTCAGACTCTGCTTCACTGGGAATACTTGAGCTACGGGGCTTTTTATCCCCTGTGAACGTTCCTGCAAGTGTCTGTTTGCTTTCAGAGTTCCTCTTTTCCAACGGAACAATAACTATGTCCACTTTGCTCATTGTTGCCACTGACATGTCCGCGCTGTTCAACCCATTTGTGTTTGCGCTTTTTGCAGGCTCAGGTGCCAGTTTGTTCGAGGAAGAAACCTGAAAGGTTTTATTATGGATTAAACATTTCTCTTCATTCTGTAATTAAAATGAAGGGGGGGGGGAATAGAATTAATATACCAATCCCATTAAACATTTTACTCAAATGGAATTTCAAGAGCCCTTTTTTTTTTATCCCATGCAAAATGGCTGGATTCAGAAATGCCTGAAGATGACAGGAGAGCCTGCTCCAGCTGCTGAAAGATGCCTTTGTCCAATTTTCAAGCTGTACCGCCCCCCTTATATTCAGCCCCCTGCACCATAACTCATCCCATCCAGCAGTGTCTCCATTTAACTCTGGATTCAGCGCTCTAAGTCGAGTTAAGAACTAAAATCTAACTCACCCTTTTAGATTTCCTGGAATGTTCATTAGGAAGCTTCTGGGGTGTTACATTTCCATTTTTCAATTCAGCATCTCCTGAGGAGCTCTGGGGTTTGACTTCAGACATTTTCTTATGATTTTTGGCTGTTTTCCTTCAAGGCAAAGGTAGGAAATGCAAACATTAAGGAAACTACAGAATTAAAAGATTTGAGGAAGTATTGTCTTGCAACAAATCAAGGTTGCCTCCGGTCCCTATGTATGCTTTTAGAGTACTTTCTGAAAGAACGACACATGCAACAAACGCCTATACTTCTTGCTGTATATCCATATCAATATATGGGTGTAGATAAGCTTTAGGTAGCCCACCTATAAGAATGAAAGAATTGCCTTGCTGGATCAAGACTGCAACCAGCCTAACACCCCAACAGTGGCCAAATAGATGCCATGCATCAAAGGACATGGCTTGTTTGTTCCTGACATCCAGCTATCAGAAGCAGTCAGAACCAGTCACAAATACATTTGGCTTGTCATTTCTAATATCCCTTGACGCATCTATCATCTATGAATATTTCTGTTCATTTCAGCCACATTGCTACACATTACAGATTACACATTACCCTGTGCTACACATTACAGAAACCCAGTAATCAACAAAAAAACAGCTATTCCAACAACTGCACTGAACTCCTTGCACAACGTAATTTGTCATTTAAACATTTCTTACGCCTTTGTAGCTTCCAAAAACAGAGAGATTTGGTGCTTGATGTAGGGTTGCCTTAGGATGCTTCTCACACTGGGCCTCTCCTCTGGCTTTTTACTAAGCATCGTTCTTATTAGCTCTTTCAAGTGCATGCTGTAATCTTTTGGCATGGGTGGCAGCTGTTAAGAGAAGCAAAACTAACTTTATGGGACTTCTTTGGCTGGCTATAAAGTCATGATGGGAAAACGCCCATGATGAACGTCCATTCATGGCATTACATCAGTCATTCAGATATAACTCAAGCCTTGGATATGCTTTTCTAAAAGGCAGCGTTTCTTCAGAAAATGCACATCACATGCATCAGGCAACCTGCAAAGCAGGGCTGGAACACTCCAGCTGGCTGTAGCAACACCATTCAACTTGTTTCTTAGGGTAGGAAACGTCAAAGTTCACTCTCACATGCACATGGATTACTGCTGCTTCTGTCACTGCCTGTAGGCTGCTCTTTCGTACTTCTCTCTCTACTGGGGCACAAAGTGTACTGTATTCTTGTGCTCATGTGGCACTTATCCTTTGCATTGTGTGGGCCACACCTTTTAGTGTGTCACATTACAAAAATATTGGAGCAGGGAGGAGCACATGCATTTGAAATATGCACTGCCAAGATGCAAGATCTGGGGAGCTGCATGGCAAAAGACCAGAGTAGCCCAAGGCAGCCGTTCAGCCTTCCAAAGCAGATGTGGCTGGCTATTCTCCATTATTCCTCAATGATATTTGATGGCCAGAGTATGTATGAGAGAGAAAACAGCCAGTCTAGGAGAAAACAGTGTTGTTGGTCTCCTACCACAAAACTGCAGGTAAGCAAGCTTCTGGATGGTTGTGCCTAGTGGAGATCAAGTTTTGAACACTTAGGATAGTATGCAGAGCATGAAGGAGAGGTCTAGAGTGTAAATGGGAGTTTTTACAATGGTTCCAGTGAATATTCACCGTGAAAACCAGAGTTGCTACACTCCTCTCTTGGTGCTGCTATGCTACCCAGGCTAAGCCATGGTTTGCATTATGTGCAAACCCATGCTCTTGGCTTGTCACACTTGGTGCTTGTAGTTAGTTTGAGGGAGGCAAACCAGGAACCTGGGTATGCACCTAATGATAAGCCAAACCATGGCTTAGCTCAGAGTAGCACAGCAGCACCAGGACCAGGAGACAAGTGAAGCAGCTACAATTTTTGTTCTGGATACCTATGCACTTGCTTCTTCTCACTAAGCCACAATTTGACACGACACACATTTTAATGATGATCTTGCACAGACTATTGCTTCTATTACTATTTATCATTAAAATCTAAAAAATTATGTTCTTATGCTTATCGCTTTCATGCTAGCAAGGTAACTTTGGTATACGTGGGTTGCCTCAGGTGACTGGCATCACTTAAGAAAACCATCTGTATTCTAAAAGATTCAATCTTTCCTGCTTATTCACATGATCTGTGTCACTCATGAATAGTTAGGCGAGTCACTGAAAAAGAATTATTACTGAATGTGGCTTAATAACAAGAGCTAGACTCCTTGTACAGTATCCCTGAGAACATTCCTGCTCTAAGCAGACATTCTAATGGTACCACAGGCAGTGAGGGTGAGCAGAATCATTACTGTGCTGGCTGGACTCCTCTCTTACAGTCAAAGGCAGCTAAGGTATTGCAACAGAAGCAATGCTCCTCTTTCTCTGCACTGCAGCCTGATAGAATGACTACCACTAAATTAATGTTTTAAAGCAGGGATGGGGAACCTGTGGCCCTCTAGATGCTCTTGCCAACTATCATCAACCCCAGCCAGCATGGCCAACAGTCAAGCATGATGGGAGCTGCAGGCTAACAACATCTAGAGAGCCACAGCTTCCACCCGCAGCATGACTTAGAATGAGTTTAATAGACCAGTTAACATAACACTACTGGTGTATTTAAAAAGACATTAATTTTCAGGTTTCCTTAACATCAGCATGCATTCATATCACACACCAAACAACAAGAAAGCACGCACACTCTATCCTTACACTTAAGACTGGGTTTTTAAATCAAATGGTTTTTTTGTTAAACATGCTGAGAACTTACTGCACATGTGGTGCTTGAGGATATCCCAGGGATTCTACACTGAAAAGGAAAGCATTTTCCTTTCTTCAGCAGTACAGTTTATATCCATTATGTCCTTAGATAATAGCCTATTACCTAGTCTACACACAGTTTTTTGCAACATACAAGGCGACAGGGAAATTCTTGCACATATGGATACTTCAGCAAGTATAAATAGTGACCCACAATTAGCATAGCAAAAATGATAAAGGAATGTTACCTTTCCTTCAATAATTCGATATACTAAGGAGTTCATATCTTTAGCATTGAAGGCGTGCTTCAGTGTGGCCATTTCATAGGCACAACAGCCCAAAGCCCAAACATCAGACTGAAAGCAAAAGCAGAGAAAACATGTGTTCCAAAGGTCCTTTAAAACAGAATCAGACAACACATTAGCAGGCCATTTCACAACTTGGAAAGGGAGCCACAAGCACATGTAGGCTTCTGGATTGTGGTCAGTTTGTTTCACTAAGCTATCTTCTAACAGAGAGGTGCAGCTTATGGACAAATGGAATCTTTGTTTTATCAATTAAAATAGATAGTGGAGGAAGGAATTGCTTTTGCTTAGCTGGGAAAAGACACTGGATTCTTCTGAACACATGACGCATACTTCAGCAATTTATAAAATGGCATGTAAAAGTTTTAGACAGCTAAACACTTTGCCTGAACTGTACAGTATTTCTCATATAACTATAAATGGCAATTAGTGTACTACCTTGAATCTTAATTCAAGCTCACGTTCATCAATTTAGATGTAAAGACTTAGAATTCCTGTGGTTTTAATAGCCACTCAATAGAAGAACTAAGTTGGTTTTCAATTACATCTCTTAGCTTGCTGTCAAATCCAAAAGTAGAAGCAAGTATCATTGAATTCATTGGTCTACTTCTGAGCAAACTTAAAACCATGTTGCAGCTTGGAAAAGGAGTTCACGATTACAACACATAATATACTTTACCTTATAATTGTAAGGCTTGTTAGAGAACAGCTCAGGGCTCATGTAGTAAGGTGTGCCAATGAGAGTACTAGCCATGTCATACTGATTTTCCAACACTCTAGCTATTCCCAGATCTCCCACTTTGATGATATTTGAACGTGTCAGGAATACATTCTGAGTTTTGAGATCTCTGTGCAGAATGTGCCTTTCGTGCAAATACTGAAAAATAACATAACAGTATTTACAAATCTCTAACTCACAACCTGGGTTACCTCACAGAGTTACAGTACTGCATGCATAAAAATAAATTCTCTTGTGCACGCCACTCTTGAGTTCTTCAGGGGGGAAAGCAGGGTACATTAAATCAACCTTCTACAACGGGGTGTCTCCAGATGCTTTAAACTACAACTCTCTCTTCAGCTGACCTCTGCAGGTCTGATGAGGAAGGAGTTATTGCCCCATCCTTTCTCACCCCCATCACTGAGTGTGGCTCTCACCCCCTTCAGTGATATGTCTACTAAAAAAAAAAAGAAAAAGTGATGCCACAGCCAAATTTTTTTGCATGGTCTAGATGACTGACCATGCTGGCTGAGGTTAATGGGAGTTGGAGTCCAACATCTGGAAAACAATTTAAAGTAGACGCAGCACTGAAATGGGTGGAAAGGTTTCAACACCTTTGCACAACTCAGCTCCCTAATGTAGAGGCAAAATGCTTCCCCACTGGTCATCAGGCCCATCATTTGATGAGTGGGGAGGAAACAATAAGCTCCTTCCTCAGCTAATCTGCATGGATCAACGGAGAAGAGACAATGTGCATGTGCCTGGAGGTGGCTCAACCTAATGATGGCTTGTGGCCCTCAGAGGGTTGACAAAGGCTGAATGTGGACCTCAAGTCAAAAAAAAAGTTAGCTATGCCTGGTCTAACTGGATCAAGACTATCCAAGAATATTTGAAAGACTCCACACTTTTCTGTTCTACACACATACTACTAAAACAGCCAGGATGTTAGAAAAGATAGATTCTAGATTGATTAGAAGCAATAATACATTTACCTACTACGTTGCTATATCTTATTAAAGGATTACAGTCTAAAAGAGCTTCAAGTCATGCCAAAATTCTAGGAAAGGTTTATTTAAATTTAAGAGAGAAAGTAAGAATCAACTGTTTCATTGCAAAGTTACATTACCTCTGAGGGTCTTCTGCTGGTTCCCTCACTGTGAGAAGCAAAGTTACAGGGAACCAGGCAGAGGGCCTTCTCGGTAGTGGTGCCTTTCCTGTGGAACGCCCTCCCTTCAGATGTCAAGGAGATAAAGATTGCACAACTTTAAGAAGACATCTGAAGGCAGCCCTGTATCAGGAGGTTTTTAACGTTTGATGTGTTTATTATGTTTTTAGATATGCTGTAAACCGCCCAGCATGGCTGGGGAAACCCAGCCAGATGGGCAGGGTATAAATAATAAAATTATTATTATTATTATTATTACCTGCAAAGCCATAGCAATCTGAACAAACCATTCCACCACCTGACTTTCAGGCAAAAGCTTTCCTTTCTGTTCTTTCAGCTTATGATATAGGTCCCCTCCTTCACAGAAGCCCATGACAATGTATAGGAGGCCATCTTCCCCTTCCCAGGACTCCCTATAGGTGACTATATTAGGATGCTTTAGCTGAGACAGCAGCTGGGCCTCTTGTTCTGCTGATTTTCTCTCACGACTCGAGGCATGTTTAAGGTTCAGCCTTTTGATAACATACTGAAGAAATGAAAAGGAAAAAAAAGTTTTGAAGTTAAAAACAATCACAAGTATATTTAGTAGGTTTAAAAATCCAGCATGTAAGCCTACTCTGTAGAAGTCCAACTAATTTTAATTGAACTTTTATCCTCATACTGGCCTCAATCCAGAGAATCCAATTACTTGTACTGTTATAATCAACAGAGTTTAAGCTAACTGCAACTAAGTTGTCCAACTAATGTCAACAAAACATGAAGCACAGCTAACTTTTTCTTGATTGAGGCCAAAGTGTTTTGAATCAGAATGTTTATAAATATGTTTGTACCCTTTGATTCCAAAGCTGAAGGCATTGGCCCCAATCCAGTTGTACTGGCTCTAACATAGGCTGAAATCTCATACCCTTGTAATGAAGCCCCACTGAATACAATCAGACTTGCCTCTGAATACACGTGCATAGGATCACACTGTTAGAATCCATGCAATTGTTTCATAGGCTGGGCATTTCAGGGAAAAAATATCTTTTTGTAACTGACTTAGAATATGTTATAAATGAATGCTGCATTCAATAAATAAATAAATAAATAAATAAATAAATAAATAAATAATATTTATACCCTGCCCTCCCCAGCCAAGGCCAGGCTCAGGGCGGCTATAATAAAAACAAGTTGAATGAATACAACTTAAAAACATTAAAATGCAGCCTCATCACAGGAGGAGAAAGGAAAAAAGAAAAAAGAAAAAAGAAAGAGGGGGAGGGAATCAAACTGACTCCAAGCCAAAGGCCAGGTGGAACAACTCTGTCTTACAGGCCCTGCGAAAAGAAATCAGATCCTGCAGAGCCCTGGTCTCATGAGACAGAGCATTCCACCAGGCCGGAGCCAGAGTTGAAAAAGCCCTGGCTCTGGCTGAGGTTAATCTAACTTCCTTAGGGCCCGGGACCACTAGGGTGTTGCTATTTATGGACCTTAAGGTCCCCCGTGCGGCATACCAGGAGAGGCGGTCCCGTAGGTACGAGGGTCCTAGGCCGTGAAGGGCTTTAAACGTCAAAACCAGCACCTTAAATCTGACCCTGTACTCCATCGGGAGCCAGTGCAGTTGGAAAAGCACTGGGTGAATATGCTCCCACGGCAGAAACCCTGTGAGGAGCCTCACTGCTGCATTCTGCACCTGCTGGAGTTTCTGGGACAGCTTCAAGGGCAGCCCCGCGTAGAGTGAATGACAGTAGTCAAGCCTGGAGGTGACCATCGCATGGATCACTGTGGCCAGGTCGGGGTGGGAAAGGTAAGGGACCAACTCTCTGTGGTATCATCAGATCCAAGAAGGTCCCCAGATGCAGCTTATGCTGAGGAGATGTTTTTGCAACTTAACCGACAAGGTGCAAGATGGAAATGAATGTATAAAAGAATGTCAACGCAGCACCCTCAAAATGCAACAACTGTCAGATTTTCAGCTGCTTAACTCCTGCGAAATAATGAACCGCAAATGCCCTAGCACAACAACCCTCTTCACTGGGGTTTCCCCTCCCTTACTTGTTCAGCAACTATCTTTTGCCTCTTGTTCAGCAACTATCTTTTGCCTCTTGTTCAGCAACTATCTTTTGCCTGATTGAGGAGTGAGGTCATTACCCCTCTATCAGGTCGCTCAACCATTCCTACCACCATCGCTACCATGTCCTTTCTTTTAGCAGATCAAGATGACAGCAAAAACTGCAAGGTGTTTTTTCTTTTTTAGCGGGGGCAATTAGAATAAGATCTAATGTATTTTCTATAGTTAAGCTTTTACCACTATCTTCACTGTACGTTATTTTATTTTATTATTTTATTGCTGTGGCTGTTGCAAATAAATATTCTTCTTCCACCTTTGCCTGACGGGTGGGAAACCTGCGGCCTTTCAGGTGTGTTGGGCTCCCAACTCCCGTCAGTCTAGCCAGCATGGGGAGCGGGCACGGAGGGCAAGAGAGAGGCAGCCCAACACCTCCTGGGTGTTCACCTGCGCTGCTTTCGCAAAGTCATAGCAAAGTCTGCCCGACCCCGTTTCAGACCCCCTCCTCTCCAAGCAGGCAGGCAGGCAGGCAGGCAGACCTCCTCCCGCGCCGCTGCCCTCCGTACCTGTTTGTTGTCCTGCCGGTGCCTCACCAGGCTCACTTCCCCGTAGCTGCCCTTCCCCACCGCCCTCACGAAAGCGTACTCGCCGACGGGCATCCTCCTCGCAGGGCCCCGCGGCCGGCACGGGGGGCGGGCTACGGAAGCCGCCCCCCACCCGCCAACCGCAAGGACGCGGCAGCCGATGCCATAGAGATAGAGCTACAAAACCTCCAGAGACCATAGAGAGCACCCTCGTTCGGTGGGGAAGGGAAAGGAAAAGACAAAAAAGAGCGCCTTGATGTCTATGGTAGTGATCCTGGTCGCTGCAGCGGCCATCTTGGACCCGGGCAATCTTCCTTGACTTGCGCGTGTGCCCATGCTATGTACGGGTCTCTAGCTGCTCTTTTCAAATCGTTGGCGCCTGTCTCGCGGGGGGTGGGGTGTTGAACCCGCTTTCGTCCCGCCAAAAGTCTGATGTGCCGCTGCTGTCTCTGATTCCGGCAGATCAGGGGTTCCCAAGCTTTTTTTTCTCACGGAGCACTTGAAAGTAGCCGAGAGTCTTTGCTTCAGTTCTACTGAACTAATTTGTTTGACGTTGCTTTTTGTAGCGATGGAGTGTAATGATTTCTTCGATTGCAACGATTCTCAATTGTTTTCATTGCTGCTTTTGCTGCTTATGTTATTTTATTGCATTACAACTTTAATTCCATAGAATTCAAATTGTAATGCAGTAAAAAGAAGCAATAAAAGTGTAGCTTTAAAAATCAATATGGATATATAACGTGGACGTGTCACAGACCACCACAATGAAATTTGAATATTAGTGCGGACCAGTTTGGGAACCACTGCCTTAACCTGAACCTTGGTGAGGGGGATGGGATTAATTTGGAGCATGATTTTTTTTAAAAGTTCAGGGCACATGTCTCCTCTGCTTTGAAAGGGTTGCTCCCTTGTTCTTTGACATCCTGTGTGCCTTTAGATTCTTGTGTGCATTGGATTACACTCCAATCCTGCATAATGTTTACTTCAAAGTAAATTTTGCTGCATTCAGTAGGACGTGCGTCCAAATACTTAGTAAATTTATTTGGGATTAACCCACAATTACATCAAAATTCTATGTCTTTACTAGGTGGGACTTGTAAGCAATAGTGTAAATTGGATTTACGACAAAATCCAGATGAGTTCACTGTTAGTATATCACAAGTACAAACCCAAGTGCTCTTGTTTGGAATGCTAGCTAGCCAGTGGTGCCATTTTCTAGAATACTCCACTGTACGGGCATGTTCGGTTTTAACTTACTGCTCCATGAGGAGGGGAATGTGATGCAGACATTGAGTCACTACTTTAATATGGATTTCTTTTAAATGATTTTTTTAAAGTATACCCAGGAACTTTGCTCCCCATGTGTTCTTGGGGAATCACCTAGTTTACCTCAGCATAAACCTTAGGTTCATAAATACTTTGAAAAAGGAATCATAATTCTCTGAGAGGAGATACAGAGGTCCAAACCAGTCAGAGCTAGAACTGTATTAGAATATTAAATAATTTCTTTAGGTTAATTTTGTGTACAGTGGCACTTATCCCTGGCTGTATTCTCAGGTACTTCCTTAACTCATCAATGCCTCCAATAGTTTCCCTATAATGTGAATATCCAAATGGGGTATATTATACAAAAAACAGTATGTCTCATGTTCGTTAAGTATGCCTGAAAATGAGAGCTTCTTGACATGCTTTTGCACATACCTGTGAGAGTACTATATGATGTAGTATATGATGTAGTATGCAGTATATGTATGTAGTATATGATGCCAAAGGCACCATTGGGCATGCAAAAAACCAGCACTGAGGGTTGGTTAGGCCACTACAAGCTGAAAATCCAGTATCTTTTGACCTGGTATCTGCTGAAAGGGATAAATGTGGAATCTGCTTCAGCTACTGTATTTGGTACATATATATTTTTACATGACGTACCAATCGCCTGGCCAATAAACATACAACATGTTCAGCAGATAGAACATGCAGGAGTGCAACCTTCCATTTGTACCAAAGAAAACAAAAGTTTATGGGTTGTATCCAACACTGCCATCCCACTTGTGCAACAGATTTCCGTTTGTACAATGGATCTTTCCCCCTTCTCTCCAGCACCCTGTGCGCCTTCAGAGTCTGTTCCAGAGGGTTGGGGAACCCCCTGGAGCAATTTTTGGCAGAGGGGATTGCAAGCATGCTGTTATACTAGCTAGAGGCTAGAGAAAACACACATTCATTCATTCATTCATTCATAGCTTTAATGGTTTGCCACTTTTCCACAAAAAGAATCATGACCTTGAAACTGAAATTTTAATCACAGTTTTAATCACAGTTGGAATGATTATACAAAATGAAGTGCTTTGATACCTTTGCTTTGAACTTCTTCCTATCAACACTACATTTAAATGATGCAAATCATAGCTGCATTTAATATGAAGAGAAGAAATCAGAATGAGTGCTCATAAAAGAAATGATTGTACTACCCACCAAAGCAGTCTCTACTAATAAGAGAAAACAGCAGCCCCTAGCTTTGTAGAGTACACATCCTACTTCTGATAATATTTTGTAGAAATTTAGGGTGCCTGTGTTGTATGCAAGCAGGAATCACAAAAAACCTTGATCTGTGGTGACATTTTTGGGGTGGGGGTGGTAATTAGTGGTATAATATTGAAATATTCTGTCACTTCAAAGTGTTGCAGCCAAAGATGAATATATCTTGTTCTAAAACAAGCTAGGAACAATGTAGTCTGTGTATATGCCATCAAGTAGACCTTCTCCGTTGTTGTGAATAAACCAACAAGGGACATTTGTACCATGCTTTACATCTTCTGTGTAATCTTTCTGCCATCCCCTAAAAATAAAAGAAAAAATACATAGTATTAAAATTAAAAGCCAGAGCTTTGTGCAGGCAAAATACTATTTCTCAGATACCCGAATTGCTGTTTACCTGGTTACTGTCAGCTGGTTATTTTTCACAATCATTGTAGCATCTGGTTTCTGAGGATCAGACCCAGGGTGGACTTCAAGTATATTAAAGTCAATTGGGTGGAAAAACTGCCCTAAAGGGTAAAAAAAGCAATAGCAATTATCACTATGGGTTTGAGTTGCTTCCACACTAAGATCTTTCAGCGGTGCTGAGGCAATTGTTCTTTCACAATCATCTAGAACTGGAATTAAAATAGTTCCTCATGGCACTTAATGTAATACTAGATTCTGCACCAAAAATGTATTTAAATATGTGTTTTTAAATGCATTTTCTCTCAAAATATGCATTGTATATCTAGTGCATAGACAGATCTATCTATAGTGCAGTCCTATAAATCTATTCAGACGTCCCACTGAGTACAGTGCAGCTTGATTCATCCAAAGTATGTGTGAATAGCATTGCTGCCTAAATACATTTTCTCTTAAAACATGGACTTTTAAACTCATTTTGTTAAAATAAAAATGCAAAATTGAGAACCATGTCAGGGACATTCAGAAAGCAGGAAAGCTGGTGCCTAACTAAATTCCAGTCTCCATTAGAGCTGGAGCTACAGATCAGGTCAGTTTATAACAGAATCTACAAATAACAAATTTCTCAAACATCCCTAGTTAGGAACATGGTCTCTTTCTTAGTTTTATTTAGTTTGTAGACTGCTCAAATACAATTGCTCTTGTGGTAGCTGTAACATTATGGACTGATAAAGAGATACAGGTATCCACTGGGATATTTTTCATGGAATGAGGCCAAATATATGGATGTCCAGTGGTGCTGTTAGGGCAGGACCAGGAAGCAGAAGGCCAGGGTCCCGCTCTTTAGAATGAGTAGGAGGCCCCTAGCCATGGCGGAACTGAATTACTAGTAAGTGAAAGAATACACATGACATCTTAAAGAGTCACTTCCAGACCATTATGTCCAGGGTCTAAAATTGTGTAACTATCACTATGAATGGCATAATGACAGGAAAACCTCGTCATTACAGTGGTGCCCCGCAAGACGAACGCCTCGCAAGACGAAAAACCCGCTAGACGAAAGGGTTTTCCGTTTTGGAGGCGCTTCGCAAAACGAATTTCCCTATGGGCTTCCTTCGCAAGACGAAAGCCCATAGGGAAATCTCCGGGACAGCGGGGAAGCGCAGCGCGTCTTCCCCACTGTCCTTGGACCTCCTCCGAAGGCTGGAGGCGGGGCGGAGAGACCTCCTCCCGCCGCCAGCCTTCGGAAGGCTGCTCCGAAGGCAGGCGGGGGGGCGGAGAGACCTCCTCCCGCCGCCAGCCTTCGGAAGGCTGCTCCGAAGGCTGGCGGCGGGAGGAGGTCTCTCCGCCCCACCGGCAGCCGTCGGATGGCTGCGATCTGAAAATGCTGGCGGGCGGCAGCGAACGCTGCGCTGCCGCCCGCCAGCATTTTAAAAGCCCCCGGGACAGCGGAGAAGTCTCCGCTGTCCTGGGGGCTTTTAAAATGCTGGCAGTCGGGAGGAAAGCCCTCCTGTCCCCGGAGCTTGCGGGGTGGGAGGTGGGGAGAAGGGCTTTTCTTCCCACCGCCAGCCTTCAGAACAGCCTTCTGAAGGCTGGCGGTGGGAAGAAAAGCCCTTTTCCCCCCCTCAGCCTTCAGAAAAGGTCGGGGGACAGACTGTCCCTGGACCTGGTCTGAAGCCGGTTTCCATAGGAACGCATTGATTGATTTTCAATGCATTCCTATGGGAAACCGTGCTTCGCAAGACGAAAAACTCGCAAGAAGAAAAAACTTGCGGAACGAATTAATTTCGTCTTGCGAGGCACCACTGTATGCACATTTAAGCTCTTGTTTCCTAGCTTGCAAAATGATGGCAAGGCAAAAATTTCCAATCCTTATAAGACACTTGAGAGGGGGGAAATTAAGGGAAAACACTGCACTGTTTACATTTTTAACGTTCAGAAGCTGCATTGCATCCAAATAAGAGGCCCCAAACTTAAAGACAAACAAATGTACAGCCTAATCTTATTAGGTTTACTGAAAAGGGTGCTTTATTTTGCTCAGAAGAACTTACTAAGAAGCAAATATCTTATTTCCCCCATCCTTCTCCCCCTCCCATCTATCAAACTTGTTACTTTCCTCCTTTGTTTAAATATTTGCACATTGTGGTTTACTCCTTGCCCCAAAGGTTTTCAACTCAAATAAGGTTTCCATACTTCTGGAAAACGAATATTGCTTTTCACGTTCAGCATATCAGTCATTTCACAAATTCATACCTAATAAACCATGGGTACGCCCAGACAACCTGTGACTATCCAACGTGTAAAATCCTAGAAAATTCGGATGTACTGCATGTTTGCTCCATGACTGATGCAAAACCACTATAAATGTTGCTCCTTCTCCCATTGAAAATTCCAGGCTCTTTTTCCGAATGATTTTCAAAGTCAAACTAGTTTGGATAAAGAAATACAGTATGAACAGGTGCATTCAATGGTTAACACCACAAATCGCTACAGCAACTCGAATAAAACACTTTGGGGAAGTGTATTTAAGAATAGGAAGCTGCCTTGTGTTGAGTCAGGCCTGTGGTCCATATAGCTCAGTATTGTCTACATCAGCCTTTCTTAACATTGGGTCCCCAGATGTTGATGGACTACAGCTCCCATCATCCCTGACCACTGGTCTTGCTAGCAAGGAATGATGGGAGTTGTGGTCTAATAACTTCTAGGGACCTGAGGTTGAAAAAGGCTGGTCAACACTGACTGGCAGCATTTCTCCATGATTTTAGGCAAGGATATTCTCTGTCCTACCCATACATACTGGGGCTTGAACCTGAGTCTGCATGCCAAGCAGATGCTTTGCCACTGAGCTACAGTCCTTCCTTATCTTTTATGTCTTCTGTTATCTGTGTTTCTTTGCTTAAGAAAAAAATATATTTTAAAACATGCTTGGTGTGTGAATTTTACCTAGGATGTAGTAAGGTGACTTCATCAAGCCATGTGAACATCATTTGCTTTGTGCCATTGTGAAGAGTGATACTCTCAGGAGTTATTTCAAGCTTTACATTCAACTGTGTATTTAGAATCCCAAGTCTTCCAATATAGGTATTGTGTAGTGACCCTACATCATTACTGCTCTTCTTTTCACCAATAAGTTGCCCATTGACAGTAATACCTAAAATGAGAAGGAGGGGCATAAGTTAATAAAAATTCTTCAGAAAAATAAGCCTTGGTAGCTAAAAGAGCAGTTTTCTATGGACAACTAAATATACAATATAAAAAATTGCCAGAGGACTACCTCTCTAAGGAACTCCACCAGAAGGGGACAGGATAAAAGGCCTTAGCTGAACCCCAGATTGCTGTTGGAGAAAGCTCTCAGTTTGAAACTATCGAAGATCCTTTTATTCTAGTCTGGCCTTACTGACTTCCCACCCAAGCCACCTTTAGGCATCTGTCAGATCCTGCAGGTTCCCTCTTGTAGTGAAAACAGAGATAACAGGCTCCAAGTGCATCTAGCTATTGGAAAGTAGAAGAAGGGTTTGGATTTGATATCCCGCTTTATGACTACCCTAAGGAGTCTCAAAGTGGCTAACAATCTCCTTTTCCTTCCTCCCCCACAACAAACACTCTGTGAGGTGAGTGGGGCTGAGAGACTTCAAGAAGTGTGACTAGCCCAAGGTCACCCAGCAGCTGCATGTGGAGGAGCGGGGAAGCGAACTCAGTTCTCCAGATTACGAGTCCACTGCTCTTAACCACTACACCACACTGGCTGAAAACAATGCTGATGCATGTATGTGTGTATGTGAGGGTGGGTGGGTGGGTAGCTGTAGGTACCAGATGGATGGGACTGCACAGCAACCAAGAGGTGAGGAGGAGCAGCCCATGTCCTTATGCAAGGGTGTTACTGAGGACTTTCATAGCTACATGGGGCTCAAGGCTGCAGGCTGTGCACTCAGAGAGTGGCAAGTGGCACTCAGCATGTGTGATAAAAGCTTACCTGTAGTTGGGTCTCTGATTAGGTTTAACACAACGCCTGGCTCTTCATTAATGTTAAAGCAAAGAGCATCTTCTTTTTGGGGCACGTCAATAATGAAGTGTGGATCTGCATCGACTGCAAATGGATATTTACAATTAGATCACTGATCATTTTCTGAAAGCACGAGTTCATTTCACATTTAAAGAATACAGGAGTCCAGAAATACGGAAAGAAATTATCTCTGCCTGTAACGCCCTTACTGTGCTCCAGAAAAAGTTCACAATCCATTACAAAGTTTGGATGGAACTACATGTTACTGCAGCAAATGTGGGTCCTCAACATGAACTTTGGTGGGGCTGGGGTAGAATCTTTGTAGGGCAGAAATGAACTGATATTCAGGTGCCTAACCTGAATAAATTCTCCTCCTAGGCTGTTTTCCTCTCAACTAGTCTTACTTCCAACCTCAGAACCTTGCAGAAGGGAAATAGTAGGAGTATGGAGTGGATTGTTGAGATTTGCAGGGATAAAGTAGTTCTGAAAGGGTTAGGTGCCACCCTCTCCCGCCTGCCAGTTCTCCCTGACAAATGCTCCTCCCCAATTAGAGTTAGGAGGCAAACAGAGAGTTAGGAACCACTTGCTTGTTTCATAGTACAGTATGTAATTCTGCCTTAAGCATGCTAGAACCACCTATGCTCACAAAAAATAGCTTTACTAATTGGGATCACACACACCCCAACATAGTCATAGCTTAAGAAAGAGAGTTGCATTTGACAATGATTTTAATGTGATGTAATAATGATTTAAGCATTATTGATTTAATTATTGAACTATTGTGTATGACACCTGAGTGTACAGGGTATGCAGGGATGATATCAGATGCCTATAACGACCCAAGCGTTAATGCCTATGGGGGTCTAACAGGGCTGATACTTTATTTATTTATTAAATTTCTATCCTGCCCTTTATCCAAACTATGGCTTTATGGCAATGCTGTCCAATTTGAATGTCATGGCATACCAAGGTTAGAGAAAACCAGAAAGTAAAGAAGGAAACTTGAAGACGAGAGGAGAAGAGGGAGAGCAGGAGCCTTCCAGCACATTCCTAACTCTTCAAACCCTGGCTCATCATGAAATCTGAACTGGGAACTACCGATATGTCTCTGTGTTATGATGGAAATTGCTCACAATATGGAATGCTGTCGCGGAGACTGTAGAACTTAAGTGTTTTAGACCACAGATCTCACTATCCATTATCTGTAACAATTCAAAACAAAACTCACCGCTGGTATATCTGTGATAGTGTTGTGGTGCACTATATGCTGGAATAACAGGACGTGATGCTATGTAGAAATAAGAAAATGTTACACTAGAGGCAAAACAGAATGCATATATATATAGAGAGAGAGAGAGTCAGAGAGAGAGAGAGAGATGAATTTTCATACCAATTTTAAATAAACGTAACTTGATTATATATTGTTCCTGTTCAGAACAGACAAAAGTAAAGGTTCAATGAATCTTATGCTACTTCACAGTTTCATTGAAAAAATGTTGCTGTTATTACGGAATAAACAAAAGAGGTAAAATAACCATGAAACAGGCAATAAAATAAACACAGATTATTATGGATTGTATTTTAGCACAATGGTAAATATTCCATTTCATGCAATGAGGGGTCACCCCCCTCTCAGCACCCATGTGTTGTGGGAGTTTCTCCAATCCTCCAGAGCAAATCTGGGTAGTACTCTACTAAGCTTTACTCAGAGTAGACCTATTGAAATCAATGGACCTAGCTTAATAGTGTTCATTAATTTCAGCAGGTTTAGTCTCAGTAAAACTTAGTGGCATACCACCCAGGAGAGCTGGTGCCAGCAAGTGTTGTTGACAAGACTGAATTAGAAGGCCTGATGTTGTATAAAGCCAAGTCTATGTTCCTATGTACCACAGATGTCACTCTTTGTAATGTGCAGTTGGTTAGATACAGGTCTTACTAGATTTCTGAATGGTAGCTGGAGTTCTTGGGGTCTATGGGGTCTATTAGGGGAAGGGTAGTACCTCTGGTGGGAGACACTTCCTACTCCTTCTGGGGTAGCTTGCCAACCTTTGGTCCCCACCCTGCACACTGCTCTCTTGCTGGGCTCATGTTCTGCACCCTATTTTCCCTATGGTATCTTCTCTAATTGTCTTCTAAATGGTTATCAGAACATAGGGATGTTTACGTGACTTCCTATACTGAAATGACATTTTGGATCAATGTGCAGATCAAAAGATAGCTACCCTTGTTTTGCAGTTCTTTAAATGTTGTGACACAGTTTTTGCAGTTTAAACTTGTCAACTGTGCAATAGAATATGTATCCTGAATGAAAATAAATGTTTAAATGTGTGTTGTGAGAGAAAACATGCATTTAGATACATATTTTGAGCAAAATAAGTATTTTATATGTGTTTTTAGAGAAATGCACATTTAAAAATGTATTTCAACAAGCATTTAAATATGTATTTAAGAAGAATTCTTTCAAAAATTATCATGGAAATGAAACATAAATATGGGGGAAATTGTGTCAGAGTGGCATGGACCATAATAGATATGTACTGCTGTCCAGTTAAAGTTATACCTATGAAAAAATGTTATTAGATTCATTCTGTTCTTAGGGTGGACAGATACAAAGGAGTGCATAGCTCCTGTACCTTTAACAGTTTTGTAGCAGAGTGATTTAAGCAAGTACACCTTATATTCGTCTGTTCAGCGCCTATATAGTAGCCCAGTTATCATTTGGCTATTGTATTTGCACATTATTATTATTATTATTATTATTATTATTATTATTATTATTATTTCTGAGTTCTAGATCTGACATCACAAACATAACTAACATTTAAAACTGCAGTAGCAATATTAACCATATGTGTGCTCAGTTTAGACTACTAATTCCAAAAACCTTCCTTAAAATCCTTACAGAGAAATCGGGGCACTTTTCTTTCCATCACCAAAGCATCCAAAGCAACGAACAGCATGATACACAAATGACTTGGTACATTGTGTGAAATCTGTCCCTGCCAGGGACAAAGGGCCCCACATGATAGCTATTTAGTATACACTTGCTCAATAATTAAAGTAAAATAATAATTAACAGTAAAACGATCAATGCAATAAAACTTACCATCAGCTGTTTTCAACATGAAAAGAAAAAGAAGAAAAGAGAGAGTTAAACATTTAGAAACATTCATTCTGACATAGATTACTTCAGCCTAGGACATTTTGCCACTTGAGGCAAAACGGAAAATACCACATACACCCTCCTCACCTGCCTCCTCCTCCTTCTTTTGCTCAGTGCCCCCTACCACTGCTGCCACCACCACCTCTTCTGCAGCCGCTGTCCAAGGTGATTGGAGGCAGCCTGAGGAAGCCCTGGCACAGCAAGGGAGTAAAAGGAGGCCATAGAGGAGCAGGAGCTGAGCAGGCAGCGGAGAAGAAGGTGGCGGCAGAGGCTGCTAAGCGCATGAGGCACCGAGTAGTGCACAAAGAGGCCAGATCTGCCACCTGAGGCAACTGCTTCACTCCACCTCATGGGTGGGCTCGCCCTGAAGTACTTTGAAAGCAAACGAACAGTAGAACATTCTCAACAGAATCTGGATACATCCAAGATATCAGATATATAAAGGATTGTGGAATAACCATTTGCAGTCCCAGGCGTTGTGCTCCCTAGCCCCCAACCCCAAGAAATCAAAGACTGATATTGGATCAAAACAGGCCACAATATATTGAATACAGATGAAAGAGGATTGGCTTGGGCATGGGGCAATTAAATACTTCCAGCCCGCCTGCCGGAAGTCACACTATGGTCAATCCAAGCAGGGGTTCCTAACAGGGTCATAGCTAGGGGGTGATGAGGAAGGCCCCTGCCAGAGGCACAGGCAGGGGGGGGGGCGCAAAATCCGCTAAAAATGTTTCCATAAATATGTCCATAAATAAAAATATTGATTATTGCCTCATAAGAAAAGGTTTTAAATAGAGGGTCTTTGTATGATATGCGGGGGAATTGAATGGGTGGAGGGGGTGGGTTGGAAGAGAGCTCTGTCCCCCGTCCCAGCCCACATTCGAGCTTGCACCCCCATTCGCCAATCCTGGGTGCAGGCTAGGATCCGTCTCCCGACAGGTGGTGTGGGCTTAGACCCACGCCACCCATCAGAACAGGAGGCCGATCCTGGGATTCCTTGCTGGGGCCTGGAAAGAGTCTCTGCCATCCACCAACACCGCCGCACCACAAGGGTGAGCAGACTTCTACTGCTACAGACTGAATCAAGCATGGTATTGACACCTGAGGTATATATATGTATTAGCCGCCACATTCTTCTGACACTGCGTTGTTTTCACTGATTTTAATATTGCATTTTGCAACAATGAAATTGGGAGTCAGGATCACAACCCCCTGGGTAAAATAAAATAAATACGGTATAATATATCTCTACCTTCCAGAGGCTTGTCAGCAATTGCAGTCTCATTCACTGTGTCTTCTGGCTTTGTAACTACCATAGATGTTAAAGGAGTCACAAACTTGTATTTCAGAGACATGTCCAAGATTTCAGCAGTCAGATTAGTCTTTTCGTCTCCCGTTGCTACATTGCTGGATGAAAGGACAGCATCAAGTAAATTGGTTGCCCCCATATGTTGTATTACATCAGAAGTGGCTAGCCTGGGGCCCTCCAGATGTTGTTGGGACTCCAATTCCCATCAGCCCCATCTAGCACAGCCAGGGATTTTGGGAGTTGTGGTCGAAAACATTAGGAGGGTCACACATGAGCCACCTCAGTGTTGCAGTCAATGACACAGATGGTTAAAAAAGAATTAGAGTACTCCATGTAGGATAGGTCTGTCTATGGCTATTGACCATCATAATAGCTAAAAACAGAACCTCTGTGTTTTAAATGCAACATAACTGCATAGAAGTATTTGTTCCTTGATGGGAAATAAGATATAATTCTAGAAATGATAAAGGGTGTCTGCATTCACACTGCTTCTGCAATAAATCTCTGCTAGAGACAGAGGGCCTTTCTTATGCGCAGCAGCTGAAAGTGCAAATCCTGCACCCAACTCTGGCAACAATTTTGAAAAATGTGGTGGGCCAAAAAAAGGGAATATATTTGACAACATCAGCTGAGGTTGGAGAACAGAGAAGGCAGAGTTCTTTGTTTTAGGGAACTGCCATGTAAGATGATTACATGGCATTAATTAGGGCAAAATATTCTGAAATATGCACAGTAGTATGGTTGAAAGAGAACACAATTCCAACGGCTTCAAGAGAACATTGGATATGGGGGCCACTAGGGGGCGCATTGGAAGATGGCCGACAATACCATCTCTCCGACCCACAAGGGGTAATTAAGAGGCTGTTATGGGAGTAGGCAGCCTCCCTTGTTGCCCCAAGGAAATGGGGAACACTGCCCTTGCCTAATTCGAAAGAAGGGGGTGAGGGCCCTAGGCAGAATGCCCCCGTGTGGACCTCGGCTCTCCTGGACGCTGTCTCTGATCGCGCACTAGTTGCAGCAATTTGGAATAATTAATTACAAAAGAAGCAAATGCACATATTTCAAGTGAAGAAGGGGAGTGAAGTCTGCTAATTTAAGTGACCTCTGCGAAAGAAGACGACGGGCTGGAGAAACAGGAATATTTTACGATGAAGATACACCAAAGGCGGGGTATGTTGACAACGGGGCTGAATGGGGGGGGGACCTTTTTTACTTTCCTTCTATGTGATTTACAAGAACCCCTCCTCATTAGAACCGTCGGTTGAACTGACCCAAACAGGATGATTAAGGTCTGTGTGGAGATAAACTTTAACCAAAAGTATGCTTTATGGAGACCGAGAAGCAATAAGAGCTTTTGGGAATGGCGCAGCAATTAATTCGGAGTCGCCATCTTGCCAAAGGATTTGTAGCCGGGAGGAAGAATGGACTTGTTTTCAGACTGCATTCCTAGTGAATCTCCTCAGAGGTTTTGAGAAAGGAGGCAGATTAGTGAAGATTAATGACGCTAAGACTGTTTTGATGTATGGAAGTGATGTTATATGGAAAACGTCTGGATATGGCTACTGGATAAAAAATAATAATATCCACGCAGGATTACAAACTGTTCTAACCAGCTTGCGGAGACTATCAGAGGTCACAAAGAGAAAGGAAAAATATATGAAAATAACAACAAGAGATGTGGAAAAATAATAAGAAAAGACTGGATAGTACTGTGAACATCATAAGGTTAGATTTGTGGACATTAAAACAGCAGTAAGAAGCAAGAAGTTGATTGGATCCCTTCGGAACTTGAAATATGGGTACCCCCAACAAAAATTTAAAATTCGGCTGTGTAATTTGGAATTTATGTAATTTGGTTTGATTTGATGTGATTGGTCGGTTAATAAAAAATTATTCTTAAAAAAAAAGAGAACATTGGATATATAGGGTAGATTACAATCTTTAATCGGATGCCTCTTTGGTAGCTTGTTGGTCAAGACACTATTTCCTCCCACCTCGGAAAAGGAAGACTTTTAATCAAGTGAGGAGACCTCTCTGTGTCACAAGCATTTAAGTTTTCGGCTACGGGGAATGGCTGAAACTGAAGAGCTAGATTTAGGGTTTAAGGTTCACTGTACTTGAAATGACTTCACAAAGCAGAAGACCAGTGCTATTTTTATAGAAAAAAGAGGTGTCGGAACTCACCCTTGTTCACTTATAATGGCAATGGTGCCCACCTGAGAGGTGCCAGAACTGAGTTCCGGCTGAAAAAAAGCCCTGCATAAGATTGATCCATTAGAAGGGTGCTTTTATCCCACTTAAGAGAAATGCTCTTCTTGAAAAATTGCCCCTTCTAAAAAAAATGGGGGCAATTCCAGAACAATCCTATGTATGTACAGTCCTACTATGTTCAATTGTCCACACTCTAGGAAATTTTGCATTGGATTTCAGCCTTATTCAATTAGATGTGGGTCATTTCTCCAAATTTTTGATCTTATTCATGACATCAGAAAGCACCGGCCAATACCGTTTTTCCAGAAGCTGTTGAATGGTGAGATAAGCCCAAAGTCTCTCAATAAAATCCCCAAATATGTATTTCTGCTCTTCAGTAGCTTTAGCTGTTTCTTCAACATCTGCTTGTTCAGCGTAAGTCACGTCTTGTTCTGCCTGTTAGGCATTTTAAAGAAACACTTAAGTCTATTCATTAGCTTGCTTGCAACATCTGTATACTACCTTTTCCCAAAGCAACCAAGGTAAATTACAGTTTAAAATAATAGCTTACAAATAAAAGGCAAAAGACAAAAAGCAGCAAGAAGGGAAGCGAAAAATAAGCAAGGTTGGATTTTAAATATTTCATACCTCTGCATAATATCTATGGGGAATGGCTGTTCATGAAGGCAGCTATGGGAGTTGGTTAGCCAAGTGGCCTTTGGCTCTCGATTTGGTAAGTTTTCAGACAGAAAGCTGAAAAATATGGATCTAAACGGCAGTGCCTCATGGAGTGAAAATTCTGGACAAGTTCATTTCCATGTTGGTCAGGAATGGGTTAGGGGTAGGCATAATGGGAATCATAGGCAACTACAGGATCAGAAACAATCATCTTTCTCACACACACAAGCAAACATGAACTCACACACAGCAAGAAGCTCCTAACTTTATCTACAGGGCTACAGTCCTACCTTTTAAAATGACAAGCGCTGCCAGGAAAGAAAGTTTAACCACACACACACACATGTTATAATTGCCAGACCTAACAAGACACTTACCCCATGAGCTTTCACCTCTGCAGTAATACTGTTTAGGTCATTGTCTATAATACGTCCAGCCACAACAATTTCAGAACCACCATAATAGTGCTTAAAATTATTTTGAGTCAAGTCAGAGATGGCATTTTCAGGGTACTTAAACTCTACTTCTGTAAGTAAGGGATTGGCCACCTCATTATAAAAGTCCTAGAAAATAAAAATAAATAAACCAACACTTAAACACAGCCTAGTTTCAGTGCATATTTTTGTAAAGAGAAAAAGAATGCATATATACATATACAAACATGTAGATAATAAAATTATCTCCTGGTGATCTTGGTCCATCATATGTTTTGTGCCTGCTTCAGAATAGTATCTGCTTTGTTTATTGTGCCCCACTTTGAGATTACTTATTGATGAAGGAAATGTTTAAAATGCTCTTATATAAAAATAAACAAATTAACTGTAGGCTTAATCTGACTCATAGACTTGTGAGGGTTTTGCTATAAGGCCAAAATGCTGCTTTAATTTCCTTGGAGGAAAAGCAAAATGATAAAGAAATCCAAACACAGAACAAGACAAGCTCTCCAGTACAAGATTGCTGCTACTGATCAATCTCTGCACATTAGAAGTAGGAGAATTTCACCTCTGCATGCTGAACAAAGGCCATAAAACCATAAAATGTGGAGTCAGCTGGAATCTCAATGGTCATCTAGCTCAATCCACTATAGCAGGTCTGGGTAGCCTTTGGCCCTCCAGATGTTGCTGGCCTACAATTCCCATCAGCCTCAACCAGCATAACCAAAGACCAGGGATGAAGGAAATTGTAGTTCAGCAACATCTGGAGGGCCAAAGGTTCTTCATACAGGCACTAGAGCATCCCTCTTAGGCAACCACCCTCTCTCTGCTTAAAAATCTCTACTGAATCGAAGGAAATACACAACATTATATTCTTGGTATTCCAAAGCACATGTTGTTCCTAACATTCTAGCTGAATTTTGCTTTTGTCCTTATGAACAGGAAGAATTGAGGAGAGGTGGCCTTGCCAGGGCAGATTAGGGACACTTATTCTCCTGTTTGGCCCCTTTCTATAAGGCTGAGCAAAACAGAGCAGGGTTGTGTTGTTTTTAGCAGTACTGTTATGAATTTGCCGGGGGGCGGGGGGCGGTGCAGACTCCTCATAATTTCTGGATTTAGTAAAAGTTTGAATTAATCAAGGTTTGATTAAATTTTGCCAAACACAGAACCCCCCGGTAATGAGTAATGAGCCAAGCCAGCTGGGAATAATAATAATAATAATAAATAATAATAATAATAATAATAATAATAATAATAATAATAATAATAATAATAATTAATAATAATAATATCTTATTTATACCCCACCCATCTGGCTGGGTTTCCCCAAACACTCTGGGCTGCTTCCAACAGAATATTAAACAGAATAAAACTTCAAACATTAAAAACTTCCCTAAACAGGGTTGCCTTCAGATGTATTCTAAAAGTCAGATAGTTGTTTATTTCCTTGACATCTGGTGGGAGGGCACTCCACAGGGTGGGCGCCATCACCAAGAAGGCCCTCTGCCTGGTTCCCTGCAACCTCACTTCTTGCAGTGAGGGAACCGCCAGAAGGCCCTCAGAGCTGGACCTCAGTGTCCGGGCTGAATGGTGGGAATAGAGATGCTCCTTCAGGTAAACTGGGCCGAGGCCATTTAGGGCTTTAAAGGTCAGCACCAACACTTTGAATTGTGCCCGGAAACGTACTGGGAGACAATGTAGATCTTTCAGGACCAGTGTTATGTGGTCTCGGCGGCCACTCCCAATCACCAGTCTGGCTGGATGGGCCAGTAGCAGTCGACAAAGGCCAGGGATCACCCATCAAGGAAACCATCAGAGGGCAAGACTGCCAGGTAAAGAGAAGTGGGGGCCCTTATTTGCTGGGGTGCTAGTGGGCAGAGGCAAAGACCAGGTTTAGGGTTTCAACTTTGAATGACGTAGGCTGTGGGGTGGTCCTGGGAGTCAGTTAGCTGTGAGAGGGAGAAGGAAGGGGAGAACTCCATGTGAGATGGGGATGGCAGGATGGAACTAAGGGACACAGAGGGTGGTTTTTTTTGCTGTCCTTTAAATCTAGGGGAAGCCAGACCCTCATAGGATGCTCTGAATGCTCTGCCATCTTTCATTCTAAATGCAGGTTGTCAGGAATCCAGCCTCCAGCTCAACAACACAGGAAGTGTAGTTAAGTAGAGAGAATGATTTATTGATCAAGTACACAGATAATGCCGGACAGCATTAACCCAGCTGCCGCCCTCATGAATTACGATGACTCTTCTGCCAAGTCCCTCCCCTTCCTCCAACTTAAATGGGATTTCTGCCCCTTACATTTCTGCTTCTGCCTCCTATCACACACCTTCCCCCAGCGGCGACTCTGTGGGCTCATTGGATCCCCTCCAACTTCTTCCTGAGAAGACAGACTTGGCAACCTGCATTCCTGAGGGCGGGGAAGTTGGCCCTCGGCTAGGCTCCTCTCTTCTGTTAGTTAATCCTGTTTCTTCCTGCCTACTTCCTCCACTGAAAGCTGGCTGGGCTGGCTCAGTCGTGACACAGGTTGTACACATGTCTAAATAAAGACACCACAGTATCTGCTGTGCCTCATTGTCCCAAAAGGGAACACAGACCCTGGTTAAATATGCCTTCAACCCCTGGAATCTTGTACCATTTGTGGAGATTGGGGTGGTGTGTAACAATACCATGCTGCGGTACTAAAGTGGATGAGTCTGAAAATAATAGTAGCCTATCTGTTTTAACCTTTAAAAAAAAAATCAATTGTCACCTAATGTTATCATATTTTACCTGTAACTGTAGGGCTGAATCGGAATCTTCATAGATACGACGAGCCACTCCATTGTTCTCCGTGGCCAACTTTTCTAAAAAGCCATAGTCAAGGTCATAACCAAACCCAAGATTATATATGGGGAATTTCCCTTGAGTTGCATTTTTGGTTCTGAGTAAAATTTCTTGGATTCTACTCACTCCTGTATGAAAACACAGACAATAATTAATGTTGAATAGGTTTCTCATGGTTACACACATTTATAGAAAAAAGCAACAAAAATCCTGTTATACTTGTTTCTGAGATACCAGTATTAATGTTTTTCTCTTCCCAAATAGGAAAAAAGTTTAGAACACATTCAGCAGGATCATTCATCTTGTAGATAGGAATTCAAGGTGGCCACTTATAGAAACCATGTGACTATGTTTAATAAACGTACTTCTTGCCAACTCACAGGATCTATACACTGAATTACTATTTTTATAATACATCACAGAACTTGTATAGATAACAACGAGCAACTAAATGTGCTCATACACCAGGGATACCCTAAAGCAGTGGTTCCCAATTAGGGGTCTGAAGACCCCTGGGGGTCCGCGGCCCCATCCCTTGCCTAATTTTTTGTCATTTTTGCATGGTAATATCACAGATTTATGGACTGTTTCAGCACTGTTAGGTTTTTCGATATATTGGCTAAGATCAGTTTTGAAATCACACCGCAATAACGATTTTGACCCAGCAATACGCAGCAATATATCGCTCCTCACATAAGGGAGAGCAGGGCAACCAGTTTCAAGGTACTGCTGATATCGCACGGTGACCTCAGCCGATAACACTGCTGATCTGAGCTGCCTTCCTCTCATGCTGACGCAGAACAGGGCAGTCAATTGCCCTCACTTCAAGGCACCGTGGCATTACCTTGCCTTGGCACTGAGGCAGAGCAGCTGTTCCCAGTCAGCAAGAAAGCAGCACCAGCCACAGTGGATGTGGATCTTCACTGGTTGCTCTGCTGATGCACCCCCCATCCCCATCCCCTCTCACTCAAACCATGCAGAGGAGGTGACTCCACTTCCTCTCCCCCCACCCCCCCAATCTCTGTGACTGCTCTTTCCCTCATCCCCACGCCTCCAATTTAAGACATTGTGATATATCAGAATATCGCAATGTTTAGCTGCTGATATATCACAATGTTGAAAACCAGATATCGCTCAGCCCTAGTCTGTTTTTTTAGTATACTTAAAATCTTTTGCTTATTATGGGCTACCCCACATTTAGTTCAAAAAATTGCTTTCCAGAGGTAACTAGCGCAGAGTTGTCAAAATGTTCAAAAGTAGGGGGTCCATGGCTTTGCCTTTTTTATATAAATGCTTTTTATTAACTTATTATTGCAGCACACACACACACAACACTTAAAAAACAAACTACAAAAGAAAACACAAAATAAATGATAAACTGGATCAAAATAAATGATCCATAAATCCGCAAGTTTCTACACACGGACTTATGTTATCCAAGCTTTAGTTCTTATTCTATTCTATTAGACTTCCTTCCTCCTTAACGTGGGCCTGATTTTAAACTTGATAAACTGTTTCTTTCTCATTTCATCTTTTCTACCCTTCTCCATATGTTGTATTCGTAAACCATACTTGGTTTTGCAAAAATTATTTGAAGCAAGTCCAGGTTTTAATTTGAGGGCACTGGGTTTTTTTATCCGTCATTTTTGCCAATTCAAGGTAATCAAATAATCTCTCTTGCCACTCTTTTTTTGTTGGTACTGTTTCACTTTTCCAGCCCCCCCCCGGCATTCATGCCTTTTTTTTTAAAATTTATTCGATTTTCCATCAAAAAAACAAAACAAAACATTTTTATAAAATTATACATCCATTTTTAACTTAAACCCTTTTTCCAGAACTTCCCTCAGCTTGTCTGATAATTTTCCATTTTTTTTATCCTCATCTCACATTTCCCAATATTATATTGCACTCAGATACTCTTAATCACATCATATTTTTAAAACAATATTTCTAACAGTAATTTCACAGAGCTTCTTGAAAGCCAACGAACGTTATTTGCTCATCGCAGAAATTTTTGATATACTCTGTAAATTTCTTCCAGTCCTTGGAGAATCTCTGGTCACGTTGGTTCCTAATTCTCCCCGTCAATCTGTCCATTTCTGCGTATTCCATCAGTTCCATCCTCCATTCTTCTTTCGTGGGCATCTCTTCCTGTTTCCATTTCTGTGCCAGCAAAATTCTGGCTGCTGTTACTGCATACAAAACTAATTTCACATCTTTTTTACTAATTTCATTATCCAGTATTCCCAATAAGAGAGCTTCTGGTTTTTTAATAAAAGTATATTTCAACATTTTCTTTAACTCATTATAGATCATCTCCCAGAAGCTTTTTACCTTCTTACATTCCCACCACATATGGTAAAATGTTCCTTCTGTCTCCTTTCACTTCCAACATTTATTACACACTTTATAGATTTTACCCAGTTTTACTGGTGTTATATACCATCTATATAACATCTTCATAACATTTTCCTTAATCGTTGTACAAGCTGTAAACTTTAACCCATCCTTCCATAATTTAGTCCATTTCTCAAATTCAATATTATATCCGAAATCTCTAGCCCAACTAATCATTACAGATTTAACCTCTTCGTCCACAGTATTCCATTCCAACAGTATTTTATACATTTTAGATAAAATTTTCACTTCATTGTTTAAGATTTCTTGTTGAAATCTAGATTCTTTTTCAGAGTATCCCCTCTCTAAAAACTCTTTTTTAAACATTTCTTTTAACTGAAAATAATGCAGCCAATCCTTAACATATTCTTTTACTTCTTATATGGTTTTGATTTCCACTTATTTCCTTCCTTTTTTAATAGTTTCTCATATGTTATCCATCTCCCGCTCATATTTATCTTTTTAATACTCATAACCTCTAATGGTGATAACCAATGTGGAATCTTTGGCTCTAATACATTTTTATACCTATTCCAAACTCCAATCAAAGATCCTCTAAAGATGTGGTTTTCAAACCCTTTGTGTATTTTTTTTTATCATACCATAAATACGCGTGCCAACCGAATCTATTATCATAGCCTTCTAAATCCAATAATTCATTATTTTCTAACTTCATCCATTCTTTCAACCAACAAAGACATGACGCTTCATAATATAACCTCAAATCCGGCAGGGCGAAACCTCCTCTTTCTCTTGCATCAGTTAATATCTTAAATTTAATTCTTGGTTTCTTACCCTGCCAAATATATCTTGATAATATTCTTTGCCCTTCTTTAAATACTGTCACTCCTTTTATTATTGGTATTGTTTGAAATAAAAATAACATTTTCGGTAGCACATTCATCTTTATCGTTCCAATCCTTCCCCAAAATGAGAATTTCATTCTACCCCACACCTCCAGATCCTTTTTTATCTTATTCCATACTGGTACATAATTATCATGAAATAAATCAATACCTCTAGTGGTTAGTGTAATCCCTAAATATTTAACTTTTTTCACCATTTCAATCCCTAATTGTTGCTGCAATCTTTCAATTACATCCTGTTCAATGTTTTTCGTAATTATTTTGGTTTTCTTTCTGTTTAACTTAAAGCCGGCCACCTCTCCAAATTGTTCTACCTCTACCAACACTTCATCTACACTCTTCGTAGGATCTTCTATTGTAATAACTAAATCATCCGCAAAAGCTTTGACTTTGTACTGATTTTGCCCTACTGACACTCCTTTGATATTCTCATTATTCCTTATTGATCTTAAGAAGACCTCCAATACCGAGATGAATAACAGCGGTGACAGTGGACATCCCTGCCTTGTACCTTTAGTTATAGAAATTTTCTCTGTCAATACATTATTAACAATTAATCTTGCTCTTTGTTCCGAATAGATTGACTTTACACCATTTAGGAAAGATTGGCCCATTTCCATTAATTCAAAATTCTCTAACATAAATTCCCAAGAAACATTATCAAAGGCCTTTTCCGCATCCACAAATATCAACATCGCCTGTTTATGCTTCCTGTTGTTCAGATACTCCATAATATTAATTATATTTCTTATGTTATCTTTCATCTGTCTACCAGGAAGGAAACCTGCCTGATCTTTGTGTATCATCTTGTTTAAAATCTTTTTCAGTCTACTTGCTAGGATATTTGCAAATATTTTATAGTCATTATTCAGCAATGAAATCAGCCTATAATTCTTAACTTGAGTCAAATTCGAATCCTGTTTTAGGATAAAAGTTATATAAGCTTCTTTCCATGTTTCCGGAATTTCAGCCCTTATTAGTATATTATTCATCACTTCTTTTATTGGTGCAAGCAGTATATGTTTCATCTCTTTATAATATCTTGCGCTGAATCCATCTGGGCCTGGTGTCTTCCCACTTTTTAATTCTTTTATAGCCATATTAATTTCCTCTATTTCAATCGGTTCATTCAATTTAAGTCTGTCGCTATCAGTTATTTTCTGCACTTCTTTCTTCTTTAGATACTCTTCTATTTTCTTTTTGTTGCATCTCTCCTTTTTCTTATATAAATCTCTATAAAAGCTCACAAATCCTTTTCTTATTTCTTTTGGATTAACAATCTCTTGATCTTCTATTTTTATCTTGTTTATCATATTTTGTTCCTTCCTTTTCTTAATTTGCCATGCTAACCATTTCCCTGATTTATTTGCCCATTCAAAGTTCTTTTGTTTCATTCTTTTTATATTCCATTCTACTTCCTTGTTGATCATCATTGCAAATTGTGTTTGGAGCAATTTTATGCTTTGTTTCACTTTTACATCTCCAGGTCTGGTAATCAATTTTCGTTCATTCTCCATAATTTGTTTCAGGACTTCTTTTTTCCCCTTTTATCTCATTCTGATTTTAATAGCATTTTGTTGTATAAAGAAGCCTCTCATTACTGCTTTACTAGCATCCCAGACCGTACTCATCTTAGTTCCTTTATTTACATTATTTAGAAAATAATCAGTTAGACATTGGTGTGCTTTTTCCACAATTTTCTGATCATTAAAAAGATTCTCATTTAATCTCCACCGGAAGAATTTCTCTTCATAACATTTTAATATCCCTTTAATCGGATTGTGGTCCGATAAAACTCTTGGTTGAATCTCTACTTTTGTGAATCTCAAAGATAATTCATTAGATATCCATATCTGATCTATTCGCTACAGTGATTGATTTGCTTCCAAGTGAAAAGTAAATTGTTTTTCTAGTGGGTGTTTCAACCTCCATATGTCAATCAGGTTACAGTTTTCTACCATATCAAAAAAAGTATTTGGTAGTTTCCCCTCTTTCATTCTGCTTTTCACTCACAGTCTATCCATTTCCATTGATACCACCCCATTCATGTCCCCCATTATTATAATTTTTTTGATCCATGTATTCAAACAATTTTTCTTCTAGACCTTTAAAAAAACTCTGTTTTATTTCCATTCGGTGCATATACTCCAATAATTATCAGTTTTCCCCCTTGCCAATTAATTTGAACAGCAATTAATCGTCCTTCTTCATCTTTGAATAATTGTTCTGCTTCAATTTTACTCTTAATATACAATACCACTCCCCTCTTTTTACTTTTATCTGATGAAATAAATTCATTTCCCAATTTCTTATTAATTAAAAATTTTCTATGAATTCTTTTCACATGAGTTTCTTGTAAACAAATAATGTCCAAATTCTTTTGTTTTAAATAATGTCCAATTTTATTTCTTTTTTTAAATCATTCATTCCATTCACATTCCAAGTCCACAACTTCATCGCCATAGTGTCTGTCAGTTAAATATTCTTTATTTTATATTACTTTACTTTCCCTCTTCTTCTTCTTTTTCCTCTTCTTCTTCTTCTTCTTCTGTCTCTTCTTTTTCTTCTCGTTCCTCTCCTTTTTCCCCTTTCTTTCCTTTCTTCTTTCTACCACTTCCTTCTTTCTCCTCCAACTCCAACGAATCTTCTTCCTCTCCTCCAGCTCCTGCCCCTGCCATTTCCTCTTCCAATCCTTCTCTGGTGAGCTCTTTATATCTTCTAAAAAATTTGTCCACTTCATCTGGTTTCATTAGTGTGTGCCTCTTTCCTTTATACGTAAATGCTACTCCCTTCGGGAATTCCCATTTAAACTCAATTTGATTTTTCTTCAAGACTTGCACCAATTGTTTATAATAATCTCTTTTTTTCAAAAGCCTCAATGGTACAGCTTTAAAAATAATTATATAATTCCCATCAATTTCCAGCCGTTTTTCTCTGTTTTTTTGCAAAATTTAATTTCTCATTTCTCTGTCCTTGAAGATAATTAAACAATCCACTGGGAATTTCTTTACTCTGGTAGTCCTTGTTTTAATTCGAAATGCATTTTGAATTGTCTTATCCACCTCTTCTATTTGCATACCCATCCATTTGGCAATTTCTGCCGTCAATTTCTCTCTAATCTTTTCTCCTTGCACCTCTGGCACAGACCTAAATCTCAAATTCGTCTCCCTTTGCTGGAGTTCATTCATCGCAACCGCGTCCCAGAGCTCATCGTGTGACTTATTAACCTCAGAGACTTCTGCTCTTATTTTCTCTTCATCATTTCTAAATTCTTTCATTTCTAATTTTGTTTTTTTATCCCCTCCTCCAAATTCTGTGTTCTCTTAAAAATTTCTTTCATTTGCCCTTTTAACTCATTTACTGTTGTATCCATTTTTTTATCCACTTGCTCTAATGTGGTTTCCACCTGATTCCATTTGGTCTCAATATTTGACTCAATATTTTTAATATCAGTTTTTAACTCTGCAAACATTCTTAAAATTTCCCCTTTCCACTCTGGTTCTTGTTTAGAACTCTTCCTATCTCCCGGTGTTGCACCATCTCCTTTTTTCTGTGTATAGGACATTCTTTAAACTCACAATACCTTTGTCCAACTTAAATCCTCTTATCCAATATGCAATATACAATAAACAATAAATTTAGAATTATCAACTCACCAATACCAAATCAAAACCACAATTATCAAAGTTTTAAAATTTATATATGTATATGTTATATCTCTTATTTTGATTAGTTCAGTCTTTAAAGTCCTCTCATAAGAATCAGTTCCAATAAAATAAATTTATCCACTAATACACCTTAAGAAGTCACTTCCAATTAACTTTGAGGCTTATAGTCTTATTAACTCAGTTGAAGGTATCTTTCTTAAGTCCAGTTCTTGCCACTTGAATGGCCAAATCCCAGTAATAGTTATAAAATAAAATACTTGAGTCCAAATATAAATTCCAATCGTTTCAAACAGACCAGGGGAACCCAAATTCTTATTTAATCAATGCTTCTTGCCACTTACACGGCTAAATCCAATTGGGTTGTTGAAATATCCAAAACCTTATATCAAAATATATTCAGAATCCATGAGGTTATCCCAAAGGTCCTCCACTAGGGGCAGCTGCCCCCTTATCCACTCATATAAAGAAAAAAAGGAAGAGAAAAAAAGAAAGACAGTTAGATAAATGGGGGGTGTAAAAAAACACCCTCCTGTTTAAAACAGTTTTCACTTCCAAAAGTTTTCCCTCTAATAGAGGTATTAAATTGTATCCTCTTAGTTAAATTGTATCTCAGGAGGTAGTTGGTATTTTTCCACTGGCAACAATATGGCGAAGTATGTCTCTGTTAAACCAAGGGGGGACACCGTCTTTGCTTAAGGCGGAAAAAAAACCTCTTTAAAAACCCACCAAGTTTATGCAAACAGAAGAAAAACCAAGCAAAAGCTCAGTAGAGGTATGCTGTCTCCAGTCCTCTTTTCACACTTTAATACTTGAGTTATGGTTATAAACTTGTCAAAAGTTTAAAACACTGTCCAGATATGCAGTTCTTTTAAAAGTGAAAGTAAATCACTCCTCCGTCTCCATTCTTTCCCGTACCAAAATCCTCCAGCGATCGCAGCCAATTCTCCTCCAGCTGCCACAATTACAGCTTTCTCATAAAATCCCCCTTCTTATCTTAGTTTTTAGTTTTTATGGAAAACCTTTTTAAAATCCTTTAAGTATATTCTCCAAAGCACACTTTTCCCACTTAGGGTAACTTACAGTTTTGCCGCTCCGCAAATTCTTCTTGTGTAGAGATAAAATTCCAAGCAAGACTGACCTGCTGTTTTCCACCTTGCCTCCCCGAATTAGTTCTAATTACTCCTTAATTTAGCTCTCCAGTCCTGATCCGGTTTCTTTTAGTCGAGAACGGATCGGTCTGTGCACAAGCTTGGAGCTTCGCTATTGAGAAACAGCAATGGCCTCCCGCTGTCGGCTTTTCTCTACCCCGCCACACTCTTCACCCCCAAAAGGGGGTTACCTGGTGGCCGAGGGAGCTGCTAAATGACAACGCCGGATTCTCTGCCTCTTGAATTCCCTTCCAAGAGTATTTGGGGGGCTGCAGCGCCCTTGCAGCACCCCCGTTTTTCCTCAATAGCTACTCTCCAGAGCAAGAGATCTCGCTTGCTTTCACTTCGCGTTCCGTCAGAAGTCACTTTTCCAGTTTTTTGCGTGTCAGTCACTTCTTCCTGCCCGTCTCAGAGATCTCTCCAACAGGTTCCAATTTTCTGTACTTCAATATCCTTGATTCGCAAATTAGGAATTAAGTCCTTAAGTTCTTCTTTTCGCAATATTTTAGAGCACAGTGTCTTTTTAAACTGTGTTTGAGGGTCACCTTCTTCCTCCCCCTCGTAACATTAGACTCCTTTTTTGCTATCAAATTGTTTGCCGATCATTGCACATACCTGTAATGGCTTTAGGGTTTGCTTGTTCGTAAGTTACCACCGCTCTGGGGTGGGTTGCCTGGTTAAACCGTTTCTGTCTGGACAGCCATCCACTCCGTGGCTGTTCAGTCGCTAGCAGAATCTGTCAGTGGGCGTTTCTTGAACCTCTTCCAGCAAAGAAGTTCTTTGACGCCAAGTCGCCGCCTACGTTCCCTGCGTGGAAGTCTTCTGCGCAGGGTGGGTGTGGGCAGCAGAGGACCTGTGCTCTCCTCGCTGGTCTCCTGCGAAGAGTCCTGGAGCCTCCTCTCTGCTTCCCCCATCGGCCCCCCTCTATCCCTGGTGTTGCACTGATTTTCTTCCCCAGCCGGAGACCTGCCTCTCTCCCTGCTTGGCCCCCCTCCAGCTTTGCTGTGGAGCCTCGCCTCCTCCTCTAGTTCCGATGGCAGTTCCCTGACAATACCTTTGTAGGTCTTTCTTCTTTGTTTGCCAGCCAGCAGCCTCATTTTAGTCTCAGATTATGGAGACATCTGTCGCTGAATCACTCAGGCTTTCGAGGCATCTCATAGAAAGGGAAGGCACTGTATTTAGCGCTGGAGTTCTCCCTCTCTCCCTGCCACTTTACTAAGTGCAGGAGCTGTTGGGAAACCCCTTTATGTGCAGCTTGGCTGGGTCAGAGCTCAGAACTCTTTTCTGAGCCTTTTTATGGGTATTGCGTTGCCTTCGCTCCCCTTTTACCCTTTTCTATGATTGAGTCGTCCCAACAAGCTCACTGGATGAACTCATGACCTGAACGTGATTGCGACCGATCCGGAAGTCCCATGGCTTTGCTTTTGAAAAATAGGGGGTCCTCAGTAATTAGCTAATTGGGAACCACTGCCCTAGAGAAAATCCCTTCAATGAAGAAAGGCTTACTTTTGGACTCACACTAATAATATTGACATAGTTTCAACAAAGTATCAGACAGAAAATAACCATTAAAAATCATTTTGAAATACACATGTTTTCACAATGCAGTATTGAATGTATCAAAGAGCAGGCCTTTGAATGTTGTGAATCTTGACCTTTCTACTGAAAATTCCTTACTCCGATCTGCAGCAATTGAAATTTGAAGTAACACCTCTGCTATAAATTTCTGTGAAGATTTATCATTTTCCATAGCAATCTTATCACATGTCAAAGTTATTTGGTTGTCAGGAAACATACCTTCATTGGGTCGGCCATCGGATAATATCATAATTAAAGAAGCACTTCTTTCGGGCAAAGTTCCAGCTTCCTGAGCTTCCTTCAGCATTTCAATTCCGGTTATTAATCCACCAAAAAGATTTGTCGCTGCAACATAGAGGAGTAAATTGTAAAAACAGAGTGTGACTAGAAAGCTCTTTTGATCACTAACTGTGGATTTTCTTCTGTGGGGTGAAAGAGAAGCCACAGTAATATGCCAGAGCCAAATAGACTTTTAGAATGAATATTACATTAGCTGAAGGATCGCATTTCCTGTACCTGTCTACCTCTTCAGATAATCTGAATAGTGTAACATCTGAAATACACTTCTTTGGGGAATATGGAGAGGACTTTTTCTGTGGCAGGCTGTGAAACTCCACCCCAATGAGGCACAGCTCACTTCTTCTTGCCTTCCAGACATTATGCAAAACCTTACGTTTCAAGAGGACGTTTGGGTTGCAGGCAACTGTTTTATTAAATGGATTTCAAACTGCAGAATGGTTCTTTTTAATGTATTTTTTCTTAAAGATTTCTTGTGCAACGTCTCTTTTTTCTTGTTACATTTTCTACAGGTCAGTTTCATTTGTTGAGACATTAGTATTACATTAAGAAGAAAAGGGGGGAAGAGGTGGAGAGGGCCATGGTGAGTGGGGCTGGGGTCGGGTGGCGATGTTTCTATTTTACTTAATGTATGTGTGGGGGTTTTGTGTCAGTGTCGTTTGTGCAGGTTCTCTTTGCTATTCACTTGTGTTCTTTTGGTGGTGAGAGAAGTTGGGGTTGGCCTAAGGCAGGGGTCTGCAACCTTTAAGACAAAAAGAGCCACTTGGACCCGTTTCCGAAGGAAAAAAAACTGGGAGCCGCAAAACTCGTCATTATAAAAATAACTTTTTTTGTCACTTTTTAATTATTTCTTTGTTTGACCCCTCAGAATTACTCCTCCTCATAGAAATAAACGTTAAATTAACAAGTTACCTTTTTTGTGTGTGTGTTCTTCACTCCCCTTCAAAACAGTGACCAGCGTACATGCCCCCTTTCAATGCAGTGACCAGCGTACATGCCCCTTACAATGTAGCGGGTGGGAGGGCAGGAAGGTGACATCGGGACGGTGCGTGACTAACGCACGCACCGCCCCCATGCGACGTCACAGCCAGTACAGCGCCCGCCACAGTGGGGAGTGTCGGGGCGCACAATGCGCCTCCTCCTCTCGCTAGTTTCCGCCCCGGAGCCGTGGCAAAGGTGTAAAAGAGCCACATGCGGCTCCGGAGCCGTGGGTTGCCGACCCCTGGCCTAGGGTGTGGTTGTTTGTTTGCGATTGGCTGTGGTGAATTTTGTTTTCATGTGTGAGTGGGGTGGGTGGGTGTTTTTGAATCAGGTTGGTGGGTTCTTGTCATTGTCTTGTTGGGCTGTGTATGTGATAAAGGGGAGTCATACTGGGGTGAAGGCATCTTCTTCTATTTTCCCCGTGTCAATTTCAGTTTATTGGTTAATTTTTCTAGTAAGGCTGTTTCCCATACTATTTGATACCGCTGGTCCATGCTTACTCCTGACAGGTCTCTCCAGTGTCTGGTTATGGTGTTTCTGGCTGCTGAGAGTAGGTGGGTAATAATAATAATAATAATAATAATAATAATAATAATAATAATAATAATAATTTATTATTTATACCCCGCCCATCTGGCTGGGTTTCCCCAGCTTCCAACAAGACACTAAAATACAATAACCTATTAAACATTAAAAGCTTCCCTAAACAGGGCTGCCTTCAGATGTCTTCTAAAAGCTTGGTAATTATTTTTCTCTTTGACATCTGGTGGTAGTGCGTTCTGCAGGGCAGCTGCTACTACCAAGAAGGCCCTCTGCCTGGTTCCCTGTAACTTGGCTTCTCACATCGAGGGAACCGCCAGAAGGCCCTAGGTGCTGGATCTCAGTGTCTGGGCTGAACAATGCGGGTGGAGACACTCCTTCAGGTATACTGGACCGAGGCTGTTCAGGGCTTTAAAGGTCAGCACCAACACTTTGAATTGTGCTCGGAAACGTACTGGGAGTTCTTTGTGGGGTAAGTGGGCATTGTTGTCTTGGAAGATGCTTATGGGGCCAGTATTTTATTTAGCCGTTTGTTCCTTGCCTTTCTACGATGAAAATCAAACTCAGTACTCCAATAACTGCCTGAAATGTGGCATGTGTGTCACGTGCCAAGACCCCGTTACCCAGTCGCTCCCTATGTAATGAAATAACCGGACGCTATAGAGTTTTGGGGTTCAAATAGGCCACAACTTTATTGGTTACAGTTGTGAAAGGTTTGGGCATAGACACTCAGTGAAGCCATTTATTTAACTCCAGACGGTTTGCTTGGAGTGTATGTAGGGGTAAACCACATCATGCGTGGGCCCTATGATCTACATCAAATAGGGGTATCCCCCAAGGGGTCCCTGCTGGAAGAGTTCTATGGCTCTAGCCCCTGTCTGGGGGTTGGGCAGAAGCAACATGGATACCATTAACCAAGGAGGGGCAGGCAGAAGCTACAACCTTCCCTCCAACCAAGACTAAAGCTTACTCAGTGCCCAACCTCAGAAAGTTGTGGTGATTGTTATGAGGTAGGTGAAAATCAAGTGGCCAGTGCCAATTTGCCAAGTGGAAAAATTCCTGCCTGACCCCCAAATATGGAGGCCAACAATGTTCATAGCAAGGTCTCAGCATAAAAGAAGCAGCATTTGAAAAAAGGGTGGGAGACCCAATGGAGAAACAGAGGAGTGTTGGGCAGCCTCAATTTATTTTCCCCAGGGAAGGACCCAAGTGATGCCCATTGGCCGGTTGGGCCCACCCTGTGGGGAATCCCCAGACCTAGGCCTGCCTGCTGTTGGCAAATCTGCAGGCAGGCCTACAATCCTCCCCAGCTGGCTGCCAAATCTCTGATGTGGGGCTAAGGCCAGGCCACAAAGCTGCCTGACTGTTTAAGGTAAGCAGACATCTCACAGGGATGGGTAGCAGAATACCTGAAAACGTTGTGTAAATTGCAAGGAAAATGCATACATTACAGGCAGGGGAAGAGCAGCAGGGCCATTCACTGAAACAAATGGGAATAAAAACTTAAGAAAAGCCTACCCATCACTATTGTGTCGGTGACCTGCTTTTCAGCAGAGGGTGTGTTTTTTTTAAGCAGTTCAGAGCCTGCATAACCCTTCTCTGTGCTGGCATAGATTAGGCAACTATAGACTTTTTGCTGTGGCAACCTATCTCTGGAATATTGTCAGCATGGAGGTTTGGATTTGGATTTGATATCCCGCCTTTCACTCCCCTTCAGGAGTCTCAAAGCGGCTAACAATCTCCTTTCCCTTCCTCCCCCACAACAAACACTCTGTGAGGTGAGTGGGGCTGAGAGACTTCGAAGAAGTGTGACTGGCCCAAGGTCACCCAGCAGCTGCATGTGGAGGAGCGGAGCGGAGCGGAGACGCGAACCCGGTTCCCCAGATTACGTGACTACCGCTCTTAACCACTACACCACACTGGCTCTCACTGGTTGATCTTACACCAAATATTACAACCTTTTAAACCATGTGATGATATTTTCATTTACTTAGGCTTTTTAAAAATGTTATATTTTTGATTATAATACAACTAATAGAACTGCTGATAGAAATATTGTCCTGCTGTAGAATAATTATTTTAGTGTTTTATTTCCGAATATTGTTTTTTTTTTTTATTAACTACAAGCTGCTCTGAATTTCTTCAAAGGGAAGGGCGGAATATTACATTTGTTAAATAAATAAAACCCCATTCCTCCTGCGACTTACCTCCACGAGTATAAATCCTCTGAACATAGCGTCTTGCTTCAGCCAGGTTTTCCGGAGTAGCTTGTATTAAGGTATTGTTCCATTTCTCTACATTACTCCCAAACAACACAATATTGAAGTGGTCTTCTTCCTTTATGTCTTCTAATATTTTTAACAATGCCTCCTTTGTCTAAAGTACAAATAATGAAGGGCAAACAATTAAAGCCAGAGCACTGATGAAGAAACAGAACCTAAAGGGGCTCAGAGTCAAAAGCCCTTGTAGGAATGTAACTGGGACATACAGATGGATGACGAGCAGAAGAAAGGTCTGTGGGCCAAGTCTCCATTCAGCTCAAACTTGAGAGCTCTCTCAAAAGTTAGTACATGACAGGTACCCTACTCTGTGACTGCTCTGTTTTCTCTATCCTGATACATCTCTATCCTGTCATGTAGTTGGTACATATAAGCACATATGAAGGGATTGTTCAAAGGTGGCTGAATTTTGGAGTAAGCTGATTGCTGAGATCTCTTTGGTAACTAAACAAACTATTACTCCCTCTTCCCACCTGGCACTTTTGAACCTGTATTCAGATATAGAATGGGACTCCCTCAACTGGAGGACTCAGGCTTGCCTCCCTCCTCTGAATCAGAAGAGGAGTCTCTCATGTTTCCCCAGCCCCCAAAGGCTGCATAACAAGCTAAGATCAGTTAGCTCTTTTGGAGAGGTGGCATTTATGGAACTCCAGGTCTAGAAAACATATAAGGCTTCATTTGGAGCTCAGTGCTTGCAGAGACAACAGCTTGCAAGGCATGACCCTGGGAGCTCTCAAGGGTTCTGTGGGAGCTCTGGATACCCTGGACTCTTATATAGAGTCCTTGATGGGAAACTGCTGGGCATCTTTTGTGAGCATTGAGCTCTTGTAGAATAGGAGGATATCATCAATCAATTGTTTCATGGGCAAGGGAGAGTTGCAGTGGGGAACTCCCTTCTTTCCACCTCTACTGACAATCAGTGATATTTTTTTTTAAAAAATGCTTATCACATCTTTAACAATAAGAACAACAAATATTTTTCCACAATAAGAGTTATAAAACACCAAGATTGGAATTTCCATAAGAGTAGCATGCTCAATAACTGATTTGGTGTTACACCAGTATAACATACAAAAAAGAAGAAGAAGAAGAATGCAACAAACTAATCAAACTACAACTAATATATAGTAAATCATAATTCACATAAAATGAAAAAAATCAACCCAAAATATAGTGCAAAATCTTAAAATAAATAATACTTTGAGATTAATGGAAGTAATAGAAATGATTAAACCTTAATTCAAAATAGTAATACAGCTAGAGCACCAGTAGTATAAGTGATGTTATGATAAAGAGGTTTTATAAAAGAAATCTTTCCCTTTCCCCCAGTTCACCAAAGGAAGGGGAGGTTATACAATATGAAAAGCTGCTGCCATAAAATTACCAATTGTGGCTGTGCTCATAAAATCTATAAAGTCAACTCAAGTTGCAGTAAAATTGTCTTTTTAAATTTGTCCCCGTGGAAGTCTCAATCTATTTGTCAATTTTTTCTAATAGTGCAGTCTGCCATACCTTTCTATACCAATTTATAACATTTACTCCTTCTAGGTTCTTCCAGTGTCTTACTATAATAGTACTCGCTGCTTGCATAAGCAATCATATCAGGTCATTATTAATGTGGACAAAGTGTTAAAGTAATTTTGCCAATTTCCACAAAGATGAAGAACCAAAATTGCTGTATTAAGGGGTAGTCTCCCTCCCCAAATGATAATAGGTACCAGTTAACTGACACCCTCTCCAACTTATTAGTGAGGGATGTTAGGATTCATTCACTGTGTTGCAGTCATGGGATTGTTTATATCACATGACGGTGTAGGTTTTCATTCCACATTGAGGGAAGTGACAGCGACAGGATGTTTTTATTACTGTGTTTCCATGATGTAGGATTTTTGTCCTCTGTTCTTTCTCTTTGCTGTCTGATGCTGAAGAGGAAGGAGCTGAGTTACGATGCTCTGAGTGTACATATGTAAATAAACGTAGATTAGCCAAATTGCTGCGCTACTGAGTCTGAACACTGACTGCCTATACTCTGCTGATCCTGAAGTGTGCTAATGCCTCTTGGTATTAGTCGCTGTGATGTTCGGACTGGAGAAAGCTTTTGAATCTCCCGAAAGACCAACCAGGAAGGAGAGAACATGCCAGTCGAGCACGTGTCTCTGCCGGACTCCTACTCATGTGTAGGACCTCCTGACAATTAGGGTGCATCATCAGCAGTCTTCTGGGAGTTAAATAAAATCTATGTAATTTTTAAAGAATATATCCCAATTCCTTGCCAAACTTGAATGGAAAGGAGGTTTTGTCCAAAGACTGTTCATCTTTCATAATGTTGTCCCACTGCTATTTCACAGTGTCTATAGGGGACAGTTAAAAGGGGACAGTAATAGTTTACAAATTAGTAATAGAATATCTTTCTCCAGAAAACAATGGTTTCTCAAATAAGGTGAGTTGTCTACTAGCAATTTCCCTAATTGCCCTAATCACAAAACCTTAAATAATCCTGCAGCCAGGCTCTAAATGACTTAAGCATATACTCAGCAAAAGCATCCACTAAACTCTGCAGGCATTCTGTCTAAACTGCTTGGAATAAATGATTATGAGACACCCTCTCTCCATTAACTTAAGTGTTGGTTACATTTTGAGTTGATTTTAGAGTACTTGGTTACCTGATCTAGTTTTCGTCCGGACATTGAGCCACTGATATCTATAATGAAAACAACATTCTTGGGCAAATGTGAAACATTTTGTGGTGCAAAGAAATGTACAAAGTACCCGTTGACCATCTGAAAAACAAAAACAAAAACAAGTGTTGGACGACATTACAATCACATCCACTGGCACATCAGTTCACATTAGTTCTGTTTACCTGTAAATTGCCTGGGGTTTCTCTGTTCACATCGTATTTTATGACAAAATCTCCACTCAACAGTGTTGTTTGACAATCTACACAAGTTCGCTGTTGGTCCATGGTAGGCTTGAAAGAAACATGACCCTGAAAGCACAAGCATCCATCCATGTGAAATTTTAACAAACAGTTATGAAAGGTTTTTTGTTCTTCACCTGGCGTTACTGTTGAAAACATGAACAATAACATTGCAAGTGAGTAAGTACCTTGAAGATTAAATACTCTGAAAGTACAAGGCAAAGCCACAAATAAACATCTAGCCCAGACCTCCCAATTAATTATTGCTGTCTCAAGTTTAGTGAACATTTTTAGTGCTGTGGAACTGTCCTTATGTATCATTGTAAAACATACCTTTTTCCCTGAGAAAGACTTATGTATGACTGGTAACAAGTCATTGGTGATGAAAGATCCTTCTGCGTCCAGAAAGCTGATGCCCTGGGGCTCAAATATGTTTGCCTCGATCTGAAATGTTAATTTGAATAATGCTGTAATTGACAAAGTCACAGATACTACAGTTCGGATGGAGTTAAGCATCTTAACTCCAAACACCCTTGCAGCAAAAAGAAGTAACTCAGAACCAATCACCTATCTTCTTTAACAAGATGCATCCAGTTCTTTGAGCTTTCGTCACTCATTTAATACAATTTTGGCAAACTTTTACAACAGCTCTATTTGATATAATAGGTACATTACCTCAAAGTTATTGACAAGCTGCTTTGGGTTTACTTTTAGAAACAATTCATATTTTCCAAAGGTTCTCTTCAATAGCTCCTCATATTGCAGCTGAAAAGTGACTTTGCTGGCTGCTGCAATGTTGACTGAAACACTGAATTTTTCAGTTTTTCTTCCAGAAGCCCTTCACAGGTTAAAAAGAAGTTTGTTACAAGATTAACAGCATTAATGTTACAAAAGTAACAATCCCATTGAAACCCTTAGATCTGTAAACTTTTTTTAAAAAAATCCAAATCTCCAGGGCCTGATGAGCTTCACTAAAGGAGCTTGTGGGTGTTAACACAGAGGCTCTGTCTATAATCTTCTTGGATAATTCTTGGAGCACAGGTGAGGTCCCTGCAGACTGGAGATGGACAAATGTTGTACCTATCTTCAGAAAGTTGCGGGGGGAGGGGAGAAGACCCAGGTAACTATAAACCAGTCAGTTTGACATTAATATCAGGAAAGGTCGAAGAACAGATAATTAAACAGTGAGTCTGTGATCACTTAGAAAAGGATGCAGTGATCGCTAAAGTCCAGCATGGGTTTCTAAAAAACAACTTGTGCCAGACAAATCCAATTCCTTTTTTTGAGTCGAGTTACAAGCTTGGTGGATTAGGAGAATGCTGTGGACATAGATCTCAAGGAGGTTCACAAAATAAGAATGAAAAATATAAACACAAAAACCACATAGATGACCCTCAGGGTCCCTCCCCACTCTATAATACTATCATTCTATGAGTGTAAATAAACTATCAGGATATGGAAGGGTCTCACTCTCACTTTACAAGACCTGCAGTCTGTCCTCTTGAAACTGCCTTTTGATACTGTTGCTGGGCAGCCTCTTTTTCCTTTATTGTTCCAGGGTAGGTGACACCATCAATAGTCCTAGAGAAGAAACAGCAGGTAAATATCTGAACTTCTATGCAGATATCTGAAGATAATTTCATTGGCCTTCTTTGTGACTTATCAAGTAAATCACATTGCCTCCCTCCACGTTACAGTTTACAGGAATTCGTCTTTTTCTGGGTACATTGTACATTTGTTTAAACGATGAATGTTTTCAACTGTCTTAAGCCAGGGGCATCCAGTGTGGTGACTTTTCAATGTTGTTGGATGCCAGCTGTCATCATCCCTGACCTTTGGCCATGTTTTTGAAGTCTGATTGGAAGCTGAGACCAACAACAATGCTGTTAATACACCCAACACCCCTGGGTTAGGTGTATTAAATACCATGTAGTAGAATATCAATTGTTTTGCAGTCAAAGAGGAAGGGTCTGAGCTCAGAGTACTTGCTTTCCATGCTTAAACCCCAGGCTCAATCCCTGCACTGAGACAGAGTTCTGTCTGAAACCCTAGAAAGCTCCTACCAGTTAGTAGACAACAGTGGGCTAGATGGAAAGAAGCTTCCTGGATTCCTCTGAGAAGGAAGGGATGGCTATTGAGACTTCCGGGTTAGTGCCTTTGGTAATGGCGGAATTCCTCTGATCGGGAGGAATTTGCTCTGTGGAAATCGGGTCTGGCCGCCGCGGCGAAGGCGGAGACCCTTCAAAAATCACAGGCGGGTGAAGCCTGTGAACGTGGGATTCGGCGGGCACCTTTTGTGCCTCTCCTACTCGCGGGGAAACCTGGTTTCGGGGATCCGGAGTGAAGTGGGGTGAGCGGCGCGGTGCTTTGAATCGACTGCTTCTTCCACGGAGCGAAGCCGCATAGCCGTTGCCGGAGAGCGCTGACTTTTTCCTGTTGACAATTTGATCCTAAAGCAACTACCCGTGAGTAGAGTGAATTGGAAGTTTTTTTAAAAAAAGACTTAATTTGGCACCGAAACGGGGAGGCTCAAAACAGGAAGTCCGCCTTCCTCTTTTGTAAATAGATTGAAGCAAAGAGGCTGCAAGCTAAAGTCTTGGAAAGCCTATTGTAAAGGACTAAATTTCCAGCACTAAAAAATAGAAAACCCCCCCTTGGAAGCAGAAGAGGGGGGAAGTTTTTGGATCGTATATGCCTGCAAGAGAGAGGGAAGGAAGTTAAAGTACCACCGCTCAGAACCTGGAAACGGGCTGCCAATAAGACTGACGTACTTTGGAACGTTCATTGACTGTGAATAGAATGTTCGCTGACAGCTAGCTAAATAAGAGAGATACATTGTTTTAACTGTCCCCGTCTGATCTCAAAAAGGAGTAAAAGTAGCTGAAAATTGAAACTAACTTTATTGTTTGAACTGTGTCTTAAAAGGTGATATTATGGATTAATACAAATACAAATAGACATTTGTCTGATAATACGAGGAACATAATTAATATCTTAGAAAAACTACAAGTGAATATTAATTCTAAAGCAATTCTGATATTTGTGGATGCGGAGAAAGCCTTTGACAATATTTCTTGGAGTTTTATGAAGAAGAATCTACAGGGGATGGGGGTAGGTAAGGTTTTGGAAATGGTATAGGTGCAATTTACTCAGAACAAAAGGCTAAATTAATTGTGAACAATGTAGTGACGGAAGAATTTAAGATTGAGAAAGGAACACGACAAGGTTGCCCAATCTCTCCATTGCTTTTTATATCGGTCCTGGAGGTTCTGCTAAATATGATTAGAAGGGACCAATTGGTTAAAGGTATACAAGTGGGAGCTAAACAGTACAAACTGAAAGCATTTGCTGATGATTTGGTATTGACTTTACAGGAGCCAGAATCTAGTACTAAAAGAGTACTGAAACTGATTCAAGAATTTGGTCAGGTAGCAGGCTTTAAGTTGAACAAGATGAAAACTAAGGTTTTAGAGAAAAACCTAACTGTGATTGAGAGAGATAAGTTTCAGAAGGAGACAGGATTAACACTGGTTAAGAAAGTGAAATATTTAGGGGTTAACATGACTGCTAAGAATGTGAATCTATTTAAGGATAACAATGAAAAATGTTGGATTGAAGTGAAAAAGGACTTAGAAATATGGTCAAATCTGAAGTTATCACTGTTAGGCCGAATTGCTGTGATAAAAATGAACGTATTGCCAAGGATGCTGTTTTTGTTTCAAACATTGCAAATCTTGGACAAAATGGACTGTTTCAAGAAGTGGCAGAGAGATATCTCCAGATTTGTCTGGCAGGGCAAGAAGCCTCGAATAAAATTTAAGATATTAACTGATGCTAAAGAAAGAGGTGGATTTGCCCTGCCAGACCTTAAACTTTATTATGAATCAGCCGCTTTTTGCTGGCTGAGAGAATGGCTGCTTCTTGAAAATACTGATGTGTTGGACTTAGAAGGTTTCAACAATGTATTTGGTTGGCAGGCATATTTGTGGTACGATAAGGTTAAAGCACATAAAGCGTTTAAAAACCATATTGTCAGAAAAGCACTGTTTAATGTCTGGATAAGATATAAGGACTTGTTAGAAAATAAAACCCCAAGATGGTTGTCACCAATGGAAGCGAAGGCTCAGAAAAAACTCAATATGGAGGCCAAATGGCTGAAATATTGGGAAATTCTGGAACAAGAGGGAGACAGATTAAAACTGCAGAGCTTTGAAAAATTAAAAAATAGAGTGCGAGACTGGCTCCATTACTACCAAATAATGGAGGCATATAATTTGGACAAAAAACTTGGCTTCCAGGTGGAAAAATCCAAATTGGAAACAGAATTGTTAGATCCCAAAATTAAGAATTTGTCAAGAATGTATAACTTGCTGTTGAAATGGAACACTCAGGATGAAACGGTGAAATCTGCTATGATTAAATGGGCACAAGATGTTGCACACAACATTATGATGGCTGACTGGGAACAGTTATGGACCACAGGTATGAAGTTTACGGCATGTAATGCCTTAAGAGAGAATTTAATGAAAATGATTTACAGGTGGTACATGACACCAGTCAAGCTCGCAAAAATTTACCATTTGCCCGATAATAAATGTTGGAAATGTAATGAGACTGAAGGTACATTCTTTCACCTTTGGTGGACATGCCCAAGGATTAAGACATTCTGGGAGATGATTTATAATGAAATGAAAAAGGTATTTAAATATACCTTCCTGAAGAAACCAGAGGCCTTTCTCCTGGGCATGGTCGGCCAATTGGTGCCAAAGAAGGATAGAACTTTCTTTATGTATGCTACAACAGCAGCAAGAATACTTATCGCAAAGCATTGGAAGACACAAGATTTACCTACCTGGGAAGAATGGCAGATGAAGTTGATGGACTACATGGAACTGGCGGAAATGACTGGCAGAATCCGAGACCAGGGAGAAGAGTCGGTGGAAGAAGATTGGAAAAAAATTAAAGACTATTTACAGAAACACTGTGAAATTAATGAATGTTAGAAGGATGCTGGAATGAAGTTATATGGCTTTAGCAGAAATGTTATAAAGAATTAAGTAAAAATAGATTGTTAATGGGCCAAAGGGGAAAAAATAAGGTTAGATTGTGTTAAGATAAATTATAGGACAAAAACTGAGAAAGATGGAAAGGATTTGCTGAAATAGCTAACTGAACTAGAATACAAAAAAGGGAGGTGTGAGGAGGTTGTTGAAACAAGTAAATGAAAGATAAGATATGGAAATATTGGATGTGTTTTTAATTGTTTCTGTTTTTGTTTTTGTTTTGTTAAGATAAGTAGTGTTTTTTGTTTTTCATGTATTGTATTGTTTTGCTTTGTTTAACTCTTTTTCTTCTTTTTGTAATTTTTAAACTTTTAATAAATATTACTTTTTTAAAAAAGGAAGGGACGGCTATTACCCCAAAGAAGACTTTTGACAAACTCATGTGCCAATGTAGCTGAGCAGTAGCAGCTGGTGTGATGGGACAAACCCACAGATCCACCCTCCTAACACTGGCACTGGCACAGCTCTCCTGAACAGTGCAAAGCAGCACAGTGGCAGAGTTTTGCAGCTGAAACAATAAAATGCATTGTTCTGTTATTGTGCATAAGTGTCTTTGTTCACAGGAAGCTTGAGGTAGAGCAGCCTTCCCTAAGCTGGTGCCCTTCAGGGGGTTTTTTTGACTACAACTTCCATCATATTGGTGGGGGATGAGTGTTCAGACCCCTGGTCTCTCACTTGTGGGGTGCCTCAGGGTTCTGTCCTCTCCCCCATGCTTTTCAACATTTACATGCAGCCACTGGGAGAGATCATCAGGAGGTTTGGGCTGGGTGTTCATCAGTATGCGGATGATACCCAGCTCTACCTCTCTTTTAAATCAGAACCAGTGAAGGCGGTGAAGGTCCTGTGTGAGTGTCTGGAAGCGGTTGGAGGATGGATGGCGGCTAACAGATTGAGGTTGAATCCTGACAAGACAGAAGTACTGTTTTTGGGGGACAGGAGGCGGGCAGGTGTGGAGGATTCGCTGGTCCTGAATGGGGTAACTGTGCCCCTGAAGGACCAGGTGCGCAGCCTGGGAGTCATTTTGGACTCACAGCTGTCCATGGAGACACAGGTTAAATCTGTATCCAGGGCAGCTGTTTACCAGCTCCATCTGGTACGTAGGCTGAGACCCTATCTGCCTGCAGACTGTCTCGCCAGAGTGGTACATGCTCTGGTTATCTCCCGCTTGGACTACTGCAATGCGCTCTACGTGGGGCTACCTTTGAAGGTCACCCGGAAACTACAACTAATCCAGAATGCGGCAGCTAGACTGGTGACTGGGAGTGGCCGCCGAGACCATATAACACCAGTCTTGAAAGACCTACATTGGCTCCCAGTACGTTTCCGAGCACAATTCAAAGTGTTGGTGCTGACCTTTAAAGCCCTAAACGGCCTCGGTCCAGTATATCTGAAGGAGCGTCTCCTCCCCCATCGTTCTGCCCGGACACTGAGGTCCAGCTCCGAGGGCCTTCTGGCGGTTCCCTCACTGCGAGAGGCCAAGTTACAGGGAACCAGGCAGAGGGCCTTTTCGGTAGTGGCGCCCGCCCTGTGGAACGCCCTCCCATCAGATGTCAAAGCGATAAACATCTACCTGACATTCAGAAGACATCTGAAGGCAGCCCTGTTCAGGGAAGTTTTTAATATGTGACATTTTAGTGTATTTTTCATCTTTGTTGGAAGCCGCCCAGAGTGGCTGGGGAAACCCAGCCAGATGGGCGGGGTACAAATAAATTATTATTATTATTATTATTATTATTATTATTATTATTATTATCATCATCATCATTGTCCGTGCTGGCTGTAGCTCATGAGAATTGCAGCCCAAAACCTCTGGAAGGCACCAGGTTGGTAAATGTTAGGCTAAGTATTGTATGAGGAAACTGTAGTTTTTACCAAATGTGCAGTCATGAGGAAAACTCATTCCACAAAGAGGGCTTGTTGTTAAAACAGTGTTGGGTCAAGTATTGGACAAGTTGAAAGAAAAGTGCAGAGGAGGAAAATTTAACCCACCAGCTGAGCAACTGCAGACATTCACTCAACACATTTACTGCAACAATTTTCCTATCACATGTGAAATCCAAGTTGCAACGTGCCTTGACCAGTCATCGTGAGGGGGGAAACATCACAGATATATTTTCAGGGCAACTGAGCCTATTTGTAAACTAACCATCACCCTTTAACTAAAGAAATCAGATGGAAAGCAAAGGAAATAATGAAACACCAAGTATTTTAAGTCTCCGAAGACTGAGTTGTATTGTGCTCAATTCCTCAAGACAGTTGTTTAGAAAGTAAGTTGTACTCACATGGTGAAGTTGGTGATGAAAGCCGTCTTTGGAAGCTCCACATCAAATAAGGCTTCCTTGGACACATTGGCACGATTGACAGCTCGACTAGTGATGACATTGTGGGAAAATCGGGAGGTAACGAAGCACTCAATTTTCAGGCTGTAAATATCTATTCCATCAGTGATCTGGAGAGACAGAGAAACTAAAAATCACCACCATTTGTTTGATGCAATAGTGAAACAATAACCAATCAGAATTTGAATGAGCAAGATATGTATAAATCAAATTCAGTACACCGTTTTAATCCCTCAACGTGGAACAGAAATGAAACAGTAGATAGAATTACCACTCATTTTCTTGATATTTTTGATACAAAAGATGGAATAACATTATCCTCACTACTATATTGGCAAAGTGCTACTGTTATATTTTTATTTTTATTTATTAAATTTGTATACCACCCCATACCCCTAGATCTCAGGGAGTCTTTTAACCTCCTTTGTTAACCACTAGCATTACGCTTTCCATTTTTATGTTCGGAATAGAGTAGTTGCTTTGGAAGATGATAATCAGGCAACCAAACAACATGACCAGTCCAACAAAGTTGATGCTGAAGAATCCTTGCTTCAACACTGGTGATCTTTGCTTTTTCCAGTACACTGGCATTAGTTCACCTGTCTTCCCAAGCCAGTCTAGGCCCTCCCCCTTCTCAGGGTGAACAGAGTGGATCCTGCTAAGGTACTCAACTGCCTCATTCCTTGAATCAGAACAACTGAATCTGTATCCACTGACCATGTGCTGGTTCATGACTAGGGGCTTCCAGATTTCATGGTCCTGCCCCCATTAGCATTTGCTGATCACCATGGGACATTTGGATTGGGGTTTAGGATGGGTTTTTGGAAGACACCTGTGCGTGAATTTGTTTTAAGTGTGTAGATCAGTTGACCAACACACAGTCTGCGCAGTGTCACAATGACTGGTAGATTCTTATCTGCTGCAGCCTTTATCCACCTTCACAGCCATTGTAACATACCACTTGCTATCTTTCACCTGTTCTGCCATTGAGGACTTCTTGGATCCTTCTTTCTCTAGCTCTTTCCCTTTGACCTTACTGCCTTGGGTGACCCTGCTGGGAGTACAAGACTCTTGACAGCTTCACTCACAAGGGTCATAGGAATGGGCAGTCCCACTCACCACAACAAGGTGATGATCCAGCGAGTGACTCATTATTGGTGCCCACCCAGAAACATTACAGTGTGAAGTAGCCCTGAGGAGGAGAGGTATTTCTTGATTGTCAATATTGCTAACTATTACTTCAGAGAGGAATTGTAGAGACTACCAGGAGTCAAGTGACAAGCTTAACCTTGCTCTTGAGTGCTTATTCTATCTAAGGAGAAAAACTCTCCTAGTATAGCAGATCCTTCATTTGATTCCCCCCACTCCACTCCATTTTATTTTTATTTTTGTTACTTCAAAACCATTGTAGTGGCTCAGATTTTGATAAGAAAGGGGGTTGTAGTTAACCTTTCATCACTTCCCAGTTGCCCAATAGGCATAATACACATGTGTACTTTGGGTCCTGTACATGCAGCAAACCCCCAACCTATCCCCAAAAGAAAAAGGAACTTAGTGCTGATTTTTTGTTTGTTATTCCTGCTTGTTTATTTAACCCCTTATTTCTACATACCCTTTCCCCTGTCCTTGATTTATTAAGCAACTTAGGCAAATATGCTGAACAAAGTTTGATTGCAGCATTACATTTTCTGGGACTCAAAAACATGCATTCTTTCCACAATTCAGGGAAACCCAAATTGACTGAAGGCATTGATTCCCAATCTCCAAATGCTGTTGGACTACAGCTGTCATCATCCTTGACCACTGACCACGAAACTTTCCTATCTTGCATTGCAAATTCCGTATCTTGAAATAATTAGCAGGGCTAAGAGCATTAATATTTAAAACAGAGCCAATGTAATAATAAAAAGTTTCGTCATTAATGGGATGTACCTATAACTAAGGGGTTAACTAGCCTTTCTTTGTTCAAGGGCCACAATGCCAGCAGTGGTAGTATCTCCACATACATGCACAACACATGCCGCATACATGCAGACCACAGACACTCAGCACACATACAACACACAAACTCAAGAGGTATGCAGGCATAGAGCACTCCACTCTCTCACAACACACACATAGTCACACACTTATACATATACTTTGCACACAAACACAAACATACATGCATATACAAACAACCAGCATTTTCTGCCGTCCCTACTGGGGTGGAGATGACTGAAAAATGCTGCCAAGGGCAAGCAGAGGGCTTGTCTCCAATATGAGTGCTGTGCTGCTTAGCACTGAGATCAGGAGACAAAATCCCACTGCTTGCTCTTTAAGAGTAAAAGGCAGCATCTCCCCCACTCTCAATGCTGGGGTGGTGGTAAAGATCAAGCAGAGGGCTTCTCTCTGATCAAAGCGCTGTGGTGCTTAGTGCTGAGCTGGGAACCCCTTTGCTTGCTCTTTACAGAGGATTTCTAAGGAGTGTGCAGGTGGATATTTTTATTTTATTTTTTAAAAAACCTTTTATTGATTTTCAGACTTGCATTCTAGGACATATCATTGATTGACAAGCAGTACAAAATACAAGAAAATATTAAACATATTATCTTCACACCACATACTGAAGGTGTGTGTGGGGGGGTGTCACAATCAAATGGTCTGTGGAAAGGCAGAGAGGTTTCGTGTCCTGATTTCAGTGCTAAGATTGGGAAATTAAACACTAAAAACCAGGCAGAGCACGTTATCTCCCCTCAGGCTATCCTCCCCTATATGCCAAGAACAACCTAAGTTTAAAAATAAGACAAGTACTTACAGTATTTGCAACATTTCTTTTCTGTAAAGAAAAAACAAAATAATAGATTTCATTATTACCATATTCATTTGGAAATGCTCACACTAATAGGTGCATTTCAGTTTATTAGCCCTCATCAAGCCCATCACTGACTCCAAGCATTTGTTCACTTTATTCTGAGGGTTCGTTCTGATCATTCTGGAGACTAGGTGCAGAAGAGATGGGGAAAATAGGAAGCTGTCTTATACCAAGCCAGACCATTGGTCTATTTAGCTCAGTATCGTTTAACCTTACTGGGAACAAGTCTGCAGGGGTTCAGACAGCAGTGTCTCCCAACCTTTCACCACTCAACATGGAACATGGGCATTACAAGACTAGCGGCGGGGCCTCTACTGATCTGACTTACCCATTAGCTGAATTGTAACCTATAATGCAACCCTATCTTCTCAGAGGTAAGTCCCATTGAATTCAATGGGCCTTACTCGCACAGAAGTGTGTATAGCATTGCAGTCCTAGATGCTTATAATGCCAATGGACACACCTGGCATCTAGGGATCCTTTGAGTACAAGAGATAATATCTAGGATATCTAGGAGTCTACTTTGATATGAGAAATAATCCATATATCACTCTGTTTTTGTCCTAGGGATATTCATGCACTAGAAGAAATACATTTACACTTGCAGAGCCCTGCCCCTTTCGATGGCATTTCAGTGCCAACATGGGATTGTTTGTATCCTATGATTTCAATCGCTGCTTCTTTGTATTCTTACCTTGATGTTTCTGATATTAGAGATTAAAAAATTGGATGATCCAAGAGCAGGAATCAGCGCCAACAGAGTACAAAACAGGAGCTGGTTCCCCATGGTCAAAGAATGAATAAGAAAGCAGGAAGGATGAGCAGCCTTATAATCCATTTTGCAACAAGTTAATAGGTAACCAAAGCCGCAAATATTTATATACAGCTTTGTCAAGGATTGCTGGGTCTCCAGCATCGCAAGGTCAGAGGTTCATGTTCTGAAGCTGACAAAGGCAAAAATTTGAGCTGGTGTTGAGACAAAATTTAAGTGTGCCAGTGTGGTTGTAGTGGTTAAGAGCGGTGGACTCGTAATCTGGGGAACCGGGTTCGCGTCTCCGCTCCTCCACCTGCAGCTGCTGGGTGACCTTGGGCTAGTCTCTGAAGTCTCTCAGCCCCACTCACCTCACAGAGTGTTTGTTGTGGGGGAGGAAGGGAAAGGAGATTGTTAGCCGCTTTGAGACTCCTTCGGGTGGTGATAAAGTGGGATATCAAATCCAAACTCTTCTTCTTCTTAAGTGTAGGATCTTGAGGTGTCTTTTCAGTGCAGATTTTTGGGCTGTGCCCACACGTCTCAAAATTTGGCTGTCTTTCCAGCTCAACCCCACAGCCTCCTCATCTTCAAAAATGAAGCAGGGAAAATGAAGAAAAGCCAAAGGGGAGGCAAGTGCCTGTACCTTTGGTATTCTTGTTTGCTCCCAGGCTGAGGGAGGTAGTTGAACCTAGCTGCAGAGTGGGCTGTGGAGAGGACAGTGGGGCTCACTGGTTGATGACTTGGGCTGCATACACGATGCCCTCTTTGCCACAGGCCCACTGGACAAGGCTGTTTGACACATTTTCAACAGCTACCCTGGGATCTCACCTAGAAGTTCCCTTCTGTAGGCAGCCATCTTACCACAGGGAGCTGAGGGCCACGTGGCTGTGTCCTGGGTGCCCCTGTCTGTCAGATTAGCCAGCTCACTGTGAGTTCACCAGTGTTTTATTTGGGTGTCCCATGTGTTTCCCTCGCTTGTGTTAGGTGTCATTTGGGGTCCCTGCAGGATGTTTGGATAAAAGTATGGTTATCTATGCAGCTGGTGGCAATTGCTGAAAGCATTTCTTGATGCCCTTTGAACCCAGCCTCACCCTTGAGAAGCTGGGATCGAAGTGCGCATGGCATCGTCACGCCGGCCTCCCTGAGCCACTTTGTGATCCTTGCAAGGTGGTGCGGGAGAGACTCAGTGAGGGCGGTGTGAGCAGCGCCCCCCAAATATGTGTTTGGGGCAATTGCCCTGACAGCCCCCCACGATATGCCCCTGCCTTCAGGTCTTGGAGGGGAGAGAAAAAAACAATCTGATCCTGGCATTCTAGTTTCTTCATGAAAAAAGAGCGAGAAATTCTTCAAATGCAGGAATACTGCCATACTCTGTCCAGATCGCTCAGACTCATGTCTGGTCTGATGCAGTTAAAATAAAATATTGTTAAACATTAAGGACATCTAAACATCTCCATCGTCTTTTCAGTGCCTATTGAAGAACTTTCCCTCCAAACAATTTTCCGAATAACTTTTTCAACTGGGGATTTTTATCCCAGTAACTGCATGGAATTTGGATGGCTTAATATATGAAATTGTTTTAATTTTTGATGTTATTATTGTTAATCACTTTGCGGTGTTTCATAGGAAGCAATTCATAAATGGAATTCAGTAAATGCCTAAATAAGAACATCAAAAACATTTAAAAACTGTCACATATCTTCACAGCTAATAATGACAAGGTTGCTATATTTTCTGGGCATATCATCTGCATACTGCAGACTTCAGGTTGGAAAGTAGCTCTGGCCTCATATTGCAGGTTGGAGTGGCTTATGACAGCCCTGCAGTGTAGTTCTTGCTGAATACTGTAGGCTGAATACTGTAGGTTGAGGGGTCAGGCTGAGAGAGTAGTTTATAACAACCCTGTACTGTAGTGCTGTTACCTCCATGTTACATGTCGGCATTGGATTGTGGTTTACATTTATTACAAGTTGGGAAGGAGGAGAGAGGGAGAAAGAGAGAGAGAGAGAGAGAGAGAGAGAGAGAGAGAGAGAGAGAGAGAGAGACTTATAGCAGCTCTGCAACCACTCTGAATATGACAGGTCAGAGGGGCGGCTGAGACTAGCTTAGGTTTCCCACCCTCACTAGTATCAGAAGGTCCCATATTCCACTGACTTGCATTCAAATAGGTTCTGCTTTTCAGAAACTCCACCCACATTGCCCCCCCCCCGGTTTTGTTCGTTAAATAAACCAGTGGAAACTAGGAAGAGCAGAGGTCCCTCTCTTTGCTGCCATTGTGGGGTGTGTTTTTTTAAAGTTTTTTTTTGAGGGAGGGAATCTGTTGCCAAATCACAAAAGAAGAGAAATTTTAGATTTGTCCCTTGATTTCTATGGACAGCTTTTTAAAGGCCTATGGACAATGGAAATTAAAGTGTGTGTGTGCGTGTGTTCTCTGGAAAAGAAAGGGGACAATGGGGAAGAAAGTTTGTGTTTGTGTGATAAAGAACACAAGATTGCTAGAGAGAAGAAAAAGAAAAGCCAGGAGGGGAAACATAACTATTTTGGCTAGTAGCCATTTATTGCTTTATCCTTCATGGGAGGCGTGGGTGGTGCTGTGGTCTAAACCACTGAGCCTCTTGGGCTTGCTGATCAGAAGGTCGGTGGTTCGAATCCCCGCGACAGGGTAAACTCCCGTTGCTCTGTCCCAGATCCTGCCGAGTGGCGGAGAAAGGTCAGGTGGTACCCAGTGTGGAAATTTTATTGTCACCCCCCCCACACACAGTGAATTATTATTTGCCTGCAACAATGAGTTGACTTTATTTCATTGGGGAGGGGGGTAAAGTTGTTGAGCTTTTGCAGAGCCAACCTTTTTTTTGGGGGGGGACATCACGTGCCCTGTGGCGAGGAGCCTGCCAGCCACCATACACCTGAGGGAGAGCCGCTGGGCGGACCGTTTTGGCAGCGGGAAGCCTGTGCGCACCAAAGCAACAGCGTCTATCACAACCGTTGACTGCCGCACATAATTTTGTCATCCCCCTCAGAGGTGGCACCCGGGGCACACCGCACCCACCTTGCGATATCTCTGCACCTGCCAACCTAGCAGTTTGAAAGCACGCCAGTGCAAGTAGATAAATAGTTACTGCTGCGGCGGGAAGGTAAACGACATTTCTGTGCGCTCCGGCTTCTGTCATGGTGTTCCGTAGCACCAGAAGCAGTTTAGTCATGCTGGCCACATGACACTGAAAGCTGTCTGTGTCCATCCAAGTTTATGGCCATCACTGCCTCCTGTGGGAGTGAGTTCCACATGACTTTGAGCTGCATGAAGAAGTACTTTTAAAAATATCTGTCCTGAAGCTTTAAACGTTCTGCTTCATTGGATACCCACAGGTTCTAGTGATATGAGGGAGATAAACTTTTCTCTAGCCACTTTCTCCAGGCCATGCATAATTATATAAATGTCTACCATGTCACCTCTTACCTTTTCTATAATCAAGTAAGTCCCAAACGTTGCAAACTTTCCTCATAGGGGACTCACTCCATCCCCACAATCTTTTTCTGAACCTTTTCCAACTGCTCTGAGGTGAAATGACACACATTTGGCAGGCAAACATATTGCAAATGTACTATCTTCGGATTATCTATTGGCTTTAGATAAACAGACATTTGACCTCCTCAATGTTCCTTTAAGAGAAGCACAAAGGTCTTCACGTATAGCTTTTCAGAAATACCATTGATCAGAAGTGTGCTTCGGAAGAGGAGCTGTGTGGGGATTGTTTGGAACTCTATGTGAGTACAGTCTTGGATGAGGACGACTCTTTTGTATATGTAGTTTTGCAAGCCTAATGCTTTGAAGCTGTTCCAATGGGTTAGGGCAAAGTCTTTCTTAAATGTTGATTTAATGGCTCCTTTGGCACCCATGAATGACTGTAGCTTGGTGGCAGAGTGCCTGCTTTGTAGAATGTCCCAAGTCCAATCTCTGATACCTGCAACTAAATGGATCAGACCTTCTTCCAGAGACCCTGGAAAGACATTGCTAGCTGGAGTAGCCATTACAGAACTAGATGGATGAATATTATTATGACCTAATCTAAAAAACAGATTTCCATATTTCTAAGTCTATACTTTTGGAAATGAATGGACAATACTGGTAATGTGAATTTGAAGGCTCTTTGGGGTGAAATGGTATGGTAAAAATGAAGTTTAAGTCAACTGTTTCTTATCCTCTTTAAATACAGGGTGCATGAAACTGGAACTTAGAAAGACTGTTGGGGCATTTCTGAGAGGAATGTTGCAATACTGTTATTGAAGTGAGCTAGGCACCCTAATCACAAATTGGACTGTGAGTGTATTTGAGTTAATGGAGCAATGTTTAACCCCTCATAATGGAATAGGAATACAGGATTTCCTGGGACTGTCTCTAGTCCCCTTCTCATGTTACACTGGTGGTATGGGAGCTGATAGGACATGGCATCATCAGGATAGCATGGCCCATGCTAGTGAAAAAGCCCATTTCCCCCAGTGGTAGCAGGGTGACCCTCCTGCTGGAAACCTAAGGATTCTTGAAATGTTGTTTAAAAATAGCATTAATCATATATACATGGCAGGTGTTTACACTGTGATTTGTTTGTTCCAAAATCCATCTAGAATCTCTGTACCACCATAACTGTATTTAATACATGATATAATAGCACATTAGAGCCAGTGTAGTGTAGTGGTTAAGAGCGGTAGTTTCGTAATCTGGGGAACCGGGTTCGCATCTCCGCTCCTCCCCATGCAGCTGCTGGGTAACCTTGGGCCAGTCACACTTCTCTGAAGTCTCTCAGCCCCACTCACCTCACAGAGTGTTTGTTGTGGGGGAGGAAGGGAAAGGAGAATGTTAGCCGCTTTGAGACTCCTTAAAGGGAGTGAAAGGCGGGATATCAAATCCAAACTCTTCTTCTTCTTCATTAAGTGAAGGGGACTTTCTACAGCACTTTCTTCCTTAGGAGATGGTGTTTTTTGTGTGAAATAAAGGTGAAAACAAGAGCCTGAACAGCAGTAGATTTCAGAATATTTTTAGTAACTGTATTATAGATCGTGTACAACCCCACCCCACACAGTGTCTTTGTCAAACTGGTTCCCTCCCTTTTAGTAACCATAAATGATAATTTTTTGTTCCTTGTCTGTGTTGCCAAATTAGCAAAAAACAAAACAAAAGCCTGCCCTGAAATTTGTCCAATTAGATGATTAGATTTAATGGCTCCACATTTAAAATTCTGCATTAAACATTTACAATTTTAATAGTTATCACTGAAATGAAATGTAATAGTTACACTTAATACAAAAGATGGACATTTTTACTGCTTTAAATGCTGTTCTTCAAGGAGTTATATCCAGTGACCAGCAGGTAAAATTGACATTGGCTCCCTGTTCAATCCTGTAATCTTTCTTGTTTTGCCTTAAAAATGAAAGAGAAAAGAACAATAAGTGCCCATTGAAAGTAAAAGCCCCCTTGAAAGTCACATGGGCTTCTCAGTTATCCCCCTGGAAAAGATTTTTGTTTTAACATGACTGCATTTATAGCCATTCCCCTGATTTTTGCTAGCAAACCCCTTTCCTTTGCAAATGGGATGAAAGGATCTGCCAATTTCACTTATCTCCATTTCTCATTTTTCCCATCTTAAATTCAGCCTTCCACATTTATGCAGCAATTCACAGTATAAAAATGAAAAATCCTCATGAAGATTCACCAACATTCAATGCAAATTTCTCCTAATAAACACATTTTGGGATGTGTTTTTTTACTAATGAACGCATTTTTGAAAGCAATTTCCTCTAATATAATGCATTCTGTATGTCATTTTCACTAACATTTGTATGCAAATTTCCCCCTAATATATGTATTTTTGTAAACATTGGTTGGTTGGAGAACTGTATAGCAAAATTCATTTGCCCAGGCAGGCGCATTATGTGACCCATGAGAGCAGCAAAACAACAAGACTGTACAATGGTGATGGGATAAAACCAGGCCAAATCTTTCTTGACAGCAGCAGGCAGGGTAAGGGTTGGCATGACATTGGGTCCAAGGACCCAATAAGCCCTCCCCACTGATGTTAACCCCCCACTCCTTCACAAAGGGTAACTTTTCTTCATTGGCAAAGACTGGGGGAACTGGCCGAGGAAAGCTAGTAACAAGGGAGAGGTTAATGAATGTGCTGAAGACCTGAAAGGCATGGGTAAGTCACAATTTTTGAGTGGGGGGAAAGTTGCATTTCAAGCATAAAATACCGTATATATTTTTATGTGCATAGAAAAGGTGTGGGTTGTTCCTTGAGGTTCCTAAAGGGCCACAAATACTTTGCTGGTATGAAAATTCATGACAACACTGTTTTGAGCTGCATTTGCAGAACCACACTTCCAATTTTCTATATTTTATTATCACTTTCAACATTCTTCTTCATGTAAAATACCGCCCCCTCCCAAATTGCAGAGCAGTGTAAGGTATGTGGTGAAAGAGAAGCTCAGGGTACCTGGGCATTTTTAGCTAGAGAAAAGAAGACAAAGTACGGATATCTTAACAAGTTTCTCATACACACACACACATACATTCATATAGTCTACAACAAGTGTTTTTCTGTGGCTTTTACCTTGTGAAACTATATGATTGTCCTCGTACAGTCAACATCTTCTTTCTATTGCTGTGTCTTTGAAGACGTTTATTAGAGTAAAACTGACCTGGGGAACACAAAGAAAAACACAGGAAAATAATTGCAGTTCTCAAAGCTATGCTGGAGCAGCTGCAATACGCGTCTCACCCCCCCCCTTCCAATAAAGGCTAATTCCTGCTTGATTTTAGGATACAGCTGACTACTGTCTAGTCTAGTATTTATCTTGATGGAAGTATTTTTTTGGGGGGGGGGCAGCTCACCATGGCATTTGACAGGCCTATAGCAAACAAAATGGATAGACTGCAGTACACTTGCGCCTACTATGAATAATAATCAATAATTAAACATGAGAAGGTAGTTTTACTCATAAAACAAGAAGCTCAGTGTTTCTCCGAGTTTTCTCTAGACATTTATTCAACACTTGTCCACTTTTCTGAGGTGGAGCTGCCTTGTACGTGAGGAACGGTGAGCCCCAGGGAGGAGGCAGCCATGGCCAAGAGCCTGACATGGGTTCCCTCTCCAAAGATAGGAGTAAGAACATCAGGTTGGGCCTGGAAACTGAGGAAGATCTTCGGTGGCTCTCCTGACAATCATGTCAGCACCACCACCCCAATTCTCACAAGTATTGGTGTAGTGATGGAGAGATTGAGCTGTGAACCAGACAGTTGCCAGTTGAAACATAACTTAAGGTGTCATGAACTGACTAGGTGACTTAGGAAAGCCACTAAATCAGGGCTCCCCTTCTCATCCCCACTCCATCTGAAATGTAGAGACATTCATGCTCATTTCCTTTCAGAGTTGTTCCAAGGATATAAGGTATATAGTGTTAAGTTATAGTGCTACATCAAAACCAAGCTTACTGGTAAATAGCATGATGATTGCTACTTCATTGCAAAATCTGAATACATACCAAAAAGTCCAGCAATGTTGTTAGAAAAAAGTTCACTATTCTTGAAGTGCAATCCAAGGAAACTAAGAGGGTTCTTCATATAATAAACTTGTATTGTGATACCATCTGGTCCTGATAGTGAAAGACTCCTTTCCTTTTCAATAAGAAAGCTCAACCTAGGAAGGAAGTGATGCTGTTATTTCTAAATATATACATGTTGAAATAAATGAATAAATATTAATATATAGAAATATATACATTATTACTATAGAATACCAAATGTTTGTAGAGTTGTGGCACTATATGTATTGTAACAATTCAATATTCCCTGAATTACCTCTTGATCTGCAATCCCAATTTCAAGGTGGCATAATTTAATAGGTATTTCTGCATTTGGTTCTTGTTGCATTTCTTATTTTTAAAAAATATTTACACTCCTCTTATGACACAATAGTTACCAGCAACAGGTAAAAATTATTACAATCTGAATAGAAAGTGAACACCAAGGAAAAAGCAATAGAAGCCTGTATTAGAGTGAGAGGCTTAAACATTGAAAGACAAAGTCATCATTAGGAAAGCTTAGAAAACTAAAAAAAAATTAAGAGACCATGTAAAAACAACCAAAAAAGGTGTCCTACCTAGCTCTTTGAGGAGGAGATTCCATTGATGTGGGGCCACTATTGAAAAGATTCTGTCTCAGGTGGCTACCATCATGCTTTAGCAGGTTTGTAGGGTTCCTGCAAATAACTTGACCCTAAACTATTTAGGGCTTTACATTTAAAGGTAAAATCAGCTCCTGAAATTGAGATCATTTGATTCTGATTAGGACACTCTCCAGACACCAATTCAGGGTTCCACTGTCTTCCTAAGATTAGCTTCAGTTGTTTCGCATTGGTGTTAAAAAGTATGGGGGGCAAGATATATTCTCATGATCGGTGTCACTGTAACTCTATGCCCCCAACACCCCCTCCAGTAAGGCTGTCCAAAACGGCACCACTGCCAATTGTATCAAAAGCTGCTGTGACATCCAAGCCACGAAATAAACCAGAACAAAGCTCAGTGGGCACAATTCACTGAAACATTTCAGCTTGAGCTACTGAGTCAATTTCATTATTTTCTGGCCAACTAACTGCTTCTCGCCAGTCTAAGCTAACATATATTATGAAGCACCTACCTCAGTTCATAGGAAATTAAAATGCTTTGTTCAAAGAGAAAACCAATATTTTTTAAAATCCCAAAATGAGGGAATCCACTGAATTTCACATGAAAGCTGTTATTTGGATGCATGAACAACAAAGGCTTGTGCTTTGAAAAGTTATGAAAGTTTAGGAGTTCAAGAATGTAAAGTAGCATTAAGTATAGCCTTAAAGTCAGACCAACCAACACTGAAAAGAAACAGAAAATATCAAATATTACCCTCTAGTTGTTAAAGATGCATTCTTTGTCCATGGGAAAGAGCTCACATTGCCCTGATCATTCAGTATAATTTCTCCCATTGACACGTTGATTTGCACATTGGGTGTCTGATAGATTACGTTGAACTCCACAAACTTTCTGTTTTCTCCAAGCTTGCCAGTCACTTGGATCCCTGAAAATATAATAGTCAAAATAAATATGAGGATCATACGCAAGAAACATATTGCTGTTTACTAAGCAACAATTTCATATAAATAAAACTGTGATATAAGCTCAAGAGCAACAGCTAGAACCAGATGACACAACTAGCCTATATTTGTTGGTTAGTACTGACAAATGTACACAACATGTACATAAGACATGTGATGACAGATAGAGAGAAGATACAGACAGGTATAAAAGAAGTAAACTCTGAAATTGAACCCTTAACCTTTAAAACAAATAGTACTGATTAAGTACTATGTTGGCCTATGGACCCTGAAATAATAACAATAAATAAGAATATTAAAAAGTGAGACATGTGATTCAATGTTGCAGGAAGGATTTCTACAATAAATATGTGAAACACTTTGAACAACTGGAATGAGACATGTAAAACCACGTATTCTGACTAATGCATGATATTAGCAACAGAAAACCATGTCACAAAATTTTTCAGTGTAAGCTCTACAAGACCAATAGTGTTGAGATTTTCCGGGTCAGTGGTTTTAATATATTTCATTGTCAAATAAAATGCACTCACAAGGATTTCTGGAAACAACCAAAATGCTTGACATGAAAGTTAGGGAGTTGACAGCACTTTACATTAGAAGGCTTACCTTTGCCTGCATCAGTTAGCAGGGTTATGGGTATTTGCAACTGTCCATTGATATTTAAACAAATGGGATTTTTTTCATGAGTCAGTTGAAGAATGAAACTTGGATACTCATTAACAGTGTCTGGGAGAGACTGAACGTTGCCTAGGAATCAGTAGAAACCAAAAAATATTGTCATTTTTAAAAGGATAGTGAAATTTGTAAGTTTGGACCTGTCTTGCCAAACCTTCAGTGAAGTCATGCCAAAGCTACATTTGGGTCTTCCATACTGTTTTCAAATGGTGGCTGGTGGCCCAAAGTCATCCTGCTCACATATGACAAAGGCCCCGTAGAGTGGATTTAAAATTAAGCGATAGAGACAAGACAAGCACTAAGGAAGGTGACACCTTGAGTTTTCTCAATTCCCAAATCACGCATGCTACATATTACACACACACTCTTAACAAACCTGAAAAGCTTGTCTGTGGGGGTTTTTTGATATAAAAAAGAACAGCAACCTCAGAAGGCTGAGAATTTAGGAAGAGAGGAGCTGCTTTATACTGAGTCAGACCATTGATCCATCTGTCTCAGGACTGTCTACACTGACTGCAGAAGTTCTCCAGCGTTCCAGGCAGAAGTCCTTCCAAGCTCCACCTGGGGATGTTGGGGGATTGAATTTGTTCTGAGGAGTGGCCTGGGTGCTGCTTAACCTGTTCCTCACCAAACATTTCCCCACTTAGTCTTGTAAGCTGCTCCCCTCCACCTTACCAATGGGATCCCAAATATATGTATCCATATCAGAAACACCTCATGGAGGGGAAAATATATTAATAGAGAATAAAGTGAGAATTACTCATCAGGGTGTCCCCCCAGCAACGTGTATGAATAATCCGCATAATCTAAATAACCCAAAAATATATAAATTGTTAATTTTCTGCTGTTATACTGCATAGGTACTAGATCAAGCTTCCATAACCTGGTGTCCTCCAGAGATTTTGGACTATGATTCCCATCATGTCTCATCACTGGTCCTATGGACTGGGGTTCTGTTTTTTGTTTTTGTTTTTCTTACTTTTTATTTAACAGGATTCGTATTTTTTTATTTAGCAGGATTCTTATTTTTTATTTAACATGTCCCACTTAAGGTATAGGGACACATTGCTACCCCTAATTTTTTTTCCTAATATATTTTTTAAATCACAATCACTATGCAGCAAACAATACTGCCAAGTGGCTTTTAAATACTGTATATCAATTGCCAACTACTTTTGGCTGAAAGATTCATCTAGGAGAAATGCCACTTGATGTCCCTGAAACAGGGCAAAATCTTGCCAGGCAAAAACACTCAGAAAGTGAACATTGGCAGCTTCATGCATATTTATTCTCAAGGGAAAAAAATAAGCATTCCTCCTTTCCCAAGAACACTGAACAGGACACTTAAAATTTTGTGGGTGTCATACAATTTCACACTGTCAAATTCAAGTTGCACAACTAAAGCATATTTGATGCTCTTGGACACAGAGAGAGACTTTTTGCAATAAATAATGTGGCATGAAAAAGCACTGGAAATTGTGAGATAACAAATGTTTGATGCAGCACTGCGCAACCTCCCTGCAAACAAAACAGAATAAATCTTCAATAAACCAGAGCCATTATATAACCTCTCTGAAAACATTCTGCAAACAAATGAGGATGAATGCTCAATAACCTGTCACGAGGAAGCAACGCTAAGCCAATTATAAAGCAGCTATTCACAATCCCTTACCCATGAAGGGAAAGCAAAAACCTGGAAGCTCTAGTTGGGAGCAAGGACCTCAGGACCTCATATAAAGACCCTCCCCACTTTCAATCTTTCCCAAGGCTATCTCTGCCTCAAGTTGCGACTGAAAAAATTACACAAAAACCAAAGTCTCACAAAACTGATTAATCACAGAATCATAGAGCTGGAAGGAACCCCAAGGGTCATCTAGTCCAACTCTCTGCAAAGCAGGAATCTTTTGCCCAACACAGGGCTCAAACCTATGACCATGAGATTAAGAAAGAGAAAAGGGATTATTGAATTAGTGGTAGTTTTCCTCTGCCTCGCATACCCACCTGTGGGGAGCAGGGAGAGGAAAATGGTGAGTGTAGCACTCCTCCAAGAAAACAAAAAACAAATAATCTTTAATTCTTAAATATTGTGCATTGAGTGTGCTAAGAGTGTGTATTCCATTGATTTGAGAGGAAAGGTCCATCCAATTCTTTGCAGTCACCAAATTACAAGAACACTGATGTTGTCCTGTCTGCATACTTGTGGCCAAACCCATAGCACTGGCACAGAGAGTCCTGTACTTAAAAGTAGGAGCCGGGCCCAACCATCTGTGGAAGCAGAAAACTTTTATTTTTACGTCCATTACAAAATGCCACCATTGGCTCCCAGGGACCAAGTGTTTTACAATGGCTGCAGAAGAAGGAACACAGAGTGCAAGATAAGCCTAAACCAGGGGGGTCCAAACTTCTTTCAAAGAGGGCCAGATTTGATGAAGTGAACATGCGTGAGGGCTGACCACAGTTGATGAGATTTTTAAAGGATTCTTGAGCTTTTTTTTAGGATTTAGGATGTACTGCCATGGGAGCCGGATTAAATCGACTGGTGGGACGGATTAGTCCCCTGAATCGGACTTTGGACATGCCTGGCCTAAACCATACAAGAATGTGATGGACATTACCTTGCGCAGCAGTAATAACAAAATCGGTTTGGGGATGGTCATAGTAACGCCTAGATGGTCCTACTGAAAAAGAAGGAAGTGTTTCAGTATGTGTAAGTACAGAAGCAAAGCACACTCTACCCTAATACAATTTGTGTCCATACTATCCCTGACATAAATATAATCCTTCTAGTTCCCTCCCCTCCTTTTTCCAACGGCACACATTGTGTTTCCAACTTCACATGGCTGTGTCCAATGGCTCACGAAGAGAAACCCTGCTTCTGGCTCCGCATCTCCAAAGAGAAACAGAGCCACTCTAACCCCATACGACTTCAGCATTGCTGTTGGTGGATTTTTAGTGACTCTGCAACTTCTGTGCAGGAGAGAGATAAGTGCCTCAATTCTCAACACTCCAGAAAACAGACTGTGGAGCTGGAGCTGAGTAATACTGAATTAAGAGTCACAGCCAGGAGAGCTCACTCAGTACAAGAGGAGGAGCCATCTGGCGGGAGTCAAAGTGTCTAAGCAGCCGACCTTTCAGCTGAACTTCTCTCTCATCTTGACAGGGTGTCACTCCTAAAGCCCACCCTCCCTTAAGACGGAAGGAAACTGCATTAGGACATAGGATGGACAGATGCAAAGGCCACTGCTGTCGTCAGCCTCCCAATTCTGGCTCAGCCAACTACAGGCATTCTTTCCGCCTGCTTTAAAAACACTTTTAATTAGTTTATTATTTGTACGAATATTTACTAGGGGCTCCAATCACCAACCTTGCATATCCCCCAGCACACTCCCACCCTCACATCAACTCCCTTCCCTTGCAAGTTGTCAACTGCCTCCCCTCCCCCTCATGAACCCCTCCCCTCTCAGGGAGATGGAACCACTGCAAAGTGGCGCCCCCTATTCCAGGATGCCATGGGTATCCAAACAATGTTGGATATAAATTTCTGTTTATAAAATGATTTTGAGATACTTTTTACTATATATCCTGGTTCACTTCAAAGAAGAAAGACGTTCTTACTTATAGTATCTACTTTTTACCAAATCCAAACTCAGCAAGAGATTTCCCCCCAAAGAGGAGGGGGGTTGGAATAACATTTTCTGGAAGAGAGAACCTTTGCATAAGCATATGTTTGTCCCGTAGTCTTTGTTTGAGATAAAAGCAGGATAGAAATACCTCGAGAATCAAATAGGTAATTGAAGAAGCCACCAAAAAAGGATTTCCCTTCTGCAATTCTACTTCTTGATGGAAATGAAAATGGATATCTCCTGGAGTTGTCACGAGGATCGCTACCTCCTACAATTCTAGAAGATTTCTTCATGCCTATGAGAGAGTCTCATGGTTAGATCATTTTTCTCACAGTATATAAATTCTTAGGAATAAATTACTGGTATTAAATGGTTGAAGTAGATTACATACCAGACGTTCCAGCTGCAACAGTGTTTATATTCTCATTATCTGGACAAAGAAACAAAGACAGGTTCATTGGAGTGTAAGCTCCATCTGTATTTTTGTTTCTCCTGTGTTTGCACCAACTGAATAGCCTTTGGGTGCTATTGCGAAGTAATGTGTGCTAATCTGTTACCTTCCTCGAGTGACCTTTTTGAGAAAACTATTTCATAACAATAGTACGATTTCACAGTTTTGGGGTACCTAAATTGCTCAGTGGAAACCAGAAAAGATATGTCAACAACGTTACAATAGACTTAAGTTACTTATCACTGAAATTATTGGATTTCAATGGGTATGAACATGACTTAACAGACAATCACTGACAGTCTTTAACCAAATTCTATTGCTGAAAACCACAAACCAGTTCAGGAATAATGCCAGAGAGTCTGCCTATTATATCATTCTAAGCATTTCACACTATTTTCTATTGTCAGACCAAGGAAAGCAATAGTAGCACTTTATTCTGCCTTGGTCAGACCACACCTGGAGTCCTGTGTCCAGTTCTGGGCATCACAGTTTAAGAAGGATATTGACAAGCTGGAACATGTGCAGAGGAGGGTAACCAAGATGATCAAGGGTCTGGCCACCAAGCCTTATGAGAAATGATTGAGGCTATTGGGTGTTAAGATGGGAGAAAAGCAGACTAAGAGGTGATATGATAGCCATCTTCAAATATCTGAAGGGCTGTCACATGGAAGATGGAGCAAGCTTGTTTTCTGCTGCTCCAGGAACCAACAAACCAATGGATTCAAATGACAATAAAGGAGATTCCAAATAAACATCAGGAAGAATTTCTGACAGCACTGGAATGGACTCCCTTGGAAAGTGGTTGACTTTCCTTCATTGGAAGTTTTTGAACATAGGTTAGATGGCCATCTGTCAAGAATTCTTTAGTTGTGTTTCCTGCATCAAGTTGGACTTGATGATCCTTTGGCATCCCTTCCAACTCTACAGTTCTATGATTCTATGAAAGGTATATTCAGCACCAGTAAGATATCAGTGCTATCACATCATTATCCTTGTCTCTATAGTTCTAGTTACAGGTAGGTAGCCGTGTTGGTCTGCCATAGTGCCATAGTCGAAAAGTATCTGAAGAAATGTGCATGCACATGAAAGCTCATACCAATAAAAACTTAGTTGGTCTCTAAGGTGCTACTGGAAGGAATTTTTTTTTTATTTTGTCTTGTCTCTATAGTTATCCTTGTATCCTTGTTTTACCAACACACCCAACTCTCCCAACACGCCCACATAGCCAGAGCTCTCAACTCATTCTTCTAGCACTGAACTTGAAGGAGTTTCAAAAGATAAATGCATGTATCACTTCAGTTTGAGATGGGAGCAATTTGTTCTGATTTACCTGCCTCTGTAGGCTTGTTTGCCACCTCTTGAGCATCAGGTTTGGTGACCACCATGGAAGTGAGGGGTGTAACAAATCCAAACTTCAAGGAGATGTTCAAAACTCGAGCTTCCAGGTTTTCCTGCTGTTTTCCATCAGCTGAAGCACTAGGGTACAGAGGCAAAATCTGCACTGTCTGCTTTCTACACATGATCCAGTGAAACAAAATACAGAGACTTACGTATATGCGTTGGGTTTTATGTTAGGAATGTTGGCTTGTATCCAACTAGATAACTGCACACACAGAACAACACCCACAAGTGTAACAGGACTTCCCCTCCTTCTCCTACCCCCATGGGCCCCCTACACCAGCCTCTAACCTGCTCTGAAGGGTTTGGGGGGGAACCCAGAATAGATTTGGGGGGCAAGCAAGGGGAGAAGATGGGGGGGGAGTTGTGCTGTGCTTGCAGACGTTGTTTCATGTGCACAGTGATTGAGTTTGATACAACCTGCTATGATTTACACCCTCTCACTGAAACAGACATAGCCACACAATACATTTAAAGCACATTTATACAGTCATGGCTTCTCCTAAAGAATTCTGTGAATGTAATTTTCCTCACAATTGCCAGAACCTATAACAAACTATATTGCTGGGGTTCTGTGGAGGAACCTATGTGCCTTAAATATATATTTACTTTAGTTTTAGGATAACAATATCAAATATATAAAAGAATGTATGGGTTAAGGTATTTTTGTATGTATTCATATAATGCTTTTGCCTCCTTTACACAGTTGTGTGTTCTGTTTTTTGTTCTTTTCCCCCCTTTTGCATCACTTTATTGTTTTGTAATTGAAAAATTTTCAATAAAATATCAATTTTTAATATATGGTGTGGATGTGACTGTAATAATGAAAGCCAAGGGATTATCAGCATGAGCCAAGATCTTGCAGAAAGAAGTGTTTCTCAAGTCACTAAGCAACTATTACTCACTTATGAGCTAATAAGAACTAAGCTCCTCCTCTTGATCCCGCCCACCATCACATCTAAGGAAGACTGTTTGAAATTCCTTCTTGTGGACGCAAATCCCCAAATTTCACGTGGGGTGGCAATCTTTATAGTGCAGGCTTTGAAACTTAGGGCTACACTGACTGGGTAGTGTGTCCCAGACCTGGACCTGTTTTAATTCTTTGTATTACCTTTTTAACCAAATGTGCCGAGCCTATTTTGGGGCCATTATATGTTTTATATACATCTGCATTTTAGATTCCCGGCGCTGGCAACTAAATTTTTATATTATTGTTTTAGGGTAATTTAAATGTCACAATGCCAGTAATATCGTTTGAATTCTGTTTTATCAGGTTACTTCTCTCTTGCATTTTTGTCTTATCTTGCTATGGCTGTATGCTAATGCAATAAAGGTAGCCTCACTTAACATTGTGTTATGAGTTGTGAGGGAGTAGGCTATATGCCGAGACCCTTCTAATCCCTAGATCCAGCAAGTGTAAAAAACGAATCAAGGATTCAAATTCCTGGAATAGCCAGGCTAGCTTCCTGGTGAGGTCAGGGACTGTTAAGGTAACAAAAGAAGTGGATATGTGCCAGACAGCAAATGGGTGCCCCCCCCAACGTGCTGGTAAAGGTACCCCTGCCCGTACGGGCCAGTCGTGTCCGACTCTAGTGTTGTGCGCCCATCTCACTTAAGAGGCCGGGGGCCAGCGCTGTCCGGAGACACTTCTGGGTCACGTGGCTAGCGTGACGAAGCCGGCACCAGCGCAGCACACGGAAACGCCATTTACCTTCCCGCTATAAAGCGGTACCTATTTATCTACTTGCACTTGGACGTGCTTTTGAACTGCTAGGTGGGCAGGAGCTGGGACCGAACGACGGGAGCTCACCCCGCCGCGGGGATTCAAACCACCGACCATACGATCGGCAAGTCCTAGGCGCTAAGGTTTTACCCACAGCGCCACCCGCGTCCCAACGTGCTGGGAGTTAGAAAGATAAAGGCCATGGTTAGGAGTTAAGTTATGGGAACTTGAATCTGGAAGCAAAGGTGCAGGCTGGGAAGGCAGAGAAAGAGCCATGACTGATTTCTGTTGAGATCCAAGGTTGTGGCTATAGGAGAAGAATAATCCTCTTGAGGTGTTAATGCTGTGAACCCCTCCATAAGAGGCTGTGTTTGTATGTACGTGTAAATAAATCATACACAGTTGTACCTTGGATCCTGAATGCCTCTGTAGCTGAATGTTTTGGCTCCTGAATGCTGCAAACCTGGAAGTGAGTGTTCCAGTTTGTGAATGTTCTTTGGAACCCGAATATCTGACGCGGCTTTTGATTGAGTGCAGGAAGCTCCTGCAACCTATCGGAAACTGTACCTTGGTAGCTGAACGTTTTCGGAAGTCGAACGGACCTCTGGAACTGATTCCACTTGACAACCAAGGTATGAGTGTATCATAAAGAAACCACAGTCTCATTCCCAGGGAAACATGAACCCTAGGTAAGCACATAGAACCCCTGGAATCTTACATTGTTCAGAGCTTGCCACACTATTATTAGCTTACGATTTTTCTAGTAGCTGTTGAATTGTCAAGTAGGCCCATAATCTCTCAATGAAATTTCCAAAGATGTATTTCTGATGCTGAAATACTTGCTCCTTTTCTCTTATATTTGCCTCTTCTTTAAGAGTAAGTTCACTGGCATGCTGGAAAGCGAGAGGGGAGTGTGAGTTATTCAAAGTAACACTCAATCTAAATACAGTGGTACCTCGGGTGTCAGGGACCTGCCATCAGTGCCGGAGGGAGAGAGCAAGCTCCAGAGGGATTCCAGAGAGTGTCCCGGGATGGGGAGAGGCAGCCCAGCTTCTGGGGAAGAGAATCAGCGTAGCACCAGTGGAGAAGGGGGGCAGATGGGGGAAGCGGTGAGGCGGTCCCATGACTCCTTGCCGGGGACCAGCGGGGAGAGTAGGGGTCCTCCGCTGCCTTCTCCGCTGCAGAAGGCTTTCGCGCAGAGAGAGTAGGAGGAGACTAGGCGTCAAAGAGCTTCTTTGCTGGAAGAAGTTTAAGAAACACCCACTGACGGATTCTGCCAGCGATTGAGACAGCCACGGGTGAGTGGCTGTCCGGACAGAAAAGGTTCACTCAGGCAACCCAGCCATGTGTTGGCACCGGCTTACGCACGAGCAACCCCTAGAACCATTACATCGGGTTACATACACTTCAGGTTACATATGCTTCAGGTTACAGACTCCGCTAACCCAGAAATAGTACCTCGGGTTAAGAACTTTGCTTCCGGATGAGAACAGAAATCGTGCTCCGGCGGCGCGGCAGAAGCAGGAGGCCCCATTAGCTAAAGTGGTGCTTCAGGTTAAAAACGGACCTCCAGAACGAATTAAGTACTTAACCCGAGGTACCACTGTATAAGGAACACATATTGTTTTCTACACATACTGATGTTAGAAGGGAAAACCTATTTAAGCAAACTTTTAAGATTGGAGGGAAGAGAGAAGAGTTGGCATCTATCGTATTCATAAAATGAACAAATGATGAATAAAACAATAGAAACAAGACAATTGTGAGCTCATGTTTTTGTGGAGAGGCTGGGATTCAAGGGTGCATGGCTGCGGTGTCCCCCTCATGCTGCCCTCCCCGAGGGGTCTTGCAAAGCAGTTCAGGGCTGGCTCAGGGAGGGGGGCTGGAGCAGCCTGCCCCCCAATGTGCCTGGAGCGCCCCAGCAGCCCTACACCTGCTACGCCCCTGGTTGCATATCTTTAGGCACCAGGCAAAAACATTTCTTTTCTACACACATTTGACTGATTAATCTTCTATGGCTTCTTAAATGTGTTTGTGGGAGGGAACATCATTGGTTTGTTTTTATATCTGTTTTATTATGTATTTTATATTCTAATTTCGTATTTTTCTGTTGTTAACCACCCTGGGATATTTGGATGAAGAATTTTTTTTCACCTTAAAGAATTTCAAATACTTTAAAAAATCATAAAAGGAAAAGCAGAGTTTTTAGTTTCAAAGCAGAATGTACCACAGAACGTTGGGGAAAGAAAAATGACTACGCAGCCCAAAGTTGTTCATACAAAAGAAGCAATTTACTTACTCCTTTAGCCTTAATTTCCACAGGAAGATCATCAACGTCATTGCCGAGCTTTCCAGCTACAACAATTTCAGAGCCATCAAAGAGCAACTTGAAATTGTTCTGAGTTATTTCCAGTACGGCATTGTCTGGGTACTTCATTTCAATCTCTTTCAGGATAGGCGTAGCTACCTCATGATAAAAGCCCTTGAATGAGACAGACAGAAAAGGTAACCACAGGAACAAATCCCATTGGCAGAAGCCTGCACAAATGCTTCTGTTAATGCAATGAGACTCTCCCCCACTCTCCTTCCTAATGGGCTCCCACACCCTCCAAAATTGGCTCTGGGGTGCTCAGGAGAACCCCCAGAACAGCATGCATAGGAAGCAGAAAGGGGAAGGCTCCGTGTTGACGGAACGTTTTCCATAGCACAACAAGGGACGCAGTGGCGCCATCGTCTAAACCACTGAGCCTCTTGGGCTTGCCAATTAGAAGGTTAGTGGTTCGAATCCCTGCAACAGGGTGAGCTCCCATTGCTCTGTTCCAGCTCCTGCCAACCTAGCAGTTCAAAAGCACGCCAGTGCAAGTAGATAAATAGGTACCGCTCCAGTGGGAAGGAAAACAGTGTTTTCGTCTGCTCTGGTTTCTGTCACGGTGCTCTGTTGTGCCAGAAGCGGTTTAGTCATGCTGGCCACATGACCTGGAAAGCTGTCTGTAGACAAACGCTGGCTCCCTCGGCCTGAAAGTGAGATGAGCGCTGTTCCCCATAGTCGCCTCTGACTGGACTTAACTATCCAGGGGTCCTTTACCTGCTTTTTAACTTATAGCACAACACTGAATTCCTTTCCATAGAGAAATATTTTGGCCTACCTGAAGACAGTTTTGAGATTCTTCATTTAAAATATATGTATATGTTTTGATTGTTGCTTCTTTCCTACCTGGAGCTGCAAGGCTGCATCTGAGTCCTCGTATATTCGGCGAGCCACTCCCCCATTTTCTAAAGCCATCTTCTCCAAAAATGTGTAGCTGACGTCAAACCCAAAGCCAAGGCAGTAGAGGAAGTACTTCCCCTCATTAGCTTCCCGTATGTTTCTTTGAATCTTATCAATGTTTGTTTCACCTGTCATATATGGGTATAAAATGTGAACACACCCCAGCCACTGATAAAATAATTAAATATGCTGCATTTTGAAAGAAACAAGCAGATGTTGGGTGTATGAAAGATATTAATGAGTTTACAAACACCCATGGACTTTTCAATTAAAGAAAAAACTTTTAAAAGCAAATATTGGATATCTGTGTTCAACTATAATACATATTTCTTCTGTACCAAGAAAAATGTTTTGTATTTAGGATTTCCTGTTTCTTATTGAGAAACTGCAGGAGTACTATATTGTGGTCAGATAAAGGCTATATTGTTTTTTCCCCATCTGGCACTCATACAATCTAGTGAGTCCGAAGTAAATGAAGGTGTGAAAGAGAGTTATAAAACATGAGGAAATTTTGTAGACTTATACAGCAAGCTGATGTCTGGAGGATATTCTGTGTTCCCACTTAGGCTGTAACTGCTTGAAGAAAGTTCTGTTGAGGATCAGTCTGTGTGTGATTATTCAACTCCTCTCTGTTTAGCATCCTCCTCCCTCTGTTTAGCCTTTTTTGTTTATTTGATTATCTCTTTGTCAATTGTATGGATATGTTGGATGTTTAAGAGGCTCGTAAAAACCAAATCCAAAGATACTGGGGGAATCTTTAGTGGAAGGTTTGAAATGGCAAATTGTTAAAGAGAAAGGGAAGTAGGAGCTTGAAAAGGGGGTCACACACACACACAGAAAATGTCTAATTAAAGTAATTGTTGATAAGTATGCATTAAAAATAAAAAATATAAATGAAAATAATAGCGGAATGTGTGGCTTTGCTGTTTCTAACTCACCAGTAGTAGGTTGACCGTCTGTCAGCAAAATTATCATGGAAATGCTTTGGTCTGGCAATAGCTCAGCTGTGGTGTCTTTGTCCAGTGAGAGTATTGCCTTCTGAAGAGCACCATTAATATCTGTTGCTGTAATGGGAAAGAAAACAGGTCAGTGGATTTGACCAGAGATTTATATTGTTCGTCAGAGATCTAGTGAGGATGCTTCAAAGGTATGGAGGGAGAGAGACAGCCAGGGCCATCCCAACAGTTAGACAGTCTTGAAAAGGCAGCCAATTAATGGTTATTTCATTTCTTATTTGCAATATTGTGAAATCCAGTCCATGAGTTTTGAACATACAAAGAAGACAAACAAAAAAGAAATAAATGCAAAGTTACTGAAATCACTGGGTACAGTCAATAGTTTCACAACTGAATTAAGAGAAACAGGCAAATTAATTTCATTCAATCTTAATGTTGCTGTTAAACAAACAAACAAACAAACAAACAAACAAACAAACAAACAAAGGCTTTATTTTCACCCAGCCCATGTTTTATGTGTGTTCCAGTTTGCCAAGGTCTGGCGGAGTTTTAACCCAGGCCTTAGAAAAATGCTCTAGAAACTAGGCGCTAGGGTGGATAATGCTATAGATTTCTGATGGGCCTTTTCTCATGCCTAAGGGTTGTTTGAGTTCTTAATAAAGTGCGTTGGCATGTCTTGCATTATTACTGCAATGTTTAATTGCTGGGGTGGGAGGAGAGGCCCTTGTGGGATATTCTATTTCTTGTGCCAAAATATCTTGACTTGGCACCTTGGTGGGCATTTGCTCCTGCATCGAAGGCAAGATGTTGCCCTGGGGATATGGGGAAAGAAAGCAAAAAGACCTAGATTAGTAGAAATCTATGGCTTAAAGAAAATAAAATAGCACTAAGTCCACAAAGAAAAATCAAGAGATGAGCAAGTTTAGACATACAGTATGCAAATGGGAGTTAATACACTGAACAATTATAGAGGAGGAATATGGTCACATTTCTGAGCATAAAAAATAAGAAGCTGTTGAATGAAAAACCAAACACCTGAGAATTAGGTATGGACTTTAAAAATATACTGCAGTGAGCATTTCTGATTAAAACTCGGCTGAAAAACTTGACAAGTCTGTTCAGTTGACAAACTTACTTCCTCCAGCAGAAATGGTCTCAACATGTCGTTTAGCCCGTTCCACGTTCTCCTCTGTAGCTTGCAACAAAGATGAAGTCCATAACCTCACAGTTCCACTAAAGAGAACTAAGCTAAAGTAATCTTCAGGATTAAGGTCTTCCAAAATCTTTTTCATTGCCTCTTTTGTCTATAAAAAGTAATAAAGCAATGTAATTTCCAGTCACAGAATCAGAAACTTAACATTAGACTTATATTTAAATAAATATTTCTGCAGAGTATGGGTCTAGCAGCCTAATCCTTGGCATGTCTGCTCATATAGAAGTCCCCCTGTATTTAATGGAACTTATTGTTAGGATATTTCCGTTCCACCTTAAAAGGGAGCAGGATGTTTGTATAACAGCCTGCGTAATTTCCTGTCTCACAGGATGTTTATGTTGTAAGTTCCTTTCGTTTTCTGCTGTTTTGCCTGAGCAGTCGGAGCAGACGGTCATGTCTCCTTTGTTCTGACCAACGCCTAATAAACTGTAAATATGCATGTTCTGCTCTCATGCTTGTGCAACTTTTTGCTGTGTGAATTCTGCTGTCAGAGTGTGCACTAAGCCTGAGGCTTAGTGTCGCTGAATTGCTGATATTGCCTGACTACGGGAGGTCGATGGATCGTCCGGCACCGAGCTTGGGGGCTCAGATGGACTTTATCTCCCTGGCAGTATCCCAACACTTATTCCCCAGTAAGTTGACACAGAACTGCAGCTAAACAACTATGTATTTTTCTCCCCCCCCCCCCCAATATGGAAGTGGTTTTGTGCAGAAAAAAATTTAGCCCATGAAGCCAGTTGAAGGACCCTACATGTAGAAGTTGCTGTGGGCAAGGTGTGTCCCAGAACAACAGCTTTGGTCTGTGTTGTAACTGATTTGGTTCCCATTTTAAATTTCATCCTAGGCCATTAACATCCCTCTTTAATATCATTTGCTAAGGTCTAGAAAAAAAAGACAAGACAAGGGACTATGTCCTCTTTAAACAGCATGCTTGTAGTCTTACTCTTAAGTAAATTGACTTGACAGAAAGCAATTTATCCGGGAAATTTACTTGATGAGGTGGTACTGTGTGGCTGGTTTCAGACTGTGGTAGAATTTACATGCTCTGCTGCTGGTCTTCTAAAGTAAATTCACCCAAGAGAAGGTGTGGCAATGTGTCATTACACATCATGCACTGCTGTACCTCTCTTGCCCCTTGAGATTCCTCCCAGAAAGGCAATTCTAGGGTTGTAGCAATAGGGGTGATGCATCTCCAGTGCTTTATGCACACGCAGACCCAACTGATTTCCAGAATGTGGCCTAGCTTTCCCTGGGAGATGCTTGAGGTGCTACAAAAGCCAGCAAAACCTATTGTACCAGTGAGAGAACAACGGAATGTGTGGACCCTGGGAATTGGCAGTCCTACAATAGTGCTTTCCTTACTTTAAAGGCTATCTTGCATAAACAGCCAAGGAGGCAGTGGGCTTGAAAAATAGGACAGGGACTAAGTCCAAACTACTGTAAATGAGCAAGGCTCTAAGGAGCTAAAACACTTGTTCTTATGGGCCTCAGCTCTCAAATCTCAAAGAGAGGAGCAGTTTGGTCCTGCTGTGGGATAGCAGACTCCATAAAGATTCATTGTGACTGTCAAAGAGATACTGCTATTGTCACTGGTAATTAACATACCGTTGGCGTAGCATGGCACAAACACTAGAACATTTTCTATTTGGAAAAACATTACCTGCCGTATTTTCTTCCCCCCCATAGATCCACTCGTGTCTATGACAAAGACCACGTTTTTGGGAAATGCTGGCATTTGACTGGGTGCAAAATAATGCACAAAATATCCATTAACAATCTGAAAACAAAATAAGTGGTATTAAGGTATTACACATTCATATCACAACACAGCAGTGTATAAGGTAAGTCAAACAATGGAACTTGCTCACACCGGTAGCCGTGATGGCCACCACCTTGGATGCTTTTAAAAGAGGATTTAAATTCATAGAGGATAAGGCTATTGATGGCCACAATGGCTATTTTCTGCCTCCACAGCTTCTGAATGCCAGAAACCACAGGAGGGAAGTGTGTTCTTCTGCTCGAATCCTGCTTCCTGGTTTCCCACAGGCAACTGTTCAGCCACTGTGAGAACAGAAAGTTAGGCTACATGGGCCATTGGCTTGCTCCACCAGGTTTTTCTTATGCTCTTGCTTTCTTATGACCACATGTCAATTCAACTATATCATGCGCACAAAAACCCACTTTATGAGCAGTACAACCAACCCTTTAAATGTAGGCTAATCCAGCCTCAAATAACCAGCATGCTTGAATCTAATTACCGTATTTTTCGCCCTATAGGATGCACTTTTCCCCTCCAAAAATGAAGGGGAAATGTGTGTGCATCCTATGGGGCGAATGCAGGCTTTTGCTGAATCCTGGAGAGCGAGGGGGGTCGGTGCGCACCGACCCCTCTCGCTCTCCAGGCTTCAGAAAGCTATCCACTAGCCGTGGGAGTGCACTTGCCTGCACCCAGAAGCTTGGGGCGCCCTGAGCTCAGCACACCCCAGGCTTCGGGCTTTGAGCAGCTCTCCACTAGCCGTGGATAGCTTGCGGATAGCAGCCTGTTCTGGGGGCTGGGGTTGGGGGAAGCTCGGACTTCCCCCGCCCCAGCCCCGCACCTGGGGGAAAAATAATTTCCCCCCCTTTATTTCCCCCCCAAAAAAACCTAGGTGCGCCCTATGGGCCGGTGCACCGTATGGGGCGAAAAATACAGTAATGCATGAAGGGGTTAAGGTCATAGAGTAACCTGTCCCAGCAGGTTTAGCCTATGTAGCTTCCCCTCACCCTGGAAGGAAATAGGTAACCAAGCTTTCGTTCCTTCAGTCTACATGTGAACATGGGTGTGTGAGGAGCTTTGAGCTGCAGCCTCTTTTGTTTGAGACAAGTATGGAGTCTGAAACAAACGTTTTCCTATACCAATAGTTTAGGACAGGCATAGGCAAACTCGGCCCTCCAGATGTTTTTGGCCTACAACTCCCATGATCCCCAGCTAACAGGACCAGTGGTCAGGGATGATGGGAAATGTAGTCCCAAAACATTTGGAGGGCCACGTTTGCCTATGCCTGGTTTAGGAGCTTTTAGCATTTTGTAAACAAGCTACATTTTGCTGCCTCTCCAACTTTTCTGAATGCTTTATAGTATAGTTTGTAAGTACAGTGGTACCTTGGGTTAAGGACTTAATTCGTTCTGGAGGTTCGTTCTTAACCTGAAACTGTTCTTAACCTGAGGTACCACTTTAGCTAATGGGGCCTCCCGTTGCTGCCGCGCCGCCGCCGCACGATTTCTGTTCTCATCCTGAAGCAAAGTTCTTAACCCGAGGTACTATTTCTGGGTTCGCGGAGTCTGTAACTTGAAGCATCTGTAACCTGAAGCGTATGTAACCTGAAGCATCTGTAACCCGAGGTACCACTGTAAACCATTTTTATAATTTACCAGATGTGGTCGTTTTCTATGCCAGGGGAAGTGGAAAAATTTGGAAGGACATTATAAAGGGAGACATTTTGGAATTCGTTGAAAAGGGCACATTTTAAGGATTTACATCTGATATTTTTACACTTTGCTTTGCTGCATGTTTTGCCATGTTAAATCTCTGCTGGAGTTCTCTCTTGTCCCAAACTTGGATCTTGACTTCTAGAAATTTTTGAGCAGATGAACTGAAGACAAAGCAATTAGCAGTGGAAACCTACATAGGTCTACTGAAAAGTAAGTCCCATTGAGTTCAACAGGGCTTTCTCCCAGGTAAGTGAGCATAGGATTGCAGCTTAAACCAGCCTTTTAGATAAACACATCCACTTTACTGGTATGTCAACAGGGTTTGTGTTCCTAGAGATACAATATTTGTCTTTTAAACTGAGATTAGAGACCCTTTGCCTTTGCAGTTAGTTTTCTGTGGTGAAATTACTGTAGGGATGTCCTTAGACTACATGAAGACTAGGAAAATGAGAAGCCAACAACTGTTTGTCTAAAGGAAGTTCCTGTTCTCTTTCTTACTAAAGAACCTGGAAAACTGACTGGAATGTCTAAATCTCAGGGAGAAGATTATGCTACAATTCAGATCTGGTTCTTTTTCAAACAAAAGTTTAGGGGTTGCTGCCTGAAACTAAGATTATACAATTTGTAAATAGGCCTTTTCCTATGCCCCCCCTTGAATTTAGCTAAGTGATGCCTATTACTCTGAATTCTCAGTAATTTTTTACCTGTATATCACCTGCAGTCTCACTCCTTTTAACATCATAACGTATGAGAAAATCTCCATCGAGCAGTGTGTCATCCAGTCCAGGGGTTTTTCTTTGTTGATCTATGGTTGGTTTAAATGAAATGTGGGCCTAAATACAAGCCACAAAAGCAAACAATCAGTCAAGCTAGCATAGGAGGGCTGGTGATTTTTATTCTTTTTTAAAAGCATGCTAAGTCTTGTAGTCCATGTAATACATACCTTTGTCTCATTCTGCACCTTTATTAGAGCATTGTTCAGTTCATTGGTGATGAAAGTGCTCTCAGTTTCCAGTGCACTTATACCTTGTGGTTCAAATATGTGGGTATCAATCTGAAGAAAGTAAAAAGATGCTTCAGGGTCATAACCTTCAGCTACAACATGGGGCCAGCAATTGGTGTCATTTATAGAAATAGCCTCTTCCAAGAATTTACCTGAAAGTGTTTAACAAGTTGTTTGGGCTTGACCTTGATCAGCAGTTCGTACTTTCCCAGCTTTCGCTTTAGAAGTTCCTCGTATGTGAGTTCAAAGTTAACTTTGGCAGCTGCTGCAACATTGACTGAAACACGAAACTGTTCTAGTTTTCTTCCAGTTGATCTGAAGGGAAATGAGGAATTTAGGCTTTATGCAAGAATTTGGCAGCTCATCCTCAAGTTTGGCTGCAAAATGAACTCTTGAGTGATATTAAGTTGTGGACATCCACTAGCAGAATGGACTTCCGTGTGCCACGAGATGTTTCCTTCATCTCCTTCCCCTGCAGATGCTGTTTGTGTCCCACAAATCTTTTCCAGAAGAAGAATGAGAAGTCCCACTACATGAGTAGAAGTCAACTCATGTGGATTTCGAAGTAGTGTACTGGCCCATGATAAAATGTTGCCCAAAGACTTAAGCCAACCATGTAATTGACGTGTTCTGGTTTTTAAAACCCATTTGCCACTCTTTCTAATTCTTTTAAGTTAAATCTCAACAAGCCAAAGAATGGAAGAAAGCATATCTAAACAATTGTACACATTTGTGCTGAATGTTTTTGTTGATCTGAAAGGGATGATCTAAACAGAGGATACTGAACAAAACAGGATATACTAAACAAACACACTAGAGGGAGAAATTCTTCAAAGTTCAGTGTCACTTATTGTTTCAGGCAAAAGGAAACAGCTCACTGAATCACTGATCATGATGGGGCAAGAGTAGGGTTTAAAGATTCGACACTGGTATCAACATTGCAGGCCAATTAGTGTAGTATACTTGTACTGATACTGGAGTCCAGATATTGAAGACAGGCCTCTTATACTTTTAATAGTTGTGTGTAAGAGGGAATTCTGACAGGTGTAGTTTGTCTTGTAGAGGTAAATGGAATCAATGGTTTCCTTCATTCATCCATGGAGTGCTGAAACAGCAGCAGCCAAAGCACCACGGTTTCATGGAAATTGGACTGTTCTAGAGCACCTGAATAGGGATGTTAAGAGCTCTGCAAGCTACCTGTCCCTGGTCTTCTCGTGGATAGGACGCTGCTGAACTTCCAAAAACTTGGGACATGACATTTCTAGAACACCTTGTGTCTTTTCTGAATACTAAAAGCCTCTCAAGAAGTGACAGTCTCCAAGAATCCTTGCTGGGGGAAAACTTCTCAGGGAAACAACAGTCAATTCATGATGCAGCTGAACATTATCATTTGTAAAGTTCATATTTGAAATATTTGAACTTCAGTGACATCACTATGCAATACCAGTGAGGGTTTGATATGGTGTCTGTAACCCTTAGTGGGTCTACTTCATGAAAGCCACCAATAGCTCTTTTAGATCGATTATAGTCAAATCTACACTCTCTAGAATATTATAATTTGGGCATACTGCTAGGACTGTAAAATGGAGATAGAGTGAATTGAGACTTAGGTTCTAAGAATATTGGGTTGGATCTGCAACTGTGTGAGCATAATGCCACTTGCATGATGGGATCTTTCACCTCCTTTGCTCTGCAGCCCCTGAAAGCCCTTTCTGGGATGTGAGGAGACCGTTGTAAACAGTACAGCTGCTATACAGTAAACTGCAGTGGGAAATGGAGCCCTGTTCTCGCAAGGTCCCTTCACTTTATTTTCACAATCCACCCTTCCATTGCTTCTGTCCCAAGCCACAGCTTACACTGAGGGCACCTGACATTTAGGAGAGGTTTCTGAGCAGGTGCAAGGCAAGAGAGACAGAGGCAGAAGAGACCTAGTATATCAGCAGAACTTTGGCTCCAACCCATCTTGTCCTTAATGTTTTGCTTAATGATCACAGTTGGCCTGCATTTAGGGACAATTTTTGCTCACAACATCAGGTTTGGTGTCTATTTCTTTTCGCCTTTCCCTTTGGTATTGTTGTGTGATTATTTGCTCAACCCATTTGGTCTAGTGTGCATTTACTTGACCCGCTTCAGCTTTGGGGAATGATGTCAGCGGTGCTAAGAAGTAGTGGCAATGTCTAGTAAAGTACTTGGTGTAAACCACTTTCCAAATATTCCTATACACTTCTATCCTCTCTATGGCTTTACCCATGACTGCAATGGCAGCAGCGGGGGGAGTTGCTTACTTGACCAGTCCAGCACTCTGTCCTTGTGAAACCGCAGCATCATACTGATCTTGTGCAGATTTCTTCTCCTTGATTATTCCAGGATATGTTTCTCCATCTATTGTCCTTAAAAACAGTGTTTTGAACAGTTAAAATCATAAGGAAGAGAACATATCCTCTTCTGCAGCCCACCTATTCCTCCCCAAAAACTGCTCTGGAGTTGGGGGGACCCTTCAGAACCATGTGGGAGGTGATGTTGGGGGAAGGTGAATTCAGTTTCAATAAGATTCTGCTTTTATAAATTAAAAGGTGAAAATTGCCTCCCCCTTCCACTCATTGGGACGTTCGGTTGATGGCACTGGAACCGCTTACTGGTTGCAACTCACTTCCTCAGCTGGAAGAAGCCCTTCCATTCACAGAATAGCTGGGCTGGAGCAATCTTTCTAACTTTTAAGAGGCCCCAGACATGAGCTTACAAAGCCTTACATGCTAAAGTTTGTGATGAAAGCTGACTTGGGTAACTCCACTTCAAAAAGAGCCTCCTGGGATTCATTCGCTCTGTTGACAACTCTGCTGGTGATTACTGTGTGGGCATATCGTGAGGTGACTTTGCAGTCCACATGCAGGCTGTAGATTTCGATGGCATTCTGGAGAAGAAGAGGAAAAGATTCTCTGAATTCTGACAAACTTCTTCCACACCAAATGTATTATTGTAGAGCAAGATTTCATCAGCTCATTTAGTTGTCAGAGCAAGGAGAGAGTGCATTCGTTAGGCTTCCACTCTGGCAGATGATGTTCATGCTCCTGCCCTAAAAAAATTGCCCCCTCCACTATGCCACTGGTCAGGTCATAAGTCACCTAGCTCACTGTTGTCCTACACTGACTGGCAGGCTCTCTAGAAAACCTGGAACCCTTGGCATGCAAAACAGATACTCTTATCATAGAGTTATGCATCCTCCCAGATTATAAATTAAATTAGTAGTTTATATACTCCCATCAGTATTTAACACAACCAGTTTAATAGCAGTATTAACTAAATTAAGGTTAATATCATACATGAATTAGATTCCCCCACCCCCTCTTTTTCATGTTTCCGAACTGCATTTGGTAACATGATAAAAAGAGGGGGAGGGGAATCTAATTCATGAGTAGTCTACTGATGTGAATATTTTAAGGTCAGGGAAAGTAGTCGTGGAAATCTGGTGCCCAAGAATAAGGACTTCCCATTACGTACCATCACCCCAAACCCCACATGAAACTAAGTTCTTTTAAAAAATTGGATATTGCAAATTTATGTACATTTCCCCAATATTCTAAAGACAAATGAGACATCTCTAATTCAGAAAAAGGGACAATTACCTCAGGTGCCGCAGGTTCCACAAATACTTGTAGTGAAGAAAAAAACAGCCAAGTGACAAAAAAATGCCTGTCCATTTTGGATGTGACAAATCCACAGAAATGAAGTCTTTTATACAAAAAAGTTAATGAATGACTAACGTCTGAGGGTCTTTGTGGACTATTGAAGCCTAATATTTACCCACTGAATCAGAACAATATTCTTGAAACAGAACATCCCCCATCCTGCCAATGTCACCAATCTTGTCAAGCAAGTGAATAGAAAATCTGTGTTCTACCCAATATTTGCCCACTGAATCAGAACAATATTCTTGAAACAGAACATCCCCCATCTTGCCGATGTCACCAATCTTGTCAAGCAAGTGAATGGAAAATCTGTGTTCTACCCAATATGTCTGCAATACCAAAAATATATGAGTGGCTTCCCCCTTTCCTGTGGTTTTAAGAAAGTCCGGTTCTATAAAAATTTGCAGAATATAAATCACAGAATATAATAATGTTTTTTTAAAATAATAATAATTCCATAAAGAAAATTTGTGCAGTATACAGTCAAACCACAGTTCTCAAACGGCTCGATTTTTTACCATTTCAGCTCCCAAACGCCAAAAACCCGGAAGTAAATGCTCCGGTTTTCCATTTTTTGGGAACCCGAATGTCCGACACGGCTTCCGCTTGAGTGCAAGAATCACTTGCAACCAATCGGAAGCTGCGCCTTGGTTGTCAAACATTTTGGAAGTTGAATGGTCTTCCAGAATGGATTACGTTTGACAACCGAGGTTTGACTATACAGGAAATTTGATCCTTGGATCCTGGATCCTGTGTGGGCTAAGTCAGTCTCCTATCCCAGACAACAATAGCACTCAAATTAACAAATGTGTCCAAATGTCCACATTAAATGAAGATCTGCCCACCATCTGTAGAACATTCACCCAGCAGACTAACAAGGAAGTAAACGAAGCACTAGGCAGCATGTGACCAACCGCATCATGATTGCATCAGTCACAGTGCAATTGTATACATGTCTACTCAGAAGTAAGCCCTGTTGAGCTCATGTGACATACTCCCAGGTAAATGTGTATAGCAGGGGTGGAGAACCTTTTGCAGGCCACGGGCCACATTCCCTCGAAGGCAACGTTCCAACCACATCTTTCCATCTAGGCAAGCAAGAGGCATGGTACACAGGTCAAGGACATCTCCTAGCAAAAATACTCAAGAACAGCAGGAGGGGAGGTTGTGGCCATCACCTACCCATCCCTTGAAGGGTATTCCATTAAAGGAATCCGGTGGTCATGGTTCCTGTCCGATGCCCAGGTAGTGGCTAGGGCCATGGAACAACCCTCTGGTGACTCTAGGGGAAAGCTTCCAGTTGATTTGCATCAACAAGCTCCCCCTACAGGTTGTTAACCCTTGTGTGACTCCCTGCAGGGTGGACAGGAGTCAAGTATAGTCTGTTCGGACCCAGTGCCTAAGCCAGTACCAGTCACATTCTGTAACCAATAAAGTTGTGGCCTTTTTTAGCCCATTAACCTAAAATACTTATCCCCTATGTCTTGTCGTTGTTGTTGTTTAGTCGATTAGACGTGTCCGACTCTTCGTGACCCCATGGACCAGAGAACGCCAGGCACTCCTGTCTTCCACTGCCTCCCGTAGTTTGGTCAGACTCGTGTTAGTTGCTTCGAGAACACTGTCCAACCATCTCATCCTCTGTTGTCCCCTTCTCCTTGTGCCCAACATCAGGGTCTTTTCCAGGGAGTCTTCTCTTCTCATGAGGTGGCCAAAGTATTGGAGCCTCAGCTTCACGATCTGTCCTTCCAGTGAGCACTCAGGGGTGATTTCCTTAAGAATGGATAGTTTTGATCTTCTTGCAGTCCATGGGACTCTCAAGAGTCTCCTCCAGCACCATAATTCAAAAGCATCATTTCTTCGGCGATCAGCCTTCTTTATGGTCCAGCTCTCACTTCCATACATCACTACTGGGAAAACCATGGCTTTAACTATACGGACCTTTGTTGGCAAGGTGATGTCTCTGCTTTTTAAGATGCTGTCTAGGTTTGTCATTGCTTTTCTCCCAAGAACCAGGTGTCTTTTAATTTCATGACTGCTGTCACCATCTGCAGTGATCATGGAGCCCAAGAAAGTAAAATCTCTCACTGCCTCCATTTCTTCCCCTTCTATTTACCAGGAGGTGATGGGCCCAGTGGCCATGATCTTAGTTTTTTTGATGTTGAGCTTCAGACCATATTTTGTGCTCTCCTCTTTCACCCTCATTAAAAGGTTTTTTAACTCCCCCTCACTTTCTGCCATCAAGGTTGTGTCATCTGCATATCTGAGGTTGTTGATATTTCTTCCGGCAATCTTAATTCCGGCTTGGGATTCATCCAGTCCAGCCTTTCGCATGATGAATTCTGTATATAAATTAAATAAGCAGGGAGACAATATACAGCCTTGTCGTACTCCTTTCCCAATTTTTAACCAATCAGTTGTTCCATGTCCATAGCTTCCTTTCCCACATAGAGATTTCTCAGGAGACCGATGAGGTGATCAGGCACTCCCATTTCTTTAAGAACTTGCCATAGTTTGCTGTGGTCAATGCAGTGAAATGCATTTCCGTAGTCAATGAAAGAGAAGAAGATGTGTTTCTGGAACTCTCTAGCTTTCTCCATAATCCAGCGCATGTTTGCAATTTGGTCTCTGGTTCCTCTGCCCCTTCGAAATCCAGCTTGCACTTTTGGGAGTTCTCAGTCCACTTACTGCTTAAGCTTCATTGTAGAATTTTAAGCATAACCTTGCTAGTGTGTGAAATGAGTGCAATTGTGGGGTAGTTGGAGGATTCTTTGGCACTGCCCTTCTTTGGGATTGGGATGTAGACTGATCTTCTCCAATCCTCTGGCCACTGCTGAGTTTTCCAAATTTGCTGGCATATTGAGTGTAGCACCTTAACAACATCATATTTTAAAATTTTAAATAGTTCAGCTGGAATATCATCACTTCCACTGGCCTTGTTATTAGCAATGCTTTCTAAGGCCCATTTGACTTCATTCTCCAGGATGTCTGGCTCAAGCTCAGCAACCCCACTACCTGGGGTGTACGATACATCCATATCTTTCTGGTATAATTCCTCTGTGTATTCTTGCCACCTCTTCTTGATGTCTTCTGCTTCTGTTAGGTCCTTACCACTTTTGTTCTTTCTTATGGTAATCTTTGTACAAATGTTCCTTTCATATTTCCGATTTTCTTGAACAGATCTCTGGTTCTTCCCATTCTGTTGTTTTCCTCTATTTCTTTGCACTGCTCGTTTAAGAAGGCCTTCTTGTCTCTCCTTGCTATTTTTTGGAAATCTGCATTCAATTTCCTGTATCTTTCACTATCTCCCTCGCATTTTGCTTGCCTTCTCTCCCCCGCTATTTGTAAGGCCTCGTTGGACAGCCACTTTGCTTTCTGGCATTTCCTTTTCATTGGGATGGTTTTTGTTGCTGCCTCCTGTATAATGTTACGAGCCTCCATCCATAGTTCTTCAGGCACTTTGTCCACCAAATCTAAATCCTTAAACCTGTTCCTCACTTCCACTGTGTATTCATAAGCTCATATGCCTGGAAATGAAAGGAAAGTCCAATGCTGTAAAGAAAAATATTGCTTAGGAACCTGGAATGTAAGAACCATGAACCTTGGTAAGTTGGAGGTGGTCAAAAATGAGATGGCAAGAATAAATATTGACATCCTGGGCATCAGTGAACTAAAATGGACAGGAATGGGTGAATTCGGTTCAGATGACCATCATATCTCCTTCTGTGGGCAAGAAACCCGTAAAAGAAATGGAGTGGCCCTCATAGTCAACAAAAGAGTGGTGAAAGCTGTACTGGGATGCAATCTCAAAAATGATAGAATGATCTCGATACGAATCCAAGGCAGACCTTTTAACATCACAGTAATCCAAGTTTATGCACCAACCGCTGGTGCTGAAGAAACTGAAATTGGCCAATTCTATGAAGACTTACAACACCTTATAGAAATGACATCAAAGAAGGATGTTCTTCTCATAATGGGTGATTGGAATGCTAAAGTAGGGAGTCAAGAGATAAAAGGAACAACTGGCAAGTTTGGCCATGGAGTTCAAAACGAAGCAAGGCAAAGGCTAATAGAGTTCTGTCAAGAGAACAAGCTGGTCATCACAAACACTCTTTTCCAACAACACAAGAGATGACTCTACACATGGACCTCACCAGATGGGCAGAAGCCAAAGATGGAGAAGCTCTATACAGTCAGCAAAAACAAGACCTGGAGCTGACTGTGGCTCAGATCATCAGCTTCTTATAGCAAAATTCAAGCTTAAACTGAAGAAAGTAGGAAAAACCACTAGGTTGGTAAGATACAATCTGAATCAAATCCCATGTGTCTTATTTCATCACAAAGCAGGGAGTGGGGCCTCGACTCACAACCAACATTTCAGGACAGTGAACAACTGACATCCACACCATGCACAAATTTATTCTGTAATAGAAAAATGAAAGGGCATATGTTGTTCTCAGAACATCACCAGCTTTAAAATAGAATCCCTAGCATATTTCTGGGCACACTTGAAAGTGCTAGTTTCATCTTTGAAAGACATTGCATCACAAGGACCACTTGCTTACATAAAGACCCACCAGGTAATTGAAGTCATAGGGAAAGTCTCTTCTTCTGTTGTCCTGCTGGCAGTGACTAAATGCTGGACCTGCTTGTTACTAGTGGCTTGCTTTTGGAATGCCCACTCCAGGGCAGTTTACCAGGTGCATCCTTCCTATGAGATTTAGGTGCCATGTCAAAACCATTCTTATTTGGGGTGTGTGCATCCCATCCTTTTAAGGAACCCTAACTTTCACTGTTTCATTTCTGCTAATGCTTTGCTTGTTTTCTAAGCAACTCCAAAAAATGTTCCATTGACAGGTAGGATAGAAATATATCTGCTAAATAATGTTGCAGGAGTTGTCAGGGTACACATAGTGGCTGGCAAGTCTAACATCCTCTAGGACTGATGCCATTCTTTGCCCAAGACACTGAACATGGTCACTGATAGAACTTCCGCCTTCATTGATAAAAACATGATTTTTGGGGAAGGGTTGACATTTACTGACTACAAGGGATGTTTGTCCTCTGTTTCATCACATTTCAGCCTTGACAAGCGTGGGAGGTTGTAGCAGCATGCAGGACTTTCTTAAATGTATCTGTGTAACTTACTCAATTTCCGATTATGTAAGCCCCAGAATTACCTAACTCCGGAGTTCAGTAACATGACAAGTTCAGTAACATTGCTGAGTTCAGTAACATGACAAGTCAATAACATGACAGCATCATCCCTTTGTGGCCCCATGCTCTTTTTTCACCCCTTGCATTTGAAAGCAGCGAATTATATACAGTTAGCGTCCCTCTACTGATGGAAGACTGTTTGAGCCTTCCGAGAGTGGAACACCCTCCAATACGCAGTCTCTCCTGCAGCCCCCACCCCACTCCCCTGGTCTGCGCTGGAGGGTCAGGAGACCCTTCAAAATAGCTTGGGAGGTGGGGTTGAGTTGCAAGGAGGCAAGGGAAATAATAAAAAAGCCACAGGAATGTCAAGCGCTCAACAAACAATTAATGCTAGGATAATTGTTCTGAATTTCTTTACAGAGTACAATATTCTGAACTATATGTTCCACTATGTAGTTAATCAAATACTCTTCTATTGTTATAGAACTGAGGGGTTCATTGTGCCTGGGAGTCTCAACCGTCTACAAAACTGGGGCCTATACTAAAGGAAACCAGTCCCCTTGTAATATGATGGCCCTAGCTGGCCCAGGCAATCTGCTGTTTAAAGGTCAAGCAACCATTCTCTCAGCTCTCAGCTCAAGGTTACATTATATCACTGAAAGGATAGCAGTAGACACTCACCACATTGCTTCATGACTTGATAGGTTTTGGATTTGATTTCCTGGTTGCCAGTGCTATTGTTGTCTGGTATAGGAGACTGACTTAGCTCACACAGCAGCACAGTGAAAGACATCTTGCCAAGATCCAAGGATTAAATTTCCTGTATAGTCAAACCTCGGTTGTCGAACGTAATCCGTTCCGGAAGACCGTTCGACTTCCAAAACATTCAACAAGCAAGGCGCAGCTTCCGATTGGTTGCAAGAGCTTCTTACATTCAAGTGGAAGCCGCGTTGGATGTTCGTGTTCCATAAAACATTTAAAAACCAGAGCATTTACTTCTGGGTTTTTGACGTTCAGGAGCTGAAACATTCGAAAATGGAGCCATTTGAGAACCAAGGTTTGACTGTATACTGTACATGTGTTATCAAATTTTCTTTATGGAATTATTACTATTTTAAAAAACATTATTATATTCTGTGATTTATATTCTGCAAATTTTTATAGAACCGGACTTTCTTAAAACCACAGGAAAGGGGGAAGCTACTCATATATTTTTGGTATTGCAGACATATTGGGTAGAACACAGATTTTCCATTCACTTGCTTGACAAGGTTGGTGACTTCGGCAAGATGGGGGATGTTCTGTTTCAAGAATATTGTTCTGATTCAGTGGGTAAATATTGGGTAGAACACAGATTTTCCATTCACTTGCTTGACAAGATTGGTGACATTGGCAGGATGGGGGATGTTCTGTTTCAAGAATATTGTTCTGATTCAGTGGGTAAATATTAGGCTTCAATAGTCCACAAAGACCCTCAGATGTTAGTCGTTCATTAACTTTTTTGTATAAAAGACTTCACTTCTGTGGATTTGTCACATCCAAAATGGACAGGCATTTTTTTGTCACTTGGCTGTTTTTTTCTTCACTACAAGTATTTGTGGAACCTGCGGCACCTGAGGTAATTGTCCCTTTTTCTGAATTAGAGATGTCTCATTTGTCTTTAGAATATTGGGGAAATGTACATAAATTTGCAATATCCAAGAACTTAGTTTCATGTGGGGTTTGGGGTGATGGCATGTAATGGGAAGTCCTTATTCTTGGGCAGCAGATTTCCATGACTACTTTCCCTGACCTTAAAATATTCACATCAGTAGACTACTCATGAATTAGATTCCCCTCCCCCTCTTTTTATCATGTTACCGAATGCAGTTCGGAAACATGAAAAAAGAGGGGGTGGGGAATCTAATTCATGTATGATATTAACCTTAATTTAGTTAATACTGCTATTAAACTGGTTGTGTTAAATACTGATGGGAGTATATAAACTACTAATTTAATTTATAATCTGGGAGGATGCATAACTCTGTGATAAGAGTATCTGTTTTGCATGCCAAGGGTTCCAGGTTTTCTAGAGAGCCTGCCAGTCAGTGTAGGACAACAGTGAGCTAGGTGACTTATGACCTGACCAGTGGCATAGTGGAGGGGGCAATTTTTTAGGGCAGGAGCATGAACATCATCTGCCAGAGTGGAAGCCTAACGAATGCACTCTCTCCTTGCTCTGACAACTAAATGAGCTGATGAAATCTTGCTCTACAATAATACATTTGGTGTGGAAGAAGTTTGTCAGAATTCAGAGAATCTTTTCCTCTTCTTCTCCAGAATGCCATCGAAATCTACAGCCTGCATGTGGACTGCAAAGTCACCTCACGATATGCCCACACAGTAATCACCAGCAGAGTTGTCAACAGAGCGAATGAATCCCAGGAGGCTCTTTTTGAAGTGGAGTTACCCAAGTCAGCTTTCATCACAAACTTTAGCATGTAAGGCTTTGTAAGCTCATGTCTGGGGCCTCTTAAAAGTTAGAAAGATTGCTCCAGCCCAGCTATTCTGTGAATGGAAGGGCTTCTTCCAGCTGAGGAAGTGAGTTGCAACCAGTAAGCGGTTCCAGTGCCATCAACCGAACGTCCCAATGAGTGGAAGGGGGAGGCAATTTTCACCTTTTAATTTATAAAAGCAGAATCTTATTGAAACTGAATTCACCTTCCCCCAACATCACCTCCCACATGGTTCTGAAGGGTCCCCCCAACTCCAGAGCAGTTTTTGGGGAGGAATAGGTGGGCTGCAGAAGAGGATATGTTCTCTTCCTTATGATTTTAACTGTTCAAAACACTGTTTTTAAGGACAATAGATGGAGAAACATATCCTGGAATAATCAAGGAGAAGAAATCTGCACAAGATCAGTATGATGCTGCGGTTTCACAAGGACAGAGTGCTGGACTGGTCAAGTAAGCAACTCCCCCCGCTGCTGCCATTGCAGTCATGGGTAAAGCCATAGAGAGGATAGAAGTGTATAGGAATATTTGGAAAGTGGTTTACACCAAGTACTTTACTAGACATTGCCACTACTTCTTAGCACCGCTGACATCATTCCCCAAAGCTGAAGCGGGTCAAGTAAATGCACACTAGACCAAATGGGTTGAGCAAATAATCACACAACAATACCAAAGGGAAAGGCGAAAAGAAATAGACACCAAACCTGATGTTGTGAGCAAAAATTGTCCCTAAATGCAGGCCAACTGTGATCATTAAGCAAAACATTAAGGACAAGATGGGTTGGAGCCAAAGTTCTGCTGATATACTAGGTCTCTTCTGCCTCTGTCTCTCTTGCCTTGCACCTGCTCAGAAACCTCTCCTAAATGTCAGGTGCCCTCAGTGTAAGCTGTGGCTTGGGACAGAAGCAATGGAAGGGTGGATTGTGAAAATAAAGTGAAGGGACCTTGCGAGAACAGGGCTCCATTTCCCACTGCAGTTTACTGTATAGCAGCTGTACTGTTTACAACGGTCTCCTCACATCCCAGAAAGGGCTTTCAGGGGCTGCAGAGCAAAGGAGGTGAAAGATCCCATCATGCAAGTGGCATTATGCTCACACAGTTGCAGATCCAACCCAATATTCTTAGAACCTAAGTCTCAATTCACTCTATCTCCATTTTACAGTCCTAGCAGTATGCCCAAATTATAATATTCTAGAGAGTGTAGATTTGACTATAATCGATCTAAAAGAGCTATTGGTGGCTTTCATGAAGTAGACCCACTAAGGGTTACAGACACCATATCAAACCCTCACTGGTATTGCATAGTGATGTCACTGAAGTTCAAATATTTCAAATATGAACTTTACAAATGATAATGTTCAGCTGCATCATGAATTGACTGTTGTTTCCCTGAGAAGTTTTCCCCCAGCAAGGATTCTTGGAGACTGTCACTTCTTGAGAGGCTTTTAGTATTCAGAAAAGACACAAGGTGTTCTAGAAATGTCATGTCCCAAGTTTTTGGAAGTTCAGCAGCGTCCTATCCACGAGAAGACCAGGGACAGGTAGCTTGCAGAGCTCTTAACATCCCTATTCAGGTGCTCTAGAACAGTCCAATTTCCATGAAACCGTGGTGCTTTGGCTGCTGCTGTTTCAGCACTCCATGGATGAATGAAGGAAACCATTGATTCCATTTACCTCTACAAGACAAACTACACCTGTCAGAATTCCCTCTTACACACAACTATTAAAAGTATAAGAGGCCTGTCTTCAATATCTGGACTCCAGTATCAGTACAAGTATACTACACTAATTGGCCTGCAATGTTGATACCAGTGTCGAATCTTTAAACCCTACTCTTGCCCCATCATGATCAGTGATTCAGTGAGCTGTTTCCTTTTGCCTGAAACAATAAGTGACACTGAACTTTGAAGAATTTCTCCCTCTAGTGTGTTTGTTTAGTATATCCTGTTTTGTTCAGTATCCTCTGTTTAGATCATCCCTTTCAGATCAACAAAAACATTCAGCACAAATGTGTACAATTGTTTAGATATGCTTTCTTCCATTCTTTGGCTTGTTGAGATTTAACTTAAAAGAATTAGAAAGAGTGGCAAATGGGTTTTAAAAACCAGAACACGTCAATTACATGGTTGGCTTAAGTCTTTGGGCAACATTTTATCATGGGCCAGTACACTACTTCGAAATCCACATGAGTTGACTTCTACTCATGTAGTGGGACTTCTCATTCTTCTTCTGGAAAAGATTTGTGGGACACAAACAGCATCTGCAGGGGAAGGAGATGAAGGAAACATCTCGTGGCACACGGAAGTCCATTCTGCTAGTGGATGTCCACAACTTAATATCACTCAAGAGTTCATTTTGCAGCCAAACTTGAGGATGAGCTGCCAAATTCTTGCATAAAGCCTAAATTCCTCATTTCCCTTCAGATCAACTGGAAGAAAACTAGAACAGTTTCGTGTTTCAGTCAATGTTGCAGCAGCTGCCAAAGTTAACTTTGAACTCACATACGAGGAACTTCTAAAGCGAAAGCTGGGAAAGTACGAACTGCTGATCAAGGTCAAGCCCAAACAACTTGTTAAACACTTTCAGGTAAATTCTTGGAAGAGGCTATTTCTATAAATGACACCAATTGCTGGCCCCATGTTGTAGCTGAAGGTTATGACCCTGAAGCATCTTTTTACTTTCTTCAGATTGACACCCACATATTTGAACCACAAGGTATAAGTGCACTGGAAACTGAGAGCACTTTCATCACCAATGAACTGAACAATGCTCTAATAAAGGTGCAGAATGAGACAAAGGTATGTATTACATGGACTACAAGACTTAGCATGCTTTTAAAAAAGAATAAAAATCACCAGCCCTCCTATGCTAGCTTGACTGATTGTTTGCTTTTGTGGCTTGTATTTAGGCCCACATTTCATTTAAACCAACCATAGATCAACAAAGAAAAACCCCTGGACTGGATGACACACTGCTCGATGGAGATTTTCTCATACGTTATGATGTTAAAAGGAGTGAGACTGCAGGTGATATACAGGTAAAAAATTACTGAGAATTCAGAGTAATAGGCATCACTTAGCTAAATTCAAGGGGGGGCATAGGAAAAGGCCTATTTACAAATTGTATAATCTTAGTTTCAGGCAGCAACCCCTAAACTTTTGTTTGAAAAAGAACCAGATCTGAATTGTAGCATAATCTTCTCCCTGAGATTTAGACATTCCAGTCAGTTTTCCAGGTTCTTCAGTAAGAAAGAGAACAGGAACTTCCTTTAGACAAACAGTTGTTGGCTTCTCATTTTCCTAGTCTTCATGTAGTCTAAGGACATCCCTACAGTAATTTCACCACAGAAAACTAACTGCAAAGGCAAAGGGTCTCTAATCTCAGTTTAAAAGACAAATATTGTATCTCTAGGAACACAAACCCTGTTGACATACCAGTAAAGTGGATGTGTTTATCTAAAAGGCTGGTTTAAGCTGCAATCCTATGCTCACTTACCTGGGAGAAAGCCCTGTTGAACTCAATGGGACTTACTTTTCAGTAGACCTATGTAGGTTTCCACTGCTAATTGCTTTGTCTTCAGTTCATCTGCTCAAAAATTTCTAGAAGTCAAGATCCAAGTTTGGGGCAAGGAAGAGCTCTAGGAGAGATTTAACATGGCAAAACATGCAGCAAAGCAAAGTGTAAAAATATCAGATGTAAATCCTTAAAATGTGCCCTTTTCAACGAATTCCAAAATGTCTCCCTTTATAATGTCCTTCCAAATTTTTCCACTTCCCCTGGCATAGAAAACGACCACATCTGGTAAATTATAAAAATGGTTTACAGTGGTACCTCGGGTTACAGATGCTTCAGGTTACATACGCTTCAGGTTACAGATGCTTCAAGTTACAGACTCCGCGAACCCAGAAATAGTACCTCGGGTTAAGAACTTTGCTTCAGGATGAGAACAGAAATCGTGCGGCGGCGGCGCGGCAGCAACGGGAGGCCCCATTAGCTAAAGTGGTACCTCAGGTTAAGAACAGTTTCAGGTTAAGAACGAACCTCCAGAACGAATTAAGTCCTTAACCCAAGGTACCACTGTACTTACAAACTATACTATAAAGCATTCAGAAAAGTTGGAGAGGCAGCAAAATGTAGCTTGTTTACAAAATGCTAAAAGCTCCTAAACCAGGCATAGGCAAACGTGGCCCTCCAAATGTTTTGGGACTACATTTCCCATCATCCCTGACCACTGGTCCTGTTAGCTGGGGATCATGGGAGTTGTAGGCCAAAAACATCTGGAGGGCCGAGTTTGCCTATGCCTGTCCTAAACTATTGGTATAGGAAAACGTTTGTTTCAGACTCCATACTTGTCTCAAACAAAAGAGGCTGCAGCTCAAAGCTCCTCACACACCCATGTTCACATGTAGACTGAAGGAACGAAAGCTTGGTTACCTATTTCCTTCCAGGGTGAGGGGAAGCTACATAGGCTAAACCTGCTGGGACAGGTTACTCTATGACCTTAACCCCTTCATGCATTACTGTATTTTTCGCCCCATACGGTGCACCGGCCCATAGGGCGCACCTAGGTTTTTTTGGGGGGGAAATAAAGGGGGGGAAATTATTTTTCCCCCAGGTGCGGGGCTGGGGCGGGGGAAGTCCGAGCTTCCCCCGACCCCAGCCCCCAGAACAGGCTGCTATCCGCAAGCTATCCACGGCTAGTGGAGAGCTGCTCAAAGCCCGAAGCCTGGGGTGTGCTGAGCTCAGGGCGCCCCAAGCTTCTGGGTGCAGGCAAGTGCACTCCCACGGCTAGTGGATAGCTTTCTGAAGCCTGGAGAGCGAGAGGGGTCGGTGCGCACCGACCCCCCTCGCTCTCCAGGATTCAGCAAAAGCCTGCATTCGCCCCATAGGATGCACACACATTTCCCCTTCATTTTTGGAGGGGAAAAGTGCATCCTATATGGCGAAAAATACGGTAATTAGATTCAAGCATGCTGGTTATTTGAGGCTGGATTAGCCTACATTTAAAGGGTTGGTTGTACTGCTCATAAAGTGGGTTTTTGTGCGCATGATATAGTTGAATTGACATGTGGTCATAAGAAAGCAAGAGCATAAGAAAAACCTGGTGGAGCAAGCCAATGGCCCATGTAGCCTAACTTTCTGTTCTCACAGTGGCTGAACAGTTGCCTGTGGGAAACCAGGAAGCAGGATTCGAGCAGAAGAACACACTTCCCTCCTGTGGTTTCTGGCATTCAGAAGCTGTGGAGGCAGAAAATAGCCATTGTGGCCATCAATAGCCTTATCCTCTATGAATTTAAATCCTCTTTTAAAAGCATCCAAGGTGGTGGCCATCACGGCTACCGGTGTGAGCAAGTTCCATTGTTTGACTTACCTTATACACTGCTGTGTTGTGATATGAATGTGTAATACCTTAATACCACTTATTTTGTTTTCAGATTGTTAATGGATATTTTGTGCATTATTTTGCACCCAGTCAAATGCCAGCATTTCCCAAAAACGTGGTCTTTGTCATAGACACGAGTGGATCTATGGGGGGGAAGAAAATACGGCAGGTAATGTTTTTCCAAATAGAAAATGTTCTAGTGTTTGTGCCATGCTACGCCAACGGTATGTTAATTACCAGTGACAATAGCAGTATCTCTTTGACAGTCACAATGAATCTTTATGGAGTCTGCTATCCCACAGCAGGACCAAACTGCTCCTCTCTTTGAGATTTGAGAGCTGAGGCCCATAAGAACAAGTGCTTTAGCTCCTTAGAGCCTTGCTCATTTACAGTAGTTTGGACTTAGTCCCTGTCCTATTTTTCAAGCCCACCGCCTCCTTGGCTGTTTATGCAAGATAGCCTTTAAAGTAAGGAAAGCAGTATTTGCTACAACCCTAGAATTGCCTTTCTGGGAGGAATCTCAAGGGGCAAGAGAGGTACAGCAGTGCATGATGTGTAACGACACATTGCCACACCTTCTCTTAACTGAATTTACTTTAGAAGACCAGCAGCAGAGCATGTAAATTCTACTACAGTCTGAAACCAGCCACACAGTACCACCTCATCAAGTAAATTTCCCGGATAAATTGCTTTCTGTCAAGTCAATTTACTTAAGAGAAGGCTACAAGCATGCTGTTTAAAGAGGACATAGTCCCTTGTCTTGTCTTTCTTTTCTAGACCTTAGCAAATGATATTAAAGAGGGATATTAATTGCCTAGAATGAAATTTAAAATGAGAACCAAATCAGTTACAACACAGACCAAAGCTGTTGTTCTGGGACACACCTTGCCCACAGCAACTTCTACATGCAGGGTCCTTCAACTGGCTTCATGGGCTAATTTTTTTTCTGCACAAAACCACTTCCATATTGGGGGGGGGGAAAGAAAAAACATAATTGTTTGGCTGCAGTTCTGTGTCCACTTACTGGGGAATAAGTTCCATTAAATACAGGGGGACTTCTATATAGGCAGACATGCCAAGGATTAGGCTGCTAGACCCATACTCTGCAGAAATATTTATTTGAATATGTCTAATGTTAAGTTTCTGATTCTGTGACTGGAAATTACATTGCTTTATTACTTTTTATAGACAAAAGAGGCAATGAAAAAGATTTTGGAAGACCTTAATCCTGAAGATTACTTTAGCTTAGTTCTTTTTAGTGGAACTGTGAGGTTATGGACTTCATCTTTGTTGCAAGCTACAGAGGAGAACGTGGAACGGGCTAAACGACATGTTGAGACCATTTCTGCTGGAGGAAGTAAGTTTGTCAACTGAACAGACTTGTCATGTTTTTCAGCAGAGTTTTAATCAGAAATGCTCACTGCAGTATATTTTTAAAGTCCATACCTAATTCTCAGATGTTTGGTTTTTCATTCAACAGCTTCTTATTTTTTATTCTCAGAAATATGATCATATTCCTCTATAATTGTTCAGTGTAATAACTCCCATTTGCATACTGTATGTCTAAACTTGCTCATCTCTTGATTTTTCTTTGTGGACTTAGTGCTATTTTATTTTCTTTAAGCCATAGATTTCTACTAGTCTAGGTCTTTTTGCTTTCTTTCCCCATATCCCCAGGGCAACATCTTGCCTTCGATGCAGGAGCAAATGCCCACCAAGGTGCCAAGTCAAGATATTTTGGCACAAGAAATAGAATATCCCACAAGGGCCTCTTCTCCCACCCCAGCATTTAAACATTGCAGTAATAATGCAAGACATGCCAAAGCACTTTATTAAGAATGCAAACAACCCTTAGGCATGAGAAAAGGCCCATCAGAAATCTATAGCATTATCCACCCTAGCGCCTAGTTTCTAGAGCATTTTTCTAAGGCCTGGGTTAAAACTCCGCCAGACCTTGGCAAACTGGAACACACATAAAACATGGGCTGGGTGAAAAAAAAACTTTATTTGTTTATTTATATAACAGCAACATTAAGATTGAATGAAATTAATTTGCCTGTTTCTCTTAATTCAGTTGTGAAACTATTGACTGCACCCAGTGATTTCAGTAACTTTGAATTTTTTTCTTTTGTTTTTCTTCTTTGTATGTTCAAAACTCATGGACTGGATTTCACAATATTGCAAATAAGAAATGAAATAACCATTAATTAGCTGCCTTTTCAAGACAGTCTAACTGTTGGGATGGCCCTGGCTGTCTCTCTCCCTCCATACCTTTGAAGCCTCCTCACTAGATCTCTGAAGAACAATATAAATCTCTGGTCAAATCCACTGACCTGTTTTCTTTCACATTACAGCAACAGATATTAATGGTGCTCTTCAGAAGGCAATACACTCACTGGACAAAGACACCACAGCTGAGCTATTGCCAGACCAAAGCATTTCCATGATAATTTTGCTGACAGACGGTCAACCTACTACTGGTGAGTTAGAAACAGTAAAGCCACACATTCTGCTATTATACTTATCAACAATTACTTTAATTAGACATTTTCTCTCTCTGTGTGTGACCCCCTTTTCAAGCTCCTACTTCTCTTTCTCTTCAACAATTGGCCATTTCAAACCTTCCAGTAAAGATTCTCCCAATATCTTTGGATTTGGTTTTTACAAGCCCCTTAAACATTCAACATATCCATACAACTGACAAAGAGATAAGCAAATAAGCAAAAAAGGCTAAACAGAGGGAGGAGGATGCTAAACAGAGAGGAGTTGAATAATCACACACAGACTGATCCTCAACAGAACTTTCTTCAAGCAGTTACAGCCTAAGTGGGAACACAGAATATCCTCCAGACATCAGCTTGCCGTACAAGTCTACAAAATTTCCTCATGTTTTATAACTCTCTTTCACACCTTCATCTACTTCGGACTCACTAGATTGTATGAGTGCCAGATGGGGGGAAAACAATATAGCCTTTATCTGGCTACAATATAATACTCCTGCAGTTTCTCAGTAAGAAACAGGAAATCCTAAATACAAAACATTTTTCTTGATACAGAAGATGTATTATAGTTGAACACAAATATCCAATATTTGCTTCTAAGTTTTTTCTTTAATTGAAAAGTCAGCGGGTGTTTGTAAACTCATTAATATTTTTTATACTCCCAACATCTGCTTGTTTCTTTCAAAATGCAGTATATTTAATTATTTTATCAGTGGCTGGGGTGTTTTCACATTTTATACCCATATATGACAGGTGAAACAAACATTGATAAGATTCAAAGAAACATACGGGAAGCTAATGAGGGGAAGTACTTCCTCTACTGCCTTGGCTTTGGGTTTGACGTCAGCTACACATTTTTGGAGAAGATGGCTTTAGAAAATGGGGGAGTGGCTCGCCGAATATACGAGGACTCAGATGCAGCCTTGCAGCTCCAGGTAGGAAAGAAGCAACAATCAAAACATATACATATATTTTAAATGAAGAATCTCAAAACTGTCTTCAGGTAGGCCAAAATATTTCTCTATGGAAAGGAATTCAGTGTTGTGCTATAAGTTAAAAGGTAGGTAAAGGACCCCTGGATGGTTAAGTCCAGTCAGAGGCGACTATGGGGAGCAGCGCTCATCTCACTTTCAGGCCAAGGGAGCTGGCGTTTGTCCACAGACAGCTTTCCAGGTCATGTGGCCAGCATGACTAAACCGCTTCTGGCACAACAGAGGACCCTGACAGAAAACAGAGCGCATGAAAACACTGTTTACCTTCCCACTGCAGCGATACCTATTTATCTACTTGCACTGGCGTGCTTTTGAACTGCTAGGTTGGCAGGAGCACGAACAGAGCAACAGGAGCTCACCCTGTTGCAGGGATTCGAACCGCCAACCTTCTAATTAGCAAGCCCAAGAGGCTCAGTGGTTGAGACCATGGCACCACCTGCGTCCCTTGTTGTGCTATGGAAAACGTTCCGTCAACACGGAGCCTTCCCCTTTCTGCTTCCTATGCATGCTGTTCTGGGGGTTCTCCTGAGCACCCCAGAGCCAATTTTGGAGGGTGTGGGGGCACACGGAGGAAGGAGAGTGGGGGAGAGTCTCATCGCATTAACAGAAATATTTGTGCAGGCTTCTGCCAATGGGATTTGTTCCTATGGTTACCTTTTCTGTCTGTCTCATTCAAGGGCTTTTATCAAGAGGTAGCTACGCCTATCCTGAAAGAGATTGAAATGAAGTACCCAGACAATGCCGTACTGGAAGTAACTCAGAATAATTTCAAGTTGCTCTTTGATGGCTCTGAAATTGTTGTAGCTGGAAAGCTCGGCAATGACGTTGATGATCTTCCTGTGGAAATTAAGGCTAAAGGAGTAAGTAAATTGCTTCTTTTGTATGAACAACTTTGGGCTGCATAGTCATTTTTCTTTCCCCAACATTCTGTGGTACATTCTGCTTTGAAACTAAAAACTCTGCTTTTCCTTTTATGATTTTTTTAAAGTATTTGAAATTTAAGGGGAAAAAATCCTTCATCCAAATATCCCAGGGAGGTTCACAACAACAACAATAATAATAATGATTTATTATTTATACCCCGCCCATCTGGCTGGGCTTCCCCAACCACTCTGGGCAGCTTCCAAAAAAAATATTAAAGTACTGTACTACATCAAACATTAAAAGCCTCCCTAAACAGGGTCGCCTTCAGATGTCTTCTAAAAGTCTGGTAGTTGTTGTTCTCTTTGGCATCTGGTGGGAGAGCGCCACTACCGAGAAGGCCCTCTGCCTGGTTCCCTGTAACTTGGCTTCTCGCAGTGAGGGAACTGCCAGAAGGCCCTCGGTGCTGGACCTCAGTGTCCGGGTAGAACGATGGGGGTGGAGACGCTCTTTCAGATATACTGGACCGAGGCCGTTTAGGGCTTTAAAGGTCAGCACCAACACTTTGAATTGTGCTCGGAAACATATTGGGAGCCAATGTAGGTCTTTCAAGACTGGTGTTATGTGGTCTCGGCGGCCGCTCCCAGTCACCAGTCTAGCTGCCGCATTCTGGATTAGTTGTAGTTTCCGGGTCACCTTCAAAGGTAGCCCCACGTAGAGCGCATTGCTACCAAAACAAACCAACGACGCTCCCTCCCACAAACACATTTAAGAAGCCATAGAAGGTTAATCTGCCAAATGTATGTTGAAAAGAAACAGTTTTGCCTGGAGCCTAAATGTATGCAACCAGGGGCGTAGCAGGGAGGGGGCTGCTGGGGCGCTCCAGGCACATGGGGGGGGGGCTGCTCCAGCCACCCTCCCTGAGCCAGCCCTGATCTGCTTTGCAAGACCCCTCGGGGAGGGCAGCATGAGGGGGACATGGCAGCCATGCACCTTTGATCTCAGCATCTCCAGCAAAAACATGAGCTCACAATTGTCTTGTTTTTATTGTTATATTCATAATTTGTTGTTTTCATGAATGCGGTGGATGCCTGCTCTTCTCTCCTCCCTCCAATCTTAAAAGTTTGCTTAAATAGGTTTTCCCCTCTAACATCAGTTTGTGCAGAAAACAGTATGTGTTGCTTATATTCAGATTGAGTGTTACTTTGAATAACTCGCACTCCCCGCTCGTTTTCCAGCATGCCAGTGAACTTACTCTTAAAGAAGAGGCAAATATAAGAGAAAAGGAGCAAGTATTTCAGCATCAGAAATACATCTTTGGAAATTTCATTGAGAGATTATGGGCCTACTTGACAATTCAGCAGCTGCTAGAAAAATCGTAAGCTAATAATAGTGTTGCAAGCTCTGAAGCATGTGAGATTCCAGGGGTTCTATGTGCTTATCTAGGGTTCACGTTCCCCTTGGAATGAGGCTGTGGTGTCTTTATGATACAGTCATACCTTGGTTGTCAAATGGAATCAGTTCCAGAAATCTGTTCGACTTCTGAAAACGTTCAACAACCGAAGTACAGCTTCCAGTTGGCTGCAGAAGCATCCGGAACTCAATCGAAAGCCACGTCAGATGTTCAGGTTCCAAAGAACGTCGCAAACCAGAACACTCACTTCTGGGCTTGCAGCGTTTGGGAGCCAAAACATTCGGCTACAGAAGCGTTCAGGATCCAAGGTATGACTGTATATGGTTTATTTACACATACATACAAACACAGCCTCTGATGGAGGGGTTCATAGCATTAACTCCTCAAGAGGATTATTCTTCTCCTATAGCCACAACCTTGGATCCCAACAGAAATCAGGCATGGCTCTCTCTCTCTCTGGCTACCCGGGCCACAGCTTTGCTTCCAGATAACTTAACTCCCAACCCTGGCCTTTATCTTTCTAACTACCAGCAAGTTGTGGGGGGGGGGCACCCATTTGCTGTCTGGCACATATCCACTTCTTTTGTTACCTTAACAGTCCCTGACCTCACCAGGAAGCTAGCCTGGCTATTCCAGGAATTTGAATCCTTGATTCGTTTTTAACACTTGCTGGATCCATGGATTAGAAGAGTCTCAGCATACAGCCTACTCCCTCACAACTCATAACACAATGTTAAGTGAGTAATAGTTGCTTAGTGACTTGAGAAACACTTCTTTCTGCAAGATCTTGGCTCATGCTGATAATCCCTTGGCTTTCATTATTGTAGTCACATCCACACCATATATTTAAAATTGATATTTTATTGAATTTTTTTCAACTACAAAGCAATAAAGTGATGCAAAAAGGGGAAAAAGAATAAAGAACACACAACTGTGTGAAGGAGAGAAAAAACATTATATGAATACATACAAAAATACCTTAACCCATACATTCTTTTATATATTTGATATTGTTATCCTAATACTAATGTAAATATATATTTAAATGACATAAGTTCCTCCACAGAGTCCCAGGAATATAGTTTGTTATAGGTTCTGGCAATTGTGAGGAAAATTACATTCACAGAATTCTTTGGGAGAAGCCATGACTGTCTAAATGTGCTTTAAATGTATTGTGTGGCTATGTCTGTTTCAGTGAGAGGGTGTAAATCATAGCAGGTTGTATCAAACTCAATCACTGTGCACATGAAACAACGTCTGCAAGCACAGCACAACTCCTCCCCATCTTCTCCCCTTGCTTGCCCCCCAAATCTATTCTGGGTTCCCCCCCAAACCCTTCAGAGCAGGTTAGAGGCTGGTGTAGGGGGCCGATGGGGGTAGGAGAAGGAGGGGAAGTCCTGTTACACTTGTGGATGTTGTTCTGTGTGTGCAGTTATCTAGTTGGATACAAGCCAACATTCCTAACATAAAACCCAACGCATATACGTAAGTCTCTGTATTTTGTTTCACTGGATCATGTGTAGAAAGCAGACAGTGCAGATTTTGCCTCTGTATCCTAGTGCTTCAGCTGATGGAGAACAGCGGGAAAACCTGGAAGCTCAAGTTTTGAACATCTCCTTGAAGTTTGGATTTGTTACACCCCTCACTTCCATGGTGGTCACCAAACCTGATGCTCAAGAGGTGGCAAACAAGCCTACAGAGGCAGGTAAATCAGAACAAATTGCTCCCATCTCAAACTGAAGTGATACATGCATTTATCTTTTGAATCTCCTTCAAGTTCAGTGCTAGAAGAATGAGTTGAGAGTTCTGGCTATGCGGGTGTGTTGGGAGCGTGGTAAAACAGTCAGATAGAAGTATAACTATTGAGACAAGGATAATGATAAATGTAGCTTATAATTATGTGAAGAAAGGTGAAGTCACTGATGTGATAGCACTGGTATCTTACTGGTGCTGAATATACCTTTCATAGAATCATAAAACTGTAGAGTTTGAAGGGATGCCAGAAAACACAACTAAAGAATCCCTGGCAGATGGCCATCTAACCTATGTTTAAAAACTTCCAATGAAGGAACGTTAACCACTTTTGAAGGGAGTCCATTCCACTTCTGTCAGAAGTTCTTGCTGATGTTTATTTGGAGTCTCCTTTACTGTCATTTGAATCCATTGGTTCATTGGTTTCTGGAGCTGCAGAAAACAAGCTTGCTCCATCTTCCACGTGACAGCCCTTCAGATAGTTGAAAATGGTTGTCAAATCACCTCTTAGTCTTCTCTTCTCCCATCTTAACACCCAATAGCCTCAATCATTTCTCATAAGGCTTGGTGGCCAGACCCTTGATCATCTTGGTTACCCTCCTCTGCACATGTTCCAGCTTGCCAATATCCTTCTTAAACTGTGATGCCCAGAACTGGACACAGGACTCCAGGTGTGGTCTGACCAAGGCAGAATAGAGTAGGACTATTACTTCCCCTTGGGGACACGGGTGGTGCTGTAGGTTAAACCACAGAGCCTAGAACTTGCCGATCAGAAGGTCAGCGGTTCGAATCCCCACAACGGGGTGAGCTCCTGTTGCTCAGTCCCTGCTCCTGCCAACCTAGCAGATCAAAAAGCACGTCAAAGTGCAAGTAGATAAATAGGTACCGCTCCGGTGGGAAGGTAAAGGGCTTTTCTGTGTGCTGCTCTGGTTCACCAGAAGCGGCTTAGTCATGCTGGCTATATGACCTGGGAGCTGTATGCCGGCTCCCTCAGCCAATAAAGCGAGATGAGTGCTGCAACCACAGAGTTGGTCACGACTTTACCTTTACCTTTATTACTTCCCTTGGTCTGACAATAGAAAATAGTGTGAAATGCTTAGAATGATATAATAGGCAGACTCTTTGGCATTATTCCTGATTTGGTTTGTGGTTTTCAGCAATAGAATTTGGTGAGTGATTGTCTGTTAAGTCATACTGAGACCCATTAAAATCCAATAACTTCAGTAATAAGTAACTTAAGTCTATTGATTTCTATGAATCTAGAATGAGTATGAGGAACGTTGGTGACATATCTTTTCTGGTTTCCACTGAGCAATTTAGGTACGCCAAAACTGTGAAATCGTACTATTGTTGTGAAATAGTTTTCTCAAAAAGGTCAATCGAGAAAGGTGACAGATTAGCACACATTACTTCCCAATAGCACCAAAAGGCTATGGCATAATTCGAGGGGGCAAACACAGGAGAAATAAAAATTGAGATGGAGCTTACAGTCCATTGAAGCTGTCTTTGTTTCTTTGACCAGATAATGAGAATGTAAACACTGCTGCAGATCGAACATTTGGTATGTAATCTAATTCAACAATTAAATACCAGTAACTTATTCCTAAGAATTTCTATACTGTGAGAAAAATGATCTAACCATGAGACTCTCTCATAGGCATGACGAAATCTTCTAGAATTTTAGGAGGTTACGATCCTCTTGACATCTCCGGGAGTTATGGTATGAAATCTTCACGAATTTACAGCTCCAGCTCCACAGTCTGTTTTCTGGAGTGTTGAGAATTGAGGCACTTATCTCTCTCCTGTACAGAAGTTGCAGAGTCACTAAAAATCCGCCAACAGCAATGCTGGAGGCGTATGGGGTTAGAGTGGCTCTGTTTCTCTCTGGAGATGCGGAGCCAGAAGCAGGGTTTCTCTTTGTGAGCCATTGGACACAGCCATGTGAAGTTGGAAACACAATGTGTGCAGTTGGAAAAAGGAGGGGAGGGAACTAGAAGGATTATATTTATGTCAGGGATAGTATGGACACAAATTGTATTAGGGTAGAGTGTGCTTTGCTTCTGTACTTACACATACTGAAACACTTCCTTCTTTTTCAGTAGGACCATCTAGGCGTTACTATGACCATCCCCAAACCGATTTTGTTATTACTGCTGCGCAAGGTAATGTCCATCCCATTCATGTATGGTTTAGGCCAGGCATGTCCAAAGTCCGATTCAGGGGCCTAATCCGTCCCACCAGTTGATTTAATCTGGCTCCCATGGCAGTACATCCTAAATCCTAAAAAAAAGCTCAAAAATCCTTTAAAAATCTCAACAACTGTGGTCAGCCCTCACGCATGTTCACTTCATCAAATCTGGCCCTCTTTGAAAAAAGTTTGGACCCCCCTGGTTTAGGTTTATCTTGCACTCTGTGTTCCTTCTTCTGCAGCCATTGTAAAACACTTGGTCCCTGGGAGCCAATGGTGGCATTTTATAATGGACGTAAAAATAAAAGTTTTCTGCTTCCACAGATGGTTGGGCCCGGCTCCTACTTTTAAGTACAGGACTCTCTGTGCCAGTGCTATGGGTTTGGCCCCAAGTATGTAGACAGGACAACATCAGTGTTCTTGTAATTTGGTGACTGCAAAGAATTGGATGGACCTTTCCTCTCAAATCAATGGAATACACACTCTTAGCACACTCAATGCACAATATTTAAGAATTAAAGATTATTTGTTTTTTGTTTTCTTGGAGGAGTGCTACACTCACCGTTTTCCTCTCCCTGCTCCCCACAGGTGGGTATGCGAGGCAGAGGAAAACTACCACTAATTCAATAATCCCTTTTCTCTTTCTTAATCTCTTGGTGGTGAGTTTGATTCCTGCTTTGCAGAGAGTTGGACTAGATGACCCTTGGGGTTCCTTCCAGCTCTATGATTCTATGATTAATCAGTTTTGTGAGACTCTGGTTTTCAGTAATTTTCTTAGTCGCAACTTGAGGCAGAGATAGCCTTGGGAAAGATTGAAAGTGGGGAGGGTCTTTATATGAGGTCCTGAGGTCCTTGCTCCCAACTAGAGCTTCCAGGTTTTTGCTTTCCCTTCATGGGTAAGGGATTGTGAATAGTTGCTTTATAATTGGCTTAGCGTTGCTTCCTCGTGACAGGTTATTGAGCATTCATCCTCATTTGTTTGCAGAATGTTTTCAGAGAGGTTATATAATGGCTCTGGTTTATTGAAGATTTATTCTGTTTTGTTTGCAGGGAGGTTGTGCAGTGCTGCATCAAAAATTTGTTATCTCACAATTTCCAGTGCTTTTTCCTGCCACATTCTTTACTGCAAAAAGTCTCTCTCTGTGTGCAAGAGCATCAAATATGCTTTAGTTGTGCAACCTGAATTTGTCAGTGTGAAATTGCATGACACCCACAAAATGTTAAGTTCAGTGTTCTTGGGAAAGGAGGAATGCTTATTTTTTCCCCTTGAGAATAAATATGCATGAAGCTGCCGGTGTTCACTTTCTGTTTTTGCCTGGTAGATTTTGCCCTGTTTCAGGGACATCAAGTGGCATTTCTCCTAGATGAATCTTTCAGCCAAATGTAGTTGGCAATTGATATACAGTATTTAAAAGCCTCTTGGCAGTATTGTTTGCTGCATAGTAATTGTGATTTAAAATATATATTAGGAAAACAATTTAGGGGTAGCAATGTGTCCCTATACCTTAAATGGGACATGTTAAATAAAAAATACGAATCCTGTTAAATAAAAAATAAGAAAAACAAAAACAAAAAACAAAATCCCAGTCCATGTGACCAGCCATGAGACATGATGGGAATCATAGTCCAAAATCTCTGGAGGACACCAGGTTATGGAAGGTTGATCTAGTACCTATGTAGTATAACAGCAGAAAATTAACAATTTATATATTTTTGGGTTATTTAGATTATGCGGATTATTCATACACGTTGCTGGGGAGTCACCCTGGTGAGTAATTCACACTTTATTCTCTATTAATATATTTCCCCCTCCATGAAGTGTTTCTGATATGGATACATATATTTGGAATCCCATTGGTAAGGTGGAGGGGAGCAGCTTACAAGACTAAGTGGGGAAATGTTTGGTGAGGAACAGGTTAAGCAGCACCCAGGCCACTCCTCAGAACAAATTCAATCACCCAACATGCCCAGGTGGGGCTTGGAAGGACTTCTGCCTGGAACCCTGGAGAATGTCCTCAGTCAGTGTAGACTGTCCTGAGACAGATGGATCAATGGTCTGACTCAGTATAAAGCAGCTCCTCTCTTCCTAAATTCTCAGCCTTCTGAGGTTGCTATTCTTTTTTATATAAAAAAACCCACACACACAACCTTTTCAGGTTTGTTAAGAGTGTGTGTGTAATATGTAGCATGTGTGATTTGGAAATTGAGAAAACTCAAGGTGTCACCTTCCTTAGTGCTTGTCTTGTCTCTATCGCTTAATTTTAAGTCCACTCTACGAGGGCTTTGTCATATGTGAGCAGGATGACTTTGGGCCACCAGCCACCATTTGGAATCAATATGGAAGACCCAAATATAGCTTTGACATGACTTCACTGAAGCTTTGGCAAGGCAGGTCCAAACTCACAAACTGCACTATTAAAAATGACAATATTTTTTGGTTTCTACTGATTCCTAGGCAACGTTCAGTCTCTCCCAGACACTGTTAATGAGTATCCAAGTTTCATTCTTCAACTGACTCATGAAAAAAATCCCATTTGCTTAAATATCAATGGACAGTTGCAAATACCCATAACCCTGCTAACTGACACAGACAAAGGTAAGCCTTCTAATGTAAGCTGCTGTCAACTCCCTAATTTTCATGTCAAGCATTTTGGTTGTTTCCAGAAATCTGTGTGAGTGCATTTTATTTGACAATGAAATATATTAAAACCGCTGATCCGGAAAATCTCAACACTATTGGTCTTGTAGAGCTTACACTGAAAAATGTTGTGACATGGTTTTCTGTTGCTAATATCATGCATTAGTCAGAATATGTGGTTTTACATGTCTCATTCCAGTTGTTCAAAGTGTTTCACATATTTATTGTAGAAATCCTTCCTGCAACATTGAATCACATGTCTCACTTTTTAATATTCTTATTTATTCTTATTTATTGTTATTATTTCATGGTCCATAGGCCGACATAGTACTTAATCAGTACTATTTGTTTTAAAGGTTGAGGGTCCAATTTCAGAGTTTACTTCTTTTATACCTGCCTGTATCTTCTCTCTATCTGTCATCACATGTCTTACTTTGGTAAGTTATGTACATTTGTCAATACTGACCAACAAATACAAGCTAGTTGCGTCATCTGGTTCTAGCTGTAGCTCTTGAAATTCTGGCCAGTTGTGTGATTTCAGTAGGCATTCAAAAAAGGTGACAAGAAGTGGTGGCAACACATGGAATTTGTTTCTCTTGAGCTTATATCACAGTTTTATTTATATTAAATTGTTGCTTAGTAAACAGCAATATGTTTCTTGCGTATTATCCTCATATTTATTTTGACTATTATATTTCCAGGGATCCAAGTGACTGGTAAGCTTGGAGAAAACAGAAAGTTTGTGGAGTTCAATGTAATCTATCAGACACCCAATGTGCAAATCAACGTGTCAATGGGAGAAATTATACTGAATGATCAGGGCAATGTGAGCTCTTTCCCATGGACAAAGGCTGCATCTTTAACAACTAGAGGGTAATATTTGATATTTTCAGTTTCTTTTCAGTGTTGGTTGGTCTGACTTTAAGGCTATACTTAATGCTACCTTACATTCTTGAACTCCTAAACTTACATAACTTTTCAAAGCACAAGCCTTTGTTGTCCATGCATCCAAATAACAGCTTTCATGTGAAATTCAGTGGATTCCCTCATTTTGGGACTTTAAAAAATATTGGTTTTCTCTTTGAACAAAGCATTTTAATTTCCTATGAACTGAGGTAGGTGCTTCATGTATGTTAGCTTAGACTGGCGAGAAGCAGTTAGTTGGCCAGAAAATAATGAAATTGACTCAGTATCTCAAGCTGAAATGTTTCAGTGAATTGTGCCCACTGAGCTTTGTTCTGGTTTATTTCGTGGCTTGGATGTCACAGCATCCAGATACAATTGGCAGTGGTGCCGTTTTGGACAGCCTTACTGGAGGGGGTGTTGGGGGCATAGAGTTACAGTGACACCGATCATGAGAATATATCTTGCCCCCCATACTTTTTAACACCAATGCGAAACAACTGAAGCTAATCTTAGGAAGACAGTGGAACCCTGAATTGGTGTCTGGAGAGTGTCCTAATCAGAATCAAGCGATTTCAATTTCAGGAGCTGATTTTACCTTTAAATGTAAAGCCCTAAATAGTTTAGGGTCAAGTTATTTGCAGGAACCCTACAAACCTGCTAAAGCATGATGGTAGCCAGCTGAGACAGAATCTTTTCAGTAGTGGCCCCACATCAGTGGAATCTCCTCCTCAAAGATCTTTGTAAGACACCTTTTTTGGTTGTTTTTACATGATCTCTTAATTTTTTTTTTAGTTTTCTAAGCTTTCCCTAATGATGACTTTGTCTTTCAATGTTTAAGCCTCTCACTCTAATACAGGCTTCTATTGCTTTTTCCTTGGTGTTCACTTTCTATTCTGATTGTAATAATTTTTACCTGTTGCTGGTAACTATTGTGTCATAAGAGGAGTGTAAATATTTTTTTAAAAAAAGAAATGCAACAAGAACCAAATGCATAAATGCCTATTAAATTATGCCACCTTGAAATTGGGATTGCAGATCAAGAGGTAATTGAGGGAATATTGAATTGTTACAATACATATAGTGACACAATTCTACAAACATTTGGTATTCCATAGTAATAATGTATATATTTCTATATATTAATATTTATTCATTTATTTCAACATGTATGTATTTAGAAATAACAGCATCACTTCCTTCCTAGGTTGAGCTTTCTTATTGAAAAGGAAAGGAGTCTTTCACTATCAGGACCAGACGGTATCACAATACAAGTTTACTATATGAAGAACCCTCTTAATTTCCTTGGATTGCACTTCAAGAATAGTGAACTTTTTTCTAACAACATTGCTGGACTTTTTGGTATGTATTCAGATTTTGCAATGAAGTAGCAATCATCATGCTATTTACCAGTAAGCTTGGTTTTGATGTAGCACTATAACTTAACACTGTATACCTTATATCCTTGGAACAACTCTGAAAGGAAATGAGCGTGAATGTCTCTACATTTCAGATGGAGTGGGGATGAGAAGGGGAGCCCTGATTTAGTGGCTTTCCTAAGTCACCTAGTCAGTTCATGACACCCTAAGTTATGTTTCAACTGGCAACTGTCTGGTTCACAGCTCAATCTCTCCGTCACTACACCAATACTTGTGAGAATTGGGGTGGTGCGGCTGACATGATTGTCAGAAGAGCCACCGAAGATCTTCCTCAGTTTCCAGGCCCAACCTGATGTTCTTACTCCTATCTTTGGAGAGGGAACCCATGGCAGCCTCTTGGCCATGGCTGCCTCCTCCCTGGGGCTCACCGTTCCTCACGTACAAGGCAGCTCCACCTCAGAAAAGTGGACAAGTGTTGAATAAATGTCTAGAGAAAACTTGGAGAAACACTGAGCTTGTTGTTTTATGAGTAAAACTACCTTCTCATGTTTAATTATTGATTATTATTCATAGTAGGCGCAAGTGTACTGCAGTCTATCCATTTTGTTTGCTATAGGCCTGTCAAATGCCATGGTGAGCTGCCCCCCCAAAAAATACTTCCATGAAGATAAATACTAGACTAGACAGTAGTCAAATGTATCCTAAAATCAAGCAGGAATTAGCCTTTATTGGAAGGGGGGGTGGGACGCGTATTGCAGCTGCTCCAGCATAGCTTTGAGAACTGCAGTTATTTTCCTGTGTTTTTCTTTGTGTTCCCCAGGTCAGTTTTACTCTAATAAACGTCTTCAAAGACACAGCAATAGAAAGAAGATGTTGACTGTACGAGGACAATCATATAGTTTCACAAGGTAAAAGCCACAGAAAAACACTTGTTGTAGACTATATGAATGTATGTGTGTGTGTGTATGAGAAACTTGTTAAGATATCCATACTTTGTCTTCTTTTCTCTAGCTAAAAATGCCCAGGTACCCTGAGCTTCTCTTTCACCACATACCTTACACTGCTCTGCAATTTGGGAGGGGGCGGTATTGTACATGAAGAAGAATGTTGAAAGTGATAATAAAATATAGAAAATTGGAAGTGTTGTTCTGCAAATGCAGCTCAAAACAGTGTTGTCATGAATTTTCATATCAGCAAAGTATTTGTGGCCCTTTAGGAGCCTCAAGGAACAACCCACACCTTTTCTATGCACATAAAAATATATACAGTATTTTATGCTTGAAATGCAACTTTCCCCCCACTCAAAAATTTTGAGTCATCCCCATGCCTTTAAGGTCTTCAGCACATCCATTAACCTCTCCCTTGTTACTAGCTTTCCTCGGCCAGTTCCCCCAGTCTTTGCCAATGAAGAAAAGTTACCCTTTGTGAAGGAGCGGGGGGTTAACATCAATGGGGAGGGCTTATTGGGTCCTTGGACCCAATGTCATGCCAACCCTTACCCTGCCTGCTGCTGTCAAGAAAGATTTGGCCTGGTTTTATCCCATCACCATTGTACAGTCTTGTTGTTTTGCTGCTCTCATGGGTCACATAATGCGCCTGATCTGGGCAAATGAATTTTGCTATGCAGTTCTCCAACCAACCAATATTTACAAAAATGCATATATTAGGGGGAAATGTGCATACAAATGTTAGTGAAAATGACATACGGAATGCATTATATTAGAGGAAATTGCTTTCAAAAATGTGTAAGAAACACATCCCAAAATGTGTTTATTAGGAGAAATTTGCATTGAATGTTGATGAATCTTCATGAGGATTTTTCATTCTTATATTGTGAATTGCTGCACAAATGTGGAGGACTGAATTTAAGATGGAAAAAAATGAGAAATGGAGAGAAGTGAAACTGGCAGATCCTTTCATTCCTAGCTCTTCCCATTTGCAAAGGAAAGGTTTTTGCTAGCAAAAATTGGGGGAAAGGCTGTAAATGCAGTCACATTAAAACAAAAATCATTTGCAGGGGAATAACTGAGAAGACAATGTGACTTTCAAGGGGGTTTTTACTTTGAAAGGGAACTCATTGATCTTTTTTCTTTCATTTTAAAGGCAAAACAAGAAAGATTACAGGATTGAACAGGGAGCCAATACCTGCTGGTCACTGGATATAACTCCTTGAAGAACAGCATTTAAAGCAGTAAAAATGTCCATCTTTTGTATTAAGTGTAACTATTACATTTCATTTCAGTGATAACTATTAAAATTGTAAAGGGATGTTTATCCTCTGTTTCATCATATTTTAAACTGTAGTGACCCTTGACAAGCGTGGGAGGTTGTAGCAGCATGCAAGACTTTCTTAAATGTTGATTTAAGAGCCAGTATCTATTGGAAGCCACAATCTCCTGATTGGGAAGTATTGATTTTTGGAGGGAGGCTTAGGTGGCAACTGGAGTGCCTGTGTAACTTACTCAATTTCTGATTATGTAAGCCCCAGCATTACCTAACTCCGGAGTTCAGCAACATGACAAGTTCAGTAATATTGCTGAGTTCAGTAACATGACAAGTCAATAACATGACAGCGCCATCCCTTTGTGGCCCCATGCTCTTTTTTCACCCCTTGCATTTGAAAGCAGTGGATTATATGCAGTTAGTGCCCTCTACTGATGGAAGACTCTCCAATACACAATTTCTCCTGCAGCCCTCACCCCATCCTGGTCTGCAATGGAGGGTCAGGAGATCCTTCAAAATAGCTTGGGAGGTGGTGTTGGGTTGCAAGGAGGCAAGGGAAATCATAAAAAAGCCACAGGGAGGTTAAGTGCTCAACAAACAATAATGTTAGGATAATTGTTCAACTGAATTGCTTTGCAGCATACAACATTCTGAACTGTATGTGCCACTATGTAGTTCATCAAATATTCTTCTATTGTTATAGAATTGGGGGGTTCATTGTGCCTGGGAGTCTCAACCGTCTACAAAACTGGGGCCTATACAAGAGGAAACCAGCTTCCTTGTAATATGATGGCCCTAACTGGCCCAGCTAAGTATCCCCATTTGCATTACCAGGCTCCATGGAGAGGTGACCATGTTCCATGGAGAGAACTGAGGGATTAGGTCCTTCAGGAAAGGGGAGGCATTTTCCCCACCTCCTCACCTCACTGGAAGTGACACCATCTTGAAAGGAAGAGAACAACAGCCAGGAGTAGTCTGCCTGTTAGTGTTAACTGGGAATGGCTGCTTACCCTGCTGGGGGAGGACAGTGGTTGTGGCCCATCACAGCCTTTTCCTCCACCCCTGAGGAGAGGGGTAAGAGTCGCCTCTTCACAGCCGACCTTTGGGTCCTCTCCCAGCTGCCTGCTTTGGATGGCAGGATAGATTTCCAACACACACAAAAATTGAACTGCCCAACCAGGAGCAGACAAGGAGCTGGAGTCTAGATGATGGACCAGAGTCAGGAAGTCTTCATTCTGGTCCACTGCCTGGGAAAAAAAGCTGGCTGTGCTCTTGCCACTCGGTGCAGTCGGATAAGGCATTGGGTGGGATGGTAACCCATTGAAGGGTTTGGGGTGAATTGGTGCATCATCCCAACCTAAAGCAGGTGCAATATCAGGGTACCGTGTTAGAGGGGTCTAAGTGGACGTCTCTGTCCAAAAGCCGATGGGGCAGATAAACTATAGAGCTTCCACCTAGAATGAAGGTACCGTAATTTTCACGCTGGGCACCAATGGGCGGAAAAACAAATTCCTCCAGTTATTTGTGGGAGGAAGTTGTTTTTCTGTAAGGGAAAAAAGGTACTTAGCCAAAACCAGAACCGCCATGCTTTATTGGTTTTACAGCTCAAAATTATAACCACATTTGGAACTGAGACACTGTTCTGGAACATAAAATAGAAGAGATCCATGTATGTTTGTAACAAAATTGGTCATTATAATACCAGCCTGCGCCCAATAACTACTGCTCTACTCGAATCATCCACTACGCAGCTAAGAAAGGTCAAAAAGCAAACAAGCCCCCCCCCATATAAAAATAAGTGCCTTTCTTTCAAGACAAGTTCTCTTGTTAATTAGGAATTAAAGGAATTAACAGCGCAAATAATAAGACTGGTGCATGTGAAAGCAAAATAAGGGGTTTAGTATTCCATGTATATTTGCTGCAGATCTTGAAATTGGCAGTCAGCCAAAGACACTCTTCGGAGGCTCTTCTTTGGGTTTATCAAATACCGTTTCCCCCCCTGTGCGGTCTCGGCTGAATATGGATGGTGCCGCAGAGCCAGCTTGCTCTGGAAAAAGAACCGGAGACAATTAATACCGCAGCAAGAATGCTTCACACTCAGCAGCAGCTGTGAAAAGGTTCCCTGAAATATACATAATGTCACACACCCAGGGAGTCAGTGTGCACAGAAATGCTGGATACTTGGACCTCATTGGCAGATGCACTTTTTAAAAAATGCAATACGTTTATTTACAGAAGGACCTATCCTCTCCATCTTGAAAAGCTTCCCCTGAGAAGATAAGGCAGTAATATTTACCATTTAGTGTTTAATGTAGATGACCAGTTGTAGTTTTTTGGGTTGTGTGTGCCCTGGGAGCATATTGTTACGGCAAAAGTAGCGTAATCCTGCAAACAGCATTATGATCATAGTATAAAACCTATCAGGGAGGGGAGAATCTTGCTGTCATGGCTATATCTGCTAGGAAAGAAAGACCTTGTGTGGGGTAGGGGATGTTTCTTTTAATGGGGAAAGAGAAGGCCTATACTCAGTTGGCACATGTTCTGGAGAAAACGGAGAGAGAGAAAGAAAAATGTTTTTGTAACCACAAGACATTGTTGCATAAAAGGGGCACCCATTCATGGTTTATGTTTCATTTCTGATGGGATACAGCTTAGCTTTCCAAACTGTGTGTTGTGACACGTGAGTGTGTCAGCTGTAGTGTGTAGGTGTGTCGTGCGAACGCTCCCTGCGCTCCTCCCGTGGCTGGAAAGGGGTTAGCTTAACCTCCTGTTTGTAGTAAAACTGAATTACTCTATCGCGAAATGATGCATGTCTAAAAGGTGCTTCACCAACATGAAAGGCCAGTTGTGAGCAGAACTTTGATTCACATGCAGTTGGAAACATGTGCCCCTAGTATCTACGTAGCGTTGGATGTTGAGTAATCTGCTGTTTAAAGGACTATTCAAGCATCCATTCTTCCAGCTCTCAGGTTACATTATATTGCAGAAAGGATCGCAGTAGACACGTACCACATTGCTTCATGACTTGGTAGGTTTTGGATTTGATTTCCTGGTTGCCAGAGAGCTTCCCTCTAGCCCCTTTGAGATCTTCTTCCTTTACTGGAGGGCGCTTCTTCTTCACAGGAGCTGGCTAAAAAGGAATACATTTGTATAAAAAGATGGAGCAGCATAACTGCAACAGAGGTAACTTGCTGCCTTATCCATTTTAAGCTATCACCATCCTATCACCTGGCCACATTCCTTCAGGTAACCACATGAAATGCTTAAGATTATTTTTTTTTTTTTGCATTTAATGTGCATTAAATGTGCATTCTGTAGTTGACCACTTTTGTAATGTTTTATTTAGAAATCTTAAACATTTTAGTTTCCTGTTAGTTATGTTGCTTTGGATGTATACCGTATACATTATTCAGTAATGTTTTATTCTTGATTTATTTGATGTTTTAATGTAGGTTGTAAACCACTTTGAGATTCCTTCCCCCTTATAAAGTGGTATAGAAATGAAATGAATACTAGCACTAATAATAATAATAATAATAATAATAATAATAATAATAATAATAGATTTAAGCTCATTGGGCAAGGAACTTTATGTAAATTTGGGGGACTATGTCAATTGATGGTGCTGTGTAATGAGGAGAAGGTGATGTCAATGCACAAGAGTAGCTGTTGCCCATGTCCTGTCCTTAAGGATGTGTGTACAGATTGGACACTGTGTTCTACACACTGGGAAGCACCGAATATAAAAATAAACTTGATGCATTTTAACTTGCCCCAGTTCAGCTTTCTAGTTTAATTGCTTTGGAAAACAGAAGAGAGATGCCACCACTTTGTGTGCACATTTTTTGGAAGTAAATTCTATTTTTGGTTTTGTTTAACTTGGTGGTCTTGAACATATCCACTCTGAGATTTTCTCGAATGCAAAATCATTTCTCTTTGCCCATAATAAGTGGGAGGTTCTCTTTTTGCTAAATCAACAATAAGGCTGGCATGTTCATCTTGGTATAGAGTAGACATAAATTGATATGGGCACAAAAACCCTCAAATTAATTGGCTTACACAATAAAGCCCTTTAAATATAGCAAAGCAAAAGATTTGTAGCAATGGAGATGTCTACATATTTAAAGAATGTGTGGGAATAGCTTGCTTCCAGTTTACTGTGGGAACCAAATAATAATAAAAAAAAGAAATCAGACCCCTAGGGAAGCAAAGAACAGCACCAGGCAAAGAACAAATTAAAGGCTGACTTTTAAAAGCTTGCTTTTCAAAAACTGTCCAGCAGCAATGGGCAGACAGTGACGGCATTCAAATATTTTGTGTTCCCCTGAACCAGGAGGACCTATTGAAGGCCTGAACACTTGGGGAGGAATACGTTGTCACGCTAGTAGGATAGTTCCATCTGGCAAGCAGAAATGCTTAGGCTAAGAGAATCATTTCCCCTTTCCTCTCCCACATGCTGTTCTAGGGGTTCTCCTGACCCACATGCAAGCCAATTTGTGGGGGCACATAGGGGGAGGAGAAGAGGAAGCCTTGTTGTACTAGCAAGACCCAGTTCATGGCTTCTGCTAGTGTGTCTATTTAGTTGAATTTGGCCCAGAATGGGGAACAGCCTGTTTCACACTATGGCTGTAGCTCAATGGTAGAGCATTTGCTTTGCATGCAGAAGGTCCCAGGTTCAAGTCCCAGCATCTGCAGGTGGGGCTGGGAATTTTCACTGCCAGAAACCCTGGACAACCACTGCTGGCCAGTGTAGAAAGTGTACTGAGCTCGATGAACCAGTGCTCTGACTCAGGTCTAGTCTGCCCTTTAAAGTTGCCAAATGGTGTCTATTTTCAAAGCACTCGGTGTGACAATTATCATGTGACGGACCATTACTGTAGAGTCTTGTGGCACCTTAAAGATGAATACAGTATTTTTTGCCCTATAGGACACACTTTCCCCCCTCCAAAAATGAAGGGGAAATGTGTGTGCGTCCTATGGGGCGAATGCAGGCTTTCGCTGAAGCCTGGAGAGCGAGAGGGGTCGGTGCGCACTGACCCCTCTTGCTCTCCAGGCTTCAGGAAGCTATCCGCAAGCCTTGGGAGCCCGTGGGAGTTCCCGCCGGTCTCCCCAGGCTTGCGGATAGCAGCCTGCATCCCGAAGCCTGGGGCTCGCTGAGCAGCGCGGCCCGGGCTTCAGGCAAATATCCGCAAGCCTGGGGAGACCGGCGGGAAGTCACGCCGGTCTCCCCAGGCTTGCGGATAGCAGCCTGTTCTGGGGGCTGGGGTCGAGGGAAGCTCGGGTTTTCCCCGCCCCAGCCCCGCGCCTGGGGGAGGAAAATAATTTTTTTTCTTTATTCCCCCCCCCAAACTAGGTGCGCCCTATGGGGCGAAAAATACGGTAAATCATTGTATAAGCTTCTGTGCTTTCAGATGGTCAGTTTACTGAGTATTCATCCTGATCTGTTTGCAGAAAGGTTAGACAATGTTGGCTGTTTCATGAGCATTTATTCTGATGTGGTTGTGGGGAGGTTAGACAATGCTGTATCAAAACAAGTGTTTTCTCACAGTTCTCCGGGCATTTTCCAGCCACCTTATTGCAAAAGCTTGCTCTTTCAGGGATGTGAGATTGTGGCAGAAGACCTACCAATAATTGTGGAAAGTGAATTTGCCAGTATGTGGCTGAACCCCCAAAATAGTGACATTCTGGAATTGCCCTAGAGTCCACTTCACCAGGCGCATGAAGTGGGATCCTCAGTTGCTAGTTAACAAATGCATGCATCCAATAGTGTGCAATCAATGGACTAGGGGGATTGGCTAGTCTCCTAAATGTTCCTGGTAAATCAGAATATTAAAGTCTGGCTCCTCCTTTCCAAAGCCCAGGAAGCTTCTGCCCGGATTAGGGAGGGAGGCGCGATGCGCACATGCAGGACGACAGGACATATTCCCACCCCCCATTGCCCTTAGAAGCTGGGGCCTCTGGCCCTAACTGTCCCCCTACAAAAAAATTCACTGCACGCCACTGCATGCATAATAATAAAAAGTGTGTCTTTTAAACATGCCATGAGACTCTTTGCTGTTTTTGCTACCACAGATTTATAAAAGGTAAAGGTAAAAGTAAATGACCCATGGCGTTGCGGCACTCATCTCACTTTCAGGCAGAGGGAGCCGGTGTTTGTCCACAGACAGCCTTCCGGGTCATGTGGCCAGCGTGACTAAAGCGCTTCTGGCACAACAGAACACTGTGATGGAAACCAGAGCACACAGAAACGCAGTTTACCTTCCCGCTGCAGCGGTACCTGTTTATCTACTTGCACTGGTGTGCTTTCAAACTGCTAGGTTGGCAGGAGCTGGGACAGAGCAACGGGAGCTCACCCTGTTGCAGGGATTCGAACCGCCAACCTTCTGATTGGCAAGCCCAAGAGGCTCAGTGGTTTAGACCACAGTGCCACCAGCGTCCCCACAGACTGATAATGCCTATAACTGAAGTACTTTTCTGCAGATCATCCAACACCTGGCTGTTTGTCGTGCTGGCACAGCCATTCCACAGGAGCAACTCACCATGTTATAAACAACCAAATGAGTGAAAAGCAGGCCCCATGAGGTCAGGGAACTTTCAGACCTAGCCCTGCCTCCTCTCCCCCATGATAGAAAAGCAGTCAACAAGCACTATAGCCCAGAGAGATCAGCAGCTCTGCTGGCATCAAGACCATAATACGATTCCTGCCAGTGAACACATTATTTCCAGTGTTAATGAAGTGACAAATTTAGTCATGGGCAAAGCTTTCAGCCTGCAACCATTCCTGTGCTTGCCGTACCAACAATCTATCCTACCATTTATCTGAAACTGTGGCAGGGAAATGAGTGCTTGTTTAGAAGATCTTTAGTATTCCTTCAGTGAATATTTACTTTGAACAGACACTAAGCAGAACAAAATTCCTATGCACAGCCTCCTAAAGCAGCTTCTGAATAGTTGCTGCCTGTGTGCCTAATCTGCTCCAAAACTCCCTTTCGTCCTAGCCCTGACATAATTGGTTCCATTAGGAAAGCATGGTTTGCCTCCATATGATGAAAATCCCTATCTTGCCATATTTTGAAGAGCAAAAAGAGGATGCTATGATGGCGAATCAAAGTAAGTAAGTGCAATTTGTCTCAAATTCTGCTCTTGAAAAAGGGGATGCGTCCTGGAAAAAGAGAACACGTGGCAATCCGACATACAAGGCAGATCTACACTGAGCCTTGTTAGCATAATGTTCCCCTGCAAAAAACGCCCACCTCATCTTGAAAGATGGATAGGAAGAAAAGTTCAGCTTTACAAATTGTCCAACCAACTGTTAACGCAAGTATTGTAAAACATTTGCCTCAACAGCAAACTTTATTCTGTTGTCAGAAGTTAGCAGAACGTTATGTCATTAAGACTGAGCTATCATTGCTCAAGCAAAGCTGAACACGTACATAACCCCAAGATTCAAGAATTCTATAAAAATATTAGCATGTATTAAAACACTAGCCCTATATCCTTAAATGTATTCATTGATACTGGAAGGGGGAAAGCAGGATAGCAGGAGAAAGCTAAAAACACATTTTTCTTAGTCCCCAAAACTTGCTAGAATTGCTGAACCCAAGATCCCAAAGCTGTGCAGCATCAACTTTGCTGATTCAGTTTGCAGCTATAGCATTGACAGAGCTGCAGATAAGCACAATGCTAACCAGTATTAATGCTAGAAAAACAAAGGAAAAAATAAAAGCTAGTTATACCTGTGACATCGCTGCAGCACTTGCACTAAGAGTACCAGTAGTCTCCTTGTTTAAAATCCAAAGGCTGAAGTAGTCGGCTTTCTCTAACTTTTATAGACTCTTGTGTGAGGTCAATCTACTGGGTCATCTTCCCAATCTAGTTCCTGGAGTGTTTGAGGTTGACACAGCCTTGATGTTGAGAGGTTTATTCTTAGCGGTGACTGAGGTTCACAGCATTTACTGAGCTGCGTGGCTGAAGCGAGAAGAACCACACAAGTGACAAGAAAAGACAGCTGGGCCAGCAGAACTATGTGGAAGTCTTGTCCTTTCTGCTTGAACAAGTACTTGTTCCAAGGGAACCCTCTGAGCCTCTATTTATAGCCTTAAAGGGCAGTGCTTTGTGTTGCAGATGCTCAATTTAGGCTGCAGTATTAGGCATACATATATAAATCTCATGGAAAGCCAATAGGGCAGAACTAGTTGTAATGAGGGTAAAAAGGAGTCTTTCCCCCACTTCCCCATAATGTTGGGGTACGGACATTCACTGTGGAGAAAATTTAAGTGGGGAAAATGAGGTGCTTGAACTTCACAGTTGCTAATTCTCCTCAGCAAAAAGTCAATCTTCTGGGCCATTTTAATATCAATTTCCACTACTCTCTCCAGCTGAATTCCAAAAGCAAGAAGTAGGCCTTGCTGAGGTAAGTACAGCTGAGGGGAAGGGGATATGGATGAAGGCAAACATGCCAAAACTTCAGCTAGCCAAGCTGTTGATTAGGAACTCTAATTCTGGATGGAGATATTTAACCTGTCTTAGATGATGTTATACCTTTCCTGAAGTACCAAGTACAGTGGTACCTCGGGTTAAGTACTTAATTCGTTCCGGAGGTCTGTTCTTAACCTGAAACTGTTCTTAAACTGAAGCACCACTTTAGCTAATGGGGCCTCCTGCTGTCGCCGCTGCCCAATTTCTGTTCTTATCCTGAAGCAAAGTTCTTAACCTGAGGTAATATTTCTGGGTTAGCGGAGTCTGTAACCTGAAGCGTATGTAACCTGAAGCATATGTAACCCGAGGTACCACTGTACAGCTTTGGGGGTTATCCTACAAACTGGCACTATCTCTGTGTACACACATGGTCTCAATGGTTGGGAATACCTTTGCCAGCTTCAACTGCTTTGCTAACTGCAGCAACCCTACCTGGAGAAAGGGAACCAGGTCTCAGGCGTAACTCATGCACTGAGTCCATTTACATTGGACTCCCTCAGTGCTCTTCATGTGGGGCCATCTTCAATAAAATAGTTAAGAAATGACCACTGGGTTACCAGATTCAACCCCTTTGCAGTATCTGCTACCGCCAGTTAACTGTATCTTAAATAAATCCAATATGCAGGTAATGAAGTGAAGAGACCAAGGGACATTTTTTTATTAAGTCAAAACTTTATTGTAAACCATGATTTAGGTACATAACATTCTTTCCCTTTTAATGAAACACCATAAGTTAAACATGATCCGGAGGACATCTTGACTTGCATTTTTAAATTCAAGGGACCTACTTTTTATTTCGAATCCCAGATGCACCCAAAAATCCTAATTGAAAAGAGTATCCCTTAAAAAAACAAAAACACATTTGCTTTGTAAAACCATAGTAATTTCCTGTCATTTAACTGGAAACTTTTACAAAAGTTTTAATGCATTGCAAGTTTCCTATTGGCCGATGTGGCTGGTTTTGTTGCGTCCACCGCCACACTGCTTTTGTACGGATGCTGCAAACTGCAATTAGCCATGCACAGGGGCGAAGATGCCCAGATTTCAAAATAGGAAATGTTAAGGCTGAACAGCCCTCCTCCCACCGCTTTCCTTCCAGCAAGGCATAGCTGGAAACCAAGCACATGCTTGTGAGGGGAATGCCTTTGGAACACTTTGCATTGCTGTAGTTCGGTTCACAAATCAACGAGTATGAGGTCTTTTCCCTGAAGAGAAGCTTGTAACACATTTTTTTCAGCAACATTAACACACAGCATTTCATTTAAAGATAGTATGGGAGACACTAATATGTTTAAAAACAGAAAATGATGACTACATAACCACCACAGGATGTCCCAAATAATTATGTCGGGCACATGATATCATGCACAGTCAATGAGGCAAATCACGGTCTGTTCCATTTTTGGATCTCATCCATTTGGCAAGGGGAAACTGATAGTCTCTCCATTGAATTCAGCACACGGTACTATTTTTGTTTTAAGCGTAGAAAGAACTGGACCACATTAGTCACATTAGAATCAGGTTTCTCAAGCACAGACTGAAGTACACTTTTTTGTGACAAGATCTTTACAAATTGACCTTCAGAGTTCCACTTAGGTTTTGCCTACTTCCTCTGCCCTCTTCAAACTGCCACAACTCACTGAAGAGCAAGCCAATACACCCCAAATCAATTTAAGGGCAAGCAAAAATGCAGCACTGTAAAGAACAAAACATAGCCAATTTCAGGTAGGCTGTATCCTGCCCCTGCCCCTGCCCCCATTCAAAATTATTGTTTCTTTATTCTATTGCACCTTTCCAAAAGTAATTAGTTTGTTTTACAGAAGAGCTTAGAGCAAAATTCAAGCCATTCTCCAACTTCTTCACATGTTAACTCTGATGTGATGTAGCAATGACCACTAGCTTTGACAGCTTTATGGACGTTTACAGACAACTGATTTAACAGCTGTGACAACCATGCGGGACCTCTGTATAGAAGCAGTGTGTACCTCTAAATACCAGCTACTGGGGACTTGACAGCAGAAGGCCATTAATTTGATGTCCCGCGTAACAGCTAGAGCAGCCTTTCTCAACCTTGGGTCCTCAGACATTGTTGGACTACAACTCCCAGCATCCCTAGCCAGCAGGGCCTGTGGTCAGGGATTATGGGAGTTGTAGTCCAACAACAAATGGGGAGCCAAAGTTGAGAAAGGCTGGCCTAGAGGAATCTGACTGTTGTGGGAAACATAGATCTAGATGCGACCCACAAAGGCAATTTTTATTGTTCTTAAATGTGGTCCATGCACACTTACTGACATCTGAGCATTTTAAACCCATCTTTGGCCAGTACTGCTTCATCATGTCAAGCTGCAAGACATAAAAAGCACCGTGAAATACAACAATGCAGCAAAAAAGCTGAACAGAGTACCCTTTATTCTTTAGGTTTTTGAATTAAGCTGCTCTCCAATGCCTCATGCTATTCAATAAAATGGTAAATCTGAGGTCTCCTCCAAGCTGGAATATTTAACACAATTAAGGCTTTGGGTTCATTTTTTACAATTCCCCATCCCAACACTGTTTAAAACAGACATTTCACGTAACTGAAGCCACAGGAAGAAATGAATAAAGTTAAGCTTTTGGATTTAGTCAGCTAGGTATTATTAAACTGAAAAATAAATAAATGGCCTACGGTTTCATCTCGGTTTGTTTCACTACCTCAGGTAAAGTAAGTTAAATTGACAAATCATATCCGTATCTGCCATTCTGCAGAAATGAGATGCCATCCACACAATTTTGAGTCCCTGAATGAACTTTTAAAAATAGATTACAGGTATGGAATACCCCATCGGCACGGGGACTCAAGCATGAGGGAGAGAAGAGGTGCTTTAATCCTTTCCCCTCTGCTGTGGCCCCAGTCCAGAGGAAGCCCATACATGTTATTTGCATATAAATCTTACTGAGGATAAGGATGTGGATGTATTGGGGAGAAGGCCTCCCATAAACATCTAATTTGTCCCCAAGAATCTCACAAAGGTGTGATGGAACCTGCCTTCAGGTGTGATTCTTGACAGAACAGGCATTTCCCCGCCTCCTAATAGAGGCTTCGCTTAACTTTATATTGAGATAAGCATCATTTCCCTTTGTTTTCACCCTGAACACCAACATGTAACATTGCAGATATGATGCTGTGCAAAAGAAACAACCCCCACCATTCATTATGTAGTTCCGAAACGCATCGCCCATTAAGATGCTTCTTATGGGCAGCTGGGCAAGTGAGGCAAATGTCACTCCCCTCAGAACTACCGCTGTTAAGCTAGCAAAAAGCAACAATGGAGCCTTGCATTGTACCTCCCAAAGTCCAGGGATATCCCCCAACACCAGCTGCCTGTGTAGCCGACCGCATTTAAGACAGACTACACATATAAAAACTGTAAAAAAATATATCTGAAAAGTCCGAGCTCCTGTCGTTGAAAGTGTTGTAAGGCTTGAAATACAGTCTGATATTCAGATACCATAAATTACAGATTTGCATCCCCCCCTTCTTATTCTGAAAACACTTTTGCTGTTTTGTTGTATCAAAGATTTAAATGAGCATGGAAAACTGCCAAACAGTAACTAGCATCAAAATAAGTCGTGGGCACCAAATCAGGTAGGCAAGTATTCCATTGACAAGAGAGATATTCTGAGTTACCACAGGATAGCAGAACAACAAAAGCAGCAACTACCATGATGTTGTTAATGGGTGAGTATATGCATTAGGTGCTGTTACCTCTGGCCTTATTTTGTTCTTAGGAAATTGAGGAATGAGTTACTGCTAAAAGTGATCAGCACTCTTTGTAGCAGTAAGAAATGCTCTAAGGAAGAACAGAATTACAAATCCTGTTACATCACTCTTCATAGCTGTCGATCACATGAAGGCCCAACTGTTATCGTTTCAAGGAAAGATTGTAATATCATATATATAGAAAAGGAATGTTGCTTCAGATTTGGAATAGCTGAGATATGGGCTCAGAAGACTTGCAAGCACTTAAGAAACCAACATTACTGAAGTCTCTAAAATGTTCAGCAACAAATAGAATTGCCAATTATTGTTGCTTTTATGCTAAAGTGCACAGGACCATGTATACACCAAATGGTCTTCAGGTCACAGAAGTGACCAGGGATTTAATCTGCCAACTACTTGCTGCCTTTCACTGTGTTTTGGTTTAGCCAGGCTTGCACAGAGCTCCCATTCAAGGCCACGTGTAACTAGTAGCCACTTGGCCACCATTTCCCTTTGTCACATGACTCTCCTTTATATGACAGACACAATGGAATTTTTTTTTTTTTTGCTGCAAGTTTTTGACCTTTTCACCACACACAGAAAGTAACAACATAATATTCTTTGACAAACACAATCCTTAAATATCCCAGTATGAAAATATAACTTAAATATAAAAGTTCAAATAGGTTAGAGGAGCTTTGGGGTAGGGGGGTGGGGCAACTTTGACAGCCAAAAGTACCCTTAAGAAGTAAAGTTACATAAGAATATTAAGTTACGATTTGTAACTGCAAAACTATTCTGTCCTAGGAATATGTTGCAAAAGCCTTTTTTTTTAGTAATAAAACATACTGATTCAAATGTTGTTAATCCGACGTCTCTCTCATAATATCGTTCAGGAACCATAGCAGAAACAATGGTGCTCTATGGCGCCTTTTTCAAAAGGGTCACGTACAAATCACCTTGGTAACAAGAATTTTTCCACCCATGATGAAAAGGTACTCTTGCATATTTGGTCAGTGTTTCCATAGTGCAACTGAACAGGTAGCTTTCCCCACTATCCATGTTCTGTTTCTTCTGAGTCAGTTTCCAGGCAATAAGCAGAGTGTTGCCAAGTGAAAAATCCACTGTCCATAGAAGCATCTGTCACAAAACCTGCAGATGTGCAGGCCACAGAATCTGTCATACAGGCAGACCAAATCGATGCTTCTTTTTCTTTACAGGCTTTAAGTTAGTCAGTCTCCGAAGATCCTCTTCAACATCTGATTCTTCCATTTCATCGTCTGCTGAAATTAGGATCTATAGGCAAAATTTTGACATGCAATTAGACAGAACTCGTATTTATTTTCCCTCACTCACCCAAAAGTATCTTCAAATGCAAACACACTTTTATAAGGGGGAGAGGGAAGTGTTGTAAGCTAAACAAGTAGTATGTATGACTCACTTGGGTCTTTAAGTAACTGTTAACCTTGCCCTTTATCAACACCGCAAAAAGGAGTAGATACAGTACCGTTATTGGAATAAAAGCAAAAACTAAAGTTACATAAGGTTGCACTATCACTCCCTTCTCATTTGCTTACTGTAAACTATAGGAATAGCAAATGCAGAACTTGCCTCTGACTCAGACTCTTCGTGTGAGGCCGCTCTCCTGTATCGAACTTTACTTCCATTCCTTGAATCCTGCCCAGCTTCTTTTTCTTCAAGTTTAGCTTTTGTTTTCCCTTTCTTCATAAGGAAGTTATCAACTACCCAGAACATGAATGCCTGTTACGATGGAGAAGTCAATGTTAAGTGCCATCTGTCATTCAATCTATAAGACAGCAGTCATATTTAAGGGACTTACAGTAAGGACTCTCTATCTATCTATCTATCTATCTATCTATCTATCTATCATCTATCTACACACACACACACACACACACACACACACACACACACACAGTTAAATGGGCCACCAAGAATGCTGAGCACCTTACACTTGTGTTCAGCAGCTTCAATTATAAAGAAAACATGAAGGAGATGTTTCAAACAGGAGTAGTCAACTTGGTGCCCTCTCAGATGTCGTTGGATTCCAAATCCCATCAACCTCAGCTTTCCTGGTTGATGGCTAGGGATGATGGGAGCTATAGTCCAGCAACATCGGGAAGGTACCTCATTGGCAACCCAGGTGTAGCACATTTCCCTACTTGCTTAGAAAATAAAAAAATGGTTTTAGTGGATTAGCATATACAACAAAAACTCATTTCTATATAAGAATTCTTATACTCGCAGTGAATGTTCACATTTCTCCTGTATAATTACTCAGCAGGTAAGATAATGCAAAGAAAAAACCCAGAGTGCTACCAAGACAACAGAAGGACTAAAAAACTATCCACTTTTACATTTAGCAAACATTTATTTAAATTGTGTGCCCTCTGATGTGGCTCATGATTGAAAAAAATAAAGAGTGGCAGACAGATTGACTGGAAATATGTGCCAGCTTCCGATTTGGTATTCACTGAAGACTCTGAGTTAGGACTTTGCTGCACTTTGAAGTGTCTTGCTGAATATTGATTAGATTATCCTTTAAATGTTTTAGTCACACATGTTATCATACGTGAGATACATGAGATGGTGACCCATCTATTATAAATGCTGCTTCTGAAAAGATCAGCTGCACAAGGCTGCACATATTTCATTTATGAAAGTTATTTATCTGAGTGCAGCAATGGGAGCACAGTGGTGTGTAAAAGCACCCTGTTGTTCTCCTGACTTGAGGCAAGATCTTAATTTTGACATACGAAACCTTATTCAATTTGTGCCTGGTGCAAAACTGCTTCCTCTTTTAAAATATTTCAAGAGCGAAAAGCCCCATGTCCAACTACACTGTACACAGTTGTTCCCTTGGGCCACTTGAAAAGTCAAATGGTGGTCAAGTATTTTAAAACTGTAATTGTAATGGAGAAGCACATGAAATACAAAATACAGCTAGTTAACTTATGAAATAATGGCATTAAATAACAAAGTATCGTAATTATTCATAGCTCCCAATGTTGTGTAAACATAAGTGCATATTAGCAGTATGGCAATAATATTTAATGCTGTATTGTTTTTAACACTCGATTGGGAGTCACACAGAGTGGCTGGGGAAACTCAGCCAGATGGGCGGGGTATAAAGTAATTAATTAATTATTATTATTATTATTATTATTAAAGATTCTCGACTATGGACAGAAACATACTGTTTGGCACAAGAAGCAAATAGTCCTACACTTAGCAATGTGGTTATTGTTTAACCAATGGAACATGTGCAGATCTTCAGGAGCCTTTACTTCTGTAAGAAAAATGCCCCTATAAAATCAGCACGCTTAGCTTCACGGAGTAGTTGAACACAGTCAAAGAACAGACAAGTAGCTCAAATCAATTTATGTGCCTCAATATGAATAAGATTAAAACTAATTTTAAAAATGATTTCTGATTATTCCCTACTTTTGAAAGCAAAGTGTGTGTGTATGTTGTGTGGGGGGGGTTGGCTTCCCACTTATCCATTAATGTTCTTACAATCACCATAATGGAAGAGAAATCACTATTTCTTTGAAGAGGATTTAGAAATGATGAAAAAATTGATACCTGTCCTACAACTAAATGCTATGTTCAAAGCCAATTAACCTTTTACATTTATGTTCCGTCAAGTGCCACTGCAATGTATTTGCACTCCCAAGTATAAATATTTTTAAACACACTAAATATCCAGAAAACGTTTGTTTATACCAACATTTACAAAGAAGGGGACTATTAGCATGACAATAGCCAGCTCCAACTGAGGATTCTTTATAGGATTCAATACAGCTACCTGCAAAGAGAGAAAGAAGCACATTAATATTATGGAATTACATACATGTACAACTGAGTTTTCAGGTTATCTTTTTTCACTGTATGTGGTATCAAGTTAAAGGGACGAGCTGAGGGGACAGAAATGAAATAGGTTTTTACTAAGTGAAATCCAACATTACGTGACTGAACTCTTTTCAGAGCATGAGAGGGCTGCAAGGAAGGAAAAGATGGTGAGGTCCTCTTGCAGGAGTGGAAGTCTCTTCCACTCATGCACAGATACCATCGGATACAACCTATAGCATAATGACGATATTAGGTTTGTTCTGAAATGATGTTAAGATGTGTACCTTTTTCACTAGGGCCTGAAATAATAAATTGAACATTAAACATATCCAGACACTTTATTGCTTTAATCCACAATGATTAAAAAGCACTGTTGGTCAGCAACAAGTGTATTTTGAAATAAATGGCCTAGGAAATACTATTCAAAGCCCTGAATAGTGTTAGCTCCAAGAACCAGAGACCTCTGCATCTGGAACTTCTTTATACAAGGAAGACTGATAGTTGCAGGCCTTGCAATTTTCTAGTCAGCTTCATGAAAGCAGAATTCAGAAAAAGGATAAAACTGGAAAAAGAGGGATGGTGGAAACTGTATGTAGTTGCAGAACGCATAGGCATGTCACCTGCTTCTAGATTACCAAGTGATCTATTAATTTTTCAGCACTTTAATATTTAGATGCTTGGCACTGCCCTAGAGTCTATGATAAGATCCTATTCACTATTTGGGAGTCTACCATCACATATACAGATTTTAGCCGACAATATCATACCCAGAGAAGTCCCACTGATGTCAATGGACTTAAGCTTGCCATTGATTTCAGGGAGTCTACTCAGAGTATCTTAGCTGAAAGAACCTGAGAGAATAAATTGTAACTGAAGCATCTACTCAACAGGACAGAAGGAAGGTTTTTGAATAAATGGTTATTCATACCCTACAAATGCAATATGGTATCTTACTATTAAGGATTAGCCACCACAAATATTTTCATTAGGTCAGTTGTTAGCACTGGACTAGTCTCATTGAATTAAATTAAAGCACTGGTTACTATATGGTCTGTCTATCTATCTCTCTATCTATTAAATATATGTATATCAAGACTCAAACCTCTTTCCACTGAGGTATTAGGAGAACTATGATGATGATGGTTTTCTCAAACATCATGATGACTATGTACAATGCACACTGGCCCACCCAAGCACTGCACTGAAGGGGGTCACCTACAAAACAAAACACAAATGGTTAGCAAGCAAGCAAGCTTAAATCGCATCTGAGTAGCTAGGAAGACACTATGAATCTACTAGATTCTTGGTTATCCCTTATTTGGAAACAAAACTGCTTAATCTCATTCTAAGACAGATTTACACGATTTCAGAAGTTGAAACTGAACACACACAAAGGTGGAAGCATTCATTTCTCATGTGCCTTGAGGGGTCCTCTAACATTCTGTGTTTACAAAATGAACCTACCTCTAAACAAAAAACCCCACCGCCTTTCATGTTGTGTCGTGTGTGGCAAATGGCTGCATCTTCTAATCAAAACTTAAAATGTTATATATACACTGTCTCTGGACTGAGCAAACGAAAAACGAAAACTAACCTCCTGTAATAGTGAATAACCACTGTTACAAAACACCAAACAGCTAACTGCAATAGCACTTATAACAATTTTTTGAAAAAAGACTCTTCACATTGTCTGTGCCTTCTTACGACACGTGCATGTACAGCCTAATCCTGAAACCTTTCATCAAATCATCAAGGGTGCTGCCCATTCCTTCAAAGTTGTTAGCAAAAACACTGAAAGGTAATGGACCCTTCACTAAACTTCTGCAAAATGTCACTGGGTAGCTTTTCACAGTTTAGTGCCCATACAAATGAGTCACTATTCTTCCTCTATGGAGGTCAAATCTGGGATTCGCAGCCATGACTTCAAAAAAGAAGGCTTATAAGAAATGGAATAGACTAGTAAAAAGAAAGTTCAAAAGAGTCAAAGCTCTCTAGAATACTTGAAGGTTATTCAAATCCATAATAACATAGCTGTCAACTTTCCCCCTTTTTAAGGGAAATTCCATTATTCCAATAGGATTCCTCGCAAGAAAAGGGAAAAGTTGACAGCTATGCATAATAATTGAAGCTCAGCTGCAATGTATGCCCTAGATGTGGAAAGTGCCATCAAGCTCAGGAAGACAGCAGCATAGTGAATGAGCAGCGTCAAATATACCAGAGGGCATTCCCCCAGAAAAATGGAAGCCTTGACGCAATGAGAAGAAAAAGGAATGCAAGAAGAAATGCTATCAAACAAAAAATGGGAAAGAAGGAAAAAAAGGAAAGAAGAAGAGATACTCACCAAGGAAATTTGGCAGAACAAATTGATATACTACATAGAATTAGTAACTATGACTGATAAACTAAGGAATAAGGATGAGTTTAAGGTCAGTATAGTTAAAGCTATGGTTTTCCCAGTAGTGATGTATGGAAGTGAGAGCTGGACCATAAAGAAGGCTGATCGCTAAAGAATGGATGCTTTTGAATTATGGTGCTGGAGGAGACTCAAGAGTCCCATGGACTGCAAGAAGATGAAACCGATCCATTCTTAAGGAAATCAGCCCTGAGTGCTCACTGGAAGGACAGATCCTGAAGCTGAGACTCCAATACTTCAGCCACCTCATGAGAAGAGAAGCCTCCCTGGAAAAGACCCTGATGTTGGGAAAGATGGAGGGCACAAGGAGAAGGGGACGACAGAGGACGAGATGGCTGGACAGTGTTCTCGAAGCTACCAGCATGAGTTTGACCAAACTGCAGGAGGCAGTGGAAGACAGGAGTGCCTGGTGTCCTCTGCTTTATGGGGTCACAAAGAGTCAGACTCGATGAAATGACTAAATCAACAAAAAAAGTAAGAGAAGAGTGGAGGTGTTTTGGAGATTATCTTAGAGGGTACAATATACAATTTAACCTACAAGTAGGAGTTAACATATGAGCACCAGGTAACATCAAAAAGGAAGACCTGAAATGGTAATGGGTGAAACATCAAGATCAAGATTTCCCTAGAATGCCACAGAGAGATGGGTTGGGAAGTCTTAGGAAAAGAGATAAGCGATGGATGCTGTACGATGTGTATATAAAAGCTGTTAAAATTGCATAAATAAAAGGGTTTTTTTCAAAAAAAAGAAAAAAATACCTGTGTTTTTTAGAAGCATATTACTAAAAAACATTAAGAGCAATAATACTTTATCTAAATAAATACCAGAAGCAGGAAATCAGTTGGATGGCAGCTGGACCACCAAACAATGAAGGCATGCTAAAGGTGTCATGGCCCTGATGTTCAAACTTCTGGGGACGAGGCCAAGGAAGGCAGAGGACATTTACCTCAGGGCCAGCCCCTGCTTCCCCCAGTACTTCTCTGGCATGAGAAGGCAATACTGTCCTCTTCTGACTTTAGTTCAGAAGCCTAGTGGAACCACAGCTGAGAAGGGTATATGAAGTTCTAAGCTTCATATATTAATTTAAATTAACAAATCAGGACTGAACTGAGATTGTATCCACCCAAGAATTCTTCTTCTTTTTTAAGTGAAACGGCTAATCTTCTAACAAAAAATATTTTAACTTTTCTCTACAAGTGACTTCTATACCTGAAGACTTGAAGGTGGCGCAGGGGAGGGGAGATCTTGGTATTTATAGGCCATACAGCAAATTGAACAAAATATTGCTGAAAAAGAATCAATATGGTTTTGCAAAGGTTAGGTCCTGTCTCACTAAACATATAGAGTTCTTTGAAAGTGTTGACAAGCATGTGGGTGGGGCTAAGGAACTCCATGCTGATCCAGTGGCTGATGCCACTCTGCAGATAGAGGCCAGAGGGGCTCAGCCGAGAAAAACCTCTGCCCAATCCAACTCCCCCAGCCCAGGAGGTTCAGGGGTGGGGCTAAGCAGCCTGAGCCACTGGATCGCAAACAGGCCCCCTTGCTGCCACATGTCTACAGTGGGCCCAGTTGTTGCACCAACTCCAGGTTGCCACGGTGATCTGACTGTTCCCCCTTACTGCTCCGGCTGACATGCTTGGCAGGACTGTGATTGTAACAGTGATCCTGCGGCTCCATTACGCTCCATCGGACTGCCCCCTGAATCAAATGCCTTGTCTAAGTCCTTTCTATACCAACTAGGAGTTTTGGCAAAATAAGTGAACTAGACTATGACATATTCAGTTTTAATTAACCCATATTAACTGCGACAAATTTTGCTCGTGGTATGCCCAAGCAGCTTCCTTATTTGCGTGGTTGTTTTCCCATGTACAGAAGACAAGCTTGTTAAGATTGACACTATTCACTCCTCTCTAGTCTACTAGGATCATATTAATTTCTCAAATATAGCTGCTGTACAACCCATCACATTCTCAATACTATTTACAATTATTTAGCTGAAGCCGCAATAAGATTCTTTGGAGTTTTTAATTATCTTACTGCTCTGGAGGGAAATGGACTACCTAAAACAGGCTAGTACAAATGTGAGTATTTTTAAAAAGCAAACAAACCCGGTGGAGTTGAGTCTTCCTGTTTACTCACATATGAGAATTGGATAAGAGGACGAAGCACTAGCTAAAATACGAGTTTTAAAAAGCTTCTGCACATGATCTGATTTGCTGTAATGGTTCTCAATAAGCAGTGTCAGCACAACTAGAATGCAGCTATTTCTTATGATATTTCCCTCTCTGCTTTCAAGTCAGTTTCATGGTATCTTCAAATACAGACTAACAGCTGAGCCTGAGAACGCTGCAATGGAAACTCGAATACCTTCAAACAGCTGTAATGTGGAATGGGCCCTGGTCATTTCCTTTTCTGGCATGGCTTTGAAAGACATGCACCAGATATTTTACTTGCTGGTCTTGATGTTTATAATCTTTTTTTATGTCAGTGCTATATAACATTTGAGCACTTAACGCTTCGAAGTCTGGAAATTTCTAATAAAGAGTGTTACTGAAGTATATCCCATGCACCGCCAATTAAATATATAACTCTGTCTAGAGTTAATTACAGATTATTAATAAACATTTCAGCAATAAAAATTCAAGCCTCTTTCTCCAGTCCAGATTTTGAATTGGTATATTGGGAACCATCTCTCTTTGTTCAGTGGAATTTGAAATATACCGAGCTCTCTATTTGCAGGTTAACACATGCAATTTTAATATATCTTAATGCTTTAATAGTAACATTTAAAATATATAATCTTTGTATAGGATTTCTCTCATCCCCCCCTCCACCAATGCAGCATAGTTCCCTTTTGCTATTGCTGTTCCCCACAGAGACACCGGAAGAGACAAACATTTCTATGTGGCTCCAAATACCCTCCTGCTCTAGATCCTTCAGGTCCGTTTTTGGAGCATCTTGCCAGAAAAGAAGTCAGTCAGAATGATATACAAGACGCAGACCAACTCACTCCCAAACTCAATTTTCTTTTCCAAATCAATATTCTTAGTGGCTACTGGATGCAACTGAGCATGCTCTTTTCTCATGGGGCAGTGAGGAATTCTGTGTATTCCTGCAAACCTTGAAATTCTCCCACACAAAGACAGCAATCCTTCGTATATTTTCCTGGAGTCAACAAGACCCATGTTAAATTACATGCATGTACTGTCATGTATAAATTTATGGGTGCCTCCTGTCACCAATGTAGCAAATGTCATTATTCCACAGTACCTTCAGATGCACACATCTCCCAATTCCTATACAGTGGACCCTCTGGATACATACTTAATTCGTTCTGGAGGTCCTTACATACGCCAAAATGTCTGCAACATGAGGTGCCGCTTCTGCGCATGGCACGATAGAGCGCTTCTGCGCATGCAGTGAAACCCGGAAGTATACACTTCCAGGTTTGCCGTGTTTGCAACCCGAAAGTTTTATTACCCGAGGGTCCACTGTATAGAACTGAGCAAAGTGTGAAGCAAGAAGAAGGGGCACACTTAAAGAACACACTAAGCTGCCTTTCCTTAGCCTCTTTTCCCTTCTTTTTATTCTCATGTACTAAAGACACATTTTGGCAACTTGCAAGTTACAAGGGATTCCAGCTTCCATTAAAAAAGAAGAAGCAAGTTTATGTATTTTGCTTTGGCAGAGCTCAGGCTTTCAAATGGTACTACAAACCCAAAATTGTGTTTCGTGGCCCCTTCCCTTCTGTTTACTCGCACTACAAGCCTGGCGGGAAGCGGGTTGTGTTTTATCTGTTTTATATTGTATAGAGATCTTAGGATTTATCCAGGTGCTTGTGAAATAAAACTATTATTAATCAGTCACGATAAACTCATTATCTGTATATCAAATACTGGTTGAAAGCTATTCCATCATTTTCAGAGGAAATAAACAGCTTTACTTAAATATCATGGGAAGGGAACCAAAACTCAAGGGCTGTTTCTCTTTCTACACTACATTCTACACTGCATGTCTCCCTTACTACAGGAATTCCCCCACCAGAGAAGTGTCCTGATAAACAGGTAGGGAAGCCAAAGCAGGAATTAGTTTCTCGAGGCTGGCGTCAGTATAGAAAACCCTCACTTATATGCCCAACTTCCTCATTACAGATACATACAAGTATGAATGGACCTGTGTACAAAAGATAAATGCAAGTCATTGTTGCACTGCTTAGTCTCAGGTTAAAGTAGGAATAGTAGTAAGACTTTCAAACAAATAAAAGTATTTCCCTCCCCCAATAAATGTTTCCAGACTGGAACAGAAATTTAGTAGCCTCCGTTTTAGAATAGCTTAGCAGTTGGTGTACAAAATCCATTTTGCACAGCCCAAGTTTACCTTAACTGAATGACAGGAGGCCAAGAAGAAAAGACAACAGCCGATAATCCGGCGGATGCTGCCTTTCCATTCAAAGCATTGCTCAATTGCAAGCATTGCAAGGACTGACCTGCTGGGAGCCTGAAGGGCCCTGCCCTGCTTCTCTCCACCTGGCTTGGGGCGGGGCCTGACAGGCTCCATAAAGGACTGCTGCTGCTGCTGGGCAGAGAGGGCTCTGTTTCTGTTTTTTAAATTGCTTTTATTTTTTATCTGTGTCATTTTAAATTGTGATTGATATTAATGCTGTAGGCTTAGTTTTAGATTTTATGATTTATGTGGAAATTGTTTTCCATTTGGTTGTGTACTTTTGGTTGTGTTTTATTTACTGCTTATGACTTCTGTTATGTTGGTAATTATGTCTTGTCATCTTGTAAGCCGCTTTGAGCATTGGTTTAACTATGGAAAGGCAACATACAAATAAAATGATGATGATGAATGCAGACATAATGCTGCCACTCTTTTAAATAAGGTTAAGCGATTGGAAGAGGATTGCACACTTCCACCTCGTATGCTTATTACATGTAGATATAAATCTCGTGTGATGGTGTTAACCATTGTATAAGCATTACATCTGCACCAACCCCTGGAGTACTGGAGGATCAACTTCAAGTGTTAAGCTCTGTTTGAAAGCTGACTGATCAGTATAGACGCAATGCTGCACCGTAGTTAAGGCTGACAAAATAAAGGAGAGCTGAATTTACATGGAAGAGAGTAAGAAGCTTGAAAGGCTACAGCCCAAGGGTGGACAATGTGATGCAAACTACACTTGCCATCATTCCTGACCACAGGTCAGAAAATGCACACATGCATTTTAGCAGTTTTTTGGTTCTCACCTATTATGTTACTTTTGTTCTCTGTTGAAATAGTAGCGCCCATATGTAATATAACTATCAATCAAATGAGGCTGTGAAAGAAATACAAGTGCCAGCGTTTAGACTCAGACTTCCCTCACTCTCCCCATGCAACTCAATCTGCCATAACACCAGCAGCTCCTCCTGCATATGTTGAGGTATCAATTCTCCTCCCAAGACACTATCAAATTAAATCCATAAAAAGACAGGCTTTTAATATGAGAACAGAGTTGTTGTCCTACTGAAGTAATATCAAGCTATCGCTAGGGATCAAATGATACATCTAGGAAAGTGAGTGAGCTCATAGGAGGCAATCTGAAAATGCAAGAAAGGTCAGGGAGTGTTTCATTAGTTAATTCAGGGGGGGAAAGAATGCTCATTTTCCTAATCCTAAGCATGAATTAAAATACTCTCTTCCTTTAGTCTACTTCCCACCTGGCACTTTTGAAACAGAGAAAGTTTTGCAGAGCAGTTTGTGATACTGCAAGAGATTTCTGCGCAGAGTCAGAAATCCCACTGGGCATGCCTAAAGTTCATCTCTGGAACTTGGCCAAAACTGCACTGCTGAACCTCAGTAATTCTGACTTATGATCTCCAAGGCATCCTAAACACTTTCAGGACTTAAGTGCAAAGACGTTTATTTCTCAATCTAATATGAGCGGGGAGCAAATCACTTTGCAAGGAGGAAGAGTTATCCAATCTGGCATAATAGTGGAATTTTTTTTTTGCATCTGGAGTCTCCCTGAATCCACTACCCAACCAAAAGTAGTGGGGGAAGAAATGAATACGGGGCTCAGGAAAATCTGAGACAAAGATAAACCCAGTAACTGTACAAAGCCATTTCACCCGGGGAGACAAGCACATCCATGAGCTCAAGGCTCCCTATTGGGTTAAGAATAGAAGGACTTTCCAGGATCTCCTAGATGCAGGATGCTTTGAGGGTGGCTAGTAAGAAATTCAATTTAGACATGATTCAGCATTGAAATATTTCCACAGGCTTCACATGAGCCTGTGATAGTGTTCTCTTTTTCTTTATCCAATACGGGGAAGAATGGGGATGTGCTGGGTAGTTCTTCCCCGCCTGCAGCAGGGAGCCTGTTGTGTTTGTGGACGCTGCCTGTAGAATTTAGAATCTTGTGCATTTAGAGTTCTAAATTCTACAGGATGCTTTAACAGATATAGCAAGTCTCCTACAGCAGATGGGTATGGAGATGAGACAGAGGGGGAGAACCCGTGAATAGGGCTTTACTGTGTATTATTCCAGGTCCAAATTATTATATATTTCATGCTCATAATGTGAGTGGTGTTTTACAAAAACACAAGAAGATAGGTCTTTCAATCTAAAATTTGACGTAGGAAGGGAAATGGATGCAGGGGAAAATAGAAGAAAGAAAGAACTATTTCAATTACAGTCTTAATGACACTAGGGGCTGGGGACTAGGGGGTGAAGGCTTCACACAGCAGGTGGGTTGTGAGCTGGTATCTGAAGGAAGTAAGAGAAGGGGGCATTAATGTTTATCTGATTCTGGGAGGCAGTTCCAATCGTAAGGGACAAAAGGTGGAGTCATCTGAAAGAGCAGAAGACTAAAGTCCTTATGTCTCAAAGCTGGAAAAAACCCCAGATCTGTTGCAGACCACAGCCATCATTCTCAGCCAGCTGATGTGCTGCTTTCTGAATGCGAAACATTACTGCTTTGTTAGGAGATTCACTCCAGCTTGCATCTTGGCAATGTACAGCAATCAAATATCTGCACCTTTGGAAAAGAAACATGCTATACAGTTGCAGGTGCTGATATGCCAAATACATTAAAACTGCCCATCTAGTAAGTTATTAAAGCAGCTCAGCCCCCAAAGAATTCCTTTCTAAGACATCAAAATCTTTACCATATTCACCAAAGCGAAGGGACTCCCACTGCTGCCATTCAACAATGCTGTTTACTGCCCGCACACCAGCATAAATTAGCAGCATTCCCAAGGTGGCATCCAGCAGAAAGTTGATAAGGTACCTAAAGGGATAAGAAAAATACACAAGAGAAATAGGACATATCTGAGGCCCATGCAGCTGCCATAATCAAAATTCCAATCCATATGACTCTCAGCCATCACCACCACCTAGATCTTGCATTTGACAGCGCTGTCACCTATTCAAAAAGCCTAGCAACTTAATCACACAGTAATTTTAAGATATGCTACTCTTCATTCTTCATTTTTAGTGGTCAAGTAGCAAGCATAGGTAGGCAGGGACACACTCAAGGGCTAGTGCAGTACAGTGGTTACCGTGTTGGACTAGGACCAGGGCAATTCAGATTCAAATCCCTGCTTAGTCATTAGGCATGCTAGATATGCTTGGTCCAGTCACTCGTTTTGAGCTTTAGTCTTCCTCATAGAGCAATTGCTAAGATAGAAATCTATGTGCATGTAGATGCTCAAATGCAAAAGTGCAAGCAAAAAGTCAATAGAAGTTCTGTTTGAAGTGGATTTTTTGTTGTTTTTTAAAAAACACACACTACATGAATACATTACTGTGGAATGAGAGGCTAGATGGATTAAGACATTTGGATCGATCAACCTGGATGCATAAGTTTGAGCTATTATTATACTGGAGCCCACCAGAGGTCACTATTGTCCTGGAAAACAATCAAGCTGTGACTGATCATCTCTATTTCCCAGCTTTTTTTGACAGAATTGCTCCATCTGGAGGAATATTAGCGTTTCAAAGTTAGGGTTTATCATTTGAAGGGACTTGTGCATTGCAGGAAAGAAGTAGCTTGATGCTGTTCTGCACTACAAGGATGTTTATGAAGCATCTGACTTGCTGGCCTGACCAAGTAGGATCCTACCTTCATTGATTTCTAACTTAGTTTGTTGGGCAGGGATCTAAATTTAAACTCTGCTGGACCAATATTTCTAAACCTTGTTGGCTATTATTCTTAAACAGCATGCATATTCTTAAACAGCATAGTTCTATAAAGCACTGTGTACACACACACACACACACACACACACACACACACACACACACACAACTTACAGTGAACAAGGGTCCTCTTCAGTAAGGTCTGATAAATACACATTGGCAAAGTGGATGAACAACATCCCTATGGCTTGTTTGGAGGTATCCAAAAACCTACAGGAAGTTTAAAAAGTGGTCATCATATGAAACACAGACCATACAGATCTCCTCATCTAAAATTGCAAGTTCTTAGAAAGATACCAAGGGTGCAGAAGCGGTTTTGAACTTTTTATCCTGGAGACGAGAGACCCTTTTCAGCCCAAATACTGCATTTCTTCATGGGGAACCTTCCAGGGGGCGGCATACTAATAAGGTGGGGTGGCGGCAAAAGTGGAGACTGGCAAGTTTGAGAACTATGTCCCAGAAGCACAAAAAGTCACAGGTTTCTCTAGAAATCCCGCCCCCATCCTCCATCAAAGTGAAATAGTTACATATTCCAACAGGGGAAAGCTCTGGGAAGTATAGAGCAGAGCCAGTGAGGGCCAGAAAGAGTCCTGGGGGGCTGCATTTTGCCTCAGCCATGAGAACCCCATCACTTTTTTAATTTCCTGCATGCCTGGCAAAGTCCAGTCTATCGAATTCACAAGTATAACTTGACTGGGTGAGAGGGAATGAAGTGCAAGTGCTCTTCATTCATAAGGGTAATTAGCAGGCAATTTTCATTTTTTATTAGATATTCTAATATATTTCTCTGTTTTCTAGACCCGTGTGTCAAACTTAAATGAGCTGGAGAGCGAAATTTCCTATCTAACAGATGTCCGGGTTCACTCAAAATTATGGAGCTGATGGACTTATCCAGCCCCAATTTGCCTCCTTTCCACATCTTGTTTTCTCCAAACCCCTCATGAGCCTCAAGCCGCCATCTCTGCCAGTAAGCCTCGTTCCCATATGCTGCACCTTTCCCCCCATTCCTGCCAGCTGAACTTCCCTTTTCACTTAAGTCTCTGCAGGCCAGCACCCATCCCATACCTCTCTGGATTGGCTACCAATACTGGATAACTGCACTCTGCACTTCTGTTTCCACACACCTTGACCCCTGCACTGCTAATTTATGTGGCAAAATTTATATATCACTTGACTGTAAATCGACCCTCTTTAAGTGATTTGCAAAAATGAAAAAATGTCAATAAAGGGTCAAATTTAAAACACATTATTTAAGACAAATAAAAATATAATTAAAATCATCTGTAAGCTAAAAACAGATCAAAACACCTGCCAACTCTTGCCTGCCTGGATAGGATGGCCTGAGCAAAAATGTTTCTAGCAGGCACTGAAAAGTGTACACTCAGGAATCTGATGTCAATAGGCAGTGAGTTCCTAATCTGGGAGAGGCAGGAAGAAACAGCCGATGCTAAATAAATCCTACTAAGGGCACTGACTTTCAGACTCAGAAGATTTGTGTGCAGTATGAGAAAGATGTCACGGGCAATTAAAATTGATGGGAGTATGCAGAAATGGTGGGATTTACCGGAAGAATAAGAAACCAAGAAGAGAGACTTTTTAAAAACAGAATGGGGAAAATTTATCGACTATCTGGAAGATGTAAACAACTTAAAACATTAGCAGAATAAACATGTGCAGTGAGAAATAAGGGAAAGGGAATACAAAGGGGAAATCAGGGAATAGGCTTGAGCTGGATATACAGTAAGAAAAATATATAAACTAAGTAACCACAGAAAGGAGGGGAGGGGAAGTCGAGGGAAATGAAAATTGATTATGTACTTTGCTCTAGAGAACAGGTTTTAAATTTAAATTGATTTAAATTTCAAAATGACCTGCTGCTCCTGCAGTTTGATATTATTTGCCCCAGCTTTGCCTGGCACAGGAAGACCCTGTAATGCAACTACAATCTTCGTTAAAAAGGACACAGAACTGAGTGCAACATTCTCAGACATCCCTGCCTTGGTGTTCCTATAGACTGGGAAAAAACAAAAACGTAATCTGACACACAGTAGTCAGGTTGCAACTGCCTGCCCTTTGTGATGCATCGCCCAAGGTCCATGAGCTGAACATCTAGGAAAGGTAAGGCACTCTAGGAACAATACAAAGCACTTACCAAATTCTCCAAGGACGCCTTTCATGCTTTGGTTCTCTGAAGCGTTTCACTGAAAAGAGAATTGAAGATAATCAGTGGACTGGCAAAGCTGTACCAACCAAAGTCCCCCATCCTGTTCAGCTGAATCTGAATGCAAAGTTGCTCATGAATAGTAGGGTAGATTTCATACTCACATCTTATTAAATCTAGACCACTATATTCAAGAGCAAACTGCAATCGACCACTTTGAACACTCTTCGTAGATTGGCATCTACGTTCAGTTCCAAGGTTTCGTTGGTACTTATCCACTATATATTTTACCGTCTGGTAACATGCACCCCTTTCTTCTGCCCTCCCCTTTACATTAAAGACTTGACTCAAGCAACCCAGTAAATATGATAGCCTTCAAATCCTGAGTTGCATAGATCATTTAGGGCAGTGCAAAATTGCTGAACTAAGTCATTCCTGTTAAAAAAACAAACAAGGAAATACTTAGGTAATTTAAAACGACTGAACAATTTAAGGCCATTTGCCGAGAGAGAAATGGAAAGGTCACAATAAAAGCTAAAACAAAGGCAGTCTACTTATTGCTTGAAGTGGTGTGTTCATTTTATTGGGGACATGCGACCATTATGGTTATAGCTTGAAATAGTAGCATGGAAATGGGAGCAATGAACTCAACTTGCTTTTGCTGGGGAGAAGGAAGCTTTGCCTTAATGCTATTTTCCACCAGCTTAGAAATACTGTCAGTTTATGTAAGCTTACCAAAATACAAGCTACAATTAGGCAACTATAACTCATGCTACAGTATTAACTTTTACAGTTAAAAAAGGTAATCTAGGTAATTCAGAGTCCTCATGCTCCTTACAACAGAAGGGGATTAAGGAAAGGATGAGGAATTTGTGCAGCCAGCTCTTTAAAACAAAAAAAGAGAATTGCAGGGGTGAATGGTTTCCTTGAGCTATATATGGAGATAAATACTGCAATTAAAAGCGGAAAGCGCCAGTAAACAATGATGAAAAGCCAACATGCAAGGAATTGCACAACAGCTTGACAGAATGCAAGGTTACACAGAAACAAAGGCAACACATCTCACTGCATAATTATACTTTGCCTCTTAAGGTAAAGTAAAGGTACCCCTGCCCGTACGGGCCAGTCTTGACAGACTCTAGGGTTGTGCGCTCATCTCACTCTATAGGCTGGGAGCCAGCGCTGTCTGCAGACACTTCCGGGTCACGTGGCCAGCGTGACAAGCTGCATCTGGCGAGCCAGCGCAGCACACGGAAACGCCGTTTACCTTCCCGCTAGTAAGCGGTCCCTATTTATCTACTTGCACCCGAGGGTGCATTCGAACTGCTAGGTTGGCAGGCGCTGGGACCGAGCAACGGGAGCGCACCCCGCCGTGGGGATTCGAACCGCCGACCTTTCGATCGGCAAGTCCTAGGCGCTGAGGCTTTTATCCACAGCGCCACCCGCGTCCCTACTTTGCCTCTTGTAACAGGCCAAAGGTGGGTATGGAAGCTGTATACCAGGGGCAACCAAAGTGGTGACTTCCAGAAATTGTTTGGACTACAACTCCTAGCATCCTTGATTATTGGCTAGCTTGCCTGGAGCTGGTGGGAATTAGGGTCCAACTTCACATGGAGGGCAGCAGGCCATAAAGGAAAACAACAAATTACACACCCTTATGAAACATCCATTTTTGTGGCAGCATTTATTAAGATGCCATAATAAAAGATGGGTCAAATTTCTATGGTGGAAGAACCAGTATGAACATGTTATTAAGCAGACATTCTGTGATGAGGATAGAGGGAAAGTGGGTGGTAGAATATTAACTGAAGTCATAGCTGTAATGTTTTATCTGGTTCGTTGGCTTTATATGACTGTTTTAGAGACAATTTAAGGTAGTGCTACCTTTCAGAGCTCTCGGGGGGTTCAATTATTGAAAAAAGAAAACGTACGGAACTTCATGATCTGATGAAGTTGGATCTAATGTTCAAGAAGTCTGTGCCACAACAAATCTGTTAGCCTTTAAGATGGCGTGGGACTTTTCTTGCCTCCCTCTGAAGCCCACCCCATCACTTGACCCCAGCATCTGCTCTGGATGGTTGGAGGACCCTCCAGAGCCGGGGGGGGGGAGTGTGAAGGCCTCACGTGGAGAAGAGGAAGGGGAAGCCCTGCTGGATGAGTGCAGCTCTGCTGACAGCAGCTGCTTACATCTCACAGAAGGATCTGGAAGGTCTTCTGACTTTGGGGACAGGTTGCCAAAGGATGCACTGGAAGGGGGAGGCTGAAAAAAACCACACAGAGGCAGTGCAAACGGCCTTTTGGATTCTGCGATATATCACTGCCTAGGAAGTGATTAAATTTAAAATGCTACATCATGTGTAACACTTAGCCCCCCTCTAATTTATCTGTTTAGTCGTCCTGATTTGTTTGCACACAACTTGCACAGAGAGGTTATGTGAGCCCAGACTTTATTGAGAGTATATTCAGATTTGTCTGCAGGAAGGTTACACGACAATGAGGATTCTTTCAGGTTTGTTAGCAGGGAGGGCATATGATTGTTATCCAACTCTTTTCAGCACATGTCCCTGTTCCTTTCCTAACTGCAAAAGTCTCTGTTTTAGACAAACAACAACAACAACAACAACAACAACAACGACAACAACAACAACGTGGATTTGTTGTGCCAGAGTGCTTTAATCCACTTTAATTGCGCAAACCGAAACCTACAGTATGCAGTTGGATTCTTCCTGCAAAATACTGGTAGTGACCAGACATTATTTTCATAATGGGTTTTTAAAATGGCTAATTTTGAAGCACGGTATCAATTCACTGGCAGACACTAAAAAATGTTGTTTGCATACAGAGCACCAGAATTCTTCAAAGTAGTAAGAGGAAATTGAAGTTGAGATTTGCCAACTGGCAAACTGTAGGCTGTCAACTGAAAAGGAATTAGAAAATATAATCTGCAAGTTGGAAAAGATTCCCTCCCCCTCCCCCCCCCGGAGAGAACAAACATTGAGTCTATTCCAGTTCTCTAATGCTGCTTCATTTGGAGAAAAGAATCCAAGAAAATTGCAGAAAGCTGTTTAAAGAGACACCAGCTTGCAATACATCTAGCAGGAAACTGATAGCATAAAGTCCTGGAAGTGCGGGGTGGGGGAGTCTCCAGAACAGTAACAAGGATCAGCCAGGAGATTAAACTTTTCACTATCATGCACTTCAGCCATTTCTTTAATTGGCATATGTTTTCTATAATTTGAACAAGGCAAAGCTTTTTATTACTCATTAAGCCCTAAATGGCTTGGGAGCAGATGATCTAAATGACCGCCCTCCCTCCTTGCACGAAACTGCTCATGCTCTACTGTCAACATCTAAGGTCTTGCTCTGTCTTTCACCTCCTTGGGAGGTGTGCTTGGCAGGGTCAAGAGAGCAAGACTTCTCAGCAGAGCAGCCGGATGGTGAGAAACGCCTTCCCAAAAGAGGTTGCCCCCCCTCTTGAAATTTAGGAAGGCAGGAAACGTATGCCACTGTGCCTTTGATGCATTTTTAAATGTCACTGTTGCTTTATGGTCCTCTTACGCTGCATTTTATTTCTTAAACTGTTATGATTTATTTAACCACACTCCTCTGGCACACCCTAAGTACTGAGTCTTTAAAAAACAAAGCACAATTGAAAGTGGGGACAACAGATGTGCTGCTCCTTGTTTATCTGTTTCCTATGTAACACAAAAAACCTTAATAAAACTTATTTTTTGAAAAATGAGGCACAAATGGGTTGCAGCTTCCTGAAATGGGTACACCATCACCCTTTTAGTTTAGAAAAATTACTTCAGAGTGAAGGGAGACAGGTCTTATAATATTAAGAAGGGTATGCAGAAGGGATTTTTCTCTTTCTTTTAGAACCCTGGGTCCCCCAATGAAGTGACTGGTGCCTAAATTCAAAAAAAAAAAAAAACCCCTAAGGGAATTATTCCTCACAACACATAGTCAACTTATGAAAAATGACTGTCATAGGCTACAGTGATGGCAAATGGTTTTATGATAAGTCAGCTCTCCCCTATACATATTTGACCATCAATGCTATTAAACAGTGATAGCTACAACACAGTTCTGTGCCAAAAGGCAGTAAGCCTCTGAACACTAGAAACTGAGGGACAAGAAATGGAGGAAGTTTTCCACCTTGAAATTCTGCTTATAAGCCCTTGGCTTACCACTGTGAAAAACATGATGCAGGATTTCTTGGACTGATCTAGCATAGCTCTTACAGTCAGCCCTAAAGATAAATATAAAACATGTGAATTAACTTTTACTGGTAATGTCAACGATGTAGATGTGTATAGATGTCTGTTTAAAGAAGCCTTCCTCAATCTGGTGTTCTCTACCCCCATGTTTGAACTACAGTTCCCATCATTCCTGATCTTTGGCCGTGTCGGCTAGAGCCAATAAGAGGTAGAGTCCAAAACTTCTCCAGACTGGGTACCAGCCCGAGGAAGAACAATTCAAAGGTTCCCAGGATTTGCTATGGTTATGGAACATCTAGAAGACCGTAGGAATGGTAAGGTCAACACAAGAAAAAAGCAACAAATTTGAGGCCATAAATACTGGTTACTGGATTTTATTTTGCCCACTTTGATATAATTACTATGAAGTGCTTTAAAACATTTCTAGCTATAGGCACAGAACAGAATCACCAGATCTAGGGTGATCTCGGTAACCAGGCAGATTTTTGTTCTCCCATCCCCTCCAGCGAGTGAGACAGGCTCTCTTCCCAGCCCAGCTGTGTGGGATAAGCTCCTGTTGTGAGTTGAGGACACGCCACCCGCATAGGAGTATAATATGACACAAAGACACAATATTTTAGGTTAATGGGCAAAATTAAGCTACAACTTTTATTGGTTACAGCATGTGAGTAGTACTGGCTTAGGCATTGGATGAAACAGCAATACAAGACTCCACGGGAGTCATATCAGATCCGAAGAAAGCAGGAACAGGCTTGGAGCTGAGCGCTCCCACGGCTGTTTAAATGCGGCTAGCCCCGCCCACCGGCCAGCGCTATTGGTCAGCTGGAAGGCTTGGCCACGGCAGCAGAAGCAATCAGAAGCAGGGAGCTGAGTATGCCTCCCTGCCGCAGTGGGAAGCTGCTCCTGCTCACAACCCCTCCCCTCTGGAAGGAAGAGAGGCCTTCTCCTGCACAGCCAAAAAGAGGGATGTGCAAGAAGCATCTAGGTTCAGTGCAGAATCAGGAAGAGGCCTCTCCCATTCTCTTCTGTTGCATCAGGAATAATTCCCCTTCTCCCCCATCTCGTTTTTTGACAGAATTACAAGCCTGGTAGATGAAGGGAACGCAGTGGATGTAGCCTACCTTGATTTCAGCAAGGCATTTGACAAGGTGCCCCATGATATTCTTGTAAAGAAGCTGGTAAAATGCGGTCTTGACTATGCTACCACTCAGTGGATTTGTAACTGGCTGACTGACCGAACCCAAAGGGTGCTCATCAATGGTTCCTCTTCATCCTGGAGAAGAGTGACTAGTGGGGTGCCACAGGGTTCTGTCTTGGGCCCGGTCTTATTCAACATCTTTATCAACGACTTGGATGATGGACTCAAGGGCATCCTGATCAAATTTGCAGATGACACCAAACTGGGAGGGGTGGCTAACACCCCAGAGGACAGGATCACACTTCAAAACGACCTTGACAGATTAGAGAACTGGGCCAAAACAAACAAGATGAATTTTAACAGGGAGAAATGTAAAGTATTGCACTTGGGCAAAAAAATGAGAGGCACAAATACAAGATGGGTGACACCTGGCTTGAGAGCAGTACATGTGAAAAGGATCTAGGAGTCTTGGTTGACCACAAACTTGACATGAGCCAACAGTGTGACGCAGCAGCTAAAAAAGCCAATGCAATTCTGGGCTGCATCAATAGGAGTATAGCATCTAGATCAAGGGAAGTAATAGTGCCACTGTATTCTGCTCTGGTCAGACCTCACCTGGAGTACTGTGTCCAGTTCTGGGCACCACAGTTCAAGAAGGACACTGACAAACTGGAACGTGTCCAGAGGAGGGCAACCAAAATGGTCAAAGGCCTGGAAACGATGCCTTATGAGGAACGGCTAAGGGAGCTGGGCATGTTTAGCCTGGAGAAGAGGAGGTTAAGGGGTGATATGATAGCCATGTTCAAATATATAAAAGGATGTCACATAGAGGAGGGAGAAAGGTTGTTTTCTGCTGCTCCAGAGAAGCGGACACGGAGCAATGGTTCCAAACTACAAGAAAGAAGATTCCACCTAAACATTAGGAAGAACTTCCTGACAGTAAGAGCTGTTCGACAGTGGAATTTGCTGCCAAGGAGTGTGGTGGAGTCTCCTTCTTTGGAGGTCTTTAAGCAAAGGCTTGACAACCATATGTCAGGAGTGCTCTGATGGTGTTTCCTGCTTGGCAGGGGGTTGGACTCGATGGCCCTTGTGGTCTCTTCCAACTCTATGATTCTATGATCTCTCCAGGTAAGGAAGAATGGGGGCCTTTCTTACTCTGAAATGAATAATAATAAAAAAGTACTCCACACTTTTAAAGATATGCACACAATGCGCTACAAAGAACATTTTAATCTGTTACAAGCAGCTGATTAAGAGTTTAATATTCTTAGATGATTTCTAAAAGTCTGCTCATGATAGACTAAACAGCCCTTTAAGCATTAAGTTCAAAGCCTAAAGAGATTCTGTCTAATTTATGTAATTGTGGCAAGAAGCATCAACACTGCTGATCCCGTTTCAGAAAAAGCTGAAAGGTATTTCCAGCAATCTGCTAGATTTGTTTCAGAATTTATCAGCAGCTACCTTGCAACTGAAAAGCAGCTAGAGGCAGAAATAAATTTCCCCCACTTCTATTATTGTATTTCCCCCCACTTTGCTATTTAAATACAATAGTACTTTGTAGTTGGGAGACACAAGATAAATTTAATTCTTGCCCTTTCTATACCATAAAAGACTCCTGGAGGTGCCTCTCCATCTAATAGGATCAAGCATGGTTCCACAGCAGGGGACTTCACAACTGTATTGTGCAGGTACTTTTAAGTGAGACTGTTAAATGATACTGTGATTAATTGGCTTTTGACACACTAAACTGTATTATCATATAGGGCCCCAAGAAAAACTTAAGTGTCTAGCAGTTACTCCAATGAGAAGTTTTTAGACTAGTGCTCCAAGTGCTGAATTTGAGATTCAAAGACAAAACTAATTTCCTGTAAGTTTTTGCTAGGGACAAAAACAACCAAGCTTACCTCCATTAAATTATCCAACTTGTTTGCTCATTTTGTCACTTTGAAACTGAAAGGAGCCCCAAATTGTTGGTTGAAGGGACCCATTCTAACAGTAAAACTAACTACTCAGGCTTTCCTAAGCAACACAAAATAGCTACAGAAATGATAAACAAGTACAGTTAGTATATTTCGTGGTCACTTCCATGTTGGGTGGACTACAATTGTTGGTCATATCCCAAGCTACCTCTGAGGTAAGACCACACTGCCTATAAAGGATGGAGATATTGGGGAGAGGGGACCACTTTGGAGGTGCAGTTTGGAGAATTTCACACGTAAATGACCTTTAAAACCACCTGTAATTATTAAGATCCTCCAATATGAATAGTATTTTATCCTCCTTTGATTTTAGTGTTCTGCTGCTCCACAGGCATGAAAAAAGGAATAAGCTTGAAAAATCCACAGCCCAATAGACTAAATACTGTACCTTATTTCCTAGCATATCAATCTGAATCTATAAAATTAATATCCCTTAAAAAAAACTACTTGAAAAAAATCTATAGAATTTTTTTTATAAGATGGCAAAACTCCAACAAATTTTACCACATACCACACATTTAAGCATTAAATCTTTTCAAACCTGTCAGAGTTCTGGGGCCTGCTCCTAGCTTTGGGTAACAGAACTACACACATGAACCAGGTTCCGCATCTACTCCACCTGTCACTCATTCTAAAATTAAAAATAATGGCAGTTACATACACCAGCCATTTTTATTGGCCCAATAAAAGAATATTTATCTTAACAGTAACTGTTTTCAGGCAACTACAGGTTTTTGAGAAAAAGTAGAGCCTTTCCGTGAGATATCACTATAGTTTTTAAGGGGGTTGTCTCTTAGTGCAGATCATTGAGCCTGAGCTTCCACAGCCTCTGCCCACCATGAGCCACCATTGGCAGGACTGGCAGCAACAGCAGCAGATACATTCTATGCTTATGATAATATTTTACTTTCTTGTTAATTACAGTATGTGGTTTTAAACTGTGTTTTGCATTTGACTTCCTTTAGTAATCTTTTCTTTTGAAATGTTTCAGATAATTTTTTTGTTCACTTTGCTGCGTTAAGTGTGCATTATATAGTTGGCCTCCTTTGCAATGTTTTATTTAGAAATTTTTGATAACATTTTAGTTTCCTGTTAATTATGTTGCTATGAATGTAAACTTTATATTTGACTTTCTTCAGTAACCTTTTATTCTCGACTGTTTTATTTGATGTTTTAATATAAGTTGTAAACCACAGTGAGATGTTTTTCTTAAAAAATAAAGTGGCATAGAAATGAAATGAAATAAATAATAAAAAAACTTTCAGGGGTCCCATCCAAGATCAGAGGCCCGCATTTTGCGTATGATCGCACATTACTTGATCCCTTTGGAAATAACTGCACAGAAAAATGTTTCACAAGCTGTTTATATTAAAACTGTTTTACCATTTCTTGGCTTCGGGTCCCGCCTGCCTTAATGGAGGCAGCCCCCACAACAGTCGGGGATCATCGAATGAAAAACAAGGATGACAGAGGGTAAATCATCCTTGCAAATTCCCCCCAGGGACAGGGGGGAGGAGTGAGGAAGTGAGGAAGAGATGTTAACAAGCAAAAATGAATACTGTGTATGATCTGAAATGAAGAAGGAGGGAGAGGGGAAGCTCAAGTATCACTATGTCGGAAAGACAAAGTACAGTGGTACCTTGGTTCTCGAACTTAATCCGTTCCGGGAGTCTGTTCAACAACCAAGGCGCGGCTTCCGATTGGCTGCAGGAGCTTCCTGCACTCAATCAGAAGCCGGGGAAGACATTTGGCTTCCAAAAAATGTTCGCAAACCAGAACACTTACTTCCGGGTTTGCGGAGTTCAGGAGCTGATTTGTTCAACAACCAAGCCGTTTGGGAACCAAGGTACCACTGTAATTCCCCTCACCTCCATTTAAAAACAATAGGCAAGGCTGTGCCTGAAATCTGTTGCATAACTTGATCACGTAATAGGTTCCAAAATATCTATATAGCAATAAGGATGTCTGAGATGCTACAAAGATGCCTTCCTATGGCACCTGATGTAAGTCAGATATGATATGATCTCAAATGAAAGAATGTTAGATTTAAATTTGCAGACTAATAGTTTCTCCAATTACATCTAACCAACTCTAAAAAGAAAGAAAACACAAACTTGGCTTTAGGTATACTGGCAGGGTGTCTTCCCAAGTTAATAGCTGAACCAGCCCCTGAACCAGTCTATTTTCCTTCCCTCCATGGAGAGGAACAGCTGGAGGAAAACAACAAACAAGCTAGAGCTGAAAAGAATCCTCTGCTTCCCACTGGAACAAATAAGCGAAGCAAGATGAGCAAAGGCCCACAATTGCCCCAATCAGTCTTGAAAGAAGCAGCGCTGACATAGAAAAGGATGGTTGCTGTAATAAGGGTAGATTAGCTTCCATCCCAGGATTGCTTTGTTATAATGAATGACTCAGTTCCCAATGGGAAGGTAACGGCACACCTGGAGTCAAAGAGCAGCCCCCAATCTCAGCATCAAATAAAAGCCTGCACTATCCAATCTCACTGCAAGTTGTCCCAGAATCTGACAGTCACACTCCAGGGTGGGCTCACTTAAAGGTATCTGCTACACCTGAATGCATGAGTGTCCATTTAAATCTATGGGCTGGTGGAGGTGAAGGGAAAGTGAAAGAGGAAACTTGTTACATATAATACGCATCTAAACAGCTTTCAGGTGACTGGAAACACAGGAACTGTTATGGTGGAATGAGTCCCGTTATGATGGAAAATTGATTGTGGAAGCACATGTTTTTTTAGTGATTCCCCTCCCCAAATCACCCTGCCACCTTGTTCAGGAAGTGATTTGTAGTCCAACAACATATGGAGGGCACACATTTACTACCTTTGCCTTAATGCGTTCTAACTGTATCACAACAGAAAGGATAAGAGTTCTGAAAGCTACAGCAAGTTTGGCTGTTTTCAAACAATGGAAAATGAGCTGTACTCATTTATTTTTAAACGGGAAGAGAAAAAATGTCTACTATTTTCCAGACTATGCTTACTGCACACTGATAAAAGATAACACTTAAGAACGTGAGTGAGCCTATTCATTCTTCCTCCCAAGCTATTTCAGGTGCACAACATATGTATGACTGTACCTTTCTAAACACAGAATCATAGAATTGTTGATTTGGAAGGGACCCAGAGGGTTATCCAGTCCAACTTCCTGCAATGCAGGAATATCTATTAAAGCATCCAAGACAGATGGCCACCCAACCTCTACTTAAAAACTTCCATTGGAGGAGAGCTCACCACCTTCTGAGGGAGTGTGCTCCATTGTCGAACAGCTCTTGCTGACAGAAACATCTTCCTGATGTTCAGTTGGAATCTCCTTTTTTTGAAAATGAAGCCACTGCATCACACTTGTTGATTCATGTTAAGTTTGTGGTCTACTAAGATCCCTAGAACCTTTTCACATGTACTGCTGGCAATCTTATATTTGTACAGCTGGTTATTCCTGCCTAAGTATAGAACCTTAAATGTGTCCCTATTGAATTTCATCCTGTTAGTTTGGGCCCAGTTCTCCAATTTGTTAAGGTCATCTTGAATTCTGATTCTGTCTTCAGCGGCATCCTCCCAGTCTGGTGGCATCTCCAAATTTGATGAGCATCCCCTCAGTTCTTTCACCAATGCATTTATAATTATGTTGAACAACCAGCCCAGGACAGAACCCTACAGAACCCAACTTGTCACATTTTTACAGGATAACGATGAACCATTAATGAGTACTCTTTCGGTTTGGTCAGTCAACCAGCTATAAATCCACCTAACCGTTACCTCACCCAGTCCACATTTTATCAGCTTCTCCACAAGCATAACATGGGGGACTTTGTCACAAGTCTTACTGACCCACCAAGCCTGTAACATTAAAAAAAAAGAAATTAGATTTGTCTGGTATGACTTGGTTTTGAGAAACCCATGCTGGGTGTTAGTAATCACAGCATCCTTTCCTAAGTGCTGCAGACTGACTGTTCATCCTTTCTAGGACCTTTCCTAGTATTAATATCAAGCTCACCGGTCGGCATTTACCTAGGTCTTCTCCCCCCCCCCCTTTTGAAGATGGGGACATTTGCCCAATCTGCAGGGACCTTATCTATTCTCCAATAATTATCAAAGATTATAGACAGAGGCTCTGAGATTACATCTGCAAACTCCTTTAGTACCCTTGGGTGTAGCTCATCAGGCCCTGGATATTTGAATTCATTGAAAGTAGCTAGGTGTTCCATTACCACCTCTTTTCCTATCTTGGGCTGCAGCTCTCTCCTTGCATAGTCTACTCTGTTATCATCAGGTTGGGCACTGCTTTCCTTTTGGATGAAGACAAAGGCAAAGTAAGTGTTGAGCAGTTCCCACTTCTCTCTGTCACTCAACAGCATTTCTCCATCTTCTGCAAGCAAGGGACCTACTACCGGCTTGTTCTTCCTCTTACTTCAAACATAGAAGAAACCTTTAAATTTATTTTTAACCTTTCTTGCATGTTTGAGTTCAGTCTGAGCTTTGGCTCAGAATGACCTTCTCCCTGCAACTGACTACTACTCGTGTAAATTCTTTCGTGATTTCCCCTTTCTTCCATTTCTTATACATGTTAAATCTCAGCTCATCTGTAAGGTCCTTATGCAGCCACACTTGAGGATCCCAAACAGCAGACCTGGGAAACGTTTGAAGTCTTTAAGTGGTCAGAGTAGACACTCTGATCTTCAACTGGAGAGTTGGGACCTGCAGTCGAGCATTAGTCTGACATAAGGTGGATCATAAAAGGGGCATCCAATATCCAAATGTATGGTAAAACCACACACACCAAGAGGTCACCAAATAGATGTTTGGGCTAAAGATGAGTGCCAGAAAATTTGTAAACCTATTTTGCTAAACAGAGCAGAAGTTTAAATAATGCTTCTTCCAATGGTGAACAGCCAGCTCATGGGTCTCTAAGCAATACTGTGCAAAGGATTAACACAACACTTTGCAAGACAGTTCAGAGTGATAATAAGAGTAGCACTTGAACAGAGAAGATGACTGTCAATGGCATAAAGAATACACATATTGAGAATCAAATATGGGAGGGTTCCAAAATCTGTAACAGAACACCACCTTTATTAAGCCAACCAAAATATGACAAAATAGCATTCAAGTTCTGAAGCTTTTTTCACCAGGCTAAACACAGGAGGAAGGGAACCTGATTGACATTGGAGGGTGCAACTCTTCTCTGAAGAGCTAAACACAGGCAATAGTGCATAAGCCATTAAAAAAACACCATGATCTAGTTGGTAAACATGAGCCACTCTGTGAGATTCACAGCATTTGGAATCTCAAAACAAATTAACATGTTTCCTGCACACAGCAGCTGCAGAAGGCAGACAGCTATTGCAACCACACTTCTCAGAAAGCCAATTCATAAGACAAGTTGCTATATTTATTCTTGCAGAATAAGCGCTAGAACACACTAGAGCTTTCATTTTTTAAACATACTTTCCCATGGATTTTAAGCAGCTAAAGTTTAGAGCGACATGCTCTCCAAACTCATACTTGATAGGCAGGAAGCTGAAAATGAAAAGAAACAGAAGGTCCACTTGTCTTCATTCCCACTAACAAAGTGAACATGCAGCTTCAAATAAAACATAGTATCATAAGTAATTTACTCCAAAAGATGACAAAAGCACTTAGTAAAGAAAGCTTGAACAGCATTCATCTACAAATGTGACAAACTTAAAGAATGACGACCATAATGTCAATACAGTGGGCATGGGGTCACATCATGGGAAGGCAAATCTTGGCAAGACATAACTCCATTTTGGAGGGTCAGTGAACCGGGGATTAAGCAAACTTGTCAGGAGGAATCACACAGCTGATACGGGGAAGTTAAAAGGGCCCTTGAGCAGAGCGGTTTTGGCAACTTAGCGAAGTGCATTTAAAGAAACCCACACCCATCTATCTACCTGGACACCAGTAAGAAAAGCGCCCATGCTCCGAGGCAATCTTTATTACAGTACTTCATATTCTAATACGGAGTTGAATCAGTGTTGAAAGCACATCTGAGGATGCAAGGAGTGGGAGGCAGAAGGGGACTCCGCTACCAAGTCTGGGATGCAGCTGGAGGCAGAACAAAGCCACAGAGGCGGCGGTGGGTTTTCCTGTGCACATTGTTCGAGGGAAGCCGAGGAGGAGGAGGAGGGAGACCAGGAGCAATGGAGGTTGTAAGGGGCGGGAGGGAAGAGCACAGCTGAGCACGAGAGAGACCCGCTCGGCCACAAGCACAGAAAGGAGAGCCGGTCCCGGAGAGAGAGGCAGTCATGCTACATCTCGAAGACGACGGGGTACGACAAGCGAAACTCGCAGGAAGTTGCAGGGAAGGAGAGCAAGGAAAGGGAAGGAGGGAGGGGCGCGGAGGTGGGGCTGGGGCGCCCCAGGGAAGCAGGATGGAGAGGCTGCCTGGGGCCGGGTTGCCGCCTCGCGAGGCAGGGAAGGCGGCGGGGGCGGGGGTCTCTCTCTCTCTCTGGCCCCGGGGCTCCCCGGGGAGAAGGGCGCAGGCGGGCGGGGAGGAGCGCCGGCCAGGGACTCACGCATGAGGAGGCTGAAGGCCACGACCCCGAGCAGCCCCTGCAGGAAGATGCCGAAGCTGTCCATCAGGGCCCCGTTCTCGCAGCCACGGTAGCCCGGCCCATCCCCGGACGGGGAGGAAGCAGCGCCGGGCCCGCCAGCGCCGCCGCCCTGCGGAGAGCCCGGCATGGGCGTGGCGAGGAAGGAGCTGTTGGGGGCCAGGGAGCCCCCCATGGCGGACTGAGCGCGCCGCGGAGCAGGTGCGCCGGCCAGAGGGAAGGAGGAGGGTCGCTCGCAGGCTCCGCGGCGCTTCCTGGGGACGGGGGAGGAACCCCACGTGCCGCGTCACCGGCAGCGCGTGACGTCAGGCGCCGTGGATTGGCTGCGCCGTGAGCCTCGGGGGAGGGCGGGGCCAAGGGGCGGCAGTGTCGCGGCCGCTGCTCTCCGTCCGTCAGGTGAGGCGGGATGCGGGTCTGGGAGGATGTTCTCTTCGTCGTCTGAGGAGGGAACAGGAGGCTGGGCGAGCCCTCGTCCTCCTCTCCGAGCCCCGGGGCTAAGGGCTCGGCCCGGTCTGTTTCTGCGCCGAGGACGGAGGTTGGGCTTTCTTCCGAGGAGGAGCTTCGCTTCTGCCCGCGGGTGAAGAAGGAAGCCTTCGCCCTCCCAGCTCCTGCCGCCACAGCCAAAGTCACCGAGGAGGCAGCTTTACTTTTGAGGAGACGCGCCTGCCAGGGTCGCCCGTGGTCCTTCGGCAACCCGACGCTGGCCGCTGTGGGGAATGGCAGGAACTCGAGCGGGAAACGGCTGCCACTTCCCGTCTCCCAGCCTAATGGATCTGGTGCTGTGAAGTAAGCGCCTGCCGGAAGCTAGCTATTGCTGTTGTTGTGTGTTATAAAAAAGCTCTAATGCTGTTTTTGGCCTGTTTAAAAACCATTTAATCCACGGGCTCATTCATTATTTTATCTGTTTCGTAAGATTTATATACCGCTAGATTGTAAAAAACGACCTCGAAGCGGTTTACAGGGGGGGAGGGAGGCAAAACAATAAAACCAAGAAGCAATAAATCCAGCCTTGTACCAAACCTGAGATCACCTTTTTACAGCTGCATAAGTGCAACACATGCCATTGGTTTGAGAAACAATGGCTAGGTTGGGGTTTAGAAGTGGCAGCTTTCAGGATACTTTGGAGATGGCTAATGGGGAATTCAGTTTAGATTTTTAAAACTTTGGCACAGGGACTTGAGCTAAAGACTTGTGTATCAATTCTGAGCTGGTCTTAAGGCTCAAAGCTAGATACTGTACTGTGCAAATAGCAACGAGAAACACGCGTGCCTGCTAATTACTGTACAGTAATAGACTCTGAAGACTATTTGACGCCCCCTAATGGTGGAAACTATCCTCACAGCACAGGACCCTTACTGTTACCGTTTTGTACTTGCTGCAAAGTTATGGATTTTTTAATCTTGCATTTAGGATGCAATCCTAATCCTACCTACCAAACCCCTATATAACTCAGTGATTTTCTTGAGTAGAAATGGTTAAGATTGCAGAAAGACATTCGAATTTTTGGTGACTTGTGTACTTGTTTTATATAACACATTTAGTAATAAATGGATGCCAGCAAAAATATATTTATGCCAGGAGTCAAGTATACTTAGAATGGGTCGAATTTTCTTTTGATAGAGGATATGTCACAAAACTAGTTTGTGTCTCATGTCTGTAACAAACTGTTTTCTCGTGATGATTTATAGCTGTAATTGTGAACAGGGATATTTATTAACATCACACTGAACTCAGTATTGTATGTAATAAAGTATCTGCTGTATTGATTTGTACAATGAAGGCTTATCAATACCTGAGAGCAAATATTTATCTTGTTGCATACTAGAAGATAAACTTCTACCAGGCCATTGGATATCAACCCATGTGACATGTCTGAACCATGACTGATTATTTTCCTCTACCCAAGAAGGAAACAAAATGTTTTAAATATATAATGAGAATGGTTTGAGTGCACAATCAATACAGTTGCATGTGCTTTCAGGCTGGAGAATGTGGATTGAAGTTTTTTTTTTATTTCACTGTTTTCAACTAAAGAATGCTTAATTGTATGCAGCACAATATTTACTTGTGAGTTTGTACTGAGCTATTTTTCTGCTTTAGGCTGCAATCCTGTATTCATTTACCTCCAAGTGAAGTCCTGCTGAACTCAAACTAGGTTTACATCTGAGTAGATTTGCATAGGATTGTAATGTAAATGGCAGAACTTTAACACTACATGTCAATCTATGCTTAAAACATACAAGGCTCTACAACTCTTCTTAAAAGGCTTTACTGTACATGTAATTGACATTGTCAATTACAATTGTCAATGTAGTAGACTTGTCTTCAGGGATACAGTAGTAACACTCTTGAGCAAACAACAGTTTTATATTATTACATTTTTTTGTTTCTTGTAGCTCAAATGCAGGACAAGAGTTTAACTTTAGCAGGAGGTAATCTAGAAAAAACAAACATTTTAAATTCCAATTCTTGAAGTTGTCTTCCATGTATATTTGAATTACAAAGTTTCCTCTGGTGCTGGAACAAATAGTGAACCACATATAACACAATAATTATTAAGATAATTATTAAGATTAGGGTATGCATCAAATATTTGCTTTGAGTACTACTTTGGTAAGTGAATTGATGTAGCTTGGCAACTTTTGAGGATACTCATTTTGACTTGTGTCCAAAGCAGAACTTCCCCTATGGAAAAATCTGAAGTTTCATATGTCTTCCCATTGACTTATCCTCCCACCCCCCACCCCCCGTAGAGGATGTCTGTCACATTTTAAATATACAGTGGTACCTCTGGTTACGTATTTAATTCGTTCCGGAGGTCCGTTCTTAACCTGAAACTGTTAACCTGAAGCACCACTTTAGCTAATGGAGCCTCCCGCTGCTGTCACACCACCACCACATGATTTCTGTTCTCATCCTGAAGCAAAGTTCTTTACCCGAGGTACTATTTCTGGGTTAGCGGAGTCTGTAACCTGAAGCGTATGTAACACGAGGTACCACTGTATAGGCAGCTTTGTGTATGCAAGGGAATCCATTCAAGTTTGGGTGGAAAGAATTTGCTTACCACATTCTGGAGTGGGGGGTACCGTATTTTTCGCCCTATAGGACACACTTTTCCCCCTCCAAAAATGAAGGGGAAATCTAGGTGCGTCCTATGGGGCGAATGCAGGCTTTTGCTGAAGCTTGGAGAGCGAGAGGGGTCGGTGTGCACCGACCCCTCTCGCTCTCCAGGCTTCAGGAACACATCCGCAGCCTAGGCAGCCCTGCGGGAGGTCCCGCAGGGTTGTCTAGGCTGCAGATAGCAGCCTGCCGCCCGGCGCGAGGGGCGCCCTGAAGCAGAGCGTCCCTCGCGCCGGGCAGACATCAGCAGCGTGGGGAGCCCTGCAGACATCGGCCAGCCCCACAAACCTGGGGGACAGCAGGGAGGTGCAGCGCCGCCATCCCGCTGTTCCTCGACCTTGTTCGGTTTCCCCAACCTGGTTTTGGGGGGGAAATAAAGGAAAAAATTTTTCCCTTTATTTCCCCCCAAAAAAACTAGGTGTGTCCTATGGGATGGAGCATCCTATGGGACGAAAAATACAGTATTTATGGAAATAATTTATATTGTAGAGATGCCCGTAATTTAAGTAACCTGTATCAGATGGATAGGTACATAGGTTAGGGAAATTTAATGAAAAACTATTTTCTGTCAATTTGACAGCAAAGTGAGCTGTCAGTCAGAAAAAACTAGACTCCTGCCTGACTTTCTTATATGAAGTGGCATGGGGAGAAATGTATAGATTTTCCAAGGCACACTGTGTGTCTCCAACACAATCAAAGCTTCAGGAAGAATAAGATCTCTTCAGTATGGTGTGCTTCTGAGAGCACCTAGTCAGACAAGCTCCTTCTCTTTTCCTAGCAGCTCACTTAGGAGATTTATCAGAACCAGATTTATCAAACCTAATTAAAATAGCAGGTTTCATCTTGAGCTTTCATCACCTTACACTAGCAGTTCTCAGCATGCAATACTGTTGGGAGGGCGATAAGGTGATTGCTGGTAATTATTTTTATATATTTAAACATTAATGCAATAAACATTTTCTTATTTCTAAGATCACTACAAAGTATGGAGTTTGGCCCGAGAAAAAATTGCTTGTAGGTTAATTCTATCTATGCATGCCTGTTCAGAAATAAGATTCATCTATTGTGTTCAACAGATAAAAGTGTCCAAGAGAACAATCTTACTTTTGCAGGCCAGAATACAAATTGATTCATTATATGCCAGCAATACTACCTAATTTGGTTCTGGTGTTACTTTAATCAACTCTTCTCTAGGAACCACCAGGAAAAGAAAAATCAAGTAAGGAGGTTCTGAAATCTACTTCAATATCCCTTTACAAACCGAAGTGGACAAGGGAAATGTTTTTTTGCAAGAAGGGGGTCCAAATATAAATGCAACTTAAGATTTCCAACGATGATTCACTTTGTTTAAACGGAAAATATATATGTCTCTGTATTTGTTTTGATAAACCAATAAAACAGTAAAAAAACCCACTATTGGTATATTGCCTCCACTGACAGAGCCTATATGCTGTTGAACACATGAGAGTTACTACTGGACTTCCTGTTCATTTCTTAACTGAGGCACTGGATTGGCCATGTGGACAACAGAATATTAGACAAGAAAAGCTTTTAGTCTATCCAGCAGCATTCTTACCAGCAGATTTTTCTAGGGAAAACTTTGCAAAAGTTCTTTCCTAAGAGGGTCACAGGCAAATAAGCCCAGTACTAAGAGCATATGATAATGTTTCTTGAACCGTAATTGTAAGACACTTGGAAATTCGCCTTTGTGCCTATGAACCCTCAAGTGCTTGTTTATGTATTAGTAATGTAAGCCAGTTTCCCCTCAATGACACATGTAACATGGAATTCTGAGCACTCAAGCAATACTCAGCTTATTGACACAAAAGTAGACCAGCAGCAATTTAAGTATTTTTTAAAATTTACTTACAATCACTTTAAACGGTCATGAAGTACCACAAAATTATGTACATTCATTTACAGAAAAAAACCAAGCAAAATAATCCATTTAAAATATTTTAACCCTTTAACTGATACATCTATCCAGTAAAGGAGGATCTTCAATAGGCATATTTTATGTGCATATTTCTCCATTTTTGAATTTTACCCTCAGTTCACACATATAATTTATATATATTAAATCAAAGAAAAATACAGCAAGCAGGAGGAACAACACAATATACATCTTTAATTATTTTTTTTTAAAAAAAGAAAGAACAAAGCAAGGAAAGTGCATGTTCAATGATTTATTACAACAAAACAGATCTACATATATGCTGGCAGTACCTGCCCTAGAAGGCTCTTTCAAGAGATTTCTGATTGTCTATAAACACTAACAGAACTGGTTCAGAGGTCAATGGAAAAATCTGTGTGCAGTCCTGTATGAGAGTAGACTGGGTGATTAGGTAACAGCAGCAGAAGCTGACAAACATGAAGCCTCTGTGATATACAGATAGTACTTAAGGTTTCTTAGGAGTTGCAGTTAAAGGAGTAAGTTCTTCACAGATTTTTTTTTTTAAATCACTTCAATTCATTACTTGAAGTTCCAAAGTTCTGGTAAATCCAGTTTCCACACTCCTGAAGTTTAAGACAACAAGTCGGTGGAACATTGCATTTCATTCTAGAGTCTGGAGGAAGTAATGTGCTGCATTCCATGGTTCAATCTTGATTTTATTCTTTTAAGTAATTTAATCTGGTCAGCAGCAGTGCAATAATTAGGTTGAACTTCTAACAAGCAAGTAACTAATATAAATAACTGCTGTACTTCTAGTGTCTCCAATTTTGATCCTTTTCAAAAAGGAATTCACACTAGCAAGGTTCACTACAGATCTCATCAGCTACTAATCCAGCCTGCAGTGGGTAGCGATGGGCAGAAGACTTCCTTTCATTCTGCGGAAAAAAATGGGCAGACACACCTATAATGGTAGCATCTGCTTGGAGCATTTTTTTTCTATTATTCTATTACTTCCCCTTTCAGCACATCATACCCCAATTCTGCAGCATTCCTAGTACATTTTCAATGGGGCTCCTCTGGAGAGAAGAGGGGTGGGAAAGTTACTCCCACCTACCCGCTTTTGGGTTTGGATCTATGGTTTATATAATGGATTATATAATGAGCTTTTAAAATTGCATGCTCAAACCCCATTCTAGCCTCATGGTTAAAAGGCTACCTTTGACAACAAAAATCATATATGAATGATTTAGGGAAAGTTAATACCAGCGTGAGTTCTCAGCACACAGTCAAATTTACACTCATGAGGTTTTCAGGCAAGTCCCTTTGTGCTTAGCAAATCTTGCTATTTCAGATACTACTTTCACAGTAGACAAAATCTTAGACAAAACTGAAAATCACAACAAAAGCCTTATTTAAAACATTGTTTTACTTTTGGCAACACTCTGGTATGAATTCATAAAGCTTCACAATGTGTGCAGAAAGAAAGCGGCTGATGTAAAGATGTGCACTGCCTAGGTAATATGGCATGCAGAATTCTCCAACAAGACAAACTTTTGAGCTGATTAGGCTTTGGCTAGTAATACGTAAAAAGTATCTGCAAATCAGACAAAAAGTGTGTGCTCATTTCACTAAAGGGTAGAGTCATCCAATGAGAATGGAGGAGGGGGGAGAGAAGGGTCTCTGGCAGCAGCACTGCCAGATGCCAAGCCCTGCTGGTCTCACTAGAATCAGATGTTCCAGGACCATACTGCTTCCAAGGGGTGTGTTGGGAGAACAGGAGAACCTTGGATCCTGATCCATCCTGTTTCCCCCTGATGCTGAAGCACCAATGGTAGAGGGGCAAAGATGCCGGTCCTACCTGTGGCAGCTGGTAGAGAGGTTCCAAATGCTGACTTCCTTCTTACGCTGTAGATAGGGAGGACTGCAAAATCCTTTGCTCCTGGTATTGTACCCTAATTGACACACTGCTATAGATTTAGTATTCAACTTATTCTACCTTACTGTAAAGCATTCGTGGCTAACCTCTGGGTCCAGGTGTCTCACTAGCTCCATCAAAGCAATTTTATGGCAGTGGCAGAAAAAAGGGAAACATTTATAAATTAAAACAAATTTTTTTTTTCCTTTCCAGTAGCACCTTAAAGACCAACTAAGTTAGTTCTTGGTATGAGCTTTCGTGTGCATGCACACTTCTTCAGATACTTCTGAAGTACTTCAGATGTATCTGAAGAAGTGTGCATGCACACGAAAGCTCATACCAAGAACTAACTTAGTTGGTCTTTAAGGTGCTACTGGAAAGGAATTTTTTTTTTGTTTTGACTATGGCAGACCAACACAGCTACCTTTCTGTATTTATAAATTAGACACATTGATGGAATGGCTGTAGAGGTTTGTGAGTTTGCCCTTTGTGCTTGCATGCAGATTTGTGCAAGACAGCATGGGGTGGCCACACCCAGCATGGGCATGCTAGCTAGATCAAGGGTAGCTAAAAACCCACCTCTGGTTAGTCCTTTCAGAGATGGGGTTGTGAAAGGACTAACAATGTTTCCATTATCTTAACAGGATTGGCAGTTGCATGGCAGGTACATAAATTTTAAAGCACTGTCATTCCCCACCCCAACCCCTGTCTCTTTCAGAGTCTGGAATAAGCCCTTCATGGCACAGGCTTCCCACCTCCTTTCAAGTTTCTAGCATTATAGAAGTGGTAGCTATGCCAAGTAAAATTAGACCAGAACTTTATCAACTACCTCACGTTTTATTAGATAGCTGTGCCAGTTAACAGGATGCAACTTAGAACCTATGAGTGTAAACCAAAATTATGTACTGAATTTCTTTTGACAATAGCTTTATAAGCTGCTGTTTCCCACCCCCAAAAGCCAATCAAGTGGAAAACCTATGTTGTTTAATAAGAGTACCTATAAATTTATTTTCATGTAGTCATTGTATAGCAACTAGCCCCCAGAGATCTAACAATTATCTTTATCTTTTCTCACTCTCTGCTTTGGACACATGTACTTTATCCTAGTAAGAATGTCATTAGCATAGTTAAAATGCACAATGTTATCTAACTTTTCAGACTCTCTTCCACTCTACTACAGTAGCACAAGAAGCTTTTGAAGTTTTAACAGCATTAAGTCAGATAAGCTTCCAATTGAACTGATTTGGGCAGTAAATGGAAAGAAACGTAGGGTTTGTAGATGAGGTTACATTTCCCTGAAGCTGGAAAATATTCCAGGGCTACTTAGGGGATGAATGCTTTGCAGACGGCTTCAAATTCAGCCCACAAGATACGCTTGAATTGCCTCAAGAAATGAAGTGTACAACTACTCATGTGTTGCATAGAAATGACTTAAAGTAACAAACAATGGAAAGCATCTCTCTTTCTGACAGCCCCTAAATGGATCCCACTGGGATCAAACTCCTAAAGTAGGGCAGAAATATTAGCTTATAAATATATCACAGATAGCCAGCACCTACTCCATTGGCTTTAGAAACGTAAGTTGGCTTATTTACAGCAATGCATGGAGTATGAAAGTTTTACTTTAAAAACTCTGAAAATCTCAAGACATACAAGTTTTGTACATATGCCATTCTTATGATTTTTTATCCCCCCCCAGAAGGTACCCAATAGTTACCTTTTTAATAAAGCAAAAGATGCACTGAAGCTGGATAATGAAAAAACCTGGATCCACCCCACCCGCCCAATGCCAGAGAGAGGCATTCAAACCAACACATACAAGTGCATTTCTCATAAATAAATGGACCAGTTGAATAGCACTCATTTCAATATATAAATGTAATTGCAAACTTGGTCCATATGCTCATTTACACAGCATTTAATGTACTAAACCTACTTTGGTTGAAACCTGAAGTATGAAAGCTCTGAGTAATCATTCACTGCATCCATACTCTTATCTAGGGTCTCATAAAGCTAGGAAGGTTATTCGTTTCTTTTAAGACACCATACAACCCTCTTCCTAAACAGCACTCATATATATCCTGGAACGTGACTCTGCAGGAAGACAATGTTTCAAACTGTGAAGATCAAAAAGATCCAGTGACATGGATATACTTCAAATTTAATAGACACATATAATGGGTGCAGAAGCCCATTTGGTGCATGGCTGGATCCCAACGAAGCTGGATTCACTCTGCAGAAATCAAAACCTGTAATTGTTCAGCAATGTGCACCAACAGTTAGTTGTTGCAGTTGTGGGAAGTTACTGTATAGATAAGCATTAGCTAGCACATTATTAAGTTGACCATAGTTGAATTGCCTCTACATAAACCCACAAAGTTATATAGAGAACTATGGACCCCATTTCTTAAGGTGTACACACAGTACAGGCTGCATGAACTGTCCAACAAAAAGGACATCACAAATCATTTCTGTTATATACTTAAGATAGAAGAGGGAAGACGACATTTCACCCATGCATTTACAAAACAACTACAATTTTCTGGAGAAACCCTTTAAACATTGGAGAATTGATAGGAGCTCAACATTTCTGTCCGTTCTTCCTCTACAGATGCAAGGTCAATTTCCAAAAACAAATGGGAATACGAGAAGACTTAATCCCAATCTCATACCATGCAATATTCTAGTAAATATTTTCAAAAAGAGAAATGATACTAAAGTGTCAATATTTCTGTGCAGCTTTCAGTAAAAAATAAAAAATAATAAAAAATTCGGTTGCAGCTTATCTGTAAAGCAGAGCCATATGTTAACATTCAAACCTCCTGTTCTACAGTTCCCAAAACTTGTCCTCTCTGTGCCTTGACCAGCAGCATGGCAGGCAGAAATTCTGTCAGGCACAAACTTCAGCACCCCCCCTCCATGACAAACAGCTCTAACTTCTTTAATCTGTGACTTTCAGATAACTTTTGGAGGACCAGGACCTCTGTCAGGTGAAAAAATGTTGGCATTCCTATTTTGACTGCAGAAAAGCACATGTTGCATAGCCATATATGACCTTCCCCGAAAAATGTAATTCCCTCATAGCTTTTTTTTTCAGGCTGTAGAGGTAGAAAGCAAGTTCCAAACTAAAAATCACAAACAAAAAACATCTGGCTGCACTTCAGTTTTCAAGCTTTTGGCCACACCACTTATCTTGGCAATCAGCGATATTAATGTTTAAAAAATTATGTTTAAGACAAAGAAAATGAAGTAGTTCTGCAAATGGCAAGGAAATTTCCATCAATCGGCATTCCCTTCCATGTGCTGCCAAGTCTGTCCATTTCAGACCAGAACTACAGGAAATTTTTCTCCCCTTAGAGGAGAGATTACAACCACCTTTATTCATCAAAAAAGTCCTGATGTACAGAACAAGCAACTACTACATTCTTAAGCCAATAGACAGCTGTGAAAATAGCTGGGATTGCATTCATGTTTTGCTCCAAGTATTTTTTCCCCTCCCCTCAAAGTGCAAGACTGCAAATGCCAGTTTATAAGCAGTTTCCGTCTGACCTTCCTTGCCTCACCCTGTTGAAGGAAGAGTAGGATGCTGCAGTTGTGCTTTAAAAATTCATTTCCCAATTTATCACCCCCTCCCTTTAGTTAGCAAACTGTTGGTAGAAGGCAAATTTAACCCTTTCAATGTGATGGCAAAGTTTAATGGCTGGGCCAAGTTTCAAGTCCATACACTCCTGAACAGTGGGAAGAGTTAGCAGGAGAAGCGCCTGTCCATCTATTTCCTGTTGAGAGACAGAGAGAGATCAGGGTTCAGAACTGATGAAAAAAATGCCATTAAGATGCATTAAATGGTCTGATTGAAAGCTAACAAATCAAATGGGAATACATCCCTCGACAACTATTTGCAATGCTAGAAAGTTATTGAGACAAAGACTAGAGATTTCATGTGCTCAGTTAACAATTGCCAACAGTAAAACAATAGAATACCTGATCCAGAAATATTCTAGCTAATGGGGCACAGTCTGTAGATTTGAGGAACCGCACAACATCAGCTACACTCCACTCCAGAGGGTTGCTGTCCAGCTGCAGCTTTTCTCCAACGTCTATCTTTATTTCCTATCCCACAAGTCCCAAAACAAAGCAAAAATATTACATTTGCCCTGCTCAAGCATATTTACTCTTTTCGTATATTCCCACCAATTCCACCCGAGTTACCTCCTGAAAAGAGCCACAGATCATGACATTTTGGATTCTCAGTGTTAGGGATTTTGTGTGTGTGCTGATCAAATTTAATTCATAAGGTGTGAACCATGTACTCATGAACAGAATCCACAAACCATTCCCTCTCTCTGCCCCACCCCCAAGTTGTATATTCTTGAGACTGTAGCAAAAAAATGTTGACAGGGCAGCACTTGGAGGGGAAACCCCCAAATCCCAGCAACTAGATGAGATCTATACATGGAGCTTCTAACAAGAACAGGTGGAATGTGTATACAGTCATACCTCAGAAGTCAAACGCCTTGTGACTCGAATGTTTTGGCTCCCGAATGCCGCAAACCTGGAAGTATATGTTCTGGTTTGCAAATGATCTTTGGAACCCGAACATCTGATGCGGCTTCCGATTTGCTGCAGGAGTGCCTTGGTTTCCAAACGTTTTGGAAGTCAAACGGAGTTCCAGAACAGATTCCGTTCAACTTCCAAGGTACGAGTGTATATTTTTATATAATGGTGATGATGATGATGATGATGATGATAACAATTTATTACCCCACCCATCTGGCTGGATTTCCTCACCCTAATCACTGCAGTGTTTCTGTTGTGGTGAGTTAGGTATGCAACATGTTGCAATAAGTGCAAATTATATGCAAGTTTATATGTTGAATTATACAATAGGTTAAATTGTGTATATGCATTTAACACAACTGATTGTTGCTAATTCAGTAGAGAGTTCATGCTCTGGATGCATGATATACCAGGAAGGAGGTTTTGAGTCTTCCCTAGTGTCCTGGGAGGGAAATTTCTACTGAGAGGGGGTAAACCTGCCATCCCTGCACTCTCCCAATCTATATTCTGGAACTGTTATTTAAATAACAAGTATCAGAAATGTATATAATTAGAATGCAGGGAAATGGATTATTTTGCTTCTAAAGAAAACCTCAAAACTACTCTTAATAATCCTTCCTTAACAGGGTCTGTTTCTTCTTTGCTAGGTCACAAGTCAGTACAAATATTTCCTCACCTGCTTATTGGAGCAATTATTTTGCCCCTTTTGATTTTAGTACTAGGTAGACCTGACAAATATGAGCATTTATTTCCATTTAATAACAAACGGGGGGCGGGGAAAGGCCTCAGCCTTCAAGGCTCATCATTAGATGGCTTAATGACCTTGGGTTGCATCCAGCTAAACCATTGTGCACATGGAAAGACTTCTGTGAGCCCAACCTTCCCTTCCTCTCCTCCCCCTGTGCACACCCCATATCTGCTCTGGGGATTCCCAGAGATTTAGTTAGAGACAACCCCCGATGAACAAAATCTCTCTTTCTGAACGCTAGATGCTCGCTGCTAAGGTATTCTTTTTAAAAAAAATTCCAAGACCTACCTTTGGTGAAGGAGGCTTATTTTCATCATCTGAGAAAGAAAAGGCGCGTAGTTTCCTTTTCCGTTTGTCCCGGTCCTGAGCTCCAAAATGGGATCGCTCGCTCTGTGTGGGGGAGGATGACCGCGATTTCTTTTCTGACACTTCAGACTCTTCAAGCAGTTCCTCCTGGTGCTCAGAGGTGCTGTCTTCCGTTAGGGACTCTTCATCTATGTCATCCTGATCATCATCCTCTTCACCCCCACTGCCCTGAAATGGTATGGAAAGGAGACGGGGAGACTCAGAGGTAGACAGTGAAGACTGTGCGTAGCAAAATACCAAAACACCCATTTATCTAAGATCTATGGAACACAGAGTGCATTAAATAATTTGTATGCGTTATCATACCTGGGGTGAGCCAGCAGGTGTGTTATCTACAGAGGTAGAAGAGCGTTTCTTCTTATGAACAAAGAAGTTTTTCCGTTTCTTTCTTTTCCTGCTTGCCTTCTTCATGCTTGTCTCTGTGTTGCTGTGGATACCTGGTGGACGGCCAATCCTTTTGTTTCTTCGCTTCCCATAATAATGGGCTATGAGAAATTAATAGAAAAAGGATTCTGACTGTGAAATGTCAGGATGATTCATCTTTTGCTAGCCCTACATGTATCAAGAGTGCCTCTAAAATCTCCTTTTATCACCATGTTTTATTTATGATATTTATGCACCACCAACAGGGGATAAATGATGTCCATCTATATGACCTATTGTTGCTGTTTGATACCTATGGATATGTGCCTTAGAAGAAAGATGACATATTCTGCGGTACATAAATTAAACTTGTACTGGCTACTGGAATCTAGTAACCCAACAAACAGCACAGTGATTCAAAGGGTTGGAGCGACAACAATTTTGCACATCAAACTGCTCTACAACCATCAGGAGTCCAGTTTCTCAACATGTTAAGTGGTGACCAACCTGCAAATGAATCCCGCCTGACACACACACAAAAATATATCAGCATTGCTTCCCATGGGGCAATCAACAGCTTCCCAGAGGGTAGTTTAGATTTAATTTCAAATCCCATATGGCTCCTCCATATGAAGATAGAAAGGTCAGGAAAGGTGATGTATCACTCACATAATAGATAGGTTTGTCCTGAGATCAATAGGAACCCCAGTACAATCACAGGTTGGGTTTACTAATACAGCACGAGTTTTCTGCACTGCTAAACTAACTGTAGAAGGACTCAATGGACACTTTTCGACCAAGGGCAAGATTAAATGTTGATGATATGGTCACAGTACAGTGGTGCTTTGAGCATATATAAACTAAGATAAGAATGATCAGCAGCTTTAAGGAAACTGCATTTACTTGAAGTTGTGCTTTGCAGCCACTGACCTACACTGTAGAATAGCGCACTAATGAATCAGAAAATTCCCTTGTAGGGCCAACCACCGCAATTACTCACTGTATTTGGTTTTTGTCAGAACAGAGCAGTTCTCTGAACACTTGTCTAGCACCATTTGGGGGCCAAAGAGATTTGGACAACATTCAAGTTTGATACAGGTCTGCCTGCAGAACTCTGCGACTCGATCAGCTGTTCTTACAACTTCCACTGTGGCACGGTAGCTCTTTCCTTTATACCTGAAGCAAGGAGGAAAACAACAACAACAACAACGTGTGATTTGATCGTCATTTTTACAAAGACAATATTCTGGATGCCATGGAATTTCTTATGTTTACAGAAAACATTTTAGAGTGAGGAAATGTTGTGCATCACCATTCTCAAACTAAGACACACTCCTACTGTACTGGTTATGGTGCCTGAACCAAATGCTGCTATAGGAGTATCTCAAACACCAAAGGGTCCTAGAACACGGCTGCATGCATTCCACCAGGGAGAAAAGACCAACTTCCTCCTTTACAGAGCAGTGGTCACATTCATTAGAGTCATGACAGCCAGGTAAGGGTGTTTGGGAACGCAGGGCAGCAACTGCAGGCAAGCTCAGGGGGTTAGCATTACAAAGGCCGAGAAATCCTTCCTTGGCAATGTCTAATTTGGCCTAAGAGCAAAGGACCAACACACACTACAGAACAGAGTCCATTTACTTTGCTTTCAGGGTCTCTCCATATCCATGCCATGCAGCTTCCTCATCCAGCTGTATTTCTCTAAGGACACGGCTAGGTTTATAGGCAGCATTGATCAGCAAAGAAAGAACCTGAAAATGGAAATGAGGAGAGAGTGTTATGAAAGCAGTAGGCAAGTAAATTTCTTTTAACATGTTAATATGACTTAGTAGATTAGTTCTATTCATCTGAGTTAGCAACTTGAGAGACTGAGCATTAAACTAAAATGTATCAGCATAATATGTTTAGAAAGGACAGTACCTGTGAACCAAAAACAGACAACAAGTAAGGATTTATCTGACTGCCTAGGATTCCCAATTCAATGTTCAGTATAGCCTAACTGTCTTTCCACATTTCCCTCAATGTTGTTCAGGGTAAAGTACTGTTATCTAGCAAATGTTGCTACTTTATTTTATAAAGGTATGCCAAAAATTTGGAGAATACTCCCCCCCCCCCAGACTTCATTTCTGAGATTATTCATTTTCTCCCTCCAGCTCCCTGTCAAGAAATAGGATTCTTAAGGAAGGATAGATGGAGAATGGCAAAAGAGACACCACTAATGTACCAAACAAAGGGAGAATGGAATAAGATTTCACAGCATTCCATTCAGGAGGGAATATTTACTACAGAAAGGAGGTAAAGAGGAATGCTAGGAAGGTTTATCACAATGGCTAAACAAAGTGGAACAATGAGCTAAAAAGCAGGCACTGGAGGAAACAAAAATGCCAGTATCAGGTTTAACACGTTTATGGGGTGGTCTCTTTTGAAATAAATGCCCAAGGATACATTAAAAATGAGCCAGATTTTGATCAAATACAAGAGGTTTGATAACGAGCTTTGAGCCAACTTGCTTTCAAAGTAAATATTTATCCTTGCATTCAAATATCTGGGGGAAAATGCTGAGTGATAATTGCCCCATTCAATTTATTCCGAGAAGTAAGACAGCCATGTAAGAAACATACATCAATTTAATGAGGAAATAACCCAGAATAGTGAACCACCCTTATTAAAAAAACTCATACAAAAAGGATTTTGCATTGCTAGACCATGGATACTGCACAGTATCTGACAAAGCTGCCGCTATGAAGAATAACCCATGGCGTTTAACATGCAGCAGAGACCCCCAGAGGCAACTCCTATAATCTAGAATGTTCTCAAAGGACTATAGATTTGTCACAACAGATCAAATGACTGACTCATCAACTCTAATATTCTGTCGTGGACAGTTTCTACTGCTGCTTAGTGACAGGTGTATATTCTCTTCTCCATAATGCCACTTAGGCATTTCTGTAATACAACAAAAAATACAGAGCTCTACAGATATCTAATTTGCCCTAAAGCCTTTTCATTTGTCACTGGATGTCCATTCTTGCCTTTCCACTTCAAAAATGCACTCAAGGCAGGGAACATAATACATTAAAAACAAATAGCTTAAAAAAAGTAAAACACAATGAATTAGACCGGGGTAGTCAACCTTTTTATACCTACCGCCCACTAATGCATCTTTCTTGATGGTCAAATTTCCTTACCGTCCACCAGTGCTCGATGGAAGGAGGATTCAGCTTGTGCCGTAGAACCCCCTACCGCCCACCTAGAATCCTGAAACGCCCACTAGTGAGTGGTAGGGACCAGGTTGACAACCCCTGAATTAGACTGGGAAGAACCATGAGTAAAAAACAAACTCTACACCCTATAAGAATGGCTTATATTTCTGTTGTTCTATCTGGTACTGCCTTACAATCGGAAGAAGTTAGTATGTATATGTCCTTTTGCAGAGGTTTATACCATTATGAGTTTCACCTGTCTTGCTAATGTGAATGGGCCCCTTATAAAAGAACTACAGTGTTCTTTGATAGCTGAAAAATCAGAGTAATGCCCTCCAGCTAGCTGGAAGGGGCAGAAACTTGTTTGCAGCCAGTTTTTTATGGTGAGTATGGACTTCTCCTTGCAGAACTGGACTCTTGATTCACCAGAATATACCGCCATGTCCCATGGGTTCCAGATTACCCTAGACAAAACTGTGCTTTCCAAACTTACCAGGAAGCCTCTGGCATACCATGCAACAATACAAGCTGATCACACCACCATCCCTATGACACAGAAGAAACCATCTTGCTACTCTATAGCTGAATTTGTTTCATGAAATGCAGATTGAGAAATCTGGTTCAGACAAGTCTTCCCCACAGCACGGGTCATTATTTCATGTTTTAGTGATTGAGAATTATGCTGTGTGCGACTTAATGCTGCCAAACCCACCAATATCCTGATTATGACTTCAACTTTCCAACCTAATACATTATTTTATAGGTCTACACTTTTCCATACTTACGTTGAATGCTGCATTAATGTATTCCTAGCCTACAATGATACAAAAGGTGTGCTTTGACAGAGAAATTGTGCCACAAGTATATAGCCATGTTTTCCAGATGCCCTTACCTCTTTAAGAACAAGGACACAGTTTCCTGGTCCCACAGACTGTGGCAGTTCTGCAATTCTACCTTTGTTAAGATATGGCCCTGAGAAGCAGCGATGATTAAAGTAGATCTTTGGACAGCAGTATTTACCATTGGTTACAACTAGAAAAAATAAGAATAATAATCAGAACACTCTGTGCAAACATGTGCTCTAAATACAGTGGAACCTTGGTTCCCGGACGGCTTAGTTGCCGAACAAATCGGCTCCGGAACTCCGCAAACCCAGAAGTGTTCTGGTTTACAAACCTTTTTCAGAAGCTGAACGTTCGATGTGGCTTCTGTTGGAGTGCAGGAAGCTCCTGCAGCCAATCAGAAGCTGCGCCTTGGTTTTCAAACGGTTTCGGGAGTCGAACGGACTCCCGGAACAGATTAAGTTCGAGAACCAAGGTACCACTGAGCTAGCATTTAGAAATATTTAAACTATAGAAATTAAACCAATAAATACAGGGCCCCATCCAACACTGCAGCTCCTCTGGTGCAACACACTTCCATGCATGCAACTGCTCTCCCTCTCCTGTCCCCTCTGATCTCTGTGTGCCTGTAAAATCAACTCGGGGGAGGGGACTTGAAGGACCCTCTGGTGTAGATGTTTTCTGGAAGAGCCTGGGCAGAGGAGAGGGAAAGAGAAGTCCCAATGCACCAGCGGAACCACACACACAAAACTCTGGATACAATCCAGAGTTTCACATACATGCACATTTATTTTTGATAGCCTCCTGCAACTCACCCAAAGCTGGACCTGAGGGATGAGGGAACTTGCCCAAAATTCAGGGAGCTCATCTGCACAAGGGCCTTTCCGCTAGCACAAAACCCCTTTGAAGAGCACACACAGGTTTGGAGCTAAATCACAAAAAACTGGGCCAGAATCAGCTATGTCACAGTGTCACAAAGCCCAATCAAACAGAAAGCAAGGGCTTGTGGCCACTGCCAATACCTGATTTTCTGGGCTCCTCCCTGCCCCAACTCTGTTCTAGTTTATCCCATTCTGCAGTGTGATTGGGGTCCCCTCAGAGGACCCCTTTGAGAAGCTGCTGGGGGAGCAGAGACAGGGAAAGTCAACTTCTGCCATCCTGTTATGCAGACTTTTTTGGGATACAATTTATTATGTGTTAACGCTGAAGCAAAGTTTATGGTTATTTGCTTTAGCGTGCAAAATAAGTTAGTATCCTCCGTGATGCAAGATGGTTAAAGATATCAATATACCAATAGTCATTTCATTCCAGCTATGTTTGGACTAAGAGCCGCTTTCTCTTAAAGCCCTAATTCCAGGGGTTTATAATTGGCACATATAGAGATTGTATTGTATTGACATAACATCTCTCCATTTAAAAACCAATTAAATCCCAGAATGAGCAGCAGCCACTTCTGCAAAGCTGACATTAGGTAGCACCTCAAACACGCATTTTGTTGCATTGCAAGTCATGCAGTAAGATTTTAGAGAGTATAAACTGATTTGTTCAGCAGCAGATGCACTTATTCAACATTCATCCATTCAACAGTTTAACAAATGATTAGATTTCACCATCTGGCACATATGGAATTCTACTGTCAAATGGCCTTTTGTCTATTGAGTTGCCTGAGTTCCCTGCAAAGCAGAACATGGAAACTCACTGCAGAACGGATAAAAGTTCAAAGGAAAAGTAGGAAGTGTTTGTGAGGAAGAGCCTCACCCCAGCAGGATAGTTCTAGAAAGCTAAGCCCGTGAGGGAAACATGACATGTACACACCATGGCATTTAGCCTCATTCTCCAACTACTACAGACACAAAGACACTTCTTTCTTACCGGTATCAGCGGAGTTCAGTTCCTGGCTCTTTAGTCCCTCATGGACAGTTCTTGAGGATAATATTCTGACCAAGGAAGAGAGCAAAGCGAGAGAGAGAGAGAGAGAGAGAGAGAGAGAGAGAGAGAGAGAGAGATGGCATTATTCATTATTTGGGCTCTTGAGCTCCTCATCCCGTTTGGGCTTTTGTTTTTGTTTCTACAGTAGAAGGGACTTGTGCCTCTAGCAAAGGTTTCATATTCATTGTCTCCCTTCCCCCGCTTCTCTCCTCTTGCCCCCTCTGGAATTGCCCTTCCCTCATTCCCTCCTTAGTGCCCAAGCCCTATTATAATTAAATCAAAGCACACAAAACTGGGGAAAAAATAACATATTCTTCCCCTGCCCAGCCCTGCAGCCATTGTTTCCCTCTGTCTATTTTAGACTGTAAACCTCCCAGGGCAGGTCATATCTGTTCTTTATAAAGCAGTATGCACATAGGTGGCATAACAAATGACAACTACTACAACATGGGACCCGCCAAGTGAGTTAAAGAACAGGAGTTTTTAAACTAATGTATTAACTGTGTGTAAAAGGGGTGGGGATTCTCAGGCCTTTGATCCTCAGGATTTCCTATAACCCATGACTCCCACATCACAGACCCTGATGCACACGCTCTGCTAGTTGGAATGTATCCTTGAACTGGAATAGTGTCCCTTTCTTACCCAGATAGAGAGATAAATGTGCAGAGACCTCTGATTTTTGTGCGGCTGTACAAAAATAAGAGTCACATTCCTGGCCTTACCCACCACTGGCATATGGTCCTTGGAAGGTTGCCCACTAGTGAATGTGGCCCCCAGGCTGCTGAAAAAGGTCCCCCAACTCTATAAAACCAACAGGGTGGCCAGAGATGGAAGCACTGCTAAAGAACAGCAGCAACATGTCAGGTGAAATAATGCCAAGTGAAAAGGGAGCAATATCCCTCCCACCCTGTCCGACATGTTGCATGCGTGTGAGAAAAATGCACCAGAAGATGGAAAGCAAAGCTGGCAATGGCTTCCAAGAACTGGAGGACAGAGAACTTGCTTAAGGGACTACCCCAGAGTGTGTTTGTGCTATAGACTCTATAGCATAACATCTATAGCATCTGCTGTGTCTATAGTATAGATCAGGTGTTGTCTACCTGGTCCCTACCGCCCACTAGTGGGTGTTTCAGGTTTCTAGGTGGGTGGTAGGGGGTTCTACGGCACAAGCTGAATCCTCCTTCCATCGAGCATTTTACCATCAAGAAAGATGCATTAGTGGGCGGTAGGTATAAAAAGGTTGACTACCCCTGGTATAGATATTAACATCTCAATCCAACTATTATATGACAGGAAGATCCACCTGATGGCAGGTCACTTCCACAGAACTGCAGTGTATCAAGCAAAGTATGGAATTATTTCTTCTGAATTAGCTGGACTTCCATCTACTTTTCTAACAGAGTTCATTTTCAGCTATTGCAATCCAAATGCAGATTTGTGAGGCTAACCACCTACATGACTTGTGGAACATTTGGGGACCTAAAGTGAAAAAGAATTAAGTAACAACCTTTCAAGCAGCACTTATGAAAGGGACGTGAGGGTGAATTTTAAAAAGTAATACTCAGAGCTGTCCTAACTAATGGAAAAGTGCACACTTCCAATGTGACCTGAGAACAGTTCAGAAAGAGGCAGCTGATTTAGAAGAAAAGTAGTTATGGTATATCCAGAGAGTATCGTAGCATGACAGCGCCACAAATATGCATAATATTTCCAACTACTAAGTAAGTGAGCTCTAGTTAACTGCATTCAAGCTTCTCAAAAAACAGTCCATTGCTAGCAATGTGAAATAAGTTCAATGCTTACGGTTTCTCTGGTTGGACCACTGCAATTTTCCTTTCCTTGTTCACTGTAAGCCAAGGTGAAAGTCAATGAATAACCAGTGTATCATTAAAAAAGTTTTCCAATGATAACACACACTTTTTATTTTATAATCTTCTGTAAGCAGAATTTCAACATTTACATAGTCAGGCTACAGATAATAGTCATGTTTCATCACCGCCTGGGGAATTGAGACCCAACTTTCTTGTGAAACATGAAGAGATGAGCAAAGAACCAAACATGGGAAAATCCCTGAACTTTCAAGTGCAAACACACAGGCTTTTCAGTTTCCTAAGCTTACAAACATGCATTTCTCCAACTTGAAGGGTACTCTAAATCTACATGCAAGGGCTTGCACATTGCCCATCTACTGCTGCTCCAAGTATCCCCAAAAGGTTGCCTTGCTACTAAGTTCTAGTGAGTTCTAGATTCTCAAAGTATTAATTAAAAATGTCTTAAAACCTTCCACAGTCCTTCCTCTCTAGGGACTTGCTCTTGTGCTGTTTGATAGAGCTACAGAGCGATTGTTTTACCATTGTTATGTAAGAAATGCATATATACCCTAGTTCTCTGAAGTACAACAATCAATTCTGCAATACATTCCACTCCATTTTGTAGTATAGTAATTGTATTAGTCATACCTACTGCCCTGCGAGGAGGTCTAAGCTGATATCCATTTGTTTCGCACCAGCCTACTGGAAATATATTCATAGATTCCACACTCACTATGCATTCAGGGACTGGCATTTTAGAACCTGTTAAGAGACAAATGGAACACATAGCCCAAATCAATGGTTGTTGCAACTGGACTCGTAACAGAACACAACACTTGCTATAATACATATCTGTGTACCTGCACATTTGAATCAGACATAAGTAGCATGACAGGCCCTCAAAAAAGGAATCTGTCAGGAAACAAGCCTTTGATTGTTGCCTATAAGGGTTTTATCATGAGTTGCAAAAAAATAAAACAAAACCATGGGCTGGAACAGCTGTTTTCAGAGCCATTTTTAGGAGTAAGACTGTGTGCTGGTAAAGATTTATAATGTTCAGATAAGGAAGTGGCATTAACATGCTACATGGGGAAGGCGAACAAAATTCAAAACATCTACCTTTCAAAATATAACTTACTTTCCAGCTGTAGCCAGATATAGGAATCCTTCACCTTTGTAACAGTAGCTACACAAATTTCTTCAGGATCTTGTGAGTTTACTGCCTCAAGTTTCATGTTCTCCTTAAAGCCATGGTCAGAAGTCAGCTAAAAAAGAAGGAAAAAGAAGGAAGAAACACTTAGGTGGAACATGCAATTTTAAGGGCACCCAATTCATATACCAAACAGGAAAAACATTCAGAACAAATTAAACACAGACCATTGAAGGGAATCACCAGGGATTTAAATGGTAAGTTCAAAACAATAATCAGCAAGCAGTTTCTTGTAGATTACCAAGGGAATTTCAACCTGGCACTCAAAAAAAGTATTAAAAGAAGAAAAAATAATTGAATTTACAGTAGAACATGCAAGAGACTTTGCTTCAAGTCCACATCTTGTAATACTCAAGATCAAAATTAAACTGCAATAGTGGAGATAATCATACACAAAATAAGAAACCTACTTCCTGCACAAAGAATAAATTAATTCACACAAAGAGCCAACAAGGTGGTAAACTTGTGTCTGAGCTGTGCCACTTCAAACTAAAGTGGGAACCTACATGGTTTACTCTCCCATACCTTGAGGGAGGATCCAAAAGGCTGCATGAAATGTTCCATGCATGCACCAGGCTTCCCAACGTCCCTTACCCCAAAATTGCTCCAATAGGCTGATGACTCTCTAGAACAAAATACCACATGGCTTGAAGGGCTTGCTGTCAGAAAGCAAAATTCACTTACCCTCCCCACCAAAGTGCTTCCCATGTGTGCAGTAAGAAAAGCAGTAAGAATCCCAGAACCTCAAAGACTAGATTTCGGGGAGAAGGATACTAGTTGAGCCATCTCCCCGATATTCTAGGGGCTGAATTCAGCCCACCTCCCAGAAACATTTCATCAGGTGAACCCTCACCTGCACTTCAAACACTTCATATCCTGTTTGTGTCCTAAGATGCATAATGCCATTGTTCGACTTCCAAGCCTTGAGATACCATCAATTCTTGCAGAATAAGTTGAATATTAAACATCTCTTTAGACTATTTTGGGACGCTTTGCCCTCAAAACACCAGTACTTTAATTCTTTTTTCCACTATGTGGTGTGGTTAACAAGCTTTACAAACTAAGTAAAATATTCACCGTTGAATAAACACATTATATTGTGAATGCTTACCGAGGGAAAACAGCTTTGGGGAGCAGCCTCTGCTCCACACTGCTTGAGATAATCTGCCCAGTCAAAGTCTTGCCCAGGATAACCTATGAATGAGCAAACAAATGACTCTTATTTATTAATGCATTTTTATCTTATCCTTCCTACAAAGAGGTCAGCGTAGTAGCCATGATCCTCTCCTCCATTTTATCCTCACAGCCACCCTCTTAGGTAAGTTAAACTGAGAGACAGCCTGCCAAAAGAGCATCATAGTTGTGTGGGATTTATGCCAGGATCTCTCTACTCCTTGTTCAACATTTGTCTATCCCATACTGGCTTAAGTAAGTTTGAGAATGATATGAGTAGTTCCTGAGGACACACAAATGCCTTCACATTCTCAAGCTAGGCTTTTCACACTACTTGAAAAGCCTAGGCCCAATGTCTTTCCCACATCACTTTTATAGTCATTATAAGAAATCTTGCTGTTAAATTGTCCCAGTCTCTGCAATACGCGGAATAGAAGTGTTTTCAGAGATAAAAGTATAATGCTTCGAGTTCAACTGCTCATATGAGAGCATGCAAATAGACTGCATAGGCTACACACCTGGTGGAGGGCTGAGATGCAAGCCATTTTTTAGACTCCATTGCACAGGGAAAATACCAGGACTGTTGACATGACAGACGTAAGACCGGCTTGTGGTATATTCTGGTCGCAAATCATCTATTTCTACCAAAAAGTATTTATTATTAAACACCTGCAAAAAGACAAAGGAATGACTTTGAAACCAAGTTCACTTTACTAACATATAAAACTTTCTGAGTCACTGTCCTACTGCTAATAGTGGGTTGAATCAAATGTTAGTCTTATTAAGAGCAGACACATTGGAATGAATGACCATGACTAATTAAGGTTCATTAATTAATTTCATCAGGTCTACTCTGAGGAGGACCTAGTTGGATACAATTCTTTGTTATTTATTGGCTAGGATACAGAGCCGTGTTCAATGTGCCCAAGGACTGAGCATGCTCAATGGGGAGTTAACTAGTTTTCTTTGAACAGCCCGCCCGCCCACATGAAATACTACACACTACTTTTGAAAGTCATGTCAGTTTCAAAAGTAATCTGTCATGAGGAATGGGAGAAATAAAACCCTGAAAAGCTCTTTGAGCATGCGGAACCTCATGCTTGTAAAGTACCTCAAACATGATCAGAACCTTGAAGCGTTTTAAAAGGAGGATATAGTGAAGTGGGAACACGCTCAGGACAAACAGAAGCAAGACAAAAAGGGCAACAGGAGATCTTAGGCCTCTCAAGAAATAAAGTCAGAAAAATCAAGAATTTGAACTGGATTATGTATGGAAAAGTCAAATCATGCAGACACCAAGAAAGTTTAATAAACAGAAATTAACACTGTTTTATAGAACTAGAATAAATAAATAAATAAAAACGGGCTGATTAAAACAAGGAATTCCCCCTGCTCTAGCCATATAAAGTAAAATTAAGAAGGTGGAAAAGTACACTTGATCCTATAATTCCAAGGACTCATCCCATGACAAGGATGACTCATATGAACTGTAATTAAACAAGATAAATACAATAATGAGCTGCTGAAGTTGATTAGATTGTGGGCAGCAGAGGGACTGTGTTAAATGTGTAGTTGATTAGAAGGTGGAGAAAAATGTACCTAGACAAGAATGGGACTGTGAGAATGCCATCTGAATTTCTCAAACAGATAAGCTATTTTATGTGAAAATTCTGATGAGCCATGTTAGAAGGAGTAAGATATAGAAACGTAAAGCATGTAAGGTAAAGGGAATGCTGGGTAGGCAGAAAAAGAAAGGTTGATACTGTTGACAGAACTTATAGCTGTTCTGACAGTTTACTGCTGAGAAAATGACAAAAATTGTGCATCTATACCAGACATTGTCATGACACCTAGACTTGTAAGAGTTCTGAACTGAAAAGAAAGTTACTTTTACAACAAAAAAACCAAGGGGGATTGCCTATGGACATATTTAATTTATGGCGAGTACTGCATATGGGTCATTCATTGCAATAAATCATGAAAGAATAGAAGACCCAAAAGTGGGGACCTCATTAAGGAACTCAAGGAAACATGCCTTTATTTCCTAAGAGCACTGAGTGTAGACAAAATTATATTAAAGCAAACAGGACCAGAAAGTTACCTTGCCGATGCCAAATGGGAAGACGAAAAAATAAAGTATGTTTAAAATGTTACATCTTGGAGCCAGAGAACTTCAGAATATAATTGGGTACCTTTGTAACTGTGGCTGGCGAGATGACGAAAGGAGCTTTGGGATCAACAGCTTCTAACTTCATGTTGACAGAGAACGAATGAATTCCAACAACAGGTTTGTCCTAAAAATGACAACACAAAAATTTTAAATTATCATTGAGGTCCTTTGTATCATTGAAACAGAAAATTCTTCAAAGTAGAAGAGCTGCTTGGTATCTTCCACTAGCACAAGAGACGACATAACCTTATCCTTAAATATTTCAACAAGAATCACACTAGTTCATCCTGGCATTTCAGAAGTTATTTCACTTACAGGAAGCCAGCAAATGAAAGTTGGCAGCAATTGCTCTCTTACTAAAATGGACATTACATTTTCAGTTCAGCGAGACTGGGATTTGACATAATACTTTTCACCCAGGAATTTCTAATCTGCAGCATAATGAAGGCATTTAGAAAACTCTCCTGGTTTGCAGAGAGGCCATTTAATGTAAAAACAAAAACCCAGTCCAGGAAACTCTTGTCACTTGAAATTGAACAAAATGAACTAATCTCTAGCACAGAATAAAATAAGTATAATGTCACAGGCAATCAACCGTAACTTTGCTTGGTTGGGATAATCTTATTTCTGAGAGGCCTGCAATTTATGATGTTTTCGAAAATGTGGGAGGTCACTTAAGGCAAACGTAGGTTAATGGGAAAATATACCACAGAATCAGCATTAGCTCTATATACTGCCTTCTAGTCAAAGGACCAAATCATAGACTTCCTTTTCCCCTTTGACCTAGCAAACTAAGACCAACCTAGAGTGTCATCTGTACTGTGCCACCTAGAAACCAAGTTAAGACATAAAGAGCATGCAGTGGTACTACCTCTCTCCACAGTTATGGAGTGTGGTGCCTCTGAAAAACATGGCAAAGTCAAAACACCTTTAAGAAAGTGTTGCAAAACTCTTATTTGGTTTGGAGTTTTGTGTCTGTAGCTGAAGGAGTCAACACTGTACCCATTTTATTTGATTTTAATATGTCATGTATATTTCAGGTGCTCGTTTACCTCAGCCTATAAGACCCAATGTGCAAAGAACTTCATGCAGCTTGCGCAACAGAAGGAACCAAAACCCAATGGAGCCTCCTGATGGAGGAAAGGTGGTGATTTTCACTGATTCCCACTTCCCTTGCCTCCTCCCATACTATTCCAAAAGGGACCCCAACCCATAGCTGTCAACATTTCCCTTTTTTTAAGCGAAATTCCCTTATTCCGAATAGGATTCCTCGCAAGAAAAGGGAAAAGTTGACAGCTATGCCCCAACCACCCAGAACAGCTTCTCAGCGGGCGCACAACAAATGACTCTGAAAATCACCATCCTTCCCTGCTTTCCTCCAGCAGGAGCGTTTTGTGGGTGGAGCTCAACTGATGTGAACTCTGCATCTAGGTCTTTATATTTAACCATACCATTTGTTAAAAGCACTCAGGCCGGGTGTAGTGATCCGATAGCAAATTCCAGTGCTTGTACCTTAAATAGATCAGTGGGAACCAAAGATTCTTCTTCCTCCTCTTTTATTTTTTCTAGGATATCCTGCCATTCTGCTTCAGTCTTCAAATGTCTAACAGCTTCAATAAAAGAATGGTAGTCTGAGTTAAAATGCCACACTTTTTAAAAATGAGTCCATTACACTACACAACTAAGTCAACGATCTGAAAATCAACTCAAAAGTTACAGAGAGGGTGCCATTTCCCCTCCCCCTTGAACGCTCCCTATGAGCCCTACATTGAATGGTTTTTAAATTGCCCGCAATGCATGCTTGCATTTTCCACTGAGACTTCCTTTTAATAGTTCTTATGCAAAATCTTTTAATTGCTTTTTTACATAAGCAGTTTGGAGATGGAGTTGGAGGGGAGGGCAAATTGCTGATAAGGAATCCTTAAACTTATCTCCAGTTGCACTATTTATGTGTGCCCTTGGGTTGCGGGCCTAAGTGCATCTCCGTGCCCAGAGTGTGAGCAGAGCAGAGCATGTGTATTGCTCCAAGTTTATTCACAGACAACAAAAGAACTACCAGACTCTATGTATCTAGAGCAATTTGCCTGTTTTCATGGCAATTGTGTCTGCAGCTCAGATAAACTTTAAGAAGAAAATGCAAAACCTCCAGGTTTGGAACAGTCCCATGCTATTCATTTGATGTTGGCGGAGACACAGTATGATTTCTGACTAGACTGAAAGTTCCTTAAATTGAGACCACAGAATACTGTTCGAGGCTAATGAAAACAAGCGCAAGGGAAGACAAAGACAAATTCATGTATGCATGCATTCTCTCTTTTTCCTGTGCCTATTTTTCCTTATTGTATAGCTCTGTGTAGCATAGCATACTAGCAAATGCCAAATCCCAGAGATTCTGTTTGGTCTTGTCAATATACCCCAAACAAGAGACAGGGGTACAATTTAGGGAAATTTACGTGTTTTTCTATTCTTTTAAAATAGCTGCTCTGAGCAGATGAGTCTTGTTGGCAATTCCAAAAGCAAGTACAAGAGTGTGTGTGTGTGTGTGTGTGTGTGTACACCTCAGTTTTTGAGCATCTTGGAGGATGAACGTTTCGGTTTTCAAACGCCGAAAATCTGGAAGTAAATGCTTCTGTTTCCGAATGCCCCTTGGAAGTCAAACTTCTGAGGAGGCTTCCTGTTTGAGTTTTCCATATGTTTTGAGACTTCCGTATTGAGTTTCCGGTTTTCAAACGGTCTTCCGGAACGGATTACGTTCGAAAACCGAGGAACCGCTATATGTATGTGTGTGTGTCAAAACACCAAAAGCTTTTCTTCTTCAAACCTTGCACTCTAAACTGAAAGTGCAGTTTTATACCTAGTGGAGGTTCAAGGATGTATCCTTGTTGGGTTGCCCAGCCCACTGGATGGAGAAAGGGATCCAAATAGAACATCCAAAGGTCATACTGATCTAAATCTCCGAGTCCTTCATAACGTAGTTTGAGCCTTCCACCAACATTTTCCAAAACATTGACTATCCAAGCTCCTAGAGAATCATTCAAGTGCTGACATTCTAGTCTTGAACCAGGAGCAATGAGATCCAAGGGATTATTTCCTCGATGGAGCTGCGGAAGAAAGTGGAAAAAGGAAGATAAATGGTAAGCTATCCAGTCACCTGCCTTGAAAAGCTATCAAGACAAAATATCCATCTTCATTGCTTATGCTGAGTTATACACAGACATCAACTATGAATACTGTTGGGTCAACTAATGAGTTATCAGGAATTCTGGCAGGATGTGGAAATGTAGTCCTATTTCCTATTCACGGCACTGCAACTTCCACTTAAAATCTTGATAGGCTAAGATCATGGTAATTTGTAATTCATATAGGGAGTAGGAACCAGCATTTGTCTTCATGCTTTCTTATCAAGCGATTTCAAAAACAATTTGGGGCTGGGAAAAATGACCTACTGTTTCCTTTAAAAATGCTTACACATCTTTATTTATAAGGGAAAGATTAGCGAATACTATTGGTTGCATTTGTTTTAGGAAGCCCACCTCTGCCATATTGACTCTCTATAAATATATTGTTATGCACTCTATCCATACAGTCAGATCTACTTTCTCAGCCTTCTGTCTTTGTGATGCTAGTGCCTATGACACAGGTGTACCCTCTGCCAGGTTTGTGATTACTGTGGAAGGACAAGCAATCTGCCATTTCCTACCATCCTTCCCATTCAGACCTTGAAATCATGTTGGTGGTTATAGGTAGAATGGTTGGCTATCTGGGTTATCAACCTTCTCTTTAAGCATGTACCTTTTTGAACTGGAACTCATTGGTGTTTCACCAGTTTCCTCTCTTCCAGGGGGTAGCTGAGTGTCTTGTGTTTTAAACAAATTATTATGTTTTAATACTTGTATTATTTCACTAGATACCACTGCTAGGCTGCTTTGCTGAAAGATTAGCTTCCCAAAACAGCAAAAAAAAAAGTATAAGAAAACCTAGTAATGGAATCTGAATTCACTAATTAGCCCACATAATCACTAATAAATAAATAATAATAGTAATTTATTTATACCCCAACCATCTGGTTGGGTTTCCCCAGCCACTCTGGGTGGCTCCCAACATAATATTAAAAACACGATAAAACATCAAACATTAAAAACCTCCCTAAACAGGACTGCCTTCAGATGTCTTCTAAAAATCAGACAGTTGTTTCCTTGACATTTGATCTCTGGCTATCTTTGGAAGCATGGGGGGAAACTTTTCCAGTTTCTACCAGAACAAAATGTTTTTCTTTTACATAAAAGCAAGAAAGCAAAATAAGTCGGCTACATCAAAAGACCTTCACCGGAGGAAAATTACCATTTTGAAAGTGTGTAGTCTTGTTTTTTAAAAAATAAATAAAAAATCATTAAAGTATATTCTAAGAAGGGCCATGTCCCATTGAATTTAACTGAATTTAGTTCTGAGAAGACATGGTTAGGATTGCTGCTTAAATTATATGTTTACATTTTATTGTGCCCTTTTAAACGTGAATCCTCAGCTGTCAGAACATTCACTTTGGTAAAGGGAAAAATGAAGTTGTACCAGAAGACTATTGTAGCCGGAAAGTCTAACATAAAGGGCTTTAATAGGTATTGGTTTAAGACGTAATAAGAGCAAAGTATTTTTATTGCTGCCGATCCATGTGCACACTTACACCTTCTAGAAGAGTGGCAGGAGCACTGCATGCTCCTTTCAGAGTCTGCTGAAGGAATTCCTCCTGGTTAGAAATTTTATCTTTGATGCCTAAAAGGGAAAAAAAAATGTTGTTCAGTATTTACTCTTCCTATCTTATAATAACGTAGCATAGAGTTATAGTTATGCTGGGGAAAGTCAACAGCAGGCCCCATGTCCAATCCTAAGAAGATTTGCAACTTTTGCATTGCTCAGCAGCAGAACGTGAAGTTAGTAACATCTTTGTGTGTGATCTCAACCATCATTTTCCTAGAGGTCAAGCAGAGGAATTGAACTATCACAAGCACAGAGGCAGATAGTCATTACAAATATGAATGGGTCCAAAAGGTACATTAACAAATAGCCAAGTGAAAAACAGATTTATCTACAACTGTTTCAGCCAAGTGATAATAGTGCTTGCAGGTGTAATTGACACAAAGCGATTCTTAGTAGAAGTTTATGGACAGCTGAGCACAGAAGATTATGCAAAAATCTTAAAACAGGGCTTTGTCTCCTGCAATATATATCACCTGTAGGAGGCTTACTTTATTGAAACATTCTTCTCCCCATGGTGGACTGTTACCTTCAGGCACTTTGAGAGTCTTCTTGTTCTGCTCACACCACCCAATTGGATGCAAGTCAGCTGTCATGATGTCAAACCAAAAGTCTGCCTTCCTGTCCTCTCCATACCCATCATATCGCAATAGCAGTAATGGCCCACAAGTGGTAATGATTGTAGCAATCCAGTATGTATCAGGGCCAGGTTTGACAGCAACCTCTAGTTTCATGCCTGGTGCAAAGCCATTTTGCAGACTAGTGTCCACCTAAAAAGAGAGAGCAAGCAACACATCAATGCATGGCTCCATGGTTGCAATTTGATCACTTAATTTTAAAAACATTTTGCATGGATCTGGAACAACCTTTTTTTAAAAAAACACAATGATGTAGAAACCAAGGAACAAACTTTTTTTGGATTTGCTTTTGGTCAATGAAGAACCAACTGACAATGGGGTACCTTGGGAAAAATTGGCCACAAGATCTGGACACAATGATAAATGGCAAAGCAGAAGTAACATTAACTTATTTCAGAAGATTTTATCTGAACACCCAAAGGTAAGCTAACACAGCTAGAAAACACCAATGACATGGGTGGGCAATGAAAAATAATAATTCTAAAATATCCATCGTGTGCTATCCAAACTCAGGAGAACAGATTAAATTTAACAGACCAATAAGGATGCAGAAAAAGCTTTTTAGGAATCTGGTGACCAAGTGAAAATTGTATAAAATGGATAGAAAGCTGTTACTAAGGATTGGTAACAAAGGAATCTGCTTCTCAAGACAAAACCAAACAAATGTGGATTAGGAAGGAACATCAGAAATAAGGAGTTTCAAACCTTTCCCAAGAGAAAGGCGATTAAGGTTAGATGACAAACATAACTGGTGACTTAGAAGGCAACTGTGATGCGGAAAATTGTGCGGAAAATTCAAGCCTGCAGCTTATGATGAAAACCTATCAGTCCTTGAGTTTAGACATTGCATAAAAAGTAAAGGAGACTGAGAAGAGTAATTTATATCCTATAATAAAGCAGGACAATGTTAAAAACAACAACACCCCACCTTAAACCTACAGCCAATAAACAATACATAGCATAGCAGACCATATTACACAATTTGATTTATAAGCATGCAACAGATAATATGTTGCTTAAAGCCAAAGTGAATTAATTTGAAATGATCATATCACATGAGTTACTTTCAGCTGACATTAACAAGGCCAATCATATGTACATAACCAGCTCCAGCACTTTAATCTCATTTCTTGGGGGGGGGGGAGTAGGAAGAAAAGAGAAGCTCTCCCATGCATTTCAGTGTCAAGCATTCAAACCTTTCTCTTTGCATACAATATGTGTAATAAGGAAGCCATTATTAACTAAATCTGATTCCATTACTGAGTTAAATAACAGAACAGTAATAGAATATAAACTTCTGACGCTTTTAAGTTTGGCATAAAAACTTCAATGCTTTCTCAGCACAAACTATAACCTCCTTTTCCTTACCAGACAACCCCTTTTCGAAATCCTATTTTTATTTCTCTGTGTGCCACAGTACAACATACCACCACATAATCGCCCCCAACTTGAATTAAAATTTTACACTTGTAAATCCTACTTTCCTCTGTATAGGAAAGAAAAATTGCTACGCACTGATCCTTAACAGGATAGCATGTTCAATAAAATAACTATTTGCATCAGGAGTAAAAACAGCATGTAATCCTCTCTCCAAAACAGAACCGAAGCTGGTGTCCCTTTCCATTAGATAAGCAAATGAAATGTCATATGTATCAGGTTAGCTTCAAACCCATTCTACTGTTGTATTTTACACTGTGTTAAAGAAGAAGTGTGCCTGCTAACATATATTGCCCTCCCCTTCTTTCCTGCAAGCATGGCATGAGATGCATCAAGCAGTTGAGGCAGGATCTGTTTCCTAATATGTCACCCACGACAATGCAAGAAAGGAAAGAGAGAATGAATCCCTTTCTTCTGAGGACATCTATGTGGCAAACATGGTAGGAGCAACCAACAGCAAGAGAAAGAAAAACAAAGAATTACAAGCACACACAAAAGAGGATTCACATCTTATTTGGTACAAATATTTGCGGCTGGAATATTTGTGGATTAGAAACAAGATCCAGTACTTATTATAAACTTGTCACTCATGCTCAAACAGCACCCTCTTATGGCAGTCTGGTAGGATTGCAGTGGGATGAAGAGTGAAGGGAACTAATTTCGTTCTTTTTTATTTGTGAGGGCATTCACTATGAAAAAAATAGTTGCAGGTGACCAGCTGTCTAGGAATGCCGGCATCCAAAATATAATCTGTAGATGTGACTGCAGCAATTATAATACTGATAATTAATTGATAGATTTATAACTATTTAACTATTTATAACTATTTAAAAATATTTAATTAAGCACACCTCTTTCTTCTAATGGTTGCAAGCTTCAGACCAGAAGACATATGTGAATAAGACTAAAAATAACTTCCTGGTTTAAAGTGTGGCGATTTAGACAATTGTGTGTGTAGCTATTTATTTATCTGCATATTACTTTATAGTGACCATGTTCACATGTAATCGTAAATGAAGAACTGTGCTTAATAAACTATATTGTGCATAGTTACTCCCATTTCACTCCTCCCCTAGAGGGAAGAGGCTTAATTCTGCACCAGGAAGCTTAATTTTGCACCTGAGCTCAGGATCGTGGTGTCTTTCTCAACAAGCCATGACTGTTAATCCGACTTCTTGTTGCCTTGCACATCAAGGCTTGCTAACTACAAACTACAATCCCAGGTTCAGATATTACACTAAGCACACACCCTCTCAGTTTGTTTGTCTGTTCATGCCAGGGGGGAGCAAAAAAGCAATCAAGCTACATGCACCAGCACACAGAACATGCACAGTACTGTAGCTTATTAAACTAAACTTATTGGCTTACTGTTAAGCAAGTGGAAAAGCAAATTGATTAAGGGGAAAAAATATCTTCAGAATACAGCCCTAATAGAATTGCAACCCCAGTTGCATAGAAGACTGCAAAGGTATTACGTTAAGCCTGCCACAGGTTAATTACAGGGCAAGTGTAGTTTGCACAGGTTCACAAAAGGCACTGATTTAGCCACAAGAGGGCAACCTTAGTTCTGTAAGGATGAAGCAGAAAGGTGCCGGTATAGATACTGAATAATTTGTGAACATGGAGAAACAGTGTTCCAATTTGGCTTAAATCCTTGAAGCAGCAAAGGCTTTAAATCTGTAAAGCAACAGTTTAGCTGAGTAAAATTGCGAGTGATATCCCAGCTTGAACTTTGCCAACTTTAATTTTTTTTTTAAGACTCCCTTGGATAGTCTGCAGTTGTGATGGACTTTTAAACAACAAAACAAAACAGCAACCCAGCCAGAAACTGAAGTCAGAAGCTACTTCAGCATACTTCCCAGGTGAAATATATTTAAATATTTACTACGTAAAGTAAAAATAAATAAATAAAATAAAATAAAAAAGCCATGCCAAGAACAAAGCTCTATATTGCTGGGCAACCACAGCATACTTGCCTCTAGCTTTCTGCCCATTCTTCAACTCCCATCTTCCACAGGACTAAAGCCCTTTATTTATTAGTTTCTTCTGCAGGCCCTTCTTTCAGGGATGACATGGGGCCACACCCATTTCCAAAACTTCTTTGAGTTTCAACAGCTTCTTTAAAAAAGCCTTGTCCCTAGTATATACTACTTCTGCTGAGCATGGATGCCTCAGCAACTCTACATGGCTTACTGCAGACTATGATGAGAAATTCATAAAGTATATGATAAATGCACAGTGGTACCTTGGTTGTCAAGCATAATTCTATTCGACTCCCGGAACGAAAACCAAGGTGCAGCTTCCGATTGGCTGCAGAAGCTTCCTGCACTCAATTGGAAGCTGTGCCAGATGCTCGGCTTCCGAAAAACTTCTGGGTTTGCAGTGCTCGGGAGCCGATTTGTTTGGGAGCCAAGCTGCTCGACAACCAAGGTACCATTGTATGTGCCGACCAATATGGGGACTCTTTTGTCCCAACAAGCTGCTTCCTTCTTCCACTACCCATTTTGAAACTGTCCAGTCAAGAGCACCTAGAGATGTAGGAACAAACCAAGCGCTGTCCCAAAATCCAGCACTTTGCTCAAACATTTTTGCCGCCTATAATTTCCAAAAGCTACAATAAAAAACATCTGATAAATTTTATAGCAGCCAAACCAACTTAGGTGGGTTGAAACGACTGTGGACAATGAAGCTTTGCAAGATCACTAAAGGAAAACAGTGGCATACTAGATGAGGATGGACTAAAGTCACAAAGGCGTGAACTAGCTTTTTAAAATTTTATTTGAGAATACAATCCATTAGAACAACAATAAAATTACTAAGCAACAGTTAATAACAGCAGCAATCAGGTTTCTCCTCCAAATACCTCCTTAAAGGTAAAGGGACCCCTGACCATTAGGTCCAGCCGTGGCCAACTCTGGGGTTGCGGTGCTCATCTTGCTTTATTGGCCAAGGGAGCCAGCGTACGGCTTCCGCGTCATGTGGCCAGCATGACTAAGCCGCTTCTGGCGAACCAGAGCAGCGCCCGGAAACGCTGTTTACCTTCCCACTGGAGCGGTACCTTTTTATCTACTTGCACTTTGACGTGCTTTTGAACTGCTAGGTTGGCAGGAGCAGGAACTGAGCAATGGGAGCTCACCCCATTGTGGAGATTCGAACTGCCAACCTTCTGATTGGCAAGTCCTAGGCTCTGTGGTTTAACCCACAGCGCCACCCGCGCCACCTCCTTAGAAAACGTTTAACTAAAAAAAAATAATACATTTTTATGTTATAAAATCAAAATAACAGCAAGAATATTTTACTAGGGAATACAGAAAACAGAGGAGAAATGAAGTAATATATATAAAGGTATATTTTAAATGAAAGAAAAAATAATTACAGTTTTTACAATTATTACAATTATCACCTTTAAATAAAAAAAGAAAGGGGGAGATGAAGGGAAGCTTTGCTTCTGCACATGACTGTGGCATGATGGGAAGCTTTGCTTCTGCACATGATTCTTCACAAACCGTTCTAATACTAAGACATTCCCTCATCACCCTAGAATGTTCAGTTCACGTTGAGTTCATGAAAACATCGTACCCTGACCTGTTCTTAATGCATAGCTGACCACATCTATCGGAACGTAATTGTTATGTCCTTTTAAGTCTTGTCATATCAATCACTAATAATTGTTTAAGTCTTGCTATATCAATCACTAGTTATAATTTAATAAGGCGGTTTTCATGCCTGTCTAGTTCTGTGTTCCCTTTCCCACCCTTTAATCTATTCATGATCAATGCTTATATGCAACCTTTGCTTTGTACTTGTGTTAACCAATCAGCAATAAGCACATATGTGGCAATGCTGTAATATTCAATAAAAGCGATTCCCCGAGACTTGCTCGAGAGATGCCTCCCATATGACACTTGCTACTCGTCTGTCATTTATTTCAACCCAACATAAACATATCTTTATTATTAAAAGGAAATGATAAATCATAGGGATCATAGGGGAATATGCTGGCATTAATACTGTCACCTTACTCTACAAGATTTTAAAAACTGTTGATATAAATCAGTTTTTAATACACTATATGTTCCTAAGTTTAGTTTTTGAAAATGGATGAACCTTTAAGGGAATTCTGTCTATCTCATACTGTTCTCAGTACACCCACTGTTTAGTGTTATCATCACTGATGTATAGGACCAGATGTTTAAACTGATGTGTCTCATAATACAGGGGAATATTCGGGATTATACATTCACCATGCAAGGACTCCGTATATAAAAATGGTCTTTTAAGCCAGGGTTTCTTATATTGAAATATATAGTATTTTAATTTTCTCTGCCATAGGCAGAGCTGTTCCAGAATGATCCAAATGGGTAATTATTGAATCAGATATGTCACCATCATTTCATAGCTTTTAGCTAGGAGTCTATCCATCAATGAAAGTTTATTCTGGCTAACACTCTATTTTGTAATTTTATACCAAATAGGGCCGAAATTTTGAAAAAAGAGGTTTATTAAGGTTTTTAATATTCTGGATGCCAAAATTTCTAAAATTATGATGGCATATTGGGGATATTTAATTATTTAAAAACAAATGTTTTGGTGCTTCAGGGCTCAATGAAAACTCAAACTCTGATTTCTTAGAATTTACTCAAGTCCTGCCACCATTTTAAATGCTTCTAATTCAGCAAGCAATGGTTACATGGCTACTAGCGGTATTGCTGTGGTTATATCAATGTAATCAGTGTGTAGTAAAATATATATATTAAGGTCCCTTACCCTGCACTGTATTTAAATGTTTGGATGACCTTATACTTTTATTGCCACAGATCACTTCCTGGTGGCGAGCAAAATCCTTCTCCAGCCAAAGAGGGCCCATAGCACAAAGCAGAAAGGGTAGCCTCAAATCAACACTGCCAGAATAGCCATACCTAAACTTTGTGAATGGTTCTCTGATTCTGTTGAACAAGCTCTACTGAACTGCCCAAGTGTCGAAGCAAGGTGGAACCACATCAAAGAGGGAAGCTATAACATGGCTATGCCTTCTTTTGACAAAAGAGAGCAGCAGATTGCCAACTGGTTTGAAGCCAGATTAAGGATTTAGAATAGAACCATGTCTCTGGTAACAAGTCACTGTTCAGAGTGTCATTGAAAAAAGTGATGCAGGTGGGGAACTAAAATATCTTTAAACTTTTTGTAAAATAACCCTGTACCTGGCGACTTGTTAAGTTGCCTAATATAGCTTCTACAGTCAAACCTCGGATCCTGAATGCCTCCGTTTTGGAACGTTTCAGCTCCCGAATGCCAAAAAACCGGAAGTAAATGCTCCAGTTTTCGAACGTATTTCAGAAGCCGAACGTCCAAAGCAGCTTCTGCTGGGGTGCAGGAAACTCCTGAAACCAATCGGAAGCTGTGCCTCGGTTGTCGAATGTTTCAGAAGCTGAACGAGCTTCCACAACTGAGGTTTGACTGTACGACTGCAACCACTGTTATTTGCATATATAAGGAGCTACTAGTTTCTTATTCCAGCAAAGAAAGTGGCACAGAATGACTAGCGCTGGATACAACCTGTTGCCCGTATAGGGCATTTGTACCAACTGCAAGAGATCTTATTCCACACCAAACCACAGAAGGACAAAGAATCAATGGCCACTCTCTTTGAAAGTATGAACATTAGCCATTATTGCATTGATCTCTAGCACCAACTGAAACACAAGGGCTGCCTTGTAAGGCAAAGGACAGAAGCTCCCCACTAATGCCATATCCCCCTAATGGGACTTGTGAAGACATTTCAGAAGGCCAAATATAGGAGCCAAAAACCTAAACAGCTGCATTTTGATTGCTCAAGCATACGAAACCAAAAGAGCTTCTTCACATTATGGCTCTCTGGGGATTAGAGCTCAAATAATGCATAAAAAAAGAGAGGAGAGGCTGACCAGATGCTCACTTACGTGTTTAAACGAGCCATGAGGTGCTGCTGTTGCTCCTGTATCTTCCAAATACTCCTCCCAATTGAATTCTGCTTCTTCCACACCTGATCCTGCATCTGTAATAAGCCAGAAAAAACACACAGTAGCTTTTAGGAGAAACACCGGTTTACTACTTTAAATTCCTTACTTGTGAAGGGGTTGCTTTGGAAATACACTAAATGAGTATATTAAAAAGCCAGATGGACACCTTGTTTGTTAATACAGGTTTAGGGAACCTAATAAAACTATGCAAATATTCTGATGTATAATGCAACCAGAGATAAAGGATGTCAACAAATTCCAGAATACTGGGAGTGGGAGACTACTTAAGATTGTACAAAGTACAGTGAGAAATTTGACGCTGCAGATGCCACTTGTCCTGATCCAAGCCACTTATGTTAGCAGCCAGTGTGAATTACTGAAGTCCCCATGTTGATTCGGTGTCCTTGACACCCAAGATGCACTGAGGGTACTTCGGTAAGAAAAACCACTTGAAGAGGTACAACACGTATCAAAAGTAATTGGAATTCTGTGAAAAATAGGAACTATCTGCATGTTAAATTGGCTGAAAGCTCAGCCAAAAACACGGAACAGCAATCAAGAAAATGGCAGGAGGAAAAAAAAGAACATTACAGTAAAAGCTTAGGTGGTGGTCACTAAGCAACTTGCAAATACATGAGGAGAGGGCAGCAGCTCCTTCACAAACACATTTGATTTGTGACTTATGCCTGTAAGTAGTACACCCTTGATTTAATATGTGACAGGATCAATCCTTAAACAGATATATAGCTCATGAGGCCTGGCTGGGCTCTCTTTCCTTAACAGCTATATGTAACGCTCTCCACTCCAAAAGTAATGCCTCACAGATGAGTAGATGGGCTTCATTAGCTAAGCTCAGACTGACTATACAGTTGGTGTCAGATTTTGCAGTTACCATTTCAATTTGTGTAGCCAGTTTGCTCTCACCAAAGAGTAACTTCTGTCATGATTTTAAATGCACAAAGACACCTTATATGCAGCAGGTCAGGTGTGTGCTGAGGTGTCTATATGGGAAAGATGGTGGTATTTTACAGCACAATCTTACACCCCCAACCAGTAACAGAACTCAATTTTTAAAAAAATACATTTTGTTATATGAAATCAGATCTGAATTTGAGAGATCATAAACTCCTGCATTTGCTTATTCCTTTTGTTTTTGAGCCAACACACTAGTCCCCAATGAGTATTACACTAACATTCTGGATACCTGAATTGATTTCTATGGGGCGCCAATCACTTCCCCATTAGGGAAGACCAAGATAAAAGGCTAAAAAACAAGCCAAGAAGCTCCTTCTCTAAACAGAGGGAGTTTCACTCTAGACTTCTCTTTGCATAACTGGCTAGAACTGCTTTCCTAAATGTCAGTCACTGCTATGACTTCATTCACTGGTTATCAACGCTGAGAAGACAGGAGTAGACCAGCTTTTCACAAACAAATGAGACTGTATGTTTTGCTTCACCTCCATAAATGCTAGAAACATTTTGTTTAATGGAATCTGAGAGTCGTGGCTCATGTGGGTGGCAACTGCTCCCCCACAGACACCTATAAGGACCAGGTGGGCCTATGAGCATTCTCTAACATTACCCTGCACTGTGTGACTTCTCCTGCCCCTTTGAGCAACTTGTGCTCATAAAATAGTGACTATTTCATGTATAAGTGGGTCCTGCCTGGAGGTGTGTCTGAAGATTGGCAGGAGAGGTGTTGTTGTAGCTGTGCTACTGAGGTGGATGGAAGGTGGGGCCTTGGAGTCATCTTGTATGCTGCATATGAGCATGCAGAGGGTGTACCCCATCGTTGAGAGTTCATGCTCTGCTTCTGGATGGGTAGCATGTGGGCATCATTGCCAGCATAAGCACTGATGGGTGGGCTATGGTGGCATTTCCAGAGACGATGAACGTTTCTTGCTTTTATGCTTTTTTGTACTTTCTCATTGTGCGTCTCCCCCCTCTCCTCCTGGGCTGAGCATACACTGGAAACTGCACAGCTGATGTAGCAGTAGCGTATCTCCTGTCCTGACATAATGGGAGTATAGGATTGCTCTGTTAGTACATAACCAGCTTCACATATAATTCCTTTGTGTAGCCTGAAGTCTCCTTAATTGCATCTTATGTAACTGAAAAATATGCATACTTGTCAGAGAAGAATTTCAGGAAACTCTCTGTCAAGTTTGCAAATTCAAAGGCATGTTGTAGTAAGAAATTAAGCTGCATGTTATTATTTATAATACCTGGGCAGTAAACACTGGGTTGGGCTGGTTATGAAATGCAGAACAGCAATAGTACTGCCCATGCCATACTCAATTCTTTAAGGACTAACTCTTCCTCTCACAGGAAGTGAAGTGGGTAGGGAAAAAGCCAAATTTCAACATTAATGAAAGATTCTAACACTTCCAAGTCTCTATTTATGGCAGATTGCATCACCCACATTCAATATACTGCATGCAATGTTACTCGCTTTGTCAGCATATTTATTCCTTGAAAGAGAAAAGGCCACACACTCTCAAAATGTACAGCTCACAGCATTTGAGGCCACAGAATATGAAACCACAATAAGCATTAGCAAAGTTCCACATTCTGTACTTACGTGTGGTTTGTGATTATATCAAGAAGAATCACACAATACAAGCTCTTATGTGAGAGAGCTCATCACCTATGCTCCATCTAAACAAGTTCTGTGAAGTGGGCATAAACTTTAAGAATAATTTCTGCAAATTCAAAGAAGCGATAGCTGTAAACTCTATACTTGTTTAAAATGCGGCAGCAGGAGGACAGAAATGAAAACGAAAACACACTGGCTGGGTTTAGACATGACAGAACAATGAGTTGTGGTTTATGCACAAGCCTTGGGCTTGTGTGCCCATCCCCTCCCTGTTCCGCTCTAGTGTGAGGAGATAAGCTTTTGCTTCTACTTGCAGAAACACAAATTATCTCTAAACCCTAAACTCTGGTTTATCACAACTATGGTTAGTTGAGACAAGCCAGCTTTGCAACCCATGGTTAGAAGATGGCTTGTTTCAAATACCTATAATTAGGATGAACCACAATTGTTTGGCTTCTGACTTGATGATAAACTGGCTAGTCTACATCAGAATCAAAGCTTCCAAACTCACCCTCCAAGTCATCATGAAGGAAAAGAGGTGAAGGAAGAAGTATGTGAGCCCAGAGGGAGGCTGGGCTCATTCTTTTAATGATAAGCCTTTATTATGCTGTACCGAAATGTGGCCATATAGTCACAGCAAGCCAGAGGTGAGGCACAAGGAAACTCTGCATGAGATGAGAAGCTGTTTAGATCAGCTGCTGCTGAAAGATGTTTTTGAGAGCTACAGGCACACTGCAATGTTAACGCAAGTGAAGAACACACATAACTGAAGAGGAACTTCAGCAATGGTCTTCATAGCCCCTGCCTTTGAACTTTAAAGCAACTTTACCCATGGCTTATCTTTTTAATCATCTGTGTCGCAAGTATGCAAAACAAGGTTAATTTCTCCAGAATAGATTTACAACTGAGAAGATACCTGTTGGAACCCCAGGTGCCATAATTGCAGTACCTGTCTCATGCTGCTGTTCTCCATTCATCTCCACAGCAATCTGGCAATAATCCTTGGGAGCAGGAAGTAGAGAAAGCCAACCAGTCACTGCCTTGATCTCATCTGCTCTCAGTGTCTTCGCTTCTACAGGCTTCCAGGATGATCAGACAAACACTGCAGAGGAAAAAATTTAAATGTGTTTTTGTTTGTTTATAACTCCGGAACAACTAAACGTCTCCTTCTTATATTTGTGGAATAAGAACACATTTTAGGAAAAAAACAGAGGCCACATCTATTCCACTTCCAAAAGGCCTCCAATTTTAAATACAATGTAGAATTATCTTTATAGACATGCTGTGATATATTGCCCATGCCTGAAAATGGCAAAAAAGCAGGGTTAAAACAAGTTGATTATTGCTGTGTACAGGAATCATTTCACTTACATACATCTTTCTCTTGCCTACTGTACATAAATAACATCTCACATCTACTCTGAATTTTCATGTGCCACTAGAGTTCTGACTAGATTGTATAAAGCAGTTTTATTATAGACAGAACTCAAGTGGTGGTACAAATAAAGTGCTTTTTACGTGAACAACATCCACTGTATCTTTAATATCTGTCAAATTTTTGTATGAGGAAATCTGAAAATAATTCTAATGCCTTTGGTATAGAGAAATGGCTTTAATTTGCTCTGTAAAACAGCATGTATATTTTCAGCAATATACAAGTAGTGTGGTTATTAGCAATAAAGAATACTTTGCCAATGATACTTTCCTGGCAATAAGGCCTTTTGCAAAACTGTGTGCATTTCTCTTGGCAGAGATATGCCAGAACTGCTCAGTTAGCCCTTTTCAGAGAGAGGGTGTTAAGCCCTCTCTTTTTAGACAGGTCTTCTGAGTTGTAGAATCCTGCAAAAAAAATTTGTTGCTGAATTCTTCATGAAATTCATATTGTGCTAATAGCTGAGCTTGAAAAGCATACAACAAACCCATAAAATTAATACATATTTAAAGAGCCAAACTCTCTTAACCCAATGAATTTATAGTTTCAGTACCTGGAACAGAAATACTCAACTTGCTTTTATTCTGCTCTTTTAATTATGCATTCAAGCCCCATCATAACAAAAATATAAGATATAGAAATCTGGAATGCTATGACAGGTACAACATCATATTAATCTCTGCTACTCTCAAATTATCCTTCAAGATCCTATTAAGCGGGATTGCCTCCAAATGACTCTTAAGCACCACCTGCTTTTGGAGTTCCCTGATAACATCAAGGAACACTGGACCAAGCTAAAACATCCATTACTGCAGCCTGTGAACAAACTATTGGATACCAAACCAAGAAACACCAGGACTGGTTTGATGAGAATGACAGTGAGACTGAACACCTTATTGACAAGAAAAGGAAGGCCTTTCAGATCTGGTAAAGAGATAGAAACTGTGCCACTAAGAAAAAAACAAACTATGCCAACACTAAGGCTGAGGTTCAAAGAAGAACCAGAGAACTAAAGAACTCCCAGTGGATAAAAAAGCTCGAGAGATCCAGCACTTAGCCGACACTCATGATGCACAGAGTTTCTTTAAAGCCACAAAGACCATCTATGGGCCAATAAATCATAGCATATGCCCCCTACACTCAACAGACGGTAAAAAAAGGTAAAGGGACCCCTGACCATTCGGTCCAGTCATGACCGACTTTGGGAAGCGGTGCTCATCTCGCTTTATTGGCCGAGGGAGCCGGCGTACAGCTTCGGGGTCATGTGGCCAGCATGACTAAGCTGCTTCTGGCAAACCAGAGCAGCGCACGGAAACGCCGTTTACCTTCCCGCCAGAGTGGTACCTATTTATCTACCTGCACTCTGACAGACGGTACTACACTTCAAAAAGATAAAGAAGCTATTGTACTGAGTTGGAAAGAACATTACCAGCATCTCCTTAACTGCAACTCCCCCATAGCTGCCGAGGTCTTCTCACAAATCCCGCAAAAACAAATTAGAGATGAGCTTGCAGTATCTTCAAATTTGGGAGAGTTATGTACATCTATTAACCAAATGAAAAACAACAAAGCCAGTAGACCTGATGGGATACTTGCTGAAGTCTTCAAAGTGGGCGGAATTGAATTTACACAACAACCACACAATCTCATCTCTGGGAGAGACAGGAGATCCCAGCAGAATTTAGGGATGCCAAGATTATCAATCTCTTTTTAAAAACGTGATAGAACGGATTGCAGAAACTACTGAGGCATCTCTTTATTAGCCGCAGCTGGCAAAATTCTTGCAAGGATCTTAGCAAACCATCTCCTAACTATATCTGAAGCTACCCTTCCTGAATCCCAAAATGATTTTTGACCTTCTAGGGGACAGTGGACATGATTTTCACTTCTCAACAGCTTCAGGAAAAATGCAGAGAGAAAAACCAACACCTGTATATGCCGTTTATTGACCTGACTAAGGCCTTCAACACTGTAAATCGTACTGCCCTGTGGACTGTCCTTCTGAAAATTGGCTGCCCAGATAAATTAGTGAACATCCTTCGGCTCCTCCACGATAATATGACAGCAACAATCGCGGATAACAATGGCTCTCAAAGTGAACCATTCACAGTAGAATCAAGTGTTAAACAGGGATGTGTTATCACCCCAACTTATTTATTATTTTCATTGCCATGATCCTACACATTGTCGAAGGAAATCATATACCAAACAGATGGAAAGCTCTTTAACTTGAGTAGATTAAAAGCAAAGAGTAAGGGTACCCCAACTTTCGTCACAGAGCTTCAATATGTTGATGACAACATAGTGTGTACACACTCAGAGGATAACCTCCAAACCATCCTAAATATCTTCGCAGAAGCTTATGGAAGGCTCAGCATCCAAAAGACTAAAACACTGCACCAACAAGCATGTTATTTTAAAGCAGGGGATCTCCAGATGTGGTTGATAGGAGTGTGAGTCCTACAGTCTATGGAGAGTCATAAGTTCCTTGCACCCACGTTCTAGAATGCATTATATAAAGGTTTTTATTTTATTTTATTTGCTGAAACAGACTCCTTCAGGAGGTTGTGGACTCTCCTTCACTGAAGGTTTTTAAGCAGAGATTGGATGGCCATCTGTCATGGATGCTTTAGCTGAGATTCCTGCATTGCAGGGGGTTGGACTAGATGACCCATGGGTCCCTTCCAACTCTAAGATTCTCTGATTTATAATCCATACTTTCATAAAAGCTACTGCTTTCAGTTTTGGTTTCCATTATGTAGTTTTTTTGCTGCTGGATTATTTCTACTGCTCTTTGTATTGTTTGTTAATTTGGTTTTATATTGCTTTATTGCAATTCATTTTATGACTGTTGTTAGCTGCCTACAGATTCCAGAAGAGCAGAATACAAATTTGGATATGGTATTCAGAACCCTGAAGCAAGTAAGGCCTGGAAGCACTGGCTAAAGAAAAGGCATGGCACAAGAAGTGGTTTCTGTTTTCATATCAATAGAGCCAACATTAAAAATTGTTTATACAGTATAGAGCAGGCATAAGCAAACTCCGGCCCTCCAGATGTTTTGAGACTACAATTTCCATCATCCCTGACCACTGGTCCTGTTAGCTAGGGATGATGGGAGTTGTAGTCCCAAAACAGCTGGAGGGCTGGAGTTTGCCTATGCTTGATATAGACTTCCCAAAATTTACTCCCTAATTGTGCCTAATTTGGTCTCAACTCAGCCGAAGATGGAAAGTCACATTGCACAAGCAGAAGTTGTTCCGCTCACACTTTTAAAAAAGTTGAATACTGCCTCTAGTCTAGCGTTTTCTTATTTTCTGATTCACAACTTTGGTACAGCAAAAGGGCAACTGAGTATGTGGCTAAATGCTAAATCTTATAAGCAAAGCAACATGCAGGACTGGATGTAGGACTTACTGTAGCAATGCAACATTCACAATGATGCCTTCATTGCCCTGAGCACAACAGCTTTGATTATCACTGAACATACACGGGTGCAGGTATTTTGCAGCCCTGCACACAACACCTAATACAGCAAAGGAAAAGGTATGGAAAGCATATCTATCCCCAGAAGCATCGCTTACAACTAAAAATACAATGTCAGTGCTTAGAATTCGAAAGATGTTTCCAACCACACAAGGTACTCTTTCATCTTTGCAACTATCTATATACCTGAAAAACCAGGTTGCTTTGATTTTTCCCCTCTTCTGCTTGAACTTAACTACCTAATTGTCAGCCCAACTGAATAAATGAATTCAAGTTTCCCGAGACAGTTCTGTGTTAGGCTGATCATAGAGCAAACATGGGATGTAATTACGGTGGCAATAATAAAAAGTAACCTCTCTCTTTTCAAGAGTGAACTTCAAGAAAGCAGAACGGATTTAAAAGTACTTAAAAGCAAGACTTGACCAAATGTGTTTTTAAGTTCTAAATTTTAACACCGACAATAATGTCACTTTGATATTTACATGCCACTGTAAGTATGAATGAAATTATAGGTTTTTCATAGCAAAGCGTCGTGCTGTGAGCCTCTGACTAGAGTGCATTGAAAAGTTAACTCTGATAAAACTGACTACACATGCTAGTCTAGGTAAAAAAGAAAAGAAAAATATCTATTTGGAATGTATATTATTGTGCACATTCTTGTTGCGTAGCAAGATGATCATTAATTACCGTGAACGACAACAAGGCTAAAAAACTCAACCTAGAGGTATTACATGGAAACAGGTCTATGTTCCAAAAGGCATAGCCTAAGATTCTAGGAATGGGTTTTTTCCCCACCAAGGCAAAAAGCAAAATTGATCTGTTTTCCTGTTACTCACAATACATATCTTGTAGATTCATCTCCTACGTACATCAGCAGATAATATGATTATTTTATAGTGTTTGCACCTAAATGTAGGACATTAATACAGCAACAACAACTTCACATTACACTGTTCTGCATACTCCAACCCATATAATTTTACACCAGGTGTCTCCATATACAAGTTGCTGGATGATCGCTTGATGGGAAAGTTAAAACACATTTTGAGTGTTCCACAGGGAGTCTCATCTAGAGTTTACATTAGATTCATAATCTTTCGAAAGAAAGAAAGAAGAATATGAGACTGGTTATATGGTATATTTGTGAACAAAACATTAATAGAAGGGTTCTGGGTTTTCTACTATTAAAATTAAAATTGGCCATTTAAACAGTTGGGCCTCAACGAATCTGGAAAGATTCCTGCATTTTATAATGGCAATAGTTTGTGTTGAGTCCTCTGTTCCCATACAGTTTGAAAGAGTTCTAGTTTATCATTTGTATTTGAAATACATTTTTAAAATGAGATTTGTAAAGCCATGTAAAATGCATTAATAAAAAGAACTTTTTTTAAAAAGTGCTATTCTAGAATTAGGTTATCATTTGAGAGCTGTCTCTCTCTCTCTCTCTCTCTCTCTCTCTCTCTCTCTCTCTCTTTAAACAGAAGTTGAGTCCTGAAAAGAACAGAGGAAGGAGAGCAATGAGACTGGGAGAGTAGCATGGGGGCAAGGGGGCTTTAACCCTTGGCCCATGCCAAGGTCCCAAGCCAAATCCCTGATTCAGATTTGGGGCACAGAAGGGGCATATAGTTAAAGCCCCTCCTCACCTATGATCCCAATGTGCCGCTCCCCACACGAATGATTAAAAACACACACAATATACTAGCTGACAAGGCCAAATGACATGAACACCACATCATCATGTTTGGTCGTCAGAAATGTTACACAGAAGAAATAGTGGGTGGTTGTTATGTTTTTTCGCCACAATAAGGAAGCAGACATAATCCTAAAAGCAGAGAGGTATCTCAAAAAGCACACAGAATACTTTATATTAGCTACTCTTACTTATTTCATAAAATCTATATCCCACTTGTCAAAAAAGCTCATGTTTACAAAAATAATAAAAATAAAAATTAGTAGAAACAAAGCATTCAAACAATTAAAACCAGCAATAAACTAAAAACACACCTGCATTCTAGATACCTGCATAATCCTGTCTAAACACAAACAGAATATAGCGACGTCACCTGCCTGATATCACTGGGCAGGGAAACAAGTATTATGTGGCACCTGTAACAGTTCCAGTTCCACAGATCAAAGCAGTTGATATATTGAGCATATATTGATTGGGTAAAGCGAGCTTACACGTAAACTGGCCCCAAGTTGTAAAGGGCTTTGTATATTAATATTTATTTTTAAAAAATATTAGCAGGGCGTAGAGAGAAGTCCAGTTAATCAGTAGGGAAAGCAGGGTGGAATCTGAAATATGAACTCTTAAGAGGTGGAGACAAAAGGACAGCAGTAGGTATAATGTGGAAAGATACCATGAGAAGCATCTTTCTATCTCTGAAGTCCTCCAGATGTTCGCCAAAGGCAAACGACTCTTCATACAATGCAAATCCAGTCTCTCCCCTTGCAAATGATTCGACAGATCAGGGCGAAGGCAACTCAAAGGCTTAAGAGTAGTGCATTTACTTGGGATGCTGGAATTCCCCAGAAAGGAAGAGCTAGAATGTTCTGTGACAGTTGATGGAGGCCAGGAATGGGGGAGGGGCATCTGGCCAGGAGCCTGGCGGATGTGGCTAAAATCCAGCTTATTTTCAGTGCCCTAGTAATCAGGCCCTGGTACAAATAAACCCAGCCTTGCCTGAACAAATCAAACCCCTTTGGTTGTAATTTAAGCCTTGATCAATTTAAGTTTTTTAAAACACAGTCAGTATAGTCTAAAACATGGGCACCTCATGTTTACTAACCAGCTCAGATGCCGTTTCAGTTGTCCACATTTCATAAGGTAGAGATGGGGAGACCCGTTTAGTTGGATCTGCTTTGGATCTGAATTGATTTTATATATGTGTGTTGCTGTTTTAAAAATTGTTATATATGTGTGTGTGCTTATCCAAATCGTTTTTATATAGAGAAATGTTTTTGCTGCTTTTCTATGTGCGATTGTTCTGTGTATGTTTTTATTGTAAATTGCTTAGGGATGGGCTTATAGGAAGTAATTAAAAAATGAAATAAGTATTAAAAGGAAGAAGATTCTTGTGCAGAAGACACCCCTTAGCATTAAGCCCAGCAATTTGTGTTGACCATGACTACTAAATAGAGCTCAAAGTTCTTCCAGAGAAAAATCTTTAATTTCAGCAGCATAATTCAGGGCGGGGTAGGGGAGTAATTCTGCTGCTGCTATTGTTAAATAATCAAGTTCTATAGCTAGAAATCCATGTTTATCTCCTGCATATCACCCAGACATCTACCAGTAGATCTGTATCCACCCCTCTCACCATCCCTGATTGAATTATGCTTACTTTAAGCAATTTGACATTGCTTTTTCTGTACAACTCTGAGGAATAAAATGCTTCAGTGTTGCTAACTTACTCAAAGATGTCCTGGTATGCTATTGTGATTTTAATACTATGCCTAAGGTTTCTATGCAATTTTCAGCTCTTAAGACTCACAAGTCCTGATTTGCAGTTACTCTGAGCAGGAATGCAGCCCAAAAATAGAATTCCTTACTTAGGAGTTTTTTTAATGCAATAAATATAAAATAAAAGGAGGCAAAGGAGGAGAATCAAGATTAAAAACGGAGGCAGTATTTTATTTCTTAGTATGTATAGCTTTTATTTACACTGCAAGTTGGAGGAAGCTTATCCCATGGAAGAAAACCATTGTACTGTCCATGGACTGCAATGCATTCTTGGTTTACTGTTTGCAAGATTCAACTTCCCCATCCCTTGATTTAAATCCATTCTAAACATAAGAGCAATGGATAAATTTAAACACTTTTTAAAAAAGACTTAAAATGAATGACTAGATTTTCAAGACTTTCAAATAATTTAAGCAGCTTCTGCTGAGTGCTTTACAATCAAATATCTGAACATTCATTTAGCCAGCTAAATGCTGGTCTTAAATGCCAGGCTCCCTGTTTTTGAACACATGTTCCTCAACAATGAAGGGGAAAAAATACTGAGTACATTTATGGTCCATTTCTGCAGTTTTAGTGTTTATTTCAAATTGATGTTCCTGAACAGGAAATGTTCTTCAAATTATATCCTCATCTCATTCTGCTATTTATTCCTACAGCACTAAGGCACCACTCAGGTGTAACCCTGCTGCTATGAAAATGCTGCAACACTGCAAAAATAATTTAGGAAAGGAAATCACCAAAGAACTTGTTAGGCAAGCAATTCCATTACTCATAGCTAAAATGGAATCGGGAAGAACAAATGTTAGATAAAACCCTTGCAAAACAAGGTGCTCTTTGAAGGTTTTTAATGGGGCTGGCAACTCTATAGTTGCTGCATTTACTACCAGACACATATTTTGTATAAAAGATAGGTTCCAGCAAACACAACAGTAAGCACTTTAGAAATCAAAATGGCAAAGATTGCAGTCAGTTTTATCACAGCAAATTATAACCAGATATACAAGTGGGAGGAGGTAGCGACCGCGTGGAAACACCGTAACAGACAGGCCTTCTAAAAATGTGAAAGGTTATGCTGATTTGAATGGAAAACATAAGCAGCAGCAGAAATGAGGAAAAGGACCAAACACTTGAAAGGGATTCAGGTCTGTTGTATTTGGGGGGGGGGGGGGGAGTTCCAGTTCCAGGGAACTTGAACTCAATTTGATGTCATTTGGTTCTGTAACTGTGCAGAGTATCTGGAACCAAAGATTAAATGGCTTCACATTTTCCCTGCAGCTGATGAAATTCTGTGGGCAATCCATTCTGACTGCAGTATTCGATCACTCCCTCTACCCTGCATTTTTAACTTTAGATATGATATAAATTTTTCATTGCTTCTTACAACTGAAGCTAGACTTTAGCCTATCAAGTTAGTCCCCCTGAAGACAAGCTCTGTTACTCGTGTAAATAATTACTGGGTAAACTTGGAAATAGGGGGCTGAGTAGATTTTAACTGATACAGTGTCATAGGAAAATAGGCGAGGAGAGAAGAAACAGTTGAGATCTGTACTACTGGAAATCCCCTTTAAAAAGGCCAGAGCGTTTTTAACTGACTGCATGGTGACTGTTAAGTTTAACCATGAGCTGGGCTGGAGACAACAGAGTGTGACCTTGTGGGCCCACCTAGTCATTCAGAAAGTTGGCAAGGCATGCACAGAACCTTCTACTCAAAAGATTATGTCACATCTCAGTCAAAAGCAGTGGACATGCATTCTTATCATCACAAGTTAGAAGTAAGGCAGACAATACAGAATTCATTTTCCAACTTGTTCAGGACACCTTGATTTACTTTCAAACTGACCTAACATGGGAATCCCCCTCGTCATTATATTTGGCTTGCCTACTTCCATTCCCTACTTCTGTTTAGCTTCAGGGTCTATTTACATCACCACTTATCACAAGATTGCAAGCACTTCGGTTAAAAAAAGATCTCCTCCCCCAAATTAACAAGTTGGATGGTAACTGATGTTAGTCATACTCAGAGTAGACACACTGAAATCAATAAACTTCTTCCAAGCTGCTGGAAAACAGCTGGCACCATATAAGGGGCATTCAAAAATACCCATTCACCGCACAAAAACAGATACATTACAGTCATCTGATAGTGACATGACCATGTTGAAAGCAAACATGTGAAACGTGTACTCAAATGTTCTAAATTTACTGAAAAAAAGTTGAAAAGACAGAAAACTATTTTTGTTAGCTGCCTTAGTGGTTCTGAAAAGCTCCAAGTAAGTCACAGGAATTCCACCCCGCCCCCAGCGCGATCATTTCTGTCATTTGATTTACAAAGCTCTGCCCTTTATTTATAGATGTGGTATTTGCTCCATAATAACTGATTAGTAAAGGCTGCAAATGAGCATCACTGTGTGCACGTGTGAGAGATGCACAATGAGGCAGCAGTATCAAAAGCTGGATTTAAATAATATTCAAATAAGGCAATCTGCACACCCTCCCCCACCCCCATTCTTCACCTGAATTTTAATTCTGCAGCATTTGCAATTTTATGCATTGTGTCAGTACAAGAGAAAGTGAACGCAAACTACTTCTGGGCACATTCATTTTTTATCAACCATACAACATGTCAACAAACTAAGAAAGGTCAAAATGATCAGTGTTATTCTTACCGTTTTTTTAAATAAATAAATAAAATTATATCCTGCCCTTTCTTCCAAGGGAGCCTAGGGCAACAAACAATTCTTTGATTAAAAAAAAGACCAAGCAAACAATTTAAAAGTATAAAAATGTATTTAAAACATTTAAAAGCTGTTAAGGATACACCTAAAAACAATTAAGCACTTAAAACAAATTTAAAAACAAGTGTAACCAAATCATGTGTCTGTATAGGACAGCTGAAACAGAAATGTTTACAGCAAGCTTTTCAAAGAGTAGTTTGGCCATCAACTATTCCGTAATACAGTGGTAGCTCCGGTTAAGTACTTAATTCGTTCTGGAGGTCCGTTCTTAACCTGAAACTGTTCTTAACCTGAAGCACCACTTTAGCTAATGGGGCCTCCTGCTGCCGCCACGCCGCCGGAACCCGAGTTCTGTTCTTATCCTGAAGCAAAGTTCTTAACCTGAAGCACTATTTCTGAGTTAGCGGAGTCTGTAACCTGAAGTGTATGTAACCTGAAGCGTATGTAACCCAAGGTACCACTGTACTGAAGGAAGAAAAATTAAAGGCGCAACAACATGACATATAGTTACTGGTCAGTACTATCATAACAGGGAGAGGTGCATTCTGGGTCATTGCACACGTAGGCAGAGTGTGCAAAAGCCCAGCAGGCCTGGCCCCCATTCCACCACCTTCCGGGTCCAAAATGACCCACCTCAACTGAACACACACGAAATGGTCTCTGCCTGCATACACAGGCCCATGCAATCAGTACCGTGTTGCTAGCCAGTTGCTATATGTTGAGGTTCTTTAAAAATTATGCACAGTAATGCAACTGCTAGTGCAACTGCTGTTTCATGGCAACATTGTAAGCTGTCATACACCAAGTCAGATCGCTGGCCATCTAGCTCACTATTATCCCCAGTGATCACAAGCATCTCTCCAGGGTTTCAGACATGATACTAAACCTGGGACCTGACATAGCATGTGCTCTACCACTAAACTAAGCCTTTCACCCAATAAAGCTACATTAGAACCGCAACAGCCCCATGTCATACCCATACCACCACATCTTGTTGCACATGAATTGTTTTTGTCCATGTTCCTCTCTAGCTTCTTTGTGGCTCACCTTCATACACTGGATGAATATATATATACATACAAAGATACAGTTGCAACAAGGGAAAAAGCTAGGCTGTGGGCCTTATCCGTAAGCAAACCCATTCATGAATGACACCTTGCTCCAAAACTCCTCATGACCACTCTGAAGAGCTTCACTCACCCATGACTACTTTCCGAACATGACGCTAAAGATAAGAGTAAGTGTCCCCTCCCACAGAGTTGGTCCAGGAGGATACCACGGTCAATGATGTTAAAAGCCACTTGAGGGGTCAAGCAGAAATAATACGGTTGCACTCCCTGGCTCTCTCTTTCTCAAGAAAGCTCATCCATCTGGTGGGCCAATGCCGGGTCTGTTCCCATACTGTAGTGGACCTAGGTAATCAGTCTCATCCAAGAATATTTGCTGTTGCTTCCTAACCATCCTTTCACCAAGAAAGGGGTTTTGGTGACCACCCTATAGTAATTACACTCCATTGGGTCTAGAGCAGGCTTCCTCAACCTCGGCCCTCCAGATGTTCTGAGACTACAATTCCCAGCATACCTGACCACTGGTTCTGCTAGCTAGGGATCATGGGAGTTGTAGGCCAAAAACATCTGGAGGGCCAAGGCTGAGGAAGCCTGGTCTAGAGTGAGCTTTTAAAGAAGTGAACACCACACAGCCTCTTTAAGGACAAAGGCAACACTCCCATCATGCAAGGCTGTGTTCATCACCCATTCTGTCACCCCACTCCGGCTAGCTTTCATAAAGCAAGATGGACAAGGGTCTAACTAGCAGGTGGTCAAGTACCATATTTTTTGCTCTATAAGACTCACTTTTTCCCTCCTAAAAAGTAAGGGGAAATGTATGTGCATCTTATGGAGTGAATGCAGGCTGTGCAGCTATCCCAGAAGCCAGAACAGCAAGAGGTTTTGCTGCTTTCACTGCACAGTGATCCCTCTTGCTGTTCTGGCTTCTGAGATTCAGAATATTCTTTTTCTTGTTTTCCTCCTCCAAAAACTAGGTGCGTCTTGTTGTCTGGTGTGTCTTGTAGAGCAAAAAATACAGTACATCACTGCAAGTATCCCGTCCACATCATCAGGGCACATTAACTGGAACTGATCCCACAATGCTGGCCTCAACATTGCATTGGACCTTGGCTGGCACTGCCACAACACCAGCATCTAAATCACTGCAGTGTTGAGTGCCTGTATCCTGAAAGAGTTTAGCCATTTGGTTACAGTTAGTCACCATGTGCTCCAGAGGTTTGCCCCCTGGGTCAAGGTAAGCAATCTTACAGCCACACAATGCAACTCCACCAAGCAGTTCCTTGAGAATGCTAGGGAGACACAGCCTCCCACAGCCACTTAGTAGGCTTGATTATGAGCCTGAAGATGTACTCAGTTGGCTCTGCAGCAAGATCTACGTCACCTATACTCCAGCCTGGCAGATACTGCAACTTTTGAGGCACTTTCACACTCATGCTGTTGGGAGCGTTTCAATCCGAACCACTCGCATCGACATCAGATGAGCATTATTCCTTTCTATGACATGCTTCTGACACTTTTATGAACACTCTTAAGAGCTGTTGTCATTAAATTGTCAGGCAAGTGTTAGGAAGAGTGCAATGTTCACATGACCACCTCAACCCAGGCTGCAGGCTTTCAACTGCCATTCATGTCAACATCTTAATGCCTACACTTGCAATTCCCCACCCCCCACCCCACAAATACAATGGCAAAGCGTGGAACACCAAATATTGGAAGAGAAGTGAAAGCCTACCTAAAGCCTGAAAATAATTCATTGCGAAGTCATGATTGCTAGACTTGCCAATATAAACTTCTGAGGTTAAACACAGTTCCTCCAAAAGGTGGCAAAGTAAGAGATAACTTTGGAAAAGATGGGATGAGGGCAGGCTTAAGCCCCATATGATATGGAACTTTCCTGGGTGAAGGCTATGAAACAGGAGTACTGGCTTGAAGCAGTGTTTTTTTCCCTTAAGACAAAAGACTAGTAGCAACAGAGTTGGTAATATTTTCCTTTCCCTAGCATAGGTGGGGGGGCAAGTGGGGTGCACAATGTTGTGGCATCTTTCTGAGTGCAGGTCCCAAACCTTAATGGTTTGTATTTAATATATTATTTTACCAGTACATTGCTTCCTCTATGATGCTGTCCCTCTTTAGGCTCCTAGAAAGCCAATTGATAGGTGTGTTTTCATTTATTTGTATTTACTTCAACAGTTTATACAGTGGTGCCTCGCAAGACGAAAATAATCCGTTCCGCGAGTCTCTTCGTCTAGCGGTTTTTTCGTCTTGCGAAGCAACCCTATTAGCGGCTTAGCGGCTTAGCGCTATTAGCGGTTTAGCGGCTATTAAAGGCTTAGCTGCTTAGCGGCTAAAAGGCTATTAGCAGCTTAGCGGCTTAGAAAAAGGGGGGGGGAAGCGAAAAAAATCGCAAGACTCGCAAGACGTTTTCGTCTTGCGAAGCAAGCCCATAGGGAAATTCGTCTTGCGAAGCAGCTCAAAAACGGAAAACCCTTTCGTCTAGCGGGTTTTTCGTCTTGCGAGGCATTCGTCTTGCGGGGCACCACTGTATATTGCTTAATTACCACAGTCTCTAAGTGATTCACAAGAAATGCTTAATTAGATTGCAACCGGGCAGATAGTTGAGGGTGTACATATTCCAGAGACCCCAAACCTGCTAAATAGGAAACACTCTCGTGGTCTGTTTAATAGAGAACAGCCAGTGGAAGCTTGCTGCTTTCCATCCCTTTCTGACTATGTAGTCCAGTACTAGCTTTCCTTTCCAGACAAACTGGAGACATTTGGAAGCAAGGTGCTGGGGGAGACACTTGAATGGCAGGGGGTTGTGCTTCCTTGGCCACAGTGCACCTTGCTCTATCAAAGAGGTATTTTAAGAGTGAATGTTCTATACTCAGTGTTAGGGTTGATATAGAGTGCATTCTTCTGTCAGGTACAGCAAACCTGGAAATGCCATGCAGACATTTACTAACGGAGCTAGCTGGGCAGACACTTATTTATGCTGGTGCAAAAGTATAGGCTGATTTTCAGCGTTTTGCCCTGAGCCCCACTAGATCCAGATCAGTGGCACTCACTTCTTCTTATTACAGTTTGTTAACTGCAATGCTCAGAATAACAAAGCATTTTAAATGTCCTTTATCAATGTTATGTTGAGATGGGTCAGTCCTCAAAGCTCAAGAAAAGCTTCATCTCCTCTCTGGTTAGTAGAAACCTAAAATGAACAGAAAATGTAATACATCCAGAGATCTCTTTTCATCCTTTTCAATGGAGTGGGGAAAGGAAGATACTGAGGGAAGGGTTCCATACAGTCTATAAACAGCTCTGATCCCTTACACAACATGTGCACGTGCTGCCTATCAGTTGTCCATTTGCCTGATCAGGCACCGCATGAGTGATTAAGCATTACAGCAGGCAAGCTTACCCTTTCTCAGGCCAAGGGCCACATGGAGGGAATGTCAAGGTGCTGAATGTCAAAATAGGCATGGCCAAATTTTTAAATTAAAAAAAAAGACAAATGGGGGCAGGGCTGGGAGACACACACACGCTTCAGGTTACATACGCTTCAGGTTACAGATTCCGCTAACCCAGAAATAGTGCTTCAGGTTAAGAACTTTGCTTCAGAATGAGAACAGAAATTGTGCTCCGGCGGTGCAGCAGCAGCAGGAGGTCCCATTAGCTAAAGTGGTGCTTCAGATTAAGAACAGTTTCAGGTTAAGAACAGACCTCCGGAACAAATTAAGTACTTAACCCGAGGTACCACTGTATTTTGGTTTCACAGTGGAGTATCCATAGAACCAGTCAGTTAAAAAACCAAACCCATAGGTTTTTTTTAAAGAAAACAAGCCTGAAGACTACATTTTGGGCACTGCAGTGAAGAGCCACCACTGTATTACAGGATCTATAGCTTACAAACTCTACTACTCATCTAGAGACTAGAATAATTATTTGCATGTTGTTAGTGATTTTTTCAAATGTTTTATTTATAATTTTAACAAATTACAGAAAAAAAGAAAAAGAACATTTTAAAAATTCTTCGGCAAGTTGTTAGTGATATATTGTGCAGTTGTTCTGACAATAATAAATGCCAGAAATAGCAGCTCCTGTTAAATGAAGCTATTACTATTTTTTGAAAAAGAAGAAAAAAGCAGAAGAAGTACAATGGATATTTCCCCATCGCTCCTGCTATACGCTTGTACAAAAATGGCACTGGTTAACACGATCAATTCCTCACACAACTTTAAAAAATGAAGTTGCTTGTGTTTTTTAACACACACACACACACACACACACACACACACAGACAAGGCTTTATGTATGGCTCTCTGTACAGCCTGTGCATTAAGTCTAGGAAGCATAATTGAGAAATGAAGTACTGCCTAAGCATTAAATGGCTTTGAGTGACACGCTGTAGTTTGTTTAAAGTTGTGTGACTAAAATAAGTCTTCTGATCTGTAAACTGCAACAGCCATAGAGCTGTTTTAAAATTGGAATCTTTAAGATGTGCAAGAGCCAAGAAATAAAGTCTCGGCTCAATATGACAAAGCTGGAGTTGCTCCCAATCGCACCAATTAATAAAGTAGAGTACTTTAGATAGAAGGCAGCAGAATTTGTATCCTTTGCCTCCTGCCTTTCAGCAGCCAACAAGCCATCCACCAGCAGCTCTGCAATTTTCTTTCAGCTGTATGAGGTCCTCCGTGGGGACTTGCTTTATCAAAACTAGAAATACATTGGAACTGCCCTCCGTTTACTGTTCCATCAAGGAGTGAGGAGGTAAAAAAAGAGACGGGGATATAGGATGGGAGATGCAGCAAGTCTAATAAAAGCTGGCTAATGTCTGGTTTCCGTACGTGCAGGGCATGGAAAGAGTGCAGTTGATTTTGGTGGCGCAGGCGTGGAACTCTGCACACAACTTTGCATTGACTCCTCAAAATGAGCTTCCAGCTTTAGTAGCTTCCAACCAAGGAGTTATGGGTTATCTATAATGCACCATTGTCCTAGAGCAGGCATGTCCAACAGGTAGATCGTGATCTACCAGTAGATCACTGGACATCTGCGGTAGATCAGTGGTAGATCACTGGCTCCCCCCAAAGAAGCTGAACAACTGTGGCTCCCCTAAAGAAAGCTCAACATTTTACCTCCTCCCTGAAAAAATTCAACAACTTTGACCCGAACCCCCAAAAAGGGAGTAGATCGCTGCCAGTTTTTAACTCTGCGAGTAGATCGCAGTCTCTTGGGAGTTGGCCACCCCTGTCCTAGAGTAACAATCCCTTTACAGCACTTTAGCTGCTGGTTTGTTTAATTAAAGGAGGGAAGCTGCAAGTTAGTGAGGGCCTCAAGTCAACTCTTCCTCCTCTTGAGATAAGCAAAGTTTTAGCTTTGTCCCAACAACAACAGAAACTATTAGCCTGATGAGCACAGTCTAGTGCTTCTAGCAGCCTCACCAGTAAAGCAGGTTATTGTAGAATCCCTTAATTGATTCATTTCATCCCACCAGCAACAGCCATGTACAATGATGAGGTCCAGCATAAGGGCACAGTGAACTGTGAATGCCTCATGAGAGCAACCATGCCTATGCAACCAACACCCTAGGATTCTCTACCATTGTAAAAACATGGGCTGCTTGTTCACAAGGCAATTCTGAACTACAGTGGTACCCTGGTTCTCGAACTTACTCCGTTCTGGGAGTCCATTCAACTCCTGAAACTGTTCAAAAACCAAGGCATGGCTTCCGATTGGCTGCAGGAGCATTGGACGTTTGGCTTCCGAAAACTGTTCACAAACCGGAACACTTACTTCCAGCTTTGCAGCATTCGGGAGCTGATATGTTCAACAACTAAGCCGTTTGGGAACCAAGGTACCACTGTACTAGTTTAATTAACAATTGCTTAAACAGATCTTTACATGCAAATCCTACAATGAAGAGGACAGGAGCCCTCCTGCAATTGTCAGCTATTGGCGTGAAAGAACAAAAGTCCCTAACCATCATACTATAAAAGGAGTTTCAGATGTTTAGCATTAATATATTGGAAGTATATTCCTCTGGTTTGTGAAAATATAGCTATAAAATGAAAGAAGGAACTAGAGTTATATTATAAATGAAACTAAATTAGACTAGCAAAGAGCTATTCTCAAAGCACTTTTGCTGTATAAACACCTCCATCTTATTCAATGGCCTGGTTTACACACCACACTAAGCCAAGTCATGCATGAAGAACACCTGTCCCTAAAGTATATTTTTGGTCTACAATTTTCTTGCCGTGGCAAGTACTTAGTCTTAGGCTTCTTCCCAACTCTAGCCTGGGTGGGGGGTTCAATTTGTCTCTGGCCCCAAAGTTGTGGTAAGGAAGCCTAGGATTTGCTTATGGGTTCTGCCAAACCCAGAACCAAAGCACATCTCTACACTCCTTCCAGCTTTAAGATGGAGGGGAATTGGGACCTTTTTTCCAGATTGCATCAAATCTACCACTTCCCATCTTATCAGGCTAGAGCAGGGAGCAGGGGTTAGTCTTTGATCTCATGCTGTGTTTTGGAGATGAAGGACAAAGTGAGAGACAAGACCCACATATGGGTAGGCCTTTAATTTTTTTGGGTTAGCCACCAAGGGTAGGCAACATATGTGTACCTCCATATTTGTTACTTAGAAATGACAATCTAATTAATCATTAGATAGCCATTAAAAAGGTAGCCAGTCTCTACTGCAAGTGACAACAGACCAGTATTTTCACCTTTCTTAAGTGTTATGACTATTGGCACATGTGTATAAAGATGTTAGTGGTGTCACAATCGTCCAAATTTGTACAGGAAGCCAATACCACAGTATGTCCTTTCATGTTCTTCCTCCCAAGTTCTTTGTGCACTCTTTCCATGAGTGCAGACAGATTTCTGGTAGTAATGCCGACGGTGCTATGTTAAAATAATCACTACTTATCAATACGTACATGTGTGTGTGTTTTCACAACTTGAGAAGACTTACAATTCAACACCTAAAATTACATGATAAAAAAGGAAACCCAAACTGCAAGAAAATATAAGACCGACAGCTACAATTTTAAAATCCCAATATTTCAACTCAGCAAATTTGACACATCTTCCTTCATGCTCACCCATGTGACAGGGAGAGAGGCTCATATCCATACCCAAGTACAGAGTGAAAACAGTGCATCAAAAGATGCAATTTTTACAGATGAAGAGAGATCAAATGGAAACAGCAGTGTTAGAAGCTCCTCTACCAACAATGGCACAATGACAGGCGAGGCTTCCTCATCCGCCAGAATTTAACATCACATACAAAGCCAGTGATTAAAAAGTAACACAGCTTACATTTGAACTTCGATCATTTGCAGCTACACTTACTGCTGACATCTGTTCTCACAAGCAATGTGCTTTTCTTTTCTTTTTTACTGTGGAAGGCCATACCACCAGCAGCTATTTAAAATACCCATATATTTTTAAGAACGTTGAAATAGGAATCCCTGGTATATTAATGAATTAGCAATTTCAGGTGGGACCGCAGGGCTCTATGCTACCTTTAGCCATCAAAATTGTTACCTAGGCTTGTTCATATTCCTACCCTGCAGGGGTTGAACTAGGTGACCCATTGCGTCCCTTCCAACTCAATTCTGATAGTGGTAACTCATTTAAAAGAATTACAGGAAACACAAAGCTACTTCTGCGGTAATCGCAGAACATGCTTTTCCATAATTATCCTAATTCTGTTTTCTTTGGAGTGTGAACACACAGATTTCTAGAATTGGAAAGGACTATCTAGTCCAAAAACCTGCAATGCAGGAATCTTTTTGCCCAATGTGGGGCTCGAACCCACAACCCTGAGATTAAAAATCTCGTGCTGACTGAGCTATCCAGTATTGGTAACTCACCATCACAGCAAATACAGTATACTGAAGGCAGTCACTGTTAACATCCTGCTACAAATGCCAAGATGACCAGGTATGAAGGTGTGATAAAATTCTCCTTACAGGTAAACCAACTTACCTATTATTTACATACTCGTGGTGCTAAATTATCACTTTGTTAATTGACTGTCTGTACTCTTGAAACTGTAAAATCAAGAACACAAGACAGCAAGCTCTCTCTTTTAAAAAAAAAAGCAAAAATGGAAGAGTGAAGATTTGTAATTGAAAAAATATGCTTGCATACACTTTCAATGAAATTAGGGAGGACAGAAAAATGTTATTGCCACCCTCACCCAAGACTTCCCTTGAGGATTTAGAGACTCTATAAAGAAAAAAAAGGAGACGCCCCCTTCACCAAGATAAAAGCTGTTAAGCATACTGTGCCCCTTTCGAAGAGGTGGCCCTCGTGACTGCCCTCCACTTCTCCTGCCCTTCCCCACCATCAGCCTCTCTTTGTCTTTCTCTCTTACATGCGCTGGTGCCAAAAGAATCATCTCCAAATAATTATTCTTTGGAGCTCTAATTTTAGCAGCATGTTCATCATTCTCAGTAAACACAATTAAAGGAAATTGAAACAGAAAGAGGACATTTTTAGATGGCTGGAAAAAATGTGTTTCTAGGTCTACAGTGGTACCTCTGGTTACGAACTTAATTCATTCCGGAGGTCTGTTCTTAAGCTGAAACTGTTTTTCTCCTGAGGCGCGCTTTCGCTAATGGGGCCTCCGGCACACGACTTTCGCTCGCATCCTGGGGCAAAGTTTGCAACCAGGAGCAACTACTTCCGGGTTAGCGGAGCTCGTAACCAGAAGCGTGCGTAACCAGAGGTACCACTGTACATGCTTCCCATTCTGAAAGAAGGGCACAAACTAGGATCCCAAGTTCTATCTTGGCCATTTCCAGTCCTGCGAAGTTACTCAGAATAAAACTAGTCTGACTCTCACATTCATCCTCATATAAGGCTGCCAGTTTCAATATGGGATTGGGCAGTTCTTGTGCATCATGTTACCCTTCCAGATGTTGTTGTATTATAATTCCCATCACCCTCAACCACTGGCCCTGCTGACTGTGGCCAATGAGAGCTGGAGCCCCAGAACATATGGAGGATGCCATGTTAACTACCCCTGGCTTATCAGCTGTAAAATAACAAGAGCTGTGGCAGCCACCAGTGCAGTGGTGGTAGGGACAAGCATACCTAAATAAGTTTGACCTCTGCGGTATCTGCCACTTTCTGCAAACTATGTGGTTTCCCCAGGCACACTGATACCTCTTCTCTTCCTTATCAGCCCCATTTTGGCTACACGGACACTGTAATTCAGCACCTGAGTTTGCTACTAATGTATATATGATGATCATGTTGCTCATTAGAACATGCTGCTCCTCTTATTTTCCCCAATTAACTAAATACCTTTTAAAAAAATGAGAAAAGAAAACAAGTTTGAAACCTCTCAAGAGACTAGAAAATATTGTAGGTGGCTTTCCCGAACAGAAACAATTTATTATATCTTTCATGCCCATCAACTCTATTTGTGTAGGTAAGCATTTATTGTATCAGTAACTGTTATGGAAGACATTTAATCACTGGTTTATAAGATACTTACCTCAAGTAAATTTAGGACACATCCCTAGACAAGAATATAAGACATTTTTTCTCTTAAGACCTCCCCTCTTCAGTGCTGGGTTTTTATGTATGTGTATCCACTGTTCTGGCGCATCATAATATGCTAGGCAATTTATGGAGAACAGAACATCTCATCTCACCTTAAGAGCATCCAGTGTCCTGCTATTCCTTGGCAATCCTATACAACTAGATACAAGGACTTAGTGGGACATATTTCTCAATAGATATGTGTAAAATCAGTTAGAAACCTGGCCTTGTGACGGTATTACATGATACACAAGGGTTATATTATAGAAAGAGGAAGTAATTGGACAATGCCTCAGTGATGGACAATGCCTGAGCCTGTGGCTTGTGAAATGAAAGCAGGTCAATGCCAAGGACTGTTCCTTGTAAACAGACACAGGCTTGCTTTAAATGGAACACTAAGCCATGGTTTGTTTAGCATAACCATGGTTTGTTTCACCACGCAAACTGAGCCCAGTAGCTTAACCATGCTTTGCTTATTCCCAAAAAACCACAATCTTAAGCCTTTTATTGTTGTTAATTTATGAAACTTGGCTTTCTCAAACTATGGCATCCCATTACATTGGAACCCAGCACTGTTTGCTAAGTATGGTTTGTATGCCTGTTCCAGACACTGGGCAGATTGCAGAGTCATGCATCAAGAGTGGAACAAAAAGGAATCTTCTCCCAAGGATAAGTGGCTCTTGCTGGCTTATTGCCCAAAGAACTAGGCCCTAACTTTGCCTGGTAACAGTCTTCTTTTCTCACCCTACTCTTCCACTACTACAACTCCTCCCCTCAAAGGCAGACAGCTTTGCCGCTGCTACAAATAAAGGAAAATTTAAAGTGACCACAGCCTAGTGAGTCCATAGTAACATCTAGAATCGGATGAAGAAGGAAGCAGAGGAGTTAAAGGAACTGGGTACCATGATACTCTAATTTAACTTATATGAATTCACATACAATTTAATTCACAAGATTCTTAACTGTTGTAAAAAAACCTTGAAAGCATTCATAGGTAAAAGTAGCAAGGTTTAATAACTTGGTACTAACAGTGCCAAAATACTTTTAAGGGGGTGAAAAACTCAAATGAGTTTTCAATCAGCACTCAACACTGCCCATAAAACCTTTGCCTGCAATTTCCAACTTGCAGCTTCCATTTAACTCGAACCCCCCGGTGCAAACACCTAATGTACAATCCATATGTGCCCTGAAGTCTCAGTTTGACTGTTATAAACCCAGAAACAATCCTTGATCTTAGTGACCTGGTGTTTCTAGGATGTGCACGCTAGAAGTTGCACACCTCAACTCTAGATGGGAATATAGTTACTTAACTGAAGGGGGTATGAATAATGGAGATAAAGAATTATGCAAAACACCAGGGAGAAGGCAGCCTATGGTTAGGCAAGGGAACGTTCCCCAAGAGTGAGCGGTGGTACCTGTCGTAATGGCCTGCATGGAGAGGACACAGAAATCAATGAGGGAGAATTGGTGAAGCTGGAGAAATTAAAGAAGACTTTGTGGAATGAATAAAGATACCACTCCAGTCCTGGAAAGGCTGGACACCAAGCAGTGCTTGGGAAGAAGAGACAGGTGCTGACATTCTACAAACTGGTCTTTAATGTGGGTTACGTGCTTCTCAGCTTTACCTTCTGGATTTATCCATGATTTGTGAGATCTTCAGAAGAACTCTCTGTATCCTGAAGAAACTGTCCCCCACAAATGTGGGGAATGAAGAACAGCAACAAAAATCACCTTATCCTTCCATGAGCTTGGCTTCACGGGAAGGGCATCGGTGGGGTGGAGGCGGCCTTGGATTCATCCCACTTTAGCATTTTGGCCTGGGAAGTGTGTGTGGAATACTACAAATGCAAGTACTTCTATAGCATGGTCCTGCAGGCAATGCTGGACAGCAAATGATAATTCGTGGATACATACTTTAGTGTTTCTGGGAGAAACCACAACACTGACATTTCTTGGACATTCTCCACCCTTGCAGATAAGCTTGAGATAGGCATCATCTTCTCTAGGTTGGTGGGATTACACAATAAAGTTCCTGTGTGTTCTCTTATCCATGTAGACCAGGCATTTGCTTTGTAATCGTGGCTGTTGCCTCCCTAAAAGTCTCCAAGAACTGGCATTGAAGGGAACTTCAAAGACCACCATAGAGTAGAGCAGGGCTATTCTGGAGGAGTGGAGATCCATTTACAACTTGCTAGTCATAGAGCAAGTTGCTGATGTCCTTGTTGCTGATGTCATCTTCGGTTTGGTGTACCCTCCACAACATCTGCTAGATGACATCCAAGTGGAGCAGTATCCAGACCTACCTTGATGAGGGGAGGGATGCAGGGTCCATAGACTGGAAAGCAGTGTAATCCTCCTCCTCAGTCATTCAGTTGCCAGCAAGTGTGAACAGCAGAGCCATCTTCAGGCTGGGGTAATTAGGAACATGAGATCCCAGTTCATTTGGGACCATCACCTCCACTTTCCCAGAAGTTCTAGCTGCTACTGACATGTCTTTGCTCATACCATCGGGAGGCACCACAAGATTCACTCCCCATTCTGACTCTACTGGAGTCCCACAGCACTCCTTCCTTTTGTAATTCAATCACATGGATTGCTGCTTGCTTTCTCCTAAAATTCTTCTCATTTTGTAAATCAATAAAATTTGATCATTAAATCAAAGCATGCGATTTCGGAGGCAGCGAGTACAGTTTAGCTGGGAAGAGGAGGGGTGATGCGACTATCTGGTTGGGCTTTCTGAAGATGCTTATTGATTATTAGAATTGTGTACAGGTGGAGTTGTTTCCTTGGTAATTTCCTGTGGTATGTTTTTCATTGGAAGCTGAAAGGGAACGTTTGGTAGCTTTGAGTATTTGGTGATTTTGGTGATTAGCAGTGTGGGGGATCTTTCTTGCCACAGTTTCTCAAGTTAAAGTCTTTTTAGGACTGAATAGAAGTTAGAATCCTCGCAACTCCACAAAACACAATGTTCTATCTCTTCTGAATAGGGATGTCAAACGTAAGGCCCTGAGGCCTCACTGGGTCCTTTAGGGTTCCCAAATAGTCCACAGTACCCCTACCATTCCTCAAAAATTGACAAACCTTCAGGCCAATGAAAACGGTGCCTTTGTTAGAACAAAATGGAGCAGGAACATTAATGACTACTACTGCATGCTACAGAATCCCGTCTCCACCTTCAGTGGTAAAAGAGTCCAGCCATGTGGCAAGTGGAATAATGGTATGTAGCAATCCAAGCAGTAAAAGTGATATTTTTTTCATTTGGAAGCATCATGGGTCTCAACCCCTAAGCATCCACGATCTGAGGAATTTTGTTCTCGAACATATTTGCCTTTGGCACACCTTGTTTATCCCATTCCCACTACAGAATCAGAGTCGGAAGGGACCCTGAGGACCATCTAGTCCAACCCCCTGCAAGGCAGGAATCTCAACTAGATAATGCATGACAGATAGTCATCCAACCTCTGCTTAAAAACCTCCAAGGAAGGACAGTCCACCACCTCTCATGGGAATCTGTTCCACTGTTAAACAGCTCTTACTGTCAGAAAGTTATTCCAGGTATTTAGTGGGAATCTCCTTTCTCGTATTACCGAACTACTTATTTAAACCATCTTCTCAAAATTACCGTAAGTGGTTACGGTGGTACCTCTAGTTGTGGACTTAATCCATTTAGGGGTACCATTCGCACCCTGAAAAGTCTGCAACTAGAGTGCCTCTTCTGCGCATGTGCGCGGTGCGATCGAGCGCTTCTGCGCATGCACCAAACCCAAAAGTAAACACTCCCAGGTTTGCCGCTTTCATAAGCTGAAAGTCCGTAACAAGAGCGGAACGCAACACGGGGTATGACTGTACTACTATTCAAACAAGTATAAGAGGGCAGGTTTCATAATAAGCATACTGTAATTAATTTAATCTGTAGCCTGTTAATGATTTATACACCTCACAAAATATTCTACACCTTCACTGTTGCACAGAAGCCAATACATTTGTGTTGCATCTTTACCCCAAATGTTTGTGGTGTGGGCAAAAATGATTCCTTGCTCCCAGGTTGCCAATTAGCCTGAAAAACAAGTGATTGACTTTACTGCAGTCTTATCTATAAAATATAGCATATGTTGGTGTTGACACTTTAGATCACCTCAATAAATAAATAAATAAATAAATAAATAAATAAATAAATAAATGCTCGTTCTTATTTTTTACATGGCAACTACCAGATGACTTCTCTCTCCTCATGGAGAGTTTATATTTACAGCTATTTTGAGCATGGTCAAAAGTCCAAAAAGATTTTGGAGAACAGCAAGATGAACTGTGTGGGAAAAGCAGTAATTTGCAATCATCTATTTAGTTCTACCTGTCTTTTTAATTTGGCTGATTAATTATGTCTAGTGATTAAATCACTGCTTTTTATGATGATTAAGCTAATAAACCAGGGTGCGTGTGACTACATTTTTTGAGTGTCCCAGCTTTCTGAACCTAAAAGGTGCTGTCTAATATCTAATCAGCGACATTTACCTTTAATAACCAATGCTGCATGGCAAACCCATCAAAGCCCTTAATTTAAGCAGAGTTTAAGCACTGTATTTTCTTCCAATGCAATCACTGTGTATGTGTAACAAGATGTAATACACCCCAGCATGCATTCATAAGTACCCAATTTAAGGTACAACAGCAGCCTAAAGCTATATTTATGTTAGCAACTGCTGGACTTCCTGTGGCATTTACTAGAGGACACACCCCTACTTTGGGTCTGTTCACATGAGTCCTGCAGTAAAAATTACTCACTGGAGCATTTTAAACACCGTAGCTTAAAAATACTTCCCATTTCATTGCTAGTGCAAAAGCACCCATAAATGCATCTGCCGGTCTAGCCATAAATTTTATGGTAATAGGATATTATGTGGATTTGTAGGTCCCTTTTTTACCTTATGAAAATAGCACAATGCTACAATACCTAAAATATGGACAGAATCAAAAGTTTCCTCTGTAAAAGTGATTAATTGTATGGTATAAGTGAATGAATTTCTTCCATTAGAATAGTTATTTAAAATAACAATTTTTTTAGAGCACTCAGAGATTACAATACCGACAAATCAACCACATAAAAATAAGCAACCAGAAAAAAATGCCTTAAAACCTGCCACCTCTATTCTGGATAGGGCTAATCTACCCCATAAGGATCAGTCATACAGCCTAGAGGTGATCCTAAATCCAGCTGCAACAAGCTCAATGCATGAACTTTTTCACCTGTCCAGGGTACATACTGCATATTTACAGCATACATGCCTGGGCCCTGTGAGAAGAAGGTTCCGTATTCCATCCTACATGCATACTTTTCTATACAATTAGACCATCAGCATGGCTCATCTCACTCAAAGTACATTAAATCTGCTGCCAAAAATAACCATGAGACACAAATTAGTACTCTCCATCACTGTTTTACTGAATAGAATGTATGTGTCTATTTAGTCCAAAGCTACTATACCCCAACGCTATCGTAAATATGAAAAAATGTAGTTTGCATTCCACAAATATGTCCTTTTCCTCCTCTATTTGAATCTTTCAGGCAGCTATGGAGCTAAAATGATAAAATGTTTACAAAGACTGGAAACAAGAGCAAAATAGGCGGCAAAACAAAAGCAAAGAAGGAAGCAAAACAAATCCTAATTGTCACAAAATTTACTCCAATGCAAGCCAATTGGTAGAAGCATCTGGGTATCAAATATATATAGTTTATGTAAGGGTTTAAAAAGCAATCAGTGCAATACCTAATCTGAATTGCTTAGATAAGTGTATTCAAATATGTAATTCAGACAACACCACGTCTCTGCTTGAGTGGCAATAAAAAACACCTGTGAGTAACAACACAACTTTGCCAACCCCACTGCCTTCCTGCAGCAGGCAGTGTTGCCCATTTTCACTGTTTAATTTTTAACAGATTATTCAACAGTGGATGTCAGTAACTGGTTAACTGTGTTGAATTCTGAGGAGTCTCAGTTTAACACCTTAGTCACTACCACAAACAGCCGCCCAGTGCATTATTAAGTCGAGGAACATGAGACATGGACTACCACCGAAGTGCCCTTTGGGCAGCAGAATATCGATAGTGACCTTTTTTTTACCAGCAGATATGCTACTCAGGGAATTACATAAACACAATGGGATTAGACTGCATGGTTGACACATCCAAGCTCCGCAGTCACAACTGAGTGGCATCATGTCCTGCGTGGCTCGCACTCTAAAACCTATGAGTATTAACTTAAAGGGTGGTACACTTTGGCCTAGTCCAGGTATCAATGAAGTCAAAGCAAAGTTGGAAATGTGCTTTAAAAAACTCCCTCCTCTCCTTGTGGATACCTACTGTGGTTACCATTCAATACAATTATTTAAACTGAACTTCCGATTCTGGTTTGCCCAATTCAGATGCCAGACGCAGCAGGCTGTGGTTAGTGTGAACCAGGATGTGGAGGAAGGAATCTGTACACAAATGGGGAGGAGGAAGAAAAACAGGCAACACATCAGCTTATGGCACATTCCCTTTTCTGAAAGGTCTAGGCACAGAGTGTACTCTGCTTGTGCTGATATAGATGCATACACTAGGATCCAGATAAGCATGTATGAATGTTAGGAAACTGCTGTTTTTTTCTAGCCCCTACACACACACACACACACACACACACACACACGGAGGGGGGGGACAGCATAAAGGGAGCAGCTGGAAATTCATTATGTGTACACACTGCTTTAGATCCCGGACAATTATTTTTTTCTTTCAAGATAACCCAAATCCTAAGCCATTTATATAATTTTAAAAGTCATATTAATTTTTTTAATGCTTTAAAATTAAATTTGAATTTGACGTATCTCAGAATGAAACTATGAATTTATCAAAACTACATTACGTTTTAGCCTACTTTCTATATAAGACAACAGGATAATATAACCAACTATTGAAGTCAAACATTAAAGGTATGACCCAATGTATTTATTGTTGTTGAGAAGTATGGATACTTATGACTAACCAAAAAGATTGTACATTAACTTTCCATCTCAGAGAAACATTACAATGCCCTGTAATTCCTAGCCCCTATACCTGCAAGTTCCGAACAACAAGTAGGCCTGGATCCAAGAGCTGTATTTACAGCACCATCTTTTGACATGTATACACTTGAGTTCCATGGTGTTTACTGTCAAGCAAGTGAAATTGCAGTCCTAGGCTAACATAATTGTCTTCCATTAGCCCAGTGGATTTTTCTTCTCCTCTCAGCAGAATGCCATGTCATAGCACAACCTGCTCTGAGAATTCCCCTCAGAGTTTTAAGAGAGAAGTTATTGATGTGGTATGAGAGCTACTAATAAAAACAGCAACACCCTAACCCAGTACCCTTCAGTTCCCAGAACTAGTTTCATAATTCTCTGAATCCTAGTTTTACATCTTTAGAGAGCTTGTTTGGTGTCATGGCATCTGCACAAAAAAGACCCTCAAAAATGTCTAATCTGTTTTGCAATTGCCCTTCATATCTATGCAGATAAAAACTCTGCAATGCAACAGGCATGTGGGCTACATGGTCCAAGGTTTTAGATTGTCTCCAAGGTACCAAAACTGCAGAAGGCCCTGTTTAGTTGCAAACAAGGGCATGTTCCAACTGTGCATGGACCAGATACCCTCACACAAAAGGCTCACAGTAGGGATTAACAAAGCCCACTTCTCCTTCTGGGTGCTGACAGACATGCAGAACACCTCACTGTTCCAGGGATCAGGAAGCCTGTGTGGGTTTACTATGTCCCAACCCAGCTCCCTCTCCCCACTTTAGTACAAATTACTCATTATGAGATCAGGACAACATATAGTAACAGCATTTAGTGACACCCCACTCCCCTTGTCCAATTGGACAGTGAAGGCCAAGCAAGAAGTTATTTATTCACTATCACTTGCTCCATTATTTGCTAGGCAATTATATTTAACCTTCTTGGTAATGTATTATTATATACCAAACTCTAAAGGGAATGCTTCTATGATGATGATTTTTTTTCTACTGAGATTTATGTGATGTTGCCATGCAGTAACAGCTGAAGCTCAGCAAAGTAAACCCTAGTAAACACTTAGATGGCCGCTCATTTATATATACTTAAGGGTTATATTAAGCATTTATGTCTTTATACTACACTATGACGCAGAGTTTTCGTGCAAATTTATTGAAATACAATATGTAATAAATATTTCAGTTTAAAAGTACTATTAACTGCAGAACCACTTCTTCAGTTAAACGCCGCGTGATCTGTAGACAGTTTGTGTAGTTCATTTCTATTCTTCTAAATGCCTACCAAGGCTGTACTCCTCAAACAAGCTAAATTGGAGTACTGTACTTTGAATACAATACTCTAAATCTTCGTTATTTTGCTACTGCAGTAGAAATCCAAATGCAGCAGCTGGTCTGTGTATCAAGTTGTGCTACTGACCTCCTCAGGAGTTGTTTGCACGATGTGATATTCTACACATAAACATTCAGTTTTGTTGCTACTTTTTGCAGTAACCATAATTTCCCATCAGGCAACAAGAACATATCCTCTTTGATGTCCGTATTTAAAATACAGTGGTACCTCAGGATAAGTACTTAATTCGTTCTGGAGGTCCATTCTTAACCTGAAACTGTTCTTAACCTGAAGCACCACTTTAGCTAATGGGGCCTCCCGCTGCTGCTGCGCTGCTGGAGCACAATTTCTGTTCTCATCCTGAAGCAAAGTTCTTAACCCGAGCTACTATTTCTGGGTTAGCTGAGTCTGTAACCTGAAGCGTATGTAACCTGAAGTGTATGTAACCCGAGGTACCACTGTACTGTTAGTTGCACAACAATGAATGAGTTCGTAGAGATGATCAGTGTACTGAAAGTACTCAGTCGTCTTATAAGTTTGAACATAAAGTAGGCCTGATAGGATGTTTTTTTTTAAAAAAAGACAACAACATGTCCCAACAGCTTAACATGAAATGGAGATACTAAAGAAAGTGTGTGCATCACCACTTATGAAAGGCATTGTAAGGGTTAAATTGCATGCTGGTCTCAGGGTATGGTCTGAGGGAGGCACAGGAGACCACAGCCTTGCTGAAGGTAAGTGAGTCTGGTCAGTGTGTGGATGAGTGACCAGTGGAAAACCACATGTTCACTGCCTTGGGTTGTATGATGGAAGAAAGCCAAGATATAAATATAAGAAAATAAATAGTACTGGGCATGTTCTTCCTTGATAAAAACAATAGCTACAGGGGGCAGGGGAGCAATATGCATCAGCACAGGAAACAGAGCTAAAATTTTAGGAACAAACACAGGAAGTTTCCTTATACCGAATCAGACTATGGGTCAATCCAGATTTGAATTGTCCACATGGGCAATGAACCACTAAACTATGGCCCTTCCCATGCCCTTTTCTCCACTGAAGATCACTTCCCCCACAAAGCTGCTATAGCCAGTGTTCAAAACTAGCCAGGTGCCGGGTGCCTTTTGCTACTATCGCGGGTCCAACTGTGACTACGCAGAGATTTCTGGGGACCCAATACAAACCATACCACTACAGTGGTGCCTCGGGTTACATATGCTTCAGGTTACATACGCTTCAGGTTACATACGCTTCAGGTTACAGACTCTGCTAACCCAGAAATAGTGCTTCAGGTTAAGAACTTTGCTTCAGGAAGAGAACAGAAATCGTGCTTCAGCAGTGCAGCAGCAGCAGGAGGCCCCATTAGGTAAAGTGGTGCTTCAGATTAAGAACAGTTTCAGGTTAAGTATGGACCTCTGGAACGAATTAAATACTTAACCTGAGGTACCACTGTACCTGCAATTGCTGACTTCTGCCAGAAAAAAACATTCCCAGTATGAAGCACACAAAAGGGAACTGAGAGGAACTTGAGCCCAAAGCATCTGGGGGGAACTAGGCTAACATTAACATGTAGTTTGGGCCCTGAGTGCTCAATTCACTGCACGTACCCAGATCAGACAACCCCATTATCTGCCTTGGGGATACACACAGGGAGACGAAGCAAAGGATTATCAAAAAAAGCTAAGTTCAACTATTCAGAAACAGCTGTATTTATTTGCTATAAATTTTCTGGATCCTGAAAAATCCATCCTGGAAGGATCTGAGCAGCATCACTTCAAATTTACCAAAATACTCGTTAAGGCTTGCCCAGCACTACATATAGTGTTTCATTAGATCATCAAGAATTCATCTCCTCTATCTTTCATCACCAAAACACAAAGAAAATATCAAAGCATTTTTAATAGCCACATCATTTTGAGATACTATCAGTTTCAGCTATTTGCTATAATGGGAATTCCTTATAACCGATTTCGCTAATGAAAAATGGTTTATTCAGCTCCATAAAGGAAAAGGAGTGTCCTAAAGAATAAACAGCAAATAAATGAAAACAGATTAAGTGAACAAGGACAAACTATTAATCTTCTAAACCAGCAAGATCTTATCAAGGGTGGCCCAGAATGCAAAGGAATAGCAATGATCCATTTCACCACAATAAACTGCCAAGATTAATTCAGGACTCTAGTGCCAACCATTAACAATCAAGGAATCAATCCACCAGATACTGCAGCCGTTCAGCCTCCATTCAGTTCAATGGGGGGGGGTGTAAGCTCCATTGAAACTAACAGAAATTAAGAAGCAGTGTGTAGCAGATTTAATACAGTACCCAGTAGTAGGCCTACAAATCCACTGAAATGAGAGATTTCTACAAAAATAAGTGGGTGCAGAACTATAGTTTAACAGTCTAATCAGAATGAAGTGCCAATCGCCCAGCAGGGATTACTTGCATTGACTATTTCCAATTCTATTGAACAGTTTAGTTAACAGAGGAAAAGGAACCCTAGTACTGTATTAAAATCATATTCTCTCTTAACATTCTGTGTGTGTGCATGGTTTATATGTCTCTTCTGACTTTGAAAAATAACAAGTTATGTACTTATAAAGTACAAATCCCCTCTTAATTTGAGCCAAGTTTAATTCTGACTAAGCCCTGCATCCCATTCCTGGACCTATCTAATTAAGGTCCTACAGCACTACTTTTCTCCTAGAAGTACAGAGTTGTAGCTACTATTTTTCATTCTTACAACAAAAATATATGAGCTTTTTTATGCTTAACAAATTGAGGCTGAAAGATGGGTGACTGGTTCAAACTCACCTAGCATGCCCATAGCTCCGCAGGTAGAGCATAAAACGCTTAATCTCGGGGTCGTTGTGCGTTTGAGCCCCATTTTGGGCAAAAGATTCCTGCATTGCAGGGGGTTGGACAAGATGACTTTTGGGACCCCTTCCAAGTCAACAATTCTATGATTTTATTATTCTTCCCATTCACTACATAAGCACATCTTGCAGAGATCTAAATGTGTACAGCCAGGTCCAAGTTTAAAAAGCCATCTAATGGACAATGCTGGTTCTTATCAGACACTTGCTTTCATTTATTGGGCAACCTGAGCCATCATTTCTCATCTGCACAATACCTGAACACCTCCTATGCTTTTAGGGCTGGCACAAAATATTCTCTTTAATTGTTCACATAATTTAATTTCATGGAAGACAACACTAAACTTCCCCCTACAATTTATCATCCATAAAGAAAGATCAGCTTGCTCCTACACTGCGAGTCAGAAGTCTGGAATGCACATATTACAGAAGCTACCGTGTGTTCTTCTAGCCATTGATCTTTGTCAAAACTTTAGGTACAGAATACTGAAGTAGAAACATATTTCTGAAAGAAATGGCAGAGCTGCTAAAAACCTTCAGTTCTCTCTCAAGTTAGAAAAAGACACCCTTAAGCCAATGATAACTGCTTTAATGATGAAGCTGCACACTATTCAACAAGTCGGTATACATAAGATTATGTACGGCTATCTTCACTGAATGCCTTTTGACCTGTTCTTGCACAAGTGAGGTTCCCATTGTAAAGGGGGAAAAACTCCCTCGAGGCAAAGTGAAAAAACGAAGAGAGCTTGGGCAAAGAAACAGTTACATTCAGACAAGGGACTTTGCGCTAGTGTAATTGCCTGAAAGACCCCAGGGAGTCGGTACATGCTGTAGTAAACATTATTCAAGGACCCTGCAGACTTTTATGCTATCACAATACATCCCCTTTCTCCTCTGACAGGGGAAAAAACACATGAAGCAGCTTCAACTTTCTCCCATGGAAGTACTGGTAAATGCACTGTCAATACCCAAGGATTGGAATAACAGCATTTTTATATTGACTAGAAGACTGAATAATCATGAAGATTTCTATCTTTTATGTCCATTCTGTAGCAAGGTCATAGCATACGGGAGCTTCCTAGCATTCAAGTACATACAATGAAAGTACAGTTTCCTGAATTTTATTTTTCTTTGTCCTTCATGAGCTGGAGTTCTACTCTGAGGCAATGCAAATTATTCATTACAGTGGATTATCATAGTAGATATTTGTAATAAATAATCATCACTGTGCGCCTCTCAAGCCACCTGAAAGAAATAGATCTGTTTAGCTCAATTCATTTTAAAAGTCTTATTTGAGGATTAAAATAAAGAGTTTCGTTTTTATTCCCAGATCTGCCATGAAGCTGCTGAATAATAGCCAGCAACAGCACTACTTTTTCTGATGCAGACAAGTATTATGATAGTCTAAAGAGCTGCAATTTCAAACTGAACAAGCTATGAAAATGCAAGGAATTAACAATGGCAACAGTTTAGCACATGTTTATTTTTAAACCAATGGAGAAATCAATTTCAGAATAAAACTAAACTCTTTCCATGTCATCATTCCTGAAGCTAAAACATGACGTAGTACAAATAAGCAAATGTGCGGTCTCCAGGAGAGATTATGGCTGCTTTCTTCCTCTCCCTGATTGTTTCACAGCTGCACTGAGCCACAGTTTTGCCCTAGTGGCCTAGTGTGTCATCCACAGCTCCAGACAAACCACAAGCTGCAAACCTTGGCTATGGTTTGCCTGGAGCGCAGCAGACAACACACTAAGTTTAAGCATTGCTTAGTGCAGTGCAGCACTACAAAGTGGCTGCAATCTCCTCTATGAGGACCTGCGTGTTTGCTCATTCGCACTAAGCCATGTGAACTGGGCCTATATCTGGCATAAAGCTTTCCCGTTCAAAACTTGGTAAGGTTCTACCTTTTGATTAAAAAAACTTGTCCCCCCCCCAAATACTGAATAAAACTGGTACCTTCCTATGGAAAATAGATTAATTTTCATTTTCTTGTAAAAATACGTTCTACATCCTCTCTTCAGCATGTCTTCCACATGTAGTAGAACTATTCAAACAATTTTTGCTAAGGATTAATAATAATAAAAAAGAAGATAATTCCACACTGCAATTTGAAAGGAAGTATTATGGATCAGTTACTAAGTTAGGTGCCCTTGTTTACCCAGCTCATCTCATTTTTAAGCAAGGTTTGCCCTGTAGAGAAATCCAGTGTAAGCTTCAGAGTCATTCCCACTCCTGAAGTTGTTCTGTCACATAAACATAGTGTCACCCAACACACAAATACACAGAATCAATGAGAATAAATTCAATTCCTTTTCACCTTTTAGTATACTAATTAATCCATCAGGAAAGCCTGAAATTGAAATGAACTGCCTTCTGTGCTTCACTTCAGGCTGAAGCAGAAGCTGCTTTATATCCACTGAACAGCATCCCTCTGCTGTTCTCTAAGGCCTGGTTCACACATAATGTGAAACAGCATTGCTGAAATCACAGGCTCTTCACTCCTCTCCCATCCGTGCCAGGACACAAGCCATGGTTTGGCTTGCTTTAAAACCCAGACTCATAGTTTGTTTTTCCCCAAACAAACTACTGCTCATTCACCATAAACCATAGCTTATTTTAACTGTGGCTTAATGTGATGTCTGTGAACCAGATCACAGAAGTACTGAGAAATAAGATTATATGCCTATTGTTCAATCTGAATTACAAGAAGTCTCAAGGTAAAGCTTGAACACTACCCTGAAAGTAGATTAATTCCATAAATAGGAGAAACTGAGTCTGAACTCTTATTTTTATTCTAAACTCTCTTCATAAAATTCACACATACTTGGCATAGGTGCAATAGTTAAATCTGTTCCCTATCTGAAGGCATATTTTCACCCCAGTTAGATACAACCCAGGATGTGGGTGGTGCTGTGGCCTAAACCACAGAGCCTTGGGCTTGCTGATCGGAAGGTCGGCGGTTCGAATCGAACCGTTGCTCGGTCCCAGCTCCTGCCCACCTAGCAGTTCAAAAGCACATCAAAGTGCAAGTAGATAAATAGGTACCACTCCAGCGGGAAGGTAAATGGCATTTCCGTGCGCTGCTCTGGTTCGCCAGAAGTGGCTTAGTCATGCTGGCCACATGACCCAGAAGCTGTCTGAGAACAAACGCCAGCTCCCTCGGCCTATAGAGTGAGATGAGCGCCGCAACCCCAGAGTCGTCCATGACTGGACCAAACGGTCAGTGGTACCTTTACCTTTTAAGTGACAACCCAAATGTGCACAGATTACAGATAGTGCAGCCCTTCCTGTAGGTGAAGGAGTTGACAGCTTTCTAGCATTCAAGTTAAGATTTCAACAATCCTGTCACCTCACTTCTTAACTGCCTCATATGCCTCTGCTGTCCATGGGTCCTAATTGAGACATGAGCATACAGGAATAACACTATTCTGCAGGGATAATATTTAATCCAGCCCTTCCTGTGCTACAAGTCTTTTCACCAAATGGGAGAGGGAAGAGCACAACATACCCACAACCAAAATAAAACACATTCCTGGACTTGCTGTGGAAAGGCAAAGTTTAAAGTCATTCTCAACATTAAAATGTTTTGTTTTGGCTTTGGGGGAAAAACACAAGAGGAAACATGCAATTCCTACACTTCCAGTCTGAAATGACACAATCCAGGAAGAGCTGTACCGCACATGTGGAATGACTTTTATGTATGATCCCATGATGTATACAGATGCATTTAGGAATGGGGCCTGCACAGAGCGCTACACCTGACTTGATTGAACAATCATGGTATAAGACAACAGTTTTGCAGGAATCCTAGTCTGGTTACTGCCTCTACTATAGTCAATCCTGAAAATATAAACTACTCATGGATGACTCATTGCTGCCCAAAGAGTTCAAGAACCAATCTAAACTTTTCTTGTTAAGCCCCAGACTAAACACAGTATCCAGAGACAAATTCCCTTTAAAGACATTTGGACAATTTCCATGAACTGTAATGTGGTTTGAAGTTTTACAGTCTCTTCGTGTGTATCACAAATTAATGTTAACGAAAAGCTACAGGTGTCTACTGCACTGTGTGAATATAACAGGGAACTGAGTGCCCTGCTTTTTGTGGCCAGTGTACATCTGTGTTTAGTGAAACAAAGTTGATTTACTGGTTACATTTCTATACCACCTATTCCTCCAAAGAGCTCAATGTGCTGTACATGACCTCCCCTTCTCATTTTATCCTCACAACAGCCCTGTCAGGTAGGTTAGACAGAGACAGTGACTGGCCCAAAGTCACCCCAGTGAGCTTCATTGCTGAATGGGGATTAGAACCCTGGTTTGCCACATCCAGTCAGACACTAACCACTACACCACACTACACATTTGGTGTGCTGTCAGTAACATGTGACATTACTCTAAGATGCCAAGCCTAAACCAACTTAGGTGATGTCCATATTCTGTAACTGCATGTTGCTCAAATATTAAATGTGTATTTTTGTTACAGGAAAATGGGATTTTTAAAAGCTTCCATCTATGAGAGGTACTGTGTTGAACTAAGATATACTGTATTTTTTAAAAAGCTTAGTGTTGTTCTCACCAGCATGTGCAGTACAAATAGCATAGCCTGATGCATAACAGTAACAGCTATTACTGTAAGTCAGTGGACAGAACGTATCAGTTCTTACATGAATGTTAAAGTTGTGCACCTTACATTCTATTTTATTGAAATGTTTGCCACGGTAACCTCCCTCCCAGCAGTAGTAAGCCCAGAGAAAGAGGCAGAAGAAACAGGACCAACCCAGCGCCAAAGTCTTATCAGTAAAGAGTTTTATATCAGAGTTTTACTTTATAAAGGTAGAGGCATAGCTATGAATCCTAAATGTTACAGACTCTTACACACTTTTTATGACAGCAAATTTCTCTCCAAAGCAGATATAATCATTCCACGAAACCCACGTGAGACCATTAAATAGACATCACTCTGGCCTAGGAGAGGCCTAGTAATAGAGCTGCTTTTTAAGAGCGGATTAACTGCCTGTCCCTGCAAGAGAGAAATTGTAAAAGTCTAAGTTCTGGACTCCTCTTTCTTTTTCATTAGGTAAGATGATTCCACAGTTTCATGCACAGAAATGCATCTAAATGGAGTCAATTCCCAAACTGTCCTTCCTGCACAAGCCCCTCTTTGACTGTAAGAGCATTTCCCCAACTTGGCTCAAATTTGTTAAGGCCTCCTTCTCCTTTCCACTGCAGCCAACTGTAGTGTGCATCCCTCATTTAGGATTTATGGGTTCAGGTGCATCCTCAGCTACAGGGCAATGAAGCCCCTGCGTTCTTGAGTCTTAAGAAAGGGAGGGCAGAAGAGCAGAGAATGGAAACTAAGAAAGCAAAGGGTACAGGAGTAGAGTTGTTTTTCAACTGAAAGTAGAGTCCCACAGGAGGAGGCATCAGTAGCACCGGCAAAGGGGCTCCGCGGAGTGTAATTTGGTGGCACTGTAATCACGCGCAATCAAAACAACGGCGGACACCAGCTGCCGATCCGACCCACCTTCCTCCCCCACCCACAAAAAAAAGTCGCGATTTATGGGGCCAGGTTGATGCGAGGAGCTCGCAACTGCCATCAACATCGCAGATGGGTAGCAAACCGCGTAGCGGTCTTCGGAGAAAGTGTGCGCTCCCGACGGAGTTCCCCTGCGCTTGGGTTGAAAGATCACTTCGCCGCTAAGGGGAGGGGGGAGAACCACAGCCCAATTGTTTAAGAAGGCCTCATCTTTTCCAAATGAAGCCATTTTAGAGAAGATTAATAATCACAATAATGCTTTTATCATCACCACCATCACCATGTCAAACGCCACTTCGGCAAAGACAAAACACATGGCCTCAAAAGTTCCGAAGTTCCCTTGAAATGACTTTTCCTCTAACCCACCCAAGTTAGAAAAATAAAGTGCATCCACAACGTTCAGTCGCCCAGCCAGAGATTCCAGAAACCAAGGCGAGGGAAGGAGAGGCTTGGCTTTCCTTGGGCACACAATAACGGGCAACCCCCCCCCCTCAAAAAAAGAGAGAGAAGGAGCACCTTCCAGTGCTCTGCGCCTAGGAACTTTTTACAAGTACAGCAGGAAAACAAACGCGAAGGGAAACGGCAGGCGGGCAGGCGCCCCCTTTCGGGCCCGGAGGTGCGCGGGCGCAGAGCGCCTTTCTCCCGCGTCGCGGGAACTTGCGCGGAGCGCGAGAAGCGCGCGCGGAGTTGACGCTCGTACTGCTGCTGCGGCGGCGGCGGCGGCGTCTCCCGGCTGCACATCCGAGCGAAGCGCTCGCCACTCGCTCGCTCCCCCTCCCGCTCGCCTGGCTGCTGCTGCTGCTACCGCCCTCCCTCGCCGTCTCCCGCATCAAACTTCAGGAGCCGGAAAAAAGCCTTTCCGGCGGCCGCGCAGGCAGCAAAACGCGCCCGGCAGCTGCGGCAGGCGCCCCCCGACCCGCGAGGCCCCGCATCCCGCGCCCGCCTTACCTGCGGGGAGTTTTTCCAGCCCCGCGCCGCTGCCGGGGCTCGGGCAAGGCTCGCCGGCGCTCCGCTCACCGCCTCATATCCAATATGGCTCGATCGGCCCAGGCGCATGCGCCCGCCGTCTCCCTCCCCACTCCCCTCCCCTCGCTCCGGAGGCTTTTTGGGCGCTCGCAACGCACTCCCGCGCCCCTCGCGCTCGGGCGCGCCGAGCCCTGGCGCCGGCCGGCGGCTGGGGACGGACGGGCGTCCGCGCAAGGGCTCAGTCTGGACCCCCCCCTGCCCGAGCCGAGCCGCTGCCGCCGCCGCCCCAGAACCAAACTTGCTCCTCCAGCACTTCGGGGCGCCGGGAGAGGCGGCGCGAGCCCCCGCCTCCGCCCGTCGCAGCGCCGCCCCGTCCCCGAGGATTTCCCGCGGGGCGCGCACCTGCCTCAAGTTGTTGGGCGCGCAATTGGGGAGGCTGCGCGGCGGCTCGAGCTCGAGTGGGGGGCGGGGGCGAGCGAGCGAGCGAGCGAAAAAGAGCCCCAACCTCCCGTGTGCTGGAATGAAGCGGGAGAGGCAGCTGGAGGGGCTTTGCGCGAGACAGGCAGGCGCTGTCAGCTTAGCTCTCCATCCAGCGCGCTGGCCTGGCGAGCTAGCAACTACTTGAGCCTGCTCCCTCGCACTCGAGCTGCAGCGCCCGGCTGCTTTCAAGTGCCATAAATACACCGGCGGAGTCATGCCTTCTCCTTGGAGAGCCAAGTTCATTTTTTTCATATATATTTTTTCTCGAGAACTCGCGACTTCCTTTCTTCCACCCGCCCCCCTCCCCGTTTTTTGTGTGCGTTTGGCCCAGAAAGGCCGGCGCCGTGGGTTTCATGACACTATCGCAACCCCTGCCTTGCTTTTTCGTGAAGATCTCTCGATCCCGGCTCTGCTGCCTTTTGCTGGGGATCCTGCGCCCCTTTGGCCTCCCTCCCTCCACGCCATCCCCCCCCCCGCTCCGCCGCTCCCCTCCCCCTGCCGAAGATGTAGGACGGAAGCGCGGCCCAAGTGCGTGCACGCTGGAGGAGAGGATGGCGGCAAAGGAGGCGGCTGGGTGGCTGCAGCTGTTGAGACATTTAAAGGCGGGATAAATTAAAACACAACCGAAATTAAAATCTGAAGACGGGGAGGGAGGTGGAGTTGTGGCGGTGGGGGGGGGGAATAAATGGGGAAAGAAAGGAGCAGGATTGTGCAACACCGAGAACCTCATGACCACGCGTCGGTGCAATCAGAGAAGAGTAATAAAAGCGAGCGAGTTTCACGCAGCTTAAAGGCGACAGGAGGCGAAAGAGCGATACCGATTGAGCCAACTGGATCCTTGCAAGAACCTCGCTTTGGAGGAGGGGGTGGGGACAGATCTAGTTTCCAGGATCCTCCGCGTTCGCGCCTTCCTCAGTCAGCAAACCATCGCCGCCGCCGCCCGCCCCCCTCCGATTTTCGCATAGGCTCAAAACGCTTTTTTACTGTAGATCTCTGGCTTGTATCTACTCCACTTCCCCCTCCTTTAACCCGTTCCATCCACACGCACGCGTCCCTTGGCGTGCCGGGATTTCATGGCTCATGCTGTACACGCCGCCTGCTCGGTGCGTCGCAGACACCAGTTGACAGCATACGGGGATAAGCGATCAGCGTGCGGAAAAGTCATCTGGAACTCGAGGAGCGATCGGCGTCGCCGGGCTCGGGTGGAAGCGAAAGGGATGCGCCGAGAAAGATACAGAAACGCCAAACACTGCGAGATTTCCAGACAGGAAGAAGGCATGTCGAACGCGGAGGCGAATAATAAAACCCAGCGCAGGGAAATCCTCGCGCTACAGCTCAGATCTGACCAGCTGCCTGCACCTTTCCTTGGAATAATTCCCCCTGCTTCCAACGAAAATGCTGGGCGATGCAACTGCGGGCAAGCGGGGGGGGGCTCTGCAAATAATTAAAAGGATTAAAAGATATCGCGACTTGGGTCGTGAAGATGTGGCATCTACCGTGTTTTGAAGAAACGATCGTGTCGGATTTATTGGTAATTTTCAATCGTGCAAAACCTATGTAAAATCCTTTCGAGAGAGAGAGACGTATATATGGTGGCTGCTTCTTCCGCTTGGGGCTTCTCGTATTTTTGCACTGACCGAACTTAAGACGAACTCGACCTGAGGAACGAAGACTGCGCTCCTTACAAGGACTGACAGCGAACGAGCTAGATCATCTTCTGAGTCTGCCTCCTCCTAAGCCAAAAGTGCGCTATAGTCTGCATGAAATTCTCTGCCTAAAGAAAAAAGAAGAGGCGAGCAACTTTAGGAAGGGAAATGCCTTGTCGGACCGCTAGAGGGTGGTCCCTTCATATGCGTTGCAAGGAAAACGAATGAACGGAGCATCCCGGAGTATAGTATTTAAGGCTGCAATCCCATGCTCGCTTCCTTGAGAGAAAGCCCCTCTGAACTCAGCGGATCTTTCTAGGAAACGTGTATAAGGCTGAGGCTGCAAGAATATCTGAAACTGAACTTCCAGTCTCTTCTGGGTTGTTTTCTTTTAAGGCATTCTGAACAACACAACCCCCACCAAAAAATAAATAAATCACAAATCCACAAAAGGAGGCTCTCCTAACTGGAAAAGTACCATTGTACTCTTGTAGATCACTGGTTCCAATTTAAAATTATTAAGGAACAATTGCATTTTACATAATCACTGCAGTCAAGCTTTTAATGCAAATCTATAAATTGGCAGTCAGCTGGAGAACAGCACTTCAAATCACCATAAGCAGTACACTGTGAACAAGCTTCACTACTTCAAAGTGAAATGTTCTTACGTAATTCTCACTCTCATGCTATTCTTGACTTTTAATTTCTCCCAACCTCCTCCCTTTCCAATTAAGGCTACAATCCTACAACAAACCTCAAAGTAAAGCCCATTGAACTCAGGACAAACTTCTCAGTAGACATGCACAGAAGTGTGTTGTAGTGTAGCCCTTTGAACAAAAGCCCCATTCAGTAGCTCTTAAATTGTGTCAATAATAATAATAATAATAACAATAATTTATTTATATGCCGTCCATCTGACTGGGTTGCCTCAGCCACTCTGGGTGGCTTCCAACAAATTAAACACAGTAAATTAAGTACAGTCAAACAGCAAACATTAAAACCTTCCCTATACAGAGCTGCCATCAGATGTCTCTGATGGAGCAGTGTGTGCTGGTTCAACTTCCCTGCATTCCAAATCTTCATTTGAGGGTTGAAGTCTGAAAAAACGATTGTAAGCTTGTTCAACTGAATGTGATTACAATCCTCCCACAATCAGGAAATCCTGCCCAAGTGTATTCAATCAAAACACACTTAGAAGCTACCTTCAGATTTTCCCAGTCATCATGGGAAGGTCAAGAGTGTGGAGGAGTGGGGCCAGCGCATGTACCTCCTCCATGGATACAATTTAAATTCACCCGAATTATCAAAATAAGGCATGCCCTTTCTGTGCAAACTCCCCCACCCACCCCCACTTTTTTGAAAATACTGCAGATGCTCACTTGGCAATTTTCATTCCCTTTTCTCTTCATTAATGCTAACAAGTTGTGATCTCTTCAATAAAACTGAACACAAAGACTTCTCTGGAAATACACCAAATGTTCTTTTTTCAAGGCTGTGAAGAGCATATTTAGCAGAAGCTGATTAGCTGAGCTAATTATTTTAAGTGACTAGAAAGTATCTCATTTCTCTTAACTCTGCAGGCCTTAAGTACATTAGATAACAGAACACCCACAAAAGCTTTGGTCTTTTGCTTGTATTAATGAGGCCTTTCCTTTATAAGATAACATGCTCTTTTTTTGCTCATGGTCAGTATTTCTGGCTGAGGAGGGACAGGAAATCTTAAGCATTCTTCAACCAACTTACTGCAGCTTGTACTTTCAAATTGGTCTTAAGATAACAGTGCTCATTAAAGTCAGTCTTATGATAAGAAAGCTGTTGAGACCCGAAGACCTGGTATTCATCTAGGCCTCATTGGTGGGGCCAAGGAGAGAATAGCTATATTCCATATGTACCCAGCCCCCTTCCCCCACAGGAAGCTGCAGGACTCCTGGACTTAAGCCTGTCGCGGCCAAGAGCACAGGTAACCCAAGAGAGGGGGGCGTACAGAAGGACCGCTCCTGACAGTAGTGCTAGACAGTAACCTGGGAAATAATGGGAAGCAACATCCATGAAATAAATGCAGATGTGCATTGTTTGGCCCCCTTGGTCAGGTGTGGACCCATAGAAGATGGTGGTGTGGGAGCTGCTGGTGCAACAGCAATGGGGCAACTTAAGAAACCCCACACATGGGAGAAGGTCACGCTATGACACAACACTGTCAACCTTTGAGAAACTGGATGGCTGGTTATGGATCAGCCCACATGGTCTTGTACCTCTTGAGTTACATGGTAGTGAAGAAAGGATCAGTGCTGGTGTAACATGGGCTGAAAGCTGCAGTCCTTCACGCTGGGTTAATGAAGCAGCCTCATACAAGAATACCATGTAGCCCCCCTTTTTCCTACTGCTTCCAGTGTGGCGTAATGGTTATAGCATTGGACTATGACTTTGGGAGATCAGGGTTTGAATCCCCATCCAGCCATGTAGTTCACTGGACGACTTTGGGTCACCCAGCATCTCACAGGGTTGTTGTGAGGGTGAAATGGGGAGGGAACCGTGTACACCATCTTGAGCTCCTTGGAAGATAAAGACAAACACACACACACACACACACACAAATACAAATGTGCACCTCTGTCACATGCAGAACATCCTCCATTTCAAGGACTGGAGGAGCAACAGCAGCAAACTGAGCAGGGAATCCCTGTGGTGAGCTGGCTTCTTAGAAACCAATGGAACTGACAGACGCCAGGAAAGTTCTGTCTCAAGAATGTAACAAACAACAACTTATTTAGACTGCAGTCTCAAGCCCCCGAAGCCACAGGGGGCATTACACCTGACAATCTAGATTGTCGCAAAAACTACCAGAGTGCCTAGGACTGGGTTCCCAATTAAGAGCAATGCCTTAAATGCTGGAATGCCACACAGAGTTGTCACTTAGGAAGAGGAGAAGGTGGGGTCTGATGTGGAGAAAAGATTCAGTTTTTCTTCAGGGGATGAGGATTTCCTTGGGTAGCGCTAGAAGAGGTTGATGGCTCCGGTCACTCCTTTAGCCACCGTTTTTTGCCACCACAACAAATGTTGATTTCTAGAGATGAGTTTGAGTTGGATCCTCAAAGCCCGTATAGTGATGACACAACTAAAACGAAATCATTGGGATTCTTGCTGATGCAGATGCTTTGAGGTTTGGACTCTTCCTTCTGGATGTTAAAATGCATAGGCGGATAACATCCATCTGCTCCAGAATCCTTCTTTAATGCTAATAACATCCAATTGGAAAATCAACAAGTGAAATTATTGTATTTTATGAAAGTTAGATTGTATAAAATAGCATAAAGCTAGTCATGCACATACTATTGCATGGAATATATCATAAGCTTGTGTTCAGTATGTTACTCTGGAAAGTCTAATGCATCATTTAAATGTATTTATTCAATACATCCTGTCCCAAAACCTCTTGCTTAGGATTTTTAATATGCAGTTTCTCTCTGTAACTTCACAGCATTTGATTGAAAGTCTAGATCTCTCTTCATTCCTTGAAGGACTATTGTTAGACATTGCTTAAATCATCAGCTTATTTGATGTTACCCGATAAGTGTGTCTTGCCAACTAGTTTAACTCAATACATAAGAAATCTTCAAAGCTACCAAATCAGTTTTTCATCCTGTTTCTTTGTTCCCCATATCTGGAAATTGCCCCCCCCCCCCCATTTTCTTTTTAAGCTAAGGAAGTTGCTATAGTGATTGTTCCAATGTTCCCTTAAGTGTCCAAAACTTGTTATTCCAAAGGTAGTGAGATGAACTTCCTACTGTTCAGGTACAGGAGGCTGGAAAACATTATCAGGTCTATATGTAAATAGCAATGGGTTGTATGCAAGTCAGTCATGCTTGGAGATAACCTGCTGAAATCAATGAACTAAAGTTAGTAGTTGATTTCTGTGAGTGTATTTTGAGTATAACTTATTCTTATTATTAAATAGATTTATATACTATTGTACATAAAAAGATCTCAAGATGGTTTGCAAGATAAAAATACAAGATAAAAGCACAAATAAGTAGTTAAAACAAAACCAACAAGATAACCCCCTTCCCACTTAGTCAGACATAACCCAATAAAATTGTTTTGGAAACAACAGAAACGACAAAATTAAATAAGTTTTTGTGTGCACCAAGCACTATAAGGATTTTTACTCCTTTACAAGGTCATATGGAAAGAAAATGAATTAAAATAGTAGGACTTCAGCATAGAAAAGTTGAGCGGATAAGGAGACTAAGCTGGAATCTGCACCTGCCTTGGATCTCAGCCTTTTATTTTCTATAATTTATTTATTGTGTTCATATCACACCTTTTTCTCCATGGGGGTCCAAGTGGCACATGTGGCTCTCCCTCTCCTCATTTAATCCCCACAGCAACCCTGTGAGGTAGGTTAGGCCGAGCCCAAGTTTCTAGTGGTGATTCAGGCTTTTTAAAATATGACCCCAAGAAATCCATCCATCTCTGTGTAAAGGAACGAGCTTGCTTTTTTTTTGCTATCCATTGTTGAAAGGAGTAAAATGAAACCAGTGAGTGATGTGTGTGAAAAGCCTCAGAAAACAGAAAAGGGAAGGGTGGGGTTCTTTAGTGGTCAGAAAACAGGATGTTTCTGCCCTGCACTGCTGTCTCTCCATAACCCAGCACACCACGGTCTTCCTGGCTGCACACGAGCCCATTGTCTCCTGTACCCAAGCACTTCCATTTCCCGACTAATTCTGCCAAAAAAGCTGCAATAAACCATCAATATAAATTGAACACATGAAATTAAGCTAAGCAAGTGGCGCTACAAGATAGCAAATGCTCAGTTTTTAATGTGGGAGAATTTGGCATGTGTGGGAGGATAGTACTGGTTTAAATGTAGAACCCAAGACCATCTATTGGTTGAAATGGGCACCTTCTGCTTCAGAACAGCGCAGGGAAACTACATATAAGAGGCAGAGAAGTGTACTGAGGCTGCATTTGCACCACAATTTATTCCATTTTCCTGCCGTTTCCCAAACAGTTAATCCCCACATTATATTTGAGCTTTCAAACAATGCAAGAACCGCTTTCAGAAATATAGCAGAATTTTATTTATTTATATTTATTTTATTTATTCAACTTATACATCGCCCTATACCCGCGGTTCACATATACCACAACATATAAAATGTGGGTTAAAGCCTCAGCGCCTAGGACTTGCCGATCGAAAGGTCGGCGGTTCGAATCCCCGCAGCGGGGTGCACTCCCGTTGCTCGGTCCCAGCGCCTGCCAACCTAGCAGTTCGAAAGCACCTCCGGGTGCAAGTAGATAAATAGGGACCGCTTACTAGCGGGAAGGTAAACGGCGTTCCGTGTGCTGCGCTGGCTCGCCAGATGCAGCTTGTCACGCTGGCCACGTGACCCGGAAGTGTCTGCGGACAGCTCTGGCCCCCCGGCCTATAGAGTGAGATGGGCGCACAACCCTAGAGTCTGGCAAGACTGGCCCGTACGGGCAGGGGTACCTTTACCTTTACCTATAAAATCAAACCAAAAGCAATAATCCAATAATGCCCCCCCCAAAGCCACATTCTAAAAGTGTGTTGGATGTCAATAAGATCAACCAAAGGCCTGGTTAAAAAGGACCTCTTTTAGCCTGGCACCTAAAGGTGTATAATGGAGGCGCCAGGCAATCTTCCCTGGGGAGAGCATTCCACAGATGGGGAGCCACTGCAGAGAAGGCCCGTTCTTGTGTTGCCACCCTCTGGACCTCTCTAGGAAGAGGCACATGAAGATGATCTCAGGGACCGGGTAGGTTCATATGGGAAGAGGCAGTCCGTGAGGTATTGTGGTCCTGCACCGTTAAATTTTCTGTGTTATCTGCTTCCGGAAAATATCCATGTGGAAATAACATGGACACGAGTGCTAAATTTGTGCTGTATTCTGCTATGTTGCCATAAATGTCTTTTATGTTGTGTGAAAGCTCAAATGTAGAAAGTAACAGTTAAGGTAGTGTGGAGGGGATGGGGGATGGACGGAATAAACGCCTAGTGAATGCAGCCTGAGGAACCCAAGCGCTTCTGTGTGAGAGTTTGTAATCTGACCTGGGCACCTTCAGCAGCGCATATGCATTCGCCCCACACCTTTGGAAATAATATGTGCATGATGTCACCTGAGCACAGTTAATGCATGCACTACTTTTGGAAAGCAGTTTTGGCTTTTTGACAGATATGTGCAAGCGACTTCACCCTGGGGAACACTGCCCTTTGAGAAAAGTTTGGTGTTACAAGTAAATGTTTTATTCAAAGCATATCAAGGAAAGGTTGGTCTCTCTTCAGCTGTGAAGCTAGCAGGTGTCTTCTGCCAGATGCAGAGTTCTTGGAATATGGGAATTAAGAAAGGCCTCTTCTGGACATCTCCAATGAGATCACAAACCTGCTAAAGGGAATTGCATCCCCATCTCTCTACTCACCCACAAGGAAACATCACTCAAGACTGGAAAAAGGGGTTTGTTTTGCCAAATTAAATCTCCATTGCACTTAGTCCACTCTCAGGGGCTCTGATATTTGCCCTAGGAACTTAATAGTCTGAGCTGCCATGAACTGTGAGTACTCAAATTTTCAAATGCTTTCCAGACAGAGAAAATAATAGGGATACTATATTCTGTGGCTGGCTGGCAATATGAAGCGTCTGGATTTGCCAGGCATAATATAAATGCTTCCTGGTCTTCTGCCTTTGCCTGGTCAACAGAAAAAGCACCTTCTTGAACTTCAGACCCTTGTCCCCCTGCTCCAGTAAACAAGGTCCAGAAGAACAAACTCCAGGTCCGGATCTGGGTAGCCCATCTTAGTCCGTCCTCCACATCCTCAACTTGTCTTTGCTAGATACCACTTCAGTGGTCAATTCCCTCCCTGTGCAAGATGGGCCAGATCATAATGAACAGCTTGGTGGAACTTCAGTCTGAATGCTCAGCTCTGGGAAATCTGTGAGTCTTCCCCACCGGTGCCTGTTTCTTGCCTCTCTGTTGCTGTAGTTGTTTAAGCATTCTGCTGGCTTGCTGGTTTATTGCTATGAGCAGCAGCATTATATAACAAAGCCATGCACAGTGTAATGTGGCATAGATAGCATCGAGCTCCAAGGATCTTTCTTTAATAGCCTGCCTAGACCGGCATCCCAAAAAGCAACAAGAGGTTTGGCTGTGGTTGAAAGAGGAGAGAAATTTGCGGCCGCCACCGCCCCTTTTGAATTTGGACTTTGTTTCTGGAAATGCCCCCAGAGGAAAGAAGTGTGTGTGGATGTCTGTAATATATATATATATATGCCCCAAATGCTTGCTGTAGCTCAGGGTCATGTGTGCAGGCCCAGTGGCTGCACTGCCACTTGTCTAATGAGTGTGTGGAGTGGCTCAAAATGGTTACTGTGTGCACTGGAGGAGCAGGAATGCTGTTAAGTCGTCGCTGCACGTACAGTGTGTGAGCAGCAGAGTACAGGCAGTGCCTGTGCTGCAGAATAAGCACTTCCAAGGGAGGAGCAACTGGCACAGCATAATCATTGTCTTCAGCAGCAGATATTATTCTGACCTTCCAGCAGCCACCTAAGCATTATTCCTGGCTCTATAGTACTTCCTAGAGCAGCAGCTTGCCATGCAGCAATGAAGATGCTCGCTCGCCGTTTGTGGGGAAGCAGCAAGGTTCTGATTATTTGTTCTTGCAGTCAGATTTTGAGCTCCAGAGCTCAGTTGATTGGTTCCATAATGATTGCAAGGCTAGAATTTTAATGGGACTTCAAAGTCTCTTTCTTTAGTTGTATCACCCAGCCAAGCAATTATTTTACCCGTCGTTTGTTCTTTATTTTGAAATGAAAAAGAAAGAGAATAACAGACAGACCTAAATAAATAAGGGGTTTCCCTTTACAGGGCCACCATCCTTGGATTCCCCCCCCCCATTCCTTTTCAGGTTTGTATCTCCTTAAGTTTCTTGCGGGCTCTTCTCTTCAGAATATATATAAGATGTTTCTGCTACATATTAAACGCAAACACACACACACACTTGTGTGAAATAGGTTGTCAAGGAATCAGGACAATAACATGTCTTCGAACAAAAGGAGAAATATCCTAACATTACAAAACCCGAGTAAGAGGCTTTACGCAGAGAACAGATACAAGGAAGTCGGAGAATAAACTTCTTTCAACTGCATAAAAACAGCCACAGCAGTTTTACTGTCACAGGTGCTTCGATCCTGATGCCAAGAGTCACCCTGAAATGGACTTAGTGATGGAGAAATAATAAACTGAGCCCAATCAAGACTTATTCAATGAGATTCTCTGGTTAGTATGTATAGGATTTCCATCTTAATGGTTTTTTTTTTTTAAAAAAAACCATCAATCATCCTCATATGCTATTCCTAACGGGAATATGTCCTTGAATTCTGACAGAACCTCTTGGTTGCCTGGATAAAGAATAGAAGGGTGTGTGAGAGAGAGAGTGTGGAAACTAAAAAGGTAAAATCTGCATTTGTTGCCCACTTTTTGCCTCTGGCCTCATCTGTCACTGACATGTGGTCTACAGAAAGTCGCTCAAATGGGAATGCATAGCCTCTGACACTTTGAAGCCAAAATCTGGAATGTCATCTTCCTGTTTGCACGGGGGGCATTTTGGATGCCGTGATTTTGTGCGATTTCGCACTGTGGTTTCCCCTCCCAAATGTTTTGGGTGGCACAGCGCGCAAAAATATATTTTTTGGAGCACTGCAGAAGATTGCAGCCCCTAAGAAGTGTTTTTTTCGAGGGGAAATTGTACCATGAAACCTCTGAGGGAGGTGGAAAGATCAAGAGAGCCCCCTCTGCTATTCTTAATACCTAAGTGGGTATGTAGAGAAGGAGGCTGTCTTTCATATATTTTGGGCCTAAGTTGTTTAGGAATTTAAACACTAATGTGAGCACCCTGAATTGGGCCTGGAAACAAACCGGCAACCAGTGTAGCTGCTTTAATCTGGATTGTGTGAGTTCGAAATGCAGTTCCACTTTAGACCAGTTGCCTTGGCCCTATAGTAGAATTGCTGTGTAAAGCTCCAAGTCTCCATAGGATGCTGCTTCTTCTGGCACAACTATTCATTTGTTGAGTGTCTAAGATTTCTGCCCAATGAGTGAAGGAAACAAGAAAATAATTCATGCATCTGCTTGGAGGAAGCAGTAGGTAAAATCCCCACCACCACAACCAATTGTTATATTTTGAAATACAGTGGGAAATGTGGCTATTTAAATCCATTGTACAAAAGTCCTAAATAATCTCTTGAGTCCCACACTGATGTGAACCAAAGAGAAATTGAACATGCATTGTGTAATAATTTTGCGCATACTGGCTGCATGCTTCATTTATTTTTGTAGGGTGTTATTTTAAGTGGCATCTGACTATTTAGCCATACCAGTGCCCTTTTTAATTAAAAGAGGAAAATGAAGGTTTTGTTCGTGCCATTTAAAATGTATTTAAGAAAAATGGACAAAAGTTAAGTAATTGGATTTAGTCATCAGCTCTGAAAGGTTGACTGCAAGGAGGGAGTGAAAAGCAACAGGGAGCCAAGAAAGGTCAAATGAAGTCTCTCTATCAACAGTGCTTCTAGACTACAGGTATTCAGCAAATAATTGGTGGTGGGAGTACAGTCGTGGTTTGGGTCTGCTGGGGAAAAAAATCTGTTAGCTGAAAAAGAAAATAGAATAGGAAACATGACTTATACATGGTGCAATTCTTCTCTGCTTGACATCACATGGGCAGATTTGATCCACAACCTGCTTCAACCAAACTACCTGGATTTATGCCAGTTCAGTTGCATTGATTAAAATGCATTGAGCTCAGATACTTTGACCAAACTGGTGTATACATTGGGCTGATAGCCTCTAATGGAATGCCAGCATTCCTAAATGTGAGAGGGGAAGAACATGCTTCAGGAATGTCTGTTTGGGCAAGATATTATGGGGCACATACATAGCGTGTACTTTGCCCCTTATTGCTGCACCCATTCTGGGCCAGTTGTTGTGCAGAAGTTGCTATGTTTACAAAGTTATCAGAGTGTACAATAAAAAGACAAATGTAAAACAACCTTTCAATAAAATGACCTTAAAACTGGATTAAAAAACAAACAAACACAACTGTGTATCGCAAATAAAACTCAGCAGAATACAAACCAAAACTGAAAATGTAATTGTCAGAGTCCAGGAAAGCTTGGGTAAACATACACATTTTTAAGAACCATTTAAAGGTCATTTTTGTGCCTGCCCGACAAATTATCCAAGAGGAGGTGTTTCAGAGGGTGAGTGCTATCGCCTAGGAGGTCCTCTTCAACATTATTGACAAGTGATAATCCACTGACAATCTCCTTAGAAGATTTTAAAGATCAGCTTGGTCAGTACCAGGGGAGGCAGTCTGAAAAGTATTCTGGCTGGACTGTCCCCAAGTTATCAACATCACCACCTTCAACTTGGCTCAGTAGCTATCTTGCAGCAGTCAATCCACCTCTGTATAATATGTGTGAAGCTGGGTGTCCTGCTTGATGTCTCACTAAACAGTCCCACTTGTGGTTAAGAAGTAATCCCAGTTCTCTTGCTGGGCAGTTTTAACTTTTGGAGAAACTGCATGCCTTGCTTTCACATTTTGTTTCCCCTCCTCATGTCATCTCATCACTAAAAGTTTCAGAACTGTGCACCAAAACACAGAGGTTTCTGTTATTTCTCTTACCGCCATTATACCTGCGAAAGGAGATTGAATGAACTGGGCTAACAATGCCCAGGGCTGCTATCACCATGCATACCTTTTAAGAGAGTGTTTGTTCTTCAGCCACTGCAGTATGTTCTTGTAGAATCATAGAGCTGGAAGCACCCTAAGGATCATCTAGTCCGACCCCCTGCGATGCAGGAATATGCAGCAGTCCCATATGGGGATTGAATTTACAACCTTGGCGTTATCAACACCACGCTGTAACCAACTGAGCTATTCAGGCAGACGTGATGCACCTTTTAGTGCTATGGCAACATGAAGATCCAAAATACTTGTCATGGAACATGAACGGCATAAAGTATTTTTGGCTATGGCAGTGACTCTTTCTGCTATGAACCAATAAGCCCCTCCTAGTTCAACTGTCACCTCTGGTTTGAACCCAGCAAGTCGCCTTAGGCCACCAACTACAGTGGTACCTCGGGTTACATATGCTTCAGGCTACATACGCTTCAGGTTACAGACCCTGCTAACCCAGAAATAGTACCTCAGGTTAAGAACTTTGCTTCAGGATGAGAACAGAAATTGTGCTCCGGCGGCACGGCAGCAGCAGGAGGCCCCATTAGCTAAAGTGGTGCTTCAGGTTAAGAACAGTTTCAGGTTAAGAACAGACCTCCGGAACAAATTAAGTACTTAATCCGAGGTACCACTGTATTTTTCTGCCTCAGCCCTCATCTGCAAAACTTGGATAATAATGCTAACTTTCATTATATGATTGTGGGAAGGATTGTTGAGATATTCTATGAGATATGCTATATAAAGGCTGCTCTGCTAGCTGAACACAGCTTTTGTCTTGAGCTCTCCTCTCCCCAGCAGACCCTGACAAGCCCCCCATGTCAGCTTTGGAGTGTTGGGGGATCATCCAAAATTGTTAAATAGTGGGTAGACATAGCAGACGATGCAGCAATTTCTCCAAAGCAGCTCTTTATTTGTAAGCTGGAACAGAACTGAACAGCAAACAGCTCAGCCGGCCTGTTTTTATAGGCAGCTGGCTGTCAACATTGTAGCAATAACAACCCAGGGTTTCCCGCCTGAAGTAACTGACGTGGACCTGAGTGAAAACTATATACACAATACTCCTGGTGGCCAGGGTGAGAACTTCAATACATAACAAAAATAGATTGGGGGGGGGTCACAGGGGGAGGAGATGAAACAGAACTCCTGCCACACCAGGGGAACATCTCTGGTGCTGCTTTGGATGCAACACTAAGGATTATTATTAACTTACTGGAACCAAAGGACCACAGTTTCAGCCCTGATGACCCATATGATTTTTAGGAACAACCTTGTACCCATAATTTAAAAGACCCAATCCTGTCCTGTTTCATTTGTATCAAAGTAAAATGGACGCAAGCATACCATTAACATTCTATCTGAGAAAGATTCTAAATTGTGATGTTTGAAGATTAATATTTCATTATACACTTGCATAATTCATATACTGATTGGGAATCGGATTTTGACCTTCAGAATTGGTATGAGCTCCACAATCAATGCTCTAAGTTCCATGTTTCAGAAGTATCAGTTGCACGGCAAATGCTGCAGCTGGCCTCAAATTGCCCTTGTGTTTAAAGGCAACAACAATCCCTTGTGCATCTACCTGGGAGACATCCCCCTGACCTCAACAGGACCCTTCGCAATAGGATGCTGCTCAGTCTCTCAGAAACTCTGTTTTCATTTATTCCCTGTGAGAAAGAGGCAGGAATGTGTTCTGTCAAAATGTGACCAATGGGTCTGGGTGATTAAACCCATTATGTGAGTTTTTCCCTTTCATACATGAATTTTAGAATGTTAGCCACAGTTCCACATCTCTGAAATAATTTATCAGCATGATACAAAGATGCACTGAGTCACTTTAGGATACGAGCATCATTTTAAACTATGTCATAGAAGCTTGGATTTTTATTAGGATGATCAACAGCATCAAAATAAAACAAGGGGTTCTATAGTGCCATTAGTGAACGTGGCATCTTACAGAGAAAAAGAGGCAGGTCTCTGTCCCAAGGAGCTTACAATCTAAAAAATGATACAGGAAACAACAGGTGGAGGTGAACATGAAAACAACAAGTAGTTGTTTCAGTGGCACATACCTAGGCTGAAGTACAGGCTGAGCACAGCAACCAGGTGGTGGCTTTGTGGGGAAGGTGGGGTTTGAGCAGCCATTTGAAGGAAATAAGAAATAAGGTGGTCTGGGAAGCAATTCCAAGCATGCAGAGCAGCAAGAGAGGGAGGGAAGAGTATTTTGAAGGAGCAAGAGACCTTCAGGTGGGAGAGCATGGGGGTGAAGGTCACAAGCAGAGACGTCTTGAGATATAAGAGTGATAAAATGGGAAGGAGCAAGGGCATGGAGGACTTTCAAGGGGCTGTACCTTACAAAGGACAATAAGCTAGTGTAGATTTAAGGAGGACATGATTGGCATAACAAGGCAGATGAATTATTCTGGCATCAGAGTGCTGGATTGACATGAGGGGACCAAGGCAAGGAGAGTAGAGAAGACTGAAGCAGTCCAGCTGAGAAAGGCCAAGGAATGGAGCAGAATTTTTGCCAAGGGGACAGAGAGGAAGGGCCAAATTACTGAAAAGGGAGATGTAAGACAACTCAGCTAAAGAGAGAATTTGGGTGACAAAGGAAAGAGAGGGGAGTCCTAGATAAAGTTAATACCAGGTGCCTGTTCAGTATTGCCCATGGAAAACAGCAGCTGGCATCTTGCTATGTATCGGGTTCCCCACTTTAATTCTCAAGAAAGCTGGTGAGAAAGAAAGAATACTATATGAAGCAATTAAGCAGGACATAATTGGCTAACATCTGGGCTCCTGAAAAGAGATATGAGGTACTGCTGGTACAGAAATAAATAGGCAAATCAAATACACACTGCAAAGTAGACCTAGATTTCCTTGTACTGTAACATACTAGAAAGAGCTTGTTAGATAGTTACTAATGATCTGGTCTTTTTGACATGTACAGAAGTGGAAGGTTATTGTCCTTCAGAATCCTCACAGCTTCAGAGGGGAAATTTTTTATTCCATCATTATAACTGTCCATCAGAACATTTCTAAAAAAATAAGATAAAAATAAAAAATGTACTTACATCGTGTAGAAATTGAAATAAGAAAGAGCAAAAAAAACAACAACCCTTGTTTAAACCGAGGGTGAGACTTTGGAAGTTTCTAAAAGGCAAGCCTAATTAAAACAAATCAGATTGGGTAGCTAGTCTCTTTGCTCTAATTCTCTACAGATCATCATCATCATCATCATCAACAACAACTTCATAACCACTACCATCATCATTATCATTACCCACCCTCTACACTATAAAGCCCCAGGGCAGGTTATAACATTAAAACACAATATTAAAAATGTTGCAATTACAGAAATAATGTTGGCCCTAAAAAATATACCTCAAGACCAGGTAAAGAAGTGCATCTCCAGCATTCGCCACAAGCTGTATAATGAAGGCACCAAACACACCTCCATGAGGAAGGAGTTCCACAACAAGTGTGACTTGAGACCAAGGTTTCAGCATCTTGAAATGTTGTTCCCCACAGAGATTCTTGCAGCAGAAGTGTCCTAAGTATTTATTTATTTTAAGAAATCTGACCTATTGATTTCTTCAGGGCAATTATTTCTTCTTCTTTAGCACGAAACCAAGCGAATGCTCTTGAGATGGGCTGCAACTTCCATCAGTCCCAGTTCTGGCGGGCATCAGATTGGTTAAGACTGCACCTGAGCATTATCCAGTTTCTGTGTATTCGCTCAGTCCTTCTAAAACTGTTCTTTTGACGTTGCATCCTGGCTGACAATGCGTGGACTGAAATAATGTGGTGTTTTGAAAGCTAATGGCATTGGAGGGTCAAAAGTAAATAATCCCATGTTAGCTAGCTCAATGCAGGTTTAGGGGACTGCATGTGAAACAACAACAAAAAAACAACAACAACTCCTAAACTTTACAACAGTTTTGAATTTCCTTCAAAAGCATCACACACTTTGTTGAACTTGCCTATCTGTACACCGGGAATGAGAAAAGAGACCACTGCACCGAGATTACTGGGGATATGGTGGTAATAATAGGGTGAAAGTGGAATTGACTTACAATGTACACTTCAGATCATGCAGAGTAATTGGCCCTTAATACCCTTTAATCATCCCGGCTTTCAATATGGCCTGTCAAAGTGATAGGCCTTTCACTAGTTTTGAATAAACACAGTCCTAGAAAGCATGGTACTTAAGCAGGGAAGTCTGTACTTTTCTGGTATTTAATGATAAGCTGGAAAAGAGATGATGTATCAGAGCTAAGAGCAAATTCATCATGAAGATTCTAGCATATGGTCCAGGACAATGTTGAAAATTTAAAAGGAAATTATGTGGAAGCCTTAAAAACGAGTACAGTGCACACTGGCTATTTGAAAAGAACAAATGCACTGCCTATTAGCCAAAACAGATTTTTGAGTCTTCTCCTTCTTAACATCCCATTCATCTTGTTGAATCTATTTCATGTTTTATTCATGACTTTCTGAATTCTTTTACAAAATTATAATGCTTAACTAAATTGGCACAGTGCTAACAGACCTTTTAAAAATCCTCATGAACTCTTTTTCATGGAGGGATAATGAAAAATGATATTGAAAAATAGCTTCTTTTTTTTATAAACGCAAGAGAAGCTATTTAATAACTGCAATAACACACTCAGCTGTAATAATGCACTCCAGTGATTTGATTATCACTATATAAACACGCTGTTTGGTTGGCTGAGTGCATCAGGTATAATGCACACAGTTGCAACGAACATGGTGATTTTCGGGCAATGTATCTGCCCTCATTGTGACAACATTACTTTCAGTATCAAAGGCTGTAAGAGAACAAGCCTATTTGTTCAGTAATTACTGGTGTGTGGAATTCTTATTTCTTTCCTTGAACAGCCACCATTGGAGAATTTAAAACATTAGAATATCCCCAGTAAAGCATTTCCTTAAAATGCCTTTGCACAAATTGTCTCAAGTTCAATGTGGTTGTTGCCAATTATTTAAATTCTACTCCACAGTTTCAGTATGTCTAAAGGCAGACATACTGAAGGGGCAAGATGTTCCGAGCGTGGAAATGTAGTGATGACTTTGGGGAAAACTTTAATAATGGAAAGATTTCCCATTTGTTGGCATCCGTCTGTCTCAAGACACAATGGAGTGTGCCTTCTGGGGGTGATGTCAAACCATCAAAGAATCACAGTGCCCGTTGTGGCTGCAGAGACCAGTAACTTGTAAGTGCTGCCTCCTGTGCTGGTTTTGCTGCATTAGCAACATCAAAAGAAAACTCTTTTGCAAGCCTGGGCAATGTGTATGGAGGTACTGGGCTGCCCAGACATCAATACCTGCCTCTTGGCAGGGCAATACAAAAGAAAGCAGAGCAACCAGCTTGGCTGCAAGAGTTGCCAGAAGGAGGCCTACAAGGCACCGCTCAACTGTCCTAGGGACTGCACTCTGGATTTGTGCAGGTTTTACTCCAGAGCCTATTGTAAAATAGTTACAAATATATGTTACAAGATACAAAGTGGCACATTGCTCTTAAACAAGCAAGCAGTGTGGTCCCAACCTTTTCTAGTCCCTAATACAGTTCAATAAACTTTCTTTACTTTGGTACCAGAGAAGGGGTGCTTAGCTTCTACTGCTACTGTTACTGTTTCCATTGCTGACTGAGATGCTGCATTTCAGGTTACATCTCCAGCTTTGAGAGATCTTCAGGATGAGTCCTCAATTAACCTAAAGGATGAAATGGAAACATCCAACCTTTTCCACTGCATTCGCCAGAGTGAAACGTCCTGTCTAGTGCAAATTTCTCTACTTTGTGAATGCAACCCTTTATATGAGGGGGTTTTTTATAAAAAAAGTTCAATGCGTATAAACAGTACATTTTATGCACATTAAACTTATATTTCTAACACGTTGTAGGTAGGGGTGCACTGAATTCCACCTCTTGGTTTTTAGAATGAAAGTTGTGTTTTAGGGGCCCCAAAATTCTTGCCCTAGGAACAAAAATGGTTTGCAACCATTATCCGGAATGACCATTGCTTTGGTACCATTATTTGTCCTTGCTTAGGGCTTCTGCCTATTTCACTAATAGATTCCAACCAATCAGGAATCTATGATGTAGATATAACATCATAACACTGCATAGCCAGATTTGGCTATACTTGGGGGGGGGGGGTTTAAAGAAAAAGCCAATTTAGAGTGAGGGTGATTCTTCCAGCACTCATTCTATAGGGAATCCTAACTGTTGAAGAAGTGAGGGCAAATAGAACTGATGCAGAGGAATGATGAGTGAAAGGTGAACACTTCCACTCTTTTTATTTTGATTGCCCTCCCTTTTTAGTTCAACACAGGCAGCAGCACATACTGTAAATGTAAAGTAGTCCACCAGCACATTCTCACCTTGATGCTGTCAGGCCCAGGCTATCTAGCATACAGGAATAGAAAAAACAGGTGTTCAGGCCAGCATACAAAGACACAATATATGACAAGCAAAGCACAGCAAATGTATTCATCACAATGTACCCTCTATTACAAGGCATGTAGTACACACAAGCGGGGGCCAGCACGCAGCAGTTGCCTCAACTTGTACCCGAAGTGGGACCTTGTTAACTTCACAGGCTGAAGAAGGAATTTCTCTTCAAAACTGGGATCACTGGGCTCCAGTCCTGTTTGCTACAGCTGCTCCGCCGCTTCCAAGAATTTTCTTGCATCAGAGATAATGAAAATATATTAATTGTAATAGTGTACTTATTTTGATGATTCTGGAGTACAGCTTGTATGTACTACATTGTCTTGCAATAGCGAGTACATTGTGACAAATACATTTGTTGAACTTTGCTTGCCATATATCGTTTCTTTGTAGGCTGGCCTGAACACCTGTTTTTTTCTATTTGTATGTTTTTATACAGCGGGTTCCTATTTTTGTGCTTCCAGGCTATTTAGCATGCATAACTGCCTTTCCTAACTCCTGTTTGAGCAACTTAATGGCAATACTTCTGGTTATTAAGATTTGGCAATGATGATCAAGCCTTGTTAATTAAACATGGCTTGCTCAACAAGCAAGGTATGCAACAAGCAACTGATAATATTTGATTTCCTTTGGTCATATGCACACTAGATCAAACCAGGCAGAAACTTTCTTCCAGCAGTTGTAAATCTATTGTAAAGTGTGTTTTTTAAAGAAACCACACTTTTGTTAAATTTGTGCTTTGTCATCTTACAACTCATCTTTTACTTGGCCCTTTTAGTGATATGCACATAGCTGTGAAGAACATGAAGCCAAGGGCAAAGTTAGGGGATGCAAATGGCAGCTTGGTTGGCACTTTTTGTGGCTGGGCAGTTGTAGGAACATAGGGAGCTGCTTTAGACCAAGTTACAGCACTGGCACAGCTAGTTCAGTACTGAGTTGGCAGGAGTCCTCTGAGATTTCAGATAGGAATCTTTCCCAGGCCTAACAGGAGATACAAGTGATTGAACCTGCAAGCAAAGCAGATGTTCTGCAATTGAGCTATGGCCCTTCCTTAAAGGTTTAACTTTTAACAGCTGCATAAAGGGAAATCAGGAGAAGAAATGGCATAGGAGTAAACCCCAAACAAGTTTTTCTAATGTTGACATGGAGGATTGGCCTGTAAATTACTCATGTGTCTCAAAGGGACTTTTAGCTGTGTAGACACCAAACAATGAAAGCACATTCCTTCCCAACAAAGACTCATGGGAACCATAGTGACCCCTTACAGAGCTACGGTTCCAAGCTCTTAACAAACTACAGTTCCCAGGTTTCTCTGGGGGAAGTCTTGTTCTTTAAATGTGCTTTAAATGTATGGTAGGTATGCAGACCGCAGGAACTATTTCACAGATACAGCTTTTCCCAATCACTGCCTCACCATACTGGGGGGAAAGCTATACCTGCTGAATGTACAGATGCTCAAGGCAAAGGAGCTCTGCCAGAAAAAAAGGCAGCAACCCTGGGTGATCTCTTGTCCGCACATGATCAAAAAGGAATTTCACCAGAAAGTTACTTTAAAATGTGAGTGAAATATAAATGTGGCCACATGGGGGCACCTCCAACAGGGGAAATGTCACGGGAGAATGAAAGAGGAAGAACTCCTTGTTCTGTTTGCCTACCAGAAAATAATTGTGCACAATCATCTTCAGATATTTTTAAAGTTCTAGTTTAAATCTTTAGCCCAAAGCTGTCTTTTTGCTTAGCAGCTGAAAGCTGCAGCTGAGGAACAATGCCTCTTTAAACATGCTTACAAGTAAGTCCACTGAATTCAATGCATGTTGCAATTGGGCTGCAACAATCTTCCAAATTTTAATGTTGCTTGCTAAGTACAAATGTAGAGTAGAATTGGCTAAATGTCATAAGGGACAAGTTTATGTTTCATGTCAACAGAAGTTACTGGAATTATTTTGTGAATTTATGAGGACAGTGATTGTATTTTCATAGTGCTAATATTTAATACACAAATGCTAACATTTAATGTATATTATTCATTTTATGAGTAAGAGATTACAAAATGTATTTTATTAGGTTATTTGTGTATCCATTTTATTTTTAAAAAACATTATTTATAATTTTCATTTATAACAAAAAAATTCAAACAGTAAAACCTCAACTCCCCTCCGGTTCCTTAAATTTACTTCCTCTTTTTCCTGCATTTCCCAATTAAATCTATTTATACTTTTTCTCATATATTTCATATAAGTTTTAGCAACTGCACATTTTTGCAATAATTCTGTTAATGTCTTAATTTGTTTACAATTGTATAATATTCAATAAGAGATTTCCATTCCCTATTAAAGAGTTTGTTGTCTTGATTTCTTATTTCTTATTCTTCTGGTAAGTTTTGCCATTTCTCCATAGCCATTCTTGTCTAGTCAGGACTTTTCATTCTTTCCACCTTTGGGCAAATACCTTTCTTGCAGCCATGTTTGTATACATAAATAAATTTCTATATTGTTTAGGTCTCTCTGATCCCATAATTCCCAGAAGAAAGGCTTCTGTTTTTGGTTTTTTTACAAATGTTATCTTAAACATCTTTTTTCAATTCATTATATATAACATCCCAGTAGGCTTTAGCTTTATTATAAGACCACCAGATATGAAAAAGGTATCTTATTTCTATTTGCATTTCCAACACTTATTCGATTTCAATTTATACATTTTTGCCAATCTGGTAGGTGTTAGATACCACCTATATAGCATTTTCATATAATTTTCTCTTAAATCATAACATGCTGTAAATTTTATATCTATATTCCACTATCGTTCCCATGTCTCCATTTCTATATTGTGACCAATATCTATTGCCCAATTTATCACTTATGATTTCACTTGTTCGTCTTTTGTCTCCAAAGGGACACAGACCCCATGTGCTCTGGCCACTGGCACCGGGCTTTTGTAACAACTATAATCCGCATGTTTAAATGAACTCCTGAACTAAATACTCAAAGATCCCTGGGTTTGATCCCATGCTTTGACAAAGCTGCCTGGCCTTGCTTGCTGTGTTTCTTGGAGGTGGTATTCCTCTGACTACCAATTGCTAAGAAGCACAAGAGAGGACTATTACCCTCATGACCTGATTCTTGGCTTCCCAGAAGCATTTGCTTAGCTGCTTTGTGAAACAGGATGCTGGACCAGAGAGAGACAGAGGGAACAAATTGTCCTCAGTAGATGTGACCTAGCTGCAATAGTCACCAATAACAGGTCACATGTAGCAACCAATGAGCCTGGCTATAGATGTACATTCTTGCTTGTATCAAAAGATGCATCCAGCTGGTTCTTAGAGCTCAGATGTTCATCCAGATGAACCTTCACAATGTGCAAGGAGTTCTGTTTATGCACCCAGGCCTGTTCCGAACAGGATCAAGTGAATACAAGGGCTTTAAAAACTGCGTTCGGTATTTTTTTAATGTTGTTTTATTCGCTCCCCCCCTTATTTTTCCTGCTGTCTCTATACTGCACAATTAAAGTCATCTATTTTCACTGTGAGCCTTTGAAGGGACTCAGCCCCACCTGTGCAATTAAACTTCTGGTCCCTACCCTGGACCCTTGAGGTTGGGTGGGATTTATTGATTGACTGATTCCTAGACTTTTATATCCATCAGAAACTTTGCCAGGGCAATTCATACAACATAGTCATTGAACTAAGATAACAAAAAAAGTACAGCTAGAAATAACTTACAAAAGCTAGAAGGTGTGCTTGTAAACAAGTCACAATCATAGGAAGTGACTTGAGACAGAACTACAACCCTCTACCAAAGAGCTCTGTGGTTGCATGTGTGAAGCCAGGAGCAATTTTTCAATGACAGAAAGCAACAAGGCTGTATTTATCATTTTAGTGAATAATTAAAGGAATTCAGGTTCTGCCAGTTAAATATAAATCATAAGATGGGCCAGATATGTGCTATGCCCAACGTGAGTGCTCCTCCTCTCATTAATTACCTAACACGCAGCCATGATTAGTCAAATAAGTATGGCATTTACATTAATTTCTACACTGAGAATCAAACTCTCCCAAGGCGGAGGCAAAGGTCTGAGGGGAAATTTGCCCTTTGATATATTTTATGGCTTAATTAGTTGGTTCTGTGGTCCAGATATAAATTCAAGAGCACACACATACCTTTTAAAAGTTCTTGCTGGCCAAAGGAAGTGTGGTGCCAACACCACACATAGATATCATGTTTATAATTTTACACCTCTGTTGAAAAAGACCAACAGAGTAATAAAACTTGGTAGATACATTCAGAACTTCAGTCTATATTCCACATTTGAAAGTTAGCCTGCCTACCTATTTTTGTGAATAATGTGTTAATTGTAATCCAGAGGTGAGGTCCCTCCAGATGTTGCTGAACTACAGCTCTCATAATCTTGACCATTGGCTATGTTGACTGGGGCTGATGGGAACTGGAGTTCAACAACTTCTGGAGAGCCCAAGGTTCCTCACCCCTGCTGTAATGATTCAAAGGTTGTTCTACTTACATCAAAAAGGGCAAAAGAATAGCCTTGCTGGGCTCTCCTTTGCTCTTTATCATGAACATGCCCTGCATTTCACCTGCACAGAGTGCAAGCAATGATATTCCTGGAGACGAGGAGTTTCAAGCAATGATATTCCAGGAGATGACGAGTCTATCACAGGTTTTGCAAGAATGCTCTTGGCATTCAGGACTAGTTTCACAAGACCAAAATATGTCAACACATACAGAATGGAACCCTATAGAGAATGTGAGGCTCTCTGAAAAAGAACAATCTTCAAGACTGTAAATATAATGGTATTGATAACTCCAAGCTATGTACAGTCCCCACAGAAGATTTATTAGCAGTTGTCAAGGATTTGGGCTATGATCGTTACAAGTATAAAGTCCAAGTATTTCTTGCGGAAAAGACTGTCAGTCAAATCAATACACATTGCCAGCAGATAGGTCTAGGATGTTGCAAGGGACACCAGGGTTCAAGCTCAAATGAAATTGAAGACTCTGTGTTAGCATCTCGGATAGTTGCTTGTTATGAGTAACAAATTGCAAACAACTAACTTTCCATCCATTTCTAGACCAATTAAAACTAAAGGAAAGCCCTCAACAGCCTGGGACTTACATACATAATTGTGTTCAGTTGAATCACAGGTACACAGGAAGCAAACCACTTGGTCCATCTAGCTCAGTGTTTTCTACCCTTCAGGAGCTCAGACAGAGGTCTCTCCCAACTCTACCTGAAGGGACCTTCTGCATGCAAAGCATATGCTCTGCAACTGAGCTGTTGCCCCACCCTTAAGGACCTCAACTCTTCGTCTTCACCATCTGCAATTTGGTTGGTGGTAATGGGGGAATGGGCTTCTGCAGTGGTGGTGCCCTTTATATGGTATGTTCTCCCCAGAAAAAAGCACTCCTGGTGTCAACCTCAGTGCCTTATCATAATCATCCGTAGCATGATTTCTGGGCCAAGTAAATACCTTTAAATATCCAATGCATTAGCAGTGTGGGTTTTAGAAAAAAACAACCTTGCTGGATTTTATAAATTTATTGATTTACCCACTACTGATTGGCTGCTGCACCTGCAATTTCTATTGATTTTATATGGTGTTGCATTACATTGGCTTTATTAATCTTATTGTACACCACCTAAGAGTCTTGCTTATCCCTGCTGTTGTCCAGCAGGGCTCTGGGTTGTTTTGTTTTATTTGTTTTTGCTGGGGGGAAACAAACCAAATTTAACCCAAGATAGCACAGTATACCATTGTGCAGAGTCACAGGAGTGTCTTCTTATTATGGTGGTTGTTCGCAGGGACAACTTCATCTTCCATCTCTATGATTCTATTATTAGTCCCAGTTACTAACTAAGCAGCTGGATTTTGCACTTACTGAATTTTCTGGGAATTCTTCAAAGGCGGCTCCATATGTAGCAAGTTGCAGTAGTTGGGCTATCTACTTATTGTCCTACTGGATCAGACCAGGGGTCCATCTGTTCTGGCTCCCTGTTTCCAACTGTGGCAGTTAATGCCATTCATTTTGTGTGAGTAGAATTACTTTCTTTTTATCTTTCTTTCCTGACCTTACTGGCCTGGCGCATATATCGCACACAAAGCCAAACCATGTGTGAATGCGCCAGTGTGCTTCTGGAGAGGTGTCATAGGAAGTGTCACAGCTGAGGCACCATCACTAAGGTGATGAAAAAGCACTGCATGCTATGGATCCCACCTGGACCTCCAATTATAATGCTGTATGGGATCCTGAGACTGTGAGCCTGCTCCTTTCAGGGAGCACATCCTCATCCTTCTGAGCCAGACAGGCTAACTGCCATGGCCATGGGACTTCAAGTTCCTGTTTCTGCGAGACTCAGATGAAGGAAAAGGAGATTTCTTTTGTTAGCTCCCTCAGTTTCATTAAAGACTTGAGAGTCTGGCAGTCCCTGTGTACTTCCCCTAATGATCTCTCCAGTAGCGGAGATCTCCCATTGATTTCTAGAACAGTGCCTAACCACAAAGTGCAATTACCGACCAAAATATTAAGAGCAAAATAGACCTTCTAGTCTGTAATCTCAAAGTGCCTGGAGGACAACAGTGTCACGCATGCCTCAGTGCACTTGACTCCTAACAAGACAGCTAATTCAAAAGAAGCATGCCATTGAAAAGCATACATAGGTGCCCCCCTGCCCTGCCCTGGACTCCATGGTATGGCACTTGCTGAGGTAATATTTCGCAGACATAGTACTCAAACAAGAGCTTCAACATGTGGTGAGTTAGCAAGCATGCTAAACTAGTTGTGCAACTGCACTCTACAGCTGGGAAGGTAGGTTGAAAAGGAGGCAAAAAAGAGGCTTTGCTTGTAGGGTGTTTATATGTCTTCCTGTTACTCATAAGATCATCCGGCACCTTTTCAGTGCAGTTCCTGTCACTTTCTTAGCCACAAAAAAAATCCACTGCGGTTTTCAAAAGTGGATTTGTTGTACCAGGGCAACAGAGGTATGTACTTCAATCACTCACACGAAACACTCACGGCCTGGAGGCAACCTTATTCAGATTTATCACAAAGGGGGGCAGTGAAGACAGAAATCACAATTCTTCTAACAATGCAAAAGCTGTTCAACTTGCCCCCAAAATGTGACAGAAAATCAGTTGAAAATTAAAATACAGAAAGTAACAGTAAAAGTTTCAACTCTGTTACTCTGCAGTAAGGCCTCTTGAACCATGGGATTAATTAGCAGGAACAGTAGCTTTGCTTCTCTATCTATTCGGTCAAAGGTTTTGACCAACTATTCTTCTCCCATCTGAACCACAAGCCCTTGTCCTTTTAAAGAAATCTTTCAAAACTTATTTCAAAACAGAATAAGCAATGAGCCTCTAGGAAACTCAGCTAATCTCATGTCACATTCAGAATTCATGGCTTACTTCAGGTGCCATTCGTTGCCTTTTGTAGGATGCTATTTGATGTTATATGGAAATCTGGGAAAGAAATTCTATCTTACTCCACATTATTTTGTCTCTTTTTAAAAGCTTTTAGTACAAAGTTCCTTAGAAACTGATACACATTGGCAGAAAATGAATAAACAATATGCATTTTATTGCAAATTAATGCTAGGCCCTTGTTTTGCCAATTTGGTTTGATTCGAAGAGCTTTTCAATTATATTGCTGTGATGGGAGGGACTAGCAGACCAACAACACAAGTGGATCCTGTGAGCTGTTATGGTTACAAAACGATTTGTACTTTAAATTCGGAAGGAAAAACAGCCACAATCATCAACTATTTCTCCATTCTTTCTGCTATACTTGCAATAAAAATATATATTAAAAACTTTTGCTTTATTCAGTGATTCTGTGGGGGGGGGATGCAAAGTGGGTGGAGAGTAGCTTTGGGCACTGAACTATGGTTAACGCTCCACTCCATCCCCCAGTAAAATAACAATAATTTTGACCACTACCTTGTGAATTAAAAATCAGTGTATAAGGCAATGCACATTTATTTTTACTGAGGTTATGTATGCACTCATAGGATATTAGTCAGCATTCATGTATATTAGAGTCATGGGAAAGATTGCCACTAAGATGACAGCCAATTGAATTTTTTCAAGGAGTAAAGGTTCCAGAAAATGGAGCTCGTTTGCTCCTCTTCTGCCAGGGTGTGACATGGACCCCTAGATCAGGGGTCGGCAACCTAAGGCCCATGGGCCACAAGCAGCCCATGGGGGGTTGTTTAACTGGCCCATGGACCCCTGCCATCCACTCAGTCGGCTCCCGTGCGCCACACTAAATTGGCGCGCAGAGTGGGGACTGCCTTCTGCGATGCTGGCCGGCTTCCCATTGGCTGCAGGAAGCTCCTGCAGCCAATGGGAAGCTGCTTACACCTCCTCCACGCTGGAAGGAGAGCCTGAAATAGTGTTTGCACATGCGTGTGTGCATGCGCACACTCTGGCCCACCGCGGCGTCTGTGGTACCGTCAACCGGCCCAAGCCACAAAAACTTTGCCGACCCCTGCCCTACATTATCGGGCAAAGGATCTGAGGATGAGTGAGTCAGGGAAGAGGGTTGCTGATGCAGTAACATGGGAAGCTACCAATCAGTTACATCTTCACCACCACCATTTGGCAGATATTTCATTTCTTATAATTTATTTGAGGGCTATGCATGCACACAGCCTTCTCCTGTGCTTCAGCACAAATATCTCCTGTGTGTCAACGCGATCACTTCCAAGGAATTTCCCACAACACTCCTGTGAGACAGGTTAACCATGCCATACATTGAGCTTCAGGAATGAATGAATGTATATTATAGGAACTTGATGAGGTATGGTGGCAGACTTTCCTGGATCATAAATACAGTATAGCCACCTGGAGTCTTTGCATATCATATAATGCAAATGCTTTAAGTTGCTCTGGACAACCAGTGCAGTACCTTTCAAAATAAAATATGTTAAGACCAGTCCCTCTATAATGAACTAATATGATCATTTTCTTCATCTGTAAGAACTGTCACCCCCTCCTCGTATAGGCCGCTGAGAGAAGCAGCCAGCATGGAAATGATGACCCGTCCCTTAGATTAGCGTCTTAGTAGGCACTTGATACATTTTCTTGACTCCTCAGTTTGAGCTCCAAATCCTTTAGCCTGTCAAAACCTCTAGCACTGAACATCCTTCAGTCCGTGACACAAAGTAATGTCTAGACCATTATGTATACTGTACAGGTGAGGATGCTCACTGTAGCCTGCTAAAGAGAGCCTGATTTTGACAGTGTTTCTGTTTTCTTGCTGATTGTTGAGGTTTTCACAGGCTTTTGACTGAGTGTGAATCACTTCTTTCCACTTTGGTGTTTGTTTTGATCAAATATGCCAGATACCTGGGTTCTTCTCCCTTTGAAGGTTATTGCTTTATAATAAAAGGTACACCTGAAACCCTTTGAGATTTCAGCATGCATTGTTTCCTATGTGGTTGTATATACGTAGTACACACATACCTACAGGGGTGTGTGTGTGTGTGTGTTCCTTCTGCAAAATTCTGCCATTCATGCACTTCACACTTGATTACAGCAGGAATCATGCTGACACAGCATGCAAGACTTTCCCATTCTCTATGAATCTAAACATACAGAAAAGCAAAAATAGATTCAATTTTTCTGGAACCAATGTACAGAGTCAAACACTTAAATTTCATTTCTTTTAATGGGACTTGGCTTTCCCTGTGACTTATACCTAGCTCTCTCCAAATTGCATGCATGTGTGTGTGTGTGTGTGTGTATATATATATATATATATATATATTTCTTGTTCCATTTTGTTCAAGCATGTAACATCTTCATCAGTTTTTGCTGTTTTTAAAAAAATGTAAATCAGTTGGTTAGAGTGCGGTGCTGAGAATGTTGAGGTTGCAGGTTCAATCCCCATTTGGGACAACTGCATATTCCTGCATTGCAGGGGGTTGGGCTGAATTGCTCACATGCAATTTTGCCTAGAATACACATATTTGCAAAGCAATTTCCCTGATATAGTACACTCTTAGATGAAATTTTCACCAATACATGCATTTTTGTTCCCCCTTTACTCTGGTATATGCATTTTTGTACACATCACTTTGCTAGAGAGCTGCATTGTAAAATTCAGAGAAGTGCAAATTTCAGAGGATGGCTGTGCTTTAGAATTATTAGTATTATTTCAGAAAACACAATTTAAATGAGAACTGAACTGAATTCCTCCCTCATCCTTACCACAGACCTTCTGTAAGCTCTAGGCTTTGTCATCTCCTCATAACTCACAAATCTAGAGTACCAGGGATTCTCATTGGTTTTATAATGATCAGTCCCGATCAGAAGGTCGGCGGTTCAAATCCCCACGACAGGGTGAGCTCCCGTTGCTCGGTCCCTGCTCCTGCCAACCTAGCAGTTCGAAAGCACGTCAAAGTGCAAGTAGATAAATAGGTACCACTCCGGCAGGAAGGTAAACGATGTTTCCGTGTGCTGCTCTGGTTTGCCAGAAGCGGCTTAGTCATGACCCAGAAGCTGTACGCTGGCTCCCTCGGCCAGTAAAGTGAGATGAGCGCCCCAACCCCAGAGTCGTCCGCGACTGGACCTAATGTTCAGGGGTCCCTTTACCTTTACTTTGTCCTGGCTACACAGTTTCTAATGACAAATACTCACAACAGCCAATGTGGGGAGGAATATTTCCTCTAAGTCCTCCATTTCAAACATGCCATGCCAATTACGAATGTTGACTTTTCTTGGTTTACCACCGTACCAGAAGCTGGGCTCCTGTCGAGATACATTATTAGGCCAATTAAAATACTTAAAAGCCTTCACCTTGGATCAAAGCTCTCTGGGAGACACAAATACATTTAGAGAGATATAGGAAAATTGTGAACTTGTGTAAGGCATAAAATCATTATTAACAAACCTTTGCTGTTCCTCCTTCCCTCCACCTGCTATTTTAGTAGTAAAATACTATCATTACACTTCTGAGGAGATCTGGCAATATGCCAGAGGGGTTGTGCCAACTCCATTACATGAAAGATCAGAAATACACTCCTACCACTTATTTTTTAGTTAATTAACACTTGTACAGCTGCAGGCTAGGCTGATCACATGGCCCTGTGTATCTCAGGTTATAAAGCTTTGTGCACATACTCACCTGGAATGTATTTTTTAACAGAAGCCTTAAGATCTACTAAAGAAATACCGTATTTTTCGCCCTATAGGACACACTTTTTCCCCTCCCAAAATGAAGGAGAAATGTGTGTGCGTCCTATGGGGCGAATGCAGGCTTTCGCTGAAGCCTGGAGAGCGAGAGGGGTCGGTGCGCACCAACCCCTCTCGCTCTCCAGGCTTCAGGAGAGCCCCAGCGCCAGCCCCACAAGGTTGGGGGACAGAGGGAGGCGGAACGCCGCCATCCCGCTGTCTCCCGAAGTGGCTTGGAGGCTGACGGCAGGGAGACCCTGCCGCCAGCCCCGCAAGCTCCGGGGACAGTGGGGAGGCGCAGCGCGTCTCCCTGCTGTCCCCGGACCTGATCTCAAGGCGGGCGGCGGGGAGAAGAGCGCTTCTCCCCGCTGCCTGCCCCGCAAGCTCCGGGGACAGCTGGGAGGCGCAGCGCGTCTCCCCGCTGTCCCCGGACCTGATCTCAAGGCGCTTCTCCCCGCTGCCGGCCCCACAAGCACCTGGGGGGGGGAAATAATTTTTTTTCTTTATTTCCCCCCCAAAAAACTTGATGCGTCCTATGGGCCGGTGTGTCCTATGGGGCGAAAAATACGGTACTCGTGCCTCTCCACGGTGGTTTTAGCACATCACATCACCCCGATATGCTGCTTCTAGTTTTCTGCAGAAAAGCAAAAGTTCAAGGAGAGCGGCAAGTCATTTTATTCATCATGCCATTTGCTGGTCAAGCAAGTGCAGAAATACAGCAAAGTGTACAAGGTAAACATCCATTTTCTAGAATCGTTTGTTGCACTCAGTATTTGATGCTGGGGGGCACAATTAGCACCCTATTGGCATCGGTGGTAAATTGCCCATTGATTTGAATGGACTGTACGCTAGGAATTAAATCCTAAACCTGCTCACTAGGCAGTAACCCCCAATGAACACAGCAAAACTTACATCTGAGTAGACAGGCATATGTTTGTCTATTCTGAGTAGGTATGCATACAACTGCATGCAAGTGTTGAACATTTATCATTTTGTGGGTGAACATTTATCAGTGTGGTGTAGTGGTTAAGAGCGGTAGTCTCGTAATCTGGGGAACCGGGTTCGCGTCTCCACTCCTCCACATGCAGCTGCTGGGTGACCTTGGGCTAGTTACACTTCTCTGAAGTCTCTCAGCCCCACTCACCTCACAGAGTGTTTGTTGTGGGGGAGGAAGGGAAAGGAGAATGTTAGCCGCTTTGAGACTCCTTAAAGGGAGTGAAAGGCGGGATATCAAATCCAAACTCTTCTTCTTCTTCTATTTACCTAGTTCTTCTGTGAGTTAGAGTTACAAAAGGGTTGGAGTAGCATTCCATGTGCATTAAAAATAGGATGTGCAAAGATGGTGGCAACTACTGCTTATTTATGCACAATGTGTAATATTACCTCATAATCAATATCGGTTTGAATTATGATAATTTTTCAGTTGGTTAAATATAGAGCAAGGCTTGGTAGATGTCAGGGCATTTTTGAATCTGACAGAGTTGACTTTGGACATTAATACTAATAATAAATAAGACCAAAGTTTAACAAATGAAGAGCATTGATAACTGAAACCATTTGTGTAACTTCATAGAGATTTATTTTTGCTACATCCTGAGCCTTCCTCAGCAATTCAGTAGCTGTTGGTAGGTTTCCTGATTTACAGTGTCAACTTGCTAAGGCAACTTTGACAGCTGCCAGGATCTTCTCCAAGAGGGATCAATCCTTGACTACAACCCCATTATTAAGTGTGTTGAACAAAATTACAGAGGAATCCAAATTCTGCCAAAGTTTAGTCATCCTATAAATTACACCAATGATTTTTATTCTGTGAAGCCTATCTGTTTACATTTCCACCAAATAGGTATCAATTTTTCATTTGATACATTACATTTCTAACATCTAGAGCAGGGGTCAGCAAACTTTTTCATCAGGGGGCCGGTCCACTGTCCCTCAGACCTTGTGGGGGGCCGGACTATATTTTGAAAAATATAAATACCCTGAAACCCGGTCCCGCAGCTGCCTCCAGACCTGGAGAAGGAACGCACTCTGCATGCACTCAGGAGCGCATCTTGGCGCCACCCACTCACTGGTGTTGTTGATGAGCAGCAGCTGCTCCATCAGTCCATCCCCGCAGAGCTCCCAGGTGGCGTGCACCATGTGTTGTGGCCCGTGGTCCGAGGCCAGGTCGGCGTGCAGGCCATGCACACAGAGTGCTGAGCAGGTGGCATGTAGCTCATCCTCCAGCTGCTCCAGTTCAGCCACCAAGTGTGCCACCAGCAGCAGCGCCGAGCCGGGCACCAGGCACGGGGCCAGCAGGCATGCCAAGTTCCGGCTGAAGCCCCTTGACATGCCCGTCACGATGCCCATGGCATACCCCAGACCTGCCACCCACCCACCAGCCTCTCTGTCCATGGCCACGCCAGATTTACCCCAGCGTCTGGGCGGCGAGACTTTGGATTGGCTGTAGCCAATCTGAAGCTGCGCCAGCATCACCGCCCACCCAGAGGCCTCTGCGCTTCGGATTGGCTGCAGGAATCAGTCCCTGTGCAGCAAGGCGTCCACAGTGCAAGGGGACTGGCCGAGCAGGCGGCAGGGTCTGTGCGCTGGATTTACGAGCCTGGGGGGCTGCATCTGGCCCCCAGGCCTTAATTTGCCAACCTCTGATCCAGAGGTACCATATTTATATATCTTGTTCTGTCTCTCAGGAGACAGTTACCATCTGTATAATATACACTGAGCTTTCCTAAAGCTTTGAGAGAGAACATCTATATTGAATACATCAACAAATGATTTTCTTATTTGCTGAAATAATAGTGAATCCTAAATCCTGTCCCCATTTAGCCTTTAGGCATTCAGCTTAGATAGCAACTCTACAATTGTACTATATATATAGTCATCCTTTAGATTCATTTTTTGTTCAACCACTGTTAATGTAGTGCAACAAAACATGACCTATACATTTTTGCAATGGAAAGAAGTGGATCTGAAAATTCTCAAAACAAGGCAGGTGCTAACACAGTGTTTTTCTTACTACATCTCCCAGTCGTATAACCTTATTTTGTCTATTGTTTGAACTTCTATTCAATAAATTCCCCCCAACACCTAAAACTTCCCAATCTCTTATTAAGATTAAAAAGGGAGAAACCTAAGGCAGAAGGACAACATCTGGAGAGTGTTCACCGCTGACTGTGTTCCACAGAACCACACAAGCTACCCAAGGGATCATTGTGCTTGTATTTCTTGAATAGTAATTCCTTGTGCTGCATCGTAAGCTGCTTTTGAAACCCACAAGGCTTTCAAAAGGAGTTTGTGAGAAAGCAAAGGTGAACTGATATTAAAGATGGGGGAAACACCACTGAGCGTAGTCAAGCTCTTAGTGCACCTAATGTCACAATTCGGATCCCAGCCAGGGCCGGCTCTACCATTAGGCAGAGTGAAGTGACTACATCAGGTAACAAATGCTGAGGGGCAGAGCTGTGAGTGGCGCATGACCTTCCTTGTACCTCCAAAGCTAATGTGCTGTCCTCAGGTGCAGTAAATAAAGTTGTCCTGTTGTCATTCTTGAAGTAGGTTTCAGTTGCTGGTCTGGTCAGCTTTTGTACATGAGAAGGCACCACTTTCTTTTTTTGCCTCAGGCAGCAAAATATATTGGGCTGGCTGTGATTCCACCCCTGTATTTACTACAACCACTACTATTACTACTGCTGCTATTATTATTATTTGAATTGATTAGTTGCTTTATTCTGTCAAGGGCCAGAACTTTTTTTTCCCAGCTGGAAATCACTAGAGCCCAGTTCTGGCATCTCTCAAGTGGGTACCACTGCCATTCTAAGAGAAGTTCACGGTGAGCTCTGGTACCTCTTTTTCTAGAAAAATAGCACTGCCCTGGGCATTCCAAAGTGATTTACAATCAACCAAACCAACACACACACACACAAGATACATTAAAACAAGTGGGGAAAGAATTTTATTATTATTTATTGAATTTATTCCAAAAGAATAGCATTTGCTTGTGTATCTGTGCAATATTTAAACATGTTTTATTGCTCCTTTTTCAGCAGCCAAGGAAGTCTCTGCTGCATCTTTCTCCGTAGACATTCTGGCCCTGTTTCAACTCCATCTAACCCTTTTCTGAGGTTTCTTAAGCAACATATTCTACAGCAAGTGAACAGAAGAAAATACATAGAGGGAAAGTTCCCCATCTCTTCCTCCCATCTGCAGTCACCTGTGCTCCCCGAAAAGCCTCTGCAGAGGTTTAGAGATCCTTCTGAAGAATATGAGATGAGAGCACAGAGGGCTGCAGAGGCAGCTGACCGCCTGGCAATTTCCCCTCCCCCAACAGCCCATCTTACATTGCTCAGGAAGGGCTCCTGACCCTCCACACAAAAGCATTGATGGCGGGGGGCACAGATGGCTTCAGAGGGGAGAAGGGGAAACTTTCCTGTTCTATACTTGCTTCACTTATCTTCAGTTCCAAGCCATTAATATTGTTATACATGCCACCCTAGTCTCTGAGCGGTGCAAGATTCCAAGGTTCGTGTTTCCTTTGGAATGTGGCACAGTGGAGTCTGTGGTGTCTTTATGATATATGGTTTATTTACACATATACCATATTTTGCGCCCTATAGGACGCACCGGCCCATAGGACACACCTAGATTTTTTTTGGGGGGGGAAATAAAGGGGAAAAAATTATTCCCCCCCCCGGTGCGGGGCTGGGGCGGGGGAAGCCCAAGCTTCCCCCTCAACCAGCCCCCAGAATGGGACCCATCGCTCTGGGAGCTTGCGGGGCTGGGGGTGGGGAAAGCGGAGCTTCCCCCTCCCCCAGCCCCCAGAATGGGACCCAGAGCGATGCCGAAGCTGCGTGCAGCTTTGGTATCGCTCTGGGAGCTTGCGGGGCTAGAGGAGGGGGAAGCCCTCCGCCAGCCTTCTAACCAAGTCGGAGGACAGTGCGAAAGGCGCACTGGGCCTCTCCCGCTGTCCCCCGAGTTTGCGGGGCTGGCGACGGGGAGGAGTAGGCTTCTCCCCCCCCACCAGCCTTCTAACCAAGTCGGGGGACAGTGGGAAAGGCACGCTGCGCCTCCCGCTGTCCCCCGAGTTTGTGGGGCTGGCGGTGGGGCTCTCCAGGCTTCAGCGAACGCCTGCATTCGCCCCATAGGACGCACACACATTTCCCCTTAATTTTTGGAGGGGAAAAAGTGCGTCCTGTAGGGCGAAAAATACGGTATACAACCTGATGGAAGGGCTCACAGCCTTAACACTACCGTAGCCACTCTGACCTTTGTCTTTCTCACTACCAGTGAGTTGAGGGAGGGGTTTGCTGTCTGGCACAGATCCACTTCCTTTGTTTCCTTAATGGCCCATTACCCAGGCAATCACCTCAGCGGAGAAGCTAGGCCTAGCTGTTCCAGGAATTTGAATCTTTGCTTAAATGCTACCACTTGCTGAATTAAAAACTCAAACAATATGAAGCCTAGCCTTCTTTTTAGCACAAGTAAATCTAATAATCATCCTCTGCCATAATGCACAGGAAGGTATGAAAAACTGCGATGGCATGAGCAGAAAGAAGCATGTTTTGAACTGAATTTCATTCCACCAAAATCTGATCCTAATTGATTTATTAACCATTCAAAGTTAAATATGACTTTGCTTGGAATGTAGTGTTTCTGGGCACTCTCCCTACTATGATCTTTTAGAGTTAGCTTCACCTCTAGCTCTGCACATAGCCAGTGCTCTAAACTTCTAATAAAATCATTAATAGTAAATATGGGGGGGGGGGATCCTTTTGCTGTGTTTTTCCTTTTGACCCTCCCTCTCCCACCTCAGTTTTGGTTTTATGCTTAGTCTGGAGGTTTTAAAAAACAAGTTGATTATGGGGGCATTAGCAGCTCCTCTGTGCTACACTTTGAAGCTTTTTGTATGGAGGCAAGAGACTTTGAGTCAAAAGCACTTCATCTCCTTTGATGTCTAATATGCCCCCACCCTGGTTTTGCTTTATGTTTAGTTTGGAGGGTTTCTCCCTCTCTCCAAGCGGACTCTGCAGATTGCGCTTTGAAGCTTTGCAAATGAAAAGGGGGAAAGGCTAATCCAATCAGCTAAACTGTAGGCTGGTTTGCCGTTGTATCTGCATGTCCCCATCATTATTTCTGTCCAGGGGCCAGCAAAAAAGCTGTGCGCAAATACACCTATATCTCGTTTCCTTTCCAAAGCAATTTTCAGGAGCATGGCCAGATCACCAAAACCGGTGATACTTTTAAGGGCACAAGAAGAGCTCTGTTGGATTAGACCAGGGGTGGCCAACTCCCAAGAGACTGCGATCTACTCACAGAGTTAAAAACTGGCAGTGATCTATCCCTTTTTGGGGGGGTTCAGGTCAAAGAGTTGTTTTTTTTAGGAAGGAGGAAAAGCTCAATTTTTTAGGGGTTCAGGTCATGTTTGTTGGGCTTTTTTATGAAAGAGGGGATACACAGTTTTGTTGAGCTTCTTTAGGGGAGCCAAAGTTCTTGAGCTTCTTTTGGGGGGAGTCACTGATCTACCAGTGATTTACCGGTAGATCACAATCTACCTGTTGGACATGCCTGGATTAGACCAGAGACCCAAGATGTCCAGCATCCTGTTCTCACAGTGATCAACCAGATGCCTATGGGAAGTCCTCAAGGATGACCTGTGATATGCCACTTGTGATATGCAGTAACTGGGATTCACAGGCATCCTGCCTCTGATAGCAGAAGTATGGCATATTCAAGTTGGAGGCCACCACTACATCTAGCGGAGGCAAATTCCATAATTTAACTGTGTGCTATGAAAAGACATGCTTCCTTTTGTCTGCCCTGAAGCTTCCAACATTCAGCTTCATCAGATGAAGGCTCTTTTCCAGGAAAGCCATGTTTGTCACTCTCACCAGAATGTGCATGGCTGGAAAACAAAGCTTTGCTTTGATATCTTCCTATACAGAATCAGACCATCTAGCTCAGTACTACAACACTTAACTTACTCTGTTCTCCACACCATATTTGTTTAGAGGGAGTACTTTGAAATCTAATGTTTAATCAATGTTTTCTTGCAGACATGCAGATGGAAAGTGTTTACGGAAGAGAACAAAAATTGGGTTCTTTATTATTATCATGCCAACTCGTGTCACTTTTGTATGAGACGTGCGATCTTGCACGTGTATAAAGAGCTGCTGAATGGAAATGATTTTGTAGTTTAACATGAGTCACATCATTCTGATTTGTTTCAAGGAACTGTTGCGAGACAATAAACCAGACAAATGGATTTAGAAGAAGAATGGTCTGTTTTGGAGCTTCCCATGTCATTCTGTATGTGTATGCACTTTGTGCAATTTATTTTTTAAAGCCTAGCAAAAATGCTTAGACATCCTTAACATAATCAAGAAAAACAGCAAGTTGATGGTGTGGGGAGGCCATCCTTTTAAACAGGAACATGGTGGTAGTAACATGTCATGGTTTAAAATGGTTGGAAATGTAATATGGTGGTTGCATAGACTGATGCTGAGAGGCTGCTGCTTTTTCTGTAGAAAGGATGGGGAACTTGAAGCTTCTGGATGCTGCTGGTCCAACTTCCATCAGTCCAGGTTGCCATGGCCAATGGCCAGGGATGATGGGAACTGTAGTCCAGAAACATCTAGAGGGCCACAGGTTCCCCAACCCAGAAGTACAGCATTAACTACTAACCATACAGCCATAGCGTAAACAAATGAACAAACTGGAAGGTACTCTTCAGGAGGTATGCAGTTTGGGCCTATGAATGTTTACCTGGAAGTAATTGTCACTGAATTGGACTCATGGCGAAGTATGTGTTATAGGATTGCAGCCTTAATAACCCGATTTAAATGGCAACAATCATAGGTAATATGCTGCCCTGCACCTTGCTGAATAAGTGAAATATACACACCCTTGAACCAGCCCTAAGTGAAACAACCAGCAAATTTATATACATCTCCTGCCCGTTTTACTGTTAGTAAAGCTGGCTCCAGTGATATATGATGTGACAGTGCTAATGAGTTCTGACTCATGCTTTTATATACTGAGGGGTGCTGTTATGCTTTCAAGACAGCACGGCTGGTTGCCAGACAGATCTCTTAATTTTCGTAGTACACTTTATAAACTCAAAGGAGCAGATCAATTACTGATGCCAGATACGGCATCTTGCTGGAGCAGGTATCTCGTGCGCTGATAAATCAAAATTTCCTATCTATGGATTTGTGTCATTTCACTTATATAAATGAAAATGAAATCAAACACAAGCACATTCATTCAAGGTATTTAATACCCATATCCTGGAAAGAGGCCACATTCTGGATTTCTAAGTTAACTGAGCAGTTCTAATTGGTGCCACTTACAAAATCTGATATACACAAGAGCCTGGAATCACTTCCCAATAAACATTGGCCTGGCATGGGATTTGAAGCTGGAGCCAGCTTGCAGGGCAGCATGGCTGCCAAAATAGCCAGGGGAGGGACCCATTCCCCCTGGGATCTTGTGGGTCTTCTTTCTCTAGCATAACCTGGTAAGATCTCAGGAAGGGGTGGGATGGTAATTCCCCCAAATTGTACCCCCCAAAGAGCTACAATTCCCAGAACTCTTAACAAACTTTGGGTGGAAGTCCTGTGCTTTAAATGTACAGTGTGGTTGTGACCCTAATACTTTGGCATGTGGTACTCAAATGTAGTCAATAAATAACAAATTGAAGCCAATAGTTATGGAAATAGATGGAAAGTTTTAGTTTCATGGCAAATATTGATTAAATGTAGTCCTTAGATTTTGTTACTGTGTATTACCAGCTCAGTCGGTAGAGCACGGGACTCTTAATTGCAAGGTCATAAGGTTTGAGCCTAGATGAGCGAACTCTACAATTCTATGGTTCTATGATAAACAAAGTGGAGGAAAGCTTAGCGCCAGAGCCTATCAAGGACTTCAGTGATTAATGTTTTTGTGAGATCTTTGCTCCCATCTGCTGTTCTCTTGGAGAGCCTTGGCTGAAGGCTGCAACCAAGGCCAAAGCAAATGTACAAATTAAAGATGCTGCCAGTCTGCAGAAAGCCTTTGGCTAGTGTTACATTTTTTATGTGGGACTCAGCGTAATGTGCTCTTGCTGTATCTTATTCCAAACATTACTTCAGCAGAACTTGTAATCATGCAGCAGAATCCTAGCGACAGGAAAACCTCGGGGGACAGAGTATTCCAATTTACGGAACACATTTAATATTTGAAAACATCAAGCTGAACTTTTTTGGGGTTTTGTTTAAGAGTTACCCTGAGGAATTCAGATGCCACCTAGCCCTGGGAAAAGTTTGAATCGGGTCATAACCTTTTGCAGGCAGAACGAGACATGCTCCCCAGACAGTGTTTGCTGAGCATGTTGGGAAGGGGTCCTTAACCCTTCCTATGCTTGCTTTTGGGGCTCAGCTGAGGGGTGTGTGTGTGTATGTGTGTTAAAAACAGCCTTCCTTCTTGTGCAATCAAGAATCAATATCTGGGGCTCATTAACCCTCCTTCCCTCCCTCTGATTCAATTCCTTAAAGTGTCTGCAAGCTCCCTATCAGCAACATGAGAGAAACATGGGGCTGGTGGTTTTAATCTGCTTTGGGTTTTATTGTATTGAAATGGCTTCACAGAGCTTTAATTATTTTTCCTTATAAGGCGCTTAAGGGCCCTTTTTCAGGCTGAAAAGCGGTACATTGATGACGATATAACAATGAAGTAAAACAATGGTTCTGCCCATAGGAGATGAGTATAATGAAATAAAGCAAAGCATGAGCCCCAGCAACCCTGGAAGTTGTAAATCTTTGGCAAAATTCTGCCAAATTGGCCAAATTTCTTCAACTTAAAGTCCCAAATCTGAAACCATGAATGGTTGTGTAAATGTTGCATAATGAGCAAACAGCATATAATTAATTACAAGCATAGATAGACAAACACTGTGGGAGCAAGAATAAAAGAAGGAGTTTTCCCCCTCTCCGTTTTGCTTTCTCACTTTATTAGGGTTGTCACATTTCAAAAAGTGAAAATCTGAGGGGTTTTGTTGAGCTTGGCATTGTTGTTATTTTTTTTGGGGGGGGCAAAATCTAAACAAATAAGTTTTTGAGCTATGTTTAGGGAAATTTGTCAAAATCTAGACTTCTGACATGGGCTGCTATACATCTGGATTTTCCTGCACCTTTCAGCGATTTCTGCCCAGACACTGTTTCTGACTGCCGTATTCTGACTATGTTGGGGAAATTTGGGACATGTGACAGCCCTACTTTAGGCAAGCAGGGTAATACAGTGTCTGCTGGTGAGATTCCTGTGAGCTACATCTACCGCACAGTCAATCTCTGAGGAGTCTAGAACTGAGACATAAAAACAGGGATTGAACCCTGAATATGAGTGTGTGCTCTAGCACTGAGCTATGATCTCAATATTCAGGTAAAAATAATTTAGTTAGATATTTACTTCACAAAGTGATTAGAATCTAGGTTCCATATAGGAATATTTCAGATAGTGGTCCCTAAAACAAACCAGAGTATAACATTTACCTTCCAGTTTTCAGCCACATTCTTGTTGTGGTAGCTGAAAACATGTTGCAGCTTAAATGTTGTATACGGCCTGAAACCCAAGTAGGGTAAATGGTGGTGTATACATATTTTAATTAACAAAACAATGAGGCAGTTCTTTGTTCTTTAATTCATCTAGGTAGAAGGCTGTAATCTTTTTAGAAATCCATTTACCTTCTCTTTATAATGTAACGAAATATATCCTGTGCACTTGGCCAAATTCTTGAGGAAGCAGGTGTTCTGCATCATTACAGCATCTTCTGTGCCATGAGACAAAATGAAGGAAATTCAATTTGGTTGATTTTCTTTTTAAAAAAACTCCCCCGTATTATAAAATTTCAAGTAGCACTGCATTTGGATAATCCAAGCACAAAAAATGACCGTATTATTTATTGCACCTATGAATCATGAAATGCTCTTTTTTACTGACTGTGGAACAATTTCAATTTCTGTTAAATATTTAAAAGGTCTACAACAGTTTGGACAAGCAATTTCACAGTTATATTCCGGGTTCTGATCAATGTGGCTCAAACTGCTTTGTTTTCATAGTATATGACTCGTCATTTAATCTATTTGATGTCATTCTGGTTTCTTCATTCTTTTCGAAAACAAGAAGGCAATGAATTCCCCATCATTGCCAATCCATACACAATCATACACAACCATAAGACCAGCCATTCTTTAAATATTCAGGTGAGGAAAAACCTGTTCCTATTAAACATATTATCAAACCAAGATTCACATTTGCAAAGTGTGGCTCCTCTGTTTAATCTGTCTTTTTTCAGGGTTCAGCACTTATTTGATTCTTAAATTCTTTTTACAATAAAGGGGGTCCTGCCACAAATTGTGAAGTAAAGTGAATGGTATGGAGTGGATTCAAGTGATGTGATTTCCTTCCCCACAGTTCCCCAGTTTCCTGTGATACTGTGGCCTCAGCTCTCTCTCTCCCTCTCTCTCTCTCTCCCCCCCTCTCTCTCCCCCCCTCTCTCCCCCCCCTCTCTCTGTGTGTGTAGGCTCCCTCCTCTTACTTTTTACCTTAAATATTTTCATACTTCTGCAAATCTGCTGACCCCCTCATTGACATAAGACATGCTGTTTTGCCTACTTAAGCAACTAGAATTAGTATGTATTGGCCTGGTTCACATGTCACATTAAACCATAGTTTAAAACAAACTACGGCTTAATGGGAATGAGCAGCATGGTGTTCCTTCCACACTCCTGCAGCTGCACAGGTGAAGCAAGCCAGAATCTGGCTTGTTGTGTCATCCAAGCACAGGCTATGATTTGTTTCCACAGACCAAGAACAAACTTTGGAAAGAAACAAACCATGAGTCTGGGTTCAGATGACACAACGGGCCAGACTCCGGCTTGTTTTCCTTGTGGCACAGAAAGATCAGGGGACAGTACCATGGAAAATTTTGAGCAGCATGCACCAGCACACTGGCCATTCACATTAAACCATAGTTTGCCTCAACATTTGAGATTGTGCCTTTAATCTTTAAACAAGACATTCTTGTTATTAATCTTTAATTCAACTGCCTACATACACAAGAAGCGGCTTTATATCAAGTCAGATAAAATGTCCCTCTAACCCAGAGTTGCCCTACACAGACTGGGTGAAGCTTTCCAGTGTCTCAAGAGGTGCTTTCACATCACCTGCTACTTAGAATCATGGAATTGTAGAGTTGGAACGGACCCCAAGGGCCATCTAGCCTACCACCTGCAATGCAGGAATCTCAGCTGAAGCGTCCATGACAGATGGCTATCCAACCTCTGCTTAAAACCCTCCAAGGAAGGAGAGTCTACAATCTCCCAAGGGAGACCATTCCACTGTTGTACAGCTCTTACTGTCAGAAAATATTTCCTGATGTTTAGTTGGAATCTCCTTTCTTGTAACTTGAATCCATTGGTTTGGGCCTTAGCCTCCAGAGCAGGAGAAAACATCCTCCACGTGACGGCCCTTTAGATATTTGGATGTCCCTTTTAAACTGGATTGACCCTGGAACCACTTGCATGCAAAAAGTTATGGACCCTCCCTTAACATGAGAAGGCAGTTGTAATCAGGTGCTACTTTACCAGTGAGAAAATATTTCTGTGGGCTATACATTTAAATAGCACTTCAAAACTTGTTCTAAATCAATCTTTCCTACCTCTATTATGAAACTGAAATGCTAAAAGTAATAGTAAACGACATTGTATTATGTTTTATCTCCACCTTGTGATCAGAATACCAAAATAGGGATAGCCTGGTATTACTACTGAATTAAATTAGAACTTTAATGACATATAGGAGCCTGATTCTATTAGTTGCTGTGCTGGAGCAACAATGGCTGTGCCAGTAAACTATTATCTCTGATGGCACTTTGCTGGCATTGCAATTTAGGATATCAATAATGTGCCTAAATCAGCAGTAGCCTCTGTCCCCAGATGCAGCACAGTGCAAATGTGTGGTATGGCTCAAATGTGGTGGGACCATGCCTGGCATCAAGGTTAACCTATGTGCCATCCTGTTTTAGCCATGACTGTGTCAGATGTATCCACACAATTACATGTGGCTCTTATTTAAGAGCAGGTTTTTCATGGACTTGCTGAAAGATACACTATCTTACCCAAGGTGACTAACCATTCCTATTGTGACCTAACTTTGCAATGTGCCTGAGAATAAATTGTTGATTATCCTCAGCATATTCTATACTTGTGGGCACATTAATGGATTCTACATAATCTATGGTGCATTTCACATTTCTGGTCCCTCCTTGACTTATGTCTTTACTTACCTGTTCGATTTTGGCTTAGGGAGACACTACTAGCTAAACTACCTTATATATGATTTACTTCCCAGGAAAGTTCAGTTCCCTCCATTATTTATTAAGGGAGGCTATGAAAGAAAGCATTAGCCTTTGCGGCCCAGTTTGATGTGTTCTTGTGGAAGGACGGTCCATTGTTTATCTAGGCTAAGCAATAGAAAAGTAAAGAAAATAATTATCTCCAGATGGTACTTTGAGGAAGATGTAGCTGATTGAGGTAGAAAACCACACTCTGGAGAGAAATAATGATGGGTTCTTGAATCTCTTGAAACCTGAAGAACAATCCAAGCATTCCCCAGAGACTGAACAGTAACTGGGATTGCTACAAGCAACAGTGAAGCCCAGCCAACAACAGCGAGTTGGCTATAAAGAGATGCACAATCCCAGAGATGTATCATCTTGAGACACATACTGCTGGATAATATGCTTCTTTGTTTATCTCCTCTTTCATGGCTTTCCCCATGTGGATTGCTTTATTTTGTGGCACCATCAAGGTGTTAATAGAGAGAAACAATTGGAAAATGGTGGCTAGGGATGGGAGAATCTGTCAATTTCAGTTTCTCATTTTTTTCCAATCTAAAGTTTAGTTTTCCACATCTCCATATCCATTTATGATTTTTTTTTCAGTCCTCATGAAAATCCACCAGCATTTTAGTGTGATTTTCTCGCAATATACACATTTTTGTACTTATTTTTTCCTATTATGCACATTCTTGCACAGCAATTTCCACTAATGTAATGTATTTTTGAATGTCATTTTCACTAATACATACATTTTTGCCTTAGTATGTGCATTTTTTATACATTACTTGGCAGGAGAACTGCATTACAAAATTCAGAGAAGTGTGAATTTTGAAATGGTGGTTGTGTTGGAGTTTGTCTGTTGTTTCAGGAAGTGCAAATTCAGTAAGTTTGCCATGAAATGTGAACTGAACTGAATTTGTTCCCATCCCTAACGGTGGCCTAGAATATAGGGAGCTTAATATCTATATTTATTTTTCTGTGTTTTTCTCTCTGTGCGTACACTCATACAGACACATATTAAGTTTCTAGCCAGTTCCATTCTAAGAACTTGAGGAAAGAAACAGTATTTAAAACAGTAACCTAATCAAATTCTCTATCAAACTGTAGGGGAGGATATTTGTCTGGCTGAATGCTTAGTGTGCTGAAAGCTAGATGATGTGTATATATAATGGCAAATATCACATAAAACCTATCAAGAAGCAGATAATTAAAAACAGAGGAAAACTTAGAAGGTTGCATCAGGCAAAATTGCCCTTTTAGCAGAAGGATTTCTACCTGCAGAATGAGATTGTGCCTCCCTGCAAAATCTGCTCTGCATGTTTGCGGGGAAACCCAGAACATCACTGTACTTTTAGAACTTCGCCCCCCCCCCCTGCTTTTTTCTTCCTGGAACTACACATTTTTTTGTCTGCTTGCACCTTTTAAAAATCCCTGCTACCCAAAGCCTGGATAATGCCTACCACAGTGAATGTAGGCTAGCAGGAACTGTTCTCAGTGCATTGATTTACAGAGCTCCTGGATAAAGCTTTCAGTAAATGCAGACATGTATAAAACAGCACTCAACATATTCCTCTTGCTACACAGAGCTTGGATAAGGGCTGCTAATACAAGGTCAAAGAAAGTCCACCCAATTCCAACTATGTAATTGCAATGTACTCTAGACTCTGAGAAGCACAAAGCAAGAACAAGTACATAATGCAAGCCGTTGAGCCCAGCCACAGACCATTAATGACTACACGGACAAGATTCAAAATCTACACACAAAGGTTAGATGGCTCTAGGTCGCAAAGCAAGTCAAGTCCCTGATCAAGGAAAGCTATCGTAGTCTATTCAATTACCACCCCATCTCAGTTTCTCTTGGTAAACTGACCCCTAGTCAGACATCTCAGACATGAGATACACTCACTTGCTTATTTTGAACGTGTTAAAAAGGAAAATAACTGTGAAACTGTACGCAGATCTGTTCAGAAGCAACCACAAGGAGTGCAACTGGACATGCGCTCAGTGTGTGTATAGGATGGCAGCTTAATTAGACTATTTACATTTGTGTGTGTATTTAACACAGGGCCTTTCACTTTTAAGACTGTTATTAGTTTTGGCATGGAAACTCTGGGAGCACATCCAAAAAGGCAGGAGGAAAAGCTATCAAAAGAAATAAAGATGGTTCACTAACTCGCTCGCACACATGTCCCTATATCCATCAGTCCCCCTTCTCATCTTCCTCTTCCTCTTCCCCTTACCTGCTACATGAATGAGCACCTAGGCATGAGCACTGACAAAGAAATGTGACTTGTGAGGTGTCTGCTTTAGGCAACTTCAGCCAGCAACACTGAGGAAAGCCAAGAACGGAAAAAAGGGGAATTATACTCTGACTCAGAGATGGGGAAACTGTGACTTTCCAGATGTTGGTGGACTACAATTCCCAGCATCCCTGACCATTGGCTGAGGCCAGTGGAAGTTGTGGTCTACCAGCATCTGGAAAAATACAGGTTAGACATCCTTGTTAAAGCTTTCAGTTAAGTTTTCACTTAAATTCAGGAACTGAACAGGAAACTGCAACTGTTTTCCAATCAAAACCATCCGTTCGTAATCTACATTCGCCCCCATCAGTCATCTGTTGTGGGAGACAAGAGGATTATTGTGGGTAATTGAGCTGTACCTTCACTGGTACAGTTATAAGGTGTGTGCAGTGCTTTTCTTCTTGGGATGCGCATACCTCTAAACATTTTGTGAATCTTTGTACTTTTGCCCATTTACTGTATTTATTTTTCCCGGTTTGAACTATAAAATGGTGGTTTTCTTGAGGCAAAATGAGAGTACCCCTAAACATTTTTTAAAAAAGAAAAAAAGCACTGGGTGTGTTGTGTTTGGTGGGAAATATTCAGTAAAAGAAACGGTTATTCTGAAGCAGCTATGGGCAATCAGCCTTCAGCACATGTATCTCTAGTTGGGTGAGAAACTGTATCTCCAAACAGATATTGTGCATGTGGTTTCTTCTTCTAATCCAGCTGCCCAGACCTTCTGTGTGAGGTAATAGCACCAACTGAGCTGCTTAAGAGAAGGCTCAACTGGGTTTTCTCTCCCATTCAGCCGCCAGCAAGTATGACTGCTACCTTCCTAACACGCCTGCCTAAGCTCAGACCTGGATTGTTGAGGACAGACATGCACAGTTTCCTTCAGTCCAGTGCCTATTGGGTTCATTTTTCTAATTCAGCAACCTTTTTTGTCAGCGGTATTGAATGAACTTGGAGTCCCATCAATTTGCCAGAATCGTGGGGTTGGTTGCAACCTTAACATGATCCAAGTCAATGGAATTTAGTAACAGGCTTCTGTCAGTTGCACTCGTCTAGCAAAAAGGTGCAATAAAACACTAGCAAAATGGCAAGACAGGTTTCACTGCAATACAGTATTCATTATCTGTGTATACAGAATGCTCAGAGGCCAGTCTATGGAAATTGCCCCATGGCTGAGGGACTCGCTGCCTTGAGGGGCTGCCTCCTAGTCTCAGATTGCTTCAGTTGCTATGAGGTTTCCTAGGCTGTCTATCCTTTCCTATCCCTTGTGGATAGCGTTTGCCTTTGTTTATTCTTTAAGTTAAGAAATTCATGTAATATCATATGTTTGGGAATAGGTCCCTGAGCAGTGCATTCATAAGATATGCATTATTCATAGAGTTGTTTTCCTATGGTTTAAAAACCCAGAAGCTTCGACTGAGTCCCGAAACCGCTCACTCACCAGTAGTTTTATTTAATGCTGGTGGGCCCATTTTCTGCAGCATAATGCTGCATTTGATTTACTCACTTCATTTATAAAAAGTTTTCTGTGCCACCATATCATGAACTATCAAGGCAGTATACAGCATTGAAACATAATTTTGGGGTGATGGTGGGGAGGGGCTGGGGGGGAGATGGGACGACACCCCATTGCACAAGTGGAATTCTTTGCCCAGACTTCTGCTGATGGGACTCATTAAGTACTTCCCACATTTATTATTACCTTTTATGTTAAATTTCTGTCCTACTCTTCTTCTCAAAGGAGCTCAAGGCAAAAAACCAATGTAGTAAATCAGGGCTAGGCAATCTAAGGCCCAGGGGCCAGATGCGGCCCAATTGCCTTCTCAATCCAGCCCACGGACAGTCCAGGAATCAGCATGTTTTTACATGAGTAGAATGTGTCCTTTTATTTAAATACATCTCTGGGTTATTTTGGGGGCCTGCCTGGTGTTTTTACATGAGTAGAATGTGTGATTTTATTTAGAATCTCTGGCTTATTTGTGGGGCATAGGAATTTGTTCATTTCCCTCCCCCCCAAAAAATATAGTCTGGCCCACCGCATGGTCTGAGGGACAGTGGACCCGCCCATGGCTGAAAAAGGTTGCTGACCCCTGCAGTAAATCACATAATTAAAAAGCAAAAACATTTAAAAACATTAAGAACATCTAATCACGTGTTCCCACAGCGACTGTTTTCAAGGTTGCTGAGAACAGTGGCTTTCAAAGGCCAGGCTGAGCAGGAATGTTTTCAAATTCCTCCTGAATTTTAATAACGAGGGAGGCTGATGCACCTTGCTAGGGAGGGCATTCCTCAAATGGGGAACCACTACTAAGAAGGCCCTGTCTCAGGTCAGCACCAGTCAGGCAGCACCTAGCAGCAGCAGCACCAACAAGACTTCCCTGTACAGTGGTGCCTCGCAAGACGAAAATAATCCGTTCCGCGAGTCTCTTCGTCTAGCGGTTTTTTCGTCTTGCGAAGCAACCCTATTAGCGGCTTCGCGGATTAGCGCTATTAGCGGTTTAGCGGCTATTAAAGGCTTAGCAGCTAAAAGGCTAAAAGGCTATTAGCGGCTTAGCGGCTTAGAAAAAGGGGGGGGGAGCGAAAAAAATCGCAAGACTCGCAAGACGTTTTCGTCTTGCGAAGCAAGCCCATAGGGAAATTCGTCTTGTGAAGCGCATCGAAAAACGGAAAACCCTTTCGTCTAGCGGGTTTTTCGTCTTGCGAGGCATTCGTCTCGCGGGGCACCACTGTAGGCAGGAGAAGCTTACTCTCTAGATTTGGAACTTACCTTAAAGCAGGAAGGTTTCCATACACCGCACGGTAAAACCAAAGCAAAAGGCCTGGGTGGCCTCCCCTTTCATAGTTAAGAGACTGCAGGGGACAAATGCTGCCAAGGCTTCTCTGGACCACATCCACTTCATTTCCCTTGATCTCCTTCTCTTTGTTTTGGGCCAGAGTTGCAGCCCTGCTTGACCCGGATGGCAGGGGAAGAGGGTAAGTAAGAGGGCTAATGGAGGAAGGAGACAGAAGAAGCCACATCTGCACCAGATTGATCCAGGCTCTTAACTTTGAAAGATGCAACATTGTCAGGTTGAGACATGCTGGCCCTGATTCAAGGAAGTTCTGAGACTCCTGTTCTCAAATCTCTACCCCATATGTCATGTAAATCTGTCACATGCAGAAACCACTAGCTTAAAGCTGTGGGCAGAGGTGTCCCCTGTCTCTTTGCTATTGCTTTCTTACTTATTAGAAACAGCAGGGGTTTACACTAGGAGCATTCATATTGCTACATGAGTCTGAGTACAGCTGGCTCTCAGGAGACCTTCTCACAGGGTGAATTAGCTATCAGGCCTCTGACTTCCATTCTTGGAATGTCTTATTATTGCTGCAAAAAAAGAAGTTATATGCTGATAAAGCCAAAGGTTTCTCTGTGGTTTCATTTCAGGCAGAGTGGTTGAAATAGTCAACTCTTGTAATTTACACACCTTTATTGTGTGTGACATATTTACTAATGAATGTTTTTGTGGTGTTCTTTTTGGCCAATAGGTTCTCAGATAAAATCTCTGCTGAAAGTATGTGCTTTCCCCCAACTCTTCTCCATTTATTTTTCTTCTGAAAGAAATTTCACCATTGTTGCCCTCTCTAATCAGCTTCTCCAGACTACTCTAGCCTGCCTTTTCATTCCCCAGTCATTGTCTTGGAGCTTTCACATGCAAAAGACACGTTTTCCTTCTGTATTGTAGCCTACTGTCTATTGCCTGCTGTATACTATTGTTATCTACTTCTGGCCTGTGAGTTACTGGGCCTGGTCTATTCAGCTGATAGGCTTCTTTTGATCAGAAATATCAAAAGAAAAGTGACACCCTTTTCACAAGAAACTCAGCTCAGAGAAAATCCAGGTCTTCATCTTGATTGCTCTTTGAACGTCCTCAGGAACATTTGAACATTTCATTGAACTGACTCAATTATTCCTTAACAGGAGTTCTTTCTGCAGAGGGAAAACTAAGAATGAGATTTTTTTTTTAAAAAAAGAGAAGAATTGAGGGACTTCCCTGGTCCACACATAACAGAGAAGAACTGACTACAGGTGTTGAAAAGACTTTGACCAAAATGTGACATTTTGTCAAAGCGATAAACATCTACCTGACATTCAGAAGATATCTGAAGGCAGCCCTGTTCAGGGAAGTTTTTAATATGTGACATTTTAGTGTATCTTTCATCTTTGTTGGAAGCCGCCCAGAGTGGCTGGGGAAACCCAGTCAGATGGGCGGGGTACAAATAATAAATTATTTGGGGAAATGGCAACGGTGGTTTAAAACACAAGTGAGGAGGACATCAAACCCAAGGGATAAATGAAACCCTCCAGCCTTTTCTGTCCAGTCCAAGCCACATTGCCTCACTGGTGCTCCATCTTGCCTTTCTTGTGTGCTTTAGCCTGGCTGGAATATGTCCTGAGATTGTGAGAATACTTCATGTTTGCTGAATAGAAATCTCTCTCTCTCTCTCTCTCTCTCTCTCTCTGACTCTCACATGACCAGAATGTGGCATAGTGTACAAAGGTTAAGAGATGTCCATTTCTTCACCCACTTTTGCCATTGGTTCTGGTATGTGGTCCCCAGAAGGCTGTTCATAGAGGAATGCGGCTCTTGGCCTTAAAAAAAAACCTCACTCACTGCTTTGAAGTTTAGGGTCTGTCCACAATGACCCAGACATACCTCCTACAGGGAACACATCCCAATATCTAAAAAGTATTTCTATCCCCTTCCACCTCGTATCCCCAGCCCTCCCACACAGGCTGCATACACGCCATACATTTAAAGCTGCCCCCAAGGAATCATGGGAACTTGTTAAGGATGCTGGGAATTGTATGGTTTTTTGGGGACAATTAAACAGCTCCCATGATTCTTTGGGGATAAACAACGTATTAAATGTGCTTTAAACCATGGAACCGTAGAACTGTAGAGTTGGAAGGGACCACAGGGGTCATCTAGTCCAACCCCCTGCAATGCAGGCTCAAACCCATGGGACTAAGAATCTCTTACTCTACCAACTGAGATAGCTGAATGTACGGTGTCTACCCAGCTTCCCCCGGCCATCTACCCAACTCCTCACCAATAACTGAAATCCTCTTCTCTTCCCAGCAAGGGTTGTTTTGGAGAAGAAGCATGTCTTATTTCTAAGCCATTTCAACAAAAAGTGTAGGGGAATCATCAACTGAGCACTCAGAGAAACCTGCTGGGGAATAGATATGGCAGGCTGGCTGTTGTGTCTTAATAACCCTTTGAGTTTCTGTTTCAGTTGTGTTCCCTACCCAGCCAGCAATAAAGAAACTTTTTTGTTTGCCTGAAGTAAGAGTTTATTCTGCAGTTTATTTTCAGGACTGGGTGATTATTGCTAGAGGGAAAAATAAAGAGATAACTTAAAGTGATATTGAAATATACTCGGAGTCGAAAGTGGATTTCATGCTCTTTATTCAGCTCATAGTAGTGAGGAGGAATGAAAGTTCCCCCAAAGTATCTGCTTTATATACATTATTTACACAATGGGCTGCATGTGATTAATTCCGGAATTCTCCTGTAGGCCAATCAGGTTGTGGATTCACTTCCATCTGGAGCTGGATTGGGTGGCTCCTGCAGACCAATCATACTGCTGCATTGCTCTAGGACCAATCAGACTGCTGCATTCTGAATCCTATTGTTTTAGGACCAATCAGACTGCTGCATTTTGGATCCTATTGTTCTAGGACGAATCAGACTGCTGCATTTTGGATCCTATTCAACTCAGTACATAACAGATATGAGAAATATCTACCCTAGGTTACCATCTACTCTTATAGCACTCACTATACTCACAATCATAGTGGTGACTGAAGGCTGCAGCCGTTGTAAATATTTATTTTTAGGTGCTATGGCCTTTCCCCCCTCTATGCAAAGGTATACTGTGAACTACTTACCATTCAGAAAGCTTTCTTGCATGTTCATCTAGCCTTTTTATAAGTTTACAAAAGGAAGTCTATTATGTAGTAAACATTTTACAAGGTTAAGGACTCAAGTCTCGCTCACTTCAACAGGAAAGTTACCCATATTGTTCTCAGCACAACTCGCCCGAAATGCTTGACTGTGGCTGCATTGAAATGTCCCACCTAGAAATGTACCTTCCCCATCTAACAAGGAAGGCTGGATACAGGGCTGTGTTTGCACAAGCACTGCAGTACTAGGAAGCGTGTTTGTATTTTTAAGACCCAAAACACCCTTCTGGCCCAGCACTAGTTTACTAGTAGAGCTGGCTATGATTCACTCAGATGGCAAAAACTCGTATTTACCCATAATTTTATTCAGAAATAAGTACACCATTGAATTTAATGAGATTTACTTTATGCTAAGCATGCATAGGATTATAGTCATGGCTACAAAGCGGCTAAAAGTTTCTAATGAGACAACTGGATTCTATTGTTCAGCACATTTTAGTTTCTGAACATTTATTTATTTACTGCATTTAATCTTTCCACCTTTCCTCCAGGGAGTTCAAAGTGATGTCCATGGTTCTCAGTGTGGTAGGTTAGACTGAGAGATAGTGACTGGCCCAAGGTTACCTGGTGAACTTCAGAAAATAATAATCTCAGATAATAATAATCTGTTCAAGTCAAATAATAATAATCGATTCAAGCTGAAGTTGAAAAGTATCTGCATGTTGCATTTTTAGTCCTCCTGCACTGCACAGTGACATTTTACTTAAGACAGAGAACTGTGACAATGTAGATGAAGTCATTTGGGAATGCATCACCCTCCAACTCCTTAAACTAATGAAGGGAAATGTATTAAATGGAAGATTCTTTGTACTGAAGTTAATCCTAATATGCAATTCCAAGTAGTTGAAGTTTGCATTTAAAATCAACTAGCATTCATTCCTCTAAGGATGCAAAATATTCTTGTTTTATTGTGGAGAGACAGTGCTGGTTCTTTCAAGAACAGCACAGCATAAAGCTGTTTGCCACACCTGCAGTTTTAATCATTTTCTCATTAGTGAAAATGTGTACAAAACGTGTACAGTGGTACCATGGGTTCAGAACTTAATTCGTTCTGGAGGTCCGTTCTTAACCTGAAACAGTTCTTAACCTGAGGTACCACTTTAGCTAATGGGGCCTCCCGCCGCTGCACAATTCCTGTTCTCATCCTGAAGCAAAGTTCTTAACCCAAGGTATTATTTCTGGGTTAGCGGAGTCTGTAACCTGAAGCATCTGTAACCTGAAGCGTCTGTAACCCGAGGTACCACTGTACATGTTTTGAAGTGTTAGCTGTGTCAGAAAAGCCGCACAGAGATTATTATTTGCCTGGCAGCTCTACCATGAGCTCATTAACTTTGACTCCAAGCAGTTTAGTCTTGTGGGAAAGGCTCAACCCAAGCAGGTGAGGCTGGGGCATGTCAGAGAAGCAAATCTGATCGGCTTGCAGCAAGCATGTAAGGAAGCTATAACAGGGTGGCATGACAAGTGAAGCGGGGGGGCATCATTACTCTCCAACTGCAAACAGGAGAGGGACATGGTCTTAGCTATGGTGGTTCTCAGAATTCACAATCACATTTTTTCCTTCCTCGTGGTAAAAATTTAATAATAATAAATTCAGTAATCAATATTTCCTGTCCTTTCTCCACTGGCCAAGTCAGTTGCCCCACTCTGCCTAATGCTAGGACCAGCCCTCACCATGGTATCCCTTAACAAAACCAAACAATCTGTAGCCTGTCAGTTCCCTTCTAGAATTTGCAGAAGGTAACCCCTTACCAAAAGCTTTCATGTCATCAAAATATTCATTTAATTTTTATCCAGCTCGGCTTAGCTCTTCTCACAAATCTATCTGATAAAGTTTTCCTCAACAATATCTTGTACTGGTTTCATTCAACAATATTTTCAGCAACTCAGTGCTAGGGCTGCCATATTTCAAACAGTGAAAATCCGTACAGAAATGTTTGTGAGCGCCCACTACACGTGCCTGGTTGCAGTCTGAGGAACTAAGTTAATGACTTTAGGGTAGCTCAAAAGGGAGTTTTGGCAGAGTAAGCACCATGTGGTTTGCGGACCAATGTTCCTGTATCCAATCCCATTATCCATATTCAGACAATCAATGAATTTGTGTGTGCATGTGTAGTGGTGCTCAGGATCATGCCTGCTGTCCTCAATCCTGACTCCCTCTCATGTGTCTGATTTTCTGTACTAAGCTTATGCATGTAGAATTTGTGAGAGTGTAGTCTCCATATGTGCAATGTACAATGTGCACATATACACATCTACACATGTACTGCCAACTTCCTCTCTCTACACATTCATTGGTCCTCTCATTTCAGGTCCTAAGCTGTTTACTTCTTTTTCTGTATCTGCTTTGGTGTTAAAAGCTTTCTGTTTGGTATTTAAAGACCTGACCTTGCCACCACCTGGCCTACAACACACTTTTTATTACATTTTTTGCTGTTGTCTTACCTCTCTGCTCTTCTCTGTGGTTATTTTGTGAGCCACCTTGAACTTTTATAAAGAAAGGTGAGGTATGCACATTTTAAATACATTTTAACAAGCCATTCTCTGCATCCTGACTAAAGGTGTTTTGTTGCATCATTTTAGGTCCAGCATTTTATAGAATGGACCATGTCAGACAGGTAACAGAAGAAAACAAGTGGGTTTTTTGTGCTTTGCTAGGTCCAAGGTGTGTTTTATTTAAAGGAGTGTTTCATCTGAGGTCTCTGCCTCTATGGCTTATTTAATGCATTATTTCATATTATATTGTGATTTTAAATTGTTGTAAGCCACCCTGAGTAGTGTATAGACAATGGTTTGTTAATCTGTGTATGTGCTGGACTTGACCCCATCACCCCTGTCTGTTGGCTATGCTGGCAATATCTGGCCATGCTGGCAATATCTACAAGTTAGCCACCCTTGGCACAGACACTAGAAGGGCAGAATAGAAAGAATTCATCATTTTTTATTTTTTATTTCAGTTATACAAATATGTCTGTTTCCTGTATAACAAAGAATAAAACAATCCATCAAATCTTTAACAAGTGCCACCCAGTTAAAGACCACAATGTTCTTAAAATTAGGAAAGACATAGCATTAATACAACTTTCAATATGATTACACGCATGGCTATTGAATCTTTTCTGGTGATTCAGAGAACAATCTCCTCCGAAGTTGAAGTAATATTTCTGTTGGGTATTTTATGGAGCATTTAAATGTGTGTTTATGAAGTGAGGGCATTATAACAAAGGAGTAGTGGTATGTTCACGGGCAACTCTTTCCTTCTAGTCATTCGCAGATATATTCCTTTTAGATATACCTGCTCTCGCATCTCTGGGATTTCCCCAAGCACAAACAATATTATGAAAGATGGCAAAGGGTGTTTTCTGTGCATGCAGAATCTCTATTGCAGTCTAAAACTTGGCTCTGCTTGTAAAAATCCATGATGTGAAATATATGAGTATGTATTACCAGCCCTTGTGATGATTCAGTAGCTACTGCAATATGTTCTGCATTTCTGAGAGAGATACAAATAACAGCTTTAAGAGCTAAAGAATCCTCTGGTGTGTGTTTAACCTCAAGGCTATTACCATTTTCCTGCTTAGCCAAATGAATGTGATAGAAAAACATTTACAGTTGCCCGAGGATTCATCTTTCGAGGGGTGTATGAGTACTATGGGGGGGGAATCCCTTTGATTTATGCTGATACGCTCTAGTAGGAGATACATTTTCAATTAGCAGTTGGGAATTTTTGATTTAGAAGGGGACATAGTGAATGCAGCAGGCCTTGATCATTATCTGGTTTTATTAAGATATATGTTTGGTTGAACAGCACTGTATAAAATCCAGCAGTTGATATATTGGATTGAGTAACTGATGTTGCAGGGAAAGAAGCCCTGCTTGATGCATTGCCCCAGTGTCAAAGGCTGATTAATAGCTTTTCCGGATACAATGCAATTTCAAATGATAGGTCTATTTTAAAAACTGCACTTCCAAATTGAGAAAATTACAGATAATCTGGTTTAGTAATTAATCACATGCCCACTTTAGTAGCTAATGTGTCAGATCCAATGTTTTGACTCCTTCTCTGCTCAGTGAGTCATATAAGCATTGGAGGGTCCGGCGTACTTCACGAGGCACAGTCCTTATTATTCCCATTTTACAGAGTAAAGAAGGAATGGAGGCCAAGAGAGAATTCTGTAAGGTAAGTTAATGAGATAGGGTTCTTGAGCCGGTTCTTGAGCCTTCAAGCACTGTTCACAAGCAACACAGTGCAGTTGCTATTAGTGGATAGAGGTCTACAGCCCAATCAATTATAGGCGAGGCAAATGTAGAACATAGATTGATGGTGCAGAGTACATATTAATTAAGACTTTTAATGGAGATGGCAAAACTTCACATTTCTTAATTACTTGACACCATGTATTAATTACTTGGAAAAACAAGTACAATGAATAAACCAGCGGAGTATAGGGCAATATAGGCATTTAGGCACCTCTTAATTTGGTTTCCACCTGCTTGGCTATGCCACTTTCTTTTTTTGCGATGCAGGGATGTGTGTTGGGGGCATAGCTTCATCACTGTATTAATACAGTACCATTTGGATCCAGGGTATCTTAAAGCCCAACTAAGTCTTTATAGCCCAACTTGATCACTGAGAGCACCCAGAACCACTCTGTTAGTTGTTCCCTCTGTTACAAAGGCTCGACTGACTTCAACTAAGGTCTCAGCCAGACCTCAGCTTCCCTTGCCAGTTTCCTCTAGGAGAACACAATATTTACAGCTGAATTAGGGCAAATATCGATTGCATCAGACTCATGAAAGCATCAGACTCATGCTTTCCAGGCAGGGAATTTGTCCTGATCTACAGGAGCAATTTGATGCCCTAAGCTGCCATGTGCCATATTGTTGCATGAGACACATTGCCATGTGGATCACTTTGTAGGCGTGAAATGGAACACCACAACTAAACAGAAAATTGGTATAGTTTCTCTCTGTTGTCCCAGTAGTGTATATTCTGCAGGCAAGTTGAATCTTTATGAGATATCTGTTTTCATGAATAAACAACTTAGAAATGAGCCATGCGCTGTCACTTTTATTACTATAAGCTCTGTGGCATATATATTAGGGGGGAGGAGAGAGAAAGGAGCTTTGTACAACATGCTCTCGCAGCTCATGACATGTGCAGGCATGTATGAGAGTGATTTGCTGCTGAATCTCATAAGAAAACTGACACTACCCTTTTGTAAACTCATAAATCCAGAGCGGGTCACTTTTCCCATTACAGCTACAGCATTGTTTTGGTGATCTAATGTACATTTTTAGGATAAGAATATAAATCTCTCATATATATATATATATATATATATATATATATATATATGTGTGTGTGTGTGTGTGTGCGCGCGCGCGTGTGTGCGTGTGTGTGTGTGTGCGTGTGTGTGTGTGTGTGTGTTACTTCCAGCTTCTTTTTACTACTCACAAATAAACTGATACATCTTTAAGACTTTTCTGAAGTTTATTGATTGATTATGAATAATATCACCACATTATATTAAGTCGCTCTTACAATCTTGGATAGTTTGATATCTTTGCTTTTATAACTTAGCAGGTCTGAACTTACCTTAAGCTATTTTGGTACCCTCAAAAATCTCTTCCTCCCTACTCCCTCTCATTTGCATTTGATTTTGATTCATGAACACAAAGGAGTGTGAAATACGGAAAGCACGTTTAATAACACACCACAGCAATACATCACTTACCGGCCCTTGCCCAAGCTCATCTCCCCAGGTTGACAAAGCAGCAAACAGCTGGTCTTGCAGCTGCATCGTGACAGGACTCATCAAGCCTTATTCAACTTGTACGGAAAGGAAAAGTTGACAATAGTGTAGGGCGAAATATCAAAGTGCATAGGTAATTGGGAAGCAGATGCAAAATGCAAAATATCAGATGTTCATGAAATGGAAACCAGCTCCAAATGACTATCACACTGGAAACAATGTAAGTGTTGGGAATATGAGAAGAAATAAAAACAAGAGGTCTCGAGTTCTGTTAACAATAATCAGTTCTTTTTTCATTTTCCTCAAAAGGCAGATCCCAGAAGAGGGGATAGAAGCATCTGCTGGAATTGGCTATGTGGCAAAGTGATGATAAGCTGACCTACCCATTATCAGTTCTGGTTATAGCCAAGACTACATAATAAAGACAGAAAAATTGTTAAGTTGTGGGTGAACATATCAGATGACACAGCGATTCTTCAAACAGCACTTGTTTATTCACAGGCCAGAACAGAACTGAACTGAAGGGTTCAGCCAGCCTGCTTATATAGAGCTCCACTAGAATGCAACAGTAACCATTTTCTGTAACTATCCAATCACTGAATGTCACTTTCAATCCCTTATTTGCATATGTGGACTTGAGTGAAAACTACCTACAGTATCCCCCTGCTGGCCCAGGGTGGGAACTTCAGTACATAACAAAAATGCCACCAATTTTCTAGGAAGCGGTAACCAAGTTCAGCATTTTGCTTGCTGTGCCTTCGGAGAAGAGCTTTGCTGTGTGAGGAGAAGTTGAGCTGGTTGCTAATTTAAGGTTAAGGCAACAAAGTTGAGGTTGAGAATGAGGTGGATGATTCCTGAACAGTGAGCTGTGAGGGATTTTTTTTAAAAAAAATAGTAGTAATAATAATTCTATACTATTAACAAATGGTGCCATTTCAGTGCAGTTGTGAACCATTTTAAAAAATGTAAAATGAACTACTACCATGCTTCACCTTTAAAACCACTCCTGGGGGCTCTGCAAATTATAAAAGTGCAGATTTCCTGAATGCAGGGCTAAAATATTCAAGCAATTTCTTGACGTGGAGACACTTTCAACACTAAACTGAGATGAAAGAAAAAAGCAACCTTTACAACTTACACAGTGGTTATCTAATGAATGATATGTTCAGCCAGGTCCAAGAATGTCAAATACAAAATGTTTCCCTTTTCAACTATGGTTTTCATGAAAACCATAATTGCCTTTGTGAGGCCTGCTGAGTTGTGGTTCAGTATCTGTATGTGCTTAAGCTTTATCAAAAGCAATTGACTTTTCCTTGCCTGCAAGATAACAGTGCTGGAACATTGTTTTGAGCAGGAAAATGGATATAAAATTAATTTGAAAGATTATTTGTTCGGTTCATAAATTTTCCACCATGGAAAATAAATACAGATGTAGATATCTTGCACAATATTGATCACCTACATCTCGAATATAGAAAAATGGATATAAAGTGAATTTTAAAGTTCTTTATTGAGTTCATAAATTCTCCATCCTGGAGAAAAATGCAGATGTAGCTGTCTGGCATGATATTAATCACCTATGTCTAGAAAAGCATAATTACATGCAACCTGATGGAATGCCCTAGAACATCAACAAGGTTTGGGTTATGGTCTTCATTCCAAATTTTTCTAGAGCTGTAACTGTATGCAGACGACATGAAATATGTGGATAATCAATGTATGGATTAGAGAATGGGAGGGCACGTGTGTGCAGAATGCCTGATCAATGTGTGGAGTTGAGGGGGCAGGTAAACAAGTATGTGATCTTATTTCCTCTTCCATGCTTTGATTGTCCAGACTTTTTGTGTTGTCTGCACGCAACTGTGTAACTACTGGTATTATTTAATGGTTTGGGTTTTTTTAAAGGTTAAATGCAACCTTAATGAGCAAGATTTTTCCTTGGCACTATCACTGGAGAATAAAGCACTCAAAAAGAGAATTATACAAATTAATGGAGGAATAAAGCTATTGATGGTCATTATTATGCCTGTGTTCTGCATCTACTATTGGAAGCAGTGTGATTCTGATTGCCAGCTGGACTAAAATGTAAGTATTGGGTTGAGCCAGTGACAGGCCTTGGGGTGTTAAATTTCAGCGGTGCCCTGTGCAATGCCAAAATTCAGCTCCCCAGCCTCTTGCTCCATGCCCAGTGTGACCAAACTGGTTACAATTCCCTGAATCTGCCTCTGGCTGGCCACTCTGAGAACAGGATGCTACCTTTGGCCTGACCCAGTAGGATTCTTCTTATGTTTTTATGACCATGCGATCATAATCAAATCTTGTCTGTAGTTTCTCACTCATCAGTGCAGAAATGTGATGTGAAAGGTCTCAACAATTTAAATGTCATGGACTGGCTGGACACAGAGGGGAACCCACAAGGGATTGGTGGCGGGACAGCAATGAGTGGTCAGATGGAGAAGAGGCAGAGGACTGGGAGGAGCTGAAAAGGTAACAGAGTTTAGTGAGCAGGGAGAGTATGTGGCAGAGGGAAATCTAAAATCAGAAGTGGAAGAGGAAGCAAGAGAGGAGGGAGGCCAAGAGTCACAGATAAGTCATGCTGGTGAAGGAGTCACGGTGTTTTCCCCTCCTGCTGTGTCAAACTCCCTTTGCCCCAAGTCTCCCGGGACAAAAAGAGGTATGAAGAGGGAGGAGCACAAGCAGGCGTGTTGGTGGAGTCTCAGATTGCTTGGGAAGGGCCTGGGGGAGGAGGAGATTTAGGCAGCTGTGAGAAGGCAGGGATCTTCGGTCTCCAGAAAAGTACAGTATGACAGAAAAGTATAGGAGGTGTCTCTGGATTGGCTTTGTTCAGTTTGGATATCCACATGGTCTGTTCACAAGGTCCAATAATTTGCACGCTCCAGCAACAGTGGGCACAGTCCCAGCTGCGCCCTGTTCACTGGGCAGAACCCCAACTAATCCCCATGTAACATGAACAGGGTTTTCATATCCCCTTCTCTCATTACATTTTGCTTTCATAGACTGTCTTGGCCTAACCATTAACCTTGCATGCAAAAATATCTCCTCATAATATAAAGGCCTTTTCAGAACACTGCTCCAGGGAGAAACATGTAGGCTGTGCAAAAATTCCATTTTTCTAGCAGGTAACACAAAAAGAGTTTCTTTTTATCATGTTACTTCATACTTCAGGATTTTATTCCCCAGCAGGAGACATGTGGCATCAAAATGCTACTATGCAGACACTTGCAATTCAAATCCTTGTGGGATTAATTATGCTCACTCACTTTTGGCCCAGTCTGCAGCTCATTTAAGCAGATGTATTTGGAATTAAACTGGTTTGGTCTTATTTATCTAAATGAGGCTAAATTATTTAACAACCTGATCTTAAACACCTTTACTAGGTAATAAGTTCCATAGACGTGAATGGGATTTACATCCAAGTAAATGTGTTTAGTATTACATTCTCAGATCCAAGTAGTTTGCTTGGAACTGAAATGTGAACCAGATTATCCTTCTCCTCTTCTGTAGTCACTGTACCCCGAATCTGTTATTTCACTTCATTAACTATTATTTATACCAACTTTCCTCCAAAGAGCTCAGTGATGCATACTGTGAGTGTGCACACACACACACACACACACACACACACACACACACACTTTCCTTAGTACTAACCTTTCCAAACTTACTATCTGGACAGGACTCTAATGGTGCATGGAGGACAGAGAGGGAACTCTGAAAACCAGTGTAACATGTGGCAAATACAATCACTTAGACATAAATTTCATTTACGAGCCACGTTGGATTCTTGGAAGTTAAAAGAAGTTTGCAACCATTTCCTCTTAGACTTGGCACACATTTGGCCACTTGAAGAGATCAATTTTGCTTTTATACCACATAGTACTTCATAGTAAGCTTGGTTTCAAAGGATTGGTTTAACCACTCAGGTGGGATTCAAGACAGTATAAGCTTGGTGTTTATTAACCAAGCCATCCCTTAGTTTCATGGAACTGAGATACGATGCTCAAAGAGATGGGAATCAGACTGAAACGCTGGGTGTATAGTGAAGCTGATTTACCTGAAAATAATGACAGGAATGTATCATGAATCATAGAGAGTAAATGATAAAAAGAGAGAGATGCAAAAAGTAAACCAGACAGCATAGTTTCCAGGAGATGCTGAAAGGTCAATAGAATTGGCACTGTAGGGTGATTCTCAAAACAGCTACAAGAGAAGAACGAATGACTTTGCTGGAAGACACAGACCGCTAAAGAAGGCACTGTTTTGAAACACTTCTTGGTGAGGATTAAAAAGGGATTGGTAACAAACTAGGCAACGAAAAGAACATCGGTGTATTACATTTCGCAGAGCTTAAATATGTACATAAGTTCAAGTGAAAGCTGTGGCTGAGGGAATAACTGCAGCTGTTGAGATTGCAACATACATCAAAGGAATTCAACAGAGCAAAGCCCAGATGGTGCCTTGAGATGTACTGAAGGTTGGAAGTGGGCATCTAGTAAAACTACAGACAAGTAGAAGAAGAAGAGAAGGACAAGTTACACATACACACACACAATGGCATGACAGCTACAGTCTCTTAGAAGCGATGGTTTTAATTAGTCTAACAACTAAAATGCCGATCAAACACATAGCCATTCATAGCAAAGCATTAGCTATGGATATATTGAACAGAGTAAGGGAAACCATAGAAAATATATTACACAACAGACCGGCCTTGAAAAAAGGAACAAAATCTATTTATAATTATATTGGTGCTACATAGTTTGCTTCAAGGTGTTCCTTACCATTCAGGGAGTGCAAAAATGTATTTCTTGTAGCCCAGAAGGTGGACTGAAGCCTGCAAGTTTGGTCCGGTCCACCCAGGTTGGAGTCAGTACTGCAGCCTGCCCATAATTGGCCAGTTTGCAGACAGGCTGCAATCTATTCCCCATAGCCTCCCCATAGGTGTGAGGACCAAACAGGGCTGTACCAGTTTGGGGAAAACCCTTCACGCATGTCCCCCGCTGGAGCAAAGTGAGCGGGGAGTCCTGCAATGCTACTCGACCTCATGTGGTAAGCGGACTTACCGTTCAGGGAGTACAAGAGATGTTTTCTGGTAGCTTGTTTTTGCAAACCACACAAGAGAAAATGAGCTTTTCTCTTGGCCACTGGTAAGACATGGTACTACTCTATCACCACGGTAACACAGTTTTAACTTGAGCTGCTCTGTGAGGTGAGGAAAATAGCATGTTCAACACATGTGCAAGGCAGCTCTTCCAGGGTAATTTGCAAGGCATGTTACCACATGGATTTGGCCTACATGTGTACACGACTGGATGCATGTACACCCAGAGAACAAGTTAGAGTAACTGAAAATGTAGTATATTACAAAACAGAAAGATTAGGCATTCAGATTGGATCAGTAATAAGGATGAGGCAATCTATCAGTTTTGGTTTCTCTCGGTTTCTCTTTTTTCAGTCATGTAAGTACTCCACATTTCTAGGTCAGTTTGAGTTCGTTTGTTTTTTTAATAGAAAAAAGTCCCTATCAGCATTTAAGTGTGAATTTGTCCTAATTCTAGTGCAATTACTCCTAACAGACACATTTTTGCAAAGCAAATTCCACAGCATAATGCATTTTTATATGTTGCTTTCAAAAATGTTGCATTTTCATGCACAATTTACCCCAGCATATGGATTTTTGCACACAATTATTGGCTGTAGAACTGCATTACAAAATTTGGAAAAATGTGAATTTGAAAGGATGGCTTTGTTTTGGTTCACATATTGTTTTGGAAAGTGAATTTGGTAGACTTGCCTTTAAATGTCAACTGAATCGATATTCCTCCTCGTCCCTAATCAGTCATTACCTGATTAAATTTTTAATGCAGGAACAGGACTGGACAGGATTGGGTTGGACAGAGTAGCATGTGGACAACATAGGAAAGTTGAGGAGGTGAATAAGGAGATAGGATGGTAATGGCCCCCAAACAGATACACGGAAAGCTAAATTGAGTTAGAGAACAGAGTTGACATGCACATTTTACTTAACCTGAAGAACTTAAAAATGTGGTCCTGCTGCATATTTTGGGGGAGATTGGCTCCTTCTCATTACCTTGTAGCCCTGGACGTCTGCCATGATACAGGTTTGTATGGACAAAACTTGTTATTCACAGCCAGCATCATATTTACATTTTCACCCAAGTCCTACATAAGCAGCAACAAGCAAGACACTCCACCATGTACCTAGGCCATTAATTTCTGTCGTACTGAAGCTCCACAGGTAGGAACCGCTGACCTGGTCCAAACAAGCTGTGCTGCTTTTCTGTGTTTGGTACCATTTCTTATGCAGGGCTTACCTGTTTCAGGTCAAGCTGCTTATGTGGGCTACACAGGTCATGACTCATGTCTAAAGTCAGAAAGCGGGAGAGGGAAGAATGAAAGAGCAGAAGCACATGCCAACAAGTTGTTATTTCCTTACCCTGCACATTTGTCAGAGTAATGACACATCATTATTTCCTAAGTGCCACATACCAATGTCCTGTTGCTATGGAATTGCTATGGTGAGCTTTTTATGAGCATAATGGCAACAACAGTTTGATATTCAGTCATTGTTATCATAATGAATACTCGATACGTGTGTGTGTTGCAGTTAGTCGTGATAGCTATCTCACTCATGGGATGCTGCTGTACAGGAAAGAGGAAAGTTTGTTCTCTAAGAAAATAGAGGCAACAGAAGGAAAGACCATTCTCTGAGAGAGAACAAGATGGTTTCTAAATAGGATTTCCCTCCCCGCCAAAATCTAGTTCGTACAGTACATGGGGGGGGACAGGACTTTAAGTTAATACTTCATAGCACCTACAGCTTTTTCATAACCCTTTATTTTCTATGGTTTATTGTTTTGTTTTAATCTATTGGGATTGCTATTTTGGCAAGTTTATATCAGTCAGAGGGCCAGCTGCCTGTTGCAGTGAATAACATCAAAGAGGCTTATGGCATCTTAAAGGCTAGCAAACTTAGAAGTGGCCTTCACAAATCCACAAAGACCTATGCCAGCAGTGGAGGACTCCTGGCCTTCTGGGTGTCCCCATTTGGTTTGTGAGTCCATTTTGGCCAGGCCCCACCACACCCAGCTGCCCTATGGCTGAAGTGTTTGTGCTAATATTACATGCCACGAAAACACAGGCACACAATTCTGCCATTTGCCTATTCTGCAAATAGGCTGGCACAATACCCGCAGAGTACAGAAAGAAACAAGAGTTTTATTGGCCAGAAGTGTTCATTGACCAAAATCACACATAAACACATACTCCCTTAACCAACTTAGCCCAGTCTGAGGTTTTGAAATATCTGAACTTCAGATTCTGTTCTCCAGCGTTGCACACACCATCATAACGTGTTCCATTATTCAAGACCAAGAGATGGGCTTTCTTTCCTTCTATGTGGCTGTGTGTATGAGTTTTGGGCCGCTCTGTCAAGCAGCTATATGAATGTTTCATGTGGCAGCCATCTCGCTGTAATAGGCATCCCATGCCAGCTGCAGTAGAAGGGTAGTTTAATACAGTGTTTCCCCTTCTCTCTGACTAAGAACACTGTGTGATTGCAGTGTTGATAATATGCATGTCTTGGCAGATCCAGCCTGGGGCTCTCAGCACATCAGCAGAGGCGCCTAAGGCATGGTGAGTGACCAGAAACTGAACATCATTAGGGCATATGAACCGAGCAGGTACAGCTTCAGCTCATGATTTTCTCCCATGTATCGATTCTTTTCTTGATGTGACAGGCCAATCTTCTCAGCTCACTTGTTGTCAGCCACTGCTTTCTGTCTTCTAGTAACTCTCCGATGCGCTTGATTTTCGGCTTTTTTGTTTAGCTCTTCATGTTAAGTGTATCTGTGCAAGAAAGAGCAACAGGGTTTTATTCTGCTGCCTTGCATGTAGACACTAAAGCCACATCATTTTTATATATTTGCTTTATAATTGGAATATAATTGGAAAAGGTCTGGAATATTTGTAAGATAAGGTCTCTGAGCATATTCAGGATGCATTTCCCGCAACACTGAAAATCAGCAATCTACCCTCGCTCAATGGCACAGGTAGCTTGCACTGATATGACTGTCCTGTTGCTCCAAGTTCAGACCAGTATTCAGTACTAGATAGTCCACAAACTTCATTATGGCTGCATACACACTATTCATTTAAGGCACACATAGCCCTCAGGAATTCTGGGAGCTGTAGTTTGTTAAGGGTGATGAGGGGGGCAAGCTACAGTTTCCAGGATTCCTTGAGGGGAAATGTCCAAATGTCTTTAAATCTGCTTTAAATGGTGTGTACACAGCCAGTGTGTGTAATGCTGAACCCAAAACGCAATGGAACATGTTTGTTTGTTACCATCATTAATTCCTTAGCAATGACTGGGAGCCTTTTAGGAACAATTTCTATCTGGAAACTGAATGCCTATCTGTACATACTGAGCTTATTAAGCTTTTATCCCCAGGGAACACAATCATTATGCTTGTGAAACATTGCTCATATTCTCTCTCCCCCCCCACTTAAATCTTAAGGCAATATTGCGGATATAGAATAAGAAGCTGAAGGGGAGGAGGGAAGAGAGAGCCCTGCCTCTCACACTTTTCTTTCAAATGTCAAAGCAGATAGACGACAGAAAGCTAAAAATCTGCAGGAGCTCACTGATCCTTGATATTGCTGCTATTCCAAATGCTATTCAGATTAATTCTTTCCAACTCCAGTGTTGCCAATTATGTGCATGTTCCTTGCTCTAGTTGCCCTGAGTTAGCTCTTCGATCATTCTCCAACGAAGGACAATTGCAAGGGCTGTACACTACATACTGCATACTGAAATGGTGCACCAGTAAGTTCTCTAATTTTTAAAGCGAATGGAATGTGCAAAGCTAGCTATTCTCATTAAATGAACTACTCACGGGATTATTCTGGAGCTTGCCCGTCGCTTGTGTTACATGAGTTAACTTGGAAAAATTGCATGCTTGATAAATAACATCTTAGCAAACAGAATACTTAATACTGAAACACCAGGCTATTAATGAAAAGAAGTAGCAATAAGGAGTAAAATATTTTAACACATCATCAAAGGAAGGCATAATCTCAGTGCAGGTTTGCAGAAATGTATACATTTGACTAGGATATGTGATTTACAGTGCAATTATAACCATAGGTTGAATCAAATCCTAGTTCTACTCTGAAATTAATGAACTTGAGTTAGTTATGCCCGTTACCTTCAGTGGGTCAACTTTGATTAGGACAAACATTAAATACAATCTCATGTTTATTAAATACATGGCTAACTCAGGATAATTATTTTCAGTGGGTAGACATTAGTTGGATACAACCCACCCTAGAGAGCTTTGTTGCTTCACACCCCTTCCCCACCAGAGAAATGTAGGCATCAAGTTGTCTGCCTGGTACAAGGGAAGGAAGCCTCAGTCTGGCCATATAACTGAGTACAATTTAATTAATTCTTATCTGTGCTACCGGAATTCTGGTATATCAATAAATGAGGAGGAGGAGAATAATTTAAAAATGAGTACAGTGGGAGTTGAAAGGGTAGGGAACAAAGAAACGAATGTACTCTAGTTACAGAGGACATGTCCTCCATGGGCAATGATTTAGCAACTGTTCATGCTGTCTGCATAAATGTAAAGGTACCCCTGACCATTAGGTCCAGTCGCGGATGACTGTGGGGTTGCGGCACTCATCTCGCTTTACTGGCCGAGGGAGCCGGCGTTTGTCTGCAGACAGCTTCCAGGTCATGTGGCCAGCATGACTAAGCCGCTTCTGGAGAACTAGAGCAGCGCATGAAAACGCTGTTTACCTTCCCCCCGTAGCGGTACCTATTTATCTACAGTTGCAAAGCAAAGTCAGCATCCTGTGAGCCCTGAGCATGCTTAGTCCTTTTTTGTGCTGTGCTGTGCTGCTTCCTCCCCTTAGCATTTTCTCCTAATATATGCATTTTCTGTGAACGATTTTGCCTTATATGCATGCAATTCCCCATAGATTATACATTTTTTGTACATTTTCACCACTATACCCATTCCTGCGCAACCTACGTATTTTGTAGTGTGCATCACTACATTTGTAGAAGTGAGAAGGTTGAAGGATGACTTCGGTTTGTATATTTGGTAGGTTTGCATTAAAATGCAACTTAAACCAATTTGTCCCCCCATCCCTAACTGCCACATGACTTTTAGTACTTTAAACCTAAAGGTATTAAAGATAAATAAACAAGAGCTCTTTCCTAGACAGCTTCATTTTCAAATTACTTCTGGGAAACACACCAGGCATTTTGTTCCTACATGATATTCTAAATACTAGTTGCAGTTACAGTTTGCTGGAAGTATATTGTTATTTCCTGGGAATAGTACAGTCAGCAAGGCAAACCCCAGGCAATCAAATAGATGGATATCAGTAGAGAAAGCTGCTAAAGTGTGAAATAAAAGCATCAGGTAGTTTTTTGTCAATTGAAGTGCATAGCTTTCCAATGTACAGCCCTTCAACAACTGGTTTTAACTTTTTTTTTTTTAAAGTTAACTCAAATAAACAGTTTTTCTTAGCTTTCGGAAATAGGTCTTTTTACATCAATTACCTTCCATGCCTAGCCAGATGTATTTTTAGAGTGAATCAATAGAGTAAAGATTAGGCAAATGCTGTGTTGTGCACATTAGGAAGTGTGATTTTAAAAATAAAATGAAACAAGACAGCCTTATTTGTAAAACTTGGTTCCTTCCAACCAGCTGAATAAGATACACAGGCTGACTGAGCAGTAAGGATGTACTTCACGCAGGTGGCGCTGTGGTCTAAACCACTGAGCCTCTTGGGCTTGCCAATTGGAAGGTCGGCGGTTCTAACCTCTGTGTCAGAGTGAGCTCCCGTTGCTCTGTCCCAGCTTCTGCCAACCTAGCAGTTCGAAAGCAAACCAGTGCAAGCAGATAAATAGGTACCACTGCAGTGCGAAAGTAAACAGCGTTTTCTGGTTTCCGTCAGGGTATTCTGTCATGCCAGAAGCTGTTTAGTCATGCTGGCCACATGACCTGTGGATAAACGCCAGCTCCCTCAGCCTGAAAGCGAGATGAGGGCCGCAACCCCATAGTTGCCTTTGACTAGACTTAACCATCCAGGGGTCCTTTACCTTTTTACCTTGCTTCACCTTTCTGACCTTCATCTGTAACCATAGGAGTTCAGCTGATGAATTTGTGGAAGATAATGAACTAGTTTGATCCTGATTCAGGGTGTGAGCATGGGCTTGTTTGAGCAGCACCTCTCCTGCACCTTATGGGAAGCTGCTTCTGGGGCCCATTTCATGTTACCAGAGGGACAGTGAAACGTTTTTCTGACATAATTTTCTCCCTTTTCCAGCACTGGTTTTCGCTCAGGTTTCTGCTTGAGGTGCACTGCAACCACTAGAACAGAGTGGCAAGACTTAATAAGTTTCAAAAGGTTTGCCCTCCTGTGTCCTTGACTGGCTTCAGCTGATGGTTAATTGTTGATTGTTGTTAGCCGCCCTGAGCCCAGCTTCGGCTGGGGAGGGCGGGATATAAAGAAAATTTATTATTTATTTATTATTAATATTTTAAATAAAACAAATCGGTAGTACTTACCTCATGCTCACATAAGGGGCTTAACTGTTTATCTTGACAGTGGGGCTGAGATGCTTTGTCAGCCAGGACTCCTCTCGTGCTCCCCTTAAAATAGGAAGATACACATTTATGGAAGGACTGAAAAAGAATAAGTCCACCACCTCCATCACCTTGACATGGATATATGCAGGAAACAGCTGAGCATGAGAGGCTCTGGATGCCCCTAGTCTGCCCTAATCCATCACCTGCATCCTGTTTAATGAGCAAGGGCCATTGCTTACTGACAGAACAGCCTCAGGTTCAGCCACAAGTATCTCTAGATAGAGGTGAGAATGACTCCTGTCTGAAATCCAGGAGACCTGCTTCCAGCCATTGTAGGCAGATGGACCAGTGGTCTGACTCATTTCAAGGCAATTTCCTACACTGATTATGCAAACTGTAGTATGATAAAGCTTTGTTTTAAAACCGGTGGCTCACGCATGCATGGAGAATAGAATTACAACAGCATCGCAGCTAATGAATCACAGATTCTTAGTCTGCAGGTGTCCAGAAACAGATTGGAGTAACTGGCAACTCAACAAGGAGATCTCTATTTCAATTAAAATATATTATCAAGAGAGCTGGGCTCCAGAACGGATTTTTGGAGGAAATTTTGTATTTCTTTGCAGACAGCAGCATCTCTCCTGATGACTTTCTGATTGTGAAAACTGCATCTACAGTTGGCGAAATAACTATATATATATATATATATATATATATATATATATATATATATAGTTATCACAGATCGTAAAGAAAAGAAAATACGGTAATTATTACAGTACCAGCCTATACTTTTATAATCAACAACAGGTCCCAAGTAGAGCTAAGCCTCACTGAACTCAACGGGGCTTACTTTTGAGTAAACATATGTAAGACTATGCTGTCAGTCAAGCATTAACCTGAGGCCATGAACTGATTCAAACAAGTTTCACTGAACTGATACAGTCCTCACGTGAGAACCGTATCATCTTGTTTATTACATGGGGATTGTTTTGATTCAGTGAACAGAGGCATCTTACAGGGGGGTGGGGACCCGTTAAGTTCCAAAGAAACTGTACAATGTTGCAGCCAATTATGGACTGGAAAAATGTAACTATGTTGACAATTCACTGGGTAAATTATGAGATCAATTTCAACATAAATCCAACAAGACAGTTTACTGACACCTTAGCGACTGTCACTTTTCGCAAAAATTATTTCAGTTGAAAACTCATTTTCTGCCCACATAATCCTGAGGAATGAAACATTTTGCTAATATTTTGTTGTTGTTTTTTGTTGTTGTTCTTTAAAAAAAGGATAGGGAATGTGTAATGATCTGGATGTTGTGAGTTCATCCCCAGCCAGCATGACTAAAGGCCAGGGATGGATGGAGTTGCAATCCAGAAACATTCGGAGGGCCACAGGTCGTTATCTCTGCTGCTGCGGCCCAAGATGTACAAAGGATCATCCTGTGAACTATGTTTTATTACTGATTTATTTTGATTTATTAGAACACAACATAAAACATGAGCCTGTTGGATCAGAGCAATGGCCCATCCAGTACAGTATCCTGTTCTCATGGCTGCCAGCTGGGAAGCCTGCAGGCTGGACATGAGAGCAACAGCGCTCTCCCCACTTGTGATTCCTAGCCGCTGGTAATCAGAGGCATAATGCCTCCGACAGTGGCGATAGAACAGAGCCACCATGGTCAGCAGCCATTGTCCTCCATGAGTTTGTCTGATCTCTTTTAAAGCCATCCAATTTGGTCACCATCGCTGCCTACTGTAGGAGAGAGTTCCACGGTTTAATTGTGTGCTTCCTTCCATTACATTGTCTCTTTCTCCCCTTCCCTCTCCTGCTGCTGAAATTTGGATGGTAAGTTCTTTAGGGCAGTGACGTGCCTCTTTTGCTTATGCTATTCATTAGTAATAGTGGTAATTATAATAATCTGGTATCCGACCCAGTTTCAGCCCCACTGTGAAACCTTCAGTCTGACTGTCTAAATGCCATTCAGTTGAGATGGATTTGAAACCAATTTCCCCTTGAAATGTAATTGTGATTTACATGAAGTGTGTCATTACCTGAGGATCATGATGGAGGGCTGCCCAGTCTCACTCCAAGAAGTCTCCCTCAATAATGTTACAAAAATACAGCTCTTATTGAAATAGCTATTAATGCCCAGAGCTGTGTTGAATGTCTATGAATTGCCCAATTACTAGAGATGGATGTGGTTTGCAGTGTTGCACATTGATATAAATGCATTGATCTTTTCCCCAAAGTTATTAAAGCCAGGAGGGACTGCAAACACTCCTGCTGCACAGTTCCATAATGCACCTTATTGATTCTATGAATTCACAGTAACTCAGCACTTGTTTTCACAGATGCCTGGTATCAACAGCAAACGCCGTTTTCAATGTATTTTTATTTGTTAAAATGCTTTAATGGAGAGCTGAAAGCACAAAGGCATTCCTAAATTTTCCCATGACAGCATCTTCCAGGTAATAAAGGTAAACCAAAGCTTCTGCTAAGAAGAATAAAGGCAGCCCAGAAGATAGCATGCCTTATCCACAAATACATTCAAAAGTCCAGCAAAATGTGCTCGCTTTGGCAGTGCATATACTAAAATTGGAATGATACGGAGAAGATTAGCATGGCCCCTGCACAAAAGTCCAGCAAAATGTATGGGTTGTATGTAACTTCAATTTTCTTTTCTCTGCTCTAGATATTTGCAAGAAGTTGGGCTGTTTAAATGATGCCTGAGGAGCATTGAAAAGTTCTGGATGATTTTGTTGTTCAAACAGAGCAGCAGAGGTGTTTTTTTTTTTTTAACTAACTAACTAACTAACCACAGTTGAAGAAACCTATTTATTATTATTAACCTCTCTTGCAAGTCTGAGTTCATTCTGAGCTTTGGCCCACTGAATCTTCTCCCTGCGACTACTGGCTACTTGTGTATACTCTTCCTTCGTGATTTTACCTTTCTTCCATTTCGTTAACATGCCTTTTTTGAATCTCAGCTCATCTGTCACTCTTTATGCAGCCACACTGGTTTCTTTAGATACCTTCCAACTTTTCTTTCTTGTTGGAATTGTCTGCCTTTGTGCCTTCAGAATTTTATCTTTAAGAAAGTCCCATCCATCTTGGACTCCCTTCTCCTTGAGTATTTCTGACCATGGGATCTCACCCAGTAGTTCCTTAAGCTTTTTGAAAACAGCTTTCTTATTGTCCAGAGTTCATGTCTGACTACACACTGACAGGAAGGAAACAGGACAAGAAATACTGAGGAAAGGGATGTCTTAGACAAAGCCTAGCTGGAAGAAGTAAATAGGTAGAGACTTGAATACATATCCGTGTGCTCTGAGTAGCTGCCAAATTCCACAGAGTCCAAACAATTCCAGATTCTTTCCTCTAAATCTTACTTTTTAAAAACTTGAAAGACATTGATTTTGTATTGAACTTGCATAAATATTTATATCTACTTCCTCAGACACATCTGTCATTGTACACTGGAGAGGTGAAGTCAGCATCTACTCAGTTTGCCACATCTTTTTCAAGTGGTAAGGCATTTGGGTAAATAAGCTCAGAAGTCACCATGATACATACACAAAAATGCTAGCATTCAAGTTCCCTCATACAAATTCCTGCTATGTGGAACTAAGTAAAATTTACCTCATGCAGACTTCCTTATCTCAGAAACAAATTGTGGATGCAATACCAACAAATATTTAAAAAAACAACCTTTAAGGTGCATCAGCTGGATGTCTGTCTCCATTCAGATAAGTGTTGCATCATTAGAAATTAATTCTATTTGAAGAAACATTAGCATTCTAAACCTGTTGGCAAGAAACCTTCCTTCTGAGGGGCTGTCTGCCTCCACCCTTTTGTATGTCCTCATTCAGTATTGGTTTTATATCTCACTCTTCATGCTCTACACTGAGAAAATCCTTTAGGCATCTTGCAATTAGCATTTATTAGTCACATTGGCTCATTCAGAAAATTTACAACCCAGGGCTAATTTCACACGAGTTCATAAAGGAACAGATCAATTTCAGAGAGTCTAAAATAAAGTAGAGCTACCACATTCCATTGACAGGGTCGGGGAATAAAGGACCCTGCTTTCACTTGATGAGACTCATAACAGGTTTTAGAAGAGTGTATCATGCTAATGATCATTAAGCTCTCCATTCATGAGACTTGCTAGTCCTATAAATGAGTTTGACTGTCAGAAGTAACAATTTATTCAAGGAAACTCAAAAGTGACCCGAAAGACGCTGTGAGGTGGATCGTTGTCCTCACTCCTCAGAATGAAGACACAAAGCAGAAAAGTGGCTTACAGAAAAGTTAGCAATTGCATTAAGTAATAAAGTCCCCACTTTCCTACATGAGGCTCAGTATTTTCCTCAGCCAAGCCTTTCCCCAGCTATTCACCTTTAAGGTCAGCTGAAGGGATACCTACTGTATATATAATCCCCGGTTTCCTGGTGTCTGCCATGGCCCTAAGAGCTAGCTAGCAACGCAAGGTTGACTGGAGCTCTTTTTATCATCTCAAAGATGCCTCTGAGTCTATCCTATCCTGCCCCCCGCCCACAATACCCATCATTTGCAAATGAGAGGACATTAAGTAAGCCGATCCACCAATTTACCTGCCCCACTATTATATCAACCATTATATGGAATGGGTGGGGGAAGGGATGTCCACGGGCCAGTTGTGAAAATGCCCCCAAAGTTCTTAGCTCAACCCCTGAGAGGGCAGCTACCTAACCCCCCATTGGGATGGGTGGGCAGAATCCTGTGCTGCAGGAAAGAGCCGTGAGGTGGCAGCACTGGCATGTTTTAAAGGTGTGCTATGTTGTGTGGTGATGGGGCCACATGCCCTGTCAAACCCTTGCTCTTTAGGGAAACCTCACTGCTTTAATCCAACAAAGGAGTAGGGAAAATACACCCCCAGCTAAAGCCAGAGGAACACTGAAGTTAAAAGTGATGAGGAGAGTAGGCAGAATTTGATAATACAGTGGTATCTCGGGTTACATACGCTTCAGGTTACAGACTCCGCTAACCCAGAAAAAGTACCTCAGGTTAAGAACCTTGCTTCAGGATGAGAACAGAAATCGTGCTCCAGCGGCACGGCAGCAGCAGGAGGCCCCATTAGCTAAAGTGGTGCTTCAGGTTAAGAACAGTTTCAGGTTAAGAACGGATCTCCGGAACGAATTAAGTACTTAACCCGCGGTACCACTGTAAAGTGTATTACTACTTAAGAGTGCTGCTACTATCACTTGGAGCTAAGCCTAGCCATCTAGAGGCAAGAATGAGTCTATAGCAGGCGTAGGCAACTCAGCCCTCCGGATGTTTTGGGACTGCAATTCCCATCATCCCTGACCATTGGTCCTGTTAGCTAGGGTTCATGGGAGTTGTAGTCCCAAAACATCTGGAGGGCTGAGGTTGCTTATGCCTGGTCTATAGGATAGGAGGTGCCTGCCACCTACAGGTAGGAATGTGTAGGCGCATGCAATACATACACAGAAACTATGGCATCTCTGCATCCAACATTGGGCAATGTAGTTCAAATCTCCAGCTGGGATGTGGACAAACAAACAGGACAACTGTCACAATACTTGCCTCCCCGCTACTTGCAGGCATCCTAGGGAAATTTGACCGCCCTGTCACCTGAGACAGAATGCTAAAGTTAGCTGAATGTTTCCATCTCATCCAGCAAAGCATTTTTTTATGCTGCAAAGGACAACCCCTTCCTCAGATTGCATTTTGGCAATGTGTATACACTGTGTTTTTAAATCACACTCGCACACAAAGCACATTATTTCCCTCAAAGAATTATGGGCACTGTAGTTTACCCCTCACAGACTTCCTACAGCCCCCCTGAATTCTGTGAAGGTGTGTGTGCTTTGAATTTGCTTTAAAGGCATAGTGTGGATGCAAACCTAATCTCATGCAGAGGGTGGCAAGCTGTGCTGGCCTAACTGGCATTCCTTTTTGCAGGTGAAATAGGAAAGGCCAACTTAGGGCATGAATTTGACAACACCCAGCCAAAGCCCTTGGGGCACCCCTAAGTTAACAAGCACACATCCCTGAAAGGAGAAAGGGGGGCAGGAACCTGGCAATTGTGCAACTGGGAACCTGGAAACTGTTTAAAGGAAGACCCCCTCATGCTTGGGCAGCACAATTTTTTAGTGCTGAAACATGAGAAGGGAAAATAATAACACTAACTTCTGTTTACTGCAGTGTCGGGGAACAAGTGGACCTCTAGAAGTTATTGGACTACAGTTCCCATCAGCCCTGACCATTGTCCGTGCTGGCAGGGGCTGATGGGAGTTGGAGTTCAACACAACAGATGGACTGCAACAGGTTCCCCTTTCCTGGGACTCCTGTACCAGAGAACTGCTCTGGTAGTTCTGTCTGTAGCAGCATGGGTCTCAAGGGAAGTACTTAATTTAAAGCTTTCAAACTTGATTTCTCTGGCAGAAAGAATACTTTAGTGCATGTTATATTATGGCAGCTCTAGAATGCTCACGTGTCCTGTACCGTTAATTGAAGAAAGTGGGTATGTATCTCATGACAGACTGGTTATAATAAATATAATCACACCTAATTCTTATGAGCCAAGGAAGCTTTGATCTACCACCTTCTTTTTCTTCTTCTTCTTCTTCTTCTTCTTCTTCTTCTTCTTCTTCTTCTTCTTCTTCTTCTTCTAAAAAAAGATGCTTACCGAAATAAACAACCTGTACCCACCTAGAGAAGGGATCAACTCTTTCTTCGCCTTCCCTTATTCTATCACACACACCCCTAAAATACATTAAGCACTTTACAAGATGCTAAGTATTTTACAAGATGCTAAGTGCTTGACAGCCCTTGCAGAGTGATTACTTGTTATCGACTTATCATATCCTCCAGAGGCAGCTGACTCCACAAATCTCAGCTATGATCGTATGAAGCAAATTGCAAACTTTTTTCGCAGCTACAAGGAGCTCTCTTGGCAGGCTAGATGATAAAGCAAAGAGCGCCAGGACTTGGATTCCTATACAGATCGGGCCTTTTAAAATGCTGGCATCTCCTGGTAACGTCTGACAACGTTTCTGTAACAGCAGTGCTATTTTATTTGTGCCATAATATATACAAAATCTATTTGCCAGGCGCTCAATGCTTCTTTGTTCAATTATTTGCCTACCTGTTTGTACAAACCACTAAAATGCTACTATATAAACACTTAGTGTGTAGGAGGATCAAGTTCTCATCTTTGTTTTCAAAACCAGAGTTGCATTTTAAAATATAAATCTGGAATGAAATGCAAGGTGTTATTACCTATGTAAATATTTAAACAGAATGGTTCTGTTTAATTGATCTTCACACTGCCTTTTGCTTACCGAGTAGACAAAAAGTTACATTTTCAAAAGCACCTAAAATCCCATTTTCAAAACTAGCCATGTAAATTATTGAAAAGCTGAGTATAGTCACAGAATTTAGTCAGTCCCATTATACTGTCAACCAAAGATGTGGCTTCATTGCGTTTTCCAGGTTCCACATGGCACCTTCCCTGGCAACAATTGGGCAGGGGAGATTCTGCTTTAAACTCTTATTACATTGAGGTTATTTAGCATGCAAAGTAAATCACACATTTTTACATGCATATACTAATGAGAGTGGTTTTCAGGGTCTGCCATTTCCCCAAAATAACTGGATCCATCAACTGTCAGATAAACAGAGTAGAAAAAAGACAACAGGAAAGAGAGACATTTTCTTGGCTCCAGAGCCCTGACTTCTCATGCTATTTATTAGCTGCAATCCAAAGTACCACTAGGTTCAGCTGGATTTCCATCAAGGAACCTGTTCCAACTCTTATGTGAAGTCCCCTTAGACAAGCAACAATTGCACTGAGCAACTACCCAATGGGAAGACCGAGGATTCAGGTGAGATGATGACTGCAAAAGACCAGATGCCTAAAGACATTTTTATCTGCCGGGCCTTCGAAGTGTCACTTATGGTACAGTCCTACAGACAATTGTGCCCACTGTGTTTGATTTGATTTGTTGGTTTTAAGGATTGTTTTATGACAGTTATGGGATTTTGTTATTTTTGCTGTAAGCAGCCTCCATTTTGGAGGAAGGGTGGCACATAAATCTATCAAATAAATAAATTTCAGTATGCATAGGGCGACCAGTTGTGCATCTAGTGGTTGGGTATGGGACTGGATTTGACCTCAGGCAACTCAGGACACAACATCTGCGGGAAGTGTGTGTGTGTAAGCTGGAAAAAACCTAAGGTGATTCTGAGGTCTGGAAAGAAAACAATTATCGGTCTCAAGGACGCCTTGAGAGAGTTCTGGCTTCTAAAGGCTTACAGCAGGCTTCCTCAACCTTGGCCCTCCAAATGTTTTGAAACTACAATTCCCATAATCCCTGACCACAGGTCCTGCTAGCTAGGGATCATGTGAGTTGTAGGCCAAAAACATCTGGAGGGCTGAGGTTGAGGAAGCCTGGCTCACAGGCTTGGCAATAAATTGTGAGCCAGTGTGGTGTACTGATTAGAGTATCTGACGAGGACCTGGGTGACCAGGGTTCAAATCCCCACTCAGTCATGAAGTTCACTAGTTAAACTTGGCCCAGTCTCTTGCTCTCTCAGCCTAACCAACTCCAGAGGGTTGTTGTGAAGATAAAATGGAGCCTAAGCTACCTCACAGGGTTGTGGTTGTGAGGATAAAATGGAGGTTAGGGAACCTTGTACACTGCTTGAGCTTCTTGGAGGAAGGGCATATATATGATTTTTTTTTAAAAAAATACATGTAATATACACGCACCAAGGAAACTGTGCACTCTTTAAATCTGAGTATGTGTCTTTCACCTGTTTTCTTTTCAGGATTTGTGCAAAAAATTCTACTTTTATCTCTTCATTATAAATTGTCACTGTCAGGAGTTTCCTTCTTACTGAAATCAAATCACATCAGACTTCATTCTAGTGTTCAAATGGTTAGCCTCCAGGCATAGTATTTTTCAGCAATGGATTTCAATTAACTTTGCATTTTAAAAAAACACACCCAAAATGCATGATGTGAGCAAAGGAAGACTTTTTCATTTTATTTAAACAAACCCTTTATTTATTTCCATTTTATTTAAACAAACCCTTTGTTTAATCTATATAGGAGAGAAAGGAAGCACAACCAGCAGCTGGCAATTAATAAAGCAAATCAGCTTTGCTAGAGCTCAGGCTCTTCTTTCCCAGGTGTTTGCAGCCTGGCACCATTATCCCTTCATTTGGCTGGCGCCGACCATGATCATGCCCAGAAGTAGAAAAGAACTGAGCATACACTGAAGCAGAGATGGTTCTGTATTTGAAAATGGAATAAAGAACAGGAATTATACTTTACATTTACATCCATTGATATTTAGAGTGCAGGCAGTCCTTCCACTCATGTTGCCCAACAACTGGTATTCAGAAGTATGCTGTCTTTGACAGTGGAGGAAGAACAAGGCTATCAGGCTTAGCAGCCACCAATGTAATGTAATTTATGTAAAGACTAGCCTTAGCTTCAGTCTTCTATGCTTACCAGACTAACAATCCTTTTATGTGGTGGAGAGAAAGACATTTTTCGGTTTCCTTCCCCTCTCTTACGCCCAGAATGCGTGAGACAGATGCTCTGCACTGGGCAACAGAGTTCCCCAAACTTGGGTCTCCAGTTGTTTCTGGACTACAACTCCCATCATCCCTAGCTAACAGGACCAGTGGTCAGGGATGATGGGAACTGTAGTCCCAAAACATGTGGTGGCCAAGTTTGGCCATGCTTGGACTAAGAGGATCAGGACAAGGTCTCAGGTATCTAACTGGTTTTTGCATTTATTTATTTTTAATCTCTCTGGCAAGCATGCCGAAGTACAGGTGGAGAATTAGAAACATAGGGAGCTGCTTTATACCAAGTCAGAATATTGGTTTGTTTAGCTCAGTGCTGTACACAAGGGCTGGGGCTGATGGGGTTTGGAGTCCAAATACATTTGAAGGGACACCCCTTAAGGTTCCTTGCTCCTGGACTATACAAACTGGCAGCAGCTCTTTGGGATTATGACACGAGGTTTTCACAGTCTTACCTGGAGATGTCAGGGATTGAAAATGTTAAACTCTCCATACAAAGCAGGTCTGCTGGGTCTTCCTCTTAGCTTCATTCACTGGTTCCAGTGGCCTACTTCTGGCACTCTATGCATGGCTAATGTCAGATGTAACAATAATATAATGTATTACCAGCATGCCAAACGAGGAAGAAAGAGGTGGGCAACAGAGCCAGAAGCAATTTAGCAGGTATGTCCAGAGAGGTAGCCTTGTCAGTCCGTTGCAGTCTTGTGTCGCTTTTCAAAACTAACAAGTTCATGCATCTGACAAAGGGGCCTGTGGTTCATGAACCCTTACGACACAATACAGTTTGTTAGGTTTTTTTTGGGTGCTCTTTTGTTGCTATAAGCAGCTGTTGTCTCTTGTCAATGGAGGGGTGTTTCAGAAGCGGTGAAATGTTAGTGTTACTCATATATCAGTCTGAAGCATATTGTAAAAGCTTTTCTTGCCTTTTTGAGGATGGGAAAGGTGATAGAGTATTATATCAATACTAGTATCTTTCTTCACAAGAATGAGATGTTGGAGTCGCTTTTATATGACAACAAAGAGGAATGTCAACGCCGAGGGCAGAGGTCACAGGATCCAACACTGAAATTCGCCGTGTCGGAGGGCACCCAGGCGACATGAATTTATTTAGCTCAAGAGGGCAGATTTTCCAGAAGGACCATCATACGTTGTGACAAGTGCCTGTGGCTTGTTTCATATTTCCCTGAATAAATTCTGTGACAAAAGGAAGGGAGAAGGGCGAGGAAAGAGAGTTTTTGACAGACATACCGATCAGTCAAAATTACCCTTGCTTGCAGCGGCAGCCGGGGTTTCTGGTTGGGAAGGAGACTTTTGATCAATCCTTTTGTCAGGTTGCACAAGATGGCAATAAGGTGCAAGCAACATCTGTTCCCACACATCACCTCCCCAAAGACCTTGCTTTAAAATGAATTCTGAGATGTGTCAGGTTTGGCTTTCGCTTTGCTCACAGACAAGATGCAACTGTTTAGAGTAAAGATCCTCTCTTTTTTTAAATAAGGCTACTCTCTGCTCCCCTTTAGTCTGTAAAACAAGGCATTTAATAAAACAGAAAGAGATTGAAATCAATCCAACCCAAGGACCCGATTTATGCTGCAAGTATCAGTCCTTTAAAACAAAGGACTGATTTAAAGGGGAGAGCACCTCCAGGGCCATCCCACTGCCACTTCTGTGGCAGCCGTGCCCTGTTGTTTAATGAATCTTTCACTTTTTCTACCCTTTCAAATAAAATACCGGTAGTACTTTTCAAGACTGTATTCCCTTCTCCAGTGCTAGAGTGGACATCTCCCTTAAAAAAAACAAACCAACCCCCAAAATGTGATGATGTTTTACCTTTGCAGCCCTGCCCATTACACGGGAACAGAACAACACCTTTCAGAGTTCAGATTATTTAAGGGACTACAAAACTCTCTATTGTTGCTCTTTCTGCATGGTATATGGTACCACTGATGACAGACAAGGGCTAGTGCTAGTAAGTTGTTAAAATTATAAATTATTTTATTTCATCATCTGTAAAGGACTTAACAGATGGGCCTGAGCATTGTCAGACAAACTGTCGTGTAGTATACAAATAAAACAAAAACACTTTTTTTCCAAAAAATGCATGACTCCTAGCCAGAAATAGCCCTCAATCTGTTTTGAGTTTCCTAGGTTATAAAGATTGGCATTAGCTTTTTTTCATGCCAGCAACACCCAACTATGCTGTGTTCAGAAATCAGAACAGCATATATTGTATTTCTGCATCTACCTCTAGGAAAATGAAATTTTCCTAGAGGTAGATGCAGAAGAGTCACTGTAACACAGCGAACACATCGCCATTACCCACCAAGCAAAATTATCACAGCACTAAATATCTGAGGTGAGTTAAAGAAGAGCTTGCTTTTAAATGTTCATCCAGTCAAAAGCTACATTTGGAAACTTGGATACCAAATTTTTGATTACAAAAATGCAAACGTTAGTTTTGAGGTGGAATCGAAATCAGAATAGTGAATTCTGAAAATGTGCTGAATTGTATAGTATCAAACATTCTGTTTCATATCTGTTTGCTACTTCTGGACTGTAGATAAATACTGAACTAGTCAATGCTTCAGAATTTTCCATGTTTTCCATGTTTGATGCCTATGTCTTAACTGGTTTAGCTATTGCCACCATAACAGGTAAGGACACATTCTCGAAACGCATCAAAGCTAAGCCCCTTGAGGGTATCTTTGGCCATCTGGAGCAAAGCTGGAACAAAATACTTCATCTATGGCAGCAGATAGATGTACCTACGTCGTACCTATGGGACTGCCTCTCCTGGTATGCCCCACAAAGAAACCTACGGTCTGCAAATAAAAACATCCTGAAGGTCCCAGGCCTCAGAGAGGTTAGGCTAGCCTCAACTAGAGCCAGGGCTTTCTCGGCTGCGGCTCCAATCTGGTGGAACGCTCTGTCCCAAGAGACTAGGGCCCTGCGGGACTTGACATCTTTCCGCAGGGCCTGCAAGACAGAGTTGTTCCACCAGGCCTTTGGTCAGGGCGCAGCCTGACTCCCTCCTCTGGCAACCTGCACAGAGTTTTGCTTAATGGTTGCCATTAACTTGATTTTAATTAATTTTTATAATGAAATATTTTTAGAATGTTGGTTTATTTGATTGTTTGATTATTTGATTGTTGTTAGCCGCCCTGAGCCCGGCTTCGGCTGGGGAGGGCGGGATATAAATAAAATTTATTATTATTATTATTATTATTATTATTATTATTATTATTATTATTATTAGAGCTATCTAAGCATTTCATGATCAGACACTTCAGAGCATTTCTTTCCCTCCTTCGTGATCTTGCAGCGCCTCAACTCTACTTTCTTTGACTTTTGCTGGTGCTTCCAGCCACTTTAAATGTCTTCCAAGGTCACTGCTTTGTCTCTGCATCATCAGCTATGACACCTTGCTTTGCAAACAGTACATTTCTCAACTGCTACTCATTAACATCCAGAGGCAAGCTGTCAGACATAAAAATATTCTTTCCCCAGTATTTCTTGCTGTAGGCTTGTATGCCACTTAAATTCCACGCAGCTAATGTCTTCTGACTCAACAAGGCAAGCTGGTGCCGCACAATGAAAGAAAGCGAGGAGGAGGAGGAGGAGAAAGGAGCTTCTTTGGCTTTTATTTCATGGTAACCCTCCCCTCAAAAGGGAGAATATCTTAATTGATAGTGAAGGTTAGTAGTGTGAATTGCAAATCTCTGGAAGGAGTTGGGTAGCTGCCCCAAACTAGTACATGAGGCAAGATTTATGCGTCTGATTATTTTGAACCTTGAATAGTGCCAACTTTTAACTCAGCATGAATTGATATAAGAATAGAGGATCAGTCCACTTTTTCTTTTTCAACTGCCCTGAATAAATTTAAATTTTGCTGATCCCAACTTCCCCTGCAACTCCCATCCCAATAATAATAATAATAATAATAATAATAATAATAATTTATTATTTATACCCCGCCCATCTGGCTGGGCCTCCCCAGCCACTCTGGGCGGCTTCCATAGAAACCAAAAATACACTAAAATATCACACGTTAAAAACTTCCCTGAACAGGGCTGCCTTAAGATGTCTTCTGAATGTCAGGTAGTTGTTTATCGCTTTGACATCTGCTGGAAGGGCATTCCACAGGGCGGGCGCCACTACCGAGAAGGCCCTCTGCCTGGTTCCCTGTAGCTTTGCTTCTCGCAATGAGGGAACCGCCAGAAGGCCCTCGGCGCTGGACCTCAGCGTCCCGGCAGAACGATGGGGGTGGAGACGCTCCTTCAGGTATACTGGACCGAGGCCGTTTAGGGCTTTAAAGGTCAGCACCAACACTTTGAATTGTGCTCGGAAACGTACTGGGAGCCAATGTAGGTCTTTCAAGACCAGTGTTATATGGTCTTGACGGCCTCCCCCAGTCACCAGTCTAGCTGCTGCATTCTGGATTAGTTGTAGTTTCCCAGTCACCTTCAAAGGTAGCCCCACGTAGAGCGCATTGCAGTAGTCCAAGTGGGAGATAACCAGAGCATGCACCACTCTGGCGAGACAGTCTGCAGGCAGATAGGGTCTCAGGGCATGTGGAGGGCTGGAGGAGACAGGACAGGAAGAGGAAGATCCATTGTGTGCACTGAGGTAAACTGCACCAGCCAAGCTGCAGTGCTGGATGCAGCCCATTGTTACCAGATCTTCCTGTGTGACTCTCTAACAACAACAGAAACATGTTGTGACTGTGTGGTGTATTGTGGCGTGGGGTGTGTAGGGAGAGTCCTGTTCCTGCCTCCTTTCTCTCTAGTGTTGCTGCCAGCCAAGCATGCAAAATATAAACCACTTGGAGCTAAGGGGTGAGTAAGTGATATATAAATTCTGTTAATTTTTATTTTTAAAACAAATTTGGCCTTAATTCTGCTATAACCCAGGATGGGATCTGAACCTGCATTGTGGGTTTCCCATCATTGTACTTTGCCTCATGTGGGAATGAGGAAGCTATGCCCCTTAGTCCAGATATGGGCCAACTGTCGCTGTACTGAAGGCGTTGGACTTAATCCTCCCATCATCCTTAACTACTGGCCATGCTGGTTGGGGCTGACGCATCTTTATAGCTGTTGTGACGTGGGGTTTGTGATTTCAGCTCTCTTGACATAATATGCTGGAGACAGTTCTGTAGTAACACTTCTTTATTAAAGCAAACAAGACTGAGGACTGAGGAGGGGAGAGCTACATTTATAGGGACAGGGAACTAGCTAGAAAGGATACATTTTGGAGGGAACAATCTCAGGCAATCACAGTCCTGCCTTTTGGAGGAAACCAATAAGACAGAGGATCCAAATACAGCAGCTTAAATGAACCAATAGTAGCTGTACCCTCTGGAACCAAAAGGCAGTTACTTTACCCTAATGCAAATACAGACAATAATAATACAGATATAAAATCCTTTGACTCAATACACAACACCCCTCCCCCCCTAGTGAGCACCGCAGACGTAATCTCTCAGGTACTGTGGGGTCCTACAACTTCTACTTGATCTCCTGACAACAGGTGTTGCCGGTTCTGGATTGGATGTTACCTGTGGTAGGGGGGGTGCTATAGGGGTTTCGTCAGGAACAGATGGAGTCCCAGACATCGCAGGGTCCCCTACCTGTACCTCGTCATCCTGAGGACTAGCAGACCCTGGTTCATTTGCTGAAGCCCCTGGTGACTGCACCTCTGGGCCATTTTCACTCTGGTCTTGCAGCTCTGCGTCGTTAGCCAGGGATGAATTATCTGACCCCTCCCTGCTGAGCGCCCGGCGCCTCAGCTGATCTATATGTCTCTTCCAAACTTGCCCATTTTCCAAGGTCACATAATAGGACACAGGTCCACTAGTCCGGGTGACCACACCAGCCACCCACCGCGAACCTCGTGAATAGTTCCTCACCCAGACCAGATCTCCAGGGGCGAGATACCTTGTTGTGTCAGCCTCAGCCTGGGGGATTGCTCTTGAATTACGGTTTGGCATTTTATCGGGGTGGACATAATCCAGCACCGTTACCAGTCTTCTACCCAAGAGCAGCTCAGCTGGCGACTTGCCCGTCGCAGTACACGGCGTCGCATGCTGCAAAAATAACATTTGCGCGATGCGAGCTGACCAGTCACCCTCCATTAAGCGCGCAATGGATTCTTTGGCTGTTCTTACCATGCGCTCAGCCTGCCCATTGGAGGATGGGTGAATGGGCGCGGATGTGACCCCTCTTATGAAGTTATCAGCCAAGAATGCCCTGAATTCTTGGGATACAAAAGCTGCCCCATTATCTGATACAATGGTCTCAGGTAACCCGTGGGTTGCAAACAGCTGCCTCAACACCTTGATTACGGCAGCTGATGCCATGCTAGGGACCATCGCCACTTCTAACCATTTGGAATATGCATTGACGATAACCAAAAAGACCTTCCCCTGGAATGGCCCAGCAATATCTAAGTGCAGCCGGCTCCAGGGAGATCTGGACTGCTCCCACCAGTGAACTGGTGCTCTGGCCACTTCTGGCCGCACCTCTTGGCATGCCTTGCATGTTCGTACCCATTGTTCTATGTTCTGGTCCATTCCAGGCCACCACATATAACATCGGGCTAGCGACTTCATCCTGACCATTCCCGGGTGTCCCATGTGAAGCGTCTCAAGAACCCTGTTTCTCAGTGGTGCTGGGATGATCACCCTATCTCCCCACAGGAGACAACCCTTATGCATGGACAACTCGTGCTGCCTTGTCGCATAAGGCCTGAATTTGTCTTCATGCGGACCACCTGGCCCCCCCCCCACCCAAGTGAGCACATGGGAGAGAACAGCATCTTTCCTCGTTTTCTCAGCTATATCAGTAGCCGTTACAGGAGCCCCCGGAAGTGTTTCCAGCATCATTATGTGCTCCGCTGGAGCAGGATCCACATTGCTCCCGCCAGGAAGAGGCAATCGACTCAGCGCATCAGCGTGGCACAACCGTTTCCCCGGCACATGGGTCAAGGTGTACTGGAACCCGTTCAGGAATATAGACCAACGCAACATTCTGGGGGAGAGAATTTGTGGCGTTTGTTTGTTCGGGTTGAACAACCCTAACAGTGGTTTGTGGTCCGTTTCAATGGAGAAATGGCGACCATACACATAATCATGGAACTTTTTGATTCCTGCCACAATTGCAAGCGCCTCTTTGTCAATTTGAGCATAGTTGCGCTCCATGGGCGATAACGTATGGGAATAGAAAGAGATGGGCTTTTCCGACCCATCCGGTTCCCTATGACTCAGCACCGCCCCCAGGCCATATTGAGAGGTATCACATGCCAGGACCGGCGGCTTCGACTCATCATAATGAGCAAGGACGCTCCTGCTACTCAGCATTCCTCGCAAGGAGTCAAAAGCCTTCTGCTGCCCCTGCCCCCATCGCCACACATTCTTTTTCTGCAACAGTCGATGTAATGGTTCAGCTACCGAAGCTTTCTGGGGTAAGAACGAATGATAAAAGTTAATAAGTCCCAGGAATGACTGCAACTCCGTCTTGTTCTGTGGTCGTGGTGCCTCGATGATGGCCTTAATCTTAGCATCTGTGGGGTGGATGCCTGATGCATCAATTTTAAACCCCAAGAAATCCACAGTTGGCACCCCAAAACTGCATTTTTCCTTTTTCAGTTGCAACCCCACCTCCTTGAACTTGAGCAACACTGCACGGACACGTGCAACCAGTTCCTGTGGGTCTTTTCCAGCGATCAAAACGTCATCAAAAAATGGCAAGACCCCCAGCAGACCTCTTAACAGGCGTTCCATGAGCCCTTGAAAAATCCCTGGGGCCACACAAACTCCAAATTGTAATCTGTTAACTCTGAACGCCACTTTATGTGTGACAATAGTCTGTGCTTCCGCTGATTGTGGGGTTACTGGCAGCTGTTGGTAAGCTTGTGCCAGGTCAATTTTGGCGAACACCTTGCCCCCAGCCAGTTTAGCCAACAGATGTGATACGACTGGAATGGGGTATGAGTTTCCCCTGAGTGCCTTATTGATAGTACATTTGTAATCAGCACAGATCCTGACTTCCCCATTTGCTTTAAGGGGTGTGGTGATTGGAGTCTCCCACTTAGCAGAGTCCACGGGTGAGAGAACTCCCTGCTTGACCAATTTATCCAGCTCTGCTTCAATCTTGGGTTGCAGTGCAAATGGCACTCGCCTTGGTTTGAGTCGGATTGGGGCCACCCCAGGGTCCAATTCGAAGTCAACTGGGGGCCCTTTATAACAACCCAGTTTTCCATTAAAGAGACCAGCAAATTCTTTGCATAATGCCTCGCTCATCTCAGGGCAGGTTTGGATTGAATTAAGCCCTGATATACTCAGTCCCAGGGCGGGGAACCAGTCAGTGCCCAGGAGACTGGGGCGACTGCCCTTCGCAATCACCAGTTTGAGTACCGCCTGTTTGTCCCGGAACTGTACTCTCACGGCACACATTCCCATGACATGGATGCGGCCCGCTGAGTATGACTGCAAAGTTGCCGGGAAGGGCTCCAGACGGGGCAACTTACCCCTGGGGAAGAATGTCCTCGCGGTCTGGTCCGACACGATAGTGAATCCAGATCCGGAGTCCACCTCCATGTCGCACAGCTGACCCTCAATCTTCACCTTGACGTGTGCCTTGCCTTGCGCTGGAAACTGCACGACCCTCCCATTGATCTCCGTTACGTAGTGGCAGTCCTTTAGAACATGGTTTGCCGTGGACGGTCTGCGATGCTCCAGTCTAGGTGCTCCTGTCGCTCCCAACGCCGCCGATCTACAGACCCTGGCGATGTGACCTGTCTTCCCGCACGTCCGGCACATAGCATCCCGGAAACGACAACTCTTCCGATCATGGTTTCCGCCACAACCAGGGCACCTGCCTCGGTGATCTTTGTGCATTGTGCAGGCCTGACGCACTGACTCGACCCCACGGACTGGGCTTTGGCTCGGAGTAGCCTCTAGCTCGTCCATGGCATGCGCAACTTCTATCTGTGGCTTAGGGGCCTTGCGACTGGCATCAAGCTCCTCTCTTTCATAATTCTCCGTGGCGGTGGCCTCCTTCAAGGCTGAAGCAAGGGTAACCTCTTCTTTAGCCACGATGCGTCTTCTGGCTTTCTTGCTGCTCAGACCACCGATAAACCAATCCAGGAGAGTCTCTTCCAGATCTTGGAAGTCGCAGTGCTGAGCGAGCTTCCGCAGTTCAGCTAGGAATGCAGATACAGACTCCCCAGCACGCTGCTGCCTCTTATGAAACTCCAACCGCCGGGCCATCTTGGTCTCAGTAGGCGCCAAATGGCTTGTCAGGCAGGCAAGAATATCTTTGAGAGGTGTCTCACTTAGCTTCACTGGAGCAAGCAATGCCTTGGCCAGCTTGAAGGTCTCAGGCCCACAGTAGCTCAGGAATGTGGCCCTTCTTTTGCTGGCATCGGTGATCCCTTGAGCCACTGTGAAGAACTCGAAGCGTTCGACGTAGTCTTCCCACGTGTGGGGCTCTGATGGCTGGAAGGGCTCCAATACCCTTGGACTCTCCATTGTCCTGTGGGCAGGGTCGTCTTCTCAGCTGGCCAGTGAGTCTTGTTCTTAGCTACAATCCGGACTCTGAGGCAGGGCTGCGTTTAACCGCTCCTCAGCATTCCGGATCCCACCTTCGTCGCCAGTTGTTGTGACGTGGGGTTTGTGATTTCAGCTCTCTTGACATAATATGCTGGAGACAGTTCTGTAGTAACACTTCTTTATTAAAGCAAACAAGACTGAGGACTGAGGAGGGGAGAGCTACATTTATAGGGACAGGGAACTAGCTAGAAAGGATACATTTTGGAGGGAACAATATCAGGCAATCACAGTCCTGCCTTTTGGAGGAAACCAATAAGACAGAGGATCCAAATACAGCAGCTTAAATGAACCAATAGTAGCTGTACCCTCTGGAACCAAAAGGCAGTTACTTTACCCTAATGCAAATACAGACAATAATAATACAGATATAAAATCCTTTGACTCAATACACAACAATAGCTGAAGGACCTCAGGTTCTCCAACCCTGATGTAGTGAGATAGCAGCATGTGTGTCTGTAACAGTGCCATCACGGAGCCCTTTATTGCTAGCAAAAGGTTCCCTCACAGATGTCTATCACACCAGAAGCAGGATTTGAACATTTATGGCATGGTAGGCATGCCTCCTTCCAAGCAAGCTGCCTGTCCAGTAAGAGAGATAACCGTAGGGAAGGGGGGATGATAATTTTTTTTAGCAGCTGCTGAATCTGCTGTGGTGGGTGGGTGTGCACGCGCATGCATGCACGTGCACACACACACACATGTGGCAGGATATAACAAGGTCTTGTTGTGGGGCCACTTAGATTAGTTCAGTCCCTGTCTGACATGTGGGTTTTATTGGCATGCTACTCCAGCATGGTTAACATAAACTGGCAGAGTGGCTACATTCTCTGTTTTGCATTTCTGGGGTTTCCTTCCTAACTTTTCTTCAGGAAAGAACCTACCTTGATGTTAACACCATTGTTAGTAGGCCAATAACACAGCTGCAGGTAGTTGGATGACTCTGTTGATGCAAGTAAGCTGCTCTAGCAAGATACTGGCCACCATCTGCATGCACTTTCTGCGTTCTCCAAAACTGTTTTGACTTCATTCTGCTCTCAGTTGCTTCATTCTGCTCTGTACAACTGTATAGAGTTCATGTCAGCTGGGTGCCAAATCAGTATTCCCATTTCCAGATGGGGAGAAAAGCATCTGAAGAAATGAGTAAAACACCGGACTGTAAGGTGGGGTCGCAATGTGAGGTCTGCCATAGGCAAGTTCACCTACTCACTACAGTTTTATGTGACTATTTACTTTGGCATGCCAAAAAAATGGTTGCCATAGTAACTGGTACAACACTTGATCCTTAAGCTACCTCCGCCATACAGAGTACCTCTTTATAGAAGCCATTGACTAATATGCTTTGTGAACTTCCTCACTCTGACAACGTTTCAAAGGTGGAGGCAAACTGAGAGAATTCCACTGTGGCCATTTCAGAGAGTCGCAGACATTTGAACTTGGATTTAAGGAGGAATCTGAAAATTCACTTTGACAACAGTTGAACTCTCTCATGTAGCTGCTAAAAGCTGCTGAGAGACAGAAAATGCAAACTACCAAGGGCCTTTCCAAATGACCAAAAAATAATTAGTGTTACATTATCTAGCATATGGTCTGAGCAACAACAGTAGTATGATAGCTGATTCCCACTTAAGTTGTAAAAAGGGATGGAATTTTGTAAAAGGCTTGATGTCAAGTTTATCTACACAGTTTATTTTTTCCTAATTCCTGTCTTGCTCCTTGATCTGAACAATGGTGGTTTTTTTTTACTGGTTCCACTAACAATATAAAATTTTTCTTACACATCAAACACATCGTTTTTGTCATTATTATCTGTCAGGATAGTGGGGGGGTCCCCAAGTCAATTTTTTATTTAAAACCCCCCTCTAAATGTAGACTGCCACCACCTGCTGAGGCTAACAGACCAAGACGAGTCCAATTTGGGAAATTAGCCTCAGGAAAGCCCCAGGAGATGAGAGGCACCACAGCAGTTCTCGCTCCTGAAGTCCCTCGCTTGAGAAGAGAAGGGGAAATCCTGAAAGGGTAGCTTCCATGAACCAAGGTGGTCCAAAACACTGAAAAGAAGATCAAGGCAGTTTCCAGTATAGCTTCCATCGATAAGCAGCTAGATTTGTTAAACTAGTAAACAAGCAGCAATACAAACATCCTGTAATCCAATGCAGATATAAAAAAGATAAACCAAATTATAATTTCAGGAATATTTGAATCGCAGCTCACACGCCAAGAAAATAAGAAAAGGCTAGTTTCGGATGAAATGCTCTCTGGCCCCCCAGAGAGACACTGGATTGACAAGACTGGTCCTTGAACATAGCTGAGGAAAATCGGATAAAGACAAAAGAGCCATCAGTAAACCACTGTGGTGGCACCTTCATGTTAACAAGGGGCTAGCTGCTAGCGGGGGGCAAACAATGTACAAGGTAGAGATATTTCATACCTTTTTGCCCAGAGGCAGCATAACCTGCTTCCCAAGCAATCCCAGGACAGGCTTGCTAGAACTTTCCAGAAGCTAGTCAGGAGACACAGTCCCATGACAGGCCCAGTTGCAAGATGTTGTTATATCGGGCTAGGAACGTATGCTGACCTTGAAGATACAAGATTAGAGCTGTAAATCCCAGGCAGTTGGCAGCTGCTAAAGAAGAAGTATTCTCAGATGCTCTGGAGTTACCCAGAAACTTTAGCCACCAATGAACCAAAGTTTGCTCCAACTCCCCAGTTTGCCCCCCACTTTGCTCCTATAACACACAACAGAGCATATAATCATCTAGAAATGCTTATGTGGTCATTAAATGTAAGAGACTATCTGATGCAGGCAAAACTCAATTGGGTTAGACTCACCAAATTCCATATATAAATCCATTTGAAATGGACTCCTCCTTCTCCATCCCGGGTTGTAACCGTGCTGTTGGTGGGCATTGGAAGCCAATCTTCATATAGCTTTTCACTGCTGTTGTCAAATGGGGAGGCATGCATTCTTGGTTCACAGTACACTTGAAAGAGGGCCTATTTAACTGCCAAAATATACACTTTAATAAAGGGAGATGGAGATTGTTGCAAGAGGAATGGGGTGGATACGCTTGTAGGTATTTGGTAGTCTTTGTAGGGTTCCCAGCTGCATGGGATTGAGCTACTAGTGAAGCAAGCAATTCAACATTTTAAAAAATGTAATGCTTTTAGAAGTCACAAATGCAGAAATGCTGGGAAGGAACTGTGTCACTTCTCAACAGTTATATCCATGGGCACTACACAGAGGTACACATTCAGCACAGCACTTACAATCACAATTGTATAAACGCATATAAAATAAATAAAAACAAGAATTCAAAGAAATAAAAACAGGGTCCAATGTTATGGGTCACGGAAAGCCTGGGCAAAAAGTAATGTCTTTACAAGATGTTCTGGAGCAAGCTAGTTCATGTATACTTCATGTATGGCAGAGGGAAGGGCATTCCATAGAACGGGGCAATAGTGGGAAATGCCGATTTGTTGAAATTTTGCAGCAAATGCTAGAAAGATGGTATAATCTCAACAGCTGTGTTAGCCGGAGGATAAGTATTTGGGAAGCTGCACAACAACAGCATAACAATGTATATTTATTGCACCATAAAGCCATCATCTGGAAGGGTCCTAGAAGAATAAAAACAAAATATACTTTATGAGGGGGCCAGGGAGGGAGGAGCACGGTGCTCACAAACATGACTCTCAGTCTATGAGGCATTTGTCCCAACATTTTAGCCCAGGCATAGGCAAACTCGGCCCTCCAGATGTTTTGGGACTACAACTCCCATCATCCCTAGCTAACAGGACCAGTGGTCAGGGATGATGGGAGTTGTAGTTCCCAAACATCTGGAGGGCCGAGTTTGCCTATGCCTGTTTTAGCCTATGCTGGGTTTCTGTGACTTGCATCTAACGTATGAGTGGTCATTAGCTACCAAACTCACTGACTGTACATTCATGAAATAAAAATAAAAAAGGCTGTTAAAAACCAACAGAGGCAATAGCTGCTTTAAAAACTTGATTTGTAAAGGGATAAGCATTTTGAACGTAACTGTTTTCAAGGGATTACATGATACGAGTATAACCAGCAATAAAATGTTGCAGTGCTCCTGTTCAGGATTCCAGCCAGTCAGTAGTGTCCTTTTCCAGGCTATTACATGGCATTACTCCCTCCCACTAGTTTTCAGAGTCTTTCCCAGGCATACCTAGAGATGCCAGAAATTGAATCTGCATACAAGGGCTATGATCCTTTGCCTTAAAAGTCACCAAATAAATTACCTCAATCCAGAGGTCATAGGACACTTATGAGCTGGGGGTGGGATGTATTTCTGAGCCCCTTCTAACTCCTAGAATACCCAGGCTAGCTTCCTGGTGAGGTAATGGCCCTCTTACGATGGGCCATTAAGGTCATACCCTCCATCATTTCTCCAATGAAAATAGGAACGTCCCATTCCATAATGACAATTTTACTATTTATACCCCACACATCTTACTGGATTGCCCCAGCCACTCTGGGCAGTTTCCAACATATATAAAAACATAATAAAACATTAAACATTAAAAACAACAACACTTCCCTGTACAGGATTGCCTTCAGACAGCTCAGGGGTCGGATAACTCCATACCCTCCAACATTTCTCCAATGAAAATAGGGACATCCTGGGATCAAATCAGAAACTGCAACGGCTTCTCTAAATCAGGGACGTCCCTGGAAAGCAGGGACACTTGGAGGGTTTGTAAGTTGAAATGGCTCCATGCCAGACACCCAGTGGGTGGGGGCCCTCCCTCAATTCACTGGTAGTCAGAAAGCCAAAGGCCAGAGTTGGAGACACACCAGTTGCACTACCCTAAAACCACCTCTGAAGAGGTGGCCTTGCTACAATAGAAAAGGCAAAGGGAACAGCTCTGAGCCAGTGGATCCAGCTATGCTGCATCCCCCTTCTGCTGCTGCAGGTTGCCCTCATGCAAGGTTTCTATTCCTTTTTGCCAAAGAGAAAGTCCACCTGCAGCCTATGGTTATCATTATGATTTTTAATCTCGTAAACTACATCTTGTAAAGACATTACTTTTCACCCAGGCTTTCTGTGACCCATAACATTGGACCCTGTTTTTATTTCTTTCAATTCTTGCTTTTCATTATTTTACATGCTTTTATACAATTGTGATTGTAAGTGCTGCGCTGAATGTGTACCTACTTGTAGTGCCCATGGATATAACCGTTGAGGAATTAAATAAAACCATCACCCAATGATGAGCAACCAACAATCCCCTCTGCCTCCCCCCCAAAAAAAACACACAAGAAAGACCAACCTGCAGCATTTTCTTTTTTAAAAAATATATTTTATTTTCCTAGATTTTTTAAAATAACATTTTTCCATTCATCCTAACACCAAATTCCTCTTGTTTGACTCCCCACCCCCCACCCCCGGTTTCCTTTTCCTCCCACTTCTTCATCTGCATATAATTACTTTTCCAATTGATTTTCACGTCTTCATATTTAACTAAAATATCAAATTACTTTATAAATGCTACACCAATCCTGCTAATGTTTTGACATATTCAGTGTTCTTTAACATAATCTACAATTCCCCCCCCCCAATGTCTCTCGAATTTCTTCTCGTCTTGGTGTCTCATCTTCACGGTAAGTTTTGCCATTTAGGCACAGTCCATCATCTTAATTGCCCATTCTTCCTTCGATGGTACACCATCCTCTTTCCACTTTGGGGCAAATAGCATTCTAGCAGTCATTGTAGCATACATAAATAATCTCTTTACATTCTTTGGTATTTCTGCCCCAGTTATTCCAAGAAAAAAAGGCTTCTGGTTTTTTATGAAAAGTTATCTTAAACATCTTTTTTAATTCATTATATATCATTTCCCAGAAGTCTTTTGCCTTTTTCCAGGTGCACCACAAATGCAAAAACATACCTTCGTTATCTTTACATTTCCAGCATATTTCAGAGGAATTTTTATACATTTTCGCAAGCCTGCTCACCCTTTCGTGTGTGGCATTGCAGGATGGAGGAGGCATCACTGGGGCTCTGATAGGGGAATTCAACCTGGCTGGGCCCTTCCTTTGCCTATCAGGAACCGGATCCTATGCCTGTACCCTGCTTTGGCAAATGGGGATGCAGGCTGGGACTTGAGCTGTGTGGGGTAGAGTGAATGGAGCCGACGGTGGGCTTCCCTTGGATCTGCCCCTCACTCATTTAAGCAGCCAGCACCATGGGCTCAGCTGGTTTCTTCCTGCGCCGGGTTTTCCCCACCCATGCACCCTTGGTTTAAGCCGATAGTCAATAACTTTGCTGTCGCATCAGTGGTCACCGTCTTTCGAAGGGCCCAGGTAGGAGTTTGCCCACCAGGCTAATTGGCCCTGAACTGGTGGTTTTGCCTTGTTGTTGTTTAGTTGTTTAGTCGTGTCTGCCTCTTCGTGACCCCATGGACCAGAGCACGCCAGGCACTCCTGTCTTCCATTGCCTCCTGCAGTTTGGTCAAACTCATGCTTCAAGAACACTATCCAACCATCTCGTCCTTTATCATCCCCTTCTCCTTGTCCCCTTCTCCTTGTGCCCTCCATCTTTCCCAACATCAGGGTCTTTTCCAGTGGTTTTTTCCCCCCAGTGGTTTTGCCTATCTCATAGCAATCATCAGAACTGGTTGAGCATTGGGGCAATCCCTTGTTTTGGATGGAGGGGAGGTTGTAGTCTCCGCCTGCCCCTCCAAATGCTGGGTATCCCGGGGGAGTGGTCATGTCCACGTGCCCAGGGAGGCCAAGGCCGAAGGCACTCCCCCAGACGGCAGTTCCTGCGGGGGTCACCCTATTGGATGTAAGTCTTAGGAACCCCCACCTGGATTGACCACGCGTCACTTCCGGCGGGCAGGCTGGAAGTATTTCGATTGCCCCATGCCCAAGCCTCTTTCATCTGTATTCAATAAAGCTGTGGCCTGTTTTGACCCAAAACCCAGTCTCTTTGGTCTCTCATTATATGGGTTGGGGTATGGGAAGTCCGATGCCTAGTCCTGCAATCTTTACCAGGGTCAAATACCAACGCAGCCTGCAGCATTTTCAATGGTCGCATGCTTTGAGCCCAAGTGGATGGCAATAAGCTTGCTCTGGTTAGAGAGGCTAAGCATTCTCCACTCTGTGCTCATGCAGCAGATCTTAGACTCGGCAGCTATAAAGCTGCAGAGCTAATGATGCCTCCCATGACAATTCCTCGCCTATTGTAAAGCGATAATTACTTTTAATATTCTTCTGGAGGTGCTTTGTAATTTAATGGATGGGTTGTGCTACAAGGGAAGCTGAAGACTTGTTACTTACAACATTTTAATTTTTTTATCCTTAAACAGCAAAAATTGATAGTTTGATGAGTGCCACCACTGACAATATCAGTTGCTGGGATAAATTTATATGGTGGGTAATAGAGCTGAGAAGAGGGAAGGAAGGAAGGAAGCTAGGAAGGGAGGGAGGGAGGGATGTGTGGCTTTCTAAATTCAGATTTAAATACAGAGTGATACCTTAGTGGGGTGGGGGTGGGTCCTTCAAACACTGCACATCATCCCTGACGATCATTCATGCTTGGCTGGGGTCCATAGGAGTTAGGAGTTCAATGGTATCTGGAGGGCTACAAGCTCCCCACCCATCTTAGGGTCTTACTACACGTGGCGCTGTGGGTTAAACCACAGAGCCTAGGACTTGCTGATCAGAAGGTCGGCAGTTCGAATCCCCGTGATGGGGTGAGCTCCCGTTGCTCGGTCCCTGCTCCTGCCAACCTAGCAGTTCGAAACACGTCAAAGTGCAAGTAGATAAATATGTACCGCTCCGGCGGGAAGGTGAACAGTGTTTCTGTGCACTGCTCTGGTTTGCCAGAAGCGGCTTAGTCATGCTGGCCACATGACCCGGAAGCTGTACGCCGGCTCCCTCGGCCAATAAAGCGAGATGAGCGCCGCAACCCCAGAGTAGGTCATGATTGGACCTAATGGTCAGGGGTCCCTTTACCTTTATATGTGTCAGTGGCAATTGCATCAGGGATGCTGGGTCTGCCCAGAATGAAATATGTAGCATGAAGACTTGGGGGAAGAGCCTTTTTGGTGGTGACTCCATATGAAGGGCATGTGGCTCCTACGTTAAGCTCTTTTAGCAAACAGGTAGGACATACCCCTTTCAGTAGGTTTTTGGAGGAGTGGTGGGGTGGAGAATGATCTGCTTTTTTCAGCTGGATTTTTGTGGAATTGATGAATAATTCAATGCTGCCTCCCCCCCCCTTTTTACATGTGTTGAAGTTACAGGATTGTTTTATTATATATGATTTTTATTTTATTGTTTAATATTTTGACGACGTAAACTGCTCCGGAGTCTATTGGTGTGGTATGACACAAAACTATTAAAATAAATGAAAGAATCGCTCTAATGTTCTGCCCCACCATGTCACCGATAGCACTTAACTTCATGGAATCACTGTGACAGCCTGCCCCTTTGCATCACATGCTACTTAGTCAATCTAAATTGTATTATGTGCATTAAAATTGGATTAATGCAAGCCGCCCGAAAGCACATCTTGATCAATGTTGGCTTTCAAAGAACAGCGACAGTTAAAAGAATATGTAAATCGTTTGTATGAAATTAAAACATTTTTCTTTTAATTTAATATATAATGACAGAACATTGGCAAAGGCTCTCACCTTAACTATAGAGCTCTTCTTGCAGCATTGCGGTGATTCAAGGAAAGATTACAGAGGGCAGAGTTTACTGTGAATACATTATGCAAAATCTCTATTGATACAGCAAGAAAGATTATTAGATTATAAAATATTCTATTATGTATTATAATATAATTACAAGACAATATTCTTTTTGGCAGAAAGAAATCATATCGTGTAATACTTTGCCTTGGCATATGAATATATGGGGGGGGGGGGTTTGTTTGCATTTTCCAAGGTGGGAAGTGGTTGTAGCAGGCCTGTCTCTGCACCTCACCCCAACCACAGGGGCAGATTTAGGACAAATGAAAGGAAAAACTTCACACAGCAGATAGTTAAGGTTGCCATATTTACGGAATTTCCCAGGCATAGCCAGGATTCGGCCCTCATAAACAGAAATCACTGAAATGTCCAGGAAAATCCAGACATATGGCAGCTGATGTCGGAAGTGTAGATTTTGGTGAATATCATTAAAAATAGTTCTCTCTTTTTGAGATTTTGCAAAAAAAAGTTCAACAACTTTGGGCAGAACTAAAAAAAAGCTCAAGAACTTAAAAAAAACCCAAAGAAAAAACTCAACACCTTTGCCAAAAAAACCTCAACCTTTGTGTCCAGGTTTTCACTTTTTGAAATATTGCAACCCTAGTTAAGCTCTGAAATTTGAGGTGCAATGTTGACAACTGCTTAATAATAATTACTATTATTCAGGTAGTTAGCCGTGTTGGTCTGACGCAGTAGAAATATATATATAAAATTTTAAAAAATTGTCCAGTAGCACTTTAGAGACCACCTAAGCTTGTTCTTGGTATAAGCTTTTGTGTGCACGCACAATTCTTCAGGTATCTAAAGAAGTGTGCATGCACATTGAAAGCTCATACCAAGAACAAATTTAGGTGGTCTCTAAGGTACTACTGTACATTTTTTTATTTTTTTCAGTTACTATTATTGATATTATTTCTTTGATTTCTTACCCACCCTTCACCACAAGGTTCCAATGCAAGTTACAGCAATTTAAAAACACAATATTAAAGCCAGTTTAAAATAAATTACAGCCACAAGACTAGAGTAGGTCCTGAAAATATATCTCTCCATTGTCAAAGGCCAAGGAAAAGAGAACATATGATGGAAACTGCAGTGAAAGTGCCAGGCACATTTCCTTATGAGTTCAAAGATAAGCCCTTATCTTATGAATATGTTAAGCTTTTACAGAAAGCTGTGTAAAATATTGCTCAAAAGTACAGTTTAGTATAAAACCCCAATGAGTTATCAAGCTATATCAGGAATATGAGCTATGCTTAAAGCCAGTTTGGGTAAAGTATTATTATTTTTAGCCAACCAGCTTTTTCTCAGCCTTACATACCCAAGTCTTCCCCCCACCTGCTGCCTGTATTCACTCAGCCCAATGAAAAATCACAGAAATTAATAGCTCACAGCACTGCCGTGTCTCCCACGGAGTTTCAGTCTGTCACTGCCTTGGCAAGGGGAGACCAGAAATTATTAAGTTCTTTATTTCAGAATTGTAGATGCCACAGGCCAGAACCCAGCGGAAACTTCACCTACACAAAAATCATATTGAAATGAATGGGAGTTGTGCAAGTGCATCAGAGGGGTCTTCACAAATGCCATTTGTTTTAATGAAGCTTGCACAAATAAGTAGATTTTTCTACTTCTGGCTTATTGTGTGCATCTTAAGACTGATTTCCCCTCTGGAATCCTGGAAGCTGCCTTCTGTGTGGGTCCATCTAGCTCAGGCTTGTCTTCACTGACTGGCAGTCACTCCCAAGGTTTCAGATAGGGAATGTACCCAAACCTACTTGCAGATACTGTGGATTGAACCCCCTGCATGCAAAATAGATGCTCTACCAGTGATTTATGGGCAATATTGATACTTGCTAGATATGGTTTTTGTTTGCTGTGTGTGTGTGTGTGTGTGTGTGTGTTGGAGAAAGCAGAAGTCTACATGAACTGCTCTGCTTAACTACAGTGGTATCTCAGGTTAAGAATTTAATTCGTTCTGGAGGTCCGTTCTTAACATGAAACTGTTCTTAACCTGAGACACCACTTTAGCTAATGGGGCCTCCTGCTGCCGCCTCTCCACCAGTGTGCGATTTCTGTTCTCATCCTGAGGTAAAGTTCTTAACCCGGGGTACTATTTCTGGCTTAGCGGAGTCTGTAACCTGAAGTGTCCGTAACCTGAAGTGTCTGTAACCTGAGGTACCACTGTACAAGAAAACTATATCCTCATGTGTTCTAATAAAAAGGAGGGTTTTTATAATCCTACTTCATCTCTGCTGAGAGCAGAACCTATTGGAACGTACAAGGCTCAACGTGTACACCACCTTGGGAGCCACAGGCAAAGAGAATTATACTCATAAATTGGTCCAAGCATTATTGTGGTGTCGGTGTTGGTGGTATTATTGTATCCAAAACCCAAGGTATAAATTGAATGCCATGACTAATGATGATGAGATAGTCTACATAGGAACCCAGTGGGATGTAGTGGAATGTTGGACTAAGACCTGAGATTCGAGGGTTCAAATCCTCACTCGGCCATGAAGCTCACTGGAGAAGAACCACAAACACCACCTTGAACTCCTTTGAGGAAATGTGGGATATGAATCAGATTATTTGTCTATCTAATCGAGTATTTTGGTAGAGGCTTTCAACTGGGGAGCCTTTCCCATTCTGTCATGTATCTAATACTGATATATCTAATACAGTGGTACCTCGGGTTAAGTACTTAATTCGTTCCGGGGGTCCGTACTTAACCTGAAACTGTTCTTAACCTGAAGCACCACTTTAGCTAATGGGGCCTCCTGCTGCTGCCGCGCCGCCGGAGCACGATTTCTGTTCTCATCCTGAAGCAAGGTTCTTAACCTAAAGCACTATTTCTGGGTTAGCAGAGTCTGTAACCTGAAGCGTATGTAACCTGAAGCATATGTAACCCGAGGTACCACTGTACTGATATAACTAGGATTACCTATAAATAATTACCAAATACTCCAATATACAATGATAGTATTATTCAAAGACACCAAAAGGGACAATATCATATGTCTGTCATATCAATAACTATTTATGTAAGTCTGAGTGCCAGCTGATATCCCATATTTATATAGTGAAGCATTTCTTTCCTCTTCAAGACAAAGCACATTTTAACTCATAAGTTGCTCTTAAAATGTTCAGTAACTTTTCACTAGATAAATTGAAACTAGCAAAAGGACGTATCATATAATGTTCGGCTCGCTTCAGGAATTGGCATAAGTACGGTGGTAACTATATTAATTTATCTTCAGCAAACAGTGTTTAAGTGAAGAAGACAGAACTGCAGAAAAGGATTAACTTTCTATTATAGTAAAGAAGAAAATTGCGGATGTGAACCTAGTGGGTGATCTCTATTAAGTAATTTGGTACACGTGAACCAGAAAAGAAAGGAGGTGGAATCTGACTTTGCTGCTACAGTAGGTAAGTGCTTGCATGTTCAATGGATACACTAAGCTCCAGGATCAGTGCAGACCCTGGGATTGTTGGGCTTTCTACAAACATTGCTCAAGAATACCTATGCCAAGCAAGACTCCTATTCCATCGGGTCAATTAAAGTGTTTGCATTGGCGCAAGGTTGGAGGCACCAGCATTGCAACAAATTCTCTAGCAGCTAGCCATTTGTTATGCCAATATCATTGTAAGCATAGTCAGTTATGGGCTGACAGAGCATCCTGCAATCAAAGTCATTGTTTAGACTCATATACTTCCTTGGAACGCTCCAATCTACAGTGAAGAGACTATTTCTGGGTAAATATCATGATGGTGACAATCTTGCCCCACTTCTTCATGCAAGCCTAGCTGAAATAAGTGGAACCTATATAAGCTTACTTGAACTCAATGAGAAGATTTTTTTTCAAGGCAACTTAACTAAGTTTTTCTTTCTGATTTTTTTTATATTTCCACCCACTTCTTTTGTCACAACAGACAGGATTTTTCAGCAGAGGAAGAGAATTTGTTTTCAAAATCACTGTAGTTGTAGCAATTGGATTATTTAAAAAAGAGAAATTGAAATAACTGGGGAGAAGTGGAAGGGACCCACTCCCCACCTACAAAATAAAGAATGTAATTGAATATTTAAAGAAAACCAAAATGCTGAGAGAATAGAAACCAAGAGCTGCAGTGCATGTCAGCTAAGAAGCCAAGGGTGAAATGAATTCAGGGAGCTTATCTTGCAGAGGCCTTAAGTTTAGTCAAAGGAAATAAGTAAAAAGAGAAAATTCTGCAGTAAGCAAAGAAAAATGACCAGTGATTCCAATTCTGTTTGGAACAATAGGGGGAAGCAGATAAGGAAACAGCAGCATGTGGCAAAGTGACAAGGATAAACCATTCCAAGCCATTTGTTTCTCAATTCAGAGCCATAACCTAATGTTAATTGCTTTAGGCCTGCGAGATCCAGGTTAAATTCCTGGCTCTGTTATGAACTTGCTTGTGCCATACAGTACTCTCTCAGCAATAATACAACACCACCTCGTGAGGATTTGAAATGATAAACAAAAGCAAATACAAACAAAACCCAACTAGCTATATAGATGAATATCTGCAACAATGACATGTAAAGGTTTGCCACGAACGAGGAATAACGGAAGCAAATGCTGTTTCTAGTTAAACAAACACAACTAGAACAGTTGCTGGTCCGTAACGCTCAAAATGCTCCAGTCACCTGGGTAACATGCATGCACCCAAGGAGTCAACTCCTAGGGGCCAAGGTCCCTTCAGCTCCCCCAATAAAATATTTGAGGGGGCTGACCCCTCAAAGATGATGGGCACTGCCATTCAAATAGTGCGTGTGCACCATGCCTTGTGATCGGAGATGTGGGGCAGGGCTTACCTGCTCACCCCCCCCATGTTTTATTCAAGTTGGCTCACACCCTTGGGTTCTATGAAGGATGGAAAGTGGGATGGGATATAAATGGAAGAAAATTAATAAAATTACTTGTACTTGGGAAGTAGACTACTGAGATCAAGTGGGCTCACTCCTAGAAAAGATATCAGTCCAGATGTCATTACATTCTGCATACAGGAAAAGCAAACACAGCCTAACATAAAAGAAAAGGTCAGGGAAGACTCTGTAGCTCACATGTTGTTGTTTAGTCGTTTCCGACTCTTCGTGACCCCATGGACCAGAACACGCCAGGCACTCCTGTCTTCCACTGCCTCCCGCAGTTTGGTCAAACTCATGTTAGTAGCTTCAAGAACACTGTCCAACCATCTCGTCCTCTGTCGTCCCCTTCTTCTTGTGCCCTCCATCTTTCCCAACATCAGGGTCTTTTCCAGGGAGTCTTGTCTTCTCATGAGGTGGCCAAAGTATTGGAGCCTCAGCTTCATGATCTGTCCTTCCAGTGAGCACTCAGGGCTGATTTCCTTAAGAATGGATACGTTTGATCTTCTTGCAGTCCATGGGACTCTCAAGAGTCTCCTCCAGCACCATAATTCAAAAGCATCCATTCTTTGGTGATCAGCCTTCTTTATAGTCCAGCTCTCACTTCCATACATCACTACTGGGAAAACCATAGCTTTAACTATACAGACCTTTGTTGGCAAGGTGATGTCTCTGCTTTTTAAGATGCTGTCTAGGTTTGTCATTGCTTTTCTCCCAAGAAGCAGGCGTCTTTTAATTTTGTGACTACTGTCACCATCTGCAGTGATCATGGAGCCCAAGAAAGTAAAATCTCACTGCCTCCATTTCTTCCCATTCTATTTACCAGGAGGTGATGGGCCCAGTGGCCATGATCTTAGTTTTTTTGATGTTGAGCTTCAGACCATATTTTGCGCTCTCCTCTTTCACCCTCATTAAAAGGTTTTTTAACTCCTCCTCACTTTCTGCCATCAAGGTTGTGTCATCTGCATATCTGAGGTTGTTGATATTTCTTCTGGCAATCTTAATTCCAGCTAGGGATTCATCCAGCCCAGCCTTTCGCATGATGAATTCTGCATATAAGTTAAATAAGGAGGGAGGCAATATACAGCCTTGTCGTACTCCTTTCCCAGTTTTGAACCAATCAGTTGTTCCATATTCAGTTCTAACTGTAACTTCTTGTCCCACGTAGAGATTTCTCAGGAGACAGATGAGGTGATCAGGCACTCCCATTTCTTTAAGAACTTGCCATAGTTTGCCGTGGTCGACACAGTCAAAGGCTTTTGCATAGTCAATGAAGCAGAAGTATAGCTGCAGATTTTAATTTGTGTAACTTTGGGCAGTGAAATAATTGTTCACCTCAATCCTGTTTAAATACAAGGACATCCTGTTGACTTCAAGCAGGTGCACATTGAATTAAAGCCATCATTGGTGGGCATGCGCACTGCACTTTATAGTACATGAAGTGTGCTGCAATTCTTGTCTGTTGAGGTAAGAATGTACAAAGAATGATCAGTTCCCCACTTTTGGTTGAATGGTAGCAGCTGTTAATGGAAGATGGAAGTGATTATTTCCCAAGCGGCCCCCCATGCTACCTCCCACCTCATTCTGGAGGTCTACCAACCCTCTGGAGCTGATTTGGGAAACTGCAGAGGAGAGAAAGATTGGCAAAAATGGCCTCTGCTCCTCTTCCATTAACAAGTGCGTCTACTGGATAAAAAGCCTTCCTGAAAGTTCAAGGGCACCAACGTGATTTGATTCACTGCATTGGGAACAGGCAGCGCATTTCATTTGCTGCCCCCAAACTGTGGTATTGTACAAGAGAGAGAAACACTTTTCCTTCTCAACTGTGTATACTTTTTTTAATTATGCCATAAAATGTATATATCGCTTGATTGTAGCAAAAAAACAAAAAACAAAAACCAACCCTCAGAGTGGTTTTTACTTTTATTTTTATAAGCATCTGTTATGTCCACCTTCAGTATTTCTCCCCTCTAAATGAAAACCCCCCAAATTATTTAGCCTTTCCTTCTAGGAGTTCAACATTCCGGTCATTTGGGCTCGCTCCTCTTTTCTACACCTTTCCGAGTTCCGTGATATACTGTTTAAGATGGAGAAACAAGCACTGTCTATCCTGTTTGCCACGATATACCCCAAGCTGAAGAATAGATCACTGGGCATAAAGAAAATGAAATAATTCTCCAGAATGAAATAATTTTTGAGAAGGATCCAACTCTGTCACCAGGCAGAGCTGAGGCAGTTGCTTCAAGCAGCAAATTTGGGGTATCATAGAATTCTGTTGTATTTTTATTGCCAAGAGGGAAGAGGCACTTGTGGATTTTCTGCCTCAGCTGTCAAAATAATTTGGCTGGTCTTGAGTACAAAACACCTTTGTGAGGTGGATGGGCACAATTTGCTGCTTTGCTTCAGGAAGAAGAAGTCTTGGGCCACCCTATTGATACATAGCAGAACTTTCTCCCTCTTAAGTCCCTTCCTCCAAACCTGGAGCTATAACAAGTGGCAGCTATAGAGTTAACATCCCCACCAAAGAAAGCACAAACCTAGCAGCTACCATATGGCTTGATTAAAAAAATTGGGAACTGCTGCAAATAAGCTATACTTCGACTGCTCTCATCTCCCGCTTGGCTGATAGCCATATTGGACATGGCTTTACGGCTAGGCTGCAAATCCACTGCCCAGGGAGCCTGCAAATCTGCTGCCTTGCAGCTGTATGATGGCTTTAATCAACAATTATGGAAGTGCTGAAGATGGAACAATATTCTTTCTCTCCCCATGTCTCTCTGCAAATCCAAAAGGTGTCACAGGCTTCATCAGCATTCCTCCCCACCCCGCCCCTTTTTATAAATCTCAGAGATAGGACCAATGCGACTGTATATAGAACGTATTTTCAATCTTAGCTCAAGGAAGAAAGGGGTGGCAGGCAGAGCGCTGAACAGAAAGGCAATGGTCACACACAAATCAGTAATCAGCTATGTGCAGGCGTGGCAGTGGGGTGGTAAGCACCACAAAGTTAATTGCCCATGGACATGGAATGATGGGGAGCTGCGGCCTGTGGGTTTATCTTTACAGCACAGGAAGAGACAGCGGAGGAAATTAGGGAGAGTTGTTTCCAGGGATTAGGTTGGCAACCAGCCTCGAACGCTTCTTATTCAAGGCACCCACTGGCATTCTTTCAATGGTAACATGGCGGAGACCAAGATGTCTAGAACAATTAGAGTTATGTGACATGGAGGGACGTAGCGAGCTGTGGCTTGTAACGACTTGGCTTCCGCTGAGATGGCGGGCGGCCGAAACGAAGAGGCAATTCAAATGTTACAGCCACTGCATGGAGGACACTGGGAACACTAAGTTAATTAAAAAAAGGTCACGACACTAATTAGCGCAGTACATTTAGCAGATACGGCGCAGCAACAGCGTCGGATGCGGAGAGTGTGGGAGTCTCTCAGCGCAACACTGCCTCGTCTGCTACATGGATCACTGAATAACAGCTGTAATGCTGATGCAATCAGCTGTGCATATTTACTGCACCATCATCATGTTTTAAGGAAAGCTTGAGTAGCCAAGTGCCATGAAGCAATGCCTGAAAGCAAAAGAAATGGGGGGGGGGGAGAGAGGAGGGGTGAATATTGACCGAAGAGTTTGATTATGGCAGTCTCTGAATGCATTTGGGGCGACGGTGCTCACAGAAGTAATAGTGCAAATATATCCATGGAACACTGGTCTGTAGAATACACACCGTAAGTATTTGAAAGTAAATATATTGTCGTAGCAAGAGGTACTATCTGACAATATATTGCTGCACATCCCAATCTCTGAGTGGTGAAGGATTTCAGAGGTACCAAACTCTCACCCAGGGTCCATATTTCCTGTTGGAAATGAGGCACAGGGGAGACGGTGGTGTCTGTAATATATATGGTTTATTTATATATGGTTAATTTTGAGTTATTGGTACAAAAAAAGCATAGTAGGATTAATTTCAAGATTTTGCTTAAGACAGAATGGAATTGGATAGAAATAAATTCTGCTACTCTTTCTAACTATTGTTATTTTACTTTTTTAAAAACAGTTTGATAACTATTTCGGTTTCCCAATCAGATTCTAAACTAGATTCTTGATTTCCTGAAGTTAACCACTACATTTCATCATTGCTGAGTTATTCTGTCAGCTGAAAACAAAATGACTGACAGTTTCATAAGCCATCAGAGCTGCTCAGTGTAGAAACCTATAAAATAGAAAGGCATTAGTCATCAGTCAACCAAAGTTTATAGTTAATTAGGTGATAAATCAACATGTTGAAAAATAAATGACAGTTTGATAATTTATCACCACAATATAGATACTATTTTGAGAACATGGTGAATGTGGTTAAGTAATAGACAAATCATTGCTCAGTTATCATAACAGCATTCTCAGAATCAATATATCACTGCATAATGTTTTTATCAATAGATACAAACTGAAATCCTTTCAACAAGATGGAAACATGACTAAAATTCATTTAAAATGTGGCTCCTTAATCTGTTTAACCAATTACTGTCTTCAGCCCACAGAATATTCCCATTCACACAGATGGTATAAGCAGCCAGACTGCCATAATTTCCTCACCTTGGGATACAATCTTAACCATGCTGACTTGGAGGAAAGTTTTGTTAAGCTATGAGAACTATTTCCAGGAAACTATGTCCAAAATTGATGTATCAGCTGAGAAGCAATGATGTGCAATGTTTGCCCGAATTTTGGAGGTGTGAATGTGGAAGGCTGGAAGTAAAAGGATAAGAGGAATACAACTAAATACATTGATTCATATTAAACACCCCAATCATTGCAGTGCCAACACAGACATCCATATTATTGTTATTTTTTTGCAATGGATCATTAACAGTCCCAACTCAACAGTGCTAGTTTTAGGAGTGGAACTTGAATATTGTGTTCCTTTCGCTAAAGTGGCATCTGAAGCTGGTGTGACTCATGTAGAGCATGGGTGGGGATCCTGTGTGGCCCTCCAGATGTTGTTGGATTCCAACTCCCATCAGTCCTGGTCAGCATGGCCAATGGTTAGGGATGATGGGAGTTGTACTTCGGGACAATGTGGAGGGCCACAGATTCCCCACTCCTGATATGGAGTGATACATGTCAGAAAAACCAGGTATTTTGATCACCCTCCTTTATACCTTGACTGTAAGGATTTTGTTTTCAAAAGGGCTATTGCTGGGCATATCCTGTTTGTGAAAGATGAAGAAATGTAACAGGGAAGATGGGTTTATCCCCAATTAAAAGCCATGAAAGACCCACAGTGGCTGCAGTAATAAAGGCGTCTCTGTCTGTCTGGCAGACCACCCTCAACTGCCTAGGTCTCTTATATCAGTTGCATATCTGCTGGAAAACAGTCTCTTTGTACTTGGGGCAGGGATGGGGAACATTTGGCCCTCCAGAGGATAACGGACTCCATCTCCCATCAGCCTTAGCCAGCATGGTCATTGGTCAGGGATGATGGGAGTTGGAGGCACAGGTTCCCCATCCCTGTATTAAGGGCACTTACCATTCCAGAGATAACAGAGTCAGAGCTAGGGAGACAGAGCTAGGCTGTGATGAATATTCCTTGGAGGTTCTTAGGCAGAGGTTGGATGGCCACTTGTCCTGGATGCTTTAGCTGTGATTCCTGCATTGCCTGTGTTTGGACTCGATGACCTTTGGGGTCCCTTCTAACTTGACAGTTCTATGATTCAATGAGTCCTTTTTTAGAGAGAGAGAGTTCTGAAGCTAAAAGCTTCACTTTTACACTCTCCACTCATCTTTTGAAGCATTAACACTTGGTAATTTGGAATATGCTAAAGCAGACATAGGCTAACTTGGCCCTCCAGATGTTTTGGGACTACACTTCCCACCATCCCTGACCACTGGTCCTGTTAGCTAGGGATCATGGGAGTTGTAGTCCCAAAACATCTGGAGGGGGGAGTTTGCCTATGCCTGTGCTAAACCCAATATGTGCTTGACTGGCACAAAGCTTTATTGCTTATTTCGCTGCATGGGATGAGAAAGCAGACAATCTCCACCCCTGAGATGATGGCCAGAATGCCTTATTGCCAAGTGAGATACAGGTGATTGCTACCAAGGCTGAAACACTGTTTGAGAAGACTTTTCTCAGCTTAGACTTGCTGCTGAAGAATTCACTTCTACATTTCCGCCATCAAGTGGAGCGACATGACAGCCTTCCATCATCTGTAGCATTTGTGCATGATGTAATGATTAATTTGTTCTATGGGAGTCTTCCTTTCTTTCTTTTGAAGCCATCAACAAAAAGCAAACAAACCCCCAAACAGCAATGATTGATTTGAGGCTATATGGTCACCCCGCATCCACCTTGTGTGTTTTAATGGTAAAGAAAATCCTGCTAAATCAAGCAGCTGTGGGTGGAGCAGGAAATGGAAGGCCATAATGGGAAAAAAAAATGTCTTGTTTAGTCTACCAAGTTTATATGAGAAGAATTCAGATTAGACTTCATTTTTTAATTCTCATATTTAAATAGTATATACCTTAATTCTGCAAAGGACTCGTAAATGAGATCTTGTGTCATATTTTAAAACAAACTCCATATGGCAACTGGAAACAGATGGATAAGCTAGTACTATGATTCCACTAAGATCAACATAGGATGCTGCCTTAGGGCCTCTCCAGACATCCTTTTCAATGTACATGCGTGATGATTGGAGCGCTTGTTCAGGGCTGGCCTGAGGCAGCTGCCTTAGGCAGTGGAAACCCAAGAGATGGAGTCCCCATGCCTGCCCAGATGCCTCCACTACCAGTGGTGGTGAAGGCTTCCTGCAAGTTCTTGTGAAATCTTGCCAAAATCTCACGAGATTTCACTGGAAGCCACTGTTGTCGCCACTGCTTCACGGGAGCTGCCGCACAACCCAGGTAAGGGAGACTTTGGTGGGGCATGGTGGTGACAGCAGGGTCGCTCAGCACCTTCTCATTAGGCAGTAAAACAGGACATGATGCCCCTGCTCTTCCTGCTATTGGGGAATTAACATGCAATACCACTTTCAACATTGTCTGCAGAAAGGCACATTGTATTATTTTCAACCAGTGCATATCCTGTAACTTTCTGCTGAAACCGTGTAACTTTTGAGAGTGCAATTGGTTTATTTTTGTCCTGCTTTTGTCTCACTATAGGCCCCCCACCCCACCCCAGCAGCACTAATGTGATAGCATTGAGGAAGCATTGCTGCACAAACTAAGGCACAGTTGTACCTTGCTTATCGAACTTAATCCATTCTGGGAGTCCGTTCGATTCCCGAAACTGTTCGAAAACCAAGGCGTGGCTTCCGATTGGCTGCAGGAGCTTCCTGTACTCAAGCGGAAGCCGCGTCAGAAGTTCGGCTTGTGGAAAACATTCGCAAACAGGAACACTTAGTTCTGCATTCAGGAATCGATTTGTTCGGCAATTAAGCCGTTCAATAACCAAGATACAACTGTAGAATAAGTCCCTCACTAATGCACTATAAGGGTGTTAAGAATACATCCACAATAAAGCACCAGTCTGGATGGGCTACAACTGATAGGTAAAGGTGAAGGTAAAGGATCCTGACAGCTATGACAGTTCCTTGACTGGGAAGGTTTGGTCACAATAATTCATGCATTACTTACTTCAAGACTGGAATGCTGCAATGCCCTTAGTGTGGGGCTTCCCTTGTGCTCGATCCAGCAGTTGTAGCTAGTGCAGAATACTGCAGCACAGTTGCTGGTGGGAGTGAGACCCTGTCAGCGTATAACACCTCTATTCAGAGATCTGCACAGGTTACTCATTTGCTACCGAGACAAGTTCATGGTGTTACTATTGGTATATAAAGCCCATAACACATTGGGGCCAGTTTACCTGCAAGATCACCTTACCTCATGTAGGCCCACTCAACCTGCAGAACTGTCATTGTTACAGCTGCCACATAATACTTGTTCTACATTTATGCAAAATGGATATTTCAGTGTAGCAACACTCACCCTTTGGAACTCCCTGCCTGTGGACATCAGGCAAACACTGTCACTGTATGCTTCTAGGTGCCTGCTAACAGCATTTTTGTTTAAGCAAGCTTATCCAGGCATGAATAATATTGTGTGTGTTCTGGGTTTAGCCTCTTATTGGTTTTAAGGATTTTTGAATGTGCAAAATATTTGTTTTAAACTTTTTGTTTGACTGATAATTTCATTGTTTTATTCTTTTTGTAAACTGCTTTGGAGGCTCCTTTCTTTCCATCAAGCAGTACAGTGGAACCTTGGTTCCTGAACCCCTCTGTTGTTGTACGTTTCGGTTCTCAAACGCTGAAAACCCGGAAGTAAATGCTTCCACTTTCGAACATTTTTCGGAACCCAAACGTGCAACGCAGCTTCCGCTGAGTGCAAGAAGCTCTTGCAACCAATGGGAAACCACAACTCAGTTTTCGAATGTTTCGGAAGCTGAATGGGCTTCGGGAACGGATTTCGTTCGAGAACTAAGGTACCACTGTATAAATATATCATATGAAATCAATCAATAATACCAAGTCTGACCATTGGCCTATGCAGCTTAGGACTGGCAACAGTGACTGGGGTTGGCCCTCTAGGATCTCAGGCAGGGATTCAACCTGGGTCCTTTTTGGATGCAAAGTGCTGTATGTGCTCCACCACTGAGCCACAACCCCTCCCCAGTTGCTAACACCTCTTTGCTTTGGCACAAACTAGTTAATTACACAATGCTCACTTAGCAGCAACTCATCCACACATTAACAATGTGACAACAATAACTAATGCAGCAACTGTGACAGCCATTCCCAGAGTGTCCATAGCAACCGCATAAATCCACTCCACGCGTGACCTTGACCACAGTCAACAGCTCTCGCCAAGTGCACCTAGAGAACCACCTCACGGCTGCAGGGCTGACAATACTTAACCTGTTCCTCCTGTCCTCTCCCCCCCCCCAATCCTGGCCAGAGACAATTGCAGGGAAAGAGGACTGCAGCCCTCCCTGGCTTTGCTCTGGTTCCCTCAGCCCTGATGCTGCGGCCTAGTGACAAGGTCGGTTGACATCGGATTTGGAAGGCGGGCACTGAAATGCATGTGTCAAAACACAGCTCTGACACCTGCTTGCAGCTGATGTTCTCAACACAACTGATGGGCAACGATGTGATTGAAATAATGGATTTTTGCGATGCAAAAATGCCTGGGGGATAAGGTCATGGCTGAGGAGAAAGCAGCCAACTTGAGTGTCAGGCGGGGGCAGGTTCCCCCAGACTGGCAGAGGAAGTCCTCTTGGTAGTTCCTCCACCCTCAGAAGCTTGAAAGGTGGTGATCTGGGAGAGAATTTTCTCTGTGGTAGCCTCAAAATTGAGGAATAACCTCCTAGCAGAGGAGCGTCTAGTGTCATCATTATTTAGCTTACATCATATGAAGAATACACACCTCTTTATCCTTTCACAGTTGAATAACATTTTTTGTGATCTGCATGAAAATTAATGTAATGAGGTTTTTTTTAGTGTTGGTGGTTGGCTTTATTTTGTTTTAAATGATATTTTGTTTTTGTAACCAGTCCTAGGACATTATGGTTAAGGGTAGAAAAGGAATCAATCAAACAAATAAATATTCTTTTTATTTTATTACTAGTACTAGCAAAAACAATAAGCTCAAAGCAAGACCTAAAAGTGCATGGATAATTTAAGCAGCAGAAGACTTCATCTGAAATGACATCTATAACACACATGTATGTGGCATGTTATTAAGGAATTAAGCAGTTACAATCAGTCTTGGTATTCCTAATCTGTAAAATGAGTAAACATTTTTAAGAATATTTGCCCATTTTACAGATGAGCAACACCAAGGCTAACAACCATATGAAGAAGAAGGAAGAGGAGGCATGGCAGACCAGCTCAAACATACGCAAAGCAGATAACACAAAGAAATGAACCAAGACACAGGCTACAGGTGACATCACAAATCCAACATCCATATTTACAGAAAAGTGTCAAGAAATTCCATGTGAAGAAGATAATGTTGAAGAAGTCTATCCCATTTTACAGATGGGGAAAACCTGAATGCAGATAAGCAACCACTCATTTCCACAGCATATCCTAAGCATGTTTACTCAGAAATAAACCCCATTGATTTAATGAAGAGTTTTCAGTTGGCATAAGGGATATATTTCTGGAGTGGGGACAAACTTAACTCCAGCATCAATGGAGCTTCTCTCAATGGCTGCCGTCTGCAACCAGCTCTGGGAAGAGCTCCACAGCAAAGCCCAATTCCTTCCAAGGAAAAATGCTTGCTGCCACTGACTGCCACTTGTCACCTGTTACGTTCCCCTGAATATTCGTACCCAATATCCCCCTAGAAATGGTCTCCAGAATTTTGAGCCAAAGTTTGAAATGTAAACTTTTGGTTCAGACCTAGTTCAGTTACTTTTCTTTCTAGAAACTGCCTGGGGGAGGGAGGGGAGAGGGGGGGTAGTAGCCCCAGTGGTGTGTGGAGTTGGGGCAGGGTGCGTTAAGTTTTCTTATTCTTTAGTCATAGGTTTTGCACCCCCACACAAACTCTAAGACAGGCATCCCCAAACTTGGCCCTCCAGCTGTTTTGGGACTACAACTTTCCCATCATCCCTAGCTAACAGGACCAGTGGTCAGGGATGATGGGAATTGTAGTCCCAAAACAGCTGGAGGGCTGAGTTTGGGGATGCCTGTATTAGAGTTTGTGTGGGGATGCTCCAATGTCTTAAAGCTGGCGCACAGAAGAGGAGTTTTGGGTTTTTAAAAAGCAATGTTTTAACAATGCATATGTATCTAAGAATTTCAAGACCATTGTGGAACCGATTTGCCTCTCAGCTTTACCCCCATATTAAGGGGGAAAGGGGGGAATTGCTAGCAATATTTATATGACCTAATTTAGCTCCAATACAGAGAGGAGTAGCCTCTTTGTCATCTCAAAGCAAGTCAGATGTGAACGGTTAGTATCCTCACCACCACAGCTCCGTTATGTAGAGAAAATTCACGGGAGCCTTAAAGTCCAAGGCCAATTCCAGTGTCATATTTTCACCTGACAGCAAATGACACGCCATTGGCACTAACAGACTGATTGGAAGTGATGTTGCAGAAGGGCAAGCCCAGATTGCTGACATGTTTTCACATGTGGAATCGAAGAGCAAATCTGCCAGCCCATCTTGAAAGGCATCTGTTTTGAGAGTCAGGTTTGGGCTGCAGCAGCAGAGAAATTGCAGCTCTTTTTCACCCCTCACTGTATCCTTCTCTTCTTCTCTTTTTAATCCGCAAGGAAGGATAAAAGTCAAAGGCACCATCAAGCCTGTCACACCAATACTTGAAGGGACATTGCTTGTACACTGCTCTCATCAATCAGTCTCCCTCTGCTGTCCGAGGCTGCAAAGGGAAAATTCACAGCAACAGTAAGTGCCTTGGGAGTAATATAAAAGCATTTTGTATTTACATTTGAGCTCTGCTTCTCATTCTTTTGTTAATGCCCCCCAAACCAGGAACTTGAACCTGGAAAGTGGAAATTGAGTTCAAGAAGTGATTTAACATAAGTAGTTCAGTTTGACCTTTTTTTAATAAAAAAAAAAGGTGGGGGAGAAGAGTCACTTAAATGCAGCATCAATTTAAGCAGAAGTGCTTCATATGACAGCTAAGACTAGGAGGTTTTTTTTAAGGCTTATCCTTCCCTTTCCCAGTCATCTTTGCTTGATGCTATAGATTAATTTGGGAGAGAGCAAGAAGAGAGGGTTGCAGCAGCTGAGAGAAACATCTGGGTTCCACTTCATTAACTCATCAATCCAAAATCAAAAGTAATGGCCTTGCCACAATGCACTTTGCAATTTTTCAATACTTCCCAAGATGTAAAAATGAAGCGCTCTCACAATATTGCAGTGAGCAACATTGGTGGTGAAAGTGTACCTTTGCCATCCTAAACTGCTAATGTTCAGATGGCAGGTGTGTCTTCTTCTTCTTCTTTGGCGATCCCTCGTAGCTGAGTAAGATTGTCTTCCATGAACACAGTCTTAACGTTGTGTCCATAGATGGAGGCCAATTTAGTTTTTTGCCATGTTAGCACATGGGGACATAGGTTTCTGGGCAGGAGTTGATCATAGTGAGGGTTTGTCGAATGTGCCTTCCTCTTAGCTCGTTTCTACCTTTTGTCCTGAGTTCTAGGAACATATCTGTGGAACCTAATTGTGGAACATATTAATCAGTGAACTGTCCAGCAGTTGTCAGCACTCGTCATAGCTCTGGTAAGGAGCACATCATGGTGATCTTCAGCTCAGACAATTTCATAGTCTAGGAAGTGCCAGTGGTTCAACTGAGGGTGCTTCCATGATATTATTATTATTATTTTGTCGAAAGAGTGTGTTAGTAAAAGCAGGGTTGTGCGCTGCACATATAGTCAAAAGTAAAATTCTGTTCTGCTTGCCTGTTCTGCTTGCTGTTGCCAGTTCATTCTTTCCCAATAGTCCCAGGCCACAGATCAAAATCTCACCCAACTCTTGCATTAAAATCACCCGGGAGGATATCCTCCTTAGGTGTCTTTGATAGGATGGCATCCAGCTGTGAATAATTTTTTTCTTCAGTGTCTTCATTGGCATCCAGTGTTGGTACATAAGCGCTTAAAATAGTTGCCTGCTGGTTTTTGGCAAGTTTTATTCGAAGGGTTGAAAGTCACTCATTAATGCTGGTAGGGACTTCTGACAACAGCTTCACAATATTGTTTTTGATAGCAAAGCCCACTCCATGTATTCGACGTTCTTGTTCAGGTAGACCTTTCCAGAAGAATGTGTAGCCTCCTTTTTCTCCCTTCGTTGTCCCTCTCTTGCTCTTCAAGTTTCTTGAAGCACTGCAATATCAATATTAAAATGTCACAGCTCTCTTGCAATGATGGCAGTTCTGCATTTAGGACGCTCATTATCTGTGTTACATCCAACAAAGTCCGTATATTACATTTACTAAAGTTCAATTGTCTTTTATGACTGCTGGGTGGTGATCCCACTGGCTGCGATAATCCACTCAGAGTAAAAAGAGGCAGACTATGTTTAAGGCACCTTTTCATGCCCCTCCCCCTTTTTGGGGTGAGCAGAGTGGATACTAAATAGGGCTGCTCAGTCATGGATACAGCTGCCGAGCTACTCAACTGTCTTGTTCTTTAAATCAGAATTAATGAATGAATCTATCTATCTATCATCTATCTATCTATCATCTATCTATCTATCATCTATCTATCTATCATCTATCTATCATCTATCTTATCATCTATCTATATCTATCTATCTATCTATCTATCATCTATCTATCTATCATCTATCTCTATCTAATTTTTATTAAATTTTCTGTTTTACCATTTAAAATACTCATTTTACATCCTTAAGATATCAATTCTTCTCTTCTTCTTCCTTCTTCTCTTTCCATGGTTCATTTTACATATCATAAATCCCTGCATATTTTACAAAAATGAATCTGTATCCACCATCCTTGTGCCGGTTCATGACTAGGGGCTTCCAAATTTCATGGTTCTGCCCCCATTACCATTTGCAGATCACCACAGGACTTTTATTGGGGGGAATGCGTGGATTGGGTTTGGGATGGGTTTTTGGAAGATGCCTTCGTGTGGATATGTTTTATGTGTGGAGATCAGCGCATGGTGACCAATGCACAGTCTTTGCAGTAAGGCTCTATTTCGTGGGCAGGTGGGTAGGATCCATCTGTAGAGCAAAGTAATTGTCCATCAATGGCTTGAAGTGATATTGAAGTGATATTCCCACTTTATTCCCCATTGCCTCGCTGCCACCATTTGGCTACCCTCTTCAACTCAAGTCTGACACCAAAGCAATTCACCTGTACCTCTGATGATACAAATTATCTCAGCCTTATAGCCTAAACTAGCAACAAAATTTACAGTGCAATCACTCAGAGCAACACAAGCTGAATATTCACCAAGTGAGAAAAGAGTATATCAAGCCGCCGTGTAATGAAGCTTCACAAATCTTTGTGAAACAATCTTTTTTCAAAACTGTTTCTGTGTATTCTGCAAGTTGTGACTAGATTGGAGTGCATCAAATGCTGCATAAAATATGTGATTGGATGAATGATGTATTTTTAAAATCTCAAATCCTGGCAATTCACATAACCATGTTATACTAGTTGTGCACAACAGGCTACATATAATATGTTTCTTTGTGTGCTAAATATCTACCATGTCTTATTTGTATTTGGAAATACAGTAATATTTTAACTTCAGGTGCAAGCTACAATTTTACAAGACCTCTTTCCTCAGAGACAAAATTTGTTCTGATAGTTTGCTAAACAAAAAGTCATAGATTAATGGATAATAACATTACAGTGGAGAGGTGGAAAATATGGCTTGGTTCAGACCCAACCATTCCTACAAAGTCAATTTTATGAGTTAGAAATCAGTTTGAGCTCATAAACCTTTACTTTGCTGCAACATTTTGTCCCAAATGAGCAGATTCCACATTTTCTAATCAAGGATCGCCTCATGTTTTCCCATTTAGCTGCTATAAGGAAAAATAAGACCATAATCAGATTTTATTTTCTGCTTTTTGAAACTAGTTTTTATACTAAAGGATCTGTAGATTCCACAGGCACACAATATCCAGTCATTGCCAGTATCACTGTGTCCAAGATGGAAACGTCTGAACAGGCCTTCCGTTTACTTCACAAACAGGTAGGTCTCTCTTTTACACCCTGGGAGGCACCTCTTGTCCTTTATCACATTTTCCCCTTGCCTCTCTGACATTGATAACCTTTTTGTCACAGGGAACATACAGATCCAAGCACAGCAATAAATCCTGCCCAGTTGTGGCTTGTCAAGCTCACTTCCTGAATCAGCAGAACTTGCCTGCTTTATGCAGGAGTCAGGTAAGAATTTAAACTTGTCCTATTCTATCAATTTCATCATGGTGAGAGAGGATCAATTGTCTCTTCATATTCTCTACCATTACAAAAGTGTGTGTATCTATACCCCAGTGAAACAGAACACAACCTAATGCAAAGACTTCAAAATATAAGATAGCTTCTAAGATGTTGCCCTCCTATTTCAATGATTATATGCCCATAGTTTCTAAGTGGTGTACAATGAGACTAAAAGAGATCAAAAGATAAAACCAGTTTAAATTGGCCATACAATCAGAAAAGTTTATTTTAAATGCCTGCTGAAATAAATAAAAGCTTTAATCAAACACATGATGTTCAACCAGGGGAGGGGCTGTCCAACCGCAGCAGAGAATTCCACAGAATTGAGCCCACAATGCTGGAGGATGTGGGCTGTCTGTCTAACCCATGGGTGACCACTAACATGAACTCCCCTCCCCAGTGGCATAGTCTGGGTTGCCAGTGCCCGGGGCCATGCAGGGACAGGGTGGGAGGGAGGGAAATGGAGTACACATGCACATTCAACTGCCTAATGGCATCCACACCACCCAGGTGTTCACAGCTACAAAGATAAGAAAAGAAGAGTCATTCCATTGTCTGGAGATGTCATTTCCTGGTTACCATGCAAAAGCCATTTTCAACAGAGCCCAGCAACAGAAGTGTGCAGCTGTATTAAGGCAGCACCAGGTGCTGAAACTTTGGGCCCCCTAATAATTCTGTAGCCCGGGGCAACAGCCCTATGGTCCCCATAATATGCCGTTGCTCCCGCCAAGTCAAGAACTCAGTGATCAGGCAGGGATAGAAAGCATTAAGTGGTCTTTCAGGTATCCTTGACCCCTGTTGCTTAAGGACCTTGTAAATTAATAGAAAATGTTGAGCCAGGCCCAGTAGCATATCAACAGCAAGCGTACAATATAAGCACCAGAGTTATATGCTGGTGGTGTTTTGTCCCCACCAGCTGTCTTAACCCCCAAATAACAGCCCAGTCTAGCTAAAGTTAAGTATGCTTACATCCCTTGTTTTCAGTGGGGGGAGATTTTTATCACATGTTACTGAACAGCATCATTCAGTCTGGAGCCCTCCAATCCAGGGAGCCCAAATGACTGAGCCATAGAAGGGACAAACAATGTCTTTTCCAAGAAAATGTTTCTCAGATCATGTGTGCTATTGCGGAATGAGGCTCCAGACTGCCACACCCACCACTTTTGTTTTGCCAGAGTGCCCATGGACCCCCTGTGGGTCCAGAGCATACCTTCCAACATGTTGTGTCCCAAAACTGGGATGCACGTCTTCCTGCCTGTGCTCCCATGTGAACCATGTGAGATCACTGAGCCTAAAAGATGCCCTTTTTGCCATGCTCTCATGGCACCTGAAAACATGTGTTTTGGTGTGCGGTGTGATATCATGTACCCCCCCAAGTGCTTTCTTGGAGGGAGCGAAATCACATGAGACCATGGCAAGCAAAATGGCTGCTGTGCTCTTGCAGGAAAAACAGGATGTCTTGGTTTTTCTGGGATATGCCAGAGGCACTCTGCAGGATATGCCAGAGGCACTCTGGGAAAGAAGCATGTGGTGGAACAGCCAGCTTAGTGTCAGTGACCACATGGAGGGCATCTTCCTCAGGTTCACCTCAATGCTGGTAGTACAATTGCAACTGAATTCAGCAGGGCTAGAATGGGCCTAATTGTGTAATAGTGTGCTTCATTTCAAGTTAGAAAGGAAGGTGTATCATCCTCTGGCCAAGTGTAATCTGTGCTTTAATCAATTTGCATTTTGTGATGCATGCTGCCACCACTGGCCGCTTCATCGTCCTATGTGCAAGCGTCCCAGTGCACCGTATTCCCATGCATTCAGCTTTTAATTACAAGCCACCAGTGTAATTTCAGTCTTCAAAGGATCAACACAGGAAGATTTACAAAAGATTTAAAGGTTTTCCTCTGTCTTTAAAAGGGATTATTTAGATCATTCAAGGCATTTTCTTCAAGGCACCAACCAAGCTAAGAAACCAAAAACTGTTAAAACTACTGAGGGACATGTAATCTGTACTTAGAGCCCCTCCTTCAGATATGTTGTTTCTGGTGGATTATTCTAACACCTGCCAAAGATTTGTTTCTTAATCGTTGCTTACTTGTTGCGGGGTGTCAGGAATTTCTCTCATACACTTCTGGCAAGTGTTGCATCAAATTTGGTCTTTCAAATTTCAGCAGCACCCTGTGTGAACCCAAAATTCGGGGTGAGGGGCTGCCTCTCGCCTTCAGTTCTACATCAATTGTGATGCCTTGCAGCGCCCACTAGGCTCAGCGCCCAATCAGGTTGCCCTAAATCCGCCTCTGCCTGTTACAACCAATGTTCCTATGTAGTTCTTGGGAACACAATTTGGATTCCATTTAACCTAGTTAGTTTTGTGAAGTAATTGTGGGCATCCTTGTCGCATATGAAGCACAATACTTCCTATTGTTTCATTATGAGTCAGACGCAAGTTATACCTCAACTTCTATTTCACTTGGGAAAACAACTGAGGGAAAGAAGGAATGGTGTCCATTATAGGAACAGGTGAGTGTCTTGTTTCAACATCACTAAGGACGCTCGCTACTTTACACAAGGCACCATTTCCTTCCTGTGTTTCCTACCTCATGTTACATAAGCTCTTGCACTCTGAGCCATGAAGTGCGGCTTTCACTCAGTTCTATGGCACTCAGTTATTAATACTGCTAACTTTGTTCCCTGCCCCTTTCCCCTTAGTTATAACAGCACCTCCGCACTCTGTAATCTTTTAAGCACCAGATGCAGCCCATCCTCGATCTATCGATCTATCTATCTATCTATCTATCTATCATCTGTGTTAACAATTCTATACCACTGTTGGATCCTATAAAAAACCCAAGTAAAGCCCAAGTTGGGTTTTTTTAAATTAAAAAAGGGATAATTTAAAATCTTACATTGGAAGAACAGAATTGTCTTAGCTAAAAGACAACATGAGGCCAATCTAAGCTTCCTTGGAAGTTCTAAAGTAGGGTGCCATCAATGAACAGCCCCAGGCTCACTTCTCCACCAATTGCTCCATTTTTGATGGTGGAACACAGAGCAGGGCCTCTGAACCGGCAAACTCCCCTGACTCAACAAGGGTGGAGAAACCAGTGGCTCTACACATATTTGTGGAGTACAACGCCTGTCGTCCCTGACAATTGGTTATTCTGACTGGGGCCACTGGTTCCCGTCTGTGGTCTATGCACTTGTGTCTAGAAAATATGCCCTGATAAAAACAGACACACACCTTTTTGAAGACCCTGGAGATGCACTGTAAAGGTTAAGACACATGATGGAGAATTTTATGAGCTGGAAACGTACGTGTTATTAAAGATAATTCAGCTGTAAATTAGAGAGATTGACAATAGCTTTATTAAAGTCTTACAAAAACACACACATAGAATTTTTTCCCCATTTGCATTATAATAATTAGTTTTTATCACAGAGGTGCGTTGTCTCTTTTTCCTTATTTTCCCTTTCTTCTGTATTCAAAGCAATTATTTTGTGAAATTCTGAGAAATAACAAAGATTTTGTGTGGGGAAATACATGTGATGAGGAAAGGGTTTAATAATCTTGAGGCTCACTTTCCCCTTCCTTCAAAATATGAACTGTTCCTGATTACATTATCATGGTGATACACACATTAGAATTAAGACAATCAGATGGATAGAAAGAATGAAAATAGTATTGTGAATACAATTTTGTGTGGTCATATTCGAAGAAGCTTTGTTTTTGTAATTCACCAAACCAAGAATGTTACATTTTTTACGCTATAAATGTGCAATCACAGATCAGAGAAGGGTTTTGCTTTTGTTTAGTTTTTTGCCATGTTAGCACCTTGCTTCATTTTGTTCTCTGGTATCGTTCTCAACAGTCTCAATTCTTGAGAGATGAAGGGAACACTTTCAGGGCTGTTTACGCTTCAGAAATATTTTTGCAAGCAGGAACCATATTGCTGTTCCAAAAGAAGAAATTAAGTTCAGAGACTCTGCTTGGCTAGAGGTTTGTATCCATGAGAAACTCACTGGGTCCAAAATCAACAAAGTCAAACTCAAAACTGTTACACAAACAGTATGATGATGAGGAGGATGAGGATGAGGATGAAGATAATGATAATGATAATGATAATGATAATGATAATGATAATGATAAAGATAAATTATTATTTGTACCCTGCCCATCTGGCTGGGTTTCCCCAGCGACTCTGGGCGGCTTCCAACAAAGATTAAAAATACATTAAAATGTCACACATTAAAAACTTCCCTAAAGAGGGCTACCTTCAGATGTCTTTCTAAATGTCAGATAGTTGTTTATCTCTTTGACATCTGATGGGAGGGCGTTCCACAGGGTGGGCACCACTACTGAGAAGGCCTCTGCCTCTGAATATTCCACACATAAGTCACTTCCATGTTGGAGTGAATGTGAAAGACAAAAGTAGAAAAAATTAAATACATGACAATGTAAAGGTGAAAAGGTAAAGGACCCCTGGATGGTTATGTCCAGTGAAAGGCAACTATGGGGTTGTGGTGCTCATCTCGCTTTCAGGCAAAAGGAGCCAGTGTCTGTCCACAAACAGCTTTCCGGGTCATGTGGCCAGCATGACTAAACTGCTTCTGGTGCAATGGGACACCGCAACGGAAGCCAGAGTGCACGGAAACATCGTTTACCTTCCTGCCACAGAAGTACCTATTTGTTTACTTGCACTGGTATGCTTTCGAACTGCTAGGTTGGCAGGAGCTGGGACAGAGCAACGGGAGCTCACTCTGTCATGGGGATTTGAACAGCCAACCTTCTGATTGGCAAGTCCAAGAGGCTCAGTGGTTTAGACCATAGCGCTACCCGCGTCCCTACATGACAATGTATTTCATTCAGATAGCAGCAGCCAATGAAACAATTTTCTAGGCTAGGGCAGTCACAGTGTGGACACAGGTTGCTGACGTTATCCAGAGCAACTATCCAATCCATTGCTGTATCCCAAGGCCCAAACATAAGGATGAGATTTCCCCTCACCTCTCTTGCCACATCATGGCTGCTGGTGGTTTTGCCTAGCAAACTGTACCTCAGCTGCCACAGCATTTCTATCTTCTATTTTATCTTTTTATCTTCTATTTTATCTTCTATTTTACTTATTAAATTTGTATGTCACCTTTCCTTCCAGCAAAAGCAAAGCAAAACATGGCTTCCAAAATGGAATAGTACACCCGCATCAGTTTCATTGCTTGCACATGCCCTGGAAGAATGAGTTTGCTTGTGATTCCTTAGTGTGTATATGCACCAACCAGAGGTGCATATAGAGGTGTAAGCAATGTTTCTATTCTGCTGCAGTTCAGCTTCTGCCATTCTGCTGTAGTTCTCTCTTCTGCAATTATATTGCTTGTATGATTTATGCCGTAAATTACATTGCCATTACATTATTCCACCCTATTCATTTCAACGTAAAGAGAACACCACAAAGGGAGGTGGAGAACGCAATCAATTACCTATCGCTTGCAGACGGAAAACTGATCGTATTCGCTTGGTTGATTTCCATTTTGGACATGCAACAAATAAGTGAACATTGACGAATTCCACTCCTGTTTCTGTTTCCACTGGAATTCTCTGACATCCTTGGTGCATATCTGGATTAAATTAAATGCCGTCATGCATGCTGGCCTGGACATATACTTTGTTGGTCCAAAGAATGTTAATGGTTGGCTGGTGGCTTCTTCACAGATAATTGGAGATTTTCCTTAAATGTTCTGAATGGAAATTTACAGAAGGTGACATGTTTTTCATTTCTTCCCCTCCAAACTGAGATCGTGTGTGTGTGTGTAGCAACAGGCTAAGAATAGAATTTTGTAATGAGGAAAAAAGAAGCCAAAGTCTTGACAGAAGGAAAGAGGCTGAAAGAAAACTGAACTGTTGCTGGGTGCTGAAAACTTATGGGATGCCTCCCTGGAGTTCTAATAAGGGGCAGCAGATTCACTGCTTGTGTGAATATTTAAGCTGTCTGTCTCTTCAACCTCTACCTCTGTATCTGTAAATAAATCACATATTACACAGTGCCATAAGTCCCCAGTGATTGTTCTCCCCTCCAAAAGAAAGCCAAACCTTGGAACTTCTCGCCACCCAAAGAAGTGGTAAGCATAGATCAAAACATTTGTTCCACTGAAGTCAATTGGACAAAGCAGTTGAGGCTGCAGTGCTATTCATACTAGCTGGGAAATATATCCTACTGAGATCATTGGGGTTTTCTTCAGTGTAAACATGCTTGCTTAGGATTGGAGTAAATCTCTTTTATTTCAAAGGATGAAGTAAGTGTGCCCAACTTCATCCTTGACTATGATCCATGTTATTTTTCCAGAACGCATAAATTATGGCTGTAACCAATCACAATTCTAATAATACATTTCTTCCTGCACTGCAGGGGGTTGGACGAGATGACCCTCAGGGTACCTTCCAACACTACAATTTTATGAATGTGTTGTGGGGTTGTTTTTTGTTTGTGTGTTTTGTTTTACAAATGCTCTTTTCTGCAAATCTCTCCTTTGTCTGAGGTTAGGGCAAGAACTTCCACATCTAAAATCTCAGAAGGAGAGCTAAGCTTAAAGTATCACCTTCATGTTTTGAAAAGGTATTGTAGAGGGAATCTCAAAGAAGCTTCTCCTATGCTATGCTTTCATTCTAATTTTGCATATTCTGTCATTCAAGATAAATAAACAACAGGAGTTTCCCCAGATGCAGTACTATATTCCACACATTCTGCAAATGAGAAAGGAGCTCAGGTCTGTTTCAAAACTGCTCAAGTTATCCTTCTTCCTTCAATTGCTCTGCCAGAACAGAACAAACAGAATTATTTCAAATAACCCATAAAAATAAAACAAACCCAGCAGATATTATGCTCTGAGCCTCAGATCTTCCACTCCAACATCAGGCAGGAATGAATGTTTATGGCTAATGCTGTAAACCACAGAAAATAAGATTTTGTAGTGAAAACATTGATAGACCCTTAACTGTAATAGTGCCCGCTGGCATCACTGTAATTAAAACGAACACAACAACTATTAGTCATCTTAATTCATATGCACATTCCTTGTTTAGTACAATAAAAATTACAAAGCAGGGATGGCACTTAATTAGGAGGCCTGGGAATTGATGTCTAACGGTATTTCATTTATTTTAAATGCCTCTACCTAGATTTAATTTCTGTTTTATATCTAGGTCTGTGTATTTATATGACAGTACACCTATTACAGCAATATAAATTAAATACCTCAAGGACATTACTAAAGCATTGTTTAAAAGTAAACATGTAAAGCATGATGCTTTCTTATGCAGAGAAAATTAATATGCTGTAACATTTTCCCCAACAAAAAAAAATCCAAGGTTAGTTATACATTTAGAAATATTTTTAGCAGGGAAAAATTCTACTTAATGTATAAACGTTTGTTCTCTCTTTCCAATCTTTTTATGGTCTTTTCCCTGACAATCTAAGAGATGGTTAATCTGATGCTTAATATTTTAATCATCTGTTTTACGGTTAATATATTATCATTTATTTTATGTCTTTGTTCTATAATCTTGTCTTTTCCCTATATTATTTCCTTAGAACCCTCAGGTTGAGGAATTCCACAGAAAATTTTGGAGCCCTGAATTCAGAGTCGCTGCCCTCCTACTAGGGCTCCTTACATATGATACATTTAGATGCACCCAAAGAATCTGGGAAATTGTAGTTCACCCCTCACTGGGCTACAATTCCCAGAATCCTTAATACACTACAATTCCCAGAATTCTTAGGGGAGGAGAGAGAATGTACTTCAAATGTATGGTGAATATGCATTCTCAGTAATAGGGAAATATGTGTGCTTCTGTGTGTGCAGCCAAAAATTGGCAAATATATCCACATATTCAATATTGCTTTTCAATAACTTTTTTTTTTTTTTTGCTACACTACATTTTCTTTAAGGAAACAATCCTTTCTCTTCCTATGCAGAAAACGATGGTGAATGAAACCTTGGCATCTTCTTTGGCGCAATGTTGGGCATAAAAATCTGTGTTGCAGATGTTACTATAGCATACATGAGACTCTAAAAAAAGCAACTACCAATTCCAGGGGTGCTGTGAGACGTGGAGGTCTGCAGTACCATGGATAAGTCCATTGACGTAGAACAATGTTGCAGTGCTCATGCAATGAAATGGAGAACATCTAACGATTTCTGTAACTTGGGGCTATCTACTTCCTCCTGGACCTCAACCCAACTGTGGCCTGGATCTACTTCCTGGTTTTCTTCATTCACTGGATCATTTACACTCCGGTCCCCCAAATAAGCTGAGGACCAGTAGCAAGCAGTGTTTCTCCATGGTGCGACAGATCCTCTTCGTGACCATAAAATCCTGGTGTTGGTTCAATAACCTGCAATGATTTTACAAAACAGAAATTGGAAAGGAGGACTATGATTGTTCCAAGGAGATGGACATGCTATAGTTTCCATACTGGCTTTGTGCTTTGCTTTCCAGCTTTGCATGGCTAGAACCTTGATAACCTCATCTGCGAATTGGCCACATTTGCTTGGCAATTTTTTCTCCGCCAGGTACTTTTTCTGGTGAAAGGAATGAGATGAAGTGTGGGCACATTCAAATGAGTTGTCTGCCCAGGGTGTGTGCATGCCAAAACTGGCAAAAAACAACAACAACCTAAACTAAACAAAAACCCAAGTACATTGTCCTGTGCAAAAGTGAAAGCAGTTGGCTCATTTTGGGTCGGCCCTGTTTAACTTGCATTCTATCCATGTGGCTGTGGGCATGCAAGAGATTATTTCCCAGGAAAGGGAGCTGATGGCATTCAGTGGATCCAATATTCATTAACTGCAATGTGAATTGGTGTGATTATAAATTTATGAACACAACTGTTTCATTTAGTACACACTGTCCTTTGTTGAACCTGAGGCTCTGTTTAATATGAGAGTAGAACTAGACAGCAACAGTAGTACAGTCATGATTTTGTGGTTACAAATAGCCATATTTTCAGGGAGTTAATAAAACTCATGGAGGGGGAGGGGGAACCTGGCAGCTACAGAAAATCCACAAGGAAGCACCAAGTGGAGGAGAATAATCTACAACTGCTTGTCTGAAATTTACTGTTTTGTTACCACATACAAAAGCACATTGCAAATTTATACTGTGAGAAAGAAATTCAGACTGCAACATGATTTTGGGTGGGGGTGGGAGAGGTTGGATAGCCTTTCCTTATACGCATCTTCCTCCTCCCCTCCCAATTGTCTGGATTATATAGTGCAGGACAAATGTTGAAAGCATAAGACTGGAGCCAAAAAGCAACAATAAAATATGCAATGTCTTATTCTTAAACATGGTACTCTCTTCTTATTTGCTATACTTCAGCTCTAAAGTACTATCTATATGATACCCTAATGGGTTGTAATTCAAGTTTAAATGGTTCTTTCTGTTACTTTGTGCAGCGTTAACTGTGTTCATAACTATGCTGTGTGTTTTTGTTTAAGGGAAATGAAAAATGTGTTTGGTTTACTAGAAATCATTCAAGGCTACTTACGGTACATACTTCCCTGTGGTGAGTGGCTGCAAAAAGCTATTGCAGGAGAAGGTCCCAGTGTAGCTAATACCTACAAGGCGAATCCCATGTTTATCCTTGCTCTTTCATTAGTCTGACTTCATATAAGGTAGTTTCACCTGTGCATATGTAATTACATGCCTTGCCTTGACAGAAAGACAGACAGACAGACAGATGGAGACAGAGTCAATTGACTTCTCCCAGATTAGTCATGGCTAATGGCTAGTAAAATAAAGTTATTTGGATTGGATTGAACTTCTCCAAGATGAAGCTCTGGGGAAAGCTATTTCTCTCACCCTACTCTCCAGACTTTGGCCTGTGTTTTGTATATGTATTTTTTGAGGTCTGAAGGTGGGAGAAAGTAGTTCACCTTGTAGCAGAAAGCATATAGGACACTTCTGGTCCTATATATGTACTTCTGAACATAGCCTAAATCTGAAGGAGGAATCAGCATGCCTGTTTTTCCTGAGCAGAAACCCCTGCTCATTCCATGCTTTTCCCCAAAATAACACAGGGCAGCAATTACAAATTCTATAGGTCAGAGAAGTTTATGCAACTGCATCCACAACACAGTTTTCCTTTGTACTCTCTCTTTAAAATCCTCTAAAATCTACCATCTTCATGTACATGCATAACACAGGGTGCATGTGATGCAATGGTATTTTGCAACATGCTGCTGTTGTGAGCATCACAAAATGAAGCAAGGCGTGGAGGAGAGAATGTTGTAACATTTGGCGCATAAACCAAGCAAGCATCCTTGCCACTACTTGCTGAGCTTGTAAGGCTTTAAACACCCTTTTTATTGTATTTCTGATGCTTCTTTCCTACTCCTTTCTGCCCCTCTACAGCAGTTAGCAATCTGTTCAAACCATCATTAAATTGTAATTATCCTTTAGTGAAGGAGAGGTCTCCAAAATGCCACCATGCCAAAGCTCCATGACAAATCTCATTCCCTTTAGGTGACAATGTAATACAGTAGTATTTTCTAAGCTGGAGTCAGGCTGAGGCTGAAGGAAAAGAAGATATTTCTTAATGAAGAAAATAGCTTTTCCTTAGCTGAGCGTGACAGCTTTTTTTCCTCCTTAAAGTTTAATATGCCTTAGACACTAGAGAGAGACGGCAGTTCTGAGAGAGAACAGAAAGTAGTGTGACACAGACATCATTACTTGTGTTGAGTACACTCCTCGCTTCTGACCCATTATCTTCTCTGGGCAAACAATGTGTTTTCTGTAAAGCTTTAGCTGTTTGACCAAAGATAACAATGGGACAAGAGAAAATGTGTCTGTACACCAAGGATGCTATCATTCCACCTTCGGCACTCTCGCCAACTCCGATCTATTTCCAAACTGAATCGTTCTCAAGTCCCAGAGTGCCTATGCTTTATTGTTGTTAATGTGTCAGTTGGCTCAGTGGAATATAGAATCTGACAAATGGTATCACCAATTAAGTTAAGTCACCACCACACTTCCATTTCCAATGGTGATGACATCAGGGACTTAAACTATGGGACATGGAGGGAGATGCTCCATGCCCTAGCTCAGGAATGGAGAATTTGCTACCTGCCAGAGAAAGTGTCACTAGACCAGCTGCTAAAAGATTTGGAGTTCTTCTCTCTTCATTCTTAAGACCATATTCAGAAAAAACAGATCAGTCAGTCTTCAAAATCTGACCACTACTTTCACCCACAAGTCCACAGCTCATATACAAAAAGTGAGCCAGTCTGGAAGAAAACTACACAAAGAAATAGACTGCAGGTCAGACAGGGGAAGGGGGTGGATTTGTCAGATTCCTGGTTGTTCTTTCCCACTGCCACGTGATCAAAGAAAAGTGCTAAAATGCTCCACATATCAGAATTAGAGAGCCAGTTAATTACATTCTACCCCAAAAGCAAAGTTAAATAAAAATGATCATTATAACACTTTCTTCTCTCAGCTAGAAAGGCAGGCTGACAGTGTAGAAAAATGTGGTATGAAAACAGGCCATCTCTGAGAATGCTCTGGGTAGGCTTCTGTCTACTGCAAAGGGGCTATTCTAGAAAGAAATGGAAGGAGGGGAATAATAATAAAGTAGGAACCATTGTGTGATTTCACACATTGAAAATATGAGCTGTATGTTAAGCGGTGCACAATCAGACAGTTGGAAAATGACACGGCAGGAGATGGATACACATCAAGTCCCATTTGACTTACTGACTCTTTCTTATCTTCTTGTAGAAGCAAGGCTGTCTGCACAATAGATGGAAGAAACTTGCATTTAAATAGCCATATTCCAGATCTGGTATTCTGCCTAGCTGTTCTATAAATGGTTCCTTCTCACACCTTTTTACACTGCAAGTACTGCTGGCCCTACACATGCAGCCTGAAATGGTTGTATCTTTGTTGTATCCCCTTTCTCTAAGTTATCTGTGCCTATATCATGTCTCCACTTTTCTCATTACCTTTCCAATCCATGGTCTTATATCCAGAGTTCTGGTGGGTTGAGTTCCAGTCATAGGAGGCTCCTCCGGGGGAGGGGGAGGTGATTTCTGCCAATTTCTCCTTTCTCCCGGAATACCCTGAAAAAAATGTGTGCAGTTGTATGGGGAGAACTGCAAAGACTTCAGAGCAGAGGTGAAAATTTGTGGATCCCCAGATCTTGTTGGACTTCAGCCTTCTGACCTTTGGCTACGTCAGCTGGGACTAACGGGAGCTAAAATTCAGCAACATCTGGAGTCCCACAAGGTCCCTATCCCTACTCTAGAGGCAAGAACAGAAGTCAAACTATTTATGAAAAGGATTTCAAAGACCTCACAGTATTAGAGAAATACTCAAAACTATCTTGACGATTTAGCTAATGGAACTTGTAAATGTCACACAGAGATCACGCAAAATAAATGTGGTTTTGTTGTAAGCTTCACCTTTATTTTTTTTTCTTTCTATGTGTTGCTGCCTCATCATACAAGGAAGGAACTCACAGGTTACATCCCTGTCTGAAAACCTCAAGATCTGTTGACACAGTCACTGGGTAGATTCCAGATCAGGTGCAGCCAAAATGGTAACCACCAGTTATTGTTGGACTACAACTCCCATAATCCCTGACCATTGGCCTTGCTGGCTGGGACTGATGGGAACTGGGGTCCAATAAGACCTGGAGTGGACTCGTGGTTTTAAATGTTAAGGAAGGTTAAGGAATGGTTTTGATAACTATATGACCACATGACATTCTACTTTTAACGTTCATAACACGTTATTAAAATGTGATACCAGAGGGTGCTGCAGAGCAACAAACAACTAGTTTTGACAGAGGGAAGAAACACTTTTTTTTACAAGTATGCCCCATGACATTTTAGAGTGATATTTATGGTGCTGGAGGAGACTCTTGAGAGTCCCATGGACTGCAAGAAGATCAAACCTAAGGAAATCAGCCCTGAGTGCTCACTGGAAGGACAGATTGTGAAGCTGAGGCTCCAATATTTGGCCACCTCATGAGAAGAGAAGACTCCCTGGAAAAGACCCTGATGTTGGGAAAGATGGAGGGCACAATGATAAGGGGACGGCAGAGCACAAGATGGTTGGACAGTGTTCTCGAAGCTACCAGCATGAGTTTTACCAAACTGCAGGAGGCAGTGGAAGACAGGAGTGCCTGGCTTGCTCTGGTCCATGGGGTCACGAAGAGTCGGACACGACTAAATGACTAAACAACAACAAATCTAATAGCATTCTAATAACGTTAAACAGGTCAGTGTAGATCCATCCCTGGAGGACACTAGGAGGCTACCCTTGATCTACATGGACTAATAGACTGCTCAGTATAAGGCACAGGTCAGTTTGGAAACCTGTTACGATGCACTTTGCATGGGTTGTTCTCTGTATATTGGCGAACACACAAAGAGAAAGATAGTCATTTTATGGTGCATTCAATGCTTATATGAACAACTCTATTGATAAGCAAGACTTCTCAGATTTCTTTACATGCAGCATTGGCTTTAGCTCCTGATTACCAATGATACCAGAATGCTTCCTTGTTCAGCAAATGACCCCTGGAGTTTAGTGTCTCGATATGCTATTCTTTGTCAGCATTTGGCATTCAGATACCAACCTGTTGTCACTGAACAAAAAGACAATGTTGTATTGTCTCTGACCCTTAACCGGAAAAGAGTAATTTCTGCAGCCTGCCTCCCAGTACAAATACTCATGAATACAAATCTGAAATCAATTTCACGGGAATAGTTTCACAATGCTTGCTTAAAATGTGCTATATTGTGAACATATGTCAATTTATTTGCTCTCTGCAATATCTGTGGTGAGTGAACCTAAAAAGGGGCACAAAGCAAATATTAGAAAAGACAAGCAAATATTTTGATTTTCTGGTTTATTAGTTTAGCTTTACTACTGTCTCCCTCAAGATCTTTTCCAATATAGGAAAATGTAGAGCAGCACAGTGGCTTAGTTAAATATTAGGAAAAGTCACATCCAATTCCCGCCGAGATTTTCTCTAGATGTCTGCCATGTTGTAGATGCAGATGGAGAACTTGTGTTTACTCTTCTCTTGAATAACTAGTCTCACTGGATTGTGTGTTTCCATATTGGTAATTGTGGCACATTTGCTGGGACACGGTATGTCAAAATCCCATCTTCCATAGAACCCATGGATAAGGGCATGGTAGGTTCAAACACAAGCATTTGTTTACTTCCCCCCTTACTTTTCCATGGGGAAAAGCAGAAGTTGGTTTTACAGCTCAGGCCTAACCAACACCTTCTTATCTCCCCAACATTCTGGGACAGGTGGCAGTATGCAGGTGGGATGAGTGAACTGAGGAACCACCTGAAACCATTGCCTGGAAATAAGTGGAGATGCACAGTGTCCCACAACCTCCTTGCAGTTCTTTGCAAGTCCTCTTAATGTTTTCTTTGTTTTGCTCTCTATATTTCTGTGTCTTAACTTGGCTAGGCAATGGAGTTTAGCATTCTAAGAGGAAACACTTGGTGCTTCAATATAATTAAAGCATAACATTCTGAACACTCTCTTGGTACATCAGTTTCACAGAGCTGTTATATGGAGGAGGGGCAAAACTGACTCCATTCAGATTCTAATAAAGGGAGCAGCCTGATCAGTGATTCTCTAAATCAGGGGTCAGCAACCTTTTTCAGCTGTGGGCCAGTCCACTGTCCCTCAGACCATGTGGTGGGCTGGACTATATTTTTTTTGAGGGGGGGATGAACAAATTCCTATGCCCCACAAATAACCCAGAGATGCATTTTAAATAAAAGCACACATTCTACTCATGTAAAAACCCGCTGATTCCCGGACCATCCGCAGGCCGGATTAAGAAGACGATTGGGCCGCATCCGGCCCATGGGCCTTAGATTGCCTACCCCTGCTCTAAATAGAATCAGAACAGTCTGTTAGCTCTCTCCCTCTGTTCAAAGGACTACATAATTGGTTTGATCTCAGTTTAAGTATCAGAGTGTTCTATCTGATTCAGGTTAGTTACTAAAGCTTTGCATCAATAATCAGGATGCTGCTATTTTAACAACCACTTTTCCAGGAGGGGAAAAAATCCATTCGTTTGTGTTCACATCTACATAACAGAGAGTAACATGTGGCAGGAATAAATAGGGGAAAGAACAGAAGGGGCAACATTTATCTGTTTTGCTCTCCAGCAGAGGAGAACTATTAGTATTTCAAACTGCAGGCCATAAGAAGACTATTGTCTACACTACAGTCTTGCTTGAAGAAACTGCATGCGTTTGAGAATCTCACAATAGCAAAGCAAATACTGTTTTCTAACTGTTTTCATAAAACTACATGAATTTGATTGCAAACAAGAGGGGTGTTTATAGCTGACCACAGATATCAGCGCCACCAACACACGTGCATGATAATCCTTTTACTGTATGGGTTTCCACTAGTGGAACTAGGTAGTTGAAGGCCCTCCTATCAGATGTCAAGGAAATAAACTATGTGACTTTTAGGAGACATCTAAAAGGCAACCCTGTATAGAAAAGTTTTTAATGTCCGATGTTTTATTGTGTTTACATATGTGCTAGAAGCCGTCCAGAGTGGCTGGGGCAACCAAGTCAGATCGTGGGGTACAAATAATAAAATAATAACAATAACAATCAGTATCTGAAGAGCCAGAAGTTCTACATCTCCATCCTAGGATTTAATTAGTTCTCATGGGCTTCACATATTTGGTACAAGATCCAGCATGACTCTTAGTTTCATATAAATACAACTCAGGTTTTTTACATGAAGGTATTTGTTATTTTCCCTAACGTCATGCTATTTTTGTAGAATACAAGGGAAATTTCACAAAAATGCTTGAATATGTATGTTTGCTCTCTTAGCCCAAATTAAGCTCCTGGGTTGTGCTGGTTCAGTTCAACTGAAGCTGTTCAGCAGCTTTATTCAAATTCCAAACTACAAAACCAGCAGAGTTAAGTTCACAACTAATTTGGTCATGTAATGTCTAACAGAGTCTCATGATCTGATCCACATTCTGCTGCTGGCTTTGTCTAATCTACTTTTGATGCAGGAGATTGCCTCTAACAAAAATCAATTTTTACTTACAGAATACTGCCAATACAACTGTGTTTTAAAATGAGTTTTAGAGATGCATTTGGTGGTAACAAGTTCATATTCTTTCCCCTTCATCTTAACGTGCCTTTCAACTCTCAGCGTAAGCATCAACATTCTTATGACGAGGGCAATTTCTAATTGAGCTCTTGCGTGAGCTTTCATCTTGTTAGCTGGAAAAGTTCAATACTTGTGCAATATATTATCAAATCATTTCCTCAATAGTTCCAGGAATGAAAAATTTTCAGAAACGATGGGGATTTGCTTGGTTTATTAAAGTATCTGTGGCTGTTTTTCCACAGAAACTTTTTACGGGAAACTTGTGAAACTAAGTACAAGAATTCCAAAGCTGTCAAACAAGCAAACAAACACACACACACACACACACACACACACACACCACACATCCTCACAAAAATACCTAATTTTGTATGCTCATAATCCATTTCCCAGGCTTTCATTTTTAAAAGAGGTATTTGATTTTTCAACAGAACCCAGAAAAAAGCCAATAAACTAAGTTCAAATTCATGTTGATCATCTGAAGAGGCCCTCCTAGTGGTACCATGTGCTGCTAAAATCAGTCTTACAGCTCACACAGAGTAAGAACTTTAATGTTGTGGTATCTGCCATGTGGAACACTCTCCCCTTAGAAATGAGGCATGCACCGACCACTTTATGTTTTCAGCATGTGCTAGAAATTGTTTGTTTCCCCCAAGCATTTCCAAAGTAGTAATATTGATCATATATGTCATTGATCTCTGTGAAGGTGCACAATTGTATTTTATGCTGTTTCTATATTGTGTTATTATGGGTTGTTAGCATTTTATTCTTTTATACACTGCTTGTAGAAAAAATTTGGAGCTGTGTATTAGTAATAGTAGTTTATTACTTTGTTTTTTGCTGTACTGTACTCCTTTGGTAGGAAGGGCAGGATAGATATTTTTAAAATGTGGCTACCGAAGAAACCCCCAGACTCAACATATCACTTATAAAAGCTTGACCTAGTTTGAGTTTCACAGGCAGAAGCTCCTGAGCTTCCCAAATCTAGAGCCATGCTTTAACTACATTGTGGTGGTCCCCAATCCAGTCTCATGAACTGCTGGGATTCTGAACTGTAAGATGTGTCATTAGTTTTAGAGGTCCTCCAAAGGTTTGTTTTATTAAAAGACACCCCCCCCCGTTTCCTTTTTTATAGCTGCCCAGCAAGCTCAGTCTTGATTATCTCTTCCAGGGCTTTGCCATGAATGCAATTACGCTAACAGCTGTTCAATATTTGATGAGTAGCATCCGAAGTTAGCCACAAGGGTCAAAACGGTGTGGTGCTGGGAAGATGGTGTTCAGCTGCAAATGTTACTTACTCTCTCCCCCTTAGTTTAAATTACGTTAAATGAAATATTCAACAGCAGCTTTGAAAGATCATCCCCCCGAGATTTCAAATTTCACATGGAACCTGGAGGAAGAGAAAAAATTCAGCAATTGATTTATATTTCTGCTGTCCACTTCTTGCTCTGATACTCTTGTTCTTCTTATCACTTCAGTGAATCATGCCGTGCTGGTAAGAAACAGACTCCAATTAATTGCTTCCTAAGCAGCAGAAGTCATGCGACTTTGCTGCCTTTAGTGTTTCATGCAGATGGTGTACAATGCTCTGCTTCTATAAATTAATTTTGCAGAGGGCAGCTAGAACATAAAACCACCATACATTTGTGGTCCTTTGAAGGCCACGAAACCAGAAGGGAGATTTAAGTTATTTTTCAGGAGATATAAAAAAGTTTCAGGGATACTTATTTTGTCTGCCACTGTTGACAAAGTAAGTGTCCCTGCAAAAAGCCCAGAATAAAATTTAAGATACTAACTGATGCAAAAGAAAGAGGGGGGTTTGCCCTGCCGGACTTAAAACTGTACTATGAAGCAGCAGCTTTTTGCTGGCTGAAAGACTGGCTACTTCTTGAGAACACAGACATTTTGGACTTAGAAGGGTTCAATAATAGATTTGGTTGGCATGCATATATATGGTATGACAAGGTAAAAATTCATAAAAGTTTCAAAAACCATATTGTTAGGAAAGCACTATACAATGTTTGGATTCGTTATAAAGATCTGTTGGAAAACAAAACCCCTAGGTGGTTGTCACCAATGGAGGCTAAGGAAGTTAAAAAACTTAATATGGAATCTAAATGGCCAAAATATTGGGAAATCGTAGAACAAGAAGGTGGAAATGTGAAATTACAGAGTTATGAGAAATTGAAGTCTAAAGTAAGAGATTGGCTTCATTATTACCAGATAAATGAAGTTTTCAAACAGGACAGGAAAATCGGCTTCCAGGTGGAGAAATCAAAGTTAGAAACAGAATTGTTAGAACCCAATACTAAGAATCTGTCTAGAATGTACAATTTGCTGCTGAAATGGAATACACAGGATGAAACGGTTAAATCAGCTATGATTAAATGGGCACAGGACATTGGTCATGACATTATGTTTGCTGACTGGGAACAGTTATGGACCACCGGTATAAAATTTACGGCATGTAATGCCTTAAGAGAGAATATTATGAAAATGATTTATAGGTGGTACATGACCCCAGTCAAGTTTGCAAAAATTTATCATTTGCCCAATAATAAATGCTGGAAATGTAATGAAACTGAAGGTACTTTCTATCACCTTTGGTGGACGTGCCCAAGGATTAAGGCCTTCTGGGAAACGATATATAATGAAATTAAGAAGGTGCTTAAGTGTACCTTTCACAAAAAACCAGAGGCTTTTCTCCTGGGCATAGTAGGCCAAGTGGTGTCAAAGAAAGATAGGACGTTCTTTATGTATGCTACAACAGCAGCAAGAGTTCTACTAGCAAAGTATTGGAAGACACAAGAACTACCCACACTGGAAGAGTGGCAGACGAAGGTGATCGACTACATGGGACTAGCAGAGATGACGAGCAGAATCCGTGACCAAGGGAAAGAGACGGTGGAGGAAGACTGGAAGAAATTTAAACTTTATCTTAAAAATTCTTGTAAGATTATTGAGTGTTAAAATGTCATGGGTAAAGCATAGCAGATTTGCAGCGATAAATGATTGGACAAGAGGAAAGAAAAGGGTTAAAGAAAGGAATTAATAAGTAATTCAGACCAGGGGTTGCTGAAAAAATTTAAAACAGGGATGCAGAAAAGGGAGGCATGGGGAAGTCGTTGAAATTGGGTATACGAAAAAATTTATGAAATTATACATGTTTATATGTTTGTTTGTGAGTGTTTGTTGTTTGTATTGTCTTATATTATATGTTGAAAAACCAATAAAAATTTTATTAAAAAAAAAAGACAAAGTAAGTGTCCCTGAAACTTTTTGTACCTCCTGAAAAGTAGCTCAGGTGTTGCTTTTAAATCATTCTCCCCTTAACTTGGTTTAGGTAAGATAAAGCAAACCCTTCACACAACACACACACACACATCCCACTTTGCAATATTTATTCCCACCTGACCCCACCCATTAGCATTTCCCTGTCCCCTCTTGGTCCCCTGAAAATGAGGAGAAGTGAAATCTGGCTTGATTCCAGATACCACTATGTGTACATCCCCTTTAACTCATTCAACGTGAGAGTGCCATGAGCACTGCTGGGGTGGAGGGGATGTACTGACACTGGCTGTGAGGAGGAAACAGTCCGCAGGAGGCCTCACCAGCAATAAATCAGGTCAGGCTGGAGGGCACACTGCCCCTCTCAACGTGCAGAGATAAAGCAGAAATGGCGAGGCCATTATGAAAATGATGTACCAGTGGTATTTGACTTCTAGTAAGTTAGCAAAAATGTATAAGACAAATACAAATATCTGCTGGAAATGTAAAGAAAAAGAAGGTACCTTTTATCACATGTGGTGGACATGTAAGTTTATAAAAGCACTTTGGGAAATGATATATAATGAATAGGAAAAAAATGATTAAAATAACTTTTGTAAAAAAAAACAACAACCAGAAGCTTTCTTCTTAGGAATTGTAGGTACCGACATTCCAAAGGAACACAAAAGACTTTCAATGTATGCTACAATAGCCGTGCAGATGTTACTAGCCCAGAAATGGAAAGAAGACAATGTCCCTACCAGAGAGGAATGGCAAATCGAGCTGTTGGACTATGCCAAAATGGCAAAACTGACTGGAAGGCTCAGGAACCAAGAAGACCAAAACTTCAATAAAGAATGGGTGCAAATTATAATTTATCTAGGAGACCACTGTAAACAGATGAAAACACTAGCAGGATTTTAATAACACTTGTAGTGAAAATCATGGACAAGATGGAAAGATACAAAATATGAATTGTGGAAAAAATATGCAGCTAAGAGGGTGTACAATAGGACCCATGGAGAGGAAGGTGGGAAGTCCAGAGATTTGGAGAAATCTCTAAATATGGATATGTAATTTAGATTGTTATAAACTACTATTTGTAAAACCAAATAAAAATTATTATATATAAAAAGAGAAATGGTGGGGGCATGGCATGGGCTTCATGAGGAATCAGAAAGAGAAAAGCTGGGAGATGCAGGAGAGTAGAGGGAAGGAGAACACAGAAACATAGGAAGCTGCCCTATATCTAGTCATACCATTGATCCATCTAGCTCAATATTGTCTGCACTGATTGGCAGCAGCTCTCCAGCCATTTCAGGCATTAGCCTCTCTCAGACTTATCTGGAGATGCCAGGAATTGAACCTGGAACCTTCTGCTTACAAGGCAGATGCTCTACCACTGAACTAGAAGGATGGAAATTGTTGGGAAGCATTCCATCCCACTTGCTGTCAGGGACTGGGCAGAGGAGGAGGAGGAATGGTGAAGGCCACCTCCCCATCCTGACCCTTCTAGGGAGGGGGAAGAGGAAGACAGCATAGATTTACACCAGGGGTTTGTGGGAGGTCACAGCTCAGAGGCAGATGAGGGGGGAAGTTGGGAAATAATGGGAGAACCAGAGCAGAAGCTGGCTGACATGTTGTGATTAGAAAGCATTCTAGACCCACCATCTCCCAGAACCCGATGAGTCTTAAAAGTAGGAGAGCAAAGAGCTCGAAGACAGAGGTGGTGATGATGATGAATGAGAAAGTGGGAGAGACGGAGGGGTGGAGATTCACTTGGGACAGCGCCATTATCCAAGCGGCTGGGTTCTATAGCCTATCTCTGTAAAGTTTGAAATAAAATAGGACTGTAAGAAACTTTTCCTTGTCTTTATACTTTCCTGGGCAACCAGCCGGGAGCCGCTGGCAGCATCCTGACACTTGTAGGGCGAGCAGTTTAGGAGCACAGAGATAATCAGGTTGTGCCCTCTAAAGCAGCGTCTCAAGGAAGGTCACAGAAGAAAAGGGGTTTGGAAGGGGAGACCTCACACTTTGAGCAGATAAGAAGGGAGCAAGAAAGGGAGATGTTAGAGGTAGCATCTGGGACAAAAATCCCTAGTGGTGAACTTAAAAGAGGAGATCAGTGAAATAGAAGGAAAATAGGGCTGGGATAAAGAACAAGCATTGTGAAGGACTCGAGTGATGAAAAGGGAGTGAGCGCTCATAACAACAACTCGATCTAATATATCCTGGAGGAGGAATGTATTGTTGCTCAGATGATCTTCCGTGTATGGACAAAGTAAACATAGCATTGAAGATCATAGAATCATAGAATCATAGAGTTGGAAGAGGCCACAAGGGCCATCGAGTCCAACCCCCTGCCAAGCAGGAAATACCATCAGAGCACTCCTGACATATGGTTGTCAAGCCTCTGCTTAAAGACCTCCAAAGAAGGAGACTCCACCACACTCCTTGGCAGCAAATTCCACTGTCGAACAGCTCTTACTGTCAGGAAGTTCTTCCTAATGTTTAGGTGGAATCTTCTTTCCTGCAGTTTGGATCCATTGCTCCGTGTCCGCTTCTCTGGAGCAGCAGAAAACAACCTTTCTCCCTCCTCTATGTGACATCCTTTTATATATTTGAACATGGCTATCATATCACCCCTTAACCTCCTCTTCTCCAGGCTAAACATGCCCAGCTCCCTTAGCCGTTCCTCATAAGGCATCGTTTCCAGACCTTTGACCATTTTGGTTGCCCTCCTCTGGACACGTTCCAGTTTCTCAGTGTCCTTCTTGAACTGTGGTGCCCAGAACTGGACACAGTACTCCAGGTGAGGTCTGACCAGAGCAGAATACAGTGGCACTATTACTTCCCTTGATCTAGATGCTATACTCCTATTGATGCAGCCCAGAATTGCATTGGCTTTTTTAGCTGCCGCGTCACACTGTTGGCTCATGTCAAGTTTGTGGTCAACCAAGACTCCTAGATCCTTTTCACATGTACTGCTCTCAAGCCAGGTGTCCCCCATCTTGTATTTGTGCCTCTCATTTTTTTTGCCCAAGTGCAATACTTTACATTTCTCCCTGTTAAAATTCATCTTGTTTGTTTTGGCCCAGTTCTCCAATCTGCCAAGGTCATTTTGAAGTGTGATCCTGTCCTCTGGGGTGTTAGCCACCCCTCCCAGTTTGGTGTCATCTGCAAATTTGATCAGGATGCCCTTGAGTCCATCATCCAAGTCGTTGATAAAGATGTTGAATAAGACTGGGCCCAAGACGGATCCCTGTGGCACCCCACTAGTCACTCTTCTCCAGGATGAAGAGGAACCATTGACGAGCACCCTTTGGGTTCGGTCAGTCAGCCAGTTACAAATCCACTGAGTGGTAGCATAGTCAAGACCGCATTTTACCAGCTTCTTTACAAGAATATCATGGGGCACCTTGTCAAATGCCTTGCTGAAATCAAGGTAGGCTACATCCACTGCATTCCCTTCATCTACCAGGCTTGTAATTCTGTCAAAAAACGAGATCAGGTTAGTCTGACATGACTTATTTTTCAGAAATCCATGCTGACTGTTGGTGATCACAGCATTCCTTTCTAGGTGCTCACAGACTGTTTGCTTAATGATCTGCTCCAGAATCTTCCCTGGTATTGATGTCAGACTGACTGGGCGGTAATTATTTGGGTCCTCTCTTTTCCCCTTTTTGAAAATAGGGACAACATTTGCCCTCCTCCAGTCTACCGGGACTTCGCCTGTTCTCCAGGAATTCTCAAAGATGACTGCCAGTGGTTCTGAGATCACATCTGATGTGGATAGCCAGCATGGTCCCTGTTCCCCTTCATATACGCAGTAAATATGTGGGGTTCCAAAACACCTACTTGCAGGTTCCATTCAAGTGAATGTATCTGGCTATGCTTTTGCAGCAGAAACGTCGTATTTCTCTTCTGATTAGCTCACATGCACAGTGTTTTTAGAGAAGGCCACTGCCAATTTATTTCACAGCAACTGTGAGGACAATTTGGGATCTTCCATTTCAAACAAGAGCTTTGATTGCTTCGCTTACCAATTTTACCTCCTTTCAGAAACAGCTGCAGAGGTGAATCAACCTGCTCTTCAATGCATATAATAACTACATATTTCAGTCCTAATTATTCAGAGAGAGAAAACAGAACCATACCATGTTACTTTTAGCAAGGAATGGCATAATCAATCAATGGCTGATTGACAGTGCTTTTGGTTAAATTAGAATTGCACCTACAATACAAATGATTCTGGCTCATTTTGCCTGTAAATTACTGCATGCATTTATTCTTTCTGTCTCTTTGTGTTCCTGCAAGTGTTCCATTGAAATGAAGGTCATGTTTGGCCAAAACAAGAGCTTTTATGTGCCACTGGAAAAAGTTCTAGTTTTGTTTTGTTTTTTAAGTACCTGAATTACCTGTAAGGATAGAACCACACATATTATTTTTCCTTGGGGAAAGTGGCTTGGGGTGGGATAGGACGGGAAGTTTTGGGAGTAGTATTTATTTATTTATTTATTTATTTATTTATTTATTTATTTATTTCCTCAAGATGAATAACATCATTGTTTAAATTTTACAAATAACAATAGTAAAATACAAAGCCAACACTCAAACACAGAAAGTCAGTTTTAGGGGAATCCATATTGTGCAGCTGAGCATATTCGTATTTAGGTAATTGAGATGTAATGTAACTCAGGAAGTCCATATATCTTTTTGGAGGGTGGGTAGGGAGTCGTGTAAGTCATTGGCTGAAACATAAAGTATGAAGTCAATCCAGATTGCATAAAAATGTTCCACTGGTTCTTTACCTTTCATGACTCGGAGGTTGTGAGTCATTATTTATTTATATTTTTTGGGTGATTGCTATGTTACAAACCTGTTAATACCATAATTCGATAGATAGGTCCTGCAGGTTCTTCCATTTATGTGGTATAGATTATCTGGCAGCTACCAAGAAGGATGTTTTATAAGGAAAGGGCTCTTAGCAGTATGCTGTACTGGTTTTTTCCCCTTTCTATTTGCATTTTAGTAGATTTCCTCCCCACATTGCCTTAATTCCATAGATCGCTTAGTTGATTTTTAACAATAACCTTTAGGGGTGTTTTATCTATCTCTATTTGTTTTTAATTTTTGTGAGCCACCTTGAGTCCCAAGTCGGGGGGAAAAGCAGGATATAAATAAATAAAAGAGTAGCACTTCCCCACCTTTCTCCTCTCTGGAGTATTTGACCTTTGACCCTGCCTCCTGGCCCAAGAGGAGGAGGAGGAGGATTGATTACATTTGTATACTGCCCTATACAGTGGTACCTCAGGTTACATACGCTTCAGGTTAGATACGCTTCAGGTTACAGACTCCACTAACCTAGAAATAGTACCTCGGGTTAAGAACTTTGCTTCAGGATGAGAACAGAAATCACGTGGCGGCGGTGCAGCAGCAGCAGGAGGCCCCATTAGCTAAAGTGGTGCTTCAGGTTAAGAACAGTTTCAGGTTCAGAACGGACCTCCGGAACAAATTAAGTACTTAACCCGAGGTACTACTGTACCCATAGATCTCAGGGCAGTTCACAACATAAAATCACAATTTAAAAAAGAGAGAACTATTGACCCTTTGCTACCTGGCCTCCAGCAGGGATGGTGAAATATACTCAGAGTCAAGAGTGGATTTCATGCTATTTATTCAGCTCATAGTGGTGAGGAGGACTGGAAGTCCCCTCAAAGTATCTGCTTTATATACATTATTTACACAATGGGCTGCACGTGATTGGCTAATTCCGGAATTCTCCTGTAGGCCAATCAGGTTGTGGATTCACTTCCATCTGGAACTGGATTGGGTGGCTCCTGCAGACCAATCATACTGCTGCATTGTTCTAGGACCAATCAGACTGCTGGATTTTGGAGCCTATTGTTCTAGGACCAATCAGACTGCTGGATTTTGGAGCCTATTGTTCTAGGACCAATCAGACTGCTGGATTTTGGAGCCTATTGTTCTAGGACCAATCAGACTGCTACATTTTGGATCCTATTCAACTCAGTACATAACAGATGGATTAAAGAAAGGACCTCATGGTAAAACCAGCTTTCAAGTTGTAAATATTGCATGCTATGTGCACAATGGTGGTTGCTGGCTTGGGACAGAACAGGTTACCTGCCAAACATGCTCTGTACCATCAGCTCTGCCACTGCCCATCACCTGTTTAGGATGTGCGTAGGAAAGCTGAATAGCACCTCCCTCGCAATCAACTAATGGTTAGCACTGGCAAAGCTGACAGCGTTGGCCATCTGTTCGCCAGGAAATTCTTCATGTGCTCTGCCCAAAGAGGAGGGCCTCCCTCTTCCAGGGAACGGAATTCAGCTTCCATATCATATTAACATGGCCTCTATACTTCACAATCAGAACATCTCAGGTTCTGGCATTTACAGAACACTGAGAAATTAAATGGCCAAAGAATGACTACATCTTTGTCAGTGTTACATTATTCATTATAGAAATGTTGTCGGTGTTAATTGACATCTACGAGGCAAACAGTTTGTTGCCTCTGGGCAGTAATGAGAAACATGTGCTGCCTTTGAGTCATCCCCAATCTTTACACCAAGCAAATGTAATCTTGGCAACAATGGTGCATTTTCTTCCTCTCTTTTTTAATCAGCAGCTTCAGCGGGGATGATTTAGCTAAAACAAAGGTTTTCCTCAGTATAATATATCCAGTTGTAGAAGGTACCACATTAGGTTATAGTAATAAACCTCAGTAGATCCAGAGCAAATTAATTGCACCTAGGGGTGTTGAAATCTAAAAATAAAAGCCAAGTATAGCTATTTAATTCTCTCTCATCTATTGAGCAAATCAACTAAATATGACACAGATGGTGATTCATTAGCAGCCAAAACAATTCCCCCACTCCAACTGCATCTTTAATTATTTTACTAATGGAGAAAGCCATTTTTCTCTTAGTGCCTTATGTATGGGGCATTTCTAAGCATAAATGAGTTAGATCTTTTATTGCATTCCATTTAAAACCAAATTGGGGTGTGAAGACATGGGGCATGCATCCTTCTGTCTCCAATTTTCCCTTCCAGGGATAGTTCTGAGCAACTGGTTGCCCAGTGGCTTTAGAGACATATGGATACCATCAACCATGGAAGGAGATTGCTGCTGACTCAGGAATGGTTCACACCTGCATAATGATCATTGGATAATCACTTCACCATTAAGTGAGGACTTAAATCAGTGAATGAGACGTTATAGTTCTAATGGCACTGGCAGGAATGTAAAATAACCTTACGTCAGCTCAAATGCAATACTTTTCAATGGAACAGTTCGCATATTTAGATGACAAGTGTTGCATCACCAGTGGTGAAAATCCAGTGGCGCACATTAATAATAATAATAATAATAATAATAATAATAATAATAATAATAATAATTTAGTACTTATACCCTGCCCATCTGGCCGGGCCTCCCCAGCCACTCTGGGTGGCTTCCAATAGGATATTAAAAACACTATAAAACATCAAACATTAAAACTTCCCTAAACAGGGCTGCCTTCAGATGTCTTCTAAAAGTCAGATAGTTGTTTATTTCCTTGACATCTGGTGGGAGGGCATTCCACAGGGCAGGCGCCACTACTGAGAAAGTCCTTTGCCTGCTATCTAGACCTCAGATACAGAACCAAACTGCATAGCTGTTGTGGCTTCTAAAAACTTTGAAATTATCATCATGTGGAACTTGTTGAAGTTGCTCGTTTGCATTTCTTTATACCAAGCATCACTTCTTATTGGAGAGCATCATCTGGAGAATTATCCTGGGAGTGTATTGAACTCATTTTTGCTTGAGTTTCATTTTTGGGAGCTTTGCTTTCATAGTCATGAAAATCGGGTGGGTACGGTAGATTGACAAGCACTATGAACATAAGCAGAAAGTCACAGCTGGATGCTGCTTTTGATAGTTTCCCTTTCTGCTCATTACAGCACCTCACAGCTATTCTGTCCATATCACTCACCTGTAATCCATCCTGGAACACTCCGTTAAAAGGAAATAAGCAACTATTCCCAAGAGGAATAAAAATTTATATGAATGTCACTCAAACATATCAGTTTACATTTCTATGGTCACACAGTCCACTGAAAAATACAGGACTCGTCACAGATATAAATCACCTGATCAAGCTTACTGCCTTGTTTGGAATAATCATAGGTTTCTACCTGAAGGACGAAAGTAATGAGATGTAATTTCTTTACATACTCATATTTTGTGATCCATGTTACTTCATTGCTCAGAGTAGGCAATTAATATTATGAACATTTAAAAAAAATGATGCTTCTTTCGCTTCGGTCCAATATTTTATCAACTGGACTCCATGTCATTTGTTTTGACTTTAGTCTACAGCAATAGGTGTTCTCTTCTTTTTCTAATAATGTTATTGCTAGATTGATGCAGATTCTCAGTTACTGAATTTACCATGGCAGATAAGACATTGTGAGCTGGAATCTGACGTTTATGCCAGTTAATAACAGCTAATAACTGAAGAAGTGATGATGAAGCATTCGCTCCTATCTTTTTCTTTTTTCATTTTACATCCATCTCCATGTTTCTGAATTATTTATAAGAGATTTGTAGTATTCCTAGGATACGCAAGGAAAAACAAGAAATACAATGTCATCAGTGTACATTTTGTTTCCTGACTGCATGTGACTTCTGATTTCATTGAGGTTTCAACTTCAACAATGGAATTTTCACAAATCTCACTGGTTCTTTAGACCCCGGTTGTTAATCTGAACACAAACCCCAGTGGATAACCCTGAACCAGAACTAAGAAGGCGGATAAGACTTGTGGCTGTCAATACACACTAGTAAAATGTGCAGTGTACTCCTAGGTGTGGATGAGCCCTCAAGATATTAACTGAAATAAATTAAACAGCCATCTGTGCCACTTGATGAGGTTCATCTCCTCCAAACAGGCAAGATTTTCTCTTCCTTATCATCAGAGGTTGGATGGCCATCTGTCATAGATGCTATAGTTGAGATTCCTGCATTGCAGGGGGTTAGACTAGATGACCCTCAGGGTCTCTTCTAACTCTAACAATTCTGTGATTCTATGATCATGAATTGAGGTACTAATGTTTCACTCTAGCTGTCACTTCATCTTACATGGACTTATCCAATGCTGTCATCCATTTTGGTTCATCATGGCTACACTGAATTCATTGATTACTGGGCGCTAGCATGACCACATTAACACTCCTTACTTACCTCATTTGGTAAGAGTTACATGAATTGCTCCACCTATTTTTGCCTCTGTCCCCACCCACTTTTAACTCTGACCCTACTTAACCACTGACACGTGTTTCCTGGAAGATTGCTTATGAGAAAAAGTTCTGCTCCTTATTCTGAACTATTGTAGCAGGACCACATGGGACTTCCCTTGCATCTAGTGTTGTGTTGGGCAGTCACTAGTGATGGCACTCCGCTGAACTCACAAGCATAAGGAAGGATAATATCTAATAAATATATCCTCTCCTAGCATCTATTCACATCCATTTGTGAATGGATGGGAATGAGCAGCTAACACTATTCCAAAATCTGAGCCAGGGCAGGTTGCAGTCAGTTTTGATGGCGTCTTATTTCCTTAGAGTAGATTGATATATTATTCCATACAGAAATCATGATGAGAGCATTTTAGGTTAAAATCCAGTATTTCTTCTGATTCTTATACAGTTGAGTATAGGCCCATTAACTCTCTCTCTTCCTTCGAGGACAGGGGAGCAAATTAAAACAAGAAAGCAATCAGGGTACATCAGTTAAATTAAATTGGGGAGGGGAAAATTACATGTTCTAATTAAGATATACAATAGTGGAAGCATATAATTGAATGGATGTGCTAATAAATTAGTTTTTAGATACCCAAGTTACCTGAACAACTAAACCATTCATTTAACTTGTCACTCCAGTCAAAGCAAAATGCAGGTTGGTTAGGATGGTCTTGAATGGTTAATTTGGATACATACAGAAGTATTATAGTAGTGGGAAACAAATTATACAGCTGCCACATAAGAAAGGATCTTGATGGAGAAAGCACCAGCAGGCTCCTTACCTTACAACCCAGCAACCCTTCCCTCTCTTCCCTCTGAAGTCAACACAATATGCAGACCAATTGGGTTCTAGAGAGAATTGCTATGATGAAAAATTCAATCCATGCTTCTTCTTTCCAACAAGATCTCTGCAAACCAGGCCTACATCATGTGGGATCCAGCAGCCATATATTGTGAGATGAGTACTCAGCCTATTAAGTCTATGACAGTCTTTGGCACCTTTGGCACGCTCCAGATATTTTAGACTATAACTCCCATCAGCCCTAGCCAGCAAAACATCTGGAGGGCACCAGGTTGGCAAAGGCTGGTGCATGAAGTGGACCTGCGTATCCCTTTTCTGCCATGTAGTATCAAGTTTATTACCAAGGTGATCACCTGTAAGGCGAACTATGCTTCCAGGCCATGTCCAGATAATAGAGTGGCAAATACAACACAAAGCCAAGCCAGCTCTGCTTGAAGGAATAAAGGATTGTTACAAAAGTGCTATGTCCGTGGAAATTACAGCTTTATAAATGACGGTGCTTCAGTTGTGCATGTAAGAGCTGATGGAGCGGGGCAAACAAGAGAGCTATACATGTATGCTTTATGCATTATTTAGAATATTAAAGCTGATCTGAGCAGCAGAGGTATCAAGGGGATGGTCTAATAGTAATGCAAGCTAGTAAAGGACATTTTCAAAGGCTTTACAAATATTAACCGATCTATGAATAGTCAATTACTTACCTAGACAATCAGTCGGTGCAAAAGGTTGGCAATAAAGATGTTACATGGAAGAAGGAAAGTCAAACAGAAGGTAGCTGCTACTTAATTGAATATATTAGAAGTGCAATACTGGGAATTTTAAACACTGAAAATGACAGTTGTTTATAAAAGGAATGACACTTGAATGCTGTATTGCCTAAGCTAGCATGAAAATTCAAGCACCATATCCGGGGGACAGACCTTGCTATGGACATGCTGATGGAGGAGAGGCAACAATAGGGAAGAATTTGGAACAATGTGAATCGGGAGCCCTCTCCATATGATGGGAGCTGCTTCTGCCCGTTCATTGAGTAGCCACATTTTAATGATCAAATCCAGGTTTAATAAGCCAGGACATGCACAAGTGGTGTGCAACCACATGCAGTTCCTTTGCTGCTGCTTCACTCCTCCCTTTGCATGAGTGGCAAAAACAAAACCAGGAAGCTGTTAATTGAAGTTGGCGCTAGAGACTCTCCTTCTGCAAGAGAGGGGAGTGGTTGTGGTTGGGAGCCGGACTCCGCCTCAAGCAGGGGGCGTTAGCCCCCTGCCTACCACTAACCTGGCTGGTGCCCACGCCCACGGGCAGGCACCCAACCAGGTGTTTAGCAGCTTAAATTGCTGGGGCACCAGCCTTCTGGCCTCACTTTTCGTCGTCCCGTCGTGAGTCACCCACCCTCCACTCCCTTAGAGCTCAGGTCTCAGTTTTCTTTTGGCCTTGCTATGGACCTTAGGTTGGTTGCCCTGGTTGTCCGGGGGGCCTGGTAGGAATTTTTCCATTTAGCATTAGGCTTTTTGGTTTTTTCGCCTACCTCGTAGCAATCGTCACAACCTTCGTGGTATTGGTGGGTAGGTTAGGCATTGGAATAATGTGTTGTGGTGTGTCGAAGGGCTAGGTGTGGCCATCGCCTGCGCCTTCGATTTTGGGTATTCCGTTAAAGGAATCCGGCGGTCGTGTATTCTGTCCGATGCCTGCTTGGCGGGAGGCCATGGCACGACCCTCGGTGACATCAGGGGAGAGCTTATAGTTGGATTAGCATCAACAGGCTCCACCTACTGGGGAATAAACCCACCTGTTTTAGACTTACCCCTCTCTGAGAGGGTGGAGTCAGCTGACGTAATCCAATGCCTAAGCCAATACCTTTTCACTTGCTGTAATCAATAAAGTTGTGGCCTTTTCTTGCCCATTAACCTTATATCACGTGTCCTCGTGTTTTCATTCCACTACGCGGGGATCGGGTCCTCAAACCACAACTTCCTGTTAAGGGCAAACTGGGGTCTGCATGCTCAGAAGACATGGCCTTGCCCATGTAGAATGGGATCTTGAGACCCATAAAGAGACATACACACTCCTTCCCCCTCTTCCACTAAAGCAAAATTATTTGGGTGCACACCCTAATGTGGAGAAATGAAGAGAAGACTGAGAAGTGATTTGACAGCCACCTTCAAATCTCTAAAGGGCTATCATGTGGAAGATGGAAAAAGCTTGTTTTCCACCACTCCAGAGGGGTAGCAGATTCAAATGACAAGAAAGGAGATTCCAACTAAAAATCAGAAATAATTTTCTGACACAAGTCTTCAGCATTGGAACAGGCTACCTTTCATTCAACGGTGGTCTTTAAACAGAGGTTGGGTGGCCATCTATCAGGCATTTCTAGCTGTGATTCTTGCACTGCATGGGGTTGGACTAGATGACCCTTGCGTTCCCTTCCAACTCTATTCCATTATTCTATACCTGGAAGAAATGGAACAACTTGAAAACCGAGGCATGCAAATGTTGTTCACAAAATGCTATCAACGTTGCATTGTTAGGCTTTCCAGGCATTAGTTCCTCCATATGTGTAAGCCAATAATAGCTATGCCACCTCTGTACCTGCCATCAGTTTCAGTGAGAAATAATATGACAGCCACACTGTTCTTTCATCCCACGAGTGCCTTTTCCATAGAATCTATTGAATTTAATCAACTAGTTATAATGTAGTTCCAGTAGCATGCCATGTCTCACAAAACAAATTACTAGCTCACTATAATTAAAGAACTGTAGTTGGCTGGTGCAGCCTCAGACTCTCCTGCTCACTATATTGCTCCTCTGATGTTATTAAAAATCTAATCTAATCTATTTGCTAAAGCAGCCGATGAGCAACTGTGGCTCTTTCTACCTGCCTGGGCATACTTGTAGCCAATAAAATAATACAAGCAGTACAAAAAGAAATGAAAAAGGGGAAAAAATGAGATATTCTAGTCTGAGGAAACTTTAAATAGTAAAATAGAACAAAACATTGAAACAGTTCCTTTGATCGTGACACTGATGACTTGCTGTTACATATCCGGGAGAAGAAACAGAATATAGGAATTGATAGAATGCTTCAATATTAGAGGTGGTTCTAATGATCACATCACCAGGGGTGATGGGCTAAAAATTGCTGAAGGGGTCCTTGTATGAGTGTCGTAATAGGCACTCAAGGTCATGTACTTCTTTCTGTGAACTGGAAACCACAACTATCGTGTGGATAGCTCAGTTGGTTAGAGCATGGTGCTGACAATGCCAGGGTTGCAGGTTCAATCCCCCTAAGGGACAGGTGCATAGTCTTGCAATGCGGGGGGGGGGGGGGTTTGAAGTAGATGATCCTCAGGATCCCTTCCAACTCTATGATTCTATAATGATTCAAGCCCCACCATCTTCTTCTCAGGACCAGACCAGAAGCCAACAGAGAGGGTGACCTCATTGTTAGCCTTAGCACACATTGTGTGTGTTGGGAGGGATTGTCACCATTTTTGCCGTCATCACCACCTTTCACTGTGTTGGTGGTTGCCACAATGCAGTTCCTTGCAGCCAAGCTGGTGCTACTATTTCCTCTCTCCCAAGAGACCTAAAGTGAAGCCACTGCCTTCACTCTGACCCAATTCATAAGGACATTAGCACCTCTGAGATTCTAATCATTGTGTGGATGTCCAGGCTAAATCTGACCTCAAAGTCAGAAACCAAGCCAATCCTTTCCAGTACCACAAAGTGACCCACAACTACCCATAAAATCTATTTCTTTCCCATCACGAATGACAAAACCAGCTTAGGGATTTTGAACAGACAGAATAGCTAGCAATCCCTTCCACACCCCTTCCATTGTTTCCCTCTCAATGTTGCAGGCTCTGCAGGCTCTTTTCCTTGTAAATAATAATAATAATAAAGCATTGAGAAACTGAGGAAAGCTAAAATTCATATAGCTATAGTTTATTCAGATTCCAAGGTAGCATAATCAACCTCTCTAGATATACTATTCAAGTAAAATCAACTGGGCATTACATTCTTCTTCAAAGATCCAATTAAAGATGGCGGAGTTATTCAATTCAGTTTACATTTATTTTATTATTGATTCAATTTACTGTATATTTGGCCCTTCCTCCTCAAGCTGCCCAGGGTGGCAGACACAGCAGTGGTAAGGCATTTGAAAATAAAAATAGAAATAGAAAAAACAGTTAAAAGCATTATCTCAACCAGTGATCTCATGGTTGCCTGTCTAACTTCCACAAGGTCGGCCTACTTAATTTGCGAACCAAAGCCTAGCACTTTTCTGAATTTTGTAATGCAGTTGTCAGAGTATATTTGGATAAAGTGTGCATAAAAATGCATGTATTCATGAAAATGTTAAACTGCATTATTTTTAGGGAAATAGTTATGTTTTATTTTTAAAATGTGCACATTTGGCAAAAATTAAATATGTATTTTGGGATAAATGTGGAAATGTGGAGAACTGAAGATTAGGAAAATGAGAAACCGGGTGAGACCAAAATCGACAAATTCTCCCAACCCTAGATCCAGTGCAGAGCAGGGGAGGAGGAAATAGACATAAACTGTAAGAAGACACAATGACACCCTCAGGATTTTTAAGCATTTGCCTCTCCCTCTGTCTCCGTCTCTTCAAGTTTCTCACAGAACAAACAAACCAGCCAAGTAGCCAGCAGTTACTTTGAAAATTCCCATAAATGAATTCCTTAATGAAGTGACACTGATTCTACAGCCCTTTCCAAACTATTCCACAGAACTACTGTACCATAACTATCAAGCTGCAGAAATAAAGTTAAAAGGAAATGGAAACAGCACAACACACAGTAATAACCCAGGAGACAGTAATTAGGAAATCAAATGAGGGGGGAAAGACAGAGCCAGGCAAAAACCTTAAAATCAGTTAGCATACCAAGGGTTATCAAAGAAATATTAAATATTAATCAAGCATAGTGTATGAGAATGTGCATATATTAAAAGCTTGTTTTTAAAACTCTTCTCTTTTATATAAACACTATCCTTGATTAACAGTATCAGTCAGTCTCGTATCATTAAATCGGCCGGCTGAATAAAAAACCGTTTAGATACTGGCTTGCTCATAGATCTGCAATGGGATCTGGAAGGCAGCAAACAGAACTGCACATTTGTATCACTCGTAGGTAATATCCCACATGTGCTGTGTATCACATAACTTGGATAGGCTTCTGGCACCTTAAAAGACTAGCAACTTTAATTATGGCTTAAGCTCCCTTCATTAGATGTGTCTGATGAAATTTAGCCCACAAAAGTTTATGCCATGATAACGTTTGTCAGACTTTAAGGGGCCGCAAGCCCTATTGCTGTCTTGCTGCAGCAGACTAACACAGCTAACCTTCTGGGAATCACAACACGCATAAGTTTTTGCATTTGTGATGCTATTTGTGCAATGTCTGCTGCAAGAAACAATTTAATCAGGATTTCCACCCATTAAATAAACAGTAAAGAGCACCCCTAGGCATGTTACCCATAAGTAAGTTCCATGTTACTCAATAAGGCATATTCCCAGTTGAGTATACCTATACACACTTACCTGAGAGTAAATCCCATAGAATTCAGCAGGCATTACTTTGGAGTAGAGATGTATAGGAATTGCAGTCAGCCAATTAAATGCATGACTTAACAGAATTTGGGGGAATTGCTTCCAAGTCAAAATAATGGTTTTAAAGAAAAGAGCATTATTTATTTGTTTTTAGATGATGCAGGCAGCAGACGAGATATTCTTTCCTGAAAAGCATGCAGGCCATCACCAGTGGTTTTCATAAGTTTCTTACACAATGAAACTATTACTATATGAACGCATATACCAATGAAATTTTAAGATAAAATAGCGGGTGTGAAGAGTATTGAGGCTGTGCCACTTTTTGATCTTACAAAGACCAATGGTAGAAATATTGATTTCCCATTTCCCCATATTTTGCTACTTTTCACATCATAAGGATGGCGGTTTTGAATTCTGTATTCTCTTTTGGGGATTCCCCCCCCCCTTTTATTTATTTATTCAAGTAAGATGTTTATATACGCCAATAACACACAAGAACCAAACAACAAAACTCAAAACAACAAAACTGAATGAAAACTAATATTAAGCAAACACACACCAAGTACAAATCTGAGTTGTTTCATTCACACACCCTGCAAAAATGAATTTATTACTGTTGGTGTTGGAGAGGGGGTAGTAACATTTTTCAAAGATTTGCTTTGTTTATAAAAATATTGTCTTTGAGGTCGTTCGTGGGGAAATGTTTAGGCATGGGAAAGTATCATTTTTGAAAAATAGTACTGAAAAGAAGAAAACTGGGGTGGGGGGAACACTGCATTTGCTCAAAAGCAAACTAATTAATGCTATCTGATTATTTAAATAAGGAGAAATAGTAAACTCACGGTACTGAACTAAAGCTGCAGACATGCTGGAGTGCTTCAGTCCATAGCAAGATGCTGTTAATACATATAGTCAATAAAACTGAAGTCAAGTCAACAATGCAACAATATGGCTATTAGGAAAACCAGAGCGTGTGCACATTACACAACAATTACAAGGCTGTGCATTGATCTGTATATTAATCAGATTTATAACAATGGGCTATTTTGTTCTCCCTCAAGCCTACAATAAAAAAAAAAACTACTAGGTTATGAATTGCAACACGACTTAAAATTCCTTGTTGATCACAGCTGAGTAACTGGGTAATCAGGTGTAAAAAAGTTAGGATGAAAGGAAATTAATCAAATTCAACACAATAATTACTACACAGCTCTTCTCCCTTAAATAAATTCAGTGGACTAAAATGATAGGAGAAAGGGAAGTGGTTTATTTATTTATTTTTAAAGATGGCCTATAAGCCAATGTCCTGTTGCTTCCAGGTCAATGCAGCTTCCTTATCCTGGACAAGTAAATACTATCCACGCAGCTAGAACTTTCAATGAAATGTGATCAGTTATGTTGTTGTTGTTGTTTAGATGTTTAGTCGTGTCTGACTCTTCGTGACCCCATGAACCAGAGCACGCCAGGCACTCCTGTCTTCCACTGCCTCCCACAGTTTGGTCAAACTTATGCTGGTAGCTTCGAGAACACTATCCAACCATCTCGTCCTCTGTCGTCCCCTTCTCCTTGTGCCCTCCATCTTTCCCAACATCAGGGTCTTTTCCAGGGAGTCTTCTCTTCTCATGAGGTGGCCAAAGTATTGGAGCCTCAGCTTCATGATCTGTCCTTCCAGTGAGCACTCAGGGCTGATTTCCTTAGGAATGGATACGTTTGATCTTCTTGCAGTCCATGGGACTCTCAAGAGTCTCCTCCAGCACCATAATTCAAAAGCATCAATTCTTCGGCGATCAGCCTTCTTTATGGTCCAGCTCTCACTTCCATACATCATTACTGGGAAAACCATAGCTTTTACTATACGGACCTTTGTTGGCAAGGTGATGTCTCTGGTGATCAGTTATACAATAATAATATTTTTATAAATAAATAAATAAGTTAATAGTATGATATAGGCTAAAAGACCTAATGAGTCCACTGTTGGAATGTGAGAAAAGGAGTGAAGATCATCTCATGCGAGGGCAAGCAAATACTTCTGGCGGATCTGCCCATTAAACAGCTGCATGTTGGTACAACCAGGAGGGGAAACCTGACCCTCCAGAACCAAGGGGTCTGGAATTGGCTCTCCTCGTGTTCAACACTCCCTGCTGCAACTTGAGCCCAAACTCAGATGGCAGATCACCACAACCTCCGAATGGGCAACCCATTAAATGGATTTCACACGAGACCCAGCACTGTAGCCTTTCCCAGGTAACTCCATAGAAATGAGGCCATTACTTGGGACTTGGGTCTCACAGCAAGGAGAGATGGCTCATTTGGATCCAGTGCTGTCTCTCTAGAAAAAGAGGTGCTGGAACTCACCATGAACACCTCCCTCATTCTCTTGGAATGGCAATGGTGCCTACCTGAGAGGTGCCAGAACAGAATTCTGGCAAGTTTCTGGCTGGGGAAAAAGCCCTGATTGGATCACTGGTAAGTCAAAAGAAACAGGTGGGCTTTAAAAATAGACCTGGCACAAAGATAAAGACTGGGAGTTTTCCACTAGGGTGTCCTCCCCTTCTTTCAGCTTGGGCTCTTCTTCTGAGAGCTGGGCACAGCACCGTCATCTGATTTGGTGTGACACCAGTTAGACCCAAACTGAATCCTGGACTTTGCACAGTGTTTAATTAGGGTTTAGAACCCTGATAAAGCATGCAGTTGGAAAGAGGAGACGCTCTGGGTGGGCCTGGTCTGACTCAGGGCTATCAGAGGCAGCCTACTCCAGCCAATTCTTTCAACCAACAGCCTTCTGGTTAACACCGCTGGGGGACTCATTTTGCCGCATATTAACCTTCCCATAAGGTCATCTGACAAGGTAAAGGTAAAGGTAGGTAAAGGTACCCCTGCCCGTACGGGCCAGTCGTGTCCGACTCTAGGGTTGCGTGCTCATCTCGCTCTAGAGGCCGTGAGCCGGCACCGTCCGAAGACACTTCCGGGTCACATGGCCAGCCTGACGAAGCTGCAGCTGGCAAGCCAGCACCAGCGCAGCACACGGAAACGCCGTTTACCTTCCCACTATAAAGCGGTCCCTATTTATCTACTTGCACTTTGACGTGCTTTCGAACTGCTAGGTGGGCAGGAGCTGGGACCGAACGATGGGAGCTCACCCTGCCGCGGGGATTCGAACCGCCGACCATACGATTGGCAAGTCCTAGGCACTGAGGTTTTACCCTCAGCGCCACCCGCGTCCCTCATCTGACAAGAGGGATGGACAAATCTGCCAGTTTCAGTTTCTGACGCTCAGTTCCCCACATTTTCAAATCAGTTTGCTATACATTTGTATGCAGATTTGCACATGTGTGCAAAGCATTTTCTCCTAATATGATGCATTTTTGTATTTTATTTTCACTTCTCTGTGCATTTTTATGCACACTTTACCCCAGTATATGCATTTTTGTACATAATAACTGGCTGGAGAATTGCATTACAAAATTCAGAGCAATGGGAATTTTATAGGATCACTTTTTTCCCTAGAAAGTGCAAAATGGGTAAGTTCATCTTTAAATGTGAACTGAATCATATTTTTCCCCCACCTAAAAATGCTCTTTCCCATCCAACTTCCCTATCAGGTTAACTGGTATCAACTAAGGAGATAGTTCTTACTATTTACCCCTCCTGTTACTGAATGCCTTCCCAAAGGAGGCTTGCCTGGTGCCAAGGTTCTTTCTTCTGGAGATCAGGCAAAATCATTTCTATTTCTATCACACTTCTTAATTGTTCATCATTTTCTCTCTGCTTTTTCATTTTTCACTGGCATATGTTTCTGGCTTTTTGTGTTTCTACTCTGAAATCAATTTAATGAATATGTTTTAAACAAACAAACAAACAAACATACAAAGCTCTTTTTATTTAAAAAAAAGGCCAAGATTTAAAATACATTTGTTCAACCTTTGAAATACATTTCCATAACCTGGCAGAAACATTGGCGCAATCTTTAAATATTTATCTTTGAATTCCCATGCTTGTATGTATTTAGGAATGTTTTCATAAATGCATCAATAACTGTCTTGTATGGCTCATTAAGGCAGCTTTTTATCCTTTAGTGTGATCGCGCAGTTTACAGCTGCATGTGAATCACTTTTATAGGCATCCATTAAGCATGCCCTTCAAACTGCAATTATTTGTCAGATTTTTGTATCTACTTGAGCAGTCACGAAAGAAATGAGTGCTGAACAGACACACAAGCACTTGGAAGCCAAAACTGGCCCACTTCCAGCAGTGCATTTTCTCCTCTAGCTACCACAACTACATAGTAGAACAGATGTTCTCAACTGATCAGCTTGGCCAAGCGAACCCATGTGGGTTCAAACACTATTGAGGAGAAATTAGATCCAGACCTGAAATAAACATTTGGTATCTGGTAGGAGCCTTGTCTAGAGTAAGATCAAACTTAAAATTGGCATCCCCCCACTGCTCAGTGTAATTAATTGAATGATGCACATTGTGAACAGCAGTAGGAAAATGCATAGTATACACAGAGACAGAAAATGTGGCCTCATGATTCGCAGCACGAACTAGCCACTGGTTAATCTTCAGTTTGCCCACAATTTTTGGGTGGACTTTAGTGACACTGTTGACGTTTACTTTAAGTATCTGCATTGTTTTCTGTCCTTGTACTACTAGTTGTATGATTATCTGTGTTTCTTTCAATGTGCAACCAGGTCTGGAATTGTATTTGCAATGAAACACTAGCAACAAATGTTTTAAAATAATAAATTACCTCCCTGGGTGTTCTCAGGTGAAACATGCCCTCTTAGCCTGTAATCTGCTATACAGGAATAATAATATAGGTCTAGGTCACAGGCCAATTGCAAGGTTTTGTTTTTCCTCAGAAAGTAAAGAACTTGAACTAATTCAGAAACCATGATGCCATTATTTTGTTGTGCTTTATTATGAATGAGCTTGGTTTGATTACCAGGGATGCCAAGATCTGTCCTCTGGTTTATGCCTGCCTCTCCCACTGCTATGCGAGAGGAAGTTCTGGCAAGTGCAGGGTACCTCCGAAAGCACAGTTTGGTGGGAGAGGACAGCAACTTTAAGCAAAGCTTGACACAATCATAACTAGCCCAGTGGAGCTTGAAAGGCTGTAATAATAAAAAAAATCTCAAACAAGCTAACCTACTGTATGGGCCGCAACAGAAACACCATCAACTCATCCCCAAATATTTTTAATCTATCCAAACACACACTGATCCAGAAAGATAACTATGTAGTTTCATGAGGCCTCTCCTGTTTCACAAAATTCACACATATGGTGCAATCCTCTGGTGACCTAAAAGTTCCCCCCTCACCTTAAACTGAATGTACCACAAGAGTCTGCATTCTTTTTACTGCCACCTGCAAAGGTGATCTCCCTGAAAGCAAGCTTCATCCACTAAGCATCCAAAATAGGACAAAATATGTTTTATTAGCTCTTTTGAAACTGGGCAAATATGTCCTACCATAGCAACTGTCAGGAAACCCCACTTTCAGCAGTGGCATCTTTGATACCTCCAAGAGAATTCTTGTTTATGTAAACAGGCAATTAAGATTGATGCTTGCATGTGTGGGACACTAAATTGCCACATGATGCTCTTATGGGGCTCATGGGATGTTGAGTCTATTTTTCAAAACAAACATGAGTGCCAAACAACTCTCCATCTAGTTTATATATCATGGATATAATATGATATATAAATGGGGGGGAGGCTAACAATGTATTCATACCTGCATGACAAAAACAGATGTTTTTGCTAATTTAAACCACTGTGTGAACAATTGAGCATTTAAACAGGTACCCATTGCATATTTAGAAACAACAGCACCAGACATCTCTCTGGGGAAGATGGTTGGAGACAGTACAGTGGTACCTCGGGTTACATATGCTTCAGGTTACAGACTCTGCTAACCCAGAAATAGTACCTCGGGTTAAGAACTTTGCTTCAGGATGAGAACAGAAATCGTGCAGCAGCGGCACGGCAGCAGCGGGAGGCCCCATTAGCTAAAGTGGTGCTTCAAGTTAAGAACAGTTTCAGGTTAAGAACGGACCTCCAGAACAAATTAAGTACTTAACCCAAGGTACCACTGTATGGGCTGAGCAAAGAGGGACAGGAGTGCAGCAGATTATACTACACACTCAGGAAATAGTTCATTTGTCAGACACAGATAAGAGTCAAGGTCAGGCAATGGTACAAGAGAAGTCAATGATACAATAGTATCCAGAAAAAAGTAAATTATATGGACAAATGAATTCATATGATTAATGGCGTGTTCTGCATATTTTGACATGCTGCTAGAGAAATCAATATAATTCCATTCCCAGAGTTGAATCTCACTATTTTAAAAGGCGGAAAAGGTTGAGGGTGACAAGGCATTAGCGCCGTTCTTTATGGTTGCCATTGTGGATGTATGTCATATGCCAATTGCTTTCCTCAGCCCCACAAACATTATATGTATGAATGCCTTGGTGTTGTACGTCTCGCTACTAAATACCGTCAAATGTTGTCTTATTAATACAAAATCCAACAATGATTAATGTTATGAATATCAAAGGAATTTATAATGACTCCCCACTTATGTCAAGGCACTGGTGTAATTAACTTGTGCACTGTGTTTGCATTATAAAATTAACATAGAGGGAGCCAAAGATCACTTGGGTGTTAACATTGCTTTTTAGTTCTATTGGACAATGACAGCACAATTAATCTAGAGAAAATGGTTTACAAGTAAAGCAAAGAGTGAGGCTGCATGAATAAATGCTGGGCAAAAAAAAAAGGGAAAGTACATGTATACCGTAAAGAATGAGAATTCTTTCTAAAGGGTTTTTAAATAGTGTATTTTGAATTGCTGTGTCCTGTCCTGGGACCTTATGGTGAAGGCTTAGTTAGAAATTGTTATGATCATCATTATGATGTCCTCCAAACTCCACTGTGTATACTCACATCAACACTGCACTTCACTGGAGCAGCAAGTGATGATTTGTAGCCATGGTGCTCTGTCTCCTGCCTATCTTATTGCCCTTCTGGATCCACAATGGAGAAGCTCAAATGTAGAAGCAAGGCAGCTGGCTTACCTGACAGACATTACTAATTGTGCCTTCTCTGCGAGATGACAGACTTACAATGTAGAGAGGCAGATTTCCGGCAAGTTGAATGCATAGTTACAACATGCCTTAAAAGCACAAACCTGTAAGACGGACCAGTGTTATGGTTAGCTAATTTTATACACTTGATGTAAAACAGCATAAAACACCCTAATAGGGCTAGATAGTTATCTATCGAAACTTAATACCTCACAGTAAAATTTACAGGCAGTGTGAAGCCAGAAAAGCAAGGAAAAATAAACTCTGTATACGTTAGTGAAACCTTATATTCATTGTATAGCTGCCATCCCATCAATGTCATTGTTAAGTTCAGTGGGCATTAATGTTCTTAATTTATGAATCCCTTTTGTAATTTATTGTATCATTATTTTGCTTGAGCTTGCATCTGTTCTGTGCACCAAAATCCCAAATGTCTCTCATCGTACTTGCCATTCTGGAAGTGCTTAACCACAGAGACTTGAACTTTAGCAGTTTGCGCAGAGATTTTATGCTCACTGATAAGGGTCTTAGCAGTGTGTGTGGTCATTCCCAGGTAGCCATGGGCACTGTGTGATATTCATCACAGGAATAGCTCAGGAATAAAGCGTCTGCTTCACAAGGAAAATGCCCTGCGTTCAGCCCTTGGAAATTCAGGTAGGGCTGGAGAAGGCCACTGCCAATCAGCATAGATGCGCCAAGGGTCTGGCTCAGTGTAATGCAGCTTCGTATGCTCCTTCCATTACTTTGATGTTCCATGTGGGGGAAAAAATCAGATCAAATATTTTGCATTGTTACTGGACTTAACATCTTGATTTTACTGAAGTTAGAGCATGCAGCACAATTTCTACATCGGAACTGACCTTTGCTTGTGTCTCTGTCAAAGGTTCTAACAGAATCTGGTGGTTTTCCCCCCTTCATCTTGCAAACGTGTCTTCCACATTTTTTTGAAGAGCAAACAGAGGGCTTTCCCCACATCTGGGGATATTCTCCAAAACGTACCAAAATGTCTTAATGACTGCCTTGATCTGAATACTGAACCTTAATGTAATAACACTTATCATTTAATTGGCTTCTTTTCTTTTGTAGTCTAGGCTGAAGCAAAGCTGCTCTGTCCACATTTTATGAGTAGCGCCTATTTAAAAGCCTTTGTAGGATATCCGTGATCAAGAAATTGTTTTATCAATAGGCTACAATGTTAATTAGTGTTCAAAGCTTCCCCTGTCCCCAGGAAAAAAACTATGTTGAACAAAAAAAAAATTCATTCAAGCACCTGGAGTGTCTTCAGACATTCAGTTCTTCACATTCAAATGGGCTTACAAGTGGGGCTGGCTGTTTCATCTGATGCCTAGAAAAGATCACTACATGTTAATACATGTGAAGCACTTTCTATATGGGACCATATGGTGAAAGATGGGTTTAGAACTAATAATTAACTAATAGTTCACTTTGGAAATACAAAAGGCACCCAGATTCTCTGAGAGGGGAGACATTTCATGGTGCCTATTCTCCCCCCCCCCTCCGTGGAATCAGGAGACATCTACATTTTGTGATATCTGGTTTATTTACACACATATATAGGCCAAGCACAGGAAAATATGTAACAGAATTGACAACCCAGCAGATACAGCTCTCCATTCTATTTCTTGGGTATTGCTTGCACCCTGAAGATGCTTCCACTGAGATCCATTTTGCTTGCTAACCTGCAGCCTCAACCTCTCCTGACTGAAACAATTCCATCTGCTTTTGTTCATATAATCAGCACATTCCACAGCTGACAGGAGGGCAGAAAAGTAACCCCCCTTTCTTCTTCTGGAAGAGTCCAGCTCAAGAAAGCAAGCTTCATTACAAGGGAAAGTACTTGACCACTTTCCAAGCTGTCAAATTTATCTCCAACAGTTTGGTTCTTTGAGCTTCCTCCTGTCCAAACCTCCGTCTTATACTATCAGAAAAAAACTGGGCTGGGAAGGGGTCCCATGAGTTCATCCAGCTCAACCTCTAATCCCATTGCAATAGTGTTTTCATCTCATATCATTGAACAGTACTAAGAGTTATTATCAATACAGGAGGAGCCCGATCCAGCTTTTTAGTGGATGCTCCATTGAAAGACTTTCAACTTATCTTAGCTGGATGGAAAAACCCAGCTCTTCAACTGTGATTTTTGCTAGCTGTCCTGTGTATTCAAACAGAAACAGAGGCTATAAATCCAGCAAGCAAACAAATAAAAGTGTTGGATAGCATGCTGAATGGAAAAAGGCAGTGCCACCTGAAGCTAGATAAACAGAAAACCTCTAAAAGTAGACAAATGTTAGTAAATGTGTGAAGACGAGGCTAAAAGATTTTGCCATCCTTTAGACAAGGATTTGGTCGTAACACATATGGGCCTTCTCTGAAGTCTTCCATTAATTGATAACACACCATTTCTGACCTACACCAAATGGCTTGGTCTGGCAACAATTAATATACCATTTCAGTCTTTAACAACACTTTAACCATAAACAATAAAAGTTTTCAATTAGCAAACAGGAGCCTGCAGTTTCACATAAGCATAAATTTCACAGTACCTAAATGTAGAACAGTTGCACCCGCACAGAGTATCCCTAGATCTTTTCCAGAATCACAAACCAACAAAAATTGAGACGCCTGCTCATAGATAATCCATGGAGTTACATGCATAATTCACCTTGAAACAATGTTTATATATAATTTGCTTATGAGATGTCACGAGCACAAACTGTTAGAGCAGAATTGCTAAAATATCTACACCCTTTCCAGACAGCCAGGACAGGCTATTATAGAATGGTGATGCAGAAGTAGAACAAGGTGCTAAAATGAGGGAAGTTGGAAGGGAAGAATTCACAAATGGTGTCATGTACATGGACTTATTGCTTATTACTTAATTCATCATGTCTACAGCAGCAGTTTCAAAACTGGTAAGTAACCACGTTTAAAGAACCTATCACAAACACAAAACCCTAAGCTAAATGCAGCAGCAAGATAGCTCTGCTTGTTTCCAAGATTATGAGAGTTAAATGGCCCCTTTTATATCTTTCTCTTGAGCAGCTGCACCATATCTGAGAAATCTTTTGTTTCTCAAACTATATAAAACCTCAGCAGCAAAGCATTTCTCATACTATATAAAATGATAGGTCATTTTTGCTGCTCCATAAAGAATCCGAAGAGGGTGGGGGGAATTAGCAATAGCAATAGCAAGACAGTCCTTACCACACGCTCTCTTACTCAAAGGTTAGCGTGGTGACCCTATGTTAAGGATGAGCTGGCTAAACTGGGACCTGCCATTATAATGTGAAATCAGAGGAAGTCAGTTTTTTGGCTTATAGCAGGACTGGGGAGTATTTTTAAGCCCAGGGGCCACATTCCCTTCTATGCAACTTTCCGGGGACCATGTGTCAGTAGTAGGCATGACCAGAAGCAAGAGTGGGTTACATTAATTTACTCAAACATCCCTCTCCATTCCCCATCCAGACAACCAAGAAGCAACATCAGAGTTCAAGGATACACTGAGGCAAAAGGACTCAAGGAGGTTGCAAAGCAGGCCCAGTGAGGGATGTGGCCTCGTGAGAATGGGCGTGGGGTAGTTCCAGTGAGCAAACACAGAAGGCTAGAGGGCCACATTTGCCCTCTGTGCATGATATTTGCCATTCCTGGATTATAGGTTGAAAATCTGACTGATTTGAAACTCAAGAGTGTGGTAGAAGAAGCCTTGAGGAGGGTCCAGGCTTCTGTTAGAGGTTTGAAGTGCATATAACATCAAGAAGAAACAAAGGCTTGGGTTCAGAAAGTCTCTTCTGCAAATAGAAGGGCTCCTTCCATTTGCAGAAGGGGCCTAGAAGCAGGAGAGGCTTCTATTAGATACTGGAGTGATATTTTGCTTATTGCCCCTACAGCTCCCATGCCATACCCCACACTCCTCCCTAACTGTCCAGAGCAGATTTTTAAGGCGCAGCAGAGAAAATCATTGCCCTTGCTTGTTCCTCCACTGGGAGCATCCTGCAAGCAAATTTTGTCTCACAGAAACTTCAGATTCAAGCCAATAAATGATGATAAAGCAGTATTTCCAACTGCTGCACAGAATGTCTGAGGACCAGTCAATTTCGGCACAAACAAGGGGCATTGGGTATCAACAATCTGACCATTTAACCGACCTCTCCAGTTTTCATGCCTGTTCAGTGCCATTATTTTAAAAAACAATCCTATTCCTCCTGCTGGCAATCAATCAGGAAACATGAAGCAAACGAGATGACATAAAAACACAGCATAGTTGTGTCACTGTGGCCATGTTTAAAAAATAAAGACCCAAAAAACACTCTGAAACAGAGAAAAATGGTTCATTGCCTACTAGATAAATCCCTTTTGATCCTGACTGATTAATTAAGGATGCAGAATGCTTTGATTCCAGCACCCGTAGTGTACAGGTGCTGATTCATTAAGGATACAAAGAGAAGCACAACTAAATACTACCCCACCCCAGTTATTTCTGTCCTGTTGTTCTTTTTAAAAAACCTAAGTGCAAAATTTCAATGTATCCTATTATAATTGGGTGTGAATCCTGGGGAACTTGCTCCCTGCCTTGCAAGCCTTTTCCCATCTGGCCTGGGAGAGTTGGGACCTGACTGACTCCAGCTACAAAAGCTGTGGCTGCTGAACGGACTCTTGGACTGGGGTACTGCTTAGAAGGCTCTTAGAGGGCTGCTGCTATTGATATTAATGCTTTATTTTGTATCTTTATTATGATTTATGCGGAAACTGTTCAATTTGGTTGTGTACTTTTTGATGCTTTATTATGACTTCTTTTGTTGTGTTTTGAAAATCCCCTCCACCACCATATTGTAAGCCGCTTTGAGCATGGTTTTAACTGTGGGAAGGTAGCATACAAATACGATTACCTACAATTACAGTGGTACCTCGGGTTACAAACACCTTGGGTTACAAACACTTCAGGTTACAGACTCCGCTAACCCAGAAGTAGTACCTCGGGTTAAGAACTTTGCCCCAGGATGAGAACATAAATCGTGTGGCAGCAGCAGTGGGAGGCCCCATTAGCTAAAGTGGTACCTCAGGTTAAGAACGGTTTCAGGTTAAGAACGGACCTCTGGAACGAATTACATTCAGAACCAGAGGTACCATTGTAACTCCAACCAACATTAGCTATGGCATTTCTTCTTTAGAGCAGGTCTGAAATATCTGGATTAAGTTGTCTGGTGTTCAGCTGAACCGCCTGCAGTTTCAAAGCTTCCAGCTTTCTCATTCCTTAGCTCTTCAGCTTTCGCATCTTAACACATAGATAAAAAAGGCGATATTTTACTATGACTAGTTGGTTTAGGAAAGCGTTGTCAGAATTACCAAGCTCTCAAATGGACCACAAACCATCTATATTGTGTTCAATGACAAAACAATTAGTTGCCCACATTATGCAAATATGGATTTCATGAACTTTTAGCAAGGTATCACTGAGCTTATTAATCTTGTCCACTCTTACTGCTTTTTCCCTGGTGCATCTGCTGATTCCACCTCTGCAGGGCTGAGCGAAAAGAAAGCTAAGCCAAAATATGAAAATTGTCACTGATGTCAACCACTTCTTCCCGTGACAACTTCTGAGGTAAAAACAGAGAGAACATTCATTTCTGGCCTAATTCTATGCCTCCGACATGACATTATTATTCTGGACATCTGTTCTTAAGCTATTCTAGAACTGCAGCTTTATGAAAAGCCAAATTTCCACGCTTCCTCTGCATAAGAAAAACAATATATTTGTAATGCACTGCAGGTTTTGCTTGACAACCTATTGCTTTTAAATAAGGATAATAAATTGGTAATAGATGGTGCCTTAGCAGCTCAGATGAAAATAGGAGGTATATGAATAAAACATTACAAAAATAATTGCAGCAAATTGTGACTTGTTTAGATTTGTTTTCCCAAGGTCTCAGGGCCGATTAAAAATATCCTTATCACATTTTAACCTTGCAAGAGCCCAGTCAGATCATTTCCACTGGAAGGCAGAAACTTCCCAAAGGCCAGCAAGTGAGCTTCATAACCTATCAGGCAGCTGGACTGCAACCCTATATTCCCCTACCTGGGAGTAAGTCTCACTGAAATAATTGAAAATTACTAAAGAGAAGACTTGTGTATCCTTGCCCTGTTGAATAGTCTGTCCACAGAATTCCCTGGTCCCATGCAATGGGAGTACAGTGGTACCTCGGGTTAAGTACTTAATTCGTTCCGGAGGTCCGTACTTAACCTGAAACTGTTCTTAACCTGAAGCACCACTTTAGCTAATGGGGCCTCCTGCTGCCGCCGCACTGTCAGAGCACAATTTCTGTTCTCATCCTGAAGCAAAGTTCTTAACCTGAAGCACTCTTTCTGGGTTAGCGGGGTCTGTAACCTGAAGCGTATGTAACCTGAAGCGTATGTAACCCGAGGTACCACTGTAATTCATTGGTACAGCTTCAATTCCTGTCATCTCCATTCAAAAGACTTGCTCATAGTAAGCTGAAAAAGACCTTTGCCAGGGGCCTTGGAGAGCTGCTGCCAGCTTAGTTTAATGGATGGCAGGATATTAAAATAAAATCAGTGACAAAGCAAGCTTTATGATCTGTTCTGAAGCATTCATAGAAAAGAAGGGGCTAAGCCAGGGGTGGAAAACCTCAGGTGAAGGGACAAATGTAGCCCTCCATATTTCTCTGTTCAGCCCTTGGGAGTCTCCCCAGGCCACACCCATCTCAGGCCCTGCTGTGGACCTTCCTTGAGGGCTTTTGATTGGCTGTATTGTTTCCTTGAACTGTAATAATACCTCGCGCTTACCTCTGGGGGGGGGGAGAGAGAGACTTTTAACTTTTGTGGCTCACAAGTAGCCTACTGTTTAAGTCACACCTGTTGATCTCCCTCTGGCATGCAGCCCCCAGAGAGCTGCCTATCTATCTATCTATCTATCTATCTATCTATCTATCTATCTATTTATTTATTTATTTATTTATTTATTTATTTATTTATTTATTTATAATTTTATTTATATCCTGCCTTTCTCCCATCACAGGACCCCACAGACAGCTTCCAGCATAAATTTAAAACATATACAAATGTGTGTGTGTGTGCGCGTGCACGTGCGCGTGCGTGCGTGCGTGTGTGCACGCAAACACATATATACAATATTTATTTGTTTGTTTGTTTGTTTTAAATAAGGATTGAATAAGTAACCATGTTAGGACAGCACTGAAAACCATTTAATAACATGCACGCACCTTCAGAAGACTCTGTCACAACAGTCAGCTGCTGGCCAAAGCTCTGTCTATACAAAAAAGTATTTGCCTCATGGCAAAAGGAAAGGAAAGAAAGAGCCAGTCTAGCCTCCATTATTGGAGCTGCTACCAAAAATGCCCTCCCTCATTTCCTCACCAAATGGGTGAGGGTGGCGGGACTGAGAGAAAGGCCTCCGCAAATGTTATCAAAGCCCAGAGAGGGTCACATAGGGAGATGGAGTCCTATGGTGGAGATGCAAGCCTGTGAGGGAATACCTCCTTTGGGCTGAAAAAGTTTCACTTCCCATGTTCTAAACCAGGGTTTCCCAAACCTGGGTCTCCAGCTGTTTTTGGACTACAATTCCCATCATCCCTGACCACTGATCCTGCTAGCTAGGGATGATGGCAGTGTAGTTCAAAAACAACTAGAGACCCAAGTTTTGGCAACTCTGTAAGCTAAACCCTGACTGGAATTGCCTTTGGCCCTTTAATTGTGTGCATATGCGCATCTGTGCATCAGTCTTAACAGCATCTAAGGAAAGTGGGTTGGCCCTGGGTCCTAGAAGGATACTGTCAAATACAAAATCATAATAGATGTAAATAAGACCAAACAGAAAACTGTAATGTGGCTGAGTTAAATGTTTTCATTTCCACCTTCCATAGTATTACAGGTGGGATTTCAAATTAATGCTAGGAACCAAGGTGACAGTTTAAAAACTGTTAAGAGTGTGGCATATGCAAGAGAGTTTTATTTTATTTTTTAATAGAGGAAAACATAAGGAAGATAGAGAGTGTGCATTACATATTAATGAGATGGTCCCCAGAAATGTAAAAAATAATAAAGCCTTTTAGATGAGATACTTAACAAAATATATATGGTAGTATTTATCACTAATGAAAGTTTGGGAGGGAAGAGGTAAACACATGGCTGCTTAGAACTGCCCTCCCCTAAACGGTCATATAGGACGGGACAGTGGTTTAAGCTGCAGTGGGAAGGTAAATGGTATTTCCGTGCGCTCTGGCTTCCATCCCAGCGTCCCGTTGCGCCAGTAGTGGTTTAGTCATGCTGGCTACATGATCCAGAAAGTTGTCTGCAGACAAACACTGGCTCCTTCGGCCTGAAGCAAGATGAGCGCCGCAACCCCAAAGTTGCCTTTGACTGGACTTAACTGTCCAGGGGTCCTTTACATTTACTTTACCTTTTTACATCGTTAAACTATGGAACTTGCACCTACAGGAGGCAGTAGTGAACACCAACTTAGATGGCTTTAAAAGAGTATGAGACAAATTCATAGAGGGTAAAGCTGTCAACGGCTAATAGCCATGATGGCTATGTTGTCCAACTTGCAGGCTTCCCTCAGGCCTCTGACTGACCTCTAGAGAGTGCCCTTGATGGACCCTTGGCCTGATGTCTGCGACATCAATGAAGGCTGTTCCATCAGCAACAGAGATAAGGGTCCACAGAAGGGATTTTCTCACAAATTGAGTCTTACTACTGCAGTTTTCAACTAAACTGCAAAGTGACTCACTGCTTGAACCCTAAAGAGGTGTTCAGTTGGGGAGATATATTTAGGCTACTAGATGGGGGACATCAAGTTATGCTCAGAGCCAGCATGGTTAAGAGCGGTAGACTCGTAATCTGGGGAACCGGGTTCCCGTCCAGCTCCTCCACATGCAGCTGCTGGGTGACCTTGGGCTAGTCACACTTCTCTGAAGTCTGTTTGTTGTGGGGGAGGAAGGGAAAGGAGTATGTTAGCTGCTTTGAGACTCCTTCGGGTAGTGATAAAGTGGGATATCAAATCCAAACTCTTCTTCTTCTCAATTTACTTGATAATTTGATAAGGTGAAGCTGTGAAGAAATGACTTTCTGCCCTTTTCCGATAAATTTTTGGCGACTTTGGCCCCATATAATGATCTGGGTTTTTCTTCTGGCTGCTGCACTAATTGTCCCTAAAAGTACACAATTTTGCATTAAGAGTAACCCTTCTAAACTATTGAATTAAGAGTTAAATATAACTGTTCAAAACTATTGATTTCCTCCTCTGACACCCGCTCGCTTTAGACATATCATTTTATATGCCAATAGCAATCAGCAGTTAGGCACTGTGGTGAAAAAAATACTACCCGCACACAAATATTGATTTTGTCCAACAGATGCCAAGCAAAATAGCTTCCCTAACACTTCTAAACAATGTATCAAACAGTCATTTGTTTAAGCATGGCTGTGAGAATGTTCCCTCGAGAGGCAAAATTTGATGCCCCCCTTCTTTTCATTATTCCGTTATAATGAAGTGGTTTTATATGGTGATGCTTGAGTATAAATCACTCCTACTGTGGCACCTTAGGCATGTTAACATGCTTTACATCAGATTTTGGAAGGAACATACTTCACAGCTATCTGCTAAGCCTATCACTCTCCCACAGGAAGACACTGAGTTCTAAAGATCCACGACAAGATATTCACTGTTCGGGACTTAATTTACTTGTTAATCTTTCTTGTTGCTGGAGCATCTTTCAAGCCTTCTCAGGATTGAAAGATGACTCTCCAGGGAATTTCCTATACACGCCCTTTGAATTCACTGAACGTTCTCCAAGAGATCAACAAGTCAGATGCAGTGTTGACATTTTCCCAGTTGATAAAAATAGCATTTAGCTATTGTGGATTGACATTGAAAAGGTCGTGTTGTAATGAGCCATTTCCAGATAATCTGCTTTTAAGTTTATTGCGTCGCATCTGCACCATGTATTTAAAGCACGTGGCTTACGTCAAAGAATCCTAGGAACTGTAGTTTATTAAGTGTGCTGGGAATTGGAGCTCTGTGCACAAGAAACTACATTTTCCAGGATTCGGGGGGGGGCAGGGGGAATTCTGACTGCTTCATTTTTAAATTGTTCTGCTGATATTTGTGCTGTAAGCTGTCTTGAATTCATTTTATGTGTTTGTTTGTTGATAGGATGCTGTGTTTCCATATGAAAATAAAGTATAAAACATTAGAAGTTGTGTGCAGTAGGAGCAGAAGCAGCTCTCCAGGTAGAGCAGAGCCACAATGCTAACTTTGCAGCAGGTATGTTCCTGCTGCTTACCAGGAGGGAGAGCGAGAGGGGCAAGGAGGTTGACATGGTGTAATGGAGTTAACCTGACACTCCTTGTGATCTCCCCATTGGTTTGCCCCTCCCTGCAAGTGGCAATGAGAAACCTGCCAGGAAACTAGAGTTGCAGCTTTGCCTCACCAGGCAAACCTGGCACTTCCAGTAATGCTGCTTTCGTGCTAAAAGCAGAATAGAGAATGAGAACGGAATACAGAATTTGAACACAGCGTGAAATATCCTTCTGGATCACCTCTGTGTGGTGGCAGGAGGAGGTACAGCAACACGGTGGTTCTGCATCAGCTCCATTGTGCTGGGGGACATCTGCTCTGCCTCTTTGCTACCATCTTGGAAGGTTTCGCCTTGTCCACCATGCTTTTTGGTGTCTGCATGAAATTGTTGGGTAAGGGTCATTTGGGGATATGGAGAAAGGCAACACCGTCAGTGTGCCGGTGCCACTCAGCTCTGTTTCTCCTTGTCAGCTGAATCAAACGATGCTCTGGGAATGATGAAATGGTGCCTGAATCAGTAATGGGCTTCATGAGGGCCAATAAACTGAAATTCAGTCCACAACAGATGGCAGTGCTGTGATATACAGCTCCTGTGTTCAAGTCATACAGCAAATGGATGAAGATTTTGCTTCAATGTCATTCTTATCATCAATCCAAGCTATTTTCAGGCCAGTAGTGTGTACCTGTGGGTACCAAACTTGCGAATGAACTTGTGGCCTAGCTCTGCCCCTAGACGCTTACAAATGTGCTGGTCATACACTCCATCCAATGCATGGTCAGCAGCATCAGTCTGAAGGGGGGGCTATGGGAGTATGGATGAATGCACATAGGTCTCTCTCCAGGGGATAGGAAGCCTGGTAAATCAGGGTTCTCATCCCTGCTGAAGAGGCCCTGTCTTTCTCTCTGTGTCCATCCTTCTTCTGACTGATGCCCATCACACATTATTGGGGGCATAGTTGACAAATGTGTTTGCCTCTAAGGGACCAGACTAGCCCTTCACACACTCAGTATCCACACTCCACAAAAACCTGAAATAGGCTTCATTCTTGCTGCTATGTTTCCTGAAATCAAAGAAGTAGAAATCTCCTTTTGCTGCTTGCACACACAGAGCTACGTTCTCCCCCCACCCTCACTGAATATAATTTTGTGTTCTGAAAGAAGTCACCTTCTGCCTGATCATGTGAATGACCTAATAAATGTAGATCAAATTAAGGACCAGAACTACCGGACTCATGAAAAGCCTCTGGAGTTAATTAAAATAAGATGATGAAAATGTGGCTAACTATAATTAAAACAGAAGTTACATTTAATGAAAAGATTATGAAACTCTATCATTTTTTTATGATGGTACCATGCACCATATTCACCTATGCTCAAATGGTCTGACCCCCACCTTTCACCTCACGTTCCCCTGCAGTTTTCTGTGGAGAGGGGGAAACAGGGAGGCTGTCTTACAATGATGCAGTGACCTTTGTAATGACCTCCATGTCCCAGGCAGCCACAGTTGCAGAGGCCCAGTTATATTTAGGCAGGTTGGAAGGACATTGGGGAGTTAATAATTCCCAACAACAAAGCCTTAAAAGATTGCTACAGAAGTCCCTTCTCAGCTAGAATTGCTCCAGAGAAAATTGTTTTACATGGAAGGACTGTGGCTGTTACTACTTCTCCTACAATCAAACATTTATTTAATACCTATGGAGGGCTAGGCACAGTGCCCTGTAATGATAGCAGAGGCATTTGCATGAAAAATGAAGCCAATTACTACCAGTGGTAATTTCTGCCCATGAATTCATTGCTTTAGTTTCCACTGGTAGGATTGAAAAATAGCTGAAATAAGAGTGTTTGAATGTACCAGTACATGTACTGATATGTGTATATGCAGTTTCATATGGTTAATATTGACCTAATGTATTCCAGCAAAAGAATGTGACATTTACAGTGCCCATTAATAAACCACAGGAAAAGCTCTCCAACCCCACACTCCCCACCCCCCTGGTCATTTTATTAGTTTGTTTCATTCAGCAAATATTTCCCTTGCTTCAGTAGAACCAAGTCCTACATAGAAATGAACTGGCACAAAAGTGAAGAACTCTAAAAATGAAATTTCCTCTACCACAATGAAGCAGTTTGCCCATATATAAATACAACAATATAATACCTCTAAATGATCTCCTTATTATAGCCAAACTGCCCTGACACAAATTACGGAGGCTTATTTTTCTGCTTTACATTTCCTCTTCTGTTGTACTTAATAGACTCCCAACGGTGTGATTAAAATGGGTGTTTTGTGTATCGCTATATGCAAAGCAAGTGATTATGTACATGTGGTCTCTATACAGGATTAATTGGACCGCATTGTTTACTATAGGCTTGTGTGGAGGTTGGGGGAAAGCAGTAATGTGACAAAAGAACAAAACACCAACAACCCCTCATTGGAACTAATTGTGATACAGTAACACTAGGTATAATTCACCCTGACTCCCTGCTGCAATAAGTCTTAAGCCTGATGCAACACAAGCACCACCATCTTTAATTTAAAAACATGCGCAGTTCATTGACAGGGCAATAGAAGGTGGATTTCAAAAGAATTCCCAGAGGACCCTCAGACCATAGGTCTGCATATCACTTTTCTAAGGTGTTGGTTGTTCTTGCCCACTACCTACTCCTCAGATGTCTGGATAATAAGCTAAACTGGTAAGAAAGAGGAGTGAAATGACTATCTCAAATACTTAAAATTCAGGAAAGTTGCACACTTTCCCAACTTTAAATGAGAAAGTACCGTCTGCTATTTCTACTAGAGGTCTGCCCCAGAAGAGCATTTTCAACAGCTCTTAAGTCTTGTTCATTAAAGTATTTATTAGGACTGTGCACTGATTCGGTTCAGACCAAATCTGGCACTTTGGAAATCAAGCGACCTAGGTTTGAGGGTGTTTCATAGGTTACCAAATTTATCTCATGTTCTGTCCAATTTACATCATCCTCTCCCCACAATTCACTATTGGGATTTTAAAAAATGTCTATACCCCCCTTTTATAAAAATGGATAAAAAATGCAGGGATACTAGCACTTCCAGAGTTGCCAAATTACAATCAAATAGGTCCAGGGGCCTTTGTGTTGATTCACTATTTTCTTATTTTAAAAATAATTTTATTAATATTATATTTTTATACTTTGTAGCCAATACCGTTATACATCAAACAAGCTTGCCTGTCAGGAAAAAAGAATGAGCGAAACAAAAAGAGAAAAGAAAAAAAGGGGGGAACCTGCTCCTTAAAAAAAGAAAAAGGCTATAACTTTTTTTTTTAGGGAGTGGGGATAGAATTGGATGAAATTTGAAGGCAAGAGTGCCCCTTATTGGGGAATAACTCCTGCCAAATTTCAGCAGGATAGCTGCAGTGGTTTTTTGTTTTGGTTTGGGGTTTTGTTTTTTTGCAAGGGCAGCTGGGTTCAGTTTTAGGGTGACACAAAAAGAATCACCCCTAGCATTTTGTGGGCAATTACTCAGAAAATTGCAAAGATGAGAGAGCTGCTCCTGAGTAAGAAACCTGGCAAATTTCAGGCCAAATAGGTCCAGGCCTTTTGTACTAGACACCTTTAAAGGTTTTTCTTTTGGATGGTAAGAACTAAAAGCAATTCACTTTCTGGGTAAAATAATTCACTCCAATTACAAGCTTGACCCGTGAGTCATAATGGACTCTCTCTTTGCTCTCTCCTCACTCCAGTATTTGTTATATCTTAATCTATCACACCATTATGGCATAATGGCTTTGGGACATCACTTTTGCTTCTAACAAATGTTTGTCTGCAGCATTTTTTTAAAAAAAAAAATCTGGATTGCTGAGGGAAACACAAAGCCTTTCAGGGATCCCTGCTTTTGGTCTGCCTCTGGGGCACACCACTTCACTTTGGGATTCATCCAAATCCAGTGTACACCTCAGGGTATAAGAATAAGAATCTCTCTTGGCAGCTTCCATGACAACACTGTAGATGCAACACAACACAACAGAACAGAACACAACACAATAAATATTAAAAAGCCAGCAAATAATAAAACAAATATCCAACCTACCCACTATTAATGTAAACACAATCAAGACCAGCAACTGCAAGAAGCATAAGAAAAAACCAGCATAAGAGGTGGGTTCTCAAATATTTCTCCATGACCTACAGTGAGCTGGCAGAGGGAATTTCATCACACTTCTTCTCTGTAATGCTGAAGGTGGAGATGGAGAATGTTGGGAAAGGATTTAAAGGAATCTTGATGGCATCCTGTTCTGGGAGGAAATTCACCAAGAAAGAGAAATATCAACGTAACTTGAGAGACAAAGAAAAATATCCTGCTTCTTAAAGAACAATACCCATTCTTCCTTGTGTTTCTTCATGCCTGGAATTCCATCTCTGAACAGCAAAACAATCATTTTTATTTTATATCATTGCTCTAAATTTTAATCTAAAATGTAGCCAATGTATAGCAAGGCAGACTTCTCTCTCTCTTTCCCCCAGCTGAAAAGTTGGTGTACAGTATTTAAAAGAGTTTTCTATTTTTTCTTATTAACTTAAAGGTAGGGTCAGAAATCAAGGCCATCATGTCTCTATCAATAAAGGCTGATTCTGATGCATAGTAGTGACTCAATTTGGCTACAGGCAAGTGCATGGCTTAAAATGGTGCTTAAATGAGAGGCCTTGTGATCAAATATGACTTTTTCTTTCTGTAAAGCAGGGATCAGTAAAATTCCTTTGTCCTGAACATCTGATAAGACAGCAATTACTGGACTTGTATTTGTGAATGTTGCACACTCAGTCTTGAGCTAAAGTAATTGAGAGACTAAACAGCTTTGCTCCTGTCCCCAATGAAGCCAGGAAGATCGGCAGCAACTGAAATCTTATTGCTGAAAGCTATGCTGTTTACAGTGCATGTGGCCTTCTGACAGAGCTAGAAAAGGTTTCTCCCCATCAACATTTCATGCTTATAATAAATAAAACTAATTGAAGATGCACATTCCAGAACCTGACCTAGATTACATACATGAGGATGAAAAATCAGCATAGAAAATATGTTTTGATTGGTGTATAACTGAAATTAAATTCTTCACTTTGATATCTCCCCTTGCTTTCAAGTATACATACACCCAGCATCTTCTTCACTGATTATAGAGCCACATATTTGCAGGGCAGGGATCCCATGGTCACTGCAGACTTCGGACTCTGCTATACAGTGGCAAGTAAAATGTTTTAAGTGTGTTGTAAAGTGCAATATACAAATGTGACAGTAGGTGGCGATAGTGAGCTATGGCAAATCCAATATATATTTTCAAAAAATTGTTTTTAAAAGCATTTTCACAATGTTTTTTATATGTGTTAGATTCCAGCTTCTTCGAATATTCAAAACAAAATAGAGGCAGGTCTATTAGGACAAGTGAGCACTGGCCCACCAACCTCAGTCTGCTTTCAGTCAGACTCCACCTGCCTGCCTTCTTACAACCAGTTGGGGCAGAACCTCCAGCCAGTTTCCTTCTTCTCCTTAGTTTCTATGTTGCCCTCGTAGAACACAGCAAGGAGGAGGGTGGGGACTAAACAAGAACTAGGGTAGCTCTACCTGTCTGGCTTTGGATCAGCCTGCTGTTGGGCTCCCTTTTCCCACTCTATCTAACAGGCACCAGTTGCCACTGGTGATGGCCCTTGGAACACATTACCAGGGACCAAAGGCTGCATCTTTAGTTGTTTTAATTCCTGACATCGTTATGGGCTTAACTACAGCATTTTGAAAGGTTTCTCTTGCAGTTCACAATCTCACCTGTCACCTGCTCATCAAGCCACAGCGATTTCAGCATCAAAAGGACAAGAGGTACTCTGATATCAGGAAAGCAAGTTCTAGATGGATATGCGGGTCAAACATTTTCAACAGGAAACATGTTGATATTTGACATCAGCAATTTCAGGGCTGTTTTTCATGCAGTGGAAACTTTACTGGATTAGATAAAGATAAGGAAGCATTTGTCAGTTTTTACTCCAGGCAGTCATTCTACTCCACAGTAGGCTGTATCTGACTGATGTCATCTAAATGGCCTACGATTGTAAATGCCATCCATCAAACTGATATAGTGGTTCAATGTGAAAAGTCCTCAAGAAGTGAATGCCTGGAAGAGCTAGGAATTTCATCATACGGCATGCTCCCTTCCTGGATCTAGTGTTCTAATTTTATTGCTTTTCTAGAAACAGTTGCAGCATCCATCAAGAGAACATTAAAAACATTAAGAAATCACACACAAACACAAGAGTACAGGGGCTCTTCGCTGCAAGAAATTCTCCAGAGTTGTTCCACCCATTCTTCCTATCACTGGAGCCTCATTTCAGGTTTACCCTCTTCCTCCTTGCATGTCCCGAATATTTTCATGCTTTCATGGTCCTGTTTCCTGCACACACACACCCATCATAGCTCAGATAAACTCCACCTGAACATGAGAGGCTAAATCAATGAAGAGAAGCGCACCTCCCTGTCTTATCATAGGAACATAGGGACCTGCCTCATTGAGAGTCAGATTGTTCCTCACCTAACTCTACACTGACTGGCAGGGTTTCAGGCAGGAATCTTTCCCAGTCCTACCTGAAGATGCTGGGGATTGGAATGGAAGTTTTTGCATTCAAAGCATGTGCTCTACCACTGAGCTATTGCATCGGGATGGTTTTCAAGCAACAACCAACAATTAGAAGCCCTCTGCTGACATTTTCTGTATTCTAAGCATCCATCGGTCTAAAGAAAAACCCATGGGCCTGGGGGTGATGGGGATGTGGCTAGCATGAGGGCCTCTGCCCATGTCCCCCTTCTGAGTTCTTGTGTGTTCTGCAGAACACCTGAATGAGGCCAGTGATGTAGTATCACTCTCTCTCTTTCCTGGTTTTTGTTGTTGTTGTTCAAACAAGCTACTGTTTTTCCTCAGGGCCTTAGATGCTGAACAAAGGTTGAACATAAGAATAATCTTCTGGATCAGGCTAATATCCCTGCTAGTCCAGCTACCTTTTCATACAGCAGCCAAACAGATGCCAGCAGGAAACCAGCAAGCAGGTTTTGAGCAGAAGAGCCTTCTTGCTTCCTGTGGCTTCCAGTGACTGTGACTTCCAGCTATTCAGAAGCATTACTGCCTCCCACTGTGGAGGCAGAACATAACCATTGTGGTCATCAATAGCCTTATCCTCCATGAATTTGTCTAATTCTCTTTTAAAGCCATCCAAGTTGGTGGCCATTACTGACTCTGTGGGAGCAGTACTTTCTTTTATCTGTCCAGAATCTTCCAACATTCAGCTTCTTTGGATCTCCACAAGTTCTAGGCTTATGAGAGAAGGGGGAAAAATATCTATCCACTTTCTCCACAGTCCTCAGTGTGGTCCAATTGCTATTTTATCCAAAGAAAATGAATTCCTTGGTGGGTAAAATAATTATTTTAGGAGGTGGCATATATTTTGAAAAATTCTCTTGAGAACTTCATGAGAAATTAAGGCAAGTTGAAGCACAAATAGGACCATCCTAATAAAAGGAAAAGCAGACAACCTTGCTTGTATAAAAAGAAACATAATAGTTATTTACGCTAGGACTTTGTTTAGCAACGGGATTGTTCAACTTTGCTTCAGCTGTACATGTTTTTTCAAAACTAAAGTGCAGCTTGCAACTCAGTAAGTAACTATTCATGACTATTAAGGCAGCAAACTGTGCGACAGCAATTGCAATATCAGGAAAGAAAAGCATAGCTTTGTGTAGTACGTTGCAAACCACTTTTTGCAGATCAATAGACAATGGATGAAACAATAAAACATTTACAAAATGAATTGTCTTTCCAAGACACTTCAGGGTCCTCGCTCAAAATTATATGACTATAAGATGTGTTTAGATTATAGTAATCTGCATACTTCTGGCATGCCAGTGTTGTTGGTAGCTATATATTATACAGCTCTTAAGGCCAGCCAAATTGCTTTGGTTAACAAAGCATCCCAAACTTCAACCTTCAGTAAGGCTTTTGACAAAGTCCCCCATGATATTCCTGCAGAGAAGCTGATAAAATGTGGGCTGGACCAGGCAACTGTTAGGTGAATTTGCAGCTGGTTGACTAATTGAACCCAAAGAGCAGGGCCGTCTTAAGCATCTCCGGTGCCGTGGTGCAAAAGCCCCCTCCACCCCGCCCCCCATTTCTCAGAGCTTTTTAGGGAGGACAGTGCTGCCGGAGGGGCTGGAGGAGGCTCAGCTGGCTGCTTCGTGCTGCGGTGGCCACGGCAGACGGAGGCTCCAGGCGTGACACTGCTTCGGCGCAGCATGGCAGAGGCAGGCGAGGGTGGCGAGCTGATGCCGGGAGGCGCTGCATCCAGCCTCTGCCTCTTCCCTGGCACCCTCCAGAACTTGGCTCCCTGGCACCCCATGCCACTAACCTCTATGGGTAAGATGCCCCTGGCAAAGAGTGGTTCTTTATCATCCTGAAAAAAGAGACAAGTGGGATGTTACGGGGTTCTGTCCTGGGCCCGTTGTTCAATGTCTTTATCAATGACTTGGAGGAAGGAATTGAGGGGTTACTCATGAAATTTGCAGATGACACCAAGCTGAGAGGGATAGCTAATGCCACAGAAGACAGAATCAGGATTCAAGATGATTGGAAAACTGGGCCCAAACTAATAAACAGAATTTCAATAGTGACAAATGTAAGGTTCTACAACTTAGGTAGGAAGAACCAGCTGCACCAATATAAGATGGGGGACACCTGGCTTGCCAGCAGTACATGTAAAATGGATCTAGGGGTCTTAGTAGACCACAAACTTCACAACCGAAGAAGAATATTGACACGCTGGAATGTGTGCAGAGAAGAATGACCAAGATTATCAAGTGCCTGGAAAGCAAGACTTATGAGGGAGTTGGGTTTGTTTGTTTGTTATTTTTATTTATTAGATTTCTATATTATATCTTATCATAGATTTAGATCTTCATCACAAGATCTCAGGGTGGTTCACAGGATTAAAATACAAGGTAAAAGCAGAAATAAATAGATAAAACAAAAACAACAAAAGAGTAACCCTCCTCCCATAGACACATTATTTTATTTTATTTATTTTATTTAACTTATATACCACCTGGAAAAGAGGAGAGCAAGAGGAGCTAGCATAGCCATCTAAAAGGCTGTCACGTGGAAGATAGAGTAAATTTGTTTTTTCCTGCTCTGGAGGCTAGGACCCAAGTTACAAAAAAAGATTTCGACCTATTATCAAGAAGAATTTTCTAACAGTAAGAGCTTGGAGGTTTTTAAGCAGAGGAGAGGGTTGGACAATTCTATGATTCTAGCCAAACCTCAAGTGAAATATAAAATAATACAATTCTGTTATACTTCTTGAAGCATTGGCATTCATTCTTATGCAGGATTACAGGGACAAAAAGGCAGGAGGGGAACAATAATATTTGGGGATCAAATTAAATAGATGTGCCTAAAATCCCATAAAGACCTGGCCAGCAGATCTGATTAAGCAAATACTACCTTAGCACAGTCTTGCCAAATCATGGTTTGCCGAACCTTAGAAAAATGAACCAGCTGCAATCCTGTGCACTGGATTTTATTTTTTAATAAAAACAAAAACAAAAACCAACCAACTACACACTGGACTACAGCCATTGGCTTGGTTAATAACTAGGCTTCCAGTGGGAAAGTTGTACCTGTGTGGCACGGCATCAGCAGAACGCCTTCCCCATTAAGCCCCAATGCCCCCACCCAAATCTGCTCCACTGATGTCTGGCTAGGGGCCAAGCTACCATCGTCTTGATGATTCATATGAGTTAAACCATAAGCAGGTCACAAGAATAAGATCAGAAGTAGCATTACTACATGCCACAAGTACTTACAGGTCACAAAAGGAAGCAAATTTAATGCAGTAGTCTAGACACCGTTGTAATCATAAAGAGGAAGGAGAACATACCAACATCACATCCCTATAAATGCATATCCCTCAGGACAGAAACAAACTTGGGAGGAAACCAAACACAACCATGGCAGATTTTAACCAAATTCATCCCTCTGTTCCTGAGATAATCCCCTCCTTACCTATTTTAGGGCTTCGATTTCTTGCTTTTAATAACTGAGCTTTTATAATTAAGTGTGCTATTCAAGGTTTTACAGCACTGCAACTTCAATCATTTTAAAAAGCTTATACCACATTAAAAGGTTTGACCACATTTGGTACTTAAGAAGGACATTTTTACTGATTGTAACTTGTGAACAAAGTCTGCAGTACATTGATGAACTACAGTAAAATAGCTTCAAATATCCCATCAATCTTAAATATCTTCTGTGTCTTTTCTTGTCTATCATCCTACTGCAAAATATTACTCTCCCCAAGGATAAGACTCAGAAAAAGATTTAAATACAGGAAGTTTTAGCCTAGCCCCCAAAAGCCAGCCCCATGAAAAAGTGTTTTGTGGCATTTCCCAAAGATTTCCCAAGCACAGACTGTTCAATCCACTCATTTCCAAGTAGGGCTTTGAAAGACACATTTAAATCTGGATAATTACTGCCTGTCTGTGTAGAGAATACTGAGCTAAATAGAGTAACACCCTCTGCACCATAAGGTCAAACGTAGCTCTGTGATGATTAGGGATGGGGGACAAATTGGACCGAGCTTGCATCTAAGAGTGAACTCATCAAATTCGCACTTTCTGAAACAATATTCAGACTTAACCATCCTTCAAAACCCATACATCTCTTAATTTTGCAGTGCAGCCTTCCAGACAAGTAATGTGTGCAAAATTACATATGTGAGGGTATACTGTGCATATAAATGCATATATTAGTGCAGTGTATTGGGGAAGATTGCCTTGCCAAAAAAATGTATATATTAGGCAAGATAGCCTACAAAAATGTGTATATTAGAAGAAATGCTGATGAGTTTGCATGGCATGTGGAAACCTGAATTTAAGATTGGAAAAATGAGAAACAGAAACCCACAGATGTGCCCATCCCTAATGGCGAGTAAAGTAAAGAAAGAAGACTAAACAGCTCATTCTGCCATTTCTCATCTGCTGGAGAAAATAGCCTCTTTTCATGATGCTTCACCTAATCCAAATGGCAATGAAGAAAGAACAAAAGTTATGGGCATTGTACGTTTCAGATGAATCTAACATAGCATTTATAAATGCACATTCATGTAAAATGTAATGTTATTCATGTCTCCAATCTGAGAATAAAAAGCAAGGCAAATAATTGACAAGGAAGTCTACAAGAACACGACTTTGCCACTGTGAAGAGAGGAAAAGCCACTTCTTATCTTTGTTATATATATATATATATATATATCCCTCAAAACTGGAGCAGTGGGACAGCAACCTTTCGGTGAGTTTATCGACAGAAGAATAGGCCCAAGAGAGAGGAGCTCTCGGAAACAACTCCATGGAGCTGTCAAAAATATTATGAGATACAATCCAGACATTAAATCTCCATTGCTGAGAGATCTTATTTAATCAGTTTATGAACAGGGCATTTCTTGACAAGGGAGGCATGGGAATTCACAAGTGACAAAAAGGCAGCATAATTCATTTGTCTGGGTGGAGCCTGCCCTTTTCTTTATAGCTGTATTATTGTGCAGTTGAGACTTCATACTCCTGCATTTTTCCTCCTGCTTCTCTCCCTCCCTCTCTCCATTTTTTCAAGACCAGTTAGTTTCCCTAGCAATTGTTCTTGATGTCACCTCAGTTGATAACAGCTACTTCTTTAGGTTGGCAAGGTCATTCATTATACCAGCCGTCTGAAACATTCCTAGATATTGCATGACATTCTTCACAGATTCCCACAACTAAATCCACTGGACTATTCCATAATAAAACAAGAATTTTAAGTTGTATCTGTGGCATAGACCCTGAACAAGAACATCTTTTGTCTCAGAATAGTTTATTCTAATGTCAGCACCCTCGCCTCCCACAAAACATACCATCCATTTCAAGTAGCACAGGTGCAGACTGCTAGCTCCCCCATATCAAGGATATATGTTTTGATGGAGTCTGGCATGATATAAGCCCTCAAGTTCAATGGTGAGGAACCTTTAGTATGTGGGCCAAATTAGGGCTGTCAGGCCTGACATGCCCAGCAGAACAGGGGGCAGAGGAGAAGGATGCTAGCCCAGGCACTGGGATACTTATTTTCCCTGCCATTGAGACTAATAGCACAAACGTGAGTCAAAACCTTTTCTAAGGCTGTGGAAAGGAGGAAGAACCAAAAACACCAGCCCCACCTTCCACCCTACCAGAATGAGCTCAAAAATGGCTCTGAATTTGGCCGTTCTGCCACCTCAAATTCTCTCTTCCTTGATCTCACAGTGCTTTACTGTCTGAGGCAAATTCTAATCAAATGGCCAAAATTTATCAACATTTTCCATTATTTCTTCTTCTTCCTCCTCCTCTTCTTTTTCTCCTTCTCCTCCTCCTTCCTCTAGTCTCTCCCTTATTGGACCCCACCTCCACATCAACAACAGGAAGGAAGGAAGGAAGGAAGGAAGGAAGGAAGGAAGGAAGGAAGGAAGGAAGGAAGGAAGACCAGCAAAACTTGGAAATGAAAGCTTTCCAGAACCGTGAAATGTGTTCCACTGGGAACTTGTATTTCTCAGAACCATCTTGGGATGATTTCCACAGTTTAAAAATAGCAGTGGTGAGGAAAAATCATCTGTGAGTGTGAAAAAAAACCAGAGGTTTTTTTTTAATAGGTCAGGGAATTTAAAATCTGTGTGATCCCAGATGGAGTGGCATCAGTTTATAAAAATGAACAGAGCACAGTGCTATAGAGAGGGGGGGGGGAGGAAGACAGATTTGGCTCTAATTTCTTTAGCCAATTGCAATAATAAAATTAAAGTTGGAAGAGGGTTGGTTATCAACATTCTAATCCCCTCCCCCCTTAATGTCATTACACTGATACTGGGATGAGCACAACCATTATCTTCTGTCAGCACTGCTGTGTGCTGCCGCTATTTACGGAGTAAACCTGATCATCTCTTCCAAAAGCATCACTTCACAGGTCTTGTCCACACACAACAAATGGGCAGAATGCTTGAAATCTCTCTCTTCTATGCAGCCAGGATGAGAAAATGGAAGTTTCTAAACACGTTTTTAACTGTTTTCCTATTTTAACTGCTTTTAATAGTCCATTTTATTGTAAACCACTTAAATGCCGTTGTTGTTTTTAACACTCAGGCAGCAAATAAGTAAAAATAAATAAACACGAAATCTTCTGGTGTCTTCCCTCAGAAACCTACAGAATGTAAGATAATATTTATTTATCATTTATTTTTATAGGCATATTTATAAGCCAGCAAATTAGGAAAAAATATCATGGTAGTCTACAATGACATCATTAAAACACAGAACAGATGACCAATACTGAAAAGAAAGTCAAGTTAAAGGCACATCTTCCTTTTGTTTTTGAACAGTAAATGCCAAAAGGAAAACAGCTAAGACATCCGAGTCGTAAACTGTCATAGCCCAATCACTGAATTTACGTTTGCCAATAGCAAAAGCCATCCATCAGAAATATGTCACATCCATTTTGTTCGCTGTCACGATGGACCGCAACACAGTGTCAGCTCCAGGTTTGCCTTAGGGCAACATGCCCTCAGCGGGGCACACCTTCTCCTCGCTGCTGTTCCTTCACTTGCCCTCTTCCTCTGGGCCTAATCTACACATCTGCCCAGGAGGAGGAATCAAGGGCAGTGGACATTGCTGATTCTTCCCTTAACTCCTGTCATTGCTCACTTGCTCAGAGGGGAGAGGTGAACAGAGGAGCAACAGGAAATAGGAGGAGGAAAGGCCCAGTGGGCACCAGTGAATGGCAGTGGGCGCCTACTGGACGTTGGGCCTTTGTAGGTGCCTGGCAACACCAACAACCAACACTGGCCCCGCTGCAGTAGATCTGTGATGCAATGGAATGCAAGCCAATAAAATTACTAGATACAAGCAATGCCTCATCGCAACTAGTTATGACAGGTAGACAGGCGTGATTTAAATTTCAAGTTTACAGCCTGTATCAGTGCTTCCAGTTAAAGACCCCTCAGGATTGATTCTTGCTAAGTAGAAGTGATAGTCTATAAACCAAAGTATGTGGGTTGAGGGGAAGAGTCACATTCGCAAAGGGCTTGGATTATTTTCGCTACCCACGGCCAGAGACAAACAGCCTTTTGATGATAAAGTCATGAATATCCTAAAGGATAAAGGATGGCACAGTCACAGCAGCCTCGTTGTGGGCTGTCCAAGCTTATTGCAGTTGTCCTTTGGGTGGGGGGTGGAAAAGAAAATGTGAACTGAAGATTGAAAAATGGGAGCAAAGAGAATGGGAAAGAATAACAAGGGGGAGAGAAGGGGGAATAGTAACAGAAAGTATGAAAAGGCAGGGTTTGGAGGTTAACTGCAGTAGAAAACTAGGAGTCTTTTAGCTGAAAACGCACAGAGAGACCACAGAATACATCCACTTGTTTTCCAAAGCGTAAAGCATTACATTGGGAGCCCTAGATTAAAATTCCAGTTAAGCCTTGATGCCTACTAGACAGTTTTTGGGAAGTGAGTTAATATCCCCATCTGCAAAAATCCTAGCCTCCCTCCCACATCTCTGCTGATTATAAGTTTGAGATTACATACATTGAATATCAATTATTAGTAATAATAAGAAGAGCCTGTACTATTATTTCCTGATGAATTCCACAAAGTTGCTTCTTTCTTCCCCATTTTTTATCAAACAAACTGCCCCAATTTGAATTATTCATGTATTATAATTATTTATATCTCACATTTCACGATACAAATCCTTCCAAGGCACCTCACACAAGCAATGTCAAAATATATTTATAAAACCACAACAAACAATATCAAAACACTATCTCAGTTGGTAGAGCACAAGACTCTTAATCTCAGGGTTGTGTGTTTGAGCCCCATGTTGGGAAAAAGATTCTGGCATTGCAGGGGGTTGGACTAGATGACCCTCATGGTCCCTTCCAACTCTACAGTTCCATGATTCTATGATACAAAGTCATCTAATCCTTCCCACAGAGTAGTTGGTGGGAGATGGCCTGTGGCAGAGCCAGTACTTCTAGGTGCAACGTCTACCTAGTGTAGCCTTTTCTTCCTTCTTCCTTCTTCCTCTTTCCCTTCCTACAGTGTGGCTGGTGACACTTGGCTCTGATTTGGGTTGTGGGGAACAGGGTAGTCCAAATGGAACTGGACCAGGAGCCTGGCATTGCTGTTCCCTGCCTGCTCGTCTGCCCAATCCCATCGTATCTGCTCTCAAAGGCAAGAACAATCTATTCCCTCACATTATTTCAATATTTGCTGCACTGGTTTGTTTTTGTTCTTTTGTCATTCTCCCAGAAGGGCTCAAGTACATCGTCCAGGAGCACTCCAGGAATGACCTTTGTCACTGGAGGCACAAGTGGCCTCAATGGCCTTATATCATCTTTGGCTGGTATGCCAATTATGACTGTTCCTACACAAAGATAGCCTGGCCACAGTGGTTCAGGCAATGGTAATCTGAAAATTGGATTACTGCAACACGCTTTATAAAGGGCTGCCCCAGGGGGTGGGGGGTGGAGTCGAAACTGCAGCTGCTGCAGGCTGCTGTGACCAGACTGCTGATGAGAGCGACCAACTGTCAGCATGTCAACACCCCTGCTGAAGGAACTGAATGTGTGCTATTTGAATTTTTGCACTGGCTGCCAATTAGGGGTGACAACTTGAATCAAATATTGTGGGGGCCCAGGTAAGCCCCACCCACCCCACATAATCGATCACATGATGCAGTGTGTGCACACCATTTGAATGGAAATGCCCATCAGCTTTCTGGGAGCCCCGTCCCCTCAGATATTTTATTGTAGGAGTTGTCTCCTATGCTGCCAATATGCTAGCAAGCAAAGTTTCTGATTCTGCTAGTAGCATATAAAAAAAACTTGGGACCAGGTTACTTGAGGAACCAACCTGTCCATTACAGAAATGTCCAGTCAGTGCGACCATCTGAGGAAGAACTTTTAGTGGTACCACATGTTTCCAAGTGTCACCTTATGGTGACTCAGAGTAGGACTTTCACTGTAGCAGCACCTGCTATGTAGAACAACCTTCCTGCTGCAATAAGACATGTGTCAACAATATTAGAGTTTCAACATCTGGTTAAACTGTTTCTATTTATGCAGGCCACCTCTGCCAGCCTCCTTTGGGCGCCATGCTGCAGCAGATGCCAAAACAATGCTGTAGACTGGAGCATGAGAGGTGGAGGATGCTGAATTTTAGCGTTGCACAGGGTGCCACTGCAATTTGGGAGTCCAAAGTCTGCTACTGAGATCAGGGAGCCAGCTGTGAGCCATCTAAGTCCCTGGGCAGCTAAGGCTTCTGTGGCTTCTGGGAGGCTACATTAAAACTCATATTAGCAGTGTGGGCTTTTGGTTTAGCCTGCTAACACATAATAAATAAAAAGCTAAATCTAAACTGAGTCCAGATTATGTCATGGTAATATTGACTGTGTGCTATCTGAATGGTTGATTAAACTTATTTGAAAGTGTGCTTTCTTTCAAACTGTTTGTTCAAATGTCATGGTGGTTTTGTGAACTATAATTAGCTGATGTTTATCATGAGCGCACTGTGGGAAAAGTGGCATATAAATAAACTAATTTAAGGTCATGCCTTCCTGCAATTTCCAGCTCAAAGCTGATCAGTTTGTAATAATTACATCTTACTGTAATGCTAGCTGGATGAGAAGCTACTCACCTCATGCAACCTGGAAAACTGCCCTCAATAGTTAATTGAGATGTTTGCCTCTTATCATTCAATTATTGTCCTTACATTTATTATGCTTGAGCCAGTAATTCCTCTTTATCAATTCAATCAACTGGGGAAATGGTGCAAGAATAAAGAATGACTGTTCTACTTATTATCTACCTAGGTGTTTGTACGGTGCCTTTTTTGTGCTAATGTGAGGAAACCAAGGTCCAGAGGCTTCAAGTCATTATTCTGCTTTGTTCAGGCCCCTTCGTTTATAATGGAAAAACATATATATTAAATGCCTTGTATTTTGAAGAGAGTCAAAACGCTGCTGGGGCTTAATGCCTAATCTGATATTTCACCAGGACAGCTTTTCACACGACCCATTCTTCCTATTTGTAAAAACAGCTTGCTATATCTCGAACCTATAGAAAAGCCAGCAGACGACTGCATGAAAGCCATTTATTATGATGGGCTTGGAGCTTTGTAAGAAGAATGGCACTCGCTTGCGCAGATGACTCTTATGTGCCTCTGTTAAGTCTTTCAACTCGGCTCTGGCAGAAAAAGCCCTGGGATAAGAGGAGTGTGCTCCACTTCCCCACTTTTCTTATCTGTGCCAGAAAGAACAAAGGCAAACGATAAGGGGTGTGAGGCAGCTCCTGGAGGAGCAGACATTGGCGGCGGTGTGTGTGTGTGGAAAACCATTCCTCAGAAATCATAACAACGGGTGTGAAAGGAAAGCATTGCCATTGCCATGACTGTACTGGAGTCTTTGTGAGAACATGCGATTTTGCTCAACAATGGTTGCTTCTAGACAAGAGCTTAATACTGAAAAGGGGGTAGACAGATTTTGCATACGCATCATTGAAAGCAAGTGTTTGGGTTGTTTTTTGTCTTGGTTTTTTTTTTTAATTCATAGGACTTTCCTTAGGAAGAGTCAATCAGAATGAAATGAGGAAAAACAGAGGTTGACATTTTTATGCTGAGAATGTCATATGGACATTGTGGGAAACTTGAATGCTTGATCACTCAATAAATACTCACCTGGGAGCAGCCAATGAATGTTTATTGGGCACATCCAAATAGTATACATACCATAAATGAACAGCAATGGTTAGAACTGAGAGTTTTGGCACAGAATACACTAATTGCACTATATGGAGTGAAATATCACTATGAGTAGGTTGGTTTATTTTAATCAAGAAAAAACAATGATGGGAGAAATTGCAATTAGTTCACTTTTTTATTCTGTGAAACTCTCAGCAATACCAGGTATCTTGCTAAGTGAAATCCACATTCCTATGGTTATATATAGTGACTATTTCTAGCTTTTGTATTTGTTGTGCTTAGTGGAGTCCCATCAGGATACTGAACTAGGTGGACCTTATACCTAATTCAGCAGTGGGTTTATGTTCTTATGTAGTTAGTTGTTTGTTGTTCCAAATTAGCTTTAAACTGAGGTTCAGGTATTTGCTTCATTAACTAATTTATGTGGATTAATGATATTATATGCCAATCCTTGGGCAGAGAGAGCATCTATGAATTATGACGTTTATAACAGTCAATACTATAAGATAGGGGTATTAGATAGGGGTTCCTTTAATCTGATTATAGGTTTGAAGGGGTTAGTCCGGATGATGTCTGTGGGTACCTTTCAGGCCTGTGATTCTGTAACCCTGGTGCTTAGACTCTAGTAGAAAAAGCTGCTGAACCGATCAAACAAGTTTCAAATGGCATTAGCTGGCTCAACCAATTTCCATCATCAGCATCTGAAAGAGTAAGATGTGTTGCCATAGTGACAACTGAAGAAGCTTCCAGGAGGAGGGTGTAGGCTTTCCCCCACGATACCAGGCTGATGCCATGAGAGCCTAGGAAGGAGAACAATAGGCTGGAAGGCGAGGTCTGTATGTGTGTAAGTTTTTGCTGGGCTGGAAGCTGGAGATACAGAGAAGCTTGACTTTCTCTGTGGTAAAAAAAGGGACCCCTGACCATTAGGTCTAGTCGTGACAGACTCTGGGGTTGCGGCGCTCATCTCGCTTTATTGGCCGAGGGAGCCGGCGTACAGCTGCTGGGTCATGTGGCCAGCATGGCTAAGCCGCTTCTGGTGAACCAGAGCAGCACACGGAAACGCTGTTTACCTTCCCGCCGGAGCAGTACCTATTTATCTACTTGCACTTTGACGTGCTTTCAAACTGCTAGGTTGGCAGGAGCTGGGACTGAGCAACGGGAGCTCACCCCGTGGCAGGGATTCGAACCGCCAACCTTCTGATCGGCAAGTCCTAGGTTCTGTGGTTTAACCCACAGCACCACCCGCGTCCCATTTCTCTGTGGGCTGAATCCCAAAATTATGCCCTTTTGTGGCTGGAAGGAAACATAATGGGAAAGCAAGATCTATTGGTAAATTAATGCTGCATGCCCTTCACATCCTATGCTCAGCTTGTATATATGTGTAAATAAAAAAGCCATAGATCCTGAAGACATCACAAGCTCCATTGACTTTCATTCCAAGGAAACTGAACCCTGGGTAAACACTGGAACTCCTGGCTTCTCTCACTACTTGAATATTGGGGTATGATAAAAAAGGCTTTTTTTATCTTTTCCCTGGACATGTATATAAACGTTCTACTCATATATAAATGATATTGTGTGTTGGTCAATTATAATAATAGTATGAGCTCACCCACCTGTGTGTTTATTAGTGCTATGTGAACACCAATGAGCCCTCTGCATCTAATTGAATCTAATCCCAGCAAGCACTTGGTGATAAAGCATGTTTTTTTGCTGAACGTTCTGAAATAACCAGTTAAAATAAGCAACACTAAAGAAAATGAGAAGATTTTTAAAAGGTGATTTGGCCCAGCAAATATATTCCCCTCTGTTTCATTGCTTGTCAGACATTCATTAAGGTAATCTATCACTACCTCGCTACATCTTATGCCGAGGATAATTCAGGTAAGATGAACTCACTAAAACAGTAATAAAATGTGGTCGTTTTATCACAAAAATATGGTCCTTAGAATGTTCTCTCCCTCTCCCCAGAAGTCATATACAAATTACGGATAGAAGGAAGCTGAATGAAAATGGCCAGAGTATTGGCGATTTCAACTTGAATAGGTACAGCAGGCATGACAATGAACAGTACAATTTTCTGAGTTTATATCTTTCTTTGATAAGGTTTTTGAAATATCTAATCAGGGCCGGCCCGCCCATGAGGTAAGGTGAGGTGACTGCCTCAGGCAACAGGAGGTACAGGAACAGTGGAGCCCAATGAAGTTCTTCATTCCCCCTTTGTTCCTCTTGTCAATCTCCACTCCGCACTTTCTTCCTTGTTGGGGAGGGGGATGCCATTTTGTGGTTTGCCTTAGATGCCAAAATGTTTTGGGCCGGCTTTGTATCTAACAGTACTATGGGGTGCTTTTTTGTGACTAAGATGCTGCATCTCACTTAGTGCCCTCTTAAAAGCACAATCCCATGGACATGTACTTAGAACCCCCACTGAAGTGAAATGAAAGATAAATATATATTTTTTTCAATCTCTTTGTGTCCTTAAATAGTAAATCAAACAAAGTATTCTATATAAATGAAGATGAACCCTTAGACTGTATTTGGTTTTTATAACTCTATATATGATTATTTTATCTATGACACCATTATATATTTATCTGTTTATCATAATAATATAATAATAAAGTAAAAAATCCAGCTAGCTCCAAGAGGGCGTACTTGACAGTTTTAGTGAAAACTGATTTCGCTTTATTTCATTACCTTCACCTACAATTACACACAGAACACTGTCACAGGGAATGATAACCAGAAAAGAAGAATGCATTCAAATAGGGTCAATATTACATAATGTCACTCTTTCAATTCCTGTGGAAAAGGATTTCTTTGTTGTTTTGGATTTGGATATTTCAAAATTAAATAATGAATAAGGTTTTCTCCCAAGTAAGTGTGCCTATGATTCTGAAGCTTTGAGAAGACCACGGTATTCAAACTTTCATTGAGAAAAGGCAGGTGACTTACTAGGGGGAGCGGGAGCACAAAGGCTTTTGGGAGGTCAGGAAATGATTTCTCAAAACCATGGCCTCCACAAAGCAAGCTCAGTCATGGCATCCACACTTTGGAATGTGCATTTTGGCACCTGAGGCAAAATAAATCACACAAGTGTCACTCCACCCTGACCCAAAGTAAAAATACAGCAACAGTAAACAAAATAACTAGAAATTTCCTGGCCTTTCATAATACTCAAAATTAGGTCTCAGACTCTGTCACTGCCCAGTCAGTGGGTCTGGTCTTGAATGAGAGTTCTCTGCTGCTACAGGGCCCGGGTGTACAAAATGAGTGCAAAAAGCTGAAAGCTGTAAAACAAATATGGAGCACATGTGCAAATGCTACCATTTGTGAAACTATTCTTCCATGCATTTTGTTATTAGCCTTGTGAAGGAACTGTTTTCAAACTGTTGCAAACTGATTGCAAGAGACATTGTCCAAACTATGTATCTCCTTTAAAACTCATGGTTTTCATACAAAACAGCACTTGTATCTTCTTACAAGGCAGTGCATTCTGGTTAAAGACAATTTTGGATTTAACAAGGGCAAGTGAAGGTTAATTAACTTTGATGCTATACTTCCATTTCAGAAAACTGCTGTGTTTAAGAAGAGGGAGGGGTGTAGGGAGAAGTATGCTCCCAAATTCACAAAGGAGAAGGGAATCTCATGTTTAAAAAATGCTTCTCCTCCACAAAGTCTAGGAATTTGGCTCCAGATTTAAAAACCTGTAGCTATGCCCCTCCAAACCTGGCATAGGTTTTTCCTCCTCCTTTATTTCTTTTTGCTGCCTCAGCTCCCAGCACTAAACCATAATATTTGAATTTAATATTTATATTTCTTTTAAAATGTCTATAAACAGCCTTTTCATAAGAATTCCTTAAGGAGCATGGAATAAAAGAACAGTGCACTATTCAATTAATATTGAATGCGTACAATGGTGATTTAATATATACAGTATTAATATTGAAAGCAGAGTCCAATCATGATTTAAAACTCCCTGAGGGGAAGGCAGTGGTAATAGCTAAGAAAAAGCTGGGCATCGGGAGCCACTGTGGCGATCAATCAATAAGGGATTCTCCCTCATCCAATGGCTATGTGGACTTTCTGTATGCACCTCTGACATTATCTGGATTGACAATTTTTTGAAAGCATTTCTGACAGAATAATGCTTAGTATTATTGTTGTTGTTGCTGCTGCTGCTGCTGCTGCTGCTCTTATTGTCAAGCAACTGTTTTCTGAGGTGGAGGGAAAAACTGCTCCTAGAAACTATAGCAGACATCTGACATGACGCTGAATAAATACATGACACTGAGCAACATCGCTGCAGGTGCAGCAGAACAAAGGCAAAGGATCCTGACCTCACATAAACGGAAGTCCTGTTTCTTGATATAGGAAACATTTATATACAGGAGGCCATTATATCTTCCTGAGGCAGCAACAAAACCAATATATTCCTTGCTGGGATGACAAATCAGAGCTATAGTTCCAAATCAAGTTACTGCTGCATATATTTTAGCAGAGGTTAGCAGGTCACACTGTTTACAAACAGCTAAAACGGGACAGTTCTTAGCCAGCACCATAGAAGCTGCGCATGCCGAGCTTCCTCTTCTGTCACTCACTACATCATTATTGCTGTTTACTGAGCATTCACCTAGACTTGTTCACAGGGAGGTTACCCATCGGATGCTCACCACTTTCCTAGTGGGCAACGGTCGCGACCCCTCACTCTCGTCCCCTGGCAGCTGAATGCACATGTTCACCGGCTATTGGGAAATTCCCCCCCCCCGGGGTCTTGACCATGGGGTGGGACTTCTCACCCAGTAAACTGGCTTCACATAGGCCAGTCAGATACCCAAGTGGCAGGGCATTCTTTGCTGGCCGGATGGGCATTAGACATCCGCTCCTTCCAATCTTCCAAATCCTACTTTGGGGTAAGATTCAATCGCATCCCAGTAAATTCAGTCTACACGATTAAAGCTGATTTGGAGCCCTTGTGAAGCAAACCCACTTCCCCAAAAGTTTATTACATAATAATAGTTTATTCAAATCATGAAAACACTGCATGAATAGCATTTTTCCTGATTGTCTTACTAATGCACCCCTTCAAAAATCTTTTTAGCACCGGAATCAGCAAAATACTCAAGGCAACTCTTTTAATTTAATAACTACCATCTTCCTTTTATTCACGCTGCCTTAAGAGAAAATCTGAATTTGTTCTTCCCTGAATTATATTACATATTCATATATCCGGAAATGAGGGGGGGGCCGCCCCAAGCACCAGATTAGCACAAACCAGTTGAAACCTGCTTCAAGCAAACTATTGATGCCACAAATGGGAATCTATCCACTGTGAGGCTGCTGGTGGCTTTTCCTCTCGTCCTCCACCTTTTCTAATCTGTTAATAACAAAAGCATTCCAGCAGTCACTGGGTCTCCAAACAGGGATCTAAAGTTTCCTTTACCGTGACTTTCTTCTTTACCAGCGGGTCAGCTCCCAATGTATTCTTCATCCTCATACAGTATGCAGTGCACATGCAGAACACAGAAGCCAAGTCGAGGTCAAACCAGCGCAGAGAAGCCAGCTTCTGAAGACAACCTGCAAAAGGCTGCTTTTGCTTTGCTTTCTTCAGCCATATATAAGGGCCCTTTGAAAATGCTGTGCTTAAGGTTATGCTTCACAATAGCAACAGGTGGGTGAGAATGCGCATGTTGACAGAACTGATCTCCTGCACACAAGCAAAAGCTTCAAGGTCCGTATTTATTATTTAATAATTTAATATAACTGCTCTGGGTTAAGAGGCATAGCAAGATCCTATAGTAGCCCACTGTATCCCATGGTATGGAACACTGTACCCATTATCGTTCATCTTTCCTGTTACTTTTAATAACTCCAAATAGACAACTAATAACTGTAAAAGAAGACCACATAACAACTGAAATCACCGGATACATTCTTCAAGATCACTTTGTGATTTTGAAATGCTCTGTCATTACCCTATTTACTTGTGATCTTGATAATTCATTGACCTCTCAGTACTCAGTACCTCCCCTCTGAAAATTATAGCTTTAGTGGGGGGTGGAATAGGAGTCAACACTCTTAATGAACTACAGTTCTCAGAAGTCTTCAGAAGAAACCATGTCTGTTTAAAGTGGTATCATAGTGTTTCAAATGTAGGGTATGAAGGTGGCCATTGTGTGAGAGTATTCTGCAAATTGCCATTGATGCAATAATAGTGCATTAAAGGTAAAGGTACCCCTGACCGTTAGGTCCAGTCGCAGACGACTCTGGGGTTGCATGCTCATCTCTATAGGCCGAGAGAGCCGGAGTTTGTCTACAGACAGCTTCTGGGTCATGTGGCCAGCATGACTAAGCCACTTCTGGCAAACCAGAGCAGTGCATGGAAACACCGTTTACCTTCCCACCGGAGCGGTTCCTATTTATCTACTTGCACTTTGATGTGCTTTCGAACTGCTAGGTTGGCAGGAGCCAGGACTGAGCAACGGGAGCTTACCCCGTTGCGGGGATTCAAACTGCCGACCTTCCGATCGGCTAGTCCTAGGCTCTGTGGTTTTGGACCACAGCGCCACCCGTGTCCCCAGTAGTGCATTAGTGGCGGCTTTATATTGGGCAATCCACACACCATTCTGCTTTTTTGGTTGTTCTGCAATGTTACAGCATTATGGCCATCTGGAGGAATGCTCTTGTGATACAGAGCAACAGTAGCCACACCAAACAAGATTGTAACTTTCCTCCCATCCTACAAAGCATTTGCAGAGAGAAACACTATTGAAAGCAGTATGGGGTGATACAACAAGGGTCTCAGCTACATTAGTTTTTAAAAAGTTTTTTAAATGCATTATAACACTGTGACACCTGATGATGCTGTGGAGTTTCATCTTTCAGCAACGTGATTTCCCATTATGAAGTTTACGTTTCCTGAAATGTTTTTTTGATGAGTCTAGATCCAGCCAAGGTTATTTGACCTATGCTGGGTGTTTAGCTTATATTAAAATATCTACTTTCCATTTTACTTGCATAATTTAAGACCTTTGGTTCAGTAATTGACAGCACAATCCTCGCCATACCTTTCTGGAATTTGGCTCCACTGAAAACAATGAGGTTTACTTCTGAGCAGACATCTATAAAATTGTGCTGCAACACCACAATCCTAAACAAGAACTTGAACACTGCTGGGCTTCTGAGTAAACATTCATAGGGTTGCAATTTATTTTACGCAAAAAGAGCAACATATTTTACACAAAAAGAGCCTTCTGCTTAAAAGCATAAATACTTCCATAAGTGGGGGAATGCTTAAGATTTGAAAAAGAAGCCATAGCTGGGGGGAGGGGTGTTTCAGCTATCACTCTTTCTACTCAACCAGACTTTTGTGTACAATTTATCAGTGCTGCTCCAATTTAAACAAGAAAATGAGCATCCATCTTTGATCGAGACTAATTTATATTTTATTTTCATTTAAGGAGATGGATAACTCTGGGAAGCCCTTCATATTCTTTAATTTACAAAATTATTCTGTCTCAAAGATATCTTCAGCTATTAGGAAGTAAATTTAACTACTGATCTAATTTGCTCCCCCCTTATAAGTGCTGATACCCAGAGAAACATATGTTGAACAGACTGCTTAAGAATATTTAATGAGAATTTAGTTACTGATTTGTAAATGAAAAAGTGGAAACGTGGCAGTTGCCATAGAGCTGCGCAGTTCCTTGCTGGCTTGGAGTCTAGCAAAGCTTTAAAATATGCAACGTATTGGCAAGAGAAAAATGGGAGAAAAGAATAGCATATTATGATGTGTAAAGCTAGCATGGATCTTAATGTAAATTGTATGAGCAAAGTGAAATACTTTCAGAATAAATTTATGGATGCTTTGTGAATACATTTATGGATACTGGGATTAATGCAAATGTTATAGTCATGCCATAAATTCGCAGCAAAATGAATGCCTGCAGGCAATTCTGGTGCCTTTCCTTTGTGGCAGAGAACAAGCCTGTTTATTTTGTATGAGGCCCACATACGCCAGCAAGTGAAATGGTGAGGAATAATCACTTTACTTGCACCTACTTTCATGTGACATTTATACTGTGGAAACTGAGGTGCCCTTTGCTTAAGCATCGGTTGCTGAGAAATACCCATCATGCTCTAATGCTTAGAAAGCAGAAAATGAACAAGGGGAATGAAGAGTTCATTAATTAAATATTAGTAACTCTTATGCAAGTAAATGTTGAGATGACTGATAAACTGCTCCCCCCACCACCCGTTGCCCTTTACTAATTTAACAAAAAATGATTTGATAACAGTTTTATAATTTTATGTTAATAGTTCTCTGCTGGCTCGGGGGGAGGAAACATTTGCTTTTGTGGACATTACAATGTTTCTGTAAGTTATACACCTCTGTACATAACGTTGATGATAAAACCAACATTAGGAAATGCAGAGAACGCGCATAATTAAGAAATCAAAGCAGCTGATATTCGGCGTGTGCAAATAAAGTACCACACAAGATCTTGTTCCTAGGCATGATTTTGAACAAGACCATTTCTTAGGTTGACTTAACAGTCAAGCAATCAATCAAATTGTATTATGCGACCGCACAGACCTCTTAATAGTCAAAGGTGAACTATTCAAATATAGAGGATTATTTTGCTCCTAGTTCTAGGTTTCTGACATCTCTCATCAGGCTTCTAGAATGGGTAGGGGACTCGGGCAATAATCACATGCATTCTTCCAAAGTTCATGAGGGTGCCACAAGAGGGAGGATTAGGCAGGCTAAGGGAACCCCAAGGTTTCCACAAGTACAAAATGTATTTATGGAGACCATAGGGGGAAACCTCAAAACAGCCCCATAAGAACTAAAAAAAGGGGGGGCTATTGAGAGACTTGGAAAGAAAATGCTAACAACCAGATGGTAGAGAGCATAGAATGACTGGAAAGGAAGGAGGGTAGAAGATACACCAAGAGATTTTGTTAAAGTTCAGAGTGAACCTCCTCATTGTCGGGATAGGTCATTTTCTGGTACACAGAAGCAATTTAAAATGTCCCCAAGGTCAGAAACGATAACTGCCCACAGAACTTAATACAAACTGATGGCACTTCTAATATTTGCTTTTTTTAATGTACGTGAAATAAGACCCACAATGCAGCGCAAACTAACTTGAGTTTTTCCCCTCCTCAGTCACAAACTCAAGTATCCATGCATACCAGGGATACACTGCAATATTTTGAGGTGGCCCATCACTAGTACATACTAATAATGAAGATAATTCTCCAAGTCCTCATACTTAGGTAGCCAAAAGAGCACCATCCACATGCAAGACAGTGGTATCTGCAGGAAGAGACCATAAACGGGGGAGGTGAATGACAACTGAGCATGCTCAGTGGCATATAATGCTGGCTACCTGCTGGAGGTAGGGGGAAATGGGAAATAAGGGTGGAGAGGGAATGGAATGGAGCATCCTGGATGGAATACTTAATAGGAGCACTTCATACAGCAACATTCTGTTGCAGTTCCACCTAGCAATCCTTCTGAAAGAGAACATATAAGGAATTGTTCTAAATTCTAAGGGCTGACTTTTCCCATTATGGCTGCCAGAAAATCAATAAACTATTAATACCAGAATGGAAAAGAAAATATGTCTGCCCTATGGAAGCCAGTAAGAATGATGTTGTATGGCAGCAGCTATATACAATGCCTCTAACATGTTATTGCGAGCATCATGGAGATGTTTCCAGCAACCGTCATGTGGCAATCAGAGCCTAAGGTATGACAGCTGATTATGTGTTCAGAACTGCCACCAAAAAAACAAATCAGAACAACAACTGGCAGTTGGATTTTCTTTTACAGTATTTATGTATTTATATGCTGCCTTTCAAGATGATATACAGACCTCTCCAGGCAGCTGACATCATAAAACAAATTAGGAAGATAAAATAGAAATCCATTCATAACAACAGTATCAAGCAATTCAATTTAAAAGTCATCAGTAAAATGATAAAATAGCAACAACAGTTAAGTCACAACTTAAAAACCTGGGCCAATATCTATCAGTTTGAAGTGGGTGTAAAAACAATCAGATTGTTAGAACCCATTTTTTAAAAAAACAGCCAGTGCTGGGTCCATGCTCACTTCCCATGGGAGGGAAGCCATAAGGATGGGTTGGGAAGACGGCGTTTTGTATCCACCAGCCAGATGGACCTTATTGCAAGCAGGGCCTCCCTCCATAGCTGAACCTATAGGAAGGATTATATGGGTGTAACCGGACCCCAAGTCATTTATGGCTTCAAAAGTAGAAACCGGCACTTTGAATTGGGCCCAGAAGTGCAGTGGAAGCCAATGCAGCTAGTACAGAATCAGCATCATTTTGCTTAGTAAAGTAAAGGAGAAACTGCATTCTGCACCTCCTGAAGCACCTGAACCATCTTCAATGGAAGGCCTATATAAAACACATGGCAGGAGACTAGCCTGGGTGTAACTAAGGCATGGATCGCTGTGGTAAGGTCTGTTTTCTCCAGACAGGGCTGGAAACCTACTTCCCAGACACCTGGGGAAACGAGAAATAGAGCTGCGTATCATCAGCATATTGATTGCACTATAGTGCAAGCATTCAGGCGACTTCTCCCAACAGTTTCATGCAGGTGCTGCAAAGCATAGGGGACAGAATGGGACCTTGATGGGACTCCAGTGATCTCCAGCATAACCTTCAAGGCTCACCTCTCAGAAAGGATTGCACTGTGAAAGCCAGCCTGCACGGTGCTCTCTCAGCCCCACTCCAAAAGGATTTCGTAGCTGGTGGTATCAAGGACCACAAAAAGGACCTGGAAAACCAACAGGGTTGCATTCCCTCCCCATATAGTCCTTGCTGTACCAAGGCTGTTTCTGTCTTAAAACCAGCTTAGAAATCAGATTGGAATGGATCAATATAATCTTTATCTTCAACATAGCATCTTGCATTGTTCAACTATCTACCAAAGCAATACAAGGGATGTTCAATAGTTATCGGAAAGTAAGCATCAAGCAACTCAGCTACATTAGTAAAGACGCGACAATTTGAATGCACTATAAACAAGTAACTCCAGATGGCGCCAGAGAGTAGGAAATTTTAAAACAGGGTTTTCCATAGAGATTTTTTTCCTTTTCTTATAACGATCTAATTTCTGACATATTTGTAGCAGGTTTTTCCTGTGTCTAGATCCACCCAAGGTTTCCTTTTCAACCTTCAATCTGATGTAACTGTTTAGTCTGAAAGACACCCTCTTTCATAATTGCAACACCAGAGATTTCAGTCCTTCAATTGCCCTTCAGATGACTGGCGGTATGCATGGTCTTTGACTGGCGGTATGCATGGTCTCGACATGCAAGCTGACATTTCCTGAATCTGGCTTTTCCGCTTGGAGAAATGGGTGCACCTATTGCTCTGCCTGTTGGTCAGGGCACATAACTGAGACCATCCAGATGACCAAGACTTTGTTACTCATCATGTAGGCCAAGTTCTGTCCTTGAACTGGAGTGGAGGTGCCCAGTTTGACTATGACTGACTTGTACATGAATATATTTTATACAGTGACGCGGGTGGTGCTGTGGTCTAAACCACTGAGCCTCTTGGGCTTGCCAATCAGGTCAGCGGTTTGAATCCCCGCGATGGGGCGAGCTCCCGTTGCTCAGACCCAGCTCCTGCCAACCTAGCAGTTCAAAAGCACGCCAAAAAGTGCAAGTGCAAGTAGATAAATAGGTACTGCTCCAGCGGGAAGGTAAACGGCATTTCCATGCGCTGCTCTGGTTTCAGTGTTCCATTGCGCCAGAAGCGGCTTAGTCATGCTGGCCACATGACCCGGAAAAACTGTCTGCAGACAAACGCCGGCTCCCTCGGCCTGTAAAGCGAGATGAGCGCCGCAACCCCAGAGTCATCTGTGATTGGACTAAACTGTCAGGAGTCCTTTACCTTTTTTTATATTCTATACATGGGGAAAGTTCCCTCCTAACAGATCTGCTCAGGTTCTGAATCACATTCAAATGGTCTCTGGTTTGGGCACTGTGTCTCTGGTATAGCTAGGGGAAACTCGCAAGCTCATTTTCCCCTTTCTAAACATCAGCACCAGGCACCTGTTTGTTTCAGATATGAAAATTATAGAAGGGAGGGTGAAAGAGATGATCAAAGTAAAGAACTAAGCCTTTCATCTGGAACATATGCTGCTAGTGCTTGGGAGAGCTGCCTCCACATGTCCATCTGTTAAATTTCACAAGGACTATCACCTTGCTAAAGTATAGACACCAAACTCTGGATTTACTTAATCCCACCCAGCACTGTGAATTACCTATTCATATTACAAAGTCAGATACATCTACAGCCTTAGCAGACTATAGATTTTGATGGCATGTGGAAATATTCCCCAGTATTGTCATTCCCTTTATACTCTTTCTACAGAGCAATAAATGACAAAGATAATCATATGCTCTGTAGCCCAAATCATTACCGTGTAACCCAGCTGAGTACAGCCTCATCCTAAACATGCTTCATTGGAGGTAAACCTCCCTCAATTTCAGTGGTATTTCCTTGCCTTCATCAATTCCATCCATACCTAGCAAATAACTGTGTTTTTTCTTTCTTCCTGGGCATGCAGCTTCTACCATGCATTTTAAACTAGAATGCTAAGACTCACACAGATTTCTGTTTTTTTCCTGCTGTTTGGTCCATGTATCAAAATACTATCAAACAAGAACAGACAAACTTACTTGGGCATCCAATTTTCAATGACTTGAGGGAAACTGTCAAAAGAAGACAGGGGGAAAAGGAAAAATTCACCTTGGGGACTGAATAACAAATCTGTTTATTTATTTATTTGTTGTAGAACAGTTTCTGCTTCAACTCTTGGTAATTTGAACACCTCTGCTGCCTAAAATAAAGGATATATGGAAGGAACCTTTCACTTACATATTGCCACCTATAATTCATTGTCGACCTGCTCCAGTTCGAATCCTCAGTGCAATATAGCTGGATCCGTATTTATGCCATTCTCTGTGGATGAATAGAAGTTAGTTTTAAAAGACTGAATTCACAGAAAATCTGCTCAAAGTGGCCATGGGAACCAAGTAACTCAACAGTTATGAGACACCCTAAGAGTCCTCTTCACTGAGAGAATGTATGTGAGTTGCTTTGATGAACTGAAATGTGCTCCAGAAATACTGAGCCTTTAGGGAAGGCCCAATACATTTTTCTACCTGAGGAAGGGGACAAGATGGCACCCTAATTCCCATCCATGTGTAAAAGACAATCACTAGCAAAACCCACCATATGCACAATATGTACATTTATTAACCAGTATCTCTCTAGACTAGGTATTCACTTCCAAGCAGCAGAGCAGTTATGGTTGTAGCATTTTAATGACTATAATGGAATGGATTGCAGCTACTTTAAAAAAGAAAAAGAAAGGAAGAAAGTTGTTTTTAATTGGCAGCTTGTGTGCAGCTACAATCTTAGGCTCCCCATTTGTCAGATTAAACAATCCCAAGATGCAGTTCTGAGAAATGTGTTGGCCCAGACTCATGAATAATTATAGGAGAAACTGTAGTTGCCACAATTGTATGCTTATGGGAAATAAGTCTACAAAAATGAACTACCAAATTAATTGGTTCTCTTATCTGAAATTATTCTTTGTGAACGCAGGGTCAGGGTTTTCTCCCCCACCCCACACGACAACAACGATGAAAAACTTGCACCTTTAAAGCCTTCGGACTTCAATTAACCACAGCAGACAAACAGCAAAAAAGAAAGAATTGGGGCACAGTCCAGTCAAACCTAAGTACTGTATTCTAAGTTCCATAGATATGTGTTGGAAAGTTAAGGTAGGGCTAAGGGAAGGGAAGGGACACGGGTGGCGCCGTGGGTTAAACCACAGAGCCTAGGGCTTGCTGATCATAAGGTTGGCGGTTCGAATCCCTGCGACGGGGTGAGCTCCCGTTGCTCGGTCCCTCCCTGCTCCTGCCAACCTAGCAGTTCGAAAGCACATCAAAGTGCAAGTAGATAAATAGGTACCGCTCTGGCGGGAAAGTAAACGGTGTTTCCGTGCGCTGCTCTGGTTCGCCAGAAGCAGCTTAGTCATGCTGGCCACATGACTCGGAAGCTGTACGCCGGCTCCCTCGGCCAATAAAGCGAGATGAGCGCCGCAACCCCAGAGTTGGTCACGACTGGACCTAATGGTCAGGGGTCCCTTTACCTTTTAAGGTAAGGGGAAGTTAAGCAGGTCTCAGAAGGGGCTAACAATCCTGCAAGTTTCATCCAATTCTGGCATAAAACTCCGTGTGGTGTACTTTGGCCCAGGAAACTCTCTGGGTGCCGTGTTATGTGTCTTCTCCTTCCTACCCTTTGTGTGTGTGTGTGTGTGTGTGTGTGTGTGTGTGTGTGTGTGTGTGTAGTGGAGCAATGTGATGAGCACAGGGGCATGTGAATGTCTGCTTTTAGGGATACTTGAGGAATAACGGGATCATTGCTGGCTGTGCTGCTGAGGCTGATAGAAATGGGACACCGGCGCGTCATCTTGCATTTTGTGCTTGTGGTATGTGCTGGGGGCATGCCTCATCGTGGTGGGTTTCTTGGCTTCCTCTTGTGTGTTGGTGACTGGGGCAGCACAGCCCCTGATTGATGAGCACTGCCAAGGTTGCTGTGAGCATGTATTCCATTTATACACCATTCTTGTCCTTTTCTAATTATGCATTTTCTCTCCCTGCCCCTCCTTCCCAGGCTGGGCATGGACGCAGTGTCCATTCTGCTAGCATAGCAGCGACATTTCCCTCTCTTCCCCAGTGTAAGGCGACATTAGGATGGCTCTGGAAATGAAATATTTCAAGTGTCCCCAAAAGATGGGGAGGACAGGGCTACAAAGAAAATAGAAATTAGTTTTCCATTTCGAATGAATTATTTCTTGTATCACTTTTCTCTCCACCGTGGTCTACTCGGCACTGAAGGGCCTTGAATCAAAGCTTGCTTAAATTTGCCCCCCAAAAGGGCTCGTGTTGGGAGCAGAGATAGGCACAGCCTCACCAAAATGCTTAATCTATCTCTAAAATGCAGCCTCTTCTGAAGAGCTGTTCCTGATAAATGCAGTACTCCCTGCTGAATTTTGTTTATTACCGTCTCAAACTGTATGACTAGGATCACCCAAACAACATTTTGGATTCTTTAAAATAAATCAGCAGGTGAGATGCCACTATTCAGCTGTATACATCTCTAAAGAGTATACTCTAATTAACTGTTAGAGACACATACTGATTTATTCTGTCAAATCCAGTAAGACTTCTCCATAGGAAAATGTAATGGAGAAAAACACTTCAATTGTCCAAGGGCGTACTACTGTGAAAAATAATTAACTAAAACTTCAAGATGAATCGGTATTAAAAGTGACAGAGTAGATATTATTTTCCTCTTGTGCTTCATTAAAACAGATAGCATCAGGATTTTTATTCGTAGTTTGCTTTTTAAATGTATTAATAACTTTGAATATCAAATAAAATATGCAGTAAATTAATACATGTTAGAGATTCGGAAACTTTACGGCTTTAAAATGGCTTGAAATTCACTGTCTATTTGATTGCAAATAGAGTCTTTACATTATCTTTTTCTAATATACAGTAGAAGTTAAATTGCAGTGTAGGGAGCAACAGTCATTCCTCTGCAAGAACATTTAAGTTCAGTAGCTCAAAGAATAGAGGTCTAGAATATCTGCACTATAAATACTAGAAGGACAATAACAGAGCTTGAACTTTCATTTCAAGGTCACTTTCAAGGGCTAAAGATGTGATGATAGATATAATCTGATAACTAAAGTTCTATGCAGCTCCGTAAAATCATAATATTATTCAGTGAAATTTTCCTTGCTAATATCTCAACCTTGGCAGAAAGACCTTTATAGCAACGTTTGCTCACCTTTTATCTTTTCCATTAGGTTCATAATGATTTGTTAATAAAGCCCAAAGTTAATGCTTTATGTATTTAATTAAAGACCTCTTTGTTATTAATTACCATCACCAATGTTTGCAGAGCCCTAACTAGTGTTTTACATCAAGATTAGCTTCACACTGTTATTTACACGTTATTTAGATAGAATCTCATTACTTTTGAATGTTTTTATATGGACCTCGGGAGCTTTAAGTATTTATGAGCTGGTGTTTCATTCTGCTGATATAATGGAAACATCCAACCTCGTTTACCTATTTCTTCCCTGAAGGCATATCCCATTTTAAATGTCTGTCTATGCTTGGCCTCTCCAGCTGGGTTCACCAGACATCTACCTTAGGTGAGGTGCTGACAGCAAGCAAAGGCCTCTTCGGAAGCCTTTTTTTAGTTGTACGCTGCATTTTACTCTCTCTGACTGTTTTTACGCTGTATTTGCACTTCATATTTATTGTGACTGAATTTTAAATTGTCTTTATTTCTCTTTGTGAGCCACCCTGAGAACTTTGCTATTGAAGGGAGAGGGAAGGTATTCCCTGTATTTTATATTTAAGTAAATTGCTCTGCTCTGATAAATTGTTTTCTAAATTGCTCTGTTAAAATTGCTTACTATCCTGCTTTGCTGAATTTGGAAGAGGCCCACTTCCTCTTTCTGCCGGCTAGCAGACAGCAAGCAGCGGCTTTGCAAAAAGGCCAACTTCCTCTTTCTGCCGGCTAGCAGGGAGGGGGAGGCCCATTTCCTGTTTTTTCTCTCAGCTAAGCAGAAACTGCAGTTGCTTTCTGCACATGCTCTCTGATGCAGTAACGCAAGAGAGGAACACACGAACAAGGGAAGGAGGGGCTTAGCTAGTCAGATAGCCATATGCCATATAAGGGAATAAGCTTAACCTTGCTAGCTGATTGGAGAATTTGAAGAGGTGGGAAGAGATGGGCAGACTCTCAGGTATAAAGATGCTTGTTTATTTGTATCTGTGGGCCAGTCTTTTGGGAACGATCCCACTGGCCACCTCTGTGCACAGATTTCAATAAAACTTTTTTTCTCCAAAGAAGAATCTTTCCTGGTGCTTTTTGCTCTCTCTTCGGCCCTGGGGACGCAGGCAAACGATTCCCTGGCAAGGATAAGGCTTCAGCCTTCATTTTGGTGCATTGGCCGGGAAACGCCCCACCCCAGGGGGCCGGGGAGGGCCAGGCCCGACCTAGGTGAACAGCCCCGGACCGGCGTTCGCGGCTCCAAGTGCGCACCCCTGCCTGTTCGTGGGGGGAGCCGGCCACACCGCTCCGGAGTGAGACACCTGGTCGAGGGAGAAAAGAGGACGGCCGAAGGAGGGGTCCGCAGCGGAACAGGTAACCCTAAGGGAAAGGGCGTGGTAGGAAGCCTGATCAGCTTCCCCTGGCTGTGAGCAGTAGAGTGCCGCCAGAAAAGGGATAAAGGGTCTGGCTGTGAGCAGTAGAGTGCCGCCAGAAAAGGAACAAAGGAACTGGCCGTGGCAATAAGGTGCCGCCCCGCCAGACGGGAAAAGAGAAAAGGGGAAACAGAGGTGGCAGTAGAGTGCCGCCAGTAAGGTTGGGGAAAGGGGGAACAGAGGGAAAATTATTTTGGTGTGTTTTGTATGTTGCATGTCAGATACTCCAGTGGTTGAATTGTCAAGTGTGGGCCGGGGCTTAGCGTCCCCTTGGCCGAGCGATTGCAGGGCTGTGCATTTCTTGGCAACGAGAGTTCGCCAAGTCACAGTCTGTAGTGTGTGAAGTGTGAAAGGATCTTAAGCCCGGTTAGGAGCGGAGTATCTGAAAAATGGGGTCTGGGGCAAGCCAACGTAGTCCTCTGAAATGCTTTTTAACCAACTGGAAAGCAGCTACGAAGCATGATGATTGGGTTCAAATTGAGAAGAGAGAGGATGAGGACATTATGTGAGGTTGATTGGCCCACCCAAGGAACTAATTGGCCCTCGGAGGGCAGATTTAATTTGCAACTAATCAACCCACTATATCAAAATATCTTGAACGTCCACCCAGACCAGATCCCTTATATTTCTACCTGGAAAATCAATGTAGAAAAGAATCCACCGTGGCTGAAAGCCTGCCGAGGCGACGCCCCACAAAATACAATATGTGCAGTCCGACCGGCAGGGAAGTCAGAAAGGCCCCCCCGGTGATACCAGAACCGGAAGGAGAAGAGGGGGAAGTCATTAAACCGCCGCCACCCTATGCTCCACCAACTGCCCCTCTAGTGAATCCCCCAGGCCCAGGGCCCCAGGACCAGGGAGGAGCCGGCCCTCAGCCTGAACCCTCCAAGGTTGATGAATTAGAGAGCAAAGAGGAAGAGGATGATGAGGAGTTTATGAAGGGACTAATTGAGTTAGCAAAGAAAGGAAAAATGTGGACTCAGTATCAGACAATTGAGATTGCAACAGTATGTACAACCCTATGCGAAAGAAGTGGATGTTAGTTCCCATTTGTTGGCAGCAGCAGGATGTTCCCCAACACAAGGGAAGAAATGGCAGAAGGAATGGATAGAAGCAGCAACCAGGGCGTCCCTCCATAAGTCCCATAAGGCACAGAAAAAGGGTGGGACTGCAATGATGCCTCTACGCAGAGTGTATGACCCACCAGGCCCCCCAGGACAGGGTGGGGAAGCACCACCATGCACTTATACAGTCCAACATGTGCCTTTTTCAAGTGCTGATGTGTGCAATTGGAGAAATTAGAACCCTACCTTTGAGGAGAACCCAGATGATATTGCCAACGCCCCATTATAAAGGCTGCCTTTGTAGCTCAGGCAGCGTCCGATATTCGCCAAAAGAAAAAATCCAGAAGCCTGAGGGGTTCATCGGCCATGGGCTGGAATAGATGTTGGAAATAGCTCAAATCACTTACAATCAGAGAGATGAGGAGGCCCAGAGAAAAAAGGAGAAGTATCAAACAAGGAAGTTGATGGCATTACAGGCTACCACACCCACCCCTCAGGAAAGAGGAAGTGCCCGGGGAGGAGGGCGAAGCCGCCTGGGGAGGAATCAGTGCGCCATCTGCCGACAGGAAGGGCACTGGAAGAGAGAGAATGCCCTATTCTATTATTAGGAAGAGATTTGTTGGTAAAGTTGCAAGCCCAAATTACTTTTAAGCCATCGGGAGAAGCCACATTGTCCACTATGTCACTTGGGGAACTGGTTGTGGAGGCACCCCTGAGGGAGTACTGGCGCCTCATGATGGTAAAAGAAGAGGAGGGACCCATCCCCGCCAGTATTCTGGAACAAGTGAACCCCGCGGTATGAGCTGAAGGTAACCCCCCAGGAATGGCAAAGAATATCCCACCAATAATTGTGAAGCCCAAGCCATTTGCCAATCCTGTTGTAGTAAATAAGTATCCCATCCCACGAAGGGCGACTGAAGGAGTGTGGGTGCATCTAGAGCGACTGCTCCAACATAGGATCTTAAGGCAATGCCAATCACAGTGGAACACCCCTTTGTTACCAGTGAAGAAAGGAAGCAGGCTATTATCCTGATACCAGAGCCAAAGAACTGCAGAGAACTCCGTGGCTTTCTGGGGTCTGCAGGATTTTGTAGGATATGGATATTTAATTACAGCATCATTGCCAAGCCTCTACATGAGTCAACCAGAGGAACTGAGAGAGACCCCTTTGTTTGAGGCACAGAACAACAGCAAGCCTTCGTGGATTTGAAGAGGGCACTACAGCAAGCCCCAGCGCTTGGCATCCCAAACCCTGAGAAACCCTTTACTCTATTCGTGGATGAGGACCAAGGGACAGCGAAAGGGGTTTTGTGCCAAAATTGGGAAGCTGGCAACAGCCAGTGGCATACCTATCTGAGCGCCTGACGCCTACAGAACAAGGCTTACCGCCGTGCATGAGAGCAGTTGTGGCAGTAGCCACCCTACTGAACAAAGCAGACAAATTTATTTTTGGCCAAGACACTGTTTGTGTGACCCCGCATGCAGTCCCAGCTCTGCTTGACATGAAGGGTACCTATTTCCTCTCCCAAGCAAAGATGATGAAGAATATTTCAGCAGGCCTGACCTCAAAGAGGAGGCAAACCCCCATTGGCCTTCATGGTTTGTGGATGGAAGCAGCTTTGTTAAGGCTGGACAGCGGAAGGCAGGCTATGCAGTGGTAGCCTTGGAAGACCAAGTGATCGAAGTGCAGCCACTCCCGCCTGGAACGTCGGCCCGGCTGGCATAAATAACAGCGCTCACCAGAGCCCTGACCCTAGCAAAGGGACAGAAGATAAACATTTATACTGATTCCAAGTATGCATTTCTGACTTTACATGCCCATGGAGCCTTCTGGAAGGAAAGAGGTTTGCTTACCTCCAGAGGTAACCAGGTGCCTGTTATAGAAGATCATTCCCCGCTATGGACTACCTAGGTCAATAGGATCTGACAATGGACCAGCCTTTGTCCACTCAGTTTTGCAATAACCCCCCATGCTAGTCAAAATGTGCAGTTTAATAATTATGTGCAGTAATTCTCCCGAGATTTTTTCTCTTTCTTAACAGGTGGACCCAGGCCCACTGCTGTTAAAGTTGCTGACCTCACCCCTTGGGTCCACCACACTTAAGTGAAGAAGACTATTTTAGATTGGACAGTTACACCAAATCCTGATGATCCTCTGAAGCTAACCATCTCCAGAAGAGCGCCAGACGGCTGGACAAGTGGATGGGAGGGACGCCCGCGGGCAGCGTCCCCAACGTAGAGACTTTTTTTTTTCCCCAGCAAATTTTAAGGCACCGCCAGGACTTTTGATATTGGGGCCAGAACTCTTTAATATAGTCACTCCGTATGTCAGGCCTCTGCAAGGGTGGATATATATTCCTGTGGGTATATGTTAATATATGTAGAGGGAGAAGCCCCTTTCGGATACAGTGTGTTGGGAAGAAATCATGAGAGTATTAAGCATCCACAAGGACAGGTGGGAAAATTGGTTAAGATAATAGGCTCCTCCTCAGAGAGGTGGGACACAACCTCCCAAGAAGCAAGGCAGCTGATAGAGCACGAGTATCAGTGGGCCCTTCAGCAATAAAATAGATATGTCCCAGATAATAATGTCAGCATTTCAGCCACCATTGATCACATGGAAACAATGATAGCCAGGAACCTGCTGAAAACTACAGGAGGTGATCTATGGGGTTGGTTATATTCTTGGCTGCCTCATGGCAGTTGGCTCAGGCATATTGTGGTATTATTAGCAGGGCCGCTGTTAATCCTTCTGCTTCTTTGCCTCTGTATACCCTGCTTCGTGCAATGCTTACAAGGTGTGATGCAAAAAGAATCATGGCCCTTATTGCTCTTCCCCAGGATTATAAACCCGAGAGACCAGGACGAACCTAGGAGATAGGTTGTCCCAAAAGAAGAGGAGGGAGTGAAGGGAGAGGGAAGGTATTCCCTGTATTTTATATTTAAGTAAATTGCTCTGCTCTGATAAATTGTTTTCTAAATTGCTCTGTTAAAATTGCTTACTATCCTGCTTTGCTGAATTTGGAAGAGGCCCACTTCCTCTTTCTGCCGGCTAGCAGACAGCAAGCAGCGGCTTTGCAAAAAGGCCAACTTCCTCTTTCTGCCGGCTAGCAGGGAGGGGGAGGCCCATTTCCTGTTTTTTCTCTCAGCTAAGCAGAAACTGCAGTTGCTTTCTGCACATGCTCTCTGATGCAGTAACGCAAGAGAGGAACACACGAACAAGGGAAGGAGGGGCTTAGCTAGTCAGATAGCCATATGCCATATAAGGGAATAAGCTTAACCTTGCTAGCTGATTGGAGAATTTGAAGAGGTGGGAAGAGATGGGCAGACTCTCAGGTATAAAGATGCTTGTTTATTTGTATCTGTGGGCCAGTCTTTTGGGAACGATCCCACTGGCCACCTCTGTGCACAGATTTCAATAAAACTTTTTTTCTCCAAAGAAGAATCTTTCCTGGTGCTTTTTGCTCTCTCTTCGGCCCTGGGGACGCAGGCAAACGATTCCCTGGCAAGGATAAGGCTTCAGCCTTCACTATGATGTAGCCTATGAACAACCATAAGGGAGCAAGCAAACTCAGTGAACAAATTGGTACCCCTATGAACACTTCCTTGGAACGGATCCAAGTGAACAGAGAAACTAGACCTGGAGCAGCCAACATGGCCCTCCAGGCGTAATTGGACTATAATGACTCCCATTGGCCATCTTGAAGTCCAACCCCATTGGCTATCCCTGAATTAAACAGTGAAGTCCACCACTTCCTTTGAAAAGCAGTTGCTTAAGCTCATCTGTATGTACATTCCATGGTTTTTCTAGCCTTTCTTTTAAAACAAAAACAAAAAAACAGAATCGGTCTGGGTAGGCAGTGGTTTTTTAAATGTATTGTCTTTTAAATGTATTTGTGGGAAGAGTTGTTATTGGGGTTTTGGTTGTTGTTGTTATGATAGATAATTTGTGTTTTCATTTGTATTTTTATGCCCTGTGATCTTGGGATAAAGGGTGGTAAATAAATTTAATAAATAAAACCATTAGAATAACCATCTCTTCTGTTGTGAGTAGCCTGTGATTGGATAGCCACATCTTAGATTAATCAGAGAATTGTACAGTATAGCCATTTGGTCTCCTCCAACTATTATGTAGCATAAAATGAATCTCCATCTTATGGAGCAACTATTATAAAGAGATGATGCTTCTTGCTCTAATCAGATACGCATCCAGCATTCTAAGCTTACTTCAGTGAGGATTTGTGAAGCTCCAGGAAAATGCATGCCTTCACCTTGTATTATACTGAGCATGCTACCCTGTGAAGATTACATTTGCTTTATGTTTATTATTCAGCTACTGCAGAAATCGAATACCATTTAAAGTCAGCCACTCAGCTGGTCTTGACAGGAGTTTTTAAGGAAATTTCATTGAGGTCAAAGCGAAGCAAGAAATTGGGATGTGTTTTCCAGATTAAATTTTGCAAGAAACTCAGCATTCCTTTTTTTACTCCCCACCCCTGATATAATATAGATAGATAGATAGATAGATAGATGATAGATAGATAGATAGATAGATATAGATAGATATAGATAGATAGGTATATATAAGCTTGGCATTGTTATGTGCTGGGAAATGGGGGGGGGAGTGAAAAAAACTTTTCCAGTATTTGTTGAGTTATATATGGACAAATTATATACTTGAGTTTCCAGTATGAAAATGGTTCATCTAGCTCAGTGTTGTCTACACCAAATACTTGCCTTTAGCCCATATATAGAGTTGTAGAGTCAGATTTTCTAGGGATTAGAAAAAAGCTCCTCCTGGAGAGGCCAGGGAGATGTGCTCTGCCACTGAGCTACAGCTTGTTCAAATAATTGAGGGTCAATAGGCAGGAGGCTAAATCCCAGCAAGACAGAGGCCTAGTGAGTGGGTGGATTCTAGATCCAGGAATCAGGTAGATGACTTGTTCTGGATGGGATCGCACTCCCTCTGAAAGAGCAGGGCTGTAGTCTGAGGAATGCTCTTAACTAAGATCTATCGCTAGGTGAAGGGTGGTTTATAAATACTTGTAATAAATAAAATCTATGTGGGAGGCCCACTTGTTGGTACGTCAGTCATTTGAGGTACACTATACAGCAACCCATAAGAGGGCCTCCTCAGTAGTGGCACCTCAATTTCAGATTTACTGCCCTCTGAGACAGGACTCTTAGAATTTTTATGCACCAGCAGAAGATGAATCTTTTTCCTCAGGCTTCTGCTGAATATTATGCTCAGGGCCTGTTTTTTGTTGTTATTTTAGCTTTTTCAGTTGCTGAGAGTGATCTATTTATTCCTGCTGCTTTATTATTTATGTTGCAAGTTTAAGTTTTTATGTCACCCACTCTGGGATTGCTACTGCAATGGAGCAGGTAATAAATATTTCAAATTAATAAATAGCATAATTATGAATCTACATCAAGAAATGAAATAACACTAACAAATGAATGTTTACCTTTCACTATCTGGGAACCATAAAACATCTGGCCACATTCATTAATGAAGGAAATGCATTCTGCTCAACAGGTACTCCCATTCTTGCCTGTCATTTTAAACAATCCAAAATTTAGCTTACGTATCTCCTACTCTCCAGTTATAGAATGACTAAGACTTCAATCCTCGCCATGTCTACTAAGAAGTACGTTCCACTGAATTCAGTGGGACTTACTCCCAGGTAAGTTAGGGCTTCAGTCTTACTGACCTACGCTCCATTACATTGGGTTACATACACTCTGTGATAAAACAGCGTAAATGTGAATTGGCCATGCAGACTGGGGCTGATGGGAGCTATTGTCCCAAACATCTGGGGAGCACCAGGTTAAAGAAGGCTGCTTTAGTCTATGACAGCATTAGTGATTTGTTTTGAATCTTCCCAGAGACGCCCATGGCGTCTTCTTCTAGCTGCAAGAAGATACCATTGACTTACAATAATATTGCACCATTGTGTAACCTTTTTTTGTTATTATAGACTTTATAGGCCTACATTATTGACGCCATCCAACAAAATTCTCATACTCCTTAATAAGTCTCGGTATGAAATGGATGGCGTGGGACTAACCAGCCTTCCACTTCACACAAGTAGACAATTTTGGATAGATCAATAGACTGATTCAATATACACTGCCTTTAGTGGACCATCAGTGGAGCCTAATAGTTTCACCTTGACTCAGGAAAGCACACAGAATCAATTCTTTACTCAATACACCTACAGCATCCAATCTCCCTATTGGTACCAAAGTAAAGGTGCAGATTGATGATGAAATGCTGCTAGCGGAATTGACTGCAGCCACAATACTGAACAGAATTTACTGAAACCACATCACTGGAGCATTTGCACGTCTTGACTTCCTCCTCCCCCCCCCCGCCACCTTAACCATTTCTTTTTCCTGCAACAGGATATATTCACTGTTGTGCCATGCAGAGTCATAAGACAGAAAATGTTAGGCACAGGATATCAGTGGGCCCCTGGCTTTCCTCCTCAAACCACACCTTTTGGCTTCACTCCTTTAAAGTAAAACATAGCTCAACCAACAGGGCAACTCTCTATTGTCAAAGAAAAACAATACAACATTTTGAACTATTGAAAAAATGAGTGCCTAGATGGATGGAGAAGAGTAGTGGGAGGCACCCCCCAAGGGAAGAAGTCTCAGAGCCACATTCTGCGTGGCGAAACAATGATGAGTGGTAATAGGGAGAAGTGTCAAGTGGAGCTTCTGGTCTCTCAGAGTTGTTTTCCCCCCCCCCCCACTGCATTGAGCCCTGATGGCCATTTTGGAAATGGCTGAAGCCTGGGCTCGTGATTCTCTGATGTTCTGAGACGGAGGTGAAAACCAGTTTTTCAGAGTGCTGCTTTGTGGACCTCTGATTCTGCAGCTCATCGCCGGCTTGGGGCTGTTAACAGTTTGAGCAAGACTTCATTTTGGAGCAAATCCCAAAGGTAGGATTTTTGAAATCAACTAGGTTTGACGAATGCTTTTAAAATAGAGTTACAGTTGTTCTCAAGAGTCAGTTTGTTGGAACAAAACTCTCTCTTTTTTTAAAATGAGGTAAGTCCTGCTTTAAATAAGAAAAACACTGTCACTAATGGAGGACTAATAGGGAAAATTTATTCGGTGTCAAATCTCTGGACTGAAAGACCAGCTGTTTCTTTTAAATAAAACAAAAAGAGGTAGTCATACCAGAAAGGTCTGAAAATGCCTGTAAAATTAATGAACTTGAAATAAAACATTTTCAAAATACGTGACCAATGTACCTCACACCATTCAAAGTGAAATTAATTCCTAATTTAATTCATGGCCACTGCCAGCATTTTGAAGATCACTTCCCTTTTTAAAATGTCATTAATTTTAAAGACTTTAGGGTTCAGACTTGTTATATAGAAGGCCAACATATCACCTGAATGCATTTTAAAAATTGTTTACTTCCTTCAGTTGCAATAAACGGACATCCAAGTAACCTCTGGTAGCAACAGTTGCTACTTCCTGTTACTAGGAAAAGTTTGTTCTTTTATCATAGTGGTTTTATATAATGCAATATTTCCAACAATAATGTTGTCGTTGTTGTTACATTTATTATTGACATTGTCATTATACAGAGATGGCTCACATTTTTGTTTTGTATGACAAATTCTAGACCCTAACCCCCTCTCTTCAATTTACTGTAATCTGATATTGTATTTTCTTTCCGTTATTAAGGTTTTGCAATATTTATTTTTCTTGCTAGTTATTGTTTAAATATTCATTAAGTTCTATATCAAGTTATTTTACAGATACGAATAATGGAAATACCCTTTTATGGCAATAGTTGCTGGGCATGTCTGTATGCTTAGATTTTTTAATATTATTTTAAAGCCTAATGAATCGTGTACCCAATATCAAGATGATGTACAGTTTGCATGAAGTAACAACAACAGCACGCTGATTTGGAATACAGAATTAGCCCATGAACTACTGCCTTGAGAAACTCCTCCAATACATTGTTTATTTATAAAACTATTTCTACAAAGTATTTCTACACTGCAGGGTGGTATACAACGTCAAAACACAAAGCACCATTTAATAAATAAAAATATACATAATCATTAAAGTGACTAGTTAATCAAAAGCAGAAGCCAACACAAGAACCTTAAGCCTAGGACAGCAGCAGAGGAGCAGCCAGTATAGATGTTTATGAAAATTGTTGTTGTTGTTGTTGCATTGAATTTATATACTGCCCTATACCCGGGGGCCTCAGGGTGGTTCACAGAATAAAATCAAGATATAAAACCAAAAAATACATAATAAAAATTAAAACAACAACCCAATACTCCCACAACAAAACAAAAAAAACACATTTTAAAAGGGCATAGGATGTCAATCAGATCAACCAAAGGCTTAGTTAAAAAGGAATGTTTTTGCCTGGCATGTAAAGGTGTATAATGAAGACGCCAAGCGAACTTCCCTGGGGAGATCATGCCACAGATGAGGAGCCACTGCAGAGAAGGCCTGTTCTCGTGTTGCCACCCTCTGGACCTCTCGAGGAGGAGTCAAATGAAGAAGGGCCTCAGAAGATGATCTCAGGGTCCAGGTAGGTTCATATGGAAAGAGGCAGTCCTTGAGGTGTTGTGGTCCATTTAAGGCTTTATAGGTCAAAACCAGCACTTTGAATTGGGCCCAGAAACTAATTGGTAGCCAGTGGCATATGGCATATGGCATATACCAGTTCTGATGAGAAGAGAGGAAGTCTGTGCCTGGGAGTGGGTACCATCAGCTCCTGACAGAACCATCCACCACCTGAGAGAACTATTGGTAGAGGCTCTCCTGCACCTTCACAGGGACTACAAGAGTCCCTCCCCACACTTATGAGTGTTCGCTGCGTGTGACTGTGTGTACATGCAGTGCCGGGAAATAATTAAATTAATAGAATCATACCAGGAAATGGTGGGAGACAGCTAGAGAGTCCTTGTGACTCACGAGGAGACACTCCCCAGAGCCCAAAGAGGACGTTGGTGTGGACAGACAAAGCCTCTGAGAGACCTGATGCACTAGCGGGGCTTTGTTTAGACCACTCAACCTCCCTGCTCAGCAGCCTTCCTGCTGCTTTTCCACACGGCCTCCAGCCACCCCCAGAGCTTCAACTCTAGTTGAAGAAGAGTTGTGTGGAGAGAAAGTGGAGAGAAAGCTGGAGAGCTGGAGAAAATAGGCATTTAGAGGCTTTTTAGAGGGTGCTCGCCACTCTGTACTATGTAACTTATACACACAAATCCTAACCCCCAGGTAAGTGGAGGGGAAGCCTGTACTTAAGACCTGTGTCTGTTTCCTGTGCAATGGCAAAAGTGAGGAAGCCGAAGATTTTGTGCATTCAGTCTACTTCAGAGGACTATATTTTGTACCATTTTCTGTTTTAGTATTTTAAAATGGTAAACTGCCTTGGGTGCCATGGCAGAAAGGTGGCATAGAGTTATGCAATAAATAAGTCATATTTGGACAGATTGTCTTGATAGTCAAAAACACATGACACTCAAATAATGGTTACACTTTAAAGCCATCGCTATATACATTTAATAATGTTAGCCAGCATTTCCCCCCACGGTGCTAAAATGAGATGCTTTATCCAAAGTAAATGATAGCCACAAATGTTAGGACCCAGAAGGTGCCAATAGGATAATATGACAGCTTTATGTCTAAGATGAAGAAGATTCTCGGTAGAGAACAGGGTTGTGCTCAGCCCTTTAATTCCACCCAGGGACACTGGGATTTAGTTTCTTGTTCACATTTAATAGGTTTCTAAGGGACAGCCTCAGGAAACTGGTTGTAAAATGTGAAGACTTTGATTACACCACTGTCAATATTTTAAGTTTAAAAGGCAGATTTGGGAGATCAGTCCCATGCTTTCCACAAATAAGTGCTAATTTGAAATACTAGTATAAATATTTTTAATGTCTTCATGCTCTACCAGTTGAAACCACACATTAAAATTATATTTATTCCTGTTACTTCATTTCCCTTTGCTCATGCCTTTGTCTCTGGTCTATTTTAAGAATGTGAGCTTCTTTGTCTGTTGTTGTTTATTACTGTCTACGGCACTAAATAGGTGCTATTTAAACAACTATTAGTTGTAACAACTACTCTCCCAGTTTAAAGAAACAAAAATGCCACAATTAAGGAAAGAGGCTATTTAACGGCTGGTCTGGTTCAGTTGAAATCTCTGCCTTATAGTTGGAGAACCATTACCTTGTCTATGCTCCCGGTCCATCTAGACATCCAAATTGTCCAGAACACACGTTTTTCCTGCAGTAGGGGGCAGCACATCAGTGTCAGCTCCAGGAGACTGAGAAATTTAGTAGGCTACACAAGAAGCAAGCAGAGATTACTTCCCACACAGTCAACATACAAGGCTACGAAGAAGGACTGCTCTGGAGAGGCTATCAATAGGTCCCGAGAGCTCTTATTACTATTACTATTAGATTACTACAGGGCCTTCTTACCCATAAGCGCTAGGGGTGCAGGGCACCCAGGCACCAGGCTCTCAGGGGTGCCAGGCCGAGAGTCCGGGGCCCGAGAGTTGAGTCCGGGGAACAGCCCGCCCGTCAGTCAGAATGCCGCGGCGGGCTCTTCTGCTGCGGGTGGCTCTGCGCCGCGAGTTCGGGAGCAACCAAGCCTGCAAGACACTGAGGCAGCAGCCAGCTCCGTCCTCCGGTGTGCCTGGGACTGGGCAACCAGGAAGGGGCGCTGGGCGGATCTTTGCACCCCGGCACCGCATATGCTTAAGACAGCCCTGCATTACTATTACTATTAAATAATAACTGATTCGGTGTGGGCGGGGTTATAATGATATACATTTTTGTATTTTTATATTGTGAAACATCCGATGATCTTTTGATGAAGGATGATATCAAAATTTAATTAATTAATAATAATAATAATTCCTGCTTGCCAGCCCCGCCCCCCACAAACACACAAATACATACACTCACATCAAATCCCTGTTTCTGCTCTCCCAGTTTTCCCTTTCCCCTTATGACTGTCTGCAGTCTGCTTCAGTTTTCACAATCCTGAATAATTTTTATGCCATTGAGAAACTTGGCCGTGTCGCTGCTTACTCCCGACCTCAGGTTGCTTAGGAATAAAGCGCACCAATACAGATCCTTGAGGGATCCCAGTGCATACTTCCTTCCATTGTGAGAATATGTATTTGCTTTCACCTTCTCTTTAATGAATTAGCAGTCAAGAAGGGATCCTGTCCTTTTCTTCTATGGCCACTTAGCTATGTAAGAAGTCCTCTGTCACAGACTTTGTCAGAAGCTGTAAGTGTACTGCAGGGGTTCCCAAACTGGTTCATATGCCACCAGTGTTTCACTAGCTTCCTTCAGAGTGTCTGTAAAAATGCAATTAAAAATCATACAAAATCATACAGATGCTTGTTCACACTCTCCAAAAAATCCAAAGGCTGATAAGGCAGATCTTTCCTTTTGAGAAGCCATGCTGATTCTTAACAAGACTTGTTCTTCTATAAGTTGACTAGTTCCAACTTTAGTCATTATTTCCACCAATTTACTTGGGATATCTGTTACACTCTCTGGTCTGAAATGTCCTTATTATTAAAAATCGGTATTTGGTTTCAATCCAAATATTTACAATTCAAATATTTTAATCGTCCAGTAAAGGAAGGCAAATCTTGATAAGAATTTGCATATTGTTTGTTGGTAGATCGAAAATTTGATATTACCGTACTTTTCCGTCTATAAGACGGGGTTTTTTACCTTAAAACAACGCTTAAAAATTGGGTTAGTTTTATACATGGGTGGTGCAGAGGGGGAACGGTGGAAATGATTTCTGTCTTGAGTAGTAGATTGTCACTGGTGTTATTGTGGGTGTTGGGCTGCTGCGACAATGTCCGCTTGTGATTGGGCGTTGCTGTGGCAATGTCCGCTTGCGATTGGTTGCTGCTGCGAGATTGTCCGCTGGTGATTGGTCGCTGCTACAACTATGGCTGCTGGTGATTGGGCTCTGCTGCGACAATTGGGTGTGTAATTGGTGACTGCTGGTGTCGATCGGAAATCCGATAGGAGGCTTCTGCGTTGCGTTCAATCACAAGCGTTTGGAATGTAGGTGAGGTTTTTTGGCATTCCTCCCATTCTGGACTATCTCCCCCGATTTTCTTAATATTGAGTCCTGAAAATTAGGGGGCGTCTTATCCATGGGGGTGTCTTATAGACGGAAAAGTACAGTAAATTATTTAAGTATTCTTGAAAACAGTATATGTTTACTGTTATGTACTGAAGTTCTCACCTGGGCCAGCAGGGGGATACTGTAGATAGTTATGCAAATGAAGGATCGAAAGTGACATTCAGTGATTGGATAGTTTGTATGCAAATGAAGGATCGAAGGTGACATTCAGTGATTGGATAGTTTTAGAAAGTTGCTACTGTTATGCTGTTCTGGAGCTCTATATAAGCAGGCTGACTGAGCTCTTCAGTTCAGTTCTGTTTCAGCTTACAAATAAAGAGCTGCTTTGGAAGAATCGCTGTGTCGTCTGATATGTTCACCCACAACTTAACATTTACAGTGAAGACCAGTGTTCTATGGACCTTCTCGACTGAACTGCAGCAGCAATTCAAACAATGTTGTGGTTCTGTCTTTGAATTAATTGACGCATCTTTCTTCTGTCATGGAAACCTGGGTTCCCAGGTGGCCATTCATCCAGGTCCAGACCTACTTAGGTTCAGAAAGCTCATGGCTTCATGTGCAAACACCATTCTGAAGACCTAACCTTATGATTAGGCTGGTATAGATTTGCACTGAAAAAGTAGGGTGGAATTAATACATATTTTTACAGCTCTACATTCCTCTGGTATTGAGCACAAACATAAGTGTTTCTCCTTTGGGTTCTGATCCTGAATAGGTGCCTTCAAATGCATACCTACTAAATATTTTGGAAAGTCAATTTGTTCTGTATAGGTTCAGTCACCTCTCAAGATATCATCACCAAACTCAGCATGAGGGTTCCCAAGGTGCTTGTCAACATTTAAACAACAGGCTCCATTTTGAATCAAGATGGTGGAACAAAATGTGACTTTGGTGTGATTTCACCCTTTTGGGGGCACAACAGGTCTAAACTACACCAATTTGGACAGCTCTGGGCATCCTGCTCAGTTTGGCAGGATGGTTCTAACCTGCACTGATTTGGATATCTCTCAAGATATTGTCACAAAACGTCGCTTGAGTGTTCCCAAGGTAGAGGTCTTTGCTACATTTGGATGCTAGGCGCCATTCTGAATCAAGATGGTGGGTGAAATTAAATTAATTAAACCTTAGTTCCCTCCCCTACAGAAAAAGAATTGATTCAGGACTGAGTCAGTTGTTCCCTGGATCGGATCAGAGCCCTGGGTTTGGTGTGTATATGTGTGTGCACACACAGCGCCCAATCTATTTAAAAATCACAAACATTTTTCAGTTTCTTCAAATTCCTGAACAGCCCCAGCTAATCTCTGCTGGTATATGGACATTTCAAGTGACATACCCATATTTAAAATAGAAGTGAGAAAGCTTCTTTTTCATTATGAAAAAGATTGTTTGCTTCTGATTTTCCTCTTGCTTTTGTTGTATACGACTATTTTATTTTGGTGATAAAATCCTACAGGTTACAGGACCATTTGTTTTCCTTGTGCTTTGAGTTCTCAGAGTGACACATGTCTACCATTCTAGAGGACTCCACAATTATGTTGCAGCTTTTGACACAGCTGGCTGGAGTAATTAGATAATCCTCGTCAGCAAAAGGGAGTGTCATGTACCTGATGTCAACAGGTGATGAGAGGAGGCAGCTTATGACTTTCATTCAATCCTGCCCCACAAGCCCTTGCTTGCTGAAGTCCTATGCGCAGCTCTGAAAAAATCCAAAATGGGGAGAGGAAGAGAGAGAGGAAGGAAGGAAGGAAGGAAAGTAGGTAGGTTGCAGTGGAAAACATGTTACCTAATTTCCAATACACCTGCTGCACACAAACCAATTTTCAAGTCAGTGAAAACACAGCATTCAGCATAACTTGTCTAAAATGCTTTTAAACATATAAAAAATGTGGTTTTAAAACATGTAAAATTATATTTTATTTCCCCTTGGGTTTGTTTGCCTGGGGGATTATAACTGTTTGCTATTAAAGACAAATCCCATAATCCAAAAATAAAACCACATGCTACTGTCTTACAGTGAACTGATTTGACCCACTCATGGCAAACTGCTTTTTAGAAATAGAGAAAACAAACTAAATCCCCAGGCATACAGAAAAGCCATTTTATTCTCTTCAGCAACAAGTGTGTTTCCCTCCTGAAAGAGAGCTATTCTTGAAGGTGCTTTTTCCACAAATGCATCCAAAATAATTTAAAACGAAGCTATAGATTACATGCTCCTTTTCCTGATCCCATTTGTCAGCAATCAATTTGGCCACTTCATTAAGAAGACTTGTCTCATTATATTAGGTACAGCATAAGGAAACAGAAAAAACACAATTTCTGTGTCACAACAAAAGGCTTCCTTTATGGAACCAGTGAACTACATAGCATCTTTTGCAGATCACTTGCTCCCCCTACTGTCATGAGAGAAGTGCAATTCCATTATGTTTATTGTTACTTCTTACTTCTTCTCTCAACTTGCAATAAAAGTGCACTCCATAAACTCAAGGTCTTGTCCACATGACCTGTAAGGATCAATGTTTCCACTGTTGGTTTTGAAAATGGCAAAATATTCTGACTGAATAATTTTGGGTCTTAGATACAACAGATATTCATCTCAGCCAAATCAGAAAGTACAAACAGAATTCACTGAAATAAATTCTGATATTGCAAAGAATGTCGAGAGTTCTGTGAGGTAATCTCCATCCGACTTGTTTCCATGTTCCACTGAGCCCTCAGCCATTTCAGAACCATAACAATAATATGGGTTGCAATCTAGATGAAACTAGATTACAAATTGTGTATTTTTATTTTCTTTCTTCTCACATACATTGTCAGCCCACATAGAGAAGCAGATGTTCTGATGGACTGTAAAAATGTGGTGCGACAGATCCTATGGAAGTGGAAGGAGCCCCCCCCAAGCCATCACAAGCCCAGGTTTAAGAGGTTTGATGGGGTTAAGAATTATAATACAAACCTGGCAACCCTTTTCCTTTCTCCAGCCCCTCAGAATAACTGGAACAGTTTTCTCCTCTTCCTCTTCCAGTTGTATTTATTTGTGGAGGTTATTTTGGAGTTTCTATGTTGACACCCCACCTCTTCACTTGGGGATCTCAAATGATGCCACAGTACAACTATTGTTCTTTATATATCTTTTGATTTGCCTGCTCTTCATAGGACATGGCAAACAATATCCATTCTGTGTATTGGGAAGGTCTGGTTCTAGTCTAAGTGTGCATTCATACATGGTATTTATTGTGTTTTCCTAACTATAACGCTGGTGCTTCTGTCCTGGTTTTCTAATGTTGCTTTTGTGCTGCATTACTTTGCCATTAAGCTTACTGGGTGACCTTGGGCCGGTCACGGCCTCCAAGCCTTATCTACTTCACAGGCTTGTTGTGGGGATTAAATGAAGAGCAGGAGAACCTTGAGGTCCTTGGAGACAAAGGTGGGATATAAATGCCATAAAAAAAGGATTGCCGTACTTTCTCTAGAATAGGTTTACTGAAGGGCGGATGCCCTAAGAATCCCAATCTGCAGCCTGCCTTTAAAGATGAAGAACCTCTCAAGTGTTTGTCCAAACACTGCAAGAGTCATGTTGTGGAAAAATTAGCATATACAGTGGTATCTCTGGTTCTGAACTTAATTCGTTCCGGAGGTCCATTCTTAACCTGAAACCATTCTTAACCTGAGGTATCACTTTAGCTAACTGGGCCTCCCGCTGCCACCGCCGCGAGATTTCTGTTCTCATCCTGAGGTAAAGTTCTTAACCTGAGGTACTACTTCCGGGTTAGGGGAGTCTGTAACCCGAAGTGTTTGTAACCCGAGGTGTTTGTAACCCGAGGTACCACTGTATTCATTTCCAGTAAAGAAACTTGAGCATGGTACCCATTGGGGCAGGGCTTGGGATAGCTTCATTAACTACGAACACCCAAATTTAGGATTCCTTCCAAACCATTGTCAATTACACTGTCTGGAGGGGGGCACTGCAAAACACCCCCATCGTTCAGCCCAGACACTGAGGTCCAGCTCCGAGGGCCTGCTGGCGGTTCCCTCACTGCAAGAAGTGAGGTTACAGGGAAGCCCAGCCAGATGGGCGGGGTATAAATAATAAATTATTATTATTACATTATTATATAACCAGGCAGAGGGCCTTCTCGGTAGTAGCGCCCGCCCTGTGGAACGCCCTCCCACCAGATGTCAAGGAAATAAATAACTACCTGACTTTTAGAAGGCATCTGAAGGCAGTTTTTTATGTTTGATGTTGTATTGCTTTTTTATTATTACTAATATTCTGCTGGGAGCCACCCAGAGTAGCTGGGGAAATCCAGCCAGATGGGTGGGGTATAAATATTTTATTATTTATATTATTAACATAAAGTTTTCACTGCAAAACTATTGCAAGACTTTGGCACCAGCTTGGAGGGCATCCCAAATTTTGGGGTTCATAATTAATGAAGCTTCTTGAGAACAGCAGTGGCTACCTGTTCTAGCTTCTTCTTGCTCGGGGTTGCCCACTCATGGAAAACAGCTGAGCCAGACACACATTAAGGAAGAGCAAACTGTACTAGAAGAAACTAAAGGGAACCATGTTGTAAATGATTTGCCATTAGCCTTTTACAAGCTTTCATTTTGTGTTTGCAATTAATTCATTAGCTGTAAAAGAACAGCAGTGAAACATGTTAAAGCCCATATTGTAAAAAAATCCTTGTAAAAGCAAAGATGCCAAACTATTTTTAGCATTTTAATGGCTGAAGATAATTTTTTGTACAAAGGTCTTGCATGCCCATTAGAAAGGCATCTGCACTGACAGCTTGAAGAATCATTCACACAATTAAAAAAAAGAAGAGTTCATCAAGATTCAAAAAAGTACGCCTCTGTTAAATTGAATAAAATTTTTAAAAAGCAACAATAAGGGACTAGAAAAACATTTCATATGGAGAAATGCATCAAACAGAGTGTTTTCATAGCTCATTTTTATTCTATTTGCAGGTTTCATCTGTAAGCCCCAAATCCACAGAAACAAACACTTAATTCTCATGGGAAACCGAACTAAAATCAGTGGGAAAAAGTATATTATTTTAGTTGCACTGGGGGCCTTGTTTTATGCCATGTTATATATGTTGATGAACAGTCTCCTATAGGGGCTGAAATGCAGTTTGATCTGTTTGTACAACCAGGAACTTCATTTAGGTACAAAATGATGCATCAGTGATACTGCCAGCTAAAATGCGCTGACTGTTGCTATGGTGGCAAGAATGAGCAAATTAATAATAAAAAATGTGTGCCTTACCATAAAATCTTGCAAATCTCACACTTCAAACCCCATGATAAGAGAAGTCAGTCTCAAAACTCTTAACCGGTTTCACTGGTAAAAAAAGAAAAACTGTTATTCATGCTTCAAAGAAACAGACTGCCATCCTAATCCTAAGCATTAGCATGATAATTATTTGCCTGCAATGTCAGTGCAACGTCTCTGCAATATCATCATAGCATCATAGCTTGTTACTTGCATTGCAAAGGCACAGCAGTTAGTATGCCTCAGCCTAAGCACTTATCTGCTAACACAGCAAGTCTCAAAATTGGGCTGCAAATTATTCCAAACACACAAATTCCTTATGCTATGCAGACATTCTGTACTATTTGTGGACATACAGATCATTTGGAAGTGTAAATAAAAAAAAAAGAAAACCTACATGACTATGGGGAGGGGTTTTCAAACACAACTAGAGAGGGACTACTTTCCATTAAAATTTAATATAAGTCAAGCACCTTTATGCTATTTTTTCCCTGGTAAATGTACCTCTAGGTAAGTAATGAAATATTTAAACACCAAAAGACATGTCTGATTTTTTATTTATTGTAAGAATATAATGAGTGAAGAGTTTTGTTTTTTTTACAATTATGTAGGAGGATTTTAACTGTATTTATTTATTTATTATATAGCTACCCCAAGGGACAGAGGGAGATTGACAAATGATTCCTCCCATCTGAGCAGTTTCATGGGGCCGGGTGCTTAGCCTCAACAATTAACCTGTTTCATGTACTTCAGATCATTCTTTGAACTTATTAACAGGAGATCTATTCTATTATACATATTGAAGCCAGCTGCTAGCCAGCCTGCACCCTGGCTCCTAGAGGAAACACCATTCCTACCCAGCAGTTCCAAGATCCAGCACTCACAGTGATGAACAAAAGCCTCAATGCATGTAGGCAAACCTCAGTCCCTGGAATTAGGTCTGGATGGTGTGGGACTTCCTGCTATGCAAATACACAATGATCTTTCTCTGCTGGGATATGTGGGACATTGATCAGATGGAGAAGACAGCAGCAGGGAAGGCTCAGAAAGGAGAGTTCCCTCCTTGAAACCACCCAAAGCAGGCAGAGCACCTGCAAGGTGAGTTTTGAGCCCCACATAATACTGTTCCTTGCCAAAGTATATTGACGTGTGATGTATCTTGAGGCCCTGGTGCATTCACTTTAACAAATATGAAGGATTGACAACAGGTTGACCACTTGGGATACTTCTGTGACACTTTTTCTTCTCTGGTCAAGCACTGGGAACATTCAGCAGTTGCTACCGTTCTCCAACCTGGCCCATGTTATCCCTGCTCTAGCAAACTTCCACATTCCACAATGCATCGTAAGTGGGACTGCCTTTGAAGACTTTTGGAAACTTTGGTTAGGATAAATACAGCTGCCCGATTACCAGCTGGGACCAGTCTTTGAGAACACGTCATCCTGGTGCTTCAAGAGCTTCAGTGGCTCCTGATGTTTCTGAACACAACTCAAAACAGTTCATGCTTACCTTTAAGATCCTGTATGCCTTTGGGCCCAAGGAGCTGAGAAAGGAATGTCTTCTTCCAACGCTGTGTGCACATCTGTCTGTGGACTGAGACCTTTAGAGATCTCCTCCAGGCATTGCTGCTATCTGAACTAGAAAAGGGACCTTCTTAGTGATGATCTCCCTATGGAATTTGTTCTTCAGGGATACTCACCTAAGTTGATAACTTTTTGTTTACCAGGCATTTAAACATTTGCTGAGCTTTTAACACGTTCTGAGTTTTTAATGCTCCTATTTTGCTTTCCTGGTTGGTTGGTTGGTTGGTTGGTTGGTTGGTTGGTTTCAATCTTTTTATGATAATATCACCATTGTATTCTATTCTTTTGTAAGCCCCCTGGAAATACTTCCTGAATAACAACATAGAAGCCCATTAAATAGAAAATATATATATAATATTAATGTTTTTTATTTTTATTACTTAAGTCGTTCTGTATTATAATGCAAATGAGAACAATATGCTCATATTGATAAAATTAAAACTATATCTAACCCTGTCTATTTTTCTCTCTATATAATCTCTTTCTTTCTTTCAAATTATTTTAATTGAAGATTTTCTTGGGCAACAAAAGTACATACGGTGTCTCTGCTTTCAAAAAATCCCTCCCACTCTTAATTTTGCACAGGCTTCATAAACATGGCTGACCTACTGACAATATGTATAAGAGTAAACTTGAAGGTCCTTTTAATGTAAAATTATTGACGCTCAGTGAGAAATCCTTGCAATTCTTTTATACCATTGTTGTTCTTAAAAATCCATGCCCATGTTGTAGATACAATTGTAGATTTTGGATAGGGGGGATTCCATGTAACTTTCTTGTTATTGTTGCTCTGGGTGTGTGGTTTTGACAGAGGAGATCCGGGTATTTGATACAGAAGGCCTTCATTTGTATTTTCAAGCACTGCCAGCACTACATGTTATATGTAAGACATATTAATTCTCCACTCCCGTCCTCCTGCAAATAAATAAATTGTGCAGCTACTGCTGTTAGAGTTACCATTGCTATGTGGAATTTGTTTTAGTTCCACAAGCACCTTTTGGTGTGAACAACAACCATCACACCAGCCGATCCAAGACCACCCTCTTCCTAGAAGACTTGATGAGCAGCTGTCCAGTGCTGAACTCAGGGGATGAGTGAGTAGTATTGGGAAGTTTGGTGGGGAGCTTTCCTGCTAACATTCCCTTTACTATCCCTCAGAGTTGAAGCACAAGTTTTAATGGGCAGAAGCAATATGCAATTGTTTATAATTTTGCCATGACTGGTTTCATTACTGTAGCTGTTGTGATTTTAAATATGATTTAAAGCCGTCTCCAGTGCAGAATGAGGAAGGATATTCATGTCTGAAAGAAATGAATGGAGGGAAATGGGAAGCATGATCTGCAATAATTTAGAAGGAAAACAAGAGGTGTCCCTACAAGATATTTTTAGATCAATTTCCAGCAATAAGATAGCTGGGTTTTATTTTTATTTCATTTTATTTTTTACTACTGCAACCAAAATCATTGCAAGGCTAATTAACAGAACAGGTACAAATGGATACAAAGTCATAAGCCAATTAATTAATGAACATGTGGTGTTAACACATGTATGACAAGTCATGGATTCTGAGTTGTTGTTGTTATTATTATTATTATTAGCATTGGATAACTTTAAAACTAAAACTATTCTATCTTTTCAAAGAGCAGCTCCAAGCAGATAGCAGGAAGAAACTATTTCAAAAGATGAAGGAACTGCATATGTGTGTGTATGTTCACATATAGCTATAGCTATAGCTATAGATGATATAGATATAGATATACCGTAGATACTCACACATAAATATGCATATGCAGTTAGCCTGCAGTGATAGACAAGCCACCTAACTCCATTGGAGCATACAGGTGAAAAGTGATCAGCTATCTGCTCCCTGCTCTTTTATATTTGGCTCAAAATGTCACTTTAGCTCAATGATTCTGTTAGCTGTGGGCTACGATTAGGTGGAGCATGTCGAGGGCCAGAAAAGGTGTGACGCATTATTGAGAAGGAATAAGCTGTTCCTGAGATCTAGGAAAGGAACCTGGCATTTGGTTTCCTGGTTTGGAAAAGAAAGCTCCTTTAGGGCTGAATAACTATCTCATCCCCATGCAGTGGCAGCTCCACCCGGCTATCCCATCCCAGGGTGCCACCCTGAATAAAATATTGGAGGGGGGCAGGGAAGCCCCGCCCTGTATAATCAATCCCAAGACGCAGGGCATGCACGCGCACACACACAAACACCATTTTATCAGCAATGACCATCAACTTTGGGGGGACCCACCCCCTCAAATATGTTAGGGGGGGCAAAAGGACCTAAGGACCTGGGAGTTTTCTCCTATGACCTAACCATATGCTGATGGGGATGGCTATGGCTCCTCAGACTTTGAGTCCACAGAAGAACTGGAAAATAGCACAATGTGTAACAGATGAATAAGCTGGCATGTGAGAAGGCAGCCCATGTCATAAAGGAAGCATTTCTGACAGCCTATTCTTACCATGTTTACTGTAATGTTTCTTTGGAATGATGTGAAGCACCACTTCCATGTATTTGGGAGACAAAAGAAGACCTAAGGCATGAGTAGGCAAACTAGGGTCCAGGGGCCGGATTCAGCCCAATCACCTTAGAAATCCGGCCCGCGGATGGTTCGGGAATCAGCGCGTTTTTACATGAGTGGAATGTGTGCTTTTATTTAAAACGCGTCTCTGGGTTATTTGTGGGGCATAGGAATTCGTTCATATTTTTTTCCAAAATATAGTCCGGCCCCCCACAAGGTCTGAGGAACAGTGGACCGGCCCCTTGCTGAAAAAGTTTGCTGACCCCTGACCTAAGGAGATAGGGCCATTCCCAGTCCTTCCCATGTGCATCTTCTACATCCTCTGAACACATCTGTTAGCTGACTCTGATGTCTTCTGGAGCACTGACTTCTCAGAGGGTCTGTAAACACTGAGAAGATTCTTCCCAAAGCAGTCCCCACTGCCTAGAAAAAGCAACTAGCTGCAGGAAATGTCACTAGTCCTTTCATTGGCCAGATGCCACATTCAGGGGAAAGAGGTTTCCTTCAGACTACCCAGCCAAGGCTATAAAGCTCTGCCAGTTGTTCAAATATGTGCTACAGTCACCCAGAGATTTCTGACCGTGTAAAGATTCATTCTTGCTCTCCCGTGTGAATCAGCCAAAAAGCGACAGGTTAGCTAAAGCAAAGTGCCAATATGATTGAATATGTTACCACACAATAAAATTAATATTAATGGCCTCTTCCTGATATTTAACTTATTTTTTTGTTTATCTTTTTATTTCATTTTTTCTACCCAGTGTGCTTAGCTAATAAAACCTCCATTATGAGGAAGTGGCACTTGTAACATTCCATGCTACATCAATTATTATGACTTTATTGTGACTTATTGGAGTTCAGCAAATCCCAGAAGACTATGCTGATGCCTTGGAAGCAATTAATTTTTGATTGATCTAATTCACTCCAGTTCTGCATGTAAAATGTTTGCAGGCGTTTGAATAATTCTATTATATGTGGGAGAACACTGCAGGCAAATCATTTGAAAATTAATTGCATAGTTATTTTCAGTAAATATAATTTATTCCACTTCTATTGTGGTAACTTATGTAGTTGCTTTATGGAGTAAACTAATGAAACAAATGATCTTTGGCGAATTAAAGGATGGGGAAGGGAAGGAACAGACACAATGCTCCATTTCTTTCTCAGAGTTAACTTTCAACTCTGCATATGTGAACCAACAGAACTGGAAAAACAATTAAACATAAAAGCACAGAAATGAATGTAAAGGGAGTGTTTAAAATGGTTCCAAGATGCAAATTCTATATCCTTTGTCAAGAGGAGCAAGAAAGCATCCAGATCATTCATGTGCATCCATTCACAGTACAGTCAGTAGGAGAGAAGTTTTGAATAGAAGAGTATATGCAGCAATGGCCAGTGGGGAGGGATGCACTGTTACTCAGCCAGAGGTGAACCAAGGAAGGGAAAAGGTATATAAAAAATTTCTCTCACATGCTTTTTTATCCTGACCTTTCTCTAAAGAGCTCCTTGCTGCAGTTTCCCTTCATCCTCTCAACTGCTTTAGAGCAGGCACATCCAACAGGTAGATCACTGAACGCCTGTGGTACATCACTGGCTCCCCCCAAAGAAGCTCTGCACCCCTTAAAAATGGGGCTTTCCTCATCTCTAAATAAAGCTCAACAACTTTGACCTGAACCCCCCAAAAAGGGGATAGATCACTGCCAGTTTTTAACTCTGCGGGTAGATCGCAGTCTCTTGGGAGCTGGCCACCCCTGCTTTAGAGTTAGGTTAGTGTCGGGAACTGCTGGTCACTGCCCCGTGTGGTTAACTGCATTACTGCAACCTATCAGGGAAGAACCTTCCAGATCTTCCTGGCTGCACCTAAGCTGAACATTGGCTCCTGCTGGGCTGGAGCTACATGGCTTCCTTTTCCATGTGAGGTTGAGCAAGGAGGTGTATGTGAGTGTTAGCATTTGCTGTCTGAGGCTGGTGATGCTTTGTTGTGACCTCTACTTGTTTCCCAGTCCTGCCTTTTCCCTTCAGTCCCGACTCTTTCCAGATTCCACCCATGGCTGGCCCTGATAGGCTAAGGTCTGTGGCTGAGCAGGGATTTGAATCCAGATCTTCTTAGTCCAGGTCCAGTACTCTAACCATCATGCTATTACTGGTTCTCTGAATGCCAGGATGCATTTTGCTTGGCTGCTCTAGGGAAGATGCCAATATCTTCCTAAAACAAAATTTAGAATGGGTTTGCCAGTTCTGAGGGATGCAAAAGAGGTTTCAACATGATTACAATCATATTTCTCAGGAGGCTTCACAAATCTGTAATATCCCCCACACACATGAGCTTCAGGGGGATTTGAAATCTGAGGCTCATAGAATTGCAGAAATACTCAGTGGTCTATTGCAGGCATCCCCAACCTGCGGCCCTCCAGATGTTTTGGCCTACAACTCCCATGATCCCTAGCTAACAGGACCAGTGGTCAGGGGTGATGGGAATTGTAGTCCAAAACATCTGGAGGGTCGAAGGTTGGGGGTGCTTGGTCTATTGCATACAGTCCTGTTTTGCATACACCACCATTTCAGATTCTAAAATTTAGGGGGGGGGGGCTTTCAAGAAATTGGCCAAAATGTAGTGGGTAAACTTTGTCCTGCATGATGAGCCCTACTGAAATGAAACATAAGAAACTATCTCTTCATCACTATGGTATGTGTACACTGACTGGCAGTAGCTCCCCAGGAGCTCAAACTGGAGCCTCCCCCAACCCCATCATAACTGACAACTTCTGTGTACCAAGCAGATGTTCTACCACTGAGCTACGGTCCTTCCACCCAAATGAGTGGAAGCTACACGACACCAGCTGGAGGTTGAAGTTGATTCCTTTTTTGATCTCCAGTGCATTAAGTTTAGCAGGGCCAACACCAATACATGACATACACTGGCAAATGCTGCAGCCCATGAAGGGTCTACTGCTGACACAAGGCCTGTGAACATCCTTTGAATTATAGCATAGAGTAGTTAGATTTTCTGGCACAACCAGCATTTTATTTCCCCCACAATGCAATGCCTCCTGCATTTATGTCACAGAGACTGCATTGTGGGGAATTTAAAATGGCAATCCAGGTGCACAGGCCTTTTGGCCAGACCATTGCTGCTGCCCTATTGCCCACTAGGCTGTCTTCCTAACAGCAACACTGAAAGGAAAGCCAATCCAGTACAATTGGACTTCCTGGGTGTGGCAGCCATTTCACTGTATGAATAATGTGACTTGCGTTGTGAGGGACTTAATGGCTGCTGCATCAGCAAATTCAGTTACATGGGTATTGTTTTGTGTTCTGCTGCCCTGCCACTAGGCTACCCACACCTCCACAGGATGCTGCCTGGAGCTGCTTCATGCCTGGAGCTACTTAGACCTGAAGGCTGCTGCTGCCTGATACACAACTGTCCCAAATTTACTTATGAAGATTTCTGCAAAAGGTTCCTCTTCCAGCACAGAAAACGCTTCACCTCAAAATACAATCCATCATCATCAGACACATTTGTTACAGTTTCCAGCTAATGTTATTCAAAGGTTATTGACTTTAAAGAGAAAGCCATGACTTTAATCAATACGTATTTACGCTGCTGCCAAAAACAGAATTGGAGATGAAGAAGAACTGTTCATCTTATGTCAGTGAAACACAGTTGGAAAGAAGATGCAAAGCAACTATAGATGACAGGTTAAATTAAAGGAGAGACCTTTACCATTAAAACAATGAAATAGTCCAATCCCTTAAAACAACAAACATTTTTCTGCCATGATTGGGCTAACCCAGGGAATGAATTCTCATTGCCCAGAAAACACACAAAGTGGGATGAAGAATAATTGATTAAAATGAATTTGTTCTAAAGGGTTCTTTCAAAAGTCACTTCTGATATTTTTATTTTTGCAATGCTTAAAATTCTACAAGGCAGGCTTAAGCAGTATGTGGACCAAGAACTCCCAGAAGTGCAAGCTGGATCTCAAAGCGGCAGAGGAACCAGAGACCAAATTGCAAACATGCGCTGGATTATGGAGAAAGCTAGAGAGTTCCAGAAAGACATCTACTTCTGCTTCATTGACTATGCAAAAGCCTTTGACTGTGTTGACCACAGCAAACTATGGCAAGTTCTTAAAGAAATGGGAGTACCTGATCACCTCATCTGTCTCTATAGGTTCGTATAGTTAAAGCTATGGTTTTCCCAGTAGTGATGTATGGAAGTGAGAGCTGGACCATAAAGAAGGCTGATCGCCAAAGAATTGATGCTTTTGAATTATGGTGCTGGAGGAGACTCTTGAGAATCCCATGGACTGCAAGAAGATCAAACCTATTCATTCTTAAGGAAATCAGCCCTGAGTGCTTGCTGGAAGGACAGATCCTGAAGCTGAGGCTCCAATACTTTGGCCACCTCATGAGAAGAGAAGACTCCCTGGAAAAGACCCTGATGTTGGGAAAGATGGAGGGCACAAGGAGAAGGGGACGACAGAGGACGAGATGGTTGGACAGTGTTCTTGAAGCTACCAGCATGAGTTTGACCAAACTGCGGGAGGCAGTGGAAGTCAGGAGTGCCTAGCGTGCTCTGGTCCATGGAGTCACGAAGAGTCAGACACAACTTAACAACTAAACAACAACATTCTCTGAATGTGTGGATATTGTTGTTGTTTTTAATTTAAACCATTTATATATCACTTAACTGCAATAGTCTCTAAGCCATCTAGAAAGATGCTTAAAATAAAAATATAAAATTAAACTTCAACTGTTGTAATTGAAATAGAAGCAGCTGCCTTTGGTAGGCACCAGAAGTTCAGTCAGGATGGGCCTGTCTGACCTCAGCTGAAAATATTGCCTGAATATTTGAGAGCATTGACATATTTTACTTCAGTATCTAACCCTGGATAGTTGGGTGTGTTTGACTGGAATGGTCCCAACACACTGTACATTTTGTTTCACACAGGCACATCTTGCATGAACCAACCCTGCAAATGAGTCAGTCAGGCCCCCTTACCCTTGGCTCAGCCCCACCCCATCAGGTAATGAACTAGTGTGTGTGAACCAGAGCCAGCCTAAGGCATTTCGCTGCCTGATACAAAAGTAAAGCAGCAACCTGCTTCCCATTTAAGCCCAACTGGACCAGCAGCTGACTCTAACTTTGATCCTGGAGAGGGGACATCCTCCACAGCTGGAGGGCGGCCGGCTCGGTGACTGCCTGGCCCCCACAGCTCCATTCTCCCACACCTTGCCATTACTCCCAACCCCTCAGCATCCACACTTGATGTGGCTGCCTCACTCTCCCTAATAGTCCTGCCAGCCCTTCATCCATTGCCTGAAGCACTGTGGTCTTCCTCCACTCCCGTGACTTGAGTTGGCTAACAAAACCCTGCAATATGATCAGTGCTCTAAAAGGTACCATTATCAGTCTGGGAGTCATTGTTGCACTCCAGTTTTCCCGAATTACATGGCGCTAATATAGCTATCTATATTCTCCTCAAACCAGATATGGTGTCATTGCCTTCTTTCTTCTTCTTTTTCCAAGCCGCATTCATGGGCTGCTATGAGTGCTTTAGTGACAAAGCAACATTATATTTGGTTGCTGCATTTCTCTCCCCAGCCCTCTAAAGCCTAATTCACAGCTGCAGGAAAACCTAAACAAACCCGCCGAAGCAATTTACGAAACTGATGAAAATGATTAGGCAAACATTCTTAAGCATCCCAGCCCCAGTTCTGGTGGCTGAAGCAATTTGTTTCCGGAACAGTGTTTTTGCTTAGTGCCCTGTGATTTCACAGCACATCATTTTCATGTCCTGTGTTTCAATCGTTATATAAACTTTACCATGTCAAGTAAAAATCACACACTGGAATTCACACTAGCATTAGATAAATGCTTGAGAGACATTGACGTGCCTCGTTCAATTTTCCCTTCTATTTTCTGAACAAGCAGGCTCACTCATGTTGAAAGATAGCACCTAAAAACCAACGCCAGCTTGCAAGAAATTAAAAAAGCAAGAGCCAAATTGGTTGACTGTTTACAACAGCAGCAACACAGGACCTAAATCTGAAAATCAATAAACCATAGAAATGGCCGCTGGAAGCAGAATTGTCTAGAAGCCTGCAGCGCTGTAGGGACTGGGTTTACAGGAGGAAGAAACAGACTGGGATGGAAGTGTGGAAACCCAAGTTGGAGGAAGAAGGATCTCTCCTTTCCACCTTGATTTTGGGGGAGAGGAGGGATGCTGGCTGCCCCTCAAACCTTCCTGCAGAGCGCAGAGCCTCAGTGGATTTTGGGAAGGCCTTTGAGCAAGTGAGGGGAGAAGCTGAACAGAAAGCAATGTCTGAACCAAAGCCAGAACTGCAGGGTGTCACCCAGGTGCCTAAAAGCAGGTACTGCTTCCTCAGATGGAAGCAAACTCACTGGTCCTGACAAGAGCAGGCGCTCGCTATCTCAGCATTCCCACAAGCCAAGTCTCATAAGCGAGCATGCCACTAGGCAGCGGGGGGCGGGGGCGGGAATGAGGAAACTGTTGGGCTATCTTCCATTTCCATCCAGTTCTGAACTTTCCCTCCTACTCCTGAATCGTGACTCAGGTAGATAAATATTATCACGGACCTGTATGCTGCATAATGCTGCTGTGGTTAGTCTGCTCAGGTGCCATTTCCATCATACTGTGTGAGAGACGTGACTCTTCACCTCTGTGACAAGCTAGAAGACAAGATACTTTGTAGAGACAGCAGTCTGTGTGTGAATCAGATGAGGATGGAAGGGCAGTGAGTTATTTTATATATATTTTAGATATATATAAACCATATAATATATGTTTGTGATAATAATATGGTGTTTGTGAGGGCCTAGCTCACACACTCTCTTCTTTGGCATAGTAGGCCCTACACCTATTTCTGTTTCCTGTGTTCTCTATGAACACAGGAAACAGAAATACAGTGGTACCTCGGGTTAAGTACTTAATTCGTTCCATAGGTCCGTTCTTAACATGAAACTGTTCTTAACCTGAAGCACCACTTTAGCTAACGGGGCCTCCTGCTGCTGCCGCACCGCCGGACCATGATTTCTGTTCTCATCCTGAAGCAAAGTTCTTAACCTGAGGTACTATTTCTGGGTTAGCAGAGTCTGTAACATGAAGCGTATGTAACCTGAAGCATATCTAACCCGAGGTACCACTGTAGGTGTAGGGCCTACTATGCCAAAGAAGAGGAAAAGATTCAGAAAAGGTAACCAAAACGAGCAACATTTGGAACTTTTTAGTTCAGAAAAACGGCAAGTAAGGAAGGATGTGATAGAAGTCTATAATTTTTTCCAAAAAGTAGGTGGAGGGCAAGTTTCTTCTCCCTCTCTCATGATGATAGAGCTCGGGGCCAGCCAAGAAGACTGAATGTTGTAAGACTCAAAAGTTGACAAAAGCAGTTAGTATTTCATACAGTGGATAAACTATATCAGGCATAGGCAAACTCGGCCCCCAGATGTTTTGGGACTACAACTCCCATCATCATCACATACAAGAGAGTAATTAAACAGAATTTGGAATGTAGAGGTTTCAACTTGGCATCAAAACTGAAAGCACGTAAGCCATCCGTGCAAAGTTTATTAAAATTTTGAAAAGCATTCGTTTTTTATTTCTACTTTCCACAACCCACCAGAATTTGCACATGAAAATATTCAGGGAACATTTGTGAAGAATACCTCCAGTGGGCTTGATGTCCTTTCTAAGGGCATTTATAACTTATAGCAACCCCATTGCCGTTATATATTTTGTTGTCTAATCCAATGTTTTGACGTTTAGGCCTGACATAAAGAGGACTGGAAAATAAATATGGTTATAATATAAGGTCCATGGTGTCTTGGAAACTGAGTGCATGAGCTGTACACCAAGAATAAAAGCCTGGTTGCTCTTTCTTTTCTAGTCATCAAAACTGCCCAAGAAAGAATAATCATGAGGATAATTTATACCAAAGTCTGGCCCCTACCTTAGAGCCCAACCAGAGGCCTGTCTTGATGTCTACCTCTGGCCCTTTCAAATCTTATTGTTGCTTTTAGACTTGACCTGAGCCTCTGGCCTCTAATATTTTAATCCATTTGTTGCCATAAGCTCAAATTATTTAAGATCTCATTGTTGTTAGCTGTAACAGTGGCTCCTGGACTCATACAAACCATTTGCAAGTAGGATCCTGTCTGTCCAGTACCCCCCTGCCTTTACAAGTGCAGTTAGTTGGTAGGTCTACTCAACCTTGGAGTGACCACAGGAGTGATCACAAAACCAACACTGATCAATAACTTTCTCCCAACCCGATCTCTAATCTCTTAGCACCAGTCTACCCAGGTGGCGCAATTTTTTCTCCACCAACTTCAGTTCAGGTCCAGAATCAGCCTTTCAAAAAGGCATTGTTACCTTGAAAGTTCTTTTAAAATCAAAAGGCCTTTTAAAATTAAGGGTAGGGGTTGTTCCTTAACACCCATTCATCCACAAAGCATAGCCAGATGGTTTCTATTTGCAAATCAGCTCACTGCTCCAAGAACAACATTTGCCAAGGGCAAAGTCAGTAGAATGTAAACATCTTCATGAATTGACCATGTAAAAACAGAGACATATAAACAATGGACAGTATTTGAGCCAATTTCCGTCATTTTGAAGGGCTTTAATGCAAACTTCTTAATGTAGCTATCAGAACAGCATTTTGTTAATTAATCCATTTGCTCAATTATTGCTGCATTCCTCTTCATATTCCATTGCTTTTTGATCGAAAAATTAAATAAAATGATGGGACTGATGGCCATGAAATAACTGAACAGTGACAGATGAAGCAAATTAATCACAGGAACCTTCTCACCTCTCAATTTCATGAAACACATTTCCTTCTGTCCAACATTCAATTTTTATAATAATATTAATTATTATTACTAAGCCCAAATTTCTTTTCAGACATATGGCACAGAGAAAAGTCTGATAATCATCTGTTTTACAGGTCTGGAATCAAAATACATGAAATTCAATGCTCGTCCCTCATTGCCTCCTTGGTCTACAGCCTTCAAACTCCTTTACCAACTCACTTCCATTGTCCTGACTGCAGGCAGTCTTTTCCTCTTTCCTCAGTTTCCTTTCACTCTTGTTTATCTAAGCTCTTTGCCTTTCAACCCAGTATCTGCTCTGTCTTATTTCATGTTCTTCCCATTTAGAACTTTAGCCTCAGTTCCATAGCTGCCCACAGGACAAATACTTCACAGTCCTCCCCTAAGCTGTTTAAACTGTTATTCAACATTCCAAAGGGGGGGATCCAATATAGTCTCTGCTTCCATCAGTGCAAGGATTTCTCCTTGTGCAATTGCATGTTCTTCTCACATCTCCTCTCCCTAAATCTTTTCTGGGGTCTCCCAACCCTCTGTGGCAGATTTTCAGAGGGTGCAAGTCACATGCATGGGGAGGAGAGGGGGGAAGTCCTACTACACAACTGGAAACCTTAATGCTAATAGGATGTGGTAGGTGAATGCCTCCCATAGTTTACAGCAAGAGTGGGGAAAATGTGACATTAACATATATGAGAGAGTGCTGGAGGGGAAATAGTTAAATAGGTTGCACAGACAGGACCCAGGGGGGTGGAGTCAGTGGGTCTATCAAACTAGTTCTGGGAGGAATTCTGGGAGGAGTTCGTTGGGAGTTGTGGTGGGTAGTTGGTTGGATTTTGTGGGTTGGCTGGTTGGGAAAGGCAGTTGGTAATAGAGAGACAGTTAGGAGAGCCAGTGTGATGCAGTGGTTAAGAGCGGTAGTCTCGTAATCTGAGACTCCATCGGGTAGTGATAAAGCGGGATCTCAAATCCAAACTCTTCTTCTTCTTCTTCTTCTTGAGTGTGGGGAGGTAGAAGAGATAGAGAGAGGAAAATAAGACTAAGAAAGTAAAGAGCAACAACGTTTGGAATGCTGTAAAAGTTTTGTTTGTGTCTGAAACAAAATACACTATTCTTTATTAACTGAAAAGCTGACTGAGACTAAAGTGATTTTACCAGGGAGGACCTGGTTGGTGGCAGCAGATTAGTGGTGTACGGGTCAATAGTCCATGAGACGACCGGGGGGCCCGTACGAATGCCACAAATGTGACCCTCCAGATGCTGCTGAACTACAATCCCACCAGCCCCAGCAACTATAGCCAGGGGTGACGTAAGTTGTAGTTCAACAACATCTGGCCTGATTCCCATTTTAAGAAATTAAGAGAGCACAGTTCCTTTATAGACCACAGTTGCAATCTTTGGAGAAGGAGATCTATATGAACTACAAAGAGTTATCAAAACAGAGTAAGATTTGCTTTTTTATTATAATAAAATTAAGACAGGAAAGAAAATAGAACCATGCTTGCCTTCACTTTCAGAATATAAAATATTCCAACTTTTTGTTTTATAAGGCAGAGCTTCAGTAATACGTATTCAGATTATAGCAAACTTTGGAGAAATGTTAAAACTAATTCCAGAGAGGCAGTTTGTGTTGTTTAGTCTATCTTGTAGGATACGTATTTGCTGTGGTATGGATTTTTGTAGGTAAGATTACATGTGAAAATTAATCAAAATTAAATAATTTAAACATTTGATTTACAACTCGTGCAGTGCCTACACATGACCCTACAAGGCAGAATCAGGAGTGTGCCTGCAATGGGTCAAAGATAGCAATGAAAAAAACATCTTTCAACACCATACATTTAGCAACTGCCTCACAAGTTGATTGACATTTGCTACCAAGTGTGCTTTCCACTAGCACTTTTACATTCACACAAACACCCAAGTTAGCAACCAAGGATGCTTTTCTTTCAGAAGTACAAATTTAAGGACTTATTCATTTTTAACAGTAAATTTTTTTAAAAAAATTTTTTTTACTCATTTTGGGTCCTGCATTACAATCTTAAGCACGTTTCTCAAGAGGTATATCCCATGGCATTCAACAAAGCCTGCTCATTAGTGTTTTAGAATTACAGTGAAAGGAATGCAGAATTTCTAAAATCCAGCAACCCAAAAGACAGACAATTTTAACCAACAACAAAGAAGAACAGACCCATTCGCTTTCATTAATCACAGCTTACAATCACAGGTATGTTTTGGCCCCCTACAACTTTACTGCATTCTTAAATGTATATCCCTGCCATACAAGATAACAAGCAGTTGCAAACTCTGGAGACAAATTATACATTTAACTAAAAAAAGGCGTTGCCTCTATAGAAACCTTTTAATTTGTTTCTGACATTTTTTTGAAACAGTGAATTGGCAATGTATGCATACTTATGAGCAGAAAACATAAGTCAATTCTGATTCCACGGAACATTTCATGAACATGCTAGAAAACGTATATTATAAAAAATACATTCAATTAAACAACCTTTTGGTTTAACTGTTAACATTTTGGACAACTCTTCAAGGCAGAGGCCTGGTCTGTGTGAATCTCGCCTAGCAACAGCAAGCTTCTGTATACTTCCTGAGGCTAAGATTGGCCAAAAACTGTTACCTGGCAACAGCAGAATAATCAAGTCTATTGACTAACATTGGCCAGAAAAATGTCTCTTCAATAAGAAAAAAAACTACATACTAAAAGTACTATTTGTCAAAATAGCACATACTAGATATGCCCCTTAAACTAACACAACAAACCATTTCCCCAATACAAGATGCAGTACAAATGGCTATTTTAAAAAATATCCTAGCATAGTCCATAAAAGAAAATGCACAGCATCTGTCAACATGCTACTCTCTTAGCAAATGTTTAACTCATTCATCATAATAATAATTTCCCCCAAATTTTGTACGGGTCACGCTCAATTTATGTCTCCTACATGTCCAGTTTTCAAAACAGACAGCTGAACCATTTTCTAATTGTAAATCATAGAACATACTTCCTCAACCATAGTCTCATTATACTACAGAATATGATTCAGCTGACACTCTTACCATATCACACACACACACTTGTTATAGTCTTGTTCAAAATTTAGGTGTGATGAGGCCTTTATAGTGCAATCCTATACATTGCAATACCTCAAGCTGAAGGAAATAGGAACAGTCGCTTTTAGGCTTGATTTGTTTGCGTTAAACAAAGTAAGAGATGTTTATAGTAAACAGTTATGTTCTTAATACTTTTCAAGTTTCAGTTTTACTGACAACAAACCTTATTTGTCCATATATATTCTTGTAATACTGTATCCTGGCTTTTGTTTTTACCAATTCTCCAGATAATCTTCCTGTTCCCCTATAAGGCTATCAAAACATTAGCTTACAGCAGCCCTCAAAACTATTTTTAAAATAGTTAAGGCATCAATATATGAAAATCCTGATTGTAAACGAGGAAAACTCTCCTATGCTTATTTTATGCCTCTTCTATCCATTTTTACTAACAACTGTTTTAAGAATTACTGGTAAATCATGATATATAGAATACATGGAAAAAAATATCTCATTTTCTTCAGAGGTCCCAATGTAGTTAAGGGGTTTGCTGCTATGTGCTACAAATAGCACTTTTTACAGGGACCAGAGATGCTTGTCTAGATTACAATAATCTTATAAGGGCAGCAAAAAAATTAATTTAAATTCTTTTATAGTGCCTTCGAGGCTCAGGCACAATAAAGTAAAGCAATTCAATCCGAAAATGCGCCATAGTCCAACAACAATTTTGCATGGCTACATGACATTTCAGACAAACTACCTATTAAACACAGCAATCCAGCAAACTGAAGGGAGTTTTGATGAGGCAGAGCTGTCCCATCCACCACATTCTGCATGGATGTCCTGGCATGGGGGACACCACCTCTGTCAAACTCCTGGCTGGGCCCACCTAAACTGCAGGTAAGCAAAAGGTACCAGCAGCGTATACCTCCCAAATGGGGCATTCTGGTTTGTTACCAGAAATAGGCCTAATCCAATCTCTCTGCTGCACCAGCCTCATGCCGCCACAGCAAAATCCACCCCCCCCAAAAAAAACCTTACCAGTGCAAATAGCTGGACTCCAGTGTACTTAACTATTTTTGTGTCTTGGGATTAGAATAAAATTTGGGAGTAAACTAACTGTCAAGAGTTAAGAAGCAGTCAGGTGATGTGCACCTCCAGTCTCTAAAGTATATTACAGTTCAATGTGACATTAGTGTAGCATCACAAGAGTAATGCCCAGTACTTTCCAGCTACTGGCTTCCGCAAGTGAGAATTAAGCGTAATATTTGCATTCATATACCGGGCAGCAGTAACCTTCCACTGTAAACTTACCAAGTTGCTTGCCACGGTTATAATTTTGGAGTTCTGAACAAATGTATCAGCTTAAATTGCTGTGAATTACCTTGTTACCAGTTGTGTACATTTCATGGACAGTATCACCTGTATATTATAGTAGTTACGTATTTAATTCTCCGTATATCTCCTCCATAGCAAATATATACATTTCATATACAGTCATACCTCGGGTTGAATGTGCTTCGGGATGAGCGCGTTCAAGTTGTGCTCCGCGGCAACCCGGATGTAACGGAGCGTGTTACTTCCGGGTTTCACCGCTTGCGCATGCGCAGATGCTCAAAATGATGTCACGCGCATGCACAGAAGCGCCGAAACATGACCCGCGGACACGGGTTACGTTTGCTTCTAGATGCGAACGGGGCTCCGGAACGGATCCCATTCACATCTAGAGGTACCACTGTACAGAAATTAGCTTGTACACGATTATTTTAGCACTTCTTTGGTATATCTTGACAAAATGTGTTTCCTAACAAAATGGATCAGCTTGGTCTCTGTGAAGAATATAGTGGCAAGAGTTGCTGTAAAACACAGTGCTCCCACAGCAACGTGAATTAACCTGGCCAGCCACCCTTTATCACAGCACAGGAACGCCTAGGAAGAAAGAAAGACAGAATGTTAACTTACTGTTTTAAGAAATATATTATTTTAAGTTACGGTTCATGCTCCGATTCAGAGATAAGACAGACCTGGTAATTCTCTTCACAGTAATGTGAAAACTAAAACCCAGTAAAGCCTCCCTGTGTTTATAAGATAGTTTAGGTAGGCCAAACAATCACATAAAAGCTAGTTTAGGTTCTGCAAACTTCTGTCACTCTGTTTTACAGAATGGTGTTCCCTCAGAGACTGTTCATTAGCACCTTCATTCGTGTTTCCACCAGCAATTTTATTCACCCAAGCATTTGAATCATCAGCTCACTCATTCATGTCTACTGATTGCTGCACCTTTATGAGTTGTATATTTTTGTGTGTGCATAAAAATAAGTTGTGCACTGCTATGATAAACTGAGTGAGAAGCGCTGGAGAAACTTTTTAAATAAATAAATAACACAAAGAAAGAAATAACATTTCAAAGCATTAAAAAATTAATTCTCTACATGTGGGTATGTTTCAATATCTTATGCATATCTGTAGATATGCTTTGTGTACATCATAAACCGGAACTAACTTGCGGGTTACTTACTAGCAAAAAAAAGGACTATTAACTTATTCTGGCAGAACAAAAGCACAAAGAAAAAGCACTACCCACCTCTGAAAAGCCCGTGGCCACTCCACAGATGACATAAACAACCAACAGCAACGGTGATATAAGGAGGCCCTTTAAAGGCTTGTAAGGGCTCTGTGCAAAATAGTTGTGGATATAGCGGATGCTGTGTGCGATTCGGATCCCCATGTTGAAGCAGTTTGCAAAGATGAATCCTATGCTGCCTTGCCAATAGGTCAAGAAATAGGACATGCACAGAAAAACCAAGGACAAAGCGAGCATGACAAAATTGTACCTAAAAGCAAAACAAAAAAGGAACAGTTCGTATGGTTTCAGTATTCGTCTTTTATGAGCTTGACAAGTTGCTTTCTAAGATGAATGGGATGGAGGAGGAAAATTCATTATCAATGGTAAAGTGCAGCAGACCTATATCTGGTAGCATATATGTTAAGTCTTGATTGTTAGTAGTTAAGAGATTTGTTTATGACTCATCAGCAAGTCACCAATAAAAATCTTCCGGTATCTATTAACTCAATGGATAGCCATAGATGAGCAACTATATACCAGCTTCCTATCTGTAATATGAGAATAGCAATAGAGATGGATCAACTCCCAACCATTGGCTCAGAAAGTAAGCCGAGCTACCTCCCACCCACCCCCAAATTAGAAATAGATTGGCTTATTTTCTGAACTAATATGACATTCAAAAGTTGTCCACTTTCTCCCCTAGCCTCTTTAACCAGGCAACTTATCCATCTGAGCAAAAGCAGGAGTGCTCCAGACATAGTCAGAGAGAAAGAGAGAGATTCAATCCCTTCGCCTGCTCTTCATAATCATAATACCTTGAACATTCCGTTTCTGTCTACTTTACAAATATAACCACTATTATACCATTGATGTTATTATACTATATTGGGCAAAGAGGCAGGATATTACTTTCAATATTTTTATATATGAAATTGTGATTATTGTGACACTGGAGATGTAGATTAAAAAGTAATGGTCAAAACACATCTAATATTGTTACAAAGGACTTCATGTTTGTTTATTTTAGTGACACAATAAGCTGTTTTTAAATATAATTATGTTGTTACAAAATGTGCTTTATAAACATGAGTACACTGAGATATATATATATATATATATATATATATATATATATATATATAATACTGCACTCCCCAACTTGGTAGTTGTTCTTTCAGAGCAGAGGTAAATTTGGGCACCTGCTGCCACAGAAAGACTTGCCAACTTTAAAAGTGCTGCATTATAGCTCAAAAGGAAGAACTGGGAATACATGCTTGTGCACTCCTTTCAAGCTGAATCACTTGACGTTATGTGACATCAGGTGAATGACAGGTAAACATACCATTGTTAAGATTAAACATGATTTTGAGTTTAGAGAAAACAAACTACTTTTAACTGAAAAAGAAAGCAATAAGTTCTGATCTCCTCCTGCCTACCTGAAAGAAAGGGGGGGTAGGCACATAAACCTGGGGTTTGTAACTCTAAACCAAGGTTGTGGAACCCTAGGCCTGGAGTCTGACTGTGGCCCTTCAGGGAACTCTGTCAGGTTCCTGGGAATCTGTCCAGGCCACAGCACTCACCACGAACAACATTAAAAACCCAATATGAAAAACAGTTTAAAACAACTCCTAATCACATAAATACATATGTTGGAGCCTAAAAATGTACACCTCAAGTGTATATTTAAATGGTTATTTGGTATCTCTTCTCATCTCAGCATTAAAGGTTTCTTCAGTTAAATAGCTACAAAGTTTTATTTCTAAAAGGAAGTGCTCATAAATTCTTGAGAACCTTTTTTGTTGGTGAGATTACACATGTGATAACTAGAGCAGCTAGTATCAAAATAACATCGATTATGCTGAAGAGCAGGACAAGGGTCTTAAAATTATTGTCTCTCAATATTTATTTTTCTGCTCTGTGGTTGCAGGCTTATAATGGTATCTTAGGATGTCCCAAAACGAAAGTAAGCAGAGGTTGGATGACCATCTGTCAGGGATGCTTTAGTTCAGATTCCTGCATTGCAAGGGAATGGAACTAGATGCCCCTCAGGGTCCCTGTCAATTCTACAATTCTATGATAGTTCAGAACATCGTCTTCCCCCTCTCCATTTACATTTAACTTGCAGAAATATTTCCCCAAGACACAAGATCCCTGCATATTATCCCAAACTTTATTCCAAATGAGTTCATATCTCTACTTGACACACAGTTGTACTACGTCAGACGGCTTCATTAGTTCACAAAGACACACATGTAAAGGAAATGTGAGCTAATAACTAATTCATGAAAATGATAAATGAGGATAAGTCAACATTGTACTGATCTTCGTCTAGAATGCTGTAATGAGCATCTTCAAGGATGCTCTCTTTCACTATACATTTGCTGGTGCTGTAGTTTCCAATTAATCACATCTTACAAATCCACAGCCTTAAAAGTGCATTGTACTTGGGGGAAAAGCAAATTTAAAATGAAATAACAAAAAAACCTCTCTCACACTCTCTCAGTTGCAGTGACAGTGGCCAGCAAAGTACATTGCATTACCCTAAATACGTAACTCAAAATCTCAAAACAGCATGGTGCTCAACATTTGTTTTCAGCAATGTGAGATTTCTATAAAGATAGATGGGACTTAAAAGATCCTTCAGCTACTGCAGCACAGAAGGTACCCCAAGCAAACAGACATCTGTAGAGCATGGCATTAGAATCTACACACTGAAGAGCTGCACTGAAGAGATGGCTCACAATGAGGCCAACCACAAGAAGAAGAGGAGGTTGGATTTGATATCCCGCTTTATCAGGGTAGTGAGTCTCAAAGCGGCTAACAATCTCCTTTCCCTTCCTCCCCCACAACCAACACCCTGTGAGGTGAGTGAGGCTGAGAGACTTTAAGAAGTGTGACTAGCCCAAGGTCACCCAGCAGCTGCACGTGGAGGAGCGGGGAAGCGAACCCAGTTCACCAGATTACGAGTCCACCGCTCTTAACCACTACACCACACTGGCTCTCCAGGAAACTATGTCACAAGCTTTATAGGTGCTCTTATCTACAGTACTTTGGCCACCTCATGAGAAGAGAAGACTCCCTGGAGAAGACCCTGATGTTGGGAAAGATGGAGGGCACAAGGAGAAGGGGGCGACAGAGGACGAGATGGTTGGATAGTGTTTTCGAGGTTACCAGCATGAGTTTGACCAAACTGCAGGAGGCAGTGGAGGACAGAGGTGCCTGGCGTTCTCTGGTCCATGGGGTCACGAAGAGTCGGACACGACTAAACGACTAAACAACAACAACAACAAATCTACCTGTGCCCTCCAGTAATATGCAGCTGTGTCAGATAGAAGCTAACTCAAGGACCACCTTTTTCCATATGAACCTACCCAGACCCTGAGATCATCTTCTGAAGCTCTTATTTGTGTGCCTCCTCCTTGAGAGGTCCAGAAGATGGCAACACAAGAATGGACCTACTCTGCAGTGGCTCCATCTGTGGAATGCTCTCCCCAGAGAAGTTCGCCTGGTGCCTTCATTATACACCTTTAAGCGCCTGGCAAAAATGTTCCTTTTTAACTAGGCCTTTGGTTGATTTGATTGACATCCTATGCCCTTTTAAAATGTGGTGGGTTGGGGGGGGCTTTATTGGTGTCAGGAACGTGGCTCACCAGTGCACAGAAGAAGAGTCAGACTCAGAACTTGAGCTAAGTGGAAGAGGGACAGACTGCAGATGAGAACTGGCTGACAGTTGAGAAAGAGTAGTTCGACTCCCCTTCCAGAGGAAGACAGTGTTAGCTCTCAAGAAGAGGAAGAGTTGGAAGGCAGCCAGAGAATTGCTAGGCAATCAGCAGATAAGCAGAGGTCTGAGACTGTGTCGAGTGAAAGTGCAGAGGGCAGCCTCTCAGTCCCTTTTCTAGGAGACTGAATAAGAGGGCAACGGAAGGCAAAGAGGGGAAAGGTGGGAGTTTGGCATCCTTCCTGCTGTGGGAGGGGCAATGATTCAGACTGACCAACTATCATCAGTGCAAGCAGGCAAGAAACCATGTTCTGGATGTGTCTTTTTGTTAATAAACGTACATAAAACTGCCAGAGAGTCATTACTTATCGGGCTTGCTTGCCTGCCAGAGATCATTACAATTGGGTTGGTTGTTTTTATTTTGATTTTGATTATGTGTTTTGTGGTTTTATATTTTGATTTTATTTTGTGAACCGCACTGAGACCTCCGGGTATAGGGCAGTATACAAATTCAATAAATAATAATAATAATCTAAGTACGTAAGGAGAATCCGCTGGATCAGAGCGGACACACATTTAATCCAACACTCTGTTCTCACAGTGGCCAACTATGGCAAACCTACAAACAGGACCTGAGTGCAACAGCATTCTCTCTTGTAATAATAAGCACACATCTAGATCCGTAAGTACATATACTTAAAAGTATATTATTATTTGAACATAGGAATTTTTTTTAGTACCTACTGAATTCTTTCAATGCTTTTTATAGAATGCACCACTTTAAATCCCATTTCCTATGACAGTGAACAAGTCTAAACTATCACCTAAGCAGGAATGGGAGAGTCTAGTCAGAAGAAAGATAAATAGCTCTGAAACAGAAAGAACAGAATATATGCATTCGATTTCAGAGAAATACCTATTCAAGAATCATTATAACCCACACCCTTCAGAAGGTTCCCAGGATTCCCAACAACGTAAGATATTCAAATGTAAGCGCTTATTCCTCATATCATTACATTTTCTAGCAATGGGACACATCAAGCAGTTATCAGGCACATTATTCTGAGGTGTGTATTGTCTAAAATATCCTCATACATACAAAGTTACATGCAATCAAAGAAAAGCTAAATAATAGTATGGAACTATGCCCTTTTTAAACTCACCTGTCCACTTCTTCTTTACACATTGAAGCAAATGTAAAACATTCTGTTACCCCATTAACAGCAAGCAGCAAGACATATAAACTATAGCAACGCAGGAGACTTGGCCCTGAGAAAATATTATGACAAGAAGATTAGTAAAATGAAACCCCTCATTGCTGAGATCTGTGCATTAACGCAATTTAACATGTCATTAATGAATTATAACAGCATCAGACTGTCAACTTGCAATAAAAAAAAATCATGTTCAGAACAAAATATATCCCTACTGTTACTTGAGCAGCAAGACACAATGGCCAATATCCAATGTTAGTAATACTCTGAGAAGGTCCATTTGTTTCAGTGAGACTACTCTGAGCATGACTTAGTCGGAAATCACCTACAGTAAAACATTTTGTACTAAGTCACGGACAACATTTAGAATTTAGTCCAGGGTTGTTGCCACTCTTCTGGTGGGTCTATGACAAGCAGTTCTAAACCCAGTCTAGAAAATGTTGCCCTTTTTTGTTGCATTGATCCAACCAATATGAGGGAGACTGGAGTAATTTATTACCACAATACTTTGGAGAGCTCCTTGATTTCTTTCCCCATCCCCATATCACTCTTGGCATCTGCAAAATTCAATATATGTTCAAGAGAGGAAGAAGACCTTCCTTTCTTCTGCTTTGTTACCTTCCACTCAGTCACCTGGTCTCACAATTCAAATGGACACATGGCCTCCTCCCTTTTCACTTCAACCATGATGAATTATCACTTCTAGATGGGGACTTTATTGAAATAAATAACAGAAGCACAAAAAGTATATTCCATCTGATACCACTGTACCCAATTCTGACTGAAACTAGGGGTATGCACCAAATACAAAATTCAATTTCAATGCCACTTCAAGAAGTGAGTCAATTCAGTTCAGACTGCTTTGGAGGACACTTTTCACTTTGTGACTGAATCAGAACTTCACTTTAGAAAATGTGAAGCTTCATGCCACCCCATTGACTATAACGGGAGAATCAATAAGCAGTGACAGCTTATTTGCTTTTTAACAGAATTGGATGAACTTGACAGAAACAGTAGCAGTTTGTGAGTGGATGAAGCCTACAAAATATCAGAAAAAATAGGTGCAGGGATGTTTGTGCAAGTAGACTTTAAGTTTTGAGTTTGCTTAAGCGAGAGTGTGTGTGTGTGTGTGTGTGTGTGTGTGCGCGCGCGTGTGTGTGTGTGTGTGTGTGTGTGAGAGAGAGAGAGAGAGAGAGAGAGAGGGAGGAGAGATATGTCATGGGGAAATTGGTGAAATGCACAGGGGATGAGTAGTCACATTTAAATTTGATATTGGAAGAGTGAAGATGGGATCTGCTCCATTGGGAATAAGGGTGAAATAGAAATTTTATTTACTTCTCTATTTTTTGATAGTGCTATCAATCTCAAAGCTCCTCCTCCTTCCCTCCCTGGCATTTTGCTTATATGGAGAGCTGGGGGGAAAGTATGAATTTTAAAAGACCCAGTGTCTATGTGCCTCTGAATTAGGCCTGGATGTTCAGGAACAGTCTGATTAGCTTAAAACCAATCTGAAGGGCTTCTGCTTTGCTTCAAACAGCTACCAAATCTCTCCAAAGCAGCCTGATTCAGTCTGGGTTCACAATTTCTCTGAAGTGAGTTCACGCCCCTAACTGGAACAGGACAACAATTCTTACTAGGAACCCTGCCACACAGTTTCAAAGGCCTTTTTGAAAACAGTATAGCAGCTTTGCTAATACAGATTGATCTTATGCATGTTTATCTAGATAAATAAATGAATGTAGCTGCTGATTATTTCCAGTTAACTGTTCTAACTGATAATTTTTAAAACCACAAAGTTCAAACTGCATGCCAGGAAGCCTGATCTAAGTCTGGTTCTGCTGAGAAGCAGCATATAATATAGAAAATGAACGTTCCTCTATTAATCAGTATTGGGTCAATTTTTTGAGGAATCCATCTTATCTTCTTTTTAGAGCTTTTAAACATTTATATCCCAATATTGTAGTGATTACTATCTTCAAGAGGGCTAAGTACTCAAGAATACAATGATTAACACTGCTGAAAAGAGATGTCCTGTTTCTCTCAGCACTAAAAGCGACATGCAAAATGTTATACTGCAACCATCCTAGATTGCTCTTCCATAAGGTATACCGTATTTTTTGCTCTATAAGACTCACTTTTTCCCTCCTAAAAGGTAAGGGGAAATGTGTGTGCGACTTATGGAGCGAATGCAGGCTGCGCAGCTATCCCAAAAGCCAGAACAGCAAGAGGGATTGCAGCTTTCACTGCGCAGCGATCCCTCTTGCTGTTCTGGCTTCTGAGATTCAGAATATTTTTTTTCTTGTTTTCCTCCTCCAAAAACTAGGTGCGTCTTGTGGTCTGGTGCATCTTATAGAGCGAAAAATATGGTACATAATGAAATTTCCGAACACAAGGAAAAGCACCATTTCTGAAACAGACATCATAGGACATGCAATGCGAATGGATCGGATTCTCTGTGTTAGTTCTTCCATGTGGATATAGTACTTTCATATATGAAAAGCAAACTGAGGAAGCTTTCACAAAATGAAGCTACTTCTCAGAAAGGCAGCTGTGATGTGACATTACCTGATCCCAAACTGAGCATTGAACCTCCATAAAGATCCAGTGCCAACTGGGAATATGCATAACCAAAAACTGTAATAGTCAGGCCAATCAGAAGCACAAGTTTCAACAGTGATTCTAATACAGCTGCTGCCATGGAGATATCATCCTAAAAAAGAATTGCATTTATTTAATAGGCAAAACAAAACAACATATGCCAGATTACTGTGTTAAATTTATATATGGAATAATTAGATTTTACAATTCACTATTTATACTTGGCTAGTTAATGGCAAATTATAATAATTTTCAATAATAATTGTAGACTATTTGTGTCTAGAAGTATGAACATATTCAATAGCAGCCATATTTATATATCAAATGTGCTGCAAGTTCCAGACAGAACTTAATTAATCTGCACAAAACCCTTCATTAAATAGAAGATCAGGAAATGCCTGAGAATCTGCTGTGACAAAGGAAACAGGTTGACAAAAACTACCGGTAGCTTCTAATGCATCAGAGAAAACCAAGAACACTAACACTTCTGGTAAATTACACAACAGTATGCAACTTCTACCTCTGCAGAAAATAAAAAAAATTAAAAATAAGAGATCATACTGTATGATATAGAATATAGTTCCTGAACTAAAACTATGCTTAACTAGAGCATTTGATCCTGAACTCATCTAATACTTTATTTACAATACCCTCCTGTGAGATATATGAGCATACCTTAGCTTCTCTACTAAAAATAGGCACAACGTCTCTTTAGACACTAATAGCTCACTCCTAACCACAGTAAGTCCCATTCAAATACACATTCTTCAGTTGCCCCAAGTCCTTCTTTTAAACCATAGACCCCCCCCAACCATATATTTTCAGTAGATTAACAAATATACACACCAGGACCACAGCATTATTTAAATTTACTGGTTTGTACTCAACCAACATTTAATTTCAACAGTTCTACTGTGAGTAGATATTCGCTGAATACAACCCATTATTTTTATTTATTTATTTCAACATGCATACTCGTTCTATCATAAATCTTACTCAAGGCTACTTATGAAGAAAAAAAGTATTAAAAACCATTCTTAAAAAATGAAACAAATAAGACAACAGCTATAATCTTATCATCTATTTATCTCTGATAATGCCTGCACAATTAACTTTTATTCTCACTTCATCCCCCATAATTATCTGTCAAGCCTAGTATTTTGAAAGGATTTTATCCAATGGTACCCTGATAACAGAAAACTTATTGGTTTAGAGGAAGCTTCTGTCAGCAGAAAACAAAAGGTCCCCCCCCCCCATATATTCACCCTCCCCTCTGCAGCCCCCATCACTTCCCCAAATCTGGTAGAGAGGACCCATCGGGACAGTGTGGGATGTTTTGGAAGTGAAGAAAAGGGGCAAGCAGGTGAAAATAGCCTTCTCCCCATCAACAACATTGGCTCCAACCCCAGGAATTATTCTATTTGTGTAAAATGCCCAGTGAAAGTTGGCATATACTTATTTTAAATCAGTAAACGATATTTATCCTTCGCTTTAAATGTACATTTTCAGACTACTGAACAATAAGACTAATTTACCTGTTTTTGAAACCTGGTAGCTTTTCCGCGTTCCAGAACCTTAGCAAAGTAAACATAAAAACTCTCCTCTATTGGCAAAAATATAAATCGAGCCGTCAGAGAACCAAGGTTGTTCACTATGTCATACACTCCTTTATAAATAAACAGAAACATCTAATTAAGTGCTTAATAGTAAAATTATTGCTTGGTTTAAAAGAAGGAGGAAAAAAATTAAATGGATGCAGAACTTAAGGCAACCGTTCCAGTACAAACATTTCTGCTTGCTCAACGGAACAATTTCCCCACTCTTCCCCCCCCCCATGCATTGTTTTGAGGGTTCTCCTGGCCCTCCAGAGTGGAGTTGAGGGTGGTGTGAAGGGTGCATGGTGGTAGAATGGTGGAAAGTCCTATTGCACTAGCAAGAGTCCTTGTGCTGGCTTCCACTAGCACAGGGGTGTCCAAGAGGTCAATCTACTGGTCGATCGCAGGGTGCCCTTGGTCGATCCAACAACTTTGGCTCATCCTCCCCCCAAATAGCTCAACAACTTTGATGAAGCTTTTCCAAAAAAAGCTCAACAATGGATAGATCACTGCCAGTTTCTTGGAAGTTGGACAGCCCTACACTAGCAGAAGAGGTAAATCACTTTTAAAGTTCCAAACATAATTAAATGCATTTCCATATTCAAATTAAAAAGAAAGCTGCCGCCTTTGCACTTATTTTATAGCCATTCATCTGCAGACTTACCACATTTCTAAATGAATGTGGAATCAGATTACCATTTACTGGCCTTATTCACATGAATAAACTGTGGTTTAAAGGAGAGCATGAAAGCATGCTGGTTGGTGCAAACAAACCACAGTAAGTAAGCCAAGAACGCTTCTTCCAATTTCAAGAACCAAGGTAATATAAAAAAATGTCTTGCTTACCCTGGTCTCCAAAATTTAACACGTTCAGGAACGTCATGACATACCGTTCACCTACAAAAGTAATACTTAATATTAGTATTTATTTATCTTTCCATTATACTTACAAGCGGTTGCACAACAAGAAATTTCAAACTTATCCTGGATGCAGTTCTTGGATGAACTGCATCCAAGAGTATTAAAAGAACTGGCAGATGTGATCTCAGAACCACTGGCAGTCATCTTTGAGAATTCCTGGAGAACAGGCGAAGTCCCGGCAGACTGGAGGAGGGCAAATGTTGTCCCTATTTTCAAAAAGGGGAAAAGAGAGGACCCAAATAATTACCGCCCAGTCAGTCTGACATCAATACCAGGGAAGATTCTGGAGCAGATCATTAAGCAAACAGTCTGTGAGCACCTAGAAAGGAATGCTGTGATCACCAATAGTCAGCATGGATTTCTGAAAAATAAGTCATGTCAGACGAACCTGATCTTGTTTTTTGACAGAATTACAAGCCTGGTAGATGAAGGGAACGCAGTGGATGTAGCCTACCTTGATTTCAGCAAGGCATTTGACAAGGTGCCCCATGATATTCTTGTAAAGAAGCTGGTAAAATGCGGTCTTGACTATGCTACCACTCAGTGGATTTGTAACTGGCTGACTGACTGAACCCAAAGGGTGCTCATCAATGGTTCCTCTTCATCCTGGAGAAGAGTGACTAGTGGGGTGCCACAGGGTTCTGTCTTGGGCCCGGTCTTATTCAACATCTTTATCAACGACTTGGATGATGGACTCAAGGGCATCCTGATCAAATTTGCAGATGACACCAAACTGGGAGGGGTGGCTAACACCCCAGAGGACAGGATCACACTTCAAAATGACCTTGACAGATTAGAGAACTGAGCCAAAACAAACAAGATGAATTTTAACAGGGAGAAATGTAAAGTATTGCACTTGGGCAAAAAAAATGAGAGACACAAATACAAGATGGGTGACACCTGGCTTGAGAGCAGTACATGTGAAAAGGATCTAGGAGTCTTGGTTGACCACAAACTTGACATGAGCCAACAGTGTGACGCGGCAGCTAAAAAAGCCAATGCAATTCTGGGCTGCATCAATAGGAATATAGCATCTAGATCAAGGGAAGTAATAGTGCCACTGTATAGAGCCAGTGTGGTGTAGTGGTTAAGAGCGGTGGACTCGTAATCTGGGGAACCGGGTTCGATTCCCCGCTCCTCCACATGCAGCTGCTGGGTGACCTTGGGCCAGTCACACTTCTCTGAAGTCTCTCAGCCCCACTCACCTCACAGAGTGTTTGTTGTGGGGGAGGAAGGGAAAGGAGAATGTTAGCCGCTTTGAGACTCCTTTGGGTAGTGATAAAGCGGGATATCAAATCCAAACTCTTCTTCTTCTTCTCTTCTTATTCTGCTCTGGTCAGGCCTCACCTGGAGTACTGTGTCCAGTTCTGGGCACCACAGTTCAAGAAGGACACTGACAAACTGGAACATGTCCAGAGGAGGGCAGCCAAAATGGTCAAAGGCCTGGAAACAATGCCTTATGAGGAACGGCTAAGGGAGCTGGGCATGTTTAGCCTGGAGAAGAGGAGGTTAAGGGGTGATATGATAGCCATGTTCAAATATATAAAAGGATGTCACATAGAGGAGGGAGAAAGGTTGTTTTCTGCTGCTCCAGAGAAGCGGACACGGAGCAATGGATCCAAACTACAAGAAAGAAGATTCCACCTAAACATTAGGAAGAACTTCCTGACAGTAAGAGCTGTTCGACAGTGGAATTTGCTGCCAAGGAGTGTGGTGGAGTCTCCTTCTTTGGAGGTCTTTAAGCAGAGGCTTGACAACCATATGTCAGGAGTGCTCTGATGGTGTTTCCTGCTTGGCAGGGGGTTGGACTCAATGGCCCTTGTGGTCTCTTCCAACTCTATGATTCTATGATTCTACAAGAGATGTCGGACCCAGTGACTGCTATTCAGTATCACAAAATCAAAGAGTTGGTAGCCATCTTGGAGGTCATTTACTCCCAGCTTGCTTAATGCAGAATCCGCAGCGCAGGATAGCACTATGCTGAATCTTGTATTCCAATTTCTCGAAAATTTCCTTTCTCCTGCAAAAGAGGCTTCCATTGTTTTTCTGCATCGTTCTCAAGGTACTTCATAATTTCTTTAGGATTTTTGTAGATTTCTCCAGGATTCTGAAGCCTCCATTTCCTGACCCCAAAATATCTCATAGGAGACGTTACCACATGATATCTTCCCCATAGCTTTTAACTGACACTTGTGAAGCTGGGGAAGTTAGCTGCAGAGATCAGTACACTTCCTGATTTTGTCTTTAATGGAAGAGCTTCCTCTAATCTTAAAAAAAAATCTCTCTGTACTGATTATTTCTTTAGAAGTAAAAAAGGCATCACTTTAAAAACAAATAAAGTTTTCAGGCACACAGTAGGCAGTCTCCCCACCCGCTTGCTCTTAGAAGGAAGCCCAGCTGTGGAAATCAAATGAACTTTAGGAAGTACAGGCACTTGAGAAGGCTGCGAAATATAGAATGAAAGGACGGATGCTAATAAAACACACCTTGACCATCTCAGAAGATAAATACCTGCAGCAAAAAGCCTGTGTTCTACTCCTAAGGATTTATCTCCCTTCTCTTTCTTTCTTTCTTTCTTTCTTTCTTTCTTTCTTTCTTTCAAATCTACTTTACTAAACCTTTTTAATATAATTTTCAAATGTGGTTCCTTCTCTTATTAATTGTTTTTAAAAGGAGGATTTTTCAGGAGGATGCAACTGCAGCATCCTTGAAAGATAACTATCTAGTTTCTGCTTAATTATCTCCAGTATAGAAGAGTTCACCACCTCCTAAGGCAGTGTGTTCCCTTGTCAAAGAGCTCTTACCATTAGAAGACTTTTCCTATTGCTTTGCCAAAATCTGCTTCTCAGCAGTTCCATCCCCACCTGCATTTGTTACAGCCCTGCATTTTGGAGCAGTAGATATTTGTAAACGTATTGCTAACAACGTAAGAAAATAAAAGAAGTTGAAAAATAAGATCTAAGCAAAGTGAATAATGTAACGACTTTACTACGACAAAACTTCTGAAGCTGTGGAACTAGAACCCTAGGAACACCTGAGAGGTATCTCAGGTAATAGATACTTGAGAGGGGAAAGGGAGGGGGAGACAGCTTTTGTTAGAGACATCTGATCAATTATTGTTTCAACATCAGCTCGGAGCCAAGTCCAATAATGATTATGAGCTGCTAATAAACTTTTACTGAAGGTTACAAGTGCCAATTGTACAATTGTTGGTCCATATGAATAAAGCGATATTATATACGTACTATGTCATCATTTCACCATAGTGACACAATTCCACTAAGCATCCAGTGCACATTGGAATATTTAACAATGAAACCACAGCATGAAGGACTAAGGAGAAAACCCAAAGTAAGTATATCCTTCCTAAATATTTTATCTACAACTTTCACATTCCAATGAATATGCAAAACCAAATTGGTATCTTTCAACAACAAACACATTTCTCCTAGCTGTCTAAGCCCAAGCTATAAAACAAACAATTCTAGAAACCGCAAAATATTGGGGGTAGGTGCTTGCAGAGAGGGGCTAAATGGATGCGGAAGAGGCTATCATACTTACCCTCTGTTAAAACTTGCTTCAAGAATGATTGCTTAAAGAAACTCCAAGTCAATTTAGCCTCTTCCCAGTTAACAAATTCCTGAAAGTTAAATAGATATAAAATTACTGTGAAGTATTGGAGGAATTAATACTCCTAAGACATCAATATGACCGTTGACTGTGTACAACATACACGTAATACTATCTATTGCTGGTTTGCACAGGTGAACAACCTTCACATGGCACCCTGAGACATATTCTAGGTGCAAGGATTATGTTGAAATGGCTTCACGTATAAACTCCTATCATGATTTCTACAATCACAGCACTTTGGGAGATGCTACATCACGGCAACTGCAGCAGAACTGCATCCATGGAGCATCAGTTCATACAATACTATCATCCGTGAGAACTCTGTAACTGGAGGTGGCTACTCAGAATTACAAACCCAATAACCTTTTGGTTCTCTGCTCAGGGCTGTACAAGTTTCCTGTAGCCCACAAGTTGTTACACTGTGGCCCTCCAGGCTGCCACAAAATTCCCTGCACAATTAGGGCAGGCGATAGCTAACCGCCTCAAAGCCATGGTTGGTTCAACTCCAATACCAGCGCTCCATCATCCAAATCAGACACAGCATACATTTTTGCACCAAGAATACAAACTAAAAAATCACTTGACTTTGTAGATAGGAACAGTTACATACTCCTCACACACATATCTCAGAACAGCAAGCTTCAGCTTTCTGATAAGCAAAGCAGACAGAAATTTGTAAGACAAGGCCTTTTGAAGTGAAAGGTATTAAAATCATTTCAGTTGCCTAATTATACCTTGATGCCATGGCAGGATGCAAAAAAATATTGATATTAAAGTCTGCTCGAAGTGGTTTCTAGCCAAGTATGCTTTTCGAAATGATAATTGCTTGTTGGTATTTGATCACTCTCAATATTTTTGTGACCATTAAGCTTTACTCTGAAAAACAGTTTTGATGAAGCTTGCATTTTATTATATCAACTGTAATTGAGTAAGTACATGAAAGAGAGAAGCATGCAATTATTAGAAATATTCTTTGCAGAAAGAAAAAAGGCAAATTGTTGCTATTTAGAGTTTTGACTGGTAAACTTTCTGCTGCATGATATTATAGATCTGGTTAGGTACAATTAATATTATAACTAATCAAATATATAATTCAAGAATACAATCTAATATGCTATGTAAACCTGTACTCTCCTTCTCTTATTCTGAACTGCAATTAATATTTTGCTAGTAAAGTAATCCAGGCAGCTTGGTCTCAGAAATGTATTCTTATAAATACTCATTATAAATAATTCCGTACAGAATATGGAAATTCCTTCTAATGTTATGGCTACTGCTTTGTTAGTTTCCTTCACAAGTATGTAAGCTGTTTTTCAAAATTCCTAACAGAACAACCAAAGCAGCTATACTTCACTGCCATTTAAGCTAATTTATGCTTTTTCATAAAAGTCAAGTGTGCTGCTTTTTATCACAATACAGTGTTAATATTTTCTTTCACTTCCCTGCAATACCATCCCCACTAAGGAAGATTTAGCTAGGATCAGCTATAGACAAAAGCGGGTCAACTATATCTACTGTGCTATGAGACAAGAATAGTCTCTGGAGATTTAAATGTAATACTTTGGTTATGTAAATAGGAATTCTATGGAGGAAAATTTTAAATCTAATATTAGAGTAGCTGAAACTGTATTCTTACTTAATAAGGCAAGTTTACAGTAGTTCATTCCACCTCAGCCCTTTCCTCTCTGAAATATTTCAGAGTAGTTTTACAAACTTTATGCAAACCGAGCAATGTCAAGTTCCATTAAAGTTAGAAGGTCTGTTTTCACCTTAATATATTCAATGATACAGAGGCTGAAAAACGGGACCTTTATTTCTTTTCATGCATGGATTTCTTAACTATATTAAATTTAATCTCTGCTCCACAATTTATTGAATGTATTGTGCACCAGACGAGTCAGCATCTTCAATTCATGCAAGTCGTCTTTTATAAATGTATCTGGCACATATAATCAAAATACTGGGGATGATACTGTATTTTTATAGCTGAAATATTAATTTAAGCATAAAGGTTTGTAAAGCTCCTTTTGAGATAATATTTTGGCTTAACGTAATGGAGTAAAAACGTGTATATAGAAAAACCTTATTTCATCAAGAGTGTTGGCTTCTTTTAAACATTTTTGCTTTGACTCACAGAAATAATGTATTATTATGGAATTTGTCAGAAGAAATTACACTACCTGAGGTAAAATGGCAGCAAGATATAGCAAAAGATGTAGGAAAATCAAAGTAGCCACTATATCCAACATTCTAAGAAAACATTTTAAAAATGACAACTACATGGAACTTTAATATCTAGAGAAATTTGGAAATATAAATACATCTATTTAAAAGCTATGCTATGCTAAAAAGAGGACCATACAATGAGAAAATACACACTAATATAAATTATGTAGAGACTTATAAATGTAATGCAAGAAATATTGTGATATGCTGTTCATAAAAATCCACACATGTTTTTGTTAAATTATAAATGGGAAATTGTGAGTAGCTGGTGAACAGAGGCTACTCTAATGGAAATAGAAATATACCGGAATAATAGCTTCTAAATGAAAGTCAGTCAACAAAGTCTGTATATAGACCATTTGAGGTATGAAGTTTTAGAAAGGTATTTGTTGTATGAATGAAAGCATGGATTATTTTTTTCCAGGCAATAAAATTTAACAGGGGAAATGCAATTAAAGAGACTTTGAAAATGGCAGCATGGCACTGATTTGATGGCCACTAAGCAAGCCACCTATAATGAGATTCACTATAAGAATTAACTTGGGACAATGGCTGTACATGATCATCATTTTTTCTTGTGTCAAAATTATGAATAGTTGGTTTTTAACATAAAGCTGTTTTACTTACCTCATCTTGTCCAAAATTAGGTAAAACAGATATCATACGAGTAACTGGAAATGATTTTTTGGTTGCTTCAGGAGAACCCAGAAACATCATGAAATAAATTATATAGCACAAAACCAGAACGCTGGTATATAGAAGCTGCAAGAACAAAATCTCATTAGCTACACAGCATACCATTTATTGCAGCATTTCCACTTCAGCAACAAAATAAATACCAGTAAAATTCAATTGCCAAGTACTCAGCTCCAGTTCAGACATGATGGCAGCTCCCAGGCTTAAGGCCTCACAGCACTGGCACTGTTTGCATGAACCAGCGCCTCCATGTGGGGATTGCCTAAACTGCAATTGCAGTGGGCCTTTTTCAGACTGCTGGAATTGCAGAAACCTCATCAACAGAACACAGGTGATTGTGCAGTTCTCACAAGGCCTTTAAGGATGTGCAATCCAAATCAAAGCACTGAGATACAAGCAACTGTAGAGGAGCTTAACATGCTGTTGACTGTTATCACAAAGATGCTCAATGAACAATCTGGTATTATGATGCTCAGTTTATGTATTGCAATTCATAGAATATAATCATAGAAATGTAGAGTTGGACGGGACCCTGAGTATCACCTAGTCCAAATCCCTGCGTTGCAAGAATATGCATCTGTCCCATACAGAGATCGAACCTGCGACCTTGGCATAATCAGCACCATGCTCTAACCAGCTGAGCTATCCAGGCTCTGGAGTTACTTCTTGCACTTTTATCCTTACCATTAATCCAAATTAATACAATTAAGAAAATTCTCAAAAATTAGAGCCAGGGTTTTCATGAGTTCTATTACAAGTTCATTCCTGATCCTTTCCACACCAGTTTTTGTGGGGGACTTAAATGGACCAGAAAAAGGTCAGCTTCTTATAGTTTTTTTCCGCCTAAATTAACAACACAATTCTATATATGTCTATATATATGTCAGTTCACTGGGGCTTACGCCAAAGTATGCAAGTAAAGCGTTGCAGCCTAACAGTCCAAAATAATATTTTCTTTATATGCTTAACTGAAATACAACTGGCTTTAAACTGATCTATGCTACAGCCTTACGAACCATGTATAATGGGTCGATTTTAAGTAAACATTTGTTGAATAAAAGTGCATTTGTGTATGACTATGCCCCTGATCTGACGTTATGTTAAGCTAGCCTAATATTGGGATAGAGGTACTAATAGTGTGGACTGCAACATTGCTTTTATCCATGAAAAAGTGAAGGGACCAAAGCATGGAAGCTATAGCAAAAATAATGTTAATTTCTTCAACTAAAATTATTATATCAGATCAAAGAGACAATAGTAAAAATGGCAGAAATCGTACCTGGGCCAAAGAAAAGATGTAAAGCCCCCAGTGAGGATACGTAACTACTAAAATAACTGTCAAAAAGCATTTGCATATGATTGAGAGACTTTCAGCAATTACCTACAAAGAATATACAAAAAGCATGTTAGACATAGACACTATGTTCCTAATGGTAATTCTTACATGTGTTGGCTTCAAAAATCCTGTGATCAGATTCTGCCTTTCAAACATCTTTAAGAATGTTTAATAGTAATAGTGACAAATAGTCTCTGCAATTAAGCCTATTTTAATAAGAGGTAAAGTTTAGTATGGCATGAACAAGCCATACTTAAGCTGCTGAGCAAGGTTTGAATACAACACTAAACCATGGTTAAATAAACCATGGTTTAGCTTTGTGTGCAAGTCAGACAAATTACTTATATCAGCTCCTAAATCAATACTTAATACAAGACAATGAAAAAAATGTTTTGTTGTTGTGTTGTACATCACGCTCTCCAAATTTAGAGTGAAACTAGCTCTTTTTAAAAAACAAACACTAAACAGCTTTTTTTAAAAAAAGATTCACTGCTTCATTCATCAGTCCATATAAATATATATATATATGTCACATTAATAAAAACCCAAACAAGAACAATGCTGCATACATTTTACTAACCTTTAGCCTTACAAACAAGTGTACTTGGGCTAAAACCCAAAAAGGTTCACCTAGAAGTTCAATTACAGCGGAAAGACCAAAGGCAACCACTCCAAAGTTGTAGTAAGGAACAGCATTTTCATCAGGAACTTCAAGTATATCTAGCCAGACCCAGCCCAGGAATACAGACCAACACACGCCCAAGGGGACTCTATGAAAATTGAAAAGATGAGTCCTTTAGACAGAATCACATGTTGTCCTTTTCTCTGCAATTTTTATAAATGAGTTAAGTTCAATGTTTTGCAAGCCAGGAGTCCAAATAAAATCAACATCAAAAAAATATGTGCATCTGTTTTCTGTACATCTGTACATTCTGTACTAGGCCACTTCTAGGTTACTTACACTACCTATTAGAATGCAGGGGGAAATTATCAGCCATCTTATTATTTATACCCTGCCCACCTGGCTGGGTTGCCCCAGCCACTCTGGGTGGCTTACAACAAACATAAAAACATCATAGAACATTAAAAACTTTCCGATAAAAATACTTGATTCCTCAAGAAATCTACACTTTTCCATTTGACAAAACCCCAACCCCTACATCAATCTAGGGCAGCTTTCTGCACACTGACTTAGAAGCTACATCAACCCCCAGATGTGCTTCATGTAGACATGGTATTTAATATATGCATTAGATTCTCATGAAACAAGAGTTAAATCCCCAGAAACACAGCACCGCAGATAAGCTCAAATATTTCATTTGCAGTTTAGATAGGCACTGAGTTATTTACCAATAAGTATTCCATTTTCTACCTTAACTAAACCAAAAAACTAAACTGTTCACTCTTTGACTCATTCATGGTTTGAAAACAAGAGGCTGCCCTACCTTTTCAAAAGTACACGTAAAACTCATATAAATTAAATGGGCACTTCAAAAGGATTTCACCTTTCTGAGATTATCAGAAGTGCTACAAACTGAAACTAGGATGGCCACCTATCATTCCAGGCATCCTACCTGTTCCCTTAAAATGTAGGAAGCCAAACGAGCCAATGTATCCTATATTACTTCACTGCCTGCTGTAGAATAAACAGCAAGTGGAACATCTGCTTTGAATCTTTGAAAATGCAAGTATGATCTCCAGGATGACAGGTGAAACCCTTGCCAGAGAAAATAAATTAGAATGGTAGTTTTTTGTTTTTACTATGTACTTAGACATAAGAGGAGAAATGGGGGAAGGGTTAACTGAGTGAGCTAATGAGAGTAATTAATTTGAGGATTACAATATCTTATTTAAACATACATTGTCCACAAAAGATTAAATGTTTTGGTCCAGTTTCTCCTTGTACTTCCACTCAGACAAGCTCTTCGGAATGCCTCTCTGGCTAAGAAAACAACTGTAGAATAAAGCAGCATCAGCCTAAATGTTTTTTAAAAAGGAAAATGAGTAATTTCAGTACAAGGTTAACTGTCAACGAGACAAAAACTTCCAATAATTCCAATAATAAACAGCACAGAAGATTGGGTTAACCAACCAATCCAAATTTTGTTTGTCCCCTTATAAGTGGTTGGGGGCAGGGAATGCCAACAGTTACAGTAACATATCACCAAATGCAAAACTATACTGCTGCCTCAGACAGACAAATGTTTCAGCCGTATATTTTGTATCAATTATTTTTATATGTTAACATTGTTATTGGCATTGTTATAACAGTACCATCAAGATAAAACAGCAGCAACAACATAAGAACAGTACAGCATGCAAGCAACTTCAATATTTCATTTCACTGCTAGCAAAAAGAAAAGAAAAACCAGAGAACTTTGCAGTCCAGAAGACAGATGAGATTTTCAATAAAAATAGATATATGTTTCAAAACTAACATTTGGTGGAATTGGAATGCCCGCCGCAGAAGAACACCATGAGAATATAATAAAAATAAGAGAGGTACACACCACACATCATATTTCAAGAAAGACTAAAAATTACTGAATCTCCACCCAAGTCATAAACTAGTGCATAAACACAGCACTCTCAATAGTACTATAGATTTGCATACTAGAGGATGTAAATTCATTTGTCCAAGAAACCGAATCACAAATTCAAATTTGCATTTAGACAACACAGCAGACATTAATTCAACTAAACCATTCAAAATGTCTCTTTGCAGCATCCCTGCCAAGCAAAAAGTTAAGTGGAATAATTTACTTTGTCACTGCCCAGGTTTAAAAAGAAATCAAATAGAACAGAATATAATGAGACAAACTGCCATAATTTGGAATCATGAATCACTCATACCTTAAAAGAAACAGATTACTATTTATTACCTTACATTCACAATGCCAATGATTTCCTTTGAAACATATCGTAGGGTAAAAGCATTTAACCCAAATGTAATTAGGCGGAACAGTATCTGTAAAAATAATAATAAAAATACAGTGAAACAGGAAATAAATTTACACCAGCTTTCAACACATGTAAGCAAAATCAGATTCAAGGAGCAACTTACTAATTATGTAAACTGGAAGTCTTGAATACAAATTTCACCTCAACCATACTCACTAAGGCTGCAATATGATAGATTTATACTAGGCCCACTGAAGTTAACACAGCTTACTTCTTGGCCTGTATAGCATTGTAGTATTATACTCTTAACTGCAGTTATTATTAAATGACTAGTACTTATAATAAACTTCTAATTTATCATTCGTAGTGTGCAATACTTAATTGCAATATATATGGAATCTTTAAATATTTTCATTATTGTTGGTTTTATACTACTCGCTCAACTTTTCTGGATCCTGGTTATTCAGCTAGCTGGCAAACCATTCCCTTCTTCGATGCCATTGTTTGCTTCCCATCTGAAAATTTGTAGACCAATCCCTTGCAGTATTTGTAGCTTTACCTATCATTTTTATATATGCAGATTGTTTCTCAGTTTTCTCATCTATGACATTCACAGGATTCCTCACCATAGTTCACACAAAAGACGAAGCCATGGTTTAGCAGGAAGAAGACAAGCCATCAGGAGCGTGACAAAGCTTTGCTCTTACACACTTCCGCTCTCCATCTGCCGATTTAGCTTTCCTTTAAAAGACTCTCAAACCAAGGGTTATGAAGTTGGCTTCTTAAACAAACATGGTTTGTTTGAAACCAAGCTCTGGTTCATAGGTAACACTAAGCGAAGATTCTTCAAAACAAAACTAAAATCAAAATTCGTCCTCCCAGCCACATGGGAGGGAGCGGGACACAATCCGCAACTTTAAATCATGATTTAGCATTTCGTGTGAACTTGGCCTGTCTTCCCATGCTCCAACCTAGAGTATAACCAGCAGCATAACTCAAACTTAGGAAAACATAGGCACTTTTTCTCTTGTATAATAATTTTGAGCATGGGAAGACAGCCATGTAGACTACACAACTATAAAAATTCTATGCATGTTCCTCTCAGGACCAAGCTAGGCAGGTCACTTAGAACATCACTTGAAAGCACATCAGAGTTTGTTTGATTTTAATTTAGAGCAGGTGAGGAAAGAACAGATTTTCCTCAGGACTGAAGAGTGTAGGGAGAAATTTGTTCCTTCCCTGTCCAGCAACAATCCCAGTGAAAATCCACCTGATGCCATTAGTCCTGGGGGAAATGGTCTCCACCGTGTGCATATATATGGTTGTGACTTGAGGCTTCTAAAACCACATTCCTGAAATGGAAATCACTTTATTATTGCACTCAAATCCCAACTTTCATTCAAGGAGTTCAAAGTGATGTACGTGGCTCTCCTTATTAACATCGTAACAACCCTGTAAGGTAGGTCTGGCTGAGAGGTGACTTGAGTCAAGGTCACCCATTGAGCACTATTGGCCTAGTGGGAATTTGAAGCTAGGTCTTACTCAGACACAGGGAACCAAACACTAAATAAACAATTTGTTTATTTATGCTAATACATACAGAAAGCAAAGAACGCAAACGTGAATATAAGGAACAGTCCTAAAATCACATGATTTTGTGTTGTTGATAAACAGATCTCTCCTATGAACATATTCTGCCACAAGTCACAAATTATTTGAAGCAATTAACTGAATCGCATGAACTCACAGCTTTCTGAATTTATTTCAACAACAAATAGTGGGCATTGCTGAACATTTTACAAATACTACTTATCCCTAGAGAAGGCACTTTTGTGAAAGATGCTCCAAAATACATGTGAAGGAGACTGCACAAACCCCATGTATAGAACATGTCCATACTATACATGTGTGTACTTGTACAGGGACACCAACAGTCCAATAGACTATTGGGAAGCCAATAGTCCTGTTCACATATGGTGAAGAACACTCTTGTGTGATCAGTATGACAATGTCGTACAGAGACAATACTATCTGAGGAGATACACCAATTGGGTCCAGCTCCCCCAAAAAGGAGCCCTCTTCCCAATGTGGGGCTCAAACCCACGACCCTGAGATTAAGAGTCCCATGCTCTACCAGAGTGTTTCTCAAACTCGAGGACCCAGCTGTTGTTGCACTACAACTCCCATCATCCCTAGCTGGCTGCGCCAGCGGTCCGAGATAATGGGAGCTGAGGTCCAACAACAGCTGAGTCTACCCACGGAGCAAGGTAATGTGTCATCGCCGGCGAAGGGTCTTTTCTGCGAGGGAATAAAGATATGTGGATGTCTCTCTCTCACACACACGCACAGGTGACAGGGTGCAAAAGCAAGCAAGCAAACCAAACGCAACCAAGCCACAAGGGTGGCCAGAGAGTCCGTTGCGCAAACCCTCTTGCAAGGAAGAGACAAGCAATTCAAACTGCGGGAAGAGGCATCCCTGACTGGGTCGAGAGGGCGTTTCTGCAAACAAGTCACCGAAGAGAAGCCAGGGAAAGGGACGAGGCTAAGGCTGAGCGAGCACCGCCTCGCCTCCGTCCTCTGCCACGACGGATACCTGCAAGAGGGCGCTGGAAGAGGCCAGCCGGCTGGTCTGCCGAAGCACGTCCTCAGAGCCCATCTTTGCCTTTGCCGCCTCCATCTCCTCCCTGCCACAGACAAGCCCTCCGCCGCCGCCTCAGCTGGCGCCTGCATAAGGGGAAGGCGCTCCCCGCGGCCCCGCCAGCCTCCTTTCCCCCCCTTGCTCTTCCTCTCTCCCTGTCCTGCTACCCGGCGAGCGCCGCTTCCTAGTCAGAGGGCGAAGCCCCGCATGGCTCCTCCCCGTCGCGCTCCGAGCGCGTCAGCCGAAAAGGGGAGGACGAGAAAAAGGCGGCCGCTCGGCTTAGTTTCAGCTTTGACGAGCCGGGATGGAGTGAGGCAGGAATGCTCTGCCTGCTGCTCGTCTGCCATAGCTGGGGAATGCGAGGAGCCACGCTGGCAAAGCTGGAAATGAGCCCCCCCCCTCGTCCCATCTTTCTGAAGGCTCTTGGCGAGCAAAAAGACCGTGCGTCCCCTGCAGTAGCGCCTCTCCCTCTCTCTCCACGCTGTGCCGGTGCTTTCTGGCACGGGAGGGCGGCTGGGCAACCTTTTTCTGCCTCACCACAGTTTCGGGGCGGGAGTCAAGTTGTTTGCCAGTTCCCTGCTCGTTCTATATTTCCTTATTGAACACACAAGTGCAGATGCAGCCGGGTTAAGGATCAGAGATTTATTTGAACAGCCTTGCACCCCAAAGTGACTGCCAGTCATCTCTATGGAGTAGGTCGGGAGCTTAGTGTGTGTTTGTAAAGGGAAGTATTGCAAGGTGCCCTGATAATGTGGCTGAAAGACCCAGGGTTCATGTTTCCTTTTGGAAATGAGGCACAGCAGCGACTGTGGTGCCTTTATGATACATGGTTTATTTACACTATATGCAACCTGAACCTACAAGGGAGGAGTTCACAGCTTTAACGTCCCAAAAGTCTCTTGTTTTTTCCATATGCAACCCTTAAATGTTGTTGTTTTGTCATGTCTGACTCTTCATGACCCCATGGACCAGAGCACGCCAGGCACTCCTTTCTTCCACGGCCTCCCGCAGTTTGGTCAAACTCATGCTGGTAGCTTCGAGAACACTGTCCAGCCATCTCGTCCTCTGTCGTCCCCCTCTCCTTGTGCCCTCCATCTTTCCCAACATCAGGGTCTTTTCCAGGGAGTCTTCTCTTCTCATGAGGTGGCCAAAGTACTGGAGTCTCAGCTTCAGGATCTGTCCTTCCAGTGAGCACTCAGGGCTGATTTCCTTAAGACTAAATGTATGTTTAGTCAATTCTTAAGTCAGACTTGGTCCCATGTTAACTGATATCTTCATGTTAACTTGCTATCTCTACAATGTAACCATTTTTGTGTGTGTGTTTTAATGATCAATATTTTTCTCCAGCTATAGTATTGATTTCTATGGGAATGAAATTATTACTACCATGTTTTTAATGTAGAGAACGCCATCACCCTGCAGCAGTGACTTTGCTTGATTGCATTTATGGAATAGCTCCACTGCATGTGAAGCTCTACCCTGAATGCTGGTACCTGTAGTTAAAAGAACCGATCTAAATAATGTGATGCTAGCACCCAATACCAAGATAAAGGTCTACCAGGATTGTCTGTTGAGCACACTGCTTTATGGAAGCAAGCTGTGGGCAACTTACACCCACAAGGAGCGATGCATCAATGCCTTCCATAGGTGCTGTGTTAGGACGATTTTGGGCACCCCGAAGGTGCTCTCCCAAGCCCACATTCCCAGTATGTTCACCCTTCTTTCTCAGTGACACCTACACTAGCTTGGTCACATACACAGAATGGAAGAATCTAATGGTAAGCAAGAATTAGCTTAGCAGTTAGGACTTTTTGTGTGTTTGGATGTCACACTATGCTAAACTGGTGACTGTGTGTTTTGTTTTTCTACTCACTAAAGAAGGGAGCAAGGCAGAAGTGCTCAGGCTGCATTAACTAGCACAGCATGACTTAATAAACCTTACTTTCTGGCTTAGCGTAACAGGTAGAAATGGTCACAACAGATAGTTTAATGGAAAAAACCTGTGACATTAAAGCTATTGGTGCTAAGAGCAAATGTACTTTTATGATCACTGATTTATAGTCCTGTATCACATCATACACTTTCTAAAAGTACAGAAAAAAATGTATAATAAGATAAACGAATAACTGGAACAGTTAAGAACTTAAATTCACTTCTTTCAGTTGGCATTAAGGGGTCTTTTCGTCAACATGTTTTTATCTGTTGGATCCACTAGATGGCAAGCCTTCCTCAAGGCAATGAGTAGGAAAAATTGCTGCCTCAGCCTTATTTCAACCTTGTATCCTAGCATCATCTTTTCTTTTGTGACCCTCTATCATATCATTGTAATTGTGTTTTATTTTGAAATTGTGTTTTAACTAAATGCAACAACCTGTAAATGGGAAAGTTGTAGTATGGGGCATGGGTCCTTTTGCATTTCAGCAGAGAGGACATTCCACAACATGTAATGAATTTGTGCCTCATATCCAAAACTAGCAGCATGAACAGCCTGTGTTATTCCATGCTGACACCTTGTAAAGGGTTTGTGATTTATTTTTCCATCTCATCATTGCCAATGTATAAAGAATTCTGCTTGGGCTACAAACCATGCGTGATAACCCTTCTTGGTGGCCACTCCCAGACTTTGGAACACCTTTCCTAGAGAAGTTAGACTGGCTCCTTCTTTGTTATCCTTCCTTCAGCAGAAGAAGACTTTCTTTTTCCAACAGCCTTTTGGGAACTGATCGTATTTAAGGAAAGGGATGGTACTGTGATGTTTTTATTGTAGTGACCTGGATTATGTTATAATATAATATAATATAATATAATATAATATAATATAATATAATATAATATAATATAATAATAAATATAATATAATATTGTGTGTGTGTGTGAGATAGTTTCACACACCCCATGTTTTTAGCTGTTTCTGTTTTGTCTGTAAGCCGCATTGAGTGTCTGTAAGCGAAAAAGGCAGGCTATAAATAAATATTTTTATAATTAATAATAACCCAAAGAAAACCAACTCTGCTGGTAGTACGGCCACCAGCCCTGTAGTCCCCCAATCCTGAGCCAGGATTGTTTCTCAGATTGTTTCTGGGTGCCCCTGAAATTTGCAGAGTCAGGAGCCAAAGTGTCCACTCACTATCTTTTGAGCCTCAACCTCACAAATTACTCAGTAGTGTATGACTAAGCAGCCAAGTGCCGGATTCAGGGCCCAGCTTGCTTCTGTTGGCGCAAATGAAAATATAGAAAGGAGAATTCCTGGATGCCAAGATCCTAGTTTTGCAACTACTCTTTTGGTGAGAGAACCCCAGCAGAGATTTAAACCATGTAATATGTAGCAAAGTAAAGCATGGAAGTACAGTGGTACCTCGGGTTAAGAACTTAATTCATTCTGGAGGTCCGTTCTTAACCTGAGGTACCACTTTAGCTAATGGGGCCTACCACCACCACCGCGCGATTTCTGTTCTCATCCTGAAGCAAAGTTCTTAACCCAAGGTACTATTGGGTTAGCGGAATCTGTAACCTGAAGCGTCTGTAACCCGAGGTACCACTGTATTGGTATAGGAACGCAAGCATGGTTTGTGAGAGCCATGCAGCTAAACTGGAGCAACCAGCTGAAACCTCTTCACATGCTGAGTTCATCTACAGTGGTGGGCTTTGGTGTCTCAAATTTCTCGTCTTCCATTGGAGTAATAATGGTGGCACCTGCTCTGGAATCCCAGAAGCCGCACACTGTACTTATCAATAGCCACCTCTGTTATATAGACCAGTTCTCTACAATATTTCCAGTTTCAAAAACCATAGAAAACCATTACTTGTGTTACAGTTCTCTGGGGATGTCATCCTACCCTGACAACAAACTTTTTGGGCCTGTGGACACATTTGCAAACAGCAGAAAAGTGACTTCACCAATACAGGATTATTAACAAGGTTTTGTATTGTTCCCTCTAGGCCTGGGGTATCTCTACTGAGAACTTTCAAGAAGGCCCTGTGGCAGTCGGCACTTGGAGACACTTGTTCAGAATGCCTTGTTTTATTTTTAAAGCAGAGCTAAGTGGATGCTGCCTTTTCGAGAATAAAAGATGAAGATAACCTAAAATACATCCACCCATCAGGAAAACCTCAGCTGTGCAATTCCGCCTTCCACAACCTCCTCAGTCAGGATGATGATTATGGAGGACTGTACTCATGGCCAGGATCTCATTGCTAAGGCAAAGGAAGGCACCATGTTCTCCAAACAATCACATGCCGGAAGTCTAATTACTGGGCTAGTCAGGATTTGCTTTATTTGCTGAGCTATATTAATCCCAGTATAGAAATAGTCAACTTTGTAACCAAATCATTTTTGCAGTTCCTTTTTATAGTTTCAAGAGTTTTGCATCACCTTAAAAGGCTAAGCGATTCATTGTGGTATAAGACTTTGTGGACTAGAACCCACTACATCCGATTGCATGGGCACAAACATAGATGAAGTATTGTCTTCAACTGGCCTGTAGATACAAAAATAGATATACACATTTATAACATTGTATGGAAAGGGCAGACATATACATGGCATACTCTTCCTTCCTGTTGCATGTTAATTTCACACTCAAGGAAGAAAGTTGTTGCTGCTGCTGCTGTGGCAATTTACACATTAAATAATTTAAAACAGTTAAAAAACAGAAAAACATGTACAACTCTAACAAATGGACCCCCATGTTAAAGACTCGTTTGTCCCACTGGGAAAGCCTTCCAGAATAAAAAAATGTCTTCAACTGTTTCTATAAACTGCAGATAGTGAGCCCTTGTTGTATCTCAACAGGAATGCTGTTCCACAGAACAGGGGCAGCCACACAAATATCTCTGCTCCGTATTTCTGTGGAGAGTTTTTCCAAGTAAGTTTATTTGGGATTGCAACCTTAAATATAGGGATGCCTTCTTATCACTGCAAGTCCTACTTTTTAATTGTTCAAAATGAATAATGACTTACAGTTAAACAGGGCAGCAGGTCAGGTGAATAGTTCCAACACATGGTAAGTTGTAGGGGCAAGCCATATAGCCCAACGCTCTGTTTATTTGAAAAATAAATTCTACTAAGTTCAATGTGACCGTCTTGTGTAAATGTATAGAGGGTTCGTGTTAGTGTTTTATGTTAGATGTGATTCCTGCAACACTGGAGAAGTGTGGGAGCTGATTCCCTGTGATCCACTCCCACACTGCTCCAGGAAACATCTCTACATGAGACAGGCAAATTACATAGTTCCTTGCCTTGCAAGTGTCACTCTTCTGGGCAGATGGGTAATGCTTGTGTGGGAAGGAACCATATCACGCATCCTGCCCGTACAGTTTCTCCACACAGCCATTACTATCTTGTCACTTGGGAACGAGTTGAAGGAGTGGTACACCTGCTGTGGTCATGAATGAATCAGGACTTAGTCCAACTCTACAGGAAATAGATAAAGCAGAGCACAGGGAGAAAGACCAACTTGTTCACATACCAGGTACAAAATAGTCTCATCAGCTCTTCACAACACAGTGCCTTCTGACGGAGTCAGTTCACATTTGATGCCAAGTTCATTGAATGTGCCTCACTGTGAAATTCTGTCTTGTGCTTAAAACCTAAAGACTGTATTTCCCTATATACAGGGGGCAAAGTTTATTTTCCCAAATTGCAGTATCTGCAGAGGATTCACTTATAAAACTATATACTTGTAAGCATCCTTACCGTAAACTACTTTTTTTTCCTCTGGAAAATATAAATTGATGACATGAATCCAGATACAGACAATGATCATTGACAGCTAAGCTATCAACGCTGAAGATTTCCTCCAAATGCACTAATTAACGTCCTATTTAAAAGCCACATCTTATTTCGTGGTTAACACACATCAAGGTACTCAGCAAGGACATCTGAGTGTTTTAAAAACCCTGCTTGGCACAGCAAATGGATGATAATAAAATAAATTTCTTTTGTAAAGTGCCTATTAAAAGAAGGTTATCAGTGGAACAAATTGTAGCAAGTGGCACATAATTCTGCTTTGCAGTGCTTTAATCCCTTCATTTTATGCTTTTGTACACAATAAATCCAAGTGCATTACTGGATTACAAAAACAGAAAGGCCTTTTATCCATTCACGGCTCAAAGTAATGAACACAATAGCGCATTAGTCTAGTCAATTAATGGGGACATATTTAATTATAAAACATTCTAATCAGGGCATTGCCCTGAGATTGGATTTAAAACCCATGATAATTCTGAAGCATGGACTTTGCTTTTGTGCTGGAGATTTTGCAGGCTTTAGCTCTTTAATGCACCTCCTAGCCTCATGCCGAGTTGTTCGCCACTCTGAAGCACCTTCCTTCCTCGTTTAGCTATGATACTTGGATTGACAATGAACAGAAGCAGTGGGCGATTTTGGCCATATGTACAAAAGAAAGATGGTTTCCCATTTTTCCTGGGGGAACAAGTAAGTTGCATATTCTATACGAAGAGTAATTTCATAATCTACTTCAGGATAGTTCAGGCATTTGGACATTTGTTGTTGTTGTTGTTAATTACCCACCATTCACCCTAAGGTCCCAGGGCAGGTTACAACATTAAATAATAATAAACAGTTTAAAAACAAGTTACAGTCACAAAAATAAGGTGGGTCCTAAAAATATACACCTCAGGTGCCTAAAGCCAGAGTAAAAAGATGATTAACTATAACCTTCATCCATTCTTTCTTCATTTTTACATAGATTTTCTATCTGGTTACTGAAAACATGCAGTGTGCTGAACCAGAACAGGAGCTGAAACTGAGCCAGTTTGAATGTAGTCAAACAAACATTGCCTTTGTTTGAGTTCTGTACCTCCATTTAACTACGGTGTAATCTTCTGAAGCTCTTGAGGCACTGGATATCAAAACACTGGTCTTTTTCTTTTCTTTTTAAAGTAGCCATGCTCAGTGAGTTTAATCAGCAGCAAATGTATAATACCCCTTTGGAAAATGCTCATGGTGCCATTGCACAATAAATTTGTTTCCAATACTTTCTTAGGTAGTACATGAACAAATAAAAATGATAAGTCAGCGATGACTCTTTCTTTGGTTAGATCACGCAGCTCAAATAACAGGGAACTGTTTCATGTGGTAAGTAGTCCAGATTGCTAAATGATAAAAGGAAAAAATTCTCTTCGACAGATAGGTGAATTTGCCAGCTCAGGAAAAAAAGATATACCCTTTTTTTCTTGATGCAGATCATCTATTCAAACCTGTGTCTTTATTCAAACTAGAGAGATTTAAAAATAACATCTGCTTTCAGATGGTGGTTCTGCCATCCCTGAACTATATGACTAGAATGAAAAATAATCAGCAAAGACACCATATATATGTGTCAGGGGCTCAGGAGCAGAAGCACAGGGGAGAGAGGAAATGGAGAGCGAAGGGGAAGAATCCGAGGGCAGCGTAGGGGAGTATGACAGTGACCCGAGAGATTCCATGAGCTTCTCCAGCGAATCAGAAGATTCCCAGAAGGGGGCGCCGATGGTCAGGGCAAGGGGGGTCCCAGGGGGGACGCACCAGAAACAAGGGGCCAGCGGGGACTCCCAAAGCAGCAGCGGGGGATCAGGACCAGCTTCCCCACCAGAGCGTAGTGGGGGGGAAGAGTCACATGTGTCAGGACCAGCGTCTCCTCCAGCAGGGAGAGAAGATGAGTCAGGGCTGACCACGCCTCCATCGGAGAGTGGGGGAACGGAGGGGAGGTCAGTTCCAGCTAGCCTCCCCGAAGGGGGAAGCAGTGACAGCAGCAGTGAAACGGTCAGGAGGAAGGTTGCCGGCTGGGCGCGCGCGCCAAGTTCAAATGTACAGGCGCGCGGGACAGCAGGAAACCCGGATTGGGAACCAGGTCCTAAAGCCCACCGGAGGGAGGGGGAAGACTCAGGGGACTCAGCGTCAGAAGAGTCTAGGAAGGGCGAGACCCCGACAGACAGGCGGAACCAGAGGAGGAAAGAGCAAAGGAAGAGGTGGAGCAAGGCTAGAGTCTTAAACTGGTGTCTGGGGGGAGGAGATTCAGACGGAGCTTCAGCGGTCTAGAGTTTGAGACGTAGAGCTGCACGCTGCGGCTGTGAAAGTGAAACTGAACTTCAATAAAGACTTTCGTACTTAACAACAAAACGGCGTTGGTCCTTTGTGAGCTGGGACCTCGGGCAGCTCTGACAATATGTCTTCCATAATTTGACTTATTTGCATTCTACAATGTCTAATTTTATGTTGAATAAAACTTAAAAGAGCTTAGGTAATCAGTTATAGTGAAATGACACTGAATAAACTTGGTATGTAAATTTCCTTTCTATCACAGATATTTTAGCAGAGGTGTCACAATCTGTCAGCTACCTAGCCATCGTATTCTGCACCAGGTGAAGCTTCTGAACCAGGACAAAGGGCAGCCCCATAGTAAGTGCATTGCAGTAATTTAGTCTCAAGGGATCACCAAAGAAGAAGTCTGTTTCTGTTTTGCTATCATTTTTTGTGGTAGTTTATGTATGTATGTATGTATGTATGTATTTGGACTTTAAATTTGTGAAGAATCTTGGAATGGGGATCACTTTTAGTTCAAAATGTGGGCTATACATACATGCAATTAAATTTGCAATTAATAATACAATTAATAATAAGTGACTTGTACAGAAATTGCACTAAAATATTTAGTAAGAAACTGCTGGTGCATAAAGAAGCAAGCAAAAGATCCAAGAAGTTTCATTTCTCCATCAAGAAGGAAAAAACTGCATGAGAGAACAGTTCTTTGTTTGAGGGGTTTTAGTTTCAAAGGGGAGCAGAAAGATTCTCCCCAAGAGAGCTGACTTTAGGCCAGCTATTCTGTTCTTGAAATACTAGATGCAAAAGCCTTCCCCTTTGTTCAATCTCCAGTCTGTAGCAGCTGGATAATAACTGAGCCAAGTTCATTTCTGCAATGGATAGCTAGTAATGTTTCCAAGCACAAAGTTTGGAAATTATTAGTCATCCCTCCCACCCCCAAGAAAATCATTAATCTGAACAGGAAAATTGGGGGGCGCCTTTTGTGTTTTGACCCTAAACTATGCTATAGTCAAGTTTTCAGGTCCTGGAGAAGATTGATACTTATTCTAAAGCTTAATATTTTTACGCACCACACAAATGAAATCATAACTTAGGGATAATTCACTCAAGCAGCTCTTGGGCTTATTTTCAGGCCTTGTATACATTATTGCTTACTCCAACACACTTCAACTGCTAGTTTTTGAAGCCACATACACACAACCTTAGCCCCAATCCACATTCATCCTGTAGTTTCTTGCTCTTTGATATTTTTTTCCCTCAAGGGAGCTTCAATCTGACTAGAAAACTTAAGTCACATTCACTTTGTACTTAAGCTGAGTGTGTACATTTGAGACAGCTGCCACACATGTGCAGAGGACTGCACATGCACAGACAAGAACTTCATGAGTACCGGTATGTGTTCTGGAGCATTGGTGGGGTAGGGAAACAAACCAGGCCATGAGCATTGGGTGAAGACATCCCTGCCCCTCTCTGATGTGCACAACACTGCAAATTCAAGTTAAAATGCAATGGGGGTGGGGAGTGGGAGCGAACTCACTGTGTTTTATGCCTTTAATGTGTACAGAGCCACAGTCCATTCTGGAGTACTGTGCTCCAGTAGTTGTATGATTCGTTTAGGTACCTGAATGCAGATTAGTTATCTATGCATACCAAAATATAGAAATAGATCCATACTGTGTGGTCATAGATTTGGCCCAAGAAGCAATTGTGTGAATCAGATGTCGATCTGTGTAAAGGAAAAAATAAAATATAATTTGTTTCTAGTATCTATACTTTTGTGAGAAAAATGTTTATTTTGATTCATGGCACATTTGCAATGTCAACACCATTGGTTCAGCATTTACAGAAAATGATGGGAATGGATCAATTCATGCAAATAAGGAAACAAAAAACACTTCATTTTCCAAAAAAGGCATGCTGGGACTGGTGGTTGTTTGAAAGGAATGGAATGCTTGAATGCCTGCCAATTACCCTCCTTCTCAGATGCTCTCCTGTTCCCTTGGTGAACTGCTCAGTTGAATTCCATTCTGGTAGTTATTTTTGTAACTTCAATTACTCGATGTCTTCCACCACTTGATGCCTATTTCATCTGTATATCCTTCATATAAAGGCTCTCATTCGTAATTTTTTAAAATATGCTTTTTTCAAGTTATTGTCTTTAGAACATGTGTATTTTGAAGATTTCCTCAAAATCTACCGGGAAACTCCCATTTCATTGCAGCGAGCTCTTCATTGTGTCATGGATTTCTAAGAATAGTACAGCTTGGTTAGCTGAGGTGTCCTCCAGATATTCTTGGACTACAACTCCCATCAGCCTTAGCCAACATGGTCCATAGTCAAGGATGATGGGAGTTTTAGTATTGTAGTTAGAGGAACACAGTGACTGCAATATAATAAGCAGACCCACCAGTCAGTGAAATGTTCCTTTCGTTTGTATCTCTAGTGCAAGTATGGGGAACCTGGGGCCTTCAAATGTTATTAAGACTCCAACATGACCAAAGATCAGGAATGATGGAAGTTGTAGTCCAACAACAGTGGGAGGAGCCACATATTCTCCCATCCTTGCTCTATTGTCTTCCTACTTTGAACACAGAAGTACAATCCCTGTTGAGAGCCACCGTATGTGTAAGAATTCCAGAGTCAAATTTCTTCACATGATTCTGAAGTTACCAAAGGAATTGATATGAATATATGAACCAGCCCTAAGACTAGAAAAAGACATTCTTTTCCCTCTCATTTTCAGGGCAATGTTCTCTCTATTTGTTCATTAAACCATGTTCATCCCACTTAACTAGCCCATGGGATCCCTCAAAGCAGCATATATCAGATAACTTCAGTACAATAAAAACCACTATTAAACACTAAGATTATTGTTTAAAGTCAGCTGCTGAAAGGAAAATGAGCAGTACAATAAAACAACCCAGAGTCCTAAATGGCATTGGTTTGTTGTTGTTGTTTTAAAAAGGCCATAGCAACCTTTCTAAAAATTCAGAGATGGTCAAATGGGGCTCCCTAAAAAAGGAATTTCAGGGAAAGAACCTAGTGTCAGGCAGCCACCTCACGCATTCAGTTTTGTGGGGACTTAGCATTGGGGTGAGGACAGTGCTGTGTGGGTAACGTAGACTGCCCTTCACCCCTAAAACTCGCTTGCTACCCTCAGGAGCAGTGGAGAATGCTGGCCCATCACTACCAAGGAGATAAGATTTAACTGCCAGTCAAATCAGCTTCTCTTTGTGGTATGGGGTGGGCTGCCATCTTGTCCATCACCCCAAGAAGCAAAATATCTTGATTACACCCACTGCTCCTCTTGTGAAGCAGAGCAAATGAGAAGGGCCATGTACAAGCAGGAGCGGCTGTTCTGGATCCAAACCATTTGCAAGCAGATTTACATCCTCAGTTCTAGGCTTGCTTGAATGAAGCCTTGCACATGACTTGGGAAGCTCAGCTGTACTTCACTTGAAAACTAAGGCAAGCATTTTCTTAAGGATCTAGACTGTTTAGTGAACTGCAGCTAGTAGTTCAAGAAAGACAGCTCAATGGTTTGTTCCAAACTAAGGCTCACCTTTCAGCATGTTTGGAAAAACTGGACAGCTTGCCACAAATTGAATGCCACTCAGCAAACCCATGAAGCTTGTGCATCTCATTTTTTATGCTAATACTCCACATTACTTCTCTGCTGAACTCTGACCCAGTTAATATCTATTTGATGCCTGTTGGAGGATAAGAAAATAGAGTCATCTTACTGTAGAGCTGTTCTATTGACTTGAATATGATTACACTAGGGTATATTAGTGGTGAAGCTGCAGCTTAAGGCTTTTCTCTTTAATTCCAGAATAAAATCCAGAAAAGGTCCCTGCACAAGAAAAACATATTATCTTAATGTATCTGATGACTGCAGCTATTTTCTTTCCCAATAAGGCATTTTTCTCTGTCTCAATCTCGATGCCTTTTCTTGTAAACTTTTCATCTCCAGGGAAAACCTTTATTTTGGGAATATGCTGGCCAACGTGTATATATAGTGTCATGCATTGAAAAATCATTCTGAAGGCTGGCATGTAAAATGTGTGTTCAAAATATGTGGCAAATAAAATAGATGGGTGTGTACCTCTCCATGCGTCATGGGAGGGCCAGCCCTGAGTGCAAGTGGCTGGTGCGTTCAGACAAAATGGCACCCATTTTGGTGTGACAAAATGGCACACATTTTGGTGTGACAAGTGTGACATCTAAACTGGTCTTCAGTGTATTTTGAGGTCCACGCTTTTCAAGATTTTCAGTGTCAGATATGGTGATTCACTGTACATTAATCCTCCAGCACTGCTGGGTCTGTGCTCCACATCTGAAGGGCAAGTGGTAGACAGCAACTCTCAGTGTCAGAACAGGTGGCTGACCCCCAAAGGAACACTATTAGGTGCACATAAAACCTATTCTGCTTGATATCTCATAGTAACTTGTTTTCTAATTCAGATTTAGCCCAAAATTAGCAAGGAGAGAAAGCTACCACCTGATAAGCTTTTGGTGAACTTGTTTGATGGCACATGGTGAACATTCCTATGATCCAGTATCTATTATCACTGGTAAATGGGCAGGCAGGTGATGATAGCTTAATGTGGAGCCAGCTAGGGGACTTTTTTGTATCACTCCGAGGAGTCGGGCAATGTTAGACTAAGAATACAGTCAGAAATCATATCTTATCCAACCTTACACAGTCAACAATGAAAAGGCAATCAAGCACTTTATGAATAATAGATAGCCAGCAACAGCCTAATTGAATGGGATGATTGGATTTATTCAAAAGAGCCTTTTGCCCCAACAAAAGGGTGAAAATGAAGAACCTTTTTCAAAGGATTTGCAACATTTCTAACAGCAGTGAGGCCTGACACTCGTCCTGGAGAGCATGTTCTGGGAAAAGGCCACTCCTCTTTAAATGAATAGCATGGAACACAGGAAGTGAAGGAAAAAAGCAACTTCATTCTTCAGGTTGCTTTTGGTAGCTTGAGAGGACTCTAAAGCCCTTATAACTATGCAATAGGAATCCTGTATATAGGAACATGATTAAATATGTTGATGCACAGAGCTGACCCAATACATTTTGGCACCTGAGGTGAACCGCGAAACGGCACACAGACCAGGGAAGAAGGGTGAGCTAAGATCTCCACTGGGGGCAAGGGTGGGAGGAGACTGGCAGTGCCTCCTGTAGATGCACCATGGTGCTGCTCCAATCTTGTATAAGAGAGAGATGATAAAGTTCTTGTATAGCATCCTGACTGGTGTATCTCTAAATGGGCCATAGACCCAGGGATCACAAGTAGCCTCCCAGCCTTGTTTACTTGGCTCTCAATGATGTAAAACAGGGCTGTGTTCTTACCCCAACTCTCTTTGGCATGTTCTTCTCCCTGTCCTATGCCTGAAGACGAAGTGTATCTCCATTCCAGAGAGCAATGGGGGTCTGCTCAACCTCACATGGCTACACACCAAGAAAAAAGTGTGGCAGGTCCTTATCTGAGAGATGTTGTATGCCTTGACAGCGCATTCTGAGCAAGCTCTACAGAGGCTTATCAAAATAGGCTATTGCACAAAGGTAAAATGTACACTTGTTGCCTTATAGCTTTTGTCTCTGGCCCTACACACTGCTAGGGCTTGACCCCTGGAATGTTGGCTGGAAGGTACAGCAGCCCCCAGGCTCAAAGAAGTCCCCACTCCTGCTGGTAAGTCATTCATACGACCTCTTTAGTCATGCTTAAAAGAATTCCAAATGGATAAAAAAGATTCTTTGTCCCAGAAATCTTTAAAGTCTTTAAAAAGTCTTTAAAATGTTACAGGACTGTTGTTTTTGCTGCCACAGGCCAACATGGCTACCCGTCTGGGAGTTATACTTTGTTGTTTCTCGCTCTATATGAGTTCTGGCATGGCAGAAACTGCTTAGCATGAGGCCAGATCAAACAAACTGTCTCATCTATTCAGTCCCATGTTTGAATTATTGGAAGGTGAGAGTGTGTAACACCAGAACTGTACCTGTGCTTTGGTTTTTCACAGGCTCCCAATGTATACTGTTACTGTCCTGCTTGGCCAAACATGTGTCATTTCACTGTACAACCCATACATTTATGGATTACACAAAAAAACACAAAAATGTGTGTTCTTAGGCTGCCAACCAGACAATATATACAATTTGGAATGAGGCGAACTTTGTGGGAAATGCTGATCAAAGCACAAATTAAAAACAAGGAAGATAAATACTTCAGGCAGGTAGACACAGGGGTTGAAATCTGTGAGCTCTACAGATTCTTTTCAGAATTACTAAATCTGTTTTCTCCAACTGGGTGTCTTCCAAACATTTTGGGCTCCTATGGTGGTGCTGTCTAGGGCTGATGGGAGTTGTAGTTGGTGGAGGGTACAAAAGCTCCTAGTAGTGACTATGTGTTAAGCATACTTAACTTGAAACCAGTAAAAGATAGTAAAGGTAAAGGGACCCCTGACCATTAGGTCCAGTCGTGGCCGACTCTGGGGTTGCGGTGCTCATCTCACTTTATTGGCCGAGGGAGCCGGCATACAGCTTCCGGGTCATGTGGCCAGCATGACTAAGCCACTTCTGGCGAACCAGAGCTGTGCATGAAAATGCCATTTACCTTCCCACCAGAGCGGTACCTATTTATCTACTTGCACTTTGACATGCTTTTGAACTGCTAGGTTGGCAGGAGAAGGGACCGAGCAACGGGAGCTCACCTCATCACGGGGATTCAAACCGCCGACCTTCTGATCGGCAAGTCCTAGGCTCTGTGGTTTAACCCATAGCAACATAAATAGATTTAGGATTAGAAGTTAAACAGCTGCCCCCCACACCCAAATCCTCCCCTGAACCTCTAGGTTACCTTGGCAAACATGGGCTCAGGAACAGACTTTGTGATGTTTTGTCATTTTATTTTAATAGATAGGATTATGTATCTTTGACCTTGCATTTGTGTTCTCTAGTCATTAGAGTAATAATATTCATTGAACTGTGCCGAGCAAATTTTGAAGACCTGCATTTTAATGGACATGTATATGGTATATGTCATTATTCAAGAGGAGAAAGGTGGAACAGCATACACAACCAGGGAGGGTATCTTGGCTGGATCTTCTTCCTCTGAAGGTATCCAGGCAAAGGGGAAAGGAGGGCATGTGTGCTAATCTCCCAGTGATGAATCCCATAAGTTAGAATCATGGAAAACCCTTTTCCCGTCACATAATCCTATTACACAAATAGACATCACTTTTAAATATTACCGTGCAGCTAAAAACAGCAACCATACCCCACAGTATTCCTAAAGAATCCAAAGCTAAACAATTATAAAGAACATTTATACTGTTCCTTGTGAATTAGGCTCACACTGACCCAGCTAAAAATGAAACCAGCTGCCGTCTGGAAGCCATTCAGATTCAGAAGAAGCGGCTGGGCCACAGCAGCACATCAGAAATAAATGTGCCAGCCATTTATTAAACTATATACTTCTAAAACAATGCTGTTGAAGCTCGGTTAAACTGTTTCACGAAAACAAATTTATGAGGTTGAATGGAAAAAGAAAAGTCCAATTTGTTCTTCGAATTGAAAGGAGGGAGGAGGAGTCCAGAAATAAGTGTCCTGGGAAAGCAATAGCAGACTTTACACATGGGTAGTTTTACAATGCTCCAGTGTCGTGCTGTGCAGACTTTTCTACCCTGTTTAAAGCTTTCAGGGCAATGTCTCATCATGTCCAGCATTGCTAAACAAACAACATCTGCTTCTCTTCAGTTACAGGACTTAACACCACAGTAATATAATGCCAGTAGTAAGTAAATCCTGCTGGATGTCTATGCGGTGTTTTGTTCTGATTTCCCAGTTAATGGATACAGAAATGCTCTGATGTACAGAATGAGGTTTGTTCCAAGATTTGGGGGTTGGGTTTTTTTCCAAGCATATCACTTGAAGTGGGTTTGATTAAATAAGAAAACCCATAATTCAAGCTGGACTAGTTTTCTCCAATAAAGTTGACACCCCCAAAGCCTTCCTTTATTTCTGCAGCTTCCTGAACAATAGCCTTGCTAAAACAAACAGATTATCTGTTTGATAAAGCCAGTATGCGAAATCAAACAAAGCAGCATGCGTATGGCAAGGGAAGGAGCTATTAAGCCAGTGACACAACTATGTGGATATGAATGGTAAGGTGGCTGGGAGTAATTGGTCCCAGTGGATTGCCGTTCTCGGAATCTGAGATTTGCAGAGTTCTGCGTTGGCTCAGGAAATGAGTCTCACAAAATGCGATTGCCTGAAAGTTCTCCCCACATTCTAAACTATTGCCACAATCCTCAAGCCTCTTACTTCAGAGTAGTCCTTATGGTTTTAGTAGGGTTGCTCTTAATAGGCTTTAAGATTACAGGTGGCAACTGAATTTATGCTGAAACAGAAGACGCAGAATGAAATAGTGGAGAAAAGGGCATTTTCATACCAACCTGATGCCCTCCAGATATTTTGGACTACAACTCCCATCAGCCCCAGCCAGCATGATTTGATGATGCAAATTTCATAGTTTAACTCGGTACCTCCTCTCGTATGTCTTGAATCTTCCAACATTCAGCTTCACTGGAAGGCCCTGAGCAGGGATGAAATTGGACTTTATTTCAACTGAGGCAAAAACCCAGTTTGGCACCCCCATGCACTTTTGCGAACACACACACAGGCTGGCAGCCTCAATGTTGGCCCGATGGAGGCTTCACCTGGGGCAAAATCCCTAGCTAGTCACCCCCCTCACCCAGTAGCTACAGCTGAGTTGGAGGATTATGAGGGAAGGAGAAAAATAGATTTCTATGTATACCTTCTCCACCCTAGGCTTAACTTCTGTTTCAACTCTCCACTAGCATTTAGAGGAAACACTGCAGTTATGGCAATGCAATTGTGATTAATCAAACAGAGGGTATTGTTACACGCCACCCCAATCTCCAATTGGCAAGTGATTGCAGGGGTTCCAGCCACTTACCCAGGGTTCAGTTTGCAGAGCCTGTGTTGTCTTTCTGATGTAGGATTTATTTACACACATATACAACCTGATCCTAAGATGGAGGGGCTCACAGCATCAACAGCCTGAAGGGTCTTGCTTCTCCCATAGTCACAGCCTTGGAATCAAGCAGAAATCAAGGCTGGCCTTTGTCTTCCAGCTCAGCTTTCACACCCTCTGCTTTTGTCTTCTAACTACAGTGGTACCTCGGGTTAAGAACTTAATTCGTTCTGGAGGTCCGTTCTGAATCTCAAACTGTTCTTAACCTGAGGTACCACTTTAGCTAATGGGGCCTCCCACTGCCGCCGCCGTGCAATATCTGTTCACATCCTGAATCAAAGTTCTTAACCCGAGGTACTACAGTGTATTTTTGGGTTAGTGGAGTCTGTAACCTGAAGCGTCTGTAACCCAAGGAACCACTGTACCAGCCAGGCAAGGGAAGGGGCCCACCCATTTGCCCTCTGGCACAGAGCAACATATTTTGTTATATTAACAATACTAACTTAGGTGGCACTTCTTAGGTGACAAGTGCAGCCATTACCTCACAAAAAAACATGCCTGACTAGTACAACAATGGAATCCCCCCATTAGATTTTAACCTTTCTGGAAGTAGAAGGAACTCAGAGTATCATGCAGACTGACCCCCCTCAACTCACAACAGTATCTTCACATTTTCCCTTTAAAGCACACAGAAGTCTGTTTCACCCACTGCACTTTGAAAGCAGGCTCCCCGTTGCTGATTAGTCTCTGATCCATTTCAATATGTGTTCACACCCGAGGGCATTGATGGAGTAGTGGTGTTTTCACCCTCGGTGCAATGTTGTACTCTCTGTTCCACCAGTGCATGCTCAAAGGTTTGAAAGCAAGAGTGGTAATCTGGATGTGATGTAGCAGTCATCTGCACACCACTCTCTGCACACCCGTACTCTGAAGGATTTGAATTTGGTCCTGTTTACTCTCACTATCACATCACCAGTGTGGTGTAGTGGTTAAGAGCAGTAGTCTCGTAATCTGGGGAACCGGGTTCGCGTCTCTGCTCCTCCACATGCAGCTGCTGGGTGACCTTGGGCCAGTCACACTTCTTTGAAGTCTCTCAGCCCCACTCACCTCACAGAGTGTTTGTTGTGGGGGAGGAAGGGAAAGGAGAATGTTAGCCATTTTGAGACTCCTTAAAGAGAGTGAAAGGCGGGATATCAAATCCAAACTCTTCTTCTTCTTCAGTGTAGGACCACCTACAGCAGAAGAAGTGGCTTTGGTAAAGAGGTTCACACATTAGCTAAAGATGATATTGCATCAGTTGTGGATTCCAACTGTTGTGAAGCGAGTTTGAGAATGAGCACTTCAATCGTGTTTTTTCTTCAAAAATAAACAGGATGCGCATGCATTGCTGAGAACATCTAATGAAAATACGGTACAGGAAACATGGTGAGTACACATTGATCATTAGTGCAAACATACCTGTCAGAGAACTGCCATCTGAGACGCAGGAGGTGAAAGGGCTCACGGAGGGTGAGAGAGACCATTCAGCTGAGGAGGGAACCAGCAGGGGGAGAAGTGGAGTTCCAAGGGAAAGTGAGTCGGAGGGAGGGCTCAGAGACACTTCAAGCGAGAACAGTGGGGAGGTTTCGGGACCTCCTATAGGGACACCCACTCCTCGCCGGAAACTGTCACGCCGAGAGTCCAGAAGACGCGTTTCCGTTAAGGAGCTTTTATGCTGGAAGAAGTTCCGTAAACGCCCACTGTCCGATTCAACGAGCGACTGATGGAGCCATGCTTAAGGAGCTCCATCACAGACAGAGGTTTGTGGACTTAGCCAAACTCTGAGGGACTAGGATTTTACGCACAAGCAGCTCAGCATCCCATCACAGCAATCGGACAGTCCCTGAAAGCAGCTTGTGCAGAGAGGCATCATGAGCAACCCAGCCGGAGCCGGGGGAGCAGGAGGAGCTGGAGAGGGTCCAAGCCTGGAAGAAAGGTACAGGGTGTTGGAAGTCCAGCTAGCACTGCAAACGGCGAGGCTAGAGGAAAGGAGGGCGCAGGATGCAGAAAAGGCAAAAGGCGCTACACTAGCAAGAAAGATGCCAGGATTGGTGCAGAAGTTTGGGGGGGACCCCAGGAACTACCAAGCCTTTAGGACAGAGATGCAGTATGCTCTCGAACTGCAGTTTAACGACTTTCCCGACGAGGCATCGCGAGTGGCGTTTGTGATTGGCCATCTCGAAGGGGGGGCGAGAGACTGGCTTAGACCCCTGATGGCAGGGAATAGTGAAATGCTGAAGGACACGAGGAAGTTTTTTCGCGCCATGGATTTGATGTTTTCCAGCGAGATTGAACAGGGACTGGTGCGCAGACAATTGATGGCTTGCAAACAGGGTAGCCGATCGGTTCGTGAGTACTGGACTGAGTTTACAATGTTGATACATAAATTGGGGTGGGACCTATCGGCGGAACCCATTCAAATGCTCTTTGAAGAGGGGCTTTCTTCGGCGGTGAAAGACGAAATTTCCCGGGCGCCCAGGGCGGAGTCTATGGACCAGCTGACCAAATCAGCGCTGACCATTGGAGCGCGCCAGGAGGCAAGAGCCTTGGAGAAGCGGGAGGGGAAAGGAGAGCGTTGGAGGGATTTCCGCATTCCAGAGATTCCAGAGCCAAGTTTCCCGCCAGGAGAGCCGATGGAAGTTGGAACAGCGCGCGCGCGCGCAGTTTCAAATCCCAGTGAAGGGAGGAAGAAGGAGGGAAAGAGCGCCAAGAAATGTTATCTCTGCCAGCAGCCAGGTCACTTTGCCAGAGTCTGCCCGCAAAGAAAGGAATGGCAAGGGATGGCGGGAGCTGTTGGGGGGAAGGAGGAGGGAATCCAGGAGCCAGTAAAAGCCAACGCCTGGCTGCCACCGTCAGGGCACTGCAGCCAGGCCAAGGAGCAGTAAAAGTGCCCACTCCGGAACCTCCAAGACCAGCCCTAGTAATAGAGGTGTTGCTAGAGCTGGCAAACGGATACCCACTAAAGACAAAGGCGCTGTTGGACTCAGGCAGCTCCTGTAATTTTATGAGTAAGGAGTTTGCAGCCGAACACCAGATACAGATACTCCCTTTAAGCAACCCCCTGCAGGTGACCACTATCGATGGGAGGGAGCTGTTGGGAGGAGAAGTTAGCCTACAGACCGTCCCAATGGTTATGAGGGTGGCCAGGCACACCGAAAGGATAGCGTTCAATGTGGCCACCCTGGGAGGGGCTCCCGTCATTTTGGGAATGAGCTGGCTAGCGTTGCATGACCCACTAGTGGGCTGGCATCAGAGAGTGGTCTCCTTTGGGTCAGCACATTGCCTGGAACACTGCAGAGAAGGAAAGGTGCCAGAAGGGGCAAAAGCCTTTCTAGCAGGGACGGAAGTGGCGGACAAAGGGAGGGTGCCCAAACAATACGCTGACCTGAGCAAGGTCTTCAGCGAAAGGGAAGCAGATAAACTACCACCGCATAGAGACTTTGACTGCCAAATTAACCTGGTCCCTGGGGCCCAGCTCCCCGTGGGCAAGCTGTACGCCATGTCAGACAGGGAAATGCAGGAGTTAAGGGAGTTTATTGATAAAAACCTGAAGAGGGGCTTCATCAGAGAGTCCAGAGCGGTGGGGGGGAGCCCAGTGTTTTTTGTGGACAAAAAAAACACGGATAAACCCAGGCTTGTAGTGGACTACCGGCGGCTAAATGCCGTGTCAGAACCAGTGACTTTCCCCATGCCCAGGATTGATGACATTTTGACCAGGGTGAGGAAGGGAAAGATATTCACGAAACTGGACCTGAGAGGGGCATACAACCTGATACGAATAAGGAAAGGGGATGAATGGAAAACCACCATGTTCACCCCTTTGGGGGCTTTTGAATATTTAGTTATGCCATTCGGATTGCAATCAGGCTCCGCCTGTTTTCAATCGCTCATGAACCATGTCCTGGGACCTTTGCTCTACAAGAATTGCGTGGCCTTCCTCGATGACGTGCTGATATATTCAGAGAATGAGGAGCAGCATGTAAAGGATGTCAGGGAAGTGCTGAGCCAGCTGCAAGCAAACCAGCTGTGGGTGAAATTGGAGAAGTGTCAGTTTCACACCAAGGAGGTGGAATTCCTGGGGTACCGCTTATCAGACAAGGGATTAGCCATGGATCCAGGCAAGGTCCAGGCGGTGCTGGAATGGAAGACACCGAAAACGAAAAAGGATGTGCAAAGGTTCTTAGGGTTTGGGAACTTTTACCGTAAATTCATCAAGAACTTTGCCCACTTAACGGCTCCCATCACGGACTGTCTAAGCAGCAAGAAGAAATTCGTTTGGACGGCGGAGGCGGAGCAAGCATTTGAGGAATTGAAAAGGGCATTCGCTTCGGAAGAACAGCTCCTGCCTGTGGATTTACAAAAACCCATGAGAGTGGAAACTGATGCCTCAGACCGGGCGGTGGGGGCGGTGCTGCTTCAGCCAGGGAGCAATAAGTCGGAATGGAGACCGTGTGCCTTCTTTTCGCGTAAGCTGAACAAATCCGAGAGGAACTACACCGTATATGACCGAGAACTACTCGCCATTCACGAAGCGTTCCGGAGATGGAGACATTTACTAATTGGCACACAGCATAAGGTGCAAGTGTGTACGGACCACAAGAATTTGGAGTATTGGAGAACGGCACGAGTGCTCAACCAACGACAAGTGAGGTGGGCCCAGGAGTTCTCCAAATTCCATTTTGAAATCTGCTATGTGCCAGGTCCAGAAAACATCAGAGCGGACGCTCTCTCACGCAAACCTGAATATTTGGAGGGGGGGAGCGCCTGAAGAGAGACATATTATCCCAGAGGACCACTGGGTGTGTGGGGCGGCCTGGGTGGGGCAAAGAGAACTGGTAGAGGGAACGGTAAATGATGAATACGCCCAGGATAAGCTCAGAGGTTTAAGGAGAGAGGGAGAAGACCCCGGAGGTTTTGAAGAAAGAAACGGGGCATTGTATTACAAAGGGGCACTATATATACCCGAAGGGGAATTGAGGGGGAGAGTACTCAAACAACTGCACGACAACCCCACAGCGGGGCATTTTGGGCAACACAAGACCATGTGGTTGGTGACCAGGGAGTTTTGGTGGCCCAAGGTGAGGGAGGATGTACGGGAGTATGTGAGAAGGTGTGACCAATGCCAGAGAGCCAAAGGAGAAAGGCGGGCGCCAGCGGGGTTATTAGAACCGTTACCCACACCAGAACGACCGTGGGAGGCGGTATCGATAGATTTTATGACTGATCTGCCTAAATCCCAGGGGAAAACCGCCATACTAGTCGTAGTAGACCTGTTAACTAAGATGGGTCACTTTGTAGCTTGCTCACATGCAGTCACGGCGGAAGAGACAGCGAAATTGTTTGTAGAACATATTTTTAGGCTGCATGGCGCCCCCTTGAGGGTGGTCTCCGACAGAGGGAAACAGTTCACGTCCAGATTCTGGAGGAAACTTATGAGCTTGTTGCACGTAGAGGTCAACTTTTCGACTGCCAGGCACCCTGAGACCAATGGGCAGGCGGAGAGGGCAAACGGTATCCTCCAACAATACCTGAGGTGTTATGTCAATGACAGAGAGAACGATTGGGTCGAAAGGTTGGCGCTAGCGGAATTTGCTTACAATAATGCAGAGAATGTGTCCACCGGGATGAGCCCCTTTTTGGCTAATTATGGGTGCCACCCCAGGGCGTTTCCAGGGGGAGGAGGGGAGAGATGGAGTGTCCCGGCCGCTGAACATTTTGTAGAAGAAATGGAAGCGATCCATCGTCAACTCCAACTCAACTTAGAAAGGGCCAAAGAAGAATATAAGAGGCAGGCAGACAAGAGCAGAAGGGAAGGTGAAACCATTAGGGTGGGGAGTCAGGTCTGGCTATCAACCCAAGGGTTGCCGTTCAAGGGGGGTTGCAAGAAATTGAGACCCAAAAGATTGGGACCATTTGAGGTCATCCAACAGGTCAACCCAGTGGCTTTCAGACTCCAGTTACCGAACCACATGAAACTGCACCCAGTATTCCACAGGTCATTACTGTCACCATATAGGGGGGAGGGTGAAGGGGTATCCACACGGGGGCCAGCCATAGAAGAAAGGGAAAGCAGCAACCATGTGGCGGAAATCATCGACTCCAGGTGGAAGGGTAATCAGGTGGAGTATTTGGTCGCGTGGGAAGGGGAACCGGAGTCGGAAAACACCTGGGTGACGGCAGAGGAGGTCCGTGACGAGATCTTGATCGAAACGTTCCACCAAAGGTTCCCCAGGAAACCTCAGCCAGTAGCGAGGTTCCGGAGGGAGTACTTTGGCACCACCGACGATGAGGAGGAACTGGAAGGATTCAGGGAATCGGAGCTGGAAGAAGGAACAGACTCCGATGAGGAGGAGTACTTGGAAACCGGAAACAGCAACAGGTGGAGGGAAGTGTTCGAAACTTCGGAAGATGAGGGAGGTTCCTTCAGGGGTTTTGCTCCCTCGCCTCCCACAGAGGAGGGGAGGGAAGGGGGTGAAGGGGGCCCTGGAGGGGAGGTGGATGTCAGGGAACTGCCATCTGAGACGCAGGAGGTGAAAGGGCTCACGGAGGGTGAGAGAGACCATTCAGCTGAGGAGGGAACCAGCAGGGGGAGAAGTGGAGTTCCAAGGGAAAGTGAGTCGGAGGGAGGGCTCAGAGACACTTCAAGCGAGAACAGTGGGGAGGTTTCGGGACCTCCTATAGGGACACCCACTCCTCGCCGGAAACTGTCACGCCGAGAGTCCAGAAGACGCGTTTCCGTTAAGGAGCTTTTATGCTGGAAGAAGTTCCGTAAACGCCCACTGTCCGATTCAACGAGCGACTGATGGAGCCATGCTTAAGGAGCTCCGTCACAGACAGAGGTTTGTGGACTTAGCCAAACTCTGAGGGACTAGGATTTTACGCACAAGCAGCTCACCATCCCATCACAATACCCATAGTTTCACTGCTTCTGTTCCTTTGACTTAACAAACTTAACAGCAAAGAAAACGTTTTCTCCTAACATGACCACCATGCAAAATAATATCTCAGCATGTAGCTGTGTGGGTTTGCCTCCCATGAGAATGATTGTCCCAACTGTCAAGAGTAAACATGCATGATTCGTGTGGGTGGCAATGCCCACACTGAGCAGTCATCAGTAGGTTCAGAACTGACATGTGGAGTGACGTTTTCTATTTTGAGAACATCATAGGATCTTTTTTAAATGTACATTTTGTTTGTTTTGCAAATAAACGGGCTCATGGCGAGAAATACAGCCATATATATTATGTCTTGACTAACGTGAGCATGACTCAATTTTGTCATCACTGGGATCAGATATCTCTTAACAGTACAGTGAGACAGTATAGCCCTGCTCACAATGACAAAAATGACCAACTGAGCACACTGAATGGGGGGGGCAAGGCGGGATTGCAGGAGGAGGCACTGCCCTTCAGCTCTTCACTAATTATTCTGCACAGTCTCCATGCACAAGTCTATCTGCAAGTGGGGTATGCGGGTGTGATTCACATACCATTTCCTTGTCTATGCACAAAACCTTCAGCATGATCAGAGCTGATCTTTGGTCCTTAACCTTTATAACTCATCTGCTGAATAGGGATAATAACACTGAAGTCTTTTATTGGCTAGTTGTAAAGCCACCAAGTTAGATGGCTTTAAAAAGGGCTAAGACATATTAAATAAATAAAGTTATTATAATAAATAATATAATAAATAAATAAAGCTATTAATGACTGCTAGCCATGATAGCTTTATATTTCTTCCCTCTAGGTCCGGGAATAAACAAACCATAATCCTTGCTTTACCGTTTCCCATGGACCTAGGATTCAAATTTATTTCACTCCAAACAAGCCACAATCTGTAGCCAAGGTTTGTTTTTAGCTTACTCAACAAAGTTTTCTGGATATGTTACATTTTGTTTATATGCTGGTTTTTGTGCTGTTGTGTGTAATAATATTCATTAAAGTTCAAGTTACAGACCTTATACCTGCCCTTCTTAAATCTCAGCTCATCTGTAAGCTCCTTATGCAGCCACACTGGTTTCTTTAGATGCCTCCCACTTTCTTGTTGGAATTGTCTCCCTTTGTGCCTTCAATATTTCACCTTTAAGAAACTCCCACCCGTCTTGGATTCAGGTATTTCTGACCATGGGCCCTCACCCTGTAGCTCCTTAAGCTTTTTGAAATGAGCCTTCTTCAAATTCAGAATGCATGTCTGACCACACTCAGCTTTCTCTTGCCTCTGTATCATGAAGCCAAGAGGTCAGGATCACTTCCTCCCAAGGTTCACATTACTTCCACTTTGTCCTCCTTGTTGGTGAGGACCAGGTCCAAGGTAGATGATCCCCTTGTTGCTTCTTCCACCTTCCGGGAAATGAAATTGTCAGCGATTATTGCAATGAGCTTTCCTTGGGGCTACCCTTGAATACAGTCCAGAATCTACAGCTAGTGCAAAATGTGACTGTCAGTTATTAACTATGGCAGCAGGGTGAGATCATCTTGCTAACACCAATTCTAAAAACACTGCATTGGCCCTGTGTGCTACTGGGCCCAGTTCAAGGTATTAGTAATGTTGCACCAGGCCCTAAATAGTTTGTTGCTCAAATATTTGCAGGAGTACCTCCATTATCAGCCAAAGTGTCTTTAAGACCAGGGTTGGGGGATTGGGGATGTATGCTCACTGTCTGTACCATGATCTAGTGAGCACTGAAGGGTCTTTTCCCTGGCTGGGCGCCCACTTTGGATGGTCTCTCCCCAAACGCTTTTGTTTAAAGGAAACACATTCAAGATGTGAATCTAGCCAGTATTGCACTTGTTGATTAATTTTCTGTATAGGTTCCAGACTGGGGTGGTTGGTGACAGCTAGCGTTGTGATCAATGTGGGTGTCAGGACTAATTGTCCCAAGTAAATACCAGGAGTTATTCATCTCCTGTTTGTCATTTTCTAGGGAACAGGAGTGTTTGTCTTTCGAAGAGCGTGGCAGTTCATTTCAAGAAGCTGCGTAATGAAATGATTAAGTGACATGAGAAATGCTCCCACAAAAAAAGGAGGGGGACACAGCAAATTCTACATGCACCCAGAAAAAATTAACTGGGAATTATTTATGCTAATAGGACATGGGTTGAAACTGTATGCTAACAAAAGTTGCCATTTTTATCACTTGTCCTAAGAATGGGTTATGTCCAATGCCGGTGTTGTGCAGGTTGAAACCACTTCCATGATGTCTGATTTTTGCTTCCTGCTACAAACTGCAGTTCCTCCTCCAGCTGGGGACTCTCTGTAACATATTGAAGATGGCACAGAGGGTTGAGGCAAGGGGGAGGGGGCATGGAAAACTGGGTGTCTTGCCTTGTGCATAATTAAAAAGGTAAAGGGACCCCTGACCATTAGGTCCAGTCGTGGCCGACTCTGGGGTTGCGGCGCTCATCTCGCTTTATTGGCCGAGGGAGCCAGCGTACGGCTTCCAGGTCATGTGGCCAGCATGACTAAGCCGCTTCTGGCGAACCAGAGCAGCGCACAGAAACGCCGTTTGCCTTCCCGCCGGAGCAGTACCTATTTATCTACTTGCACTTTGACGTGCTTTTGAATTGCTAGGTTGGCAGGAGCAGGGACCAAGCAATGGGAGCTCACCCCATTGTGGGGATTCGAACCGCCAACCTTCTGATTGTCAAGTCCTAGGCTCTGTGGTTTAACCCACAGCGCCACTGTCTCCTTCTTTTTTCATAAATGTGGTTGAAAGAATTCACTTGTCTGAAGACCAAGTATACTACAACATTTTGATGCTGTAGGTAAAAACTGATACTTACACATGACCTTCCCTTTACAATGTCCCCAGTTAGAATTTCTTCCCCAATTAGACTTACCAGAAAGGAAGCCATATTTGTCTGTTGCAGCAAAAAAAAAAAAAAAAAAAAAGGAGTGATGAAGTCTAACAAATTTCTTATGACATAAGCTTTTGTGGACTAAGTGGTCCTCAAAGGTTATATCATGATAAATTTCTTAGACTTTAAAGTTCCAGAAGACTCTATCAATAAAATGATACTCCGTATTAAAGTTTCTGCGCAGTTACAAAATTCAGATTCCATATGACATAAAGATTCTAACAGTTTTAGAGAATTGCTAGAAAGTACTAGATGACGGGGTAATAATGCTGAACATAAGGGAAATCAAACTTTTAAAATATTTTAATAAGGAGAAACTCTTACGTTAAATGAGGAGAGAACTAGTTGTCATTTTAAAGCCCTGCCAGCACAATCCTATTAAAGGAAATGAAAATGCTTTGGGTTGTGGCTAGAGGCATTAATCTCTTAAACCTCTGAAACCACAGGAAACATACTTTCTCATTTTCCTCAAAACTGCGATCATTTGTAATTACACCAATATATAATGGTAACAATGTTCTCCTGCTGATACATGTAAATGCAACACATTCGGTGAAAAGTGGCTCTAGATACTAAAGTTGATATCTTCTGATACTGTTTCTCTTTCATTGTTCCTTATGTTTCAAACACAGGGATGGGGAACCAGTCAGACACCGTGGAAGCAGAACTCCCATAATTCCTGGCCATTGACCAGTATACTGGCTGGGAGCTGATGGGAGTTAGGAGTCCAAAACAGCTGGAGGTCACCACCTCTGCTTTGCTATATCTGTGCTTGAATTACAAGAGGTCAGAGGGAGGGTACCCCCTTACCTTCTGCGACTCCCCCCTTGCTTCTGTTTTGCACACCTACAGTAAAGTGACATGATTTGGAAGGAGGCAGGGGCAGGGCTTGTGGATTTCACTAATGCCTGCCCAACCTTTCTACTATAATTTGAATATTGATAGCTATCATCCTTGAAACAGTCTCTGTTGTTAATTGCCACGTATCTCCTTGATCCAAGCAGATCTCTTGAGCTTATGAGGGGGTATTTTGTAATTATGAAATGCCTGCCTGTTAACATTAGGCAGACATCCTTGTTGCGCTGTTTCAGAAACCTGCATATATATATATATATATATATATATATATATATATATATATGAAAAAGAGAGTGTGTGTGTGGATATATTACATTACTATTGTTATTTTTTATGAGTGGAATGGTTATCTGTTCCATATAACAATCAAATTTATTTTATTTTACTTTTAGGCAAAACCATTGTAACTGCTTAGCAGACTAGGCCTGAAATATATTTATTATTTTTATATATTTATACCCCACCCATCTGGCTGGGTTTCCCCAGTCACTCTGGGCGGCTCCAAACAGAATATTAAAAACACGATAAAACATCAAACATAAAAAACTTCCCTCAACAGGGTTGTTTCTCTTATTGTGACAGTTCACGAGTAATTTAAATGTACCACTGAAGAAGACCTTTCTAGAGTCAAAGTGTGTTCGATTTCTGTCACATATTGTTGGTTGCTGAATATCAGCACGTTCATTGCTTTCTTTCCATGTAATAAGTCATTTTAAATATATTTTAAGACATCAATGTTCATAACATTGAGAAGCTGGCTTTTAAAATATATTTAGAATTTTTGCAAGTGCCCCCCTCCAAACTGTTTGCCGGATATCCTGTGGCATTAGCCACAGGTGTGCAAATGCATCTCTGAGCAACATATTAAAAGGTTAATGAAGAAGGGGTAATAGCAGTTATGTGGTAGTTCAAAACCTAACAAAAACTAGTTTGTCGGTAGGCATAATAATATCACCTTTAGCTGCAAAAAAAAATTAAAAAAAATCTTCTGCTGGGTGAAATACAGCAGAAATGCTTTAAGATGTATATTTTCTCTGAATGGAGAAGTACAAATAAATTACTCTTAGAACTGAATTAAACCTGCTTAGAAAATAATATCGGAGAGGGGGAAATCAGAGAAAAAAGTACTGTTTCCATGTTTTCTTCTTCAACTTGAAATCATATTGATATTCAAGAGTGGTGGCAGAATTGCTGTGCACTTCTTAAATACCTAAGGAGCAGTAGAAATATGTTTGTGCAGCTGCATGGTCTCCTGCTGATTCCTAGCCAACTCGTTCTTGAATACTCAGTAGTTTACATTTTTACCAAATGACTGAGCTCATAAGGTCAGTCACAGAAGTTCAGCTGAATGCAATAATCAATGCAATTCCTGGCAATCATTTTCCCCAGAAGCCCTTAGATGGATACTAGGTGACTACAGCAGCGATGGCCAAACTTGGTCCTCCAGCTGTTTTGGGACTACAATTCCCATCATCCCTGACCACTGGTCCTGTTAGCTAGGGATGATGGCAGTTGTAGTCCCAAAACAGCTGGAGGGCCAAGTTTGGCCACCACTGTTTTAAAGGAATGGCTCTGTAATGCAGTAGAGAGAAGCCATCTCCTTCAGGCAACAGCTCCATAAATGGCTGTTGACACGAAGGCAGGAGTGGTGACAAAAGACTTTGTTAAAGTGTTGACTTTGGCATGGTAGGGCTGGGGAGGGATGCCCCATTTGGGATCTGCTTCAGACAGCAAAATGTCCTGAGCAGGTACTGTCCTTCTGCTCTCTCCCACCTAATTAGAAATGATATCGATTTGTACAAGGACCTGATCTTATTGTGGGGAGGAGTTTCAAATGCAGGTGTTTTCCATCTTGCCTGTTTCAGACTTTCCAAGGATCATAAAAACCCAATTTAAAGTGTGAAAGGTCTGAGACAACACTGGGATGGGGAGGGTGTTTTGTAGACACCTCTACATTAGTGAGGAAACGGATTAGTGCAAATCCTCTATTCGCTCTGGTGTGAGACACCCTAAGCGAAAGAGCAGGCAAAATGTTCCTTTTGGAGGAGACGAATGGATGGAGAAGGTGGCAGGGAAAACTTACACTTGTTTTGAAATAAGAAATATGCGATTTCAATTTGACCAATGTGATCCCTATAATAAAATGATTAAGCAGGAAGGACAGCCAGAGTTATACCTGATGTTAGTCCAGTTGTCTTCATCAAGATGGTGATAATGTGGCAAGAAAAATTAGGAACACGTAGAGAGGAACGTGCAGAAATGTATGCCAACAATTTCCAACGTGGTTTCTCTGAAGTTTGCAAAATCTCCAGACATACGTGGTGAATTTCCCCTTTTCTAATGACCTACTTTCTGCACTGGGCATGCTGTAGAGAAGAGAGAGCATGTGACTTGGGCATGCAATGGCAGCCAACAAAGTGAGATTTTCTGTTCCTTAAACTGCTGGTGAATAAAGTCACACTCTTAGATTTTAAGCAGCAGCCTGAAAGCCAAACTACAAATACCGCACAACTGGCTTAGCCAAGACACTAAACATAATCATCCCTTCTACAGTAGTAGAAATTCTGAATCTTATGTAAAATAATTTAATTTCCAAATGTTGTCTGCATTAGAAAGAGTTTTCATAACTTGCATGAGAAATCAAAAACAGATGCATTTGAACTGCATGGATAACTTAACCCCTTTTAAAAGAAGATGTACCATACAGGATTTTGCAACTAAGATTAAATAGAGGCTTGTATTTCCATACAACAAAAGACCAAGCAGTGACAGAAACTGTCAACCCTATCTTTGATATATTCTCATGAGAGGAATGAGGCCCCCTGTGTAACATTTCCAGCAGTGTGTACATGGGGAAATGGCAATAGGCTGTTCTTGTTCAAATATAGTGACGGCTTAGGTATATCTGATACCGGTTTGCTTTGTGCTTTGAATGTCAAAAGAATAGAAATTGTTTGGTACAAGTTGAGGTAATTTTAATCTGCTTTAGCATTTTAACTTTTGTATGTTTTGAAGTAAGGTTGTAAATCTTGCTTGATTTTACTGTTTTATCTTTTGTAAACCTCTTTGAGGTTTTGGGGGTTTCTTTTACGACCAAGCAGTGTATAAATTCAATGAAATAAATAAATAGTTTATTATTGTATACGCTGACTGGCAGAGAATCTCCTAGGATTCAGATGGGAGATTCCTTGCCCTCCCTGCCTAGATTGTCTCTGCGACATTCTGCATATAAAGCAGATGCTTGAGAACTGAGATACAGAATACATGCTTTTGTTCTGACAAGGGCGGAAGGCAGGTACCTAGTCCTTACACCTAATCTTCCCAGTCCAGAGGTCTCATGTTATCTGGCCAGTCACATGTGCACACCCTTATTCCATATATATAACTTCCCATGGCCTTTGATACGTGAGGATTTTTTTTAAAGGACCCACCCTATTCTTCTGATTCTAAATTGTTTTCACTGATTTTAATTTTGAATTATTACACTGTTGTAACCCGTTCTGAGACCTTATGTTGAAGAGCAGGTAACAAATGTTATAAACAAGAAAAAAAAAACCCCCAAAAAGTCTATAGGAACTTTTCAAATTAAGTGAGTCTTTTGGTCTGCCATTTTCTTTTTTAATTATTTCCTCCATTAGTTAAGCCACTGCAACTTCCCTGTGTGTCTGGACAGTTCATATAATCTCAGCAGGCAAACCAGACTTCAGTCAAGAGAGAGAAAAGGAAGGGTTTCCTGAACTATTCTAGTTGCTGTTGTCATGTCTGCTTGTTTGTGCAAGATCCTCAGATAAAAGTGCCCAAACTAAGAAACCTTAGACCACAAGGTGTGTCTGCTCCAAGACTGTGGTTGGACAGATCTGCCATAAATGCTACTGACCACAGACAAGACCCGTCTAAAAGGGAAATGGTCACCATTCAGACCTGAAAGAACAATATACGTTGTAGGCTTTATTACGTATTTGTGCTGTTATTTCCCCAGAGATCTGACAAAACACAAAAAGCTGTCCTTTAACTGCAAGCTGGCCAGCATGATGAAAAGGCCACGTTTATCTTTAAAAAGAGTTGCATTCTATTTGCGGCATGCGTACAAATCTTCCTGGTGCCGCTCAAAATCTGGGTATGGTTCCAGCCTAGGCACACTTTGGCATTTCCCAGTTTTAGCACTTAAATTATAAGTTATAAGTGGTTTCTTTGACACAGTTCCAGCGAACAAGTAGCAGGCTGAATTTGTCTATGTAGAAGAATCCAAGAACAGTGCTAGTCTCTGGCCGTATAGGTAAGTGTATCAGACAGTATGAGGAACCACATATGGAAGCATGCACACAGACATGCTTTACATTACAGGTATAAGGTCAGCCCAACCCAGCTCAGTGTTTCACTGTTCCTGTTTCTTTAATTGACTTCTGGAAGTATTCCAGGAAACAGCTTGTAATGTGTACTAGGAGAATTCCTGATATGTAGGTTTCTAGTTTTGTTCCATCTAGGCTCCTGCAGAGCCCCAGTAATAAAGCATTGGTCTGGATATATTTGGAAATCTTAAAAATGTCTCACAGACATCACAAAATGTCCATCTCATAGAATTAAAACTGGTGCAACTCAGAACCTCTGCCTCCACACACACACACAAAAGGACAAAAGCCCATACAGCACAAAAAGAAAAAGAAAACTGGCAACACTTCCTACTAGATAAATAAATAGATTTCAAGTTTTTAAAATTAATAATTAGGAGGGGCAGGAGGCCTTAAGTGACCCAAAGTGGGGTTTTTGAGTACCCCAAGGTGCCCACAGGCACCACATTGAGAACCCCATGTATAGACATAGCTTGTTGAGACTGTTCTAAATGAAGCTAGTTTCTGTTACTAAAAAACACTCTCAGTATTCCTGTGTTTACACAACTCCAAACGTGTCCTGAGTGGAGAGCACTTCACAGTATGATACTAGAAGTATGATCACAGTATGATACTAGAGTCTTCCCTCCTCTTCCCCCTTTCGACTGAGAGGCCTGGGATGAATTACGTACCACACAGTGGCAGCACTAAGCTTTGTAGCAGAGTCTCAGAAGGCCAGATATGACTCATAAGCTTTACATTGCCAATATACTGATAAGCTGCCCCAATGCCAAATGTCAGCAGTCTCGACTGCAAATGCACAAGCTGCTTAGTTGTCAGTGACTTGTGCATTTATCTCATTAAAGGCCTCCTGAGAAAGAAGACATGGAACAAACTCAGGAAGGAGAGAAGGCACTTGCTATGGCTATTCTGTTTTGCTTTGTTTTTTTACTTTCATATTTTCACCACCGTAAAGCTCCAGGGCTTCTTCTAATTTAATTTAATTTAAAAATTCTAATTAAAAAGAATAATGCCTACTAAGACTACTTGCTTGTGTGGAGCAGTTCTAAGTCCTGAGCTCCTCAGCTGAAGCAGAGCAAATTGCTCTTGGAGAGTTACTCATTGCTTCTGGAAGCAAGTTTGTTTTTCCTGTTATCCTGGGCTGCAGATAACCATACTGCTGACATCTACATGCTCTAATCAGTAAAGCTGATCAAACCCACGCAGAAAGTCAGAAAGAAAAACCATTATGCAAGAAGAAAATACAAAGTGAGCAAACCATGTAAAGTTAAAAAGCTGACTACTGCAGGGCTACCTTCCTGACTCATTGCCTGAGCAAACAAGGAAGTCCTAGCCGAAACAGTCCAGCACCAGCACCCGAAAGCAAAACAAAAAATTCAGCTGGGAATTTCCTCATGTTTATGCTCATGGATCAGGTTAACTGCAGAGGAATAGCTGTGCCAATTTGCTGCAGTATTAACCTTCCCCTTCCCTCACAATCTACAAATAATAAATGTGGTGTTACTTTAAAACAAATTCATACAATTGTGGACTAGAGCAGGCTTTGGCTGTGTAAACATGATACCTTTAATGGGCGTTTGAAGCACATTCCTTCGCTCAAAGAATTCTCAGCACCGTCGTTTAATTCTCCCAGAATTACAATTCCCAGAAATCCTTAACAAACTACAGTACCCAACATTTTTCGGAGGGGGGGAAATATGTTTCAAATGTGCTTTGAAAGTTGTCAGATGTATGTAGCAAATGGTCAGCTAATCATGACTCTGACATATTTCCTCTCCTTTTTCATTTCCTTCCCCTTGTCCGTGTCTGTCTGTCATTCTTTTTGGCTAAAAGGGGGCTATTTGGACTGGTGCAGTGGCATGCTCACTGTCTGACCTTGGGCCATTTGCCATCTCTCTGCCTATCCAACCTCACAGGGCTGTTGTGACGATAAGATGGAGATGGGGAGAGTACATCACCTTGAGCCCCTTGAAGGAAAGGTGGAGTATAAATGAAATAATAAATAAGGGAGAAGGGGATGTTAACTTTCCCGCACACCACTTCCTCAATGTCAGTCACAGAGATGCACAAGTTGGTCCTGATGATGGAAAGCAAAATACTGTATACAAGTGTAAATTGTTTGCCTGTATGTTTTTCCCACCACAGCTAATAACAGGAGGTTGGTTACAGATTGTGTCAGAGAATTGGTATGGGGTGTGTAAAAGGGTTAGACCTTCTGTCATACTCTGTTATTTTCTTCTGGGCTTCTCTGGCACTCAGGAACTCCTTGTCAAACTCTGGGTGGTTTTATTCTGTTCTGATAATGTCTGGTGTAAATTCTTCAGGCTTGAATCTCTTTCAAAGGAACTGGGTCAAATGAAGTTGTACTGTCGGTTCCACTGTAGACAAAGAACTGCGGAGGGTGTTTTGTGTGGTAGCAATACATTCCCCATAAACTGCATCTATAGAGGAATGAATAAGAGGCTGAACGTACTATGTTAGTTTCATGGTGGGATTTAGATTAACAAAGCATCCTTTGTTAAACATTTGCTATCCTCCCTTCCCTCTACAGTATTTACTCTTGCCTCAGAATTTTTTCCCAAGACTTAAAGTAGTTATATAACACCAGTTAATCAAGAGTAGATCCATAAGAAGGGTTGTCATGAGGGCATGTACCTTAGTCATGAAACTTAATCAGTATGTAGTAAACAGCACATTTCCTGGAGAGAAATTTATCCTGCGGGAGAATTTATCCACAGCACAAACAAAACACGGCTTCATTTCAACTATGCCTCAGCTGGAAAATAGGCATTTTCTCCCACCCAATCCTCAGAATGGTAACTTTTTTTTTAAGGCAATAAAGCAAATTAGAATTGCAAATAACAATCTCACAGGGAAGCATGCTGCTAATGCTGGAACCAAATTCTCTCCATAAATAAAAAGCCATAGAACAGAGGAACAAAGAAAATATACAAATTAATATTACTAAGTTATTTATTAACCAAAAAAAATCCTTGCATATTGAACTATGGCAGTTTCTTCAGCATGATGTTTAAACAATGAGTAGCTCCACTGATTACAGCATTATTAATTATCTGACTGAGCTATAGGCAAATGCAGTTACTCCTGCCAGATACAGGTCCTGCCAAAGGAGGGGGAAACATTATGGTCCAACTCTAGAGTAAACCACTGCATTAGAACAATGGAATGAAAAGGAAAAGGAACCACTGGACCAACATCATGACTCAAACTGTTATGTTCTGTTGTCAGAGAACGGCCTGAAGATTAAACAGCTGAAGAGAAGGGAGTTTGACTCTGAATGGTGCCTGGGTTGGAGACCACTAGGAAAATTTATTTATTTATTAAGGTATATACAACCCTCTCATAAAATAACTTAGTGGTGTACATAACAGCACATGTAAGCCGCCCTGAGTTGATGTCAGGGACTGGACAGAGGAGGAGTGGTGGAGATCGCCCCCCTAGTCTCAACCTTCCAGAGAAGAGGAAGACAGTATAGATTTACAACATTGGTTTGCAGGAGGTCATAGCTCAGAAGCAGATGAAGGGCAAAGTTGGGAAACAATAGGAGAGGAGGAGGAGGACGAGCTGGAGCAGCTGGCTGACATGTTATCACTAGAAAGCATTCCAGACCCTCCTTCTCCCAGACCCCGGCGGGAATTGAAAGTAGGAGAGCAAAGGGCTTGGAGACAAATGACCCTAAGCGACCACCATAATGCTGGGTGATGCTGTTGATGAATGAGGAAGTGGAAAGAAGGGAGGATGGAGATTTACTCATTCATCCAAGAGGCTGCGTTTCTAAGTCTCTCTCTGTGAGTATTGAATAAAATATATTGGTAAGAACTTTCCCTGTCTTATCTATTCCCAGCAGCCTACCGTGTGCGGATCGGATTCCCTGACACCTGACAGCTCTTGACAAGAAGAATAGGGTATGGGGGGAAGGCAGCATAGCGCTATGGCATTTATTCTGTCAGTGCAAGCTCTCCTCTCCTCTTTGCACGCAATGTTTTGAGGGACTTCCTGACCATTTTGGGGGGGGGGATGTGTGTGTGCAGGTCAAGATAGGGAGGCAAAAAGCCCTGTTGCACTAGCAGGAGCCATTTTGCTGGTTTCCACTGGCAGAAGTTGATAAGTTGAATCCCGCCCTGTACATTTAACAAACAGATACAATTGTGAACTGACTAAGAACATCAGGCTTGCCACTGCTGCCATCACTATATTGTACAGAATACTGCTCTGCAATATGAGTAAAATGGGATCCCTAATGAGGATTGGCACAATATGACCCAACAAGTAGTAAATTTGGCTTCCTGATAACCCAGCAAGTGTTTCTCCTTCCAAACCCTTGGGCATTCTAAATGACTTAAGGCAAATTTTTATCTCCTGCTCTGCATACAAAGCAAGATAGGTCCATTAGGAAGGTTAAAAAACAAACTGTGGCATGACCAGAAAGGGTGCCACCTCACCTTCTTTTAGTTTATTCAGTTGTCTTTGAGTACCTTTCCTAAAGTGTTTGTTCCCCAACATTTGGCCACTCTTAACTACGGCCTTTGTTGCCAATGCCTTGCCACCTACTAGCAAAAATAAGTTGCATATGTGTTTGGTCTGACTACCACAGAAACCACAGCAAGCTCAAGTAATTCTTCATGTCTTGACCAATGAATGCAGAAACCGTGAAATATACATTTCAATGGAATTGTAAGAACTGATATTATACACCTTGGTCTTTTCAGTACTGGGCAGTTCAAAGGATTTGTAAGAACTGATGTGCAATTCAGCCTTTTCAGTCCTGGGTAGCTCTTTTTGAATATAACAAAAGACACTGAAAGATAAACCTGGTCCAGAATCTTATCATATGTTCCACCTCAGTACTTTTACATTGTGTCTTCAAGCTCTTCACAATGAAACATTTATATACTAATGAAACCTTAAAATCTATTACTTTGGAAGTGTGGTTTTTAGACTATACCCTATTGCTTTCAAGCTCAAGAGTCTGGAAGTGCTTTCATACATGAATCCCAGCTGTCTGTCCTACCCATACGGTTGTTTTGGAAAAAACAGTAGTCCACAGCAGTTTTAAATTACCAGGGTTATGAACAGAACCAGATTCAAATGCTGGAAGCAAATGCAGGGGATATCCTTTGCACAAAATGAGATAGATACAGGACAGTGAATGCAGAACCTACCTTACTTTCACTTTCTAATTTACATTAAAGGTAAAGGTAAAGGACCCCTGACAGTTAAGTCCAGTCGCGAACGACTCTGGGGTTGCGGCGCTCATCTCGCCTTACAGGCTAAGGGAGCCGGCATCTGTCCACAGACAGTTTTTCTGGGTCATGTGGCCAGCATGACTAAGCCGCTTCTGATGAAACCAGAGCAGCACACGGAAATGCAATTTACCTTCCCACCAGAATGGTACCTATTTATCTACCTGCACTTTGACGTGCTTCCGAACTGCTAGGTGGGCAGCAGCTGGGACCGAGAAACGGGAGCTCACCCCATTGCAGGGATTTGAACTGCTGACCTTCCAATTCACAAGCCCTAGGCTCAGTAGTTTAGACCACAGTGCCACCCGTGTCCCTTTTACATTACATTATATTATATTAGACGTGCCTAAATTTATTGGAATAGATGTCATTGCCTTAACTAATAAATGAACTGCTTCTTTCCAAATCATGTTTCTATCACTTAACACCCAATTTGCAGGTGTCAGTATCATTTACCATATTGCCCTCAGACACACACAGAGAGCCAGGCCCTCTGCCCCTCCCAATTTTTATTTTTGTTTTACATTGATTTGGTTTTGCTTTTCACTCATTCTTTGGACTGGGTGGTGCAAGACTGGCTAAGGAGTGAAGCGCAAGCATCCAACCATGCCACTCCACCTCTCTTTCCTTTCCCCATAAGGCCTCTGGACCACATTTCTCACAGGAGGAATGTTTAGAGATCCCACAAGGGCCTCCAGCGCCAGCCCTTGTCTCTTCTTCTGTAAGCTGAGACTGCTGAAGAGGCCAGAGACCATCTAACTGTAAATCCTAGAAGACCGGCTCTCTGCCTTGCAGGCCTTCTCCCACCTGGCCAGGGAAGTTGGGGTCCTGACTGACCCCAGCTGCAAAAACTGAGGCTGCTGAACAGATTACTGGGCTGGGGTGTTGTTTGAGGTTTTTTGTTGGTGGGCGGTTGTTGCTGGTACTGCTGTTGGTTTTTTGTAGTGTACTGAATTTATGGGTGATAGACTTCTCTAAATTCCTGGATCAAGTTAAGCATTAGAATTAAGCTTGGAGTGTTAAGCTGGGTGCCAGACTTGCTTTTCACCAAAAATTCCAAATTCAGCAAAAGCTCATCACATGTCTTGGTGTTTATACTGCATAAGCAGTTTTTACCTAGATTTTATTGATTTTTGTGGTTCACAGTCATATCTTGGCTCCCAAATGATCCCTTGGGAGTCGAACGTTCCGGCTCCCAAACAATCTAAAACCGGAAGTAAGTGTTCCAGTTTTTTCACGTTCTTTTGGAAGCTAAATGTCTGATGGGGCTTCTGCAGCTTCCAATTGGCTGCAGGAGCTTCCTGCAGCCAATCAGAAGCCGCACTTTGGAAGTTCAATGCTTTGGAAGTCGAATGGACTTCCAGAATGGATTCTGTTCGACTTTCGAGGTATGTCTGTACTTTGATTACATAATTTACTTTGCTGCTGCTACTCAAGCTGCAGCAGTGGCAGTGGTTGTGCTTACCTCAGGCAGCATCTCGATCAGGGGTCAGCAACCTTTTTCAGCTGTGGGCCGATCTACCGTCCCTCGGACCATGTGGTGGGCTGGACTATATTTTGAAAAGAAAAAAAATGAACGAATTCCTATGCCCCACAAATAACCCAGAGATGCATTTTAAATAAAAGGACACATTCTACTCATGTAAAGACACACTGATTCCCGGACCATCTGCGGGCCAGATTGAGAAGGCGATTGGGCCGGATCTGGCCCACAGGCCTTAGGTTGCCTACCCCTGCTCTTGATCCACCCAAGGCAAGGGGATCTGGCTGAGCAGCCCGAAAACTGGGTAGCGCACGCTGGCCTGAATGAAAAACTCCATGGCTCACCTCTAGCTATGAAGGTCTTCTGGCTACTGGTGTCTCAGGTCACCTGAGCTGGATCTAGACACATCAAAGAAGTGTTTCAGGAAAACGCATTGTAAACTTTGAATGGGAAATCACGTTGGCAAGAACAGAACTCCACATCACCATCTGGTGTCACAGTATTATAATGCATATACAACGCATATAAAACACTTTTTCTTTGCCAATCTAGCTGAGTCCCTGCATGGAGCTAAGATGAATTCCAGCAGCCTATGTAGAGGACATGGGAATAATTATATTAGCTTTACAGATAGATAACTGGTTCAGAGCCAGTGTTGTTTCCACAAATGGGAGGGTTCCTTCCATCTATTGCTACATTGTACGGTTTTCAGGAGAGCACAGGAAATGACAGTGAAGGCGGGCAGGAAATGATAAAAAAAATCCCTCTCCCCTTTTTTGTCCAGCAGAAGTCTCCCATGAGCCAAATTCTGCCTACAAAGACTGAGGACCCAAGCTAATATATTGCATCTCGTTCGTTTGTTTATAGCGTAATTGTTTCCTTGCACTCAGGTGGGCAGCCAGACATTTGCTGGGCTTGGATTTATGTATTACTTTATTCATTAATAAAAGGCCAGGAAACGTCTGTCTGCTCACTGAGTTCAGGCAACACACTCTCTCCTTGAGCGCGATGGGGCCAGCTCCAAAGCCTCCAGGCAGGCGGCATGATTAATGTCTTCAAGGTGACTTCCTAGGCTTTCATCAACATCACCTGCCTGAAGTTCAAGGCGGCCATCCAAGCTGCCTCTCGTTTCCAGCTCTAGGCAGATCCTGCAGAGACTGGTTGGACTGTCTCCCTTGAAGTTGTTTCTCCTGTGAGGGAAAGCAAGCTCAGAGAATCAGCAGCATTTTCATGATCTGCTTTGTGTTGCATGTTTCTACATGCGTATCAGATATTTAACATGAGCAAATGAAAGAAGGGTTCTTTTATAGACCCATATCTTTTATTCTCTCTATGAGACAAAACCTTAGGTATCTCTGAATTCTCCTGCTTGGGGTTTGACTAGTGTTGTAATCTATTCTAGCTATTTACATTCCATTCACAGAATTAATGTTCTGGGCTTGGATCACTGTCAGATTTCAGTGGGTATGGCAGGGTATTATGGCCTCATTCTTCTCCAAAGCATCCTCTGAGATGAATAATTGAGCTATTCGCATCACATTTTCAGATGGTGAAACTGTGCAATTATTTAGTGAGCTTTCTGGCTCCAATTGAACATTATTGATCTAGTCAAATAAAGAGTACCCATTTTTTTTTATCTTATCTGAAACGTAACTGAAATACTAAGTTTTGTAAAAGCAAAAAAAATATATAAATTGTCCTGAAGGTAAAAAAACAGAGGTTTTTCTGCATCATCCAGTGCTTTAATGTGGGAAATTTATGGCATAAATTGTACTACAATGTAACATGACATCCTGATTTCGTGCAGTAACAATAGGTTGTGTCCAGTGCTGTCCTTCTGTTCACAGAAGGCCCCTTACTGCAATGGAAGCTGGGTGCCACGATGTGAAAGTATTTGAATGTTTTTATGTGGTCTTAAATGTTTTAGATGGATTTGATTGTTCAAAATATGATTTATTTTATTTTAAGTCATATTTGTTTAACATTTTGATCTTTGCTGCCCTGGGCTCCTTTGAGAGGAAGGGCATACAAGCAATCAATGCTTATTTTTGCTGCTTATTTAACTGCAAGCTGAACACTTGGGTCTTCAGTACAAGGAGAATGTTAAGTTCTCCCACAGCTTTCCCAGGATAACTTAAAGACCATGTGCTCACAGAAAAGGGCAGCAGAGGATTTGCCAAGGTCAGGGAGCTTGTACTATCAACTATCGGAAAGACTCAAAATGGCCTGAGATGATTCTGCTGTTTCATTGTTTTGCCTTCTGCATTTTAAATATTTTTGGCTTTAAATTGCAAACCACTCTGAGTGCCATAGCACTCAAGGCAGTATATAAATTAAGTAAGTAAGTAAGTAAGTAAGTAAGTAAGTAAGTAAGTAGATAATGCATATTTTCTAGGCTCCAGAGTCATTGCTGGATATGTACATTATGCCTATGGCAAAACAGAAGTTCTGCGTAATTAACCCATAATCATTTTTGCTAATCAGATGCATTAGCAAAATTAGTTCACGTCAGTTATGATGAACTGATGTCCTTACTTGATATTCCTTGCTTTCACAGAAACATATTTGCAAAGACTGATATTATTTACTGATACTACAGAATGAAAGCCACAAAAAAGGGACTAAAGCATATGTGCATATTTCACTGGACTAATTAATGTCTTGTACATTGACCAATTAGAGACCTGGAATGATCCCTCAACAGTGGCCTTTAAACAGTCAGAATCAGTAGAATATTTCCCCTCTTTTTTGCATGATCAACCTGACAGGATTCTCCAAGAGTCATAAGGAAATGAATGTTGGTTCCTATGTAAATAACTGAGGAAAATACAGGGTCACCCGACCCAACTTGGTGCACTCCATATACTTTGGATCACAACTCCCATCATCCTTGATCATTGGCCATGCTATCTAGAGCTGATGGGAACTGCAATGTAAAACAGGGGGCAGGGGGCGGCAGATTGAGGAAGGGTGATGTTATAAGGTCAACAGTAAGTTTGCCACATTTGTACCATTGTTCAAACTGGTTCCTTAGCAGTGGGACTATACTCACAGCAAGATGTTGCAATTTTACACCATCGTGACTACTAATGGGGATTCTATAAAGGGAATTATATAAAGTAACCGTTTCTTACAATGGTGTCTCTACATTAGCACATTCTTGGTGGTTGTCAACTACTGAAAACTTCCTCTGGTCACTCAAAATCCAAGGGCAGAAATGTTTCGTTATGTCAACTAAGAGCAGGATGGATATTCATTTTGTTGTTGCTGCTCCTGCTGCTGCTGGATGAGTAAAATATTTTGTCTAGTTTTTATGCTCCTTTTTTTAAAAAAAGGCAAACAGCTGGTGCCCTAAAACATATGATGACAAAATTAGAAATAGCTGCCTATGGTGTTGCTCTTAATCTTTGTGTGTATCTTAAAATAAAGTGTAGGTAGTCATTAGCTAATTCAATATTTTCTGAACTGCTGTGAATCTTTTGAGCTGTTTTTCTTCTTCTTCTCACAAGTGGGTTGAATATACAGGTCCTCCTTAATAAAAGCCAGTCACCTCACCTTGAAAAGGATATTGTAGGTTCAGAAAGGGGGATGGCGATACCTCCCTATGAGGAAAGGTTATAGTTTATTTGGGGCTTTTTAGTTTAGAGAAAATGTGAGTAAGAGGTAACATGACAGAAATGTATAAAACTAGGGATAGCATGAAGAAAGCGGACAGAGGAAAGTTTTTCTCTGTCATTCATATCACTAGAACATGTGGACATCCAGTGAAGCTGAGGGCTAGAAGATTGAGGACAGACAAAATAAAATACTTCACAGCGACCATTGTTAAACTATGGAACTCTCTCCAACAGGAGGCAGTGATGGCCACCAACTTGGCTGGCTTTAAAAGAGTGTTAGACAAATTCATGGAGGATAAAGCTATCAATTGCTATACACAGTCAAAGGCAGTATGTTTCTGACTACCACTTGCTGGACACTGCAGGAGGGGAGATTACTCTTATGCTCAAATCTTGTTTATGGGCTTCCCATAGGGCATCTGGTTGGCTACTGTGAGAACAGAAAAAGGTAAAAGACTCCTGGATGGTTAAATCCAGTCAAAGGCGACTATAGGGTTGTGGTGGTCATCTCGCTTTCAGGCCGAGGGAGCCAGTGTTTGTCCACAGACAGCTTTCTGGGTCACGTGGCCAGCATGACTAAACCGCTTCTGGCACAATGGAACACCATGATGGAAGCCAGAGTGTACAGAAATGCCGTACCTTCCCGCCACAGTGATACCTATTTATCTACTCGCACTGGCTTGCTTTCAAACTGCTAGGTTGGCAGAAGCTGGGACAGAACAACGGGAGCTCACTCCGTCGTGGGGATTCAAACCACTGACCTTCTGATCGGCAAGCCCGAGAGGCTCAGTGGTTTAGACCACAGCGCCACCCCCATGTGAGAACAGAATGCTGCACTAGATAGGTCTTTGGTCTGACCCAGCAGGGCTCCTCTTATGGTCTTAAGTCTGGTTAAAATGAATAATATGGAGTTGATCAAATTAAAAAATAAAATGCCAATACATGAAAGGAAACAAAAAACATAATTTAGGTCCAGGAAAAAAATATGTTTTTTATTAGCTTTTGGAATAGCGAGCCTGTACATTTGGAAAGACTAAATATATGTTCCTCTAATAGATTACAGCACAGCAACAACAAATGGTTGGTTGGTACAATAATTATTTCAGATATACAGTATGTAGTTCTGTAGTGGCAGTGGAAAGAAGAGAGAAGAATATGAAAAATGGGCCATTCAGCTGGCTGTGCTTACTTTCCTAGCCTTTTCAAGCAATTCTGCATGGTACCACACTGAGCACTGTGTCCTATATGTGCTCAACCTAGGAGGGGAAAGTGAAAGACATCACTTGGGAAAGAATTAAATGCCACAAAAATGGCGGCCATGCCCTCAGAACCCTTACTAATGCCACCAATTAGGAGCTGCGTGGCTATGATTCCCACATGCCATCCACACACAGAGGGAGACAATGAATCCCCAATGAAAGGGACACCCACCCACCCACCCACCCACCCACCAGAACACACATGATAACGCTGTTGCACCACCCTTTCCATGATTTCCTGTGCACAAGCACCGGCAACCCCACTGCTGTGAATCTTCAGGCAAGGGTTGAGTCCTTTGAACAGGCATCCCCAAACTCAGCCATCCAGATGTTTTGGGACTACAATTCCCATCATCCCTGACCACTGGTCCTGTTAGCTAGGGATGAGGGGAGTTGTAGTCCCAAAACAGCTGGAGGGCCAAGTTTGGGGATGCCTGCCTTAGAAGAACACAACTCAGATGGTGGGACATGCTTCATAGGGCTACATCTCTCCAGCACCATGTTGTGTGTGTTACAGCATCACTAGCTACCAGCTTATTTTCAGGCACAATTGTGGTAACTAGAAGATGTACAACCAATGTAGTGGACAGGTGGAACAGACTTCCTCTTTGCTGAGCTTCTAGTGCATGATTGAGACTTTCTTGTTCCTGCAGGCATTCAAAGGTAATGTTTGGCTTTATGACAATTTAAAAAATCATTTTATTGTCCCATTTTCTGTGGATTGTTTTTTTTAACATTTGCTTAGAAATGTGAATACTTAAGTGTTATATACTGTAAATGTATTAAATACAAAAGGAAATGCTGGTTAGGACTTACAAAGCCCAAAGAGTTTGGGATTGTGTTACCTGATGGCCTGCCTTCTTCCATACAAGCCTGTCCAAGTTATGAAACTTCCCAGTTGCTTCTCTCAGTCCCATCTAAAGCAGAGGCAGCTTTGACAAAAACACAAGAAAGGCCCTTGTCAAAGGCTGCACCCACTGAATTTCAGAACTCAGACTCTATAGGGCCCCTCTATTTATTTATTTTTAAACCTCAGGCAGGCCTATCCCAAGGGCTCAACAGTGTATAGAAACTATTTAAAAACAACAGAAGAATTTAAAAGGGGGAAAAACACTATAGATTTACATGTAGCCACTTTGCATATGGGCAAAGCTATGGCAAACCTACCTTTGTGTGAAAATAGCAAGAAAATAAAGTTCTACTGCAATATTTAAAAATAAAATCACCTCAATTAAATTAGAAAAGGGGAATAGAGAACAGGAAAAGGTAAAGCACAAGAAATTATGTTTCCTTTATGAAAAAGAGGTTGCCATAAGAACAGTTGTAATAAGAAATTCATCAGTACTTGGGGAAAGAACACAATGATACCTAATAAAAATATATACTTCTCTCTCTCTTTTTTACTATCTGTTGCCTGTTAACATCATGTAGCATTTAAGTGGTTTTTTAAAAAAAGAACAAGGAGATTCATCAACAACATCTTTATTATGGTCACAGACCAACATAAGTTAAAATAGAAACACACAGTAATTTAGGAAATAAAACAGATAAAATGAGTGACTCAGATAAAAGGGGGGATGCATGAGGGAAACTTAACATCAGCTAGAGAGTTAAGAGCAAGCAATTGCAAAAGTAACTACAGAAGGGAGAGGGCACAGGTCTTGCGTATGAGCCTTCAGTTTAAGTCTGGTGCATGACCCAAAGCATTCTTCGGCGAATGCCCATCATAGCAGCACAAAATCTGGTTGCCGAGTATGTTACGTCTAGGTTTCCATCTTGAAGTAGCAAGGAGGTATAGAGTTGCTCTGTCTATCCAGGGAATTCGTGTAGCTGACTGTAACTAAAACTATTGTAAAAATGGTTTGATGATAATTAATAATAAATATTATTATTATTATTATTATTATTATTATTATTATTATGAAGTTTATTGTACAGGAACAACCTTTATCAGCAATACACTAGTCTGCAACACTTTGGGTAAGAAAGTATATGCAGTGGTACCTCGGGTTACATACGCTTCAGGTTACAGACTCTGCTAACCCAGAAATAGTGCTTCAGGTTAAGAACTTTGCTTCAGGATGAGAACAGAAATCGTGCTCTGGCGGCGTGGCAGCAGCGGGAGGCCCCATTACCTAAAGTGGTGCTTCAGGTTAAGAACAGTTGCGGATTAAGTACGGACCTCCGGAACGAATTAAGTACTTAACCCAAGGTACCACTGTATAAGATTCACTGGGTACATTTAGAAACCATGTATATTTTACTAAGAAGTTAAATATCAGGCTAAATAATAATTGTCAGGAATATTTTGCCCTGCATATCGTTCATCCATCCCATGTGCTGAACGGGTGTGTCAATACCAACCACTATAAGAAGTAAGTATGTTGAAGATAGGCAGTGTTTGTTGTTTGTATTGTCTTATATTATATGTTGAAAAACCAATAAAAATTTTATAAAAAAAAAAATAATGAAGATAGGCAGTTCCGGTTAAATTTTTCAATAGTCATTTTAGCTGATGAATGAAAGCCCGGGAAAGTGCTTTGACTGATTTTTTAAAAAATTCAATATTCCTAAAACTTTTTGTAAGCTTATGTATATAGGAAATAAGCAGAAATCTAGATACTTGTCCCTCTTCCGCTTCACTTTCTTGTGTGACATACCACCACATAATCCTATTTTACGCATGAAAATTACTACATGTGTATACACAGGTGCACATGAAGGATACATATCCATTCTGTCAAGTGTGGAGATGTATGTGCAGAATTGAGGGAGTGTTGTTTTGTCTATGTATCTACCTACCTACTTATCTATCTATATAAAAGCAACAGATTTTTCTCCAGCACTAGTGTGATTTGGAAGTAAATGTATATACACACACTTATGTTTGAGGAAGAGCAGATGGAATTCTAGAAATGCAGCTCCTGTTGAGAAGAGCATAGAGGGCAATGAAGCTGAAATGAACAAAGGACTTTAAAATTCCAGAATTTATGTCTTCATTTTTCATATAAATATTCAAGAGTTTAGCTGCTTTAAAATATAACTGAATTTTGAATTGTTTTATGTTGGAAGCATTTTAATGAGAAGGATTTATTATTAATTAATTATTATTAATACTTATTCCTGATTTGGTAATTCTGAATAAAAGATTTTTTATAAAAGCCTACAATTGCTTATAGAAGTTCACATAATGCAGCTTCTTTGGTAGCTTCTGACTGAATAGGACGTAAGTTGTTAATTTTCCACTCTGTTATCGAAATAACCTTATCTGATTTCCATGGAAGAAAAGATAAAAGTTTTGCTGTTACGAGTTGATTTACAGCTAGTTAATTCAATTTTTTCATTTCTATTTTCAAGAAATACTTCAGGAGTCTCGGAGAATAATGTAGTCAAATGCATTACATTACATATACTATATATTTTAGGAACTGGTTTGTTCATTTGCTCTATATAGGATTTGGGCTCCTCTGTAGATATCATTGCCAAACTTAGCACATTGGTTCCTGAATTTACCAGGCAGTAAATTCTATTGAGTTCAATAGGACTTACTTCTGAGTAGACATGCATAGGCTTGCTCTGTAAGATACATGAGAGATATCTTATACTTGAAAGGAGAAGGAAGCTCCATAAATTGAGAAACCAAAACACTGGAAGTTATGTTATTTTAATATTCATTAGCATGATATGAGAAGGTGGCAATGATGTAAGTCTTTAAACCCACCTCCTAGATAGAAGAAGCGGACTTTAGAAAGCATTTTCAGAAATGGTAGTAGGAATGGAACTTCACATGGGTGTGTTTTGGCAAGCAGGTTTTTTTATTAGGATAAACAAACCATTTATACAGTGGATCAGAATTTGTCTGCAAATTGAGTGACCCAGCCTGAGTGACCCAGCTTAACAATCAAGTCAGCATGGACAACAGCCCAGATCTGTGCCCTTTCCTCTGATGCTCTGGAAGACCAAGCTCCCCTTATAGCCCTTAATTTGCATCTGGAACACTTCCCAGTTCCTCCTCCAGTTATGAAAAGAATATTGCCATCCTTCTCCCTAACTCACTACAGCTGCAGTCACATTCTGAAGCTGTGCTTTCCAGACTGTAAAAGGAGAGTAAGCCACCTACTAAACAAAAGCAATACAGTTTTCTTCTTCTTCCCAATGCTTAGGGAACTATTAGAGGGGTGGGTACAATTGCTGCATAGATCAATTTAGCCATAGAGAGAAGTGGAATCTACACACATATTTAAAAAATGCTGTGAAAATGCTTTTTTAAAAAACGTTTCGAGAAATACATTGAATTTTGCATAGCTCAGTATCGCCATCTATTGTCACATTTGTATATTGCCCTTTACAACACATTTAAAATGTTTAATTGCAGCTGAATAGCTGGGTCCTGGACTTCTCTGGCAACAGGTTGGTTCAGTATGTTTATTCTGTAGTTTGCTGAAGTGGTTTGAAGTGTTTTACAGAAAAAAACTATCCAGCCACCTAAATTAGTTTTGACTCCTGCCAGAAACCTACATCCTCTAAAGTTTAAACTTCTCCCACAGGCACTGCAGGGATCACAATCCCAAGTTCTGGGATCACACTGAAATTGGGATCCCTGCAGGTATCACAATCACAATGGCTGATTGCTGTCCTCCGGAGTGAAGACAAATCTGCTAAATTCAGCTGGAGGGATTGACCTTGTGGGCTGCAGAAAAAAATGGTTCAACTTTGGAATCATAAAATGTACACTTTTCATTAGTGTCAAATTTCACTTGCTACTAAAAGTTAAAAAGTTCCTGGTCAACTAACCTGAGGCCTTGGTTGAGGTAGAGATACAAAATTCCTGCATAAATAACTATTCACAGTTGTATATGTACGCAGAACAAGTTCAGTTGCCAGACATAGGTATTTTGATTCTGAGGGTCTTAAATAATTGAGATTTACATCCATGCTAATAAATGAGGTTCAGTAATATACTGTGGGCACACATTTATTAGCCAGTACTTGGTCTTAACCTTTTTTTAACTGTAGGAAAAATATAATTCTTCAGTATAGCTTAATATACCTAAGACTAACACATAATTATTATCCTAATTATTTACCCAGGTGCTGGATTTTCAGTTATCTGAACTGACAAGTGATACTGTAACCACCAACTCGCCTTCTGAAATTTTACAAAGAAAATATAGATTGTATCAGGATATGAAATGGTTTGTGGATACCATGCTGCAATTAACCTCTGTACTATGCTTGTTTGCTAATTCAGAATATTTTTATATACTTTGCTGCCTTGTAGTGCTCGAGGTTCCTTATACAGGCATAGTCAGGATTTATGTTTGGGCGAGGGGGCAGAACCGAGCTATCTGCCATGTGATTGGTTAGTTAGTCATTTTTATTTACTTACTTGATTGGGGAGGGGCAGCTGCCCCCTCTGCCCTCCTTGGCTATGCCCGTGGTTCCTTACAAAAATTGCCTGCATGTTTCAGGAGAAGATGGCATAGAGGCAAATCAATATATTATTTCATCACTTTAATAAAAAGGTCTGTTTAAAAATATATTTATTTATTTGTCACAAACATTACTTAGGCAACAGGGCACCTTCCCTCTCTGTTTCCTAGCTCTGAGTGGGCATTTTTGGTGAAGATATCAAGTAAGAAGATATGATGTAACAGAGAACTGTGGTTTAAAAGAAACCATACTAAAATCAGGATGAAAGGAAGGGGCAAGGGGGAGCACATGGATGGTTTCCAGTTTAATAAACGTTATATTTTTTCAGAGTTCCTGAGATCCTGTAATACAAAATTAGGCTGTGTACACACCATACATTTAAAGCACATCCCCTCTGAAGAATCATAGGAACTGTAGCCTGATAAGCGTGCTGGGCATTATAGCTCTGTGAGGGATAATTTAGGGGTGGGTGTGTACTTGAAATGTGCTTTAAATATATGATGTGTGTGCAACCTTGTTTTTGTATTCCAATATCTCAGTCTTCAAGATACTTTTCTACGGTATATTCATTTTCCTTTGAAAATGAGTATAACCATTAGGCTGCCATGTGAACTTAAATCATTTTGTTTGAATCACCAATATCATTTGTAACATAAGATTGTTTAGTTATAATTTATTACATTTTTAACCCACCCTCCCTCCAAATTCAGAGTGGCCTACATTGTTTTCTGCCCCACCACATACGCATACATTTTATCTTCCAAGCTACCCCATGGGGCTAGTTAAGCTGAGAGATAGTGGTTGGCCCAAGGTCAGTGAGCTTCAAGGCTGAGTGGGGATCTGAACCTGGGTCATCCTAATCCAGCATTAACCACTATACCAGGGGTCGGCAGCCTAAGGCCCATGGGCCACAAGCAGCCTTTGGGGGTCGTTTAACTGGCCCATGGACCCCCACTGCCCACTCGGTCGGCTCCCGTGTGCCTCGCTAAACCAGCATGGAGCAGAGCGGGGACCGCCTTCTGCGATGCTGGCCGGCTTCCCATTGGCTGCAGGAAGCTCCTGCAGCCAATGGGAAGCCGCACACGCCTCCTCCGTGCCAGAAGGAGCGCACGAAATAGTGTTTGCACTCCGGCCCACCGCACCGTCTGAGGGACTGTGAACTGGCCCAAGCCACAAAAACTTTGCCGACCCCTGCACTACACCACTCCATCTCTCCGGTTTATGACATAATCCTCTGTTTGAAGTTCAAACGTCAGCTTGAACCTGTTTTGAAAGGGTAAAGGCGAAAATAAGCAGAATACATCGCAATGTGATTTCTGAAGCAAGAGCTCTTGGACACCATGCTTTTGACATTTCAGTAGGCTCCACAAAGCACATTATCAATGTTATTTTTACTATAGAAACGATTAAAAAGGCACACTTCCTGTTTCACTCAAAACTACTATTGAAAAAGCAGTTTTGAAAAAAATGAAAGATAACGGACACAGACACACCAGTTCTGCATAGTTTGAAAGGGCTGAATGTAGACTAAATATTGCAATTTGCAGTATTTTTAAGAAATGTAAAATGGATGAATATAAAAGACAGGTTAGGTCAAAAGAACAATGTTTTCCAATTTTGTTGCTTACTTGGTTCTGAAAATATCTACCACCAGACAGACACCCACCCACATCTCTCTCCCTCCCTCTGTCAGGAAAGAGGAAGTGAGACTTTGAATGACATAACTGCCAGTATTTTAAGGCCTAACAGCAGAATCCTATGCATGCTAACTTTGAATTAAGTCCAGTTATTTCAATGGGTCTAACCTTGGGCTGATACATGCTGGTAGATTGGCATACAACCTACTTGAGCTGGACAGTTGAATGTTTGACTCTTGCTGTTGAGTACAAGGATGTCCCAGAGGCAAGATACGCTTATTGTGTTCCTGGTTAAACAGCATCAATGCACTCCACTTGTCACTTTTTTCCAGAATGATGAGGAACCATTAGTGAGCACTGTTTGCATTTGGTCAGTCAACCTGCTACAAATCCATCTAACAGTTACCACATCCAGCCCACATTTTCTAGGTTCTGCACGAGAGTATCAAGGGGGGTTATGTCAAAAGCCTTACTGAAATCAAGATGTACTATGTCGACAGTACTATGTCCTTTGATCCATTGGGCTTGTAACTATATCAAAAAAAGATCATTGCTGCTTTGCTGCTTCCAATATGACTCTTGGGTATAAAACATTCAGGTGGAATATTACAATGAATTAACATTTGTGTTTTCCTAAGAGCTACAAGTGTCCAAAAAGCAGAGAATCCTTTACAAACTGGCAGTAGGACAGGGGTTCTGCTAGATCTGGCAGTAAAGGAACAAGCAATAATTAGCAGATGGAATGCCAGTAATAGATTCAACAACATATGGCTTGCATTCTTGGAATTATTTGAACTGTGGTCTGTTTTTATATAGACTCACAGCTAACTTTCCTTGTTTCCTTCTTCCTCTTCCTCCACCCCATTTCTTTTTTTGCTTTCTGTGTAAGATTTTGTAAGTGTATGTGACTATCAATTTTGAAATAGGGCTAAGTGAGTTAGGCAACAGGAAGTGTCACTTGTTAAGGAAGAAAGTTTATCATTTATCGTTATTTATTTTTAAAATGTATATCCCACCCTTCCTCTCAAAGGAGACTAGTTTAATGTGGGACGGCTCTGCATTTTATACACAAATAGAAAACATACATTTCTCCAATGTTAATGTAAAACAGAACTATGTGTGCCCTTTCCCCTACTAAGCTAGCCTTAGGCCCTCAGGAGTAGCAGAGGACACTATCCCATCTCTAGTGTTGAAGTAATATTCAGCTTTTCTACATGGAACAGGAAAGACACCATCTTGTCCTTTGCCTCAGGCAGCAGTTAGCCTTGGGCCAGCCTCCTAGATTCCACTAGAAGAGAAAACGATAAACTGCAGAGAGCAGTGTAGAAAGGCCTTTATAGGTACCAGATGAGTCATGCAAGCCAGCCAAGCCAAATGTTGCAGAGAAAAAAAATAAAAGTAAAAATGCAAACTTCTATCAGACCTAGGTCTTCATTTTTCAATTCAGCTCTACACTCTCACAATCAACTGGTAAAGCTGCAGACTCCATCCACGGTTGGCTCTACCCTGACTGCCCCTCACAGAAAGTCAAGCACCTTTCCAGGGCAAATGCACCACATAAGTCAGCTTATATTACAACATCAACAATACAATATGTTAGGGGTGGCAACACAGGAGAGGGGATTCTATGTGGCAGCCCCCACCTTGTTGAACTCCCTCCCCACCAAGGGGAATCTGGCACCTCCATTATACAGCTTTTGGTGAATGCTGAAGACACACCTCTTCACCCTGGCTTTTGACACCAGAGGTGCATATTTTTAGAACCCATTGCCCGTAGGGAGAGAGACAATAAATAAACAACAACAGCAACAATTTAATAAACAATTTTACTAAATACTGCATTGTCAATAAATACATTTTACTCTTTGTTTAATTACATTTATAAATGACTTCCCACAAGGCATATCAAAGTGATTTACAAAGGTCTGTATAGTTAAAGCTATGGTTTTCCCAGTAGAGATGTATGGAAGTGAGAGCTGGACCATAAAGAAGGCTGATCCCCGAAGAATTGATACTTTTGAATTATGGTGCTGGAGGAGACTCTTGAGAGTCCCATGGATTGCAAGAAGATCAAACGCATCCATTCTTAATGAAATCAGCCCTGAGTGCTCACTGGAAGGATAGATCCTGAAGCTGAGCCTCCAGTACTTTGGCCACCTCATGAGAAGAGAAGACTCCCTGGAAAAGACCCTAATGTTGGGAAAGGAGAAGGGGACGACAGAGGATGAGATGGTTGGACAGTGTTCTCGAAGCTACCAGCGTGAGTTTGACCAAACTGCGGGAGGCAGTGAAAGACAGAAGTGCCTGGCGTGCTCTGGTCCATGGGGTCACGAAGAGTCGGACACGACTAAACAACAACAAAAGACCACTTGGAAATTTTACGCAAGGGTGTCATATACTTTTTAGAAATAAAATCATGGGCATAGAAACAGTTCAAACAATTGCACAAATAGCAACTAACACCCCTCCCCCCCCCCACAGAGGACAACACATACGTAAAATAGTATCAATTCCAATGCCATACGGTCTAAAATATCGGTAGGTAACCAGGAAACGCGATATTAAAACAGCATTACTGCACCAAAGGCAGCGGTTCCAGAGCCGCAAACATACTGATGTTATTAATTTATTTATTTTTAAACAAACCTGAGAAATAGTGATGCAGAGGGTATGGTAAAGGAAGCGGAGACCACCTCCTTCCCCGGGCCAGCCTCTGCCACCCAGCTTTAATCAAACGAGACACTTTTCCCCGCTCGGCCATGACCTCTTTGAGCACCGAGCGACTGCGAGGTCTGTCCCGCGTGGCTTCCAGAGCCCGCGTCCGCAGCGTTTCCACGGGGAAACCGCCCGGCCGCGACAACCCCACGAGGCGAGACGCCGCTTCCTCCCAGGGCTGAGAGCGGGAAGGTGGAGGCCGGCCGACTTTAAAACAAAGCGAGAAGACGAGGGAGCTGCCGGGTCAGGTAAAGGCGCGCGGAGCTGTGAGCGCCACACACCCCCGGGCAAGAAAGGCCGGCCAAGCACAGGCCAACCGCGAGAGGCCCGAAGCCGCGAAAGAGCTCCATTCGTCCCGGGAAAGTTCCTCGACGGCGACGGGAGAGACCGGGCGAGCGGCAGAAGAAGCAGGAGGAGGACGGAAAAGCGAAAGGAGACGCTGAAGCCTCCACGGGCCTGTTCGGTTCGATGTGGCCCGCGCGAAGCAGGGGATTCCCGCCCCTCAGCGCGCGCCCCCGCCCCGCTTTCTTCCCCTGCCCGGCAGGTGAGCGCGTCCGGCAAAAGTTGAGGCGGAGCGCGCGCGGGCGGAGGGCGGGGCGAGCGAGCGAGGGGAGGGCGGTCCCGAGGCGGAGGCAGTGCCGCTTGACTGCCTTTCTCTTTTCGGGGCAGCGCTCTCGGCCTCGGAGCGCCGAGCAAGTCCTGTGCTTCCTGGCGAGGGTCCTTCGCGCGAAACGGGTGAGTGACTCGTTGGCGCGCGCGGGCCGCCTCATACCTGCTGCAGCGGAGCCGCCACTTTCGCAGGGGCCGGTGGGGGGGGAGTAAGGAGGAGGGCGAGGTAGTTCCTGCTCCGCCTGCCTCCTCGGTAAATGAGGAAGCGGCGCGGGCAGCGCCTCCCCATCCCTTTTCGAAGTGAGCGAGTGTGTATGTGTGAGAGGGAAATTTTATCTCTCGCCCACCCCACTTTCCGGCGCTGAGGGGTTGCGCGAATGGGCTGAGCACTTCTTCTCGTCAGAGGAGCGGGACCCTCCGGCGCTCGAGTCGCTGCCTGGGCTGGGTGAGTTGGGCGCCCGCCTGCCTCTGGTCTGGGTGTGCTGGGTGGCACACTTTCGCGACAGGCGCTCGGAGTTGCCCTTTCTCTTTCTCTCTCTCCCTCTTTCCTGCTTCTCGCTTCGCAATCGGGGGCAGCCCGGCACGGGGCAAGGCGTGCGCGCCCTCGAGCGGGTCCTGCCCATGGCGGAGGGGGCGCGTTGCACAACCGGGGCGAGAACATAGGGCGACTGAGTTTTAACATCCCGCGGAGGTTTGTCTCCACCGGGACTTCCTCGTTTTAAGAGCCTCCATGTTTTCTTTTAAGTGCTCCGCCAAATTCTTGCAAATCGAATGGTTGACTTAGTCAGGGGAGGGGGTGGGGCTGATGGGCTCGGACTTTTCTCTCTAGCTCACTGCATATACTTGTATGGTGCAAGTTACCAGCCCCTCCTCAGATTTCTTTTCTGAATGGTCTCTAACACCTTTACGGCGTTTTTTTAAAACCCAACAAACTTAAAGACAAACTTTGTTTAACTAGAAAAACACACACACGGACACTCCCAACTCATCGAAATCACTTGCAAAAGCTGCTGTCCTACGGTGTGCCAGAATGGCACTGTCTGAAATCTGGCCTCTGCAGCTTGGCGTTTGTAGGAATTTGGTTACCTTGGCAGAAGCGAAGCAGGAGTCAGGACAGGGAAAACACAGCGACAGTGTTCTTCAGCTGGCAGTTATTGACAGATATTAAAACTGAAAGGCAGCCTCACATGACACCACTATCTGATAGAAGCATTCAGCATTTGTCTGTTTGCCTGATCTTTAGACTTACTACACCAGTGGGTGCCTGGGTGGAACACAATGGCTGTCATCTCTATTAACAATATTCATTGCATTTTTGAAGTGCGTATTATGATTGCTATTTCGATTGCCTCAGTTGTCTTCACTGGAGTCCTGATGGTTTCCACCCCATTTTCTCTACCCCACAGCTAGAAACAGCATGTTGAGTGGTTTGGGGTTGAGGATTAGAAAGGGTTTTCCCCCAAGCTTGGTTAGTATCTATAGGCGTTTGCTTAGTTTGGAATGTGTTTGCCTTCCCATGCAGCGTACGGCTAGGTTTGCTTGCATTTAGTCATCTCAAGTTGTTTGCCATCACAGTTTGTTTCTGTTGTGCACCTGTTCTCTTGAGCAGTGGGTGGGATGATAGAAATGGACTGGATGTTCATTTGTTATCTTCCAACAACTTCATGGTCCTGTGAATGCAAACCATGTTAAGTGTTTCTATAGTGCTATACCAGCATTGCTGAGAAATTTATCAGATGTTTTAAACAGGTACAGGAGTAGTGGCCAAACGTTTTGATAAATGTACAGCAAATGAATTCTCAATTTGTGTAACATGGACACTTAAGGGCATATTAATAATAATATAGAGGGATGCTGGTGGTGCTGTGGTCTAAACCACTGAGCCTCTTGGGCTTGCCAATCAGAAGGCCAGCGGTTTGAATCCGTGGGACGAGGTGCGCTCCCATTGCTCTGTCCCAGCTTCTGACAATCTAGCAGTTTGAAAGCAAACCAGTGCAAGTAGATAAATAGGTACTGCTGTGGTGGGAAAGTAAACGGCATTTCTGTGTGCTCTGGCACTCGTCACAGTCCTCCGTGCGCCAGTAGTGGTTTAGTCATGCTGGCTACATGACATGGAAAGCTGTCTGTGGACACATGCCGGCTCCCTCGGCCTGAAGTGAGATGAGTGCCACACCCCATAGTTGTCTTTGACTGGACTTAACCGTCCATGGGTCCTTTACCTTTACCTTAATAATAATATGTAGCTAGGCACAAAGGCTTGCTGTAACAAATTTCCAGTCGTGACACCCATGCAGCAGGCTGACTGCCTGCAAAATATGCCAACAGCATTTATTTATTTATTTGCCTGATCTTTAGACTTTCTATATCCGAATATGACATTTTTGCACTAGAGAAAAATCAGCAATATGCTGCTTCTTCCTAACATGCTAACCATTAAATTTCTAAATGAAATGGCTGAATGATCTGAACAGATGGGTTAGTCTAGGCTTAAGCCATAAAATAATTAGTTCCAGGAAGTGTAGCTAGCTGTGTCTGGGGAGCATACATGGATGAGTTAATAACTTTAGTCCTAAAGATCCGGGAATACGCACTATGGATTGCTGCAACTTGCTTATCTTTAAGTTTGATTTAATGCAGATTGTGAAAATGCTGTGCCATTAGGTTAATGGGAGGGTGAAGCAGCATGTTAAACAATGTAATTCATTTACTCTTTGGCTACAGTGCTATGTACACTTTTCTGGGAGTTTCATCCGTTGAATCCAGTGAGACTTACATCTGACTGAACATGCGTAGGATTTTTCTGTATTCGCTGCACAAATTGAGCATGATAATCACATCTTTAGTGTTACTTAAATGATCAAAGCACATGCCAAAGAACATAGGGTTCTGAGGGAAGAGAATGCATGAGAACCTATGTGGTATAATGGATGGAATGTCAAGAGTAGGATTGAGGAGGCCCAGGTTGAAATCCCTTCTCAGCCGTGAAGCTGAATGGGTTGCCTGGGCCTGTTGCTGCCTCTGAGGGTAAAAATGCTGGGGTGGGGATACATTTTGATCATATCTTAAAATGTAGGAAATAAAGGTCTACATTCTTGGTATTTGTGTGTCTTGGGGGGTTGTACTTTAAGCTTACATTAATTAGAATGTATTAGAATGTATTAGCCACACCCACCCACCCACCCACCCTCAAAGCAGTACTTTATTTTTTTTTAAAAAGTAAAACAATAAAATTATCAGTAAAAACAGTTTTAAAACCTCAAATGTTTATTGTAATCAGGTCAAAATTACCGTATTTTTTGCACCATAACACTCACTTTTTTCCTCCTAAAAAGTAAGGGGAAATGTCTGTGCGTGTTATGGAGGGAATGCCTACGGGTGGCATGCCTACGGATTTTCCTCCTCTAAAAACTACGTGCGTGTTATGGTCGGGTGCGTGTTATAGAGCGAAAAATACGGTATATGTTTAAGAATGCAGTATATAATAGGAAATCAGATAGTGTACACTTGGTGTGTAGAATACTAAACTTTCTTTGTTCCTGAGTAGTCAAATGGCTTTCAGATTTTGAGATGTGAATCAGTGAAGGGTTGCAGCCTGCTGTTATTCATTAAATACGAAAATGTCCTTAATTTTGTCTGTTCCCTTGATCTGGTAACTTGAGCCTATGAAGTACTGTAGCTTTCAGGAAGGCAGGTGAAATGGCACATTGTACTTGTCAAGTAGTCCCTTTATATAATTACATATTACGAAGGCAAAGTAGTGCATTCCTGACTCTTGGGCTTGTGGATGATTGGATGCTCTACATTGGAGTCAGTGCACAAAGCAGGAAATGAATCCACCTTGAAGTGTTCAAAACCAGCCTTTGCCAACCTGGTGCTCTCCAGGTGTTTTGGACCACAACTTTCATCAACCCTAGCCAGCAAGTGCACTGGCTGGACCTGATGGCAGTTGTATTTCAGACTGGAGGGCACCAGATTGGTGAATATTGGGTTTAAATAAATAAAAGAAGTAAAAGAATGTGACCCCAATAGATTTTTAGTAGCAGCAACTGCATTTGTGGACAGGAACAAGACTATTTCCCTGGAGGGCTGGGAAAATTCAGAGGCACGAGGAAGCAGGATGGGATATGCGGTGAACACGAGACCAGATGAATAAACAAAGGGAACAAAAACGTCCAGAGTTGGGCTTATTCACACTGAAGCAATTCATCAAAGGTGCCTTCGGTTAATCAAATGTATTCTTTGTTATTAAAAATAATTACCAAAGAAACATTTTTTTAATATTGTTGGATTGCATAAAAGAATTGACACTTGGTGGTACGATTATAGTTGCAGCAACCTTTTCTGTGGTGGCACCCTCTCAGTGGAACCCTTCATAGCTTCTAGATGTTTTCAGATCCAATTAGTTGCACTTGTTGTTTTATACCCCACTACCACCACCCCGGCAGGTGCTATGATATTGTCTTAAGAATGTAGTTCACCTGTTGGGCCTTTTGAGTCCAGAAGAGCAGCTCATAAATAAATTTATAAAGAAATAAATAGAAATGCTGTGGGCTCTAAAATGTCCCTTATCAGTTTAGGAATTAGCATATACATATGTGTGCGTAGCATTTCCTGTTCATTTCCTGGAGATGTCTGTAATCTGAATGCCAGAAAAGATTCTCAAAAGTATGATTGCTGTAGTGGCCATCAGCCAAAATGACAATGATAAACTTGGGTGGAGAGGAAAGTAAATAAGATTACAAGGCAGCTTTGAAAACCATAGCATATTTAGCTTTTGTAAATCAAGTTGCTTATTAAATCCATATAAAAAACTCAGAAAAATATTTTTTTAATTTTTGTAATTATTTTGTTACTTACCTATCAAAGTTAAATGTCTGCATTTGAAGACAGCAAAGTGATATTAAAAAGTAATGTTTGAGTTTTATTCTATAAATTTTGACACCACAAATGTTTTATAGTTCGCCAAAATGTATGTTGTTGACAGTTACTTGCAACTACTCCTGTGGCTGCAGAGACCAGTATAGGAAAGACAAGTCTGGTTGCAGCTGGGGCAGATGAAGGCATCTGGTTATGCTGATGTAGATGTACCATGGTGTTGCTTCTCTATGCGTTCCTCCTCTGGTTACTTCTACTTCTACTTCTTCTTCTCTGGTTACTTCATGACCTGACTGCATCCTCCAGGCACTGTGATCATCTTCATGGGATTTGCACATGATGGGTTTGATGTCACCAGCCTTCATGTCTTCTTGTATGCGTGTGAATACTTGTTTAAATCCACCTACAAGTTTTCTAAATTGTGTTTGTGTTTGTGCCTGCTTGCTGAACTTCATACATTGAATATTCCTTTGGAAAATGAGGAGATCCTACTCCAAAGCACTTACAGGTATTAATGTGTCATCTTCAAAATCTCTGAATGGGAAAATGAGGTTTTGAAAGATATGAACCATTTTATGCAGAATAGCATGCATATACAACTGAAGCTTCATTTATTCATTATAAATGAACACTATCAATGCAGTATGCATCAGTATTCTAGCAGAAAATGTTTGATACGCCAAATTCTTCTTCACCATTTCATTCTGTAAATCATTACCTCGGTTTACGAACAGTACTGTTTACGAACTATTCGGTTTACGAACTCCGCAAAACCGGAAGTAGTGTCCCGGTTTGCGAACTTTACCTCGGCCTACGAACGGAAGCCGAACAGTGGAAGGGCACCAGCGGCAGGAGGCTTCATTAGGGAAAGTGCACCTCAGTTTAAGAACGGATTTGGTTTAAGAACGGACTTCAGGAATGGATAAGTCCATAAACCGAGGTACTACTGTATACTGCTGAGATCTAATGTGAAAATTCCATATAGTTAAAGCCATGGTTTTCCCAGTAGTGATGTATGGAAGTGAGAGCTGGACCATAAAGAAGGTTGATCGCCAAAGAATCGATGCTTTTGAATTATGGTGCTGGAGGAGACTCTTGAGAGTCCCATGGGCTGCAAGAAGATCAAACGCATCCATTCTTAAGGAAATCAGCCCTGAGTGCTCACTGGAAGGACAGATCCTGAAGCTGAATACTTTGGCCACCTCATGAGAAGAGAAGACTCCCTGGAAAAGACCGTGATGTTGGGAAAGATTGACAGCACTAGGAGAAGGGGACGACAGAGGACGAGATGGTTGGACAGTGTTCTCGAAGCTACAAACATGAGTCTGACCAAACTGTGGGAGGCAGTGGAAGACAGGAGTGCCTGGCGTGCTCTGGTCCATGGGGTCATGAAGAGTCGGACACGACTAAATGACTAAACAACAACAAATGTGAAAATTCACGATCCATTTCCTTAAAATCACAACTTTGCTTAATATATGGCTTTCAAATAATTTAAGAGGCTACTGAATTTCTGCTTTCTTCTTGCATGCGCTGCTGGTATTTCATTTTCAGCCACGTACCCTACTTCTCTTACCATGGCAAAGAGCAGACTGGCTTGTCCTGCCTCAGGCTGTTGTACCTTTGATGCTGAGATGGAGAATTCAATTCTCTTTTTTTTAACCTTCAGCCTCAGCCACCAAGACGAATGGTCAGAGCTGATGGGAGATGGAGTCCAGAAACATGTGGGGAGGGCACAGGTTCTCTCATCCCTGAGCTGCATCCATTCAGAGAAAGACACAATCCTCATGTGGAACAATAAAGCCCTAAATCAGTATAGCAGCTGAACTTGTCAACATACTTTTCATGCAGTTGCTACTGGCAGGCTGCTATAAAAGTAACACCAGTTTTTGCAAGCGGAATTTGAGGGCAGTTTAGCATAAATAGAAACTTGGCTTTTAGGTATTTTAGTTCTCTGAATTACTATGCAATTTGTTTACCACACCGCCCAGTCATGTATTTTGGTGTTGTTTATGTAAGGTACCTTCTTGGACATATTTAGTGGTGATTATATTGCGATTGATAGTGTTATAAATAATTGTGATGGCCATGTAAAACCGTAAGAATCTTGCATGGCTGCATTTACTATCCCTATTCTAAGTGTATCTAAAACATTTAATTCACTCTGGAAGTGTGCTGCTCTGCATAATCTGGTTTATGATTATGCCTTTTAAACAGAAGAAGCAGCAGGGAATCAAGCCTGCTGCCCAGGAATAGTAAAATAATAGATAGTAACAAAATGCATGTCTCTTCTAATTTGATTGCCACGTTTTCCTGTTAGATCTAAGTTTTTGCTTCATCCTCCATGTGACAGCCCTTCAGATATTTGAAGATGGCTCATATCTCCTCTCAGTCTCCTCTTTTCCAGGCTAAACATAACCAGTTCCCTCAACCTTTCTTCATAAGGCTTGGTTTCCAGACCCCTGGTAATCTTGGTCACCCTGCTCTGTGCATGTTCCATCTTGTCAATATCCTTCTTAGAACATCACTGACACGTGCTTCTCTGTCTCCATGTCTTCCAAGAGGATTTGTCACTTTTCGTTTTTGTACATAACCATGTTTAGCATTATATCTACACTAGCATTTTTGCTAACCATGGACATGGCTGATCCAGTTTTTCAACCATGGCTAGGACAAGGTTTTCAATTTGTGGTTTGATATAAAAATGATTATCGTGGTTCATTCATAAAATTATTTTAAATGAGTAAATCATGGAAATGATTATCATGGGTAAAAATGACCATGGGTAATTTAAAAAAAAATGAAAGGGGGTCAGTTTGGTGTAAGAAGGGTACTATAGGGTACTGATGATGCAGTTCACAATTCCCAAAAATGTATTAAATGAGTGGATGTTCCCTAGCATGAATAAAGGAGGACACTCAGAAATAACCATGCTGTAGCAGAAATCCCAAACTAGGCAAATCACATTCTTTCCTCCAATAGTTCTTCTCCAGCTTGTAATCCAAGCCCTGCTCTGCTCATCTATCTCTCTGTGGATGGTGCAGGAAGGAAAGTCTCACTCCCTCTTTCTTTTACAAGGGTGACATTGTAAGCCCAGTTCAGCCCTGGACTTAATCCTAAGCACAAATATGATCTGGTTGGATCCTTGACTCTAGCATTTGCTCCACAATTGAGGGAAACCACAAAACTCAAAACACCACCACCTGTCATTTGGACACTTAATATACTCTCATGACATAACATAAAAAGAGCTGTGCTAGATGGGACCAAAGGCCTATCTAGTACAGTCTATTCTTCTAGTGGCCACTGGCCATCCAGCAGCTGGACATGAGTGGACTAGCACACTCCCACTTGTAAATCCCAGAGGCATGCTACTTCTGATACTAATATTCATTGAGGGCCATATCCTCGTGAATTGTGTATTTATACATTAATAAATAGTAACAATGCATTTGTTGTCTGTTAAAAGAAGCACTGCATCTCTCTACCTCTGTGTGCTGCTGTTGCCATGTGTGGTGTTGCATTGGGAGCTTCTTGGTGTGGAACTGAAGCAAGCTCAAACCTTCCATCTCTAAATGACTGCCTTGAACGGCTTTCTTCATCTTGCTTGACTTATGATAAGGCTGCCTCTGAGTCCTATCCGAAATGTGATTATTTTGGCTGCACTAATATGGTGACTGACTTTGTAGTGATCCCACTTTATTGACAAAGTTGAAGGTTAGGTGCCATGATGCATGTGACACTTGTTGTGTCTTCATGAGCAGGAGAGTTAAAACTCCTGTGAGGTGGTGGTAGTCTAGAAATTCTAGAAGAATTTCTTTCTTCTGTGCTATCCCCTTTAATTCTGAAAGTTTAGAAGAAGGACATGATTAAGAGCCTTTATAGATACATGAGTAGCTGTCTAAATGCAGTGATTGGAAATTGCTTAGTGTGGGCAATATGTTTTGTGGGTACATTTTTGTACATGGGAGAAGAGCACTCAGGTTTTTAATTAAACAAAGAGGGGGCAATTATGCTTGGACACTTGACGAGCTTAAAAACTGAGGCTGGTAATTCATCAAGTATTTTTTAAATATTAATGTTGTAAGAACAATAAAATTATCATCAAGTTTCATACTTAGGTTAATAACAAAACCTGAATCAAATAACTATTATTGTGAAACAATATGATTTCTTTTAAAGTTAATGTTCATGAACTATTGGTTTTATTACTTTTTTGTTCTGCGCTCTTTTCCAACCCTGTCACTGAAGGTTGTGTGCAAGGTCTTTTTCTCCTCACAAAAAAATCTGGGGGGAGGCTAACCATGTGGCTGGTCCAACTTCACCGCTGAATGCCATGGTTGAGTTTCCCTCGTTCTAATCAATTTACCCATGAAGCAGTGACCTCTGTCACTGATGGTTGCTTGTGTTCCTCCTGTTCATATAGCTAGTAGTTATTGCCCTATTGCTGCAGAGGCAAGCTGTACCTGCTCCTATCCTTTCTAGCAAATAATATCATTCTTGATTTAAAATAAAAATAAAAATGTGTGCCATCTACACAATGGTGTTCCTGGAATATCTAACAGGCCAAATGGAAAGAGGGCCCATTGTGGTAGAAGGCTGTAGCTAGCCTTGTTTTCATTTTCTAGTACTTCCAAAAATAAACAAATAACCTATTTTCTGTATCTTAGCATTTTATCTATAAACAAAGCATTACTAATGGCAAACAGTAGTTTTAAGGAAAAACAACCACCTTAGCTGCTGCTAGTACATAAAAGCACAAGTCCTGTGCATGTATTCAGTGGGCCTTATTGCAGTGGGAGTTATTACTTGAAGTGGAACTTATTCCTTAATAACTTATTGCTGCAAATATGCAAAACCACAGTTTCCTTAAAACACAGGTTTCAGGGACATGCAAGGCTATTCTATGTTTGTTTGGAATGCAACATTCCAGTTTCATTACTCATGCTTTCTAGAGTCTTGTTTAATAATCTGGAAATTCATTTACCATTGGACACATTTTTTAAAAAATCAAATTTACAAGCCTTAAAAAAACAACAACTCAGAATGTCCTTTATATGTTTTGTAAAACAGTTTTGTTGAGTTTACGTCTGCTTCTAATGGGTGATGTAAGTAGAATACTGTGGATTGAACTAGTGCATTGAACTAGTGCAATTTCACCCCCCACCCCCTGTATTTGACTACTGATATAAGAATTACCGGTACTTCTGAGACAGTAGCACTTTCGAATGAATAGAGAAGTAATCTAGTGTTGCTCACTGGAAGGACATGGCGTGGGGAGGGTCTATAAATGTAAGGATCTACGTAGGGCATAATACAATTATTCTCACATCCACGTAGCATCAGGCTATGCGCATTAGAGCAGTGTGCCTGTTTTCTGTCATTACCTTGTGTGATATTATGTATGTGCAGCCAAGGCAGGCAAAAAGGGAGTTTTGTATTGTTCTGAGGGAATCCTGCCTGTATGAGGCAGGATCAAGCCCTAAGTGTAGGCAAATTTAGGAGTCAGGCCTAAAAAAACCCATGAAATTTGAGAATGAGATTTTTCTCTAACAAAATATATTAAAGGCTCCTAGCTTTGGTTGCTATAGTGTGACAGTATAAACTATGTAAGTGTGGCAGTATAAACTACCATATTTTTCGCTTTATAAGACGCACCAGACCACAAGACGCACCTAGTTTTTGGAGGAGGAAAACAAGAAAAAAAATATTCTGAAATCTCAGAAGCCAGAACAGCAAGAGGGATCGCTGCACAGTCAAAGTAGCAATCCCTCTTGCTGTTCTGGCTTCTGGGATAGCTGCGCAGCCCGCATTCACTCCATAAGACGCACAAACATTTCCCCTTACTTTTTAGGAGGGAAAAAGTGAGTCTTATAGGGCAAAAAAATACGGTATGTAAGTTCCACTGTATTCAGTGGGGCTTACTTAACCTGAGACATCTTTATTTTGGATGGAGCAGGGGGGGGAGAAGCAATTTTGTTTTCTGCATGAATGTGTGTATTCAAATGGCTCATGAATGGCTCATGAATGAATGCTAACAGGGATATTCTTGTGCCCAAATAGTTAATATATAATGCAGATATGTAGTTCATTAATTTTGAGTTATTAACACTGGTCAAATAAATGAGATTCCAACATTCAAGTATTCTCTCATGTCTATAGCGTGGACAGCATATACAGTAGTCTTGGCTACTGTTATTTGGGATGAAACAACTTGATTACTTTCTATTACAGTATAACTAGCTGCTCTCTATATTAAGCATGCATGATATAGAGCATTTAAAAAATAGATTTTTTTTTAAATCCAAAGACACTGATTATATTTATAATCTTTTTCTTTAAGCGTTACCTCAGCCCAGCCATATGCAGATTTAAGTGGGATGCACAGTGCAATCTAAACAATGTCTATGAAGAAGCAGGTCCTATTGAGCTCAGTGGGTCTTACTACGAGATAAGCATGCAGAGGATCACAGTCTAAGTCTATGGAAATAAATGCCTTTAAGCCCATTTTAATCCTGCTGAGGATCAGACTGTATTGATATAAACTCCTTAAGCCACAAAGCAGACATCTCTCTGGTTTACTGGGTTCTTTTAAGATCTTAAGTTTTAAAGCATTTAAATGTTGAAGAAACCAGAGGCTTTTCTCTTGGGCATGGTCGGCCAGTTGGTGTTAAAAAAGGATAGAACTTTCTTTATGTATGCTACAACAGCAGCAAGAATACTTATTGCAAAGTACTGGAAGACGCAAGATTTACCCACTCTGGAAGAATGGCAGATGAAGTTGATTGACTGTATGGGATTGGCAGAAATGACTGGCAGAATCCGTGACCAGGGAGAAGAGTCGGCGGAAGAAGATTGGAAGAAATTCAAGGACTATTTACAGAAATATTGTAAAATTAATGAATGTTGAATGATGTCGGGTAGAAAATAAGGTGTTTTTTAGCTGTAATGCTTTGAGATAAGGATTTGCTGAACAAATAATTTGAATTGGAATACAAGAAGGGAAGGTATGAGGAGGTCAGGGAAATATGTTATTGAAAAATAAGTTGTGAACTTTATGTGTTTTTAAATTTTTTTGCTTTTTTCTTTTTGTTTGTATAAAAACTGGAAACTTTAATAAAATATCTTTTTTTAAAAAATAAAGCATTTAAATGTTGATATTTAAATGTTGAGTATTATATAACTCGACATTGAGTATTATATAACTCGATGGCGGCGCGCATAGACGCTGCGGCTTAGTGCTCTCCCTTAGCGTTTTGTTTTGTTTTTATTACTTTTATTATTTTTGCTTGGTCCGAGTATGTCTGACCGGGCAAGAAAGATTTACAGCAGGCAGGAACTTCTGAAGGTCGGGTTACAGTGTGAACGAGCTGTAAGAGCTGATTATTTTCGCCCAGATAACGTTCCGGTGGGAGTAGCCAGGCCGCCGGGCTCTCCATGGATTACTATGCCTCCAGGGAGGAGGCGAAGGCGGCGTAGAGACAGGAGGCAAAGGCGGGGTTGTCGGGCTGGCGTCCTGGTAAGATTACAGAGGAGTCCATCTAAACCACCACTCCCCAGCATATTTCTTGCCAATGTGAGATCTCTTGCCAACAAGATGGATGAATTGAGGTTGCAGGCAGCAAAGAACAGCCTTGTAAAAGATTGCTGCGTTTTATTTGTCATTGAGACATGGCTTCAACCGTCCATACCAGACACAGCTATTCAGTTGGAAGGCTGGGTGGTACATCGTCATGACCGAGGCATGGACTTCGGAAAAACCAGAGGAGGGGGGCTGTGCGTATATGTGAACAAATGCTGGTCCAATAATTCTAAGACTGTGGGCAGTCACTGTTCACCGGATTTGGAATATGTGGCTGTTAAATGTAGACCAGCCTATCTCCCTAGGGAGTTTACAGCTGTTATGTTAACTGGTGTGTACGTGCCACCAGATGCCAATGCCAACTTGGCTTTGGGATGCCTGCAGAGCCTTATCAGCAGCCAGCAAGACAAGTATCCTGAAGCTGTGCACATCATTGCGGGAGACTTCAACCATGTAGAACTTAAAACAGTGCTCCCAACGCTCTATCAGCATGTGAAATGTCCCACAAGAGGGGACAAGACACTAGATAAAGTTTATTCGAATGTAAATCACGGCTATAGGGCTTTACAGCTGCCACACTTGGGCCAGTCCGACCATATGTCGTTGTTCCTGGTACCAGCATATATCCCACTCAGGAAACGGGCTCCCACAATATTAAAATCTGTTAAAATCTGGCCTGAAGGTGCTATTCACCAGCTGCAGGACTGTTTTGAGAGAACTAATTGGGATATTTTCGATCGTTCAGACCTGGAGGAGCACACGGCGGCAGTTCTGTGCTATATCAATCACTGCACAGACACTGTCACAGTAAACAAATCCATCCGGTTTTATCCCAATCAGAAACCCTGGATGAATAGAGAGGTCCAGGGCCTGTTGCGGGAAAGGAACAGGGCTTTCAGGTCAGGCGAGGTGCAGCTTTACAGTGTGGCAAGAGCAAACTTGAAGAGGGGTATTCGACAGGCAAAACGGGATTATAGGCTGAGGATTGAGGACAATTTAAGGAGCAACAACACAAGACAGATGTGGCAGGGGATTCAGCACATTACCAACTACAAACCTAACCTTGGTGCTGTCGACGGTGACCCTTTGCTGGCGGAGGAGCTTAACCTCTTCTTTGCTCGCTTCGAGAAGGAGCCACCTGAGACGCCGGTATTACAGCCACCAGCCCATAGGGGCCCCTCATTCACGGTAGAGGAGCATGAGGTGAGAAAGGTATTGAGGATGGTGAATCCGAGGAAGGCGGCTGGACCTGATGGCATCACTGGAAAGGTGTTGAAGGGCTGTGCGGATCAGCTGGCGAGGGTCTTTACTAAGATCTTCAACAAGTCCTTACACCAGTCTATTGTCCCACCCTGCCTGAAGTCGTCAACTATTGTCCCTCTGCCTAAAAAATCCACAATCAGTAGTTTGAACGACTACAGACCAGTTGCACTGACTCCAATCATCATGAAGTGTTTTGAGAAACTGATGCGCCGTCATATTATTTCCTGTCTTCCATCAACTTTTGACAACTACCAGTTTGCATACAGGGCAAATAGATCCACAGAGGACGCTATCACCACCACTCTCCATGCTGCTCTGTCCCATCTGGAGCAGCCGGGGAGTTATGTGAGGCTGCTGTTTGTGGACTTTAGCTCAGCTTTTAACACTATCCTCCCCCATAGACTGGTGTCCAAGCTAGAGGCGATTGGACTCTCCAACTCCACCTGTCTCTGGGTTTTGGATTTTTTGTCAGAACGTTCTCAGAGGGTTAGAGTAGGGTCACATATGTCCACAGCCCTTAGCCTTAACACCGGCTCACCACAGGGTTGTGTGTTGAGTCCCCTGCTCTATGCTCTCTATACGTATGACTGTACAGCCACCTATTCCAGCAACAAAATCATCAAGTTTGCTGATGACACTACGGTGGTAGGGCTCATTTCAGGAGGGGATGAGTCCGCCTATCGGGACGAGGTGGAGCGGCTCTGTGTTTGGTGTGGAGAGAACAATCTGGCTCTTAATACGGCTAAGACCAAGGAATTAGTGGTGGATTACAGGAAAAAAAAGGCGGACATTCAGCCCTTGCATATCAATGGGGAACGGGTGGAGAGGGTGGCGGAATTCAGGTTTTTGGGAGTAACTATCGATCAGGGCATGACTTGGAGCGCAAATACCACTGCTCTGGTGAAGAAGGCCCAGCAGAGAATTTATTTCCTCAGACTTTTAAAGAAGAACAATCTGAGTGAGAGACTGCTGGTGTCCTTCTACCGAGGCTCCATAGAGAGCATTCTTACATACTGTATTTGTGCTTGGTTCTCCAGTTGTACAGCTAGGGAGAGGAAGGTGCTCCAGAAGGTCATAACCACAGCACAAAGGATTATTGGTCAACCTCTCCCATCTTTGGAAGAATTGTACGGTTCCCGTTGTCTTAGGAAAGCAAACAACATCCTGCAGGATTCATCTCACCCGGGATACAGTCTGTTTGCACTACTGCCTTCTGGCAGGAGATATAGAAACATCAAGTCAAGGACAAATAGACTGAAAAACAGTTTTTACCCGAGAGCTGTGGCCCTTTTGAATGCTGTAACTCGATAGTGTGACCTGGGAGATTGATGGGTGTGGGTGTGGCTGGAATGTGGTTTGTTGGTTGTTGTTGTTGTTTTGCTTTTGTTGTTTTTAAGGGATGGCATCCAATTTCGTTGCACTTGTGCAATGTTGCACGTGTGTAATGACAATAAAGAATCTATCTATCTATCTATCTATCTATCTATACACCCTAGAATAGGGTGGTGGCAGAGACATACAGTAAGGGTGGGTGCAAATGGTTAAATGAAAGCAGTTTCAGTGATGAATTAACAGTAGTTCTTAGTCTTCCAGCAAACATCTGGGGATAATTTTTGCATGTAGCCATGACACAGGTCCTTATTGTACATATCTGTACATTTGTACCTTGGAAGTCGAACGGAATTCATTCCAGAAGTCCGTTCGACTTCCAAAATGTTCAGAAACCAAAGTGCAGCGTCCAATTGGCTGCAGGAAGTTCCTGCAGCCAATTGGAAGCCGCGGAAGCCCCGTCGGACTTTTGGCTTCCAAAAATAATTCGCATACTGGAACAGTCACTTTTGGGTTTGCGGCGTTCAGGAGCCAAAACCTTCGAGAACTAAGCTGTTTGAAAACCAAGGTACGACGGTACTAGTTTTTGTGACAGCACTTTATTTATTCAGTTGCCGGCTGTGGTAGGTATGATAAACGTCCATCAACACACGTGAGCATTTGCTATTCTCTCTTATCAGTGACTTTATTAATACTGTATTACATTTATATCCCACCTTTCCTCTAAGGAGCTCAATTCCCCCTCTCCCCCTTTTATCCACACAACAACCCTGTGAGGTAGTTTAGGTTGAGAGGCAGTGACTGGCCCAAGGTCACCAGGTGTGCTGGATCACCAAGTGGGGTTTTGAACCCCAGTCTCCCAAGTCCTAGTCCAGCACTCTAAGCATTACAGCACACTGGGAAATTCACTATTAGCCTTAGAGCTGTTATTGCTTATTATACCCAGCATACTGGAACAAGATTCTGGAGTGCAGTGCTGAGGAACCTCCAGACTGGGGGCCTAATTAGGTTTTCCAAGCCTCTTCATTTGGCCTGTTAAGCCATTTGGACCAAGCCACACCTACCTGCCATACACCTGATATCACATAGTATCACATGCGACGTCAGGCGTGTGTTGAGTAAACTAGTGGCTGGACCAATAAGGGGTTTGCAGGCACCACTGATCTCCTGATTGTTGACAACTCCAAAATCCTATGTACTGCTCTTTGCAAGTGAGCTTTGTGTGCAGTGCTTTGATGCCCCAACAACCAGCTGATTGCCAGTGCCCAATTGTTGGGGTTTGAGCCCACAGTGTTTACCACAAAGGTAAAAGTTGGTCATCTGACATCAGATGATTGACAGTTCCACCTCCTTACCCTTTTGATACTTAGAGGTGGTAAGTGGCATTTTGTGAGCCAGCTTAGCTCCCTTCAAGGGACTGCCTGGCCCCTAAGCAGCCAAACCACACACCCCCTTTTCTTCTTATTTTTTTGCTTCTTTGAAACTGCCATTTCAGGCAATGGTAATTAAGAATGGGAACGAGATAACTGATGCAGATGCTCCCCCCTCCCCCAGCACTCCCCTCTTCCTCTTTTCTCTCCACACTGCTTGTGAGAGGGCGGGAGTGCAGATGAATGAGTAAGAAAGGATGGGTATGTTTTCATGTTTTCTCCCTCTTATCATTTATGCAACAGCTGCTTTCCAAAATGCTCCTTCCTGGAATGTGAAGAAAGATGAGAGGGAATTCTGGGCAAGCAGAGCCATTGTTAAGCAATGGCTTCTTGCTGCTAATAAGAAACATTAGGAAACTGTGTCACTCAGGGCTGCAGTTCTCTACCAGAAGAAATGCAAGGGGGAAAGGAATGAGAGCTGGGAGTGGGGGTGCGTCTTGAGAAATGGGCAGTGGAGAGATGGGGAAGGCATTGCTTGCAAGACGTCTATTATGGAATTAAATTGGTTTGTTCCACCACCTCCTAGCAGCTTCTCAGTGGAGTCTGCCAGAGTTGTTGGAAAGTATATTCTATTTTATGTGCAGGCCTGGGTCCAAGATATTTTGGTGCCAGGGGCAAAGGACAAAATTACACCTCTCTCCCATTCCATATACTAAAGGCAAACCAGACCTGAGAGCAGCAGACCAGCTGCACAGGGTGGATAGCGTTATTCACACAGTTCTGTCTTCTACCATGAGACATTATTTGGGCAGTACTTCAGCATCTGATTTTTTTTTGGTCAGTTTAGTTGTCAGCAATCAAGCTTAAATACATATAAAATGTGACCCTCTTACTGGAAGCTTAAGATAGTTTCTGGGGTCTCCAGGTGGCCATTGTGGTGGAATGTGATAATTGTATGTAGGCTGAATCCCTGTTGCTGACTTAATAAAGCTGGCGACTCAAAAAGATAGGCCTGAACATATTGCATGACAGGACTCATCACAGCTGGAAGCTGCAAATATGCTTCCTGGTTGTTCCAAACACCACTGAGGTGTGGGCAAATTAATAAGCACAGGTCTGGGTGGCAAATGCTAGGCACATAGCTTTGGGTTTTTTCTTATTTCAAGTCCTAGTTTGAGTTTCCTGTCTTCCATTAATTTCTTCCCATGAAGATGAAAATGTATTTGTGATTCAACGTTGCCTCAAAGTGGCACAAATCCATATCCCTTGGACACACCAGTTCTTATGTTGATTATTTTCACTTCTTTAACAGAGCCATAGCATGCAGAACAGAGTATGTGGGTTGTGTTCAGTGTTCTCTATGAAATGTCTTCTCAGTTTCAAGAGTGCCTTGTGAAACCCATGTGTTCTTACCTTTAACAATATTATATTGATCCTGATGCTGTAGAGGAGCTTGAATCCTAAAACAAAATGCCACTACATAATGTCTAGGACAAGGCATGCTGTGCTGAGATCATAATTTCAAACTAAGGCTTCTTTTAAAAAATTGGAAATACTTTTCACTTTGGTGCCCTTTGTTTCTTTTAATCCTTGGCACTAGTAGAGTACTACTGGAAGGAATATCTATAGTTCTTTTATGTTAAATTTCACCACAAATAATTGGTACGTATTTGTGAGGTTAAGCACGATAATAGCTGCTAACATCCTGGTCATAAGTTCATTGCTTAGAAATGAAACCCTACTAGTTATTTCTAGTTGAGTTTGTTGAGGACCAGAGCCTAAACCACATGATCAACAAATAATTAGAAGTTGCCACGAACTAATGCCTGCTTTATTCATGTCTGGAAGATAAGAGCATTTTCCTTTTGGCCTGGGAGATGCATGCTCAAATCCCAGCCCAGTCAGTGTTGTTCAAAATCATTGTGCAAGCTGAAGGCAGTCATTTCATTGAAAGCCACTGAAATAATAACTGACTGCCACTTCTTTTCATGGCTACATGTTTAGAGGAGATGAAGCCTAATGCACTTGATAATTATAGGAAAAGGCTCAGCTGGATATTGTACAGAGCTGTAATGCAACTGCCAAAATAAAAGTGACTATCTGAGTAACACTCTGATGATCAGTAGAATGATTCTTTTCTACAAATATAAACTGAATTTAATAGGCTGTTTATATGGGTATTAAAGTTTATTCCATATTGTTCCTGGCACCCTCTGAATTTGGTGTTGGAGAAGTATGTGCAAGCTTATTAGTTCTAGGACAGAGTGCAATAAACAAAGAAAAAGAAAAGTTGAAAGGTGTTACCAGCCATTGATTGACATGCTAGGGCATCATACTCAATTACTTCTAAGCTTCCTTAGACAGAAGAAATTGTGTATCCATCTGTTCCTCAAATTTGAAACAGAGTTTACAGTCAAATGCACCAGCAGGCTGTTCTTAGTTCAGGACCCTAAGAATGATATCCATGACTAGACAGGTAGCTGTACCAGCCAAATGATGCCCTGATTTTTTTCTTTGAACTAGGAATCAATATAGGTTTTTAAGAAACAAACACTTAATGTGGGCAGAATTTCTGTCCCATCAACAATTTCCTTGTAAAACTGCCAAAAGATTTCTTGGCTTTCTCACAGTGTTGTTATCAGTCCCTGGATTAGATGTGGAGCAGTGAGAGACATACATCTTTAGGAAGCCTCTGGAACTATGAAAGAATGTAATCGTGAGAAAAGTGTGTGTATGTGTGTGTGTTAAACGGCATCATACTTTCCCCCTGCCCCAGAATGTATGGGGGAAATGGATTTTAACTTCTGTGTATTTTATCCATTGAGGATAAAGGAGGTTTGAGATGAGAGGTTGGATTGTGGGATAATTGGACTGGCTGGGGGTTGATTCATAGCAAGCCACTGATTCAAATGGAAATGCTGCTCACAATCAGCAGTGCGGGAAAATGGCCTGAATACTATTCCTCTCTAGTAAAGGAAGTATGATGAGTTGCCAGCTAATGCATAGATTAAAAAAAGAAATGATGGAAAGAAACTAAATTATAGAAATTGTGCAGACAAGGAAGATCCATTCTAGACTTGGACACCGATGAGATTCTGGTGATTTTTTACAAGTAGAGCAATGAGAATTGCACCCATAGTCCTACAAATGAGAGAGAAAACTCAGGTCTGGGATTTTTAATTGGCAACAAATTTATTAGAAAAACTCTGAAGGATCTGCAAATAGGTATTGCTGCTGTGTGAAGTGGTTCCTATAAGTCAGAGGATGTGGGCTCCTATAAGTCAGAGGATCATAATACATAATCCTTGTTTTTTTGGGCAAGCTTTAAAATGATTTACTTAGTTTATAGGTCTCAGATATGCATTTTCACTATGCAGCAGCAATAAAATAATGCAGGCAAAAATAATCTTAGTTGAAATTCAGCAAGCTGGCACTCCATTATTTGCAGTGTGAAGAGTGGGGTGGATGACAGGAAACAGGCCTTATTTACTTCCTTTCAGGAGAGGAGAGAGTGTGAACTAAATTAGCCGACTGTAGCAATTAGAACTATGTGGTCCTTAACTCATATACTAACTAGGAAATGTGGATTGTTAGGTTTGACTGCAAATCTCCCACACCTGGGAGCTTCTGCATGCAAAAGAGATGTGTTACAAGGTGCCTCAAGGTGTTCACCATTTTTTCCCTTCACACCAATTCACCTAACCTAGCACTGTATCTGCCAAAATGGGGAAAAGGTGGGAGCCTGGACAATTGCCAAACTTCCCAAGCCCAGTGTGACTTAGGCAGAAAACCTGTAAAATCCAGAAGTAATCAGGAACTCCAGGGGAGGAAAAATTCCTCTGTGGCTGCAACCAAAATTGGAAACCAGGGGAAAAAATCCCTCACTGGGTCAAGGGTAGGTGGGTGGGTACTGGTCAAGACCCCACCGCAGAGGTTGCACTGGATAAAACCAGTCCCAACCCGAGTCCTTCCCATCAAAACAAAACCAGTCATTTTGCAGTTAGTTCCAAGGTCATCTCTGGATGGTCAGCCGGGTGCAAACCATGTTCCCCTCCCCCCTGCAATTCTGAGGGAGGAGAAATAGTGTGATTTGATCTGCATGGAATGCATGTCACAGCAAACATGGTTATGGCAGCTAGCAAACAAAGTGTTTGTACTCTAAAGTGAGAGTGTGCAATAAAGGGACAGTGTGAATTTCTGATCACGGGGGTGATATGAATGAGTGTTTACATCCATCTGAACTCTCATGTCAAAGCTGCAGTCTTGCTGGGAAGCAGCTACAGTCTTCAAACCAACCAGCTATGTGAGTGGGAGGAGATCGCTGATTACCATCAATTAGAAACTCAACATAGAGAATAGAAACTAGAAAGCTAGCATTAAAACTACATCCTCGGGCATGCTGCTAAATACGATGCCGTTCTTTTAGTAGCAGGCATTTATAGATATATTTATCTTTTTGCTTTTTGGAGAGGGCATGTAGGGAAGGAGCTAGAAAATATCTGAAGATATGTGCGGGGGGGGGAATATCTTATTACTGAGGGTCAAACTACATGTGCTTGTCTTTTGTGTTATGTAAATATAAGCCAAGGGAAAGCCTGAGCAGCCTTGCCACTGTGGAGGATGGGGAAGAGAAATGTAACTCTTCCACTCCCTGACACAACTCTGACCATCTCAACATGTCTGGTAGTGCTGGGGAGCAGGAGTCTGTTGTCATTGTGCATGTCGTCACCAATAACATTGGGGAAATGTAACCATGCAGTTCTTGAAGTAAAGGTTTAGATAGGAGATTAAAATTTGAGGTAGTTGTCTCAGAAGCATGTGTGCAGATGCTGTGAAGAAGGTAAATTCCATGTTAGGTATTGTTCAGGAAGAGATCAGAAATGAAGCTGCTAATATTATAATGCCTATGACCTGGCCACACTTGGCATGCTGTCTACAGCTTTTGTCATTTTTGTCAAAACGGATACCGTGGAGCTGAAAAAGGCACAGAAAAAGGAAACTTAAAATGATCAGGAGCAACTCCCTGTAATGAAAGGTTACAATGTTTGTGGTTTTTCAGATTAGAAAAACACACACACACACACACACACACACACACACACTTAAGTGGGGAGATGATAGAGATGCATAAAATTACACACAACGTGGACAGAGTGGGTAGGGTTACTAGAACCCAGAGTAATTCAGGGAAGATGGGAGATTCACAACAAACGTGAGCGAAAAGGTACTCCTTCATTCTCTTATGTAGTTGCACTGGTGAAGCCAGTGCCACAAGATGGGATGATGGCCACCAACTTAGCTTAAAAGTAAAATTAGACGAATTCATGGAAGATAAGGCTATTGATAACTACTAATCATGAGAATTAGCGGGGACGCGGGTGGCGCTGTGGGTAAAACCTCAGCGCCTAGGGCTTGCCAATCGCATGGTCGGCGGTTCGAATCCCTGCGGTGGGGTGAGCTCCCGTTGTTCGGTCCCAGCTCCTGCCCACCTAGCAGTTCGAAAGCACTCTTAAGTGCAAGTAGATAAATAGGTACCGCTTTATAGCGGGAAGGTAAACGGCGTTTCTGTGTGCGGCGCTGGTGCTGGCTCGCCAGAGCAGCTTCGTCACGCTGGCCATGTGACCCGGAAGTGTCTGCTGACAGCGCTGGCCCCCGGCCTCTTAAGTGAGATGGGCGCACAACCCTAGAGTCGGACACGACTGGCCCGTACGGGCAGGGGTACCTTTACCTTTAATCATGAGAATTATATGCAACCTCCAGGATTAGTGGTGACATTCCTCAGAATACCAGTCTCGGAAGGGAAAAAGATTGTTGTTGCATTCATGTCCTGCTATTGGCCTTTCCAATGACATCTAGTTGAGAATTTTGATGCTGGACTTGGATGGGTCTTCATTCTAATACAGGAGGGATCACTTGTGTTTTTATCTTCCTACGTGACTTCTAAGAGAAACTCCCATTGGACACTTTCATTGAAATCAAAATGGTAACTTCAAATATTAGTTCCCCCCCCCCCGTACCTGGCAGAGTGATACTTAAACTCCCCCCTCTATAGACCCCACTGTTCCAGGGCTGCTGAGACTTCCCTTGGCCTTCTGTTTATGTAGCACACATCCTGACTGCATTCAGACAAATAATATATCTAATTTAGCTCTGAAAGCTTATCTCATTCTGGTTTCTCATACATGTTCCAGAATTGTTTTGTCAAATAATTAATTCTTGAATTTCCGCTTTAAAAAGAAATAAAAATCGGTTTACAGTATATAAATGGATTACTCTGCAGTCATTATGACAAGTTCACAAATCTTAAATAGTTTGCTTACATCCAAGTATCTTACCTTATTTTTCTTTTTTCTGATTGATTATAAATCCTCTGAACAGGAACTGTAATCATTTCTTTGTTCTGGGCAACATCTGTACTTGTTCAAAAGAAAATTTGCCTATGAGAGGAAGCTAAAATAGAGATTCAGGTGGAGAGTAATAGATTTAATCCTTGAATTAAGGCACTTTATACTCTTTGGTTTGCTTTCACAGTTTTTTGGTGTACAGCTGGGAGAAAAATGATCTAGCTTGATCCCAAAAATTGATAAAGAATTGGTTTATTTCTACATTTACCCCCTCCCCCATCCATGCGTGTATATGGTCCAGATGCTCATTATTCACACTTACATTTTCTTTCTGTTGAGCATAATCCCCTGGAAACTAGTAACTTTTCCACTGTAGATTTTGTATTTTATTAAAAAGTCATGTTATAATGGAAATGGACTGTTTATGGATTGTTCAAAACAATTTATCTGAAAAGAGCTACATCCAACTCTTTGGTCTGTGAAATTTCCATTTGGTCTTTGAGAGCGGGGAGGAGGATGTTGGAAAGCAAAATATAAATGGAAATTGCTCCAATAGCTGTTTGGGACTCCTTAACATTTGAGAACTATTGGTGCAGCAGAATCCCTGTAGTTAATCCATTATTTCAATTATGTTAAGCATTGAAGTTAGACTTGTGAAGGAAGTTGGCATTCAGACGGAAAGTACCGCGGAGCATAACTGTAAATGGTAGAAGGCTAAAGGCTGCCTATGCAAAAGCAAAAAGCAAAACCACTAACACTTTCTACAAGCATTCATTATTCTTAACATAAAGAATCTTTAAGTTGTTTTACACATCTTGGGAGTTGAAGTACTTTAATGAGGGGAAAGAGGGATTAATAAATAGATGAAGTACATTCTTTTAAATGACCACTTGGGACATGTAGGAATGGAGAATAATTTTTCTCATCAGATAAGCTGTTCTGTTCTTGTTATTTATTGTGTTTTTATATTTTGCTGGAAGCCACCCAGAGTGTTTGGGGCAAACCAGTCAGTTTGGTGGCATATAAATAATAAAATTGTTGTTGTTACATTGGTCACAGGACATATGCCAGAAAACCTTTTTTCCATATTTCCAGTCAAAATTACTGTAAGTTTGACACTTGCCCATGAAACATTAGCTCATTGTGTATATTGCTGCAAGTGGAATTTTGGTTTTGATTCATGTTTTAGTGAGAACAGTTGTCATGAAGTAACAGATCAATTCTTGATGTTGCAAAACTGTTACATGAATCACATTGATTATATTTGTAGGGAAGATCAAGCTGGTTAACGAATAAATGGTTTAATGTTAATTGGAGTTCAAATAATATGACCTAAAACACAAATATTATGTAAAGAAGCTTACAAATGTTACATTTGTCACTATGGATTTACACACTGCAAACAGAAAAATGCCAAAACAAACCATACAATTCAACTGAATTAACTGCATAACTCTCTAGATGTGTGGTATTGCCTCAGCAGCCCCGTGCTAAGGACAAATCTAGGGGGGAAACCTACCCACATGCTATTTCTGCATGTTTTGAACCCACTATTATTCACCAAGGGTAGGAATCCATAAAAACAACATGAAGAACTGGTCTTTCTGCTTAGTTCTGTTGATTTGAAGGTACTGAATTTACAGTCGTTTCAATGTTGGGTGTGCCCTGATTTCCTAGCACGCACCCAGCTACATTTCATCTTTTTTGAACTAGCCAATAAGTTTTACATTGTGTGGCTATGCAGTTTTCAAGTGTGTAGCATACTGAGATGGGAGACCTGTCAGGCAGTGCTGGAAAAAATGGATATAACCTTGGTATAAAGAATAGGAATAAAATTGTATTTCTACTCACACTGTAAGAGGAAGGTTGTTGTTTTTAATGTAAGGTTGCAGTTTTAATATGACAAAAGCAGGGTGATTAATTTGCCAAGGAAAAAACAATTTCACTTGTCTTCAGAATAGAGAACAAAATGTCACTGTTGTTGCCCTCCTGGTAGAACAAATTGTGAGATTATTAACATTCCAGTTTGCAACAATGTCCCTAGTTATGTTGGTTTTTTTTACACAACAAATTATTTACTTGTATCACTCAATTCAGAATACTCTCCTAAAAAGGAGCTAAATATGCTTTTTTAAGTGCAGTTTATTCCGCCTTTTAAAACAAATCCTGGGGGAACAAGATTTGTACATCACAACCAGTGTTGCAAATTGAGACATGAAAGCTAATGAGCTAAATGGCACCTTAAACCTAGGTTATGGGCACAACGGAATGTCTAGGCGCACTTCTAGTCCTTCCCCTGTCCACCCTCCTAATACTCTTTCTCCAGTCTTCAGGGAGTAGCTGCAAGTGGGGAGGCAGAAAAAAGGTCCTCCTTTCCTTCCACTCTGCAGTTTTAATTTGAAATCTTAGGCGCAGTACTGCGCCCTGAGCTCAGAAACTGCTCACACTAATGAAATTCCCTCTCGCAAAATGCACCTAGAAGTTTCAAACACTGATTACAGTATAATTTGCTAATCAAAGCCTGCTACTGATCTTTTAATCCCAACCCTTTCCAGACACCAAAGCTTTGCATAATCAGTTGTGGTTCTAGTATGTTTATTATCTCATTTACACAAAAGCATCTATAGCAAATAGCAACCTTTTAACTACTTGTATATTGGTAGAAACATAGCTTACACTGATACAGGAGAAAAACAAATAAACAGGAAAAGAAGATATATAAATATTGATCCAGAGGTATAAGTGGCTAACTTGTGAAATGGAAATACATATTTTATTTAAATACATATTTTATGTAACCAGCAAGTATATAAATGACTGTTTATATATAAAACAAAACGTCTAGTCTCAGTAAGAGCTTGCTTTTTTCTTTTTCTTATTTTTGTAGACAGGGTTGGGGATGGGCAACTGGGAGATTGCCTGACAAGGTAGCAGGGAGGTCAAACTTGGGCCTTGGCAGCACTTTCAAATCCATTTTTGCCTTGAGAGTTGCAAGAGATTCTCACTTTGAAAACTGATGCCTGTACCTTCCAAGCTTTATGCATGTGTATAGAGTGGCTTCTGGGGGTCTTTTGGCCAGATAAGAAGGTTCCAGTATACAGTGGTACCTCGGGTTAAGAACTTAATTTGTTCCTGAGGTCTGTTATTAACCTGAAACTGTTTTTAACCTGAGGTACTACCTTAGTTAATGGGGCCTCCCGCTGCTGCGCCGCGCAATTTGTTTTCATCCTGAAGCAAAGTTCTTAACCTGAGGTACTATTTCTGGGTTAGCAGAGTCTGTAATCTTGAAGCATCTGTAACCCGAGGTGCCACTGTAGTTCCTTAAGTTTTTTTATAGCATAAATTCATATTTATTTTTTGACTGAGAGGTTTTCAACCTTTTTGGATCCACGGCTCCCTTGACCAACTACATTCTTTCTGCAGCACCCCTGGGGCTCAGGAGCCCAGTTAGGTCACCCCTTGCCTTCAGAGCTGGCAGCCTCTCACCCTTTTTGGAACACCATCCCTTGTGAAATATTCCCTCAGCCTCCTCCATTCTCCCCTCTCCTTAGGAGTCCTCTGGGCAACTGCAGCTGCTGCCCTTGGTCTCTGAGCTTCCCCCCTGCCCCAGGTGTACTATGTGCTGCTGCTTCTCATTAAAGCATAGCTTATTTTTAATGGCCATTTAATGTGATTTGTGAACCAGGCCAATATATTTTCCACAATACACTGAAATATTGTGACTAAATCTTTACTTTTATTTCTCTTGGATTACTGAAATATTGTTTCTACATTTTGTAAGTAGCTTATCCTTCTCCCACCTTAAAGCTATCACAAACAGAATATCTTAACATTTTGTTTTTGTTTTGTTTTTTTAACAGATAAAGCACTATGTTTCATTCCAGTAAACATTGTTTTGTTAGCAGCTGTTATGTTCCTCGGAGTGCTATGAGAGCTGCTGTAGAGACCTCTGAAATATAGGAAAGCAAACAGTTTCCGCTCAGCTTTTGTCAGTCTAGCAGTACTTGGTTTTAAACATGGGAGCCAATAAAGAGACATTGGTCCAGTTCATGCACAATGCTCAAACATGGAACAGCATAAATGAGTAAATGTGGGTTCCCAAGGTGAAGTTTGCATCTGCTGTGCTCCTCATCTGCTGCTGCTGCAGCTGCAGAAAACAAATATTGCTTACAGCTTGAGATTTGACTGGACAAGAACAACCACAGCCTAGGTTCAGATGTATTACAGCTGTACCTCTTGTTACGTCAGTCTCCAGTTGTGTTTTTTCAGGATACGAATGCGGCAAACCCGGAAGTGTATACTTCCAGGTTTCGCCACGTGTGCATGCACAGAAGTGCTCTGCGCGTCTCGTGCATGTGCAGAAGCACTCTATCATGCTGTGCGTGTGTGCAGAAGTGGCACTCTAGTTGCAGACTTTTTGGGGTGCAAACAGCACCCTAGAATGGATCGAGTCCATAACTAGAGGTACCACTGTACTGAGCCCAGCATCAACAGGACTGGGGAAATAATGCAGCAGGTGTGATCTTCACTTTTGGTGCCCATTTGTGCACACTGAATCATGCTTATGTGTGAACCAGGCCAGCGAGTCACCAAGTACCGTATTTCTTGCTCTATAAGACTCACTTTTTCCCTCCTAAAAAGTAAGGGGGAATGTGTGTGCGTCCTAGGGAGCGAATGCAGGCTTCGCAGCTATCCCAGAAGCCAGAACAGCAAGAGGGATCGCTGCTTTCGCTGCGCAGCGATCCCTCTTGCTGTTCTGGCTGCTGAGATTCAGAATATTTTTTTTCTTGTTTTCCTCCTCCAAAAACTAGGTGCATCTTATGGTCTGGTGCGTCTTATAGAGCGAAAAATACAGCAATTGGAAACTATCAAACCTGAATTCTTCTTTTCCTGTTCTTAACAGTCAATGACATCTTGAATAAAATTTGTGGAAAGCATGTTGGCTGTTAAATGTATTTTAGGATCCTTGCTAATCCCCACTTGCTTGCAATGGGTGTATCTGTATATGGTACACAAACACTTATGCAAATATCAGCTCAAGGACTAGGTGGGAAATGCTGACTTCTCCCCCTAAATGGTAGTCAAATAATCATGTTGGCAATGATGAACATTAGTTTACTAGGAAAATGCTCACCACAGCAAAAATAAAAAGCATTTGATCCACATTACAATCTCTTCCTCTTTAAAATAATATTTCATTTATCTTCAGTTTTATAGCCTGCTGTAAGAGCAAAGAAGGATATGTACCTTGGAATGAAAGGGTTTATAATAGTCCATTCCCTACTCAGTAGCAAGCAAAACATATTATCTGAGCATGTCAGTTCAGGAATATATATACTATATTAATTTAAGATTTATAACTGTTTAGAGAATATGATTCAGAAAAAACCTTCAGTTTGAACTGTTTAAAAGGATCTGATAACATACTCTAGAAACTGTGTCTTTCATATATATGTTTGGGATAAATAGAAATAATTGGGGCGGGGGGAGCTAAACTCACATAGTCAAATACACAGCTAGGAGATGTACTGGCAATACCAAGAAGTGCCTCTGAAAGATGAGCTGCCAATGAGAAAAGCCTTTTCCTGGCTTTGTTTCTGGCCCTCCCCATCCCCAGTGCTGTTCTTCTAGAAAGAAAAGGTGTCAGTACTCACCATGAAACAAGTGTCATACTTTTACCCTTGAGTGCCCCCAGAAAAAGCACTGCCCATCACTGATACTGTCTTAATTCCTGGCAGCAAGGGATAATAGGCCTCTGGCAAAGGTTAGAATCATATTTCTGGAAGGGATCCTGAGGATCATCTAGTCCAAACCCCCTGCAATGCAGCAAAATGCAGCTGTCCCATACAGGGATCAAACCTGCAACCTTGGCGTTATCAGCACCACACTCCAACCAACTGAGCTACCCAGGGTTATGTTATTACTGTAAAATGCATGTTCTTCTCACTTCCATTTTGCTTTGAAATCTACTCCATTCATAACATAGTCTGGAGTGAAACAAAAAGAAAAGGGAACTTTCTGCAAAGTGGAACTGGAAGAATCTGGAAGGTGGCATACCTGTGCCAATGACTGGAATGACCAATGGATGGGGTGGTGGTGGTCTGAATAATAAAGGCTGGAAGAATAACCCAAGAAAATCTTTATTAAAAGCGTTTTAAAAAAAATAAAAAAAAGACTGGAAGAATTGAAGGCTGAAGCTTCTTCATTTATTCACACCAGCCATTGTGTGAGGTGGCAAATGGTGGCAAGGAATTTGTGGCATCATTTTGTATCTTATGGTTGGGCTTTGCTTATAGTAATCAGGGTGTATTCCTCAGTTTAGGTTATAACATAGTAAGTGGTGCTTATTTGAAATTATACACCGGTTATTTATGGTTATGTTAAAATACAACATTAAAATACAACATTTTTAATAATAGCAAATGAAACCCTTCTTTGCACTGACAAAATAGTCTGCAAGAGTGTGCTGTGCATTAAAAAAAATGGTTTTAAGCCAATTTAAGACAGAAGGGACACTTTGCAACAATTCGTGTTATAGTATGGTTTCTGGAGATCAATTACTGATACAGTAGAAAGAGCGCCACCTACTGATTTGCCAGGATGAGCCACTGACAAGCGAGTTTTTTGCAGATCTCATGTGGAAATCTACCTGTGGAACAGAATTGCTCTGTGATTAAGATTGACTTCAGTGTAAGGAAGTAGGAAAGGTTATATTTGTGTGGTTGCTAATGCAGGACAGGTGAAGAGTGTTGCTAAAAGCAATGGAGAAATTAAATATATATATAGATCTACTGTATAAATATAATGGGGATTACGATTGTGAATTCGTTTTTGTCTTTTAATTGAGGAAACCAAGATGTGTGTTTGCCCTACAATCTCATGCCAAAATACACATCAGATCTGAAAATATTTTTATAATAACACACATGTAATTGAGAGAACAAGCGGACAGTAGGACATGAGGTACAAATAATTCCGAATGATTTAAGCAAGCAAATTGGGGAAAGAAGAAAGACAGGATAGAACCTGATCTGATTTGTGGGTTGGAGTAGTTTTTGGGGTTTTTTTTAAAGACTGAAACTACTAGGTGGCAGGGGAAAGTACTAAAACCAGATGCTTTTGTACTTTATGCATATTTCACAAGTGAAATACTGGACTTCTTAATTATGCAGGCAAATAGATCACAGAAGTTTATCTGTGTGAAAGGTTTCCCATGCACATGAATGATGATTCAATCAAGCTTCACATATTTTGAGGTTTAGATCATAGTTTCTGGCTGTAATGCTTGTAGCTTGTACCGAGAATGTGCAGACTGAATGTCTTGTGATATGTTAGGAAATGTAAGGATGACCTCATGTCTATTTGTAAACATCTAACAGACTTCTTTTTAGTTTATCTTTCATTACAGATTTTGTTTTTCTTTTATAGTAATATTGGACCACAGGCTTTCTAAAGCAGAGTTTTCTCTTAGGTCTGAAATATTTGTCATCTAGTGCTGCTTTAAAAGATGTATAGCTAATATATCAAATTGGAAGCATTTTAACTTTAATGTTTATATTTAAGTATGCATGATTTGCTAATAATTTTGTACTGTATTTATTTATTCTATGATATGCTTTTATGTAAGACACCTTGATTTCAATTTGGGGGTTGGGTGAGATATTAGTATTTTGAATGAGAAGACTTATAACATTAAAATCTTGATACCAAGCTGTCTAGACAAAGTAGGGGTAGTGATTTATTTAAAGTAAGATGAAGCAAACAAATGAACAACGTTTGTGCTCTCATTTAGTCCAGAGAAGAATGAAACATTCTACTGATGACTTGTTTTTGGCGCTTGTGTCAGCCTTAAACACAATGACAGAACTGCGGGGAGCCAAACACATGTTTGCTTTCTGTTAATAAATTTGTCATTAGCTAAATACTGGTGCGGCTTAAGTGTCTTATCAAGATGGACAGTGATCTAGAACAATAAGTTTCCAACAGCAGGATAAGAAAAATGAAAAGATTTATATATGATGTGTCAGCTAGAAAGGTTAATTATGGCCACTAGCCAAAGATATGTGGTTTGGTTCCAAAAAGTTTGCACTGTGATCAGAAAAGCACTTCTGCTCATCAATGGAAGGGGCTCCTGCAGTTTTCAAATCTTCCGGCCATCTGCAGCCTCTCTTATGCCATATCTCACACCATTTCCCAGGGTCCTCAGACCTTATAGATCTGGTTTTGGGGGCACAGAAAGTGTGAAAACCTCTGTTCCATGAGAAGAGCAAGACACTTAGTTCTTAGGATCTGAGACAATATGCACACAATAACATGATGCATTTTGGTTTTTGGTTTTAAAAAGCTATATGTGAACTAGAATGTCTGGATTCAGATTTACTCTGAATTGGATTTATTATAATTTTACTGGAAAGAAAGAAGCATCTAATCTTTTTCCTATAAATTTAGTCAACTCAGTAGATGGGTATCAGAACACACCAGGAGTTGATTTCAAGCAAGGTTTACTGAGTCCTTTCTTCATCTTATGTTCTCCACACAGCCCAATTTTTAACTCTAGCCTTAACTTTTTTGTCTGTTTTTTCCCCCTGTGTAGGTTTACAATTGTGCTATGAGAAATGGCTCCCTTCTTACGAATATCATTCAACTCCTTTGAGCTAGGACCTATGCCGAATCAAGGGGAGCAACCACAGCCATTCTGTGCAATAAAAATGAAAGAGGCCTTGACTACAGGTAAGAAGATTGATCAGTTGAATTGATTCCATTTGTGGTCTGGAATTCCTCACATATGGTCTGGCAGGACCAGAGTCTAATTGTGTGCTTGTTTATGAGACAGGAAATCTCACTGAGTCGGTAGTGATGTACTCCAAAGTAAATGTGTATACGATTACAACCTTAAGGTGTCAAAGGATGCAGTTTCTAGTCTAATGTATGTGGCATAGGCCAGTTTAATCCCAATGACAGGGAAAGAGTGAAGAATATGGCTATTTGTGTACAGCATTATTTGGATTTAAGTCATCTGATAATAGGCAATATATCAGGAACAGATAATAATAATAATAATAATAATAATAATAATAATAATAATAATATAATAATAATTTATTATTTATACCCCGCCCATCTGGCTGAGTTTCCCCAGCCACTCTGGGCGGCTCCCAATCAGTGTTAAAAACAGTACAGCGTTACATATTAAAAACTTCCCTGAACAGGGCTGCCTTAAGATGTCTTCTGAATGTCAGGTAATTATTTATCTCTTTGACATCTGATGGGAGGGCGTTCCACAGGGCGGGCGCCACTACCGAGAAGGCCCTCTGTCTGGTTCCCTGTAGCCTCACTTCTCGCAATGAGGGAACCGCCAGAAGGCCCTCGGCGCTGGATCTCAGTGTCCGGGCTGAACGATGGGGGTGGAGACGCTCCTTCAGGTATACAGGACCGAGGCCGTTTAGGGCTTTAAAGGTCAGCACCAACACTTTGAATCGTGCTCGGAAACGTACTGGGAGCCAATGCAGATCTCTCAGAACCGGTGTTATGTGGTCCCGGCGGCCACTCCCAGTCACCAGTCTAGCTGCCGCATTCTGGATTAATTGCAGTTTCCGGGTCACCTTCAAAGGTAGCCCCACGTAGAGCGCGTTGCAGTAGTCCAAGCGTGAGATAACTAGAGCATGCACCACTCTGGCGAGACAGTTCGCGGGCAGGTAGGGTCTTAGCCTGCGTACCAGGTGGAGCTGGTAGACAGCTGCCCTGGACACAGAGTTAACCTGCGCCTCCATGGACAGCTGTGAGTCCAAAATGACTCCCAGGCTGCGCACCTGGTCCTTCAGGGGCACAGTTACCCCATTCAAGACCAGGGAATCCCCTACACCAACCCGCTCCCTGTCCCCCAAAAACAGTACTTCTGTCTTGTCAGGATTCAACCTCAATCTGTTAGCCGCCATCCATCCTCCAACCGCGTCCAGGCACTCACACAGGACCTTCACCGCCTTCACTGGTTCTGATTTAAAGGAGAGGTAGAGCTGGGTGTCATCTGCATACTGATGAACACCCAGTCCAAACCCCCTGATGATCTCTCCCAGCGGCTTCATATAGATATTAAAAAGCATGGGGGAGAGGACAGAACCCTGAGGCACCCCACAAGTGAGAGCCCAGGGGTCTGAACACTCATCCCCCACCACCACTTTCTGGACACGGCCCAGGAGGAAGGAGCGGAACCACTGTATGACAGTGCCCCCAGCTCCCAGCCCCTCTAGACGGTCTAGAAGGATGTTATGGTCGATGGTGTCAAAGGCCGCTGAGAGATCCAGCAGAACTAGGAAACAGCTCTCACCTTTGTCCCTAGCCCGCCGGAGATCATCAACCAGCGCGACCAAGGCAGTTTCAGTCCCATGGTGAGGCCTGAATCCTGATTGGAAGGGATCCAAATGGTCCGTTTCCTCCAGGCGTGCTTGGAGTTGTTCAGCAACCACCCGCTCAATCACCTTGCCCAAGAATGGCAGATTTGAGACTGGGCGATAGTTGGCCAAATTGGCCGGGTCTAAAGATGTTTTTTTAAGAAGCGGTTTAATGACCGCCTCTTTCAGCGGGTCTGGGAAGGCTCCCTCACAGAGGGAAGCATTCACCACCCCGCAGAGCCCATCGCCCAGCCCTTCCCGGCTTGCTTTTATCAGCCAGGATGGGCAAGGATCAAGGAGACAGGTGGTCGGTTTCACTTGTCCAAGCAGCCTGTCCACATCCTCGGAGGTAACAGATTGGAATTGATCCCATGTAACAGGACCAGACAGAACTCTAGCACTCTCCCGCCCTGGCCCTGCTCCCACGGTGGAGTCTACCTCCTTCTGAATCTGAGCGATTTTATCTGCAAAAAACTTTGCAAAAGCATTGCAGGAGATCTTGGGGTCCCTACCAGGCCCCGGTGGTACAGGTGGTTCCGATAGATTGCGAACCACTTGAAAAAGTCTCCTGCTGCTGTTTTCTGCAGATGCAATGGAGGCGGCGAAGAAGGCCCTCTTCGCCGTCGCCATTGCCACTTGGTAGGCTCGACGTTGAGCTCTAACCCGTGTCCGGTCTGATTCAGAATGAGTTTTCCGCCACCGGCGCTCTAGCCGTCTCAACGATTGTTTCATCACCCTCAGCTCCGGGGAAAACCACGGGGCTGTCCAGGCTCCATGCAATCGGAGAGGGCGCTTCGGAGCCAGACAGTCAATAGCCCTGGTTAACTCCGCATTCCAGCGTGCCACCAGGGAATCAGCTGAAAGGCCATCAGCTTGGGATAAAGCATCCCCTACCACTCTCTGGAAGCCAATTGGATCCATTAAGTGGCGGGGGCGGACCATCCGAATCGGTCCCACCTCCCTGCAGAGGGGAAGGGTTGCGGAGAAGTCCAGTTGCACCAGGAAGTGATCTGACCATGGCACTTCTTTTGTTTCGCTTTTAGTTAGTGTCAGATCACCAACATCCATAGAGGTGAACACCAAGTCTAAGGCATGTCCACGGCTATGAGTTGGGCCAAACTTATTCAGGGACAGCCCCATGGAGGCCATGCTTTCCACGAAGTCCCGAGCGGCCCCTTGTAAGGTCGTGTCGGCATGGATGTTAAAATCCCCCAGGACAACCAAGCTAGGTGTCTCCAGGAGCATATCCGCCACAACCTGAAGCAGCTCGGGCAGGGAATCCTTGGTGCAGCGGGGAGGTCGGTACACCAGTAGGAATCCTGTACTGCCCCTATTGCCCAACTTCCAGAACATGCACTCAGAAAACTGGGTCTTCCCAATAGGACGCCTGGTGCAGACTAATGACTTCCTAAAAATCACTGCAACCCCCCCTCCCCGCCCACATGACCTGGGTTGCTGTGCGTAAGAGAAACCTGGTGGGCAAGCAGCGGCAAGGACAGGCCCATCTGCTTCATCCAACCAGGTCTCTGTCACACATGCCAGGTCAAATCCTCCATCCACAATCAGGTCGTGGATGGCAGTGGTTTTATTCATCATTGACCTGGCATTGCACAGCAACACTTTCAGGTCATGTGGGTTTCCCTTGCTGATTACTGTATCCTTCCGGTCAGGACCAGACCTGGAGGCAGGGATAGTCCTCAAACAACGACTAAACCAGCCTCCTCGGTAATGACATGGTCTGGTCTTAGCAGACCTTAATAATAATAATAATAATAATAATAATAATAATAATAATAATAATAATTTATTTATACCCCACCCATCTGGCTGGGCTTCCCCAGACACTCTGGGCGGCTTCCAACAAAATATTAAAATATTAATATTAAAATTAATATTTAAAATAAAATATTAAAATACCGTAATACATCAAACATTAAAAGTTTCCCTAAACAGGACTGCCTTCAGAAGTCTGGTAGTTATTGTTCTCTTTGACATCTGGTGGGAGGGCGTTCCACTGGGAGGGCGCCACTACTGAGAAGTCCCTCTGCCTGGTTCCCTGTAACTTGGCTTTTCGCAGTGAGGGAACAGCAGAAAGCCCTCGGCGCTAGACCTCAGTGTCCGGGCAGAATGATAGGGGTGGAGACGCTCCTTCAGATATACTGGACCGAGAGATAAAGGTTGTTGTTGTTGTTGTTTAGTCGTTTAGTCGTGTCCGACTCTTCGTGACCCCATGGACCAGAGCACGCCAGGCACCTCTGTCCTCCACTACCTCCCGCAGTTTGGTCAAACTCATGCTGGTAACCTCGAAAACACTATCCAACCATCTCGTCCTCTGTCGCCCCCTTCTCCTTGTGCCCTCCATCTTTCCCAGCATCAGTGTCTTCTCCAGGGAGTCTTCTCTTCTCATGAGGTGGCCAAAGTACTGGAGCCTTAGCTTCACGATCTGTCCTTCCAGTGAGCACTCAGGGCTGATTTCCTTAAGAATGGATACGTTTGATCTTCTTGCAGTCCATGGGACTCTCAAGAGTCTTCTCCAGCACCATAATTCAAAAGCATCAATTCTTCGGCGATCAGCCTTCTTTATGGTCCAGCTCTCACTTCCATACATCACTACTGGGAAAACCATGGCTTTAACTATACGAACCTTTGTTGGCAAGGTGACGTCTCTACTTCTCAAGATGCTGTCTAGGCCTGTCATTGCCCTTCTCCCAAGAAGCAGGCGTCTTTTAATTTCGTGACTGCTGTCACCATCTGCAGTGATCATGGAGCCCAAGAAAGTAAAATCTCTCACTGCCTCCATTTCTTCCCCTTCTATTTGCCAGGAGGTGATGGGACCAGTGGCCATGATCTTCGTTTTTTTGATGTTGAGCCTCAGACCATATTTTGCGCTCTCCTCTTTCACCCTCATTAAAAGGTTCTTTAATTCCTCCTCACTTTTTGCCATCAAGGTTGTGTCATCTGCATATCTGAGGTTGTTGATATTTCTTCCGGCAATCTTAATTCCAGCTTGGGATTCATCCAGCCCAGCCTTTCGCATGATGTATTCTGCATATAAATTAAATAAGCAGGGAGATAAAATACAGCCTTGTCGTACTCCTTTCCCAATTTTGAACCAATCAGTTGTTTCATATCCAGTTCTAACTGTAGCTTCTTGTCCCACATAGAGATTTCTCAGGAGACAGATGAGGTGATCAGGCACTCCCATTTCTTTAAGAACTTGCCATAGTTTGCTGTGGTCGACACAGTCAAAGGCTTTTGCATAGTTAATGAAGCAGAAGTAGATGTCTTTCTGGAACTCTCTAGCTTTCTCCATAACCCAGCACATGTTTGCAATTTGGTCTCTGGTTCCTCTGCCTCTTCTAAATCCAGCTTGCACTTCTGGGAGTTCTCGATCCACATACTGTTTGAGCCTTCCTTGTAGAATTTTAAGCATAACCTTGCTAGCGTGTGAAATGAGTGCAATTGTGCGGTAGTTGGAGCATTCTATGGCACTGCCCTTCTTTGGGATTGGGATGTAGACTGATCTTCTCCAATCTTCTGGCCACTGCTGAGTTTTCCAAATTTGCTGGCATATTGAGTGTAGCACCTTAACAGCATCATCTTTTAAAATTTTAAATAGTTCAGCTGGAATACCATCACTTCCACTGGCCTTGTTATTTGCAGTGCTTTCTAAGGCCCATTTGACTTCACTTTCCAGGATGTCTGGCTCAAGGTCAGCAACCACACTACCTGGGGTGTACGAGACATCCATATCTTTCTGGTATAATTCCTCTGTGTATTCTTGCCACCTCTTCTTGATGTCTTCTGCTTCTGTTAGGTCCTTACCACTTTTGTCCTTTATTATGGTAATCTTTGTACGAAATGTTCCTTTCATATCTCCAATTTTCTTGAACAGATCTCTGGTTCTTCCCATTCTGTTGTTTTCCTCTATTTGTTTGCATTGCTCGTTTAAGAAGGCCTTCTTGTCTCTCCTTGCTATTCTTTGGAAACCTGCATTCAATTTCCTGTATCTTTCACTATCTCCCTCGCATTTTGCTTGCCTTCTCTCCTCCGCTATTTGTAAGGCCTCGTTGGACAGCCACTTTGCTTTCTTGCATTTCCTTTTCATTGGGATGGTTTTCGTTGCTGCCTCCTGTACAATGTTGCGAGCCTCCATCCATAGTTCTTCAGGCACTCTGTCCACCAAATCTAAATCCTTAAACCTGTTCGTCACTTCCACTGTGTATTCATAAGGGATTTGACTTAGATTGTATCTTACCGGCCCAGTGGTTTTTCCTACTTTCTTCAGTTTAAGCTTGAATTTTGCTATAAGAAGCTGATGATCTGAGCCACAGTCAGCTCCAGGTCTTGTTTTTGCTGACTGTATAGAGCTTCTCCATCTTTGGCTGCAGTGAATATAATCAATCTGATTTCGATACTGCCCATCTGGTGATGTCCACGTGTAGAGTCGTCTCTTGTGTTGTTGGAAAAGCGTGTTTGTGATGACCAGCTTGTTCTCTTGACAGAACTCTATTAGCCTTTGCCCTTCTTCATTTTGATCTCCAAGGCCAAACTTGCCAGTTGTTCCTTTTATCTCTTGCCTCCCTACTTTAGCATTCCAATCCCCTATAATGAGAAGAACATCCTTCTTTGGTGTCACTTCTATAAGGTGTTGTAAGTCTTCATAGAATTGGTTAATTTCAGTTTCTTCAGCACCAGTAGTTGGTGCATAAACTTGGATTACTGTGATGTTAAAAGGTCTGCCTTGGATTCGTATCGAGATCATTCTATCATTTTTGAGATTGCATCCCAGTACAGCTTTCGCCACTCTTTTGTTGACTATGAGGGCCACTCCATTTCTTTTACGGATTTCTTGCCCACAGTAGTAGATGTGATGGTCATCCGAACTGAATTCGCCCATTCCCGTCCATTTTAGTTCACTGATGCCCAGGATGTCAATATTCTTGCCATCTCATTTTTGACCACCTCCAACTTACCTAGGTTCATGGTTCTTACATTCCAGGTTCCTATGCAATATTTTTCTTTACAGCATTGGACTTTCCTTTCGCTTCCAGGCATATCCGCAACTGAGCGTCCTTTCGGCTTTGGCCCAGCCGCTTCATCAGCTCTGGATCTACTTGTACTTGCCCTCCGCTCTTCCCCAGTAGCATGTTGGACGCCTTCCGACCTGAGGGGCTCATCTTCCAGTGTCATAACTTTTATATGCCTGTTGTCTTTGTCCATGGAGTTTTCTTGGCAAGGATACTGGAGTGGCTTGCCAGTTCCTCCTCCAGGTGGATCACGTTTGGTCAAAACTCTCCACTATGACCTGTTCATCTTGTGTGCCCTGCTCTGCGTAGTTCATAGCTTCTCTGAGTTCTTCAAGCCCCTTTGCCACGGCAAGGCAGTGATCCATGAAGGGGGAGATAAAGGTAGCTTTGAATAAAAAATTCAAATGGATGTACCACCATGCTGGTATGTACTATGAATTTTTAACACCTTATTTTTTAATGTGAAAGCTGAAGTTAATCAATTATTATTTCAATTTTTATTATTTTAGTCTTGTTGCATTTTTTTTAAAATCTGAAGCATAATGTGAGAATGGATTTGGTGTGAAATGCCATCTCCATCATATCTTGAAAGTATACTTCTTTACTACAATCCATTACTAGGGCCGGAAGGCTTTGTTGTCCAATTAGCAGAAGATTGTTTTGTTGCCTGCTTTTCTTCTTTCTTCAGAGTCCATTATTCAAAAGTCACTTTTTTGGGTGGAACTCAATTCATCAGCAGAAACTGTCTTGTGGTTCCACCTACATATTCTATCATTCTTTTTAGAAGAAGACCACTGTACACAGGCATGCGAAGGATTATTATTATTATTATTGTTATTATTATTATTTTAAAAATCATAGTTCAGAGAGGGGTGCGCAAGAAGAAGAATTTCTCTTTTCATTACTGAAAGCCTAGTTCAGGTTGTTGTTACCATTCAGTGTCATTACCCGTCCAGCTCAGTGGTGCACCCATCTGCTGCCTATAACTTTTGTGCTTTCCATTCAGTTTTCATGAAGGTTTTACATGTTGATACAGTACTTCCGTGTGTGTGTTGTGTTGTGTTGTGTGTGTATGTGTATGTGTGTTTTGCACTGAAAACTCTCGGCATCTGGGAGGAAGGCTTTGCAACTAAAAAAAGAAAAAAAAATCACACCTTTGGCTAAAGAGGTCAGGGAAACAAGGTATGCCTGCATCTTAGGAAACAGTATCTTTGATGGCCTTTGCATCTTGGGAAACAGTATCTTTGATGGCCTTTTATCAGGATAAGGAGGTTCCCTTGAGCTTCGATGGATAAACCCTGGCCCTGTGTGACTCCTTTCTTAGAAGGCTCAGGATTATTGCTGGCCTTCCTTGCTGAACTTTAGACCCTTAAAAATATTCTTGAGGCCTTTTCTTTTGCACTGCATGAAAACCAATTGTCACCCAGGGCTTGGACTAAAAATAGTTACATAATAAGTGCTTTCTTCCCCTCTAACTTTAAGCTAATGGCTGTTGCTATTAGAACTAGAAAAGCTTGTTCGTTTCCATTCTATATGTTCCATGGACCCTTTTTGGAAAGAAATGAATGGACCCTTTCCCCCCCCCCCATTTATTATGGAACAAATATCTGTTCATAAGTAATACATATACACTTTTATGTTAGTGTAATCAGTGTGGGAGAGCATGTTGAACTTGAATAAAAAAAAAAATCATTTGCCCTCAGTCTCATAATTAACATTTCTATTTCTGGTCCATGTACCAGTAAAATTGGTGCACCCAAACATCACTCAAGTGAACATTTTCTGGCCAAATGTAAAATGAGGAAAATATTTTCTTAGGTCCAGGCTGATTGCTGCATAGTTGGATTTCCTCCTTTTAGGCCAACACAGTGAAGCATGTGTTAGATCACCACGACAAATGGGTAGGGTTCCTTTAAAATCTTCAAGAAAAAATGTAACAGATGCTGGAGGGGATACTAGAGCAGCATTTATCTTTATCTGGACATTGTGATAGAAGTTGCCACAACAAAATTGCAGAAAGGGTGGAGGTGGGGAGCTCTGGGATTCATTTTCATTAATTGAAAACATCTGCTCTGAGTAGCTGTTACTAGAAAGGATCTCTGAGACCAGGTAAAAGCTTTTTGGCAGAAGCAGAGGAGATAAAGCAGAAGTCTGCAGAATGCAGAATATCCTCAGGTGGCTATTTGTGAACATTTGGCAAGCTAACATCAGCCTGCTTGTCAAATACCTAATTTATAATGTTGGTTTTGGCAATCCTTACCTAATAAAGCCAAACTGAGGTGCTATTCTTTACTACTGTTTGGACAGTCCATCATACTGAGAGACGTGCATCAAACAAAACAGCTGTTGGATAAACATAAACTTAACTCTGAACTTAAATCCTATGTCAGAATATCAAGGAACCGATCACTCTCTATACAGTTTACAGAGATTCAGCTATTTATCATGGCTCAACTAACACAGTTGCCAAAATTGGGCCTGGATATTAGGCCGCATTTGGAAATCTGAGAAACTCTTGTGGGCACCACTATAAAATGGCTGCCCTTGGGCATCTATCTAGTCACAGAAAAGCTGCTCAAGGGATCTTTGCTGTCATGGAGGATAAATAACTTTGCAAAAGAGAGAGGGAGAGCATGCCTATAAGAGAGAAGTTGGCTCTGAATCCCAACTTTCAAAACAGACATTTCCCGTGCTCCAATACACAACCACATAACCCATTTCGCAGAAGTAACACATATCCACCCTCCAAAGTAGCTAAACAATTTTGGCAATTTCCCAAATCTGGAAAAGCTGTGGGGGCATTGGGAAAATCAGGGGAAATCCACTCACCACCTTAAGGCACAAAAAACAGGCGAACTCTACTGAAGAAGTCAAACAGGTGTGACCCACCCATGTACCCCAAAAAGCAACACACATGTTGAAGGCAAATTCCATCAACACATACAAGAGAAACATCCCATATGGGTCCCAGTGGCATTCTGGGGAAGGAAAGGGAAGAGGGGTGATGTGGTTGGAGGCCTGTACTTGGTTTTCCTAGGAGCTCAGTGCCACCCAAAGCACAATAAAGGAAATAAACTTTTTAAACGACAATGAGAAGGGCCAGCGTTCTCCATTGGGGCAATGTGCTGGGGACCCTAGGGATAAGGCAATCTAAACAATGACTAAAATAAGACTTATTCAATGTTCATTGGCTGTTATTGCAGTTGATGTGTTTGGAAAAATCTTTCCTTGTTATCTTAACATGGTTGAGATTATTTCCTGGCTATAGTTTTAATAAAATTAAAATTGTCTGTTGGTTGTGATTGTGAAATTTAGTGTTTTCCTGGCAACTCTTCATTTATGCCTTTTCTGTGGCATTTCCAGAGAGAGGCAAAACCTTGATTCAAAAGAAACCCACTATGTACCCAGACTGGAAATCTTCATTTGATGCCCACATTTATGAGGGCCGCGTCATTCAGATTGTTCTCATGAAAGCAGCAGAAGACCCATTATCTGAGGTGACTGTGGGTGTATCTGTTTTGGCTGAAAGATGTAAGAAAGGCAATGGGAAAGCAGAATTCTGGGTGAGTATGACACCATGTGATTAATTATTTTATACTGTGTTACCCTAGGTCTATACAGCTTAGAACCAGATCTCTAAAGGACCACATGCTCATAGCATATGAATTTTTCACTTGTTAAGATAATTCTCAGCAGAACTTCATGTTCTCAAAAAATGGGAATGCTCCTTAGAAAAGGAACATAATGTGTGCTTCAATGTGCCTCATGTCCTTGATGTCATTACTGTATCTTATTTCCACAACCTTGTTCTGTATCGCTGACGGGGATAGAGAAAAGATTAGGCTAATATGTGATAAACTGATGGGTCTTGCAATTGTGACGTGTGCCCTCAGGATTTTAATCTGTCAGATGAAGTGCTGGTGGATCTGAGGCTGATAATTTACCCCAAAGTGAATTTGCCAGCAGTGGGTGGTGTTGTAACCTGGTAGTCCATAAATCTGGGCAAAGCTCAAATGATGTTCCGCTTATTTAGAGAGGCTGTCAGTGAGAAACTGTGGGAATCTGTGGTATTTGGGTTAATGCAAATGATGTGGCCAGACAATCCTTGTATGGTTTTATTGTTTCCATTCAGCTGATGATAAATGAAATGTGGGGTGAGTCCATAATAATTAAGAAACTAACAGTATCACAGTATCAACACTGTTGTCATTGTGAAATAGATGTGTGAGAGAAGGAAAGTAGTCTTCAACTGTGACTTGCCCCTCTTCATGTGATATTTTCAGAATGTTGAACAAGATGGTTGCAGGAATTTTAGTGTAACTGGAAGGTAATTTGTTGATTTTGTTCTTCTTAGCTTGACTTGCAACCTCAAGGGAAAGTATTGATGGCTGTACAATATTTTCTAGAAGATGGAGGTAAGGAAATGGGTGGATATTAATATTATTCTTCAATGTCATTATTATTATTATCCAATATATAGTAAACATTAACTTTAAATTTGATGACATGTTAGCTTGGATCCAGAGATGTGAGAATGGAAGGTGACTTCCCTGTTCCTCCTTCTCTCCAGCAGCCTCCTAAGTCCCCTGAAGCGCCTCTTGGGAGAGCCTATGGAATGGAGTGAGTTGTGGCATGGGAGCTGAGGAAGGGGAGATCTTCCCAGATGGAATGGGAGGTTCCCCAACCCTCAGAAAAAAATTGGGGGCATCTCAGAGGGCTGCCAGGGGAAGAGTGTAAGCTCCTTTGCCTCACCCAAGTCAGACATGTGTGAGAAGAGGCATATACTCACATGAGCATTCCTCCATGCAAGGGGCCATAGCTTAGTGGTAGAGCATTTGCTTTTCATGCAGAGGGTCCCAAATTCAGTCCTCAACATCTCCAAGTTGGGCTGGCAATGTGTGAAAACCTGGAGAGCTGCTGCCAGTCATTGTAGAGAAAGCTGAGCTAGGTGGAATGATGATGTAAGTCAATATAAAGTACTTTTCAAGGTTCCACATAAATGAGCGTAGATGCCTTTCTGATGTGTGCATGGACATTGATGGATGGGTGACTGGCCATGGGATGTGGTGAGAGGCCAGCTGATATGGACTCTTAACCACCTTATGCACCCCTTTTATGTGTTGAGGTCATCTGGCACACAAACTCAGAAGCTTCTGCTTCATAAGCGTTGCTGAAAATTCATTTCACAGGTGTTCCTCAGCCTGTTATCAAAGTGTTCTTGTTACCTGAAAGTGCACTGGCAGACACTTTGCTTCAGCAAAAGAAGTCACTTTGATCCTCTGCCACCCTCAAGAGGTTGCACAGGGTATGAACATTTCTACCGCTGCTCTTCATTTTAGCCCATCATGGTTGCTCATGAAAGCTCACTAGTTTGGTGAATTTTCAGTGGGTAAACTACCAAAAGCACATCTTTTACTTGTCAGTCATCTGAGGTACCATGATCTCCCGTGAAGTGTACCCGTGAAGTGTATTCTTTTGCCCATTTGATTGCAAACGACATGGACAAAGAAATTCTCAAGGGGTTGCAGGCACCATGATTAAAGCCTGCTCCCATTGCCTGCATGGTTTGATTTCTGACTATGCAGGCAAAGCCTTGGGGGATTGCAGGCAATGATAGTCATATGATTGGCATATGGACTGCAAGAGGCCACATCTTTACTTGCCCCTATGTGTGGGGCAGGTGGGCATGTCTTGGGAGAAACTACCTTGTGTGCCTAATTAGGACCTTTGCTGGGCCTATAAGCCAGAGGTTCCTCGCTGATGAATTAATCAGTTAAATGTTGTAGCCTTAGTTTTCAAATGTGGGGGTAAATTAAGAAAAGGAACGTGTAAGCAGAAAAATAAGAAAATATTCTCATATATAGTACCTGTAATTTATTACGCAAGTTTATGGCAAGAAATTTCACAATACATCTGGTCTAGGAGCTCCCTGCACATATCTGTAGTTCACACATGGCACTCTTACATGCTAAGGATTTTCACCTATTCAGTGCTGCACACATTTCATTAAAAAAAAAATTAAGACATTTATTCAAAAGTTATAATACGATTATTTTCAATCAACATATCCCCTCCACAGACAGTTCTGTGATGATGGTGGCATTAAAATATTCTGTTCCTCTTCAATAAAAGAGAAAAAGAAAGACCAGATTGTCTCAAAGCTATCTTTTTTGGAGATGCCTTTGATTAGTTGCTGATGGTATGTGAGGCATTCTGATAGAGCAATGCTCCAGATGTTATTAACCCAAGCCTCTATTGGTATATGAGAAGTTTCCTTCCATCGTTTCATGATGTACAGAGCAATTCGCTTGTCATTGAACTAAAATGGCATGTTTCCAAATTGATGTGCCCTAGATTAAATTCCCTTCTCCATATGAGAGCAGAAAGAATATTCCATCATTCCTGGAATTGAGGGGTAGAAGGTGGTTGAACGCTAGACTTGGGGTCCCACAAATGAGTCTTCTCCCCTCCCCCCCATATAAAAATGATGCTTATAAGAAGCAGAACTGGTTGCCAATTTCTTTGTTTATTTTAATGAAGTTACTGACCTTATCCAGTCACAGAACTTAGCACCTCAGTGGTTGGTTTACTTTTGTACTGAGTGTCTCACTCTCTGTGTTAAGCAGCTTTGGAGGCAGCAAGAATAGCTTTCTCTTTCTGGAATTATGCCGCGGACTTCAGCAACAAAACGGAAGGGTTTGTCAATTGCTTTCTTTGAAAAATAGGTAGTTTCCGCAGGGAACAAAGTATTTTAGCACTTTCAGTGGGTGGGGAAGATTATATGGATTATCAAATGCTCATTAACTGCAGGTTAATGCAGGAAAGAGTTATCTGAAAAGTGTTGCCTATTTCTGTGTGATTTATAGATTGTATTAATACGTAGGCATGTTTTCCATAGCTAAATTTCTTTTTAATGGACCTGCAATAACTGGCAATATTTCCATCTGATAAAACTCTTAATGGGAATCGTAGCTTTCTTGCACTGTTCATTCACTACCCCATTCATTTCAATGGAAACTGTGCAAGAGGTCTGAGCAAAGGTTTTTCCTTTGTTTGGTAAGATGTGAAAGCTTGGTGGCATGTTCTAATATTTATAGGCTTTGACAGCTTTCCACAATTTTTTCATGCTAGTTGCTATCACTTGAACTGCTGTACATGGCAGAATTCCCTAAATAGTGTGTAAGAAGTGTAGATTTCCATTTTTTAAAAGATTTTGCTAAAAGTTGTCCACATCTTCATGGCTTCATAAAAATAGAATGCAGGGAGGATGAGGGGTAGGGTAAAAGGTGTAATTTTTCCTTCCACTTGTTCCAGATGCCTCCTACCCTTGATTCGGTTAAATATAGAGGACAACTTCTGCTAGGCATGTCACTTAGTGGATCAGGGATTATGTTTGTGAATTGCATCCAAATGCAGATCTGAAAGTGCATCCCATTGAAAACAATGTAGTGTTTACAGACTACCTGTGCACGTTTTGGTGCATTTGTATGAACATCTGACACAGTGAGTGACTATGCATGGAGATGCATAATTCTGAGCACGGATTAGTCCATAGTACTGGCGACAGATTCCATAGCCCACCTGGGCTTCAGAATGCCTATAAGGGTGGGGGATTCTGTGCATGTCCTCCAATACCAGTTCTTCCCTTGTGATCCTTTAAATGGCAATGGGGAATTATTGAGGCCAAGCTCCCAGACTGAAGGGGAGCAAGCACCAAGCCACTTTATTCACTTCAGCCAATCTCCCATTTCTGACTGGATGAAAGCTGATCGCTCAATTATAGGGGAAAGAGGTGTACAGTCCCTGCTCTTGCCAGCCTTTGGGAAGCTCGGTATTATCTTTTTTCCTGCATACCTCAGGAATCCATCTCCCCAAGTATGCAGGAATCTGCTCCTACCCTCTTCCTAGAACTGCATTATGCAGACCTTTTTGGTGCCTTGCATACATACATAACACTACACCATTGTTTAATGCTAGATGAGCTGCCACTTTCCCTTTCTTCCTCCCTCATGACAAGCAGGAGGATTTCTGCAGTCATTAGAGTCCCTTTCACATTAGTGTCATGTTGCATGAACCAGAAATCCTGCCTTAAACTCTGCGAAGTTTCAACACAAGCCACCTTCAAACCTGTGGGCTTGTTTTGAAGCTTCCTCAAGTTTGTCGTAAGTCTGGGTTCTTCTTCCATATAACATGACAAGCCGCCAAAGGGAAGAGCATGTGAGCCCAGTGCATTGCCTTCTGCATCTCATTTACATAGTGCTAAAATATGGCTTAGCATTATGCGTAGAGTGCAGTCAGTGTATTACATACAAAGCACTCACTTTACTGAAGGGGAAGTGATACTTTGTGATGTTAGCAAATACATGCAACTTCCAGCAGCATCTAGTATTATACCAGTATCCTGGTGTGTATATGTGGATGTGGATGTATTGTAAAAAATGTGGAAAATAAAACATCTCGATTTTGGGAGAGAGAAAATTATTGCCACTCCTTTGACTTTGACTTGGCCAGTGGTGCAGCAGTAAAACTGCTAGTACAGTTTGCAAAGCTAAGCAGGCTCCAGTATGGTTTCAAATAGGATGAGGGACAGTGTGTTGAGTTTCCTGCATTGCAGGGGGTTGCACTCGATGACCCAACTCTACAATTCTATGATTCATCTGGTTACCAACCAGATGAATTGACTGGTTGCTTCAAAAACAGTTCTCTTTCTAATTCTAGTAATTTATTTTTAAATAGAGCATCATTTTTGCATATATATTGCTAAATATCATTGGTATTTAAGAAGCATTTTATAAGTTTCAAATGTTACGAGCCACATACAAAATCTAATTTTGACTAGTAGCTGCAGTTCCTCCTGTTACTTCCTTCCTTTGCAACAGAGCTCTCTGTCACTTCTTCTTTCCCTGACACCCTTACTTTTCCTACTTCTGCTCTGTGTTCTTTTTCAGATGTACCTTTTATACACTTGATTCATACATTCATAAAAGAGTAAAAAGAAAAACTTAGGGAAGCAGTATCCTTCCTTTCAGCATACAAAAGAGATCCCTACTGGCATTCAGCTCTCATCCCCTGATCTTCAGGCAGACTTGCTGCAAAGCATTCAGCCATTCCACCTAATCCAGGGCCCTTCCGCTCCTCCTTAATCAACTGCTGGTCTTCTCTTCTACAGGACTCCAGCCCACATCACTCTTTATGCTCTGAATTGTAACAGCTTGGGGAAGAGCCTGAAGAAAGCACTGGATGACTATAAGGGAGGCAGAGGGGGACTTGGGGCTCACAGGAATTGCTAGGAGTGTTGCAGTGAATTTGTTACAGTGGAAGCACACCTTCGAGCACCAGGATTGTCCCAAAAATTTGTCACCAGAGCAGATAATTTTGTAATTCCTGGACTGCAACGGAGAAATGAAACAGCTTGGACTTTTATCTTGGTCCTAAAAGCATTTGCTGGATTTAAGTGGAGCATGTATTTATTGAGATCAGTTTGAGATTACAAAAACTAAGGAAACATTGGAATAATTTTCCAGACTTGCAAATGTATGGTTAGTATCTTGCTCCTGTCTTCCAGGCCTCAAAGTTCACAGAAACTAGCTGTTGTTCCATTCACTTTGAGAAAGACAGAGTGCTAAAGCTGAATAAGCCATAGAGAAAATGGTGTCTATGTACTGATTCTCTTTTAACGGGAAACTCATCAAACTCAGGTTGTCTCTAGCTTTCCATTGCACAAGAGGAAACAGCACTTGTGTCGGAAGATTGAAAAGGTCAGAAAGGGGATTTCCCCTTGTCTTTGAGACACATCCACAATTTAACTGTTTCCCCCCTATTGGTAAAGGAACACATTACACACAGCAAAACCAGATTAGTTTGGCACTTTGCTGTACATGTTTTGTGCATGTGGGGATAATAAGGAGTAGGGAGATGTGGGAGAGAAAGGATAGCAGACCAAGCAGAGGGAAGCCGGGGCAAATTTTGCATGTTGAGCCAGTGCATTTGCCAAGTCCTTCAATATTTGCTTAAAATAAAACTGCAGGGGAACAAAACACTTTTTAAAAAACTACTACTCTTGTGTTTTTACAGAGAAATGATTTCCTAATTCCATCAATTTGAACTAATACTACCAGAAGGAGCGCCATCATGCTTGTTAAAACACACACACCCTTCTTTTAATATACTAGTGCCAGGCAGTGTGGTGTCATTACTTCCCCTACACTGAGAGTAAGTTGTTTTGGATCCAAGCATCAATCTTCATATTCCTGCCTAACGACAAACACCTTGCACAAGGAAACAGAAATTGTGCCCAATCTCTTGGTTGTGTTTTCAAGTGATTTTAGCTCACATTTCCATCACCTTTATTTTCTCCTCCTCTGTCTTCCACAGACTTTCAATCTTTCTGCATCAGGGGTGGAGAACTTTTTTCAGCCCAAAGGTCATAGAAACTTGTGGGGAATCTTTTGTATGCCTGTGTTGGGTGGGACCAGAAGCAGAAGTGGGCAGCAGAGCAATGGCTGTGATTCTTATCTGTATGCAGTAAGCAACATTCCAGCCATGTGCAGGAATCAAGACACGTGAATATATCTATACACATTTTTCTTTCGTTTACACAGGCAAGCAAGAAGCACAAGTCAATACCGCAATGCCACCAGGCAAAAGTAGTCAAAGTGTGTGTCGGCTGGAGAGTCTCAAGCTGAATAGTGGGTCGGGCAAGGTGCAGGTTCCCTAAGCCTGCCCTAAATAAAATCATTTTATTTCCCTTTGCGTACTGAAAGGGCATTTCTATAGCAGAATAAAAGAAAAATTATGTATTCATTAATCTAATTCCAGCCTTTTAAAGGTATAGTTTCACAGTAGTTTGGTTCCGGAACTTGGCCAACAAATATTGTGTACCTTTTTGCTCATGGTAATATTTGGAATTGTAAACTGTCTTGGGTGCCTTGGCGGAACAGGAAAAAAATGCAAAAAGGGATGTATGTGTTCAGATCATTAAGTTTTAGTGGTCAGCATGTAAATAGGAGAAACGTTGGGGTTTTGTGCCTTTCCCCCCAGCACTGTAGTTGTGGCTAGAGTGCCTGCTATCTGATATAGAATTTGCATATTGCTGAGTTTTTCTAACATGCTCCATATCTTCAGTTCATTTTAATTTTTATATTACTGCAGCAGCACTTGACAGAAGACAGTCAAAGGAGAGGAACAAGCATGTGCTCTTCTTTTTTTAGTGATAGTGTTTTATCACTAAGTTAAAATATACCTGTTAAACTAAATAATGAAAGAATTATTCCTTTTATATATACAAGTTTCACTGTTTCATTTCTTTGCTTCCAGACAGCAAGCAGTCAATGAGAGAAGATGAAGGAACTGTGACTATGAACAGGAGAGGAGCAATCAAACAGGCCAAGATCCACTACATCAAAAACCATGAGTTCATTGCCACCTTCTTTGGGCAACCTACATTTTGCTCTGTCTGTAAAGATTTTGTGTGGTGAGAGCTATTGTCTGTTTTATTTATCTATATGTTGCACACAGCTCTGGCCTAGAGCAAGAACTGACACATTCAGTTTTACCATTTTCTTCTGTTAGCTTGACTTCTACTCTAGCATTAGTTTTCCATAGAGTGACTGCCTCTAGGAAACCCTGAAGATGAATTTTTTCTGACCTGAAAATGAGCTTTTTAAACAGTTTACAAGGATGGCTTAAGTGGGCTTCTTTAACCAAGAACCTTGAGAACCACGTCAAAACAGCAACAACCCCTGCATCAACCACTGATGGATTTCATCAACAACCTTCCCCAACCTTGTACCTTCCAAATGCTTTGGACGGCAACTTCCACCCAAAACATCCAGAGGGCACCAGTTTGGGGAACGCCCAATCAGAACCACAGTTTATTTATTTGACAAATTCATACACTGCTTCTCATCATGAAGTCATCAGAGTGGTATACAAGATGCACAAACTCTTAAAAACAAGAAAAGCATCTCTACAAAATCTAGAAATCAAATACAATCACTTCTGCTGATGTGCAGTTAATATCCCATATGGTGTTCTAAAGGTTTGACAGCGGACTTCTTCAGCTTGGCTGTTGTTCTCTCTCATCTACTCGGGTAAAGGTAAAGGGACCCCTGACCATTAGGTCCAGTCGTGACCGACTCGGGGGTTGCAGCGCTCATCTCGCTTTATTGGCCAAGGGAGCCGGCGTACAGCTTCCGAGTCATGTGGCCAGCATGACTAAGCCGCTTCTGGCAAACCAGAGCAGCGCACGGAAATGCCATTTACCTTCCCGCCAGAGCGGTACCTATTTATCTACTTGCACTTTTATGTGCTTTCGAACTGCTAGGTTGGCAGGAGCAGGGACTGAGCAACGGGAGCTCACCCCGTCGCGGGGATTCGAACCGCCGACCTTCTGATCGGCAAGTCCTAGGCTTTGTGGTTTAACCCACAGCGCCACCCACGTCCCTCTATCCACTCGGGTACAGCCTCCATTTTCTAAGACAGCTTCTCCCATCTGGGACCACTTTGAAATGCATAGCTAGGTATTAACAGCAGGTTGAGGTTTCCCTGCTTCAAAAGTGTATTGTGACATCTCTAGGGAAAGAAAAATTCAAATATTTCAGTGGGATCAGCTGCATATTCTTAATAAGACCTTGGGCTGATAAAACAACTTGTATGTCTGAATATTTTGTTTTATAAGTTTTGCTTGTGACTAAACCCTCCCCCCATTTCCTTTACAGGGGCCTAAACAAGCAGGGATATAAATGTAGACGTAAGTTAATTGCATTGTCTTTTATTCTTGGGTGGTAATAGCCAGTGAGAAACTTTAGTAGATGTAGTACAAATTGTTGATAATCACTATAGGTAACCTATTCTTTTAGATGCCAGGTAAAACACTACTTCTTCTGTAAGGCTTTTAGAGGCTGATCATTTAAGTCATTTTTATAATGCTGTTATGTGGTTTATGAGAGTTATTTTAATGTTTCTGTTTATCTTGTTACCTTATGTTTGTAAACCACCCTATGACCATTTTGGGTGAAGGGTGCTATAGAAGTAGCTGAATAAATAAGATTAAATAGCAGCAGTTCCTAATTATTCATTTTTGTTTTAACATTTAAACATCTGCTAAAAACATTTCTGTGCTAACAGGCTTATGCAGGCAATTAAGAAAACATGTTCCTGCAGTACTTAGTTGATGCTGGTTTTAAATTTTATGTAGTTTTTAAAAATTATATCAAGATATCATTGTTGTAAAACTACTTTGATTTTTTATGATATAGTGGTATGAATATATTTTTTAATAAATATTACACTTGTCTAGGGCTACCATTTTCCAGATAACAAAAGGGCCTTTTATTTTTTTTGTCACAGAAAAACAAGAATTATTATTATTATTATTATTATTATTATTTATTATTATTATTTGTACCCCGCCCATCTGGCTGGGTTTCCCCAGCCACTCTGGGCGGCTTCCATAGAAACCAAAAAACACTAAAATATCCTACATTAAAAACTTCCCTGAACAGGGCTGCCTGAAGATGTCATCTTGTGACACATTAAAATGCTAACAGATATATTTAAAATTCAACCCTAATAGTAAAAGCTTTCCAATGTATCATTTCTACTGATGTATATAAAGTTGTAACTATCATACAACTGATATATGAAAATCAGAGAAAATAACATTTTTGTGTAGAATACTTTATATATATCTCCCTCCATGAAACTTAACTGCCTGTATCTTTCTATTCCTGTTGCTCTTCTGAAGAATGTAATGCTGCTATTCACAAAAAATGCATTGATAAAATCATTGGGAGATGTACTGGTACTGCAGCGAACAGCAGAGATACAATGGTAAGTAATAAAACATTTTATATGTTCATTAACCGCAGTATGTATTGTGTGTACAAAAAAAAGACATGCAGCGGTAAAGAAAACCAGATATGTGCTTTTGACATATTATGTAAATTTGGCATGCTTATTTACTTTTGCCTATTATTTTGTTTCTTAAGAATCAAGTTATCAGAGATCTTGAATGTGATTTATTTTTTGCAAGTGGGAAGGCAAGAAAAGACAACATGTGGGTCTGAGCAACTAAGCAAATTGCTGTTCAGTTTAAAGTTTTGTCTTTTTGTCCAGGTCCTGCAGTTCAGCAGAAGTTCTCCAAAAGGCCCCAGAGATTCTTTAAGGAACTAGTCAATCTTGTTCCCTTACCCTGGGAGAAAGGGATTTGTGCAATCACTACCCTAAGTCTGTCTGACCAAGCACAAAGAAGTGTGCTTAAAGAGAGTTTAAAGAGTTTAAAGAGACAAAAAACATATGCTTCCTTGTTTTGCATAATTTGTCAGAATAAAGGCATTCTTCTTGACTTGTTCAAAAATTCCTCTATTCATTGGCTCACCTGTCATTTCCCACATGTATTGATGTTTTCCTAGATTTTGTGGCTGCAGATATATCTTCTCTAAAGAAACGCAATGTGTGTGAATGAATAGGCAGGATACTGTGCTTCAGATTTGCCATTTCAGGCACAAAGAAGCACAGTATACACACAACACTGTCCATGGAGACTTTTTCTTGGACATTTTAGAATATGCTTTTATTTAGGATTCTTGTGGGCAGTGTCTCTAATATGTTAAATTCAATGTTTTTTTTTTATTTCGTTCAACTTGTTGCTTGTGTCAACCTTCTGGCTACATGATCGGATAAATAATGGATTTCTCGTTCCCTCTCCTTGAAAATCTTGTGTGAGAGAAATCTCCAAATACTTGTCTTACTCCCCCCCCCCCAACATAAACATGTCTTCAGTTTCAGAAGGAGCGCTTCCACATCGATATGCCTCACAGGTTCAAAGTTTACAACTACATGAGTCCTACCTTCTGTGATCATTGTGGTAGTCTTCTCTGGGGACTTGTTAAGCAAGGATTAAAATGTGAAGGTACAGTCTGTTTCTTTTGGCCATTACAAGCCTTGGGCAAAATAGCTGTGCTAGGGGGAATTTTGAAGAGGGAAGGGATCAGTTCTGTGATTACAGTAGCACCTTGGCTTACGTTACCCTTGGCTAATGTAAACTTCGGGTTGCGAAAGCAGCAAACCCAGAAGTGTTTTGCCCCGCGCGCATGCGCAGAAGCGGTTTACCGCTTCTCCTCCGGTTGCGAAAACCTCAGGATCTGGCCAGACCTCTGGAAGGGATCCCATTCGCAACCGAATACAAGGTACCACTGTATATGCTTGTACTGTCTGTAAGAGTTAAACAGAAAAGTATGCACATGGTTTGTGTTTTCTAAAGGTTTTTTTTAAAAAAAACAACTTGACAACCTTCAACAGTGTTCACAAGTGAAAAGAAATAGATGATCTCCAAAATAAATGCTGTTCTTGTTTTTTTAAATGCATGTAGTAATGTTTGCTTCTTTTTAATCCTGAGAGTAAAAATGGGGGAAAGGCAAACACAGATCTCAGTTCAGTTAAAGGACCCAGTGAGCAAACTGATCACAGTAAAAATGGTAGATTCATCAATTGTGCTTATAAATTGCATTATGCTGATGCTGTTCATAACTGTATTTCTTCAGAATGTGGAATGAATGTGCACCACAAATGTCAGAAGAAAGTGGCAAATCTCTGTGGAATCAATCAGAAATTATTGGCAGAAGCTTTAACTCAAGTTAGTCAGGTATGCTGCTTAGTCCTTTTCCTCATATCATATTTTATTATCTAATCGTCAATACAAATGATAATTTTCAAGTGATAAATTCCGTATCATATGTATAACCACTTAGCAACATTGACATCCAGTTTACCCTGTTAAGTGATGGGGATATTCCCACCCCCTTGCTTACTTGGATTTCAGATGAAGTGCAGAATTGTGGTAAGATTTTCCTCAATATTTAGCAAGAGGTTCAGATGAACAGCTAAAGTCCTTACAAATGCCCCTTTGCAAAATGGCACTTGTGTAAATGTGCATCTGTGGTCACTCTGTGGCTGCGTTCGGACATCTGGTGGATCAGGGACAAACCCTGTGTTACACATTCAGTGGAGGAGCTTCATGCTCCAACACTGGGGGGGGGCAGAGAGCAGGTGGGGGCATGGCTGGTGTGCATCCCAGGGGCGTGGTGTGCCACCTGCAGGGGGCGTAACACCCAGTGCAGGCGGGGGCAGCTGCAATGGCACCACACCGGGATCGCGCTGCCAGGGGTGGTATGCTCCCCCCACCCCTCCTTCCTCCACCAGTGTACACATTATCTCCTATTCCGCTTCCCTCAAACTTAGTAGAACATTTTCTGGTTTAATCAAGTCACAGTCTGCCATTTAATGCAAACCAACAAAATGGTGTAAGCAGATCTTCCAGACTAGGGTTGCAACATAGGGGAATCACACAGGCACAGAGCTGATTCACAGTCCTACAAACTGATTTGGAAAACTGGAAACGTGACAACTGAACACAGCCCCTGTCTCTAGAAATGCAGATTTATTGACATTCAAGTCAAATGTTCGAATGTTTAAAGTAAGAATCTGCAGTCCATTTCCAGTTTTCATAGTTGAAGATGGGGATGTGGGAGAAGCTTTTGATGACAAGAGACACTGTTTCACAAACTGTCAGATTTAGCAGCTTGGTAACCATGAATTCCTAATGTGACAACTGTGTCCACAAGCATCATATGCAGAATACGTAAGTTTGCCACTTTGCATGTAATTTGCATACACAAAAAGACTCGGCGTAAGAATTCATGTACACACTTGTGGCGCATGCATGTTTCACATCATCAGGTGCCCATTCTCTGTATTCGTGTCCCCACAGTTTGCAGAAACTGGTCATGTGCAATCTGTTCTGGTAAAATAAGACAACAAACCCAGTGGAAAATTAAAATCCTCCATTCTTCTTCTTCTACACATACTAATATTACATAAGAAAACGCCTTACATCATGCCAAACAATGTACTAATATTTAGCCTGGCTATTTTAGTGAAAAGCAATCATTTCTTAATTTAAGCATAAAGTAATTCTGAATATTCATTGTTTCTTTTCAGAAATCTTCCAGAAAATCTGATTCTGGGTCAGTAGAAAGTGTCGGAATTTACCAAGATTTTGATAAAAAACCTAAATCCTTGAGTGGTGATACAACAGGTGAAAAACATTTTTTCTTTATTGTGTATGCATAATTCTAACAGTTAACACGTAAATTTAAAACTTGTCAACACCCATATAGTACAAACAATATTTTGTCACTTGGTTTGATGGTTTATTCTTAAAGTAGTTATGCAAAGACATGGACAACAAGTAATGACTTATGCACAACACTTCTTCTTCACATGTAACTACAGCATCCTACCTTGTAGCTGAGAGCCTTAATTCGTGGACAAAGATTGTGGAGAGCTCTCAACTTAATTCAACTATAATTCAATCTGACTATAACTTTTGTTGGTGGGGGAGAGTTTTTCAGAATCTCCTTGCCTATGAAATCACCTTTGGCTTGGTACCGAAAGGACCAGCTTGCCACCTGAGACAACTGCCTCACCCGAGCCTCATGAGCAGGCTAGCCTTGGCAGCTAGTCTTCGTTTATGGACTGTTTTCCTAGGAAAGGTGAACTGTCACAAGCTGATGTCATTTTTTGACACCAGGCAAAAGTATTCATTTTATTTGTAGATGCATTTCAGCATGTAGTGTAACATGGTTTGCTATTATTAATGGCTTTAACTTTTCTGCCAGATCCTTTCTTTATATTTTTATTGTTTGTATACTTTTATTTTATGCCTTAAGGGTGGCATAACAATTATCTAAATAAAATCTGCCCCCTTCCATGCCCCTGTAAGCAGTGTAGGCAGAAATGTAACAGCTTCCCTAAACTTCAGTTATGAAAGCCTCTAGTTAAGAACCCAATCAAGAACTGTGTGTGTATGAGGCAGCTCTGATGTTTTGAATTCGTTTTGAATTCATGCCTGCATGGAATTTGAACTTATAATTCCATGCATATATGCATGCATACATGCACTCTAGTGACAGGAGCAGATTTATGGAATGGTCAGTGTGATACATCAACACTTCATAGAGTCATAGAATAGCATGCCATTTAGGGAGAAGAGAGAGAAGCTTCCTGGTCCTAATAGAAAAATTTGCATTTTGCTTTTTACAGATAATAGTGAGTATGATAAGCTTTGGGAGGGACGTTCGCTGTCACGACCATCTGGTAGGAGGAAATTCAACATAGACAGTTTTGTATTCCACAAAGTTCTTGGGAAAGGAAGCTTTGGAAAGGTAGGTAACTGGTAGGGCATGATTTTCTTTACATGTATAAACGACTGCCAAACTGCTGGTTGTTTGTTGCTAGAATGCCTTATATGGTGTGGGGGAGAGAGAGAAAGTGATCCATGTGATTCTTCAGGCCACCAGCAAAGTGGGACCAGGGGGCTAAGACTCAAGGCAACAGGTGCGTGGGACCTTTGGTGGCTGTGAGGAAAGGTGTTGTTCCACTCCCCCCACATCCCCACCTCAAGTTGTGGCCTTATTGTGGCTTTTAATTGATATTTGCCGTGAAATGAAACATTTCCTAGTGCTCTGCCTTTTCTCTGCTTGGCTTGACTCTGGGAAGGAGATCCCAGGTACAAGGTGGAACTTTTATGGCCTGTTGGCCAACTCTAGGCAATACCTGATGTCTATTCTAACCCATGAAGGCTTCAGTCACACTCAGTTCTTAGCTCAGGATGCCATGAGACTGTTTTCTGCTTTTTATGAACACATATGACTGTAGGCTGCAAAATGACACGTTTATTTGCCTGAGCACAGGGTATTGTGTTGTTCGCACTCTGATCAGGTCTAATTCCACTGTTGCACAGAGGGGCAAATGCAGGACATGATCATCTGGTGAGCTTCTAAAGCATAATTTGCATCCCAAAGTAATCTTTTGTTTTACAGGTACTACTTGCTGAACTGAAAGGGAAGAATGAATTTTTTGCAGTAAAGGCTTTGAAAAAGGATGTGGTACTAATTGATGATGATGTGGAATGCACCATGGTAGAAAAGCGGGTCTTAGCACTGGCATGGGAAAATCCATTTCTTACCCATTTATACTGCACTTTTCAGACAAAGGTACACTGCAATCCTTAATTTGCTGTTGCTGTGACTGGCAATGTAAAATATGTGGGTGACTTATTTGAAGAGAGTATGTTTGCTTAAAGAGCATATTATTACATCTGTGTATCTTCTTGCATACTCCTTAAGTATCCATTTGCAAGCTCTGCATTATTTGTCCATTAAACAAACAATGGATACCATTGGACTTCAGCTCATATGTTGGGGCCCATTCCTGGGTTGCAGCCTAACCTAAGGTGGGTCGCAACAGTAGTACCGGCACCACACAAATATATGGTTAGAAATTATAAAGAAGGCTCCCAAATGCATGTTTGAGTTGGAAGGGACCCTGAAATAGCCACAACATGAAAATAAAACTTTTCCTGAAAAAATTAGCCTGGTGCAACTTTTTCATTAAATACAGAAATGAAAGATAGATTCACAAAAGGCTCTGAAATCTGGTAGAGGAGAAGCGGTCTTCCCTTCCTGTCTAAATGGTTTGGGTCTGGGATACCCAAAGGCCATGTCTTCCCATACCAAACCCCCAAATCTATTGGAGAGACTCTTCTCTTTATCTTGTTTTGTGACTGAGGCACAAGTAGTCCACATGAGAGAAAGGACCTTCTCAGTGCCTGTATCCAGACTGTGGAATAACCTACCCTGTGAGATCCTCACTTCCAGGCTTCCCATAAGGCATCTGGTTGGCCACTGTGAGGGGAGGATGCTTGGATAGGTGGGTCATTGGTGAAATCCACCAATGCTCTCATGTTATTGCTTTCTGGGCCCCTCTCTTAACTGTTTTTCGCTGACTGATTAAAACTTCCTTGTTCCAATTAGTATTTGTCATGCCAGGCAGATGATCTTTACACAGCATAACCTCATTTTTAAAGTGTTGTCATCTGCTGCTGTTTTTACGGCTTTTGTGGAATGGTCTTGTGCTTAATTGTTGTCAGCCTTCATGAGCAATGCACACGCATTGGAAGGGTGTCGTACAAGTTTTCTACATCAATGAACGTCTGACGCTGCTTGTTAAGATTTCCAGCCAGAGGCTGCCACCAATATATGACTCGACTCACTTGAAGAACAACATGTTCATACTGTGTATATAGTGACATCCGTCAGCTAATGTTGTGTTCTTTCCTGTTTGTAAACAGGACCATCTGTTTTTCGTTATGGAATTCCTTAATGGCGGAGACCTAATGTTCCATATACAGGACAAAGGCCGCTTTGATCTTTTCAGAGCTACGTAAGTGTTGATAACATAATGTTGTGGCAAAGTTTGTGTGCCCGATTCTAAAACTGCCCTTCTGTATAAGATGAGATGTGCTTTTAGCTTCTGCACCTATGCAACATAACAGCAAGTGTTCTACTCATATCACAGATTGTTGCACCTCCACAAGTGCTTAGCTTTACGGCACCGTTGCCATGCTCAGTTTTGCTAAGGTATTAAAGGGAACAATTAGATTTCCAAGAAGTATACTTGGGGAAGGAGCTGACTTAGGAATAGCCTTTTCCAACTTAAGCTGTATCCTAGGGTGTTAACCAAACTCTCCAGCATTTAGTGGCTAAGGGAAAAGTGAGAGATTTCTGAAAAAGTAACCAAAAGAAAATGAAGTACTACATCATCAGTAGGCCCCTACTTTATATAAATTAATCCCTCCATCTAAAGTGTTTTTACTGTGTTTCAGGTTTTATGGAGCTGAAATACTGTGTGGCCTACAATTTCTTCATAGCAAAGGCATTATTTATAGGTGAGTGCTGATTGACCTCGGTAAGCCTTGTAAAACATTGCAACAGTTACATCCTGAATTGGTGGATTCTGTCATTAACCGACAAGAAGAGTGTTTTACAAGGAACTGTTCCCTATTAAAAATCTGATTTTATTCCAAATGTGTTGAAAAGAAGCAATTCAGCAAGCACTTGAGGCCAATATAGAATTGTTTTCTTGTGTTTTTCTCCTTGGCAACAAGAATAAAGAAATGTTATTTACATTAGACAAAAGACCCTTTGTTTCACATTCTTGATTGCCAAGCACTTAGACACAAGTCTGAGATATTTTGTCTTCCTTCTAGTGCCAAAGGAGATTGCTAGTAATTAATCCAGGATACAATCCTGGAAAGGGGAGACAGCATCCTCAGGGGGTGGCTGTTCATGAGAGGCAGAGAGAATTCACATCTGCCTATGTTACCGGTGTCTTTTCCCTATCTATAAAATGCAGAAATGTTCTTTGATGACACAATTCATACGATAATGTTACTTGTAGACAGACTGATGCCAACAAGTCTCAGGCTTGGCTGACATCTTCAAGTGATGCCTCGTTTTGAAATCTCTGCCATGTTCACCAGATCTGAAGACTTTACTAAGCGGGCTACAGTTTCATAAGCCACACTCAGTCTCCTATTAGCTTTCATCTAAGAGTTGGTTTGAAAGCTGCTCTGCAGCGTTTTATATTTAGCAACATTTTCTGAAACTGCAAGTTAGCTATTTGTTAATGTCCTGTTTTACAGAATGAAGTAGTTATGCAAATAATATGAAGGAAGGTTTTTTTTAATCTACAAGTATCAGTCCTGTGAGTGGGAGGGCTGCTAACTTGAACTTAAATAGAGCTGTATTGTGTGCTTCTACAGAAGCTTTGTCTAAATTTTTCATAATGAGAAATGGCAGTTGACTGTGCCTTGGCAATGGTTGCTGCTCTTGGGAATTCAGCTGCCAACAAGGAAAGAATTTCTTGATGTCATATGAAACACGGGCTTTCATGATATCATTACTGGCCAGTAACAGCTATTGGCAGCCTTTCGCTTTAGTACAATGCTAAATGCAAACTGCTAGAGATTGGGGCTGTTGCAGAGTTAATTGCTGGATATAAACTTGCACATGAATAAAACAGTTTAAAGGGGGGAAGCACATTGTTTTTAGATGTGTTAGGCATATGTACATGCCTGTGTTTGTGTGTGTGTTGCACCAGGCAACATTTTAGAAAAGCTGCTCTATCCTATTTGAGAATGTATTTTCAAGGATAATGCCTGGCACTTTTATTAAAAATAAGTACTTATAAAAATAAGGCGTTGCTCAATTAGTGAGAGCACCTTTTTAACTAATCAGAAAACTTTTAATTAATCTCAGCAATGAATTGACTGGATGTTGCAGCCATTCTAAAAAGGAAAAGTTGTCAAAAGTGGGTAGGGAAATACAGTTTCTTCCACCCTCCTGTACATATTTCAGTACGGAATTATCAAGCTTCATTAAGACGCAGTATTTTAAACTTTTGAAAGTTTTTGTTGATTGCATGCATCATTAATTCTCTGCTACTGGCTTCTTGGTAGTAAGTTTTTTGGAAGTGTGCTTTAAGTTTATTGGCAACTGGTTCTTATGGCTGCTGTCTAAGACCAGAGTGCAAATGATGAACACATGTCTGTAGGATAGAACCCAGACTATAGCTGGAGCTTTGCTTGTTGACTCTTTTGCAGCATTTACCCCTCCAGTTAAAGCTATAATTAATTGCACAATGCAATGAACTATTCTTAATGTGGCTTGATAATGGATCTGTGTAAATTAAAACAAATGGTTTATGCACCATAGGCAAATAAAAAATATGTGACTAAAACTCAATATTTCTGTGTTGGATGCAAACATGATAAATAACACAACTTGTTGAATCATTTAGAAGTGAAGGCCTTTGTTGCCAATGCAAAATTTCATTGTGCCCCAGGGTAGACACATTAAGGATTCTACATAGCGCCTCCACCTCAAAAGCCTCAATTTTCATTTTCTCATGGATTTATTTTAATTCATGCTTTTGACATGGAGTTAGCATTGGAACCCTTCTTCTGCCTTAGTTTTCATTAAAAAAAAATTGGGAAAATTGTTTGTTTACTTATCTGCCAACTTCAGTATCTTCTCCACTCTGGCAGACATGCCATTAACTATTTATTAATGCTGAAAGTATCCTATGAGGTTGAAAGCAAATATCTTTAAGTGGATGAAATTGCTAAGTCATTGGGGTGCTTTTGTCCAATTTGAATGGTTGTGCTGATTAGTTTTATTTTTTTCACACAGAGACCTCAAACTAGACAATGTGATGCTTGATAAAGAAGGTCACATCAAAATTGCTGATTTTGGGATGTGCAAAGAGAATGTGTTTGGTGAGAACAAGGCGACAACTTTCTGCGGTACTCCAGACTACATAGCGCCTGAAGTAAGGAACATACATGTGTAACATACCAGCTCTTGAAATAGCCATTTAGAATTCATTAAGTCCACAATTAACTTGTGTGCATTCAACTTTACACACTTGGCAAATATTATTATTATTAATTTTTTTAAAGGGGGTTGGCATCTGGGGGGGAAGACTGGCTATCTCATCCGCCATTGCACCCAGAATGTTTTGACTATACATGATTTTGGATTTAGGCGCATGGAACATAACCCACATGTAAGTTGTGGGCTTACTGAATATTATAATTAATAAATAGTGTTTCATGTTATCTCCTAAGGAAGGGGTTGCTAATCTTTGATCCTCCTGATATTACTGAATTCCTATTATCCCTGACCATTGGCCAGACTGGCTGGGGCTGATGGGAGATGGAATCCAACATCTGGAAGTTCACAGATTTCCCACCCCTGCTCTAAATAAAGCCTAGTTAGACATTGCTTAGGGAACCCAGTATGAGAGGGAATATCCATACCCTGGGTAGAAAATTACACCTGAGCCATCTATATGCTGACTTTATTTATTCCTAGGTTCTTCAAGCTCACAGTTTGTACCACAGTTGAAATAGTGGTACGTATTATGGGTTCAGGCCAGAATGTTCAGTACAGGTAAACTTGTTCAACCCAATTGGATGTTACTATTTGCCACAACATGGTGGGCAAAAACATGACAGCCCACATCTCATTCCCTGTCAGAGGTAAACTCAAAAGTAAATAGTTTAACGTTGAGTCCCAATGAAGCCAATGAATCAAAGGTGATTCATGCTGATAAAAGGACTGAGAATGTGATAAAAGGACTGAGAGAGAAAAATTGCGAAAAGCCGAAATCCTGATTTGTACAACTCTTGAGGAGTTAGGGAAGCGTCACATTGCATTTTACATTGTTGTTTTCTTGTATCGACAACAGATTCTGCAAGGCCTAAAATACACGTTTTCTGTGGACTGGTGGTCGTTTGGAGTCTTGCTGTATGAGATGCTTATTGGACAATCTCCTTTCCATGGTGATGATGAGGATGAGTTATTTGAGTCAATCCGTGTGGACACACCTCACTACCCTCGCTGGATTACCAAGGAATCTAAGGATATACTAGAGAAGGTATACACTTGTTAAGGCTGAATCATTTTTCTGTTTGGGAAGATGGAAAGGGGCCTGGAGAATATCTTAAGCTAGTAATAGATCTTAAGTGCCCTGCATTCCAGGCAAAGATTTTTGTGAAATAATCAGTAATTATATAACCAGCTACAGGACTGGAGGGTCTTGTTGCATTGTCACATGCAGCCTAGTGATAATATGCCCCCTTGTTGCAGATTATGTTGTATGCACAACAACTGGGCAGTCATATGGCATACATACCACCCCTTCTCCCCATCCAAAGCAGCTTTTGCAGCTGCCAGCAATAGTGACTAGAACTGGCCACAATGGCTGCCCTAGATCAATTCCATTGAGTCCAGCGTCTTATTTTTCTGAACAGCAGCTAAAGTCATAGTTTCCATCAGAAATGTGATCTGCAGGCCAAGTAACTGAAGCTGGATGCGCATTATATTTTGTAGTTGTTTGAAAGGGATCCAACAAGACGACTGGGAATAACTGGAAACATCAGAGATCATTCTTTCTTCAAAGCAATTAATTGGACAGCACTTGAGAAGAGGGAAGTGGAACCGCCCTTCAAACCCAAAGTGGTAGGTATCCTTTTGAATCTAGCCAAGTGTAAAACTGTGATGCTTTTATCTGTTGTTTTTTCCCCCAAATTTTTTTATTAAGTTTTCCACAATTATACCACATAACCAAACAGAGAACACAATATTTAAAAATATAACAATAAACAATATTTACTTGTTGCGCCAAGCAGTGGCCCTTCCCCTATGGGTAATGCTGCTCACTGTTATATTTTTAAAAGTGATTTCTTTTCAGTTTTAAGTAAATCAGTGCAGGGGGTTTTTTAAGGTAAAGGGAAGGATTTGGGTCTGGAAGGTATCTGGAATTGAAGCTGGAACCTTGTGTATGCTGATTTGTGCTCTGCCCTCAATATGTGGTTGATCCTATTGCTTACTGGTAGCAAATTATGGCTAGATGGCAGATATGCATGACTTTCTGGATTCAAGTATTACTAGACATTACAGGTGATTGTTTGATAAAACAATCTCCACCTGATGTGTGATAAATTCCTACTTATTACTTGCTGGAGCAGTGCAGCCAACCAAACTCATGCTGCAGTTGTTTGTCTGAGCTTGTTAAAATGAAATGGGACTCCTACTGAGCAAGGGCAAGATGGATTGAAGTCACTTTAATTTTTTTCTTTCTTTCGGTCCTTTTCTTCTCTTCTGTACAGAAATCAGCAAGTGACTACAGCAATTTTGACAGAGAATTTTTGAGTGAGAAGCCACGGCTATCATACAGTGACAAAAACTTAATAGACTCTATGGATCAATCTGCATTTGCTGGGTTCTCTTTTACCAACCCTAAATTTGAACACATTTTAGAGAAATAGTTTATCAGCACAGAGGAACTTTCAGGTACTGCTGTAATGGAAGTTTTCGACCACTCCATGTGAAATGTGATCAAAGGATACCGTCGTCTCTTTCCTTTCGTTCCGAACAACACTCAATAGCGACTAATTGTGCTCATTCTGGCGGTAGCTTCATTGTGCATGGCTGAGTTTAAGTATCCTTGTGAATCATATGTAAATGACTTCCTCTGCAGTAGGGAAAATGTAAATTGTGTACGTGGTTACTTGAATGTAGTTATCCGTTTGGGGGGGAAATTATGTATATGCTGTATATTTTGCTCAAGAGGTGAAAGAGGTTATCGAAGGGTACTACCCTTCAAATAAAGTGAAATGGCTAGGCAGTTTTTAACGTCCATCAAACTAAATAATTTGAGTTGATTCTGAGCTTCAAATATTGCTATTTTTAATTAATAAAAAGTGGCATCAATTGATTATGGTGCTTCTCAGGCCCTCAATCCAGCAGGTTTACAGCCTTTTAAGTTGTTCTTGCTTTGCTGTTCATGGATGAAGCCCCATCTAAAAGACAGTGAAAGTAGTCTTTTTTTAATTTAAAAACATGTGGGCCTTTCCTTATTAGACTACAGCTACCACAGGCCCCCTATCTGCAACTCAGTGAGTGAGGAAGTGAAGTGCTAGAGAACAAAGCTGCGTGTATGTGTGCCATTTAGTCCCCCGCCCCCTTTGAGGATGCTGTCCTGTCCTCAGTGTTGGAAGACAAATAAAACTCTCAACTTAGTTGTGTAAGTGGGGGAGGAGGTGCCATCTTGTCATTTATTTTTCCAGGTATCAATCTGTATTGGGCACACAGTGAGGTAGAATGCAGTTGGACATGCATGAGACCGGGCAACACACCTTTAATGAAGGATGGTGGGCAGGTCTCATTTCAAAGAACCTGCCGTTAAAGACCTGTGTGGTTTGGGTCTAACTTTGGTCTCGTTGCCAGCCAATATAGGTCTAGTCAAGTCTCAGCACGCTTGAGAAGATGAAGGCTAGTTCCCGTAGGAGTATTTAAATACACAGTATGTGATAACTAATCATTGCTACCTTGTATCTTGATCCAGATAACAGATTTTTACGCTAGGCAGAAACACCCTACAACATGTACAGCATGTTGAAACTGTGGGGTGGGTGGGATGTGGGGTAACAAGGAAGGAATGCTGTCAAACCGATGTATTGATTATGGATTGTTGAAAAACTTAGAAGGCTAAATAAAAATACATCTATTATCTGAAACGCTGCCCTTCCTATTTTACCCTCTGAAAGCGAATGACCTGGACACTAACCCACAAAGCAGGCTCTTTTAAGCACAAGCCACCACTGACTTTGAGGATATTCTTGCTAGCCTGCAGGGGCCCTAGCTACCAAGTATTCCTACTTCCCCCACTCCACTACCATAAATATTGCCTTCCCTGCAATGGCTTCCCCTGAGGCCTAAAATGGATGTCCCTTGGAATTAATCCTCAGGGTGTCGATGCCAGAGCAACACTCCCTTTTTAGCTCTAATGCCAACAGTGTTCTGGCATTGGTTCAGCCCTAGGCTTTGGAGGTACCAACATTAGAGCTCTGGTATCCATTAAAAAGGCTATGGTCCTTTGGGATGCTCTCTCAGGGACACATGACAGCATTTTTAAACATTCATGATTCTTTTTAAGATACACAGAATCTTTAGCTTTAATATTTTTGCTTCTTGAAAGTTGGGTGATGCTTCAAGGCAGAAGTGCACCACTTGCAACTTGAAATATCCCTACTGTGGAAACTCTTTGTTTTGATAGCTACAAATCTAGCCTTACTCTTGTTGAAAGTCACATGATTTGTTAAGTCCAGCTTGCTGCAAGACGTATCTTTCCCATGTGCCAGGTTTCATAGGTTACTAAAAATATTTATTCTCTAGGCATCAACAGCAGACACTTTGGCTAAAGAGTCAGGCAGTACAATACTTCCTAGGAGTTTGTTTTTATAGGCAAAAGCACAAGTTTCCACAGCTACACATACCACTATGCATTTGTAAACTACTTTTTAAACACTGAGGTAATACTAAATTAAATATAGGTCTGTCATGGTAGTCTACACAAGATTTGCCAGTTGGACTCTGGGTGATTATCCACATATTTCATGAAATTAGGAAGTTTAAAAATGACTCTGGGCTCAACACTGGCCTGATATAAACTGAATTCTCCTCAGGCAACTTCCTTCGTAACAGCAATTTATAAATCCTCCATAAATTCAGAATGTACCTCTGGACATATTAGGCCACTTCCTAGAGCTACAAGTAAAAGTAAAACTAAGGTATTTCCTATGGAATGTTAGATTCATTATTTATTCCATAATTGATTTCCCTCCATCTGATTAACACTGACTAACATTACAGAAGCATTACAGAAAATTGCCAACTGTCTTCTGTAACATTTAAACTATTTATACTGCCATCAGAAATCTTTTTCAGCTCAAGGGCCACACACCCTTCTTGGGGGTGCATGCGAGTGTTTCTAAGGGGCAGAGAGGCAACTCAATTTAACTTTTGTAAATCAGGCTAGTTTCTACACATAGAGACACACACACTTTCTATTCTTCATGCAGACAATCAAGAGGCATTAGGCTACAATAACACAGTCTAATCAGACAAAAACACAGCATGTGCAAAGAAGGGCCAGTAGGAGGTCTGGACTAGAAAGTCCAGGGATAGTTTTGCCTCCCACCCAGGCCTAAGGTTCCCCATTCCTGCACTACTTTGTCAGCTTATTTCCAAACATCATAGCATGGTAAAGGAAAGTGAAAATTCCTTGATCAGCTAAAAAAAGAAATACAACAATACTATGAATTACAAGACAGCAGCTGGTGATGTCTACAAAACTACCTGGTTAAACAAGACAACTTCATAACCCATGGTTTGAAATTGGTTTGTTTGACACATCAACATTCTTTGAAATTGAAAGCTGGCCACACAGGAGAATGGGAAGTGGGAACATGAGAGCCAACCCTTTACTGGGTCTTGGGCACATAGTGTAATCCAGCTACTGACATACCTTAATTACATTAAATTATATTAGTTAAAATTCTTTAAATGAATTTGTGCCACATCACCAAAGCATGGCTTGTACTTGCCAACTCAGTGTCCTCACCCATTACACATCATCAACATCAGGCACACAAACAAACATTCAAGAATTTGTAGTGTTAGATGCCTGGTAACTTTCAGGGAAAATAGAACACTTCTAGACTGATCCTTCCTAGCCACCAGTCTGTGGTTAATGCAGACTACACAAGATAGAGTGAGCAGGGCAGAATTGATCCCAGGATCATCTGACTAGCAGGAAGGGTCATTTTCTATCTGTTGTTTTGTTAAGAACAAAACAACCCTTCAAAAATAAGTTTGGAATAGGGTGAAAAAAGGATCCATCACACCATTTTCCATGTTTTTAGATTTTGTCAATAACAAAGACTCAGACTAAGATAAAATAGGAGAGGCTTAAATACTGAGCAGGGTGGAGTTCAGTCTGCTTTAAGCATTTAAAGCCTCCAACTTGTGAGGCACAATTAACAGATTACTCCCTAACCGCAATTATCTCCGTCCTAAACAAAAATGAAAGGAATCCATCATCTCAGCATCTTGTGAACCCTGACTTTGTGGAACCAGCTGGTTAAAATCTGTTAAGTGGTTATTCTCTGTGGAGTGAAATCTCTCAACAATTCGTTTTAGAAGGAATGATGCAAACACAGAGGAAGATGGAAAAGATGGAAAAGAAGGGATGGCCGAGGAAAGAGTGATGGCAGCTGGGAAAGTGATGAGAGTTATAGAAGATTTGCTACATAGAGGGGACTGTACTGCTGTTGTCAGCTCTAATTATTAGTGGGCTCTACCCTAGTCACAGGCATTTTTTAAAGGCATACATTAAGACAATGTATTCTGGCCAAAGACTGGTACAATGAATTAAGAAAAGAGAGGGATGCGTGTTCATAGAATTATCATACAGCAGTCATGAAGACAACAGTTTGTGATTGTCCTAATTCTTTCTTTTTGTCCCAGCGGCTACGTACCATGTGGGTTCTATGCCCTATAAAATGGACATGCCAGGATACAGTGCTACACTTGCATCACTACATTAAATAAATAGCACTCTTTGATGTAAAAAAAATGTAGAAAGATAGCTGAAAATTGTAGAAAGATAAGGTTCTGATTCTCTTTGATCCAAATTAATCCAGCATTTTCAGGAAACAACCCGGAACAACGACAGTGCTATTTAAACACTGGCAATGGCAGCCTAAAAGAAGAGTCGGTTTAAGAGTAATGGCAGGGGCTAAATAAATTATGGTTGAAGGAGGAGTAGGTGTTTAAAAGAAGCAGTCACCTGTTTCTGCTAGTCTCAAAGTGCCAGCAACACTTTAAAAAACATATGTAAATACAGCAGTGCTGCTTAAAACCAAACATTGACAGTTCATCCAGTGACAGTTCATCTAGCACTAACTCCAGCAAACCTCACAGTTCCTGGCCTGTTGTTGTAGAATATAAAAACCTGGAAATGACTCAATATTCATCAATAGCACTTGAAATATATGCTTGACCCAACTGACAGATTTCAGTTTGAACATCGTTGCACTTGAGCTGGACACGTTTGCACATACCTGAAGTGTCAAAAAAAAAAAATAATCCAGGAGAGAGAAAAGTCAATTAGCATCCCTCACAACTTAAAGCAATGTTTATTAGCTTGGTATAAATCTCATGTAAGATTAAATTGAAGGCCAAATATATCCTTAGAACTAGGTGAGTTAACAGTCACATCCGAATTAGTCTCATTCAAAATCATTTGGGTCTACGATACATGTTATGACAAAAGGAAATAATTTTCATAACCTTTTCCATTTCTAGAAGCTACTGAGAGGCATTTCACATAAGCAAAGCCACTGGCTTTCATTCAAGTGTACACTTAAAAGGAAATTGCTAGTAATGGCAACTCTCTGATAAATGTACCTGTCAGATCCATATTTTTAGAAACACTCTTCACACCTTCAAAAGCTGAGGATGAAGCAGTCCTGTGGATCAACAAATACAGGAGGTCTTCTGGATTAGTTGATCGCTAGAAACCCAGATGAAGCTGGTGGCACACCCACCATCTAACATATCAGTTTTAAACTCATTTACTTTGAAGCAAGCAAACTCATTTCAAAGGGGCTCATTTCCAAATTGTGGCATTAGGATCACATCTTAAGTTAAATTAGAATCCAGAGATTCCAAGTATTTTCATTTTCAAGTATCAACATACAATTATAATTTATTCTTGCACACAACGATTTTTTTCAGTTATACAATCTTGTAAATAGAAACTACTGTTATCACAGTATATTTAGATGTAGCCTATAAAAATATCTACTATACATAAAATATTTAGCCACAGTTTTACAGCACGTTGAGAAATATGAAGGTTGGGGGGGAGAGAGAAAGCAAATACTTCTGGTTAAGAAAAGGTTAGAAGAAAATGCTACACCCGCCAATGAAGGCTAACTTGCAGGCTTAGCTAACTCAGAGGAGAATATTTTCTTACAGGAACCACATTTACCACTTAAAATCCAAAGTTATACCTGCACAATTTTCTGCTCATGAATCCTCAACTTTTCAGGGATGAACTCAAGCCCACTAAGAAGCCAATAATAAAAATAATTACTCGTGGCTCACATCTAGAGAAGTTAGGGCTAGGCTGTTGACACGATTCATCTGTGATTTAAGCCATTACCCAAAATCCCCTTCTCCAGCTGACACTGTACTGTGGGCCAACAGCAAAACGCTCCCTTTTCATCTACTCCAGTAAGTAGTGAGCTACCTGAATAAATACATTATAATTTCAAGGCATATTATCTTAAAGGATGGAGTACAGCTAAAGCGCTTTTGAAGTGTTTGATAGTTTAACATAGTCCTTTTTATGTTTCTGAAATAAGGTTGGCTTTATGGCTTATCTCCAGAATGCTGAATATATTGCTAAGCTACCTTGTTAAAGAAATGAAGAACACGGCAGTATGTTACATTATAGCACCCAGCCACATAAACGAGTCCCCACTTGGCAAAGCTTACATAGCAGAGAACTCAACATTAACAGCATGGCAAGGTTTGATGAGGTACCAGCACAGACAGCAAGGCAAAAAAGCATTCAAATCACACGGGACAAAGCTTTCTTCGGTTCAAGAACAAACAGGCACCTAATCTGCTGCTTGCTGATTTGTATCACATGGACAGATTATTTACACTATATATTGGCTTAGTACAACAAACACAACTGGCCTAACATGCATGAAGTTTTATCACTAACAGGAATTTCTTTCACACGCCTCCCATTCATTGCAACAGGATATAGCTGGAGCGTATCCCTGTTGGGTTGTGACCCTAAAGCAGGACTGATCCAAGTTCACTTACAGCATAGTATCCCTCTTTGCATATAAATACTTGAAAATCCTAGAGGGCCCCGTTCTTCACTATGCTCTTGAGCTCCACTCAAGGAATGCACCGAGGCAAAGATGTGGCTGCTTAAGGTTCACGGAAAGAAAGAATCCTGAGTCCTCTTTTTTGGGGGGGACGGAGGATTGTTTCCATTTATGAATGTGCAAATCCTGTTCTCATCAATAAAGTAGAAGATATGCAATAAAGGATCGCTTTCATCTTACCCATCCAATGCATTTTAACTTAAATATCACCAATACATAATAAAAACAAAAACCCAAAACAGGTAATACTTCGTCTGTGACTTTGGTTCAAGAAGATGGGTAAGAACAAGCTTGCATTAATGCCAATAACTCAGGAGCGCTTCATAATAATTTGGTCTCTCTAGTAATTTGTCTTATACCTTCCCTGCACTGTTATTGCCATTCACCTCTGGTAACCACCACGCACCATGCTAATTGTTTTATTGTTATTATTATCTGCTCCACTTGGAGCAATGTTTACATTAGTGTCAATTAAAAATCCTCCCTTTTCATAGGCTTCTCTGCTTGGGGTTTGGAGTTTGAGGGGGTGTAAAAAGGGGGGGAGGACCAGGTAAAACAGTTAAGTAAAATATGCGGTTTTTAATAAGCAGACAAAATAGGTTTGCCGTATGCATGATGTGGAAAGGAAACTATTCACACACTATTCAAATAATAATAATAACCCAGGAGTTCTGGAACATTTCAACAAGATAGATGGAATGCATCTGGGAAAATATTACCTATTCTGGCTTTCCATTAAATGATGTGAAGCATCAAGTGGAGCCTTTAGTAAAATTACCTAGAAATTAGTGCAGCTACCCCCCCCCAAAAAAAAAAGAAGGGGAAAAAAAGAAAATCAAATGTTTCACTGCAAAGCAATGACTTGAAGTGGGCAACACTGCTTGTTGCTAAAATTGATATATTAACTGGATTAATATATCTCACAAGGAGACTGGTGGTACCTTTTGTTGTATACTAAAATAAATAGTTGGAAGAATCCTCAGTTGAAGAAACACCTGTTCTATGTTCGGTAAAGATTTTATATATAATATAGGAATAAAACAGGAAATCACAGCAAGAAAGGCTTAGGAAAGTATTGCAGAAGAAAGTTAAGATACAGCATTAAGAGAGACACCAGCATTTCACACTTTTAACATCCACAGTCGAAGAACAACAGGATAAAGACAACATATATTAATTTAAAAGCAATTTCATTCTCTGTTCCACAAATACTTGGTCCATTTCAACCTTTAATGCCAACTTTGCCTTGTGCCAGACCCAGGCAGTTGAAACGCCGTCTTCAAGAAGAGGAGGAGTGCATGCATTTTTGTGTTGCTTGGTTTCCTTGAAGGCTGCCTTCATTCTCAGGCCCCTGAGTGGTTTCCTTAGCACTGCTTCAGCAGTTTGGGACGGTGCTGGCAAGGGGAGGTCAAAGGTGCTACAAATGATTAGGTACAGTCCTCAAAGCTTCTTCTCGAGAGCGGCTAACGCATACATTCTGAAAAGAGAAAAGACAGCAAGCTTTATATACTTCACTCAAACACAATGCCTGCCCTTTGGCCAATTCCTGAACACTTCTCACTACCTATAGGCTTTCCTTTGCTAGTTCATGGAAATATGGTGAAATTAAGGCTGTAATCCTATGCACATTTACTTTAGCATAAGACCCACCAACGTCAGTGAAGCCTCGCTTCCCAGAAAATATGCATAGAGTTGGGTTGGATAAAATCACAATATTTTGTCTTATCTGGTTCCTCTATATATTCAAGCGTTGTAACAAGTTCCATCATTCCGGAATACATTTCTCAATATGCATCAGTCTTCAGTTCCATTGTTCTGAACACCAGCTTATCAGAAACTCAAAGAGATCCCAATGTGGGTTTAGTTGCACTTTGAATGCTTGGTCTTAGACCTCTGGGCCCCTCATGTAGCCCTAGGTATAAGTCTGGTTTTTTCCAGTGTTCACTGGGAACTACCAACATAAGCACATGCTGCTAGCTGATTGGACAACCCAAATGAAGTGTTTTCATTATCACAGTCAATGCAATGACACATGCACAAGTCCAGGAGGGAGAGATCCTTGAGAGTCACAAGTTTGAACCCAGCTACAATGCCTATACACAATACTCTTCCTTCCCTTTAAACCAATAACTTTATTAGGCAACAAGCTACGTAATACTACCACCTCTCATCACAGAGAAGATATGTCATGACACATTGAACACTCAACATACTAGTCTTCAGTCATTCCAGTGACATGTGAAAACAACAAGCAAGCAGAGGCAAATTGCTAAGCTCCGGCTCCATCACCCTCCATAAGTTGGGATGTTAAACATCTGAAGCAGACAACCTCCTACAGTCATGGAGGCTTCCAGCGTGATTAAGGACCCAGGAAGATAAAGGTTTGAAATTGCTTAAGGAAGCCTCCACAGATACAAGAGTTTTCTCAACCTTAGGTTTCCAGATGTTGTACTACAACTCCCATCATCCTTAGCTAGCAGGACCAGTGGTCAGGGATGATGGGAGTTGTAGCCCAGCAACATCTTGGTGACTCAAGTGTTGAGGAAAACAGTGGGTGAAGCTTAGTGCACTTCTCCCCTCTTGCAAGTTGTTTTTACACACAAGTAGAATGTCTGAACAACCAGAAATTACCCTTCAGGGACTCAAAGGCTGCCAATTGCAAATCTCTATCCTAGAAGCTCAGTCTATCCTAGACTACAGTCATTCTAGCAGCAGCCATTGGATGCAAGTTGCTACCTGATCCTTGAGGTCAAGTTAAACCGGCCTACATAGTTTTTGCTCGAGCCAAAAAAAGCCATTTATATATAGGCTTTGTGTTACCAGATCAGGGCTATTGGACAAGGTAGATCCCATGCATTGTATGCAGAAGATCCCAAGTTCAATCCCTGAGATCTCAGCTAATGGGCAATACAAAATACCTCTGACTGTGACCTTAGAGAGCTACTGCAGTACTGGGCTTACATGGACCAACAGCCTGATCTAATATGCAGCAGCTTCCAACATTCCTTACACATTTTCAAACTCCTATTGGAGTTTTCAAAGTTTGTCCTGTCCAACTGCATCCGATACTCAACTCTTCCGCACAATATGAACATTTTGTCCTGTCAATGAGACAGACAGACATGTACCCAAGGAGCTCTAATGAGTGCCCCAATGATCTTTACCTACCATCAAGCACACCATCATTTTATTCTAAAAACCTGAACCAACTTTTCTCCACCATCAGAAGTGGTACATCTCCCCAAAAGCAAGATTTCCAGGTAACAGATTTGGGAGCAGTGAACTCACCTCTTGTCAATGGAAGTACGAAACACAAATGTGTAAGGCACCCTAATGATTATACCTGCTCCAGTGTAGGTTTGCATGGTTCATGGCAACTTTAAAGAAAATTGCTGCTAATACGTTTTCTATTTATCTACACATCAACTTCTACAAACTGACTACCTGGTGCAGAACAGAGATCAAAGAAGTAAGAAGATGACATTCATATGACACCTGTGTTTTCAGCAAGGCCTGCTAGTCACTAGCAGTATAACAGTTGTTGTTATTCTCCTCCTCGGAGACTACAAAAAAAATGAGCTGTTATTCTACCCTTAAGTGAAATATATAGGTTTCAGTTAACAAGAATGAACTAAATCTCTTAGAATGAAGACGTTGGTAGTATCCGTACTCTTCAAACACAAAGTGTGAGGTGAGAACACACATTCTTATCAAAAGGGCTCTTAAGCTGCTAGGGTTTCATACTATGTAGCCTGATCTTCCAGATCCTCTCTTCCCTGTATTACCTTGACCAGGCATAGGCAAACTCGGCCCTCCAGATGTTTTGGTACTACAACTCCCATGATCATAACATCTTTCCACCCACCTGCTGGTGCCATTAAGTTAAAGAAAACTAAATGGAGAGAGTGATACCACCCACTTAGGCAGGCCAAAGTTCAGTGTCTCCCATCTTCTAGGGTCAGGTATCCCCAAACTCGGCCCTCCAGCTGTTTTGGAACTACAACTCCCATCATCCCTAGCTAACAGGACCAGTGGTCAGGGATGATGAGAATTGTAATCCCAAAACATCTGAAGAGCCGAGTTTGCCTATGCCTGACCTTGACTATTATCCAGGAAAGACATGAGATCCCTAATCAAAGCACTGTAGGGTGTTACAGGTCTTGCATCTGGCCTTTGAGATTGACATCAGTTAAACATCTTAATGGAATCCAAGATATACATAGATACAGAAATCTTAACCAGTCCTGAAGAACAAAAAATCCAGTATCTAGGATCTTTTCTTTCAGTTCTCAAATGGAAGACCTCCTAGAGATTCACAAGGATATGTGCTCCTTTTCCTTACTTTGCCACGAGATATCACCATAATTGTGATATCAGTCTTACAAAACTAAAACTCCTAGTTTTAAGCCAGGAGTGGCATGGTAAAGTGGGCTAAGGCCAAAGAAGGAAATTAATCCCTTTTATTATCTTTCCATCTAAAGTCAACCCATTTCTTTCCTTCCCCAATTCATTCTATTTGTATTTTCTTTTATATACTTTTAGCTGATTGTTTTCCCTCAAAGTCCCACTTCCCCCACTCAAAATTCCCACAAATTCATTTTATTTATTCACTGTAATGCTGATGACATTGGTTTTCTTTGTTCTGCTGAAGCGGGGAGAGGAGAGAAATTGCCAAAAACGTTTCAAATAAGAAGCCATCAAACCTCTTAGCTGATGGGTTAGCCACTCCTGATCTAAGCAATGTAACCATCAGCACCACCAAAGCTGGTTCTCCAGCCCCAACCCCCAACATGAAGTTAGTCTAGTGAAAAGCGTTTGAACAAAGCAAGTGCCTCTGCTGGGAGAAAGGCTGTTCCTGGGAACATCTCTGGCCCCTATAAGAGTTTTGTCTATATGTGGCAATGCAGGATTCAAGTGACAACCTTTTTTCTAATCTACCAAACTTGTTTACAAGACGCTTAGAATTTAGAGTATGCAAGTTAGCAGCAGCTACACTGCTTTGGTTTTGTGAATCACCCTGGGAATTGTTTGGCTGGCAGGAAGTATGAAATGATTTATTTATTTTTTAAGCACTGCAGTATACTGGCCCACCTCGACATATGGGGAAGCTCCACCTTTTTCCTTTTGGAATTTTAGAGCATCATCTTGAGGCACAAATGCCATTGTGTGCACTAGAATGATTTCTTCTCAGACCGCCCCCCCCCCGAAGCTGCTTTTGAATCTCCAAGGAGGTAAATTTATGTCAGGGGTTGGGAACTTCATGCCTGGGGGCTTCTCTGTCTGGGTCTCAGGAATCTCCTCAGGCTCCTCCTCTTCTTCCTCAGCAACATACCCTCTTTCCCCAGGCCACACCCCTCAGCAGCCCAACTTTGCACCATCTACAGCGTAGAATGTAGGAGCAGCAGGGAAAGGAGTAGTTGTGTATTATTCCTTTCCACAAGTGCCATTTCTTTACCCCATATTGACAGTGGTTCTATCCAGAAGTGTTCCAAATGCATGTTTTACCCTGGTATTAGTAACCCAGTAAATTAGTAACTTCACGGGAGTAAGCAATAGCAGTTTGCCTCTGTTTGCCAAACGGTAGAAGAAATATATTTCTATGTTTCTACTTTAGAAAGAAAACAAATTAAGACATTACGACTATGAGTCCTCTTCATATAAATTATAAATTAGGGCTGCCACCCTCTTAAAAACACCTTAGTTCACTGATTGAATCTGTTAACTAAAATTCATGCCATTTCCAGAAATTGAATCTGAATAGAATAAAAGAGTCCTGAAGCAAGAAGCATATTTCTTTTTTTCTTATAAAATGTTTAGTTTAGTTATAGCAGGCAACTTCTTAGAAGAGGCATTCCTTCTCATGTGAACGAAAAGAGAAAAGGCCTCTTTTAAATGGGTGTTTAAAAGAGTCTTAACACCACCTGCAGGTTTTTTTAAAAAAACTAACGTTTTTAAATTAGCTTTTAAAAATTAGCTGTCAAAAGTAATTAGAAGTACAAATTAAACTTTAAATGATCAATTAATCCCTTAATATATTTTGCAGACTTTTTTTGAAATCACAGAAATACATCTGCCACAAAGTCAGGGGCAAGAACACTATTTCCCACAAGCTACTATTAAACAGCCATAAAATTCTATGGTTCTATGAATTAGCAGACTATCTACATTGCCGATACTATTCACTAGCTGCGGAACTAACTGTAGAAAGACTATTAATTTTGCTCCTCTATGTAAAACAATCCAATCACTCAAGAGAAAATAAAAATACTCATTAATAGACAACTGCCCCATTTTATCTCCCAACAGGGTTTGAGTGTTTGATCAAGCTGTAATGGACATAAAACATCAGGTTCAAAATTAGCAATCACCAATTGATCAAGTGTTATATCAGAGAAGCCAGTAATCAGATGGCTCAGCCAATTAGTTCCAATCCAGGAGGTAGGGGAGAGTAAGATTTGATTGTCTGCTGATTTCTAAAAGCCACGAGCTACACAAAAACGGATATTATCTGTGGATGATTCCAAAGTGATTGGAACGATTGAAATAATTTTAATATAATATGATGAAAAGAAGCACCACACGTTTCATAGCTGATCAGGACACGGGCTTCACTGGTGAGCAGGGACAGTTACAAGGGCTTCCTCAGGAGGTCTTGAAATGTCTACATTCTGTGTAATAATAAAAATACAGAGGAAAATGTTTATCATGCAACATGGCCAGTCAGCTTTCTTCACAAGTAAACAGCCGAGCTTGTTAAATTAACAAATATAGTCACTTATCTAGAGCAATAAAGCTTTTTTAAAAACAGAGACAGCGGAATCGCCTTCTTTATAGACTGCATTTAATAATTCTGTGGACCACAGGCTAAGTGCTGGCAGCTCTCCTCAAAAGACACACACAGAAACTGCTTATGTTTAGAGTATCTCAACTATATAACTATATTTAAAAGCTTGTGATTCATTACATTATGCATAGCACATTCATACTGCAAAAAGCAAGTCTTATCAGCCAGATACCATTAAATAAAAGTGAACAATTGGGAAGGGGTTGGGTGCCAGGAGAAGGACCATAGCTCAGTGGTGGAGCATCTCTTGACATCTGCAAGCAGAGCTGGAGAAAAAGCTCCTATCTGAAAACATGGAGAGAGTCACTCACTGAATACAGACAATACTGAACTAGATGGACCAATGGCCGAGTCAGTATAACACAGCTTCCTACATTCCTATGCGTCCTGGTGCATAGGTTCTACTGGAATCATTTTAGTCATATTGTGACATTACCCCCTGTATATTTCTGTATTTTTCCATGTATAAGACTAGGTTTTTTCCCTAAAAATAATGTCAAAAATTAGGGGGCGTCTTATCCACGGATACATCTCCCCCCGTTTTCTTAAATCTGAGTCCCCCAAAATAGGGGGTGTTTTATACATGGGGGCGTCTTATAGACTGAAAAATATGGTGGTTCCTACTGTCTAGGATAGCATACATTTCCAGGTCTTTCGGTCATGAAGCTATAACTACAGCCCTCAAATTATATGGAGAACTCCCTAATAACTGAGTATCTGGCACAAAATTAGATCAAATCCTGCAACCATTAAGAGATGCTCTCTTCTTTAAGTTACTCAGAATAAGTACATGAACTTTTTTAAAAAAAAAAAACCTCAGCCAGATGGGCGGGGTATAAATAATAAATTATTATAATGCTTCTGCTCATTGTGAGGAAGGACAAGATTGGACAACTTCACAGAGGAGAGGACTATTAATGGTGGCTAGCCATGATGGCTATTCTCTGCCTCCACAACTGGAAGCAGCAAAGCTTCTGAATGACAGTTGTTGGAAAGCACGGGAGGGGAGAGTGATCGAATCCTGCTTGCTGGTCTCCCGCAGGCATCTGGTCAGCCACTGTGAGAACAGGATACTAGACCAGATGAGCCATTGTCCTGATCCAGAAAGCTCTTCTGATGTTCTTATAAGCTCTAATGGGCCTTAGAGCCTCGCCTCCTCTTCTGCTACCTCAGCCCTGAAAACCATTTCCTTTCATTAGCCCCTTTCAGACTTCTGAAATGTCACAAGTTGTGCCTTCACATTCTGAAGTTTATCAGCACAGCAGGAACAGCTAAAGACAGCTGAAGACAGAACTCTAAGGTCAATTCACTGCTGAAGCATCATGGGTCTATGCTAGCACTGCATCATGGTTGTGCCAGTGCAACTGCAGCAGCAACATTTATGCATCAGGAGCACAAAATGCTGTGAACTTAGGTACTAGAAACCTCCGAAAACGGGTTCAGAACAAACGACGGAAGAACAGAACACTATCCGTTGCCTTCTCAGAACCTTTAAGGCAGGGGTTGTCAATGCACTGCCCTCCAGAGGCTGTTGGACTCCAAATCCCATCAGCCCCTGCCAGGGGCTCCCTTGATTTAGGCTTATGCTAGCAGTGCCTGAACCCACCCTGGGAACTTGGGAACTCTTCAATTGTGGATAAAGAAGGAGGAGGAAAAGTTTCCCTTTGGGATAACACTACCTGTGCTCGCCATAACAGTCCTGGTTAATGCAAAACAGAAAAACAACATGGCTGAGAAGCAGGAAGTGGAGTGGGAGAAATGAGGACTAGGCCACCACCTGGATGAGGGCACACACTCTCTCTTATTCACTCACTAGCCCAAATGAGTATCTAATCACAGGAACTGTCTGCGGCTAATGAATATCATCACTACTTTTCACATCTCTCTCCTTTCTCTCCACTGATAACCAGGAAGGCTAAGAGGGGAAAAATAAGCAGCACATTTTATTTATTCATTTCCTTTAGAGCACTTCCTTACTCCTGAATATATAAAAAGACCTACAGAAAGGTGGAACCCTCATATGAAACAGTTCACAGAAATTACTAATAAATATTTACAGACAGCATATTCACCTTCTACAACACCTCTCAGCCTCCTGGCTCTCATCCATGGCCCAAACAAACTTTCAGACTAACCCCAAAATAATTCACAATAAAGAGGGTTCCTGGAACGTGCTTGCATTACCATAGTTCTTTACTCTCAGGCTTGCTTTTATGGGCAATCAATCCTATACCTGTTTAGTAAGAAACAGGTGAAACTGTGCTCTATGGGATTTACTATGTGAGTGGGGAACTGCACCCCTGTGTGTGTACACAGGTTGGCTAGTAATATTGGAAGACATGTATATGGCCGGCTTGTATTCTTATTGTGACAAAACATCGTTAAACCTGCTACCCAAAACTGTGCAGCTTACAATACCTACTTACTTTCAGTATCCAAACATTGTAAAACAGGAATTTGGCAGCCAAGGCTGGCTAAAATTGTGAGCAGCCTTGGAAAAAAGTCTTAGTGGCTGTTTTGATTCATTTGATATCCAGTATCATTTTACCATAATCAAGAATATGATGGCAAGAACATGGTAAAAAATCTCCCATAAAACTTCACTAAAAATAGAGTTACTGCTCAATCCTAAAGGACAATCTTATCACTGTCAAGAGGATACCTAACCAAAAGATGTTCATTTACGATGAGCCAGAGACCCTGCTACTCAAACCTATAAGACACTGAGCAGCTGACAGAAACCAATCCTAAATCTCAAAAATATATTCTAATGTTTTCATCCAGGTTCTGTTCTTCCTGCAGTTTCACACAATTATGCACCATGAAGCCAGATCAGAACTGAATGCTGGGATTGTGCCGCTGCATCAACCAACCCAAACAAACAAAGAAACAAACAAACACATGGTTGCCTTTCAAGAACTTGCACATTTTACAGAATGAGTGTTTCTTAAACGCTTCAGCATGTCCAGAAAAGCTTCTCTCTCACCTTTTTATTCACACACAGTTTAAATAGAAACTGTTAACAGCTGCCTACCAACCAAGTGGCCATGGATGAGTCATTTGTGAAACACTCCTTGATCAAAAGAGTAAGGCAACACTGTTAAAGCTGCTAAAAACACACAGCATTCAGATCCAACAGAGCGACTTAACGCAATGAAAATACTGTCTTGAGTTAAGCAAACAATTGGGTGGCAGCACAACTGCAGCACAATCCCTAACCGTGGCAGTTTTTAGGGCTTTCATTGAACAGCTTGCTGTCTGCTCTGCATCACTGCTCACCATAACATCACCTGAATACAAGGCTACAGACTGTCACAATTGAGGCACTGTTATTTCCCCGAAGTGGAGTCGTATAATTAGCTGCCAAATTCACTCAGATGACATACGCTGTATTATGAAAGCACTGTGCAGTTAGAGAGTGTCATAATGTTGTCATGAAGGAGAGAAGATTCCATGAAACGCAAGTAAAGCAGGCATGAAGATGATGAGTTGTCAGAGAATAAAACAATTCCCTTTGTTTTGCAGAGCATTTATCTGAAGTTCCAAAATCCACTGCAAGCTTCATTTTTTAAAATGCTCAAATTAAATGACTGTTGTGTGCGCCACTGCACATGATCTCTTGTTCTATTTCATTTCTCCTCAAGTGATGCCAATAAGTCAGAGACCATGTGCAGAAGGTGATGACATCACAAAAAATAGGTATATAATAATAATAAATTTTATTTATATCCCGCCCTCCCCAGCCGAAGCTGGGCTCAGGGCGGCTAACAACACTAAAATAGTGCAACATTATAAAAACATTATAAAAATTAATTAAAATCAAAATTGATGGCAACCATAAACTAAAGTTTTGTAAAGATTGCCAAAGGAGTGAGTCAGGCTGCGCCCTGACCAAAGGCCTGGTGGAACAGCTCTGTCTTGCAGGCCCTGCGGAAAGATGTCAAGTCCTGCATATAATGAAGATCTGGTCATTTTCTAGCATCACAAAGGAGCAAACATAGCACATCTTCCTCTGTTTTTCATGGTATATAATTAGGCATTTGTGTGCTAATTCTCTAGTAGAAATAATGACATGTTTGGGAGCTTCCAATCTTATCATCACCCCAGGCCATTCAAACCAATGACACTATACTAGCTCACTGGTTACTGTTTCTCAAGGGACTTATTAAAAAACTTACAGAATAATTACCATTGGTTCAGTCTACATAAATATATCTTGCAATGCATTATACATAGCCCTTGATTTTTATTCTAATGCTCACCACACATGTAAGAGCAACAAGATATAAGAGGCCTGACTTCGTACTTGAGCAGGCCATTTATCCTGCACAGGTTATAGTTTTGTTTGACCTCATAACTTGGGCTATAAATATGCACCATTTTGTCATACTTGAATCCAATAACATCAACAGGCATGACCAGCACATTATTGTTCTCCTGACTCAGGAGCGGCAAGGGGTTCACCAGCGATATATCACCAAGATGAAGGCACCATCGCGCTCTGGCCCTCAAAACAGTCCTGGCCAATGTATTGATTCATCACCCAGGCCTAGTGCATACATGAGACGGGGGGGGGGTACATGGCTCTCTTGATTGGCAAATCATGTAGACACCTCCCCACGCAGCTAGTAGCCTCTTAATAAGTACAGTCATCCCAACTTTCAGCATGCCAGAGAATTCAGTGGGAGGCTTCCTTCTAAAATGAACAGCAAAGCGTAAAGTCATAATCAAATAAAACAAAAGTACGAAGAAAATTGGTCCGAGCTCTGCATCACACCCACACAGGCAGCTAGCCATGGAGAAGCACCCACACAATTTGGATATCTGGCATTAACGAAGCTGCTTCAATAATGTGTGAAAATAGTCCGGGTGGCCTAAATAAGGCATAATGCAAGAAAAAGGGTGGGAAAAAGAAGAAGGGGCTGCAACAAATGTTGTGGTAACATGCCTGCAGGGCATTAAATATGAGAGAATAGCAGCATACTTTGTCACTAATATAATATAATATAATATAATATAATATAATATAATATAATATAATATAAAATATAATATACACACACACACTTACATACTTGGTTGTGTACAAACCTCTACTCCAAAGGTGAAGCTAGATATTAAAGTACAGGTACCTACAATATTCCCACAATATCCTTTAGGAATGGAAAACTGGGGGAGGAGAGAGTGCTTAATTCTCTCCCCGCTTTTCTTTCTTTTTTTCTTTTTCCCAGTTATTCAGCTTTAAACCAGTCTCCATCACTACCACCATTCCTCCTGCAGAGTTCCAAATTCACATTTGTGACAGCAGAAGACACCTACCTGTGGTTTGTCTCTGTGCGTATTTACAGCTTCAACATTCAGAAATATAGATTCCACCTTGCAACCTGTAAACAGAAGTAAACTTTTAGATGTTTGTCTTCCTTGTTTTGGGAGCCGCCATCACTGTAAAATCAGTTCTTGTTTCCATCTCCACATTGGGAATGATAATACTTTAAAAGTCAGTAATGACTAACTTAAGCCCATTGAAACTAATGGATCTACTCAAGAGTATGACTTAAGATACAAAAGCATTAAGATACAAAATGAATTTGCAATTCACAATTTATTTTGGACACTAGATGTCACTACAGACTTCTGTTTGCTTAAAAGAACAACTACATATTAAAAGTGCTCCACTCCGGCTACAAAGAACAAGAACACAGTGAATGGTAACCAATGTACTTTAGTTGAACCAGCTAGAATTTCAAAATTCAGGTTTCAAACTCTCTCAGGCTTGAGATCAGAAAAGGAAAAGGAAGCCAAAGCTTATGCCGCTTCAGAAATTTTATAATGGGCAAAAGGAAATGGAAGATAATACTTAAGATTAAATCAGTTCACAGGGCAAGCATTTCACACACAACAGTGACGTCAACTTACAAATACATCATCAGCATGAGTTCTAATTTTTAACTTCACACACCAATAATAAACTCAATGCCCTAGTGTATACCCTTTAGTCAAAATGGCATCATCTACACACAAGGAGGTGGTAGCAGCAGGGTTCGTACAGGTACAGAGAAAAACCACACAAAACAATGGGGAAATCTCCCCCAAACAGCCCAATGAGGACAGGACATAGAATGCTGACTTGTCTGCTAGGCAGGGGAAGACTGAAATTTGGGAGGGAGGGACATGGAATTATGTTTCCCCAAAGAGAGCATGGCTTGCTGGCATCCTTACCACCACCACACTACATTTTATTGCCAATCTGTTTCATGTAAATTCCTAGCCTGCCCCAAGACTCAGGAAGAACAGAGACAAAAATAATAAATTTTAATTTTAACAGGATGATTAACTAAGCAATCAAATCCCAATGATGACCTGCACATTTACAATTTGCAATGTGCAACCCTATGCACACTAACGTGAGAGTAAATCTCTCTGAATTCAATGGGGCTTACATCTGAGTAGGAATGCGTAGGATGGTGCTATGAAACACTGTCATGGACTTTCTGGTAACTTTATTTAAAAAGTGAACAATTCCTTTTGATATACAAATAACTTTAAACTATTGGATACCTGCCATCGACAAATGTGATGTTTTCCATAATAATTATAGTCATACCTCGGGTTACAGATGCTTCAGGTTGCGTTTTTTCGGGTTATGGACGCGCTGAAACCCAGAAGTACCAGAACGGGCTACTTCCAGGTTTTGGCGGTCGTGCATGCGCAGAAGCGCTAAATCGTGCTTTGCGCATGCGCAGAAGCGCCAAATTGCAACTCGCATGTGCGCAGATGCGCTGCTGCAGGTTGCGAATACTGTGGGTTGCGAAGGTGCCTCCTGCACAGATCACGTTCGCAACCTGAGCGTCCACTGTACAGTTAATAGCTGAAATACAAATAGATTGATAGAATACATTTTGAACAGCTTACCATAAGCCACTGGGGTTAGCTTTAAGACAGTATGCAGTGGGCACTTGAGATAAGGCAGTTGTTCTAAAACAGATGGAGAGAAAATAAACTTAATAGAGAGTAACAGAAATGCCCCTCTTCCAAACCACTAACCGTGTTAGTGCAGCAATGGAACTGGTCCCCAACATAGCACCTGCACTTGCCATAGTACCCCTAGACATTTTACTTTGTATCTACCGGGGCTCCAAGCCACTCACAATTTTTTTGGGGGGGGGATACAGCTTTTCTTGAAAGTCTCTCTCTCTCTCTCTCTCTCTCTCTCTCTCTCTCTCTCTCTCAAAAACCACATTTAGCAGTGGTGGTGCTGCAAAGGAAGAGATGTTTAGGTCTCCAGCTGCTCTGCCTGCTTCCTTTTTGTTTCCCAGAAAGCCTCTGGGTCCCACATATGCATTCTTCATTGGAAGAGAAAGAAAAGAGTGGGGGGGCTCTCAAGAGGATGGTCGTCTGGCCTTCCGGTGCCCCATCCCCAATACACAACAGAAAAGAAAAGAAATAAAGGGCTCCTGCCACTGCTTGCATTTTGTTTAATTGTCTCTCAGTGTGTATATCTTGCTGCTGCTTGCTTGCTTGTTGCGGGGGGGGGGGGCATTGCTTGTTTTTCAGAAGATATTTCCTGCTTGTTTTGTCCATGGGGCAATTTGCCCTTTTGATCATCAGGTTGTTTTCTTCTTCTTCTTCTGTGAAACTGAAGAATTTTGTGGTGCCTGTGATAGCTTCTTAGATTTCCAAATGTTCCCCTGAGTCCAAAAGGTTGGGGATCCCTTATTTATTTATTCAATATAGTTTTATCCTATCTCAAAGAAAACTGCAGAGACTTCCATCATAAAAACAAACAGGCATGATACAGCCATGCCGTCTCTTTGCAACAAATCCTTTGAGAATTCAGATATCCAAAATTCTAGAAGTTGCCATAATAAAAAGTACCCAGAATTTAAACTCCTGAATAAAAGCTCCTAACTACAGGCTTCAGGAACACAGATTTAAGGAGGGTATTCCACAGGTGGAGCACCATTATGGGACAGGGATGGGATGGAACAGATCTCCCCTGCCCTGACTACAGAAGGCTGAAAAACCCAGAGAGTGTCTTCCCTAGATGATCTTAGAGCATAGGAGGTTCACAAAAGCAACCCTGATACCCCAGAAAAGCAAGTGTTGATTAAAGAAGCATTTGACCCATGCACAGGCGAAAATGTAAGTCTGGCATGAGTCATGAAGAGCAGCACTTTTCCTGCTCATTTAAGATGCGCATGAAATAATTGTTGGACGAAATTGTTACTGATTGACCAAGGTGAAAATTCTCCATGTTAAGGCAAATATAATTACCTGCAGGCTTGTCCAGAAAATAAGCAAGCAGACAGCGCATAACAGCTTGGTGACAGATTACAAGCACATTTTCCTGCCTTTCCAACTCCATAATCACTGGCTCCAACCTTTGAACAAGATCTTCGTATGACTGGGGGAGAAATCACCAATATAATCAACCTCTTGACTGTATACACAGAGCAAACAAAGAGCTGTCCATTAGAGACAAGACATAATAAGATGTTCTGCAGAGAAGTGCGCACACACACGTACAAGACAAAACACTAAATTTAAACCAATTTATCTTGAAAGAATGCACCATCACATAAATCAGTACCAAAGTGAGTGTGGTTAAGCTGTATCATATACTTAATCATTCCTATTTTATTTCATTTCATTTAAAAAGCTCCACTTTTAAATAAATTTGTAGCTTTGCTGTCTCCCTTCTCTGATTTCCATCATGTTTGTAAGCTTAATTGAGTAAGCCATATTGAATGCTCTCAAGCACCAGAGTCTTCTATATAAAGGAAGGTTTATCCATTTTGTGACCGACAGAGTCCTGCTGCTGTTAAAGATCTCCATAATAGTTTGCCTTTTATAAACCTAATAAGATAACCAGTAGGTCCACTGCAAATCAAAAACTGTAATTTTGTTATTTCCCTTATGATGAAAACCCAATTATCACTTGATCTGGGGGTATGACCAAAAATATGATACATATTCACCGTATTAGTTAAACCTTCAACATTTACCTCTGTTTGTACATATTTGTGGTATCAAATAGTACCTGAACATCTGTCTATAGAAATTCTCTTTCATTGTTGTGTACAAGGCAAACAGCTAATCCCATGCTGAAAGGATTATCTTTATTAAACTTTTTTCCCATTTTGATTAATACAAATTACCTGATTTATACAAATTACCCAAGGTATCTAAATTTGCTGCCAGTTTGTAAATTGGACTCAAAACATGTTTAGTTAAGTTGTTAGATATCAAGATTTGATCTAATGACTCATTTTGTAATGATATGTTTACTTTGTAAATATTAATGAAAACTAGCACTTCTTGGGGACTAACCACCCTGAAACTCTTAGTCAGTAATTCACCTTTGCTACTTCTATGAATGCATGAACAAATTACAGCTAGGAACACCAAAGATTAGCCATTAAGCATGGGTGCACGGCCGCTAACACAAACAAAAAACCCATTTCTTTTTTCTGAAAGGTTAGCAAACAACTCTAGAAAGCTTTCTCTATTATGACATGGCTGCTTAAATGTGCTACAAACAATGGCCACCTGGGATCCAGCACTGTTCTGGTGATCACACAGCCAACTCATGGGAGGTGGAACACTCAGCTAACAATAAGGCATGTTGCACATATTACAAATATTGGAACAGCTGTTCCAAGCACAGCTTAACGCTTGACCTCTAATGCAAGTATGTAGAAGACTGGACCACCTGATGCAGAATTAACTCTGCTTCAACCATATGAGTTTATTTTAGCCCCCCTCAGAAATTATTTCTCCATACATTCAAGGAATACATGAAAGGTGGTGGGCCCGGCTCAATATTTTCATCCCCACTGCCTACAACTTTGAATGGTTAAAAAGGTATTTCAGTTTAACCAAAAAAAAACACCTTTGAAACAAAAAGGTATACCGCAATGAACATAAAACAAAATGCTATGCTTAACACATGTGTATACAAGTGAGAACTTGAGATAGAGATAGATATTATGGGGGGGGGGAATCTGCCGAAAGACTTTTGTAGAGCTAGTATGAAAAAATTGCTTTTCCCCTTTACCTCAAAAGCTCCCCTCCCCCCTTTAAACATTGCACTTAGCATCCCATTTGCTGCTAGGTATTCGCATCCAAGAAGAGAAAATATAACAAAATAGCATACCTCCCCCTTAGGATATCTATATCTGTATTTGTCCTGGTCTCTCAAAGCAAATTCTAATGGATAATGTTCCTGAATTTCTTCATATGTCATTTCTTCACAGACTCCCTAGGGAAACAACGAAAACATGTGAATTAGTGTAGGTTTATGGCTAGAAGACTGGGCTGTTTATAGAGGTTGCTCATCTGACATAAGACACTCTCAACATCAGACACCCACCTACTGTACTATATGGGAAGAACAGTATTGACTTATGTTGACTACATAGGTTGTAGACTACATAGGTTGTAGAAAGCACTATAAAAACACTATATGTAAGTGGTCTGGATTTTCAAAAAGAACTATGGAAGTATTTTTATTACTATTACAACTACTACCAATTCCATAAGGGCACTGGAGTTTACAACGTAATATACATTTAAACAGTGCTTGTGACATCCCCTCCCCCCGAAGGTGTGCATTGTATAACACACTTTTATGGTGTTGCAAAAATCCTGGGTTTTACTGCGACTTCACTGCCATGCCGTCTTAAGCGTCTTGCTACCTGAAGCAAGTGCTTGGGTTACTTGTACAATCTACACAGTCCTGCCAGCTATCCTTGCGGCAAAAGCTGCAAGAAGAGAAGACACACTATTTTCATGTCCCTTTCCTTCTTTTTTTGCCGGAGATAATACAGATCATAGACTCTGCACACTTTCCTCACTGCACACTCCCAATGCGTTTTGAATTGCAGGATGGGAAGCATGGTGTTCTTCATTTAGAACTTTGAGGGTGTGAGCTGATCAATGATTTCACTTAAAAATACCCTGAAGTAAGTTGTGAGTGATGCTTCAATGAGAAATACAATGCAGATCTAATTGAACTAATAAAGCTCAGTACCAAAGTGAGATACAGTGGTACCTCTGGTTACGAACTGAATCCATTCCGGAGGTCCGTTCGTAAGCAGAAACCTTTCTTATCCTGAGGCATGCTTTCAGCAATGGTGTCTCCTGCTGCGCACGTGCCTCTGGCACATGATTTCCGCTCACATCCTGGGGCAAAGGTCACAACCAGGAGCAACTACTTCCAGGTTAGCGGAGCTCGTAACCAGAAGCATTCACAACCAGAGGTACCACTGTAAAGGCTTGAAGGACTTCTCAAGGATGGTGGACTAACATGAATCTAATCATTATTACTTTCTAATCCTAATAATGATGACAAATACAATACTGTTTTATAATGCATATGTGTAGCTAGGTGCCACTCAACCTATAAATTATGAAAACAATCCCTGCAGACTTGCAATCTAACCAGAACACACACTGGAGAACTCCTACTGATGCATCATAAAGTAAGTCTCTTTCCATCATACAAATTCAAAATCGTTTCAGATGTGACCATGAGATGATCTTACCGCATCTATTTCATTCAGAACTTTCCACTGTTCGTAAGGCACTCCCAAAGCCTCTGCAGTCTGAATGGTCCTTTTCATTTGGCTCGTCCATACTTTCAGGTCTTTGCTGTTTTGCTCGTTAATGAACTGTGCCAAACTCTTGGCAAACTGTAAAAGCACGTCAAATAATAATGTCATGAAGAAATTGCAGCTGAAGCACTCCAGTCGAGTTAGATGCCAATAGGACCTAATTCTCTAACCGTGAGGTAATGGTGTCTTTCAAAAAGGTTCTGTGTATGCCTTCAACAAAACAAAGTCTGTTGGTCTGTGAAATGAGGTCCACAGCGGATATTCAGCTTTTCTTTGCTATTCTTTAGCTTGGGTCCAATTGAGCACTTCTCCAACTACAATACATTTCCCACTTGTGCAAAAGGGGCGGGACATTCCCTAATCTATACCAGTCTTCCCTTTTCACTGTGACCCCGTCCCCTGCACTTCTATGTCACACTGGACACCATTCTTGAGGGTCTTCTGACTTTGAGTAGTGGTTTTTCACAGGATACAGGGGGCTACAGAAGGAAGGAGGCAGCCAGCCAGGGGGAATCCTGCCCACAAAACAAGTTTAACCAGTTAAAATGAAATTTTAAAATACCCTCCCAAACCTGGTGTCTTTCTCCAGGAGCTTTGGGTTACAATTCCCATCAGCCCCCGCCATTATGGTTGTCCTGGCTAGAGCTGATGGAAATAATAGTCCAAAAGAGGCACCTGTAGAGAAAAGCTGGTCTAGATATAAATTGGTTGAAGGTAAGAAAGGAAAAAGAATCCCTACATTAGACATTAGAATCCCTACCTTTTTCCCTCTATGAGACAGCCCGGTGTCTCCTCCTATTCTTCCCTTTAGATTGAGTTCACTTTCACCATGCCGACAGAGGTAGATGGAGCGAGGAGTTACGTGGATATTCATGAGGTAGTAAACAATCCGACTCTGAATGTGGTCCATTACTCGGTTCACGAGGTAACTCCGTCCAACATCCATTATTTTAATATAAGAAAGATCCCTATTCACGGTAAGAGACAAAACTATATGTAAAAACTACAATATTCAGACCAGTGCTTCATTTATCTCCTCCAAAGGCACCAGAAATAAGGGGTTGTTTTTACCATGTGCTAGAATATGATGGAAACAACTTCCCCAGAACAACTAGCAAGGGGAAGTTGGGTAGTGCGCAATTATACCCTAACATAATTTCTCTTGGGACTAAGCCCAAGTAGATGGCTTTTACACATGGGAAGAACTATCCAATCCCAATAACTTGCCATTAGTTAAGGCAAGCAGGACCAGCAGCAACATATGGTGTTCCTGGTTATAGTGGTGGAGGTAGTCAGGCAGCCACGCCCTTTTGCAGGAGATACCAGTGAGCATAGGTGGTACATAAATGTAATAAATAATAATTCCCCACCCTTCAACAGTGAGTCAGCATTCTGTGCCCATTTAGCATCCCCAGTCCTCATTGAAAGTGTGTGTGTGTAGAAATTTTACTTCTATTAGGGCATAGGTTGCCCACCAAGAAGCCACAGGCACCATGGCAAACGTGAAGGCATTCACTGGTACCCAAAACTCTCGAGTTTTCATTCATTCATTCATTCATTTTTAAAGTTTCTAACCCTCCTAGAAAGAAGGTTATTGGGCAACTGTGCAAGCAACTTCTAAGCAATTTCAGTGAAATGATAGTAAGTGTGGTACGGACACTTTGTATATTTTTCCTGGTACTGAGAAATGCTTCCTGTTGCTGCTAGACAGCAATAGGGGTGGGTGTATGGGTGTGGGTGTAAAATCATTATTATTGTGTGATCTCCACAATCTGGACCAACAGGACATAGGTGACCTTCCATGGTAAGCATAAGGTTGTTAGGAGGTGGATGTCGCTCTAATTTTTTGTTCCAGTGAGGGGATAAACCTGTGTCTTGGCAGCACTTGAAGGCTGCAGAACTGGGCTCCTATAACTGAGTGCCTCCCCATGGAAAAATATATCCCTATATGTAGAAAACTAAAATGTCAAGAAGAAAGCTGGACTAGATTATTTTCCCCTCCTAGTTTTCCAAGTACAACTAATGATTTTTTTATGCATGGATGAGAATTCAAATCGAGTGATCCCCACCTGCAATCTGAAGCGGAAAATCTCAAATAGGCATAGATTTAATCACACCAGTGAGAATTAAGCCACACATAGGCAGAATTAAGATTCTGAAGGTAAACAAAGCAACACAGAGACTTGTGGCGACTCACTTGTCTAGATTTTCATCTAGCGTCTCGTATGAATTCTTGTAACACTCAATTCTTTTCATGAAGTCTTCTGCAGCTTCATCGCTACCACAGTCAACATAATCAGGACTTCCCAGCTTCACTTGCTGATTGAGAAAGAAAGTATGGGATTCTTTTTTATTTAAAAAAATTACTCTTGCTTATTTAATGAAATTTGTATACCGCTTATCTATTAAAAAAACCTCTTCTAAGCAGTTTACATAAAATTAAAGCATCAATAAAAGTCAGTGTTAAGTTATCGAATTCTGTTTACAAAACATTAATAAAATCAGCAGTTAACAATATACAATAAAATTTAAGGGTTTTCAGTTTAGAAAAAGAGAAGTCAGGAGTGACATGATAGAAGTGTACAAAGTGTATGCATATAGTGTGGAGGAAGTGAATAAACAAAAGTTCTTCTCCCTCTCTCATAACACCAGAAGGCTGCAACATCCAATGTTACTGATGTCAGAAGACTCAGGAGAGACAAAAGGAAGTATTTCTTCACACAGAAGATAGTTAAACTATGGAATCTGTTCCTATAAGAGGCGGTGCTAGTCGTCATCCTTAAGAGAGGATTAGACAAATTCATAGAGGCAATCATGGCTACAAACACTGGCCGCCATGTTTGACTTCCACTGTCAAGAGGCAGTATGCTTCTGAATACCTGACACCACAGGTGTGGAGAGTGCTAATAAGCTTAGGTCCTGCTTGCAGGCTTCCTGCAGGCATTTGCTTGACCACAGTGATAACCGAATGCTAGACTGAATAGCCCACTGGCCTGATCAAGCAGGCTGCTCTTATGGAGAACAGACCAACTTCAATCCTTGGCATCACCAGGTAGGACAGGGAAAGACTTTTGTTGGAAACCTTGGGGACAGGCTGCCTGTCAGTGTGGATAATATGTAGCTGGATGGACCAGTGCTTCAATACGGTCTAATAGAAGGTAAGATAACAAATTTGCACAACAGCAAACATCACGTGTAACCTGTATTGCAAGGAAAAAATGGTTGCCTGCTTGTAAGTTAGGTTTTTTTCAAATAAAACATATCTTGAAACTTACTTTAATAAAAAGATGGTGATTGTGAAGAAACTGGAGTGGACATTGCAAGAGCTTTTGTTCAAAACAATTCTGACAAAGCCTTGCATCTAACGATGTGCAAGATTTGCCAGGAAGCGGAATGCAGGATGCATTGTGGGCCAAATGCCTTCAATTGCAATCTTCAACAGAAAATTGCAGAAACAGATTGTGTGTGCAATCCATAAATCCAAAGGATTGTATAAAAGTAGATAAAATGGAGAAGGGTAAAAGGAAGCAGCTGTAAATTATATTGAGACACAAAACCTTTTCCTTCTTTTAAAAGCAGAAGTTGATACTCACCACAATATTTGCAGCAATGACTTCTGGATCAACACATACTGACTCCACGAAGAAAGTCTTTGAGCCAAACAGGAACAAACAATTATGGAAGTGACAAAAGAGGGAAAGGGTTAGAACAGATCCAGTGGCTAATACTGCAAATGCAGGCTTGTGTAGTCAGCAGCATATTTAGTCTTACAAACTATGTTTTGCCTTTAAATACGCCTTCTGCAAGCTGCTGAACATCCCATCAGAGATCAAACTTTATGCATTTCCCCTGTTACTTTTGGGCACCTCCAAACAGCATAGTGTTAATGAAGCAGTTGCAAATTAAGAGGGCAAGTCATTGAAAGGGAGCCAGGCGGCACACTGGCTTAGAGCCTACGGCACAGTAGCGAAGCCTTACTGTCGCCTGACATAACCTCTGATCAAAAAGTACAGCTTCTTTCCAAAATTGCAACACAAAGTAGAAGCCTGGGGTGTTGACACACCATACTACTTCTGTGTCAGTGAAGTCTGCAGAAGAAGCAGCACTGTTGATTTGCCAGCAGCAAAGACAAAACAGACACAGAAAGTAAAATAAGAGGTGTATAAAAAGGCTGTTCCTACCAGGAAATAAAAGTATTAATGCAGAATACTTATCTGCAGTATTACAAACTGTTAACAAACATAGATGCTTTTGAGTTGAACTCTATGCAAGGTGTCTTTGGGAGGATGAACAAAGAATACACCCCCCAGTAGTGGTGTGTGGGGTGAGGCAGAGTCACAGAGATGCCCTTTGGAATACTGGCATCATTGTTGCTTCACTGGACAAAGCAGAAGCACCAGTGGAAGCACCATGGGTGGAGTGGGTGGGTGTTGCACAGCCCCAACCCCATTACCACCTCCATCCAGCTCTGTCAAGGTAAGGAGAAGAGGTGCCTGTGTTGGGAAGGCAGCCCTGCAGTTTCATCCCGCCACCTGTATTGCAACTGCGTGCTCCCCCATAAAGCAATTCACTCACAGAGAAGCTGTATTGACAAGGGAGTTAAATGCTAATAAGACAACTATTATATGCTAAGGAGAAAGACAGTTTATTCCAGCCCTCTGTCTGAAATCCTAGAACAGAGTCTCAGAATCCTGTCTCCCAGTCAGTGGCAGTAACCATTAGCACAGTAGGACCCATTATCAGCAAACAGGACTACTGATTAACTACACATTAGGAGCTGCAATTAGTATGGTTTAATGGAGGTGATACTTATTCCACAAGACTGCTACTGGAAAATATCACATGAAGTTCCAGTCAATGCCATCGTGTATTGAGAACAAAGCATCAGTCCGCACTCTCCTATATGAGCCATTTCAAACATCTTGGCTCTTAACTCACCTTATACCCATTTTCCTCCCCAAACTTATAGATGGTTTCTCTGCGTTCCCTTGTTGTGTTTGTGGCATCAAAAACCTAAAGGAAAAATAAATGCTATATTAGAAAATAGACAGGTACAACCTGGAAGGAGTAGATCTCATGTAACAGCAACCAAAGAGAACAGATTTGTCACAAACTACTCTTTTCCCCCAAAACTTTTTACATGTACCTGTAAAAATGAAATACAGGCACTTAGCAAATTCATGTTACTGGCTCTGTGAAACATACATGTTTAAACACAGAGGTACAAAGTTTATTCTTGGTTCACTTCATGGAACAAGGATAGGAGGCAGTCCAAATAGCCCATTGCAAACCCCCAAATTTGGTATCCCTTCCCCAAAAAAATTCATGCTCGCTTTTTGTTGTTTTGTGCAATAAACTCAACAGTTTTGTACCACTAACCACAAGTATATACTGAGACATCAAATCAGGTTTATCATTTAGTCTTCACAGTTCAGGTCATTTGCCAGGAGATCACAAATGTTGGACTAGACAATTAAGAACTTCCAGTGGGTTTGACTAAGATTTGATTCATAGCATTTGAGAGCTGGATTTAAAGCTTTTGAAAACTGCTATTATGTAAGTGGACTGGAACCGATCATTTCTGAACAATGAACAATGGTAAGTATGAAATATGTGGGGAATTCTTCTTTCCTGGTATGCTATGCCTTCCCACACATTTCATCCTTGTCCTTGTGTAACACCACAACATGCTTTCAAGAAGCTTTTTCAACAAAACCATGCAAACAAACATTACAGGCTAGAAAACTGAGGGGCAAATTTAAAGATTAAAATAAGGAAACCAGTAAGTAGCAAAGACACAAGTTCATCAACGGGGGGGGGGGGGGGAATCAGCTGCATGAATGAGGGTCAAGGATGGCTCCTGGGTTATCATTTCTTTCTGTTCTTAGAAAAATCATGCAAGGTATATGTCAACATCACAAACTCTATGCAGCACAAACTGTACATTACACGTCTCCCTGGAATTCAAAAAGCAAGAAGAGGAGAAAAATGGAAACACTGCAAATTCTGTTGAACATTTACTGCACCAGAAACTTAACATCATATTTCAAACAGGAGAGATACTTCCTAAAGCAGAATTTATGAGAAGAGGTTCATGGTCCTAACTTGGTCTCCCCCCCCACCTTTCCATTATAATTCATAAACATGTCATCCTAATCTCCATCTAGTATGGAATCAATAATTAAACCCCCACTGGTCTGAACAGTATTGCAATATTAATTTTGCATTTAGAACGGTGGTGTCAGTAACTAATGTCAGAAAATGCAACTAGTTAATGGTTTGGGGTGTTGCTGTTTTTTGCAAAGGGGTGAGAGAAACACTTACTGCCACATGCCCATTTTCTTCACAAAGGTATCGCCGAACATCATTCAGTGCTGCTAAGGCACACTGTCTTAAAAAGAAGAGATAATATAACAATTATATTCCTGAAAAAATTGCATCATTAAATATACATGGCACTTACTTTGTCTACAGCATGCTTAAAAGCAAAATACAAAATTTCGGAATCAATTAACCTATTTTACATCCAAGACACACACTTTAAAAATGTAGAAACAAGTTAAACATTTTCTTTCAGACCATAAAGCTAGTATAGTAGTACTAAGATTATAATCTGTATGAGGAATGCAACCCTTAGGGCTGGTCAATAATTTGAGCCATTGTAGGGTCCCTTTCCTTGAATCGATAAGAGCTGGTAGCAGCTACCTCAAATGCTGAAAACACAAAACATTCCTGCAGATCAAAGCAACACTGTGAAGCAAAAGGAAAAAGACACATTACAAACTTACTTTCGGATTTTCAGGCCTTCTTCATTGTCTGGCAGGAAGAACTCAAAAGACTTGTATGTTTTTACCAAGTCTCGCCGATACTGACCAACATTAAATTCTGCATGGGAAAAAAAATCAAGAAACTTGGCTTTAACAACATCTGCTTTCTCCTATGATGTATAGATGAGCCAGCATAGCATAGAATAGCATCAACCCTGATCCTACGAATCAGGAACCCTACCCCCGCCCTGGTTTCAATCTCACCTGTGCCATGTACTCAACAGGTGGCTACAACCTCTCTGCTTCAAATCATGTGCAATATAGGAAGGCAATAATATTGATTGACCTTACAGGGTTTTGTAAGGAGTGCAACTAGATAATGCATGTTGGTTCTTGCTTCCCATTGTATTAGGTTGCAGCCCTGTGTGCATACCTAGGAGCAAGCCCTGTGAGAACAGCCTCATGTTGCGAGTCTCATAGGCTAACACCTGTAGGCTGCATGATTCACAACCCTCAGGATTCCCACTGTATGAAAGGCTTCGCGTGTAGACCAATGCGTTGACACAAGGTCTTGGTAGTTTAGTTGAAGCCTGGCTGCCTTTACTCAGAATGAGTTTGCAGAAGAAAACAGTAAATAACGTTCTGTTTTTCTAACCCAACTTATATTCTGGTATGGATAATATTGTGACTTGGGAGTGTATGAATCAGCCTTCAGGTAAGGTAACCTTTGGATCCACAAAGTAATAAAATACATAACACTTGCTGACCTGTAGCAAACGTTAACAATTCCTAGCAACCTCAATAACTTTCTAGATTCTTGTCAATATAATGTTCATCTAAGAACAAAACAGCAACAGCTCAACTTTAGACGGTAATACATAAACCGCCAGGCTGATTTTAAGCAACACAGCCATATGACAAGCCGTACTAATGAGAGGGAAGTTCCCCCTTCCCTCAGTGGTCATCATAAGACTGGGCTGCATGACAAGTTCAAAATTTAAGGAAAATAAAAACAGAACAGATGAAACTGTTTGTTGATGAAACTCATTTGGGTTTTATGCTTTTGCATGGGTGCCCTTAGGTTATGAAAATAACTCATTCCCTTCCCTTCTCAAACTAACATGTTGATTATCACGCTATGCCCTCTGCAAGTGGTCCAATCAGAAGACTCCTCAGATCTTCCCAGCACCAATCAACTGGGAAGGGGGGAGAAAGAACTTGGTGGGATTTCAGGGATTCATCACATCCCTCCCACTGCCCAGCTTTTTAGTGCTGGAAACTTCTGAAAAGCACACCAATCGCTGCACTCCTCAGCTGTTCCCAATGTCAACCAGCTCAATGTGGGGGGGGGAGAGGAGAGAATCAGCTGGGGGCCACAGGGGAATTAGTCAAGAGATGAACATGGTTTGCCCCAAAGTGTCGTGCACCCAGATAGCACTATAAAAAATAATCATAATATTAAAGTTAACAAAATAATTTTAAGCAACCTACTCCCAACAAAATCTGTACCATACGGAGAAAAGAGCAATCACCTTTTGTGGGTACTCCAATCCAGTTTAAGTAGCGTGTCAATTTCTTTGAGATGTAGGTCTTCCCTCTTGCTGGGAGCCCAACCATAACAATCAGCGTAGGGCAGTTGGTCATACATACTGAAAATAAAAATATATACTTGGTAATCATGCCAAGTAAAAGTTCAGGTTATAATTAAGTCCATTTAGGAAACAGCTGTGGTTTTTTGGACAGGATATGAACATACTGTAGTTCCCACTGCGGTTTTCTTTTGGTTTTTGGTTTTTTTGGTTGACACAACTCAATGTTTTCCCAGCAAAAAAAGCCTGCCTAACTGGATGAACTGTACAAAGCGACATTTTACTTTTATCAGAAGAGATGCTTAGAAATTTAATACATTCCTAATCCTTGCTATCAGTTCTACATGTTTATTCTTATATTTCTGTAAAGCCAAACGGTTCCCCTTGAGTCATCTTTTCAGTTTTTCTCAATCCTATAAAAGCAGGGTAGAAAACAGGCAGCAGCACTGATAAATGGATTTAATCCACTTAAAACTTTTGATTGCAACCAATACACTTACCATATTTTTCGCACCATAGGACGCACCGGACAATAGGACGCACCTTGTTTTAGAGGGGGGAGAACAAGGGAAAAAAATTCTTCCGCTCTCTGCCCAGCGCCCCTTCAGGGAAGCGGCAGGAAGCGCTGCGCAGTGAGTGGGAGAATTTTCCCCCTCTTGTTTTCCCGCTCTAAAACAAGGTGCCATTTAAGGTGCGTTCAGGCGGCTACCTTGGAAGCCTGGAGAGCTAGAGGGGTCAGTGTGCACCGACCCCTCTCGCTCTCCAGGCTTCAGGTTCCTTTCGACCTGCTCTTTGGGGCTGGCGGGGGGAAGTGCACCACCAGCCCCAAAGAGCAGGTCAGGGAGCAGCGGAAAGGCGCAGCGGAGAGGCTGCTGCCATAGCCGTGCGTCACCTCTCCAGCCGGGAGAGGGTCGCGGGGGGCTGCTTTAGCTCCGCGCGCGCTCTCCCGGCTGGAGAGGTGACGCGCGGCTATGGAGGCTCCTGCCATAGCCGCGCATTACCTCTCCAGCCGGGAGAGGGCCGCGGGGCTATGGTGTCTTCGCTCCAGAGGACGCACACACATTTCCCCTTCATTTTTGAAAGGGAAAAAGTGCGTCCTATAGAGCGAAAAATACGGTATTATTCTTTCAGGAGTCCCTAGCCTGTGCTAATTGGCCTAAGTGAACATATACCTCTCTTCCTGACGTAAACAGTATTTTTCAGCATTCAAAATAAATCACACAGTGTCCCAAATACAGCAAAAAGGTCAAACACACTGTTATGGCTAACTTGAAAAGAGGGTTACTGGGAAACAACCATCAGCTGAAATTCTAAAGCAAACTTCAGCATCTCTGATTACATTAAAAAACCCTTTGCTAAGGGCAAATTCAGTGCAAGCAATCTAACTTCTGAACAGAATTCAAAATTACAAAACAAACAATGTGCAACGCTATATCCATGTGTCAACCACTTGCTTAGGAAAGTGCCTGAAATGTTGTGCAACAGTCTTTTCAAATAATTTTGGTATGTGACAACAGAAGCATGTGTTGAGAAACAAAAACAAGAAGGAACAAAGTGCAAACATGTGAAAGACACATCGTGTCCCTAAACAGGTTAAGAAGCACTGGTTTATCAGTCCCATTTTAGTCTCCCTCACTAAGTAATTTTGTTGACTGAGTGCAAAGAAAACAAAGAAGAAAGCACACTACTTTATACTGTAAGAGGTCCTGGAAGGAGCTGTTCAACAGTACAGTGGTGCCTCGGGTTACAAACGCTTCAGGTTACAGACTCCGCTAACCCAGAAATAGTATCTTGGGTTAAGAACTTTACTTCAGGATGAGAACAGAAATTGTGTGGCGGCAGCGGGAGGCCCCATTAACTAAAATGGTACCTCAGGTTAAGAACAGTTTCAGATTAAGAACGGACCTCCGGAATGAATTAAGTTCTTAACCCAAGGTACCATTGTAGTCAGAAATTGCTGGGTAGCCTCCCTCGGGCTCCACAAAGGTGAGCTAGTAGAAACGGGAGCAGCATGTTTTCGAAGACTCTTTTAATATTACTCAAGTGCCATCACCTCCGCAGCTCTGTTGTTGTTGTTTAGTCGTTTAGTCATGTCCGACTCTTCGTGACCCCATGGACCAGAGCATGCCAGGCACTCCTGTCTTCTACTGCCTCCCGCAGTTTGGTCAGGCTCATGTTTGTAGCTTCAAGAACACTGTCCAACCATCTCGTCCTCTGTCGTCCCCTTCTCCTTGTGCCCTCCATCTTTCCAAACATCAGGGTCTTTTCCAGGGAGCCTTCTCTTCTCATGAGGTGGCCAAAGTATTGGAGCCTCAGCTTCAGGATCTGTCCTTCCAGTGAGCACTCAGGGCTGATTTCCTTCAGAATGGATACGTTTGATCTTCTTGCAGTCCATGGGACTCTCAAGAGTCTCCTCCAGCACCTCCGCAGCTCTACTTACTTACAAAGAATGATGGCCGCACGACAATATGCATTTACCTATGCTTAAAATGTCCTTCAGACCAAGTTCAGCATTGCAGTCAATGCTAGGGTTGCCGTACGTCTGGAATTTCCAGGACAAACCCAGAGTACTGCAGTCGGAAGCAATGTCCAGGCAGAAACTAGCTGGGAAAATCCAGACGTATGGCAACCTGTGTCGGCAGTTTTCATTAAAAACAGCTTTCCTTAAATTTGCCCCAAAAAAAATCCAACCACTTTTGTGTCTAGATTTTCACTTTTTTGAAATATGGCAACCCTAGTCAGCTGAGCACAGTAAGAAATTCTATGAAAAGTATATGCGATTTTGTTGATAAATAAGTAAAAAAGCTAGGATTAATTCTCACCAAGGGAAAGGGGGAGGAAAATATACAAAATGAGACTATTTTGGGTTCAAGCTCGAACAGCACAAATATAGAATATGCTCTCTCTTTCATTAGGTAGAAAATGGGGGGAAATGAAGTTGCCAATGTTTGTAGCAAACAATACATAGTTTTCTACCTTTGTTATCCATTCTGAGAGATAAGGAATTTGGCCTAATTCTGATTTAAGATCCATCAATGAAAACATCAGACACACCAGGACTTAGCTGCCTGAAGAAAACTCCACGCTAGAAAGTTGTACAAACTATTCTCAATAAAAAAGCCAATACGTACTGCAACTATTCTTCATATCAGAGGTGGGTGAACTGGGTCTGGCTATCACTTCCCCCCACCTCTCACGACAGAGCCACCCACCAGCCAATCCTCCGACATAATCTGGCTGTCTGGCCTTGAGAAGCCCCTTTCAAGATACTATTATTACCCACAATGCTTTGCAAGAGGCTAAGCAAGACCTGACAACCAGGTGATCAGTGATGCCTGCAAACTCCCTTTTGGCTGAGTGGCTGATATAGAAGCAAGAATATGATGAACCGAGAAACAGAATGCATTAAGTGCAATGTGCGGGCGGGTGGGGGTGCTTTGAGCAACCAGAAATCAACTAAGGATTACACAAGGCACATATGACTGGGGGAAAGGCAATAGGAGCTTATCACAAAATGAAATGGGAATAAAAATATTGGATTAACTAGGTGACGTCTAGGTGTGAAACCATGGTTACAGAAGCCTGCATGTTCAAAGCTGCCAGACTGTAACCACTGAGTATCTAAAGCAGGCACAAGACTTCCACTAGGACCATGTCTTTTATGCACTTAAGAGCAGGGTTTGAAATTAACAGGGAACATTTTACACCCAAAGATTCTCCATTTGAAAGCACCTCAAAAAGTCTGGGTGCCATTTTTTTTTTTTTGCGCCTGGCTGACGCTCAAGTACAGTGGTACCTCGGGTTAAGTACTTAATTCGTTCCGGAGGTCCATACTTAACCTGAAACTGTTCTTAACCTGAAGCACCACTTTAGCTAATGGGGCCTCCTGCTGCTGCCAATTTCTGTTCTCATCCTGAAGCAAAGTTCTTAACCTGAAGCACTATTTCTGGGTTAGCGCAGTCTGTAACCTGAAGCGTATGTAACCTGAAGCGTATGTAACCCGAGGTACCACTGTATTACTGAAATGTATGTGCTTTGAAGCCTCAAAGTATATGTTAAGGATAGACACAATATGTTAAAGAATTTAACAATAAAGAGTAGAGTGCTTTGAAAACTAAAGTATGGTACCAATATTTTTATTGTAAACACCCAATCAAACATGTATTAAAAATTTCTGCTAAAAATGTGATATTAACAATGTGTCACCTATGTAAATTGCGTATTAATCCATGCTTATCAAAATAATAAATAAAAAAGTGTTGCCGACTCTCCCGCCCCCCCCCAAAAAACATGATGACTAGAAATTTGGTGCCCACAACCCAGGTCCCAGAAGCCATTTGGCTCCTAGCTTTTCTATCCCAGTTTCTAACACTGCTTAAGAGACCAAAACAGAAAAGTCACTCTTAAACTAAAGTATCAGACCTGACAAATAGGCACGCATATTTTATTTCAAACTTTTAAACAATTACTCATCTAATAATATGTAGCAAGTAAAAATTGCTTCCAGGTGATCAGGTAGGGAAGGCCACCACGACTAGCACAGATATTATTTGGGGTTAGGAACTATATAGTGTTTATAGACTAGCGCTTTTTGTAAACTTAATTGTAGAGAACTAGGGGTCTTAGTAGATTTGGATTACAATTTCCATCAGCTCCAGCTGTGCTGCAAAGCACATTGGTGATGTAGCTGATGTAGTTACTTCTGTTTCCTGCCTGCTATCCTATCTCATCTTCCTGTTTTTCTCCTTAATTCTAGGCAAACAGTCACTTCTGAAATATGTATCTATTAACACAGTGGTGAATGTTAAGCTGACAGTGGTTCTAGATGTCGGGTAACAATTCTGATCGTTACATTGCAAGGTTAAACAACTCCACTGCACATTTCATGGTTGTATTCAACAGATCTTCTGAAAAGAAAGTAACATTTAATGAACCGGGATAATCAGCTAGGTGTTGCCCCCTTTCAACTAAGTAATAGCTTCAATGTGCTGCCTTCAACATTCAGCACAGTGTCAATGACTCTAGTAAAGGGCTGGTATTAGATTACCGTATTTTTCGCTCTATAGGACGCACTTTTTCCCCTTCAAAAATGAATGGGAAATGTGTTTGCGTCCTATGGAGCGAAGACACTATAGCCCCGCGGCCCTCTCCCGGCTGGAGAGGTAACGCGCGGCTATGGCAGGAGCCTCCATAGCCGCGCGTCACCTCTCCAGCCGGGAGAGCGTGCGCGGAGCTAAAGCAGCCCCCCGCGACCCTCTCCCGGCTGGAGGGGTGACACGCGGCTATGGCAGGAGCCTCTATAGCCGTGCGTCACCTCTCCAGCCGGGAGAGCGCGTGCAGGGCTAAAGAAGCCATAGCCCCGCGACCCTCTCCCAGCTGGAGAAGTGACGCGTGACTATGGCAGCAGCCTCTGCGCTGCGCCTTTCCGCTGCTCCCTGACCTGCTCTTTGGGGCTGGTGGTGGGCTTCCCCCCGCCAGCCCCAAAGAGCAGGTCGAAAGGAACCTGAAGCCTGGAAAGTGAGAGGGGTCGGTGCGCACTGACCCCTCTAGCTCTCCAGGCTTCCAAGGTAGCTGCCTGAACGCACCTTAAACGGCACCTTGTTTTAGAGCGGGAAAACAAGAGGGGGAAAATTCTCCCACTCTCTGCGCAGCGCTTCCTGCCGCTTCGCTGAAGGGGCGCTGGGCAGAGAGCGGAATAATTTTTTTCCCTTGTTCTCCCCCCTCTAAAACAAGGTGCGTCCTATGGTGCGAAAAATACGGTATATCTGCACCAGCTAACTCTCACTCCCCCGCTCCAACATCCACAGTTAATAAAACAAAGCCAGGCAAAGCAATATTTTAACTGCTGCATTGACACTGCTTTTCCTTTCATAGGAGTTATTTTCCCAGTGGTGCTTGGTTTCTTGCATTATTTCTTCATAAAGCGAAATAAATTCTTGCACTATTTCATCATAAAACTAAATTGCCATTGCTCCTACAACAGATAAGGATGTGTTAGATTTCCTTGTCAGAATGTCTGTCCCCAGTTTGCATGCAAGACTAAATCAAACCACGGCTTAGCACAAATGAACAGACAGGCCTCCCAGAGTAAACACTGAAGCTGGCATCTAAGCTATGGCTTGTCTTAAGTGTTGTGTATGTACCCAGACTTATAGTTTGTCACCCCCAGGCCAGCTATGAGCAGTAAACCAAGAACAAACATTGGTTACAACTTCTGGTTTGTTAGAGCAAGACAAACCATGAGTATGGGTTCAATGTAATACTAAGTCAGCCCATGGCTCAGCCTCCAGGGCAGCAGCAGTACCAGGACAGGAGTGAAGCAGCTGCAATATTCAGTCCAGAAACCTGCACCTTTGCTTGTTTGCACTAAGCCATGGTTTGGTTTAACCTTATGCGTCTCTTTGTACAGCCTGCATTAGAACTATGATATGATGACCATTACTTGAGTGGAGTAATAAACTGAATTTTAATATGTTGTTGTAAAAGTAACGAGAACCTGTGTTCTAGAAAAACATTCCAAAGTTTAATAGTCCACGGACTTTATCAATGACAACAACAAACACTTTCATACTTTCAAAAGCTAAAGCGCTTAATCAGCTTCTTATTAACTGGCACTGTAAGCTTGCATTTATCTGCCTTTGAACCCATCCTGTTCAATTAGCCAGTCACTAAATGACAAGGTCCTTGTTCACATCAGATTAAACAACTTGCCAAAGAGCTAGAAAAATAAACCTGTTATCCCAGTGCACACAACACTCTTCCCCCCCAGGGAGATAGCCAGCAATTACTGAAATGCAGCAAAACAACCACAAAACTTTCCCTTTAGCAGTTTTACTCTTGCTTACTTGTGGTCAGCTTGGGGCACTGTTGCGTTGAGACAACAACCTCAAGGACAGCATGCTAAATAATACTTTGTCTTTTTCTACTACACAAAGTGTTTCTCTAGGACGTTGAAAGCACTTCATGTATATTATCTGGAAGGAAATAGGTTCCCCATCTCTGTAGCAAAGCCAGCCTCTGTAAATACTTGCCATTGAGCCCATACTTCCCTTCAGTCCTTGTCTCTTTTTTTGCCCAGGCTTCAAAAGTACCAACCTTTGCACTGAGTGTCAAACGGTGCAACAACATTTATGGGTCAGTCATCTATTTTTAATTGGGCTCTTTTACTCAGCTACTGTAGACATAGTAACCTTTACTTTCATCAGCCTGTTCCGTGACAAGGACAAAGATAACCATCACAACCGGAACTCTCTCTCTCTCTGCACATCCATTTTCACATGAGGGAAGGCCTGGACAATTGTTTTCCCAATGTTTAGAGACATCCACTATGATAAATGTTTGACAGTCCTGCACTACTGCTATAGAGAGGGGCCAAAGTCTGGTGGCAGAGCACATGCCTGCAGAAGGGTCCAGTTTCAATACCCAACACCTCCAGCTGAAAGTATCAGGAAGCAGTTGATGTCCCTGCTTGAGAACCATGACTGTACGGGGCTAGATGGACCAAAGGTCTGAAGTGGCATTATCTGCTATTTGTTCATGTGCCAGTCTCCTTAGGACAGAAAGGAAGAACCTGTGCTCTTCTCAGATGTTGCACGCCTACATCATCCTTGATCACGCACTGTGGTGACTGGAGCCAGTGGGAGTTGCAGTCCAACAGACGGAGAATCACAGGCTCCCCATCCCAGCCTTAGAAACTGCACCATCTATGCATTTATTTTATACTCAGTACTGCCTTTAAGATCTTTGCACGTATGCCTGCTGGTTCAGAACAGGCCTAAAGCCCTCTCCTGTAGTCTTAACAGAAATATTCCATTATTTTGACCATATCTTATTCCAAATGCACACTTAAAGCACTAGTTAAAGTGTTAAACTGTGTTCCAAGAAGCACTAATTCAAATAATTCCAACAAGAAGCTGTTTAAAACCATTAACCAGCCAAATCCTTCTGGAATACTGCCAAAATGGGGCCAAACTGCTGTATAAATTTATTCAACTCCACATTCACGCACAGGTTCCGGGAGGACTGTGCAGATCTTAAAACAACCTGAAAGATTAACTCCAAAATAACTTTGGTTCATGCCAATTATAGAAAGGCCAGGTTGCGCTCAGTTTCGGCTTAGTACAAAACATCTTCAGGATTAGATTACTGAAAACGATAGCAGATGGATATCACACTCTTTCATCATTAATGCTTCAACTTAAGCTAAGAGCAGTCTCCCCCCACCCCCCGTTAGTCAGTTCAATGTCACTTTTTAAAAGCTCCTTCAATTTTTATCTTCATTTTCTTAGCTTTCAGCCTCTGTGGTAATAAATCACTCTGTTCAAAACACTAATATTCCCATTGTCCCAACACCACTAAAGTTTTTTTTGGAGGGGGGTGTTAGTGCATGAAAAATCCATGTTAGAGGAAAGTAGGAAAACAGAAAACAGTAACATCTACAGTACTGTTTTTGCCAAATTATAGTTAATACACATGGACGCACAGACCCCTCCAGGAATTGAGCAAATTGATGTTGTTACTATGAACTATAGTCTTCTTCTGCAGTTTTATTTTACCCTTCCTTTCTCAACCATGCATCTCCATAGCAGGGATAGGCAACCTAAGGCCTGGGAGCCAGATGCGGCCCAATCACCTTCTCAATCCGGCCCACGGATGGTCCGGGAATCAGCGTGTTTTTACATGAGTAGAATGTGCGCTTTTATTTAAAATGCATCTCTGGGTTATTTGTGGGGCATAGGAATCCGTTCATTTATTTTTTTTCAAAATAGAGTCCTGCCCACCACATGGTCTGAGGGACAGTGGACCAGCCCATGGCTGAAAAAGGTTGCTGACCCCTGCTCCATAGCCTCTTCCTTCCCCTATACTAGTGGGAAACACACAGCAATGTTTGGACATATCACTACACCATGATTTACCACTACAAGTCAGTGAGCCTTGCATGCACATACACCCCTCACCTTCCTGCAAGGAGATCAGAAGCTTCCATATTAGATGGAACTGCAGTCCTCTGAACCCCAAACTGTAGTTAATCTGAACCATGATTACCGTACTTTTCTCTCTATAACACGCAGATTTTTTCTCCTAAAAAGTAAGGGGAAATGTCTGTGTGTGTTATTGAGCGAATGTGGGGTCCCTGGAACTGACCCTCCCAAGCGCAGAGGAAAAATCAGACAAAAATCCAATTGCGCGCGTCTGGGAGGAGGGAGCTCCGTGAGAGAGGAAGCTGTTGCTTTCCTGCATTCTGCCTCAGGGACACTTACTGCCCACTCTCTTCTGTTTCGGTTGCTGTTTGCTCAAACGGAACAAAGAGCAGGCAAATCCCCTCCCCTCCAGGCAACCCCTTCCCTCCAGGCAAGCAGAGGGGAAAGGAAAGGATCTCCGTCCTCCGGTGGTGCTGCGTCCAGGGAAGCATTTTAGGGAAAACATGGAGGTGGGAGAGAGAGAGGGCTGGCTTGGGTGTGTGTGGGGGGGGAACTTTTGCCTTCCTTTCCTCCCTCCCGTTAAATCCCTCCCCTGCATTCTTAGCCAGCTGCTTTTCCACACACCCCTCTCGTGCTCCTTGTCCCTTCTGTGTTTTTCCTTCCCTCCCCACCTAAAACGTGGTTACAAAGCATGGATCCACATGGATCCTCAGGATCTTTGCATTGGGTCACCCCAAATTCACCATCAGATCACATAGCATGTCCATGGCTACAGCCTGCACCAAAAAAAACATGCACCCACTGTTGCCTGGGGCTGCAATGGTGCAAAAACATGGTTACAAAGCACAGATCCACAGGGATTCTCAGGATTTTTGCATTGGGCTACCCCAAGCTCACCATCAGATCACATGTCTGTGGCCACAGCATGAGGCACAAAAATGATACATCCACTGTTTCATTCAGAATATTTCCCCCTTGTTTTACTCCTCTAAAAACGATGTGCGTGTTATGGTCAGGTGCGTGTTATAGAGCAAAAAATACGGTAGTTGAAACAATCCAGATGCATAAAGTATGGTTTGAAGTTGACTTGCTCCAAAAACCATATACCCAATCTGGGATGATAAAACAAATTGCTGTTACTCCCCACTCAGCCATGAAGCTCACTGGGTGACTTTGGGCCACTCACCATGCCTAACCTACTTCACAGGGTCGTTGTGAGGATGAAATGGGGAGGATCAGAACCATGCACCTTGAGCTCCTTGGAAGAAAAGGGTGGTATATATAAATGTACAGTGGTACCTCAGGTTACATACACTTCAGGTTACAGACTCCGCTAACCCAGAAATAGTACCTCAGGTTAAGAACTTCAGGATGAGAACAGAAATCGTGCTCCGGCAGTGCAGCAGGAGGCCCCATTGGCTAAAGTGGTGCTTCAGGTTAAGAACAGTTTCAGGTTAAGAACTGACCTCCGGAACGAATTAAGTACTTAACCCGAGGTACCACTGTAATAAATAACACAAATAACTCCCAAACAGAAGCAGCTGCTTCCAATCTCCTCTTCATAGCCATACTGAAGGAGGAGCATGCAAACCAGAGATTAGCGTTGAGGCCAAAAAAAAGACCCAAGAGTGGTGCCTTTTACTTTCAATATCAGGAATTAGATAAAAAATAGTATATTCGTTTGTAAACTGTTTGGGGACCACTGCCATTCAGATCATAACAACATGCCATTGCCTGTATCAGAGATGCAAATAACCACTTGATCACTTAGCTAGGACAAGTAGCAATCCACACCACCATTTTAGAAATAGGCATAGAAGTGACTTGTACTGCTCATGACTTAACCATGCAACCTGCCAAGTGGCATGCTGGACATATGCTGTTATTTTTTTTTCAATGGCTGCAGCCAACATGGGGGCTGATATACCTGATACGGTCAAAGGTAGTGCAACAAAGGAGCAGAAGGCATCTGTAAGCTTCCAGAGACAGATTTATGGAGAAAAGAAATTGCCAAAGGGGACATGAATCTATGTAATCTTGAGACAAGAGTATCCTCTTAAGTGAAAGCCAATTTGATTACCATATTTTTCGCCCTATAGGACGCACTTTTCCCCCTCCAAAAATGAAGGGGAAATCTGGGTGTGTCCTATGGGGCGAATGAGGGCTTTCGCTGAAGCTTGGAGAGCGAGAGGGGTCAGTGCGCACCGACCCCTCTCGCTCTCCAGGCTTCAGGAAGACATCCGCAGCCTAGGCAGCCCTGCGGGAGGTCCGGCAGGGATGTCTAGGCTGCGGATAGCAGCCTGCTTCCCGGAGCGTCGGGCGCCCTGAAAGCAGAGCGCCCGGTGCTTCGGGAACACATCTGCAGCCTAGGCAGCCCACGCTGCGGATAGCAGCCTGCCGCCCGGCGGGTAGGGCACCCTGAAGCAGAGCGCCCCGCGCGCCGGACAGACATCCACAGCGTGGGGAGCCCTGCAGGAGTTCCCCGCAGGGCTCCCCACGCTGCGTATAGCAGCCTGCCGCCCAGCGGGCAGGGCGCCCTGAAGGAGGGCGCCCCTCGCGCCGGGCAGACATCAGCCAGCCCCACAAGCTCGGGGGACAGCAGGGAGGCACAGTGCCGCCATCCCGCTGTTTCTCGACCTGGTTCGGTTTCCCTGACCTGCTTTTGGGGGGGAAATAAAGGGGGGGGGGAATTTCCTTTATTTCCCCCCAAAAAACTAGGTGCGTCCTACGGGACGGAGCATCCTATGGGACGAAAAATACGGTATATATGACTCCAATAGACAGGCAGGCAGGCACACTCATTCTTTCTATGTTGGCTCGCACCTGCCGATATATCTGATTTTTTGGGTGGGTGACTGTGGGACAAAGTAGGCATTCTGCTATAGGTGAACAGATATCCTGCTTACAAGGAGCCCATCTCTTCTCAGGATTTGCCTCATTTTCCAGTTCTTTGGTATTTATTACTGGAACGGAACCAAACCAAAAATATTGACACCCATTGCCTGCATGTGTTCTTTAGTGCAGAAGCAAGAAATCCACAGACCTGAGAAACCCAGAGTCCCAGAAGGCCACACGCAGGATCACAGAATAACAGCCTGTTAGATTAGGCCAATGGCCCACCTAGTCTAGCATCCTGTTCTCACAGTGGCCAACCAGATGCCTGTGGGAAACACACAGCAAGGATCTGAGCACTTTCCCATCCTGTGGTTTCCAGGAACTGGTGTTTAGAAGCATTACTGTTTACAGTTGTGGAGGCAGGGAATAGCAGTAGCTTTTGATAGCCATCTCCATTAATATATCTAAATCCTCTTTTAAAGTCATCTAGGTTGGTAGCCTTCAAGGCCTCCTATGGAAGCGGATGCCATAGTTTAATTATGCACTCCCTGCATGAAGAAATACTTTCTTTTATCTGTCCTGACTCTTCCATCATTCAGCTTCACTGGATGGCCATGAGTTTTGGTGTTATGAGAGAGGGAGAAAAAAAGTTCTCTCTCTCCATGCCATGCCTGTCCATGTACATGTCTATCATATCAAACCTTACCTTTTCTCTAAATTAAAAAGTCGCAGATGCTGCAACCTTCCCTCCATCCCCTTAATCACTTTAGTTGCCTCTTTTTGAACCTTTTCCCAATCTACAATATCCTTTTTGAGGTGAGGCAACCAGAACTATACAGTATTCCAAATACGGTCATACTCGAGATTTGTACGACAGCATTTTGATACTGGCAGTTTTGTTTTCAATTCCTTCCCTAATGATCCCTAGCAAGGAATTTTCCTTTTTCATCACCACTGCAGCACACTGGGTCAACATCTTCATTGAACTATCTACTAAGACCCCAAAAACTAATATTTTCAGCAGCACCATGTGTAAATTTACGCCTGTTTACATTCAGTTGCATTTGCCATTTTACCACCCATTCACTCAGTTTGGAGAGGTCCCTTTGGCACTCTTTGCAATCTCTATTTGTTTTAAGGACTCTGAAAAAATTAGTATCATCAGCAAACTTAGCCACCTCACTGCTCACCATGGGCGTAGCCACAGGGGGGCAGGGAGGAGCAGATGCCCACATAATAAATATAAATCAATAAAAATACATAGCTGAGGTTCTGCACCCCTAACAAAAGGCCTGCCCAAAAAAAATCCTGGCTACGCCCACTTGCTGTTCACTCTAAACTCTAGATCTTTTATGAGTAAGTTAAAAACCACAGGTCCCAATATCAATCCTTGGGGGGGACTCCACTTTCTACTTCACTGCATTCAGAGAACTGTTCATTTATTCCTACTCTTTGCTTCCAGCAGCGTAACCTATTTATGATCCATGAGAGGACCTTTCCTCCTATTCACTGACTGCTAGGCTTACTCAGCAGTCTTTGGTGAGGTACTTTGTCAAAAGCTGAATTCCTCCCTAATAACACTGCTGCTGAAAGGCAAGGCACCTCTATATTGTCTTTATCTCCCCCTTGCCTTTTTTTGTTGTTCATGTTGCTCCTGCTATAGCTTTTATTTTATTTTCTTTCTTTCTTTTACTAGAAAGCAAAGTGTGTGCAAGAGAGCTGGGGTAGACGGAGGCTGAGGAACAGGGGGGCAAAGGGGGTCGATGTCAAGAGTATGGAGAAACCACCTGATTTCCTCCCAAAAGGTGGACGTTATCAAGTATTTATTGGCAGGATCTTTAAGGCGAAACACATTCTATGTACTTTTTACTGCAGCCCACCAGAAGATGAATGGCAGCTAGCAAATATCTCCAGAGCCTGTGTGAGTCGCGAAGCCCTTGCGCCAAGAATAACGGGCACTCAGAGGGCATCGCTTCGATCCCTCTGAGCTGTGCCTCTCCAAGACCCTAATGGACATGCGTTGGGCACGGCGCTCCGGCAGCGAGGAGCACAGCCGCTCCGGGCACCAGCGGAGGGAGGGTCATCCAGCTACCCCGCCTCTCCTCGGAAGACGCCGGCTTTCCTATTCTTTCTGCTGAGGTGTTAAGATTTTGGCATCGCCTCTCGTTCCCCTCAAGAGGCCTCCGCTACCACGTCCTGCTTCCTCAATCCCCGGCACACACCCTCGCGGGCTCCGGGCTGATGCAACTCCGGTGTCCCCGCAAGCCAAGGCGCCCCGAGATCTGCCCGCCAATACTTGCTTACCGCCTCGCTGCGCGCTGTGCTTTGCAGGCAGCCCGTTGTTATAAGGCACCCAGATCTTCTGCAGGGGGTTCTGCGTGAGCTCTCGAGCCGGCGGAGACGCCATTCTCGCATTGGGGGCTCACTCCCTCCTGCGGTCCCGCCTGCTGCGACAAGCTCCAAGGAAGATCCGGGAAGGTGCGCCGCCGCCGCCGACAGCCAGCCAGCCGGCGCGTGTCCAGGATCCTCGGCTATAGCGGGGCGGGGGGGTGCTGGCAAGGCCACCGGAGGGCGGGGCCTGCAGGACGCTCCGCCCCCTCAGGCCAGCGCGGGGAACAAGTTGCGGAGCAGGAAGACTCGCCCCCAACTCCGGAGCGAAGCAATGCGCGCGAGGCGCCGAGGCTGGGCTCCGCCCCCTGCGCGCTTCGCGGAGACAAAGGGATGCCTTGGCTGGGGTAGCACAAGGCAAAGCCGCACTGGGGCCCATGGTGCTTACTCGCAGGTAGGCGCATATGGGTAAAAGCAAGTATCAACCCGCTTTAAATGCCACTTAACGTCTGCAGTAATGTGTTCAGGCTAATCCGCAACTGTCCTTGGGGATGGGGGGAGGGAATACAGTCATTCACAGGTTTGTTACGCCTTAGCATTTTGGGAGCTGTAGTTTTAGGAGAGGGCTCAGTGTGGAAGATCGTTAAGAGTCCTTAACGACTTTTTAAAAAATCCAACATTACTAACCGTGCAATCCTGTGCATGTCAACTCAGAAGTGATTCCCGTTGAGTTAAAATTGGACGGTAAGTGTATATCGTATTGCAGCCTAAACCACTTTAAATATCCAGAGGGGTAGTCAAATTGGACTGCAATTCTAATCACTGACTGGCAGCGTTGGCGTTTATACAACTCCATCGCTCAGGTTGTAAGGGGGGGGGCAGGAAAAAAATGTCCCTTTGCTGCAGCAGTCATGGGATGGCAGCAGATTCTATCAGCCAGGCCCTGTAAATGCCCAGTTTCTGGGATTGCCAGCAGAAACTTCCAACCACCTGATTTAAAAATTGAGGGGAAATAACATATTGCCATTAGCTGTGCTCAGTGTGCTTTGGGTGGGTGGGAGTTAAAACTGAAGACAGAAGCCCCTACTCTAACATGAATCATACTGTATGTGCAAGCATTTTATTTAAGTAGGTAACGAACATTTCAAAGTGCAACCAGTCTGCCTGCAACTCAAGACAACGTGCAACAGAGCCATGGATTTGTTCTGGCATGAGGTCTAAGGCAACTGACTGTTGCGATCTGATAATTAGAAGAGCTGTTTTTTTAAAACTAGGAATCCAAACAAGCTTCAGCCTCACCTCTGACCAGCAGTATTAACAATAACTGCATTGCTGTCAGCCACTCTCTCACACAGAACAGTCCCCTAAATTCTTACCAAGGAGCTCAACCTCACCACTCTTTTAATTATATCTCAGTACTTTTGACTCAAAAAAAGTTCAGCACTGTCTGGGAAGGCGAACTAAGCTGATGTTTAGGGAGTCATAACAAGATCAGTCATTAGCATCTACAGCAGAAGTGACTGAGAACTCCAGAATAGGAAAACACCTTCCTTTCTTGCCTAAAGGTAAAGGTAAAGGAACCCCTGACCGTTGGGTACAGTCGCAGACGACTCTGGGGTTGCGGCGCTCATCTCACTTTACTGGGCGAGGGAGCCGACGTACAGCTTCCGGGTCATGTGGCCAACATGACTAAGCCGCTTCTGGCGAACCAGGGCAGTGCACAGAAACGCCGTTTACCTTCCCGCTGGAGCGGTACCTATTTATCTACTTGCACTTTTTGGCATGCTTTCGAACTGCTAGGTTGCCAGGAGCAGGGACGGAGCAATGGGAGCTCGCCCCGTCGCGGGGATTCGAACCACCAACCTTCTGAATGGCAAGCCCTAGGCTCTGTGGTTTAACCCACAGCGCCACCTGCGTGGCACCTTTTAACTGGTTTCTGAGCCCTGGCCTAGAGGAAGCTCCATGCCTGAGGCACTGCAAGTACCAGTAAACAGGTAATGCCCATTATCATCTATCAAGGTTAATGTTCTCCCTTCAAACAGGACCCCTTATTTCACCCCACACAGTTCTGCACTTGCCATCTGTGGTACGCCTCTACTGTTTTAGATGCTCTCCTTGTTTATCCCCTACATTATTGGTTTTGTTTTAGATGTTTTTATACTGTAGTTTTATTAGCTTTAGGCTGAATTTTTTGTTTTAATGATAATGGATGTTTTTAATATTGTACACTGCTTAAGAGATTACAGGTGCTTTAAAATAAATAAATATCTAGGGAAATTGCTCCCTCTCATAACCAAAATCTCAAAGGATCAAAAACTAAAAGCAGTGTTCAGGCCATGCTCATTCAGTCAAGTTAGTTAGCTCTGCTCACCCTTCCTACCTTGTTCCTTGCTTCTTCCCCAACTCTGTCTTTATTATTTTGTACTCTTCATCAGGGTTCCAAGGGAAACCGCAGCCTTGAGTTCCTCTTCTATGCCTTCACCCAAAAAGGCTTGCCCCCCTGTTACCCTATTGCATAATGGTCAAGGATCTACAGTACAGCATCCTCCCTCAAGTGCTGATAAGTCAGGGGTAGCCAATGCGGTGCTCTCCAAATGTTATTGGACTCCATCTCCCATCAGCTCCAGTCTACATGTCCAATGGTCAGGATTGATGGGAGATGGAATCAAACTATATCTGGACTACAACATATTGACTACCCTGGGAATTGATAACAACCATGTTCCGGGTTCTTTTCCCTCTTTAATTTTCTAATTTTTCCGTCCTTTCTGCTCTCCAAGCAAACCAGTAACCTATGCTACTTTAGGCACCTGAACTTAATCTCTAACCCCAATTTGATCCTGCACATACCGCTGGTGCCTCTTGCCCTCCAATCTCATTATTTGGTACCCATCTTTCTCCAGTCTTCTCACAGCGCATTGCTCCTTCTCACTCTGTACATCTGTTATTATCGTAATAATTTAACTATTAGGCTGTCTGTCAGTATACTTTTTACTATGGTTTTTTCATTGATGTTTTGTAATACATTTCTAGTGTTGAACACTGCCCTGAGATCTTTTGATAAAAGGCTGTAGATAAATTGAATAAACGATTATTATTAATAATAATAATGTCCTGGTGCCCTCTGTCCTTCGTACCACTTACCCATTTAGTTGGTGCTAGACCAATCTGAATATCTGGGGTTGCCAACATGGTCCCTGTGGGTACAGTGACACTTTTGAGGTGCCCATAAAGCCTCAAAGCCCACCTCCCTTGACCTCGTCATCATGAACTAGGACTGTTACCTATTTTCCACACTGAGAAGTATATGGAGCTTAAGGAGTTAAGCTGGAAGAGTGACCCTCTTTCCCATCTCCTCTACATATTTCTCAAGGCTCAGATTAATAGCTAAACAGAAAGTGGAACAACTGAGAGGGTAGGAAGGAAAGGGTGGAAGACAGGATTAAAAAGGGGAGTGAACTGCAATATTTGAGGGAGGGAGGGAAATGGAGTGGCCAGGGCAGGAATCAGGAGAAATACAGAGTGCCAAAGAGCAAAGGTGCATGAGCTCAAACACATTGGACTCAATAAAACAGCTCCTCTTGGAATGGCATATCATTCTTGCTCCTACCAAACACTACCAAATCATAGATCACATATGTCTCCATTGACATGAGTCATAGACACCATAGGTCAGCTGCTTTCCAAAACACGAATTCAAGGGCTTATCATTTTTAAAAGGGACTCCTTCAAAGCCACTATCAAATCATAGGTCATAGAAACCACCAGAGGGATAGTGTCAGAGGCACTCTCAAAATTCTAGATGTGCGCACAAGACCAAAAAGGTTAGCAACCCTGCAATTAATTGACCTTTCTGTTTCTGTAGTAATAAAGTATATTTGATTATTCTGTCTCATGGCTTATTCTGCCTCTTTGGTGCCCAACTTTTAGATAAAAGATCAAATAATTATCATTCAGGTGCACCTGTACTAACATGGCATCCAACCATCCCTAATTTTATTTGTATGCTTCCTTTCCACAGTGCAAACCATGCTCAAAGCAGCTTACAACATTTCAACAAAAAATACAGAACTACAACATAATGAAAGTAGTCATAAACAGTAAGTTAAACATTTAAAAATACAAAACCAAACTGAACAATTTCCACATAAATCGCAACAAAATCTGAAATAAAGATACAGAACAGCAACAGCAACAACGTCACCTCAATAAACAAGAACATGCAGTAAAAACATGCTCAAAGGTTTTAATCTCTGAACAGTACTGCAGATCCTGCACTATTTGGCCAGCCAATCAGATCTGCAGTATTGGCTGAAGAATCCATGCCCATTTACTGGAAACCAGCCAGAAGATCAGTTGGTAGCTCTCGATTCCTGTCTACGCAAGGCTTATGAGTTCCTGGAAACAAGCGGGAGGGGGAAAAGGTATTTTACATAATTGTGCAATTATCAAGTAGGAGTTATGCTTTCCCACTAGAAAACTTTTATGTTTCTTTTTATCCAGCTTCTTAAAAGCTAGATGTGGTACTTAAAAAGGCATGAAAAACCTGTTCTTAGTTTCGCTGAAGATCCATTTGCAGAATGTTCATAAGATAAACAGCTGAGAGCTAAGTTTTATATTAGTCTTTCCCACACAAAGAGGGAAAACAGAAACTTTAAACTAAATGTTCTGTTCTGGTCCTGAATCATGGGGCAGGACAGTAGTTACTACAATGTGTTCTCTGCTCATTCAGTCCCTCTGATGCAAATCAGGAATTAAGCACCTGCTTTCTTGGGGTGCAGGTGGGGAATTGCCACTTAGCCCAGCTTATTTTCACACGTGTTGAAAATCGTGGTATAGAAGTATAAAAACAACTAAGTCCCACGACACTTTAAAGCAGCCTTCCCCAATCTGGTGCCCTGAAGGTGTTTGGAACTACAACTCCCATCAACCTTCACCCAGCATAGCCAGGTTAGCTTGGACTGATAGAAGACACACACCAAACATGTGGAAAGCGCCCAGTTGGAGGAGACTGGGATTTAGGGGCTGTCCTTGATATCACACTGAGCCTTGGAAGCCTCTCATAAAGCAATGGGAACTTCTTGTTTTTTAATTATTTCCCAGGTGGTAGAAGTTTCAGAACTACTTAACTTCAAAGCAAGTGCATGTTGCTGCAGTCTTTGTGACCAAATATGAAAGCAGATTGGGTAGACATTTCCTTTTCTAGTGCCATTTCCTTTTCTATCATCTGGAAGATGGCCTTGACCATAACCTAACAATAAGAGGGTCAGGAAGCTATCTATAATTACTGCAGTAAGGATTTACTAATTGTTCTACTGCTGCCTAGCTAAACTGCTTACCTTCAAAGGTGCTTTACTACTGTATCTTAAGATTATAGGGGCAAGACAATACTTGTGCAAATAAATAAGATGCTTTAAATATTTTAATGTAAAAATTAGGTTAAAATCTTGTCTACTGAAAATAGCCAATCTGTACACAAAACATACTCTTCTCCGAAGTAATACGCCTGTGATAATGTGAGGTTGTAATGACATTCTTTAAGGATTATTTTGCTCTTTGGTTTTTTTAACATTTAGGGCTATTAAAAGGGTTTATGATCCTAGTGATAATATGAGATTCTAAGGCTTGACTCAGGTGTTGACTCTAAGCATTGTGATCTTGTGCTCCCCCTACCTCTCACATGCCACATTGCAAGGCCAGGTCTAAACATTACATGCACTTCCTGATGTTTGGGAGCTCTCACGTGAGGTCTTTATTCGTTTGCAATGCTGGCATGTTGCTTGACCTGCTTTTAATTCTCAGAATTCCATGGTAGTGCAACATGCTGTGTAGCAGATACAAGATTTACATTCAATTACTTGAGATGAGAAAGTGATTTGCTTGCCGGGACAGTTTCTGTAGTGGCTAGAGTGATGGATCTTGCAAATCTCTTTATAATATTGTGGTTTATTAAAATTATTGCTCAGAATGTCTGTCAAAGTCCTGGCACAAAGGAAATAAGTCTTTACTGTGCCTGAACATAGCAACTATATTAGATCAGGAGAATCAGGTAGGTAAAACTGCATTTCAATATTACTTGCGCCCAATGATATATGTTTGCACAATGCAGTGCAAGGGCAAATTGTGAATAAGACAAAGAAAACGGTAGCACATGGTGAGGGTGAGGAACCACAACCATATATCTATCTACAAAGCTAACAAACATTCTTTTTATATACATATAAAAAATCACAAAAATATGATATACATTATTACACTATTCAAACTTTTTATTAGAAAATCAACCAATCAATCTTAGTATTAAGTATCACTCCCTTGCTCTCTTTATGTGTGTGTTTATATGAACACAAGATGTGGCCTGCAGGATCAGGCCAAAAGCCCATCAAGTCCAGCATTCTGTTTTCACAACCAGATGACCATGGGAAGCCTACAAGCAAGACCTGAGCACAACATCACTCTTCCCCTCTGTGGTTCCCAAAATGATATACAGAGACTTACTGCCTCTGGCAGTGGAGAGAGACATTTTATTATTACTGTTGTTGTTGTTGTTGTTGTTGTTGTTGTTGTTGTTGTTGTTGTTGTTATTTATACTCCACCCATCTGGCTGGGTTTCCCCAGCATGGTCAGTTAATCAGTAATAAGCAGAGTTCTGACAGCAATTATATTCATCAGTATCTGCATTATATCTGTTTATATTCAATGAACAGGAGTAATTTACTTCTAAAATTTACCCTTTAGTCTTCCATCACAGTTGAACCAGCCAATCAATTAAATTGATCCTGTAAAGCAAATATGTATGTGTATGTGTGCATTACTTGATTTCATATAATTAAAAATTAGACATGAAATGTCACATTTTTTATAAAGTCAAATATCACCAGTAGATGGCACTTCATAGTCACATAGCCAAGCACTATGTACCGTATTTTTCGCACTATAGGACGCACTTTTCCCCCTCCAAAAATGAAGGGGAAATGTGTGTGCGTCCTATGGTGCGAATGCAGGCTTTCGCTGAAGCCTGGAGAGCGAGAGGGGTCGGTGCGCACCGACCCCTCTAGCTCTCCAGGCTTCAGGAGAGCCCCACCGCCAGCCCCACAAGCTCGGGGGAGAGCGGGGAGGCGGAACGCTGCCATCCCGCTGTCCCCCGACTTGGCTAGAAGGCTGGCGGGGGGGAGAAGCCTGCTCCTCCCCGTCGCCAGCCCCGCAAACTCGGGAGATAGCGGGAGAGGCGCAGCGCGCCCTTCCTGCTATCCCCCGACTTGGCTAGAAGGCTGGCGACGGGGAGAAGCCGGCTCCTCCCCGTCGCCAGCCCCGCAAACTCGGGGGACAGCGGGAGAGGCGCAGCGCGCCCTTCCCGCTGTCCCCCGACTTGGCTAGAAGGCTGGCGACGGGGAGAAGCCGGCTCCTCCCCGTCGCCAGCCCTGCAAACTCGGGGGACAGCGGGAGAGGCGCAGCGCGCCCTTCCCGCTGTCCCCCGACTTGGCTAGAAGGCTGGCGACGGGGAGAAGCCGGCTCCTCCCCGTCGCCAGCCCCGCAAACTCGGGAGACAGCGGGAGAGGCGCAGCGCGCCCTTCCCGCTGTCCCCCGACTTGGCTAGAAGGCTGGCGGGGGGGAGAAGCCGGCTCCTCCCCGTCGCCAGCCCCGCAAACTCGGGAGACAGCGGGAGAGGCGCAGCGCGCCCTTCCTGCTGTCCCCCGACTTGGCTAGAAGGCTGGGGGGGGGAGAAGCCGGCTCCTCCCCGTCGCCAGCCCCGCAAACTCGGGAGATAGCGGGAGAGGCGCAGCGCGCCATCCCGCTGTCTCCCGACATGGTTTGGAGGCTGGCGGAGGGCTTCCTCCTCCCCCAGCCCCGCAAGCTCCCAGAGCGATGCCAAAGCTGCGCGCAGCTTCGGCATGGCTCTGGGTCCCGTTCTGGGGGAGGGGGAAGCTCAGGCTTCCCCCGCCCCAGCCCCGCGCCTGGCGGGGGGGGGGAATAATTTTTTCCCCCTTTATTTCCCCCCCCAAATCTAGGTGCGTCCTATGGACCGGTGCGTCCAATCGTGCGAAAAATACGGTATATGAAGATTTAAAGAGACAACAGGCCAGTTGTAATCAAATTAAAAAGGTAACCAACCTAGCAGGTTGAAAGCATACCAATAGTCCCCATAGTCACCTTTGACTGAACTTAACCATCCAGGGGGCCTTTACCTTTTTACCTTCACCTGTTATGAAACTCTATGCAGAAAGTTTGGGGAAAACAAATTTTTTGCTCTAGAGCAGAACTGGAGCTCATTTCCAGATCACCTAGCAGGAAACAAAGATTTAGAGATTCTTTCTATGACATTTTCTGGAAGATTTTGTGCTCTGGCTCTCATTCATTTATCCAAAGCAATAAGAATAGAAAATGGACAAAGGTGAGCTAATATGTGGAAGAGGGAGTGCTGTTAGAACCCATAACTCTCATGAATTTAATCTGTTTAGCCTTCATATTATAATCCTGGGTTAAATATTTCAGGTAGTGTAATGGCTCAGTGCATCTAGCTATTAACCAAAAGGTGGGTGGTTCAAGCCCACCCAGAGACAGATGTGGACAGGATTTCTGCATTGTGGAAGTTGGACTAGATAACCCTCCGGGTCCCTTCCAACTCTGCAATTCTATTATTCTGCCATTTAAAAAATTTCGTCTGATGGTACTTTGCACACTGTAAATGAGGAAGAAATTAAGCTTGGAATAACAAATCCCAACCATCCGGAAATGCTTCTCGTGTACACTAACAGTTACATGGGGGGAACAGACAGAGCAGGAAAGTCCCATAGTATAAATGACCTCCCATTCACGCAATTGTGGATCCAACCACCTATTTTTAGCTCCCTGTTCAAAGCCTTAAAATTAATGTCCTTCATACTCCCAGTATGAGACACTTAAAACATGACCAATCTAGCCAACCTACGCTTGTAGATTCTCTTTCTCTCTCAAACAATCTGGTTCATGTAATGGTTATTTTAATACCGAAATTCAATATTGAGAAAGACAATCTCAATAGCTTTCTATCAAGAAATGCTGGATAAAACGGTTAAGTTTCTCTATTCTAAACACCACTGCATTGGTACAATCCTTTGTCTCAATTTGGCTCCACCAGAGCAAGATAATAGCTAGTGTCATTTAATTAGATATGCTTAATAGTCCTTAATCAGAAATATAATTTCCACATGTGATAAGCGATGCAACTGTTTCCACATCTGTGTGCCACATGCCTCTTCTAATACACATGATTCTGTAACAAAACTGCAGCTGGCTATCCAAATAAAGATTTTGTTTTATATTGCGTATTACACCAACCAAAATTTCACAAAACAGCGTGCAAGCTTTTGAGTTCTCCAGAGCTTGTCATTAGGCTACATGAAAAACAGTTCCAGCAGCCTTTAACATTATACAGAAAGGCACTTCTTTCTATTTCTTTATTGCCTGTCCTACCAAGCAGCAATCCAGGATGGTAAACAATATAATTTAAACATCATTTAATTTAAACATCATTACAAATATTCCACAATAGCAATAAATAGTAAATAAAAACACAAGCATGCTCAAAATTACAGTATCATTCTTACAACTGTTGGGCCCCTTAATTCCCAGAAGTAAATAAAGTCTTTAACAGCTGCCTTCAAGGCCAATTGAGGGGCACAATTGTAGCTCTCACACAGCCAGTGCATTGCTTTAAGGGTAGCTGAACTATGATCCCATGTGTGCTCATTCTTCAGCCTCTCCTCCCTCTTGCAAACTCTTTAAAATCAGTGACCCTGTATCATCCTCCCACAACACTGGGTAAGTCCACTGTCTAAAACAGGGGTGGATACAGCGGTGAGGCCGGGGAGGGCAGGGAGGCAGCTGCCCCCTATAATCAATACAAATCTGATGTTCTCCCCCCCCTCAACAAAAATCCTGGCGATACCCATGAGTGGATAACTCATGGACCACAGGCTGCATCTGGCCCACCAAGATCTGCTAAAAGGTATATATGCCTGCTGCTTAAGAGATAACCCCAAAAGAACCAAAGGATTTTTCTCTCTCTATTCTTTGTCCGAAAAACCACAGTGCTGAGACAGGGGTCAAAGCCTGACTGCTCTTCAAGAGTAAAAAAAAGAAGAAGAAAGCAGCATTTCCCTCCACCCCAGTGCTGGAATGGGGGTGGGCAGGAAAACTGCCTTTCTGTGTAATGTTAAAGATTGTGTTTCCAATCAGCTGCACCCCAGTGGGGAGGGCTGGAAGTGCTGATTGTGTGTGTGTATGTACATGCACATACATATGATGGCTACATCCGCCACAGACATGCAACCCTCAGAGGCATGGCTAATAATCAAGGCAGCTGTCAGGCCAAAAAATGTTAGGCACCCTTGATCTAACCACTAGAAGTTACAACACTATTACGAAAAGAAAAAAGGTAGTGCCAGTCAATTTTGCAAGAAGGAAAGGAGAAGCAACTACAGAGAACTGGAATGAAAACTTTAAGGGACCATAACTACAGTGATATAATTGGAACAGTGGCCTAGAGCGCTTTGCTGTTGTACTGTTCAAAAAGCCAGGGAGTTTGGGATTAGTGCAGGAAACCCAAGTTCAACTTCCTGAACCCTTAAAGTTTTGCTTAGTGATATTAGAGAAGTCACTACTATATTCAGACTTACATAACTAACAGTACTCTTGTCAGGCTAAAATCAAATGAGTTCCAAGTATATAAATGCTCTCTCTCGCTCTCTCTAGGGCATGAACTCAGCCTAATTGCCAAGACTATGCAATTAATGTTTTGTAGCTGAGCAGACAGGAGAGTAGGACAAAACCATTTCTGAATTTTACGTATTTCCTAATCCCATTAGATTCACTTAACGCTGCCCAAATCCCAGTCAATGTAGAAGGTTTGCCACATACTGCATATGTTTACTCAAAGTGATCTTTTAACTATGCATCACAACACAGAATGAACAGTACCTTATCTCCAGCAATTAAAAACTAATATTGTGATGTCTAGTCACCATGCTAAGCCATTATGTTGCTCTGTCCTGTTCACTGCAAGCTTTGTTTGAAGGTCAGTCAAGGGGTAAATCCCTGCAGTGTCAACTAGGCTCTGCCCAAGCTTAGAATGAGGTCAGAATGCCTTCTGTCTTCAATTCTCAATCCTTGCTTACATGATGGTGCAGAGTAATGAGACTAGAAACTAAAACACTACGTCTCATTTCCCAAACAACTGGTAAGCAAGTTCCTTTTTTTCTTTTTAAAATCCAAATCACCGCAAAGTTATTTAATCATTTTAACATAGGCATGCCTCCCCCTTCCAGATAAAGACTCCCCCCACTTGTTAGAACCACAAGTTAATAAAATACATGTTTCTAAAGAGAGTCAGTGTGCTCCATAAAGCTTAAGTGTATACTGTTTATAAGTTTGTGCACAGTTTTCAACAAGATTGCCTATCGGCATTGGGATGTAACCAAAGGGAAAGCAGGTGACACTGAAGACAACACAAAATAATCTGTCCAGATTAAAAACTTGTTAAGAAAGATGTGCATAGCCTAAATGGCTACATTTAACCAAATTTGTGCAATCTCATTCATATCCTCCAACAGTTATATATTCCTTAAAATCCTACTTCTAGGATGTTGAAAGTGCCTTTTTGGTACATTTATCTTGCCAAACTCCATAGCTGCTGCTTTTTTCTTTTCTTTTTTAACATACTAACTACCTTGATGTCATCATGACAATTGGTAATTAACAAGTCCATTTTAAAAAGTATTTTGCAATGAAGTATATTATAATGATGTTTGACCACTTCCCCCCCAAAAAACGCTAGTTGAGAGACCAAAGATCTGCAAAAGGAGGAAGATGTTATAGTGACTCAAAAGGTCACATATCTTGTTTTATAGCCATGAATCATATTATGCAGAAATGTGCAGAAAAGCAGGAATCATTTCACATATTAATGACGTACGGACAGATTTCTCCACTTTACAACTTCTCTTAGGAAGAAAATAATTTGTTATTTGACGGTGTTAAAAATAGTGAGATACAACATCCATTTTTGAATTAACCCTTTATAATTTGAAATGTTTGGTTTTTCAAGCAAAGTTTTCAGAAAAAAAGTTTATCTATAATCTTTGAGGTGAAGAAAATACAGAGAGTAAATCAGAGGTAATCATACTTCTACATAGCAAGGCAACTCCCCTATGAGGAAAGGTTTACAACATCTGAGTTTACTCTAATGAAGACAATATGAAGATTCATTGGGCAATACACATTGGTAAAGTGCCCTTTCTTGTCTCAGGTATGGCATTTGATCAGGGTAACGAATGTAGTGTCCTCTAGATGTCTTGGACTACACTTCCCATTGGCCATGCTGTTAGGGCTATTCAGAGTTGTAATCCAAAACATCTATAGAGCACCTTGTTGGCTACTCCTAGCTTATATGCTCAATACTGTATACAAAAAAGAGGTTTTGTTGTGTTTTAATATTTCAATTACAAGGTGCCAAGGTGTCAGCCCACACAAATCATAACACAGTTCGGTTGAAAGGAGAATAGTTCCATTCACAATCTGTGTCCTGACCTAAGCCCAATGAACCTACATTCATTGTACACACTCTTCCAGATAATGGCTGATAATGGTCACAAAACCAGGAAGGCCAACAGTGGTTGTTTGCTCTGCTGTGTGTTTTGTATGAGAAAACTCACACCCTGCTGCAACTTTGTAACCAAGGATATGCACAGGAAACTGAAGCAATTTCATACTCTCCCCTGTTTAGCCCTGCCTTTACTTCTCCCTTCCTCCACTTCCCCTGTGTCAACTTTTAAACTTCAAGCTATTCAGGACAGGGATCTGGCATCTTGATTTGCATAAAGCACAATACACTCCAACTGCGCTAAATAAATAATTGGTCACAACATAGATTTATTTATTATTTCCAATATTTATATACCACCCAATGACAAAAGCCCTCTGGGTGGTTTACAAATAAAATTTTAAAACATGAAATACAATATGAAAATAAAATCTAACATGGAATAGAACCAGAAAAAGAGAATAGAAAAAGGAGTAAGAAATATTTAAGATGGAAAGTATTTTCACCTGGCACCAAAAATGGTCAAGTAGGCACCAGGCAGGCATCTCTGAAGGTGCCAACACCAAAAAGGCCCTTCCTCTAGTAGCCAACCTCCTTCTGTTTTGTTCACAATCTGTCCTAAATTCATACATGAGACAGCTAACTAAAGGGAGTTTCACAGGCACAAAACAACTATGCTTAATGTACTGGGTATGGGCTTATCTCAGACTAAGTAACAAACTATTAATATGCAAATTTGCATGTAGGGCAGGATCCTATGAGACTTCCTTAGCCCACCGTCTGTGCAGCAAAACCCCTCCCCCAAAAAAGCCGCCATCACCAGAGAGGGTCAAGAAATCCTCTGGAACAGTAATGATAGAGGGGCACACAGGCTGAAGCTGGGCTGCCAGAATTCAGAGAAGCTGCTTTGCACAAAAAGTGCCTTTACATTGGTGCAAGACACTGCTGAGTCCAAGCCACAATTAACGGGGGGGGGGGGGATGGAGCCAGAATGTTCATTTTTCCTTCTTCCTCTTCAAAATACTTGGAATTTCTGTAAGCGTTGGATGTTCTGGAACGGGACAATAAATCTCAAGTCAGGGAAGTAGCTGTCATGAAAACACAGTGTGCTGTATCAAAATTTCAAGGCGGGTTTTAAAACACTTCCCAACACACCCCCAGTCTAAGCAAGGAATTGCGTAATGCAGTACGTGCTGTTTCTGTGGCAACATCAATGATTACTCCCAGGGCAAGGCATGAAAGGAGAAAAGATTTCTCAAAATACTTCCTGTCCTGTGCAAGGAGCATGCATGTCTCAAGTGATCCTAATGAAACCTTTGAAACAAATGACGTATTTATTTATTTTTACAAGCCTTAATTCATCTGCCCTGGTGGTTGGATATAACCCTTTTGAGAATGCATCATCTTACACTTTAAAGGCATGACACACACCCCTCCCCCAAAGGGGGGAAAAACCCCACACACAATTACACACAATAGAAATGTTTCAATTCTCATCTCTTGTTCTGAATCCATTTATGCAACAGGAAGGTTTTCTTCATGAAACTTAAATTAGTATAAATAGGATTTTAACCTCCACCCAACAGGAACTGGTGGGCTAAAAATCTAGCTAATGTCATATTTTTTGACTTGCAATTCAGATTTTTATATTTTTAAACCAGACAGTGGGATCAGCCTAAACTGAATCTGTACCAATACTAAAGGTATCTAGAGGCTTGAAGAATTTAATATATATATCCACCAAGCTTCTCAGCTTTGTAATACATATTATGGATGGTATCCAATTGGTGCCCCTCCACTAATGGAAGGCTTTTAAATCCACCAGAGCCTTCTTTCAACAGAACAGGGATTGAACCAATCTTTGGCAGCTCCCCCTCCTGGATCAAAGAGCACCCCATCATCAGTGGGACACCTATTGGATAGAACCACATGAACTTCACAACTTACTTCTTTAAATGCTTGCAGTGGCTACTCCGGGTCTTCTGTGCTGTTAGCTTTACAACAAACAGCAATAAGATATACAATTCAGCAAGACATGTAAATCTGGCATGTATTTTAATGTGTGATTTTATTTTATAATGTTATACTGTATTTTTAAAATAGCTGATTTTATTTTGAAAAATGTTAGGCTACCAAAGGTAAAAGGTAAAGGACCCCTGACAGTTAAGTCCAGTCACAGACAACTCTGGGGTTGCAGCGCTCATCTTGCTTTACAGGCCGAGGGAGCCGGCGTTTGTCCGCAGACAGTTTTTCCAGTTCATGTGCCCAGCATGACTTCTGGCGCAATGGAACACCAAAACCAGAGCAGCACACAGAAATGCCATTTACCTTCCCGCTGGAGCGGTACCTATTTATCTACTTGCACTTTTTGGCGTGCTTTCAAACTGCTAGGTTGGCAGGAGCTGGGACAGAGCAATGGGAGCTCACCCCGTCGCGGGGATTCGAACCGCCGACCTTCTGATTGACAAGCCCAAGAGGCTCAGTGGTTTAGACCACAGTGCCATTCTTAAGTACAGTGGTACCTCAGGTTACATATGCTTCAGGTTACAGACTCCGCTAACCCAGAAATAGTGCTTCAGGTTAAGAACTTTGCTTCAGGATGAGAACAGAAATTGTGCTCCGGCGGCACGGCGGCAGCAGGAGGCCCCGTTAGCTAAAGTGGTGCTTCAGGTTAAGAACAGTTTCAGGTTAAGAACGGACCTCCAGAACGAATTAAGTACTTAACCGGAGCTACCACTGTATTACGGAATAGTTGATGGCCAAACTACTCTTTGAAAAGCTTGCTGTAAACATTTCTGTTTCAGCTGTCCTATACAGACACCATGATTTGGTCAGGTTAAGAACGGACCTCCGGAACAAATTAAGTACTTAACCCAAGGTACCACTTAAAATCATCTGATTTTATTGGTCATTTTAATGTAAACCACATAGAAGTTGTGAGGATTAAGTGGTACATAAATCCTACTGGTTAATTAAATCATTTCACCTCCATTAAATACACAGCAGACATGTACCTTGCCTACATGTCTGGATCTGATCATATGATCTTTTGCATTTCTATGGACTGTTCTATAAATGTCTGCTTTGAGCTGTCAAGTCTAAAGTCACACCATATTTGTGAATGAATAGCTCAGTCACTCCTTCATAAACAAATAAATTTGTTGCCGCTCACTCACCCACACAGATAACTGCAGGCTGTCCTCCTTAAGTTTTTATCTCCTATTTTTCTACAACTTGGCAACATGGGAGTGCCTAATTACTGAGCTGATTCAACCCTAATTCTGAGATGGTCTGATACACATCACTGACAGACACAAGCACTTTCCTTTAAAGATTGGCAACTTCGTATAAATGTTAGTTACTGTACTGTAAATTCTAAACAGTTTTAAGGTTTTAGTGATGTTTATTTCTACTTACTCTGTTACTTGTAACAATGTCCAAACATAATTTTGCTATACCAAAAAATATGAGAGCCTCAGCCTAAATATGTATATGGATTGTATTATGCAATGACAATTTGCAATCTCCAAACTTTTGAATTCCTTGGAGAAAATTTCACAATAATTAATATTCTCAACATGATATATACACAAAAGCCATGCTACACACATTTTTTAGGTTCACATTTGCAGGAAACTTCTAGGATTCACTAGACGTCTTTTTAAAAGAGGAAAACCACATGCAGTATTGAGGTGGTTTTTTCATGCAAAGTGAACTGATTATCAGTACTGTATCAAGTTTTCTCATTCATCCATTCCTGAACAAGCATGCTAAGTTATACCTGGGGGAGGGTCAATAAAAATGGATTGTATCAGATGCTGTTCTTACATCAATGGAAGGCTCTTGGATCCAGTTTTTGCCCCACCTCTCACACTGTTCTAGATGTTCCCCCAACTCTGTGATGCCGTGTGTGTGTGTGTGTGTGTGTGTGTGCGTGCGTGCACGCGCACGCACGCACGCGCACACACACACACACACACACATACAGGGAACTGTAGCAAGAAAACTGAATTTGTAAAAATCACCTACCTCTCTCTTCCATTTACAATACCCTCTGTGACTGGACTCATAGCATTAGATATACAGTGGTACCTTGGTTTACAACTATAATCTATTCCGGAGGTCCGGTTGTAAACCAAAACAGGTTGTAACCCAAGGCGCGCTTTCGCCAATGGGGCCTCAAAAAAAAAATGGGTTGCAATCCAAAAAAATGGGTTGTAATCCAAAAAAAGGGACACGCACTTCCGGGTTTAACATGGTTGTAATCCAAAATGGTTGCAAACCAAGGTACTACCATATCCCTTAAATTTGCAACCAATTCCTTTAGGGATAGATGGGAAGCAGAGCTACTCAATCAGGTCTACTAAGGTGACATCCACATTAAAGTAACCTTATCCCACTTCAATAGCCGTGGAGAATTTTGGTTTGAAAACAAACAAAAGTTAGCAGCAACTATAGTTTACCCAACTCGCATATCACAGATTACTATGGTTATCATAAAGCCCGAAGTGAATAAGTGCCTACGAAAGAGAAAGACACGTGGCCCCTCTGCATGTTCACATTGGCCTAACCATAGTTTAGCCATCATGTCTTAACTGTTCCTAAAGAGTTCTACAGTATTTGAGTCTTGTGATACTAAGCAATATCATTCACTAGAAAAAAAAGGTGCCAAATATTTGCTAGATGCAAAGGCTGGAAGGCCCTCAGCATAACATTGTTTCCTCATGACATGGAAGCTAAATATCTGAGCCATTTGGCTGATGGGGTGAGGAATGCAATGCATCCCTCTAAACCTCTCTGACTGTTCCTCAGGACACCCGCTAGGCCACGCTCCCTCACCAGGCTACACTAGTCTTGCTCTGCGCCTTTCTCTGGGGTTTTTGTCTAGCTGGAATGCATCCTTGACCTGCAATAATGCCTCTCTGGCTTGAAGGGATGGAGAGAGGTGTGACTTTTGTGTGGCTCGAATGTAGGCTACCATACAAAGTTAAGAGCTACATCCATTACTACCCCATAGACAGAGCGCCATATGCAGCACTTTGAGCCGCTCAGAATGGTAGCCTTCCTCTGTTTATTACATTCAGATATCTCTTTCAGTCCAGGTTATTTTTAAGTGGCAGTTAACATAACTGATTTTTTAAAAATCAAAACTGGTTCTTTAAAAAAATGACTACATTTTAATGGTTTTTTCCCCCCACTCTGCTGGTCAGCAATAACCAAAATGCAACTTCATGGCATCCCTCTCCTTAAAAGTACATATTCATTTCAAATCTGATTTAAGGTATGCTACAAAAATGTCCCATTTCTTGCCATTTACATTATTATTATACTTCTACATTGTGCCTTCTTTTTACAGCAGTATTAGCTGATGAAATGTAAAATAAGATAGGAACAAAATGACAAATAACACATTCACAAACCCATCCTTTTCATGTTTACTTAGCTAAGTGTGCATTAGGTAAAGGTAAAGGTACCCCTGCCCGAAGGCCAGTCGTGACCGACTCTGGGGTTGTGTGCTCATCTCGCTCAAGAGGCCGGGAGCCGGCGCTGCCCGCAGACACTTCCGGGTCACGTGGCCAGCGTGACAAGCTGCATCTGGCAAGCCAGCGCAGCACACGGAACGCCATTTACCTTCCCGCTATAAAGCAGTCCCTATTTATCTACTTGCACCTGGGGGTGCTTTCGAACTGCTAGGTTGGCAGGAGCTGGGACCGAAAGACGGGAGCTCACCCCGCAGCGGGGATTCAAACCGCCGACCTTACGATCGGCAAGTCCTAGGCACTGAGGTTTTACCCACAGCGCCACCCGCGTCCCATAAGTGTGCATTAGACTATTGCCCAAATCTTGTATCTGTTTCAAAGGCAATTCCAGAATCATCTTCTCTTGCTTTGGGACAAGGGACGGCTAACAACATTTAAAAGAAGTCTTCTGTACAAGGAACCACATGTCCTCTCACACTTTGGCAGACCTCTGACTAGTTTGTGAACATGCGCGTCAAGAGTTCAGCTCAAGCCACAGTTTCCTTTTCACCTTTAAAATCACATTAACCCAAAACAGCAGCATTCCTCAGATTTCCTGTTTTTTCCAATAAAAGTTTATTTGGGAAAGAGACAGTATATTCTTCCATTTCAATTATCTGTAATACCGGAGAACATTTTTATCACAGCTTAAAAGGGCAAACTCTGCATTCTTATTACTAGTATCACAGCTGAAGGGTACAGTAATGCATTTTAGAGAAAGGTTATACTGGCTTACGAGAAGTTTAAGCAGGTGAACAGAAGTGCCATATTCTTCTTCAAAGGTATACCATCTGTTCTTTTACCAAGTTAAGACACTTTTGTATTCTGGCATTTCCTCACCTAACTAGTTTGTAGCTGAGAGATCAAAAAGACACGTAAGTGTTTGCTATTTTCCACAAACAAAAAATGCTGTTTCTTTGGGAAAGAATGTTTCAAGTGTTATTTCCCTACAGTTATGTCTTGCAGGAAACAAAGCATTATTGGAGCTCCTGGAGCATTCTCACTTATTTTGCAAAATCTGGTGACTTTTAATTAGGTATTAGAGAATGGAAGCAGAATATGAGCAATTGAACCTCATTGCTGATGATCCACAATGCTGGACCTTTCCCAAGTTAAGTCCAATGCAAATGTAACAGAACCACATTTCAGGTGGTACACAAGAGGTGCATTTAGCCTGTACTAGAAACCAGGCTTTTAGTGTTGCAGCTCTAGCTCTCTGGAATCAATTACCAGCTGAGGTCAGACAGACACCAAGCACAATGATGTCTATGCCTCTACTGAAGACAGTTTTGTTTAGGAAGGCTTTCTCTGTGGTGCTAACCCCGTCATATATGGAAAATCAGATTTATATTTCATGAAATGTTTCCACTGGTTTTTGAGTTTACTGAATTGATTTTATTGTTAAGAGTTTGCATTTTTGCGTTTTATTTTGTATTTACTCTCTATACCTTGTCAATGCCTTTTTGCCATGAAGTCTATAAATCTGTCAAATAAGCAAGATAAAAGCTAGTTAAGAGATCAGAAGTGCCTGATACATGGGTGAATTCTGCTGTTCCTTCTCAGAGTTAATAGCATTCCCTCTCTTGGGCTTTCTTTCAAGTGGTAGAGTCTAGGCCATGCGTAGGCAAACTAAGGTCCGGGGGCCAGATGCGGCCCAATCGCCTTCTAAATCCGGCCTGCATACGGTCCGGGAATCAGCGTGCTTTTACATGAGTGGAATGTGTCCTTTTATTTAAAATGCATCTCTGGGTTATTTGTGGGGCATAGGAATCCGTTCAATTCCCCTCTCCCCCCCAAAAAAAATATAGTCCGGGCCACCACAAGGTCTGAGGATCACTGGACTGGCCCCCTGCTGAAAAAGTTTGCTGACCCCTGGTCTAGGCACAAATTTACCCCCTAGGTGAGAATTAGGCCCGACAGTAGAATCCTATACATAGCTACCCAAGAAAAGGTGTCACCAATTTCAGTGCAGCTTAGTCCAAGGCTTGTACAGGCCTGCAGCCTAAGTCCCACTGATCACAAGGGGAAAATATGTCCCATTAAAAGCAATGATACATTAGAGTTCTCAGTTTTTGTTTTTAGTGAAAACAAGCACACAAGGCAGGTGTCACAATGACACTTCTTTCTTATAACATATGCTAAACATTCATCAGCCTAGGTTGATGTTGGAGATTGGGTCATGGATATATAGTGAAAACAACTACAAAATAATTATGTGTGTTTTTCTTCTTTTTTACTGAATGTATTCTTGAACTGGATGTTTAAATCTTTGTAAAAAAAATTAAAACTCTTTAAAAAATCAATAAAATTATTCAAACAAAAAAACAATGTCAAGAGAAAAGAGAAATATTTAATTCAGAAGACAAGACTGACCTTTTTTTGTTATGACACATTGCCATGCTAATGTGATATTCCTTTCCAAGGAACTCCAGCCATGGAACTGAAAAAGGTCATGACCACTTTTTTCCCTTAGAACATGGGTTTTCACATTAACAGTGAAGCAACTGCCAAACTATTTTTAACTTAATACCAGAGAAAATGATTTTTAGAATTCTTTTCACTCCTGTTGAAGTCATGTTAGCCATATTAAAATAACTACAAAGATATTTTATTAATGGTTCTTATACACTAATGCAGAGTTCGCCAAACATTCTGGACTACTGGACACATTTCAAATTTTGAGAGAGTGCTGTGGGCACCAAACACAAAATGACTGCCATAAGGCGCGTGGCATAAAACAAAATTAGAGCGAGTACAGCTATTGCTACCACCCACCAACCCACTCACGTCTTGGACAGCCTCATGTTTATCATGGGAAGTCAACTATGTCCTGCTTGTTCTGATGGTGGAGATACAGCTGTTAAAGGCACAACAAACCTGTTTTCCACAATGCCAACCCTAAACCAAAGCTTAGGCTGCCAACCTGTACCCGCTTACGTGGGAATAAGTGCCATTAATACCAAGAGGGATACTACTGAATAGACATGCATTCCATCGTACTGTAGGTTAACTATATAGTGAATTCTTAACACATACAGCAGGAGACATACCTAAGCCTCTTTGCAAAGTTTTCACATTTTTCATTTACCATTTGGGAAAAGGATTCTTTAACATCCACCACACTTTTTGTGTAACAGCATTTGCAGAAAATGTATTCTAGAGCAGTGGTTCCCAATTGGTGGTCCACACACCCGATGGAGTCTGTGTAATCCACAAAGGATGGCACATATCTGTCAACTGTCCAGGACATTCCTTTGAGGGGGGGCATCCTCTCACATAACACATGCAAGAGTGTAGCCTGTAAGGCACTGGGATATGTTGGAAGCTATGGTGGCACCATTCACATAACAAAAACTACTATAGAGATATCAACATTTTCAAAACTAGGGGGTCCATGGCTTGGCTTTCGGAAAAAATGGGGGTCTGCAGTACTTAGCTAATTGGGAAACACTGTTCTAGAGAGTACCTGCTTTCAGAAGAACCCCCCCCCCATAAGAAAGATGCATCCTGGTTGCTAGGGAAAAAGGAAGGACAAACTACAGAGATTCTAGTAGTTTGTGCATTTTACTTTGACTTTGTAAAACATGCTGGAAGCTTCATTGAAGGACAGTACATAAATTCTTTAAATAAATAAATAGAATTATGTCCCACTATTGCAAACACCACATAATCTATGAATCTCATGGATCTCGCGGTTCTCCTTTAACACAGGGAGATAACAATCAATTCACTATTATAGGAGTTGATGGTATTTCACATGAAACAGAAAAGTAACTGTAGTTAAAGCAAAGGTTGTTAAACAAGCTCCATAAACATTTGTTATGTTGTGTGCAGCAAAACTTTGTTAAGTTTAATGACAAAACATCATTGTATTGGTGCTGTCCCTTATATCTTTCAATAAACAGAAGTAGACAAGCCAAGGTTTATAGGGTATAAACTCACTCTGTATCCCCAACCCAAATTTTTTTACTTTCTCACAAGAGTACAGCAAAGTGCTAGTTCAAATCAGGGGGAGAAATTGCTGGGATTAGATTCTTAAAAAGAGAATTAGAATTCTTTTTTAAAAAAAAGTTTAGTGCACTGTTAACATATGTTCACTTTGAAAGACTTTTTTTCCTGAGTTTATGAACCTGCGTAGCATGATGAATAAGTACTTCGTTCTCCATTCTTCTGGCAATTCTAAATAGAGAAGGAGGCACCTGATGCAGTTATAAAGTTGAAGGGGGAAAGGATGGTTAACTAGATGGAATGAGAATTATTTTACACATCATGTGCATGAATGCTGTTTACAGTCTTTCCAGATGACACATAATAGGCATAACACTAGCTTAGCTTAGATTCGCACCTCTGCCAACTCCACCTCTGACTTTTACTCACTTAGCAATCAGGAGTCCTTCTGGTTGCAGATAGGCTCCTAAGTGAATTCAGCTGGAGAAGGGATGCCACTGGGGGGATATGATGCTGGGAGATAAGGGCAGAGCCCACGGGAATTATTTAATCCCAGTTCTGATTAAATCTGAATAGAGCTGCAGAGTGTGGTTAACACACATGTCTTGGTTGGTCACCTGCCAATCTTGTCTCGTGCTGTTTACCCTTCCATTGTTTCATCAGCAGGCAGGCATTACAACACGAGGGTCCATGTACTCTTGGTGCCAAACTGGTTGAAATCATCCATTCAGTAAAGCTCTAGTCTGTGTTCACTCAGGGTGTTGCCCCTACTCTTCTCCTGCCCCCAGGCATGATTAAAAAAGTAGTTTATACCTTAGACTATACCTTAGTCCAGGGTGGTCCAACACAAGGCCCTAGGCGTTTTGGCGGCTGTCAGCAACATTTGACAACCCCCAGTCCTCACCCTGCCTTCCCAAAGCTGAGTAAGCGAGGTGCTGGACTTTGGGAAGGAGGCATGAGGGCTCTGACATGGTCCTCAACAAGTACTATTGCAGCCCACTTGGAATGAAAAGTTGGACCACCCTGCCTTAGACCATTTTTAACAGGTGCACTAGCAGCCAGCGCAGTTGTAAAAAAAAAAGGGCCTTAATTGTGCTTATGAGATCAGGAACAGGCCATGAAATTATGATATCACACACACAGCCCAATCTTTCTCTGCAATGGATCCCCCACTTAACCAAACCTAAAGGATGCAATAGCACCAATGTTTAAGACTAAATATGATGATTAAGACGAAATATTCTTATCCAGCTACAAGCCTTGGTTAGGAATTCTGGCCAGGGAGAAGCGCCGCCATTACTGAAGGCACTACATAATTCAAAACCAAATAGATCCATAAATAATTCCTGCTTCTGAAGTAACTGAAAAACTATACAGCCAAAACAGAGTTGTCCACAGGAAACAAGCCTCATCATTAGGCAGGTGTAGTCTGCCTTCTAAAATAGCAAGAAGCAGTAGGCTGGGGCGATAAATCTCTCATAACTGTGGCTATAACTATGGCCCCTTCAGTTTCCTTAAGCAGGTTAGCAGAAGAGCTTTTTATTGCACCTTTTTCTCCAAGGTGTACATGATTCACCTCCTCCTCAGTTAATCCCTACAATGACCCTGTGAGATAGGTAAAGAGGGTATGACTGGCCCAAGTTCACCCAGTGAGCTTCATGACTGAGTGGGGATTTTTGAACCCTGATCTCCCAGGTCCTAGTCATACACTCTAACCCAGGGGTCGGCAACCTGTGGCCCATGGGGATCATTTAAATGGCCCACGAGCCACCCCCGAACCGAGCTGCCCGCTTGGTGAGTCCCCGCACACTGCGCTAAACCGGCACAGCGCAGAACGGGGACTCGCTTCCATGGCGCCAGAAACTGCGTGTGCACAGATGCGATCCGGCTTACGGAACAATCTCCATGGGAGTGACCCAGCCCAGGCCAGGTAAACCTTGCCGACCCCTGCTCTAACCACTATACCACACCAGCTTCCTAGAATACTTCTGCTATGGGGCAGCTACATAAACAAAGCAGGTAAATAAATATGGGGAAAGCAAACTGCCACTTAGAGAAGGAGCTGAAATATTTTCCTTGACACTTGAATTTGTTTTATTCTGGATTCTTTTATTTGATGTTTTAATGTGTTGTAAACCATTTTTTTCCTTTAAAATATAAAGCAGCATAGAAATGAAATGAATAATAATAACAGCAAACTTCATATCCGGGAGAGGGGGGAAATGGTGCCTAGACATTCTGTTGTGGCAACCATGGCCTAGGTTTAAGGTGCCACTTGGCGATCTGTTTATATATCTGTTTCTAACACTGCTCCAGCCACAGCCCACTCTTTCTTCTAGCTTAAGCCTTGAACTAGAGAGGATGACCTTCTGATGCACTCTGTCTTCCAACTCAATCAAAGGCTGCACTCTGTTTCTCAATAATTACATAGGAACTGAAAGACCTAAAAACGTATTTTAAACTAATTACCGTCTCTCACTGCAATCTACGGCCCTAACTTAATCTTGATTTGCGCTTTCAAGCAATAATAATATTGTTCTGTACTCCACAGGACAGATCCCTATATTCTGACCAAGAAAGAACCTAGTAAATAGCATCATATGTGACGTCTACTTTGTTTTAACTCTGAATTGTACACCGGGAGAATTCTCTACATGTTGACAGGTATAGGAGAAGGGAAGTAGATTTATAGCACAATTCTATGCACTTCTATTCAAAGTGGGACCTACACCCAAGTAAGTGTGTATACACCTGCAGTCCTATACACAGTAACCTGAGAGGAAGACCCATTGACCAAAATTGGACTTTGAAATTTCTGAGTAGGGATTCACCGAATTGTGCTGTTAATCTCTTTTTCTGAGCACACAGCATAGGATAGGATTGTGCTGTAAACCAACCTATGGAATGCAGGGATCCACTGTGTAAGCTGTCCATTGCAAATACTAAACAGTGAACAGTGAACCAGAAACTAAGAGGCAATTGCCATAGATCACTCTTCTCTATACAATTGAACAAAATTATTTCACACTGGTGTGTCAACTATATAGGCCATTTGTCCAAAATCTTAGTTCTATTATTAATGAGACTGCTCCTGAAATTCACAGATGTATCAAAAAATATAACAGGGGAATAGATCAGAATGAATCTATTTGTACAGAAGGACCATTTCACATTATTGTTAATTTCCTACATGGAAACCACGTGTGCAGATAACAGTGTGCAACTCATGCATAACTTAAATAGTATACTAATTCTGTGCACATTGTGTGCATACACGCTTAGAAGCTACAACCAATCATTGCTTTCTAGCACAATGCAAAGCAATTCACATGCATATAGCATTGGGAAACATTACAACTTAAGTGGTGTAATTACATCCCTTTCCACACAGGAGTGACCGGAGTTGAGCGTATTAGGAAACGTTTACATGGAAGCATCTCCCAACTTCCTTTCTTAGCCTTTTATTTCTACACCAGAAATGCACTGACTCTATTCTTGGTCCATCAATGAGCCATGCTGCTACCAGGCAGGGAATTAACTCAGACTGAGGGACCTGCATTTGGCCCAGAGTTGGTACTGGAGGCACATTCAACCCTTGACACAAAAATGCATGCAAACTCATCTCTACCAAAAGTGATCATGGCAACTAGTAACAAATCTTGCTTATAACTGTATTTCCTTAGTTTGCTGGACAAGCACAACATCATTGTTTCACAATCCTCAGGGCCGTTTACTCCATTGAAGCACCTGGCAGGAACTAGTCACTGTTATATACAATATTCGTAAGTGGACTATCCATCACACCCAATACTAGCACTGCTAGCATAGAAATGAACAGAGAATGGTAAGGTGAGAGAGAGATGTCTACCTCACCAAACTGACAGCCCAAAACAATGCAGTCAAAAAAGATAATTAATGGTTGGGAGATATTTAGTTAGCCACCAGAAGCTCAAAAGGATGCAAAGCCCAGCATCCCTAAAGCAGCAGAGGCCTGACCTCCTTCCAATTTTTGCAGCCATCTCTCTGAAGCCCTGAAACATGTCTGAAGTTTTAAAATAGGAAATATGCCCATAGGGTGCTCATTAGCTGCTTTTCTACTTTAAAAGTGTTTAAAGCACAACAAAGAGAGGTGCCTCTGAGCGCGTGTGGAGTGCCACTCCCTTGCCACTAAGCCTCCATTAAGATACCATGATCTAGTTGAGAAGATCTATCTTACAGTCCTCTCTGCACATCCAATGTTTTCAATAAATTAACCACTTCCTGAATGGTAGGGTGTTTGGAGGGAAGGAGAAAACGACGGTGGATTTGGAGGTCAGGAGCAGTTCCTGTCGGCAACAGAAACAGCAGCAGCCCAGCCCAGCCTGGGCAGCGCATGGTAAACACAAGGAGGGGCGGGGGGCCAACAGAAATAAGAGCAGCAGCGGGAGGAGGGGCGGAGGACGCCACGCTCCACACGCTTCATAACATGGGACTGGCGCCCCGGGATGGAGCACTAGGAAGCCTCCGGGTGGTCATTGCCACGGGAGGAAGACCTGAGGCGAGGGAGTCCGCTCTGGAAAGCGGGGCGCCGCGCCACCTTCCCCAAAGGAGAGCTCTTGTGGGGTGGGGGTGGGAGGCCAAGTTCCCCCCAGCACAAGGCAGCCGTCCTTCAAGCAGCCAGTTCGCAGAGTCGCAGCTCGCCCCGGCGGGAAGACGAGCGACATGTTGAGCCCCCCGCGACCCCCGGTCCTTCCAGCTTCCTTTGGGCGAGGCCAAGCACGGCAGGCTGCAAACAAGCCCCTCTCCTCGCTTGCAGCAAGTCATAAAAATAGCCCCGGGCCAGGAGGACAATCCACACGCTCCCAGGCAGGCTGGAAGAGGCGGGATTCCAGCAGCTCCTGCGCCCTCAGCCGCGGCGGCCGCCTACGTGAACGCCGCCTTGCCCCGCTCCCCAGGGCGCTTGTACTTTCCACGCGCGCCGTGTCCCCCCCGCACTCGCAGGCAGACACGCGCCACACGAGCGCGCGCTGCGCTCTTACCTCTCCAGTCCCGGCCTTGCACAGAGCGCGCGGGTCGAGCGCCACTGCCACTGCCGCCGCCGCCGCCGCACCTGGACACCGACATCCGTGCGCCTCAGGCGAGCCGCCACCCAGCCGGGTTTCGGCGCTGCACCGGCTGCTGGGTTAGCGGAGCCCAGCCTCAGTCAGTCGCCGCCCCGAAGCGGGTGGAAGGAGGCAGGGAAAAAGCCCGGCAGCACCCCCCTCTCCTCCTCCCGGTTGCTTGGGCACGCCGACGCCGCTCGCTATCCGGAGCTGAGAGGGTCCTTCTGAGGCGGCTCCTGAGCGCCGAGCAGGAGCATCTTGCTAAGGGCGCAAAGCCCCGGGAGAGGCTTCCCCCGCCTCGGCGTGGAGGGAAGGAGGGAGGGGGCGTGTGCGCGGCGGCGGCACTCCAGGGCTCCAGCCGCTCCCGCCGCTCGGGCAAGCCGATTGGAGGGCTGGGACCAGAGGGGCGGGGAGAGCTCGCCACCATCATAACTGGCTCCTTCCGTACAGAAAGGTCCCAAAGCGCCTCGTGTATCACTAAGAGAAGAGCAGGAGGGGGGGACGGTTGGCAGAACGGCCACGGCTGGTTCTGGTCTAATTTGGGGGGGGGGGAGGCTTCCTAGAACGAGAATTTTTTTAAAAAGCAAAGGTGTTGGTCCATAAGACTCAATAAAGCAACACCACAAATAGCACTTCAGAAATGTTTAGTCAAGCGACAGAGTTATCAGGACTGACCGAAATGACACGCAATGTGAGCAACCTTCACCAGGCTGCAAATTGCACCAGAGGGCTGGGGACCCATAGGGTCCATTGTGGACCCCAGGCCTCCCTCTGGCTCACAGAATTTTCTGCAGGCTGCAGCCATCCCTAGGCCACATCCAGGGGCAAAACTAGGTTTATTTCACCCAGGCCAAACCCAGTTTGGTACACACACCCAACAAGCATGTGCATATGCACACAGGCCAAGAGCCTCACTGACGCCCCTCTGGAGGCTTCACCTGGGGCAGAAAACCCAGCTACCCCTGCTCCATAGGTACTGCACTGCCGCATCCCATACCAACCCTGCTTGTGCCGCTTTGAGTGTGTTTGCCTAGCTGAGATGTGGGACCTTGAGCTCTGATAATGGCTCTGGCTTGCCCAGATTGAGCATAGAGATGGGTGTGTGAGCAGCATGTGCAGACACTCGTCTAGTGTACAAAGGGAAAAGCCACCTTCATCACTCTGCCCACTAACGGCATGTGGCCCCTGGAAGGTTGCCCAGAAGGTAGGGAGGCCATTGGGCTGAAAAAGCGTCTCCACCCATGTGTGTGTCTTACACAAAGCAGGGTGGGGAGAAGAAATCTACCATGACTTGCCTTGGAAGCTGTTTTCATAAGGCTGTAACCTATGAAAGGGGCATAAGCAAAACAGTGCAGTACTTGGTTTGCATTCAAAAGATCCCCAAACCAACCCCTGACATCTCCAAATGGAGTTGCAAAAGACTGCTGGGGTCTGAACCCCTCAAGAGTTGCTGACAGCTGCTGTAGGCTAGGTTTCAGGCCTGCTTAGCCATTTTGAGCGAACCAGCACCAGCCCACGTGCTCCTCTCCACTACAATGTTAGGCAACAGAGGCAAATTTAGGGGAGCACGACTGATTTGGCCACACTGGGAGCAGAGACTCGGGGGCACCACAACTGTTATTTAGAATGGAACACGGAAGGTAAGGGATGCTGAATTTTGGCGATGCAGAGAGTGCTCCTGAAATTTGAGACCCCAAAGTCCACAACTGTAAGCAACCTTATGGGACAAAGTGAATGTATGGCTTGAAAAATAGGAAATGTGAAAGTAACCAAATCCCTATTTATTCATACACCATCCCTATTTGTACATATGATACTGATTGATACATCAGTCCCTACTTTTATAGACTCTCTACATTATTCTGTTTAGCATAGGTTGTGAACCAAATGCTTCTGCTGGAGTGCCAAACAGTACTCCAGCAGTGGGCACAGTGCCACCACTAAAAGTGGACCTTAATGTAGCCTTGTAGAAACAGCACTTGGAAGAATTCTTGGCTTGGCGGAGCTTTTGATAAACTTGTCTCAATGCCATACATACTTCTATCTAAGAATAGGAGGGAGCTGTGTTCCAAGAGTGGAAACTGTGATAAAGGTGATGACATGTTTGGGTAGTAAAAATATAATTAACCTTGCATCACTTTATCAACACACAGCATTCCACTGGATTGCTTTGCTGGGATTACTGTATGTAAAGCAAAACCCTATATGAGTTGAGGCCTGGGTACTTGTTGGACTGCCTTGTGTTAATAAAAGAAGGGCACAATAAATGAGGGGCAGGCCAAGCCCACCCCCTCTTTGCAATAATGTGCTCACTGCCCCCCACAACCCCAAAGGTGTCACCTGAGTGACTAGGTTCACTGCCACTCTTATTACATTCACTTTTGGGGGAGCTTTTAATGTTCTATTTAAAACTGTGCTGTGCAGTTGGAGTCTCAGCCATCAGGTATCTTCCTGGCTTGCTGCTATCTGCCCACTGCCACTGCCTCCTGGTCATTTGTCGAGTGGCATTTATGCAACAGCCCCAGACCTTTGCCTGGTAAGTTCTGTGGCAACAACACCACTGCTATTTGATGAGATGAAAGTCATAGAAACCTTAGGTAGAAGTGACATCATCATCTTTGGCTTCCCAATACCAAGGAAAGAGAAAGCTAGTAACTTCTGGAAAGCAAATTTCCAAAGGGTTTTTTTTAAAAAAAAAAGAGGGTAGAAACCTCAAGAAAATTTGGGAGAGGCTACCTATAGAGACACTGGATGGTGTGGCACTCCCTCTGAAAGGAACTGGTACATTGTTTAGGGGTGCTTCTAGATCTACCATTGTCCTTGGAGACCCAGGTAATCTCTGTGGCAAGGCACCCTACTACTAATGCCAACTTCACACTCCCTTGAATAGGGACAGCTAGTCTAGAGCAGGGGTCAGCAACCTTTTTCAGCTGTGGGCCGGTCCACTGTCCCTCAGACCTTGTGGAGGCTGGACTATATTTTGACGGGGGGAAATGAACAAATTCCTATGCCCCACAAATAACCCAGAGATGCATTCTAAATAAAAGCACACATTCTACTCATGTAAAAACATGCTGATTCCCAGACCGTCTGCGGGCCGGGTTGAAAAGACAATTGGGTGCATCCAGCCCCTGGGCCTTAGGTTGCCTACCCCGGTCTAGAGAGACTCATGCATTGGTAACCTTACAAGCGGATTACTGCAACATGTTCTATGACTGTATAAAGCTTTCCTTGACAATGATATAGGATGGTGCAGCCACATGTGCACATAGTACACCTGTACTGCTGACAAAATGGCTAGTTACTTATCAAGGTCATGTTGACTTATAAAGCCCTGAAGACCATTGGGTCAAGTAACCTGAAATACTGCCTGGCCACATATAGACCTTCTGCATGAACCCTGGGAAAACGTTATTGGTAGCCCCACATTCTAATGACTATAATTTGACAACAACTCTGAAACTGACCTTTTCCTGTCATCAGCTCCATGTTTGGACTGCTCTTCCTTGTGCCATATGGAATGCTTCCTCTATTATCTGTTTTACATATCGTTTCAAGACCTATTTACACAAGCTTTCCCAGACCACTGAATTTGGTTACTGAAGCTGGACTCTTTTTGACAACTTTGGATTTGTGTCTGTTGTTGTAATCATATGGGAATTAATGGTTTTATATGGTTTGTACATATTGATTTGTGTATATAGCTTAGAGATTTGTCTTGGATATTATTAAGCAGGTCATGAATGTTCTTAAATAAAGGAGAAATTACTTCAGGATGGGTAGGGGTTTCTTAAAAGTGAGTTGTTAAAGGCTCAATCCCAAACCATTCCAGAAAGCAAGACAAAGGAGAAGCGCATAAAGAAACCAAGCTGGCTAGGGAGCTTTCTGGGAAACTTTGGTTTTTAAAAGGGGGCATACATATGATGAAATGGCAGGATGGGTGAAGCAACAAAACACATGAGTAGCCAAAGCTTGCAGGGAGAGTGGCAGGAGGGTCATTACTTTCAGGGGGTGGAGGAAAAACACCTAAAGCTCTGGTGAACAGTGAGGCAAGGCATATTCCATGCTATTGACGCAACTTCCTTTTGTTGGGCGGACGAGCAGGCAGGAGCATGTTTCTATAACCTTCAGATAAGGACACTGTCTCTGTGACCACACCAAAAAGAGAAGCCATTTTTCACTAGAGCCTGGAAACACAGTTTATTACTGATTTTTAGACACATATTATCTGTATTCTAGGAGCAGATACTAAATGGAGTATCAGCAGGAATAAAAGTTAAAAGCAGAAACTGTTTATATGTGTAATATATTCACCAACAAAACAGCACTGGGAGGAAATTAGAAAGAAAGAAAAATCAAGCAGCAGCTTATAGCCTGCACTTGATTGTTAAAAAACAATACTAAGACAAGTCATGTCAGTGCCATATTAGACATCATCAGTATTTAAACAGCCTACAGTTAAAGTAAATTATATTCTCCAAGTATACTGGAAAAAATTTGTATTAAACAATCGAGTATTAAAAGATCAAGTAGTAGTTAACATGTTTAATTTTTTATCCTTAAGGATGGTAATTTTAATCATTCCATTCATCGCCATTCTCCAAGTCAGATTCTTCAGTATCTGCAAGAAAAGGTTGAGGATAGTAGTGTATTCTATTGAAGCCAATATGTACTGGTGTTCCATTATGTCATTAACTAAAAATATTGGAGATCATTGCAATTTAATAGCATTGTAATTTAAAAGTCATTGTGATGTGATTAATAGCATAACCCTCTATAGGGTTCAATGGGGCTTACTTTCAGGAAAGTAGGTAATTCTATCCTTACTTGCCCTGGGAGCAAGCCCCATTGAGCTAGGATTGTGGTGCAAGTTTTGCATGAATGGATGGGCTGCAAATAACTAAAAGGAGATTAATACGAGCGTGACATTGTACATAAGTAATGCAGAAATTACAGCACTGAACAAATCCTTGTATTGGTTTTATAAACCTCAGGTTCCTCTGCAAACCTCAGGTTCCCCCAAGGACACCAGTATCTCTCGTTTCTCAGTGTCTGTTTCAGCTCAATTTCCCACAACATTCACCAACTTTCCTATTAAAGGGAGTGATCTTACCATATAGAAGGGAGTGGAATGCAGTTGTACCTTGCTTCTCAAATGCCTTGTGACTCGAATATTTTGGCTCCCAAACACCGCTACCCCAGAAGTAAGTGTTCCAATTTGCGAACGTTCTTTGGAATCCGAATGTCAGACGCAATTTTCGCAGCTTCCGATTGAGTGCAGGAAGCTCCTGCAGCCAATCGGAAGCCACTCCTTGGTTTCCAAATGTTTTTGGATTTCAAAAGGACTTCCAGAACAAATTCCATTTGAGAACCAAGGTACGACTGTTTTGGAACTGGAGCATTAGTCAGCATTCCATCTCATAAAAATTGAGTAAACAAGTATGACTAACATTGGATGTCACCCATATTTTTGAAACCATCTTTGGGAAACTCCCTTTTTGGGGCTGGAGACAGGGTATAACATTTTTTAGATAAATAAAAACAAGATAGAAGTGTGTACAATGTAAGCACATAAAATGTCAGTAACCTGCCTAATGAATTTATAACCAAAATCAGTGTCCCAAGAGTGTGCAAAGAATAATATAATGTGATCTTTCATTCACAGTTTCTAGTATCAAACAGAAAAGGTTCTTTTGTTTCTTTCTAGTACAGATAATAATAATAATAATAATAATAATAATAATAATAATAATTTATTATTTATACCCCGCCCATCTGGCTGGGCCTCCCCAGCCACTCTGGGCGGCTTCCATAAAAACCAAAAATACAGTAAAATATCACACGTTAAAAACTTCCCTGAACAGGGCTGCCTTAAGATGTCTTCTGAATGTCAGGTAGTTGTTTATCTCTTTGACATCTGCTGGAAGGGCATTCCACAGGGCGGGCGCCACTACCGAGAAGGCCCTCTGCCTGGTTCCCTGTAGCTTTGCTTCTCGCAATGAGGGAACCGCCAGAAGGCCCTCGGCGCTGGACCTCAGCGTCCGGGCAGAATGATGGGGGTGGAGACGCTCCTTCAGGTATACTGGACCGCGGCCGTTTAGGGCTTTAAAGGTCAGCACCAACACTTTGAATTGTGCTCGGAAACGTACTGGGAGCCAATGTAGGTCTTTCAAGACCGGTGTTATATGGTCTCGGCGGCTGCCCCCAGTCACCAGTCTAGCTGCTGCATTCTGGATTAGTTGTAGTTTCCGAGTCACCTTCAAAGGTAGCCCCACGTAGAGCGCATTGCAGTAATCCAAGCGGGAGATAACCAGAGCATGCACCACTCTGGCGAGACAGTCCGCAGGCAGATAGGGTCTCAGCCTACGTACCAGATGGAGCTGGTAAACAGCTGCCCTGGACACAGATTTGACCTGTGCCTCCATGGACAGCTGTGAGTCCAAAATGACTCCCAGGCTGCGCACCTGGTCCTTCAGGGGCACAGTTACCCCATTCAGGACCAGGGAATCCTCCACACCTGCCCGCCTCCTGTCCCCCAAAAACAGTACTTCTGTCTTGTCAGGATTCAACCTCAATCTGTTAGCCGCCATCCATCCTCCAACCGCCTCCAGACACTCACACAGGACCTTCACCGCCCTCACTGGTTCTGATTTAAAAGAGAGGTAGAGCTGGGTATCATCCGCATACTGATGAACACCCAGCCCAAACCTCCTGATGATCTCTCCCAGCGGCTGCATGTAAATGTTGAAAAGCATGGGGGAGAGGACAGAACCCTGAGGCACCCCACAAGTGAGAGCCCAGGGGTCTGAACACTCATCCCCCACCACCACTTTCTGAACACGGCCCAGGAGGAAGGAGCGGAACCACTGTATGACAGTGCCACCAGCTCCCAGCCCCTCAAGACGGTCCAGAAGGATGTTATGGTCGATGGTATCAAACGCCGCTGAGAGATCCAGCAGAACTAGGAAACAGCTCTCACCTTTGTCTCTAGCCCGCCGGAGATCATCAACCAGTGCGACCAAGGCAGTTTCAGTCCCATGATGAGGCCTGAACCCCGACTGGAAGGGATCCAAATGGTCCGCTTCTTCCAGGCGTGCCTGGAGTTGTTCGGCAACCGCTCGCTCAATCACCTTGCCCAAGAATGGAAGATTTGAGACTGGGCGATAGTTGGCCATCGTGGCCGCATCTAAAGATGGTTTTTTAAGAAGCGGTTTAATAACCGCCTCTTTCAGCGGGTCTGGGAAGGCTCCCTCACGGAGGGAAGCATTCACCACCCCACGAAGCCCATCGCCCAGTCCTTCCCGGCTAGCTTTTATAAGCCAGGATGGGCAAGGATCCAGGAGACAGGTGGTTGGTCTCACTCGTCCAAGCAGCCTGTCCACATCCTCGGAGGTAACAGATTGGAATTGATCCCACACAACTTGACTAGACAGAACTCTAGCACTCTCCCGCCCCGGCCCTGCTCCCACGGTGGAGTCGACTTCTTCCCGAATCTGAGCGATTTTATCTGCAAAAAACTTTGCAAAATCATTGCAGGAGAACATGTGGCCCATACTGGGCCCCGATGTTGCAGGTGGTTCCGCTAAATTGTGAACCACCTGAAAAAGTCATAACTTTTATAATCCCATATTTATTTTTTAAAAGGCAGGTAGTTGTGTAGGACTCTGATTTTGTAATAAAATATTGCTTATTTGATTGAGTAAACATATTAACCTTTTATATCTAGAAGGAATAGTTAAAGGCAGGAAGAGATGCATAACTGTCCCTAGTCCACTGAATGTTCTCTAAAGCTATATGGTCTCATAAAAACATCTGGAAGAGGCCTGGTAAAAGTAGAATTATTCCTTTAAAAATTTTACAAACACCAGGGAGAGATGAATTTGTGGTTCCTGTTCCTATCCAGCTTTCTAAATATGACATTGCTTGCTAATTGCTGCTACATCATAAATGTCAGCTTCAGCTTCTGTCTTCTGTGATTCCTCACATATGGCTTTCAATCTGTCATAACCATGGTATTTCTCCCCCCCCCCATTACCATTAGACTTAGAAAATTAAATAGAACGTGACCTCATATGGTGCCACGTTTATTCCAGACTTTACCCAATATTTCAGCTGTTTCTAGCAATAGCTTTTTAGGAAGAGTTCGAGTTCAATATCCTTGCCATCTTCACACATTTCTAACTGACATAATGAATGAATATTCAACATTTTAAAAGGGAAAGGAAGCACTGGCTTTTCAGAAGCGTATACACCCAGTTCTTGGGGGATGACTTACTGTACTTTGTTCCAGTGAAAATTATTGAACAAATGCTTGTCCGAAGGAACAATAAAGCAATATAGTTTTAAGTTACATGTTGAAGGGAGGGGGGTTCCAAGTCATCTACCTGAAAGGTGTATTGCCTTATGTCTCTTCTGAACAACATCCTTAAGAGCAGCAACTATGTCGTCTTCAATGGGAGGCGTTGGATTCTGAGCCACCTGTTTTCAAAGTTCAAAAATGAAACAGTGATGTAGCTTTTAGAAGTCAAATCTACTTTGGAACTATCAGCATAACTAATCAGCCATCTGGTTCTTTTTAGGAGTTTTTATTCGGTCAGGATCAAGTAGCTTGCTGTCTGCTCCAAGGAGCAACACAAACATCTAGGCAAATCCATGCTTAGGCTAGTTTGTTTGTTTATTGCATTTCCATCCCATCCGTTTTCTCCTAAGGTGGGGGACATGGTTCTTTCCCCCATTTAATCCCCAAAACAACCTGGGGAGGGAGGTTAGGCTGAGAGTCACCCAGTGAAGCTCATGGCCAAGTGGGGATTTGAACCCTGGTCTTCCAGGTCTTAGTCTGACCAATCTAACCACTACACCACACTGGCTCTCAAAAGTAGTTGTGATGGCTATAAAGCCTCTAATACTATGCCTCCATGTACCAGTTACAGGAGTGGGCTCCTCCCTCTCATAATGACTGCAATGCCACCCACTGCTTCTTTCAACCCCCTTCTCAAAATTTACCTTCTCCATTAGTACTTTGGGACAAGTCACTGGTCATCTTTGTGCCTTGTTGTATCCAAGCCTAAATGCACATAGCTGCAAAAACCTCACATTCTCTCTCCCCTCTGCCAACTTCCCTCTTTTCCTTCTGTTGTCTCCTAAAATAGAAACCTTTGGGAGGGCAGGAGAGACCGTGTTCTCTCATTCTTCAACAAGCACCATGTACATAGATGGTACTATATAAAAACATTTCTTCAGATGAGTTTTACCATTCCAGGATTAATAGTACAAAACGCTCATTTCCAAGCATAATTTCAGCACTTATTTGCCATACTTTTCTAGTTTTCGCTGCCAGCAGACTGAGAAGGATCAAATATTTCATTACTATGTTTTGTCTTTCCCACCCATCTTTGACCTTTTGTCTTTCCCACCATCTGCACTCTATCTTTAAAGCAGTATCACACCACTTTAAACAATCATGGCTCCCCCCAAAGAATGCTGGGTACTGGTACTGTGGTTCTTTAAGGATGCTGAGAGTTGTTAGATGACCCTTATTCCTAAAGAGACCTACAATTCCTAGAGTTCCCTGGGAATACAGTGGTACCTCAGGTTAAGAACTTAATTCATTCTGGAGGTCCGTTCTTAACCTGAAACTGTTCTTAACCTGAGGTACCACTTTAGCTAATGGGGCCTCCCGCTACTGCCGCCGCGCCGCCGCTGCACAATTTCTGTTCTCATCCTGAAGCAAAGTTCTTAACCCAAGGTACTATTTTTGGATTAGAGGAGTCTGTAACCTGAAGCGTCTAACCCGAGGTACCGCTGTACACATTGGTTGTTAAATCACTCTGAGATGGGGCCTTAATGTCTCAGTGTAAAACAAAAGTATATCTCCATCCATCTCCTTTCTTGCAGCCATGCCATTGAGGAAATATAGTTAGCAAGCCTCCATTTTTAGCTATGTTGGAGGAGGATGTTTACTACTATACGTCAAAAACTGTAAATTCTGTGTTTCTGCATTTGCACAAGGAGAAATAAGACTATTTAATAAAAGTTTCATAAGTAGCAGTTTTGTAGCTTCAAGTCTCTTTTCCTCCTATTTTCTGCAAGTAGTCTCAAAGGGCCACATACTTTTATACAGAACTTGCAATTAAAGTTATTTTATTCCTCCATAAGCTTAGATCTCTGTTTTATCATACATGGCAATTATACCTAGGCAATCATCTCCACTTTTATTGCTGTGTTGACTCAGGGGCCTCAGACTTGTTTAGTATGCATATTTGAATTGTTCCCATTTTCAAGCAGCATAGAGAAAATAGTTGGGTTTAGAAAGGATATCAGAAGAGTACAACAGCAATAAGCAATATTTATGTGGTGGACAGGAAAACAACTTGATTAACAAACAATTTAGAGCAAAGAGATCTATATTACTATGGTCACACTGTATGTGTTCTCTGGACAGCCCAAAGGATTTTAAAGGTGGAAATTGTTTCTCGTCCGATAGCCCCAGCCCCCAGCCCCACTATCATTGACCAGTTTTAAATCTGAGTACTCGGACTGCTCTATTTCAGTTTACATTTTATAGTTAAATCTTCAATCTCTTTTTCTTCACTTTGCCATTATATTTTTATGCTACTGTGATTTATATTGCTCATTGCCTGCTTTAAAAAGGTGGAGTGTAAGTGCCCACATACCGTATTTTTCGCTCTATAAGACTCACTTTTCCCCTCCTAAAAAGTAAGGGGAAATGTGTGTGCGTCTTATGGAGCGAATGCAGGCAGGAGGCTCTGCTCAGCACTCCCTTTAAAGAGCCGTGTGGAGCGTGTGTGCGGTTCTTGGGGGCTTTTCCCTCCTCGGAGAAAAGCCCCCAAGAGTTGCACACACGCTCCACGTGCTCTTCAAAGGGAGTGCGGCTCTTGGGGGAGCCTTCATCCCGCTGCCCGGGAGGGGTTGTACGCTCCTATCCCATAAGCTAGGACAGCAAGCAGGATCGCTGCGCAGCAATCCCGCTTGCTATCCTGGCTTCTGGCTTAGCCCCTCTGTCCCTTCCCCCACCTCCCAGAAAAGCCCCCAAGAGCCGCACTCACTTTAAAGAGCCGCCTGCAAGCACCGCACACACGCCCCACGCACCTTGTGAAAAGGAGCGCTGAGCAGAGCCTGGGATGCATACGGGCTCTGCTCAGCGCTCCCTTTAAAGAATATATTTTTCCTTGCATTCCCCCTCTAAAAACTAGGTGCATCTTATGGAGCGAAAAATACGGTATTTATTTTTATTCTTAAAAGCATGTTATGAATCATCTTCCTGCCCACAAGGCAATCATCAACAAATACAACAATACAGATAAAAACACAAAATGTAACCAGAATGTGGAATTAAAGCCTCATAAACAGCCAGGCAAAACATAAAAAGAAAAGCCTCTTAAGAGACGAGCGTCGCACTCTTGCCTATGTTAGGTAACATAAGTGAAGATCAGACTAAGACCTGTGCAGTCTAATATGTTCCCTCTGTGGCCAGTAGGGCGGGCCAAGTGTTCTACTTTACAGAAGGACCATCAGAAGATACAGTGGTACCTCGGGTTACAGACACTTCAGGTTACAGACGCTTCAGGTTACAGACTCCCCTAACCCAGAAACAGTACCTTGGGTTAAGAACTTTGCTTGAGGATGAGAACAGAAATCGCGCAGTTGCAGCGGGAGGCCCCATTAGCTAAAGTGGTACCTCAGGTTAAGAACAGTTTCAGGTTAAGAATGGACCTCCAGAATGAATTAAGTTCTTAACCCGAGGTACCACTGTAATTCTCTGTTTCAAGGGCTTTCTAGCCCTAGTCAGTTTAAAGATAAAGAAGCATGAGAAGGAGTATTGAAAGTGCTCATCAACAGCACCTACACAGAATACCAAGTAGGCACCCAGACCAGTCTTCCCCACTGTGGTAAGATGCATTTCCACTTAAATTGCAGTCATTATCTCTAAATTTGCATCAACACATAGGAAATATCAATATGCAAATCCTTGTCTTTTTCCTGGTGATTCATTTCCTTCTTTTTAGTAACAGGGAACCCAGGTGCCTATGGGAATCCCTCAAACTATCCATTAACTCAGTGTATTAGATAATTTGCATGTATTCTGAATGATCATCTGGTGCAGATTGTAAAGAGACCCCCCCTCTCCCCCCCACACCTCTGGCAATTGTAGTCTGTTATTTATGAATTAAATTGCCAAACAGCATTTTTTTTAACAGGGCACATGGTATAAAACCACCATGCCCACATAAAGCATTCTCTGAATCAGAAAGCAAGGACCAATCCAAAAAATTATTTTCCACTTTCCACAAGATGAAGTTGATCACATCCACACAACTTAAGTCAGCCCCACTAAATCTGATTGTTAAAAAATGGCCAGCCACACAGCAAGGACTGTCAATGTTTGGAGACTTTTAGACACCTTATACTTAAAGTTACAATGTAAAATTTAGAGAAATGCAGGGTTGGATATTTATTGCTACATAATGTTAATGCCATATTTCCCCCCCTCGCTAAACAAGTTTCAGTCATAATTAAAATAATTTGTTAGACAAATCGGCCAGAGGGGCTTTTATTTATTGAATTTGCAAAGTGTTCTAATGTTCCAAGACTTCTAAGAATCAACAACCCATTTTTAGTCAGCTCCCAACAGCTGAAGACTAGCAAATTAGAAACAAAGCTTTGTCTCTTAGATGAGAGCTGCCATCACCCCAGGCGTTTTATATAGCAAGATGCATGAACTCAATCTGCTTCCTTCTTGGCTTCAAGAAAGCAGCTGAGGTAATTAGCCTGTCACTGGGACTTAGGACTGATTTTTATTTTATTTTTAACATAAGAGATTAGAATAAGCCTCCAGTTATTAAGGTCCTTTTGCTTGTGTAACCAGAGCTTGTGCAAGTGCAGAATTCACGTTATATAGCTGGCTTGCACTTGCCTCACTTCCTGAAGGCAACTGAAGACAGCTTACTAAAACACCCTGAGGATTTCTTGTTTCAGCTTGCATGCATTTAGAAGAGCTAGTCAGCAATGTCAGGTACAAACACAGGAAATTCAGGCCATCTATGGCAGAGCTGGGCAACCCATACCCCCAACTGTCCCAATTTGCTTGGGACATCCTAGAATTACAGAAGCCACCCTGGCTTCTGATTGGATCCTGAAATGTCCTGTGCTCTCACCTTGCACCTGTGCACCTCCTCCTCGTCACTTGGCCCAAATGGCGCCAGCTTCCAAAAGTACGTTGTGAGTCTGGCTCCTCCTGCTTAACAGACTTCGCTAAAGCCATTAACACAAAGTGGTCAAACTAGTCTCTTTGGTAAGTTTATGGCTTTAGCCAAGTCTATTCTACAGAATCTGTTCTATGGTCTTTTTCTACAGAACTAGCTCATTGTTCTGCTACTCTGCACACTGATTCACAGTCGTCTTTCATAATCCGCTGTGGAGATGGGTGAAGCTATGGCAGTGTGGCCTGCATAAGATCAGTGTGGTACCACTGCTAGTTTGTCTTGTACCATTCTGTTTCACGGTATCACAGTCCTAGTCCTGGTCCAAAAGTCCTAATAGGTATACAGTATTCACTTATCATGGCAACAGCTGTATTTATCCAATGGGATACACTGAATTCTCCAGTGGCACCCTAATCTCACATATAAGAACAACAGTTCCAACACTGTGGTATTGTTGGCCTAATGCAGCTCCTACATTGAACAGTACCCATGTACATTTGGAACAAGGCCCTGTACAGTGGAACAAGCTGTGCATTTTCCCTCCTCTCAAAATGAGACAAGGTTCATTCCCAATCACATCTTACTACTCATAACATCTTTCCACCCACCTGCTGATGCCATTAAGTTAAACAAAACAAAATGGAGAGAGTGATAGCACCCACTTAGGCAGGCCAAAATTCAGCGTCTCCCATCTTCTAGGTCAGGCATCCCTAAACTTGGCCCTCCAGCTGTTTTGGGACTACAACTCCCATCATCCCTAGCAGGGCAGTCTTAAACATATGCGGCACCAGGGTGCAAAGATCCGCAGGCACACACACCCCCGGCTTGACTTGGATGGAGCAGCCGCAGCCGGGCACCTTGCACACCACAGCTTCTCTCCGCCCCAGCCGGCAGCCTCTTTCTGCTACGGAGGAGCTGTGCGCATGCAGCCCAGTTGAGAAGAAGGGTGGAGGGTGGAATTGGCCGGCTGCCTCAGTGCCTTGCAGCAAAAGAGCCCACGCCACTCCGACGGGCTCTTCCCCAGACTCCAACTCTCGGGCCCTGGACTCTCGGCCTGGTGCCCCTAAGAGCCCTGCACCCTGGTGCCCCGCACCCCTTGGGCCAACGGTTGACGGCCCTGATCCCTAGCTAACAGGACCAGTGGTCAGGGATGATGGGAATTGTTATCCCAAAACAGCTGGAGGGCCGAGTTTGGGGGTGCCTGTTCTAGGTAATCCCCAGCTTCCAAACAGAGCACAGAGATAAGAAGCATTACCTCTGAGATATGGCAAACAGGTTTATTAAGTGAATGCTTATTATGTGCTCACCATTTTGGCTTGGTTTTTAGACTTAAAAGTTCACTAGCAAATTAGCTGGAGACATAGGCACAAAGCTTGCATTTTGAGCAGTGTTGTTTTAAAAGCCAACTCAGGGGACAGGGAGGAGATTAACAGAAACGCTTAAGCTATCATCAGATAACAAAACCGGTGCGGTATTGAAATAAAAGATACTTGCTGGTTTCAGTTGTGTCCCTTTTCTGATCCGACTCATTAGAATGTTGCGGGTGAAAGGAGTTAGTCGGTTGTCACTCGTTGACCTTTTCAGCTGCACATCCTTCAAATTTTGGATCAAATTGTGTTGAGATACCCTTTTGGAAGGAGACGTGCAAGGTGCTGGAGATATGACAACTGCAGGGAGATCAACATAATGAGACGACTCATCTGATTTTGATATGGAGCTAGGTGCTCCTAGTACATCCTTAAGTCCATCCTTCACTCCTAAACTACAGGAGTCTTGTTTATTGTTTGGGCTGCAAGTGGAATCCAGCTCCATGGGCTTTGCAGGATAAAGCAGAGGATGGTCAAGGGTTTTTTTCAATAAGCCTGCAGAAAGACAGGTGTGAAACAGGTAACTGTGTAGCTATTCAGCTCCTCAGCCCATTCAATTAAAGCTTTCAACACAATTGTTTTCTTCCAAAGCCCCACCAAGTTAAGCAAGAAAGCAAAGTCCCAAGTAAAGCAAGATTTTTTTAAAAAATTACCAAGAGCAACATTGAATCTGATTGTTGATGTCCATGTACGAAGCCACTGTTACTTACATCTCAAACACAGATTTCTTTATTTTTACAGTTTCCAAATCCACATATGGATTCAGGGCTATGCACGTAAAAATGCAAATATCCACATACAAAAATTAAAACCAACTTTATGCATTCTAAAAGGGTGCTTGCTTATGAATTGGTCAAGGTAGTTAGAACAGCTTGAAAGGTTTATTCTATTATACCAGTTCTGTGCGATCTGCAGGAATTGCCCGTTAGTTGCTGGTTACTTCTAAAGCCCTGAATGGTTTGGGACCTGCTTTCTCATATGATTCCTCAGCACCCCAAAGCATGCATGGTGGTATCATAGGCCCCATGTCACCAGGGCTGGATCTAGACACCTCAAAGAAGTGTTTCAGTTAAATGTGTTGTAAATTTAAACAGGGAAAACAGGTAGAGGAAAACGGGACTCCACAGCGCCATCTGGTGGCACAATGTTCTATAGCATACACAACGCATATAAATTGCTTTTCCAATCTAGCCGAGTCCCAGGTGGGATGGGGCGGGAATGGCAGGATCCGTCAGAGGGGGAGGAAGAGGCCCCAGAGATGGGGGGCAGAGGCAGTTTGAACAGTGATCTGGATGAGGGTCCTAGGACATCCCAGTAGGGAAGGGGAAGCCAGACTCCACCATGCCTCTGAGGAACAAGGTTCCCACAGTAGCCAGGGAGCCACCCTGCCAATCCATGGAACTAGCCAGATTGGAGATGGAGAGAGAGTCAAAGGGTTGGACTAGAGTGCTCTTCACTCAAGGTGTGCCATCATCAGTGCAAGCGTGAACAGATCCAGCCCTCAGTTGCAAGCATAGTCTTTTCACCTGGGATGGGTATGGCACAAATAACAAGCCCCACCAAGCACCAATAAAAGCAGAGGATGAAAGACAAGACAGGTGGTGGCTAGGGCCTTTTCTGTACAACAGCCCCACCCTGGTGTTCACTTTTTGAATACAAGACAGGGACTATTAAGCCTTTAAACAAACATCTTTAGAAACTATCAATGGTACAAGGGGGCAGGGAAAGCTGTCTACCCTGAGTTTCTCACAGCACAGCATGGCACGCCACAGTCACTAGCCAACTGGTGGCTGCCATACTTGTGCAACCACATTCCATACTGCGTTTGTATGCAGCAAGGCAGCCCAGTGACTATACCAATACATTTGACCACTTGAATAAATGTTTACATAACATTAATACAGAAAAATGTTTTCACTACCTACACAGGTGCTCAAGTGCAATACCTGTCGCCTTTGCCTCTTTCAGTACTGCTTCTACACCCCCACATTTCTCAATTACTTCCAAAATCTTCTTTGATGTTCTCCTGTCCTTCAGGTGGTCCTGCGTTATGCCAGCCTTAGCAAAGATCATCTTTAGTTCAGGATCTAAGCTGGTCTGCAAGACAAGGTACAATTGTAAAACTGAGCCGCATGTTTCTTATTCATGAACCCCCAATACTTCCCATATAGAAATGGTTAGGACTGAGTTGAAAAGCATGTCGAATTCAAAACGATTTTCCTGTGTGTTTTTTTAATGTGGCCTCTCATTCACTAATCCTGTAAACTAGTTCATTCGTCTTGCTAGGGAACCTGGAAACTAGTTGGAGGTGCTGAGTATTGAAAGAGATCATTAAGTGTCTCTTACTTAACCAACAAGTCCCATCATTATTTGAGGAAAACCATAAGCAAACCATAAGGGGCAAATAAACAGAGCTTTGCTGTAGACAAGGTTCTTCAACTGTGTCCAAAAAAGAGAGAGGATGTAACGGCTACAGAGCTTTGAAAACAGGGCTCACCACCAGCCTGTGACACATTTGGAATTTTGAAGAAGTGCAATGGGCACCAGTCAGAAAATGACATAACATTAAAAGGCTGCCTCAACTTAAAAGGGCATAAACATAAAATGATATAGACATGCTCTATTCAGTGGAAAAGAAAGCATCAGTCAGCAGTGCACCAACAGTGAGAAGGTCTTTGCATCTCACCTCTGTTGGGGAAGGAAGAAAAAGTAGATGTCTAGGCTTTGTATTTACTGAAAAGTGGGTCTATTTAAGGGAATGTATCTGAAGCAGGAAATACCAGGCAATAAACAACAACAACAACAACAATTTATTATAATCTTATTTATACCCCGCCCATCTGGCAAGTGCAAACACAACTAAGAAGAGCGAACAGTCTCTCGTGCCTTGTGATTTTGGAGATGGCTGTTTACCAAGACATTTTGCAGGAGACATAGGAGGCAATGGTGGGCAAACTGCTGTGTACAAGGCACCACTTTGGAGACACCTGCCTTTGAAGAAAAGGGCCTTTCTTTGCATGCGTACTTGCTCACAAAAAAGCTTGCATAAGGGTAAGGCTCAAACAAGTTAGAATGTCGTGCTCACATCATGAGGGAAAGCTCGTTTTTTTGTAGCAACCATTTTAAAAAGGAGAGGAAAAGAGGAAGCATTGATTGTTGAGCAAGCAATAATCCACAGCAATTACTTACAGCAAAACCAGTTTGGGGACTCCATCCAATGTGACAGAGATGTCTAAAAGACAGATTAGCATTTTTAGCAGATATCACTGAAGACTTGGATTGTCAAAGCAAGCGTATCAAAGCAAGCATGTTAGTTAGAATACTGTAGTAGAAACTCAGGGCTTTCTGTCACCCAGGTCAAAGACCTAGTTTGGCACACACACCCCAGATGCATGTTTGTGTACATACACAAACACACACCTCAACACATTTATTTGTAAAGGGCATAAAAAATAGGCAATATTTTATTTGAATACAAAGGAATCCTAAGTAGTATTATGACTATGACCAAAGGGAAGATGAGCATCCCTTCCAGTAAAAGCAAATTGTTTGTCAAAAGTAGAACTTCCATGTGCAGCTTGTCTATCTGAGGTCAGGTTTTGAACTGGATTTATTTGGTCACAGGATCATTAAAAGACTGCATTTTCATAAGATCAGCTAAGAGGCTGTCTCTGAGGCTTTTTGCCACCCATCCCCCTTCTTGGTTCTGTGCAAACCCTTTCAAGGAGCTTTGACGTGTAAATTTACTCCCAAGTAAGCTTCAACAAGATTCCTTTCCTTTTGACAAACTGAAGTTATTTATTTTATTAATACTGGTAAATTTACCAACTTCTCACATGGAGGCTTATTCTAACAACATGCCTCTCAACAAACAATAGCCAGGAGTTTAAGAGACTACAGCAGATTGCATAAAAACAAAAAAAAATCCTCTTCTTATAGGCAGTTAATGATTCAGGTAAGCAACACTGTTCCCCAGGTCAGCAACTAAGTTCCCCATCTTAGTTGAGAACCAGTTGATGCAGTTAGTTACCTATACCTCTACATGAGAAGCAACCCAAGTTAAGATGCAATATGGCACTAAGGCAGGGATGATCATGGAACAAGAACTAGTCAGACCTGCCTCCTGTGCCTTTAACACCAACTTCATTGGGGTGCGGGGAGGGGACTTCAGTTTTACAGTATCTGCTCATGTCTGCAGATCAAGCAACTGTTAAAAGCATAGCAGAAAGTTACAGCCTCAAAGCTGCTCCTTTAGCACAATGTGGACTCTGCCAACAGTTGCCTGGAATCCACATTAGGTGACCTGAAGCACCAGCCATGCAATTAAACCCTTCTGTTAGAGAAGAAATCAGACTGTATAATGATTAGGAAATACTCTGAATAGTCAGCAGTATGATGCTGAATTTTTAAAAGTTTATTTATTTATTTATTTATTTATACTTCTCTCCCACCTTTTTCTGCAAGGAGCTCATCTAATCTCCCCTTTCTCATCTAATTCCCCACAACAACCCTGTGAGGTAAGTTGGGCTGGCCTGAGGTCACCCAGTGAGCTACATGGATGAGTGGGAATTTAAACCCTGGTCTCTCAGGTCCTAGTATAATACTACCTTTATTGTCAATATATGACCTGTGTACAATGAAATTCAACAGATTGAATTCCCTTCTCTTGTATACAAGGACATCTCTTTCAACTTTCCAGCCAATAACTTCAGGATAGCATCTTCCAAATCTTGTGCAAATAAGTTCCTTACTCATAGGCTGCAATGTAAGAACAGCCCTGCTGGATTAATCCAAAGGCTTGTTTAGTCCAGCATTCTGTTCTCACAGTGTCCAGCCTGATCCTTATGGGAAGCCCAAAAGCTGAGCTCAAGTACAACAGCTCTATCCTCACTTCTGATTCCCAACAGTTGTATTCACAGTGGTGGAGGAAGGGAAGTGTGGGGGGGAGCGCACCACCCCCAGGACGTGTGCCCACCTGCTCTCTGCCCCCCAGTGCCAGAGCATGAAGCTCCGCCACTGTGTATTTGAAGCCATACTGCGTAGATTCACAACTAGTACGTAAAGAATCCACCACCAAAGCAATTTTCTTTCATTCATTACAACCTGAAAAACCTGAATGCAGTGCTTTCCAGTTCACACAGTTCAGTTCAGTTCAGTGATGTGCATGCATGCAGGAATCCAACTTAAGCTACTTGATTGTAACTTACTTGAAGTTACTGGGCCCACCAATATAGTCTTTGCTTAGCTTATGTCTTCTGGGTTTTCCTTTCCAATTTGTTATCTCACGCAGTGTTTGAGAAACACAATGTGAAGGAGATGAGACCCTACAGTTTGGTGATCTTGTGGTTGGATGATGAGGCTCGGATAATGGACAAGTTGCCTCAGCTACAGGAGCTGCAAGACAAACAGAAATTTCTGTTAAATTAACAATAGTTTTCTTTCTCAGTTTGGGCTAGTTTCAACATAGGGTTAGTAGTTACAAGAACTTCTTGAATCTCATCCCTAAATTTTCTTCCCCTTAAGATTATTATAAGGTTCAGTCAAGTCATTCTAGGCCACTAGAGCTTTCTGTATCTCTAATAATAGCAAGAGCTACATTATATTAGTATTTTTAAAAGTCGCTTAGCAATGAGTCAGAGATTAATCCTTCCAACATTTGAAAAGCAGTTTTCTTCTCTCCCATCTAAATTGAACTGGAGGCTCTGTTTGCTAAGAATAGCTTTGAATATTTTAATTAAATCATTTGACCAAGGCACTCAAACATTGTTATAGGCAAATAAGTTTTATTAAAAGCTAGAGGTTTTTATTCATTCAATATAATAAAAATAAGAACAGAATTAAACCAAGTGTGGGTAGCATGCATATAAAGAGAAAATACATAGCCTAAAGTCTCACAGTCCCCAATTCCCGCAACCATTTTCTTTTAAAAAATATAGAACTTACCAATAACAACAATGCTTTTAAACAATGTCATTTTCTCACAACGCAAAGTATACTCTGCCCCACTACTTTTGGAAGAACAGCTCATGAAAGAGTTTATATAAGAAGGTGAGCAATGAATATATATGTAATTGTACTGCTTTCACATCATCTGTGTCTATTGACTGATAAAGGAACAGTACTGCTAAAGAGTCTGCAGTTGCTGGTTAACACTGCTACAGCCTAATTAGAGCTGAGTAGTTTCAGAACTGAGAACTTGGGTCCTCAGCATGGCTCTAATCCTGCATATACAACCAGATAGTCTTGTGGAGATTCCAACTGAAAAAATCTTACACTGATGCCTAGTATTTAGTGTAACATGTTTTCTTGAATACAGCGTTAGGCGTTCTAAATTGATGCTGCCTCCCAGAATAACCCTAAAGAGTCTGGGAGTGAAATCTGATACATGTCTGCTCATAACTAAGCCCCACTGAATCCAATGTATCTCACGCTCAGAAAAGGGTTATGGAATGGCAGCTGGATGGTTTCTCTGTATCCTGTGCAGTCATGGAGCATCTCTCAACACAGCCATAGGAACTGGCCCTCGATATGAATTCATGACCCTCTTTCACAGCACATTCTGAAATTGGTGAGGTTTGCAATGGACAAGAGAAAACCACTCTTCAGCTGGAGTCTAAGCATGATCCAAGGCTGATACACACTGTGCACAACAGACATGTACGTCAGATGTCTGCCATGCAGATCTTACAGCTGTAACTTTTTGAGGGAGTGCCTTTTGTAAACCCTCCAGGCAAGACAATATTACCTGCAAATGTGCAGGCATCTATCCACCCTTCAAAAGTAAGAATTTTCTTCAGATCAGGTTTATACAGTGAACTCATGGGAAACATGTCTGCTGCTCAAAGGACGGCAATACTGCTTAAAATATTTGTTCCGCTATCAAACTGCAGGGCAGTATAATTTTTAACTCCGAGTTTGGGGCGTGTCATCCAGAAAAACATGCTAAACTTATTTTCCTGGCTGCAACACACTTAAGGCATTCAGGATCGACTCTGAGGGTCAGCCAGGCAAATAATTGTTCATGCAAGTTGTATACTCACATGAGCAGTGAAATGTATATCCAGTTATATACACATTTCCCAGAATGTGTGAATTTTTGTATACTTCTTTGGTTGTAGAATTGCAGTGCAAAATTCAGAGAAGTGCACATTTTGACAAGTAGCTCCATTATTAGGGAGGTGTGAATTGAGGAGGAGGAGGAGGAGGAGGAGGAGGAGGAGGAGGAGAAGAAGAAGAAGAAGAAGAAGAAGAAGAAGAAGAAGAAGAAGAAGAAGAAGAAGAAGAAGAAGAGGAGGAGTTTGGATTTGATATCCCGCTTTATCACTACCCGAAGGAGTCTCAAAGCAGCTAACATTCTCCTTTCCCTTCCTCCCCCACATTAAAAAGAAAATGGAACTGAATTTCTATCCACCCCAGTCCTGTTCTGTGGAAGAGAGAATTTCAGCAGGTTACCTTTGCTGAAATTCTCTCTTCTATGCAAGCTTGAAAGGTGTAGGATTCCAGTCTTCCTTTTTTGCCCCAGGACACCCTACTCCAGAGCAATGTGTCTGAGAACAAATCAGGAAACATGAGCTTAAATTTTCCTCTGTCATCTAAACTGTCAATAGCTGATTTCCCCCACAGTCCACAGAACAGGTTTGACTATGTTAGTTGGAACTTACTCTCTAATCAATGTGCATAAGTCTAAAAGTATAACTGAGTAACTTTCAGCCTCAAAGTATGCTGCAGACAAACGCAAGCCTCACTATGCAATCCTAAACATGTTCATTCAAAATTAAGTCATTTATTTATTGCACTTCCATGCCATCTTTTTCTCCAAGGAGCTCAAGGTGGCATACATGGTTCTCCCCCTTATCATTTAATGCTCTATTAAATTCAGTTGGACTTATTCCCTCGCCAGAATGTTTAGGATTGAAGCCTGTGCCATATTAAGTACACCTATTACAGAAGCTAGCACTGTCTGTCCAGTGCCTCTTGAGATAGATCAGGAGTGGTGAAATTTGGATTAAATCTCAACTCAGCCTCTTGAAAAGTGTTGGGTAAGTTACAATTTTTCAGCTTCAGTTCACTGTCTGCAACAACAATGCTCTTCTGAGATTGAGAAATGTGAATATTATAAAGCTCTTTGCATAGCTAAAATTTGTTTCAATAGTAATATGCAGTGGTACCTCTGGTTAAGAACTTAATTCGTTCTGGAGGTCCATTCTTAACCTGAAACTGTTCTTAACCTGAGGTACCACTTTAGCTAATGGGGCCTCCCGCTGCTGCTGAACGATTTCTGTTCTCATCCTGAAGCAAAGTTCTTAAACCCAGGTAATATTTCTGGGTTAGCAGAGTCTGTAACCTGAAGCGTTTGTAACCTGAAGCGTATGTAACCAGAGGTACCACTGTAATCTACTACAGAATAATAAGGTGGGTTGTCTCAGTCAGCTTCTTGCCTGTTTTTGTTTTGTTTTTAGTGTTGCCGTTCTTGTCTGTGAAGGAAATGCTTTCCTTTCCCTATTTACAGTATAGACCTCTTTTTCTTGTTCATGTGGTTGTGCTAGTTTTCTGTTTAACTTCAGTCTACTAGATGTTGGTTTTATACTTTGTAGTCTTTGCTTCTCCTTTCCTTCAGTTTTGTCTCTACTCAGATATACACAGTAGAAATCTCACATCACAATGGGCAGAGAACAAGCATAAGGCCAAGCTCCTGTGGTATTGGGCAATTCTAACCATCTAAATCAGAAGACCTTTCAACATAAGTGTGTTGATTGGATTTACTATTTATGAATGATTCAGGGCCGCTTTTGGTTATGATTTAGATATATGGTGGCCTCTAGTGGTGATACGCATGTGCACACCCTATGGGGAAACCAGTGTGGTATCAGTCCATAGGGCCTTTACACACAATCTTCAACAGAATGTCACAAATGTAGCACTTCACTTCTGCTTTTTCCTGAAGTCTCTTTTCTGTTGCATTTATATGATACACGGTCTGCATGTAAAAGATGGAAGCCTCTTTTCACTGGGGCAGAGTATAGCACTAATGAACATGAATCTAGCAGGGGTTTTTTCCTGGCTGTCTTATGTTTAGATTAAATACCGTCAGTCTATTTAATTATTTTGTATTAATATGCTGTTCACACTCTGGGGACCTGTGGGGACATGTATAGAAATAAAACATAACATAGCGTTGATGTTTTATAAAAAATGTGACTAGCTGGACACTCCCACAGAAGTGACAGGGAGAAGCCAGCCTCCAAAACTTAAAATTATAATACATTGATGATTTACAAAACTATGAGGCCATGCTGCAGTAGCCTTACAACTGCTCACCACTTTTTAATAAAATGGATGACCACCTGTATCTGCTGAGCAAATATACATAGGAATGTGCTGCAATCTACCAATGCCTTTAGCGAGACATACTGAGCTTATACCTTCAGTAATTTAGGCTGCAATCCTATCTCTGCTTTTCTGGCCACAAGACCTATTGAATTCAATAGGACCTACTTCTGAGCACACACATTCAGGCTCACACAGTTAGCTATTGATGTATACACTGTACCTTTAAAGCACAATGGAAACACATTCCTCCCCCACCATCACCACTGCCAAAATACTACTACTACTACTATATTATTATTATTATTATTATTATTATTATTATTATTATTATTATTGGGACAGCAATTTGCTAAGAGTTGCTAGTAACTCTGTGAGGGATAAACTACAGTGCCCTAGAGGAGAAGAATGTGCTTTGAATGTGCTCAGGTTTACGGCAGGTGAGAGTGGCTTGTCCAAAATTGTCTTGTGCACCCAATGGAGAATCTGGTGGGCCAAGATTGGCAAGTGGGCAACAGGTTCCCCACTCCTAGTATTGTGAGTACGTAGCTACCTGCATTGTGTTGAACCAAAGGTGAACTGTTCCGGAAGCTCTGCAGATGCCATCTTGGTAGACAATATAACCCCACAATTAATTGGTAGTTGCTGTAGCAATGAGCTCATATATGCTTATATTCACTTGCTTTGATATAGGCCAGGGGTCAGCAACCTTTTCCAGTCATGGGCCAGTCCACTGTCCCTCAGACTATGTGGTGGGCCAGACTATATTTGGGGGGGGGATGAATTCCTATGCCCCACAAATAACCCAGAGATGCATTTTAAATAAAAGGACACATTCTACTCATGTAAAAACACACTGATTCCCGAATCGTCCGTGGGCTGGATTGATAAGGTGATTGGGCCGCATCCGGCCCACGGGCCTTAGGTTGCCTACCCCTGATATAGGCTAATTGGCTTGCTTTGATGGTATTCTTATCTAGGGGCTTGGAGTGCTGTGCTTTGAACCCAAAAAGGGGAACAACTATCTGTAAGATTTGGGTATTTGCCACCTATGACCTCATCTGGTCAGGTGGCGTGATGGGAAGTCCTAGCCAAGGTGATGTAGACTGCTTTGTGGATAAAGAATGTATGGATGTCTGCTGGGGGGAGCGCAAGCCATCTCCTTGCTGCGATGTCCATCCCCCATCTGTTAGATCTGGGAGACCTGGCAGGCTGCTCTGCTGTAAGTCTACACCTTTCTTTAATAAAGCACTAGAACTGATAACTCTGATGTTTTTGACATTCCTCTTTGGTATCCCTGCACCCAACCACTCCCACGAGCTCTTTTTTCAGCCTGCGGTACAGAAAATGCACCTACATGCTGTAATTAATTGCTTAATTGCTGCTTGCCACGCTGCTGTTACAGGCACAGGAATACTGTTTCTCCACCCCACCCCAGCAATCCTATATGCTTGAATGGTGTGTAGTAAGAAAATGTGGCCATAAACATACCCATGTATTTTTAAATGGGTGTTTTTTAATGTTCTTTAAAATGTTCTTTAAAAACTTCCCTATTAAAAACAAAAGTCTATGCAGCAAACAGTCTTCCTTTCTCCTCGGCCTTTGCATTGGCTGCCATTTTGCCCTGTTGCGCACTTGAATTATTCACCAGTACTCCTGCTTCAGAGTTTAGTCATCCCTTCAGTTCAGCTGCTTGTGCATACTTCAGACAAACTGCTTGACTAAAACGAATCAAGATACAGTGGTACCTCAGGTTAACTACTTAATTCGTTCTGGAGGTCTGTTCTTAACCTGAAACTGTTCTTAACCTGAAGCACCACTTTAGCTAATGGGGCCTCCTGCTGCCGCCTCTCCACCAGCGTGCGATTTCTGTTCTCATTCTGAAGCAAAGTTCTTAACCCGAGGTACTATTTCTGGGTTAGCGGAGTCTGTAACCTGAAGCGTATGTAACCCAAGGTACCACTCTACCTGTTTTGTGAGCGCAGTGATTGTTGATCTCCAGGAGAGGTGTGCAAAAATATGGCGGACATGAGTGCACTCATATGCAATTGCCTTGTGTCTCTTTGGATAGCATTAAAGGAAACACATATCAGAGGAGAGACAAACGGGCAGAGACCAGGCATGGGGAACCTCCAGGCTTTTTTATCTGGCCCCCCAGGTCTCTCTCCTGGTCCTCTACCACCCCAAGCCCCACCTCTCACCAGCCCTGCCTGGCTGGAAGATAAGGAGGAATGTTTGCATGTGCAGAAACTAGATTACTACAAAAGGAGAACATTCACATTTAATGCTCTGCCTGCTGACCCTACCCAACATGGGGATGTGGCCTAAAGGGTTCCTCACCCTAGTGTGATGTCTTTCATCTTTGGTTGGTGCAGCTTGTTCTGCAAAGTAAGCTAAGCTGCACCTGCCAAAAGTCCATCTTGTACACCAAGCATATCCAACATGGTGCCCTCCAGTTGTTGTTGAGCTCCAGCTCCCATTGTCCTTGACAATCAGCTGTTATGGTTGGGGTTGATGGGAGTTGTAACCCAGTCACATCTGGAGGTTTCTGATGGCTATTGCTCTGCACCAGCCTTCTTCTTCCTTGCATCTTCTATCCATGCTGCTCACCCTACAAAGTGGGAATAAGGCACTATATTCTAGGTTAGATCTTGGGGTTGCCAAGTCCCACCCCCCCCCCTGCTCCTGCTCCTGCTCCTTCAGCTTTAACAGCATAAAATATCAACAACAGGTGATGATGCTCCAGTTTCGCTTGCTGATCTCTGCAGATGTTGCTGCTGTTAATTGCACAACAGTAGTTCCATCCAGGGTACCCAACCCTCTGTTAGTTGGCAGCCTTGAATCCCTTACACTGTTTGGGGAATAAAGGCAGTGTCACTAAACAGTGAGAAGGCTGCCAGAAGGAAGGAGGCTTGTGAAGCAATTCCACAAGCACCAAAAGCAGCCAAGAGGAAATTGGCAGGGTTTGCTAGGCTGCAGGTGGGGCTTATTTAATCAGGTAACATGGGTCATGCTCAGTAAGCTTATAAAAGCAGCAGCTGAGGAGTGTATACATGATATTTAACACAGGATGCTACAAAGTAAGCTATGCATTTCTGTGTAAGTTGCCAATATAAATTTAAGGGTGAACAAAGCATCCACAATCAGAGCAATTGCAACAAAAAAGTGACCTATCTGGGCACAGGAGAGATAATAACATGGCTTTTTTAAGCTCACAAGGGGAAAATCACTTTGCTGGAGCAGTTAAAAAGAAGAACAGCTGGCAGGAGAGGAAGGGCTACGCACCCTCTTCCTGCTGCTGCTGTTTCTCCATTTAAATTCCCTTTCATTTAAAAATTGCATCAGTAACAGACATTTACATGTATCATTTGTTATTATTACTAATTAGGTTATTCCAAAGGAGCCTAGGGTTGCAAGCACCAACATGCTGAAACAGTACAATTTAAAGTACAATAAAAACTTAATTAAAAGCATTGAAAACTATTAAAAACATTTAACATATGTGGTTACACTCCTAGCATAGAGAAGTTAGCTAAGCAGATGGAATCTTAACTACAACACTGTCACCAAGTGCAGAGTTTTGCTTCTCTGCAATAAGAGTGATGTTTCACCATTCATGAATCATGGCCTGGATTCAACTAACTGGTCCCGCTAGTAAAGGTAAAGGACCTCTGGATAGTTAAGTCCAGTCAAAGGTGACTATGGGGTGTGGCATTCATCTCGCTTTTCAGGCCAAGGCAGCTGGAGTTTGTACACAGACAGGTTTCCGGGTCATGTGGCCAGCATAACTAAACTGCTTCTGGCGCACGGAGGACCATGACAAGTGCCAGAGCGCACAGAAATGCCATTTACCTTCCCACTGGTATGCTTTCGAACTGCTAGGTTGGCAGAAGCTGGGACAGAGCAATGGGTACTCAACCCGTCGCGTAGTGGTCAAACTGCCGACCTTCTAATCAGCAAGCCCAAGAGGCTCAGTGGAGTCCCCAGGTCCTGCTAATAGAAGGACTTCCACTATGGCAATGGGGCTTTCCTCCTCTCATACACCCTGATAAATTGTGTCAGGGTGATAGTGGCTGGGAGAACCCCACAGAACAGCATGAGTTTGGAGAGCAGAAACACTTGTGCTAGCAGAATGTTTGTAACGGTGTGATGTTGAATTCCTCCCTCCCTATAGGATTTATTCATTGGTGTGGGATCTTTCCTGCAGATTCTATGATGTAGGAAAGGCTTATATATCACCAATGAGGGGCATTTTGGAGCCTGAAGACTATATTATATCACAGGCAACCTTCTGGAGACCTCATGCCAGTGGTGGGTGGAGCTACTAGCGTGACATTTACTTTTGTACACTAACAGTTGACATTTCTACAAGCAGCCACACACCCCACACAAAAGGCATCATCACAGCTCAGGCTGATTCCACACAGGCAAAAGCACTCAAGAAGGGTGCGCAGCAGGACCACTGCAGGGTGTAGGCTAGTGATGGCGGAGATGAACTGGGAAGAGGTGTTGCCTGGGAAGGCCATCCCCCCCCAAGGGCCAGATGGAGAGGCCTGGAATGCTGAATCTGGCCCTCAGGCCTGATGTTTCCTACCTCTGTTTTATAGCAGTGCTTCTGCTACAGCTTTAGGCCTCGTTCTGAAAAACAGCAGATGAGACAGTAAACTTATTCTCTGGTTGTACTACTTCAGACTCCAGACTCACATGATTTATTTAAGACATAGGAATATCATGCACACAGAAAATCAAAATGTCAAGGGGGAAGGGTTAGTGTTCTCTGACTCAATACTGTTTCTCTGTCCTAGGATTTTCTTTTCTGCTATGTGAATCTGAAACGGAACAAGTCAGATCTGAGAACTAAGCAAGCCTTGATATGTTGATATGTGAGGGTCAGGCTAGATGTGACTACTTTTAGAATCATGTCTTTGTGACTGGACAAATTTCTTTGCTTACAAAGAGCAGCTGGGGGGAGAGGCCTGGTCCCTACTGGGACTGTGCTGTGTGGCGGTGGGTTCTTTTCTGACCCAATTCTTTTTAAAATTGCAGCAAATAACCAATTTTAAGTGGGTGACTTTCAATGGAAAAATAACATAGGGGAGTTTTAGACACCTCTCAATGTAACTTGAGGAGGTGGCCTCACCACTAAAAATATAAAAAAATGAGATTTAGCCAGTAAGCAAAAAATGTTTACAACACATTTAGAGCAGCAATCCTCCATAATGTTACATTATGGTTCTTCATTTGCTTCTTCACAGTTCTACCAATTGCGAAATGAATCACTGCTGGCATGTACGTTGTTTCTCAACTTGGGGAAACAGGCTAGAAAAATAACCACAGGGGGAAGGCAATAGGTTGTGGTAGAAAGGAGGGGCTTAGTTGAACTACAAACGAAGCTTTGACTTCTGGGCTTGGAAAATGGAAAGTCGTTTAGTTTACAGTGAGTCATTCCTTGCTTTTTCATTTCCAGGCCAGCAGGCATCTGTTAATTATCTCTAACACGTTCTTTGACTGCTGCTTGAAAAATAGTTATCATGTTAATCAAATAGAATGAATTATATTTGAAGCTTTAACATTATTTTCACAGGACAGCAGAGTAACTGGCCTTTATTTCTTTGGTCAAGTTCACAGTTAAACAGAAGAGCTGTCAGATATAATACCCTTAATGATTCTATCTTCTTAATTAATTTTATATAGCAAAATAAAAACTTTCAAGACTGGCCACTGGACAATTTATTTCTTCCTATCATCTCCTCCTGTACAGTGGTACCTCGGGTTACATACGCTTCAGGTTACATACGCTTCAGGTTACAGACTCCGCTAACCCAGAAATAGTACCTCGGGTTAAGAACTTTGCTTCAGGATGAGAACAGAAGTCGTGCGGCGGCAGCACAGCAGGAGGCCCCATTAGCTAAAGTGGTGCTTCAGGTTAAGAACAGTTTCAGGCTAAGAATGGACCTCCAGAACGAATTAAGTGTGTAACCAGAGGTACCACTGTATATAGATTATCATTCCTGACGAAGAAGAGAAGCTTGCATTTTAAAGCAACAAATTGCCTCCCTTGCTACACATACATAGCTATATTTGAAGGCTGTGCACACACCACACATGACTGCCCCCAAAGAAACCTCAGAACTGTAGTTTACATAGCTAAGATTCCCAGCACCCTTAACAAACTAGTTCCCAGATTCTTTTGAGGATGTCAAGTGCTTTAAATGTATGGTATGCGCATAGAGTGAGGGAGCAATTGCTGCCTTGAATAATCAAACCCTTTCTAAACCCAATGGTAGGAAAACAGTAGTGTTCAGGCACTACCTTTGCAACCCTGGAAGGGGAAGACTCCACCCTGCTGCATGTGTGCAGGCTGGTTCCCCATCCCAATCTACCAAAAGCAACAATGCAATTCCTTTTTTAAAAAAAGCAAGCAAGCTGGGAATCTGCATATCATGGCTCATTTGGGTACCTAGCATTTGTAAGGAATTTTCTACTATTTGTAGAAAGGAGGTGAGGAGCAAAGGCACTAATCTCCTCATTCCTTTTGTGAAAAACTTGCCTGATCGCACTTCTCAGTGTTTCCAGACAATAAATGACTCACAGCAATTATTGACATTTAGGAAAGCGGATCACATGTTAATGAAGCTGAAGCCTAGAGTTGAAATGCCCATTGTCTCTACCAAGAGACTTTTGGGTTTAGTTTATAATCTTTTATGCTAATCTTCCCTATTGAAGAAGTGATTGCTGCCCCATAGAAAACAATTCAGGTGCTGATGAGTTTAGCTAGCTGCGACTGGGCAGAAGTGTTTCAGTTCATAAACAAAAAGGTAGTGAGAAAAACAAGGGTTTTGATCTTTCCTACTTATTTCACATACAGTTGTACCTCGGGTTACATACGCTTCAGGTTACATATGCTTCAGGTTACACACTCCGCTAACCCAGAAATAGTGCTTCAGGTTAAGAACTTTGCTTCAGGATAAGAACAGAAATCAGGCTCCAGCGGCGTGGCGGCAGCAGGAGGCCCCATTAGCTAAAGTGGTGCTTCAGGTTAAGAACAGTTTCAGATTAAGAACAGACCTCCGGAACGAATTAAGTACTGAACCCGAGGTACCACTGTATTAAATAAAATTGTAGCATTAAAAAAATTACTCTGCTGTTACCAAAATCACATATAAAGCCCATCATTGTTATATCATATTGTAGGTGGTGGATCTGTGGTTGAGGGATCATGGATCCTGAGCAGTAACATATTTTGCTATGTGAAGGGCTGCGGGGTGGGGGTGGGGGGTGAGACTTAAATAGTGCTTGACAGCCCTGAAGTGTATTCCATTGTTGTTATCCTGCTGGGTTGGGTTGTTTTATGGAAATGCAGTGTGTTGGGGGGTTGCTATGAAGTTACTTGCAGCAGCAGCTCAATTGAATGCTGGGTGGGATGAAAGAACTGAGGACTTCAGCAGAGTTGTCTGGATGTCAGGTCTACCTGTAAAAAAAAGACAGCAGTTCTATCCACCAAGAAGTAATTGGAAAGGTGGACCTGCAATAAAGGTGTCTCAGAGTCTACACCTACACAGGTGCCACCACTGCTAGACTAGATGTACAAAGAGGGCGTGCGAAAGTGGTCACATGAAGGAAATGTCATCATCTGTTTCCTCACTGCAAAGTTTTTATTTATTGTAAACCTCTCCCACTGGCATTGCAATTGGCATGCCCTTCCGTTTCTGCTTCTCTTTGGTAATGAGCAGGTGTGGCCTGCAGCAGTGTGTAATTTATTGTGAGGGAACAAAGGAGGAAATGCAGCAATATATTCTTAAGTTTAGCATGTAGTAACAAGGCTAAGAAATGTGGCATCCTGCCACAAACGTCATTTTGCTAGCATAGAAGCTCATGCTGAAAAGGGAAACAATTCCAATGAACAATAAATAGGTAATTAATTTTCCACATGCAAAAAAATAAGGTGTTGCATTTCCAGACAAAATGGCTTTGATGAGGAAAAAGCTGGCAGGACCTGCAAGAGACCGTGGCATCTTTCCTTCTGATCACTGTTGTGGAATCCTACCAACTTCTTACACATTTACAGAAATAAGAAAGACAGTTAAATGGGCTAGGCTGCAGTCCCTGGGAGGGATCACAAAGACCAGAGGATCCTCTGGGCCTCCAAACTGTCATTTCTTTGCAAACACTTCTTGATGACCAACAAAGGGAAGGAAAACATCAGCCCAGAGAACAGGGACAGGCCATTTCCTCATCCTCCAAAGGCCATCCGTTGAGAGCCAACATCCTGTTCTTCATACCAATGGGAACGTATTGCACCGCTTTATTTGAGATAACCTGCAAGCAACCTGCATAAATTAAGCATATATTGAATTCTAAGGAATTCATATTTCAGTAGAATAAAATACATTCTAAGAAATAAAAGCTCCAAAAGTACAATTAATAATCATCCACCATCTTGCACAGCATATTACAATTGCTACAACAATTGTGGGCTACAGAAGGGCTAAACATGATGCCTTCTTGTCAGTGTTACTTCTTCTATTCCCATTCCAACCTCCACACTAAAGGTTGGTTGTCAACTGACTGGTTGAACCCTGGGGGCCCCCAACACAATAAAGTAGTACATGAGGATGATGATGATATATTATTATTTCTACCCCGCCTATCTGGCTGGGTTTCCCCAGCCACATTTCTTGTCATTGGTCAGTTACAGACATCCTGCACAAGCTGGGATTAAGGAGCAGAACTTTCTGGCCAGAGGACATTCCTTCCAAGGCAGGTCTCAGCCCTGGGAGCTCCAGTAATTGGTTGTAAGGAAGAAGTTCGTTGTCAGACCTGGACCTTGGGACTTTTAGGTTGCAGTCCTACACAGCAGGTATGGAGAACCTGTGCTCTTAGACTCCGGCTCCCATCAGCCCCAGACAGCACCCCCAATGCTCAGGGATGATGGGCAAGGATGGAGTGCAACATCTGGAGGGCGACAGGTCGCCCCACCTCCCGCTATACACGATTACACGGGAGTAAATCTCACCGAACACAGTGGGACTTCCTTCCCGGGAAGCAGGCACAGAACAGCGCTGTTGATCCCAGAGGTGTGGGAACACACCTCCAAGTTGGGCGGCGCTGGGGGACGACGGAGAGGCTCTGCACATGCTCTGGGGCTTCTTCATTCATGGCCCTCGGGGAAATGACCACCTGGTAGGGAGGAGCCAGCCCTGAAGCAGAAGCAGGAGGGAGGTGCCGGCAAAAGGACGGCCGCCGCCGCCGCGGAACTCCCATTTCGCTCAGGCGCTCGCAGGGACAACTGGAGCAAAAGCAGCCGGAGGAGGAGGAGGGGCGGGAGGAGGCGTGGCCGTGGCTCTTCGCTTTCGGGCAACGCGAGCCACTCATTTGTCAGGCGCGGAGTCGTCCGGTGGGTCTGTGGCTGCTGCTCGCGGGCTGACTGACTGAGGGGAGGAGGAGGATGGCCTGCGCTCGGAGCCCTTTCCTGACCTCCTGCGCCTTCCTGGCGCTCTTTCTCCTGGTGCCTGGCGGTGAGTGACGCGCTACGAAGTTGAGGGGGACTTCTCTGAGACCCTGGAGGCAGAGGAGGAGGGGGCGAGGGCTGTCTGTCTGTCTTTCTGCCTGCCTGCCTGGCGTCAACAATGGTGGGAAGGGAAGAGGGACGAGGAGCGGGTTGCTGGCGGCTTGCCCCGGGAGAAGTCAGCAGCGGGGAGGCGCAGAAGTGGCCGGCTCTGCATTTCAGCGATCAAGAACCAGCTGGTGGCGGCTCGGCGGTGCTCTGTGCATCCGCTATGGATGACAAGCGGATGGGGGGAGGCTAAACAAGGCGCCCTTCTCGGACATTGGGCAACTTCTAAGAAAGGGGATGCATTGAGCAGACATCCAGGGCTGTCGAGGCGAGGAAGAAGCTGGCGCTCCCCTGTCACACAGAGACCTGTTGTCCTTCTCATGTTTGATTAAGGGGCGTTCTCAATTGGTTCGTTCTTCGCCGAGGCCCCACTCGTGGCTCCTCATGCGTGTATGTGTCTGAATCTCCCGGTTTTTGTTTTTGCTTTCTTAAGACCTCCGAGGCCTCTTTTGTGAGCTTGTTCTCAAGTGTCACTGCCACCGGCCTCACCAAAACCCGCTTTTCATATTCCCAGACTGGCGCGTGGGGGGGAGCGGTTAACACCCGATTGTCTGCTACGACTAGGTCTGCTGCGTTTTACAATTGCGTGTCTGCACCTCAAGATCTTTATAAATAAGACTTCTTGTCATAAATAAAAGACAGCGAAGGTTTGAACATTAGCAGTAGTTTCAGACAATTATTATTATTGTTGCTGTTGTTATTACAACGAAAACCGCCCATTCCACTCTGGCTTAGAGCTATTTGGGAGATAATATAAGCTAAGCGTTGGAAGTAAAAGAATCTCTGCTCCCTGCAGTTATCTGTCCCAAGCCTATAAAATGGGGAGGGCAAGACACAAACGTTGGAGGTAGGAGGCTTTTGTGTTCCAGTACTGAGACCAAAGTAATCTGCTGTATGTCACTTTATGACAGGGTTGCCCTTGCTAGGAGAGGTGCAGTAGATTTTGAAGCAGGCAACTGAAATCCTAGGAATGGAGTAGAGGGGACTTGGGCAACAATGGTGAGGCAGGCAAGGTTAGGCCAGAGTGGTTCACACAAGGCCCTTATAGAAGAGGAAGAAAAGGAGGAAGCACCTTCTTCTTCTTCTTCTTCTTCCTCTGAAGGAACTAACAGTTGAGGAAGAAGTTACTTGACCAAGAGGTGTTTCACACAAAATTATTAATACAGTTGCTTAAAGTTACACTCTAAATTTAGGCAGTGTGAAGAAGATGAGCAACAGGTACTGATGTACATGGTGACTTCCAGTAAAAGGGAGATGAATGTATTTGGCTAGATTCACGTAGGTTGCTGTGTTGGTCTGACGCAGTCAGAATAAATTTTAAAAAATTAAAGAAATTGCCCACTAGCACCTTAGAGACTAACTAAGTTTGTTCTGGACATTTAAAAAAAAATTATGTATATGGCTAGAGGCACTTAAAAGCTAAAGCAGAAATGTGTAAGTTGTGGTCCTAAGCTAAACAGGAGCTCAGTAAACTTCTTGCTTTTTTGTATAACAACTACTACACAAAGAAAGCACACATGGTACAACCCAAAGTATAATTAGTATAAGTCAAAGCATGCTGTGCCTTGTTAGTCCCCCAAGGCCTTCCTGAGGGGCCAGGCTTTGCATTTCTGGTGTCACCATCAGTCTGCCTTTGCCAAAAAACAGGGCTGGGGAACCTTTGGCCTTCCAGATGCTTTTGGACTCCAACCCCCATCAGCCCTAGCCATCATACTCAATCAATGGTCAGGGATGATGGGACTTGCAGTTCAGCTACACCTCGAAGGCCAAAGGTTTTCCAGCCCTAAAATACACACCCTCCCACTAAAACCACCGGACTTTTGTTGCCAGGAGCTTCAAAAGCAAGGGAGTTGGTGAGTACCTGGCAAGTCTCAGGGGCATGGTTGGGGGCCTGCATTCAGGCCCCCAAATAATGCAGGCCTGTGCTAAACATTTTGCTTTGCAGAGAACAGAGGGAAGGAAGAGAAAAGGGTGGTAGATGTGGCCATTAACAGTAGTTAAACATCCATGGGTTTTGTTGCAGTTTTGAGATGAAGAATGGCATGGACACGTTACATATGCTACTTCATATGTATAGATGCACATATGCCAATCTAGGCTGTCTTTCAGATGTAAAGCTGCTCTGTGAGCAAAGGGTTTGTTTGTTTGTTTGTTTGTTTGTTTGTTTGTTTTAAAAGGTGGGGTGTGAAGGCACAGGAGATTAGAGGCCCCTGAAGATTAACTGAGGATTTAATGGAAAAGATTGAAAGAAGCTGCAAAGTGGGATTTTCTGCTTTGTGCTTACGTGATGCCCATGGTAGTGGGAAGCCACCCTTTCTCGCTTTCCCAGCACATTTGATGGAGCACCTCCCACTTTTCTCATATGCTTCCCCATCCATGATTTACGTTGTTCCCAACACAGCTTTTTATAACACAGGAAATTTCCATTATAGAAGAATTGAGGCTATGAAAGGAGCAGTTGATGATCTTGTGCAGAAGTGGGGTTGAGGGAACGCAGCATAAAGGGAAGAATTTTGTTTTTGTTTAAAAGGTTGTCATGGACTTTTGCTGCAGGGGCAAATGCACACTTTAAACCTGAGGCTGATGCCTAAGGGGTTAAGGAGTAGTTGCTGGTGTTTGAACAAATCAAAACCAGGGTCTGTGATCTGAAAACAGAGGTGATGTGTGTACTTTTGTAACCCAAGAAAATATTTAATAAAAACAATTTTTTAAAAAAGAAGTGTTGATAGTGAAGGGCACGAAAACAGTTATAGCAACAAAGGTATTTGTATTTAAAAGATTTATAGTCTGTGTTTCTGTTTTTTAAAAAGTGCTTAAGGCAGCTTAGGATAAAAGTTAAGCAATAACTCACCACAGAAAAATAAACATTAGAAAGCTATCAAACGGAGAGAAAATAAGAGCTATATATAAGGAAACGTGTTTGATTTGTGGGAGCATTAGAACATGGAGTAACTTTTCTGTGGAAGCGGAGAGAGAGGCTGAAAACTTTTACAATTCTCAGATAATATTATGCTACTAAATAAAAAAGCAAAAAATATTTGTCAGCAGATGTAGCAGGATGGACTAAGGCTATAATTCTGTATTCATTTACCTGGAGGCAAGTCTCATTGCACAGTGTATTCAAGTGCACTGTAAATAATGCAAAAGTCAAGATAAAGTACATTCTCTTCCCTTAAAGGTTGGGCCTTTAAGAAAGGCTAAAGGAATCCAAGTATTAACACAAAACAATATTTTCTAGAAGGGACATACATTTGTTTAGCTTTTTTTGCACACTGCTGCCACTAAATAAATATACATTTAATGCTGTTGTGTTCTGCTCTATACTTCTTGAACTAGTGCATTGTTTGTAGCTGAGCAGAACATTTTGCAAATGATATCTGAAGGAAACAAGTGCTCTTTTTAACAAATTAAGTTGTTACCGCTGAAAAGGGGAGGGACAACCCAACATTCAACACAAGGAAGTACTCAGGTATGTTTCTCTAGTCTCATTGGCCATTAGAGAAAAAACTGGTGGTTTGTCACTCAAAATTAAAGGCTTATTTATTCATATTAAATTTGTAATACCATAACTTACCATGGTGTGTGCATACAGTGGAAGTCCTCTGTGTAGCAGTCATGTATAACCCAGTGTGTATATTAGCCCAGTTATTCATCGACCTAGATTCTGTCTGCAAATGGTAAATTCTGGGCTATAGTCAACCTAGCCCTCACAGAAGGTCCAATGAAGTGAATGAAGCTAAGTTAGTTATGTAGCAACTTCATTGCACCAGGACTTCCATTAGTTCAATGGGGCTTCCCCCCTTCCTCTTCCTGTGCCCCACAAATTGACTTGGTGGAGGGTCTTGAGAACCACTGGAACAGGGTGGGGTGTGGGGTCGGACAGGGTAGTTTGTTTCATCTGTTTGTGCTGATGAAGCAATATGCTTAGTGTTACATTGAATTTCCCCCACTGTTTATTTGTGCTGCCTTTGCTTGCACTCCCTGCGCCCGCCCCCATAAAAAGGGCTTGCAGTTTTTTTTATCTGTTTCAGGAATGAAAAATTGTATCATGTCAATTCCAAGGTTGCAAGACTGTTTGTCTTTATATGACTGTGCTTTATACTGCATAACCTTGACTGTAAAACTTGCAAAGTTTGTAGCCTTTCAGATGTCACTAATCTTTGACCTTGGCTGCATACTGGAATCATTTTTACATTTTTTTTCCTGAGACCATTCTTGAAGCCATTTAATGCCACAGGCCTCTGAGCCTATATCTGCGATAACAGTATCTAAATCTTAATATATAATTTTCCTTTTGTGGGACGACTTCCACATTTCAAGCCTTAGTTTGTGAGGCTGTGAAAAGTGATTCCAGAGGGAACACTCGCAGCTCAGGGGCATATAGCACAGGTTCAATGTAGGGTTCGATCCCCAACATTTCCATGCAGAGCTCTGAACAGCCTGTAACCTAGAGAGTAGCTGCCATTCAGTATAGAAGGGAGTGAAAGGTCTCCCTTTCCTTCCAATACACCTACGCTCCTAGAGATTAAAACTGCATGAGTGGTATGAGATCATTTCACTGTGAAAAGATTTCTTCAGTTGATAAAGGAGTGTTCATCAACACCCATGTAACTATCCCGAGCAGCCTATTCGATCTTTTATACGGTATAAGTAACCAGATACTTTATAACTGAAAGTACTGTGATGGACTTCTATGGCATTTTAGCAACTAAGTTGGAGTTGTTATCTTGGGCAGACATGTGGCTTTGAGCATTACAAGGCTGTTTAGTTGTGCACTGGGTGGAGCGTGTCCAAACACAGGCCAGTGGCTGGGGCACGCCTTGAGGGAGGCAGGGCACAAATGGAGCCGGCTGTGGCTCACCTCACACCCACAGCTTCTCTCCGCTGTGGAGGAGCTGCATGTGGCACATCCCCACCCAGGAGAGGGGCAACAGCTCTCTGCCACTGACTCCTCCGGGTCAGACGTGACCCAGAAGTAGAGCTCCACTGAAGGAAGCTGCCTCCGCAGCTCCAGAGCCAGGGTCTGATGGGAACCTGTTGTGGGGGCTCCTGGTCCTGTTGTGGGGGCTACGTGCTCCTATGCTACACCACTGGTTGTGCAGAGTGATCTCTGACCCATGACACTCCTCCTTTAGTCCTTATCTGAAAGTTTTACTGTAGCCAGTACATAATGCAGCAGTGCTGGTCTCTTTACCATGATTAACACCAGTGCAGAAATAACATTCACTATCCCAATATCAATATTGATCAAGGAAGGGGAATAACCACAGGAGAGGGTAGCATGTAAGCCTGCAGCTCATTTCTGATCTCCTAACTATGGCTAGAGTACCAATAGTGTAAGGCCTTCTATTGCAGTGCTGGTGGAGAAGTATTTTCTGTGCTCCTGCGATGAATGGTTGGTTGGAGATTTGTGTATTTATTTATTTATTATATTTCTGTACCGCTTAATACAATAGCACCTCCAAGTGGCTTACATAAAACCGACAAAAATGCTACTTCCTGAAAACCAAACAAATACAAGCTAAAAATAGTGCACAACCATATGTCACAGATAAAACTGTACAAAAAAATAATTAAGAGTAAGAGCCCATGAAAGCTTGGGTAAACATGTTTATCTTAAAGAGGCAATTGAAAGCCATTACCGTCTCTGCTTCACAGATTGTCCAAGGTGGGTGCCACCATGGAGACAGTGACAATCTGCTGTTTGCGGAATGGCCAGCAGGGTCTCCTTGGAAGATCTTAAAAGTTCAGCTGGATCTGTACTGCAGGAGGCAGTCAAGAGCTTTAAATGGCAGAGGCAAAACCTTGAAGTTGGCTTGGTAGTTAGTAACCAGGCAGTGCAGATTTTGAACACCCAGTGTAATATGTGTAAAGCTGGTTGTTCCACCAAGCACCCTAGCAGATGCATTTTGCACCAGCTGCAGCTTCTGAACCCTGTATTCCTGCATGAAGTGCACTACACTAGCTTAATCACGAGGATAGCAGTGTGTGTGGGCCAATGCAGCAAGACCATCCTTGTCCAAGAATGGTTGTGCCATACTTGGTTTGCCAACATTTGCAAAGTTGGTAATAGGTGCTCAAAGCCGCTGAGGTCACTTGGACCTCTTGTGACAGTGGTAGATATAACAAGATTCCTGAACCATTCATATGTTGCTTCATAGTGAGTGCAACCCCTACAGGCTACACAACACAGTTTCCAGACTTGGCAACCACCCATCCACAGGGTCTGTTGTATCATGATTTACTGGTCCTCATTTAGCCTATGACTTCATCTAGGCACCAGTTTAGGACACACACAACCTCTCCTGATTCAAGTGTTGCAGAAAAAATAGAACTGGGTGCCATCTGCATTCTGATGACACCATGCCACATGTCCTAATGACCACTCCCTGTGGCTTTGTATAAAAAACATTTGGCCAAAACTGTGCTCTTTGGGACCCCACAGATCAGTTGCTGGCATTTTTACTTGGAAATAAGTTTCATTATATTCAATGGAGCTTGTTCTGTAAGTATATACAGAATTCTGAAAAAAAACCACCAGTCACAAAATGGCTATTATACAGCATTTGCATGATTTTCACATAGGTTGTCCCCTAGCCACCATCAACTTTCAGATTATATCTGTCTTTCATGGACTGAATTGTAAAACAATCACCTATCCAGCACTTTCCAGTGTCACCATGGCAAAAGAACATTGATCCAGGTCGTTGTCCTTATTGATTTTTACAAGGCGTCTCCTCTCCAAGCCACCATTGAATTCAAAGAGGGGCTTATGAAGGCAGTCAAGAATGGATCACAAGTTGAACCTACACAATGAATTGAACCCACACAATAGGTTTGACATATGCTCGCCACAGGGGAAAATACTGTCGGGTGGGTGGGTGTGAAGTAGATCAAAGAGGGAAGGAGAGCAAAGCCACAGGTGTAGAGGTACTTCTGCCTCACTGAGTTATTTAGTTGGGGAGAGTTGCAGAACTGCTCCCCAGCCAGTCAGCCCACTTCTGTGGGGCCTTTACAGAGCAGATCCCTGAGAAGATTTCCAACCCCTCCCCACAAAGCTGTGTGGGAAGTATGATGACTTTGCTGCTGCTAAAAACAAGGAATACCTGCATCTTCTGTCTCTCCCCCCCCCCCCCCCCGTTTCTACAAAATAAGAAAGCCTCTGGGTCTTGCTTCTTTGCCAAAAACAGTCTCCTCTGTTTCATCTCCCCCCACCACTTTCCCCGCATGGCACCCATAGCCACTTGCATTTCACACCCACACATTTCCCATTTCAGAAACCACATCCACCATACAGTGGTACCTCGCAAGACGAATGCCTCGGAAGACGAAAGAGTTTTTCGTTTTTTGAGTTGCTTCGCAAGACGAATTTCCCTATGGCCTTGCTTCGCAAGACGAAAACGTCTTGTGAGTTTGTTTCCTTTTTCTTAAAACCGCTTGAAGAGGTGCAGTTGCGACTTGACCGTGCTTCGCAAGACAAAAAACTCGCAAGACGAAAAGACTCGCGGAACGAATTAATTTCGTCTTGCGAGGTACCACTGTAGCTCATTGTCTCCTTTACTCTGGCCAGAATTTCCAAGGGAAGGAAGGAATTCCAATCAGAGAGAAAGAAGTAAGTAAGGAGAGAAGAGCAGTGGCGGGTAAAAGAAAGCGTCCGGTCAACCAGCCAGTTTTTGTTTCTGTGGGTTCAGGTTTTCTCATGGATGCCAGGGAAAGCCTTACTGGGTGCATGTGCACCCACAGGGACCATACGGTGGGGGGGAGGGGACACCACCCAGCCATAGTGATTGCTTTTGCAGGATTTCATCCTTAGGATACCTCTCTTTGGGAGCCACCAAAGCTTTCAATACGCCTCTCTGTCAGAAGTAAAATGCATGTTTTAGTGAAACTATTTCTCTTTTCCTAAGCATCCTGGGTTCAAAATAATACGAGATGGACTGTAGGAAAGGTTTAACTTGCTCCTGCCAATTGCTCTCTAAATTGAACCCCTGGCTCCCCACTTTGAATATTTAATTGATGATGGTGATGATGATATTGAGACAGACCAAGCTTCATCAACCAATGTATCTGCTGCTATAATAGGAATATAGGAAGCTGCCTTATACCAGATCAGACCATTGATCCCTCTAGCTCAGAACTACCAGCACTGACTAGCAGTGGATCTGCAGAGATCCAGGCAGGGGATCTCTTCCAGCTCTACCTGGAGTTTCCTGGGACTGAAGCTGGAGACTTCTGCATGGCATGTGTTCAGCCACTGAGTTATGGCCCTATTTCCCCATGGCTACAATCTTTAGAAAGATCTTTAGAGCCTCAGGTTCTTCATGAAATGGGCAGCGTCAAGATGTTAGTCAAGATGTTATGCAATGTGATTATATGTAAAAGTAATAAAAATGATTATATAAAAAAGTTAGCACTTTTTAATCAGCTTGGTATCTAATACGAAATTCCATGTCTAGCATAATTGTATCTATCTTGCTTTCAACTACAGGCTCACCCAGACTTCCTTTTGCACCATGTTTTAAAGCTCTGTGTCGAAGCAGCGCTTTAAAATTTTGCCCTGGCACTTTCCACAGGAAGACACTCGTTTTAATGCTGTACCAGAGCAAATGGCATTCCATGGAAAACCCAGTTGCCGTTTTCTCTAATTCAGTGGTGAAATATGGGACCCCAAAACCCCACACTCGAACACGGAGCTTATGGCACAAAAGGTGTAATGGGTGAGCCCTCCTTGACATAGCTCTGAGAGTCAAGCAAGGAAGACCTTTGATTAAAAAGCACCTCCTCTTCAAATGCACAGGAAATAAAGCAGTGGTGTGGTCTGGTTCCTTCCTTCTCATGTGCAGGAAATGTGTTAAAAGGCAGCAGCTTGAGAAAAGGGGAATCGGGGAAAAGTAGCAACTTTTATTTCCTCCATGCAGGCAGCATCTCCTAAGTGTTCAGTGTTGTCTTCCTGGTCTACAAGAAAAACAGCCTGGATTAGACTAAGAATTTATTAAGATACCTTTGAATTTCAGGAGGAATTAGGAGACAATTGAGGATGCCGCCATTGTGTTTTGAAGTGATAATTTATCTTTTTGCTCCTGTGTTTTTTCTGTATGCTTTATCAGATCTATAGCAGCTCATTGGCCCATGCAGTATTTTAGTCTGTTCCTTTAAATTGACAGCATTTCCTTAGGACTCATAGCTGGAATCCAGTGATCTGTACCCCCACCCCCACCTGCTCTGTATAAAGCAACTTTTGTGCAGAGAAACAACAAGATGTTGTAAAAGCAAAGTACAAAAATCTAGCCCATTTGGGACTTAATGTCATTTAACAGACCAGGATAACAGGCCAGAATTTGATTATCTGAACCAGATCAAAGCATTCAATTCAGAGCCTAATTAGACATTTTGTTAAGCATGTGCTTGCATTCAACATGTAATTTTCAGAAATGCTAATAGCATCCCCTGGTGGGCTGATAATTGGGATCACAGCGGGAAACGTGTCCTCAGTGTCATGTCTACTTTAGCCCTTATAAAGGATTTAGAGTCCTCTCCAAAGTATGCAAACACTATGGGCGCAATCTCTAGAAATGCAGGCTTGTTGACAGTTGTTATAAAAGGCAGAAGGTTGTTATAAAAGCACATGTACCCACTATGGGAAACAACTGGGAAAAAAAGAAATGTTTATGTCTGGCCTGGGCATAATTAGCTGTTCAGGGCACCTAATACAATCAGTGCAAAAATCATTAAGCAATAAGACTTACTGCCAGGCAACTCTGTGAAGGACAGCAGCCTAAAAACCATAGATAACAAACCCCAGATTACTTCAGTATCAATAGCAAACTATGACTGTTTGGATGGACTCCCTCCTTGAAGTCTGAAAGGCCAGCAGAAATCTTCTTCAGGGAGTCAAAATCATTGGGGCAGTATTGCAAAGTTTCTGTGCCCGCTGGCCACTGCTCTTGACTTGTCTAGAAGGAGGTTAGAGCTGTAGCAGACAATCTTCAGAAGTGGGGAGACCAGCCCATGGGAAGGGCAGCCAAACTAAATGTGCACGTGTTTGTTAAATATGCACTTGTCAGTATGGGTGGAAAACTTTGTTTACTCATTGGAGTGCAACCACTACGCCCCCCCCCCCGGCTAGATCACTTCCACTGTTGGAGCTGGACTGGGGAGGGAATCAAAGCAGTGGGGTGTTGAGGGGTTAGTTTTGCTCCCGTCCTCCATGCACCCCTTCACACCTGTGAATATTCAAACTGACATATACATGTTAAACAGACACATAGATGTCTGACTTGGTCCTTGAATATGCAGTTTCCAGGCCATGAATACTTTTAAATATTGTAATCAGTGCCTTCAACTAAGCCTGGAAAATAACTGGCAGCTGATGTAGGTTTGAATTAAACATTGCTAATTATAGTTGTCTTGCTAGTTTGCTTTACAGTGTTTAATCATATGTGTCAACTTGTGGAAAGCAAATCTATTTTTGAGTTTCATTTCAATTAAGTGTGAAATAAGCAGGAAGAAACCAGTGCACAGTGGTGGACCCTTCAGAAGGCTTAGAGCTCCTGCTTATCACAACCATAATGGAGTGAGAGAACATTTCCCCCCAGTTTGAGGTTAATGTTGCAATCCTGAACAGACTTAGTAGAAAGTCAGGTTGATTCTATACTGTTTGGCATGTTTCCAAGTAAATATATTGAGTATCTTGCTGTGAGGTTCAATCTTTTGAATTACCCAGTTTATGTCTGGCTGCGGTATTAGACTGGATGAAGGCCGATAAACTGAAGACAGAGGTATCATGAGTGAGTGTATTATCTGTCTAGAGAAGTGGGAGAAGTGGTCTCATCCTGTGCTTGATGAGATAACACTCCCGGTTCCTCCAAGAAAAAGGTTTTCACATTGTGGGATGGCCCTTGATCTATCTATCTTATTAGAAGCATAGGTTGCTTCTGCAGTATAGAGTTCCTTGTACCAGCTAAGGCTTGTGGACCAGTGAACACCTTACCTGGACAGAGACAGCCTGGCCTCAAATTAACCTTCTCAAGGTTAGACTAATGTAATGCACTCTGTTTGAGGTTGCTTTTGCAGATGGTTTGCAAAGTCCAGTTAGTGGATTACTCACTGGGGTTGGCTTCCCTGTCCATTTCCAGACCCAATTCAAAATTCTGGCTTTGACCTTGGTGGCAGCTGGCACTGTACATCAAGATGCAGATAGCCTTCTGTAGGTGCCCCTACCATCTGTGGTGAGTTTGGTAAGCCACCAGGAACTAGGGGACCTTTTCAGTGCTTGCAACCTAATTATGGAGTGCTCACTTCAAGTTCAGAGCATTCTGCCTGGCACTTAACTTGTTGTTATGTTGGACATAGGACAGAACCTTTGAGATGTAATTTTAGACCTGTTTGTTGCTTTCCCCTGTCTTTTGAGATCTTGCTGCCTTTTAGGTTTTGTGCATTTTTAATAATTGTTTGGATCTGTTTTATGTGTAGTTTAATTCTGCCCTAGGAATTTATATTGAAGTGTGATATAAAAATATATAAAATAAAATAAAATGTCCGTATTTTGTTGAGCTCTTCAGGCCAATATATTTTGGGACTATCCAGAAGTACCGCTTCAGCCAGATACCTTGGAAGAGATTTTATTTCTGACAATGTTTAAAAACTGGTGATATGTTGTTGTTTTTAAATTTTCAACTGATGATTCAGATTAACAAAAATGCTTGGATCCAGTGAGCAGACTCCCATTCTTGGGATGCTGTCACTCGCAGAAGAAGGTGAAGTGTTTTTTTGCAGAATCCTTCTTCCTGTTGGCCCTCCTGAAAAACTGCAAGGAGGTTGGGCAGCCCTCCAGAACAGTGTGAGAGATGCACCGGGTGCAGAGGAAAGGAGAAATCAATGACAGTTATTTTCTTCCCCCACTCCCACTTATACCAATGGGAGTTTCCACTGGATTGAAAGCTGTTTAGTGAATGGAAGGAGCCCTTCCTTTTGTGGAAGAACAAGTCTGGATTCAAGCCAAAGACTTGTGATATCATGATTGCTCCTTCAGAAGAACAAACAGCTGCTTTGGAAAAATTATGGGGAGGAGAAAGGCAAGGTTGGATTAGCCATCTCCATTGACACCATTGTTCTCCAGTTCTGGAGCCCCATACAGCAATTTTTTAAAACAACAACCATGAGACCCCGATCACAGATCTCCCACATCATTTTTGTTTGTGCCCTTGACTCAAATTACAGCAGTAGCCTGGGAGATGCATCACTCACAGAGAGTCTGCAAGACAGAGACAGAGAGAATACTCAAGGGCTGTCTCAAAAACCACACTTTAAGGGCAGAATATAAATGTTTAAGTAGTAAATAGTGGTTTTCTGCTCTAGCCGATAATCAAAGCAAGAGAAGGCTGAACTGGTGATGCAGGCAAGGACTATATTCAGAAGTTTCTTTTAGCTGCCCAAACCAAGGAGGTGGTAGCAGCCATTTTTGGGCACCTAGCTGTTTATGCAGATAGCACTTCTTTTGTAACAGATTGTTTCTTTCACGATGGATTGTAGAAAAATGTAAGCCATGTAAAACACAACGCTTGGCAGCTCTCCTCCCCCATATACATTTCCCTCACGGGTTTTACTAGATGCTCATAAATACTACTTTCAATAACCTTTTCCTTCTGAATGAGATCATTCTCTTCCTTCCAATGATGTACTATTTAGGGTTACAATTATGCAGGAGTCAGAAGCTTGTGCATGTTGGTATATAATTTCCAGGAGATCCAAATAAAAAGAGGCTATGCTGATTTGTAGTGAATTTGTTGTGAAACATGTGTAGCAAAATGACTTGTTTGTTTGACTTTATTTTCAGGTTTCTGTGAAGACTGCATAGAATACACCAATTTTAATGGAATTCTGATATCAGCAATATCTTGTCCAGAATTCTGCTGTGGAACTTGCAACAACCGATATTGCTGCTCAGACGACATGCTAAGATTGGTTAAATATGAGCAACTTGTATGTGATCCAGAAAGGTATGACTGGAGACTCAGCTCACTGTGAAAGTTTTGCTTGACACTTTGCAGATTAAATTGCTCATATTGACTTGGATGCCATAGTTAAAACTGAATTCCGTTGTGTGCCCATCATACCTGCGTTTTCTTTCCTTAGGGATAATTTTCAATTTTGTCGACAAAAATCTTTGGAAGTGTAAGATAGCCTTCATGTCCTTACCTGTCTTGGTTTATAAAAGAGACCAGATCTTGTGTGCCTACATGGGTCTTGAGGATTGAATTGCCTTCATACAGGGAAATGTTCTACCCAAGTTTAAGATGGCTGTGCTAAAGCTATTTTATTTTTTAAAAATCCTCCCTTGACCCAACAATGTTAGATAATGATAGGCCAGTGTAAAATGCTCAGTCTTTGGAAAGCTGTTTGAGCACATTTCTGCCATTTCAGTATCTGAGGTTCTTGAATGAAATGGATTATCCAGTCGTATTTCATTCCGACTTCAGAATGGGGCCAAGAGGACTTGGGCTGCCTTATTTGACAATCTGTGCCAAAAGAATATATTTTTTGCCAGGGCGAGGTGGTGGTGGGGATAATGCATCCCTACCAGTTCTACTGGTCCTCAAAGCAGTTTTTTAAATTAAAAAAACCCATTATTGATAACCGTATATTTCTAGACCACCTGTCAGAGATAGGTCTTTGGGGCATCATTCTGCAATATGTCCTTTCTGGGAGGTCGTCTGGGGTGGACTGCTGCTCAACATATTGGCCATTGCCCTATGGCAGCTTTCTCAGCCCAGGCAGCAATATATGGTGGTGGGTGGTGTGTTGATAGACACATTCACCGGCCTCCTCCTTCTCAGGCAGACACAGAGTCTTGCTCCCACTCCATTATCAGCCACGCACACTGCCACCCATGCACTCTCCCCCTGCCTTCTCAGCACACAGAAATGGAGAGGTTTAAACCTCCCTTCCCAGACCATGGGAGATCCCATCATGTGCCTCCTACTCTCCAGTTAATTGGTGCTGGGGACAAATAAAGGAGCCATGAGCTCCTCAGCTTTCCCAGAACCGCTGAGCTACAGAAGGAAAAGCTGCAGAGTGGGATTTCAGTGACCCACTGCATGTCTCCCCGTTGCCTAGAAATCTGATTCTGGCAGTCTTGCTACTCTCAGGGTTTATAAATTGAAGCTTAATCCAGACAATAGGTTCTCTTTGTGGCAGGGTTAGCCTTTCCTGAGGCATGGTGGTTTCTGCCTGTTCCTGAAGGAGTAGCACTCACTTTAAATTTTAAGGTTTGGAGTTTGAGGGGAGTCCTGGATGGACCTGACCTTGCTGCTGTGGCCAAGGGGGATTTGACCCAGTGCCAACTGCTTCCGTTTCTGGTGAGGCCAGACCAAATCATAGTGACACATGCTTGGTTACAGCAAGACTGTAGGCTATTATACATGGCCTTTGAAGGTTCCATTTAGTTCAGAATGCAGCAACTCTGGTGCACACAGGAACAGAGCTTCATGCGTATATTGCACCCATTTTAGAACTTTTGCATTGGTTATTACAAACACAGCTCCAGACATAATTTAAAATGTTAGTTATTACTTATAAATCCCTAAATGGCTTGGGTCCTGAAGTACTGTCTCCTCCCATGTAATTTCCCCACACGCTTAAGAACTGAGGAGAAGGATGCCCTTCCCTCTGTCGGGTTGCGGGTGACTGCTAGGTTGTTTGGAATGTGTGAGAGCCGTTTTTGTGGCTCTGTTTTGTGGGGACAGCTGCATACCAGCTGCATATTTCTCTCCTGTGGAAGGTTTGTTTGGCTTTCTCTCTTCTAATGTTTTACCATCAGATGAAGAATATTCTAATTAGGCAAACCCCTTTTAGTGTCTTACTGTGATGTTTTAGTTACCTGGCTTGCTGCTTGACTTACCATGGTGTTGGGGGTTAGAGGTAAATGTAAACAATCTTGTTTTGTTTTGCATTTAGGGATAAAATTTAGTATACATGGGATGCTTCAGCATTTAAAGGTGCATCTTAAACACAGTGGCTTGAATCCTAAGTGAATGGAAGGAGGTTTACAGGAAAAAGGTTATTTACTCAATATGGGGTCGTTCCCATTCTCCCAGCAGTTCCCTGGGCCCAATTCCACTTTGCTCAGGAGGTCCCCTAACCCTTCACAGGTGTTTGAGAGGCACTGGAGGGAGGAAAGGATTGGGAAACTTTCACTCATCTTAGGCTCCTGGCTAATTATCTCTATTTCCAATGGAAAAACTCCCCTTTATGGCTGAGAAGCACAGTTCTCCATGTATGACTTCCCTGCACTAGATATTAACGCCACGTGAATAACATTGTAAAGAATAGCTACATACGATGAAATTATTGCTAAACATTAAAGTCTTACATTTGTTTTTATACTACAGGTCAGAATCAGATATCGAATTTGAGATGTACAAATCGAACGACTTTGGCATCGACTCTCATCCCAGGTAAATAAGTGGTTTTATGTACACACATTTAACTAACGTAGTATCTGTGATACATGCAATTGTATGTATTCTGTGATGGGATGATGAGCTGCTTGTGCGTAAAGTCCTAGTCCCTCAGAGTTTGGCTAAGTCCACAAACCTCTGTCTGTGACGGAGCTCCTTAAGCATGGCTCCATCAGTCGCTCGTAGAATCGGACAGTGGGCGTTTACGGAACTTCTTCCAGCATAAAAGTTCCTTAACGGAAACGCGTCTTCTGGACTCTCGGCGTGACAGTTTCCGGCGAGGAGTGGGTGTCCCTATGGGAGGTCCTGAAACCTCCCCACTATTTTCGCTGGAAGTGTCTCTGAGCCCTCCCTCCGACTCACTTTCCCTTGGAACTCCTCCTCCTCTCCCCCTGCTGGTTCCCTCCTCAGCTGATAAGTCTCTCTCAGCCTCTGTGAGCCCTTTCACCTCCTGCTTCTCCGATGGCAGTTCCCTGACATCCACCTCCCCTCCAGGGCCCCCTTCACCACCTCCCCTTCCCTCCTCTGCGGGAGGCGAGGGAGCAAAACCCCTGAAAGAACCTCCCTCATCTTCCGAAGTTTCGAACACTTCCCTCCACCGGTTGCTGTTTCCGGTTTCTAAGTACTCCATCTCCGGAACGCTTCGTGAATGGCGAGTAGTTCTCGGTCATATACGGTGTAGTTCCTCTCGGATTTGTTCAGCTTACGCGAAAAGAAGGCACACGGTCTCCACTCCGACTTATTCTTCCCCGGCTGAAGAAGCACCGCCCCCACCGCCCGGTCTGATGCATCAGTTTCCACTCTCATTGGTTTTTGTAAATCCACATGCAGGAGCTGTTCTTCCGAAGCGAATGCCCTTTTCAATTCCTCAAATGCTTGCTCCGCCTCCGCCGTCCAAACAAATTTCTTCTTGCTGCTGAGACAGTCCGTGATGGGAGCCGTTAAGTGGGCAAAGTTCTTGATGAACTTACGGTAAAAGTTCCCAAACCCTAAGAACCTTTGCACATCCTTTTTCGTTTTCGGTGTCTTCCATTCCAGCACCGCCTGGACCTTGCCTGGATCCATGGCTAATCCCTTGTCTGACAAGCGGTACCCCAGGAATTCCACCTCCTTGGTGTGAAACTGACACTTCTCCAATTTCACCCACAGCTGGTTTGCTTGCAGTTGGCTCAGCACTTCCCTGACATCCTTTACATGCTGCTCCTCATTCTCTGAATATATCAACACGTCATCTAGGAAGGCCACGCAATTCTTGTAGAGCAGAGGTCCCAGGACGTGGTTCATGAACGATTGAAAACATGCTGAGCCTCCTTGTAATCCGAAGGGCATAACTAAATATTCAAAAGCCCCCAAAGGGGTGAACATGGTGGTTTTCCATTCATCCCCTTTCCTTATCCGTATCAGGTTGTATGCCCCTCTCAGGTCCAGTTTCGTGAATATCTTTCCCTTCCTCACCCTGGTCAAAATGTCATCAATTCTGGGCATGGGGAAAGCCACTGGTTCTGACACTGCATTTAAGGCTCTAAAGTCCACTACAAGTCTGGGTTTATCCGTGTTTTTTTTGTCCACAAAAAACACTGGGCTGCCCCCCACCGCTCTGGACTCTCTGATGAAGCCTCTCTTCAGGTTTTTATCAATAAACTCCCTTAACTCCTGCATTTCCCTGTCTGACATGGCGTACAGCTTGCCCACTGGGAGCTGGGCTCCAGGGACCAGGTTGATTTGGCAGTCAAAGGCTCTATGCGGTGGTAGTTTATCTGCTTCCCTTTCGCTGAAGACCTTGCTCAGGTCAGCGTATTGTTTGGGCACCTTCCCTTTGTCCGTTACTTCCGTCCCTGCTAGAAAGGCTTTTGCCCCTTCCGGCGCCTTTCCCTCTTTGCAGTGTTCCAGGCAATGTGCTGACCCAAAGGAGACCACTCTCTGATGCCAGCCCACTAGCGGATCATGCAACGCTAGCCAGCTCATTCCCAAAATAACGGGAGCCCCTCCCAGGGTGGCCACATTGAACGCTATCCTTTCGGTGTGCCTGGCCACCCTCATAACCATTGGGACGGTCTGTAGGCTAACTTCTCCTCCCAACAGCTCCCTCCCATCGATCGTGGTCACCTGCAGGGGGTTACTTAAAGGGAGTATCTGTATCTGGTGTTCAGCTGCAAACTCCTTACTCATAAAATTACAGGAGCTGCCTGAGTCCAATAGCGCCTTTGTCTTTAGTGGGTGTCCGTTTGCCAGCTCTAGCAACACCTCTATCACTAGGGCTGGTCTTGGAGGTTCCGGCGTGGGCACTTTTACTGCTCCTTGGCCTGGCTGCTGTGCCCTGACGGTGGCAGCCAGGCGTTGGCTTTTACTGGCTCCTGGACTCCCTCCTCCTTTCCCCCAACAGCTTCCGCCATCCCTTGCCATCCCTTTCTTTGCGGGCAGACTCTGGCAAAGTGACCTGGCTGCTGGCAGAGATAACATTTCTTGGTGCTCTTCCCCTCCTTCTTCCGCCCTTCACTGGGATTTGAAACTGCGCGTGCGCTGTTCCAATTTCCATCGGCTCTCCTGGTGGGAAATTTGGCTCCGGAATCTCTGGAATGCTGAAATCCCTCCAACGCTCTCCTTTCCCTTCCCGCTTCTCCAAGGCTCTCGCCTCCTGGCGCGCTCCAATGGTCAGCGCTGATTTGGTCAGCTGGTCCATAGACTCCGCCCTGGGCGCCCGGGAAAGTTCGTCTTTCACCGCCGAAGAAAGCCCCTCTTCAAAAAGCATTTGAATGGGTTCCGCCGATAGGTCCCACCCCAATTTATGTATCAGCATGGTAAACTCAGTCCAGTACTCACGAACCGATCGGCTCCCCTGTTTACAAGCCATCAACTGTCTGCGCACCAGTCCCTGCTCAATCTCGCTGGAAAACATCAAATCCATGGCGCAAAAAAACTTCCTCGTGTCCTTCAGCATTTCACTATTCCCTGCCATCAGGGGTCTAACCCAGTCTCTCGCCCCCCCTTCGAGATGGCCAACCACAAACGCCACTCGCGATGCCTCGTCGGGAAAGTCGTCAAACTGCAGCTCGAGAGCATACTGCATCTCTGTCCTAAAGGCTTGATAGTTCCTGGGGTCCCCCCCAAACTTCTGCACCAATCCTGGCATCTTTCTTGCTAGTGGGGCGCCTTTTGCCTTTTCTGCATCCTGCGCCCTCCTTTCCTCTAGCCTCGCCGTTTGCAGCGCTAGCTGGACCTCCAACACCCGGTACCTTTCTTCCAGGCTTGGACCCTCTCCAGCTCCTCCTGCTCCCCCGGTTCCGGCTGGGTTGCTCATGATGCCTCTCTGCACAAGCTGCTTTTAGGGACTGTCCGATTGCTGTGATGGGATGATGAGCTGCTTGTGCGTAAAGTCCTAGTCCCTCAGAGTTTGGCTAAGTCCACAAACCTCTGTCTGTGACGGAGCTCCTTAAGCATGGCTCCATCAGTCGCTCGTAGAATCGGACAGTGGGCGTTTACGGAACTTCTTCCAGCATAAAAGTTCCTTAATGGAAACGCGTCTTCTGGACTCTCGGCGTGACAGTTTCCGGCGAGGAGTGGGTGTCCCTATGGGAGGTCCTGAAACCTCCCCACTATTTTCGCTGGAAGTGTCTCTGAGCCCTCCCTCTGACTCACTTTCCCTTGGAACTCCTCCTCCTCTCCCCCTGCTGGTTCCCTCCTCAGCTGATAAGTCTCTCTCAGCCTCTGTGAGCCCTTTCACGTCCTGCTTCTCCGATGGCAGTTCCCTGACATATTCTTATCATTCTTTTCTTTGGTGATCACTCGTAGCCAAGTAAGATTGTCTTCCATAAACATAGTTTTAACAATGAGTCGATAAGTGATTGTGGAGGCCAATTCTGGATCCACATGTCCTTCCACAGTGGGGACATTGGTTTCTGGGTTGGAGTTGATCATGGTGTGGATTTGCCAAATCTACAAAATTCTTATCATATGTTACACTAGAAAGCCCTGCTTCATGGCATATGTAAAAAGCTGTGTTCACAGGGTGCATGTTTATGGAGTTTCAATATACCTGTAGCCACAATTAGAAATCTTAAGACTACTTGTTGTGGAATACTCTCTTTAAATTCATGTAGCATGATGCTGGTATAAGTTGGTGGTCATGAACTCTCAGATTCATGTAAATGACAGTCTTGTGATTTAATGAACCAGTTTTGTGTTGGCATTTGTCTACCAAGCCCTTAGACTCTTCTGATATACAGTGGTACTTCGGGTTAAGTACTTAATTTGTTCTGGAGGTCCGTTCTTAACCTGAAACTGTTGTTAACCTGAAGCACCACTTTAGCTAATGGGGCCTCCTGCTGCTGCCGCACTGCCGGAGCACGATTTCTTTTCTCATCCTGAAGCAAAGTTCTTAACTTGAAGCACTATTTCTGGGTTAGCGGAGTCTGTAACCTGAAGCGTATGTTAACCTGAAGCATATGTAACCCGAGGTACCACTGTATTGCAAAGCGTCATAACTACTCTTCAATGTTGTCTTTTTCTGTTGAAGGTGAAAACTAAATCCTGGAGTGGGGAAAATCCTTATAATAAGTGACATTTCATGCTGAGAAGCAAACTTTTTACAAGCCGTAACTATTTCTTGTTGGGTGTTAGTTTCATGCTTTCAAGAACAACAAAGTGGCAATTTCCACCCATATTAAAATGAACATATGAAATCGGTTCATTGGATGAATGTTTTGAGTAGTGATGGATGACTGAACTACTGGTTAGTAAATAGGGAAGCTCACAAACACCTACGGCAGAATGCAATCTTCGTTTTGCATGGGGGTTAAGTTCAGGACTCACACATGCATCAGCAGGGCCCATGTAAAGTGTTCCGCCCCGCCCCCATTCCACCCCTTGAGTGACATTTTATTGTCACTTCTGGGTTTGGCACCATGCATGTGTACGCGATCGCACTTCAGTCAGACGTGCATCCATTGGTCAATGCCTGTAGTAATCTTTGATCTAATTTAGATAAAGCATAAAGCACATTCCTCGTTGTAAACTCCTCATGTAGGCATTTGGAAGCAAGTGATCCTCCACAGCTGTTCTGAGGAGGCGCTGCTTATTAATACCCACTGAAGGGGGAGGCCCCACCACTGTGTGTGCCTTGTGGTATCTCACCCCCACATTGCCAAAAGCATGTTGCTCAAATGTCTTGAGCTTTCATTCAATCCCATTGGGAGGAGAAGGAACCTGCAGTGATTGTGAGAGGAGGTGCCCCTTTATCCTTGGGGGCTGCATATGGTGACAGCTTGTTATTACTCCCTGCATCTGATCTGTGATCTTGCAAGGCAAAAATGACCGTGAGCTGTGGCATTGGTTGGAGTGGAGTGCCTGGCCTTTGGCAGCAGAGAGCTTACCTGCATGTTGAGAGAAATCCTTCTCCTTTGTGGAGGACTCTACATCCTGCTGTGGAGGGTGCAAGGGAGAAGAGGGCCAGAGCAGGATAGTTCAAATAGGGCACAGTAGGCGTAAGGCGATACAGAGGCAGGTGTGGCACTTGGGCATGAACAGCATGTGTTTTCCCTTCCCTTGCTTACCTGCATGGTATGCTCTGTCCTGGTACCCTCATTTGTTGGACTGGAGTGTGATGTTGGCTGGCTGCTTGTGCCTGGGGTCCCAACATGAAGTAGCTGTTCAGGCTTTGGGACAAGAAATGACAGTAATGTGCTCATGCTCCCTTGTGTTCCATATGGCCTGCCAATTTGCGTAAGGTGCTTCCTTTGTGAGGATACTGTCATTTCCCCTTCTCCCTCACCTTGTGAGCTCTTAAGTGTACACAACATGAATGAGTCCAGAGAGAGATACAATCCCACACTGAACACCTTGTTATCTGAATAGTGGTCTCCCTGTGTGTGTTTTACTGTATATACTGGTGGTGTGCTATGATCAGGTACTGATTCAGTCATAGCAACATGTCCAGGGTAGGCATCAGGGTGGGGGTGACTCTCTTTTTTTAAAAAAATATTTTTTATTAAGGATTTTCTTGTTTTACAAAAGTGTAATGCCTCGTTGTTGTTTTTTCTTCTTCCATGTAACATTTTTACAAATCCGTTTCATTTGTTGAGGCATTGGGGGAGAAGAAAAAAGAAAGAAAAAAGAAAGGGGGGGTGGAGAGAGGGAAGATGGATGGGGGTGGGGTCGGGTGGCGGTGTTTCTATTATGTTTAATGTATGTAGAGTTTGGTGTCAGCGTTGCTTGTGTTGTTCACTTGTGTTCCTTTGGTGGTGAGAGAGGTTGGGGTTGGCCTAGGGTGTGATTGTTTGCTTGTGATTGGCTGTGGTGATCTTTGTTTTCGTGTGTGAGTGAGGTGTGTGTGTGTTTTGGATCAGGTGGGGGTGACTCTCTTGAATTTTGTTCAAGTTCCTCTGGAGGGAAATTTCCTGGGTAAAATTGGAGGCATTAATGCTTCTGAATATGAGTTGCCAGAAACCACAGGAGGGAAGAGTGCTTTTGTGCTTGAATCCTGCTTGCTGGTTTTCTACAGGCAACTGTTCAGCCACTGTAAGCTCAAGATGCTGGGATAGAAGGGCCATTGGTCTGATCTAGCAACTTCTTCTTGTGTTATTAATTAAAATGTACAGGTATATTTTATTATGAACCTTTTCATAATATTCCAAAACAGGATAAAAAAATTACCTTTGTAAATCTGTTTGTAAGTTTCATTGGTGCTATTATAGACTCTGCTATCTTTTTATACTAATCTAGGCTTAGGGGTGCTTTTTTTCTTCTCCCAGGATTTTCTTCTACCAGGAAAATTTCCTGTAAATTTATGGATATAATCCATGGTGGTATTTTGGCCCATAGCCATTTTCGTTTTAGTCATGTCAGCTCTTGTTGGAGCTTGTTTACCCAATACAAAGATCCCAACTTTCTTATCCAATTCCATGATTATTAAGGATATTTTGCCAATTAAGCCTTTGTCTTGATCTGATATTAGTAAGATTTCAAATGCTGTATTTCCTTAATAAGCATAACGTCTCTGTTACTTGAAAATATTGTTATAGTTGTGGTTGAAAGTCAGTCATCAGATTAATAACTTCCATATACAATTTAATCTCTTGCCTGGTTATTTATCTATTTATTTATTTATTTTTATTAAAGCTAGTTCTGCTTGGGACCATGGTGACACTTCCAGTTTTAGTTTTTATTTTTAGCAATCAGTCACTCTAATGCAGGCATGGCCAAACTTGGCCCTCCAGATGTTTTGGGACTACAACTCCCATCATCCCTAGCTAACAGGACCAGTGGTCAGGGATGTTGGGAATTGTAGTCCCAAAACATCTGGAGGGCCGAGTTTGGCCATGCCTGCCTTAATGATATATGTATTTTTATTTTTAAAATGGCAATTTTTTTAACATTGTATACCACCCTGATAATAGATGCTATGATGGTATAGAAATCAATAAATATAACATTTATTTATATATCATAGGATTTCTTTCCACCCTTCACTATTAGGTCCAAGGGCAGATTACAACAGTATAATCATATAATTTTAAAATTAGATAAAATAAAGTTAATAATACAGTAATGCAATTTAAACAAGAAGCCCAATAATTTTCCAGTTTAAATTTTGTGTGTAATCTCAAAGACTAGGGTAAAGAGGGGTGTCTTCGGCATCTAATAGCATCTGTAGAGTAAATAGGCTAGATGTAGCTTTTTGGGGGACGGAATTTCACAATCTGAGGGCAGGCACAGAGAATATGGCTACATTTTAGAATTGCTGGATTTCCATTTATACAAAAAGCTTGAGCAGAATGCATTGAAGCCTTTGGGTAGTTTAGGATGACTCAGTTGTGCCTTATATTGTTCTGTGGTTCAGGGTGAAAAGCAACGCTCTGTACCTTTAAGAAGGCTTTTTTGAGCAAAAGTAGGTGTGACCAAGGAAGCCTGCTATGCTTTCCTGCTGATGTCACTGACAACGAAACAGCACATATCCACCAGGCTTCAGTACATCTGCAAGAAAGCAGCCAGTTTCGTTTCTGAGTGAAAATAAACTAGAGGACTTGAGAGAGAGAGAGAATTTGGGTTAAAAGCCTTTGCTGAGAACAAAAATGGGGTAAGCTTTGCTTGTTCTGTCTGCAAGCATATTGTCTCATGTTAAAAATAGGCAAACATTGGGGATAGCCTACATAGCTTTAGATTATGTAATTGCAAAAATGTACAGGGATGGTGCCTATCAATTACGGTAATCCTTCTTATTTAAAGTTTTAGCCAGTCATATGTAAAAGCAAGTAACTTAATGGGAGCAGTGCGGTATGTACATTAACTTCCAAAAGAGATAATTTCAACCTCTGTAATTCTTATTCTTATCCATTGAGCATGTAAGGCAGATGTATTAACTGAACGGAAACAATGAATCACTCCTTAGCAGCTTGTTGCTTCCCCTTTTCTCAAAAAAATCCGTTTGGAATTGATTATACTAAAGCTTTCATGGAACTTTTCACTGAAGCTGATGCAGTTCACTGAAATGAAACAATGTTTAAATAAAAAAGAAAATGTGTTTTTAATCCTTCATGCAGGAAGTTGTTTCCACTTTACTGTTCAAATATTACAGCTTTTGAACTATTTTACTGAAATAAAACTGAAATGTTTTGAATGGCAAAACCATTTAACTTTGTGGTAGTAATGAATCTAAGCAGAGAAGCATTTATATATGTTTAGATACGGAATAAAGCAGGTTAATAAACACGGATTCCATCATCTTAAAAGGAATTGTAGCAATAGTAAATTTATTCTTCTTGTTAATAGTAAATAAATTGGGGGCTACACTGAGTTATCTGAAAGGTTTTGAATGGTAAAGTGTGGGGGCCTGCGGTAGAAACTTTTTAGTGGTAGCTCCAAAACTGTGGATTGATTTCCTTGCTGAGGCATACAGTATTGCCAAAACATTATAGTCTTTCAGGGGGCAAGTCTTTCAGGCTTTTGGAGGTGAGAAGGTGTAGTTAATTGAGGTCAGCCTATGGTACCTGTTGTTACCTTAACATTGTTTTTGGTTTTACTTTATTGTTATTATTTATTATTTTCATAACTTACAAGAAGTGACATTCAGCAAATTAAAAGTGCAATAAAAACAGCAAAGCTGTGTATGGTGCTAAAAGTGGCCATCCACAAATAACCAGGAAAACTGGGGAAATATCCCATGCAACCAAAAGATGAACATCAAGAACACGCCAGAAAATCAAACCATGCCAAAGTCCAAATTCCCCAAGAGAATAGGATGGTCTTTGCCTGGCACCTACAAGCTGACAGTGTTGGTGCCAGATGAGCCTCCCTGGACTCTCAAAGCCATCTGGGGCTCAAGTTTCTTGCAGCAAGTAAAAACTGATTCTCACCACCACCACTTCCTGTATTATACCAAAAGTGGGGAAAGGCAATTTTTTGTTCCACCGTGTGTTGCTGCTGCATTTAATTTAGTGTTTAAATGGGCTTTAGAAATAAATATTGACATGTGTTCAGCATTTAGTACACTGCCCTATGATTGTACGGTGGTGAAGGTGGGGCAGAAATAGTTTAAATAAGTAAATAATTTTGATGGGATAAATAGTGCCATTGCAGTTATTTCCTGCTTGTGGGCAGTTATTTCCCAGTGGGCATCTGATTAGGAACAGAAGGCTGGACTAGATAGGCCTTTGGTCTAAGCCAGCAGTGCTCTTCTTAGGTTCTAAAGTCCCAGCCTCCATTCCTTAAACCTTGTTCTTTTCTTAAACAAAAAACGTGCATTACATTTATATTGCAGTAGTTTGTAGGAAGGCATCCTAAGAGTCGAATTATATGTACCATGTTAATTAATTTAATGACATAAATTAAATAGCAGCTGGAGGAGCAGATGACAAAGGGTGAAGAAGGAGCTGTTAAGTGGCGGGGGCCCTCTTCCCATCCTTTTGGACCCCCCCCCGGGAAACGCAACAAACCTCCTGCACCTGGAACTGGGTGTTGAGAGTGCAGTTGATTGCTCATAAAATCAAGTCTAGAATGGGAGAGAGGGTGATGTCCCCTCTTTCCAGGACCTCTTCTCATTTTGAGACTTCTGTGGGTGAGCTGAGAGTATGTTTGGACCCTGGGTGTGAACCCAGAGACTGAAAGGAAGGAGGAAGGGAGGAGGGAGGAAGGAAGGAAGGAAGGAAGGAAGGAAGGAAGGAAGGAAGGGAGGGAGGGAGGGAGGGAGGGAGGGAAATGAATTGAGATAGCTAGATGATTGATAGATATTGCTATTAATGTAACATTTTTATATGTAGGTGTGTATTTGTGTAATATTTTGTTTTAAGTTGTCTGTGGTTCCTTTAGTTTTCTGTATGCTGCCCAAAGATATTTTAAATATATGAAGCGGTATAACAATTAAAAAATCAAATCAAAAATATGCAGATATTTTTGTAATGGAGAGACTGCCGGCAAGCTAATATTACATGTGAGTGCATTGCAACATATAGTATGGCTCACAGGACACTTCCAAACGGTATTATTGCCAATTAAAACTTGCATTGAGAATGCTGATCATCTGCAAAAACCACTGTGGGCACTGGACACAACCTAGCCTCTGGGTTCTGCATGCAAAAGGCAGTGTATGAACACTTGTGTGCATCAGTGGAACTAGCATGTGGTAACATCAGAGCCCCCTTTTGGTCTCCAAAAATTAGTACACTCATGGAGACCCTCCACTGCAATATATACCAAACCAGGTACATAGCACCAGAGTAGGCCAAGGCATTGCTATATCGCAGGACCTCCATGCTATATCCCCTAGTAAGGAATCTTGCACCTAGCTTATCCTTTGCACACAAATTATGTCAGCTTTAAGTGCATTGTGGTGGGAAATGGAGCAGGTGGGAGCCCACAAACTCTTATCAGAGTTTTTGCAGGACCAGGTGCCTTTGGGTCTATGAGCTCTAAGAACGTGGTAATCTTGTGCAGGGTGTGAGAAATGCATTTGCTGAAGGATTTCCTTCCCATCGTGCTGCAGAGCTGCACCATGCCCTGTAATTGAAAAATACCCCAGTATCTGCCCCGTAACTATCCTGGAAGTCACCTAGAGTGGCTGGGGCCACCCAGTCAGGTGTGTGGAGTAGAAATAAAAAAATAGTGTTGTTGTTGTTCTGCTGTAATATATATACTATTACAGCACATTTTGTAATAAACTCAATTCTTGCATAAGTTTGTACTATTGTAAATTAAAGTAGGCCACTATAATGCATAGGCTACCTAGAGAGTTAATAGCTTGACTTGTGAGGGCTCACGTATTGTGGAAAGATAGCCAAACTCCAGTTGTTGCAGCACGCCCCTACCCCTCTTTATTCAGAAGTAAGTCCCATTGATTTAAATAAGGCTTTCAAATTAGTGTGCTCAGGAGTGCTGTCCAAGGAATACGTGGCTGTTTTCTGATGCCCAGGATCCAAAGTTCAAATTGCTAAACTATGCATGGAACATGCATAGCTTGAGGCTCCTAGCATTACAGGTACATTTTTAAAAGATTGTCCAGTTGTTCTGCAATTGATATAAAAAGTGTACAGAATAACAATTCTGGCTTACTCCCAGGTAAGTGGCGTTAGGATTGCAGCCATAGTCATTTGCATTTTAGAGTCAGGCTTTAGAAAGCTGCCTTTAAACCCAGTCATACTGTCCATCTATGTAGCTCACCATTGTTTGAACTGAATTTCAGGGGCTCTCCATTTCCCCCCAGACAGAAATCTCTCTCTCCTCTACCTGGAGGAGGAAGCGGGTTCAGCACAAACTGTTGACTTCTCTCCTGGTGGTGGGTAGGATGCTAAGGTAACATGTTGCCAGAGTTGCAACTAGTGGTGAAACTGCTCCCCCCCCCCAACCAGGGGCACAAAAATCACATATCAGACTATGGAGTGTATGATGCATGTGTGTGTGGTGATGCACTGCTGCTATTGTGGCAAGATCAAACATGGTAGAAACTCCCTGTCCTCGCACAGCAGCACAAAGGTGATTGTTACCTGGGAGGGGGGTGCCCATACAGCACAAGGGACTCCAAGTCTGCACCTGCACATTGCAGCTGCTGTATTCAGGTAAAACAATCTGGAGAGACCAGGGACTTACATTAGAATGTTGTTTATTGATTATAGCTCGGCTTTTAATACCATCCTTCCGGACATTATTATCAAAAAGCTGATGGAACTAGACCTTTCGTCTACCATCTGTGATTGGATTAAAGACTTTCTGAGGGATCGGACACAAACAGTGAGGATTGGGCCTGTTACATCTACCTCCCTGAAGCTCAGCACTGGCACCCCACAGGGATGTGTGCTGAGTCCCTACCTGTACTCGTTGTATACATATGACTGTATGTCATCTGATCCATCCACTGTAATTATTAAGTTTGCAGATGATACTACCATAATGGGTCTATTACAGGTGGAGATGAATCAGCGTACAGGGGGACATTCAAAAAGTATCTACATGGTGCTTAGAGAATAACTTGCACCTAAATATTAGCAAGATAAAGGAGATGGTGTTGGACTTTCGGAGGAAGAGAGGGGAACTAGCCCCATTGTATATCGGGGGGGGGGTTGTGTGGAGAGAGTCTCTTCCTTTAAATTCCTGGAAGTTTACCTTAGTGAAGACCTCACTTGGAAAAACAATATAACTCAGGTGGTTAGGAAGGCCCAGCAGAGACTCCATTTTCTCAGGGTCTTGTGGAAGAACAATGTTAAACAACAATTGATGACCTCCTTCTACCGGTCCACAATAGAAAGTGTCCTCTCATATTGTATCACAGTGTGGTACGTTGGCTTGACAGCCATGGACAGAAAGTCTTTACAGAGGATGCTGAACACAGCACATGATATCATGGGCTGTCCCCTGAGCCCACTAGATGACATAGCAAGGGATCGTTCCCTAGGAGAGTGAGAAAAATTTTCAGGGATGATTCAAACCCTGGCCAGCACCTCTTTAATCTTCTACCCTCGGGCAGGAGATATAGAAATATAATCAGTCATACCAACAGGCTAAAAACAGTTTTTATCCGTGGGCTGTTAGGCTGCTGAACGGAAAATAATATAGTGCAACTGACTTTCAGGGTTGGTGTGTAATGGTGTGTAATGAGTGCAATGAGATTGAGTGTTTGTGGGGGGGGGAGGCTCAGTTAAACATAAATAATTAAACATAAATAATTCACTGTCATTGTCAAATGCATCTCATTTGTTTAAAAAACACCTAACTTAATGGGTCTGATTCTCAATTCAAAACTAGTAAAATTATTTTCCCATGTACGCGTTATGTAATGGCAATCTGTTGCTCTGTTGGGGGGGGTATTAAGATATGTCATAAACACCTTTCTGCACAATCCTAATTAAACTTATTCCTGGGAACCGCTACATCCAGTGATGTTCCAGGAAATACTGCAGAATATCAGCAAGCAATTCACCAAGTCAGGAATAGATCCAGCCTTTAATATTGAATAGAATGCAACTGTATGGCCAGAGGATATCAGTCCAAATCATTTTCTACTGATGCTATAAAGAATAAAATAATCACATGTAACTATTTAGTATCCACAAATGGTAACTGTGGCTACATGGACATTACCCATCTTTACTTTATTTAGTTTAGTTATCTGCCCACAGGGCTGGCCCAACAGTGCAAGCATCTCATGCAGAAGCTTAGGGTAGCAAATTTGGACGGCTCAGAAAGGCAACACGAGACTATATTCTGGGACAGAACAACACCAAAGACCAAGAGCAAGGCAGTATGGGAGAAACTGAGCACACAGGCAGCCACTGGGGAAATAATTTTTGGGTTGTGTCCAAAGTGCATGGGAGAGGGGCAAGGAATGCATGCTACAAAAGCAGTAAGCAAGGGAGAGTGGGAAAGAGTTCTCCTTATTGTGTACAAAGGAAAAGGAGTGTTCAAAGCATTTTGCTTCAGCTGTGTGATCCCATTAATTATCAGCACTGCCTTCCCACCCACACCAGCTGAAGCAAAATTCTTTTTTTAAAAAAACCTGCACGTTTGATGCAAAGACACCTTTAAGTACTCATGATTATTTGATATGTTTTGTATAAATATGAACCTTGTATTCCACTATGGAATATATTTTATGCTTTTTAAAAAAGCTTATTAGGACCATTATTTTATTGTCTTGTTACTCCTCTTGCATTCATTCATTCATTCATTTATTTATTTATTTATTTATTTATTTATTTACCTACCTTGATGTTTTGTTTATTTATTATGTTTTCAAAGAAAAAATGGATGTTAAATAAAGTCTGGACATGGCCTTAACAAACAACAACAAAAAAAGGTATTTTCATGTTTGCATGGTTTGGCCTAAAGCTTCACTTTCTTGGGCCTCAGATGGGGGTTTACCCAATCCTATTAACTAGAGATGCTTGGTATTAAGCCTTGGCAAAATATGTACTTCACCATTCAGCTGTAGCTTCTCCTTATATAAAGTGTGGTTATAAGTTGCTGAGACTGACCTGATTTACTGACCTCCAGCATGTTCTGCAAATTGGTTTGTGCAGCCTCTTCTCTTCCTTTGCAATGGGTTATAACAGCAGCAGAGGACAGTTGCTTTTTCCTGTTCACCATACCCTAAGAATAAATCCCCAGATCCTAGACTTCTTCCTCAGGCTCCTTAAGGAGCTTGTGCAGCAAAGAGAGAATCAAACTGGAAAGCCTGCTCTCCAATGAGACTGAGTATACCTGATGAGCTTCCAGAAAGAAAACAACAGAGTGGGTACACTAATATCATCAGAGACAAGGGAGAAACAGGTTCTTGAAAAACTGTCTATTAAAAAATGGTGGCGTTTTTCTGAGAATCCATTTCTTCCTTCTCTGTATGAGCTTTCAGAACTCACCACAGAAGAGCAATTACCTGGCTCCCCTAGTTACATGACTTGAATTTTCAAAAGTATTGAAATATTGTGACATATATGTATGAGTACATGTTTTTTTGGAAACATGAACCCCCCCTGAAATCTTCATATGCCACTCTGGGGAGGGGGCACCCCACTGGTTGAGATGTTGTATGCATTGTCAACTCGACATCTAGCGTGTGGCCCCTGTAGGAGAAGGAGCTATGATCCAGGAGGTCAGTTCCTAAACTACTGACTTAGCGCTGTTGCCTGGCTGGAGAAGTCAGCTTGTGCAAGCTCCCAGGCTTTATCAGAAATGATGTTTGTTTGACCACTAACTCTGCTTGTAGCTGAAGACAATAAACACCCAACCTCATTTCCTGCCACTGTCTCTTCCACCTGGGGACAACTTTCCTCAGCTCCTCCCCTACAGCTTGAACAAAACAACCACAACCACATCCCTTCTTTCCCCTCACAGTTTTAATAACCGTGCTGCTGCCTGGAGATAGAGTGGGTGGGTGGCAGTCTGCTGTTAGTGATGTTGGCTAATGACTGTCTGGTACAGTGGTCTCATTGAACCTGAGATCTGAGTATCATATGCATGCATAAGAAATACACCTATATATTCTCTGGCTCCTCGTTAGATTGTATATTTTTTCACTTTTTAGAAATAACATCTATATATTCTGACCAAGTTGCCTCATCTAGAGTTTGATGATGATGGTGGTGGTGGCTGCGGTGGTGGTGGTTTGGGGCAGGGGCCATATGGCAATGTTGCATACTTGATGGGCGGTAGTAGATTAAAGAACCACTGCATTAGCCTCTAAAATCAGCACCCGAAAGTGAAGAAAGACCTGATTCAGCTTGCATTACAATCGCTGTTACAAGGACTGTGCTTAAGATGGCCCCCAATAAGTGTGATTCTCCCTCCCTGCCCTTGGTTGCCCAAGACATTTCATTTTGTGGTGGTGTTGCCAATACACCAAAGAGTCCATATCGTGCTGCAGCACTTGGCTGCTCATATACAGTAAATTGTGCCTAGTTTTGCATAACACCAGTAAGCTCTTGCTTTTCACATTTAAGGAAAGGAACACTCAACGAATGCAAGCTGTGGGTGTTTCTCCCCACCCCTATTTTGGTATGAGCTTCAGGAATTAGTCAGTACAGTACTGAAGTTGTCCGATGGCTTGCTGCTGCAGTCTCAAAGATATACTAGCTTGCACTTCGTAAAATATTTTGGGTGTGCCTTCAGTTTTTTCATCATGCAGTGGAAAGATTATCACTGTAGCTGACAATAATGTAGTTTACCCACCAGTGTATTAAACCTAAGTGCATTGGCTGAATGTTGTTGAACACAAACTTTTTTTTAGCCTGACTGGCCTGATGTTTGGTAGAAGCATGGATCAGAATATAAACATGCAACTGAAGATGTAGTATCACTGTGAAATCCTTAAATGCTTTATTTTGTTTCATTGTGGCCATTTTGTTTTCACCTCATTGGAGCTTTTTTATTGTTGTTGGATTCGTTTTAAAGAATAGAAAGAAGTTAAAAATGGAGGTTTGATATGTAAAACTCTCATCATGGATTCTTCTTAATGTGGGGGAAATGTAATTTTTTTGCCCTTATGAGTAAAAAAATAATTTGAATGTGCCTGGGCAATTCCTGCTAAAATAATAGAAACCAGAGATAACTGAACTAGATTCCTAGGGCTGGACTGAATTAATTGGTCCCACAAGTGGAAGTTGGCACAACTGGACTTTACCCTCCTCTCCTCTCCCCCATGTTTCCCCTAGATTGGCTCAGGTGGGTCAGGATAATGCCCAGAATTGTACTTGGGAGAAGGGGAGGGGAGATATCAAGCAAGCAGAAATGCTATTGCTGATGAAGCTATCATGCTATCACTATGTTGAAACCCTTCCCTAGTGGTTACAATTAGGCCTTGGTGTGCTCCTTCCCCTAACCAATAAATACAAAACCCAGAATAATTTGTGCAAAACAGTCAACACTAAAAAACAAATACTCACAAATTAAATTATGAAAAGTTGCTCAATGCACATGATTTATGAAGGCTGCTTGGTTGCTGAAGGTGGCCCAATTTGGATTTTGCCTGGTGCAGCTTCTCTTTTCATCTGAATCTCTCCTCGAGATCAACTTATTTTACGATTCTCTACTGTAATGGAAATTGGGGGTTGCTCGTGCGTAAGTTGCCGCCACTCTTGGCAAGGTTGCCTGGATAAACCTTTCCCTGGCTGGACAGCCCTGACTCCGCGGCTGTCTCAGTCACTGGCAGAATCCGCCAGTGGGCGTTTCCTGAACTTCTTCCAACATAAAAGTTCCTTGATGGATACTCTCCGCCTAGCCTCCCTGCGCGGAAGTCTTCTGCGCAGGGTGGGTGTGGGCAGTGGAGGACCCGTGCTCTCCCCGCTGGTCTCTGGCGAAGAGTCCTGGAGCCATCTCTCCGAAGCCTGCCTCTGCCCGCCTTTCTCCCTGGTGTCACGCTGATTTCCTTCCCCGGCCGATGAGTCCCCTCTCTCCCTGCTGGGCCCTTCTCCGGCATCGCTTGGGAGCCTTGCCTCCACTCCTGGCTCCGATGGCAGTTCCCTGACATCCACCCTAACCTTTAACCCAAGGGTGAGGAACTTTCCCCTCCTGTCAGTGTCATCATTTCCTCACTGGTTACATAAAGGTGGTGATAAAGGTGGAATAAAGACCACACTGCTTCACGTTTAGCTGTGGTATGCCTCTGATTAGAATTCCTAATCCTGTACAGTTCTGCTCAGATGAAAGCTTTACTGGGTTTTATGAAGTTAGTCTCAAATAATTACAGAGGATTTTTGTAATAAAAAAATACAACAGCTACTGTTCTGGAAAACAAATTAAAATAATTACTTTCTGACTTCAGGATGCTACACACCCACACACATATGACAGAAGCCTACTAATTTTTTTCTTGGACAGGTGGGGAAAATACTTCTTTTCTCCAAGCCATACAAACAGGTGGAGAAGTAAAAAAGAAAAAAAAAAGAAATCAGTTTATTTTTATCAAAATGAAATTGTTCTGAAATGGCATATACTGAGGGGAGGAGCACTTTGAAAAACCACAAAAAACGGAAAGGAACAGGAAGGGGGGAAATAGATGGGATGGAAGAATGGAAAAGCTTCCAGAGCAGCGTTAGAAACTGAGGTATGTCTAGGCACACTTTTTTTATAACAAGAATACAAAGCTGAAAATGAATGAACTGCAGCAAAAATATTAAGTTCATTTTTCACATGGTCTAGTCCTTCCCCTGCCCACCCCCCTAATATTCTTTAGAGGGTCTCTTCTCCAGTCTTCAGAGAGTAAATGGAAGTGAGGAGGCAGAAAAAGACCCTTCTTTCCTTCCACTCTGCAGTTTTAATCTGAAATCTTAGGCACAGAACTGCACCCAGACCTCAGAACCTGCTCCCGCTAATGAAATCCCCTATCACAAAATGTGCCTAGAACAATGGGAGTTTCAAACACTGTTCGGGGGTGTCAAGGGCTACATAAAAGGAGACCAGGGGCCACCCACCCATCTGCATTGTGGTCTTTCCCCATTCCTGAATTGCCCTTCTACTGTGGATTGTAAGACCTCTGGGCAGGAACTATGTTACCTTAGTGTGCTCAGCACACTATCAGTACTGAACAAATGCCAAACAGTGGTGGTCTTGTGGCCTGGTCTAATGATCACCCTATGCATAGTAGGTCAGTCACAGAAAAGGAGCAGAGCTAAAGATTTGTCCTTGGCAAGTGTAGGTTAATGCATTCTGCTAAAGATTGATGACATTTGGAAGCCAAGTGACTTGCGCACACAGGGACGGTCAGCTTGATGACATACATGTAGCCATGTGCATGCCAATGCGACCAAGCACCCCAACACAGTGTGTACCTACTCATCCACTCATTAATAATAATAATTAATAATAATAATAATAATAATAATTTATTTATACCCCGCCCATCTGTCTGGGTTTCCCCAGCCACTCTAAGCGGCTTCCAACAAAAGATTAAAAATACATTAAAACCCCATTCATTAAAAACTTCCCTAAACAGGGCTGCCTTCAGATGTCTTCTAAACGTCAGATAGTTGTTTATTTCCTTGACATCTGACGGGAGGGTGTTCCACAGGGCAGACGCCACTACTGAGAAGGCCCTCTGCCTGTAGCCTCTCAGTGAGGGAACCGCCAGAAGGCCCCCCGCGCTGGACCTCAGTGTCTGGGTTGAATGATGGGGTGGAGATGCTCCTTCAGGTATACTGATACACCTGATGCATCTATATATGCCTCTCTGCTGCTTTTTCTTTCTTCAGTATGACTATGCCTCTTTGTGAAAGAACGCTTCTAGAGCATAGTACTGAATTTTTAATCCTCATTTTTTTTATTTGACATAATCCATATGATAAACCTCTAAGGGAAATTGCTTGTTTGCACACTGAATGTTATTTTTATGCATTTTTTTCTAAATATAACAAATTAGATCAAATATTTGATGAACAAAGGATAACTGTGTGATTTATCAGTGTTTTCGGTTATAACTGAAGATTGCCTCCTGTTTTGATAGACACCTTAGTTTTCAAATGTGTCTTTTCCTCTTACAGCGGGACTGTCATAGCTGTTGGTGTTTCCATATTCGTACTGTTTGTGGTGACCATCATTTTCTGCTTCACCTGTTCATGTTGCTGCCTGTATAAAGCATGCCGAAGACAACCACGGCGTAAGCATGGTTTATTTTTTACCCTCTCTTAGTAAAGAAAGAAAGAAGGCTGTTCTAACAAGAAATTATTAATGACTCATAAACTTTTTTAAAAAAAATAGTGCTGTCTAGTGCCATGCGTAATTTTGGGATGTAGCTGTAGAAAGCAATTCATGTTATTTAGACACATTTGAAATCAAGAGCCAGTTTACCTCAGCAGCATTTTGGACTTGATGCCAACAAACAGTTATGGTAGGAATTGTCTAAATATATGAACAACCAAATAGCCATGATTTTGTAAAGTGAATCAAATATGTAGGCTGAGTTCAGCTAAACTGTAGTATGTTCAGAACATTTTCTGCAAGCACAACTGAACTTCCCCTCCCCTCCCCTCCCGTCAAATCTGCTCTGGGGTTTCCTCAACCCCTGGAGCAGATTTGGGATGGTGCAGGGCAGGGAGTGCAAAAGGTGGATAAGTTCTGATGTGCTTGCAGAAGTCATTCCACATGCCCAGTGACATTAGCAGGATTCAACCCTGTGTCGTGTCTGTTTGTGTCTCTTAGGTGGACTAAGAAATTCGTGTGTGCGGGGAGGGTAAGCTTCATCGCTTTTCACCTCAGGAATGTAGTCAGAATAGCTTTAGGTGGCAGTTGAGTTTACCCAAAAATGAAAAAACAGGGAGCAAAGGGATTGTTTAGAAATATAATCATCTTTCTTCATGTGCTGATTGCTTCCCTGGCACTCTTCCCATGTCTTACAGCTGTTGTGACCACAACTACAGCCACAACTCTGGTGCAGGTGCCATATCCTCAGCAGCCTGGGATGCCACCACAAGGTTACCCTGTAGGGATGTATCAAGGATATAATCCTCTGCCAGTACAACCGCAGCAGGGGATGCCAGCAGCACCCTACCCAACACAGTACCCTCCACCTTACCCCACACAGCCTGCAGGACCACCACCTTACCATGAAACCATGGCAGGTAAGGAGAGAATCTGTTGAGAAGAACGGGGTGCTTTGTCTTGCACCCCAGCTGCAGGAGGTGGGGTGACTGTGGGTGTTTTTATCTGGAGTCTTGAAGAGGAGCAAATACAAGGTTTCTGAGAGGACGTGAACCATTAATATGCTCATTCTACTTCTTAGCTTATTTTTTCTAGTTCTTTGCTATTTCATCAAGGTTTCCTCCAACCAAGTTCTCATTCCATGCTCCCAATATTTCTTGACATGAGGACAACAGTGTGCCCCTTAATGTGCTATTTAATATCTGAGATTGGTGATCCTTGGTTGGGGCTTGTATACTTACTGTATTATGCTATCATTGGCTGCAGAGTTCATTGGAATCTTATCCTTTTATGTGGCTGGGACAGTGAGGGGGCAGGGGGCTGGCAATTATCTTAGATTCACTGCTGACTTCTATAAAAAGTGATCTTTATTACCACATAACCTTTCCTGGCATTATATTACACCAAATTTCTTGGTGATGGTGACCTCTGGGCAAACTTAGGATCCTAACTAAAGCACGTTTCTGTACCATTAAACTGCCAAGTTTGTCAGTTTTTGCCTGTTGTGGTATCAAATATACTGGCATAATGCCATACTGGAGCAACTGTGGCCAGTGGCGGAGGAAGGGGAGCACAGGGGATGCGGTCCACCCCGGGTGTCGTCACCGGTGTGTGTGTGTGTGTGTGTGTGTGTGTGACAAAATGAGTTTTTAAAAATAAAAATGGGCTCACAAAACCTTTCAGGAGTGACAAGGTGGCTTAGGCGCCTGCAGGTTCCTAAGTTGCATCTGCTTACTGCCTCTCACTCAGCCACCCTACAGCTGAGGGGGAGGCGGTGGAGAGGCTCCAAGCGTTGGAGAGGCTTGCCCCACCCCATGGGTGTCTCACCCCGCCCCCGCTGCAGGACACGCCCCTGCTGACTGTGGCATCCCTCAGTCTGCTATGCTGCCATCTTAGTCATTCCGCAGCAGCAGAGGCTAAATGTACAGTCCTGTCCTCACTTTGTAGATTGGTCAGGAATCTAATCACACTGAGCAGCATACCTACCCAGACACTCAGCTTTGGGTTACCCTTAAAAGTATGTAAGGACAGAGTCAGTTTTGTCATAAGAGACCCCTGCTTGAACTTCCATTCTTTTAAAGAGATATGTTCTCCTTTAAAGGAAAAGAACTTTTAAAAGCCTTGTTACAATCTGCTTTGAAGATTTTGCTGATGAGGCTGGAAGTCCTTCTTGAGCTCACAAATCAGTAAATTCTCTGAGAGTGCTCGTAATCAGCCCAGGAAAAAGCATAGTATTTATAAAATATATATTTAAAATGTTGTCTTGTTTTACAGCTGGAGCTCCTGCAGTTCAGCCACCTTATAACCCAGCATACATGGATCCTCCAAAGCATTAACTTCAAATGGATTTACTGCTCTGTATCTGCGCAGAAGCCTTTTCAAACAGAATCTATATTGTGGCATACTTTCTTAAAATACTACTCTGATGCAGGTGGGGTAGAAACCCTGACAGTGTTTGTTTGCCTTTTAATGCCTTGAACACCACAAGAAAGAAAGAAAAAAGATCTATCACCTGGATTTGTTTTCCTATATATCAATTTAAATTGTTGATAGTGTCTTAAAAAGACAACTTCAGAGTAGGAGTCATGGATATGCCATACAATAATTTGAATTCTAGTGAAAGGGAGTCGTTGATAAGACGAGTAGCAACAAGTGTCTGCTACCATGATTTTGCCAGTAATTGTTGATGCTTATAAAATGAGAGGTGTACCTCAACAAAATCAGTGTAAAACTGGATATACTTTTTCCAGTTAACTATTGCAAAGTAAGATCTAATGAAAAGAAGTAAGAGAAATAGTACTGAGTAGAATGTTTTGGTTTTTTGGCAAGAAATAGTGTAAGTTGTTAAAGAAAACTTTTCTGTATTTGTGCAGCAATTGCATAGTCATTTGCTTCATTATGCTTTCACAGTTTTAATTTCAAGCATGTCAGTTTCATAGGTAACTTTCCTCTGTCTAATATTCCAGTTTCTCCTTTCCTCAAAACAACAACAGCAACAACAACAACCAAAAGTATTGTACCACTGCATGAACATGGTTGAATGAGATCATTAATCATCTTAACATGTCAGACCTGCAGAACAATGTTAGGCTTAGTAGAAGAGCTGGATATAAATACATAAATATTGTATTCTCCTGTTCTGATCCTAATGTTCCTGTTGAGAGTGCCAGCCAAACATGCCTTCCTCCGTGTATAAGGAAGCTTAGGCATTCCACTCTGCCTCTCCTTTTCATTATTTTTCCTATCTGGCAGTTCAACATTCCATGGGTACTGAGCATGCTCATAAGGAAACTCCTACAGCATCAGACCAAAGACTTGTCTAGCACAGCATTTTGTTTTCTGTAACCAACCAAATGCCTATGGGAAGGCCACAAGCCACAGTAGTATTCTCCCACTCATGATAGTGCAGGAACTGGTATTCTGAGGTATACTGTCTCTGATGCTGGAGGTAATATAGCCAACATGGCTAGTTGCCTGTTATTTTCTCTATAAATCTTTCGAATGCCCCTTCAGAACCATTTATTTTCTTTATTTGAAGGTGCTTAACAGTGCAGTACTCTCCATACATACTTGGAAGTAAGTCTCCTGGAGAGCAATGGGCTTTTAACTCCCAGGTAGTATAGGATTGCACCTTAAATAGACTAACAGAAATTTGCTTCCAGCTCTTAATGGGTTTCTGTGCCTGCCTGCATCTATCCATGTACCAAAACCATCACAAACCACTGTCAGAATTGCTTTCGCTGTGAAGGAGAAATGTAAAGAGGAGGCGACCTGTTTTTGGAGCTGCAGTTTCTCATTGCGGATTGCTTCTATGTAGTTATAAGTTGGGAGTCCCTGCATTTCTCTATGTGAGCAACCAATGCTTTGAGGAGTGCTACTGTGATCTTTATACCTTCTTAAACATCTTTATATAGTTCTTTCTGTCGCATTTTCCTATTCAAGAATTTTCTGGTAACATGACTAAGGCAGCATCTATCCTCCTCTATAATTACATTTCACAAAACTCTTAGCAGCTACCTTGTAATCCAAAAGATGTAATTTAGGACATGTCACTTTCTGAAGAAGACTTCTGTTGCTCCCCTTCATTTCTAGCATGAATATGCACTCTCCCTTAAAATATATCTGGAATGTACAAGGTGAGGCAGGAAAAGTATACTGAACACACACACACACACACACACACACACACACACACACACAATATTCTAACCAAATTACTACTGAAGCCAGGGATGCAGTAAGTGTGAATAAAAAGGGAGACTGAGCTATAGAATAAGATATAGCCCTCATAATATATGATAGAAAAACTTCAATCACTCTTGCTAGTTCAATATGAGGGTTTAGGAGTTCAGAGTACCAAAATCATCCCAAACCACTGTCAGAATTGCTTTCGCTGTGAAGGAGAAATGTGAAGAGGAGGCAACCTGTTTTTGGAGCTGCAGCTTCTCGTTGCGGATTGCTCCTATGTAGTTATAAGTTGGAGTCCCTGCAATTCTCTGTGTGAGCAACCAATGCTTTGAGGAGTGCTACTGTGTGATCTTGGTACCTTCTTAAACGTCTTTATATAGTTCTTTCTGTTGCATTTTCCTATTCAAGAATTTTCTGGTAAAATGGCTAAGGCTGCAATCATGTACCCTTAACCTAGGAGTAAGCCCCATTGAACTCAGTGGGACTTGCTTTTGAGGGAATGTGCATAGGATTGCAACGTGGATCATGTTATGTAGGCATAGACCTCTCTCTTCATGAGATTGCATATGGTCTACATTCTACTAATGTAAAATGAAAAGTTATAGAAAGTAGCATTGACTACATTTCCTTACCGTGACTTATAATGGGGAAAAGTCCTGTCTTCTGGTGATTATTGGGGATGTTAGGAAAGCTATATAGATATTGATTTCCCTGTGCTGTGTTAAGCTCTACTTTTTCTTTCTGGGTGTATAGTAACAAACTGCTGAAAAGTGTGTCTTTCTCTACCTCCTTCAGGAAAAGCATCAGAGTTTTCTTAATTCACCATTGTGCCAGCATGGATTGAAACCCTGTCCACACTTGCACATAAAGTGATTGTATCACAAAGCATAGCTCTGTCGACTGCCATCACTTTGCCATGGTCATGAGACAGTATCTTGTGTGTTTTTAACCTTCCTCCCCAGTATTAGGTAGAGTTTGGTGGGAGTGAGGGTTAGGAAGAAACTGTATATGATCATTAAATATCAACATCATGAGTAATTCCTGTTCCATTGTGACCTGTGAAATCTCAGCTCACATAGTCACAAGATGACACCAGTGTGTATCTATGAGCAGAATTCGAGTGTTTGCTTACATACAACAAGTATTTCATTATTTGCAATCCTGCTGTTACATGAGTCTTGTTTAACTCAATAGTGCTTATATGTGAGTATCTGAGGGGAAAATTGTGGCCTGTGAAATACTTTGTGTGTTATATATGTCAATTTAATAAAAAAGTTGTTTACTGAAGCAGAAGGGAAATTGAATTTCAGCTTCATATTGTAGATTTGCAGTGTTTACTTTTTTATTGTGAACTTTGGAAGTGCCTTTCACAGACTTTTCAAACTGCATTATTGTAGTCAGTGTACTATATATCAATATACAATGCAATTCTTTTTGATATTCTTTTTTTAAAAAAATAATCCTGATTTGTATGTTGCTTATAGTAAACAAGACAATTCAAAAGGATTGGCATGTTTGCAGCTTTTTATAATAAATATATTGTCAAAACGTACTCACTTTGCATTATTTGTTGAATTCTGCTAGTATTAGAAAAATAGTGTTCAACTCCCTGCATGTAAAAGACAGTAGTTCTGACCCAGAGAAAATTAATTGCACTAACTGAAAAGAATCCAAACCCAAACAGTGACAATATGAACAGAGTAAGGGCTGTGCCCCTGCTTATTCTGCTGGCTAAGCTCGTGCTATCTAAACTCGCTTATCACTTTCCAAAGCCCATTTCTGAAGCCACTACTCTCTTCTATTCTGCACCCCTGCTTTGCACCCATTTTTACATTTACGCCATGTCCATGCCTTGTCCCCCTCCTTTTGTGCATCCTCATCATCCCTGCTTTATTCAAACTGCTGCTTCAAACACAACTTCTCATTCCCTTGGTGTTGTATAACCTGCCTTCTCTTTTCATCCCCAAACCCTGTACCACCTTCATGCAAATCTAGGAATGTGATGCGGCACTATAAACACTCCACTGGGGGTTGCATGGTGAAAGTCTTGCCTTTTTTCCATATAAGAAGATACAGCTCTCAAAGCATCGCACAACCCTAATGTGTTTGCAGATTATTTTGGGTGTCAAACCACTGGGGCAGTCTGTGATTGTGAATTAGGGGCCAGAGGAGCCCTGCTGGCCCCTGAAGCTTTATGCCAAAGGTATGCAATGTGCTGTCCTCAAGATGTTATTGGACACCCAACTCCTGTCAGCTCCAGCCAACATGGCCGATGGACAGGGAAAATGGGGATTTGGAGCTCAGCAACGTCTGAAGGGCACCATGTTAGCTACTCTGCTTTATGCAATACAAGCTGTCTTTGGGTGGCAAGAGAGACTTGGAAATATTAGGTTCCCACCTAAACTAAACACAAAATAACAAAGATCGAAGAGGAGGTATGGAGCACTGTGGTAAAGAGGGAGTCAAGCTAAGCGTGGAACAATCTAGGGCAGATTTCACAAAGTCTGAACATTGAGAACTTAGGTGACCAAGCCCGTCAGTTCTCTGTGAAAGCTTTGTCTAAAGCAGGCATGGCCAAACTTGGCCCTCCAGATGTTTTGGGACTGCAATTCCCATCATCCCTGACCACTCGTCCTGTTAGCTAGGGATGATGGAAGTTGTAGTCCCAAAATATCTGGAGGGCCAAGTTTGGCCATGTCTGGTCTAAAGCAAAGAGGGATACGGATCTAGAGTTCTGTGGAGGCATGGGAGGGGTCCTCAACTTATCATTGAGTCTAAGTTTCCACTAAAGGTGATGAGTGAAATGAACAGTGTGCAAACAGAGCATAAGTTTTTAGTGTGAGGTTCTAACTCATAAAAATAGCTAGTGTGACTGGTAGTAGCAGCAGTGCTTCAAACAGGGCTTCTTCCAGGGATCTAAGTAGATCAAATCAAGTTCTGTCTGGATTGACATGTTTAGAGGTCAAGCATGAGGAAGGCATTAGCATTCTTGCTTTCACTATGGTAAATATGCCTTGTGAAAGCATCTCATCGATCAACCTAACTTGGGGAACCTTTGCTGGACAATGGGACAAATCTTTATCTCCCCACCCTTGGCAGACATACAATATGAGCAGTGCTGGGTTGTTTCAAAAGCCCTTTTGCAAACATGTCCATGCTGCTCTTTAAATCTAGAGGTTCAAACAGCAGTGCTGGGAGTGGAGCGAAGCAGTTTCCATTGAAACTACTGCTAAGATGGGAGTTTTTTTCCCCCACGACCCATCACTTTAAGCTCCTGCTATTAATGTCACAAGGCAAATCTTTAAAAATGTAGCATAAACACCGACAACTGGGAAACACTGGCCTGCAAGTGCTCCAGCTGGAGAACAGCCTTTACCAAAGGTGTCATGGGCTTTGAACACTCGAACTCAGGACGCAAGGGAGAAACGTGCTAAGAGGAAGGCACGCTTGACAAATCCACAGTGATCAACTCCTGCCCAGAAACCAATGTCCCCACTGTGGAAGGATGTGTGGGTCCAGAACTGGCCTCCACAGTCACTTACAGACTCATTGTTAAAACCGTGTTTATGGAAGACAATCTTACTCAGCTACGAGTGATTGCCAAAGAAGAAGAAGAAGAGTCATGTCACACATCTGGTATGTGGGGTATATCTTGTAGGGTGGGTGTGGCTTGCCCAAAATGGCCTGGTTGAGTCAAATGTGGAAGGCCATGGGTGAGATATTCCTCGCTTCTATTCTAAAGTGAAGTCAGCAAATACAAACTACAACCTTGCTCTTTATGCCTAAGCTTTAGCTTTGGGCACTTCCCAAGGCGACATGGAACTTTCCAGTCAAGATTTTAGGAAATACTTAAAATGACAGAAAGACTCCGAACCGCTTTCCTCAACCACTTGAGTTTTTTAGCATTTTTTTTTTAATGGAAAGGAAGATGGCTGTTTTTACCCACCTTCATCTCTCTGGAATTTTAGGCCTTTCCCCCAATGAAAATTCACTTTTTCACATATATACCAGTGTACTCCAACATTTAGAGTTCTTACATGATTTTTAAAATTTATTTTATCCTTTTAACTTTTTACATTGTGCAGAATGGCTTGTAAAAAAACAGGAAGGAAAAAATCACAGCCCTTGAAGACACCAACAAAATAATAACAGCAAGAATCACCAAAATAATATTAATTTATTATCCACCCTCCACCCTAAGATCCCAGGTTACAGCAGGTTACAGCATTGAAACATAGTATTAAAAACAGTTTAAAACAATAGCCATAAAAATAAAGTGCATCCTAAAAACATAAACCTCAAACCTCAGCATTCTCCAAAAACAGTATAATGAAGGTGCCGGAAGCATCTCTGTGGGAAGGGAGTTCCATAGCTTAGGGGCCACCACAAAGAATGCCTTCCCTGAACCTCTAAGGGCGGAGGAACTATCAAAAGGACCTTCTCTGCTGATCTCAGCACACAAGAGGCTCTGTACAAAAGGAGGCCAATATCTGGAACCTGAATCATTTGAGGCTCACACCAGTATGAGCACCTTGAACTGGGCCGAGAAACAAACTGGAAACCAATGCCGCTGTTCTAAAATATGGGTTATAGAAGATCTAAATGGAGGGAGAAAATAAACCAGAGCTAGTGGAAACACATTTTTGCAGCTTGCAACTTACAGTATACAAAATCCAATGTATATTAAATTAAACAGGGTATTTAACTGCAACCCACATGACTACTAGCCCAAGAAACAGAATCAATATACCCTGAACACTCTTAATTTCATCAGGAATTATGAAAAATTTATCAGTACTTCTATGGTTTAGTGGAATATAATTATTATCTGCTGGTTCACCACCTTCTGGAAAAGGCCAGCGTGAAGTAGTTGCTGCTACTCTTTGCCGCGATTGCATCTGTAAGTGACTGGAGTGGCGTGGTTGAATGTTCCCAGGTGTTTTTGAAAAGGAAGCGTATCTCTCATTTTCCTTGTACATGGCTCTAATGGAATTAAATGGCATTGCATTTGAATCCATCCAGCACATAAGATCACTGGCACGTTGTTGAAATATGTTTATTAGCGCAATGACGTCTCCTTCTGCATTGTGACTGTTCGGAGGATATTCTCTGTAGAATTTAAAATACAAGTCACGAAGAGCATATTTTTTCCTGCTGCCAGGTGCGCTAGGTTGGTATGCAAACTGCTGAAGCTGGTTGTTCTCGCTGTCCAAGGCTTTCATGGCTTTAATAGTATCTGCACAATAGATTTCGTCAAGGGCTAAGTGACCCAGCGCAGAGAGTTCAGCTTTCAGCAAAGGAAAATCGTAACCATAGCCGTTGTGTGCTACCAAACAGATTGGTGGGTGCTGCCGTCTGAAGAAGGCCACAATCATGTGCAAAAGATGCAAGTTAAAGGTTTGCTTTCTGTTCATGGCAAACGCTTCATTCGTCAGTCCTGTAATGGAACTTGCTGCCGGGGTGAACAGCTTGTCTGGATTAATGCAAACAGACAGCTTATCTGCTAAACGTGGCAAGAGAGGTAGTGGTTTTGGGCAAGGATTGCCGTATTGAGGATTCTCCAAGGAATGTCTAGACACAGCAAACAGGCACATTTCTGCAATTTTAGGCTGCGAGGGTGGTAAGCCTGTTGCTTCCAGGTCCATAAAAACAAATGTCTCAATGGGTTTGGAGGGAGTCACAGATGTTGGCCACATTCTCAGGTCTAGGAAGAAAGAACAGTGAAAATTTGAGAAAGGCACAAGATGGCCAATGCAATGTATAGATCTCATGTTAATACTATGCCCGTAGGTACCCTTCCTTTCACCCTCTCAGTGTGGCAAAAATGCTTTAATAAATGAAACAGACACACAGCGGCAAGCCACAGATATACACGAGGAAGCCCCATGCTCAGGTTATTCGGGCTACACTGCCGACCCCCTTGCACCGCTTCGTAAAGGAGCTGCGCTTCATAAAATCAGAATCCTTGGAAGGGACCCCCAAGAGCAATCTAGTCCAACCCCCTGCAATGCAGGAATCACAGCTGAGGAAGGCTGCATGAGCCTTCCTACTGGGGGGGGGGGGCAAGAAGGCCTCTGTCACACCGATGTAGGGGTCTGTCTGGGATGCGGGCACCAAGCGCCCACTCTGTCCTCGAACTAGACGGGAGAGCTTCCTTCTCAACCCTGGAGGGAAGTCCGTGTTTTCTCCTGAGACAGCTCTCCCGGCGCCTCAAGGGCAGGTGGCTCCACAGCGCAGAGTCACGAGGGCGCCCTGTCTGGAAAGAGCCGCGCGCCCTTTTCCACTCCCGGGAGCTGAGCAACGCAAGAGGCCCGAGTTCGTCTTCCTGTGGCGGAGGGCCAGGAAGGGAGCAAAGCGGCTCCCAGCCCCACGTGAAGTGGCCGCATTCGCCGTGTAAATGCTTGGGAATCCTATCTATGAACCCAAGAAAATGGCGCCGTCCTCGTGCAGGCGCCACTGACGGGAAAGGGAGGCGATGTGCCCGCATTGCCGCGTTTTGGGTTGCGCAAACGGCACTCGCAAAGGAGGGAAATGTTAGGGCGGCCAAGCTCGTCCCATCCTTTTCCCTTCACGATCTCGCCTTATTACTACCTTAACCCCTAAATTCAAGAACAGCTGCGGAACCAAGCAGCGTTTCCCTTTCCGTTTTGCAAGCGCTCGGACTCGGAGCCTCCTGTTTAAAATACATACTGGAGTAGAATGGCGCGCAGGCAGCCTTCCGCGATGGAGACCTTCTCTCCAGTCCAGCGCCTCCTTCAGCCCTTTAGGATTTTAATTTTATTTTGATCTGCCATTAGGCGTTGGAAAGCCGCTCCCAAAGTTCCGGATGAAACCGAAAGCCCAAGCTCAGCTCCTCCCTGGCCACAGTCAGCAAATCAGGATCTCACAAAGCTTTGGAGCCCGTGGAAAAAGAACCATGTTTAAATCTGTGCATGTTACTGCAGCATCTAGCTTTGCCCGGATACCGTACTGTTTATAATCTGTTTTGGCTTGAAAAAGAGGATCAGCAATAACTGTCACTGAAAAAAACTGCAAGAGGAAAGCAAGTTCTCAAATCCATAGACAAAATAACTAGCCACAAACAAGTTTATACAGATAACAAAAGGGGCTTGCTTACATTCATGGTAGAGTAATAAGAGAACAATTGTAGAAACTGCCCAAACTTTCTAAGCAGCAGGCACTAGCCAAGAAGCAGGCTTTCTCCAAAATGACACTGAGACCACTTTTTAGTCGATTGTGGCTCATGCTAATAGGAAAAGGATAACAGGAGACAGAAATGGGATTGGTTTGCTCCTGTTCCACATTTAAAATATTATCAACATGTTGTTGTTGTTGTTTAGTCGTGTCCGACTCTTCGTGACCCCATGGACCAGAGCACGCCAGGCACTTCTGTCTTCCACTGCCTCCCGCAGTTTGGTCAGACTCATGTTTGTAGCTTCGAGAACACTGTCCAACCATCTCGTCCTCTGTCGTCCCCTTCTCCTTGTGCCCTCCATCTTTCCCAACATCAGGGTCTTTTCCAGGGAGTCTTCTCTTCTCATGAGGTGGCCAAAGTATTGGAGCCTCAGCTTCACGATCTGTCCTTCCAGTGAGCACTCAGGGCTGATTTCCTTAAGAATGGATACATTTGATCTTCTTGCAGTCCATGGGACTCTCAAGAGTCTCCTCCAGCACCATAGTTCAAAAGCATCAATTCTTCAGCGATCAGCCTTCTTTATGGTCCAGCTCTCACTTCCATACATCACTACTGGGAAAACCATGGCTTTAACTATATGGACTTTTGGTGGTAAGGTGATGTCTCTACTTTTCAAGATGCTGAATTATCAACATATAGGTCAATTATTTTCATTATGGCTATAATATATACAGTGTTGTCATTTTTCATATGCATTAGGTTAAGTATTTAGCTCCCACTTATTTATATAAAGATTAACACTATGCATTTCTCTGTCCTCACATCTCACAGGAGCATATTTGTTTCTGTTCAGTAGCTAGAGCTTTTGAACTACTACTGGGAAAATCAGACATCATAATACGGACATCGTAACAACAAAACAAGAACCGTTCTCAAAGTTGCAATCCTATGAGTTTGATATTACCCACTGCAAGCAGAAGCATTTAAAACACTAATTAAACTGATTCTGCTGTAACATGCTTACACAACTTCAAAAGTGATTTCACTACTAAGTGTTGAAGCACAGATATTAAATACACATGTGAGGGCTTGTTTTTAGTGACTCAGTCCCTGATGTAGCATAATTCCTAGAGAGGTAACTCAATACACTCCTATAATTCCCATAGACTTTTTCCCCTTACAGCTAGACAATTCTTACTGTGAACAGCACCACTAGTCCTTTGAAACTCATCAAGAATGAGGGTGGCTCCCTCTTGTAATGCAATACTTTAAAGATTTATTTCAGTTAAAGATTTATTCCAGTTAAAGGCAGAAATATTAGAACCAGGCACTCGGGAAGTATCAGAAGCTGAAGGAAGATACTGCTGCATTTCTAGTGGAGTTTATGAAAGAGACCTAGGCAAACTGGGGCAAGGTACTTCTAGGAGATTGGGTGTATGAATTTAAAAGCGCAAGATGAGATCACTGCATGGCAGAAGCAGGACTCTGGCATTCTAACCTCAATGTGCTTAGAACTCTGTGCTGGAGAGCAGGGACAAGTGCTCTAGTGCTGCTTCCCCATTTGGTTTCAGTGTTCCGTTGCGCCAGAAGCGGCTTAGTCATGCTGGCCACATGACCCAGAAAAACTGTCTGCAGACAAACGCTGGCTCCCTCGGCCTGTAAAGCGAGATGAGCACTGCAACCCCAGAGTTGTCTGCGACTGGACTTAACTGTCAGGGGTCCTTTACCTTTACTGTATGCCTACTGAGGGGAGCCTGTTCTGTTCACTGAGGCTCTCCATGCTATTTAGAAGCCTAGAAAATCCTGGCTCTGACCCTGCCCTGTTAAGAGTTAAAAACAGGGAAGGAGGATGTACCTGAAAGCAGATTCTGCAGTGAGAAATACCTTCACAGGCATACAACGTAAGGCTAAAAGGGTGAATGCAAAAGTGTTCAGAGCAAGGGATGGGTTATTTTATACAGTCATGCAAAAGCCAGAGGTAACTACACCCTCTGCACACACCTTTCTCCCCATCCTGGCAAGTGAGAAGGATTATCACCATTTATGTTCCACACAAACTGAAGCAAGGGCAAAAGGGTAGAAAGCAGGGCTTCTGGAGGGACATGGTCTGGGGGGTCCTGAGGACAAAGTAGAGAGGCTTGGAGGGATGCGTTCCCACTTCTGACAAACAGTGCAATCCTACGCTAGTCAATGTAGAATTGAGACCCACCGACTTTAACGAAACTCATGTCCTTGTGAAGCATTTATAGGATTGCAGCCACAGACAGGAAGTGGATTGTATGTTTTAGGAACACAAGCATTCTTCTGAAAATACAGTGAAATACATATTTAAGCAGGTTCCCACAATATTCAGTGATCTAAGGAGAGCAACATTTGAAGAGCAAAGCAGTCCTTCCCATAAACACAGAAACAGCTTTTTAGATTTTATTTTTAATATCACATCCTTCAGCCACCAGTGTTATATTACAATATATTAGGCTGCAAATTCATTGAGTAAAACAGTTTTTAAAAAAACATACTGCTTCCATTGGAATAGTTCCTGGTTACTGGACACTTGGGACAAGTTTAGTATATCAGAATTTGCCTTTTCTAGAAAGTAAACCAATATATTCTTGAACCAAGATTAGCTGCAGTCAATTTCTTGATCCTCAACTTCTGGTTCCAATGGGTACAGTTCATCCAATGCAAGTTCTGGGGGAGAAAAAACATGTATCTTATGAGTGAAAGAATTTCCCGGTGGACACCAACTCCCATCATCCTTGACCCTTTAGCCATGCTGGCTGGGGCTGATGGGAACTAGGGCCCAGCAACATCTGGGAGGCCAAGGTTTCTCATCCCTGCCTTATAGTGCGGTAAAGAGAAATGGAGGAAAATGTGGACCCTTGTAAAGACTCCCAATTTCCATTAGACACAACCCATCAGCCACTGTGACCAATGGTCAGAGATGGTGGGTATTGTAGTCCAGCAACATCTGAACAGCCACAGCCTCCTCGCCCCTTGTGCTGACAAAACTGAGCTGGATGGATCAACAGCCTGAGTTGCCATGATGCAGCTTCTATGTTTAGGAACTGGTTTAGCATGATGTGCATGAGCAGGAAGAAGCTGCAGTAAGCCTTGGGTCCACACACTGCCCACTCCTCCAACATGGCTGGGAAGAGGAGTTCAGAAGCATGTGCTTCTGCTTTTGGCTAACCACAGCTTGTTTAGTTGTCTAGACTCCGAACTGTGGTTAAACTTAATTACGGTTGATTTAAACAAGTCAGCTTCAAAAAAACATGGTTTAAACATGTTTCTGTTAACACAGTTTATCAGTCCAGACAACTCAACAAATCATTGTTATCCAAAGTGCAATCGGAAGCTTCTAAATTCCTCCTCCAAGCCGTGCATAAAGGAAGGAGGAGGGAAGTGTACAAGTCCAAAGTTTCCTGCAAGTCAGGAATGCACTGCTAAACCATGGTTTAGTACAACATAGGAATGTGGCCAGTATCTAAATATTAGCTATTGGAAAAAGATGGTTGTCCGGGTTTCACACTAGGAATGGTACTTTTAAAAAAGTTGTTACTATGCCAGTGAAAAGGCGACAATAAGGCCCTCTGTTTGGGAATAATTTAGACAAAGAACCGTAGATCAATAGTAGTGCAATGGTAAACACTATTACTCCCATTAAAAGTACCTGAGGCACCAGGGCTAGGAAAGACCTTTGCCTATGACCTTGAAGAGCTGCTTGTAGTCAGTGCCAAAGGCAATGGGCTAGAACAGGGTTTCCCAAACTTGGGTCTCTAGCTGTTTTGAGGGGGACACTACAATTCCCATCATCCCTGACCACTGGCCCTGCTAGCTAGGGATGATGGGAGTTGGAGTCCAAAAACAGCTGGAGACCCAAGTTTGGGAAACCCTGGGCTAGAGGATATACCAATGCTCAGGAGTCAACAGCAGATTCATATGCTTAACTACAGCAAAGTGTAAAGTAATAAAGTGGAATATGGTCATGATGCATCAAGGAATACAGCTGCAAACTGCAGAGAGGCAATACTAGCACTGGCCCCAGAATACCATGTACTTCTCTTGTATTGCTACTGCCTATTTATCTTCCTATCCTATTATTACTACATGAATTGGTAACAGCACAACCCACTGTGCCAATCCAATTCAAAACTAATGTGCTGTCCATTTAAACGCGGCCTTAGATTCACAGGTTCTAGCAAAGGAGAAACATTCAGTTTGCATGCACAGTAGATTGGCATGATATTAACAGTAAGGTTAAACAAATGTCCAAAGATCAGTACTGAAGTCAGTGAATAATAAAAAGCTAGGAAGCTTAAAGCTGCAAGCCTGTGCACACCTGCTTGAAGACATGTCCCACTGAACTTGGTACTCAGGTTTACTTCTGAGAAAACATGCACGGCTGCAGGTTACTTTAATGATATCAATATTCACTAAGATACACATATTTCATGCCAGCAGCCTCACCTTCACAGGCTTTCAGATCTGGAACTTTTCTGAGGATGGCTCTGACACCAGGCATGACGTGATCATATTGATGAAGCACTTCCAGGCAATGTTCATGGAAGAGTTTATCCCTTTGAGACAAACTGTGTAAGAGCAAAACAGTGTCCCGTAAAAACCGAACAACTTGCTTTCCACGCACATCAAACAAGTTTCCTTCCACCCTTCTGACCGTCAGCCATTGTCTATGCATCATTATAATAAGAGCCTTCACTACCTGTAGGAGAAAGCACAACACAGTTCTCAAACATGGCTTTTCCACTGCTGCCATTTTGCAAAGAGAAACTCATGGAGGGTAAGGCTGTCAATGGCTACTTGCCATGTTGCCTATGTTCTACCGCCACTATCGGGGGCAGCATGCCTCTGGGTACTAGCTGCTGGGAATCACAAGTGGGGAGAGTGCTGTTGCACTTAGGTTCTGGCTTGCGGACTTCCCATACATACTCAGTTGGTCCCTGTGAAAACAGGAAGCTGAACTATGATGGCCCTTTGGCCTGATCAATAAGTGTTCTTATATTCCTATGGAAGTGTACTCACAGAATTATTGAATTGTAGAGTTGGAAGGGACTCTGAGGGTCATCTAGTCCAACCCCCTGCAATGCAGGAATCTCAGCTAAAGCATCCATAACAGATGGCCATACAACCTCTGCTTTAAAACCTCCAAGGAAGGAGAGTTCACAACCTCCCAAGGGAGACTGTTCCACTGTCACACAGCTCTTGCTATCAGAAAGTTCTTCCTGATGTTTAGTCAGAATCTCCCTTCTATTAACTTGAATCCATTGGTTCGAGTTCTACCCTCCAGAGCAGGAGAAAACAAGCTTTGCTCCATCTTCCATGTGACAGCCCTTCAGATATTTGAAGATGGCTCTCATATTTCCTCTCAGTCTCCTCTTTCCCAGGCTAAACATACCCAGCTCCCTCAACCATTCCTCATAAGGCTTGGTTTCCAGACCCCTGATCATCTTGTTGCAGTACAGAAAAGTAAAATTGTTATTATAAATATTAATTATTCTTAAATCATGTGCTATAATAGGAAAGTGTTCCTTTCTAGTAAGATTACACTGATAATGCATCATGGATGGGTTAATTTTTCACCTTTAAAATAAATACAGACAAACTTGCTACAACCGGAATTATGCCGTAAAGGCCTCATTGCATTCAGTGGGTTACCTCAGAGTTGCACTGGCAGTCTGTTCCAACCAGTGAAACAGAGTTGCTGCAGCACTGCGCACACTTGGTCAGCAATCGAACAGTCTAAGACAAAATGAAACAAAAACCAAAGAACAGACTATGTAGGTGTCGAGATGAAGCAGGGGAGGGGAGGAAGCAAATGTCCATAAAGTACCAGACTCACAGTGCACTCACATATACATGTGCTCAAAGTAAGCCTCATTAAATTCAACGGGATGTAAGCAAATCTGCAGTCCTCTGCACACGTACAGTCGCACCTTGGTTATCGAACTTAATCCGTTCCGGGAGTCCGTTCAACTCCCGAAACCGTTCAAAACCCAAGGTGCAACTTCCAATTGGCTGCAGGAGCTTTCTGCACTCAAGCAGAAGCCATGTCGGAAGTTTGGCTTCCAAAAAACATTTGCAAACCAGAACATTTACTTCTGGGTTTGTGGAATTTGGGAGCCGATTTGTTCGGCAACTAAGCCATTCGAGAACCAAGGTACGACTGTACCTGGAAAAAATCTTCAAAGCAATGTACATTGGATTGAGCTTTAATATCCATTTTAATATGCTCATTCAATAGCATATTAACCAGGGCTAGCTCCAGGTTAGAGGAGGCCCTGTCTGCTAGGCTTCCCACCTGTTTCTGAGTGGTCTCCACTCAACACATCACCCCATAACTGCCCCTTTTCCTCCCATGGCTGGATACACACAACACAACCCTGCTTCAGTAATTCTGGGCACACATCCCCTCCTCTTTTCCTAACTGGGGTTGGACTTGGCAGGCAGCAGGAGAGGCAGTAGGCTGGGGTGCCCAGCAGTGACAACCCCCAAGGTGCCAAAAGGAGTGCCTGGCTGCTACTGCTTGCTGGCTGCAGCAATAAGATATCTGACTTCCCCACTGCTGGTTTCCACAAAAACCTTCTTCAGGTATGCACATTTAGGGTTAACAAAATCTGCAAAGGAAGCTTGCGGGGCTGAGCACTAAGTTGCAATCCCCCTCACCAGGATATCCTGTTAAATTAAGAAATTGAACCATTATTCCAAACTCACATTTTAAAAACCACCCAGAGATGCACACCCTTTTACCTCTTGTTCCAGCTGCAGCCAACACATCTCGGTCGCTGACTTATCTGGTCGTGATGTAATATACGTGTACAGTGCCAAGAGGAGACAGGTTTCTATAAAAAGAAATGTGTAGTAATAAAGTATTTCTATGTTATCCATTAGTAATGCTAATGCACTGCCTTAAAAACTAGAAAGTTAGGTATTCTGAATAGCAGCTCCCTGGGCCTTTTTATATAAAAAATTAAATAGCATTAAAAACCACACTTCAAATCCATTTCAAAAGTGCCTCCTAAAAAGGGGCAATGGGAAGGGAAAAGGAGGAATTACCATAAAGGACCAAGACTGAATCCTCTAAAATAACCTTGAAAGAATAATACGTCAGGTGGTGATTTGCACCACCTACTTCAGGCATAGGCAAACTTGGCCCTCCAGAAGTTTTGGGACTACAGTTCCCATCATCCCTGACCACTGGGTCCTGTTAGCTAGGGATGATGGGAGTTGTAGTCCCAAAACATCTGGAGGGTCGAGTTTGCCTATGCCTGACCTACTTCATTTGGATGAGCTCGTCTCCTTTGTGTCCGTTCATCTTCTTACTCCACCCTCAAAAAACTTCTCACTTCCTCAAATAATTAACTGTGGGTAAAAAAAGGGAGCTGAGGTGAGCCAGCAACTCGCACTGCTGTAAACAGCACAGCACAAAGGTTACAACTCCCACAGCTTTCTTCATGGGTAGGGCCCACCGCCTCAACACTTCTAAATTGTGCATTCTTTTTCTCTCTCCCTCTGCTGAGGGGAAAAGAAAAAGAGTTCAGCCAGTCTTCCTGAACTCCAGCGTAGTACCAGGCTTGGCAACCAACAGAGAGCTCCAGCAGTTGATCGCTGGGCCTGGATGCTATGCATGATGCCCAAAAAGGACCAGAACGTCAGATCACAAGACACCTAGCATGCAAAATCTTTGGCCTATTTAAAGAGCTGAAGGGAAACCAGAAAGTGGAAAACAAATTTATGATGGTGGCTCACAGCACCAAACGGTACACTGCATTTGTGCAAATTCTTAGGCTTTTTTGGCAGTTCACCTACACATCTGGAGAGAATGCTAGTTATTTTAGAGATACTACAGGCCGTCAGATCCACTGGTTGTTGACACAGGGTGTAAAACTCACAGGTGCATGTGAGCAACTGCCATCGTTTCTTCTTGTAAGCTAGCACTTCTAATTTTTTTCACTTCTTTGAAAGTCTGCTTTAATTGAGGCGCTGGAATGTTAACGGATAGCAAAATGGTTTCATGCAGAAGTTCAAGAATGCAGAAGTCTTGAGGCAAGTAATACAGTTTTTTCAGGCTGTAAGCTTAAAACACAAAAAATCTGTTAAAATAAACTAGTTAATTTTGGTTTTCGCTCCAGCTTTACAAAGTCAATGTTTCGTAAAAGCACTAGGATAGTGAAGATTTTCTCCCTCTCACCTGTACAAGAACAAAACTGAGCAGCCAGCTCCAAGTGCTGAGCAAATAAAGTTAACAACTGAACAGTTAGATGGACAGCAAACAAGGGAGAGTCAGAAGACAGGCAGCGGAGGAGAGTCTGTGTTTGTCTGTTCAACAAATGCTGAAAGCTTAATAGAAAAATAAAATACAAATTAGGGTAGCGGTAATAATTATTGCAGATAGTATATACTGTTAGAAAATGTCTAAGAGTCAAGTAATGCTATACATATTTACTCAGAGGTAAGTCCTACTGTATTCAAGTTTGTATGTTTAGGATTACAAAAGTAAGTTTTTCCACAAAGGCAAGAATGTTATTAGGAATCTGAACAGGAAAAGTTTGTAGCAGCATATAAAATGTATATATGGTTACATTTTCTTTCTACTATGCATTTAATTTGCATATGAATAAAGCACATGCTCAGAATGGCCCTATGCTTTGCCCATAAGACTTGAAAGAAGTTTTCAGGCAAGAATTGGACACAACCTCTTAGGAATTTATTCTGCACAAGAACAGTTGTTTTTCTAGAGTATTCAGTGATACATAATTGTTATTTGCTTGCATAATTTATATGCATTTCAGCGGAAATATGCAGAGGTTTCTCGGGGACTGTGCCCCTCCCCTCCAATTCTTCACAGTTGCATAACAATTAGCCTTTCTAATTGTCTTTCTGTAATGAATGGCAGCCTTTTATATGTTGTGTGTGTGTTTGCAAGACCTATCCTAATGGCATCCTTTACTAATTTGTTTGTGGGAGGGGGTTATTGTTTTGTTTCTGTTTTAACTATTTATTTTGTGCTTTTATCCTGTATCTCTCTCTTGTGAACTGCCCTGAGTTCTTCAAATGAGCAACAGTATATAAATTTAACTAACAACAACAACAACAACAACAAACAACAATAATAATAATATAACTACGATGATGTTGAATCTTAGATCAAGGCAGGAAGGAAATAGCTGTTTGGAAAAGACATTTCGCTCAAGTTGTATTTTACCTTATAAGTAAATCAACCGTTGACTTTTCAGCTAATTTCACCAGAACTCTGAGACACTGATTCATGATTCCATGTCTTTGGTACCCTGCTGCTGTAGCACACGAAGCCAAGAGCTGCAGCACCTTTTTAAATAGAGGATGTTGGGACTGGTCCACATTAGCAGTATTTTGGTCTGGGCTGGGCTCCTGGACTCTGCACTGCTTACTACAAACAGCTTCATCCTTCTCCAGAATTTCTGGAGCTGCCAAACCACAATCTGGTTTCATGGTAAGGGAGAGCAGTGTATAAAGAACATCCCAGCTATAGGATACCAAATAATAAAGAATGCCCAGGGACACAAGTGCAAACTCTTCCAGAGTAGACAAATTATCGTCTACACTTGACGCTGCACTTGAGGAGGTCCTGGAAGAGCAAGCGGATTGGTTCCCAGAAGAGCTTCCAGTCTTCATCATTAGGAGGAGGGCTTGGTGGTATGCACCAATATGATGTTCAAGGAGAGGAAGAAGATGTATTGCTCCAGGAATTTTATAGCGATTAAGGTGGGATATTCTTTGCTCAGTTTCTTCTGAGTTTTCTGCCAACGAGCCTTCATCCACAGCAATCAAATTCAATCCCGTTAAGGCAAGCTTCTGAGCGATTCTCAGTGAAGTTTCTTCTTCCTCAGAGCTTGCACTCCTGTTGCTGATGCTTCCTGTAGATCCTCTATGCAAACAGGCGCAGAAAAAATAAGTTGCTTAGTATCTTAACCCACTACAGTTTGCAAAGGCTTACAAAGAGCCAGGTCAACCTTTTCTTAATTTAACGTTTCCCCAAGAGCAGATGCCTTCTAACTTTACAATTCTACGATTCAATAATGATCCCAGGGCAGATTACAGCATAAAACATCTACATGAAACAGAGTTTATCTGCTTGCTGGATTTTTTGGGTCAGCAAAGGACGGCAGCGGGCATTGCTTAAAATTACATTCTAAGTATCACAAATTGCTGAAAACATACGTTTCAAAGGAACTCGATTGCACAGAAGGTCCAGACTGAGCATCAACGTTACAGCTAAGAAGATAGCAGAGGCCTAGTGATGATTCAGGAACGAGAGGCTGTTTCAGCAATGCATTGATCAAAATGGAACCTGCAACAATATAAAAATCCAGTGTTCAAGATGGACATTGCAACGGGGGTGTAAAACTGCCAAGCAGATGTTTTTGCAAATATAGTGGAAAAAGAAAACCAACAGTATTTGCATTTGCTATATAGTCTATGCCTTGATATAAGCGACATATGGTATGAAAAGAGTACCACTTGGACACATACACAGAAAGATGAGCACACACGTACATATATACACAATAGCCATTTCTACATATCACAGTAAGCTGTAAACCATGGTTTACTGGACACAAGCAAACTAGGCACACTCAGCTCCTACCCACTCATGCTGGGAAGAAATAAAACACACACCTCTAGACTCACAGCATGACACCCAAACTAGGGATCATAGTTTGTTCTGCTCCCACATTTGTATGAGCTTGGATGTAATGCTTAACCAGCGATTATGGTTTGTTTCCTCCCAGTCCAAGCAAGGAGGAGTGAAGTAAATGTAATTCCTTTGTGCCAATGCCATTATGTTCTCCCTTCTACTTGGAAAGAGAACCAAGTACATAAATTCTGACTATGTATAAAGAGGGCAGTTTGCCAGGAATTACATTTTAAAGCAAGCTATATTGCCCTTGCCTCTTGTTTTTGCTCTCAGGGGTGGAAAATCTGTAGCCATTAAGAGGTAATTAGGCTACGCCTCCTTTCAGCCCCAGCCAATGTGATTGGGGAGATGATACTATTGTAAAGGAAAGAGATAAGCCTCAAGATGGGTGTAAAAATAAGACTAATGTTGCATTTCAGATAGAGCTGTGTGTGTGTGTGTGTGAGAGAGAGAGAAAATACTGACTGCTTAGTCTACTTTCAGAAGACAACACAGTTCCCACACAAAAGAAAACCAAATTCAGTCACCCTCATACCTATTTATTGCAATGTTAGGCTAAACCAATACTGCAATTGCACTTACAAAACAGCAGGTGCAAGGAAGACAATATGACACATTACAGACAATCATAAGCGTGACCAGTTGCAGAATGGAAAGAACAGACATCTTCAACATCTATTTTTGGACCAAGTTTGCTTATGGTGACATCTGCAGCCGAAGAGAGTCCTAACCCACATTATGGGAACCCCAAATTCACAATCGGAGTAGTTTACTTGAAACCCACTGCTTAGAAACTACCGTGTTAAGTGGCACATACATTGTTGAAACAAATAAATATTGGCCCCTTTATATTTGGCTTCATCCATCAGAAGAATGGTCAGCGTTTGGTCAAACAGACACTTTTGAAGCCGCCACAAAGGTAATTCACTCCCAAGTAGCATCAACCAGCTGTGAGTCCGGTAACTATAACAACATTGGCTAGATTAGCTTTGAAACATTAACAAGAATTAATATTTAATGTAGCTTAGAAACTCATTATGGTGAAACTGTCTGTCTTGTTTGTTTACTCCCATTCATACATTAAAGGTTATTGATAAGGTTGCTTCGGCGTTATTTGTGGCTCAGAATACCGTATTTTTCGCTCTATAAGACGCACCAGACCACAAGATGCACCTAGTTTTTGGAGGGGGAAAACAAGAAAAAAAATATTCTGAATCTCAGAAGCCAGAACAGCAAGAGGGATCGCTGCGCAGTGAAAGCAGCAATCCCTCTTGCTGTTCTGGCTTCTGTGATAGCTGCGCAGCCTGCATTCGCTCCATAAGACGCACACACATTTCCCCTTACTTTTTAGGAGGGAAAAAGTGAGTCTTATAGAGCAAAAAATACGGTACTTGCAATTCATAAAAGCAGTGCCAATTTCTGCTTGATTTATAACTCAAAAGGGTTTGGGGGCAGCTGGCATTCTGGGAAACAGGGACACACTCAGAAGAAGAGGACTTAGAAACTTATTGCGTGGACTTCACTGCTTAACAACTCACAGCAGTATTTTGGGGCTCCTATTATCATTATGAGATCATATTTTATGCTTTCAAATATAAGTTGCCAACCCCAGTCCTAAGAAATGTATGCAACTGGAGTATTTCTTAGCTGAAATTACCTTTTCTTTGAGCAAAGATATTCAAACGTGTTACTTGCTTCACAAGCTCATTTTCTTGGTTAGGCATCTTACTGTCTGGAAAGAAATCTTTGTAGTAATTCAAGCAGTCATATTCAATTCCCTTTTGACTTTTAGCCCTATCTATACTGCCTTATATCATGAGACAATAGCACTGTTGTTGATGTTTCATTTTCATGCTTTAACTGTAGCAAACAGAGATACATATATTTAAGTGGGTTAAAAATGTATTTTGCTACATCAGAAAATCAGCAGGGGCTCACACCCATTCCATAGGCTAGATGTAGAATAAGTAAATGTATTTGCCTGGTTAGGTTATCTGAAGCCAGCATAAACTGAGAACTTCAAGACTAAGGGTACCATTTAAGAACCTGGATCTGGGTTCAAGTCTAGTCACTTGTAAACTGACAGGTTAATTTCTGCTTGTGTGCTTTTAGTAGCAGTATTACCTGGAGATATTAGTAGGTGATCATGCTTATCTCTGTGTTGTGAAAGCTTTACCTTGAATTAAGGTAAACCAGTGCTATTAAAGACAGAAGAGCAATCCAGGCCAGTATTATAGAGAAGAAATATGTGGATTAGGAATTAACAGTAAACCATACAGTGTAATTTTGCCACCAATCATGTCCAAAGGCCTTAAAAAACTGACACCCTTCAATTAAATTAAACTAAACAATCATGAAGAAACCACACAGATCCCTGTGCACCTAACAGCAAGTTGGAATTCCAAGCTTAGAAGCCTTGTCAGCTAGCTCATTGCTTTCAGTTCCAACACATCCAGAAACCTAGTAAAAATGGCATGATACTCCTGAGTGAATAGCCTCCAACTGGGGGGAAATTACAGAAAGCAAAGGGAGCAAACTGAAGCTCAGTAAATGTAAGTCTAACAATGAACTGCAGGAATCAAAAGCTTTTTTTGCCCAAGCCCAATCATTTAATTTAGCTTAACAGAAAGTTTGCACATATTTTTGCATTAAACCCAGACAATACAGGTGGAGGTTTATTTTAATAGTTTGGTGTCCTACGGTAGATAAACACCACTCACAGGTAGTCTATGGACTTGGAACTACCGGTAAACAGTAGTGGAGTGGGCCCTCTGTGAGTGTAACCAGAGGCAAAAGACCCAGCACTTGTTCAGCTGTTCTGCATGGCGGTGCTGACTCTAGCTGCTGCTGCACATCTTCCATCCATTTTTGCAGGACCTGCTTGAAGCCAAACTCTATTTTTGCCCAGGTGAGCAACCAGGGTGACATCACGGCAAGATGCACAATGGTCAAATATAACTAACTAAGAATTTACATACCCTTAATAAATGGCAACGCTTGGACACACAATTGTGTTCTGGAGTACGACGGTTTAGGCGAAACCTCAGATCGAAAAGAGTCTTTAGTGGGGAAACTTTTTTTCTCCTGAGTACATTCTTCAGATTTTGAAATATTACGAGGGCTCTTCTTTGGACTAAATGGTTAAATAAAATATCTGAATCAGTTGCAAAACATTATTTAAAATGATTAGGTTATTATTTACATTTGTAAACTGCTCCTTATCCAGGAGAATCCCAAGTCAGAGGAAAGAACAAAGTATAGTACAGTAATTGAAAAATAATTCAAAACCGCTCAAGAGCAACGTCTAAAACAAACATAACAATTCACTTACCTCCCCTAAATACTTGTGTGAATCATTAGAAAACGAAGAACACTTGAATAGGAGAATATGCAGGGTAAATTTCTTCTATAGCAACTAAAAGAATTTTCTCCAGAATACTGGATGCATGATCTGTAGTGTGCAATATTTTTCTCCTGTTATCCCTCCTCATCCAAAGAAATCCTGTTGGACCTTATTTGTCAGGGAACTGCCATCGGAGCCAAGAGTGGAGGTAAGGCTCCCCAACGATGCAGGAGAAGGGACCAGCAGGGAGAGAGAGAACACTTCCTTTGGGGAAGGAAATCAGCGTGACACCAGGAAGAAAGGGGAGCAGGGAAGGACTTCGGAGAGATGGCTCCAAGACTCTTCCACAGAGACCAGCGGGGAGAGCCCAGGACCTCCGCTGGCCACGCCCACTCTGCGCAGAAGACTTCCACGCAGGGAGGCTAGGCGGAGACTTGGCGTCAAAGAGCTTTTATGTTGGAAGAAGTTCAGGAAACACTCACTGACGGATTCTGCCAGTGACTGACACAGCCACGGAGAAAGGGCTGACCAGCCAGGGAAAGGTTTAGCCAGACAACGTTGCCTAGAGCAGCAGCCCCCTTACGCACGAGCAACCCCCAATTCCCTTTACATTATTGTATATATTTTATGCAAGAGGGAGTTCCACAAATGGGTGGGCCAGCACAAGAAAGGCCCTATTCTGGGTCATGTTGACCAACGGGACCACGAAACAGGCCTTCCATGCAGATTGCTGGGCCCAACCTGGCAGATATGGGAGAAAGTGCACCATCAAGGCCTTGGGTCTCAAGATATATAGTGGTCAACACCTTGACTCGGGCCTGATAGCAAATAGGCAGCCAGTGCAGTTTGCATAGGAGCAGTGTCAAGCAGGTGCAAGCAGACTGCACCAGATATTAGTTCATTCTGGAAGATTTTGCAAATTAAAGTCAAACTTGTTTTAAGAATTATGCTGTGCGTTCAATGATAAGTCTCCGCACAACAGCTTGCAAGATGAAAACAGCAGTGCTATTAATTACATTCAGATATAAGAGGGATAGATGCTCAAACTCCTGGCTGGCCCAACTGTCTGGAATTTAGTGGACAGAATTCATCTTCTTACTTCATACCTGGTATATGGCATTGAAGGAGTAACAGGTTTAACTCTTTCGCAGTTTGAAAGCTTCATTCTCAGCTCATTCATTTCTGCATCTCTGAACTGCAGCTCAGACTTCAGAGACTCCAACTGAAAGAATAAACGTAACATTAGAAACCCATTTTTTAAAAATGATAAATTATTAATTTCAATTAGGAAAGCTGAGTGTTTAAGAATCCAATCCTTTCTTTGTGAAAACATGAGTGATTGGGATAGAGTGTAAAAAGAGCTTTGCTAGTGAAATATAGACACCACACTTGCCGTCCATTAGCATCACAACCAGAAATAACAGGGCAGATTTCTCTAATAGAGGTATTTAACCTTAATTCTCAAATGGCATTATTCATCGGTTTAAAATGAAATGTACATTCCTTATTTTTTTTTAAAAAAATCATTTTCTAAAAACATAAATTGTAAAAAGAATAGAATTAACAAGAAGAAGCCCTTATGTGTACAAAACAAGCCACTAATAATTTTGACAAAAAGTAGCTCATTATTTCCTTAATTCAATAGCAGTAATAAAAATACCAAATCTGACATGGACTTCCATCTTTTCAATGTTCTTCTATTTAGCATAGCACTAAAAGTCCTTAATTTTTTGCTTAAAGAGGGGAGGGAAGAAAAGGAGGAAAAGTTTAAAAAGAACCTTCAAACAAGGTTTTGTTATGGATTCCCCCCCACCCTTAATTAAATACTACCTTTCTGGAAAACTCCTTTTCTTTTTCACATATAGTTTGAGCTTTCTCCATTTCCAGTAGCGCGTATGATTTTCGCTGTTCCTCTGCAGTGGATTCCATCTGCTGCATTGAATCCCGTAAAATTTTGATTTCTCCATTTTTAATTAGGATTTCATCCTTCATTTCCTTCAGCTGCAAATTCACGAACATGATGCAAGCAGAAGAATTAAATGCATTTTGCAAGCTTTATTTCACATACCGCCTCCCCAGTAAGACCATTGCTCCCATTAAGATTAAGAATGTGATGCCAGACACCACCATGTAAAACTGCATCAGACTGGGCTGTTAAGAAGAGCAGTAGACATCAGACTTCTCACCCCTGGTTCACTTAATCACTGAGGTCTTGCAACAAGCATTTTTTTTAAAAGTCTATACAACCTATCTGAGCAAAGTCCAGCTTCTACATACATTTGCCTCACTACTCCGGTGGTCAAATAACTCTCTAAATTCCATAAGAAACAGTAACTGCTGAGAGAAAAAAATGAATCAGTCACTTGTCATCCTTAAAGGTAAAGGGACCCCTGACCGTTAGGTCCAGTCATCACCGACTCTGGGGTTGCGGAGCTCATCTCGCTTTATTGGCCGAGGGAGCCAGCATACAGCTTCCGGGTCATGTGGCCAGCATGACTAAGCCGCTTCTGACGAACCAGAGCAGCGCACAGAAACGCCGTTTACCTTCCCGCCGGAGCGGTACCTATTTATCTACTTGCACTTTGACGTGCTTTCGAACTGCTAGATTGGCAGGAGCAGGGACCAAGCAACAGGAGCTCACCCCATCGCGGGGATTCGAACCGCCGACCTTCTGATCGGCAAGTCCTAGGCTCCGTGGTTTAGCATATACAACAATAGGTCCTCCCCCCAATCCCCTCGTAGAGGTATTTTCCCCACGAAATCCAAATCGTGGGTCCACAACTTCAGCACTGGCATATACCACAGAGCATGGCTGCCTTAAGACCAGAACTCTTTCAGAAAACAAAACAAACCTTTTTCTCAGCTTCCTCATATTGTGCTTGAAGTGCCTCAAGTCTAAATTGGTCTTTTGATGAGGTTTCTTCTGTGCAACTTCCTGTTTACAGAAATAAACTTGTGAATTGTGATCTCAGGATTTGACCTAAACAATTCAATTCTTTTGTGATTGAGGGTAGCAATTAACGATCTAGATCTATGTATGAGGATTTCGGTATAAAACTTGTTCCATGAGATTTTTGCTCCATGGGATCTTCCAAAACAACTAAGCTGTATAAATTCCATAGAGCTTGGCATTTAATTCTGCTTGCACCCCAGTACTCAGAAAAAGAAGACAGCATGGCAACCTGCACGATCTGTGTACCAGAACCATCAGTATTCAGTCTGCTACATGGACTGAAGTAGAATCAACAGTTTTCATGGTGTAAAAGATCTAAATGTCCAGACATCCAATTCTATAAGGCAATCATAAACATTTCCACCAAGAAAATAAATTCTAATGACCCTAAAGCTGCAACTCTCTTCACACTCCCCTGGAAGCGAGTCCCACAGCTCAATGGGATTTACTTTTGTGCACATGTGCACACAATTGAGCTCATGGCTCAGGGTCCCTTCTATAATTCTATGACATGCCCATACTGCCAGCACAAATGAGGACCAGAATACACTGTTACATAGCACCAAGCTGTACCTCTGAGACCTGAAATTCTTAACTACACAGTCCAAACACTGTGGGTAGGAGATGGGGTGGGCAGGGAGGGAGGGAGGAAATACCTAAAGCATATTTGTTGCAGTTTCTTTCCAAATGCTTATGTAAGAAGATGCTAACTTCTCCCTACTGATGCAAATTTGAAACAGCATTTAGACTGTACATACCAAACTGCCCTGTAGATTTGGGAGCAATATTCCATTGCTTAATATGATCAGATGTTTTGATGGTGCTATTTGGGTGGGAAGACAGTTCCACATTCTGCTTAGGTTTCACTGTGTTCGCATTTAAAGAAGCGTTTTGTGTCAATGCCTGGGAAGCAATAATATCTATCTCCTCCAAATCATCTGCTGTAAAGTCATCATTGTCCCCAAACGGATCCTCCAATTCTTTATGCTCAGTTCCAGCATGACTTTTGTAACGCTTGCTTGGTGGAAAGCCATCTTGACAGTTTCCAATATTCCTTCGGTTTGTAGCTCTCTGGAGAGATAATGGTGAAGTGGTAACTTTTGCCTGATCCACACCATACAATATGGAGCTGTTTCTCTTCTTATTCCCAAATAAATGGTTCACCGACATTCTGTGTTAGAAATTAGTCTGGCAAGTAAGGGAAATATAAAATGTATTAAAGTCAACCTGATTTAAAAGCATCAAATTCTGCATAAAAATGATTTTAAAAAAACAACCAACTTCCTATCCAAGTGTCAAAATCCAAGAAGGATGAGACAGATCAGCAAGGGGCCACTGTTCAAACTAGCTTTGAGTATTATTGGCTTCTCTCTCACTCATCAGCATTTACCGCATTTTTTGCACCACAACACTCACTTTTTTCCTCCTAGAAAGTAAGGGGAAATGTCTGTGCGTGTTATGGAGGGAATGCCTATGGGTGGCGGGGGATTTGCTGCAGTCGTGAGCAGAGGATCCATGGTTCCCCTTCCTTCCCTCCTCCGTGGCTCGCTTGAAACAGCAAAGCGGGAGAAGAGCCGCTGAGTGGGGAGGAGAGAGGGACAGAGAGCCTGCTTCTTTAAAGGAGCAAAGTGGGAGAGGAGAGGAGCCTTCTCTTCTTATACCCCTCTCCTGCATTATTAGCAGCATCCTTCTCCACCCACCCCACGCATGTTCCTTCTCCCCTTAAACCCCTCTTCTGCATTATTAGCAGCATCCTTCTCCACACACCCCACGTGTGCTCCTTGTCCCTTGAGTGCTTTTCCTTCCCTCCCCACTTAAAACGTGGTTACAAAGCACGGATCCACATGGATCCTCAGGATTTTTGCACCGGGTCACCCCAAATTCACCATCAGATCACATAGCATGTCCATGGCTACATCTTGCAGCAAAAAAATCACGCACCCACTATTGCCTGGGGCCACAGTGGTGCAAAAACGTGGTTACAAAGCATGGATCCACATGGATCCTCAGGATTTTTGTATTGGGCTACTCCAAACTCACTGTCAGATCACATGTCTGTGGCCACAGCATGAACTACAAAAATCATACATCCACTGTTTCATTTAGAATATTTTTTTCTTGTTTTCCTCCTCTAAAAACTACGTGCGTGTTATGGTCGGGTGCATGTTATAGAGCGAAAAATACAGTATTCCCTACAACAGGTACTCTTACAGCCCAACTGTATGCATGCTTACTTGGAAATCAGTCCCAATATATTTTCTGGTCCTTACTCATAGCTAGATGTACAAAGGACTTGAGTTTACACCTGCTTGTTAGTATGTCCAATGATATGCCAAGCCCACTAAAGAATCCAAGGAAGGATTCTGGTATTTATACAGAATCAGCATCACTACAAACATTTTAAAACAGGTTTAAACCCAAGCAACAACCTGCATGTGGATCAGCCTTTCTACTGATTCTAGTGATTTCATAACCTATGGGGTTAGATTCTTGATTCTGAGAGAATATAAGCAAACATTTAACTTCGTAACCACAAGATTTTCTTAGCTTTCTTTTAAGAACAGTTTGTTTTCTGCACTACAGAGAAAAGTATGAAGGCAGAACGGAGATACAATTTTCTTAAAATTTATAAACCGTGAAATTTTGAACTGAAACTCACTGTGTACATTGAAAGGGCCCTGCATATGGGTTGCTGGCAGAAGAGAATAAATACTCAGGCACTTTAATACCCAAGTCCACACATGCTTACCCAAAAGCAAGCCCACTGAGTTCAGTGGGCCTTTCACCACAGTAAAAGTACACAATATCTTAGATTCTAAAGCCCTCACATTCATAGACTCATCTCTAGCTCAGTTAGCAGAGCATGGTGCTGATAATTGTAGAGTTGCAAGGTAGACCCTGAGGGCCATCTAGTCCAACCCTCTGCAATGGAGGAATCTCATCCCATCCAATATGAAACCATACTGAACCCTGCTTAGCTTTGCAAATGTGCTAGCAGTTTTATCACTGCACCACAGTCTATCATATCCTTTTAGCATCCCAATCTAGATATGCTGTAAGCCTTCCTACCACGTTCCTGTTTGGTCATGTAGCATGTCACCTGCAAAAAAAATTGCTTATGGCACAATAAACTAACTAGATGCCTCTGACTTGCCCCCAACAAAAGCACGCAGCCACCCTCCTGCAACGTCTCACTTGAAAATGGGAATTATCTTAACTTACACGCTTTTCTAATATCGCAGCCTGAGCTGCGGAAGATGAGGCATTGGGGAGGGGGCAGAAAGTTACCGACAGACCTGATAGTATTCAGAAACAGCATTGCCATCATCCCCGTGCCTCTTCCGCCACAGAGCCGTGGAGCAGCTCCATGATCCGGCGATGCCTTCACCTGCAGCCAGGAATGCAAACTCACCGGATTTGCCCAAGGCGACCTGCCGGGGTATAAAGTGGCCGCGCGCCCCAGCGAGGCGCACAGAAAAGAAAGACGCCCCCGCCCACCCGGGAAGCGCCTCGGCGGGCCCTTCTCTCCCGCTTGCGAACAGAGGGCTCCTCCCCTGTCCCGGCCAACCAATCAAGGACCGACTCTGTGCGGCCGGCGACAACATCGTCCAGTCAGCTCAACGGAGGAAAAAACGCAGAGCTCCAAAGGAAGGCAAATGCAGAAATGCAAGGCCCTCGGCAATTGGCCGATTGGGACGTTTCTGTCTCTGCGGATTGGCCAGAGGCCCAAAGCCGGATGTCCGGGTTGCCTCTGACGCCTTGGCCATCCCTAGTTCACTCCTGTAAAAAGGGCATCTGCGTCCCCGCCTTCCAAAACAACAATTAAAAAAAAAGTAGAAGCAACTACAGAAGCACATGCTTATTTCAAACTCGAGCTTCATTGTGTGCGAAGAAGTTATTCACGTATTTAATTTACATTTTTAAGATTGTATGAAAGCACACACCAGCTAAGCAGAATACTGTATGTAATGGCTTTTATTAAAGTATTTGCTTGTATTCCTATTCAGGGTATTTTTTTATTCCTCCTTTTAATTCTGATATTTTGCAAGGCGACTTTCAATCTAAGCAATAGTAAAACTCCCCACAATATTACAATGTGCTGAAGCAGAATTATATCTGACAACCCTCTTCCAGTCACGTTGTGCTCCTACCACTCTCAGCTAGGGACTATGGAGGTTGTTGTTTAGTCGTGTCCGACTCTTCGTGACCCCATGGACCAGAGCACGCCAGGCACTTCCGTCCTCCACTGCCTCCCGCAGTTTGATCAAACTCATGCTGGTAGCTTCAAGAATACCATCCAACCATCTCATCCTCTGTCGTTCCCTTCTCCTTGTGCCCTCAGTCTTTCCCAACATCAGGGTCTTTTCCAGGGAGTCTTCTCTTCTCATGAGGTGGCCAAAGTATTGGAGCCTCAGCTTCACGATCTGTCCTTCCAGTGAGCACTCAGGGCTGATTTCTTAAAGAATGGATACGTTTGATCTTCTTGCAGTCCATGGGACTCTCAAGAGTCTCTTCCAGCACTATAATTCAAAAGCATCAATTCTTCGGCGATCAGCCTTCTTTATGGTCCAGCTCTCACTTCCATACATCACTACTGGGAAAACCATAGCTTTTACTATACGGACCTTTGTTGGCAAGGTGATGTCTCTACTTTTTAAGATGCTGTCTAGGTTTGTCATTGCTTTTCTCCCAAGAAGCAGGCGTCTTTTAATTTCGTGGCTGCTGTCACCATCTGCAGTGATCATGGAGCCCAAGAAAGTAAAATCTCTCACTGCCTCCATTTCTTCCCCTTCTATTTGCCAGGAGGTGATGGGACCAGTGGCCATGATCTTCGTTTTTTTGATGTTGAGCTTCAGACCATATTTTGCGCTCTCCTCTTTCACCCTCAATAAAAGGTTCTTTAATTCCTCCTCACTTTCTGCCATCAAGGTTGTGTCATCTGCATATCTGAGGTTGTTGATATTTCTTCCGGCAATCTTAATTCCGGCTTCAGATTCATCCAGCCCAGTCTTTCGCATGATGAATTCTGCATATAAGTTAAATAAGCAGGGAGACAATATACAGCCTTGTCGTACTCCTTTCCCAGTTTTGAACCAATCAGTTGTTCCATATCCAGTTCTAACTGTAGCTTCTTGTCCCACATAGAGATTTCTCAGGAGACAGATGAGGTGATCAGGCACTCCCATTTCTTTAAGAACTTGCCATAGTTTGCTGTGGTCGACACAGTCAAAGGCTTTTGCATAGTCAATGAAGCAGAAGTAGATGTCTTTCTGGAACTCTCTAGCTTTCTCCATAATCCAGCGCATGTTTGCAATTTGGTCTCTGGTTCCTCTGCCTCTTCTAAATCCAGCTTGCACTTCTGGGAGTTCTCGGTCCACATACTGCTTGAGCCTTCCTTGTAGAATTTTAAGCATAACCTTGCTAGCGTGTGAAATGAGTGCAATTGTGTGGTAGTTGGAGCATTCTTTGGCACTGCCCTTCTTTGGGATTGGGATGTAGACTGATCTTCTCCAATCCTCTGGCCACTGCTGAGTTTTCCAAACTTGCTGGCATATTGAGTGTAGCACCTTAACAGCATCATCTTTTAAAATTTTAAATAGTTCAGCTGGAATACCATCACTTCCACTGGCCTTGTTATTTGCAGTGCTTTCTAAGGCCCATTTGACTTCACTCTCCAGGATGTCTGGCTCAAGGTCAGCAACCACACTACCTGGGGTGTACGAGACATCCATATCTTTCTGGTATAATTCCTCTGTGTATTCTTGCCACCTCTTCTTGATGTCTTCTGCTTCTGTTAGGTCCTTACCACTTTTGTCCTTTATTATGTTAATCTTTGTACGAAATGTTCCTTTCATATTTCCGATTTTCTTGAACAGATCTCTGGTTCTTCCCATTCTGTTGTTTTCCTCTATTTGTTTGCATTGCTCGTTTAAGAAGGCCTTCTTGTCTCTCCTTGCTACTCTTTGGAAATCTACATTCAATTTCCTGTATGTTTCACTATCTCCCTCGCATTTTGCTTGCCTTCTCTCCTCCGCTATTTGTAAGGCCTCGTTGGACAGCCACTTTGCTTTCTTGCATTTCTTTTTCATTGGGATGGTTTTAGTTGCTGCCTCCTGTATAATGTTGCGAGCCTCCACCCATATTTCTTCAGGCACTCTGTCCAGCAAATCTAAATCCTTAAACCTGTTCCTCACTTCCACTGTGTATTCATAAGGGATTTAGTTTAGATTGTATCTTACCAGCCCAGTGGTTTTTCCTACTTTCTTCAGTTTAAGCTTGAATTTTGCTATAAGAAGCTGATGATCTGAGCCACAGTCAACTCCAGGTCTTGTTTTTGCTGACTGTATAGAGCTTCTCCATCTTTGGCTGCAGAGAATATAATCAATCTGATTTCGATGTTGCCCATCTGGTGATGTCCATGTGTAGAGTCGTCTCTTGTGTTGTTGGAAAAGCGTGTTTGTGATGACCAGCTTGTTCTCTTGACAGAACTCTATTAGCCTTTGCCCTGCTTCGTTTTGATCTCCAAGGCCAAACTTGCCAGTTGTTCCTTTTATCTCTTGCCTCCCTACTTTAGCATTCCAATCCCCTATAATGAGAAGAACATCCTTCTTTGGTCTCACTTCTAAAAGGTCTTGTAAGTCTTCATAGAATTGGTCAATTTCAGTTTCTTCAGCACCAGTAGTTGGTGCATAAACTTGGATTACTGTGATGTTAAAAGGTCTGCCTTTGATTCATATCGAGATCATTCTATCATTTTTGAGATTGCATCCCAGTACAGCTTTCACCACTCTTTTGTTGACTATGAGGGCCACTCCATTTCTTTTACGGGTTTCTTGCCCACAGTAGTAGATGTGATAGTCATCTGAACTGATATCGCCCATTCCCATCCATTTTAGTTCACTGATGCCCAGGATGTCAATATTTATTCTTGCCATCTCATTTTTGACCACATCCAACTTACCCAGGTTCATGGTTCTTACATTCCAGGTTCCTATGCAATATTTTTCTTTACAGCATTGGACTTTCCTTTCGCTTCCATGCATATCCGCAACTGAGCATCCTTTTGGCTTTGGCCCAGCCGCTTCATCAGCTCTGGATCTACTTGTACTTGTCCTCCGCGCTTCCCCAGTAGCATGTTGGACACCTTCCGACCTGAGGGGCTCATCTTCCAGCGTCATAACTTTTATATGCCTATTGTCTTTGTCCATGGAGTTTTCTTGGCAGGGATACTGGAGTGGCTTGCCGGTTCCTCCTCCAGGTGGATCACGTTTGGTCAAAACTCTCCACTATGACCTGTTCATCTTGGCTGCCCTGCTCGGCATAGTTCATAGCTTCTCTGAGTTATTCAAGCCCCTTCGCCACGGCAAGGCAGTGATCCATGATCACTGTTGTTTAATCGTGTCCGACTCTTCGTGACCCCATGGACCAGAGCACGCCAGGCACTCCTGTCTTCCACTGCCTCCTGCAGTTTGGTCAGACTCATGTTAGTAGCTTCAAGAACACTATCCAACCATCTCGTCCTCTGCCGTCCCCTTCTCCTTGTGCCCTCAATCTTTCCCAACATCAGGAACTTTTCTAGGGAGTCTTCTCTTATGAGGTGGCCTACGTATTGGAGCCTCAGCTTCATGATCTGTCCTTCCAGTGAGCACTATGGAGATACTGAATAATTTAACAAGGGTCCTTTACCACCCTACGAGCAAATTTGTCAAAAGCTTTTGTAGTCTCAAATCCACTTCATCAGAAAAATTAACCAATAAACTGAAACTGACATGGGGACAAACAGAAGAAGACGCCTTTACCCCGGTATGGCTCCCCTTTATCACGTACACAGCCCAACAAGACAATGACAATAATCCACCAACAGAATACAAATCAATATGGCTAACCTGATCCAAAACAGCCACTCACCCCACTCACACATGAAAACAAAGATCACCACAGCCAATCACAAACAAACAACACACCCTAGGCCAACCCCAACCTCTCTCACCACCAAAGGAACACAAGTGAACAGCACAAGCAACGCTGACACCAAACCCTACATACATTAATCATAACAGAAACATCACCACCCGACCCCACCCCCACCCATCTTCCCTCCCTCCACCCCTTCTCTTTTTTTCTCCCCCTAATGTCTCAACAAATGAAACGGATTTGTAGAAATGTTACATGGAAAAAATATGAGAGACATTACACTTACTTCTGTAAAACAAGAAAATCTTTAATAATAAAAAATAAAACTTTTTTTTTAAATCCACTTCATCAGATCTGTGTTACTGAGTGTGCTACTTGATCTATGAAAGGGTGATTCTCTGACTGCACAAAGATCTTAGCAAACTGTACTGAATCAGGCCATTGGTTCACCTAGCTCAAACTTCATATAGTTTACAATCAAGTTTTCAGACAGCCCTACTGAGATTCCAGCAATTCAACCTGGGCCCACAGAGCTATGGCATTTCCCTTGTCCTGCTCCCCACATTCTGATTATGAATCTCCTGTATGATGTCTAGAAGCCTAAAACAACTTGTGGGCACTGAATTAATTGCCTCATTAACATCTTCAGGTGCTTTTGAGAGCTCTAAATATCTATCAGTAATGTCACTCAGTTCTGAAGAGGATTCACTCCACTCAGTGAATGAACCTGGTGTATAAAGAAAAACTACCAGCTCTCCATCGGTTACATAAAACATGGTAGTAGCTGTTTTTTAAGTCCAAACACAAGAGTTCCAAGACATGCACATAGAGCATAGCTCTACAGCAAACTCCCGCTTGCTCAAAGGTACTGTATGTAATTGTCAAGTGGGCAAGGGGCAGGAGATATAGACAGGTTGTAGGTCCGAGCCTGTATCAGGCAAAACAAGAATCATTTGTCAGGGACAGAAGTCATTACAGTGGTACCTCAGGTTACAGACGCTTCAGGTTACAGACTCCGCTAACCCAGAAATAGTACCTCGGGTTAAGAACTTTGCTTCAGGATGAGAACAGAAATCACACGGCGGCGCAGCAGCGGGAGGCCCCATTAGCTAAAGTGGTACCTCAGGTTAAGAACAGACCTCCAGAACAAATTAAGTTCTTAACCCAAGGTACCACTGTATTTATAAACTGTAGAGTCAGGGGAATTAGGGGAATAGCAGTATATTTGCACTGGCCATCCTTGGCTGTGGTAATAATCCCTTCAGAAGTTGCCTGCATCAACTTTTTGTTGAAAGTGACAGTTCTGTGTCTTCAGCTATATTATATCTGACACTATGACCTAGTTCACTTAGAACATCAATAACATTTGTACTTCCCATCACACTATTTATAGCTATCCTAAACTGAAAATACTTTGCAGGCTTCCCTCTTCCATTAGCTGCATATCATAAATATATCATGAGGTAATTATTTCACCTTCCTTTTGTGATGAAAAATCAAGACAGATCTGGACAGAAAATGAGCTGACTTTCAAGTATATACGAGGGTCTTTTACATTGGGGTGACTAACCCACAGTCCACGAAGAGGTTTTGGGAGACCCCTGAGAATCCCAGCGTAATTCTGTAGCTGCTTCTTTTTTACAAACAGTGGGTTGTGTGTATGCGTGTGTATATATGGGTGTGCATATATGTCTTAATCCAGGTAGATCCATTGAAATCAATGGACCTAAGTAAGCCACATCCATTAAATGCAATGGGTCTCCTCTGTTGATTCCCTTCACTTTTATTGTTGTTAATTACTTCCATTGGGCTTCTCCAAGTGCCTTTGGGCCCTTTTTTAGAAGTCAACTGGGGCTTCCAATCTCTCCCTTCCAATCTTTTTTTCTTCTGTAGCTTCCTCTGGGTGCTATTAATAAAATTTGTTTTGAGGGTGTCCTAAAGAACAGAAACCACAGCTCTGCAGAACAAAAATGGGCACATAGATTTGAAGCTCAGCCTTCTCAGTCCCCAAGGAATTTATGATCTGTTCAGCTGCGTAAGGAACCGTGCACATTTCCCAGTGCTAACACATTATGAAATGCCACAGCCTTGTGTGAGAGTGCCAACATTCCTCATGCAGTATCAGAATAAATGCCTCATTCAAAATACTCGGCAACTGCAGCTTCTGCTGCCGTGCCATGTATTTGTGAATTACTATCTGTGAGTCACACTTCCTTCGGTCACGCTCCAAGTAGCACAAGATGTACATCAGCCTAAATAAAGTTTATACACTTGATGATGAAGCCTGCTGTGTAATCTTTTTCTCTTACCCAGTAAGCCTTGGTAACAGTAATGGATTATTTATTGAATAAACAAACCAAAGGACATTGTAATATATTATTCTAATAATATTTGGCAAATATCCTAAGTGTATTGAATGCTTTAGGTACATTATGTCAATAATCCTGAGAAGAGGGGTGGCACTTCTGTGGTGGGTCAGATCAGGTGTGCCTAGTCACTTCAAGCAGGCTGCCAAGACCTCAGCAAAACCAATTATCTTGAAAGGACACTTCTTCTCAAACTTCCAAAAGTGTCTCTTCTTCCTCTTGTACACCACCATTGCTAGCAAACTGGAGTGCTCTCTTCCTGTTTCTAAGCACCTCCAACCTGCTAGCAATGGCAATGTACAAGAGACTCCTCTCCTCCCAGCCCAGCACTGCAATGAGAAGTAATATCACTGTCTCTGCTCTTCAGAAATCTCAGAAATGCACAGGTAGTGTTTCACTCCCATCACATTGCAGTGGGAGGGGTGGTGGTGCTGTCTCTGCTCCATAGAAAATACATTTTCCTCCCCTCCCCACTTTCCCTTTCTTCATTATTGCAGCATTTGGAGGGTCCCCTAATGATGCTGCCACAGAAGCAGTCCCAATGTCTTGTTATTTTTATTTTTCACAGTGAAGCTCCTGACAAGTCACACACATAATCTTTAATTCCCCAGAGTGCCTCACTCTGGGAAATGAAGAGGACAGGCCAAACAGTTCAGAGTTTTGCTTCACCAGCAGCACATCCAATGAGAAAAGCTAACAACAAGAAAGATGTTGTGAGAGTGGTGCTACTGCCTGCTTGGTTGGTAAAGAGGAGGCAACAAAGGGAAAGAAGGCAGATGGCAAGTAAGAGACCCTCCCATTTTTCTAAACTTTGTTCAAAATTTATTAGAGGTTATTGGAAGTGCTGGGGCAGCATACCCCAAAATCTCTTCTTTGCTGCCTGGCAAGAAGGGTAAGGAGAGAATGAGTTCTTTTCTTTCTTTTTGGAAAGATAAAGAAACCCACTTCCCCCTTCTTATCAAGTTTAGTTCCCTTCCCTACAGTCTAGTAAGGAAAAGAGTGAGTAAACAGAGCAGTGCATAAATTAGTGGTGGTGTAGGGCCCGTCAAGAGGGTTGTGAAGTGAAAATGCATATTTGTACAGTCTGTATGCCAGCAGTATGTATGTGACCACTTTGGCCACAACCACTGCTGGCTCGTGGCCTTCAAAGGGTTAGCTAACCTTGAACATTGCCCTCAGACCAAACCCCTGAAGCTTGTATTGTCATTGCCATAGCAAATGGTGTACTGGGGCTAAAAAAGATTTTCTTGCCTAAAGTCACTCAGTAAATTTTCAAAAATTTTCATACAGATGACTACCATCTAACTTTTTTCAAAAAGTAGTATCTCAATGTTTCCTCTGGGAAAACCATTTTAGTCTGTAGCAGCAAAAACAAAGATGACTCTTGTGACACCTTAAAGCAGAACTTTCCAAATTTTTCATGTTGGTAACACACTTTTTAGACATGCATCATTTTGCGACACGGTAATCAAGTTTTACTAGCAAACCGGAGATTAAACTAACCCCTTATAAGATAGGAACAGACATCACACAACACATACTGCAGCCGACACACTGTGTCATGGCACAGAGTTTGGAAAGCTCTGCCTTGAAGACTACTACATTTATTACGCAGCAAGTTTCCACTTCATATGGAAGAAAATAAATGTTATATCGGAGATAACAAATGGAACCTTTAAACTGCATGATTGTGCCACAGTATCCCCCCCACCAAACTATAACAATTCATCTCATGTGCAAATATATGATCTTTATTCACAGACCGTATCACAAAAACTACAGATCTTATACTACTATGAAAGCCACTATGGCGCAATATGGATCCCTAAGAATTCACTTGTTTATACAGGTTTCTCTACCCGCTCCTGCAAACCACACCCACATTCCACAAAAGCGACAGATCTGGTGAGCTGCCTTGGGACAAAAACATAGATCTGGAGCACTGATCCTCACGGGAGTTTCTAGACTTTCACACAGGTCGTGCCACCACCAAAAAAAACCCCATGAGGTGCCACAGACATGTCACTAAAAACATGGTGATCCACGGGTATCTCTTGCTGGTGGATGGGGGGGGTGAATAACGAAAATTCAAGAGCCTTTGACTTACTAGATCCCCTTTTACCCAGACCTTCCTTCATGCATCTTGTGAACCGCCCTGAGGGTATAAGGCGGTATACAAATTTAATAAACAATAACGAGCCGCTTCCTTCGCTTTTACTCCACAGCAGTCTCCTCTTAGGACACACAAAGATAACTGTATGACCCGATAACAATGAGTAACTTGAGATAATAGGCGTCTTTGCAGCACTCCTGTGAAGCCTCCTGTGCTCGGATTAGTCATGTTGCCCCCCTCCCTTTTCCCGCCTCCTGGGCGCTTCTCATAAGTCACGTCCCGCAGCGGGCGCCCGCGCTCCCTCCCCTGTGACTCCGAAGGCGCCACGCTCCTCCCTTGCCAGCGATTTCCAGGCACCGCAGATCAGACCCACCATCCCCAAAAGGATCGGCAGTCTCCCTCCCCCGCCCTTCCAGCCTCTCCGCTCCCTCATCCCACCCCCGCCAGCGGCTGACTCAAGAGGCGCCGCCAGACTGACGCAAGGAACAAATAAACTTGCCCCTTCCGCGCTTCTCCCATTGGTAGAAAACCAGGCCCGCCCCCTCCCAAACTTTTCCTGCTGCGCGGAGCTGCGGGGGGGGGGGAAGTGCGAGCGGAGGAGGAGAGGGGGAAGGAGAGACTCCGTCAACCGCCACCTTCCACCGACTTCCTCGTTGCCCGCCGGCCAATCAGGAGGCTGAAATGTCCACCCGTCGCCCAATCCGGAGGGGCGGCTCGGCGTCGGCGACGCGGAACGCCCAGTTTCTGTGATGTAGCGGCTGGGGGGGCCGCGGCGTCATTGGCTGCCTGGTGTCCCGGCCCCTCCCGCTGAGTGTGGCGGCGGTGGGTGGGGGGGAAAAAGGCCGCTTCTTGTCTGTGCGTCTCGATCTGTTTACTCCTCGCGCAGCTGCGGCAGCGCGGAGTGGGTGGCGGCAGCAGCAAGGGAGAGTCGGCGGCGCGGATCGGCACCTCGCAACACCCCCGCTTATCTCCCTCCCTCAGCTCCTCCGCAGCAACGAAGCCAACCCCCACCCCATCCGCCCCCTGCGCGCGCGCACACACAGAGAGTGTGGGGAAAGATAAGGACCGAGTGAGGCCGCGAGGGAACTGTGGAGGGCCATGAAGACGGAGATCTCGTCCGCTGCGGGCTTCATCACCCGCCTCCTCCGGACGCCCGGCGGCATCGGCGACGAGGAGCTGCGCTGCTTCAGCGAGTCCCTCCAGGAGGCGCTGCGAGGTGAGGCGGCGGCGGAGGATAGGGGCGCCCCCATGACTCCCAAACCTCTCTCCCCCCCCCCAGCGCCGTTGTTGTTGTTGTTGACGACGACGACGAGTTGAAGAAAAAGAGCCCCGAGAACCCCTCAATCGTCGCACGCGGGGGGTAGGGGAGTCGATGCCTCCCTCCTGCCACAAAGAGGAAGCCACCCCCCAAAAGAAAGAGCCCCCCAACGAACAGAGCAGCCTCTCGTCGCTTCTCTCTCACTCCCCCGCCCCCCATTCCCGAGTTGGATTTCGAAATATCTTTCCCCAACTCCTAACTGTCCCTGGTATGGGGTTCTTATGGACCACTTTTCCTTTCTCCTTTCCCCCCTCCCCCCCAACAAAAACCCCCACTTCTCAAGCAGCTTAAATTTGCCTCAGTTTGAGCCTCTCCGACTTGGAGGGGGAGGCTGGCGACCTGTCTCCTTGCCAGCCCTCCTTTACTTTCAGTGATAACAGTACTGACGTCCTCGTTATTTGTGTTTCTAAACAGGCTCCCCCCCCCCCTTTTGTCGTTTTATCCTCTGTGTTTTGAATCCCTCTTCAGGCAAGACAGCTGAAGGACGGGGACTGTGTGCCAGAGGCGGTAACTCTTCTTCCTCTTTCCTTTGTTCCCCCCACCCTCTGCAGACCATTATAAGCACCACTGGTTCCCCCTGATGCCTTCCAAAGGCTCAGGATACCGCTGCATTAGGATCAATCACAAGATGGACCCCTTGATAGGAAAGGCAGCGGGTATGATCGGACTAAGCCACGAGAGACTCTTCCAGCTCCTGCCCAGCGAATTAACTCTTTGGATCGACCCCTTTGAGGTGTCCTATCGCATCGGAGAAGATGGGTCGATCTGTGTCCTCTATGAAGGCCCTCAGCCAGCAGTGAAGAATGCCAAAGCTCTTGAGAGCATGAGCAGCTGTAAAGAGGAGTGGAGAATTGGCAGAGCCAGCCCTTCCAAAAACTACAACATGATGACAGTTTCCAGTTAAAAAAATTAACATTCCCTGTACAATGATGTATGTATGTATCCCGCTTTGATAATGAAGTTAGATGATGTAATTGATATGTTGATTTTCACCCCATAGTCATTAAAGTTGTAGTAGTACTGCCAAATTCTTTGTTTTGTGGCCAAGGGCTAATGTATAAAAACAGTTCTTTAACTGTGTACTTTTTCTGGATTGTATACTGTAAATGAAATTGTACAGTCAAGATGATTGTTTTACAGATTTATATTTTGGAAAAAAATCCTTGGCTATTTGTAATAAAAATGAAATTAATTTAAATCTTTTTTTTTTAAACAATGGCTTTTAGTTCGCAGTAGCTATCCCCTACCACCTCTGCATTTATTGAGCAATAATTGGAGGGGGGATAGGGAGGAGGCAATGTGGGTGGTGGGAATTAGAAACTCTGACCAACTGAAATTTTTAAACCTCTCTAGTGACTTGGCAGCACAGACTATTTCAGGATCATAAACACAGCTGAACAGAACAAATATGAATTGTCTAATGTAAATATCCAGGCCAGCTTTTTATTCCCAAACAGCTGTCATGCATGGAATCAAATTTCTTGGAAGTAAAGTTCTAGAAATTTACTCCATAGTTCTTTCCCACTTGCCCAAGAAAATACCTTTTTTAACATCTATTTACACCAATAAAACTGAAACGTATTTTGGTTTATATAACATCACAGTGAAATAATCTAATGTGTACAGTATGTACATTACAGAATGTACAGTAATTGTTGTTAAAGCTTTTCTAGAATATCCTGAATCTAGGAATCTGCTGCTCTAAATTGAAATTATTGTCTTAATCCCAAACACCTTTTGTGGAACTTCCATTCATTTCAGTAGGAGTTATTTTCATATAAAGTTTTTTGGATTAGGGTGCAAATTTAATGTTAGCGTGCTGCTTCATATTTTAAAACATTTTAATCTGTTAACTACTAACTCCCCTTTTTATTTTCTATTTAAACATGTTTGTCATTCACTAAACATTAAACACCATTCAAAATTAAGTTTTTCTGCCCTGCCCCAACAGTCTCCAAAGCCAAGAACTGATCCAAAAGACTACCTTAGATACGCCTAAGGCCTTTGGTCATGCTAAGTGGAATTCTTAGTAGTTTCTGAAAGAGAGCAATGTAGACTATTAGCACATCAACAAACCTAGCAAAATATCACATTAGCATGGTAAAAGAGAAAGTTAAGGGGGCAAGTCTGGGCAAATTCAAAGTGATACTTCCAACTTGGCTGAAAAGGTAGTGGGAGTAGGAAAACTTTTTTAAGTTTAACATTTGATTACGGGAATCTAATGCCTGTTTTAAGTAAGAGTTCCAATAAAAGCTACTTTTAAAACTTAGGATGTAACATTTCAAAATACATAATGAATAAAGTCTGCTTCTGAATAATATATTTCAAGAGATTGGTTCAATTATCTCTTGTTAGCTGACGACAAAGCCCAGTGAATTCAGTGAGGCTTCTCAGTATGAAGACTTTGGACTGGAATTTCAGTTAACAACTCTGTGCATTGATAACAAAACAAAACTTACTGAAAATCTTTTTATTTTTATTTAGTTAACACTGCTGATTTTTTATTGTATTGCAATGATTTTTGGTTCTTGCCAGTGAACCAAGTCGCATGAAAGTTATGGTGAGGACCAGACGCTGGAGAGAAAACAGAAAAATAATCTAATACATCTTTTGTTTTCAGACAGGGAAACCTCAGTCTAACTGGAGCTCAAAGAAAGGGAGCAGGGGAACCTCTATTACTGTTAGACAGGTCTGGTTCTGGAGTTGGGTGGCCTGGGGGGGTGCTATCAAAGCCACATTAAAAAAGCACTACATGGAGCATCAAATTAGAACATTTGATGTTTCTCAACCCTCTCCCTGGAGGAACAAAGATTCTGTTACATTAAAAGGCAGCCATGGCTCCCCCGAATACCAGTGTTGGGAGCAAGAGCCCACAACAGACCATGTAGATGCTGGAAGGTTTATAAAGTGTAGGTGCCAGGAGAGATGGGGAGGAACAATCTATTCAACTACAAAAGCCCTAACAGCATCCACCAGGCTTTGGCCAACGTCACTCACAAGAAACATCTCACCCTTCAGGCAGCCATAACAGTCTCTGGATTGCTTGGCATTGGTGCCACACATGTCCTTCAGCCATTCACAGAAGAGGTCCTTGTCCTTTAGCACTAAGAACTGTCCCAGAACCACATAAGCCTTGTCATAGTCTGTCTTCCAGCTTCCAAGTACATCTCAGTCCCAATGATTCTGTCTGGTGGTCATATTGCCTGCAGCTCTGACTGCTTTCTCACCTCAGCTGTCACTCCCGCGCCCACCCCCTGAAATTTCATTTTAGGCTTCTGAATAAATGTATGTTAGTGGGTGGCCTATAGGTTGGAAACATTTCTTGTTGGAGCATATTTCCAAGATCATGCTTTAAGCTGCGAGCCTTATTTTTTATATACCTAAAACCAAGAATATTGATTGGCAGTAACAACAGTTTTTCTATTAGATATGGGTATTATACATAGAAAATCAAGAAATTTGAATTTTAAGTAACATAAAGGCAATCTTCTGATACCAAGACTCTGAACATTTTACAATTACCCAAATGCTTTCTTATGCTCTCATAGACAGATCCACGAAGGAGAAGACCTTGTTCTACCATTATTGATAGAAGTAGTTTGGTTCAGAATATCAACTAGAAACAGGAGGACTAGAGAAGTCCTACTTGTGGCCTTCCCATAGGTGTCCGTTGGTCACTGTGAGAACAGGATGCTGAACTAGATGGATCATTGGCCAAATCCAGGAGACTGTTCTTATGTTCCTTGGCAAAATGATTTCTGATGTGAGTTACAAAGCAACAGTTCTGTTACTGTATGTAAGGAGAGCTGGATTGTTACCTAATTCAGAGAGGCATTTTAAACACTCTCCTGTGCAAGGCAAAATGCTGCAGTACCATCTTATACATGCCTACTTAGAAGTAAGTTCCATCAAATTCAGTGGAAAACTTGCATTGGCAGCTGAAGAGTCACAAAAAATTATGGGTGGAGTTCAACATGGTGCAAAGGCAAGCTTTCCGTTAGCGCAAGGCTATCTCCTTGTGCCACAAATACACCCCCCTCCCCTGTGTGCCCCCGAAATACGTTCTAGGAGTTCCTCCAACCCTCTGAAACAGAAATGGAGACCATGCGAGCTGTGTGCATGGGAGCCAAGAGGTGAGGAAATTCCTGTTGTGCAAGTGAAAATTGTTCCACTTAGACATTTATTTAGTTGACTACCACCTTGTGTTTGTAATATTTATTACCAGTAGGTTGTAAATGTGCATGTAAAAGGTACACATGCTATCAATGGGAGATAACCAAATGGGAGATAACCAACATTAGTCATACTCACAGAAGACTCGTTAAAATCAATGGACAAATTGGATTTCATCCTATATGGGTACAGAGGATTTCACTTCATAATATGTATGAGTTTCTAGGAAATTCTGTCAAATTTATAAGAATATATAACCTTGAGACTGGTCTTAACTAGGGTTTGAAATATATATATGTTTACACAGCAGCATGGAATTCCATATGATCATTATTTATGTTTGATTTTAGCCTTGAGACACCAAAAAGTGCTATGTATTCAATTTACTTCCCTAAGTGTAAGACTTTTTTCTGAATTAGATACCTATTTGTCTTCAAACGTTATGTGTTGTAATGCAATGTTCTATATTAGTTCCTTCGTACTGCAATCCTCTCAGAGTAAGTCCCATTGAATATAGTGATATTCTTAGTAAATATGTATGGGATTGCGCTATCACTAGAATTTCTCTGCTAGTGTTATTGTAGATATAGTTCTAGTAAAAGGACACACTTAAAAAGCTAATGTAGTATAATTATAAACTACTTCATTAGGCCAGCTCATGTTTGTTTAATACACACAAGGGTTGGGGAAAGATTTGGTACAATGACATATTTAAATCTACCTATCTACTTATATAAAAACTTGCATAAAATTAAGGAAATAAAAACAAGATCAATTCTGACAGAAATGATTGTGTGAAAAAATATTATGTGAAAATAAGTGATGGTAGTATTTACAACATAATTATTAGTCTTTATGATCTATCTTGTAAAATCTACACCCAAAACCAGAGAAATGCTGTAATTTTAATATTTATTAGGTGACACCCACTTATGACTGTCCACTGAAAAAAGGAATCTGCCAGCAGAACAAGGTCATTTTCCAAACAAGGAAGGCCATTTCTGCCGATACTCTTCCTACCCTCTGCAGCACCCTGATGCATCTAAAAGTCTGTCCAGATATCTAGAATTTTGATGTGTGTTTTAATCTGTTTTAAGTTTATCACTGATTACATTTTAAAAAATGCTTTAAACAGTTTTTTTTAACAATAGTTTTACGGTTTTCTTTTTTGCAAACCGCTTGAGGGTTTTTTTCAATCAATCAATATAGACATTGTATGAAATAATGATAAATAAAACAGTTCCAGAGGGCTAGAGACGAAGGGGGGGGGGAGTGTCACAAAAATGACCCCTTCCCCATTCTGCTAATGAGACTGCTGCCATCTATGAGTGGACAGTCCTCACTGAATGTCAGCCAACAGAAAAGTCCAGGAGAAAGGAATAAAATCCAAATGTAAAAGCTAGACCAAACAACCAGCGTGGAAAAAGCTGGAGATGTTTTACATATGGTGGAAAGTAACAAGGGTGTGGGTGTTTGTGTGGTTTTAAAACAGCAACTCTGCTACAATATAAATCCCAACATATTCCAGGGGGGTCTACTATACCATTAGTATCTGCTGCCTTAGATGTTTTGTTTTTATTGCTGCTGTTTTTGCTTCTACCATACTGACGATAAAAGAATTTGGAAGTTCCACAATATAACTGGATGCTGGATGCGAGTAGCTCTTTTGCAATTGAAAATGACTGGTTTGACATGACTAAGGATTACACAGGTAGAAACTAGATCTCAAAAGGTAAAAGCAGAAAGGGCGGGGGGCACTCAGTCAACAGAAACTATGAAGTATCTTTTTTTCTGCAATAACCTGTTTTTTTTAAAGTCATATTTGGGTAGATCCTAATGCAGTTGCTGGAATTCCATGGAAAATAACTGCATGCAATTCAAAACATGGAACGCTCAGCTGTATGACAAACCAAATTAATATCCCTGTATTAGGTAGAATTAAATATTAGGTAGAATCTCTTGGTAGCGACTTTGTTCTCTGCCAAGGCTGGCATCATTTGAGACCTGTCAAAGTGCACAGCCCTGCAAGGGGACCACAGTTGACCCTCCAAGCCTCCTGCTTCTCTTCCTCCTTGCTGTGCTTTCACTGCCTGTTCACCTGCCTTTCCTGAGTATGCAAAAGGGAGGAGATAAACCAGCATCTTTCAGCTGCCCTGTGCTTTCCCCCTCTTCCCAATCTGCCGAGAGGCAGAGTGCAAGTAAACAGGCACTGTGGCCTTCCTTGATGAGAAGGCCCCCAATGCCCCTCAAAACTTGGAGCCAATACCATTCTCTACAGTCCATGCATTATTCTTCCTGTTTCAGGACTAGGTTACACCTATTTCTCATTCTCATTTACTATGAAATAGATTTGCAGAAAGCAGGCGTAACTCCCGGAAAGTGCTTTTGACCTATGCCTTTCCTTGTCCCCACAGAGACACAATTAGCTTCCTGAACTCACCCTAACAACACAATGCTGTGATTACCTGTTTTGATGTCTGAACGCCTTGCCTCAGCTAATGCAGGACTTTTTAATTTATAACTTTTGAGAAATATTTAAAAACAACAACACTTGGCAACATTGAATTAAGCCAATCTTTCACATTCACTTGTGGTGGATGTGCCATGGAGAAGGGGATGACTATCAGAGACTAAGTTTCTCCTACCTAACAGTATGTATTGCTCACTGAGCGCCTTGCCCTGAGTGCATTGTAGTTGGACATTTGATTGACCAGGACACAGGATTTGGCTTTCTCCATAGTGGAGTCCAGATTGTGGACTTCCCTCCTCTGAGCATTCTGATTGGTCCCCTAACTATTGGCATTAAGATGGAATATTAAGACCTTTTTGTTCTGTTGCATCTTTGTTATTCCCTTTTTGGTTGTTTTATGCATCTGCTTTAGCCTGTCAATTTTTTGTTTCTGTTCTTGGATATTATTTTATTATTGAGTGTATCTTGTAGGTTGTTTAAAATTATGTTGTGAGCTACACTGAGGGCATTTGGAATGGAAGGCAGGTAAAAATATTAAATAAATACATAAACAAATATACAGTATAAACAAGTTGTATGTATTTAAAGCGTTCTCTGTTGTAACTCTGTTGTGACCACTTGAAAAAGTGAACTTTTAATGTACATGAAGAGATGCCTACACAACAGAGTTGACAGTTTTTAGCAAAGAAATAATGGCTGTTATCCTCATATCCACTGTTCCTAATTGTTATGCCCATCATGTCCAGCATAACAGCAGGGCTGTTATGTTCTTATGTTATCTATATATGGTGACATGGGTGAAATTGTGCAAATTCAGCATTATATTGGCCGGAAAAAATAGCCCTAGCAGTGACTGGTGCATGAACACATTTCTGAGATTTTGTCTGAGGGCCTTATAGGGCCATTTTTGTTTGTGAAATAAATAAAACACATCAAAAAGTATACAAACAAATAGAACAATTTCCACATAAATCATAGATCTAAAATAAATATACACAAAAAAAAATCAATAACAGCAACAACCCCCAGCAAAAAAACCCAAACAATACCCCAGCCCAATAGTCTCTTCCGCAGCCTCAGCTTTTGTAGCTGGAGTCAGTCAGGACCCCACCCTCCCTGGTCAAGTGAGAAAAGGGCTGCAAGGCAGGGAGTAAGTCTTCCAGGATTCCCAGCCAATATGGCAACACTCCCACATGACTAGACAGCATCTTGACATTTTTTAAAGTTAGTCATCAGAGCTGTATCAATCACATTGTTGTCTTTATGTCTCATGGGGTTAATCATCGGAAACATGTTTAAAACTGAGTCATTTGCTAACACCTTTAACCAATCCTGAGAATGGTTGGAGTTGCTGATTAAAAACTACTACTGGGATGCCTGTCCTTATGTCAAACAGAAGATGGTTAGCAGTCCCTCCCTCACCTACTCTGCTCACAAACACCTCTAGCTTCCAAATTCTGGCTTGTTTGGGAGCCGTTAACTATAGTTCCTGGGACACGGGTAGCGCTGTGGTCTAAACCACAGAGCCTAGGGCTTGCCGATCAGAAGGTCTGTTTGAATCCCCGTGACGGGGTGAGCTCCCATTGCTCGGTCCCTGCTCCTGCCAACCTAGCAGTTCGCAAGCAAGTCAAAGTGCAAGTAGATAAATAGGTACCGCTCCGGCGGGAAGGTAAACGGCGTTTCCGTGCGCTGCTCTGGTTCACCAGAAGCGGCTTAATCATGCTGGCCACATGACCCAGAAGCTGTACGCCGGCTCCCTCAGCCAATAAAGCGAGATGAGCGCCGCAACCCCAGAGTTGTCCAGGACTGGACCTAATGGTCAGGGGTCCCTTTACCATTACCTTTAACTATAGTTCCCACTTCACACATAGTGAGGAGCTATGCTTAACTATAGCTTTCTGATTCATTTCCCTGCTTGCATAAAGGGAGCAGCCAAGCAGGAGCAAAGTGTGTTTGAGTGTGTGTGTGTGTCCGCCAGAATTTGATCATAAGAACTGAAACACAGAGCACAAGCTTTATAAAAGTCTTCACCTCCTTACCTGCCTTCCATTATAGTCCCTATAAAGTAAATCTAAATCCCATTATCTTCCTTAACAGGAATAAAACCAAAATTAGTATTGGTCTTAGTCTTGTTCGCTAACGATCTATCCTAAACGCAGGACCGGTTTCAAATCCTCTGGGGTTCCATTCCTAGTTCTGTTTATTCAAACCACAGATACAGCCTTAGGTTTAAAGATTCTGACCTGTCAGAGCTCATTGGAGCTCTGTGTACAGATGATTGTTACCAAGTAATTGCAAGTATATCCTGGCATGTGATGCACATATGTTGTTTGCTTGAGGTGAAACAGGGGCTCCATTAATAGAAATACTTATTGTGTAAGATGCATTTCTGCTGTACATTAGTATTTTATTGTTTGTACCGAAATATGCAGACTGTGAGACGGTTTGCACAAAGAGACATGGAATAAAATACAGAAAGTGTATTTAAACGTTGCAAAAAACACACTGGAACTTGAGATAATTATGCAAAGCATGTTCGACAAAACCATTATGGGTTTGGATAAGGGTGGTAGAATTTTTAAAGTCCAGTCACCACCTCTATATTTGACCTGAATTCGTGAATTTCAGCAGCAGCATTAAACATATTATTTTACAAAACAGCTGCCTTATCATTGTAACCCAGAGTCTCTTGTGGTTTGTCCTCCTGTTTTTATCCTCTAATGTGTTTGTCTTTACTGCAGCTGCATCTGTTCCTGGGCTGATGAAATATTACTGAAAACAGCAGCGAGGCCCAAACCCTTTTTTCAATTGCTGCATTGAATGATTGTTCTGTTGAGCAGAACGTCCCCCACTCGGTACATGTGCTAGACTAATTATATTGAATATGACTGCATTGACTGCAGCGGGTGCACTTCACCAGCCCAGTGACCTAAATAAAAGTCTTTACGCATCTGTGTCCTTTATTCCCTTTGACTTAACGTCCATTTTAGTTTTATTTGCAAAGCGTATTTGTTTCCTATAGTGTCTGAAGAAAATCTCTTTTAAAGGAACTCCTTGTATATATTACTCACAACCATTTTTCTACCATTCTGAAAGTCCTTGTTTGAGACATTGAACTGTTTTGTATCAATATACCATATGCTTTTGGCTGCAATTCTGTACACTCTTACTTGGGAATAAGTCTAATGGACTTAACTTCTTCACAGACATATATAGGAATGCACTGGTAGTCTTGCCTTGTAGAATCCCCAATTTGCAGAATCCCAAATTGTCTTGTAGAACCCCAAATTTAGAAAAATGTAAATCTGATTTTCACGATGTTCTGTTAGGACTGGGAAGGTGTACCGAATTAAGGGAGGGAAGCAAGAGTTTGTTATCACTAATAACATCAAAATGGACCCCATGGTTTCCAGCTTCTTGTTTCTTCTGCACTAAATTTCACATTTCCCGGTGCTTGCAAATGTTAATGTTTATGCAGATGTGTACGGTATGTATGCCAAGTGCCTGAGGCTCCTTTGACCTGTGCTAGCAGTTGGAACTTTATCATTTGTTAATTTTCTTACTGAGCTCTCTGCTTATGTATTTAAGTCCAGATTATTTATTTTGTAATACTGAATTTATGCTATGTTTGCTAAATGATTTTTGTCCCATTTGAATTTACTAATATGTGTTGCAAACTGACTTCTAGGCCTCCACTCCAATGATTTGTACTTTGATAAGATAAGCAATTTTTAAAGCTGCTTTGGGCACAGCTCACTGTGGAAAGGTGGCATATTAAAAAATCTCAGCTAATCAGTTAGCCTGGCGCAAGATTCCATAGGCCACATCATTTAGCCAGTAGGAAGCCAGTATGTAAATTTTTAAAAAATAAAATAAAAATTGAAGCAGAATATTATTTTCAATTTAATCAATTGGCTTTCTTGAAAGAAAAAGGAAACAATGGATGGTATATCAGATGTCTATACTTCTACCCAGTGAAAAACATCTAGCAAAGGACCACGAAAGATGTCAGTACGTACAACACACTGAAAATAAAGCACTTTTAATCAGCATGAAAAGAAAACATAGTAATAAACAGTGAGAATTATGTCACAGCAAGGAGTCTTAGCGTTCAGCAATTACTGATCCGCTTTGTGCATTATTCTTGATTGCCAATTCACAGAAATCATTTTTGTCAGTAGCATTTTGAAGGAAGGTGGTGAATAAAAAAGCAATAAAATTACCATCATGTAGGCTGATAGTGAGAAGCTGAATCTTGCCACCACTGCATAAAGAATGAAAGGGATGTAGCCCTGATTTCATGACAAATATTTTCATTGTTCTCTATGAAGAACAATTTCCTGATTCCTCTGTGCTGTGGCACGGGGATAAAATCAGGCATCTAATTCTATCAAGAAATCTCTCCCCACCCCCTTTCTTCTTTTACTCTCAGTAAAATTTCTTTAAGCAATTTTAACTGTATACATTTATTTTTTCACACATGCTTTCTTTTTAAGCGCACATGCAGTAAAATGAATGGTACAGCTCCTCATTCTATGAATAGTTATTATTTCTTTTCTGGAACAAGACTGGGTTTCCTTTTCTCTGAATTCTTTTTAAATATAGTGTTCAAACTGTTCAGAAAATTACTATTATATATGTGGTGTGGGGCAAGTGGGGGCAGAGCCAAGCAAAATGTTTGGAAGTTCAAACGTGTCTTTGGGACATTTAGGCTAAAGCACCCACAATACATATTCTGTGAACCACCCTGAGACCTTATGATGAAGGGTGGGTTTAGAAATCAAATAAATAAACAAAAATAAACAAAACATAGACTTTCCTTTTTCTGTTTTACCAAAGGCAGTTTGGTATGAATCACAATCGCTATTATTTATGCATAGATTAACAGCCTCACCCTGGCAACAGTCTGCTTTATTATGGCCTTTATTAAGCCCCCTTCATCCTATCCAATCACAAGTTGTTTATAAAATCTCAAATGATTATTTCCCCACAAAGCTGCTTATTGACTACAGCACTGCTTGGTTCATTTCACAAGTGGGTGTCAAGATGGATCTTGAGGTCAGACACATCACTACTCCAATGGAAAGGCTAGGAAAAAATAAAGCCCTGGGGGCTTGCGGCCATGGCAAACCCACTTTGTGTTCCCTTGTGAAGACATCAGAAATGGGAATGGGCTACTGGCCAGGGATGGGAATCTGCTAGCCATTGCAATACCAGAGACACAACTAAAACAGTCACAGCTTTTCCGGAACAACCCCTGTGATGGAATGAGTGCTGACAGAAGCATGCTGTCAACCTTGGTCCCAGCAAAGTTGTGTGAGAGAGAAGCAACAGGCACAGTTTTCCCTGTCTGAGTTGATGCATGGGAGCCCTCAGAGGGAAAAGGTAAGAACTATGTGGGAGGCCATGGTGGCTGGTCCCCACTGGGATTAGGAGGGCGGAAGGGAGGAAGGCTAGCAGTAGGTGGGGTCAGACCCAGTCACAGGCAGAGCTAGCTGATTCTAGTTGCTGTCTCCATCCTGCTCCCTGCTGAGTTCTATTCGGGGTCAAGTTCGTCCGGGGGGTCCGGCACACTTCCCTTGCGCAGCTCTGCTCTTCCCCCCTGGGACGTTTGACTCAGCAGAGCGTAAAACACAGCGGAACAGAAGCTTGAACGTTCTTCGTGCGAAGTCAATAACTCAGGCTGACACTTAGCAGTCTCCTTATCTTTAAAGTCTTTATTCCTTAGCAAAACACAACAGCTATAAATCTCCTGCCTGGAGACAGTTCACCCATCTTGCTTGCTCAACGGAGCAAACACGCAGACAGAAAGCACACAGAGAAACCACTCCCTTTCCGTGTTCTCTGCCCGCCCTCAGAATGTGAGGCGTCATCACTCAGAACTCTTAACCCTGTAAGTTCTGAGCCTCTCCTATCACCCCCTCTCGAATCACGTTCTGAGAGGACCTCTGAGTGTTCAACACCTTCCCCTTTGCCTTCCGCCCCTTCCTGGCATCGTTGTTAGGCACCTGTTGAACCTCACAAACCTCAGGTTCGCACTGTGCGAAACCAACCCACGCATTTGTGACCTGAAACCTCTCAGGTGGAATTCCCTTTGTAGCCCGCGATGACCGCCTGGGCACAAACTGGGGTGCTCCTCCTGACCCACTGGGGCCAGCGTGTGCGTCTTCCTCATCAGAAGACTCCCCCTCTGACTTGACACGTCTGTGAGCTTTCTCCATTATGCGCACAGGAGATGAGGGCTCACTCTTGGACACTCCTTTCACAATCTGTGGAGACGCCCTACTCTGTTCAGGGACCTGGTCTCCACCAGCAGGTTCAGGCTCTGGCTCTCTTTCCTCCTCAGAGTCGTACAGACAATCTGAGTGAACGTCAGAGCGCACTTTGCGCCTTGCCCAACCATCCTGCTCAAAGAACTCAGCCTGTTTACTGACCAGAAGCTTGGTCTGATCACCTTCTGGATATGCGAATCTCCACCCTTTTGTCGCAGGTTCATACCCACAGAAGATCATTTCCTGGTACTTTGGACCACCCTCTTGCTGCAACCACTTTGGTACAGGCACCATGGCCCTGCAACCAAACGAACGGAAGAAATGCACCTGTGGCTTCTGTCCGTTGAGCAAGAAATATGGGGTGTCACCTACCACTGCATTGTAGCACCTGTTCATCGAGAAATTGGCCGTTTTTACCGCCTCCCCCCAAAAACTGTGAGGCAAACCAGAGTCATCCAGTAGAATCTCGGATGCTCGAACCAGAGCTTTACTCCTCAGCTCTGCCACGCCACTCTTCTGAGGAGAAGTCACCTTGTGACGTATCCCCCTCTGGCGAAAGAAACCCTTTAGAGCAGACCCAGTGACCTCAGAACCACGGTCAAACTGGAAACCTTGCACCTTGGTGGAGAACCTCTGTTCCACCTCTGCAACCCAATCTTTGATCAGTTGCGCTGCTACCTCCTTAGCTTTCAGCGTGAAAGCCCATGCGTTCCTAGTATAATCATCTGTCAGCACCATCAGCCACTTGGCCTTGCCCAGACTTGGCTGAGGCATACCAAAAAGGTCTGCATGCACAAGCTCAAAAGGCTTTGTGGTTACTCTCTCTACCCTGGGATCATTAAATCCCTTGTTTCTGGCTTTTCTGCAAGCCTTGCAATTCAAAGGTTTACCACATTCTTTTACCTTGCAACCTTTGGTGCACTCTGATAACATCTGGACGTCCTCACAGGACCCATGTGACATTCTCTTGTGCCACACGCAAGCACACGACACATGAGTGTGGTCAGTGGCTTTCCCAGCATTCCCCTCACCCTCGAGAGGTGATTCTAAAACAAAGAGGTTGTTTTGATCTTTTCCAACACTTACGAGCTCCTTCCCATCTCTGGAAATGGTGCAAACATTTTTTTCAAAACTCACAGAATATCCCTCCTGTAAAAGAGAAGGTACAGACAGCAGGCAATGTTTTATCTCAGGGAGAACATAAACCTTCAATTCAGCCTGTAAAAAAGAGACAAACATGTTAGAAACATGGGTTACACGTCCCTGTGAACCAGTAGCAAATCTAACTGTTTTCTCAGTTGAAACAGCCTTGCAGTTCCACATTTGTCCATCAGGTGGCGCTGTTACCAAATGGGCATTCGCAGCTGAGTCAACAACCCAACGTAGCACTCTCCCCCCTCCGGAGTTGTCCTTCTTTGTTGCCTTAGCAACTGACTTCCTGCTACCCCCGACCTTGGAGTTCTCGTTGCAGGTGTTGTTGCTGTCCAAAACCGCCATCGAAGCAGTCAGCTGATAAACGTTTTCTTCCCCTTCCGGCCGACCCTGGGACTTTCCACGCTGGCCTCTTCTCCCGGGCTGGTTCCCATGGGAAACGACCTTGGGCGCATCCTGCCTTGGCTCCTTTGCTCTCTGTGGGCAGCTGCGACGCAGATGTTCAGCCGAGGCACAAACAAAACATCTCCGAGTGGAAAACTTTGCAAACGTGCCTTTGGTCTTCTCTGCCCCCCCAACCTTTCGAGCAGCCCTCCTCCTCGAGGCTTTTTTGCCGTTGGGAAAATGGCTTTTGGCTTCTGCTGTGGTTTCTCTGCAAACCCCCTCCAGCTCCTGCCAAACAGCCTGGGCACTCTCAAGACTTTTGGACTGGCCTTTCTGGCCTGCACCCCCAAACTTGGGTGCACTGCCTCCAGAGGAACAGCTTGCCTCTGCTTTCCTCTTCCCAGCTCCCAGTAGCTTTCCAGCACACGGCTGCCTGTCTCTCTGGCGTGTCAAAGCATCGCAGCAGCTTTTAGACACGGCTCCAGCCCACTTTGGGCTTCCAGGGCGTCCCACAGCCCCTCCTTGACTCTCTGGGCGTTCCCCAGCTTCTGTGCAGCTCTTGGCCCCCTCTGGGCGTCCCTCAGGCTGGCGTCTAGCCCCCTCTGGTGTGGCTCCCACTCTCTTCAGTGCCTGCCAACCGACCCAGGGCTCCTTCCCGTCTGCCTCTTCAAAAGGGACTGCACGCGATTCATGGCTGTCTGCCATCTCTCCCCGGGGCCCGGCCTACTCACGATACAGTAGCACCTCCCGGTCCGGCAGATCCTTCCCAGCGAGCTCCTCCCGGCTGGCTCCAGCTACTCCTTGGCTGGCCTTTGGCTGCTGCTCAGCCTCTTTGCCTGCAGTCTCTCTTTCCCAGCGTCTCATCAGCTGGCCTCTGGCTGCAGCCTCCTCACACGCACGAACGTTGCTTATCTTTATTGCTGATCGCCATAACCTATTCGGGGTCAAGTTCGTCCGGGGGGTCCGGCACACTTCCCTTGCGCAGCTCTGCTCTTCCCCCCTGGGACGTTTGACTCAGCAGAGCGTAAAACACAGCGGAACAGAAGCTTGAACGTTCTTCGTGCGAAGTCAATAACTCAGGCTGACACTTAGCAGTCTCCTTATCTTTAAAGTCTTTATTCCTTAGCAAAACACAACAGCTATAAATCTCCTGCCTGGAGACAGTTCACCCATCTTGCTTGCTCAACGGAGCAAACACGCAGACAGAAAGCACACAGAGAAACCACTCCCTTTCCGTGTTCTCTGCCCGCCCTCAGAATGTGAGGCGTCATCACTCAGAACTCTTAACCCTGTAAGTTCTGAGCCTCTCCTATCAAGTTCTACAATGGCAACACTGACATTGAGAAGCAGGAAGCTGACAGACAGTGCTACCATGTTGACTGAATGGAAGTAAAAAAGCAGGCAAGTCGAGGCTGAGGTAGTGTAGTTAGTATAACTGACCCCTGAGGGAACATAGTACAGTGGTACCTCGGGTTAACTACTTAATTCGTTCCGGACGTCCGTTCTTAACCTGAAACTGTTCGTAACCTGAAGCACCACTTTAGCTAATGGGGCCTCCTGCTGCCGCCGGAGCACAATTTCTGTTCTCATCCTGAAGCAAAGTTTCTGGGTTAGTGGAGTCTGTAACCTGAAGCATATGTAACCTGAAGCGTATGTAACCCGAGGTACCACTGTATTCTGATTGTGCCTGCAGCTCTTCCACAACTTCTCAAATGCAGCTCCATATCAACAGCCCTGCTGCATCAGACCCAAGCCCCAATCTAGTCCAGCATCTTCATAGGAGCTGAGGGGTCTTCGGCCCCCCAATAAAATATTTGAGGGAGCCAGACCCCCCAAAGTTGACGGGCATTCCCATTCAAATAGTGTGCGGGCACCGCATCATGTGATTATGTGGGACAGGGCTTACCTGCCCCCATATTTTATTCAAGTTGGCACCCCTGGGCATCCTGTTCTCACAGAGGCCAACCCGATGCCCAGGGGAAACTTGCAAATGCAGAGGCATAGCATGGTGGGGAGGCCTACCAGGACAATTACCCCAAGCACAAAAAAATTAGAGGTGTGCTTCTGCAGCTGCCTCCCCGACTGGAGGTGCTTTCCATCCCACCCACCTGCCCCATCTGAGCAGCATGCCAAGCAGAAGCTATTGAGAGGATGGGCCCTTGTATCTATCTCTTGGCCGCACGGTGTCCCCACATGCAGCGGTGGCAGCAGCAGCACTGCATGGAGTTGCTGGTTAGGGAGCACAATACTTTCCTTTCCCTGGGCCCTGGAAACCCATGCTATACCACTGTGCAAACGGGAACTGTGTGTAACAGCGACCTCCCCACCTGTGATTCCCAGTACAGTGGTACCTCGGGTTAAGTACGTAATTCGTTCCGGAGGTCCGTTCTTAACCTGAAGCACCACTTTAGCTAATGGGGCCTCCTGATGCCACTGCGCCGCCAGAGTACGATTTCTGTTCTCATCCTGAAGCAAAGTTCATAACCTGAGGTACTATTTCTGGGTTAGCAGAGTCTGTAACCTAAAGCGTATGTAACCTGAAGCGTATGTAAACCGGAGAACGATTTCTGTTCTCATCCTGAAGCAAAGTTCATAACCTGAGGTACTATTTCTGGGTTAGCGGAGTCTGTAACCTAAAGCGTATGTAAGCTGAAGCGTATGTAACCCGAGGTATCACTGTAACTAGTATTTGGAGATATACTGCTGCATATGAACGCAGGACATTGCTTTATATTGAATCAGACAATTGATCCATCTAGCACAGTATTGTTTACATGGGCAGCAGCTCACCAGGAATTCAGATAAGCGTCTTTCCCAGCCCTGCCTGCAGATGCCAAGGCTAGCCATTTGCACGCAAAGGATGTGCAGTACCGCTGGACTTTGGCCCCTCCAAATACTACTCTCTCTCCCCATCTCAGTCAGCAGGGCCAATGGTCAGAGCTGACGGAAGCTGTAATCCAACAACCTCTGGATTACCACAGGTTCCCCATCTGTGTTTGAAGACTCCAACAGCTTCTATGAGAAGAGGCAGTCACCAAGATATGCTGAACCTTTAGTCGTTTTGAGCTTTATTTCCAATAAATATCATTTACAGTGTGAATATTACCTTAGGCAATTGGGCAGCCTTAGCCAAAATGTTGACCTCCATTTGTTTCGGATGGTATCTCCCACCAGCCCCATACAGCACAATAACAAACAATAAAACAAGATATCTTACATATAATTTGAACTGGATGCTCAACAGCCAAATAGCTGACATGTTGCTTGCACAGTGTTGTACACTATTAAGTTTTCTGTGTGCACAAAGTGTGAACGGAATTGCTATTACGGACAGAATTTTTAAAAATCATAGTTTTTCATGCTTTATGGTTTCAAACTTCAGAACCTGTTCAAAATCCATGATTCTAGCAAATAGTAATGATGATCTACTTCTGAGAATAATGTCAGCATATCCCAGGAAATTTAAAAGCTCCAGCCCCATCTCTATTGTATTTAAATAACATGTAAATAACATGCCTTAAGCAAGTAACCATGAGAGGAGGAAGCTGAAAAACATTTTATAAAAGAGGCCCAATATTATTTCAACCACTAGATGGTGCAGTTTAATACTAAACCTATGCCTGAGTTGGGCGCTGCCAGAATATTGACATCTCTCTCATGCCCACCCACATATCCCATGTAAGAAAATGCTTTTCTTACTAGTATCTTCTACTAAATAAACAAACTACAATTAATAAATAGTTTGTCAAAACACAGAAAGGGGGAGAATGTGTGTGTGTGTACATAACAATGTATTTGTTTGTTTGTTTGTGTATACATAATAAACTAATTAATGCATAGGAAAAACAACCTCAAAGGATGCTAATCTATTACTTAAACTGTTTCCAGCAAAATAGGTGGGCAGAAACTTTGTGTTTTTTTTAACATGCAGAGGTGGGTGGAAGAATGAACTGAGTTACATTATGTTTAGATAAACTAACAGGAAGGATTCGAAACCGGTGGGACCAGAAATTCACGGAAGACTGGAGTAAATTTACGGACTATCTGAAAAGTATTAGTGAAGATCAGACGACGTTTGTAGGTTTGCAAGAAGTTTTGTGAGGAGTATTATTGGAAGTATTGCAAAAATGGATAGGGGAAGGATGATCTGTTAAGAAATGTAAAGGCAATATAAAGTTAAGAAATGCATAAGAAGTGGTTAAAATGGTGGATCATCAGAGGTGCTGGCGGAGGTCTAAACAGATTGTATAAGTGATAAGTTTTGTGGTACATTTTATAATTTATATGTTCAAATCAATAAAAATTATATAAAAATAAAAAGAGTTACATTATGTTTAAGCAATGCAAAGTTTTCCTCATTTTACCAGTTTACTATTAATTTAACAGACAGAATCATTACTACACTTCTTTGGAATTAAGTGCTAAGGAATATATTGGACCTACTTCAAACTAAATGTGGATAGGGTTGGGCTGCATGTAGTAGATCTCTTTTCTGCATTGTGTCAAATGGGCTTGTTTCTAGACATGGATCTAATTTGTCAACATACTTGGTAAACCCAGAATTCTATTTACAAATACAAGATCTCTCTTATATCACTGTTATCACAAATAGTTTTAGTTTCAAGTAAGAACACAACTTGAGTCTTTTTCCATGCAATTGTATTCACAAAATACAGAGTCCTTGATAAGAGCATACACATCCTGACTCATTGTGTGGCTCAGGATTAGACTAGAACTAGATGTTAAAAGTTGGTTTCTGGCTGCTGCTGCCGCCTGTATTTCTCCTTCCTCTTCTTTTTTAACATTTCATGATGTCATGTGTAACACAACATCATAGATTTTTCCTTGTCCTCCAAGCCACAACTAATGAGAATTGAGGAAAGATGTGGAATGTTGTCATTAAGGATGCAGTTGTGCTCACTGAACATTTTAAACATTTCAAAATACTGCTGTTACATTATGTTTAACATGCATATTGTAGCAGGCTGTCTTATTTCTGTGTTGTGTGCATGGCATAATGGATTTTTATATATGAAAAATAGCAGTAGTGGCATACACATACACAAATGCTGTTCCAGAATGCATGAAGAGTTCAGTAGTTTGAATGTCCCACAGGTTAAAAATTAAAATTCAAACAAAGCAATTCTTCGTGTATAAACCTAGGCATGCTAAAACCCTTCTCTCCCTTACAATTTATTTTATGGGCACCAACTTTCTTTTTTATAGATTATATATAATAATGCAATTCCCTACAGCACACTGAATTTATATAGCCCCAGTATGGTTGTGAAGACAGAAGTACCTGGCGTGCTCTGATCCATGGGGTCACGAAGAGTCGGACACGACTAAACTACTAAACAACAAGAAGTATGGTTGTACTGTGTTTATTGCTGAACATGTACATTTGTCTTAAGGCAGACAAGAAAGAGGTGGAGGGAATGATAAAAATTAAATATCTGAAGTGGGGTCGTAGAAGAAATAATGTGACAGATACAGGCCTAGTGCTTGCATAATGCATTAGAAATAAAAAGAGGAATAAGAGGAAATGAGAGAAAAGACCTTGCAACAGTAGCTGACAACTTTAAATACGAAATGGATGAAGAGAGCAACAGACAATGAAGTGTAGTGTGTGATGTGATTAAAAGAACAGGTGAAGATTTCAGTATTTTCATACAGACAAACTGAATTAATATGGGAAGTACTGCAGTAAGGAAAGCTAGAAAGGAGGAAGTGAGTATAACATGGCAGATATGACCAGACTACAGGCAAGAGTTTAGTAAATTCAGAAGGAACAAAAAGGTCGCTCTATGAGATGTCATGTCATGAGTCATCAACTATCTCCACACAAAAGAATAAGAAACGTGGCAGTTAAAGAATATCCTCCAAGTGGCAGAGAAGAGTGGGTAAGAAAGGACACGAGCAAAAGGATCATTAGGGCTTCCATTTTGACATTTTTGGTCTAAAAAGACAGGATTTTAACACCATTCATGGTTACCATGACACTGGAATGTATGTGAGCATTCTGCACCAGTCTAGCAGTACTGCCAGAATATGGGATTTGGACAGCAAATAGAGAGTAAGATAGAGATGCCGAAAAAAGAGGTGCTAGATAGTCATAGCTGGGGATTTGAACTTGTACCAGTTTATGATGTACCACTTTCTAAGCAGCCTTGACATGTTAGGTGAAACTCTGCTACCACTTTACAGGACCTGCTGGAGGAATGGTGACAAGACTGGGACAAGGATTAAAATCAGATTTGGAAACTGTCAGCATAAGTAGGATTGCTGTCCTGTCGGGTTTTCTGGACTTGGTAAATAAAGAGAGGCTAATGGGGCATGAGAGAAACACAGTGACGGAGCAATCCAACCCCATCCCTCTTGCCTTTCTTTTCTTTTTTTTAACATATTTTTATTAAAGATTTCTTGGTTTACGAAAGTATGTGCAATGTCTCTTTTTTCAAGTTACATTTTATACAGATCAGTTTCATTTGTTGAGACACTGGTGTTACATTAGGAAGAAAAGGGGGGAAGAGGTGGAGGGGGCCATGGTGAGTGGGGGTGGGGTCAGGTGGTGATGTTTCTATTTTACTTAATGTATGTGAGGGGTTTTGTTTCAGCGTCGTTTGTGCAGGTTCTCTTTGGTATTCGCTTGTGTTCCTTTGGTGGTGAGAGAAGTTGGAGTTGGCCTAGGGTGTGGTTGTTTGTTTGCGATTGGCTGTGGTGAACTTTGTTTTCATGTGTGAGTGGGGTGTGTGTGTGTTTTTGAATCAGGTTGGTGGATTCTTGTCGTTGTCTTGTTGGGCTGTGTATGTGAAAAAAGGGAGCCATACCGGGGTGAAGGCGTCTTCTTCTATTTGTCCCCATGTCGGTTTCAGTTTATTAGTCAATTTTTCTAATAAGGCTGTTTCCCATACTATTTGGTACCATTGGTTCCTCTTGCCTTTCTTTAGATGTGATTTGAACATGTGATCTTGCCACTGTCACTAGCACCCTGGGCTTGAGTTAATAAGGGAGGAACAGTAAACAAGGAGCTGTGAAAGAGAATAAAATGGATAAGGTCAGCTTTGACCTTAGTTTTCTTCTAAAAACACACAGTAAAGCATGCTGACATGTATATCCTATGCTCAAAATATCAATCTAATTGACGTTTTAAAAGCTTTCCTTCTTTCCAGCCTGAGGACAACTGAGATGTGGGGTGAAGAGCCAATGTATTTTTTGTTTGTTTCTTTTATAGGTGAATGTTCCAGTGCTTTCCATATCAGGAATATAAGACACAAACATGGCAAAGTAACACTAACATAATTTGTAAGCATTTTACCACCCCTTTATTACAAGGAGGACATTTTGGTTATAAAATTGGTTAGGAAAAAAATGTGTTCTACAGATCCTCTGAGAAGCAAACTAAACATTTTAGGGACTAGTGTTCTGTGGTTCTTCTGCTGCAAACTTTGAATTTATCCAAGACAGTTCATTGTTTGTAGATAAGCCTTATGAAATTCTTTCATATAGGTAGATTGGAGATGCAATCAAATCTAAACACTATCTTTTTTAAAGAATGTATTTTTATTAAAGATTTTCTTGATTTACAAAGGTATGTGCAATGTCTCTCTCTCGTATTTCCTCCCCATGTAACACTTTAAAAAACAAAAAAACCCAACAAATTGATTTCATTTGTTGAGACATTAGGAAGAGGTGGAGGGGGGGGGAAAGAAGAGTGGGGGTGGGGTCGGGTGGTGATATTTCTATTTTACTTAATATATGTGAGGTTTTGTGTCAGCGTTGCTTGTGCTGGTTCTCTGCTGTTACCTAAACATTACACTGGTCAACAACAAATTTGTTGTCTGTGTTTTTTCAGTTGATTTAGGACGAATCTGATGCGCTGAATCCAAAAATCACATTGGTTTTGCTCAGTCAGGTCAAGTTTTTGAGCTATGGCCACATGTCATTTTTTTACATTTTTGTTCACATGTACGCTTGTGTGGAGCATTTTAGAAGAGGTTGGTGGGGGTAAAATGCCATGTCGAATAATTGTTTTGATTGGAAATGATTATTTTAAAGACAAGAAGAATTCAGGTCTGATAGTTCTGGGTGATTATGTCGAAAAGGGATCAGTTTGAAGTCATAAAATCTCGAAATCTTCCATAAATTGGTGCGCTGTTGATGTGACTGGGATCAACAGAAAGAACCGGAGCAGCCTCAAGTATCCTGATCTTCAATCACGTCGTCCTGTAGCTCATTGTGATGAAATTCCAGTGCCTATCTTTGGAGAACTTCCTGACATTAGTGGCGAAGATGCCTCCAGTGTTGAAGGACATGAAGAAGAAGAAGTGGTTCTTGAAGATGATGCTCCACATCCATTTTCCCAAAAGGAGTTGAATGATCTAGTTCGCAACCTCAGCTTGTCAAAGGACTCTGCCGAACTGTTGGCATCCAGATTGAAGGAAAAAAACCTCCTCTCTGACAGTGCTCGCATCAGCTTCTTCCGCAACAGGCATCAAGAGTACCTCCATTTTTTCTCGGAAGAGAAGGGCTTGGTGTACTGTGCAGATATTGTGCAGCTTCTGCTCAAGCTTGGAGTGCCACAGTACGAACCCAAAGATTGGAGACTGTTCATTGACAGCAGCAAGCGATCACTGAAATGTGTTCTGCTACACAATGGCAACCAGTTTGCCTCTATACCCCTGGCTCACTCGACTACACTGAAGGAGAGCTATGAAGCGGTGAAGTATGTGCTGGAGAAAATTGGTTATGATCAGCATAAGTGGTTTATTTGTGTTGACCTGAAGATGGTGAACTTTTTGTTGGGACAACAGTCTGGCTTCACCAAGTACCCATGTGGGATAGTAGGGACCGTGCTCAGCATTACACAAAGAAGGACTGGCCTGTGCGGGAGAAATTGGTGCCTTGCAAAAAAAGGAACGTCATCAACGACCCTCTGGTGGACAGAGACAGAATACTCTTCCCACCGCTGCACATCAAGCTCGGCTTAATCAAGCACTTCACCAAGGCTCTGGACAAGGATGGTGACTGCTTCACTTACTTGTGCCAGGCTTTTCCAGGATTGACCATGGAGAAGTTGAAAGCTGGCATCTTTGATGGTCCTCAGATCCGTCAGCTCATCAGAGATCCAGAGTTCGGAAAGTCAATGAACGAAGTGGAACTGGAAGCGTGGAAGGCATTTGTTCTGGTAGTGAAGAACTTTCTTGGAAACAATAAGGCCAGAAACTACGCAGAACTTGTCAACAACATGCTGACTGCTTTCAGAAACCTGGGCTGCAACATGAGCGTCAAGATGCACTACCTATTTTCACATATGGACCAGTTTCCTGAGAACCTGGGTTCAATGAGTGATGAGCAGGGGGAGAGATTCCATCAGGACATGAAAGAGATGGAGACCAGGTATCAGGGTCGCTGGGACGCAGTCATGATGGCTGACTACTGCTGGACTCTGAAGAGAGACCTCCCTGCCGCTGAGCATTCCAGGAGTTCCAAGAAGTGGAAGTTCAAGCCCTGAAGTTTGAAAAATGGTGAAGCAACATGCAATTTACGTGTACTTACCTTTATCAATGCCCACCATTCAGTTTACAGTAAACCTGACCTGATGGAGAGAAACGGATGCCATTTCCTGATTCAGCAGTGCAAAAATACCCTAAATCAGTTGTAGAAATCTAGACAACATTCAAAAAGTAAAAAATTGTTGCCCAGTGTTATCTGAACTGCAGATTCCCATTTATCAGAGAGACTTCTTTAACAATCTTCAGGCTCAATTATCATAGTACCCAAGGAAGCAAAGTACCTTGGGTTGGGCTATTGACCCTGGGAAGGTTGTGACTAGTCTGTTTACTCTGCTTGATGCAAAGTAGGGTATATTCCTCTGCAAGCAATGTATGGTATGAGAAGCTACAGAACCCATACAAATAAAAGGAGTTTGAACTGATAGTTTAACTTAACGTCAAGGATGTACAAAGGTTTGCTGTGTGTGCCGCTAAATTCCTAAGGTTTAAGCATCTTTCTGAAGATCTCTTTCTCAGCCTCAGAATTAAGTTTCCTGCTTTCATCTGTCTTTATAATACTATTTTATTTGTTTTGTTGCCTGCGTAATAGTAATCAGCGACAGTTCCACCTTAGGAAGGGAATGACCAAAGCTCTTTTGGTAGTGGAAGGACATACAACAAGAAAACCAAAAGGCTCTCTTCTCACAAGGGAACTGACCCAATCATTTTGCTTTTTACTATTTCGGGAAGTAGGCAGGACTGCTGGTTTATGGGTAACAACACTAAATTCCCTGGAAACACAGCTCTGAAAAGCCTGACTCACATTTTAAAGCATTGTGCTGGTCTCCTGCTCAGGTGATTGAAGACTACTGTGAATGTAAAGAGACACCTTCAGTCCAAGAAAGATTACTGTGTGTGCAAATGTCATTGGCAGCATTAGGATTTATACAGATGCATTTAGATGCATTTATGTTTCAGAGCCTTAATTCATATTAGTCACTTTGGGAGTGTTCTGACTGTAATATTCAATAAATCTCATTTCTAGATACATAGTGTCCTTTGAGCAGCAATGTGATCAGAACTGTACATTCCCGAACCTTTTGGAGCCATTCCATTTAAGACTAAATCGCAAAGTGGCACATTACATCAGCTGACTGCAGGTTTTATTACCCCATTCTGTAATATAACCCAAGGGGTCCAGCATTCTTTGGAAACAATCAGCTCTTTTACAAATAGAAACATACAAGTCATTGATGTGGCGCCAAAAATATCCAGCCTTAGTTCGTGACACAAACACCATTCACTGCATTAAATTATTCTCCCTCAACTACAAAACAAAGAAAGAATACACTGGCTTCCTTTATGCCATTAATTTTTTTTAAAAAAAATACGTTTTCCTGGCTTGCATCTCTCTTGCAAAACACAACAACAACAACAGCAAACGCAACACATTTTCTTAATTAGCCTTAAGTTTTTCCAAATTTAATATTTAAAACATTTAAATAATGAACGGCTGTAGTGCACAGGCCATTTTCTGAAGGTTGCCTCATCAAGGCATTCAGGCATCTGGCCAAGTCGCGTGAAGATTATGTTATGGCTACGTAAAACTAAATTATCAAACAATCTTGCCAACAATGTCAATCTGGACTCTGTTATACCTGCAGAGTCAACAACTACAGCAAAATTAAAAAAAGTGCAGCAGAGATGCCATGGTAGATCAAAATGGGTGACTGTGTCATTTCTGTGCAAACTGCTTGGAATTTTGTGCTAGGTTTCCCTCATGCTAAGTGAGAATCTGGTGTATTGAGTTTTGATAATAATATTATGAATTTACAGGGTGCCTTAAATTCTTGGGTCTAGTAGGTATCAGAATTTAATCAATGCTTGGAGTATTCACCTGGTGACAGACGCTGGATTTAGTGAAGTATTAAAATACGGGAAGAAACAGCTTCCTGTGTTCAGGAATTGTCTGGGAGATTAGCCATTAACCAAAGACAAAGGAAAGGTAATGGGCCATTAGGAAAGTCAGAGAGAGGGGACCCTCCTCCAGCTCTGAGTTTCTTAGCAGGATAAAGGCCAGAGTTTTGAAGGAGAGCAGTTACTTAGGATTGCAGTTGGCTGGGATGTGAACTCAGGGGGAAAGGTGACACTGTTAAATGCAGCAAGATAGAAGCAGAGAAAGAGCTGTGACTGGTGCCTGTTTAAATCCAAGGCTGCTGTGGCTATGGGAGAAGCAGAACTCTCTTGGAGTGTTAATGCTGTGAGCCCCTCCATCACAGGCCCAGGTTGCATATATGTGTAAATAAACCATATGTCGTAAAGACACCCCAAGCTCCAAGCACCCAGGCACCATGGGTCTGTGTTTCCTTTTGGAAAATGAGAGGGGGCATGACTACATTCCAGCCAGAAGGCATTTACGTATATCCTAGCTGGATGTTAGAGAGGGTTGCTGAATGAAAGGTGAGCAGCTAGGTAAGAGATAGCGGGAAGTTGAGAAGAGAGGGTAGGGGCAAGGTAATTCAAAAAGCTAGGCACTGCAAAGAACTAGTAAAGAGAGATTTAAGAGACAGGAGATTTGGCTAGGGAAACATGAGGATGTTAGAATAAAAGGAGAGTGGAAAGGAACAAGGGCAGGGGAGGAAGGGAACTACTGGTCTGGGGAGCCAAGGGTTAGGCACTTATCAGAAGCCATTAGGGCTGTTCCTCAAGAAATCAAGGCTTGACATTTGCTGAGTTCTCCAAGTTGCAATGCCTTCATCTGGGATTTTTGACCCAAGTGGCAAGACCTCCACTCCATCTTCCAACTAGGGAGCTTATAGTTGCTGATCCTTACCATTACAGAACTATTGGACTGAAAATATTTCCTGAGGAGTTCCCAAGTGCTGTAATTAAATTAAATCAAAGAATTGTACAGTTGGAAGGGAATCTTTTGCTCAAAGAGATTAAGAGTCTCATGCTCTACCAAATGAGCTATCCCAGCAATTACATTACTGTTACATTTTATTTTATTTCTGTTTTGTTGTGCCCTGGCTTTGGGCTCATTATGAGGAAGGGTGAGAAGGAAATATTTTCAAATAAATGACAAAATAAATAAAGTATTAGTCTTAAAATAATTTAAAGTCTTTGACAAATGCACGTTTCAGGACATTTCACACTCGTATGCATGCAAACTTCACGCAAATAATTTACTAAGCCGTTGCTGGAGTCAGGTCTAAAAGCATGACGACATACCAGTATTCCCAAGTTTCAACATTACATTGCATTATTCGCCATTCCAGGAAGTGAGTCACAATGCATGGATTTATGGATCTAGGAAAGGGCAGCAGTTGTGTAACATTTTTCCTTAGAACAAACAATTGACCTCATCTCCAGAAACCTGTAGTTTCTAGCCCAAGGTCTGTGTTTCAACAAGTTAAAACTATAAAACTATTCTTTTGGAAGTTTTCACAAACCTTTTTTGTTTTTGCGACCCTACACAATTTGGTGGCATGATCAAGCCTGGTCACTTTATTGCTCGCCTTCAAGTCATTTATGAACATGTTAAAGGCACATGTCCCAAAGCTGATCATTTGGGAACCCTACTGCTTACACTCCTCCATTGTGCTAACTGTCCATTTATCCCCACTCTCTGTTTCCTCTTCCTTGTCCTCTTATGGATCATTAACCAGTTATCTCTATTTATTCCATGACTATTATTCATGAATCTTTGGGAAGGGACCTTATTGAAAGCCTAAGTACACAGTGTCTACTGAATCACCCCTATCCATATGCTTAATGAAACAAAATGTTAGTTAAGACAGGATTTACCATTAAATGGCATCCTATCTATTTGCTTAATGACACAAAAGTTAAGACAAGACAGGATTTACCATTAAATGGCATTTAATCTAGGTTTCTGGTTACAGTTTACTGTGGCACCTCAAACCTGCCTTGCTAGAGCAAAGCTAAAAACTAATCTTCTACAGGTTTAACACTCCAAGTTTCAGCTCCTGAGCTGTAAGTTACCTATCTTGGTTCTGGCTGTAGGAAGTGCTTACCTCTTTTGGATCGAACTCTTAGCACACAATGCCTTTGCTGTGTGCTTGTTAGTTTTAGCAAATGCTCTCTCACCCCTTCCTGGATATGCCTAGGACTGAACATGTGACTTTCTACATGCAAAGTGCTTAGTCTGTCACTAAGCTACTGCACCTCCCTTAAATGGTTCATGCTGCAGGTGGGGGAATCCTTTTTTTTTTTTTAAATCCCCTATGGAAAGCCTCAATGCCGAAGGAAAACTAGGAACATAGAGAGCTGCCTTATACAAAGTCAGAGCATTGGTTCATCTAGCTCAGTAGTGTTCACATTAACACAACAGGGAGGGGGCTGTGGCAGAACCTTTCTCCTAAGTAGTAGTCTTTCATTTGCAGAGTGTTTATGCAAAAATGTTCTTCACTTCTGCAGTGCAGGAACTGCAGCCTGAATCGATAACAGTCCACTCTGCCACCTTAAAATCCTGTGACACCATTGTTGTATGTATGCAACAGCCATCACAGATAGCACAGCTGGGGAAAAGATCTCACTTAAGGCATCATAGCATTGCTGCTGGAGTCAACAATATTGATAGACCAAATTTCTGATTTTGCCTAAGGCTGCTTAATATGCTCCTAAATGCTGTAAGCCAGGACTGCAAGAAGCTGCCCTATACCTGAGTCAGAAACATTGTCCATCTAGCTGAGTACTATCTTACCCTGACCAGCAGCAACTGAAACATGGTTTCAACCAGGTCTTTCACAGCCCTACCTGGAGGGTACCAAACTGCCGTGTGAGGGCAGGGGCCTCTGAAATGTGACCTAGAAGCCTTTTAAATATGCAAATGACTAAATAATTATTTTAACTAGTGTGCAACTGGATATTTTAATTTCGTTTTTAACATGTTATTACATACTCCAAGCCTCCAGGGTAGGGGGCAGAAGATATATTTAAATAAATGAATACAATAGCGAGCAGACTCCTGTCTACCTCAGATGCTAATGAAAGCCAGGGTCTGTCGTACAAGCCTAAGATGTAGGCCATGTGATTAAAGTTATATATATAAGAAGAGGCGAACATTTTGCAATCAATTCCTGAAGCCGGTTTAGAAGGGACGGCGGCCTCTGAACAAACCGCCAAAACCAGCTTGCCGCCGCTCTTCCTTATCATATCACACACGCACACCTATGAACCGCGCTAAGGCTCGTGCGCATGCCTAGGGTCTTCCCGGTCAAGGGTGACGAACCTCTTTCTTCTCGAACTTGCCAGAAATAAAGATGGCGCTTGCTACAGCCGTAGCCTTGCGGGAAGAATAGGAGCTGAGGCTGATGCCCCCATTAAATAGGGCCGGTTAAGGAAGTCCCGCCCCCCATACAAACCTATACAGTATATTATTTTCTCGGGTGGGTGACCTCCGCGTGCCCCAAGGCGGAAGGTGGAACTTCCTGTTCCGATCCGGGCGAGGACGCTAGGGCTGGGAAACAACCAGGTGGCCGGCTTCGTTGAGCGCGTTGTCCGGAGAGGCTGCGCCTCATCGCTGTGGAGGGACTTGTGGGCGGGAGGCCGCGCGCGCAGTGGGACGGGGTGAAAACGGAGGCCGGAGCTGAGGGAGGAGAAGCGGCGAGAAGCAGCAGCAGCAGCAGGAGGCGACGACGACGACCGCCCGCTCGCTTTGCCGGAAACCAAAACGGAGGGGCCATTGGCTGGGGGATGGAAGCGGAGAAAATGGATGAGAATGAATGGCGATACCACGGGGAAGGCAACAAGAGCCTCGTCGTCTCCCACAGACAGGTAAAAAAGAAAAAAGGCGCCGGCCGCCTCTTGCCTCGCGCGCGCCTGAGGTTAGCTGCCAACCGCTCTCCTGAGTCTCGTGCTTAACGGTTCGGGCTTTTTTCTTCCTTTTTTGAAAAAAAACCAAAAAACCCAGCCCCCCACCCACGCCTTCCACCCTTAACGGAAATTTTGGCCGGTCAGTTAGAGGGGGGCGGGGAAGGAAGGAACTGAAGGCCCGTCAGTTCCTTCCGCTTCACCTCTTCAAGGCTCCCTCCGCTGCTCCCCGCTTCCCTTGCCTCGGAAGAGGTGCCCGGGGGAGGCGGGGAGGGGAGGGAGGACACCCGCCGGGAAAGCTCGCCTTTCTCCTTCATCAACGGGTGAGCGAAGTGGTCCAACAGCCTCTCCTCCTCTCGCTCCCCTCAGAAGCATAACGGTAAAATCAGACGCTCCTTATTTCTCTCTCCGTGACACTTTTTTTGGGGGGAGTGGGGGACATAAAACATTTTTATACCGCTTTCGTTAAGCTAACAGACTTTGAAAGAAGTTGGTATCTTAAAGTATAACAACAAAAAACTGTCGAGACAACGAACTCTAATCGCAGTTGATCAGCAAATCAGATCTTCGGTTTTTTTGTGGGGAGGGGAGTAAGTTTTGGAAACTCCCCCATGTATAGGGAAACTCACTGTGTACATGAAAGATATATAGCTAAAGGCTCCATCCCTGCCAAAATGGGTGCCATCCCCGATTTGTGTGCCGGAGAAGCATCGTTTTATTGGATGCCCATGGTCCTTAATCACACTGGGCCTTAATGTGTGTTGCGTTGTGATAATTCAAGCTGAGTGACTTTCTTTTTCAGTGCTGAAAAGGGCTTGGGGGAGGAGAAAGAGTATTAAAAGCAAGTTATCTTAAAGCTGACTGGAAAGGGCCTGAGTCATGGTTGTGGAGCAGATCTTACACCTCTGACAAAATAAGTGGGGAAAATGGCTATGATGTCCTGGGAGGAAGGCTTTTCACTGCACCATGGCAGGAGGAAAAATTCCAAAATGGTGCAAGTCACTATTTAAAAGTGCTGGTGTGTTTAACACAAATGTCTTCTTTCTTCACACATCAAATGTAGTACATTTTATGAAATGGCAGACTTGTTTTCTAGGAAGGTGTAATCTAATGAAAGCTTTGTGCTAATTGAGATTTTTTTTGTTCTGTTTCATCTATTGATTCCCTCCTCCTCCAGTGACAGCTAATGTAGTATAGACCAGGAGACTCATATTAGAATCCGTGCTCAACAACAAAGCTTGCTCTCAGCCAAACTTAACCTCACAAGGTGGTTATGAGGATAATATGTGAAGGGGGTATGTGCTTCTTGGAGTGGAATAAAAATGTACATGTGATTATTAATATTATAGCATTATGGTACCTTTTTTGGGAACAACCAAGAATGTCACAAAAACATGACAGGCTTTCAAATTCTCCAGAACCTTTCCTCAGGCAAAATTTTGCACAAAGCAGGGGAAAGGGTGATGAGGAAGAGGAAGCAACTTGAAGGAAATTAGGCTGATACAGCCATGAGGTTAGTTTATAGACTTAGTTTCAAGATTAATATTGCAGGATGAAAATGTCCCTCACATGTGCTGCTGTGATATATATACTTAGGGTTCTGGGAAAAAGAAGCAATGGCTGCTTTCCATCTCTGAGAAATTGAAGTCTGGCTTGTAACTTCAGGTTGATAAATAATAATCTAAGCACCCTTTGTCTCCCATTATTTGGCACAACCATAACCATCTGTTTTAGTGCTCCTAAAAGAAAGTTGAATGATGCTGTTGCTGACTTGATACTGAATATATATATGGTGTGTACTGGGTTTTAGGGGAGGGGTAGTACCTCCCCTCATCATGCTTCTTTTGGAGTAGTTTGTTCACCTTTGGTCCCCACCCTACACTCAGCTCTCACCAGTGACTCCTAGACGATGCCAGCTCAGCATGCAACAGCAGCCATACCTGAGGTAACGGCTTTGACTAGTTGGCTAAACCAGGTGAGGGTAGCTAATGGATCTCAAAACCTTGGTGACTTAGGTCTCCTGTATGCAGACACTTTCCAGCAGATTGAGTGGATGAAACCAATAGCGGGCCCAATGGCCAAGAAGGTGGTTTCTGTATGTGCTGTAGAGGGAAGTGAGGGACAGATGGGGCTCATCAACATGGGAAGGTATCCCATCTAGGAGAAGGAAAACTGATCCTAAATTTCCTCTGCCTTGAGGGATATCTTCTGGAGAAGAAATCTGGAGTGGAGTCCTTAAAGCGCTTAGATTGTGCCTTGTACACCTTCTGGCAACTCCTACAGCCAAGCTGGTGTCAAACATATTGCTCTGCTTTCCTTTGGACCACATCATTATGCCGAGAGGGTATTGTTGTCTGGGCAGCCCAGGATTTCCATATACACTGTCCAGGCTTGTGCCCCAAGGTCACGCTGGTGCTGCTACAGCAGCGTTTTGACTTCACCCCCAGAGGTGTACCCCATTGTCTCTTGAAACAGACAGATGCCAACAACTGAATATATTTACCTGCCTGTTAAAGAATTAGAAATGTGACTTGTGCAAGTAATTAATCCCAGAAACATGGGTCCAGTGCAAATGTAACTCTGCCCAGTTGCCTAATTCCTCCCTCTTTATCTTTCAAAGCTAATTGTGGTTAGCTTTACAACTAAAGTGGCATTTTCAATTTTAATTATTGTCAACAAATCAGTTAATTTTTTTGAAATCATGGTTGCAAACTGTGGTTTGGGTTTACTGTGGTTAGCATTAGCTTTATTGTAAATGTAATGCTCATCATAGTTTGTTCAAAAAACAAAGGGGAAATACCTTCATGAGAGGAGATAAATTAATGTGTCTGCATCAGGGATGGGAAACCTTTGTTCCATGGGCCAAATTTGGCTTGCCAAGCCTGCCCACTTGGTCCATGAGGCAGTTTTGGCCAAGCCATGTTTGCCCTATGCCTGGCATGTTTGATATCAGATGTGGGGCTTGGACAAAAGGGGCTGATGCCTGCAAAGCCCTTTGTGCAGTGCCTCTGAGTAACTATTTCAGTTATTCTTTTGCTCCTCCATTGGCAGAGGTAGAAAAAAGGAAACAGGTGTGTGAAGAATTGTATATTTGCACGGTATTCCGTGAAATATTCTGTCCCTTGCTGATCCTGTTCTTCTCTTTGTAACAGAGCTTGAACATGCACACGGAAAAGGTCTGAGCAGGTTCTGCTGCTTTTTCCTTTTGTGCGCAAAGTTTATTGATCTGCCCAGTGCTGTTCTCACCCAAGTCTCGGCGAATATAATATGCTGAGCTAGTTTTGGTGCACTCCTTGATGTTCAGCATAGTTGCATCTCTCTGTTCCCAGCATTTGGATAAGCTGAAGAAACTAGTTACTAGGATATGAGGCTCGTATCTTTTTCTGTGGTGCCAAGATACTTGCATGTGATACCTAAATACAGTTGGATTTTCAGTTAACCAAAGTAATAGCAACAGGGCTGAAAATATACTAGTTTGTGGTAGCTTAGCATAACCAAATGCATGTTCACGCATAATGGTGCATATGTGTGTCCTTGTCAATTTCAGCATCAGTTGAACAAGCAGTGTGTACTAAAATCTGACAACAGGACATTTGGAGTAGTAAGGCATTCAGTGATTATTGTGTTTAGAAATAACGCTAAGCCATGAAGTTCAGTTTGTGCAACTCTGCTGTGCAGACAACTTTTCAGTGTCGAAGCTAGAACTTGGGGCTTGTTATCAGCTTCCTGAACATGTTTTATTTAGGAGAAATAAAGTGTGAATGCTGTATTTACAGCCTATCACAGAAAGTACTTAGGCACTTCCCTTAAGCAACTGGTTACATAAATATTGTGGGAAATGTGGGATGCTTGCTGGAACATGCATAAGACTGCATGTAAGGACTTATAGCACAGCTACTTCCACAACATGGTTAATATAATCACAATAAACAGTTGGTATTTATTTTTGACTAGTGAAGTCATGATAAAACTGAAGTAGCTCCGTTCCCTTGTGTTGACCAACAAATATTTTCCCTTGACCAACAAATATTTCCTCCCGCACCTTAATTGCCTGACAGAATAATGGGACTTGCAAAAGCATTTTTGTATTCCATTTTGGAAAATGATGTTTTTGAAATGGGGCTGGGGTTTCATATTAGAGGAGCTGCACAGTTTTCTTAATCCAGTTATATTCACATGTTTCCAATACATTGTTAGACACAGAATTCAATTGTTAAATCTGTCTTTTTCAAAAGCAGGTCACACTAAATCTCAGAAAGAAATCTTCCTTTCACTGTTGAAAATAAATGTTCACTTAATTTATAGTATTGTGACTATATGGTAGCCACAGCTTTCTGACAAACTCCTATTTACTTCACTAATTTGAAAAATCCTTTTTTAGTAAGATGAACCTACGGAAAATGTGAGGCACGTGCTAGTAAGCTTACAATAATAGAAATATTCAGGCAAGCATTTTACTTCCATGTAAGCAAATATGCAAGGGAGAGTTTCGGTGTTCTGCCAAGCCCTGCCCCCCTCTGTACATCACTTTCACCCTGTTTACAGCCTTGCTGGTGGAGGGCTGTAATCATGTTGAAAGTTCTACAGATTTTTGACTTGATCATTGTCATTGTAACCACATATAATGTAGAAGCAACTGATACTAATCTTATTAAAATCTTGAGTCTGTTGTTAACCCTATAAATTATTTTTAAGAACCAAATTCCCCTGTAGTGCTACATAGTACTAGTCAGAGTCCAATACCATTCATTAAATGTTCATTTTTGCCTTTGTTATTTTGGAAACAATATAATAAACTAAGTTTCCCCAGAGACCATATGTAATGAATTAAGCAACTTTACTTCTTGTTGAGAGACAATTTGATGCTGTTTGGTAAATGGGCACCAGAGCTTGAATATATAAACTACTTTAATTGCTTTTACCCAATGTCTAGGCTTGCTGATTAAATGTTCACAGAACAGGTGGTCTTGAGCATTGCCAGAATTAGTGTTCCCAAGTTAAGGACAAATTCTTCTTGTAGCTTAAAGCTAGGTTAACACTCCCTTTTATTTTAAGGAGTGCTGCAGTAGAAATGAGTGTGAGAGATGTATGCTGTGAAGTCTGCTTTGAGATTTCCAAGGGAGCAACACCATGTGCCTCACTGTAATAGTTCTCCTACACACAAATAGAACATTTTGAAGAGAGGGCTTCATTACATACGCAGCCACTGCTTGAAGATGTTGAGAAACACAAATTGAAGTAGTAGTCTTATTGGACAAGCATATTATCCATTTGTTTGCATCTCTACGATGTGGTGGAAAAACCCATTTCAAACTTGGTCATCAGAAGTATCAACATCATGTACCCTCTCCCACACCACCAGAATTAGTTCTATAAATCTTGAAAAACCAAGCTCAACTGATCATGTTTTGTATTGCATTCTTGGCACAATATTAGCCTGAACAAAAGCAAGGGAACAATACACACAGCCCTGCTGGTTTGAATAAAATCTGGATTATCAGCAGTATGGTAAACATTTTAACTGTAGCTGACCACAGATGTGGCTTTTGAAAATCCTCCTATTTGGCTGTAAGAAACAGAAAAATTTACTGGAATCTAGTTCTGTTATTGAAAAGTTCATTTGCTGTGTATTTTGTTCTTGTACTTTTCAGAGTAAATAAGAAAGCAAGTTAGAAAAATAATTTAAACATAAAAATTCTTGAAAAACATGGAATATCAGCAGAATGTTACTTAGTTGTTCAACTTTTAGTCTTAGGTTTGTTTTTTTTAATAAAAAAAACTTGATTTGATTTCAAGCCTGGCAAATTCAGTGCCATGTTACTGTAAACGAAGTGAGGAAATCTTTGCTTCCTGTAGCTTTCAAGGAAGTATTGCACATACGCCAGCAAAGGACATAAGGTAAATGAGTTTGAAATAACAAAATTCACTTCTAGTGCCTATTTGTGAAATATTTCTTTAAGAGCATTTAGTTGGTTTCCGTAACAGCTGACAAACTGTAAGTTTATGAATAGTTGTGTTTACTGTGTCTCCTTAAGGAGAAAAGCTGTAAAATAGATGTGCATGCAACCTCTGTTGCTATAAAGCATAGAGGGATACATTATTTCTAAAATACCACTTATGGACTAAAATAAATGTATTTTGTATTAAAGTAATGATCATTATCTACATATTGAAAATAATGCCTAAAAGGTCTGAGATTTGGAGAATAATACAGGTTGCACAAATGTGTATTTTTAAAATAATGACTAGGTCTGCAGAACATGTTAAACTTCTGTATTGCCTTTTTTCAAATTTTGATGTGTATACAAATTCATAAGATAACATATCAACAGACAATAGAAGGATAAAAGCAGAATAAAAAACACAAAATCACTGTATATGCTCGAGTATAAGCCGACCCGAATATAAGCCGAGGCACCTAATTTTAGGACAAAAAACTGGGAAAACTTATTGACTTGAGTATAAGCTGGTTCACCACACCACAAACCTGGTGGTGATGGCAGCGGAGTAGGAAGAATAAGCGGCCCGAAAAGGCTGCTTTTGGGCTGCTCATTCCACCGCTGCCGACAGCGGAAAAGGCGGCGGAGGAGGAAGGAGCAGCCCGAAAGGGCTCCTTTTGGGCTGCTCGTTCCCCCTCTGCTGCCGCCGACAGCAGCAAAGGCGGCGGAGGAGGAAGGAGCAGCCGCTTGTCCCTCCGCCACCTCCTCTGCCACTTGCAAGAGCAGGCATAGGAGCCTGGTTGGGAGAGGCGCAGCACAGCACCTCTACCAGCCGCGGCTCCTGTGCCTGCCCTCATCCCTCTGCAGCTGCCCCCCTCACTCGAGTATAAGCCGAGGCAGGCTTTTTCAGCATAAAAAATATGCTGAAAAAGTTGGCTTATATTCGAGTATATACAGTAGTATTAACTTAAATAATAGCTGTCTGAAACACAGGCAGTTATAAAACTTTCTCTTACAACTGTTTAGATATTTCTTTTTTTGGTCTTCAGGCTAAATACATGTACCCCATGTACAAGTTTTCATATTTTTATTGATTCTAGGATAGTTGTTTCTGTTTCCTTGCACTGAAGACAGGGGAGATGTTGAACTTAATCAAGGCAGGCACATTCTGATTTTTGAGACAGTCTTTAACATCTGCTCATATTTGCTGTGTAGCAATATTTGCAGAAAATAACTTCTAGGGCCTACCTGATCTCAAACCTATCATTGGGAAGATCTATCCTGGTGGCTAGGGGAAAAGGAATGGCAAACTACAGAGATTCCAGGGAAAGTGCATTCAAAAGGAAGAGAATACAGCAGGTCTTTAGGAGCAGGAGCCCTGTGATTCCTGTTGCCTGGTATCCAAACAACTCATTTACCACTGACTTCACTCAATGGTTAAAATATCTGAGAAACAGGAGCAGCCAAATTGGCTTATTTCACAGAAATTGCTATGAATACCTGCACATTTTGGTTTATAAATTTGTTTCTTGGAGTGCTAGACACTTTTTTAAAAAATCAAATGAAAGTTTATAGTTTAGGGCCTCTGGCTTGAGCACGAGTGAAGGCCTTTGTGGGTACCAGGTTGACAGTTCCCAATCTAAATGGACTGCTGATCTGATCCAGTAAAATCAGTTGATATGTTTTGTTTGATAACAAAATAAAGAATGCACAGAATACTGAGCAAATTTATGCTTGCTTCCCCTAAAAGCAGGGCAACTGCTAAGTACTTAAAGGATTCAGGAACAGGCTTACAACACAGATTTGCAAATGAAAATAGTGGATGGCTGGGATCTTATGGGCACTGCACTTTGCATTGAGCCTAGCTGCCATGTAAACAAAGTAAAAAAATAAAAAGGTAGAAAAGGGCAGGAATCCTGAGGCCTGCCACATACAACAGTGCCCCTGCTTAATAGATAAAGTGGTTTACTTGTGCAAATTATTTTACTGCAATGGGTTTTTACAGCTTGTTTTCCAAATTACAAATCTTATTTTAATTCACTCATTTTTTAAATTGAATTTCAGCGTTGTGTGGTACTACGTTTTTTGAAGTTTCCTCCAAATCGAGACAAGGTGAGACCATTATCATTTGTTATTCCCTTTTATCCTTCTTGTTTCCCACCAAAGAAATTTCAGCTAGTTTTATTTAAAAAGGAGAATTAATTTTCATTCCCACTTTCTGTGAGTTCAAGGAGACCTCAGTATTTTTTTTTTTAAAAACCAACAGCAGCTTGATTAAAACATTATCTGAGATCTGAGGATTTGCAATCCTTTGATTAGCTGGGCTTTTAACCAATTAGTAGATTGAGATATTGCCAGATCTTGATAAACGTGCTTTTGATGATCTTCAGTGAAAAGCACTGTAGAATAGTAACTATTCATATGAATTATTTCATTGTAATAAGCAAAAATGGCTCCAGTAGAAGAAACAAAGTCAATGCATATTAGTATTGCAGAAGACTTGAGATTTTAGAACACAGTTTGATAATCGGTTAGATCCCCCTGTGGAGAAGTGTCTTTGCTAACCGGATTTTGAAAATCAAGTTTTGCATATGGGAGCAGTAGTAGAAAAACTTGCTGCTTATAATGGCTTGATTCTCATGTCACATTAACCCATAGTTTAAAAATATGGTTTGATATGAACATGCAGCATGCTGTTTTATGTTGTAAACCTCCCTATGATCTTTGGATGAGGGGTGGTATATAAATTTAATAAATAATGCTTGAGTACACTGGTAAAAAGCCGTCATTGTGCCTTTCTCCCACTTCTGCTATTGCCACTCCACAGGGACACAAGCCAGTATATGGCTTGTCGTGACGAAGGCCTGGCCCGGCTGCAGCTTGCCTCTCTGCAGCTGCAGGAGCTCAGCCACATGGCATTGATGAGTGGGCCTGTAGTGAGGACACCTGGTTGCTCCCCTTCAGAATTTTGTGCCTGGAGCAATTGCCCCTATGGCCTTGCCACGCCACTGCGTACAGCTAGAAGATTTAAGCAACGTGTTATTTCTATTTAAATTCATTTCTGACTAATATGACATGTGAACCAGACCATTTTGTTTGGTAGCTTATGGTGGGTGTTGTGGACTTTGCAGATTTAAAGTACAGTAGTAGCTCAGGTTACATATGCTTCAGGTTACAGACTCCGCTAACTCAGAAATAGTACCTCGGGTTAAGAACTTTGCTTCAGGATGAGAACAGAAATTGTGCTCCGGCGCCGTGGTGGCAGCGGGAAGCCCCATTAGCTAAAGTGGTGCTTCAGGTTAAGAACAGTTTCAGGTTAAGAACAGACCTCCGGAACGAATTAAGTTCTTAACCCGAGGTACCGCTGTAATCTTTTTCAGATGTTGTTTCTAAGTGGATTTAACTGTTATCTAGTAATGCTGCATAATCTGTGTTTCAACAGCAATTTATAATTTGTTTTTCAGACACCAGAAGAAATCTTTCAACATCTTCAGAACATTGTATACTTTGGCAAACACATAATGAAGCAGTTTTTTGGGGAGAAGTATGTTCACCATGGGGTAACTATTATTTCTTGTTTCATTTAGTGTTTTTCCTACTGTTGTGTTTTTGTTAACATCTGTAGCCAAGCTGGTTGGTTTGGTTTTTGTATGAAGGAACATTGCATTAAATCTCCATATTTAACCTGCTTTTAGATTGCTCATATAGAACATAGAGCAGTGGACAAAATGTCTATTATGTATCTAGGATTAGTTGTGCTCACCTTTACAGCATAGACTGAGCTGTAGAGTAGCAACAGGAGTGTGTGGGGTTTCCTGCGAGTCTATTGAATGTTCAATCTTAATTCTGCTACTGAAATTTTAAAATACCCCAATTCTGATAGGTTATCCTTCAGCTGAGTGAGGAATGCAGTAAACATTTACTCCTTTTTTTAAAAAAAAGGTCTTAAAATGTTTATGTGAAAAGAATCTCTGAAGAAAAACGTAACTTGTATACTATTTCCGTATGAAAATGTAAACTGTTGCATATGAAAGAATCCCAAAGCTCTATATTTGAAGGAAAAGAGGACACCCCCCCCGATTAGCATGATGCTACCTTTATATCAGACTACTGTTTCTTCCAAGGAGAACTCTTCTCTGATGTGTATGTTCTTAATGTCTTTAATTTTTTTGTATTGTCTGATTTCCTGGGCTCCTTTTATGAAAAAGGGCAGGAAGGATGAATGGATAGTTACAAAGCTGACCTATCAGAAAAACTGCCCTACTCTTACAGGGCCATTTTCTGTGCTTCAGTATCAATTGATCAATAAATTTTAAACTGTTCTGGTTGATTGCTGCTTAGATATAAAAGAGAGAATACACAACACCTACTTAAATATTCAGCAGTAACCTGAATATTCCTAAGAAGTGCATATTGCTTAAGATCGGAGTCTCCTTTGAGTTCAGTGGAAAGCCTAATCAGCCTTGTCTCTTCAAGGAAAGGTGATGGAGCGCTGGGGACTTTCCACTTAATTTATTCTCCTGAATTCCAGCTGGAGTGTTTAATGCTAATGATTAATGACTTAAGGGCTGTTTGCTCCTGAATGATAAACTTAAAATGTGAAGACATTTTTTCAGTCACTGCTGTGGTTACAGAAGTGCTTAGGAGAGGGAAAAGATGTAATCATGCTTAGCACATAGTGATAAATGGGATGAACTGTTAATGTAAATATGAGTACTTCTTACTAGGAATGTGACATAACTTGAACACCGGTTTTTCCCATTTGTCACAATTATGGTTTTATAAGAAGAGTTGGGCAAGATTGCCAGACAAAACTATTTCCCCCACTATAGGAATGTCATGTAAATTTTTGTCTATTTTTCTTCCACCTTTCCACCTAAAGGATCCTCAAAGTGATTCTGTTTCAAGTCAGTGCTCTTTCACTTTGTTGCAACTGTGCAATTCGTTGTGTAAAATAATGTTTTCTTTTTTCTTTAGGAGGTTGTGCAGCTGTCTTTGGACTTTCTGAAACAGCTTTGTTTAAAGATCCAGTCAGAGAGACCAGGTAAGGAATTAAAATAATGGCATGACTACTTGCACAAAATATGGAATGTGCCTTATCTGAAATCTGCTTTTAAAAAAATAAAGAATTGCAAAATGTGTCACACACGTCAATCAGTATTGGAAATGCTTTCTTGGTTGCCTTAGAGAATTGAATTGCCTCCCAAGTGAGCAGGCAAGAGAGCCATGTGTGCACCCTCTGCAATTTTGGGGTTGGTGTGTGAGAGTTTTTACTTTTCCCATTTCCTGAAAGGCAAAAGGGGGCTGTTATGTGTCCTTATTTCTGGAGGCAGAGTATAGGGGTTGCTTTTCTGAACACCCTCCCTCCTTGGAGACAGAGAAACATCTTTGTGCACTGCTCCGGAATGGAGCACCGGAATTCTGAAGACTACTGCTGACTGTGAGTCTTTTTCCTGGAAGGGAAGGGTGAGGAGAAAATGTCACATGCTGCCTCCAAAAGTGAGACATATTCTGGCTAGCTCGATTTCTCCAGTTATTTTTTTGCAAGTATGTGAGCTCTTTGTTTTCATTTGAGTCTTTCTTATGCACCTGGGGCATAAATGAAATTTGGATGGATTCTGCCCACCTGATTCTCATATTGTCTACTAGTTTCATCTTGTCCAAGGATTTTTGTTAGGGGGCAAAACAGTTGTCCCCCCCCCCGAATAACCCTACAAAAATGATTTTTTCCCCTTTGTCTGTGAAATTAATAAAGGTAGGTGCTGCCCTCAGTTACCTCTGTCTACTTATGCATCTAAGTTAAGCATAACCTGAATAATTCCCTGTATGCATTGCCTCTCCATCCATACTTCCCATTGAATGTTTGTGGAGTTGAGTTTCTGTTTGGTAGCAGGTGTGATCATCTGTTTAACTTGCTGTTAAACTGGGCACTAGTACTTTACTAAAGGAGTGTTTCAGTTATGGTGTATGTTTGCATTTGAATCAAATTGTTTGGCAGTGAAGCTTGTGGTGGTTAATAGTTTAAGGTGGTGTTTCTGAAAAGTTAGCCAGGCCCATGCAAACATGTTATATCACCAAGATGATAAAGAATATAATCCCTCTTTCAAAATAAACTTGCCCTAAAATAAACTTGTCCTCATTAGGGATAAAAAATAGTACAATGGCCTGTTGTTTTGGTAAAGCTGGTGCATTTGTATTTGGATGCAAAGTGATACAAAACCCGAGGCCTTGCTAAGAGGGAGAAAATTTGCTTAATATTTGAATGGTGGGTCACTTAGTCCTGGTGAAATTCCAGTTCCTGTGATTAATGGAGCCTAATTTATTTGTGCATATAATCCTGGTGGATGAATTATTCACTTCTGTTCTTAGATCTAACAATATTGTGCAGTGTTGCTGGCTCAGATAAATTCTGTTCTAGGTGTCACACCTGTTAAGTTAGCCATTTTCTGCAGCATGGTGCAGATTCTTCTGTCAGGTCAGGTCAGGTAAATTTACAGGCTTGCATTTCTCAAGCAGCTACTTCACAACCAGTGCATAAAATAACAGTGGTTTTTCTGTAAAGGTTTCAAAGATGTGCTGGTATTCATGCATATAGTTTCAGCAAACCAGATTCTCTAACTTTGGGAAGCATTTGCAAAAGGAAAGTTAAAACTATGCATGTCGAATGTTATAAAACACTCTGGCTAGAAAATAGCTTATGCTCTATTTATAACTGCACTTGACTGAACTTTTCTCTGGCATTTATGTTGCTTTGGAGAAGGGACACAAAACAAAGTTATTGGCCTCTTGTAGTAAACTTCATGGAGGCTTTTGACAGAATAATGTTGCCTGTAATTTTATTCTACCCTTCCTTCCTCCAAAGAACTCAGAGCAGCACTTGTAGCCTCAACAAGTAGGTTAAAGCTGTTTGTGCCTCAAAGTCAGCAGGGACTTAATGTGGGTTTCCCATGTTGAAGCCCAGAAGCTTAGCCATGGTACCACATTGATTCTTTGGTCAGTTTAAAAGATTTGCTGAACTGCCTCTGGCCTTACTGTCCTGTAGTTAATGTACAGTGGTACCTCGGGTTAAGTACTTAATTCGCTCCAGAGGTCTGTTCTTAACCTGAAGCACCACTTTAGCTAATGGGGCCTCCTGCTGCCGCGCCACTGGAGCACGATTTCTGTTCTCATCCTGAAGCAAAGTTCTTAACCCGAGGTACTATTTCTGGGTTAGCGGAGTGTGTAACCTGAAGCGTATGTAACCTGAAGCATATGTAACCCGAGGTACCACTGTAGTTCTTTCTAAGTAGTAGTTGCTTTTGCAGCGTCTTGTACAAAGATGTTAATAGATTATGCTTTTAGTCTAAAGATTGTATATAATTCTGGACTTCAAAGAGATCTTTCTGTGTTTATGGAAAATTTTACAAAATAGTTTCCAGTTGTGCGAATAACTTAATGGCAGTCCTGTTTTATTAGTGCATAGCTGGTAAAAATCAGAACCTCTTAGATGTTGTATGATGCAAACATTTGTAGTAAGTGTAATCACACTAGCTAAGTGCTTTGAAAATGCAGGGTTTGCTAGACCACTTAAGCAATGGAACCATGCCTCAAGATTGTTGGTCCTGCTTCACACATATGACTTCCTCTCTGGAATAAATCCACAAAATACAGTTTGTCCTTGCATTTGAAGTGTCCTGCTAGCTTACTGTGGCTGTCAAGTTGTCTGTGCACAACAGCATTGGTGCCACATCATGCTTGATGTAGCAGTTCTTTTTGCCGGAATGACTGTGGCACCTTGTGTCTCCCACTACATGTTTATGGGGTCTGCCTTTCTTGCACTTACTTCAGGAGACATGAGTAAAGAGTGATACTTAATTTTGCTTCTGAAGAAGATGGGATTGGGAGAGAATGGCCTTTTCTAAAAGTATTTTTGATGCCTGCTAGAGGGGTGGACTGTTATGAATTAAAGAGGCAGGTTGTTTGGGTGAAATGCAAAGTGTTCTTGCTCTTATATAGGTGAAAACATGCTTGGAGATCCCTTTTACTCAAGTTTTTGAATGTTTGGCTTGACTGTGCTGGTTCACAAAAGCCACATCAAAGGTGTTTTCTGCTTAAACTCTGAAACATTTGGTGTAGTTCTTCTATTGGTCGGTTTTATTACACTTATAGGGACACTTCCTTTGAAGTCCAGAGTAGCTTAGTCCAGAGTAGCTTACACTTGGGCTGTAAGGTAGCTTCACAGCCAAGTACTGACTAGACTTAAGGCACGCTTATGTTAAGCAGTGGAACAACATTGTGTGATTTCAGTATATTCACGAAGGTAAATGAAGCAGGAGTATCTCCTGCATGCAGGCGAAGCAGTGTAATGTGGGTTCCTGTCTGTTTTCTTTTTACTTATCGCATTTCATGATGGATACAGATGCGGGAGAGACTATTTCTGGAAAAATCTTCTACAGTGTAATGTAAGACAACATTTCCTCTTAAAGGTGGTAAACTGATGGCTGTGAGTTTATTTGTATTGCCCATAACACTTCAGCACTGAACATGGATGCAAACAGTTATTTCTTTTTATCCACAGAGTCTCGCTGTGATAAAGACATGGATGCTCTTAGTGGTTATGCTATGTGCCTTCCTAACCTTACTAGGCTACATGTTGTTGAACATCGACCAATACTTTGTGTAGAGATTAAGGTGAGTCTGTCAGGATTTTAAAAGCAAAAAAATAGACCCTCAACTTTGAACAGCCCCATTCGCCTGGCAGCTGGTCTGTCAAGAAAAATGTGTCTCAATTTAAATTCTTGGAGCCAAGGCCTGTTCTTGTATACTCACTTTGTGTTTAGTAATAACTAGTTGCTGAGAGTATGAGCCCCTGTTTCTTTGGTCTTGCCACCCCTTCAACTCCCTGTGGAGCTATTTTGCTGGAAATTATGGGCCCCAAAGTACTGTGAATGTGAGCAGTCTGAATTGTGTGTCACCATTAGAGGTACAGCGAAGAGGTGATTTGATATAATAGGTGAAACATTTCATGCCAGCCAGTTGTTTAACTTTGTATAAACATTTGAACCTGTAAAATTAGAAGATTAGAGCAATAATAATAATAATAAATAATGCAGACTATTTTCCCTCATGCTGAGAGTTGCTCTTGTCAAAAAGGATATAGGGACAGACAACAGGACTACAGAGAATGATTTTATATTTCTATTTGATAATGAAAAAGACATGTATAAATGACCTCTTCTCATATGTTAATTTTTTGGCATTTATGCAAATTTAAATTATTTACAAACCTGAAAACTGAACAGTTAACACATAACTCTTTCTAAAAACTACGAGTTATGCGTTGGATTGGTTAAATGTTAGTTTAATTGAGATGTTTTACAAGTATTGAGGGAGATACTGCTTTGGGATGTATCAGAAATCATTAAGGTAGCCCTTCTCTATATTAATCACAGAGCATGAAGAGAGATAATCCTGATGCTCACATGTATCTGGGGTGGTGTGAATATATACACGTCTACCAAAACTTATTTATGGAGAAAGGCTAGATCCAGAGAGAAAGACACTTCAAATGTCATTTTAGACCCCCTCGCCCAAATAGTGCCTTCTAAATACAAAGTGTGCTAATAATTTTAATATATTTAAATATTTATTCTTGCAGCCCAAATGTGGCTTCCTCCCTTTCTCCAGTCATGTTTCACAGGAGATAAAGCACAAAGTATGTCGTTACTGCATGCATCAACATCTAAAGGTAATGTCTTATCTACAAGATATTCCCCCCCCCCCTTTGGTTAGTAAAATGATAGAACTAACATTCCATCTTGGGTACAGTCCACCAAACAAGAACTATTGAAATTGTGCCTATTGCTTGCTTTACTGAAACATATTTTAAGGAGATTAGTACTTGCATATAATTTTGTTTTGTCTAAGGAATGAATAAAGTACCATTCTTAGTTGAGCATTTTTGGGTGTGATTTGTAATTGAGAACTGGGATACCTCAGAGCATGAGACTCTTAATCTCAGGGTTGTGGGTTCAAGCCCCATGTTGGGTGAAAGATTCCTGCATTGCACTGGGTTGGACTAGATTACCCTTGTGCCATCTTCCAACTCTACACTTCTATGATTCTGTGAATGCCTTTATGATAAAAAATATATGAAAAAACTCATTTAACCCACTGTGTCTTCATCAAAAAGCATTAGTGTAACTTCTTATGTTCCTTGACATATTGTTTTCATTGAGAAACATATAGATTTATGTGGAGGAGAATTTCCACATCATCATGGAACTTTCTGCACTTGCAAAAATGCTCTACATTACAGTGAAACTAGAGACGAAATGCTTTTGTTAGAGAGAACAAAAGACAAGTAACTGCTAGCTGATCAAATCTTAACATTTAACAGGTGATGTTATATGACAAATAACATGTGGACACCACTGAAGTTTAAATTACATGAGCTACTTGTATATTTGAGATCCTAAAGGTTCTACGGGTGTAATGCTTGTTGCAGATGTTTTCTAGAAAATGTGAATACATAGTTGGGATCTCCCCTTGTACTCATAAGTAATGTGTTTTAACAGGTAGCAAAAGGAAAGTGGAAACGGCAAAGTAAATATTGTCCTCTGGATCTCTTCTCAGGGTGAGAGCTGTTACCTTTTTATGAATGCTTTGTGTTAGGTTTGTATCACTACCATTAATAGTACTTATTTACTGTTACTTAATTTATTTATTTTTAAATTTCTGTATTGCTTTGTATTTTTGATAATAATCTTTTCAATTTTGTGTAGGGTCAGGTGCTATAGGTGCTGAATGAAAGGCAAGGACAATATTCCTAGCTTGAGAATCTTCTCTGTTAGAGAAAAAAGGGTGGGTTCTGGTGGAGATATCAAAGGGGCAAGTAATGTGGCAATGGCAGTTATGGGCAAGTGTAAATGTGGCTTCAGAAAGACCTTGCTGAAGAAGGAGGTCTTGAAGATTATGCCCAAGCATTAGAGGCAGGTTTCTTGAGAATAAAGGTTAGGAAGGAAATATTGAGTACAGATTAGAGGCAGCAAGAATGTTTTAGTGTTTGCCTGGTCACATTTCTTCATTTTAAATAGTCCAATGTGGTTTTCCTTTTAGAAATAAACAGCGAATGCACTTTGCCTTGAGAAGTCTGCTACAGGAAGCACAGAATAACTTAAAAATATTTAAGGTAAGGTGCACTGGAAATTGCAATAAGTTTTTGTTCTTCACCATATCTGTTGCCCCTTGTTAGTATGCTTTACTGGGTGACCAGCTGCTAGTCCCACAAACTTAAATACAACAAGGTCAGTCTTTACTGGATAAAAATTGGATACATACTGATGCATATAGAAACAAAGTTATTTATTTCAGTTCCTAAAATATTTATGTGAAGTTGAAAGTAAAAAAAATCTGTAGAGATAGGCAAGGTAATGGAGGAAGTGCAAATATGGTTATGTAAAGTTGAATTGAAGTGTGAAACTACTGCCTGTTGCTATCATAGAGGCTTATTTTTGATCTTAGTACTAAGTACCACAGTACCAATATTTGCAATGTCAGCTACAAAGATCATATGATGAGAAAGTTCTGTTATCATATGATTTCCGGTGACTGACAGGTTGGTGTGTTTTATTCAAAATGATCTTATTAGCCAAATTCAAAGGCCTGGTGGGACTAATTAGACCTGAAGGCTGAAGGTTCCCCTGCTATACTAAGCCATATTTTAGCATTTGGCTTGCACACTTTTGAGATGTTCTACGAGGAGGTGTTTGGAAGTGTTTACTTCTTGTTTAGATTGACTGCAACTTGCCATGTCTAAACATGGTCCAACTGGCTTAATCTTTCCTATAGTTAGTTAAAATGAGCCTGCTTCAAACCATATTTTATAAAGCTGCTTTATTTCAGTTAACCATAGTCAAGATTAACCACAGTTTAGGATTCAGGTAACTTGTAAACTGTGGTTAATATAAAATGAAAGAACTTGCTGATTTCATGACTGAATAGCTGTGTAGTGTGATTCCAAGGGTTGCTCACTCAGCCTTATTATTGCAGTGCCAGCTATAGATAAGCATTGCATCTCAGCACAACCACTGACTGTCCTCCCAAGTCTCCTTGGTTTATGTGATGGTTCTTTTGGGTAAACACCCATTGTGCAAGCGTATGTCCTCATTAGGTGTATCCCACCTGCTTTCTCATTTTTTAGCCCTGTATTAGCCAAATTCAACAGGATCTTTCCTTCCTAGTGGCATTCAGATAAGGTGTGTGGTGAACATAAGGAATTGTTCTATAAAGGAAGTCTTTATCTAGCACTTAATCTCATTATAAACCAAAATAGCAAACTTGGCTAGTTGTGCACCAGTACATGGCTGTACATACTCTGTGTTTTAAAAGTGCAGAGTCTGCTCCATGAAAAGCTTAATTCTAGAAACTACAAAAGTTCATAAGCAAATGTTTGTGTTTTGCATTACTTGTTCCACTTAAAAATCAAAACTGAAATAGTGAGAATTCGGATTCTGCACCTGCATAGCACAGTTGTAGATTAATGGCATACATGAGCCCTGTCTCCCTCTGCTGGCTGTCTTTAGTTTTTGATGGTACTGTTAGTAATTTGATCTGTTCAGTGGTGCGCCTGTATGTTAGCACAATGATCAAATAATGTTTTGAACAAACCTTGCCTTTATTAATTTGTTAATATGCTTTGTACCGATTTATCAGATAATTCTGAAGAAAGCAAAACGAGAGGAAAAAGACTTGCTTGCTAAATATACATGGCTAAACTAATTCACTGAAGTCAGTGGGTGTCTTTCTATCTAATTTGTTTTTAAGTTGTGTTCAGTGTCAATAACTTTTTTTGTTTAAGTATCTTTTTTCCTGTCAGAGGCTAAGCTTCTTCCTCATGACTTATAATTAGTAGTATCCCACTTAGCAATTGAATAAGCTCCTTGTTTTAACTTAGGTTTGTATTTTGGCCTTCTTCCAGAGAGCTGAGGCTGGAACTATGCTTGGCAGTAGCTCTAGGTCTGAGAAACCAGGTTGCTGCTTAGCTCTTGAAAAAGTGGCAGTGGAGACTGAAATTTGGAAGAGGAAAGCAGCAGCATGGCTTCTTAATCTCTAGCTAAGGTTTGCAGATGTGTTTGCCCCTTCCTTTGCCTGCTGCTTTCCCTTGCCAAATCACACCTTTCTCCTGCCACACTTCAATCTGGCTACCCAGATTGTTCCCAGACTTGATTTGCTGCTGTACATTTAGTTCACAACCTGACAATATCTCTGTGAGGTAGGAGAAGTGTCCCCTTATACAAGGTTATTTAGTGTGCTTCACAGCTGAGCAGGATTCAGTCCTTAGCTTCCCACTTTGAAACCCAGTTTTCCAAGCCACAAAAGCACAGGACATACAAGCATGCAGTGTCTGTTACTCCATACATTTTGCTAATATGAAAAAATAAAATTTTAGATGTATGACTTCTTTTTCCTTCCTGTTACAGAATGGTGAACTAATTTATGGTTGTAAAGATAATGAGGACGCTCTCTCTGATTTGAATGAACTTGCTTGCCACCTGAAGCCTTTTTTCTTTCCTTCAAATGGCCTGGTCAATGGAACTCATTGTACACGGACAGTTCTGAAAGAATTAATCCATGTAATAACAATGGCTCTACTGAGTAGCACAGATGCCTGCAAAGCAGGTGATATGAAGACAGTTCCCTCCTCACAAGGAAGGAGTTTCTGTGAAGCTAGTGCTTTCAGTAAAGAAATAGCAAGAAATGGTAAGCAATTTCTGAGTTTCATCTGCCCATCTAGAATTCAAATGATAAAATACTGTACAGCAAGATATGCATTGCTGTCAGTGTGGTTGCCACTGGGTTGAACTGTAAGTAATCTCTGTCTAATCTGGGTTTTCTGGCTTCCCAATAATGTACTTAGCTTTTAAATCAGAAAATCTGCTATGCTTCCAACCTTAATACTTGTCAGTAAAGCATACAAGTATGAGTCTAGATGTGCATATGCTTCCCCACTGTGTCTGCATAATATACATAAAAGTATGTGAATAAATCAATTACTTTAGTAATCATTTTTCAGAATGCATTGATAAAACGATTGTCTGCACTGTAATTTTCAAGTTGTCTATTTGCTGCAAAGCCCCGTGTGTTTCACATGTATATTGCAGAGTTTTCAAGAGATTTTTCAGTGTAGAAAACACAAAGCTAATTCTGGGCATCCCACTTCTTCAGACTTGTAGAACTTGCATATTTTGTTTCTCTAGGCCTATGCTGTTGCTTTTAGAGCTGTAGTTAATAGAATATTTCAGCAGCTTCTGCACTTCCCCTCCTTGCCACGGACTGCTTGAAAATTGATGAGGGCGGGATTCAACTAATGAGTCCTGACAGCAGAAGCCCGTGCAAGAACTTCTGCTTGTGCACTGGGGCTTCCTCCCACTGTGCCTCCCTAAATTATCTCATGAGGGTGTAGGAAAACCTCCAGAACAGCATGTGGTGGGAGATAAGGAGTACTTGCCCTAATGAAACAATCAACATAGTGCAACATTGAAATGTTGAGAAATAAAAGTGGCAATAAAAACACAATTAAAAATCTATGAATACTGAATTCACTGTACATGCTGTTCACAATTGCTGCTCCTGCTGTTCTTCATGGCCACACTTGTAGACCACCTGAATGAAGCTTGCAGACCACTGATGGTCTGTGGACCATAGTTTGGGAACCCCCGGAATATGGCATTAAAAATCTACACTGTGTAAAATGTGCCTTTTATACAAAACTTAGATTTGCAAAGATGTGCATGATTAAAAATCAGTTAAATCAGTTTGGTGAAATTTTTCTTCTTAATAACTTGAGGGTGGGGAACTGGGTATTTTCAAAATGCGCTAAGATAATATTTCTTCTTAGGATTGACTCTCAAATATTGTACAACTTGAGGCCTTGACTTTTAAAAATGTATGCCATTTGCAATAGCATTAGCATATCACCATAAATCTTCCCTCAATATTGGGAGCAGTAAAGGACTTCTATTTCTCTGTTGTTTTGGAAATGTCCTTTCTAACTAGAGCTGAACATTGAATTACAGTGCCTCATTGTTTCCTTTTTTGAACTGGGGGTACAAATCTGGCTTTTGTTTTGAAATATGTAAATTGGGCATGGTTAATCTCCCCTGCTCCATAACTTTGCTTTTGTTAGTTGTGAGCAGAGAGGTTTGTATATATATTTTTGTCAAACCAGTTTTGAAAACATACTTTCCTTTCAGGCAAAAATAAAATGGAGACCTCTGGCTTGCCCAAAGAATGTCTCCTCTACAAAACACTCCAGGCTCAGATGCTGGATATGCTGGATATTGAGGGTGTATATCCTTTGTACAACAGAGTGGAGCAATACTTGGAAGAGTTTCCCAAAGAGAGGTAAGATTTCATGGCACCAGTTTTTAACTTGTCAAGTGGAATGGAGTAGAGCTTAGTGAAGCTCACTGAGCAATGTGGAAGATTGTTCTCAAAGGCTCATTAAGGTTTCTTTAAAACTTGGAGGGCCTGTTCAGCTATTCTAGGATTATCTTCACCATGATACTGGGGATTAGGGCTTGCGGGAAGATGCTGCATTTATTTGACCCTTCAGATCTACCAGTTTAAGAAAACAATGATGTCATTCTATGTACAGCTCTGAGTCGTAATATACAGCTTAGCTTAGCGTCTTGAGTAAAGAAGGTGGTCTGTAATATTACAACCTCTGCATAAATCCAGAAGTTATACTGCAGAAATTACCCACAGTTCACTGACCCAAATGCCACACTACCAATATTGTTGGCAACTGCCCTTCTTTCATACCACATTGGATAAAGGACTCCTGTCACAAAATAGTTTTTTTGACAGTTCTTGTTCTTATTTACAGCTTTTCTTTAACACAGTAATAGTTATTCACTTTCTGTGTTGGGAAAAGAAAGACAGTAATGGGCTGGTTCTCATAAAATGCACACTACTCCTCTGTTGAGAAGAGGATCTACCAACAATATTGCAGTGTGGCATTTGAGTTAGTGAAATGTGGATTATTTCTGCAGTTCTGGAATATAACATTTGGACTGATGCAGAGGTTGTAATATTCTTTTCTGCCAATATTACTTTTGGTTTCAAAGAATATAACATATAATATAGTGTTATATGTGAACCAGGAGTCCTGGTTTAAAACAAACAATGGTATCTGATAAACAAGCCAACTTCAAACTATGGATGGCGTTTTCAACTAACCATTGCTTATTTTAAACCAGAATTCCTGGTTCACACAACACTAAGCTTAGTTTTTTCGAACCTGAAATTAAACTCAGTGGAAGTGGACATTGTTCTGGTTCACCCACACAGCACTACATGCAGGGGTGGGGGAACCTGTCTGCTTCCAGACAACTCCCATTATCCCCTGACCATTGGCCACGTTGGCTTGGGATTGGGAGTTGGAAGTTGAACATCATCTGGAGGGCCATAGGTTCCTCACCTCGGGACTAAACTAAGGTTTAATGTTAAGTGCAAGTCAGTGGATTCTGCTCACATTAGGAATGAAAGAGAGAGACTTCTGCATTGTTAGGGACTTGCTTCTTTCTAAGTCAGTGTAGACCCAAAAAACAAGAGTGTTGCAAAGTATTTATATACTGAATTTCTTATTTCAAAAAGTACACACAAAGCATGAACTTTAGAGAAATGGACTGACTAGTTGGTCTGGACTATGAAGAGCAACTTGCAGCAGTACAAAAACACTTTAAAATGGACATGACAGACTAGACAGAACCCTGAACAAAAGCACTTTGCTCTGCAACATTTTTATTTCAGGTTCTATTTCAAAAACAAAAGACTAGAATGTTACTTTGGAGATGCCTTGTTTTTGCAATATTAGTTCCATGGCTCATCTCTTGTGATTTTAGACAAAGGTCACTAGAGGGTGCAACAGCCTCACTTGTTAAAAACACATTTTTTTTGAGCAGCTAGATGTACGGTAATAAAACAGCAGCGGAAACAAATTTGGTGCAATTGTTTAATGATACACAAATATAGTATAATCTGCAATAAAGTTATGTAATTCTAGTTCTTGACCTGTTCTCTAATTGGTTTCCCCCCCCTGTTTTTTAAGGAATGTGTTACAGATAGATGGGCCTTATAATGAATCATTCTATGAGAAGCTACTAGATATCTCAACTGAAGATGATGGAACAGTAGCATATGCACTGACAAAGGCAAGGATCCGAAGTTCCTTCTTATTAATTATTAGTAGATGCCCTTTTCAAATAATTATTATACTTGCATATGTTCTGAACAGTTGCTGAAGAAAGAGAGGCTGGGGCCTAGCATAGCAGAAGATCTACATCTAAGTCCTAATGCCAGCTTCTCTGTTGGGAGGCAAGGGAAGATGGGGTCCCTGCTGCAGGTGGCCTCCCTGCCTTCCAGGCCACCTGGTACCAACTACCCTGTGAAGAAGATACAAGGAGGAGACAGACATCAGATGCCTGCTCCAGATGCACTCATTTTGTTTGGCTTTTTACATATCAATTTGCATTTCATAAAAGTTGTAAGCTGTTCTGAGGACTCCAGTTGAAAAGGAGGGTATACATCTAGTAAATAAATACAATTCTGAACATAAGGGCAATGTAGGAAAGTTGTGATATGCCAGATCAGGCTGTTTGTCCATCTATTCCATTACTGTCTCATCTGACCGGTGGTTTATCTCCAGAGTATCAGGCAGGAGTCTTCAGTTATCTGCTACCTTATTCCTTTTATTGAAGATGCCAGGAAATGAACCTGCATCTTTCAGTATGCATAGCATGTGGTCTACCACCAAGTTATGATCTTTCTAGACTGAACATAGATTCAGCCTGGTAGTGAGAAGGAACATCTCTTTGGAAGCCTCTTTATGAGGCCTCCCTCTCCAGGACTTAGGATGATCCGAGGCAGCAGATACTTGTGAAATATAGTTCTCCAAGGCACCTGTGCCTTCTGAAGGCCTTCTGATGGGTAAGGTGTAGTGGTAGCGTTCCAGTTACCAGACAATGATTCACTTGCTCAGATAACAGTCCAAACTGGAGGAAAACGTCTGAGACAAATCATGCTTAGTTTATAATACAGATGAGGTAAGTACAATTTTTGGTGACACCACTAATTACTATGCAGATTTTGCTAATGGTACCGTATATTAAGACCAGCTTTGCATGGAAGGCATTGCCTTACTTTGAACCAATTTTAAGTAAAGATAAGAAGTTCCCCCCCAAGGAATTCTTAATGCACTCCCAATTCAGTTTGTATTAGCAATACAAGTCCTTTGCCTCTGTACACCTGGTCAAAGGGAACAGGAAATGGTTTCTTTCTTTTAGTAAGTAAAATGCTGGTGTTAATAGCCACCACTCAATCATTTCACTCTGCATTAGAAGTGGAACAGGGCTTCATCTGACCTTGCCGCGTATTGGGGCTGATGCGTTTGATGCAACCTGAGTGCTTTCTCCCACATTGCCCCTGGAACCAATGAAGCCATCCACCTATGCTTGAATTCTTTATGTGCTTACGTGACTCAGAAGTGATGGATCACAGCATCATTTGTGTGCTATATAAATAGAGACTAACATTCTAATTGGACACTCTTGTGGCGGGAAATGGAAGGCAATTTTGAGCAATCCCCCACACTACCCCTGCCATCTCTACACTACCTCTCACATTATTCCAGGGAATACTCTGACTCTCCAGAGCTTGTTTTCATTCAGCATAGGATGCTGCAGGTAGGAGGAATTGGTGTCAAAAATTGCCCCTTCCCCTTGTGTCAGTGGGAGCCTCCAGTTAGCAAAGTTCGGCCAAAGATAAGTCTGGAGCCGGCACATGTTAAAGCTCTAATAAGGCTCCAGGTGTAAGTACTGCTTTAATTTTTTTGTTTTATGACTTGGTTTTATTAGCAACTTTGAGGAAAAGTGGTGTATTAATGTTGAGAATAAAATTGTCTGCTAAATGTGTTGGCTGATATTTCTCTGCTGCTTACTAGTGTTGTAGGCTCCAACATGTGGCTCAGTAGAACAGAGGTAGGGTTGTAATGTTGTCAATTACTTGGCTACTTGGAGTACAGTGAAATATTCCATGAAGTCAATGTACCTATACCTGTGTGGCCTACCAGTGGCATAATTTGACAACAGCATGAATACAATCTGATTTTTGCTTGATCAAATTCCCAAACATATATAAATGTACAGGATTGTGTAGAGGAACATAAGACCAATTCATGTGGGTAAGGGGCAGCCTCTGGCATCCATGCAGAGTTGGTGTCTGACCAGGGGAAGGCTTGCATGCATAGGTCTCTCTATATGTATATGTTTCCATTCAGACTGCATGAAAGCCTACACATCGGCTTCATTGGCATAATGTATGGATGTAGGGCTAGGGCCAGCAGCATGCCCTGCTTCCTAATAACTACAGTGGTACCTCGGGTTAAGTACTTAATTCGTTCCGGAGGTCCGTTCTTAACCTGAAACTGTTCTTAACCTGAAGCACCACTTTAGCTAATGGGGCCTCCTGCTGCCGCTGTGCCGCTGCTGCACGATTTCTGTTCTCAACCTGAAGCAAAGTTCTTAACCCGAGGTAATATTTCTGGGTTAGCAGAGTCTGTAATCTGAAGTGTATGTAACCTGAGGTACCACTGTACTTAGATTCCTCTTCCTTGATTAATACAAGAAAGGGACACTTTCATACCCCAGATAATATATGGGTACAATCAACAGTGGCCAGCAGCTGTTTCTGTTATCGTATCAACTGGCAAAATGGAAATGGGGGCAGACCCTTGCAGTATTTATCTATGTGTACAGGAGGTCAAGATTTATACTATTGTTTTGCCACACAATATCTTACGCAGGGGCAATTGTGTGGCAGACATAAGAGGCTGGCTTGCATTTGTGATTGGCTGAGTTAGCATTATAATTCTTAAGTAATTGTCTGTTAGATGAGTCCTGTCTTCATTTTGTTGCAGGTTCAGCAGTACAGAGTTGCAATGACAGCAAAGGACTGCTCCATTATGATTGCCCTCTCTCCTTGTCAGCAGGATGAATGGTAAGATGATCTAGAACAGGGGTGTCTAACTCAAATTCATCGGGGGCCGCATCAGCAGTTTGGTCACCCTCAAAGGGCCGGTTGTATCTGTAGGACTTACAGTACAGGAGAGAAGGGTTCAGGCAGCTGTTGGATCTGTCACATCACAGGATGGCATGCGCTCAATATAAAAACAAGTGGAGGTTTCCTGAATGCATGTAAAGTGGAGGTTTCCTGTATAGAATGGCCAGCACTGCTAGAGGGCAGATGTTCTCTAGCTTGTAGGCTGCCGCGCATGCGCTGAAGAGGCGGCTTTCTTGTGTCAAAAAAAAAGAAGCGAGAATAAAAGGTGAAGGCTGGCGGCCGGCGGCGGCTACACGGGCCACATGATGAGGTCTGGCGGGCCGGATTCGGCCCGCGGGCCTTGTGTTTGACACCCATGATCTAGAATGTTATGCATGCTTCTTGAAGGTTCTCTGTCTGCACTCTTCAGAATGATCGGTATACACTGAAGTTAATGCTGCTTTGGTTCAAATTTTATTGTCCATTGATCATAATTGAAGCTCCAAACCCCATTCAACTAAAAGCATGCAAAAGTGATGATGCCTATGACAGCCTTTATTGAAAACATAGTAATCTATTTTTTAGATGTATTAATAGTACACATAGCTTGGTCAAGAGGTTTGTGACATATTAGAATGCTTGGGGTGACACCCATATGTACTGGCCAATGGGCACTTCTTTCCTTGAGGGGAACTCCTTCATTTTGCCTCTTGCTCTGTCAGCAGTGGCCAGTCATTGATAAGTATGTCTGCTACATTCTCACTCACTTTGCAAAGTTCTGAATGTCTCTAGAAAGGCTCTGGTTTTAATTTAAAATATAATTATGGTAGTTACATTGAAATTTATATATATTTTCAGTTAGGGAAACAGTTAAAACATATAAATAGGGGTTCTTCTGGAAAACCTTGTGTGCACATCTACCAACCACTTAAAGAACTTTACTCAATCAAAATTTACCAGCATAGCTTCTGCTCCCTGCTCCTATGCCAGTAAGGGAATAATGGTAAATTCTTTGTCCCATGAGGATGGGAGTCTCATATTGTGGTTAGGAACTGCACGATGATGCACCTTCCAAGGGACTAGCCATTAATGCTGGTTTCTATCTGCAGTGTCGGGGCACATAAATGAATGGAATACTTGACACATTCCTGTACTGGTATGGTAACACCAGAATGAATGACTTTACTTACCAGGGAATCTTAGAGAAATGCCTCATGGGACCACAGCTATATCATTTACATATCAGAACAAAATTTATGTAACAGGACATACTGCTATATTAACTTCTATGCAGATCTTTATTTCTTCAGATTTAAGACCTAAATGTCTTGGTTTAGGGAAATGATTACTAATACTATATATTCTCCCTGTGTTATAACTGATGCAATATAATCTGGTGAAAATGGTGACTTAAATTTAAGTAAGCAGATTGCTAACATCTCAGTGCAGTTCATTTTTATGGCAGTGTTGGTGGTATAACAATTTAGGGATGCTTGGCATAAACTTAGGTGGAAAATGATCAACATGATCAACTAAATTTTCATTCCACCACATTTTGGACTGGAAAAGCTGTATCTTATTTAAGACCACAGCTACTTCAAAAATGCAGCATCAGCTGAAGCTGGTCATGATTAGGTAATGGGTAAACTTTTTCATGTGTAGAAGATTTTAAAAAGTCCATTGATGTCAGATTTTTTTCTTGGGACAAGAAGTAACTTCTCTTTTTAAATTCAAACTACAGTGCAGTGCAGAGGCCACTGGTTCTAACTTCTAAATCAAGATTCACCTTTTCCGTCTCCGTCTTGGACCTAGACCTTAAGCCATATGAAAGCATTCACCATCAGTACAAACTTGATAGGAAGATAGTAAACTTCTATTTGAAGAACACACAGGCCAAAGACGACTCGGTGATGTCAAATCTCTTGAAAGAAAATGAAGACTGCACACTACTTCTCCATAAAATGTAACTGGCTAAATATTTATCAAACACAGAATGGGAATAATTAAGTTATGTTGGTTTTCTATTATTTTTAGTTGTGCTTTAAATTTATCTGCCTTTCAGAAACACAGAATACCACTCAGACTACCTTGAAGGAATGTATTTATGGTAAAAGAGTTAGACAGACATATGCACCCTACAAACCCTTAGTAAACTGGTTGCTGGGAAAGTAGTTAAGTTTGAATCAAATGACTACTGTATGAAGCAGAGAAGTGAGTATCTTGAATTTAATTCTTCAATGCAGGGAACCAGTGTTCCTATGAGGTTTGCAGATGAAACTTTGCAAACAATAGTATGTGAATTGCTGAATAGCACTTGCTCAAATTAATTATAAAAGTGAACCAGCGCCTATTTAGTTATTAAGCTGGAGAGTGGATATATGGTGCTGCCTAGGTTTTCAGCTTGAATCTTAATATTTTTTAATCTTGTGACAAAATATGAGTTTGGTTGTTTCCAAAAATGGTATTGTAGTGGCCATTCTAAAAAAGCGATTGGAATACATGCGAGTAAACTTACAAAACAAAGGAAACTTAATGATATTGAGAAAAACAGCCTTATCAAACTAAACCAGCTCTTCCTTACTCAAATAGGTGTTGCTTTTAAAAGTTCACTAGAACGATTTAATTATGAAGCTCTTTCAAATGGTCCAGTGTTAACACAATTACATTCAATTGTCCCCCCGCCCCCCGATATTTTTAACTCCATGTAAAGTAACTATACATGTGCCTGATTTATATACAGAAACCTTCCAGTAAAGCAAGCCATCCTGTGTTTTGCTGCTGTGGGAAGCATTTGTGAAGTTAAAGAGTGGCTTTATTATCCCTGCCCATGAGTGATAAGTTTTGTACTTAATATTTTGTTGATTTCCGCCTTCTACATTAAACACCTGCAACTCTCCCAGAGCTGGGTAAAATAAAGTCATTGCTAATTGAGATGTTCCTCAAAGTGAACTCTATGAATTTGAAACTTACCTCACATTAGTTATTAGTTAGCAAGGAGCATTTTCTCTAGAAGTGCCTGTGCATGATTATTACTGTCTCTTACCCTATCTTGCATACAGATAATAGGATATATGCCTCAGGTTTGGCAGGCTGCAGGGCTCATCTGCTCAGACTATTTTCCCACTGTGCTGTGCAATGGCAATAGGCTTCTCTTATTGTATAGGAATATTACTGTTCTTATTCTGGCTGCGTGACTTGAGCCTCTGAATTCAAAATGCTGGAAAGGCAAGTCATGTCATGGGCTTTTTGTAGAACAGGAGAAACTTTCATAGGGGTTGCCTGGGGGCAAGATACTTGAAGTGGGTGAAGGCTATCTGTGAGAAACCCAGATTTTAAGCTGCTTTAGCCATTCAAAAATTAGTATCTATATTCAACTGTAGGCATTTATGTTCTAACTGACATTTTGTGTGTGTCATCAGTGATCCAGTTTATTCATTGTTTTTAAGGTACAGTATCTATCCCTAAAAATCTAAAAGAATACTCTTGCCATTACCAATTAAGCTGCTACAGTTAACATTAAATATAATGGTAACATTTCAAAACTTGTATAATTTGAATACTTGTTCTCATCTTACACAGAACATAATTTTGTTAGTGTCTCTATTCATTCCCATTACTTCTAAAAACTGTCTTGTGGTAGCTGTGCAGCTTAATTATAATATGTGGTTATATAGAGGTTACAGACCTCAATTCACAGGATGTCAAGGAACCCAACTGCAGGTTAAGGCATTTATCTAGAATAAGACTTATAACTAGGTTGAAGTTAGTAAACTGCTATGCCTAATGGTTGGTTACAATCAGTACTTAAATTTGTTAGCTGACTGAAGTGTCAGGTAATATCTTATATCAGGTTTCCTCTTGGTATGTAAAGGTTCTGCAAGGAAGACTGTCATTCCCATATTCCTGAAGCAATAAGCAAAACAAGGCAATGGCACAAATAGATGTGCAGCAATGCTTATTTGATTTTGCATATTCTGGTCAGAACTAACTGATCAGAAGTAGGTAAAATTCTACATTTATAATCTAGGGCCAGGGAGTCAAGTGAGTTAAATTGCTGTTTAAGGGGTTTGCTTGAGGACTAGGTTTCCACCTTTTGAGAACAGCTACAAAGCTTGCTTTTATGCAAATACTGTTGCGGCACTCAAAAAGAGCAGGGAGACCTTTGAAATGGTTGTGCTACTTAACTTGGAAAGCAAAAAAACCGCAAGTACATGGGATAAGTTGTATGTGGGTCAATGATCTTGACCTTGCTATTTTCATTATAAGCAATCCTGGGACTAAAAATAAATAGGTTACATTTTGTAAATTGTAGCTATGCCTTCTGATCCATTGTAAATTAAAATTTCACAATTCTATTTTATGAAAGGTTTGATAAACCTGGTTTTGCCTTTAATCACTGATTGAGGAAAGAAGCAGTTGCGATACTGAGTGAAGTTTTTTGCATCTTGAAACTTCCTTTCATTTAACTTTTCAGTGTCATTTCTAATCTAAGAATCTGTTGCATATACAGCTGTGAACAGAAACTGTCACTTTTTATAAACTTGAGTTTACCAGGTCAATCTGAAGAGGTTCTAGGAAATGCTATTGAAGGGGGGGGGGGGAGAAACCACTTTGATTCAGAAAGTTAACTTTTTAAAAATAAAATTCACTTATCTATTTGGCATTTTGTATTTAAAATGGCTGTATTTATTTGTCATGATGATTTATATATATATATGTGCCATAACTGTACAGATAGCATGTTTTATGGGTTTGATTTCTAAATGAAAAATAACTTAATGTTTATATTCAATAAACTATAGATGCATATTTTATTGTCCTGGTATTCATTTATCATTGCAAAGTGACTTGATAAGTGTTTCAATGCATGCTTGTATTCCAAGCACATGTAGTAGACTTCTGAAGCAGTACGGAGCATCTGATGCAAACTTGTTAGCTTCCACCACTGTAAGAGGAAAAAAATGGAGTTAACAATTCACTTTAAATACTAATAATGACTTGAAATGGTCTAGCACTGCAATTTTGAATGAGGTCCAGAATTTATGCATTCATCTGTATTTAGGAAGAAAATACTTTTTTACATTAGCAGTATACAACCCATTTCTACCTCTGTGTCATTAGGATTTGTACTGTTTCTCAGGTGTGGATAAACTAAGCCTGGCTATGTACTTTTAGTTGCCTACTGGATTACCTATAAGGGGAGGTAGATGGTGGGAGTGCATTCCTGTTATTTCCCTAGAAGTCTGAAGTTTTTGATTATGCTGGTTATGCTACCCTTTGCAAACTGGGAGATGGGCTTGGAAGGATATTTTGGTTTGGTGGCTTGGATACTTTCTTGAAGGGAGGCTCCCTAAAGAAAAGGGGGGGCACTAGAACTATCAGTTCTACCCCAACTGCACAGGCCTATAGGTACACTAAATATATATAGTCTGCTCTCAACATCTAGCATGTCTATCACTGTAGTTATCTTTGTCCTATTCTAAGCTTTGGTAGTTTTAAAGACACTTTGCCTCCACACTCAAGAATGTGGCTTGAGTGTAAGAAAATAAATAGATGAACTAGGTATGCCGTATGAAGTTGCATAGCAGCCTCACAGGGTGAATCAATCCCTGGCTTCTGTATATTACCCCAGGATGGTTTAAATTTTAATTTCCTGATAATGATTTTCAGCGTAAAGTTTGCAGTCCAAAATCGATGTAGGGGGCATCTAACGGATAACTAATAGGATGCATGCCATATCATAATTATCTAATTATAACTTGCCAACTGTTGCAAACATTTAATATTTATAATTTGTATTGCCTCTGTGGCTTTGCCAAACTGCCTAAGGAGCAACACTGCCAGAATTTTCACAGAAGAAAAAGGAAAATGAGGTGTTGAAGACAGGAAATATTGGGCATCTGGCTAAAGAAAATGGTAGTGGTTGAAAATCAGTGGCAGGTCTAAAGAAATTGAGTGGAGAAAAGATGATCTCCCTGTCCCCCCCACTTCTTTTCCATCATTTCCTCACTCCAATGGGGATGAACGAAACCCATCCCCCCACTGATCTACATGGGCTGTGGGTGCGTGTTCTTGCTTTAGGGTCTGACTCTACCCACAGCTAAAATGCAGCCCCCAAGAGCTATCCAGCCTGAAAAGGGGTCATAACTTGGTTAGATGCTTGAACGGGCTGCTGCTTAAAACAAGCAAAATTAGGTCAGTTACTTTTTTATAAAAATAATAAATGTATAATGGAAATTGCAAATATTAATAGCCAAGTTGTAATAAGGGGCAACCATAAACTCTTGAAATGTGTGTTCATTATTTGCCATCTCTGAAATTTCTTGTCAGATTGGCTAGTCTCTGTGTCACAGAGATTCCACTCCTTCAATACAGGAGATTTATAATTAATATTTTTGCTCTTCTGGATAAATGCCAAACAAACTTGATGTTTAGTTCACACTACTCAATACCAATATTCAAGCATTTCTAAATTTGGGGACAATTCAAACAAAATATGGAGAAAATCAGCTATTGGTTGAAAGTAATTAAACCCTGTAGGTCTTGAATGTCTGTTTATGTAGGAAGTTTGGCAAGATGAGAGCCTATACTGAGTGAAGTGAAAACTTGCAACCCAGTATCTCCCCCCCCCCATTAGTTGTAAATTGATAGGTAATGAATGGGACAATTATCCTTTACAATTCTTTACTAAAAATCAGACTTTCAAAAGGGGTTTCAGGTCCCCAGCCTTACATTCTCAGTTGAAAATACTGAAACTGAGAGAAGTAAACTGGTTATTTGGTGGCTTAAAGAATTTCCTTCTTGGACTACCTCCCTAAACTGTGTAGTATTATAGTGGATCCAGTGGAGATTACTCCCCTTAAACAAGAAAGACACAAATGAAGCAGTAGTCAAGGCTTCATGCGTACTACTATCACAGCTGTATTTTGATCTGATAGCCTACAGGGAATAACAAGGGCCAAGAAGCAGGAGGAAAGTAGCTGAACATCACATACCAACTGAACTAGCCAGCAAAGTCTTTGTAGGCATTTAATAAACAGATGCGGATTTTGTTGAACTACATATTATATGCAAGTGTGACATACTAAACCCATTGGGGGCTTCATTAAACTAAACTGAGCTAATCTCAGCAAGCTGAAGCTTGGGGCAGAGAAGCAGGAAGGGTGTGTGTGTGTGTGTGTGTGTGTCTCCAAGATGCTTTTTCTTTGCAGAGAAAAGGCTAAATAAGTTGCTTTCTATTTAAAACAAAGCGAACGAGGACTTTATTCTTGTTATTAATATGTATTGTGTAGTTCGTCTTTAAGTGCTGCCAAAAGAATACTGTTATCAAGACAATGAATGTTTTGCAGGATGTACTTTCAGGAATGCAAAGCAAGAAGACTTTCAGAGAGAGCATGAAGCTGGAATTAAATGGTTGGAACAAGGAAAGAAATACTTTATACAGTACTGTGTAAGCATACCTGACATTGGTATTTTGGGGAGGAGATCCAAGACTGGTGTAACTTTTCCTCCTTCATCTACATATATCTTCCAAACAATAATTAACTCAAGTCTATAAAAGGCAAATGATATTAAATGTCAGAGCTTCAGAGGTCAAATTCTGTATTGCAAAAAACTCTGCAGTTAGCAAATACACACTACTAGGTGTATGTATACCTGCTGCTGCAGAATTTCTGATGCTAAGGAAGAATGTTATTTTGCTCTTAAGTCTTTTTCAGCCTTTTCTCTTCGGGCTGCTGCTTTCAGAGGCAGGAAAACCCTACAGTTACCCCTTCAAGAGACGTGCCTGGTACCAATTGTGTAGTTGCTAAACACACTTTTGTACACCAGGACTACCACCTCAACCATATCCTGCTAAGGCACATTAATGCTGGGCAAGCTCAGTTGCAATGAAAGCAATTTCCTGTTCCAAGACTTACCTACCTATTGCAATTTATTCATGTAAAGGAAGGTTGGCTCATAGGAGAAGTGCACTATGGAATATGGAAGGGCACTTACAATGACTGAGTTGTCAAACAAAATAATGAAGGGTGCGTACTTTCTGGTACTAGACTTTTATCATGGCCTTGAGGCCTTTATAAGAAATGCTAGAAATTGTAAATCCACTTTGAGGATTTCAACATCTTTTTAGCGAAGACTATGAACCAAATCATTAATTTACTTTCAAATGTTGAAGCAGGTAAAGTTATGAAACTCACCTTAGTCTGCATTTTGAAGAAATGCATTTTGCAGATTCTAAAGAGATTTTATTTTGAGAAATTTCCCCTGCTAAAATATGTGTTCCTGCTCAATCAATAATATTTCTATTGCCATCAGTTTCAAGTACAGCAAATTGTGTCATCATGTTTCAATACTGTGAACCTTTGAAAAACTACCACCACTTTTCCATTATGTCAGTTTCTATGCAGTTGCTGCCTTGGCCTCCTTTGGAAGGAAGGAAAGGCTGTAAACAGAATAAATAAATAAATTCCACTTATAATTTATAACTATGACCATTCATCAACAACTTTCATTAATGTGTATCATAAAGCTTCCTTACCCAGGAAGGTTAGCACTTCTTAAGATCATGTAATCTCCAGATGATCCTTCGGGAAGTACTACAACATCAGGATACTTGTTCTATTAAATGTAAAAAAAGACAATACTATAGCCAGTCTGTAAAGATATTAATAGTACAATCCTACTGATAAGCCAAATATTAGTTATAGCCTGCCTGCCCCCCCCCCGGAAGTATACATGAGTTGAGATTCAATATGAAGTAATATTGAGTAGACTCTGGACACTGATGATGATCCAACAATTGTGATTTTCAGGTAATTATTATACTTGCATATGTTCTGAAAAATTGCTGAAGACAGAGAGGCTAGGGCCTAGCATAGCAAAAGATCTACATCTAAGTCCTAATGCCAGCTTCTCTGTTGGAAGATGGGGTCCCTGCTGCAGGCGGCCTCCCTGCCTTCCAGGCCACCTATTACCAACTGCCCTGTGAGAAGATACAAGGAGGAGACAGACATCAGATGCCTGCTCCAGACGCACTCATTTTGTTTGGCTTTTTACATATCAATTTGCATTTCATAAAAGTTGTAAGCTGTTCTGAGGACTCCAGTTGAAAAGGAGTTATTTACATCTAGTAAATAAATACAATTCTGAACATAAGGGCAATGTAGGAAAGTTGTGATAAGCCAGCTTAGACTGCTTGTCCATCTATTCCATTACTGTTTCATCTGACTGGTGGTTTATCTCCAGAGTATCAGGCAGGAGTCTTCTGTTATCTGCTACCTTATTCCTTTTATTGAAGATGCCAGGGATTGAATCTGCCCCTTTCAGTATGCATAGCATGTGGTCTACCACCAAGTTATGATCTTTCTAGATTGAACATAGATTCAGCCTGGTAGTGAGAAGGAACATCTTTTTGGAAGCCTCTTTATGAGGCCTCCCTCTCCAGGACTTAGGATGATCTGAGGCAGCAGATACTTGTGAAATGTAGTTCCCCAAGGCATCTGTGCCCATGGTTTGAACTAGAATTCCAGGGCCTTCTGATGGGTAACGTGTAGTGTGCACAGATGATGATACAACAATTGTGATTGCACAAAAGACCACTTGAAGAAAAATTCTTAAGGGTTGGACATAATGAGACAAGGTGATTTTTTGCCAGTGCCTCGTGCAACCCTCTGGTATGGCCTCCCCACAACCCTCTGTAGCAGGTTTTAGTTGGGCATTGGGGGCTGTAGGGAAATTGGCAAATATGGCCTCCCCACTTTTCCTCCAACAGAGTTGTTCAGTTAGTGGATTTCCACTCTCACCAAGTCTGGATTTAACAATATAAAAACAACTATCTGACTTTAAGATAGGGCTGAAGGCAGCCCTGTTTAGGGAAGTTTTTAATGTTTGATGTTGTCACTTTTTTATTAATATTCTGTTGGGAGCCGCCCAGAGTGGGTGGGGTATGTATCTATGTATAAATAAATATTACCATACACCCACATTCACTGGAAAAAAGTCCAAGTACAGCAGACTGTTTCTGCTATGATAAAAAAACCCTTTCCATTATTCTTTATTTTGTGTCCAAGTAAGAGGAAGCAAATACTTCTACAGGGAACTTTATATGAGTGTCATGAAATGAATTCTCATATAATTACTTGTGTGTGTATTAGATCACTTTCAGTTTACCATGCTTGCAGAGAACTTTGAATTGCATCCTTTTTTTTACACTGTACAGTACTTGGATTTATATCCTGATCATATAAACAAACAAACTGAAGTGATCACTGGAGCTATTATTCCTGAGTAACTGCTGCATTAATAAGCATGATCTAAGCTGAAGATCCTCAAATTGCTATGATGTGTTTACAAAAAAACCAACCCACATTACAAACAAACAAACAAACCACTTTCTTCCTGCTTGATATTTGGCTGGTTTACAGAGTAAGAAATCTTGTGAAATGTGAAAAGAAACTAGTTTAAATTAGTTTACACAGATCAAAGCAGGAAGAGAATAAATGGTAGTGATAAAGGGTCAGGATGTTTCTTTGAAGTGCACTGGAGACAAATCATTTTGCAAGATCCTATCTACATCTGGCAAACAGAAATCGCTACCACATGCTCCCTTTTATTGTTGCTTGGGAATACAATACATTAAACTGGGATCTCAGTGTAATGTGCGGACCTTGCTGCTGGAATCCATATGAACAAGAAAAACAAAAGATCTTGCACTGAACTGAGTAGTGACAAGAGATTTATTACAAAAAAGGCAGATAATTAGTATGGTATTTTACTACAGTGAGAAAAGAATGGAAGATTATGATGCAAAATTATGATGCTCAGTACCTAGGCCCAGGGAAGTCCACCCTTCCCTCTTCCCAATAAAACACAGCAAACTGCAGTATGCATATGATTTTGTGACATATTCAAATTGTGGTTACCTAAGTCGTCAGATTTGGGTCATGATCTAGAGGTGTTTATGTACTGGACTTTTCCAGTACATGAGGAGTTTCCTCCTCGGCAGAGTCTTCTATAGAACCCCCAGTGTTTGGAATTTGCTTACAGAAACTTCCACTGACAACACAGACTATTTTTGCAAAGGCTGTAGGCAAATAAAATGCTAGACTTCTTGTCAGCGCTGCCCAAGGTCCCAGCTCACACAAGACCAACGCTGCTTCTTGCTCAAGTTTAAAAGTCTTTATTGAAGTTCAGTCTCATTTCCAGACGTGCAGCGCGCAACGCTACATCTATCCGTCAGACCGTAGAAGTCCCATCTGAATCTCCGCCCCCCTGACACCAGCTTAAGATTCTAGCTTTACTCCACCTTTTCCTCTGTTCCTTCTTTCTCTGGGTCCTTCTGCTAGTCGGAGTCTCTGCCCTCCGAGATTCTTCTGACGCTGATTCTCCCGACTCCTCCCCCCCCCTCTTTCGGGCTTTAGGACCTGGCTCCCAATCCGGGTTTTCTGCTGTCCCGCGCTCCTCCACATTTGAACTTGGCGCGCGCGCGCAGCCTCCCACTTTCCTTCTGACCGTTACACTTGTGTCACTGCTCCCCCTTTCGGGGAGGCTAGCTGGACCTGGCCTTCCCTCCTTCTCCCCACTCCCCGATGGAGGAGAAGATGGTCCTGACTCACGTGACTCTTCCCCCCCACTGTGCTCTGGTGGGGAAACTGGCCCTACTCCTCCGCTACTCCTTTGGGACTCCCCTCTGGTTCCTTGTTTATGGATCGTCCCCTCTGGGATTCGCCTCGCCCTTACCATAGGCGCCCTCTCCTGGGAATCTTCTGATTCGCTGGAGAAGCTCATGGAATCTCTCGGTCCACTGTCATATTCCCCTACGCTCCCCTCTGATTCCTCTCCTCCGCTCTCTATCTGCTCTCTCCCCTGCTCTTCTGCTCCTGAGCCTCTGACATCCATCCCCCCCTCGAAGCCCCCCCTTCCCCCCTCCCCCTCTTCGGGTGTGGGTTCCAGGTGCTCCAGCGCTGGGGGTGTGAGTGCTGGCTTCTGTTCTCTCCCCCTGGTGTGCAACCGGCCCGCGGGATCAGGCCCCCCCACGATGGGTTCGTCGACGTCGACTTCCCCTGCTTCCATTTCTCTGCTGTCGTGCTCAAAACCAAGATCCTCCCCCCACACGTCCATGTCCTCCTCTCCACCCGGTCCCTCGGGTGAGGCTGTGTGCAAGGGCCCCCTCAGCAGTTCCCTGCTCCACCCCACTTCTGGTTGAGTGTCCCACCAATAGGAGCGGTCCGTGGCAAACCCCGAGAGCGACCCCTCCGGGGAGCTCATCCCCGGCGTCGGCTCCTCATCTGAGGAGAAACCTTGGAACGTGCTGGCTGACAGTGTGGGTGTGAAAAGCCAGTCGTCGAAATACTCCGCCGGCATGGGTCTGTGTGGGAAGATCGAATGGAACTCGTCTTTGAGATAGTGCTCCTCCACGGCGTAGCAAGGCACCCACTCGTTGGCGCTGGCCGGAGTACCCTCCCTGGCGAGGAGATATTCAACTCCCTCTTCCCCCCATCTGGAGTCCAAAATCTCTGTGACCTCGTTGAGTGGCGTCGCCCTCTGTGGTCCCTCCCCTGTTGGCGATGGGCTACGTGGAGCTGGTGCGTTCCCTGGCGCCTGAAACCTGTGGGGCGCCTTGTAAGGCGTGAGCACTGACCTGTGAAAGACTGGGTGCATTCTGGAGCCCTCCGGGAGTGTCAACCGGTAGGCCACTGGATTGATTTGTGCCGCGACCTGGTAAGGTCCCAGCTGCTTGTGTCCTAGCTTCCTCTTAGCTAGCGTTCTGGCCGGCACTGCCTGAGCTGCTAACCAGACCCAGTCCCCTACCTGTATGTCTTCCCCAACCCTCCTGTGCCTGTCTGCCTGCATCTTGTAGGCGTGTTTCGCGAGTTCCAAGTGCCTTCGGAGTTGCTCATGGACCTCCTGTAACTCTGCGGCTAAGTGCTCTGCCCCCCGTGGCTCCCCCTCTGCCTCGGTCTCCAACCCCGGGAAGGTTCTGGGGTGGCGCCCATTGTTGGCGAAGAACGGTGTCACCCCTGTAGACCCGTGCTTCGTGTTGTTGTAGGCAAACTCGGCTAGCGGTAGGTAGTCCACCCAGGTCGAGGGCTGTTGATTGGCGTAGCATCGCAGGTACTGCTGCATGATGGCGTTGACCCTCTCCGCTTGTCCGTTGGTCTGCGGGTGTCTTGCCGACGCTAAGTTGATCTTGACGTTCAGGATGCCCAGCAGCTTCTGCCAAAAGTTCGAGATGAATTGGCGACCCCGGTCGGACAGGATGGACCGCGGCAGGCCGTGAGCTTTGAAAACGTGGTCTATGAACAGCTTGGCGGTCTGTTCCGCTGTGGCCACCTTCGCGCACGGAATGAAATGCGCCATCTTGGTGAAGAGGTCTACGACCACGAGTACCGCTGTTTTGCCGCGCGAACTGGGCAGATCTGTAACAAAGTCCAGGGCCACTTTCTCCCATGGTTCGAGCGGCGTCTGCAGCGGTTCCAGCAGACCCGCCGGCTTCCTGTGTACTGGCTTGGCCCTTTGGCAGGTGTCACACCTGGAAACGTAATCCGCAACTTCTCCCCGCACCTTGGGCCACCAAAAGTCCCTGGTGACTAATTCCGCCGTCTTGTCCTTGCCGAAGTGCCCAGCGCTGGGCGCGTCGTGCAGCTGCTGCAAGACTCTCGCGCGAAGGTCGTCTCCCGGTACGTAGAGAGCCCCTTTGCGGAGGAGTAGTCCGTCGCGTATCTGGAACTCGTCGTCCCTCGCTGTGCCGTTTCGCACCTCCTCCATCTTGGATTGCGCAAACGAATCCGCCTGTAGCGCACGACGGACTGCGTCCAGGTCCACTGCGGCTGAAGCGCACGCCCACACCTCTGGTGCGAAAATGTGTTTGGCCGCTGCCGGTGCCGCTTCCTCGAGATACTGCGGCTTCCTGGATAGCGCATCCGCCATGACGTTGTTGTCTCCCGGGATGTATTCTATCCGGAAATCGAAATCTGCAAAGAACTCCGCCCAGCGGATGTGTCTCTGGTTCAGGAACTTCGCCGTGCGCCAGTACTCCAGGTTCTTGTGGTCCGTGCGAACCTGCACTGTGTGTCTGGCTCCGACGAGGAAGTGCCGCCACGCCTTGAAAGCAGCATGAATGGCCAGCAACTCCCTGTCCCAGATGGTGTAGTTCTGCTCCGACGTGCTGAGCTTCCTGGAGTAGAATGCGCACGGTCTCCAGTCCCCTTGCGGATCTTGCTGCAACAGGACCGCCCCCACCGCTCTGTCCGAGGCGTCCGTTTCAACCCTCATCGGTTTGCTGGGGTTTACGTGTAGCAGCTGTTCTTCGGACGCGAAGAGACGCTTGAGCCTCCGAAAGGACTGCTCCGCCTGGTCCGTCCAGGTGAACTTCTTCTTCTTGGAGCTGAGGGTGTCCGTGATGGCTGCTGTCTCCTTCGCGAACCCCTTGATGAACTTGCGATAAAAGTTGGCGAAACCGACGAACTTCTGGACCTCCTTCCGGTTGCGCGGGCTCTTCCAGTCCAACACTGAGCGGACCTTGGCGCTGTCCATGGCAAGTCCCTTGTCGGACAGCTTGTAGCCCAGGAAATCCACCTCTGTCGTGTCGAACTGGCACTTCTCCAGTTTGGCGTAAAGTCTGTGCTCCCGTAGTCTTTGCAGGACCTCCTTGACGTCCTCCTCGTGCGCCTCCTGCGAGTCCGAAAAGATCAGGATATCATCTAAGAAGCAGACGCACTTCTTGTAGAGGAGTCCCGCTAGCACGTGGTGCATGAAAGCTTGGAAACAATGGGAGCCATTTTGGAGACCAAACGGCATGACTCTGTATTCATAGGTTCCTAAAGGCGTAAACATGGCTGTCTTCCACTCGTCGCCCTCCCGCATGCGTATAAGGTTGTAGGCCCCTCGTAGATCCAACTTGGTGAAGATCCGCCCCTTCCTCACCGTCGCGAGCAGGTCGTCAATTTTGGGCATGGGGAATGCTGTGGGCTTTGTCCTGGAATTGATGATTCTATAATCCACTATGAGCCTCCGTTCGGGCGTGTCTCTCTTCTTCACGAAAAACACGGGACTGCCCCCCACTGCTTTGGATTCCCGGATGAATCCCCGCTTCAAATTGCGATCTATGAACTCCCTGAGTTCTTGCATTTCGTCTTCAGACATGGAGTACAGTTTCCCAGTCGGCAGCGTCGCCCCTGGCAGGAGGTCAATCTTGCAGTCGTAGGGTCTGTGGGGAGGCAGCTTGTCTGCTTCCTTCTCGCAGAAGACTTCCAAAAAGGCCTTGTACTTGTTGGGCACCGCTTGCACCATGCCTAGGTGTAGCTGCGGTGCATCCTCTTGCCCCTCCTCTTCCTGGCAGGTCTGGATGCAATGCGCTGCGCAGTAGGAAGAGCAGAAGGTCAATTGCCGCTGGTACCACGCTAATGCCGGGCTGTGCCTATCCAGCCAACTCATGCCCAACACTATGGGCGTGTCCGACAGGTGAGTGACGTTGAAACTGATGACTTCACGGTGGTTCCCAATTTGCATCACCAGAGGCGGTGTCTGCTGTACCACCTCTCCTCCCAGTATCTTCCTGCCATCTACTGTGACAACATTTAGGGGCGTCGTGGCTGGCAGGAGTGCTATGCGATGCTGCTTGACGAAGTCCAACCCTACAAAGTCTGCGTTGCTACCAGAGTCAATGGTAATAGGGACCTCCAGGGTGAGCCCATCGGGCAGCTGGAGCGATGCAGTGAGTTGCACCACTGGTTTGGGTGGGAGGGGGTCCGTGGGCTGCAAAATCTCTGGGGACTGCTTCACTGACTCGCCTGGTTGAGCCCCAGTGCCTCTGTCTCCAACCAGGCTCCTCCGTTTCCCTGGGGCTGCTCCTCCTGCTGAATTGCTCCTTTAACAGTTGCTGAGGCTGCAGTGTGCTTCTGGAGCCTCTGGGGACACTCTTTGGCCATGTGCAGTGCACTGTCGCAGATGTAACACTTCCTGCTCCCTCTAGGAGCCTTCGCCTTGACTGCTCCTGGTGTTTGGGCTCTGCTTGCTGTCTGAGCCCTTGCACCTCCGATTTCCATTGGCTCCTCCCCCCTCATCAGAGCAGGCGTGGACTGAGCGCGCTCTGTCTCTCTGGGTAGGAAGGGAGTCGTTCTAACTGACGTGTTTGCTCTTCCCCCCTGCTCCCTGCTCCACGGGCGTTCTTCCAGGCGCACCCCAATTGCGAGCGCCCTTTGGACAACTTCTGTTGTATTTTGGGGTCTCTCTCCCCTCGCCAGCTCATCTTTCACGGCTCCATTCAGCCCCTCCCAGAACAGATCCCTGACGGCAGCTGAGTCCTTCTGCCAGCCCAGCACATTTACTAACCCAAAAAAGCGGGAATGATACTGGCGCACTGTCGCTTTTCCTTGCCGCAATCCATGCATTTCCCTTCTAGCGACATCCACATCCACCATTGATTTAAAGCAAGCGTCCATGGCTCCAATAAAGGCGCTTGAATCTTTGAGGGCGGGGTCATTTTCGCGTAACAAGGTTCGCAGCCACGACTTAGCTTCCCCATGCAGATGAGTGATTATGAAACCCACTTTCTCCTCCTCATCTCTAAAATCTTTCCGAAGCAAATTGAGCGCGAAAACTACTTCTGCTCTGAAGTTAGGGTACTGCTGCAGGTTCCCGTCAAAATGGGTCACCAGGCTTGCCCCCCTTTTCCCGAGGGCAACTCCCTCCGGCTTGGCTCCCAGCTGCCCCTCCTTTCCCCATTTGTCCCACCTGGCTTGCAGATCCTGGCAGAGCGCAGCTGTTTCTCCTTCTTTTTTCTTAGACGCAGCCAATTCTGCGTAGAGCGTTGACACCGCTTCCTGCAATTGCTTGATTTTTTCCTCTGTAGTCATCTTTGCCTATCTTCGTGAGCTTGCAGAGTTTTTAGGTGATGGGACTTACTGTCAGCGCTGCCCAAGGTCCCAGCTCACACAAGACCAACGCTGCTTCTTGCTCAAGTTTAAAAGTCTTTATTGAAGTTCAGTCTCATTTCCAGACGTGCAGCGCGCAACGCTACATCTATCCGTCAGACCGTAGAAGTCCCATCTGAATCTCCGCCCCCCTGACACCAGCTTAAGATTCTAGCTTTACTCCACCTTTTCCTCTGTTCCTTCTTTCTCTGGGTCCTTCTGCTAGTCGGAGTCTCTGCCCTCCGAGATTCTTCTGACGCTGATTCTCCCGACTCCTCCCCCCCCCTCTTTCGGGCTTTAGGACCTGGCTCCCAATCCGGGTTTTCTGCTGTCCCGCGCTCCTCCACATTTGAACTTGGCGCGCGCGCGCAGCCTCCCACTTTCCTTCTGACCGTTACACTTGTGTCACTGCTCCCCCTTTCGGGGAGGCTAGCTGAACCTGGCCTTCCCTCCTTCTCCCCACTCCCCGATGGAGGAGAAGATGGTCCTGACTCACGTGACTCTTCCCCCCCACTGTGCTCTGGTGGGGAAACTGGCCCTACTCCTCCGCTACTCCTTTGGGACTCCCCTCTGGTTCCTTGTTTATGGATCGTCCCCTCTGGGATTCGCCTCGCCCTTACCATAGGCGCCCTCTCCTGGGAATCTTCTGATTCGCTGGAGAAGCTCATGGAATCTCTCGGTCCACTGTCATATTCCCCTACGCTCCCCTCTGATTCCTCTCCTCCGCTCTCTATCTGCTCTCTCCCCTGCTCTTCTGCTCCTGAGCCTCTGACACTTCTTCAAACAATGAATATAAAAAGAAGGGTTTTCTCAAATGTTTTCCAACCTTAACTTGAATGGTCAGCAACTGAGCTGGCAAAGGAAGGTGAAGGGCAGACAAAGAAAGGGAACCCACAACAACCCACAATGGTTTTCTCATGGTTATTTTCAGAAATCTTATTCCAGTACGGAACAAACTGGATGGTTAAAGAAAAGAACAAGGATCAAAGGAAGGAAAGAAGGATAGCATTTTTCTTTGGCTGGTATCTCAGCTGAGGGCCTGTAGTCAAGCACTGAATAAGTCTTGCTGCATCAAGTCCTGCTGGACTAAGCTGTTTTTTATCTTGTATTTTATTCTGTGAACTTCCCTGAGATCTTTTGATGAAGGGCTGTATATTTTTCCCCTTCAGACCTTGTTTCCTTCCTGTGCCCCCCCAATGCTATCTGAGGTTCTGCCGCCCTAACAAAAGCCTGCCCCCTAACAAAAATCCTGGCCACGCCCATGCCCCCTCCCAGTCCTACCGGTAGAAAGGTAGCTATTTAAATGTTTTCTTTGTAAATTATGACTGGTAGCCACTGGTAGCCTTATCCTCCATGAATGTGCCTAAATCTCTTTTAAAGCCATTCAGGTTGATATAAATCATAACATATTTAAGAATGAATTCCACAGTAACAGTGCATTGTATTTTTTTTATTTATTTGTTTACGGCTATTAGCCCATAAAATATGTACAAACATAAAAACACAGAGACATAAAAACTGATATATCCGACAACAGAAGGTGAACACCACGATGCAAGGGTGGGTCATTGAGCAGAGCCAAATGACAGCTTGGGGCCAGGAGAGCTCCAGGGGACGGATCACAGGAAAAGGGAAACTGAAGACGAAATCCGACATGCACTCTCATCATAACAGTCCGATTAGTTTTGCTGTTGTTGTTGTTTTTTGGTGGTTTTTGAGTGTGAGATAACCGCATTCAGGAATCTCGCCACCTGCAGAGTTACAGAAGGATCTGTATCCTGCAAAAGCAGTGCGGTGTGTGACATTGTATTTCCTGTTAACTGTCCTGAAACTTCCAATGTACAGCTTCACTGGATGACCTCAGCTTCTGCTATCATGAGAGACTGAAAACTTCTATGTACTTTTTCACAGCATTCCTTATTGTCTGTTTCCATTTCTTTTGTCAAAGTTTGTATTTCTTTTTATTCCCTACATTTAGACAAAACTTCTATTTTTCAAAGGAAGCCTTATTGTGCCCAGATAGCTCCCTTTACTCTTTGTGGCCCTGGTCTGCAGTATACATTCTAGCTGAGTAGAGTATCTAACAAGAATTACAGAGAAATTTGACCTGTTTCACTTTCCCTTTCAGCTTCCTTTTCTGAACTCAAAAGTTACTGGACTTCCTTGGCAATTTCCCCACATAAATATGTGTTGAACTTGATAGCACTGGGGTCATTATTAGTTTAATAGCACTTACATCTCACACCAAGTCCTGGGCATAAGCCATAAATAATTAAAAACCTAGCTACAGCTTTCAGACATTGGTTACTTTGGATGATTTTTGCAACTTCAACTTCCTTGACATGTTCCTAAGACAAAGGAAATGGATTCCCCAACAAAAAGATCTAGAATATTCACAGGGCATTTTTCAACAGAGATTCACATGTTGACAACCTCCATTCTTAGAAGTCCTGGATAAAAAAATATGATTGTGTTAGGATTTCCTCACAGGAATGGAAAAACTTTCATATCCAAGGTGAAAAGCAATCACTCATCTTTTAATGTTTCTACACCTTTGGGAGATAACAAAGAAATATCTGTGGTCCACATTTGATGAAACAGAATTGAAGATTTCCAATAAGACACATGTTTCAGTTTAGCACACAGACAAACCCAGCTGTGGTATGCATATTTGTTCCAAACAACTTTTGAAACTGTCAGTTTTGAGAGAGATCCTGCCCTTTTAAGGTCTGCATAGAAGGGAGACTTCTATGATGTCCATCTTTATCCATCACTGCAAGTTGATGGGAAGACCTGTAGCTAGTGAAGTTCTCCTGTCAGCATAGAAAATGTGATTCTGAAAGAAGACATATCAGTCATTGCAACACTGTAGTTGGAAAAGCCACCCCTAGATGCTTTTAGGTCTCGGCCTGGACAACCTACCCAGAGCTTGTTCCAGATCTCATGTAACTGTCCTCAATTTCTTGTTCCCTTTCAGAAGATGCCATACAGTCTGCAGAAGCTGCATATTGATGTGACACCTATCTCTTCTCACCTACCTTCCACTAGCTGCTGTCGAGACAATAATACTATTGAGCAACAACTAATTTAACTTATTGCTAATTTAACTTATTAGGCTCTGGCTCTTAAACTCCTGGATGCTCTAGGAACACCTAGCTATAAAAATAATGTTCTAAACATTTTGCTAGTGCCAGGAGAAAGCATTTTCAGGCGGTGTATATTATTTTCTCACTCACCCAAACTGAAAGCCTAAAACTGATATCCAGTAATTAGAGCACACTGCTTATAAGCTTGATGTGGGACATGTGGTTGGGTGTCCTTCCTCTTATATAGACTGCTGAAAGCAAATAGCTGAGTAGTAACTTATCATGGTGTACACACAAGGGATATCTGGTAAGTGTGTACTCTTCTGGAAAGTGGCGACTCATCTCTTGTCAGGAGAATACAGATGACTGGTGGTCACATACAGTGTGGTCAATTATCATTTGGTAAATGATCACCTATATTCACCCCCCTCTGCAGATGCAGAACAACCAGAAGAAGGGCGATGGAGAAGAATCATCAACAGAGACTGCTTTCCAAAGTTAGACTCAGCTGTCATATGTGTGAAGGCATGCAGGCCTCTGTTGAACAACTCCACTTAGGCAGATGAGAACACTTTCCTAATCCCTTTCAATCGCATTGATCTTACAGTGGATTGGACTTTGCTTAAAACAGGTGGTTAACCTTTGGCTTGCCAGATGTTGCTGGGCTGTAGCCCATGCTGGCTGGGGCTGATGGGAGTTTGAGTCTAGTAACAGCTGGATGGCCAAGATTAGCCACCCCTAAATTAAAGGGAAATTTTCCATCCAATAAATCTGTGACCTAACTAAATAAAGGAGAAATGGGAAGCTAAACTTTAAAAACAACACTGTGAATGCTTCACAATCCATGAAAAATATGTTTCTCTAGTTTCAGTGCCAATTGTATTACAGTTTCAAGGACTTTTTAAAGGGTAGGCAACTGATTCATTCTACAACTCAGCTGGGTTAAAAAAAGTGCATGTCAGACACCTCAGAATGTACACCGTTTTTGTTATTGGAGTAGATGAGGAAATGGAAAGTATTTTTGGTTGAACCAAACACTTCACTTCATTTGAAAATCCATTATTTTTCCAGGATCTGGTTATATTTTGTAGCAAGTTAAGAGTTTAAATGGATGTTCCTGGGATTTTAGAAACATTAAGTAACTGCCCTGTCTGGAATTGTTTTCCAAGTCTCACAAGCACTGTCAGCTACAACAGATGCCAAAACCAAACTGACTGAGTAAGAACTTTAGTTTGTACTTGCTAGTTGATTTTTTATTTTTTATTACCTTTGTGCCTCTCCCACTCCCAACATAAAAGTTGTGTAAAATGTAGAATCTATTGAGTTGGAGATTTTTGCATAATTGTAACATAATCCCAGGGTATATTCTGGAGGCACACGAAGCCACCATCTTGCTGAAGATGAGCAAGCAAGATAGAAAAGCACCTGGAATTTACGTGTATACTTTGGGTCCTTGGTGATGTGATTGGCAAATCACATCACATTGGGTTCCTTGATAGAAGAAAGGCCAGATAAAAATGTAGTAATTTTTTGGGAAGTATACTTATTTCATAATTTTTTTACACCAGGTTTATATCCACCCAACTCTTTGCTGGATAATGGTCAATATCTATAGGAAGTTGTATATCACATTCTTTTCAGCACAGAAAATCTCATCAGAAAGTGGATGGAACAGCAAAGTGATAGTACAAAACGACTTCTTAATTCCTATAGTGCTATGGTCTGAAAAAGTTAAAGATCCATTAATCGCTTTTTCAGGTCACACCCCTTCACCACAATTTAGCATTTTGTAATGGGAATGCTGTGTGATTATTTGCAGTCCATGTGCTATTGCTGTCATCATGACATATTAGAATCAAAGAAAAGCAATCTGAAATTTGACTACTTAAGCTCTGTACCACAAATTTAAATTTAACATGTCGCAACAAATGTAGCTACTGAAACAGCAATACAAAACAAGAAAGAAACAGCACACGTAGGGTTTGTGTGACTTTTACTGGAAAAAGTGATGGATTAAGACTTAAACCTCAAGGACTTTTAAATTAAAATCATCTGAACAAAGAATGTAAATTAAAAAACATGAATGTTATAGCTTAAATACAATTACATAGTCAGCAGTTTTTCATAGAGCAGACTAGAGGATTGTTTAGTATACAGCACATGGAAAATATTAAATGTAGACACCACCACCACCGAGAATTTTATAAGCTACAGAAAGTAACACACATTTACAGACACAATTCCTTTAATTTCCAAGGGGAAGCTGTGTTAGTTTGTTGGAAAAACAACAATAAGTCTTTTGGCACCTTAAAGATTAACAAAATAATTTAATATGACATAAACTTTTATGGACTAGAGTCCCCTACATCAGATGAACCCTCATTTTACCTGCAACTGAAGGTGACACTTCATGCACAATCAATTATGCCCTATTTAGATATGTTAGTTTTCAAGGTATCACAAGACTCTCCATTATTTATTTCCTTAATGGAAAGCCAGAGTATGAAATTCTATAACCCATTCTATTGATGTGCTGTTTCCTCAACTTTGAAACACAGTGTTGGTAGTAGGTTACCTTACTATCTCACAGATGCAACAAATGTGCAGAGGTGCCAATCCTCAGAGCCAAGGCTTTCCTACCCATGGAACATCCAATGAGGCTGGACTCACTGAAAAGGGTTAACTGTAAATAATCTGAAGTAAGCATTGCTTGTTAGATTAAAAACCAGACCTTATAGGTTCATTAATCCTTGTTGGTTATCTTGGATTTCAAGGGCTGTTCCATGCCTAGCATTCCTATGCTTAATAATTAAGACTGGTGTTCATACAAACTTCTGTGTTCCACTGCATTAGCAGATTCCAGAAGTGTGGCTGTGTTAGGCTGTTGTAGATTAAAATCGAAAGTTTTTAACCTACTAGAGCATTGTTTATCTGATAGATAACTTCAAAAAAATATATTAGCCTAGGTTCTGTCAGTTTAAATGCTAATTAGTCACAAGAATGTACAAAATATAGCTGTATTGGGTGGGGTGGGGTGGAAGAAGAATTAAGATCCAATTTGTGGTTGGGAAGAGTTAAGATACTGGTGCCAAGAAGTTTAGAATTTTTTTCATGTCTTTTCCCATGCTCTTGGGACAGACACAAATGATAGTACTTACCCAGTTTACTGACTCAGAAAAATCCCTTGATAATAATTGTGGTTTTTTAAAATTATATATAACAATACATTAGTATTATTTGGAAGGAAATATACTATACCATCAGCCAAGGTTCCAGTTGCTATTATAAAAGTTTTTATAAAAGACTCTTTCTCAGGAAGGAAGGCCACTTCCCCAAGGAGTTACCGTATTTTTTGCACCATAACACTCACTTTTTTCCTCCTAGAAAGTAAGGGGAAATGTCTGTGCGTGTTATGGAGCAAATGCCTGCGGGTGGTGGTGGGGATCTGCTGCAGTCGTGAGCAGAGGATCCATGGTTCCCCTTCCTTCCCTCCTCCGTGGTTACAAAGCATGGATCCACATGGATCCTCAGGATTTTTGCATTGGGCTACCCCAAACTCACCGTCAGATCACATGTCTGTGGCCACAGCATGAACCACAAAAATCATATATCCACTATTTCATTTAGAATATTTTTTTCTTGTTTTCCTCCTCTAAAAACTACGTGCGTGTTATGGTCAGGTGCGTGTTATAGAGCGAAAAATATGGTAATCCCCAGTTGTCTCACCAGCCATTGTCCACTTCTGTTCTGTTCCCCTTTCTTCCAGATAGCACACATAGTTTCCCCTCTCCACATTTTAGTATCACAATAACTGTGTGAGATAGGTCACAGTTAAACTATCGGTAACTGATGTAGCAAACTGTGCACACATAAAAACTTAATCTGCTTCAAAACAGCCTATTTGCGAGATAACACCCTCAGCTGAAAACATCCCTTATGTCCTCATTGCAAATATGCATGGATTCACTGGGCAAGATGGTTACTGAGGAGTTAGTGAACAGAACTGAGCAAACCATCATTCTCTGTATTATTCACTGCTTTAAAAGGACAAGGAAAACGAGAGTAGTCCTTCCTTTCATACTCTTAATAGAAATATGGCATCCTATAGTCAGGGCTTGAAGTTACTTGTATCTCTCACAGTTGTAAATATAACAAAACTTTCTCAAAAGGGCTGTCACATGATGTCTTTCCAAATGAAAGATACTTTTGACTTCTTTTGACACTAAGTGTATTCATGCAGAGGACAATAAATGGCAGAAATAACTGAAAGAGATACTATTGTTGTACAAGTTGCCTAACAACCAAAACAGAGATATGGCACAGGAATGCTTTTCAATGCCCTTAGTGCAGCACTTCAGCGGCTGGGTATAATATTCATCAACTTGGTATGAAACTATTCTAAAATGTTGTTTATGTACACATTCCTGTTCAAGGCTTAAGTGCACTGGACAAAAGGAGGGTTCCCCCTCCCAACCCAAAATGAGATTCTGTAGGCTGCTTTTAAATAGCTGCAGAAACACTATGCCAAATTTACGTAAGAAGACTGTACTACGACATGTACTGAAACTTCAGATTTTGTGGGAAACAACACTGTTCTCTAGAACATTTTAAAAAGTAGTAATGGATTTTCAAGACTGGCAAATTAGAAGTGGTTCAGAAGAGAGCTTTGAAGATGTGGGGTAGGCTTAGTTTAGTCCTAGAACAAACTATATATTAGGAGGCTTACTTTGGTCAGAATCGAGTATATACTTCCAGGTAAAGGTAAAGGGACCCCTGACCATTAGGTTCAGTCGTGGCCGACTCTGGGGTTGTGGCGCTCATCTCGCTTTATTGGCTGAGGGAGCCGGTGTACAGCTTCCGGGTCATGTGGCCAGCATGACTAAGCCACTTTTGGCGAACCAGAGCAGCGCACGGAAACATCTTTCGAACTACTAGGTTAGCAAGAGCAGGGACCGAGCAATGGGAGCTCACCCCGTCACGGGGATTCGAACCGCCAACCTTCTGATCGGCAAGTCCTAGGCTCTGTGGTTTAACCCACAGTGCCACCCGTGTCCTTATATACTTCCAGAGTTAATGCTAAATACATTACTTCTGGTAAATGAGCCATCATAGCCACCAGAGGGCCATGAAAATTTGTGTACCGGGCCTTTTAAACTCAGCTTCCCATAGAACTTATATTCTACTATCCCCCTCCACAAAGGAATTGCTCAAAGTGGCTTACAAATATAAAGGCAATCATAAGAGCACAACTATTAAAACACATTTGAGATGCTGATATTGCTTTCATATCAATACTTTGGCATAGTCTAGAATCGTAAACGCTATTTTTTTTGGGCTAAAAGAAACTTCAACATTTCTTCAAGAAGCTTTATGAGGCTTGTAGAGCTTATTTTCTTGTTGTTAAAGAGTGTTCAGGTACCTTTTAAATTATGCACACATGCCTTAATATTGGAGGGAATTGCTATCAAGACTAACTCAAACCATGTCTGAAGTTTCAGGTAGTCTGGATGCAAGTTATTGCACTTCTGAATATTATGTGCAGCATAATGCTATAAAACTTTCTTGATGAAAAGCTTGGGTAAATTAAAATAATTACCTCAACACTTGGCATTCTGTGTTAGATCCTGCCTTTATGCAACAGATATTGTCTAAAAAGCCCAAGTTAACACTAACATCATTGTCATGAAAGAAACAAGAACAGCTTTTAAGCTTGAGCAGTTTTTCAGGAATGCAACCCATTTTCTTTTTGTCCCAAAGAAGATATTTGTGATATGAGAGAGTTTCATTACTTTGTTTTTCCCCAACTCATACAAATGAATTCCAACTCCCTCTCTCTTTTCTTTTTAGACCCAAAGTTTCATCTGGTAATTTAGTATCACAGGCACTTCACTTTGTATATCTCTTCAGGTTGTTTTACATAGAGCAAAGTAATTAAATAATGTTTTCTCTGTATGCACTTTTGATGATGATCACAAAAATGTACAACAGTCTTATTAACTAATGTGATGGATACTGCCGAGATTATTATTTTTTAGATTAGGCATTTGACAGAAATGGAAAATTCCTGAGTTATGGTGAGGATGCCATCATGAAAACAATCAAGTGACCCAGTCTTAAATTTGGATGTGTTGCCCAGAGACTTTGAAATCCCTGATGAACAATAAATATCACATCACATGTACAATATACTCATATCACCAAAAGGTTCCAATCTTGCTTTAGATGCAGAGTTGCCAGCTGGGATTGGGAAGAGTTTTGAGTGTATCTCAGAAAGGCTGAGACAACCAGTAAAATGCACTGGTTAGTCTGAATATCTGGAGTACAGGTATGGTGAAGAAGGAAAGTATATAGAGAGAACACTTCCCAGGATGTGATTCCCCTTGTTCACAACCCCAGTGTAGGCTTGGGTACTGCATGCCCTGCAAGCAGAAATAACCTGCATGTGGAACTCTGTCCCAGATGGCCCAGACTTCTGTAGTGAGATTCTAGAGACCTTGCCATTTCCTGCTCTGGTTCTGTGATTCTGTGCTATGACAAGAAAGGTGGGCTCCACATACACATTTGCCTCTGGAGGCTGAATGAAGATGCCAGTGACACAGTGTCCCACAATCCCAATGAAGGCCTCTGCCCTCTGTCATTCATGCCTATGACTCAAGGAGTGGCTCATGGTAAGAGTACAAACTCATCATGTAATGCCATCTTTCACAAACACAAGAAGGATATTACAAATTTAAGTGCAAATATTCTGAATCAGTTGAAGGGAGAACTATTACTTTATTGATTTATTTCACTATGGGTTGGAGTCTGAATTTATTATCATGGGCTGAATGGAGTTCTACTCATCCCAGCACCACCTCCCATGCTGTTCTGGGATGGTTCAGGGGGTATTTTTACTTTAAGCAATTTTATCACAAAATCTTCAAAGACAGGGAGGGTTGAGTTTCAAATATGCTGTTATGAAAGGGGAAAAAGAGTTTTTGAGAAGCTCAGGGATCAAAGCTGAGAATTGGTTAGATGAGGTTTTCTGAACTCTCTTGCTGGGATAACTGGGCAATATCACATGTGAAAAATATCAGAAAGCCATAAATTAGCTATTAAATTTCTGTACTTCTTTGAATCCTATTGAATCTTTGTCTAAAGAAAGCAAATTCTTCCTCATATGTACGCACTAGACAGTTTCATGTTGAGCTTGAAGAGCCTTACTTTACAACTGAATGTTCACATGCTATGACTACATATGTTTCCTATTTATTCATTGATGAGATGAAAATCTGACTAAAGTGCTTTATTTGATGTTTAGTGTTAAATCAAAAGCATATTAAATGTACTAACCAAGGTAGAATATGCTTCAAAAACAATTTGAAAACCTGTGAGAAATTTCTGATTCCTGTAGAAGTCAGTGTCAGAATATGAATTATATATATTGGATATGGCAGAGTAGATACGATTTATGTCCTGACACTTCTACATTTTCAACCCAAGGCTTGCATTTCCCTATGAGCAACTTTTCAGAGGCCAAATGCCAGTGGTGAACATGGCCAGAGGCAAAAGTGGGTGAGGTAACTGATGCAACTCTTTTGTTTGAACAGTAGGCTACATTTCAGCCATGAAAAAGCCAGAGGCTTCTACACTCTCTCCTCATATCTCTTCATCTTCCATCCAGGCATTATCACAGTTCAAGTACACATTCCAGTCAGGCAAAAGCACTCAAGGAGGATGCGGAGCAAAGTCAGTGAGGAACTGTGGCTTGGGAAAGAGGTGTAGCCTAGGAAATTTCCCAAGTATCTGGTAGAAAAGCTGGGAGGAATGCATTTGTCTTACCCACCTTCTAGGCCTTAAGTTCCCTGCATAATTATAGCGAGTTCCAGAGCATAATTATAGCCATTCTGGGTGGATGCTACAGACTTCTGATTCTATTGCAATTAGAAAATAGTGTTGGTGGCATCCATTTGTCTCGGGAGACAATGGAGGAGTGCACATTTGGGGGTGAAAATGGAATCCTGAAAACTGTTCAGTTGGTAAAATTTACATTGCTGGAATGGGAAATTCTGTATCTGTTACTGTTCCAGAAACAGCAAAATCCCCCAAAATAAATATTTGAAATAGCTGTTCCACGTGTGTTTCTGGAGGATAGTGAAAATGATTACTTTAATATTTGCATTATTTTTTAAAAAAAACAATTGATAATAGAAGTAAATGTGAAGCATTTTACCACACACAGTAACCAATCCAATCTAACAGTGCAATGTTTTACACATCTACTCAGAAATAAGCACCACTAAGAACAAGGATACTTTCATGTCCTATTTGTGGGTTTCTCATAGACATCTGATTGGTCACTCTGGGAATCTAAATACTGGACAAGATGGCTTAGACTGCATAGAACTGTAGCCTAAAATAATCATGTACACACTTACTGGGAATAAATTCCATTTATATCAATGGGTATTAATTATAAACAAGCATGCATAAGTTTGTACTGTATTTTTAAAAAGCATATAAATATTGAAATTATACATTTGTAAACATAAATATATAAAGACAAATGGGGCCTTCAACAAAATGTTGCAGTATGGAGTGCTTCTGTTCAGAGTTGCAGCAACTCTATTCCATTCCTTCTCCAATGCAGTTTGCTGTCCACCCGGCTTTACAGTCAACATTACATGGTCATTTATGCCCAGCCCTCATTAGACTGCTTTTGGTCCTGCTCCTAGGGTCGTCTCCTAAAGTTTGCACTTCTGCAAACCTTGGGGCTCTCCCAAGCCTAGTGATACCTACCTCCTGTGAATGGGTGCTGACATTTTGGCTACATAAGCAATGGTACTCACAGCCTGAATACTGCAAATAGAGGTAATGATAGCCATGATTGTAAAGGAGTGATTCACGGGGCAAACAACAAAAGACTGTAATGGGAGAGTTATGTTTAGTTTTTAGTTAAAAGACTTCCTTCCAATAGCATAGTCTTTTAAAAAATGGATTTCGTATGGAGTCCTAATTTTTGCTTATTTGAAGACCATGCAGCACGACATATAGGTCAGAGAGACAGTAAAAGGTGATTCTGTGGGATATATTTATTCTGAATGTATTTACAGTGGTACCTCGGGTTAACTACTTAATTCGTTCCGGAGGTCCGTTCTTAACCTGAAACTGTTCTTAACCTGAAGCACCACTTTAGCTAATGGGGCCTCCTGCTGCCGCCGCGTCGCCGGAGCATGATTTCTGTTCTCATCCTGAAGCAAAGTTCTTAACCCGAGGTACTATTTCTGGGTTAGCGGAGTATGTAACCTGAAGCATAAGTAACCCGAGGTACCACTGTATTTAAGAATGTAAGCAAAATAGTCTTTTATGAAGTGAAAGGTGTCCGGCTCTTCATGTTTTTGTATCTGCTCAAAAACCTGAGTCATCTGAATTCAGACTGAAAATAACACGATTCATTTTCTCCTTTGCCATACTCCAGTCCAGCTGTTTTCAGTTTATTTCACTTGAACCAAGAAGGCTGTTTGCAAGCTCAAAACTTGTGTCTGTAAAATTCCCAGCCCATTCCCCCCTCCTAAGTCAGTAGGAACTAGAGAACCTCTTGTTCACCAATGAAATCCAACCAAAAATGATTCATGACAAGTTGAAATATATATCATCCTATTCAGCATAAACAGATTCCTTACTACTACAGAAACCATACTAATTTAGAAACCTAATCTATATTATTTTCCTAACTTGGACTAAATAGTATGTCTGCAATAATGTAATAGGATTCTTTATGCTTAAATGGCACTGCTTTAGGTACCTTAGAAAAGCATTTGCTTTGAATACAGCCTCTTTAAACAGTAACCACATGTGTATAAGTATAGGATATTTTAGGTATTGTTGTAAACCTAAATGAAGTAGGAACAAAATGCATCCAGGCAATGACCACACAATGAAAGGCCAGCAACTGAGAACTGGGCTGGGTTTGCCTTACACTATGGAATTATGAAGAAGTAAACATGATAAAGCATTCTCTGATGTGGATCCCCCAGCAACCTATGGCCCAGTCCTATAAGCCGCTTTGCAAAATCAGTTCATAGAATCCAGCCCAAGGATTGTAGCACCAACTAAAGGCAGACTTAAATTCTGCTGGAAATTTCTATTCCATACCACAGATGAACCCTGACATATGTGAAATGTGTATTAAGTAAATTTTAACTGCAAAGATGAAGTGTGCCTTTCTTCAACAATGGAAAAGCCACAGCCTATCTGCCCCACCCCCCAAAAAAATTAAGAGCAAGGAACAAGACTTCTAGACAGGGTTGAGCAGCAACTTTTTCTCTTAGAAACTATACATCAGGCTACAGGAACAGAGCTGCCATCTTAAATTCAATATGAGTCATGAAGCCAAGTAGGAGGGTGAAGATTACAGAAAACAACACGAAAAATATGTTCTTTTAAAAAATGAAAACCAATATTTATTCAAGAGTCCCGATGCATTTCAAACCAAAACATTTCTTCAGAGCAGTTTATTGCAATTCACATGTCCAGAAAGCAGATCTGTCTTTTGACAACCTGAATTCTCCTGAAGAAACAGGCTGTGACTCTTGAAAAAACACCAGCTTACACCATTTTGAATTCCCCCTTTTGTCCTTGTCCTTAAATTTAACCCCAATTCTTGTAAAAGAATATTTCTTTGCACCCTACTGTGCCACTGTTTTTCCTTTAGGCCTTGTATGGCACAGTTGTGTTGTAATACCACGTCACATATTGACATGTGATCATCAAGCTGTTCTCTGATTTCTAACAGCCACAAAACAATTCTACAACAGAATGGCACACATATTCAACCTATTTTTGAGACCTTCAAGCACAACCATTTTAAAAGGATTGTTTGTTCCCATTTGTAGAATTACTTCAGTTCTCTTGGAAAGAAACTTGTTTTGCAAAGAGAACAAGTGTTAGCAAGCATGGCGCAGATTCTAAGATAACATACGCATGCTAAAAAGGTAAAGGGACCCCTGACCATTAGGTCCAGTCGTGACTGACTCTGGGGTTGCAGCGCTCATCTCGCTTTATTGACTGAGTGAGCCGGAGTACAGCTTCCAGGTAATGTGGCCAGCATGACTAAGCCGCTTCTGGCAAACCAGAGCAGTGCACGGAAATGCCGTTTACCTTCCTGCCAGAGCGGTACCTATTTATCTACTTGCACTTTGACGTGCTTTCGAACTGCCAGGTTGGCAGGAGCAGGGACCGAGCAACGGGAGCCCACCCCGATGCGGGGATTCAAACCGCCGACCTTCTGACCATCAAGTCCTAGGCTCTGTGGTTTAACCCACAGCGCCACCCGCGTCCCTTATATGCATGCTACTATTAGTCAATTGGCTGATAAAAGATATAGCTGAAAGTAGGGAAAAGGTTGTTTGCTGTACATAAGATGGTAGTCAATGAATACTCTAATTTCATTGTGTGTTTTGGCTTTAAAAATAAAATTGATAAGTGTGGGATTGATTGTAAAACCAAGCAGAATGAGCACGTATCTATTCAAGGATATCATCACCTTTGTTTGTTATTTTATGTTGCTACTGTTTGTGGGGGTTGAATAGTGGTACTCCACAATGAGCATCTGGCACAGTAAGGAAGTGCATGTGGAGTTTATCACAGTCCCTTTGTGATGGCTGGAGCTTAGGTGACAGCAGCCTTGGTGGATCAGGGCATAATTGTATGCCAGCTGCAAATTTTAATGGTTTGAGCATAGTGAATGATTCTTAAGTTCATAGTGTGTGGAGATGGGTGAATGTAATAATCTTTACCTTACTTGTTAGCTGCTGTATTGACAGTACTATTTTATCATCTATAATTATTTATAATGGTTTTAATGATGTTTGTTAATTATGCACAGTGCTATTTTTCTGTTAAAAGGGGTGCCAGCACTCACCATGAACACCTCCCTTGTTCTCTAAGAATGGCAATGGCGCCAACCTGAAAGGTGCTCTAACTGAATTTCAGTGAGTTCTGGCTGGGAAAAAACCTTGATTATATAGGCGTTGACCATTTTAGGCGCATCCAATTGATGCACAGGTCCTTTTGAACCCAGAAGAAGGCGGAACAGGGAGGAACATGCTTATATGTGCTCTGCCAGTGCACGTGAGGGCCAAGTATCTAAGATGTGGTGTAACTAAGATGTTATGTTACATTGCTGCTGTTTATCATTTGTAAGACATCTTGGAATACATTGTATGGAAAGTGGCAGAGAAATACAATAAATCAACCATATTGTATCAGTCAATCATGAACACAGGTCTGCACAGCTTAAAGGCCAAGAGTCAATTGCTCCCCCCAATTTGTCTGTTTATGCTACTTCCAAAGGAAGTCTTATATTCACTGTCTGTGTTCCTTTTTCACTGTTGGTAAGAAAATCTAATTCATCATATGTGGTAGAGGGAACAGAATAATGCCTCATCACTGTTTTTGTAGCTTCTCTGCCATGAGTTAGAAGTTCATGGCTGAGTTACCTCCAGTTTTTTCATCACAATGCAGCCAGTTCTATTGAATGGTCTAGCTATGCTCAAACCCCCTTTGCTGGTGTGGAGTCCTACAGACTGAATGGCTTGTGTGTTGCTGCTGCTCAAGTTTAAAAAAGAGGAGTGGAGATAAGGAGGAACTGGCTGAGAAAGGAGGCTCCAGAGGGCCCTGTGGATGAATAGCAGAAAAAAGGAGAACAAAAAACAGGGTTGCAGTGTTCTCTTGACAGACGAACAAACAGCACGGGATAGAAGAGATAGAAAAGGAGAGGAAATTAACAGAGTGGTTCAGAAAGAGAATATTTTTATGGGGTGAACATAGAAAAAGAGTGTTAAAGGAGAATGTATTAAATAGAAAACAATAACTTGCAAATGATTTTTTTAAAGCAAAAAAAGTGGTGCTTTGGATATAGCAAAAATATAAAAATTGCATTCAGTGTGATCTGAGCTTTGTACCCTGCTTTAATTTAACAGAACCAATACTTAATGTCATTAAAAATATTATACACAAGTGATAATTTTTCTAATTGACACTGGGAGTGACACTGGGAGTCACTGGGCATGCTCACTCCACCTGACAGGTTCCCCTGTTTTAATGTTTTGCACTTTTGCATTCTTCCAAAACATATCAATACATTAATCATGCTTCTTTGTGGCATCATTTTGGCTCCAGTCTTAATGACATTCAGCTATGAGAAGGAATGACATTAACTCTCAAGGCAGCAATTTAAAAATTCATTTCACAGTAGAATTTTGAGGGGTTGCCGCCTCTTCCTCCTCGTTTGTGCTTCATGCTGTTGCCTCCCCCCCCCCCCATATTTCACTGGCTCCCAAGTCAATAGCTGGTTAATCTTGTATGGTTTTATAACATTTACGTATGGAAATGTTGCAAAATCATATAAGATTATCCAGCAATTGGTGTATATTCCATTTGCTATCAGCCAGAGATTCTATTTTGATATAGTTTTAATTCTTGTATACATGTGTTAAATAAATATATGCAGTGCATTTATACCTTGATTTCATTTGTTTACTTGCCTTCAAGCTGGGCATCATCTTTGCAATGTAACACCCAAAAAGCTGTCTAGCACTTAAGGAGATTGCAAAATATTATTATTTGTAATTTGCTAAATCTCTGAAGATGTGTTTCAAACCATTCTCAAATGCACGTGCTTCCTTTAAAAAAAAAAGTCAGAATGACTATACAGCACTAAATCATTATTTGGAAAGGTCTAAGCAGACATGTTTTATGATCTCACATCTTAAGTATTGTTTGTTTGATTCAGATCCTTTGGCAATGAAGCTCTGGGTGGAAAATTATTAAAATACGCTCCAAGGAATGGCTTGATTTATAATGCGGCCTTTCCTTTTATTTAATAAAACTTTTTGGAGTTTAAAACACAGCAAATTAAAATTTTTTAATTTTCATTAATGAATTTCTATATAAAATTAACATTTTTACACACACACACACACACACACACAATTGTTATTTATTAAAAATTTACTGAATTCTTAACGTATTATTACTTAATATTTTAAACACATTAATTTTTTTGCACAGATCTTCCTTGCATAATTAACAGAAATGTCCCAAATGTCTCCAAAACAAAAGTGACAAAATTTACCACTTTTGGTTGTTTGAACCATAATTCAAGGCAGTATCAGATATATATGGGAAGGAGGGAAAAGGTTTTCATTCTTATTTCAGAACTATTAAAAAAACTTTTCAGTGAATTGCTTTAAAATGAAGGGGGCAGGGAATCACATTTGCTGATCATTTGTTATTATCCATTTCAATCCAGACATGATGTGAATCTTGGTTATACATGTGTTTCAGGAATGCAATCATATTTTCCTAGCATTCAAATTGTAGTAATTGTGTCTGTGGACAACTAGTGACAGCATCATAATGTTGATTGTTGTTTGGAACAGGGTTGTACAAGTGCCATGGGGACTAACTGAATTGTTCCTCTGATATCACTGATAACTTTCAAGGTGTTTTGTCACCCTGCCACTAGAAGAGATTTTCACAGGAGCTGAAGGAGCCAAAGACAAAGAGCCTTCCAACAAAGTCATTGTGTAAGAGGAATGTTTCCTTTCAGAATTAAATCCCCCCCTGCCCTGCCCTCTCAAATCTGCTACCTCAACCCTCCAGAGCAGATATTTTTTACTAGGTTGCTGATAGTCTAACATGTGTGCTGCCAGAGCTTCCTTTGGCTGTTATGTTTGTTTGCTTGCTTAGTTTTATGATGTAATATAATTAATTTGTGTTTTTAATAATGTTGCAAGTTACTTGGAGACTTTTGTGAAATAAGTGACTAACAAGAGTAAAAGGTAAAGGTAAAGGTACCCCTGCCCGTACGGGCCAGTCTTGACAGACTCTGGGTTTGTGTGCCCATCTCACTCAAGAGGCCGGGGGCCAGCGCTGTCCGGAGACACTTCCGGGTCACGTGGCCAGCGTGACAAAGCTGCATCTGGAGAGCCAACGCAGCACACGGAAACGCCGTTTACCTTCCCGCCAGTAAGCGGTCCCTATTTATCTACTTGCACCCGGGGGTGCTTTCAAACTGCTAGGTTGGCAGGCGCTGGGACCGAGCAGCGGGAGCGCACCCCGCCACGGGGATTCGAACCGCCGACCTTTCGATCGGCAAGCCCTAGGCGCTGAGGCTTTTACCCACAGCGCCACCTGCGTCCCGACTAACAAGAGTAATAGATAGTAATAAACAACAACAACAACAACAACAACAGACTGTCAGCTCTTGTGCAAAACCCATTTCAGTACAGTGGTACCTTGGTTTTCGAATTTAATCCATTCCAGGTGTCCGTTCAACTCCTGATATGGTCCAAAAACCAATTTGCTGCAGGAGCTTCCTGCACTCAATCAGAAGCCGCGGAAGCCACAGAGGGTGTTTGGCTTCCGAAAAACGTTTGCAAACTGGAACACTCACTTCCGGGTTTGCGGCGTTCAGGAGCCAAGCTGTTCAAGTACCAAGGTACCACTGTACATTGAAATGAACATCCATATTTATGATTACAATAAAAACCAATTGTACTGTTGAACAAGCCTAGATTCATTAGCTAGCAGCATATTGACTACACAAGGGCATAACATGTTTTGCTTATACTTAAATTTGTATGTCAGACAGAGGACCAGATCTAGTTCACAAGCTTATATGCTGACAGACCATAGCAGCTATGGTTAATTACTGCCTGGGGTCAAAGGAGCAGGGGACACAGACTTGCTGACAAAGGGAAGGGCAAAAGTCAAGTAATGTAAAAGACTTCTTCATGCATTTGTATCCATGCCCTTCTCCAAAGGAACACAAAGTAGCATAAATCTAGTTTCCAGGCCATCTTACTTCCAGGCCAAATACTGGTTAGCTTCAGAGATGGAATTTCCAGAGCATGTTCTGGGACTTGCTGTTCTTGATACACAGTCAGAGTAACTCTGTATTTAGTTATGGAATTCTCCCTACAGTCAGAATATTGAAGGACTATTTTTATCCTTTCTTCTTCAACCTGTTTTTATATTACTTGTTTTCAACATTCCTGCAGCTCTAGAATTTTTCATTCAACTACCAGAAAATGGTTTCTGCTTTCTGCCATTGGTATTAACATTTGCTCATATTCTTTGCATCACTGAACTATTTCTAGCTGGATAGCTAGACAAGGAGATAACTGATCTGCCAACATGTCTTTTAAAAAAGCAAAGCAAAGCAACATGAATATTGGGCTTGGACAGTCTTTTGCACATACCAAACACTAAAAACATATGCTACTCCTGGATTCATAAAAAACAAAACTTAATTCCAAGGGCAGGAAAATTACTCATTTTTATATACTCTGCATCCATTTTTTTATAAACCACAAGGGTGGAAAGGTACTTTACAACTGCAATTTCTATCAGACATTCATCTGTTCATGTTCTGACATCACAGTCCTTGGTACTTATAATACAAACAAAACACCAGGCCAATAGTTCAGATTGTATTCTCATTGACTGGTGTATAAGTAAAAAAAAATACTGTCCATGCTTATTGGAATTATAATGAAATTCTATAAATACAGATGAGATCAGAATTGGCCCACTATTCTAACTTACTGCAACTTACAATTCTTGAAACTAGATCTGCTTAATACCATCTGAAGTGAGATAAAGCCCCCTAACTAGTTCAAACTAGTTTTCTCCTTCAGAAATCAGGGGTAACTGAAAGGGAGGTGCAAAATTACAGGGAGGAAGAGGTTCCCGGGGCAGTTAGAGCCACTCTTTCCCTATGAGCTAAGAACTAGGGGGACTGAATGGCATACCTTGGATTTGTGAGGATGTATGCATCCCTGGTACCCACATCATCTCAATTTGATTTGGGAAGAAGGAAGATCAGTTTTTTCTAACAATAGTCCCCTGTTTTAGGAGCCCGGAGATGTCCTACTCATCTATACTGTGTTGGATAAATAACTCAATCCACAATATATTCCTGCATCAGGAAGCTGCCCATAAGGATCTCTGTGTTAAACAGATTAGTATGGGGGTGAAGGGGTATAAGGTAGAGTGAGTTCAGAAGGGGCTAAATTCATAATGTCTGAGAGGCATTACACATTCGATATCCAGAAAGGCATTATGTTTTCAGCTACCTATAATGTGGAAGTAAATGAGTTGTCTTCAGTTTTTGGAAGAGCAGTAATATTTATTTATTTATTTCACAGGATAGCTGCTCCTTATGTTGCTCTTATGTTTATTATGACATTTTATTATTATTTTGCTCTTTTTTGTGAACTTGGTTTCCTATTTTATTTATCTGAGATTTGTACTGTGAAAAGTAATTAGGAGCCTTACTGGATTGAAAGGCAGTATGTAAGTTTCAGAATAATGCAAGCTAAGTATTCCTGATTCCTTTGATGAGAATGTATAGTTCACAGGAAGTAAATCAAGCCCAGCTCTACCAGACTCAGACTGAATTTGTTATTACAGTCATACCTCGGGTTAAAGTTGCTTCAGGTTGAGCGTTTTCGGGTTGTGCTCAGCGGTGACCTGGAAGTAATGGAACATGTTACTTCCGGGTTTCACCCCTCGCGCATGCACAGATGCTCAAAATGACATCACGCGCATGCGCAGAAGCGGCGAATTGCGACCTGCACAGATGCGGGTGGTGTTCGCTTCAGGATGTGAACGGGGCTCCGGAACAGATCCCATTCGCATCCAGAGGTACCACTGTATTTAAAAATTTATTAACATTCAGCTTTCAGTTTATAGTGCTAAGCAGTATAAATTGAAAGAAAGAAAAAAGATTAAAGCAGTTAAGACTATTTTGTGAGGAGTATTTTGGTCTAGTACATTCTTAACTTTAACCTCCACCCACTCCCAAAAAAAATCAGTTTTGTAAAAAGGTACCCAGAATTTATATTTTATCCATAGAAATATTTTCCAGTTTACAATGTAAGAGGCTTTATGAGAAGTTGCTCAGAAAAACTAAACTGCATAGTCTCTTCTAAAATACTGAACTAAACTTCACTTGAGTTTATCAAATAAATATGTCCTTCAGATTCCACCAGTTGCGCTATCAGCTTTCTAAATCCTAGAAGTCCTCACCCATAATATATTTGTGACTGGACAATAATGATCATACAATCAAAGCTTTCTATCATAATGTGTGTAAGCCTATTTTTCAGGTACTGAGTTCGGGAGAAAAAAATGGATCTGAACAGCAGCCATCTGAAAAAGTCCCAAGACCCCTACATGGTCTGGCCCTCCAGGCAAGAGGGAGAACCTGTATATGTAGTGACATGTCCTTTCCAGGAGGACTTTTCCATCATGAGCATCTATCTGAGGGATAAGATGGAACTAAAGGCTGGAGAAGATAGTTAAGACAATTTCTCAAAAGACAGTCCAGGGAGATGTGGCAGATAATTAGCAGTTCCGATGGGAATAAGAAAATAAAGAAAAGCCTGTAAGAAAGGTGAGCAGGCCAAAACATGCCAGTGCAAACCAAGGGGAAGAGTTTTTGTGCTGCACAAAGTCTGCTAAAACATGGATGAGGTTTGAGGGTATAATCAGAGTGGGATGGGGTGAAGAAAGGCAAACCAATAAACGTAATTTAGGTTCTAGGAGCTGTTAACAAAAGCAGTGGCTCAGGGAGTTCCATCCCTCACTTCTCCATACTCCATTTCCCTTCCTCAGACTAAATATCCTATTTATCTATTTGTCTCCCATCTAACTGAGATTCAGTTAGTAATTAGCAACTGTTATTCAGAGGCACACCACCTCCAATAACGCAGTTCGTATATAGTCATGGTTAGCAGCCAGGATAACTTTATCCTCCGGCTCCCTCACCCTAAAAGCAGAGATGAGCACCACACCCCACAGTTGAATTCAATTGGATTTAACCATCCATGGATCCTTTATCATCCATTAATTTACCTAAACCCTTTTAAAGTCATCCAAGCTGGTGGCCATCACTACATCTAGTAGGAGTGAACTCCATGGTTTAACTATGTGCTGTGTGAAGAAGTATTTCCTTTTGTCTGCCCTAAATCCTCCAACATTCAGTTTCACTGGATGCCCCTGACTTCTAGTATTATGAGAAATATATTTCTCTTATCTAATTACAAACAATGTATAATTTTATACACCTCTATCATGTCCCATCTTACTTTTCTACTAAACTAAAAAGTCCCGAATGTTGTAGCCTTTCTTCATAGTGGAGTTGTTTTTGTTGTTTAGTCATTTAGTTGTGTCCGACTCTTCATGACCCCCATGGACCAGAGCATGCCAGGCACTCCTGTCTTCCACTGCCTCCCGCAGTTTGGTCAAACGCATGTTGGTAGCTTCAAGAACACTGTCCAACCATCTCGTCCTCTGTTGTCCCCTTCTCCTTGTGCCCTCAATCTTTCCCAACATCAGGGTCTTTTCCAGGGAGTCTTCTCTTTTCATGAGGAGTTGTTTACCCTATTATTATTTTGCTTGCCCTTTTAAATTTGCAAATATTCAGATAATAACTAGACTAATATGAAATAATGTGACTGTAAACTTGTTAACCCTATAGTTAAATCCTTAAATGGAATCATGCCTCTATCCAATAGAAAAGCCTCTTTTAACTCAGTCTATGTAAATGAAATACCAATTTGAACCTTCTCCAATAAGGCTCTTTACATTCAAATATAGGCACATGGAAGAATAAAAAAATTAAATCTCTTTCGAAAGCTGATGTAGGTCAAGGTCCAAAGATGTTCTTGGGTGTCTACAAATGTTCTCCACAAACCTAGACTTTCCTAAATTCCCTTTCTGTCCAAAGTTCCTCATGGTGTATAAAAAGTTAAGTATTAATGGACTATGATGAGAGCTTGTGGTCCCAAAAGGAGATTCTAAGACCTTGCCCATGTAACCCTTTTGATCATATCAATTACAGGTTAGTATCAAATAGCAATGCACATTATTTTTCCGCAGCACAGAATGTGTCACAACTGGAATGTGAGCTCTAGACAGGTCTTCGTAATCAAGTTTGACATTGTCTTCAAAAACTGTTTTGAAGTATTCCAGCTCAAGGTGATGCTGACATTGCACAGATACACTTGTGGAAAACTGAACAAAATCTTTCTTGTCCCACTTTAAATATGCCCAGTTTCATGTAAACTGAAGTAATAATGAAACCATGCTGACATTTACTTTGCAAGGAAAAATAGCGCTAAAGAAACTTGTTAAAATAAGGATGAACATTTCAGACATATTTTATACATTAAGAGAACACAAATGTGACCAAACTATTTTTTTAGCCGGTGAATCATCTTTTTATGTCTTGCCAGCTGGGCAGGCTAACAAAAACACAGCCAATGTGGCATGGTGTGGAAGACCTCAGACCTCTAATGGGAAAGTGGGGAAACTTAGGTACAAATCCCAGCACAACCACAAAGCTCACATTAGGTCAGTGACAATTTGTCACCCTAGCCTATCTCATAGGGCTATTGTGGAAATAAAATAAGAGCAGACTTCATATCTACTGCCCTAGTTGCTTGGAGGACTGGAAGGACATAAATCTAACAAACCAAAATACATGGCAGCTGCATTAATAAAAAATAAATATAAAACAGTTATAATTTCCTTCCTTCAGGATTCCCAAGGGTGACTGAACATCCAACACATCAAGCTCCTCACTTTTAAAAGGACACTGAATAACATTTACAAATATAATGAATACAAAAATGAATGCCAACATTTCTTACAACTTAAGCATTAGACTTTGCAGTCATTGAGATTATTGTGAAGATATCAAAAGTCTTTAATTAAAGCATGCCAACTGAAAATTAGTATTTTCCTAGAGCCATAGGCTCAAATATAGTATTTTCTAAATATATAATATTTTTGTAAACTAAGTCATGCTGCAGTTCCTGTGGCTGACAGTACTCAGTTACACAAATTGCAGTTTGACAACAGCGGGCAGAGTGATTGAGCAAAGCAGGCAACTGGCAACATGAGTGAGCAGGCTGGCAGAGCCAACAAACGACTGGGAAGGCAGGCCTTCCCATGTTTCCCTTTTGTTGTTGCAGCCACTACGACAACCACCTGCGTAGCCACTTGATTACTTGCTCTCCACTGTTACTGCTGCTGTTATTACCATGGAAGCAGGAAGTCTTTCTCCACTTCCTCTGTCGCAGGAAGGAAGTGGGTTGGTGAGGATTGGGCAGTCTGGGTGTGGAGTTAAAAGCCTATGAGAGTACAGGGGTTTGTGGGGAGGGGTAAAGGGAAGGAGTGGGAGTAGGCAGGGTCAGAGAGCAATATGATCAAGGATGATAGCCCCTAGCGGAGTAATACCTAAGGAATAACAGCATAATGAATTATTGCCTCACTGATTGCACTTTCCTATTAAAAACTAAATACTGATCACTTGATATCTCTGGTGATATTCTAATAAATCTGAATAAGGATTTATTACTGCTGCAATACAAAATTGGTTTTAAAATTACTGTAAAATTACACAGTGATTGCTGAAGCAAAAATAACAAATTATAAGATAATAATGTTTACCCATTTAAACTATTGATATGATTCAAGGCTTTCACATCAGACTCATTAGATTTAAATGTTGTCAATGAACTCAGACTATTCATAAACAGATGTGTTGAAAACAGCTGAAAGTTGCCCATCTAAGCTATTCCTGAATTAAATAGGGCTGCTTTCTCAACAAGCAGCACAGTCTGATACGTGTCCACTCAGACATAAGCCCCACTGAGTTAAATGGGGCTTACTTCCAGGTAGGCAGATTGCAGCCAAAGGTTGCAATCCTAATGATACTTTCCACTGAATATAGCGGAACTTACTGCTGAGTATTTCTATAACTGTTAAGTTATATTTGTTCAAAGGGGACATACTCTCAGGAAAAGAACTATGAAGAATGGAATCTATATATTCACTGTCTAGCTTATTGTTTATTCTTTTATTATGTAATCCCTGGAATGTTTTGATATCAAAGGCTGAATGCTTGTAAAAGAAAACAAGATTTTTTTATAAGAAAATGTTGAAGTGGATACAGGTATAATAATGATCCCATGAAAATAACTCTGAAAATACAACATCATTGGAACTACATACAACTAAGATTTATTCAGCCAAATAATTGCTTAGGTGTAGGCAGTTAAAAACTTCAAATTCTAATAAGTTTTAGAGAAAATAATATTTATAATGAAGACAACTGTCTGACAGGGAGCAGCAGCAGAAACAGAACTTATCTAGCAGATATACTGAGATGTATGGCCAGGATCCAAGGCCTGCTGATGCTCATGTAAGAGATTTGTCTGAGTTTAGTGGGGTTGACTTTTTCATGGAACATCAGACCCATTTACCATATCAGAATCTCTTTTTGACATTCCTCTTGGTTTCAAAAGTCATTTGCCATGTTATTGGTGTGTGTGTATGTGTGGTGTTGTTGAAGAGAAGTAAGTCTGGGATCCCCCTTCATGGATCACTGCCTTGCCATGGCGAAGGGGCTTGAATAACTCAGAGAAGCTATGAACTATGCCGAGCAGGGCACCCAAGATGGACAGGTCATAGTGGAGAGTTTTGACCAAATGTGATCCACCTGGAGCAGGAACCGGCAAGCCACTCCAGTATCCCTGCCAAGAAAACTCCATGGACAAAGACAATTTCCCAGTACTGTAGTGATGTATGGAAGTGAGAGCTGGACCATAAAGAAGGCTGATCGCCGAAGAATTGATGCTTTTGAATTATGGTGCTAGAGGAGAGTCCCATGGACTGCAAGAAGATCAAACCTATCCATTCTTAAGGAAATCAGCCCTGAGTGCTCACTGGAAGGACAGATCCTGAAGCTGAGACTCCAATACTTTGGTCGCCTCATGAGAAGAGAAGACTCCCTGGAAAAGACCCTGATGTTGGGAAAGATGGAGGGCACAAGGAGAAGGGGACGACAGAGGACAAGATGGTTGGACAGTGTTCTCGAAGCTACCAGTATGAGTTTGACCAAACGGCGGGAAGCAGTGGAAGACAGGAGTGTCTGGCGTGCTCTGGTCCATGGGGTCACAAAGAGTCGGACACGACTAAACAACAACAACAACAACAAGTCTGGGATCACAGAATTAATTTCATATTTTTACAAACAATATTGTCCAATAACACTTAAAAATCACTACTCCTAAAGGTTCATCCTTACACAAACACCCCCCACTTCCACTGAATACATCTGTTTCTAATATTACAGAATGTCTTTCTGTGTTTGTTCCCCCCCACAATTCTTCCATATTTATGGTTGTAAAGGAATTAGAGACCACTCATTAAACAAAAGAATGCAACTACTCATGGTTTCATATATGTAGTTTACTGTGCCAAGCCACTTCTTTGTGCATTTTGCTGACTATTATAAAAATAAATTGCTATGGGTTTGAACTCCCATATGGAGGAAAGGGTAATTTTCCCCAATAACGTAAGAAGAGCCTGCTGGATCAGGTCAATGGCCCTGTTTCAGACAACCAGATGCCTATGGGAAGCCTGCAAGGAGGACCAAGCGCAAGAACAATCTGATCTACTGAGGTTTCTAACAACTTGTATTCAGCAGCGTACTGCCTCCAACCACTAGGCAGAGCACAGCTACTGATAACCTTTAGCGCCATGCATTGGTGGTCATTGTTGCCTCCTGTGAGATTGAATTCTGGAGTTCAACTATGGCAAATGTGGTAGCAGTAGTGGATGAGATCAAAATGCAGCTGATTTTAATCTGATAAATGCTTCAGCGTTTGTTTATTATTTATTTATTTATCTATCAAAATATATACCAATATACCATGAAAATATAAAAGCAGATTTCAAAAATATCTGTCTATAATCACATAATAATTTAAAATCAGAAACTACCAACTAGCCCTTATGGAAAGATCTATTCTTAACTGACAGTGCAAGTTGTGCTAGTTGTTGCCTTTTAGCCACTGGTGCAGTTTTAGAGTTAGTTTTCTGCTGATCCCACAATTGCCTGATTTATTGTGGGCAGGCATACACATCCTAGAGTTTTTAAGCTTACCTAATGAGCATGAGTTGGGCTAAATGGTAGGACTATGGCAGAAAAGAGCAGTCATTGATTCTGTAGCATGTGTGGAAATAGCATGATGGAAGTGAAAGGGGGCATAATCTCACCATTCTTTCCAGTTCTTGTTCTTTCCAGGTTTGTTTGTGTTTGTTTTTGCAGGAGTGGAGGAGAGATAATTCATGAACAGGGAGCCCTAGCCAGCATGGTCAATGGTCAAGGCTACTGAGAGTTGAAGTCTAACAGCAGCTGGAGGATCACAGGTTCCCAGCTCTGTATGACTGGCAATTTGTGTGGAGGAACTGGCTTATACAGAAACTTAGCTCTCTGGTGGAGGGACTTGTGCCACCCCTCCACCAAGCTATTTAAGTGTTGGCCTCAGTGTGTGTATGAGCTGGGCCTAAGATTCCAGCAGAGGAATCCTCCGGGATTTTTAAATTTTTTAAAAATGTTCAAATATCTGTTAAGCTGCTCAACAGTAAGTGCTATTAAATGTTAAACACCTTTCCACTTTGGGAGTTGTTTTAAAATAGACAGTAAAAATAGTAGGCTGGTTGGGGGGGGGGAAATGTACTCAGTACATACGAAGACTTACAAGCAGACCTCAGTGAGATGGCTGCTGTTAACACCTATAACAAATTTAAATGTATTTCTAAGAATGATTCAGATGCAGAAAAAAACCATATGGGTTTGAGGCACTTTCCTGGACCAAGAAACAGAAAGCATAACTCACTTTTTTATACAAGAACACAACATTTTCACCAAACACAGGTATGTGGTGGGGGTAAATATAGAATGTTGAGTATAACTTTTACTGCTGGTCTTTAACTTTATGATTTCCTGGGTTTTTTTCTTTTCTTTTGTAAATCACCAGTATTAGAATTATAACGTTCCATTCTCTAAAAAGGTGGATCTGCACTCTACTCTGGTATTTGCAGGGTATATCATGGAACAAAGCTATCCATGTTTTCATTAAAAATTGTTTATACAATTATCTGAAATCAGCAATCAGACAAACTACCTACCGTATTAAGCTTCCAGTCAGAGAATTTAAAGGCCTCACTAAATTTCATCAGTACTTACCCACGTGAAATCGTTCTAGGTACAGAGCCATTTCCCCCCCAAAGTAACAACTGGCACCTTATCTATCATAGCTTGATACTTTAAGAGCCAAGGAAGAGGAGGAGAAAACTTTCCTAGCAATTAAATGCACTTTTCTCCTTTTATCTTGTGGAAAAGAATGTAGCATTTTTCCTTGTGAAGAGGAAGCTGTTCGGACTATAGCTGCTGGACAAAGTGCTTTGAAGCCAAACTGTTTCTTCCAATCTCCTCAGTGAGACTCTCTGACTCGTTGTCTGGCAATGACAGGGAGCCTCAGATGCAAAGGAACAATTAGAAGTGCTCTTTAAGCTCCCGATGTCAGGTGTGGGACTGGTGGGCATGGTGTGAGGGAAATGGCATTGTATGCCAAATTGGGACTCATACCAGGCCCAATTAGAAGCAGTGATGAGCTGGGTGTGGACCAATAAACAGAAGGTGAAACCTGAAAAGACAGAGCTGTTAATGTGTCCTGAGTTCTCATGTATGGGAAATGGGGAGACAGCCTGTCCTGGATAAGGCTGAACTCCACTGATAGGAGATCTGTCGCTTAGGGGTGCTTCTGCATTTAATACTCACTGGAGGCTCAGGTGACTTTTGGGGGGGAGGGGGGTTTGTATTTTTTCAACTATGGCTGGATCATCAGCTATGGCTCCTTTGCAACAGAAATAACTTGGTCACTGAGCTCCATGCTCTGGTGGTATCCAGACTGAATTATTGAAATGCACTTTGTGTGGAGCTGCCCTTGAAGATAACTCTGAAACTTCAATCAGCTGACAATGAAGTGGCCAGATTACTGACCAGCGGTACCTATTTATCTACTTGCACTTAGGGGTGCTTTCGAACTGTTAGGTGGGCAGGAGCTGGGACCGAAAGACGGGAACTCACCCCGCCACGGGGATTCGAACCGCCGACCATACGATTGGCAAGTCCTAGGCACTGAGGTTTTACCCACAGCGCCACCCGCGTCCCGTTTAGATCTTACACAACCCCTATTTTTAAACAGCTGCACTGGTTTCCAGTTGGTTTCCAGGCCCAATTCACAGTGGTCAAGTTAGTGACTCCAGTCCCAAATACCTGAAAGACTATCTTATTCCTTGCAGACCCTCTTGGGTGTTAACATCAGCAGAGGGGGCCCAAGTGGTTGTTGCGCCAACCTCAGAAGCTTGAAGAGTGGTTGCATAGCATATATCCTGTGTGGCTGCCTGCAGCGGTGTAGCTAGCCACATGGGTGCCCGGTGCGGTGCGCACGTCCTGCAGCTGGGGGTGGGGCGAGCTGCCATGGGGCGGGGCACGCTGCGTGGAGCCTCTCCACCGCTTCCCCCTCAGCTGTAGGGCAGCTGAGGGAGAGGCGGTGGGCAGAAGCAAGCCCCAGCTGCCGTTTCAGGCAGCGTGGAGCCTGCAGGCGCCCAAGCCACCATGTCACTCCCAGGAGAGACGCGTGGCTGGGGCACACTGCAGGCCCTGCGGTTGGTGCCGGCTCCTGCATGGTGGCACCCAGTGCCAGCCACGCTTCATTATGTTTGTTGATTGAACTAAAAAGGTTTGTGAGCCCAATTTTTTAAAAATTGTTTTTTAGAACTCATGTTTTTGTCATTTTGTCACCCCACCTCAGTGATCACACCTGCACCCCCTGGGCCTGCACCCCCACACCATCTTTCTCTGCCACTGGCAGGCTGGCATCTTCATTAAACAGCTTTTGGCAAATGTGGAAGGCATATTTTTTTACTCTGGCTTCTGCCACCTAGATGTATATTTTTAGGACCCAGCTTATTTCTGGGATTGCAAAGTTTTAAACTGTTTTAACATTGAGATTTAATTGTTGTCACCCACCGTGGGACCTTAGGGTAAAGGGTGTGTAATTAATAATATTGATAATGATGATAACAACAACAATAATAACAATGCCTGAAGACCGAAATGTCCCCTCTGACATAATACGAGTTTGCTACATATCATTGAGTTTAGGATTGCTCATGAAGGATAAATGATCACATAAAACAGACCTAAAGTGAAGCACACCTCAACCTTCACAAAATGATAAAATGATACTTTTTTTCCTAATGTGACACTGCCTTTCAAGTTCTAAGCATCTATTATGGCAAATTAAATGATGTGACTTCAAACAAAGGATTGTTCAAAGGTTTTGTTCTGTTAGATGTTTTTAGCATTTTTGAAACTGTGATACACTAAGAAACATATGCCAAACAATGGGAGACTTCACCCCTTTGGCACAAAGAGAACTTGTGAGTAATGTATACTTTCCTTTTTTGGTTAAAAATCCACAGTAGTTTCTACAGAGCTATGTGCAAGTGTCATATTTCAGGACCTAGTTACTCTTTAATGGCAAGGCAAGAAGAAATGCTTCAGTTACTCAGTTTTCAAAGTGCAAAGATTTCTGTTGTGACTAAATCTATTACTTCAAACAAAGCAGAATTTGTATTCTGAATAAAGCCTGCAGCACAGAGGGGAAAATGAGATACAGTGTTAGCAGAGAAACTTGGTCATTACATAAGGAAATAATGAGTTCTTGGGGTGCTTCTACTTAAAATTTATGATACGTATGTAACCTGTAAAATTTATAAACCTACAATGAACTAATACTAAAATGTTTATAAATCAGGATTAAAATTCCTGCAAATGATTATCAAGTTTGAAAATAGTCCTGTTTTCTTTTCCTTATGTAAGCATATTGTTAAAGGAAAGTTTCCAGCTGTGCCTTGTCAGCCTAAGGACCTAAAGTATTGTGCTGCTTTTCATTTTCTCTAAGTGAAGTTTGCACAATTCTCAATAGCTGTATTAGCAGAATCTTTGCACACAGGGCAGAGCAGTGCCTTGTCCCCAGGGAAAGGAACTATTTCAGACCCTAAGGAGTCATCTTACATGTTTCAACATAATTCTACTGTTGCTTTCTTTATTTTAAAGGCAGCCGAAGTTTCTTTCTTTTGCAGCTGGAGATTAAATAACAGCAAGCAGAATCTACTGTTAGATTAGATTACCAGGTAATATATTGCATTTACATTTTAAATTATTGCTTAAAGATTGGTAGATTCATGTGAAATATATGTAAAACTTTGCTTAACAATTTGAGGTTTAAAGTATGATGTACTTGCATATGATAGAACAAATGTCAAATATATTTGCAGAAAGTACTATGTATTTAGTATCATTAATTTTAATAAGCATGAATGCCACCAATAACAGAGTTATATAGCAAAAGAAAATGCAATGTGGAGTACTGTTTATCCATTTTTATGAATAATAGTAGTGTGTTGGCAAAGTTTTAATTGCTATGTAGCTAAATTCACAGCTGTGAAAATATGACATGATAATTAATAACTGTGTTGTATAACTATCAACTCCTTGTTCCTAGATATATTGTGTAAAAGTCCTACTTTTACTGTTTGAACAGTAGTTCATTGGAATATCAAATGTAGTGTTTATGCAATTTAGCTTAGTCTAAGTACCTTTAATGAAGATCAGTTGAAGAAATTAACCATTTCCTCTGCCTTGCTGACAGAAATGTACTAACTATAAAGAATGACCAGCATTCATAATGCAATATTATGGTACCTGGGAAAGTATATTTTTCTCAGCATTCAGTGACATTGTGAAGGATGCATTTGTGCAATGCTGGCCAAATCAGAAGTTACTTCTTGAATGTGGTATGAGAGGGAACAAATAATAGAATCATAGAATTGTAGAGTTGGAAGGAATCGCCAGAGTCATTTAGTCCAACCCCCTGCAATGCAGGAACTTCAAAAAAATCCTGTGCGTAACATGCTCCCAGTCACTGTTGCGCACTCCATTCCCTACTGCTAGGCAGGAAGCAAAGTCTGATTCAGCTGATCACATGTTCATTCCCATAAAACACACACCAGCACAATGAAGAATTGCTATTGCCTTCTTACAGATTTTATGTAAGGATAGTTGGCATGTTATCAAATCTGCTCGTGACTATATGCACATATATGTGAATACATGTTCACAGAGGTATCAATTTGGGGATCTTTACAGCAGTCAGTTGCTGAACCCAGGAGTTACTCAATAGAAACAGTTACATTAGAAATGCCCAAACTACCTTCCATGCCCATAGGAATTAGCAAGAACCAACCAATCTCAATACAAATGAATATACAATATTTATTTCAAAAATGCCTTTGTGGATTGAAGAGCAAGCACAGAGATATAAAAAAGCAAGATGGATCGTTGCTACACATTACACAAACTACCTGAGTCCATATTGCTAGGCCTGTAAGCATAAAGATTCCTACTACACGGACAGTCACTACATTATATGATGTGAAGATGGATGAATTATAGAATTGTAGAGTTGGGAGGGCCCCCAAGAGTCATCTAGTGCAACCCCCTGCAATGCAGGAATCACAGCTAAAGGAAGCTGGTAAAATGTGGGTTTAACGAGGTAACTGATAGGTGGATTTAAAGCTGGTTGACTGACCGAACCCAAAGAGTACTCATTAATGGTTCCTTGTCATCATGGACAAATCCTATATTTGTGCATCTGATTATTTCTGCCTTAAGTGTACAACTTTACATTTGTCCCTATTTAAATTCATTTTATAAGTTGTGGCTTAGTTTTCCAGTCTGTTAAGGTCATCTTGAATCCTGATTATATTTTCTGAGGTATGTATTAGCTACCCTTCCCAGTTTGGTGACATCTGCAAATTTGATAAGCATCCCCTCAATTTCTTCATCAAAGTCATTTATAAAGGTGTCGAACAACATCAAGTCCAGGACAGAATCTTGAGGCTCAACACTTGTCACTTTTTTCCAGGATGACAAGGAACCATTGGTGAACACTCTTTGGGTTCAGTGAGTAAACCAGCTACAAATTCCCCCTTGTCTAGCACCTTTACCAGTTTCTCTGCAAGAATATCATAGGGGACTTTGTCAAAAGCCTTACTGAAATCAAGATATATTACAGACACAGCATTTCCCTGATCCACCAAGCTTGTAACTCTATCAAAAAAGAAAAAAAAGATTAGTCTGGCATAATTTGTTTTTGAGAAACCCATGCTTGCTTTTAGCAAATACAGTACCCTTTTCTAGCTCCTCACAGACTGACTATCTGTTCTAAGACCTTTCCTGGTATGAACAAGGTCCCAGGCAGAATTGTAGTGGAGGCCTCACCACCACCAATTTCAGTGAGTCTGCTGTGAGCATGAATAACATTGGATATAACCTACAGATTTTTACAAATCTACCCTGAGTGTGATTTAGTTGGATACATCCCATATAGTATGTCCTACACTGACAAGCAACAAAAAAGCCCCTTGAGAATCTTGGCAATAGAGAATCATGAAAATAATGTATCAATGCTCCATCCCACATCTTCAGATATTTTAGGCTAGAACAAATCCGTGGCACTTGGTCACACACCTCACTGCCCAATTTAAACTATAGAAAGCTGGTCAAAAAATAGTGGGCATTAATAATCACTGCAACAGCTGGGTACAAACATAATCCACTTCAGAGAACTCTTACCATTTTCTACAGTACTATATCCTACAGTTCCATTAATCTCGAAAACTTCTTTTTTGTGTTTTCTGTAGGATACAACACTAGAAGGAGAAAATGCAAAAAGCAGCACTATTCTGTTACATTCTGCTTGTTTCTCTGTGCATTGCTGTTGTTCAGAATGAACGCAATGTAATGCGTAGGAGGGCAAGGAGGAGAATGCGCTATAGAGGGTTAAGAAAGAGCTCCTCAGGAAATCATAGACTAAACAAGCAACAAGAAATCAAATCCCCAGTCTTTATTACTCCAATACCAAGCATTCCGCTTATTAATATTGATGGTGATATCACTGAAGTATTTGACTCTCTGATTGGTCAGGGTGGACAAGAATCCAGTTACAATATTTTACCAGGTAAGCAGAGAATATTTACTTTATTATTATGCTAACTAAAATGCCAAGCCTATACTCACTCACTTATATACATATATCTGAACTAAAAGTTATTTCTGAGTAGAAATGCAAAGGGTTGTACTATCCATGTATTTACTAAACATATCAATTGCTTCCCAGAATTCTGCAAACCATGTATGTATTTTGCCTGCTGTAGAGAAGTTACAGAAGCTGAGCACCCTGTGCAATGCACTTCTACAACTAAGCAAGAGGGACATGAGTAGCGCTGTGGTCTAAACCACTAGGCCTCTTGGGCTTGCCAATTGGAAGGTTGGCAGTTTGAATCCGTGCAATGGGGTGAACTCCCATTGCTCTGTCCCAGCTTCTGCCAACCTAGCAGTTCAAAAGCATACCAGTGCAAGTAGATAAATAGTTACCACTATGGCGGGAAGCTAAATGGCATTTCCGTGCGATCTGTCACTCATCTCGTTCCTCCATGTGCCAGTAGCAGTTTAGTCATGCTGGCCACATGACCCAGAATGCTGCTTGTGGACAAACGATGGCTCCCTCGGCCTGAAGCGAGATGAGCACTGCACCCCATAGTTGCCTTTGACTGGCCTTAACTGTCCAGGGGTCCTTTACCTTTTTACCTTTTACAACTAAGCACACTAATTTCTCAAGACTGGGTTCTCTTCAATTAATTTTATACCACTGTTCATACAAACATATTTCAAGGCAGCTCAAAATTGGAAACAATAAATTAAACTAATACAAAAACACAATTCAAACAAAAGATTTATATGTTGACTAAGCTTTTGTTATTACAACACCAATGCCAAAGAACAAGATATGCTTTCAAAATACTGCTTTTCTCAATAGATAGTAAATAAAAATCAGTTCCAAATTATTCATTTTTTTCTTTTTGTCCTTTACTCCTTCTTTAAAACAATAATCCAAGAAACAGGCAAAGTATTCTCCTTCATATTCTCATAACCTTGCTAGCAAAACACATGGAATTGAGTGAACTATTCACTAAGTCAGCTTCAGCACATAGTTTCAGCTCTTCATTGTTGAAGTATTGAATCTAATCCAGCAATTGGACAGTTCTCCAGTTAACATTTCCACTACCAATAAATGGGCAAACTGTGCATGATCCAAAACCCATCTGTGACTCATAAACAATGACAAGAAACCAACCTCTTAAATATGTATGCATTATATAGCAGAGATAAATATGAAGCAATGGTCCAAAAAGGGGGAGGGGGGAGTTTGATCAATTCTCACAGTCTCAGCAGGTATGAATCATGCCCCAGCAATGAACTGCTGAAGAAATGCATTCCACATGTTCTATCATCCAGAATGCTCTTGCCCCCTTACTGCAATTCAATCATAAACTCCCAGAGTATCCTTCAGAATGCAGTGATGCTTTTCTCAGCTAAAGTTCCTCCTATATAGTGAAAGGTATAATTTCTCACAAAGAAACAATGTGAAGAATAACACTCTTTGCATGGTAACGTATTAAATAACATTTTTCAAAACTGAAATGTTTGTGGTAGAAACAAACTATCCTAACAATCTATATGGGAAAGGGTGAGTAAAAATATAAAATAAATATGTGTCTCACCAATAATAACAGAATCCACAAATGGGGAGTTTAAATTGGAAACTTTAATATAAAAGTGAAAACAGAAACATACATATGCTGTCAACTCCTCCTATTAGTAACCCCATACCCTGCTTTATAATGCAACTAGTTTATATAACACTAGTTGAAAAAGTTCAGAATGACATATACGCATTGCAATTTATCAAGAAGTTACTGCAAACTTAGCAGTATATGACAATGTGAATATATCTACTACATTGCGGTCACTAAGGTGCCAGCTTGGCTAAAAATTGACCATTCTAACCATGCAACTGGTTGAGAAAACTCCTCTTGCCCCAAACGGCATTTGGCCACTTTAGAGAATTGTATTACTGTTGCATATGAAACTGGATCATCTTCGAACATATATTCACCCTTCCTTCTAAGGCATGCTAAACATTGTGTTGGACAAATAATGTCAACTTTAATAGAAATGGCTATGATAAAAAAAAATCTGATCAGAAATGATAGAGAACTATCATGTCCCATTTATACTATACATTGCTGATTGAAAACTGTTCATTTTGAGACATTTTTTAAACATTAAACACAACTGGCAATACATGTACCAAGCATTTCATTAACTATTTCAAATCTTCCTGTCAGAAATCATCAGCTGAAGTAATATGTGGTTTCCTCCTTTCCCCATTGATTCTTGTCTTTTTAAAACTGGAATTTTACCCAAAAGCTGAGCTAAAACCACTAGACATTTTAGCTGGAATATTGGATCTGTACCATATTTCCAAAGGTTGAAGGCATTGAGATATCTGCCAATGATTTAAACCACAAGGTATTTTTCTAGTCTAGTATTTAGAATACAAGTTAAGGTCAGATTTGGAAAGAAGCCTATTTAACAACAGATCCTATAATCAATCTTATATCCATATTATTTTTTTTAAGAAAGATCATAAGCATCTCTGGCTTTAGCAGAACTCCACATCTTTCTTTCTTAAAATCTTCTTTTGTGTTTTCTTTTCATGATTCACATGTTAATAATATATATGTAGTGTGTAGACTACAAGCAAGCTTTTTCAATTGAACTAGCGATACTCTCTGTTCCATTACCCCTCTTCCTAGCCTAGTCCTACAATCAGAATTCTTTGATGGTGGCTTAGCGATTAGCAAGCCTTAACACTGCACTCAGTGACCCCTGCAAGTAGCTTTCCTACTTCTGTCTGATGGTGATAAGGAGATCTTGCATGTGAGGGCTGGTACCTGATCCATAACTATAATTATGGCATGGTGGCTAACCTTTGGTCTTTCATATGTTGCTAGACTATGAATCTCCTGATTGTTGGCATCTGCCTGTCTCAAGAGACAATGGAGCGTGCCTCTAGGGGTGAAGTCAAACTGCTGGAGAATCACAGTGCTTGCTGTGGCTGCAGAGGCCGGAAACACTCCAAATCCCTAGCATGTGCTAGGCCATGCTAGGGAATTGGAGACCCACAACAGCTGGAGAACAACTGATTAACAACTCCAGCTCTATACTGCACAAAGTAGGTGTACCAAAAGGTAGCAAGTAACTTCTGAGACACATGTCTGATATATGAAAACAACCAAGCAAGCTTTGTTAGGGTTGTCAACTATTATCATATGAAATTAAGTCCTAATCTTGTATTTCTTAACTGTTGGATGAGGATTAACATCAGGTGCTTGGAAAGTAGTGCATTTCCTTTTAGAGTTTTAGGAATGACCACTACCCACCCTGTTTTGAATGGCAAAACTGATTATGCTCCTGTAAAATGCTTCCTACTGTAGTACCTGAAACCCAAGCTACCAGGATTGCAAACTATACCAAATAAACAAGAAAAAAACACAGTAACATCAGTAAAAACAATCTAAACACTAGACATATTAAAGAAGCAGAAAAAGCAGAACCATGAAATTCTGCAAAAGCTTGTTGAAATAAAACTTTTCAATTACTATTTGGTGGGTGAAGTTGCTAATTTCCATTGGCATATTGTGGACCTCTCTTGAGTTTAGCTAGCTTTTTTAGACTAAGGACTTGGATTGTTGATCAACAGAAGTTAACAGGCAGTGTAGAAGGCCAAGTAAGTTTATTTCTGTAGCAGAGTATACTCTTACAAACATGTACACTAATTTAAAATTTAGGTGATAAAAAACTAAGCCTACATGTAAATCTCAATAATGTAATAAGACCAATTAATTGTAGAGGTTAGGGTTATAGATTTAGAGATACTATCTATGTGATAACAAACCTCCTTACAATGTTAAATAGAACTTATTTTGATATAAAATAATGCAATTCATGTTTGGTAATCAAACCACCAGGATAGACAGGTGGCTACAACCACACAATCTTTTTGTCAACTATATCTAAATTAAAAATATTTCTATATTAAAGATATTAACAAAAAAGTATAATTTACATGGCTCTACCAAGACAGGACATGACCCCTCAATTACATCATCCAATTCTTTATTATTTCTTTCTTTAATTTATAATAGTCCCTCTTCTAAGAGCTGAATGCAGTTTACATGGTACTTTACACATAAACATTTACTCTTGTAAAAACCCTATGTCGTGTGCTAGGGTGAGAAATAGTGCTAGCTTGAGTTTATCCAGCTTGAGGTTATCCAGTGAGCTTCATGGCTGAGTGGGGATTTGATCTTGGGTCTACCGGAGACCTAGTCTGACACCACGCTGTATCTCCCATGTTGGATACATACCAAGGATGGTGTGTAGCATCCTTCTTGTCCATGCACAGTTGTCTTCAACATTAATTTGGCTGGGGAGTCTTTGCTCATGCATACACTAGAGCCCCCACAGAGATTTGTATGAAGTTGGGTATCTGGAAAACCAACCCACCAAATGTTTTAATTTACCAATACTTTTTATACCAATTTTAAAACTTGCTTTTGTTTTCCATTTATCAGGAAAAGAAAATAAATGTTTTGCAAATGGGATGATTATGTATGATAAGTCTGTGTGGTCTCCTAAACCCTGTGTTACGTGCCTCTGCTCAAAAGGAAAGGTGTTGTGTGATGAAACTTTGTGCCATCCTCTGACGTGTCACAATACCAAGATACCTGAAGGAGAGTGTTGCCCAGTGTGTATGGATATTGGTACAGTATATTGATTTTTTTTGCATACTTCAGACACACAGTATATATACAGGATACAATTTAGTGTAAGTAATGTAATCCTTTGAATATGTGCAACTGCTAAAAGGCAATGAAATTAGGAATTATTCATTAACCTTTTAGTATTTGTATAGATTATGGTAGGCTGTATATGTACACAGGCATTTCCACTGGGGATATCTACTGCTGTCCTGATTGTCCATGATGATGGTGGCATCTTTTTTTGACCCTGTCAGCGCAGCAACTAAGCCAACAGACACTCTTACCCATATGGAAATGTCAGCAGACATGAACAGCAAATCTGCATAAACTTAACTGAGTCACAAGCCCATGAACAGATCTGCCTGCTTTCCTCCTCCCTCCCTCCAGTGAGGAAACAATCCACAATGCAGCTGACTTAACGTTATATCTGAATCAGGATTTGTGGTTTGTTTCTCCCAAGCAAACATTGATCAGGATGCCTAGTTTGGTTTATCTTGGTTTGTTTAAAGGGAAATAAACCATGGACACTGGTTCTGATGTAATACTACATCACCCACTCCATGCTTGCGTTTTCCTACTGGAGGAAGGGAGAAGCAAAGCAGGAAAGCTCAAGCTGCATGTAGTAGCACATAGCTCATGCATAAACTAATTTCCTAATAGTTTATGGTTTAGTGATGTGTCCAAACATTGCCAGTGTGTAAGCACATGCTGCCATTAAATCAAAGGTGGGAAACAAAGCAGGATAATATACATTTTGCATTTGAATTTTTCCTTCATAATTTTGAGTTAATAACTGGAAAATTATATAGCCATTGGCACTACTGTCGAAAAGGGCAATCACCTGCAACCTAAATGCTACCTTACCCTCAGATATTGAATTGAATTACATCATCTAGATGACTAAGTTCTTGGGCCAGTTTAGCTGTCATTATGGCAAAGGTCTTCATCTTTCCCAACTTTTTTTGTTTGTAGTCACCAGTTGCACTCACTAGAATGTAGCTCAACATATTATACTTCACAAATACCACCATTTAGGAAAAATCCCATTATTGAATTTGTGAGTCACAACAGATAATCATCCAATCCATTAATTCAACATCCTTGTCTAAAATTTATATATTCAAACAAGGAACAAATATATGATAAGATTTTGTAAAAAATAAATAAATCTTGTTTAAGACTTCAATATTAATGTCATAAGCTAACAACTAGTTCAAAGATTTAAGATAGGATTTCAAGACACAGAACTAAAAAGTGTTTAGGTAAAATTACCAGACACCTTAACTCAGTCTGTATATATGTATGTGTGTAAACATACAAAAAACGCACCAGCAAAACCACTGTAATTTTCTTATCTTAGGGATTTTATGCACAATACTGCATTTTATTAATATTCTTCACTATAATAGAATAATTATTCTCTTCAAGCACATATATACTAATGCTTGCTACTAAAAACTGTGTTATCATTTTTCTTTATATTGGTATCGACTGTCCACTTTCAACACCATGACCTCCTTGCATTCAGAGCTAAGTACTATTTCACTAGGTGACACATCTGAATTTTCTGGTGATAATCTAGAGCCCAATGACCATACTGATCCAGTCTTGTACAACCTACAAGATCAAAATGCTGAAAAGAAGGGAAAACAACTTGAAAAGAAAGAAATTACTATAAAAGATAAAGAGACCCAGCAAAGAAGAAAAAGCCACGAACAGAAGGAAAAACATGGACACACAAAGGATCAAAGGGAAGATGAGAAGATGAGAGCAGCAGAAGAAAGGAGAAGAGCATATGAAGAAGAAGAGTTAAGAATAGAAAAAGGACTCAAGAAAGAGGAAGAAGAAAATGAAGAAGAAAGTGAACAACCTGAAGGAAGTGAGGAAGAAGAAAAAGAGGAGGAAGATGTTTTGCGTGGTGATGTATTCAGAATGCCGCCTCGTTTCCCAATTCCCGAGCCTTCTACTGAAGTGCCTACTTTGCCAACCGGATGCTCCATCCTAGACAACACAATCAGCTGTGTTAATGCCAAACTCAAACAAATACCACCAATCATGGATGCAGAGCTTACAAGCATAGAGCTTGTAGGTAAGGAAAAAAACTGACCTGTTTATTATAATAATTTTCAAATGCATCCCACATTAATGTTAGCTCTACTATTTCTATTTGCACCGGACAACTAATGTCCAATGTTCTCATTGTAAAAATTGGAGGAGGGAGGGGACAATGTGATGTAAGTTTTGATATTCCTTGCTTGGCTACATCAAAATCCTTGCTTCGTTGGTTTATGAAGAAGCAATATGGAGACACCGTAATGTTTACTTGACACTAAATATGGTACTAAGCATCTGTGTGATAAAACCATAAGGGAAATGGAAAACGATTAAGAAATGGAAGTGAGTCTTAAAATTCCTATTGCTATTACACACCTTTCTTTTCCCTAGGTAATACTATAACTTCCATCCCAGATGAAGCTTTTAATGGGATTCCCAATTTGGAAAGGATTGATCTTCGTAGAAATAATATCACATCATCTGGCATAGGTCCACGGGCATTTAAAGTAAGAAAATCTAGGGTTTTTAATTTCTTTGTGTGTGTGTCAATGTATAGCAATGGCTGTTTTGCTGAAATTGTTTGTCAAAGAATCCATGAGAGTACATTAATGAATACTCTGCAACTCTTCACAATTGCAATCAATAATGAAATCATTGACAAAACAAAGTGAGATCTGGGGATATTTTGTGAGAATTACTACTTTCACAGGTTAGGGAGGTGAAAATTATTGACTTCAATTTAATTTTAAATTCCCCATGTGCTAGTGTAGCCAACGCAGGCCACATACAGTAATATTCATAAAGCACACATGAACCTAAAGCAAACAGTGCTAGAAAAAATATTTTAAAACTTAAAAATCAAAGTTAATTCGATTTCTCAATTTGTATCTTCCCCAACACAGATATTGAAGAATTTGCAACGTTTATATTTGGATGGAAATGCACTAGTACATATTCCGATTGGTTTGCCATCAACTTTAGAAGAACTTAAAATAAACGAAAACCAACTACATGCAGTTGATGAATACAGCTTTGAAGGTATATTGTAACTGTGAATGCAGATGACTAAGGTAATAAAAGCTTACAAATTCATGGCAAGAAAAAAAGTAGGTGGAACAAAAGTATTTTCCCAGAGACTGTAGGAGTGGACCATGTACATATATTTTTAAACATGGGAACTGCACTCTTTGTTTTATCACACTGACAAATCTGATTGTGCACAAAGTTGTTTTTCCAGTACTTAGCTACACGCTTTACAAGAGGGACAACCACCCTCTACTCAGATGCATAAGAATGTAGCTGTAGCCTTGATTTTTACCCAGTAATCTGCCTAGAGGAGAGATACTAGGTTGCATACTCTTTTTAATTCCACCTACTCTATAGAACGCAGGTGGCGCTGTGGTCTAAACCACAGAGCCTAGGGCTTGCCGATCAGGAAGGTCAGCGGTTCGAATCCCCGCTCCTGTTGCTCGGTCCCTGCTCCTGCCAACCTAGCAGTTTGAAAGCACGTCAAAGTGCAAGTAGATAAATAGGTACTGCTCCAGCGGGAAGGTAAATGGCATTTCCGTGTGCTGCTCTGGTTTGCCAGAAGCAGCTTAATCATGCTGGCCACATGACCCGAAAGCTGTTCGCTGGCTCCAGTCGTTCATGACTGGACCTAACAGTCAGGGGTCCCTTTACCTTTTCATTTATAGAAATGTATGTAAGCTGCCTTAGGATGGCTTTTCCTGAAAGTGAGTCTAAAAATACTGGAAGTCAATAGATTATTTATTTATTTCATAAAATATATACTGCTGACTGTAAGAAAAACCTCAAAACAAAGTTTACAAATAGAAATTGTGTACTGGTGTGGCTAAAGCATGTAAATTACCCGGTTCAGAATGTGAACTGATCTAGCTCTTAATGCTGAAAAGCAGTATGAACAGAACATTATTTCCCTCAAAATTTGTTTATAGTTTGGAATGCAAAATAGTACACATTATGTTCATTTTGCTACTTATAAATTGTTCAAAATACATACCTTCTTTTTTAAGACCAAATATCTTCTAAGGCATTAGTTGCTGATAACAGAGAATCTGGTTAGTTTTAAAAGTCCGTTGCCAATGACTCATTTGCAATATCCAGATGCCACCTTTGTGAAATTAAGTACCTTCTTGGGGGCACCCTAAAGTGCTGCTATAGGATGAACCTCCCCTGGCCCAAGAAGGACTGCAGCAGATCCGGAAGACCTGAGGCTCCCCTGTTTCTCACAATAGGAGATAGAAATGGGGGATGAGAGATCCTCCTTATGAAGGATAGGAACTTTTATTTTAATCATAGCACAAAGGGTAAAAAATAAGTCTGGTGATCAGACTCTGAACAAGGCACAGTTATATTTTCAATGCATGTGGTTTCTACTTGAAAGCTAGAATAAAAAATTAGTGTATTCTATAATTCTCGTGTATTATATTTATTCCTAATTTATTTAAATTTACTATAATCATAGTTGTGTCTTAGTGAACCAATAATAAACAAGTGTGGATAATTATAAATTGTATTCAAATAAACATGAAGTTCTCCTGCTATTATTAAATAACATTAGGATTAAAATTTCTCTCTGATATTTTGGAGGCATAGGTCAATGAGAAGAGAAATTGGTTAGAATATGAAATACCAATATTCAGATTCTTTTTTTGCCCTGAATCTTACTGGATGAGCACAAACACTTCACCATGATTGCTTTATTTTCTAAAGGTTTAGAAAAGTTGGTGACACTGGAATTAGAAGGCAATAAACTCAACGAAGCTAATGTTAGTCCACTAGCCTTTCAACCTTTGAAGAGCCTGTCTTATTTGCGCCTTGGACGGAATAAATTTAGGACCATTCCACAGCGCCTTCCCAATTCTATTGAGGTAAGGTTTTTTCAAAATAAAAAAGATGATCTGCTTCCTTTTCCATAATAGTCAGGTCCTCTAGGTGACCTATCCTGATTTGCTTGCACAAGGCTTACTGTAGAGGTTAGGTTTAGCATTCCTTCTGTTTGTTTGTGAGGCAGGTATATGACAATCAACGTTCATCCAGATATGCTTGTGGGACATTAATATGTTGTCCTGCTAATCACTTGTTTGTTCCATACTTTTAAATGCATTTTCCATCACTTTCCTAATAGCAAAACCTCATTTTTTAAAAGTGAATTTGTTGCACCAGAGCAACAGAGAACTTTAAATTTCCTGGCATGTGCAAGAATCTCATATCCCCCATCCCCCCATGGCACAAAATACTGTGAGATTGGAGACAACCTTAAGCTTTGATCCTGGGCATGCTTATTCATTAGTAATTGCCAATAATTTCAAAAGCAATGAGTCAGGATTGCAGTCCAAGGGCAGGTTTAGGGACATGGGGAAAATAGATACAGTACTCAATCACACAACCCATGCAACATATGAAGGGGGAACTTGGGCTTCTCCCCCTTTCATTTGGAACTAATGCCTCTTAACTAACTTTGTCTGGAAACAAGGAACAACTTTGTTGCCACTTTTGGAAAATAAGTAAAGCAGCTTTACGCCACATATTCTACATTTTAAAATAACCACTTTAATGTATTATACAATACACTTTTTACATATTTCCTTCTTTTACCATGCATTCTAAATAGGAATTATATCTCGATAATAACCAAATTGAAGAAATTACAGAAGTTTGCTTTAATCATACCAGAAATATAAACACAATTGTTCTGAGGCACAACAAATTAGAAGAAAGCAGAATAGCTCCTCTGGCATGGATCAATCATGAGTAAGTGTAAACTTTGTGTTATTTTCCAATCACAACATTTAATTAATTAAAGTATAGAATAAAGAAGTTGTACTACATAGAAGATGGAGGTTCCACAAATGTTTTTCTTGGCATATTAACCAACTATTTGCTGGTATACAAAGAGAACTTGGGAGAGAAGAGTGTGGTCTTCTTACCGTGCTTCCTTTTGGAGAAGGCAGAGCAGTGAGAGACACACATGCTGCTTCTGCTTCCTGTAGAAAGGTCAGGGCAATTTGAAACTAACTCCAATGTCCCACCCCCAGTCTACTAGCACAGTACAGGGTACTAGGGTATTTTTCATCACTTTGCACAGAACTTTGTAGGAAGATGGCTTCAGTGAAAATACATTTCTCAATTACTTGATGTGATGTGGGATATAAGTAACTTCACAAACGACTCTTTCTAACATGATGGAAGGACTTTGTGTATTTCCTTCTAAACATCCAAAGTGAGAGAAAATCCTTTCTCCTGTCCCAGTGAGTCTTCTGTGCATGCCAATGGATTTGGGGGCTGTGCTGGCTCTTGCTTGATTTTGCACAGAATTTCTGGAGAACAGAACAAGTCCCTTACACTGTTCTATCTTCAGGACAATTTTATTTCCAGACCCTTTCTCTCCAGATTGCTCTGCTCTTAGAGAACTACTGAGGAGTGGAGAGGGCCAACAATGATCATGATAGCAACATGGCAAATGAATTTGTAGACCTCTGACCCAGAAAACTGTCACCTTTAAAAAATATCAAACTATTCCATACTCCCCAGGCGAGCTTATTTTTGGATTTTGACAACATATACCACGCAGGTGTCTAGTTTACTTACAGCCAAATTATAAACACCGGAAGCATCTTCCTCTGAAGAAAGGAACTCTTGTGTTTTTTTATTCTTGGTGTTAATGAGATAGTTATTCACTGTAAGCAGGTTACATTCTACCAATCTATCTCAGTAGATAGTAGAATCCCGATGTCTGGAGGAAAATGTCCAGTATACCTGAAGGAGCATCTCCACACCCATCGTTCTGCCTGGACACTGAGGTCCTGTGCTGAGGGCCTTCTGGCGGTTCCCTTGATGCGAGAAGCCAAGTTACTGGGAACCAGACAGAGGGCCTTCTTGGTAGCGGCACCCACCCTGTGGAACGCCCTCCCACCAGATGTCAAAGAGAAAAACAACTACCAGACTTTTGAAAGACATCTGAAGGGCAGCCTGTTTAGGGAAACTTTTAAAGTTTAATAGACTATTGTATTTTAATATTTTGTTGGAAGCCGCCCAGAGTGGCTGGAGAAACCCAGCCTGATGGGCAGGGTATAAATAAATAAATAAATAAATAAATAAATAAATAAATATTATTACTTTTTACTGCTTTTTGTGCAAAAATGCCTCTGATCATATACAACATAGATTCATACAATCCAACAATAAAACTACTGACCAATTAAAACATTTCAATCCAAAGTACACAAACCAGGACTCTGGATGGAGATAGATAATGCTATCATCCTGGCAATAATATATATTGTTTCTTCCTTCAAAGGGAAATGCATTTGAACACTTGAGATTTCTGATGTGTCAAGTATTACAAATTGTATTTAAAAAAACTTGACTAATGAGATAACTGAGAGTGGGGAGAGTGGTTTTAACTCCAAAAGAGTACTTTAGCACAGATGTCCTGAACTAATGGAAGAGAGGAAAATTAAATAGAAGGTTTGGCCTATGAATGTGACTATAGTTATTATTCTTTTTCTTATACAGACTTGAGCAATCTGTCAGATCCTGGACAGTGACAGTTATGTAAACATGTTTGGACAATAGCTATGGGAAAAGAGTAGGTGGTAGGGAAAAAGTTCTCTTTAGTGTGAATTTGTTTTGGAGAGCTGAGATATGCCCTTTGACTTTTTACAGTCCTGCCCTTTTATTAATTAGTGCAGAGTAGAATGTACTGCAGGCTGAAAACTACCAGTTGCTATGACAAAGAAGAGCTGCTCTCAGGCAACCCAAATAATTCACCATTTCTCCTTATAGCCTGCTAACTCTTTATGGCTAGAAAGCAGGATGGCAGCCCATCCCTGCCTTGTACATGCAAAAATGCCCATGGATGGTTATGAAGATAGAAAGAAGTACTGCCAGTGTGGTGTAAGTGGTTAAAGCAGCCTTTCTTAACCTTGGGTCCCCAGATGTGGTTAGATGACAACTCCAAGCATCCCTGACCACTCGTCCTGCAAACTAGAAATGACGGGAGTTGGAGTTTTAGAGCCAAACAACATATGGTACAAATATTCCCCAAATGGTTTCCAGAAAAATAGATAAGACTGTACGCTTCCAATCTTCCTGAACTCTTAAAATGCATGTTATGTATGAAGACAAAATTATTTACTTTATGCTCTTACTTTTTAATATCTTTTCACTTTATTTTAGGAACCTGGAATCTATTGATCTTTCTTACAATAATATATATCATGTTCCCTCCTATCTGCCAAAGTCATTGGTGCACCTTGTGCTTATAGGCAACCAAATTGACAGAATCCCAGGATTTGTATTTGGACACATGAGGCCAGGGCTGGAATATCTGTACCTTTCATTTAACAAACTTGATGATGAGGGAATTGATCCTGTGTCATTCTATGGGGCATATCACTCTCTAAGAGAAGTCTTCTTAGATCACAACCAACTGAAGTCTGTACCACTTGGAATTGCAGAAATGAGATCCTTAAATTTTCTGAGGCTCAACAATAACAAAATAAGGTAAATAAATAAATACACATCTTAATTGTAAATACAATAATGTTATACTGGCTTTCTATTATAAATGTTCAAACACAGCAAATCATGGTTTATGGAATTCTTGCTTACTTCTTTAACTGAATCTTTGAAGGCCACTAGTGCAAGACATTGTTGATTCAATAGGTCATACTGATCCCAATAATTGGGATGCCATATTTTAGGTGGTCCTGTTTCACTTCCAGACCAATGGTCCCTCAAACTCTGAAGCCCCCTACTAGATGACTTTGTGGAAGACTGATTTTATGAACCTCAATTAACCCCGATGGCAAGACTGAATATCCACATTCAGATGCAGCATAGCTCTGAATTGCAGATGCTGGGGGAAAAGCCATGAGGAGGGATGTTGCCTTCCTACTCTGTTTACCCTGGATGGGCACTGAGGGAAACAAATGCTGAACTAGATGGGCCTTTAATCAAATATGGCAAGGCTCTTCTTTTGTTCTAACTAGTTATTGTTGAGCAGTAGTCATCTGAAAATTCCACAGTGAAGTGTAAATAAGCATACCACATTCTTCAGACCAAACTTTCCTTAACAATCCAAGGATGGTGCCTGACATGCACTTAGGACATTTAAAATTATAGTGGTTGAACATCAGACTACAGCAGAAAGAAAATAGTATGCTCCCATTAAGTCTTTTTTCATTTTCTTTTCCATATGAAGATGGCAAACAGCAGTAGGAAATGCTCAGATACATTCTTCACAAAGCCCACAATATAGAAGATCATTGAATAAATAACTGCATATATTAGATTTATATCACCTTATTTCCAAACAGGAAATTAGATTTATATCACGTTATTTCCAAACAGGTTTACATGGCCTGAGCATGTAAAAGCAACATGGTATGAGGATAGCAGCATTCCCATTTATCAGCAACATTTGGTATCGAGAAAGTAAGAGGCTGTCTAACCCTCAAAAGCAGGATAGGAAGTATGTGGTACTGTCATGAATAAAAATACTGTCTAAATTTTAGGCCAGTATTAAGAAATAACAAATGTGAAGGTTGACCAAGTTTTCTAAATGAGTGAACCAAATTTCCTGTTCTGAGGATTTTCTGCAATGCTGCATAGGTTTCTAAATGTGACTAGACATCAAAACATGTGTACACAAACAGAAAACACACATGTATGTTGTAGAGGTACATACTGTGTTCATGTTTTTAGTAGTGTGTGCTATGTGTGCAAATGACAAAATGCTTGATAGTGGCTTATAATATGCCTAACCAGAATATCTGGGGACCCATAAAATGAAAAATTCTGGATACAGCTCTGTGTTTTTTTCACACTTTTTACAATAGTTTCCATCTTGAAAATGAGCTGCAAAGAAAAAGGAAATTTGCTAGCAAAATGTAATAGTTAATCTCCTTTAACTATTTCATATATGGTTTTACAGAACAGTCCCTACTGAGCGCATCTGTAGGAGTAGGTCGGATAATGAAGAGGAGGAGGAGGAGGAGGAAGATGATGACAGCGAAGAGAATCATGATTATGAAGATTCACAATTAGAACACCTTCATCTTGAATATAATTACATCAATACAAGGGAACTTTCACCATATGCTTTTTCATGTGTCAGATCATATTCTAGTGTGATTCTGAAACCTCAGAAGAGCAAATAAAAAAACTGTTTTTGCATGTAAATACTATAATTAGAATATTTGTTCTCCACAAGCAAGAAAACCAAAGCACAAATTATGAAAGGTGCCTCAGCACTATTACTTAACAGTATTATTTATTATTAATGAAGGGTAAGGTATAATTGTAGGAATATCTCCAGGAAGCTGGCCGTGTACATGCCTAGAAATATACTTGCAGCCTATTTTTCACTTCTAGTAAGATAAATATTGCATACCAATGTGATAAGTGAGTACAAGATAGATTCTTGAACTTCATTGACCTTCTGATTTTCCTCAAAAAGTTGACTTGATAAATATTTTCAATGCAATGAATTATAACCCTACAGAGAGGGGAGGGCTGTGTGTGTGTGTGTTTGGAATTGCATTTCAAATTAAGAAAATACTGTAAAATGCACATATAAATTAAGACAGTACCAAATGTAGAACATTTGGGGCCTCTTCATACATGGCATTAATGCTAACCTGTGCTGTAGGTTGCTCATGGGAACTGCAATTTAAAAAAACAAACAATGTAATACAAATCAATACATCACACAACATTATTTGAGTAACACATCTCACTAAGCCGCGTTACTGAAAAGCTCAAGGAGCAAGGAAGTCTTGGTGGGAGTAGTTGCAAGCATAGTCTGACTATTCCTTTAAGGAGTGAAGGAGGCATGAACCAGAGCTGGGAGAGGGACTTTCATTAATACAGTGACAGCTGTGCCTGAGAATGTAGCAATAGTCTACTATAATACTACAATAAGGGAGAACTTCTGCTTTGCAGATGCAGAAGGTCCCAGTTTCAATCACTGGCATCTTTTGGTAGAGCTGGACATGTCCCATGTCTGAAGAGCTGCTGCTTGTCCATGTAGACAGTACTGAGTTACACGAACTTATTCAGCACAAGGCAGCTTCCTCTGTTCTAGGAGAATATGTGATGGCATTTAGTTCATGCAAAAATAATACCTGCTTGAAAACAGGCACATGTTCCAAAGCAGAAGTACACTAAGCTCCAAATAAGCTCCAAAGCAGGGAAAGCAGTGGCTCCATAATATACAAGCATAGAAAATCTGTAGCAAAGGAATGGCACAGTCTGCGCTAGTTCCTCTTGAGACCAGATTGCTTAGGAGCAGGATAAAAATGGTTTCAAAATAATAGGCAGAGTTGCCTCTATCACAGTTGCTTACCATTCACACTTCTCATAGTACAACTGTCATCTATTACCTCCACTTGCAGACAATGTAGATTACGCTCAGAGCAAACTTAGAAACCGTACAACACTTTGCAGATTTAAAATGGTATCAAATAAAATGAGGAAATGGCATGTTGCTTATGGATAGGATCTTAAAAAGGACAGAATTGACAAGTGACTCTAGCTTATGAACATATGAATCTGCCTTATACTGCGCTGTGTAGCCTAGTGTTGCTTGTTTAGACTAGCAAAGGCTCTCCAACCTGAGATACTTTTAACTGAAGATGGCATATGCTAAGTTACACCTCTGAGCTACACCCTCTTCACTGTTTGATGCATCCTGACCATTATGTGGTGTGATAAAGAAGCAGAGGCTAGAGAAGCTTTCTTCATATAGATGTGTGCTATTTGAGGCATAATCAAAAGCTATGCAACTTGCATTTATCATCAAAGGTCAATGCAAGCTGACGTCTTTGTCATCCACTAATGATATACAGTTTTTGCTTGCATCATTAGCAAATTAAAAGGCAAAATTCCCCACAGAAAGTAATTCCATGCTAGTTCACTTCGCAGTATTAAAGCTTTCATGGAACTGTGAACACTAACAAATATTTCAAAGAAATAGAACAAGTACTACAAAAAAAAAAAAAACATTTTGACTGCACTCATAGTTGCCTGAGGCAATCCAAAGTATGTTCAATGAAAACAAGATAAATTGGAAAATCCACCTCCTAACAAATCTGTGTTAATTGAGGTGGTGACAAGAATGAATTACATGCCTGAGATGTAGTGGCTGGATGGCTTTCCCCAATAATTCACATTCCAGATAAAAACTTGAAACCATGGAAAGCAGACATAGGATGATACAGTTGTTCCACTGTAAACATTCTTAGTTCCAGCTGCGGAAGCCGCTGCTGAAATCATCATGTGTACATGTTCTAAAAAGATTTTGACAGACAACAGCTTTTTCTAAATTTGGAGGCTTCTTCCACAATCATGAACTGAATGGCTGTTGTCCCTGAAAAGAAGCGGTGACTCTAGAGTCTGGTCACAAAATGTATATCATGCCACTATCCCTTTGTTTCAATAACATGCTCTCACTATTCAAAGAGCCACTAAGAACTGAGGGAAATTAAAACAAGGTGTAGGAGCAGGAACTCTGATTTTACACTGCCCCCTGCCAGCTAGCATTTTGCATTACCTGCTTGCTCCTTTATGCAACATGGATACTTTGCCAGACTTCATGACACATGATATTTTACTACAAAATACACTAGCAAAACACACCAGTCCAAAAGTAAGCTAATGGTCAGGAACCCAGGAATCTGACAATGTGATAAGTAAAAGGTGGGAAATAAAATGTTTTGTATACTTGCTTAAGATACAATAAGATTTGTGACCTTTTCTCTCTCTTATTTGTGCCTTTAAGCATCTTTGTGGTCAAAAATATGACTCAATATCTGCTAATATGTAATCCTCTTGAGAAATATTTTTTACCCCTAATCTGAATTATTAGATCACAACTGTGGCTCTCCAGTTGTTGCTAGACTGCAACTCCCATCATTCCTGACCATTTGCCATGCTAGTTGGGGCTGATGGGAGTTCAACAACAGGCTCCTCACCCCAGATCTAAAGTATAAGGAAAGATGCCTTGGTAAGTGATATATTTTTGGTCTTTTTGTAATTCTTATAACGTTTTCAAGTTATTCTATCAAGATTTTATTACATGTTCTCTTACATGTTATGCACTTTTACAGTATGGTATAAGATTGCTCAAATATTACATATAACATATGTGTTTTCAAGGAAACATACATGGAGCAGGTAGCATATTCATGGGCCAATAACATGCATAAAACATGTGCTTGCAATTATGTGCATATATATATGCACACACACACACACACACACATATATATACACACATATATACACAGATGTATCTTTGGTAAGATAAATAACATAAAAAATCTAATCAAAATGATAACGTATATTTTTAGCTTTGAAAGTACTATTGTTTGATAGCCATTTTCATGCTATATAAGGAATATTAGTAATTATAACTGTCTTCAATACTATAATAATTATAGTATTAGTAATTATAACTGTTTTCAATACTATAATAAAGTATTTTCAAAATACATACTGTCTTCATATTGGTTAGTACAATTACTTGAGCACTGTACAGTGCTAATAGCAGCTGGATAATGGGAAGATTTGGAACCACAGCCTAGCTGGAGTAACTTGAATAATTGGGATGAATGGGGACTAAAAGGGAACTGGTGATGAGGGTTACTAGAGTGTATAATGCTAAAATCTCGAGTACTGAGGGAAAGTTAGGGTATTAGTAATGATTGGAGATATTTGCAACCAGATTACGGGACTGGAAAAGGAATTTGGCAGCATGGAAATGTAACTGTAATAGAACAAATCAATTATCAGGAAGATGTCAACTGCACATCTTTTACAGATATTGTCTTTTCAACATAAGCAAACACAAAACTCCATTCTGATGAAAGTATAAGCTCAGAAAAAAATTCCATGGTCTCCTTTGTAATTCTTCCATCATTTCTATTTAGCTTACCATTTGCCAGACATTTCTCTCATATTTGGTGAACTGTATTTGTATGGTATTATATGGATTGGCTATTGCAGTGGTAGCCAAAGTGGTGCCGTCAGATATTCCCAGATTTAAACTCTCCTCATCCCTACTGGCCATGCTGGTGGAGGCTAATAGGAACTGTAGTCCAACAACATATAGAGGGGATCAGGTTGGCTACCCCGAGCTACTATGTCTCATGAAACTATGTAAATATCATTGCACAACATTCCAGTGCTGGGTACAGTAGACAGTAATGGAAAATAAAGCCTGTTCTTTCTGGAACAGAGGTTGTTTAAAAAAGTGAAGGATGTATGATCTCAGTGTTTATTCCTTCAAATCCCATGTCAAATTCCCCAAGACAGTTACCAGTAAGTGGCTTGTGATTAATACAGCAGTCATCCTTAGCAATTTTTATTTCGTAACTTGAAGAAAATACTGAAATTATATGACAGGTTAGGAGACCTTTATTTTCAATATTACTGGTTTTGCTTCACTCACCGTTACATGATCTATAATACTTTAGTCTTTCTCTCCCAGTCTAGGATGGTTGTAATAGGTCTGAGCCATTGCCTTAGGCTAGTGATAGATAATTAGAACAATACAGAAGTGTTCTTTGTAGTAAGGCCACTGACCTAATGACTGGGTGGTACTGTGACTTTATATGGTTGCATTTCTCTTAAAAAAACAGCTTCACAACTTTGGGGTGGTTTCTGATGCTCAAGAGGCAGCTGTCCACTAGCACATATTTTTCAGCTTTTGCTGGTGCATCAAATGTGCTAACAGTCAAACCTGGCCGACAGTCAGTTACATTTAGTTACATTAGTTATCACTAGTTACATTTAGACTGGAGTACTGTAATTATGAGGGACGCAGGTGGCGCTGTGGGTTAAACCACAGAGCCTAGGGCTTGCCGCTCAGAAGGTCGGCAATTCAAATCCCCGCGATGGGCTGAGCTCCCGTTGCTCGGTCCCAGCTCCTGCCAACCCAGCAGTTCGAAAGCACGTCAAAGAGCAAGTAGATAAATAGGTACCGCTCTGGCGGGAAGGTAAACGGCGTTTCCGTGTGCTGTTCTGGCTTGCCAGAAGTGACTTAGTCATGCTGGCCACATGACCCAGAAGCTGTATGCCGGCTCCCTCGGCCAATAAAGCGAGATGAGCGCTGCAACCCCAGAGTCGGTCACGACTGGACCTAATGATCAGGGGTCCCTTTACCTTTACCTTCACTGTAACTATGCCTTATGTAGAACTGCCACTGAAAATTGTTCAAAAAGTTCCACTAGTGACAAATGCTGTTGCTAAACTTTTGACTGGTGGTACATTTCAGGAGCTTCTCGCTCCTTTGCTATACTGGTTGCATTTGTTGTCAGTTCGCCTCAATGAGATTTAAATCCCGTAATGAATTAGGACCAAGTTACCTAGAAGCAAGGGAGAAGTGGGGCATGTACAATCTTAGCAGTGTGTACTAACATGCTGCTTATTCACAGTAAGCCATGGTTTGTTTCGGACTATGTTTTACCATGATGGGTGAATGGGGCTGTGGACCTCACTGCATGAGAAGGTTAGGTTATCTTCTACTTTGCCAGTGTTCTATTGTCATTTAAATACTTTTATTGTCCAGTGTGCTTTTAATTATTTTTCTACTTAAACATTTTTCCAGTTTTGGCTTCCTTGCTATTTATTAGTTCTGTAGAGTTTATTGCATTTTTATTGCATTTTAAAATTGTTTATATATTTTGCTAGTTGTTTTGGGGCATCTCCATGTTTGAGCTGAAAAGTGGGATACCAAACCCTAAATAGATAAACAAACAAACAAAGAAACAAACAGATTCCACTGTGTACATGGGGCTGAGTTCTTCCACTGATGAAAATCAGAAACCTGAGTGCTCATGACTACCAAATTCTTGATGCCTTATAAAGAAAGATTGTATCCCAGTTTAATCTAAGAACTGAGAAACCAAATAAAAAAAATGGATGATAAAATAAGGCCCAGAAGCTGTACCCAATGATTCTGGTTACTTCATTTTTTCGTACTACTTTATGCATGTGATTTTGAATTGCTCCCTACAATTATGTTTGGTAATTCTCCCACAGAAATATAAATATTTACAATTCTGGTGAAAGAACAAATGCAGAACACTGTATTTTCAGTAAATTACTAGTTTATTCTATAGTCCACATACCTCCTAATCAAATGATATTTTAGATTTTTGTTTTAGAGGAGGTAAGTATCTGGTTTATAAGTTAAGCATTATTGTTTTATATCTTAGATAAAAGTCAGATATAATCAACTGCATGGTTTCAAGGAGGAGCCAAGTTTTTAAGAAGAGTATTATTTAGCTCATGTATGTATGCATGCTCAGAGACCAATACCCCAATGGCTTAGTCTTCATGCTGGTAAACAAAAAGGAAACGAAAATAGAAGTAACATAAACTCTTGGCTTTCAAGAATCATATAATTGTTAGCTTTTGCTTTTTAGACATCTTTTATAAAGCAATGGGTATTTTTTTTCCAGGCCACGCAAGCATAAAATACGAACAAGCACTCCATTAAATTACAATACTGCTACCCAAAAATGTTGCCCAAATACCAACATTATTTGATACTTGTGGGAAGGGAGTGGAAGAGGACATGACAAATACAGTTACAGTACACCAAGTGAACATTTCCTGCAACCAATGAATGACATAAACCAAGCCTATATACTGGAAACTTTTGATGAGCTGCTCAGATAAGATTCACCCCATTTACTTGTTAATCAAAAGAACGGTGGTTCTAAGTAAAGGCAACTGAATGTTTCCGTGGGGCAGTGCCCCCAGACGGTACTCAAGGGTACGCAGTACCAGCACCTCTTTTTGTTGTTGTTAAAAAGTGTGACACTTACTGTACAACTTCATGGTGAGTACCGGCACCTTTTATTCTAGAGACAAAGCACTGCCATGGGGGTTGCATTCTGGGTCAACACTCACATTGGTCAAACACACATAAGCCTGCTCCATCCCCATTCTTCCCTCTTTTGGGTCCAGAAAAGGACCCACATGTTGGCGGTCGCATATCAATTGGACATGTCTAAAATGGTTGTCACGTGTACTACTGCTTTGAGACCTAGATGGTGAGAAGTAGGATATAAAATTTAAAAAGAAAATAAATGACAGAGACACTAATCAAACTTCTTGATACTAATTGTGATGGTAGGACAAGCCAGAACCTACCTATCTGGAACATCCTCTGTAAATCTGGTTGTTAAATTATGAAATTCTGCCAAAAAAAGACATGTTGCAACTCTTTGGTTTTCATTTTTCCTCCGACTTACAATACAATTTTACATTTATTGAGCGAGTTAGCCTTTCCTCCTTTGATATTTGGCCAATGGGGCTTCAATCTTCAATAAGCTTTCTTTTTATTTTTAAAAATGCAAGCTTATCTAAAAACTTTACTCTTCCCAAGGCTACTCTGTAATCCTCATAGCAGAATGCAATTTTCTATGGCCCGAATTCAAGATTGTATTCATTTCATCACAATGGTGCTCTACTAGTCATACACCTGTATTCTTACTACTGTTTCAGTAATTCCATGATGGCATTACACTTCTCACACTTGTAGATATATGGTTTACTTCTCCAGTCCATTCTTCTTGCATTCATTGTATGACAGAAAATAGGGAACACAGGCATTTGATATCTTGTTTTCTGTTTACTGATATTTCAGTTTGTCCTAACTATTATCAACACCAATATAACTTACCTTAGTACACTTAATATACAGTTGCAATCAAAATTATTCAACCCCCATTGCAAATCAGGTTTATTATCAAAATCAAACAAAAGCAATTGAAATAGCTTGACACAGTGGATGCTTCAAGTGGTTTCTCCATTTTTTTCTGTTTGCAAAAACTCTTGCACAAATATGTTGTGTTGCACAAACTACCTCTCAATATCTTTCCATGGATTACTAAAGATTATATACTACAGCCTCTATCTTTCTTGTTCACCATTTTTCTCATATTGGAATGTAGCCCTCAATATATCAATCTTACAAGTTCCTACATGAGAGTTCATTACTACATTTTCTCCTTTTGTCCGTTCATGATTCTTTCTAAACCTCACAGTACATCTCACAAATCATGCCTGGCCTTCTTGCTGGAACTGCATGCTGTTAACTTCATGACTTCTATGTTTCTTATTGTTTAAAAATCACCAGAACAGCTTATGCTGTGAGAAAGGACTGACAACTAATGAATGAAGCACCAAATCAAAATGCTTGACTGATCCCAGAGAGCACTGAATCATGACCAGTACACAAGACAATCAAGAGCAAGCATAGCTTGCTTTCAGGAACATTTTCAAATTTCAAGTAGCTATATTTATCATCTGGGTGCAAAACTTTAGAAAAATGTATTGTGCGGTTGAGTGTACAGCGTTTATTCTGGTTCTCTAACCCAACATACCAGCATATTTCAATACAATAGTCATCCGTCCAACACTTTTAAAAAAGCATTGAATTTACAGTGCAAACAGAGAGAAAAAAGTTACAGAGAATGAGCCAAAACTTCTGAACAAGGTTTAAGTATGCATTAATAAATAAAAGAGTAAAAAAGCTTCTGTGCAGTATTTGTGTTTATGTAAATGTTTATGTTAATTTTTTTTTCTTTTGACATCTGGTAAAAGATCAAAAAATAACTACAGTTCTGAAATAATGGATTTTCCATAGTCAAGCAACATAAACAATGTACAGCTTTTTAAAATAAGCCAGACTGAACTAAAGTCAAAACATATCACTAGAAAATTATGTCATATTAAATCATATTAAATTCAAAAATGAGAATTTGTATTTTCAGGAGCTAGTATCATCAAAAAACAATGGGGGGAAATCAGCGAAAAATGTATTGCAGGATGTTCATATGGAAATATCATTTTAAAAACGTAATGCAAATGTTATATGAGTATTTAAAGAAAATGGATGAAAAGATACTCGAGATTTTAAAATGTGTGTACTAGTGCTAATCATATTGCAATAAGACAGGAACCCCAAAATATGGCTGCTATTTATAGACACTAACTGACATATTACTATTGCATTATCTAATGGCATTTTTATATTACACAAAAGTCCAGTTGGAGCATACTCTGCCATAATGTCAACTATTTTAAAGCAGTGCTATTATTCTGAATTGATTTGCTAGGAAACTGCATTTTGATTAGTTTATGTTGATTTAACTAGAATCAGCTGTTGTTGTAATAAGTTTTTTTTAATATAAAAAATAGGTTTAATATACACAAGGTTTGCTCACTATTATTAGTCTGATTATTGCTTTACTCAAGATATGTAACTTCTCTGCTAAGCCCTAAAAATCATTCAAATTATGGAAGAGACACTTGTTATCTGATTATTTTCCCCAAATGTGACCTCTGTTACTCTACTATAGTAATGTCTGCTGAGATGATTACCCACTGGGCCAATTGTTGCAGGATCTGCCAATAATATTAGTGTGTTGTTGTGACCTGATGGAGGTGAATTGGCCATGGCTGGAAGAATTAACTGTGGCAACTGGGAACAGACAAGAAAACTCATGAGATCTCAGAATCTTATGCTGTATTTGAGTGGAAATAAAGAAAGACTGAAAAGTAAAGGACTCACTATGCAGCTCCCAAAGCAGGGCTTGCCTTAGGAAGGAGGATGAGGATCACAAGTGCAGCTAAACCTTGTCACTTACTATGACAGATGGCCCAGGTAAAGTGAAGTTTGATGGTACAATATGGGCAAAACTCTACCAGAGTGATATAGCTCTCAGTATGCTGAGCTAGAGCTTCACTCTGATTGGTTGTGGGTACGGCTAGCCAGAAAGGGGTAGAGACAACACTTTGAGAGGGAAAGGGAAAGAGAGGTTTGGTTCCTGGCATTGGACTTCATAACAGCATAATCTCTGAGCTGTATAAAATCCTCCCTGAGGGAATATTTGCAGCCAGAGAAGTCAGACTCTGAGCAGAGAGTTAGCTTGAAAGATAGTGTTTATTATCTTTCAAGGGTATACAGACACGTGAGACCTGGGAAGCTCAATTTTGGGAGCAGAGAAGTGGAGTTGTGAGGGAATACTCTGTCAGTGGTTCCCAACTAGCTAATTACTGAGGACCCCCTATTTTTCAAAAGCCAAGCCACAGACCCCCTACTTTTGAAAATTTTGATCACTCTATGGTAGTTACCTGTGCAAAGCAATTTTTTGAAAAAAATGTGCGGTAGCCCCTAATAAGCAAAGGATTTTAGATATACTAAAAAACAGACCATAAAGGTTGTGATATTACCACAAATTGCCTATCCCCAGACAGTAGTAAAAACTTGTCTCCATTGCTCCACTACAACTGAATTAAAAAAGCAATTGTGTCCCTAACTTGTAAGTGTTCTATATGCAGAAGGCTTTTTATATGAGAGAGTATTCCTTATTGAGATGGTACATCTTAGCAAAACTAAGGGCCAGGCTTAGATTTTGCATAGTTGCGCTTTTGTTTTTGTTTGTTTTTTAAATAAAGGCGCACTCTGCATCTATTCTGGGTCTGAGTCATATACCCAAGAGACAACATTTCTGAGGTGGGACAATATATTGAACTAAGCCGAAGAACTACACACACTACCACAAGGCTAGCTCAATTGCTTCAGGCTTTCTGGTTCCCCAGTATTGGTGGTAAAAATCTGCCTCAAGCAGGAAGAAAGGTGCAGGTTCAGATTCACCTACTTTTCTGCATCCTGGGATGGGAAAATTACCGTATTTTTCGCTCTATAAGACGCACCAGGCCACAAGACGCACCTAGTTTTTGGAGGAGGAGAACAATAAAAAAAATATTCTGAAACTCAGAAGCCAGAACAGCAAGAGGGATCGCTGCGCAGTGAAAGCAGCAATCCCTCTTGCTGTTCTGGCTTCTGGGATAGCTGCGCAGCTTGCATTCGCTCCATAAGACGCACACACATTTCCCCTTACCTTTTAGGAGGGAAAAAGTGAGTCTTATAGAGCAAAAAATACGGCACATAAATTCATGGAGATTATGGCTATCAATGGCTAGCTGTCATGATGGACTACCTCAGTCCATCATGGAGCATGGAGCATCAGTGTCTCTCTTTTTTTTACTATCAATGCTCTGTTATGTTACCGTTTATGTTATCTAAATATGGATAATGCTATGTCATTCTAAGATGCTATTAAAGTGCAGAGAAGTCTTACTTTAAGACACACCTGTACAAATTACCCTGCTGTTAAATTTTCTACTGAGTAGATTGTCCCCATAAAAGGAACTTTCCCAGTAAACTCATTGGGACAGCCACATGGAATTATCTTCCCTGAAAGGCTCAGCATGCATTCTACTCTTGCTTGGTGTGCTTGGTGTTCCCCTGAGCATCTTGAATGGATTCTTGACTATTTCTCGGAACATAACATAACATAAGCCCTGTTGTATCAGTTCAAGGTCCTTTTAATCCCATGGCTAATCAGATGCCATTGGGAAGCACATAACAAATCTCCATTCTTTTCAACTTGGAGAATAGGGATCATGTATGGGGGGGGGGTTGTTGTATCCATTCCCTGCTTACGAGTTATGAGAGAGGGAAAAGACCTCTCCCTGCTGTTTCATAATGTGCTTTTTGAAGTTCAAGTTATAAAAGATATTTGTTATGTGGCATGGGAAATTACTATTTTAGAAACATAAGCTGAAGTTCCTTTGAGTGTTTGGACTTTGTTGACCAGTTTGTAGGATCTTGAGCAGTGTGTTTCCAACCAATCTGCTGGAGCATACTGAAAAATCATAGTATGCTGGCCTCTTCAAAGAATCCAGTTCAGTTGGATGTCCTACTTCTTTTATGCTGACTAAGAATGTGTGTGTAAATGGAGTGGTGGTCTTTTCCTCTCTCTGCCCAGTAATCATTAAGTGAGGTAAGTGGCTGTATTTGGTGCAAAACTTTAACTAGATGCATTTTGGAGAAGGGTGTGTCAGCAAACTCACTATGCACCCCAGTGGGCACCTTGCTTGAGAGCCACTGCCATAGCTCTCTCTCTATATGATCATCCTGTAACCCAATACATAGCTGTTTATTTAAATACCTCTGCCTTCAGCTCTAATGATATCCCCTTAAATATAACAAAGATAGAATAATTCATTTACTGTTAGGTTGCCCTGGGTAGAAAGATGGAGACGTCTTCATTTATGTAAGAAATGGCACACTGCAGAAATTTTATGAGGTGTGTACTTGCACATCAGAAATGGACTTGAATGAACCATATGGGGCTTGCACTGGCTTTGTGCCATGCATTATTAAGCTTCAAATTTAACCACATCTTCTGCTTAGATGTCTAGAATTAAGCTAGAAGTTTTGGCTGTGATACAAGCAGTGATGAAAAACACATGAGTAGTAACAAGTTTTCTTAACATCATTCTTCAGTGCTCAGATAGACTAATCTACAGAAGCAGTTTATTCAAGTATCACCCAGAGTGCCAGAAGGAACGGGAACTTTAAAGCGATTTTTTTTTTACCCTTTTATTATTTATTGTTCATTTTACAGGCTTGAATCTGAGTTCTATATAGTAAGGAACTGGATATAAACTTCTCAGGTGGATTTTTATCTTTAGAAGAATTTGACAAACCAGAAAGGTATGTTTTAGTTTTGGGTTGTTAAAAAAAAAAAAACTTTTCTCATTGTAACTTAACAATGTGCTTTTATCATTACTAATGTAAGCTAATTGACTACTGTTCAGTATTTTAAAGGATATATTAGATGATTGTACACTGTAGTAGAAATGCTTTTATATTGTGAACTGTATGAAGAAAGGAAAACAGGAAACCTGTACCTTTTGAACTGGTCTACCATAGCACAGTTATATTTATCTAGGAGAGAAAAAATAGCATCCTATATAGTTTTATAGACATTTAATGATATTTTTTAAATTTAGCAATGTTTCCAGGCATTCAGAATCTGATATTTACCAAAAAAGCAAAACAAACTGGAAGAAACTCACTGCCAAATAATTGTTTACAAAAACATGGAAACAGTATAAAGTACCTCTTCCTTGATGTTTTGAACAGATGAACATAGTTAATTCCCCTCCAAGACATAGCAAGTCTCTGCATTTAAAGAATGTTTGACTTCCAATACTATACAGTAAACATTTCTGCAATGTTTCACCTTTATGCTGTAGATATTATAAACACAAAAGAGCTTTGAATGAATCAATTTATCTGGGAGAATGTATGAAAGGTTAGTAGATGCTAAGTTTATAACTAACTCACTGCTCAGGATTCCTCTTTTCCTTCCATGGTTTCTGTTTTTGTGCAGAGCAATGACGGGGGGTTACTAGCAAACACAAGAATTTCCCTTGGCTCTTCACAAAAAACACCATTTTCTTGCTACTGATTTACATTATTTAGAGACAAGGTTGTGTGGGCACCCTGCTCTAGACAATGGAAATTCTTAGCACTTTTAAAATCTGCCTTTTAACCATTTAGAATACACTCCAGTGTCAGCTCTGTCATGAAAACAAGTACCAAATATTATAATATTATGCAACTGGCATTTTGCCACTAGACAACTAAATGGTGTTCACTGTAGGTTTGCATACAACCCAATAAATGTTTTTACACTCCATTCTATAATTGGTTATTTTAATATAACTGAGATGCTTTCCATCCTAGTACTTTTTATTATTTTGACTGCACCTTAAATTTTGCATAATTGCACATGAGTTACCTACTAATATCCTGACAGACAGCATTTTAAAAATACTATATAAGGAAGAGCACTGACTGCTGCACCAAGTATTAATGCGGAAAAAGCACCTGTGTTCTAATCCTAATCTATTGAGTAATTTTATTTATAAATATTAATACTTGGTGTGGCACCCTACCATTTATGCAGAAAGAAATATATCAGAAAGTTTAGGGTATTGACTTGATAGTAAGGCTGCTATCTTGTGAAAGTCACTTAGGCTGCAATCCTATCAGCACTTGCCTACAAGCAAGTTCCACATTTACTTCTTAGCATAGAATCGTGCTCTCAGTTTCTCAGATTTTCCACATATAAAAGTTAATTTGTCTTGATAAAGGGGCCATTGTGGTTTTTCTTTGTACATGTAAACCTGTAGCTTTAGTTTTTAACTGTATACATACATTGTTAAAGCAAGAGCAAATCAAGAGTGAGTATTATTTGGCAAAAGTCAGACAGAAAACATATTCCGACTACTTTTTATGTTCCATATATACTTGAAGTACATATCCCCAATGTCTCAAATCAATCTAACTCAACTTTCTGATGTAAAGTTAATTATTGAAGTTACAACATACTTCTGGCCAAATTGGCAGCATGAAACAATGTTTCCCTACCTTCTCTAAAATAATGATTTCCTTTGCCAAAATAAAATACTTAGGAAGTTTTTCCCATAAGACGAGGGGCTTAGTTAGGACTTTTCCTACTGTTAAGACAGTATGTCAACAGCACAGTTTAACAGCATGCAAAAGCTCTGAGGTCAGGGTATTTTTTCCTATTACAGATGTTGAGAAAGTAGTTAGGTTTCAGTGTTATTTCATTTACCAATCACTTGGTTCAAAGGAATGCCATTTTTTTTGCATTTCCACCAGCCATTCAGGATTTGTGTTTGGAGTTTATCATACTGTTAGGGCCAGAATACATATTATAATTCACATTTAGCTTTTAGACCATAATACATTTTTATATATTTTAAGTATATACCTAAAAAGGTAAATGCTGATTTACTCATTGGGAATTGTGTCTGGCTGTAGTTTCTTGTTGAGTGTGCACTCAGTGGCAGAGCTGAGTTTGCATCTTCATTATATGTGAAATTACTCTAAGTGAAATGGGAAGAAATTATTGCCTTGAGGAGAAAACTGAACAATAGTAACAGAGGCCACAGAGTTTTATTAGCAAGGAAGGAGAGATTTCCTTAATTTCATGTATGGACGGAAGTTTCCTTCACACAGCATACATATGGAGGGAACTCCATATAATAATAAAGTAGCAGTGCTGCTGTCCCTGCCCCCAGCATCAGGTGCTGAATGTTTTCTGGTTAAAACTTTGTGTATCCTCAAGTATGGGGACCTTTTCAGACAATCTGGCCACAGCAATGAAAGCACATAGTCTGTTTATTTAATTGCTTGCGCTTCTTATCTGTGCAACTATGAATGAAACAGTAAGAAGAAAGTCATACAGGCCAACAGATTTGTTTTAAACATTATTGAAAGCTGCTCTGTTTTGCTGTGAGGGTGCCTATATAGAATGGAACAGAATAGTTCCTTCAGAGAGGGAGGGATGAGAAATGTATTCACGGATTCATTATAAAAATCACTTAATAAAGTTGTATCCAACTAAATAAACTTTGGGAATGAAGGCTAGGTTGCAATTAATGTGCCAGCCTTTAAAAAGCCACAAGATTCTTTGTTGCTACAAGTGCTATGCATATGGAATAATAAGAGAATCATTTCCTTGAATGAGTTAATTCCAAAATTCCAAAGAATGAGAGTGTAATTGTGTACACACCCTCAGAGGGGCAAGTGGAAGCAGTTCATGGAGAAGTATGAGAGTTTCGGTAGTTCATAAAGTTCCCTTCCCTTGTTGATTTCACTTCACTGATTCAGCAAGAGCCCTGGACTTCTTAAGACAATTTAATACAATACTGCCAAGTAATAATACACTAGTTTTAATCTTCATGCACTATATAACGGCTGCAAATCTCAAATAATTCTACACCTCACAGTGTCATATTGGCCTTGTTCTCATGTAATATTAAGACAAACTATGGCACACAAGTATGAGCAACCCAGGGTTAAAAATGCAGCTGTGTTGCTCCTGCCACAGTCATGCTGGTGCTGTGCTATCTGGAGCTAAGTCATGGCTACCCTGAGGTAAGCCATAACGCAGCTCACAATTTGCCTACCACAAACAAGCCATAAGCAATAAATAAGAACAAACATTGGTTGTAGCAAGACAAGCCACAAACCTGGGTTTGTCTGTAATGTATAGCCCTAGATAGAATGATAGCTGCAGGACCAGGGAGGAGCAAAGTGGCTTCAGTTTTTGTTCTGGATAACTGAACACTTGTTTGTTCTTGCTAAACCAAAGTTTGGCAAGTTGGTACATTGGATATTAAGGTGCAAATAATGCAACACAATACAGTCAATACCCCCTGTCCAAGGAGTTGTTCCTAAGAACTAGGAATGAAATCTGAGCCACTTTATGTGCACATTGGCTGAAACTCTCTAAAGCCATTAGGGCAAACTCAAAGTCTTTGTAGTATTTCTTTTCAAACCCAGGCTATGAGGCCATGAGTTCATCAAAGCATCTAAATGGGCCCCATTAAAGAAAACTTACATCCTGGGGAAATTCATTTTTATGGGCTGCAACAGGGAAACACTTCATATTGGAAGTACAAACTTCTAAGAAGAAGTTCCAGACAACAGCATACAAAGAAAGGAAATGCATAAACAAATTACAAACTAGCTTGTATTTTTTACTAGGAGTGTGTTCTCTGAAGATATGAGAGAATATGTGCTTCTCCTCCTCTTGGCTTTGTGCTCTGCTAAGCCTTTTATAAGCCCTTCATACTTCACCTTCAAGAACATGATGCTCATGGATATGGAAGACCTTGACGACGACGACGATGACGACGACAAAGATGACAATGACAGAGATGATGACAATTCTCTTTTTCCAACTAGGGCACCCATAATACCCTTTGATTTATTTCCTGTATGTCCCTTTGGATGTCAATGCTACTTGAGAGTTGTACACTGTTCAGATTTGGGTAAGAATAAATCTGTACTTTATTTTCATTGGATCTATGTTGTTTATTTGTAATACCCACACACTTTTTTGAAATGGCACAATCTGGAGGTGGTAATAGTTTTTTCTCTAGAGCCTATGAACTCTAAGAGTATTTCCCAGAAATAGAGTTCAATAAAAGTCTATTCAGTAAATTAATATGTTAACCAGAATTATTTCAACAGCTGCCAACACCAAGGTATTAGGGTTATTTGGACACCTCAAAAATAAACACAAGCCTAGGGAAAGAACTGCTTTGCTATCTGTTACTTTCTTGTGTATCTCTAGCATAGCTTTAGATTAATCTTATGCCTAATTAGCTATAAAGTCATTTTAAAAAAGCATAACCATGCCACCAGAGCAGTCTTTTTGTAAGAGTTCAGTAGAATCTCATCTGTTCAATTTATCGGATGCTACCTTGCCCATGTTGAACTCTCTGATAAACTGAAACCTGGTTCCAGGTTTCTAAATATAGCTTCATCTGTTACTCAAACAAAGGAGAAGGGGGCACAATCAGCATTAGATTTTATTGATAGTTGGAAGGGGTGATAGCCAACCAATTCATATTTAGAGTAGACCCAGCAACATCAATGGGTCTACTATCAGTAACATTGGCTATACCCAAAAGTTGGAATTAATGGTTACAAAACATTTTAAATTATTGCAAAACTGAAACAAACATTTCAGCATAATACAAACAAATGGAGATTAAAGGGTCTTTTGTTTGTAGATGAATATTTATTTTTTATTTCTAATTAATAGGTTTGACCTCAATACCAAAGAATATTCCCTTTGATACTCGCATGATAGACCTTCAAAATAACAAAATAAAAGAGGTCAAGGAGAATGATCTTAAAGGACTCACATCGCTACATGTAAGTCTGCTTTCTAGCATTCCTAGTATTTGTCTCTATCAAGGACTATGGCAATCTATCTTATGTCAAGTTGATGTTTTCTACCCTGACAGCCATTAACATAAAATGTATGGAAAGCAATGTGAGAAAAGATCAATAACACTTATGGGAAAAGTCAGTTACAGTGGTACCTCTGGCTAACAACTTAATTCATTCTGGAGGTCCATTCTTAACCTGAAACTGTTCTTAACCTGAAGCACCACTTTAGCTAATGGGGCCTCCTCCTGCTGCTGCGCCGCCGCTGCCACACAATTTCTGTTCTCATCCTGAAGCAAAGTGCTATTTCTGGGTTAGCAGGTACTATTTCTGGGTTAGCAGAGTCTGTAACCTGAAGCGTATGTAACCTGAAGCGTCTGTAACCCGAGGTACCACTGTATTTGTTATCTAAAGTACAGAAAAAAAACACTTTCCATACACAAAGTTGATCAATATTCCTGGTTTATTGTTTACCTAAACTACAGACAACCTTCAGTTCACCATTAACTGACAGATCTTGGGCTGAATTCACCCCTAATGAGTCCTGCCGTAGAAGCCTGTGCAAGGACTTTCACTAGTGCAATGGGGCTTATGCTCTCTTCTCCCACTATGTGCCCCTTAAATTGGCTCAGGGTATGTGTGTGTGTGTCAGGAGAACCCCCAGAACAAAGGGGAAGGAGAGAGGGGATCGTTCTGCCTGGCAAGGTGAAATTGTTGCACTGACGGAAAGACTGCTGTAGCTCATGTTGAATTCCTCCCCTTATGTCAGAGTGCAGATGTCTTCATATGCCGAAGTAAAGAAAATCTCATACATTTTTTGTATAAACTTTCCCGCGTCTTGGATTCCAGCTGAATGGCCAGTTGAACGCCTAACAGAAAGTTCTTGGCCATATAAGAAATACATTTTGTTTAGCCTAGCACTTGAATTATAAATAAATTGACTACAGTCTTTTAAGACAAATAAACATTTCATAGCTTAATGTAAAATCCTGTTGTTTACTGACAACCAGTAGCAAAATATTGTGCCTAGCCAACATACAGCCTTCTGTTTAAATCAAACTAGCACACATGTTTTTTGAAATCTCACTGAACAGGACTGGGAAACTTTTTCCAGCCTAAGGGCTATATTCCTTATTGAGCAAATGCTAGACACATGTCAGCGATGGACATGTTTTACAAAGCCCTCTTGCAATTGTGATTATTGTTTCAAATGTCTAAGATTGGTACTGGAATCAGGAAACTAAATGGGGGAAAACACATTTTTAGGGTGGCAATTCTGCCAGACCAAGAGAGGTCTGTCCCTAAGCACAGATTTCAGCCTTCAATTCTCTAGGAAAAGGGTCAAAGTTCCTCTTCCTCAGCTGCCTCAAGTTCTTGGGAATAGTCATGCCAAGGTACCTTAGGTCACCTGACTGAAGTTTCAGCCACGTGATGTTCTAAAGTCTTACCTGATGCTCAAGGGGGAGAGCATACACAAAGTTCTGATTCAGGTTAGTTAATGTCCAGTTCTGCTGGAATTTACTTAGAAGTTGTGATTTTTCTATCACCACTGCAAAAAAGGAAGGGGGACAGTAGACACCATCTTTGGTCCCCCTGCTTTGAATGAGACTAAGCCATTCACGCAAACTTGCGTTTGAGAGGCAGAGTAACACTGGGAGTAGAGCAAGGACATGATGTGCATGAAGTTTGATATAGAATTTGCTTTGGTGGCAAATGAATTGCCATTCCACCCTGTCAAATATTTTATAAACACCAAGCGACAACAGAGCTACATGGCATTTAATGCTACCACTGTGGTGTATAGCATTCAGTGTTTTAATTACAGGATCTGCCAGCTAATTGGTAAGAGCTGCACAGTGAGATAGACACTGTGGTGTCATAGTTCAGGAGGGCTGTTGGGTGGTACAGATCCAGAGACACTGGATCCTTTCCCATCTTAGTACCACAATCAATATGGACCATAACCAGGATTCTGGGAAAGCACTGCCCTGCATAATTTCACTAAGCAGCATCAGCAGTTGTGGGACCGTTCCAAAATATCTTGCAAAATTCAGCTCTAAAGCTATCCATGGCATAAGACTTCTGTCACAATCACACACAGTTGGGATACAGCTTACGTTTTGACAGTACATCTAAGTGAAACTAAATGTTAATTCTTATTTCCCATTCTTAAGTCCTGACTGATTTCACTCCCTCTTGTTACTTGTTACTTCTTCAAATCTAAACACACACACACACACGTTTCATTTTGGAGCTTTCTGACGCGTAGATGGTGTTTTTGAATTCAAATGTGCAAAATACATATATGCAGTTTAAAAAAATATGACATCTTCTGAATGTGAGACGTAAAATAAAATAAATATTCTAACTTCACCTTTTCACATTTTGCCTAGGCACTTGCACTGAACAACAACAAAATAACCAAGATCCACCCCAAAGCCTTTCAATCAACAAAAAAGTTGCGGCGCCTCTACTTGTCCCATAATCACTTAACTGAGATTCCAGCAAATCTGCCAAAGAGTTTAGCTGAGATAAGAATTCATGATAATAAAGTGAAAAAGATACACAAAGAAGCATTTAAAGGAATGAAGGCTTTACATGTGTTAGGTAAGTGTGTTTTTTATAAATCAAGCTGTTGCATAACACCAGGGGGGAAGCAAACTACAGTACAGTATTATTTCATTCATCAGCAATGTGATAGAAATCAGGGATTAAATGAGCCCTAGATGAAAGGAAGGCTCAGAAACAGAGCTGAGACAGAGCTGTCTGCATCCAAATGCACCATGGGGTTTCTGCTGAACAAATGGTTCCCAATAGTAGATTATTTTTTCTTAGCCCAAGCTTTGTAGGTAGAATTCAGATTCCTTTTTGGCTTTCTACTCTACCCAGCAAATGCAAACAGAATGGTTGCTTTATAGGGCAGAGAAAAAAACAAACCATCACCTGCACATGGGAGTGAATTGTGTGGGAATGATTTCTTGTCTGGCTACAGTTCACACAGAAACAAGGCAGGCAGCCCAAGTTACTGCATGGTTCTCTCATACATCCCTACCCCATCTGAGCAAACTGTGTGCATTTGTGTGTATTACACTTTGTCCCAGCTGGTTGAGTTTTTCCAACTATGCTCTCCTGCTCTGTGTTACATACCTAAGTGGTCAAACTCTCATCTGCACCAGGATGACAAATACTGAGATCATATTCCTAAGTGTGGGTGCTCCTAAGTTTCAGATGACTAGTTTGTTTTTATTCTTTAAATAAGATGTTTTAGAGGGGTGATTCACTTTGGGCAAGTAAGGTCAAGAAAAGTGTCTTGCCAGGTTACTTAAACATTTTAGAAATACGACAAACTGAATTTAAGGGGATAGTACAACTGCATTCCACCCTCACTATGGAAGATTCTGCCATTTCCCAATAGAACAAACTAAGGAACTGATATATTGCATTGTTTTCTTGTAAGAATGTTTGAGGAAAGGTTTGTCAGGTAAAATAAAAAGTGTGGATTTCACCCTGGCACCCTATCTCCTCCATCCCTTAAAAAAAATTAAATCCAGGAAAGTGCCCTTCCTTATCACAGTCATATGGAGATAGGTTCTGTTTACTCCATGATGGGAGGCACACTGTACATAATCAAACATTATTATATTTATTACATTTATATACCACTTTTATCTTCCAAGGATCTCAATAATGTGTACATGGTTCTCCTCCCTGCCCTATTTCATCCTCACAACAACCCTTTGAGGTACCGTATTTTTCGCCCTATAGGACGCACTTTTTCCCCTCCAAAAATGAAGGGGAAATCTGGGTGTGTCCTATGGGGTGAATGCAGGCTTTCGCTGAAGCTTGGAAAGTGAGAGGGGTCGGTGCGCACCGACCCCTCTCGCTCTCCAGGCTTCAGGAAGACATCCGCAGCCTAGGCAGCCCTGCGAGAGTTCCCGCAGGGCTGTCTAGGCTGCGGATAGTAGCCTGCTTCCCGGAGTGCCGGGCGTGCTGAAAGCAGAGCGCCCGGCGCTTCGGGAACACATCCGCAGCCTAGGCAGCCCTGCGGGAGGTTCCGCAGGGATGTCTAGGCTGCGGATAGCAGCCTGCTTCCCGGAGCGTCGGACGCCCTGAAAGCAGAGCGCCCGGCACTTCGGGAACACATCTGCAGCCTAGGCAGCCCTGCGGGAGGTCCCGCAGGGATGTCTAGGCTGAGGATAGCAGCCTGCTTCCCGGAGTGTCGGGCGCCCTGAAAGCAGAGTGCCCCGCGCGCCGGACAGACATCCGCAGTGTGGGGAGCCCTGCAGGAGTTCGCCACAGGGCTCCCCACGCTGTGGATAGCAGCCTGCCGCCCGGCGGGCGAAGCACCCTGAAGCAGAGCGCCCCTCGCGCCGGGCAGACATCCGCAGCGTGGGGAGCCCTGCAGGAGTTCCCCGCAGGGCTCCCCACGCTGCGGATAGCAGCTTGGCGCCCGGCGGGCAGGGCACCCTGAAGCAGAGCGCCCCTCACGCCGGGCAGACATCTGCAGTGTGGGGAGCTCTGCAGGAGTCCCCCACAGGGCTCCCCACGCTGTGGATAGCAGCCTGCCGCCCGGCACGCAAGGCACCCTGAAGCAGAGCGCCCTACGCGCCAGGCAGACATTGGCCAGCCCCACAAGCTCGGGGGACAGCAGGGAGGCGCAGCGCCGCCATCCTGCTGTTCCTCGACCTGGTTCGGTTTCTCCGACCTGCTTTTGGGGGGGAAATAAAGGAAATTTTTCCCCCTTTATTTCCCCGCAAAAAACTAGGTGCGTCCTATGGGACGGAGTGTCCTATGGGACGAAAAATACGGTAAGTTGGGCTAAGAGATGGTGACTGGCTCAAGGTCACCCAGTGAACTTAATGGCTGAGTGAGGATTCAAACCCTGCTCCTCCCAGGTCCTAGTCCAGCACTCTAACCATTATGCCACACTGGAACTGAACCATAGCTTTGAAAATAGATTATGCTGCTTTGGAGGGCCCTGGCTTAAAATAAACTCTCACACTGGTCTGTGTGACATGGACAATTAAAAACATAAGGAGAACCCTGCTGGATCCACAGACAAGTGCTATTTAGACCAGCATCCTGTTTCCTACAGTGGACAACCAGATGCCTATGGGAAATCCACAAGCATGCGTAAGGGCAAACAACTGGTATTCAGATGCATGCTACTACCTAAGGGGATTGCAGCTTAAGGCTACAAAAGCAGACTGAAGGTGCAAATTTACATGCCTATGCAGAAGTTTCAAAGAGTAAGATAGCATATGTCATGGTCTTGAGGAGAGACAGCAGGGAGTATAAAGGACATTGACTACTCGAATTAGGAAGAAAAGTAAACTGAATCCTGAGAGTGAGGTACATTTCTATTGGACACTTTTCTGCCGCAACACTAGGTTGTGCTGCATAACTCATCATAATGAACTTCACCAACAACAGAATTAGTGAACAGACTTACATGTCTATTCCAAGTTCCAAGGAGTAAGATAGCATATAGTCATCAAGCCTAGCAGCCAATGACAACCTTATTCTCCTTGAATTTGGCCAATCCTTTAAAGCCATGCAAGTTGGTCGGTATCACATCTTGTGGAAATTAATTATTTCCATCTTTGATAAATGTTTGCTTTATGAAAGGTTGACTGAAGTTTTTGAAAGAATTGTATGCAACTAGGAGCAAGTGTTCCCTGACATTTTAGAAGCTTTGATGTGCATTGCTTTGGTTTTGGTTGTATTCTCCTTAAAAACAATGCACGGCTTCAAGAATTTCTGCCATGTGACATGGCTTAATTTCTAAGCAAGAAACATTGGAGCTCAACTTTGTCTGGGAGTCATGCCTTCACATGGAAGCTACTACCCATACCTATGAGTATGAAGAGAACATTTATATTTCTGAATGGAGGAAATCGTGCTACACATGTTTAAAGACATTCTTTCATTTCTTAATGCTGTAAAAGCCTCAACCAAGGAAAGGTGTCTTAAAAACTACAGCCTCACAAGCCACAACTGTTATTCTTTTGGCAGAGATGAGCGCAAATCCTATTGATAATGAAGGAATAGAACCTGGGGCCTTTGAAGGTGTGACAGTCTATCATATAAGAATTGCAGAAGCTAAATTAAACTCTGTTCCTAAAGGTATGATCTTTTTTATTATATAAATCAGGTTTTTTATCTTACATTTTCTCATGTACATTGCTTTCTAATTTTGAGTTTGGTATTATGCTGATTGAATTAAAAATAATGGTGGTGATATACTTTTTAATTACAATGCATAATAAACATCAGAAGCCTATGGACACACCAAGGATCACCCATAGAACGGCCAAAATATGCAGATACCTGGGCAGATAGCAAAAAACTTGGAAGCACAAATTTAAAGGATATACCATAGATTCCGGTGTATAAGGTGACTTTTGAACCCTGGAAAATCTTCTCCAAAGTCTTATACGCCAGGTATGGGTGGCACGGAGTTGAGCCCGCCCCCCACTGCTGCTGTGGCTCCGAAGCAGCAGCAGCGGGCGGCAGACTCAGCTCCGTGCCGGGCAGCTTTCTCCCTGAGCGCGCCCCTGTTGCTGCTTCTGAAGCAGCAGCAGCGAGCAGGAGGCTGAGCTCCATGCCGGGTGGCTTTCTCCTGGCACGGAGCTGAGCCCGTCCCCTGTTGCTGCCCAGTGTATTGGGCAACTGGGCTTATAAGACGAACCCTCAAATTGCAGCTGCAAATTTGGGGGGTCGCCTAATACGCCCAGTCGCCTAATACGCCGGAATCTACGGTACATTTTTTTCTTAAGTGCCTTAAAATTCTGAGAAATCCCAGAAGTAGGTGTTTCCTGAGGGTCACTACTGTAGCTACTCTAATGACTATCTACCTAGGAAACCTGATCATTTGGAAATACAGATGAACTGATAATACATTATCTCCTTTCATGACTCAGGTTCATAGAGGTGTCACTGCACAGTGGCAGAGGGTAAAGCTGTAGAGTATCCAAGTCCTAGACAGAGGACTTGTCTGTCTTGTTGGACAAGCAACAGCAAATAGCTGTTATCTTGGGATCAAAACCTGGGGCAATGTATTATGGGAACTGGGGGCAAGACTAAGGCAAAACTAAGGCTAACCGGCAGGCAATCTGAAACATTGCTCCAGTGCTTGTTTGAAGCCAGCTGACAACTGAAATACTCTTTTAGAATGGTACATGTTGTTGAAGGCCATCCTGGCAGTCAGTCTTATTAAAGAGCCAGAATTCTCCTTTTGAAGTGTACACTGACTCTAGGATTAGCACAGTGGTGAAGGCATGATGCCCAGAGCTGGGCCACCTTCCAGGAAGAAGTAATCAATATTCTCAGGAGAAGTCAATGAGGAAGTATGGTCTGTTTATGGTCTGTTCTTCCTCTTTAAGCAAGGAAGAAACCTCAGCAACCGCTTCTTGAGATGGTCTAGGGAGAAAACCGCCCACCTTTCCCAGGGTCCTGATGTCCCAGGAGTTCTCTTTTGCTGTTGAGGTATCTAGTAATGAGCCAGGGATACATACTCACTATGTAGTCACTAAAGAGGCAAACTTCTCTGACATTATTATGACAACTTGAAGGAATTCATAGAACTCTACAGAAAATAATTTCCTAAACTAGTTATAACAACTTAGTGAGGGTAGAGAACTACTAGCTCCTTGTACCATTTTCAGGAAATATTTGCCTTCTAAATAAAAGCTCCTGGGGAAAGCAAGACATCCTTTCATGACATGCCATAAAACACAGGAAATCAGCCTGAATTGAAATCCTCTTTGCTTCCCAGTTCCTGAATGAACACAAGTAACCACACAACTTATGCATGTTTACCCCAAAGAAAGTCCCATTGAGTTTACCAATGTTTACTCCCAGTTACTAACTGTAGGCTTGCAGCCTTAGGTGATCCTAAACCCACCTAACTTTTTGTTGACTAAACTCAGGGTCACAATGCAAGAAAATGTTAATTAGAAAACATCAATTCTCCCTTCTGAGTAAAAATTAACATTGGCAGGCAAACAAGTGTGAACAAACATTTTTGTTTAATTTACCAACAAATGACCAGAAAAAACATGAATACATACACTAGAAAAATATTAGCATGCTAAAAAGAGTAGGGAAAGAAAACTATTAGTTGGTATTTTCATACTAGTGTTGCCAGAAGTAATAGCACTGGAGATTTAATATTTTCCTAAGCCACTATGGAAATTAGAAACATGCTTGAGGTCATGGTACTGCACAAAAAATGATAACTAAATATAATAAACAGAAAGCTCTTGGAATCTAGAAGTACTAAATGCCTTCCATCTCTAATTTTAAAGCACACCACAGAAACAACTTTTGGCTATTCCCTGAATACAGAGGCCAACAGTTCTGAAGTATGGGTGGCTGCTTAGATTTAACTTGGAAAGCTATTCTGCAGATCAGCATGAAAAGAACACAACAAGGATACTATTATGCTTACAATTTCCATAGCCTATGCTATCATAACATCCTTGACAAATATAAAATTGCAACTCCTACATCCTTTGGAAAAATCCTACATGCGGTGATGATTATCACATATTTTTATTAGAAAAAAAAATGAACTTGCTCATCAGCTGCTGAGAAATTGCACACAATGTCTGTATCTGGTTTTGTCCATTTTAGGAAGTACTAGGGCAAACTCAAAAGTCTAGCAAAAGATACATAGTGAAATTATAACATTTGAAATATCACAAATATATGCAGGTCCGCTATAACACTAGATGTTGTGTCCTTGCCACTTATGAATAAAGTGGGTTATGTGGTTATAAGGCACCACTGTGCACAATGCTGTCTGCAGTGTCATGCCTGTATGCATGTAAAGCCACTCATAGACATACTTTATAACCCTAGGACTAAGGAAACCCTATTCCTGCATCCCAGATTCTTCAAAATAGGATATGGTTTGAACAGATCTCAACAGGCAAGAATCAACATATAGAGAGATATATTTTCCATTTACCATGCTGGGTAACCTTAGGCTTGTCACTCTCACCCTAACGTACCTTCAGATTGCTGTTGTGATAAAGTAAGATAAATTAGAACTATGGATGCAATATTACTCATTTGTTTGTTAATGTTAAATCAAAACTATTTGACAAAAAATTGTTGCCAATTAATTTGGTAGCTATTTTAAACAAATCATGTATGATTTTTAATACAAAAACCACAAGTGTTTTAGAGAACTCACACAGGACGAAGTGTCTCTTCTAAGATGCATGCCCACTGCTACACATGCAGGAATCATCTTTTTCTAAAGGAGTGTTTTTCTTCCAAAACTATTATTTTAGTGAATGGAAATACAGCAATCCTAACTGGGTGAAGTGATGGACACTTGCAAAGCCCTGCTGGCTTATGGTGGTTAGGTCAGGAGGTGAAAGAGTGCCTATTTTTATTTTCGTCTCCCAGCAGTTCCAAGACTGCCTCTGACCCTCTGTTTCAGAGTCTACCCCATCAAATCTTTCTGCTGATGTGACCTCCAGAGCATATTACACACACACACACACACACACACACACACACACACACACCAGCCATGTGGAGAAGTATGATTGTCCCATTTTACCCCTTCTAGCCAGCAGATCTAGGGGTTAGGATTGCTCTCTAAGTCACTTATTTTAATTAATTGACAGTATGCATTTCTACTTAGAAGTAAATCCCACTGTGTCCAAAACAGTCCATGGAAAATGTACACAGGATTGCTGTTCAACACTACAAGCCTATATATGCCTATTCAAAAGCAAGTTCCATGCAGTTCATTCACATTTACTCCCGGATTATAGTTTTGCAGTCTAAAACTTAAGCAATAAATTGAACAAGATTTTTTTAAAAAACCACCCTAATAATAATTTGCCCTAGGTCTTTTATCTAATAGTAGGAAAGGGAATGACAGCATAGAAAAATTCCAGAAACTTATTGCAGAAATTTCTGCACAATATTATTTACAATAGTGAGACTTTTTCTATCAGTTGCATTAAAAATAACATCTTAATGCTAAAGGCAGAAGTCCTGCAAATGAAATAGAACAAGCTATTTTCCTCAACACAATTAATACATTGCCTCTTGAAACTTTGTGTCCAGCTTAAACACTTAATGTGTGTCTCTCCCTAATAGGATTGCCTTCCAGTCTATTGGAACTTCATGTAGATGGCAACAAAATTTCTGCAATAGAACTCGAGGATTTTATTCGTTATAAAAACCTTCAAAGGTAACACTTAATATGGAAAATTCTTTCCAAACATTTGATATTATGTAAACATTTTAGGATTTTCTCATTTTTAAAACTATGAGGAATGGTGCAGTGATTGAAACAACCAATATTACCTTAAAAAAAAATAAGGGCACTTCGAGGTGGAACATTTCTCAAGTGATTCAGTGTACCTGGCATCTGATCAGTTATGTAGGAACTGAGCCAGTCCTTTTGTTCATTCATGTGGCATTTAACATAGTCAAAAAGCTGGTGTCATCGTCCAAGCAACAGGTCACAGCAAGCTGTTAAATTTCCATGCAACACTTTAGCCATTTCAGCTTCTATATGGGCATTGCTTAAGGAAGCGTGGCTGTGTAATCCATTTGTTTCACTCAAATTAATTTAAACCTTGCTTTTTTTACTTCACTAAGATGTGGACAGTATTGGGACTTCCGGGTCAGCGCCAGCAATCAATGGCGGATTCCCTCTGAGTCTCGGAGGGACCAGCTCCGCGGGATCGGGTCTCACCGCTGCGGCAAAGCAGGGACCCTTTAAAAATCACAGGTGGGGGAAGCCTGTGAATGTGGGGACTCGGCGGGCACCATCTGTGCCCCCCCAAGTTGCGAAGGGACCCTTTTAAGGGCTCCAGAGCGGGACGGGGGTGAGGCGCGGTGCTGAGAGTCGACTGCTTCTTCCGCGGAGTGAAGCCGCACAGCCGTTATCGGAGAGCGCTGACATTTTCCTGAGACAATTGGATCTAAAAGCAACTACCCGTGAGTAGGATTAAACTGAATTAATTGGAGAAAAAGTGAATGAATTCGACACCGAAATGGGAAGGTACAAACAGGAAGTCTGCCTTCCCTGCTTGTAAATAGATCAAAGCAAAGAGACTGTAAAGCGGAAACTTTGAAAGACTTTCAGAAAAGATTCAATCCTAACCTCAAAAAAGTGGTTTCCCCTCCAGATTGCAGGAGTGGAGGGGAAAAGAGTTGAGTATATCTACCTGCAAGAAAGGGGGAGAAAGAAAGTTAACATCCGCTGTCTAAAACCTGGGAACGGGCTGCCCCCAGACAGGAAGCCGGCCAGTGGAAAGCCTGTCGGCAAGTTAAGGACTTTTGAATTAACTCTGCGAGAGAGTTACAGTGTTTCTGGACTTCTCCTGATTTTAAAGTAACTTTCAACTATATTGAAACTGTTGTTTTTAAGGGAGTTGGGGGACTTACAAGGACTATATTTGTTTCGAAAAAGTTGCAAACTTGAACTGTAACTGTGTCCCCCTAGAGGAGTACTGACATTGTTGCAACAATAACTGGGCTGTAGGAAAATTCCCTTTCAAAACAAATTCTTCAGTCGTGGGAGTGACCTTGGATTCTCATGAGAGTGTTATGGCAAATGAGAGAGGAAAGTTAGAGTTGGCACAGGAAAAGACTACTAGGTCTGGCAGACAATACCGGACTGATACTGTGCAGCAGCGAAGGGCTTCAACAACTGGAGCATCTGGCACATCAGGGGCTGCACCTTCGCAGGGTAAACCAAAAGCTATGTCGTCTGAAGATGTTTTGGCACAGGCACTTGGAAAAATTAATGAATCTTTGGAAAACTTAGCTAAGCAAGTAACTGAGACAAATAAACAAGTAACTGAAGCATCAGCTAAAATTGATTTGAACACTACAAGCATTAACAACTTGGGACAGAAGGTGAATTCCAATACACAGTCTATCGAAAAACTATTACAGGAATCTGCTTCGACCCGAAAGATAGCTGAAGAAGCAAAGTAAATTGCAACCGCTACTCAAGAGAAGATACCACCAGTATATAGAAAATTGGAGGACCACGACCTGACACTGTCTATGATTGAATTAAAAGAGAAAGAAAGGAATTTAAGAATCAGGGCAGTACCAGAACGTGAGAAAGATAATTTGGCTGACTTCCTTACACAGGAATTCACAGATTTTTGGCAACAGGATTTGGGGAAGGAAGAATTTAAGATAGTGAGTGCATTTAGACTTGGTAAAGGACAAAGGAGGAACAAGGTAAGAGACTGTTTGATTACTTTCTGAACAAAAGAGAGAGATAAAATTTTGAACCTGCACTATCAAAGAACTTTGGAAATTGACGACTTAAGTGTGGAGATTTTTAAGGACATTCCAAAACATCTTTTGGACTTAAGGACCAACTACGGAGACCTAGTTGCCCTGTTGAGAAGAAACAGAATTCTCTTTAGGTGGGAATTTCCCCAAGGCCTATCTTTTAAATATAAAGGAAGAAAGATAAAAATAAGAACAGTTAATGACAAAGACAGGTTTTTGAAAGATCACGAAGAAGACCTACAAAAAGAAGTGGAATCCGGAGAAGCCACCAGAGCACTGGAAAAAGGAATACTTGACATAGCAAACTTATCTTTTGGACTGCACAGTCCAGGGAAAGAGACACCACCGACAGAACAAGAACAGTTACTCGGAGCAGTTGGAGGTAAAGTGAAGTAACCCCATCATGGCTCTGCAACTTCTAAGTTGGAATTGTAATGGTCTTAACTCCCCTCGGAAGAGAAGAAGTGTTTGTCATATACTAAAAAAAGAACAATTGGACTTGATTTGTCTACAAGAAACACATGTAACGAGGCTACACAGGAAAATACTTGTTAATAAAAGATTGGGACAAGAGTTTATTTCATCTGATAAAGTTAAAAAAAGAGGAGTCGTGATATATGCAAAGGAGAGACTATTACCAAAATTAATCTTTAAAGATGAGCAAGGAAGATTTCTGGCAATTGAAATTCAAGTTCAAGGAGAGAAATTCTTGATTGTAGGAATTTATGCACCGAATGAGGGAAATCTGAATTTTTTAAGAAGTTGCATGAGACTTTATTGGACTATTTGGACTATAATTTAATTTTGATGGGGGATATGAATGGAGTAGTATCTACAAACATGGACAAGGCACAAAGACAGGTAGTCACCAAAGATGGTAGACTACCAAAAACTTTTTTTGAATTGACTGACAATATGGACTTGATTGACATTTGGAGAATAAAGAACCCCCTGGGGAGAGAGGGAACCTTCTTCTCTGAAGCCAAGATGACATGGACTAGGATTGACCAAATATGGATAACTAGAGGAATGGCACCAAAGACAAAGAAAGTGGAAATCTGCCCAAAAACTTGGTCCGACCATAACGCTGTAAGGATGGAGATGAAGCAAATAACAACTGGCTCCTTCAGATGGAGGATGAATGACACCTTATTTAGAGATGAAGAAGTGTATAAAAAGGCCCAAAAAACTTTGAGAGATTATTTCAAAATAAACATGAACACCAATGTTGAAAAAAGAGTAATCTGGGACACAAGCAAAGCTGTTATGAGAGGGTTTCTGATACAACAGAATGCAATAAAGAAGAGAAGTCAAAATGAGAAAAAAGATAAAATTCTGGAGAAAATAAAAGAAGGGGAGAAGAAATTGAGAGCAAAACCAAAGTCGCAGGAGATCCTGAGAGAAATAAAACTATATCAAGTACAATACATGGAATTGATGAATCAGGAGATAGAATGGAGAATTAAACAAATGAGACAAAAGACATTTGAATCAGCGAATAAATGTGGGAAACTGTTGGCTTGGCAAATGAAAAAAAGAAAAAAACTAAACACCATTACTAATTTAGAAGTGGAAGGAAAGATCATACATAATCCAATTGAGATTAGAAATTGCTTCCAGAGGTACTTCAAACAATTTTACTCACAAGGGCCACAGAAAGAAATGGATATAGACCGATTTCTGAAGACAAATGGATTACAAAAAATCTCTCAAGAAAGTAAATTAATGTTGAACTATAAAATATCTGAACAGGAAGTAGAAGGTGCCATCCAAAATATGCAATTAGGCAAGTCTCCAGGACCAGATGGGCTGACTTCCAGATACTATAGATCTTTGAAGGAGTGGTTATTACAACCTTTGAAGGAAATCTGCAATGAAATTTTGAAGGGAAAAGGGCACCAGAGTCGTGGAAAGAGGCGTATATCACACTTATACCGAAAACAGAGACTGAAAAGACACAACTCAAGAACTACCGCCGTATATTGTTATTAAATGTGGATTACAAAATTTTTGCTGACATTTTGGCCAAGAGATTGAAAAAAGTACTGATGGAAGAGATTCATAGAGACCAAACGGGCTTTCTCCCGGGAAGACATTTGTCTGACAATTTGAGGAATATAATTGACATTTTGGAAAAATTAGAAGTGAATATAAACACTAAAGCAGTTTTGATATTTTTAGATGCGGAGAAAGCTTTTGACAACATCTCTTGGAGTTTTATGAAAAAGAACCTACAGGGGATGGGGGTAGGCCAAGGTTTTGAAAATGGTATAGGTGCAATATACTCTGAACAAAAGGCTAAACTAATTGTAAATAATGTGGTAACGGAAGAATTCAAGATAGAAAAAGGGACACGACAGGGGTGCCCAATTTCCCCATTGCTTTTTATTTCGGTCCTGGAGGTTTTGCTGAACATGATTAGAAGGGACCGGTTGGTTAAAGGTATATAGGTCGGAGCCAAACAATACAAACTAAGAGCATTTGCAGATGACTTAGTATTGACGTTACAGGAGCCAGAATCTAGTACTAAAAGGGTTTTAGAACTAATTCAAGAATTTGGTCAAGTGGCAGGATTTAAACTGAACAAGTTAAAAACTAAGGTTTTAGAGAAAAATTTAACATCGATTGAAAGAGAGAGGTTTCAGAATGAGACAGGTTTGACTGTGGTTAAGAAAGTGAAATACCTGGGGATTAACATGACAGCTAAAAATGGGAATTTATTTAAAGATAATTATGAAAAATGTTGGACGGAAGTGAAAAAAGATTTAGAAATTTGGTCAAATTTGAAGCTTTCCTTGTTGGGTCGAATTGCAGTTATAAAGATGAATGTATTGCCTAGAATGTTGTTTTTGTTTCAAACATTGCAAATTGTGGACAAGATGGACTGTTTCAAGAAGTGGCAGAAAGATATTTCTAGATTTGTCTGGCAGGGCAAGAAGCCCAGAATAAAATTTAAGATATTAACTGATGCAAAGGAAAGGGGTGGATTTGCCCTGCCATACTTTAAACTTTATTATGAATCAGCAGCATTCTGCTGGTTGAAAGACTGGCTGCTTCTTGAGAACACAGACATTTTGGATTTAGAAGGTTTTAACAACGTTTTTGGGTGGCATGCATATTTGTGGTACGACAAGGTTAAAGCACATAAAGCATTTAAAAACCATATTGTCAGGAAAGCATTGTTTAATGTTTGGATAAGATATAAAGATCTATTGGAAAATAAAACCCCAAGGTGGTTGTCCCCAAAGGAAGCGAAAGCTCAGAAAAAGCTCAATATGGAGGCCAAATGGCCGAAATATTGGGAAATTTTGGAACAAGAAGGAGATAGACTGAAACTGCAGAGTTTTGAGAAACTAAAAAACAAAGTGCGAGATTGGCTTCATTATTATCAGATAATGGAGGCATATAATTTGGATAAAAAAATTGGCTTCCAGGTGGAAAAATGAAAATTAGAAACAGAACTGTTAGAATCCAAAACTAAGAATTTGTCAAAGATGTATAACTTGCTGTTGAAATGGAACACTCAGGATGAAACCGTGAAATCTGTTATGATTAAATGGGCACAAGATGTTGGACATAACATTATGTTTGCTGACTGGGAACAGTTATGGACCACAGGTATGAAGTTTACGGCATGTAATGCCTTAAGAGAGAATATTATGAAAATGATTTACAGGTGGTACATGACCCCAGTCAAGCTTGCAAAAATCTATCATTAGCCCAATAATAAATGTTGGAAATGTAAAGAAAATGAAGGTACATTATTTCACCTTTGGTGGACGTGCCCTAGGATTAAGGCTTTCTGGGAAATGATTTATAATGAAATGAAAAAGGTATTTAAATATACCTTCCTGAAGAAACCAGAGGCCTTTCTCCTGGGCATGGTCGGCCAATTGGTGCCAAAGAAGGATAGAACTTTCTTTATGTCTGCTACAACAGCAGCAAGAATACTTATTGCAAAGTACTGGAAGACACAAGATTTACCCACTCTGGAAGAATGGCAGATGAAAGTGATGGACTATATGGGAATGGCAGAAATGACGGGCAGAATCCGAGACCAGGGAGAAGAGTCGGCGGAAGAAGATTGGAAGAAATTTAAAGATTACTTACAGAAATATTGTAAAATTAATGAATGTTAGAATGATGTTGGATAGAAATTAAGTGGTTTCCAGCTGTAATGTTTTAAGGGAACATGAGAAACAGGTTTAGAAACAGGTTAAAACTTAATGGTAAGGATTTGCTGAACTAACAATTTGAATCGGAATACAAAAAAGGGAGGTATGAGGAGGTCCGGGAAACATGTTAAAGGAAAATGAGAAATGGAAAATCTGCATGTTTTATTATTTTCTTTTTTCTTTTCTTTTTAATTATTTTTTTCTGTATTTTTAAATTATTTTTTACTCTGTCTTTTCCTTTTTACTGTTATTGTATTAAAAACCTTAATAAATATTCTTTTTAAAAAAAAAGATGTGGACAGTATTGTGATTATATTCCAGTCTCTGAACTAAAGTGCCTTTATCTTGTAAGACTCACCACACATAAAGTCCTTAAGAGCTATTGCTAAGGGGGAAAAACAGCACTTACCATGAACTTGTTTTGCTGTTTAATTTAATTAAATTGAAAAATATGAAGAGCAAATGGGAACTTGAGCCAAAGTATGGTGAGTAAAAGACAGCTTCAGCACAACTGAGAGAAAAAAGTAAGATTAAAGACCTGGTGAATAGTAGTTCTCATTATTTGTTTCACCAAGTAATTTCAGAAGACAGTGCCCAGTGCAACTGATTTTAGGAAGACAGGTTTACCTATCTTGAGAAAATAATAAAATAACGGGGAGGGTGTTTGAGGAAAACTCAGGACAATGGCTACAGTTCAGAGGGCTATACAGTACGTTCACAGAGTACAGAGACTGTTGTTTGAAAGAAAGAAGTCAAGAAACCTGTGTACATAACCAAGCCTTTCGATCTCAAACAGAATTGCCAGTTTAGGTTGCACATGAGGTCAGCTGGAGATTTGGATTACTTCCAGATGAGCATTGTTGCAAAAAAGAGAGCAGTTTGTCCAGGGAGCAGCATAAGGAAGGCAGAGTTGCTATAAAGAGGGAGGGGATGGAAGAAGCCTTTGAAAAACCCACTGACCTTTCAAAAAACTGGATGTCTTGATTTATCAGAATGATTAATTATTAGAACTCCTTCTGTTATAGGCATCAGATTAGACAGCCTATATATAATTCTACCTCTGTAATTAGCTCTTGCTTCAACTGAATATGAGATTTGAATCAGATGCTAAGTATAGACTCTTAACAGAATAAAGACTAATGATGAAAACTGAGAATGGTCAGTGTCCACTACAATGTTCTGAAACATACTTTTGTATACTTTCTCATTGGGTTTCTCTTTGCCGGAGGTATCAGCATCAAGGTACCACTTATTCTTTCTGGAAGACTTGAGTACAATAGCAAGTGCCCCACTTTTCTCTAAATTCTCTGTACACTGCACAGGATCGTGGGAAGGGTAGGTCACTGGCAACCGAATTATGGGTTTGGCTAGTAAGCCAAGACTTCTTAACCACTGTTTCTATATGTTCATTTCTCTATACAGTATGTTAAATGGTTTCTTAGTGTTATCTTAAACCATATTGTCTCAGGTACTCTTTTTTAACATTTATCTTTAGGTTGGGGCTAGGAAACAACAGAATCAAAGATGTGGAAAATGGCAGTTTTGCTAATATGCCAAATATACGAGAAATCCATCTAGAGAAGAATAAACTAAAAAAAGTGCCTTCTGGTTTTCCAGATCTGAAGTATCTGCAGGTAATACACAATGCAGCAGACTTTTAAAATCTTATCCTCTTGACATTTTTGTCCTACTTATTCTGTGTATTGTCAATCTATACAATAAACGTTTTTTAAAAAATGTGTTGGATTCAGTTTTTAGCCCACAGATGGGGGCAGGAAAACCTAACTTCCTTGCTACCACCAGTCTTCAGAGTTCCCAGAAAATACTTCCCATGTGGCATGGGACCTTTAGAGGAGTGGACTAGAGTGCAGAACTTTCTGCTCTACACAAAAAAGGAGCCTATGGCCAAATTTCACTCTCCGTTCACCCCCCACTTAGCAGGGTCTTCTGACTCTCGGGGGGATGTCATTTTCAGGGGGCTCTAGGGGCTGGCAGGGAGAAGGATGAGAACTTCACTTTCCACCTATCCCCAGCTGTGTACAGGTATCTGGATCCAGCCAAATATATTTTATGGTTTTTTATTTAAAAAACCGGTCAAGACATGGGTTTAATGTAAGTATGTACTCATGTGCAGCAATTACCAAAAGCTAAGAGTTAAGTCCCAGTGTAAATGCAATACTACCTGACTGCCTGACATGGATACATGATCAGGAACAGAAGTTTACAAACTCTTCCATTTTCCCCATCTCAAACTGGCATATCCGCCCCCTTTTAATTCCAAAACTATCACCACTGATACATCTGGACTTGTGTTTTCATTATCATAGTGACTCTGGCAACCCAATTTTCCCCAATTTTTACCTTTTGTCCTCAAAAAGCATATCTAAGAAGTATCAAAAATTAAACATTAAAAGTATATTGAATATTTTTCTATAAATCAATATAAACCTCACTTTCCCCTTTGAATTTTAGATGCAAATATCTAAGGCTGCAATCTATACACTTTTACCTAGGATTAGCATATATTTCAAATCTTCACATGCAATTTAATGTAGTCATGGGATATGTCAAATATTTATTTTTTCTTTTTGTCCTCTTACAGGTTGTCTTTCTTCATTCTAACAGTATTTCAAAAGTGGGAGTGAATGATTTTTGCCCAACAGGAGGAAGGCTGAAGAAGACGTTATATAGTGGCATAAGTTTATTCAACAATCCTGTTAAATACTGGGATATCCAGCCTGGAACATTTCGCTGCATATTAAATAGAAACAGTGTGCAGATTGGAAATTATGGAAAATAAAGGTGTATATCCAAAACGTCATTCAAATTGCAATGTTTAAACCAGTAATATAATACTTGAAATCTGTTGAAGATGGACAACTTTATACTGTCCAATTGCTTTATAAAATACTAATGTAATATCCCATAAAATTCTAATCTTATGTTAAATTTACATATCTTCCAGAATAAAAGGCCTCCTGAACCCTAAACTGGAAACTTATCATTAGGTGTTTCCTATCATTGTTGTCTAAGCTATGTTTATAAACTATTTTTTTCTTAGCAGAAAATAATGCAAAATTTTGAAACATTTTTTTGATTAACCTATATTTTTTTCTGTATTGCAAACGTATCCTGTAAAGGTATTTATCAGATTTCAAGGGGGAATTGTGAACTTTTAAGTTAACAAAAGTAAACTAAACTGGCTAAGAAGAAATTTTAAAAGGTACTGTAGTATTAATTTGTTGGTAAAATACATCAGGTCAGGTTAGATAATATGTATATCTTTGTAGTAAGCTGAAAGGCAAGATTGATACCATACACTTACAAGCCTCAAAGCCTTTAGTATTTATTCATGTAGTTTCTCCCGAAAACTATATATTATGTTGGTAACAAAGGTGTATGTATGCTAAATATTAACAATGTAGAAATCCTATAACTTTTTTTCTTTTTTCTTTTTAAAGGAATGATAAAATTCTCTGCAGGCCAGTACAAATACACCATTGTTATATACTGTAAAAATAATTACTCAAGCTGGCAGTTTGGGACACAGTTAAAAGACCTGCAGTCATAGGGGCCTAGTACACTGTTGCAAAGGGATTTTTTAAAAATGAATGGACAGGAATTCCAAACATGTGTAGCATACCAAACTTAGTTTACAGAGGAAAAAGGAGTAGCCCCTGTGTGCACAGAGCTGTGTGTGTACACCACAGCCACTGGATCACTGTCATTGTATGCTGACCTTGTATTCCATATTACACCTTGAGTACTTTGCTGAATCCGTATAATGCAAAATGTGTTTGATCATGATTGAATAACTAATGATGGGACTGTACAAAAGTGGCTATCTTGACTATAGATTTAATGTGCTGTTCATATAAACAGGAAGTTGAGAATTTAAAAATTCTAAATGGTGTCCATTAAAATGCTAGATTGAAACCTTTAATGTTGTCATGCTGTTTCCTATTCAGTTTAAGTAAAATAGTAATATTAAAAATATACTACTTATTGTAAACTTTGCAGCCTGATTCTTGGCATGTTTTATCCAAAAGCCTGTCCAATAGATTTCAGTACGAGTTAATTTCTAGTATGAATGTCTAAGATTCCTATATTAGATTTTGAAATTTTACTGATTTCTCATAATCTTATTTATTTACTGTAGACTGTATCCAACTAAGTTAGAATAAAGCCACTGAAATCAATAGCCTTGATTAACTTAAATCTGTTGTACAATTCATTCATATTAATACTTATATCTAGGCTTTTAGCCTATTACCAATATTTCTTCCAAGAGCAATTTTTATGATATGCTGCTGTGGGACAGGTGGGGAAAAACTTTCCTTTCTGTGTACCTCCTTCACTTTATGTAGCAAATCCTGTGTGTGGTTTGCCTCCTTGCACTCATGGTGTTGTTACTCCCTTTACAATAATTTAAATATATGGCCCTTCCTATCAGTCTCATTGACAAGGAGAACAGGTGAGGTCCCTACAGACTGGAGGTGGGCAAATGTTGTCCTCATCTTCAAAGGGGGGGGGAGAAGACCCAGGTAACTACTGACCAGTGAGCTTGACATGGATACCAGAGAAGGTCCTTGAACAGAAAATTCAACAGTTGATCTGTGAGCATCTAGAAAATGATGCTGTGATTACTAAGACCCAGCATGGGTTTCTCAAAAATAAGTCATGCCAAACAAATCTGATTTCTTTTTTTGATGGAATTACCAACTTGGTGGATCACAGAAATGCTGTGGACAAAGTGTATCTTGATTTCAGTAAGTCCCCCATGATATCCTTGTGAGGAAAGTGGCAAAATGTGGGTTGAACGAGGTAACTGTTAGGTGGATTTGTAGCTTGACTGATTGAACCCAAGAGTACTCATTAATGATTCCTCACCATCCTGGAAAAAAGAGACAAGTGGGGTGCCGCAGGATTCTGTCCTGGGGCCATTGTTGGTCAGCGTCTTTATAAATGACTTGGATGAAGGAATTGAGGGGATGCTCATCAAATTTGCCAATGACACCAAACTGGGAAGGGTAGCTAATGCCACAGAAGACAGAACCAGAATTCAAAATGATCTTAACAGATTGGAGAACTGGGCGCAAGCTAAAAAAACAGAATTTCAATAGGGACAAATGTACGGTTCTGCACTTAGGCAGGAAGAATAAGATGCACAAATATAGGATGGGGGACACCTGGCTTACTAGCAGTACATGTGAAGACGATCTAGGGGTCTTAGTGGACCACAACCTTAACATGAGTCAACAGTGTGACACAGCAGCAAAAAAAACCTAATGCTATTCTAGGCTGCATCAACACAAGTATAAGGTCCAGATCAAGGGAAGTAATAGTACCACACTATTCTGCCTTGGTCAGACCACACTTGGAATACTGTGTCCAATTCTGGCCACCACAATTTAATAAGGATGTTGACAAGATGAAACGTGTGCAGAGAAGGGCAACCAAGATGATCAAGGGTCTGGAACAGGCATAGGCAAACTCGGCCCTGCAGACGTTTTGGGACTACAACTCCCATCATCCCTAGCTAACAGGACCAGTGGTCAGGGATGATGGGAGTTGTAGTCCCAAACCATCTGGAGGGCCGAGTTTGCCTATGCCTGGTCTGGAAACTAAGCCTTATAAGAAACACTTGAAGCAACTGGGCATGTTTGGTCTGGAAAAGAGGAAACTGAGAGGAGATATGATAGCCGTCTTCAAATATTTTAAGTGCTGTCATATGGAAGAGGGAGCATGCTTGTTTTCTCCTGCTCTGGAGGGTAGGAATCAAGGCAATGGCTTCGAGTTACAAGAAAGGAGATTTGCCAACTGCCAGACCTTTTGTCATTTCATGTGTGTTTTCCTTGTTTTTGTTTTATTTCCTTTTTACCTTGAACAATAGCTGGGTAGCCTAGAAGTAGTATAGGCTGCTACCTGTCCCATCATCTTGCTTTCTATTCCCCAGAATGCCTCTGAGCCCCACAAGGCTCAGGGAAATTCTTCATAGGGAATGAAGAAGGGAAAGAAAGAGGGTGGAATAGCCTGTCTCCAAAGCTCTTCAGAAACAAAAATGAAAAGGGAATCTGCCATAAATGTATGTTCTTCTCACTTGTTTTGGATTTATTGTTTTGCCCACATTTTTGTTTGGTTGTTTGGGAGTGAACTGTTTTACCTGCTTTTTGGAGGTTGTGTGTGTGTTGGCTATTCTTTGGCCAGTGTTGGCTGCTTTTGTTTTGCTTAGTTGGTTTGTATGCGTGCATGTTGACTGCTTTGTTTTCAGGAGTCATTCCTTGCCTGTTTTGAGGTGTGAGTCTGTTTGTGTTGCCTGTGTTTTCTTTGTTTTTGCTATGTGTTTTGCTAGTTTCAGCATCATGAGTTTTCCCTCTTTGAAATAGGTATAGAGTCGTGCCTGTGACAGTTTCTTAGATTTCCAAATGTGTCCTAGCAATTCACTAAAAGTATTTCAAAATACTACAAATTTTTCTGTGATTGGTACTAATTATTATTAAATTTATATACCATCCTTCATCCAAAGATCACAGGGAGGTTTACAACATAAAATAATGGCAGCAACACAATCAAATACATGAAAGTTTATCTGGATTTACTTCCACTTTTTGCATTTTGTATTTACTGTTCAAAAACTGTGGGCTCCATTTGGATGGACCATGCAACTTAAAAGAGATATCAAACAGCTGCAACCAAGATGATCAAGGGTCTGAAAAATCAAGCCTTATGAGGAATGGTTGAAGAAGCTGGGTATGTTTAGTTTAGAAAAGGGGAGACTGAGAGGAGATATGATAGCCATTTTCAAATGTCTCAAGGGCTGTTACATGGAAGAGAGAACAAGCTTGTTTTCTCCTGTTCTGGAGAGTAGGATTCAAACCAATGGCTTCAAGTTACAAGAAAGGAGATTCTGATGAAACATCAGGAAAAACTTTCTGACAGTAAGAGCTGTTTAGCAGTGGAACAGACTCCCACGAGAAGTGGTGCACTCTACTTCCTTTGTGGCTTTTAAGCAGAGGTTGGATGGCTATCTGAGTCATGGATGCTTTAGCTGAGATGCCTGCATTGAGGGGATAGGACTAGATGACCCTTGGGGTCCCTTCCAACTCTGCTACTCCTGTGTGGACCCTATGTGCATGCCAACTGAAGACTACAGTTGATGCATCTGAAGATTTCGATTATAGTCCACAAAAGCTTGCACCATAGCTGGTTGGTCTTGAAGACATCTGTTGTTTGATTACAGATTAAGCCAAATTTCAATGATTATGTACAACATACTGCAGGATTCTAATTACCCCAACATAGCCTGGAGAACCAAAAATTTCCATGAAACAGTAGCTGATACGGATATCTCTCTGTGCTTATTTTTATATGGTAACTTTTAAGATGTTTTACAGTTAGCTGAATTCCTGCGTGCACAGAATTCCTACAGATCTTTATTTTGCAGGAAACTCAGGAATGTTGTAAGAATTTAATTAAACAATTACAATGTACATAAATTTGTTCTGATACCAAGCATCTGAGTAATGTTACAGCAAACACTTTCTTCAGTTGCTGTGCTCTTGTCCTTTGCTGAACTAGTGTCCTTACCAGTGAGTTAGAGTAGTTGCAGCATGCCAATATATTATGAAGTAAATGATAAGAATAAATCCAGCTTTTAAAATAATTCCCTCAGCCTACCCTTAATGCCATGATCACACTGCTTTGTGACTAGTTTCCTGCTTCTGATTTATATATGAAAACAAAATGTTATCATAGTACTTCCAGGATTGCCATATAGGCTTACCACTAAACCACCAAGAGATAACTTGCACATGAGAATAGAGTGGTGGATGTAAAGGCAAGAAGAAGCTATATTGTGCTCCATGACAGGGAAGGCAAGCCATACAGGCAACTCTAGGCAGGAGTGCAAGAGAAGGGAATTTAAAATGGATTTTTCAGGTACACCAGAATGAGACAAAAAATTACAACTGGGTCTAAGTCGGCACATGCTGAATGTTATTGGAATGCAGAAGGAACAAAGAATGCTCAGGGTTTGGTGTTTGTTTGTTTTTTACAATAGCATAAAACCACAGTTTGCAACTATGACTACAAGTAGGTTTGGACATTGTGTTCAGTAACTACTGTTACTGAAATTGCTTGTGCAAAATTAATGACAACCATACTTATCTCCAAAACTGTAATGGAGGGAGAGTGCCTGCACAAGAATAGCCATGTGCGCATGGGTGGGGCACCCATCTCCTAACTGTGGTCATATTGGTAGGTAGTATGTCTGCACTAAACTTGGGAAACTATGACTTCTACTTAATATCACCCATACTTATTATAAACAATTCAGGACAGAATTTTGTATCATTAATGACTCTGCTAGTTATTGTAGACAAAACAATTGCACATCAGAATAAAAGGTATAAGAGGAATATATCAATGTCATTATATACAATGTGGACCCAGAAAACAAAACTAATTTTTGTGGTATCTCATCACCAAAAGGGACAATGATTTTTGCCCCTCCCTCTTCACTTCCACTTGTACTCTGTCATCTGGTCCAACTAAGGAAATATACACATGGAAACACATTTTCCAATATACTTTAAAAGAACTGGGGGGGGGGAGGAGAGAAGAATTGTGCTCAGATAATACCTTAGGGTACAGGTTTTCCAAGGCCAATAACTCCATGTCCCACACCCACAATCCCTTAAACTGGAATGGGGCAGTTTTCCTCCTTACAGTTTGTAAGGATATTTTAGTGTGGGGTGGGGAACTAGGCTCAGAAGAGGCATGTCAGGGGGGCTTCCTCCAAGGCTAGTCACCTCCACAACTGTTTGAACTGCAGGATCAACCACTTCAAGGAAGGGAAACCTTAGGCCTGGGGCTAAAAAGTAACCTCTCAGGACTCTCCCTTCAAGGCCCTGCTCTGAGTCCTACTCAAGTGCTTTTGGCTGGCTAGAATGTGTCCTTGAACTGTGATACTGCCTGTTTCTTTCATAGATGGAGGTTAGAGGTGTAGGTGGGTGGGTGGAAGACTCTAGTTTTTGCATGGCTGCAATGTAGCCTGCTGCACAAAGGTAAGAGTCCACATTCATTGCTCTGTTCACTTCTTGCTCTGGCCCTACCCGCTTTTTGTCTCTGACCCTGCCCAGAAATAGCCTTTATAGCATGCAGGAAGGTTGTCCATGAGGATGTGCAGTTCTCAAGTTGAAAAATGTTCTCCATCCCTAATTTAAGGGATCCTTTGATGTGAAGAAATTGAGTTTGGAGAATATGCACCTAAGGACCACTGAATCAAAAGAAACCAGTAACCAAGTGCTATTGCTCTTCTGCCTTGATGCAGCAAGTGCAGGCTTACACTTGCCTGCTTCTCTATTCTGTCAACCTAATAGCCAGAGTGTACATTTACTGTGGAATCCCCAACCTTTTTCTCTGTTTTGATGTCCCAGAATTTCTGCATGTGGGACAATCACTTACATATCACATCATATATGTTATTTTTTTCCATAATCTAGTAATATATTCAAGACGAAGGCTTTTATGTTCAATTTTTGTTGTTGTTTGTTTCTATTTTTGGTGAACACAGGATAGGAAGACATCCTTCAGAGATGTGAGGTGCACTTATTTGATCCACAAATGTTGTAAAAAACCATCACAAAAATAAAGGCTACTCTTTTCTAGTTTAGTTCTTTAGTGTAACAGCACCACCTAACTGTAGAATAATAAGCAAAGGCACAATTCCTACACTTTTAGACCTAATTATGGACTTACAGTAAAGAAAACCCGAAATAAACCAAACATCTATATGTATATAGATCTTAATGGCAACTTCCTAACATTGCTGTGACTCAGTTAACAGAATGTCAACAGACTGTTTGGTTCATTTTTCCGAATCTATTCCTGCTGTCAGTTTTCAGAATAATGGAGAACTGATTGTTCCTGTTAAGTAAATAACTGTAATGCACTAAAAAATTAGACACAGTGCCATGTACTGCCTCAAAGCAGCCTTTCAGTCTGCCATTCACCTAGTTACTGGCACATCCATTTGCACAAATAGTACTTTGTACCCTGGTGCCTCAGATTGGCAGAGGCAGAAATACAAAACAGTAGGCAACCTTTTTTTGGTGTGCAACCTTAACAGAGCTATTTCTCAATTCCAAAAAGCAAATGGTGAAGGTGATTGGTTTTTCTGTACACCATTAGTTTCTACAAGGTTCCTCCTTTAGTATAGTAGAACACAGGGAGTGGGGTCTGACAGTGGGTACAAGGCTTTTCTTCACAAATGTAGTAATGCATCTAATCAAACAGTGGCTCTGTATCTCTTATTTTAAAGAACTATGCAAATATTTCATAGAATCATTTGCTTCTTTAATTACATTCACAACATTCTGAACATGAGAAAAATGTTCACCATATGAATCTGACAACTACAGATGTAACCTACAGAGGCACAACAAGCTGTCTTATATCAAATCAGATCATTGTTCCACCTAGGTAAAAAAGGTAAAAGCGGCGCTCATCTCACTTTCAGGCTGAGGGAGCCGGCATTTGTCCACAGACAGCTTTCTGGGTCATGTGGCCAGCATGACAAAACTGCTTCTGGTGCAATAGAACACCATGATGGAAGCCAGAGTGCATGGAAATGCTCCATCTACCTCATCATTGTCTACGCTGACTTGCAGCAGTTATCCAAGGTTTCAGAGTCTTTCCCATCCTTCCCTGGAGAGAACCTGGTACTTTTGTCCCTTGTCCACAAGCCTCTTGCACCTGCAATAGACTGGTGTCCTCCTGACACCTCCAGCTCAAACAAACCTCAGATATACCTGTGGTTCATATATAATATCTCATTGGCTTAGCAATAACTTCTGATACTGTGGGAAACTTGCCCTGGATGAAGAACATGAACCAAGATTATGATTTCTACCAGAACTTTTAACACTTAAATTGGTACAGTACATAAGCAAAGTAAAGTTCAAATGTACAACACATGGCTAGGCCACAGCTGTCAACGTTTCCCTTTTTTAAAGGGAAATTCCCTTATTCCTAATAGGATTCCTTGCAAGAAAAGGGAAAAGTTGACAGCTATGGGCTAGGGAAGCTAAGATGCAGATCCAGCAAGCGACATGCCCCCTGATATCCCATTATATGGAAATGGGGTGGTACAACTTAGGGAGCAAGTGGGCCTGTTTCTTAGACTAGGCAAGCAAATGGACACTGCTTCAGGAAGGTTGGGCCTGACCTATCTACTTATGTCTGAGCTGGCGTTTCCGTGACCTAGGTGATGGAGGAGGCATCAGCAATTTCTCCAGATCAGATCAGATGGGTGATTCCTCTTTAGGGACTGAACCAGAGGTGGACTCAGGTAGCTCTGGAGACAAGTTGATCTCATAAGCAGAGTGTCCAAGTCAGACCCTGTTGACTCCAGAGACAGAATAGAGCCCACACGTCTGAGTAATGGGCAGGGAAACAGGCAAGGAGATAGGATGGAGAGGAATCCCCCCATTAGGACCTTCCTTGTATCCTCTTCAACCTTTCCCCCCAAAACTGTGGCAAAAAGTCAGTCCAATCCCACTGGGATCCAGGAGGGGAGCCCATAAGGCTGCTTCAGGCAATCCATGCCCACCTCTCCTACACCTATGCTATACATGTCAGGTTGGGTTTGGCAGAAAGAGGCTTTGCAAGCACTGCCAATTAGCAGTGCCTACAAAGCCCCTTGTGCAACACTTTCCAAGCACCAACAACCAGCTGATTGTCAGGTGCTTAGAAGTGTTGAACACAGAACTTGCAAAGTACTTTGCACGCTACTTTCCGAAACCTCAACAACCAACTGACTGTTGGGTGTTTGTGAAGCACTGCACACAGGGTTGAACAAGCCCTTTAAATTATCCCTTCCCAACTTCACAGGTCAACTCTGACTGGTGTCAATTACCTGGTATCACTGATGATTGACAGGTGCTGCCCACCCATCAAAGTTGGCCCACAAAGGGGGGGGCGAGCAAAGGGATAAAGATCTGGCCTGCTGAGCCACAAAGCTTTACAATCCAAGTCTACATTGAGCAACGGCAACTCTCCGGTGTTTCATACAATTTTTTTCAAGTCCAGCGATTAAATTTGGGCAGTTCTCCATACAAAGCATGGGTTCTATCACTGAGTTTGGCCCTATCCCTATAGCACTATGGAGGTGCTATGTCAACATAGTTTATCAGGTCCATTCTGAAATCCAGAGATGCTCAAACGTATGTCTAAAGAGTAATGAAAAACATGTAGCGATTAATCTTTCAGGAATATAACAATGGTAAAGTACATATGGCTACTCAACTTTTATTGGTATCATTCCTGACAATCTATACTTTTGCTCCCAAGTGCCATGAAATATATTACTGTAAGATGTTTGTATTGTCATATAAAATGTATTTAGAATTTGTTTAAGTCAAAAACTGATCCTTAATACTTATGCACTAATCAGTATAAATGTTTAATTAATATGCTTTTATCTCTGAATTATTTTAATGTATTTAATGTCTTTTATTACTTTTTCACATTTAATAAACGTAAGTTAAAATACAATTTAACTAGTCCCTCAGGTATGAATTATGATGTATTTTTATCTTCTTTTGCTCTTCTGCTTACTGCAAAAATAGAAAACTCAGTCAGACCATAGGATGGCAGTCTAATCCCACTATATCAAGGATTTATAAAAAGGGGGGGGGGGAATGGAATGCAAATAAACAAGTTTCTGAAAAATGAAGGATACTTTTACAATGCAGTTTGATATACAGTGGTACCACGGGTTACATACGCTTCAGGTTACATATGCTTCAAGTTACAGACTCCGCTAACCCAGAAATAGTACCTCGGGTTAAGAACTTTGCTTCAGGATGAGAACAGAAATCGTGCTCCGGCGGCGCGGCAGCAGCGGGAGGCCCCATTAGCTAAAGTGGTGCTTCAGGTTAAGAACAGTTTCAGGTTAAGAATGGACCTCCAGAACAAATTAAGTACATAACTAGAGGTACCACTGTATTAGAATAAACTTTCACACTATAGAGAGGATCCTGGTCCACATGAAGTAGCTCTCCTTCTGTGTATCCTTCAGCTTTAATACATTATATTATTCTATATAGCATTAGCTAAAGATTGATGATTAAGTAATTTCTACAGAAATGTGCTTTATCCATAGTTAATCCAGTACCTAAACACATTTACTAGGGAGTAAATCCCACTGGAGACAGCGGGGTTTGCTTCGAATGAGCCTCAGAAATAACCGGAAGACAGTGCATTTCTAGAAGGACTCATGCAACACACTCCCATCAGTTCATACCTGCCAATAAACAAGCAAGCTCATCCTGAACCAACTGACCTGGCTCCCACACATGGGCACAGTGTGAAGACCCTGGCTCAATTATTCCTGACAACTTTATTCCAAAAATCACTAAATGGCTTAAATGTACATCAGGTTACACATTACACAGTTCAGGAGTTCAAAGCAGAGCTCTAAGAAACATAGATAGGCACAAGCTAAGACATTATCTCAACACCTGACACATACCGTCTTTTTCGCTCTATAAGATGCACTTTTCCCCTCCTAAAAAGTAAGGGGAAATGTGTGTGCGTCTTATGGAGCAAATGCAGGCGGGAAGCTCTGCTCAGCGCTCCCTTTAAAGAGCCGCGTGGAGCGTGTGCGCAGCTCTTCGGGGCTTTTCCCCAAGGAGGGAGAAGGGCTGCCTCTTGGGGGAGCCTTAGCCGCCCACAGCCTCTCCCGGGCAGGGGATGAAGGCTCCCCTTGCCCGGGAGAGGCTGCCGCGGCTATACCATAAGCCAGGACAGCCAGTGGGATCGTGGCGCTGAGATCCCACTGGCTGTCCTGGCATCTTGTTTAGCCACACGCAGATTAGATGATTAGGAAAGACAATGATTAAGGTTTGTGCTCTTCCCCACAAAATAAAACCCAAATGAAGATACAGAAAGAGAAGCTGTCCTTCTCTGAATAATAACGCATTTGTTGTAAGATGAAAGAAAAAAATGGCAACATTATTTCTTCAATGTAGAGAAGGCCAGGGAATATCTCCACTAGTCTGCTGCAGTTATTTCCAGCATCATCAAGGACTTATATTTTTCTTTTTGGCTATCTTCTCTTGGTTTAGTGATAAATCTACCTATTCCTAATGTAAAATAATTTTAGAGTGAAATGCCATATTACGTTTATTGTAAACTAGGGTTATTGGCGGGATTTCTACCACCCACAAAGAATCAACCTTTGGAACGATTACATATTATGCCAAGAGAAATTCTGCAAGTAATTTTTATTGAGAACTTATGAATGCACTGTAAATTGTATGTTGTTGTTTAGTCGTTTAGCCGTGTCCGACTCTTCGTGACCCCATGGACCAGAGCACGCCAGGCACTCCTGTCTTCCACTGCCTCCCGCAGTTTGGTCAGACTCATGTTTGTAGCTTCGAGAACACCGTCCAACCATCTCGTCCTCTGTCGTCCCCTTCTCCTTGTGCCCTCAATCTTTCCCAACATCAGGGTTTTTTCCAGGGAGTCTTCTCTTCTCATGAGGTGGCCAAAGTATTAGAGCCTCAGCTTCACGATCTGTCCTTCCAGTGAGCACTCAGGGCTGATTTCCTGAAGAATGGATACGTTTGATCTTCTTGCAGTCCATGGGACTATCAAGGGTCTCCTCCTGCCCCATAATCCAAAAGCATCAATTCTTCGGCGATCAGCCTTCTTTATGGTCCAGCTCTCACTTCCATACATCACTACTGGGAAAACCATAGCTTTAACTATACGGATCTTTGTAAATTGTATACAAAATGATAAAACTTCTAATATAGGTCAAAATGAAAAGCACAGCTCATCCTCCCACAATAAGAATGGAGAAAATGAGTCAAGGACCTTCTTATTCTTCAAAGAGGAGTAAAACAAACCATACCCAGAACCAGCAATTTCTTTGAGGTTTTCAAAGTATGGGTAGAGATCAGGAAGGATCTGGCCAACATGAGAAGTATGAAAAAGATACACATCTAACATTTCTACCATCGTAAACCAAAAATCACATGCTAGTACACAAAGGATGCTACTGCATACCACTGAAGGATACTGCTGAAATGTACTTAGAACACAAGCCTAACTTGAACAACAACATCAATTGGTGGTTTATATTTTTTCACAAGTAAATTAGCTATTTATTGGAGAAGATCAGCAGTAGCACAGTATATAGCATGCCAGATTTTTAGGGACATTATCATGTTACAGTGGTTCCACTTCTACTACATTTCATGAAGGTGGTGCTGAAATATTACAGCTTTCCCCCTACTATTCAATGTCTACACAAAAGCAGAGAAAAGTAATCTGGGGTGTGGCTGAGATGCGTCAAACTTAAATCTAGAGAAGACGAAGGTACTGTTCATGGGTGATTCAACTGCTCAATAAATGGTTCTCAAATTAAATAGTTTTGAATGGGCTTACACTTCCCTGAAAGAGCAGGTTGGTAGCTTGGTGGTACTCTTAGCTTTTAGCTTTTTCACTTGCAGCACAGGTAGCCATGGTGACAGAGAGTGCCTTGTATCAGGTTTGGTGGATAAATAAACGTGTTGCAAAGTTATCAGTGCTCTAGTAACCTCCCAGGTGGATTACTACAATGAGTAATCTGTGGTCTGCCTTTGAAAATGCTCTGGAAAAGAAATTTCAGTTAACCCCCCCCCCCGAAAGACAAGATTATTAATAGGAACGGGTAGATATCAGCACATGATGTCAGTGCTTGGTTATCTGCACTGGTTTCCAATCTATTTCTAGGCCCAATTCAAATGCTGTTGTTAACCATTAAAACCCTAAATGGCTTGGAGACAGAATACCAGAAGAATTGGCTCCTTTCATATATACCTCCCCGGACCTTAAAATTTTTCACTACAGGCCATTCTCATAGTTCCTCTTCCTAATGAGTTGAGGCAGTTAGGAAAGAACATTTTCAGTAGTTGCTCTCATATCAAATGTTAATTTTACTGCTGGTTTTCATTGTTTTATTGCTCTCATGTTGCTTATGATGGTTTCATACTGACTTTTGTGCTTCTATAGTTTTTCTGTATTGTTTTTAGTTGTGATTGTATCAGTATCATTTTAAATTTGTGAATTGTCCAGAGAACATGTTTAATTGGGAAGTAAAGGTAAAGGGTAAAGGGACCCCTGACCATTAGGTCCAGTCGTGGCCAACTCTGGGGTTGCAGCGCTCACCTCACTTTATGGCCGAGGGAGCTGGCGTACAGCTTCCGGGTCATGTGGCCAGCATGCCTAAGCTGCTTTTGGCGAACCAGAGCAGCACACAGAAACGCTGTTTACCTTCCCGCTGGAGCTTTTGAACTGCTAAGTTGGCAGGAGCAGGGACTGAACAACAGGAGCTCACCCCATCATGGAGATTCGAACCGCCAACCTTCTGATCAGCAAGTCCTAGGCTCTGTGGTTTAACCCACAACGCCACCCACATCCCTCAATTGGACAGTAGATAAAAGCAATAAAGAATACAATACCATGCAGTGTCCTATTGAACACAATGGGATTTACTTTTGAGTAGAAATTTATAAGATTGCATGGTAAATCTGTAAGAAATGTAAAAAATATGAGAAATTGTTCTTTGATTTCCTCCTGCTTTTCTAATTAATGCAAACACTGATAGCTGCTGTTCAGTTTTTAAACAATTTGTTGAGTATTATTTTCCTAGCTAATAAAAGTCACCAGAAAAATGCAAGTGCAAAAGAAGCATATAATTCAATAAGAGTTTTTAATCTCTTCTCTTTTAAAACTATTATTGTATACACTCTTAAGAAATATGGTTACTCAGTGGAAAGAGACTGAGAATACTTTTTGTGTTCAGTAAAACTTAAGAATCTGCTTTCTATTTGTTTCTGGGAAGACTCGAGGTTTCAGAACAAAGCTGCTAACAAGAAACATATGGGAAAGTTTTGCAGTAAGTGAACAACTGGCTTCAGCTCCAAATGCCACGTATCACATTCCAGTGTCTCAGACAATCTGGGAAGGAGCTTGTAACAGTTACCTTACTTGTTCAATCACACAACAGTGCACATAAAATGTCAATTTTAAAAGATTATTATGTAGAACCACTAAAAAATCAACAAACTTCTAAAGTGACAAAGCTGGAAACACTACTCAGATATTCAATTTGAAGTAAGTAGTTGGCCAGCATAAATCTGGAAAAATATTCAATAAAAATTAGCTGAGCTACATGTGCTGCCAGGAGCCAGACTTGCTGCAGTTTGTTTACAAAATATGAATGTATCAGTACAAATGTGACTTTAGAGTTTTTAACTATATAGTTTCTGGGAAATAAGGATAGGCTATCATTCCCTGCTTTTTACTTGACACCAAGTTAATACAGAATATTCTTAGGAAGCATTCTAGGCGAAATGTTGTTATTTTATTCCACAATCAGGCTCCAATGAAACATGGTAATACCTTCTTTGTAGTTTCTGAAACTGAGCACATCAAGTGAGTGTGGGAAATGTCTCTTTCAAAACTCAAGCTAAATAAGGAAAGTGTATACATAGCATAGCTTCTCAGTTTAATTCTGCTGAACTGCATTATTTCTAGTTTTTAAACATTTAGTGTGATGGACACACATTTCCAATAGTAATATCTATTTCAAGCAATTATATCCCCGCCCACTAAATCCTTGTTAACTAGAAGGATTAATAATTTAATTTTTTCTCATTTAAATGTGTGCATACCAGCAAAACATAGGTCTTGTTCACCACTGTTTACTCTTGCTGCTAATTGTGTTCAATAACCATCACACTCCAGCAGAGTACCCTTAAAATCTTTTTTAAAATAATTTTTATATATACAATAAGACATATAGCAGTCTGGTTCATACATGCTTTCATCAAATTCCTTTTATAACATCATTGTCCAAGTGACATGCTATCTGTGTCTCTGAAAAGTACAGTCAAGATGACAGCCACTGATCCTATTCAGGAACCATGTATGTGTTTCATAAAAAGGTCAATCTCCACGTACTGATCAGCATGAAGGCAGATGTTACCATCATGCATCCACTAAGAATGCATAGCCTTGGAAGATTATATCTTGAATCATTTCTACCCAGCTTCCTGATTCAGATTCTGAAATAGCTTTTGCCACCCTGATTGATGACTTCTATATGCTAATTTTTCTTGCTCTCTCAGCAGCTTTAGATAACATAATCTATAGTATCTTTCTAGAATGACTTTATGGATTGGGAGTTAAAGGCATGGCACTACAGAGTTCTTGCAGCACCCTACAGTTCCTACCCATTGGACTAGTTCCAGAAAATAACAGTGGAGGACCTCTCCTCAGTTCCTTGGAAGTTGTGCCATGGGGCCCTGCAGGGATCCATTTTGTTCCCTATGGTATTTAACCTCTATATGAAACCTTTCAGGGACTTTTGGAGTGAGGCTTCCCCAGTATGTTGGTCACCCCCAGCGCTCTCTTCCTTTTCTATTGAAATCAGGTGCAGCTGTACAGGTACTTAATTGATACCTAGAAGCAGTGAACTGAATGAGAGCCAATAAACTGACACTGAATTCCAACACAAAAAAAGTGCTGTAGATTTGCAGTTATTGGGAGCAGGCTATTCTGGATGCATTCCACACAAAGGAGTAGATGTGTAGACTGAAGGCATTTCTTCATTCTAACTTGTCAGTGAATGCCCAGGTGGCTACAGTGGCATGGAATGCCTATTTCAGCTGCAGATCAAAGGCAGTCACTCCTGGACAGGTATAGCCTGGCCACAGAAATCCATATCCTTGTAATTTCCCAGCTAGACGTTTGTAATGAATTTTATGAGGGTTGTCCTTGAAGATGGTTCATAGAGTGGAACAAGTACAAAATGTAGCTGAAAAGGTGTTATATGATCTCATACAGCCATCTTGGACAACACAGGTCCTGAAATACTTGCACTGGCTGCCTTTTCATCACAGAGCTCAATTGAAGGTGCTGCCTTTGATGTGAAAAGCCCTAAGCAGCTTAGGACCTTGCCACCTAATAAATTGTAATGAATTATTTGCTTCATAATCTTATATTTGATGAATTTTATAGTTATGACCCATTTTGTAATGATGGGCAGGATAGAAATGTTAAATAAACAAATAATTCTTTTAAATATAAACATGATTGATGACACCAATATTTCCCACAGAGAGATATTTATGTAGGGCATGCACTGTTTGATCACAAGAAGAGGTTTACTATTACAAAATATTGATATATTTATTGTTTTGATGTAGAAGTTTATAAATGACTGAATAAATAAATAAATAAATAAATAATGGCTACTTTGTGACAAATTGATATCACTAGCTTGTCATTTGTTGCTTTGAAGACTTTCCCCAACTCCTACTAAAATGGCATATCACAGATTTGCTAATTTCAAAGTTTTGCTCTTACTTTTTTATTTCAGCATTTGAATTAATAAGATCAGATAGAGATATCTGAAACATGATGTTCTTATGTTAACTACAAGTGTTTTGTTTACTATGTGAATTGCCTTTCCATTAATGGAAGTCTTCCTTCTGTTGACAGAAGAGACTCTTGATACAATGGAGGTGCCTGCTGCCAGAAGAGGAGAAGCAGTTTTCATTGGCAGCCCCCACAGCCATCTTCTATGATGGATGCTTCAGGGAGTGCTCCAGCTGTATGAAGCAGATTCTTTTTTAGGACACACAGGGCTGCTGGGGTAGGGGAGGGTCACATACTGCCTTTCCACCAATAGGAACACCCTGTTAGTGGAAATCTGCTCACAGAGTGTTAGGATCCAATCCTATATTTCTGTCTTAAAGCATACTACTGAATTTCCAAAAATAATTCAGGCAACATAGTAAAACTTGTATTGATAAAAATGTAAGGAGAACCCTGCTGGAACAGGGCACAGGTCTACCTAGTACAGCACAAGATATGGAAATTGTGAAAGTGATTTTTAAAATGAAATGTTATGAGCACATCATCCCACCCATCTGCCGGGCAGGAAATATGTCGCTCCAACACATTTTAATACTTCTGTCTTAAAATTAAAAAAATCAACTACTGCATATCTTAATCTACTGTTAAATATTTGTGGCACATAAATGCAAGCCAGGAACCATCTTACATTATTTGATTGTGAATGAAATGGCTGACCTGGTATTTGCTGGCTATATGAAGCTAGGAGAGCAGAATTGGTCCAGCCCCAGACAGTGTCACTGAATACTCAGTACAGCATTAGGCTTGAGTGGCAAATATCAGTCACGGGGCAATCCCAGCAGACAATTCAATTGTTTTATTGATGCATTTTAAAAATTGCTGTTTTATAATTCAAGTAGGTTATCAAACCAACTTAAACCACACATTACTCGCTAAGTGACCTTGAGCTAGTCACCATCTCTTAGCCTAACCTACCTCACAAGGTTGCTGTGAGGGTAAAATGAGAAGAACCATGTATACCACCTTGAACTCATTAGAAGAAAAACAGTGTTTTAGGTCTTCAAATAGGCTCTGTGTTTTGTTTGGCCATATAGAACATGGGGTTTTCACCATCTGCACGCTTTAGTGATGTCCTGATGGCAAAGTAGATATGGAGGTCTAGGAACTACCATGTCTATTCCTGAGGTTAGCCTTGTATTTCATAATTCATTTATACTATCCACAGGATAACCATTAACATGAATAATCCTTATTTTATATAACTCAAACTATATGCACAACTTTTTAAAATGTATGGCTGTGTTCCTGTCTCAAGAGATTTGCAATTCATACATAAAACAGAGAAGATTACATAGAAAGGGGAGGGAAATGGATGCAGGAATAGAGACACCAAGAATATGAAACTATTTCAGTTATACATACTTTTGTACAGGAGGGTATGGAATTTAGGGGTTGCTGTGAAAACATTTTCATAATAGAATTTCCCCTGTAGAATTGTGCAAGCCAGTTGGATCCATTAGGCTCCAGGTATGAACCAGCCTAATTGATTGTGTCATAGGGAGGGTTTGAGAGGCAAGAATCCAGGTATTCACAGGGTAATGACAAATGGAGTGATGAATGGTAATTTAATGTTAGGGTGAAGGGTCAGTAATAAATTATAATAGTGTTAATAATAATATTTCACTTATTTCTTCTGGTCAACTTTTCCAGGCAAGTTCCAATTTGGAATATGCTTCCCAGAAAGGACCATCTGTCTACTTTTTAGTGAGCTTTCAAAAATAGCCCAAACATAGAGTTTCAAACGACCTTTTTCAAAATAAAACTTTATTTGGTGTTGTTACTTTTACTGGTTTTTATTATATTTTGATCTAGTTTGTCGTAATGTTATTTATTTATTACATTTGTATACCATGTTTTTCTTCCACTGTAAGAAGTTGTTCCATCTGCTCAGTGTCATCCAGAGGAGCTCTTTCAGGTGACTAGCAGGCTATTCAGTCCTGGTCATGTTGGACTGTCCACCCAGAGTTAAAACTGCCAAGAGCCTGCTGTGATAAGTTACATCCTTTCCAGCTTGAACAGTAATTAATACAGTCTATGCCAGAAAGATCATTAGCTGCCTCTTGTTGTGTTTGTCTGGATCAGTTTCAGTCTTTTTCTCTCCAGTGCTGGCAGGTTGCTTAGTATGAGCAAACATAAGCAGCTAGATAGACAAAAGTTTGTTGTCAGAGGAGGCGACAGCAGGGAGTGGGACCTAAATGTGAGTAACATCTTCTGGATACACTGTTATTGTTCAAAGCATGTTTAACAGGGTGTTCCTATACATGTCTACTTAGAAGTAAAGTCCCAATGAGTGCAATGGATCTTACTCCCAAGTAAGTGGGCCTATGACTGCAGCTTTAATTTGTGACATAAATAGACTAGGAAGACTAGGAAGATTAGAAGAGCACATGAAGATTTCTGGAAATCTTGTGAGTATGCAGCATTTACCGGTACTCTGTAGTTCCATTTCTACCTAACAGGGTGGTTCCAATAAAGAGTTGTGCCATTAACCCCATGTCAATTGTACTGAATTCTGCTGAGATGTTTAACAATAGGGTTGTATTTTTGTGTTTTGCCTTCAAGTAAAGAAGGTCCACTCAAGCTAACAAAAGAATCTCTGACCAATCCGAAAGATTAACAAGTGGTAAGAAATAGAGAAGTCTACATTATCTGGGAAACTCTCAAGCATCATTTCTCAAACTTGGGTCCCCAAATGTTTGACTAAGTTCCATCATTCCTGGCCACTGCCATACCAAGATGATAGGGGGTTGTAATCATTGGGGAAGAGTGCTTTAGAATTAAATTGCAAACAGATGTTAACCACCTTCTTCAATAAAGGAGAAGAGGGACAGTTAAAAGCAGAAAATGTCACCAGCACTCAAACAGACTTTATAAGGTGGGTAGTACAGTGGTACCATCGGGTTAAGAACTTAATTCGTTCTGGAGGTCTGTTCTTAACCTGAAGAACCACTTTAGCTAATGGGGCCTCCTGCTGCCACCGCACCACCGCTGCACAATTTCTGTTCTCATCCTGAAGCAAAGTTCTTAACCCGAGGTAATATTTCTGGGTTAGCGGAGTCTGTAACCTGAAGTGTATGTAACCTGAAGTGTATGTAACCCGAGGTACCACAGTAATGACATGTATAGGATCACAATGTTAAACATGCTTTGAACCATTTGTATATCCAGAAGATGTTAGCTACATTTAGGTCCCACTGAAATCAATATAAAAAGTGAGTTGTGACTAATTTATTTCAACAAGGATTATAATCCAATGAAATGAATTGCTGAAATGCATTTAGCTTGATGTGGTGGTAGATTATGACAGTGTGTTACAATGGAGCAATCAATAAATCCAGATGTGAGTCATAGACTATTCAGGAATCACAAATCAGAAGGAATCAAGTGATGTTCATGCTTGCACTAGCTGTAAGATTTAGCTTATAACAAGAATGTCAAATAGTTAGCAATGTAAATATGTTGATATAATTTAACAGTAAGTGTCCTTAAAAGGAGAGAATGGTAATATACTTAACTGGACTTTCAGGCAGTAAACAAACTGAATGGACACAAGAATTGGCACTGACAATAAAACAAACAGTTGGATGGATCATGCTAAAAATAATCTTGAGCCACCCCTTCAAGTGAAGGAAATTCCTGCCACACCTCAAACCAAACATTAGAGAAAGCAGGCTAAAGCCACATAATTTCACTAGGGTAAAAGTATACTCTTATTTGAATAAACTATTTTGTGCAACAAGCAGCATTTTAAGCGTCTCCGGAGGATTTTTGCAGTAAATTACATTTCATCAAGTACTCATATTCTGAACTAGATACTTCTTATATGGTGACTATGGATTTTAAGGGAAGCACCATCTGACACTTTCTAAAGCTTGCTGCATATTCATTGGCTGAAAACTACAAAATAATTTAGAGGTAGGAAATTATTTGTTTTAAATACTTCTATCTTCTTACTGGTAATGTGCTTCAGATTATTATATAACCTTGTTAACCAATTATCATGCACATTGATTATATACATTTGGCGTATATCCAGTGTTCTTTCATCTAATTATATCTATCATGTAGTTTTATCCTTGGAAGCATCCAGTGATACTCAGTGATACATAAAACCTTTTGCTCAAATGTATATGGTTAGACATATTTATGTATAAATATAAATAAATTACTCTGATTATTCACTAAATTCAGGAATTAACATTTGGTGATCTCTTAAAATGTTCTTGACCATGTTGCATAGATATAACAGAAAACAGAACTCTGGGAAATTATGTAATACTGCATAATCCCCAATAAACAGTTAACAGTCTAATCCTATGTTTCACTACCACCCCCCAAAAAAACACCCTACATTCCATCTTTTGCCAGTCTACTTTGCTGAAATATTTCCCCTGCTCTGGAGAAATGGTGATGTCAGTTCTGCTGTGCCTATGTAAAAAAATGGGAGAGGGGGAGGATGAATGCTTTTGGGATACAAGAAGGGTAGTTCAGGTAGTGGTGAGGTTGATGCCTCTTATAACAAAGCAACTCCATTCTATCAGTGCTGGCAAAATGTTGTGCCAGCATTTTATTACATCTTGGTGGGTTGGAAAGGCATGCTGAGTGGAGCTGTTATAATTATTTATTTTTTAAAGTTCTATAAAACCTTTTCCTACAAGGAAGTCAAGGTGGTGTACATGTTTTCCCCCTCCCCATTTTATCCTCACAACAACCCTGTGAGATAAGTTAGGCTGAGAGATAATGACCGACCCAAGGTGACCCAGTGAGCTTCATGGCTGAATGGGGATTTAAAGCCTGGTCTCCCAGGTCATAGTCCAACACTCTTAACCAATACACCACACAGACTATGTTTCACTAGACTAGCTGTTTTAGTTGCAATGTTGCATGCCCTTGTCTTCATTACTGCCACTTATGTGAGGATCAAGTTATTAGTCTTTTATTTAGGAGTAAGAGTAAGTTGATGGAAGTAAATCATACTTTTGACCTATTCAATCAACGTGACACAACTTTCAGTTGTTTTTCACACGCTAATAGAATCAGTTCATTAACAAAAATGAATTCAACATCAGAAGAACTGAATAGCAAATTAGGAAGCATGAGAACTGGGAAATATATGTCAACATTTAAAAGCTAATATTGTACGGCCAAATCTAGATAAGGAAAAGATGAGATATGAGGAAGCTGGACTTGAAACAAGGGAGATTGTAGGTGAACGGCCACTATAGTACCAAAGCTTGAGAAGAAAGAAGTATCGTCTTCTTTTTGCACACAAAAAGTAAGCTTTTGACGTCATTATCTTCATTTTTGGAAGGGAAGGTGTTTAAAGTGAAGTGGAAAAGACAAAGGGGAAAGTTGCTAAGGAGAAAAGAGAATACAGCCTTAAAGAAGAGTCCCTCGGAAGCTGTGGTATATTGGATTTGTATGAAGAACGGAAGGCAGAGTGTTGTGTGACTATATTACAAAAAAGTTGTTTAATATGCTTGGAAGGATTTCACTAATAATGGTATCACAGAAAGTTGTAAGATCAGAGCCCTAGTAAATGCTATAGACGTCTAGAGAGCTTCTTTATAAAGAAATAATAATACAGATTATTTAGATTAGGATATCAATTTTCTCAAGTCACCTCAACAGCTGAATTAGGAAATATTTTTTCATTTTTAGCATTTGAGCTTGTACAGTAGACGTTTACTTTGAAGATAGAATACAGTAAAATAAATATAGCTATGGTCCCAATATTGTCTTTAAATTGTTTTTTTAAAAAAATGTTTACTTATTTTGATTTAACATCTTATCTTTTAATGTTGAGAAGGAACTACTAGTAGTTTTGCATGCATTATTGATATTTAGACAAAAAACATGCTTTGTGATATTTGCCAGTGAAAACAACTAACTGCACAGTATTGTAGTTTTAAAGTTTTATATTTTTAACTCATAAACACTTCTCAGCTTGACTTTAAATATATTCTGAATTAGAATAGCTAAACATATTTCACAATACTGGTCCTATTGCAATATCAGATCATATCCCTGTTTCTTGGTCCATTTTATTTTTGTGTAATGTCTCCTTTTGAATTAACTGGAAACTGAGTATTAGATACTTTTTTGCTCTATTTACAAGTAGCAAGGCATGAAATTTCTAGTGTCAGGGACATCAATTCAGCAGTGGCTGTACATCAGACTTTATGGGACAGGCCCAGCTTTTGAAAGAAGAAAACCATAAGAGAATAGATTTACAACATAATCCTATACGTGACTACTCAAAAGTTGAATCAAATGGATTTACGCCCAGCTAAGTGGGTTTAGGACTGCTGCCCTAATGTTCTGTGTGAGACCTACTCTTGATCTCTGGAGAGACTTAAGAAAACTAAAAACCACATTTAACTCTTTCCACATCTTGAAGAAATGATTTCTCTTAAGAATTTTGCTGACCAACATTGTGGGAAATCAGTGATAAAAAGAGCAGATTACTGGTACATCAACTGATGCAAACTAAAAACATGAATCATATACTAAATGTTAAAGCTTCAGGTAATATTATTGATAGGGTAAGATTTCCCTTGGTTAGGATCCAAACACTTCTCTGCATCTCATGTAAATGTCCTGTTCATGGGCAAGATGACTGAGATGGTCATGCACAGTCAGCTTCAGACGTGCTTGGAGGAAGCAGTTTATTTTGGTGAAACGTGGGTTAAACAAGGTAACTGTCAGGAGCATTTGTAGCTCCTTGACTGACCAAACCCAAAGAGTACTCATTAATGATTCCTCACCATCCTGGAAAAAAGAGACAAGTGGGGTGCCACAGGGTTCTGTCCCGGGCCCATTGTTGTTCAATGTCTTTATAAATGACTTGGATGAAGGAATTGATGGGACACTCATCAAATTTGCCAGTGACACCAAACTGGGAAGGGTAGCTAATGCCACAGAAGACAGAATCAGAATTCAAAATGACCTTAACAGATTACGGAACTTAGGCAGGAAGAACTAGACGCACAAATATAGGACGGGGGACACCTGGCTTACTAGCAGTACATGTGAAAACGATCTAGGGGTCTTGGTGGACCACAGCCTTAACATGAGTCAACAGTGTGATGCAGCAGCAAAAAAAGCTAATGCTATTTTAGGATGCATCAACAGAAGTATAGGGTCCAGATCAAGGGAAGTAATAGCACCACTCTATTCTGCCTTGGTCAGACCACGCCTAGAATACTGTGTCCAGTTCTGGGCACTACAATTTAATAAGGATGTTGACAAGATGAAACGTGTGCAGAGGAGGGCAACCAAGATGATCAAGGGTCTGGAAACTAAGCCTTATGAGGAACACTTGAAGGAACTGGGCATGTTTAGTCTGGAAAAGAGGAAACTGAGAGGAGATATGATAGCCATCTTCAAATATCTTAAGGGCTGTTACATGGAAGATGGAGCATGCTTGTTTTCTCCTGCTCTGGAGGGTAGGACTCGAGGCAACGGCTTCAAGTTACATAAAAGGAGATTCTGACTAAACATTTAGAAAAACTTTCTGACAGTAAGAGCTGTTTGGCCGTGGAACAGACTCCCATGAGAGGTGGTAGACTCTCCTTCCTTGGAGGTTTTTAAGCCATCAGTCATGGATTCTTTAGCTGAGATTCCTGCATGGAAGGGGGCTGGACTAGATGACCCTTGGGTCCCTTACTGTTGGGTTGAAATAACGACAGACGAGTGGTGAGTGTCATATGGGAGGCATCTCCCGAGCAAGTCTCGGGGAGTCTCTTTTATTGAATATTACAGCATTGCCACATATGTGCTTATTGCTGATTGGCTAACACAAGTACAAAGCAAAGGTTGCATATAGGCATTAATCACCAATAGATTAAAGGCTGGGAAAGGGAGCACAGAACTAGACAGGCATGAAAACCTCCTAATTAAAATATAACTAGTGATTGATATAGTAAGACTTAAACAATTACGTTCCGATAGATGTGGTCAACTATGCATTAAGAACAGGTCAGAGTATAATGTTTTCCTGAACTCAATGTGAACTGAACATTCTAAGGTGATGAGGGAATGTCTTAGTATTAGAACGATTTGTGCAGCATGTGCAGAAGCAAAGCTTAGAAGCAAGAACTTCCCATCATTCCACAGTCATGTGCAGAAGCAGAGCTTCCCTTCATCTCCCCCTTTCTTTTTTTATTTAAAGGTGAGTGGGACAAAAATACTTCGGGATACGTGGTTTGCCAGCGCATGCCCAAAATAAAGCTGCCCACCGATGCTGTTATGTGATTTTCAGGGTGAATGGGACAAAAATACTTCGGGATACGTGGTTTGCCAGCGCATGCCTGAAATAAGTCTGCCCACATCTCCCCTAATGTTTACTGTTGGTGCTGCCATTTCGCAAAGTAGGCAGCAATGATTTTATTGGGTGGCTGAGGAGGAGAAAAACACTGAGACCAAAGGCGTATGAGACCAGGAATGCATTGGATGAAGCAACATAGCAAAATTAATATACATACTATGATAATAACATATTGAAAAAGATTACGAAGCCAATTCAGATTTGGCAACTATGGTTCTATGAGCCTATTATTTCATTCTAGCTTCAGGCCTGAGTATGGCACTGAGGCAGCCTTTGTTACACGAGTAATCATCTTTATCAGGAGAGAAACAGGAGGACTATGGCCTATCGCTTATCATTGATTTCCTGGTAGGTTTTGATATTACTGATATTATTTATAAACCACCCTTCATCCGAAGATCCCAGGGTGGCTCATACAAATACAAAATGAGAAAACAAAGTACACAATAAAACAAAAACAAACTAATAACCACCCCCCCAACAGTTTTATAAAGCCATAGAATATTGATCAGCTGAACACCTGGTTAAAGAGAAACATTTTCACTTGGCACCTAAAGATTTTAATGAAGGGGCCAAGCAAGCCACCCGGGGAGAACATTCCACAAATGGGGATTCCACTGCAGAAAAAACCTGTTCTCATGTTGCCACCTTCTGGACCTCTTATAGAGGACACAGAGGTGCTTTCCATTAACTTTGGCTGGTGGCCCAGATACATTGCTATCTGGATAGGGATATCCTAATTCATGTTGTCTATGCTCTAGTTAAAGTAACCTTCAGGTTAGATTATAGCAATGCATTATACATAGGGTTGCCTCTGAAGACAGTTCAGAAACTTCAGCTGGTGCAGAATTTGGCAGTCAGGTTTCTCACTGGGGCAGGATAGTTTGAGCATATTACACCAATCCTAGCCTGACTGCACTGGCTACCAATTAGTTTCCGTGCCCAATTCAAAGTGCTGGTTTTGACCTGTTGTTGTTGTTTAGTCGTTTAGTCGTGTCCGACTCTTCGTGACCCCATGGACCAGAGCACGCCAGGCACTCCTGTCTTCCACTGCCTCCCGCAGTTTGGTCAGACTCATGTTTGGTCAGACCTCCCTCTCTATGGAGGCGCAGATTACAGCTATAACAAAGGCGGCATTTTTTCATCTCCGCCAAGCTAAGCAGTTGGCCCCTTATCTCTCTCGCCCTGACCTAGCCACTGTGATCCATGCGACAGTCACCTCCAGACTGGATTATTGTAACTCGCTCTACGTGGGGCTGCCCTTGAGACTGACCCAGAAACTCCAGCGGGTGCAGAATGCCGCGGCAAGACTCCTTATGGGGTCTTCGCTGCGAGATCACATTCATCTGGTACTATACCAGCTGCACTGGCTCCCGGTGGAGTACAGGATCAGGTTTAAGGTGCTGGTTTTAACCTTTAAAGCCCTATACGGCCTAGGACCCTTGTACCTACGGGACCGCCTCTCCTGGTATGCCCCACAGAGGAACCTACGGTCTGCAGATAAAAACATCCTGAAGGTCCCAGGCCACAGAGAGGTTAGGCTGGCCTCAACTAGAGCCAGGGCTTTCTCGGCTGCGGCTCCAATCTGGTGGAACGCCCTGTCACAAGAGACTAGGGCCCTGCGGGACCTGACATCTTTCCGCAGGGCCTGCAAGACAGAGTTGTTCCACCAGGTCTTTGGTTAGGGCGCAGCCTGAATCCCTCCTCTGGCAACCTACACAGAATTTTGCTTAACGGTTGCCATCAATTTGATTTTAATTAATTTTTATAATGAAATGTTTTTAGAATGTTGGATTATTTGATTGTTTGATTATTTGATTGTTGTTAGCCGCCCTGAGCCCGGCTTCGGCTGGGGAGGGCGGGATATAAATAATAATAATAATAATAATAATAATAATAATAATAATAATAGCTTCAAGAACACTGTTCAACCATCTTGTCCTCTGTCGTCCCCTTCTCCTTGTGCCCTCCATCTTTCCCAACATCAGGGTCTTTTCCAGGGAGTCTTCTCTTCTCATGAGGTGGCCAAAGTATTGGAGCCTCAAGCTTCATGATCTGTCCTTCCAGTGAGCACTCAGGGCTGATTTCCTTAAGAATGGATACGTTTGATCTTCTTGCAGTCCATGGGACTCTCAAGAGTCTCCTCCAGCACCATAATTCAAAAGCATCAATTCTTCAGCGATCAGCCTTCTTTATGGTCCAGCTCTCACAGCTCTAGGTTTTGACCTAGAAAGCCTTAAATGGCTCAGGACATCCTAAATGGCCTTAAATGGCTCAGGATGGTCCTACATCAAGGACCATCTCTCCCCATCTGAACCAACCCAGACCCTTGGATCATCATCTGAGGCCCTTCTTCAACCACTTCCTCCTTTTCATCCACTACTTAATCTCATCTACTTCCTTTAATCACCCTGACATTCAGCCATCAATAACACACAACTTTTCTAACTTAAGCATTCTGTTAATTTCCCCCACATTCCCATAGTTTCTGTCAGGGAACTGCCATCGGAACGAGAGGAGGAGGAGGGGCTCCACGACGATGCTGGAGAGGGGCCAAGTAGGGAGAGAGGCAGGTTTCCTGTTGGGGAAGAAAATCACGTGACACCAGGGATGGAGGGGGGCCAATGGGGGAAGCGGAGAGCAGGCTCAGAGACTCTTCACTGGACACCAGCGGAGAGAGCACAGGTCCTCCGCTACCCACGCCCACCCTGCGCAGAAGGCTTCCGCGCAGGGAGGCTAGGAGGAGATTGGGCGTCAAACAACTTTTATGTTGGAAAAGGTTGAAGAAACGCCCACTGTCGGATTCTGCCAGCGACTGAACAGCCACGAAGCGAGGGGCTGTCCAGCCAGGAAAGGTTCAACCAGGTCACCTAGCCAGGAGTGGCGGCAACTTACGCACGAGCAACCCCATAACCATTAGAGTTTCATTTGCCAGTTTTCCTCTTCACTCTGAGTATTCTAACAATTGCGCATGTTCATAATTACATTTTATAGCTATGTACTTTGGGCATTGATAAATGGGTAGTAAAGGAACCCAAGAAAATATAAATATTTCCCTGGACCTCTGTTTCCTTTATCCACTCTTTCCACAGATGCCTCTCTCAGATTAAGCAGTGGGTGAGCAGCAAGAAACTTTAGTATATATTCTGACCCCCTGCTTCCCAGCACTGCCTCTGAACTCTCTGACCTAAGCTTCCCTAGTTCCTGGGATCTCTTCCAAATCGTCTTCTAATCCTCAACCTATTACTTCTGTCTCTATAGCTGGAGTGAAATTTTAATCCAAACCCACAACTTTCCCTTCCACCACAGAAGCTAAACTATGAATATTCCTTTCCTTGCCATCACTTTAGTGCTTGAGCTGTTGAGAAACACGTGGAAATAAATGCCATTTGACAGTTATGCCTGTATATTTCTCTTAGAACCAAACTACATTAAATTTCTGAGGCAGTAAATAATTTTTATATGGCATCTTTTCAGAAGACCTGTCATATAGCTGGGTTACATCAACTGTGTTTATACTGCCAGCAAGTCACAAAGTTTCCTTAAAGGATCTTTTGCCACAACTTCCTTTCCTTTCCACTGGACACCACAAAATATAGCTTGTAGTAATGTATTTCTCCCCTATTATTTAGCTTACTCTTTCATCTGCTCAGTAGTTGTACAGTATATGTTTTACAGTTTAAATAGATGTGCAGTATGCTATTGAATTTTGAAAGGTAAAATACAAAAACATTATTTAAAAACTGGGGGGCAAAAGAAAAAAGTTTCAGAATATATCCTTATCTATGAACTTCCTCAACACAAAACATGACTTACAAACCTCTAGTCTCATACACTTACATACTAAAGTAATGTATTTAATGTATATGTCAGGATACCGACAACCAAATACTTATTGTGCCAACAAAAATGTTTAGGAAGGGAAATAACAAACATTTTATGTCAACAAATCCTCTCCTCATACTGCAGTGGCAAGGTACCTGAAAGAAAGTGGCCAACACAAGCAATGGGGTGATCTGCAAGAACAGGCAATTAAAATGTCAAATTAATACACTTTTGAGTACATTTTGATTTATTTATTTTTGCTGTGAAGAGTTCGTGTATTATCATCAACAGTTCTTAGGTTTGCAGTTGAGCTCTGAATTATCTGGAAGACTTGAAAATAGTTGCTAGTTAAGAGGTAGCAGATCTCTTTCATATTTAGCTAAAAGTAGTTGAAAAACATTTCAACTATTATATAATAATTTACCAAGAAATGTTCTGATTCAAACCATACACAGTATTTTAGCCCCAAGCCTAAAGTATGTTTTAGTCTCAAAACCGTACAATGGTTAATTCTCAGACAAAACAATATTAAAAAATGACAACATAATTTTGCCAATTACACAACAGTCTTATTAATACATTTTGTTTTGTTTTGTTTTGTTTCCACAGGATATCAGATCAGAACTTGAATATGGGAATCCTGAGTCAACTGCTAACTATCACTCTCCTCTTTGGAGTCCCAGTGTTCTGCCAATATGACTATGAGGATGACTATGATAATGAAATGGATAATGAATACCCATCCATTTTTCATCATATTCCTAGCATAGAATACGCCATTCCTTATCCCAGCACACCTGCTCAGTGTGCCAAAGAATGCTTTTGCCCAGCAACTTTCCCACTAACAATGTACTGTGATAATCGTAAACTTCAGACTATACCAAGAATTCCTAATCACATCCAACAACTCTATCTACAGAATAACAACATTGAAGCTGTGCCTGTGGAATCCTTTGTTAATGCTACTGCCCTGAAAGAAATTAACCTCAGCCACAACAAAATTAAGTCTCACATGATTGACATAGGTGTCTTTGGCAAACTTTCAAATCTAGTACAACTCCATTTAGAACACAATCTGCTGGAAGAAATTCCATCCCCTCTACCTAGAAGCTTAGAACGATTGCTCCTGGGTTTCAATCAGATTTCCAGGTTGCCCAGCAAAGACCTAGAAGGTTTAGTAAACATGACTATGCTTGACCTCTGCAATAACCACCTTGAAGATTCTCAACTGAAACAAACACATTTTTCAAAGATGAAAAACCTAATGCAGATCAACCTCTGCAGCAACAGACTTCAATCAATGCCTCCAGATCTACCATTTTCACTTATGCATCTTTCCCTTGAAAATAACTCAATTTCTCTCATTCCAGATAATTATTTTCAGAAACTTCCAAAGCTTACTGCTATAAGAATGACACACAACAATCTGCATGAAGTTCCTTATAATGCTTTTAACCTTTCTAATCTTGTGGAACTCAATCTTGGGCACAATAAACTGAAGCAAGTATTCTACATTCCAAGAACCCTGCAGCATTTGTACATAGAAGACAATGACATGGAAGGTTGGTTGAATTACTATTTTAAAGAGTTATTTCTGTAATGTAATCCTTTGTTTTCAATGATCTAGTCTCTGTAAAGTTAATATTAGTTTTTAACCATTCTTCATACTGTTAGCTATGCATGGTGACAGAGAAGTTAGAGCATAAATGGTGGAATATCTACCCTATTCTTCTAAAATATTTTTAGAAGAGCAAGGCAAAGAAGTTAGAGCAAGACAACGTAATATTAAAAAATGTAATTTTTTTTTTAAGTGCTAAGAGGAAGGCATGTTTGGCAAACTCTCACTATGATCAACTCCTGCCCAGAAACCTATGGTCCCCACTATGGAAGAACGTGTGGTCCAGAATTGGGCTCCACGGTCACTTACGGACTCATGGTTAAGACCGTGTTCATGGAAAACAATCTTACTCAGCTACAAGTTATTGCCAAAGAAGAAGAAGAAATTTCCTATTTGAAGTAAACAAAATAAATAAATGGATATATGTAGACCAATACAAGTTTCTCATGATCTCTCAGACTGTTGTGTAAGACCAAGGTAGATGCGTAGAAGGAAACAAATGAGAAACTGGAAAACTTAATGGTTTAAAAAATAAAATATGAACTGAAAACCACAGCCTTTCCAGCAGCCCTGGTTTCTGTCTTTGGTTGAGTTGTGGTTGAGTTGATTAAAACTAAAGTTTGAGTGGGTAAAGTTGAAGTCAAATTATTATTATTATTATTTGCTCTTACTAGTTGCTTCTTCTTTACAAAAGTAAATAAAAATCATGACAAGACAGAAGTAATATTAGTAAAGAAATCTGGTTCTTTGCAAGAGATAGGCTTGCTAGTAATCACTGGGTTATCTAAGGCTATCAGACCAAGCATATAGCTTAGTTCTCCTGAACCTACTTTTTGTCCTATATAAGCAGGGGTCTTTAATAACATACTTCATCCAATATACTAGCTGGAGCTCATCTTCTGATGGGCCTAAGATATTCAGCCAGAATTGCAGCCATTGCAGTGGATTATAGAGTTGTTAAAGGTGCACGTGTTGAGGTTGAGGTCTGTATGTACCAAATAGGACATTTTTTCATGTATGAGTTGCCTTGCATCAAGGTAAAAAAGATTAGTAGTAAGAAAAAGGTATTTTTTGCTGGTATTGCTGAGGCTCCCCCAGAATAATTTATTATTAATAATAATAATAATATTAATAATATCTTTATTGTCATTACCCCCTCACGGGGACAACGAAATTACTTGACTGCTCCATAAAAACACTAATTAAAACAATACAGTATAGTACAGCAAGGAAGATTAGATGACTTTCAAAGTCCAGGCTTCCCATTCAGGGCCGAGATTGCTCTGGAGAAGAAGCTGTTCTTAAGACGTTCTTGTCTTCATCGTCCTGTATCTCCGTCCCGACGGCAGGAGCTCGAAGGGACAGTGACCAGGATGCGATGGATCTTTTACTATGTCCAGTGTCTTCCTATGGCACCTTGTGGCATAAATCTGCTCTAAGGTGAAGAGTGGGCAGCCAACAATGCTCTCTGCTGCCTTAACAACTCTGCACAACCCCATCCTGTCCTGGGTAGTACAGCTTCCGTACCACACACATAAGCCATAAGTGAGCACGCTCTCGATGGCACAGTGATAGAAGGCAAGCAGCAGTTTCTATACATTTCTACTCAGAGGTAAACATCACTGACATCAATGGGACTTGTATAATGTATCAATGTATCAGAATCCACTCTTAGCAGTAAAAGTATCTTATAAATGACTACAGAAGGAAAAAATCAGCTCCTTTTAAAGCATTCCTTGGTTGGATTATACTGAGTATCATTTTTGCTTCTATGATAGCAAATCAGCATTTTAGAATTAATAGTTCCACCTTTTTAACACATTGCTTTATCTTTTTACAGTAATCAATGTTACCTTAATGTGTCCTACTATTGATCCACTGAACCTCAATCACTTAACCTACTTACGAGTGGAACACAACAAGCTCACCACTCCAATAAGTACATATGCCTTCTTCTGCTTTCCACATATACGCAGTATTTATTATGGTGAACAAAAAATTGATGCCAACCAGCAAACACAGCTGAGAACGCCAGTGTTCCAAAGATATTTAACACCAGAAGAGTATGAAGAAGCAGAAGATCACGAAGAACAAGATCATGATCATAATCAAAGGGAAAGGGATGATGATTACTTTGATCCTTATGTATATTAAGAGGTTATAAGGTATAGTAGTATTATGACAATTTATTTTCTTATAAATAGAGAAAATACCCATTTTAAAAAGCAAACAAAATCATTTTGAAAATGCAAAATATTTGTGGGGCTTGTGAAGCAGGTCTGCATATTTTTTGGCATTTATTTATCAAATTTCAACCTACAATGAAAAAGTACTTCCCATATTTTCAAACCAGACAATGTTGGAACAGAAAACGATTCTAAATATCTTACCTACCCAATTAGAAACTTTCAACTATATATACAAACACACAGTATCAACTTTGCTTGTGTGATATATTTCTAGCTACAGATATCATTGAACTTACTGTCTGCATTATGGAATAATGACATTCTCAAATGAGAATATTATTTTTCCTAGGTACGCCATATATAGTACAAGTTAAAAGCATGGTCACAATCCTAGGGAGGCCAGTGTAAAAGTCATCACTGATGTAAAAGGACCTGGACGGGACTTTAAGAAAATGTTAGGATTCCATTATGAGAACCAGCTACAATCAAATAATTAAAAGTCCACAATTACAACAGGTTTGGCCATAATTCAAATTTTGCTGCTTTATAAATACTTTATTATTCAAATATATGCTCAGAAAAACATACTGCAACAATAGTCAGTTAAAAAAGAAGGCTATTAGAAATGTGCTTCTAGTGTAAGTTTTCTATAGGGTGCTTAGTGCATTTAAACTGGATCTAGGATGTAATCTGCCCCAGTGTTCACCAACATTCAAATGTTTAATGTGAACATACAAATACAAAACCAGAACTAGTTTACTTTCAATTCAGTGACAATACAGATCAATTATGAGAGCAGAGTTGTCTTTTTATGAAGCATCTGGTAATTCTTTTACTCTGCTGGCTGGTTCCCATGGTTTAACACTATGTAACCAAGTCTCAGAGGGCCCTTGGGCTTGCAAGCTACCCTTGCTCCCATCTCCTCCTCTTGCACAGCCAAGAGGAAGGAGTTCTGTCAATTTCCTTTCAGTTTCAATAATCTCAATTTAGTTTAATGTGCAAACCAGGAATCCTGGTTAAAAAACAAACAGCAGCTAAGCAAGGCAGCTTTATAACCCATGGTTTCACATTTTCTTGTTTAGCAATTAACATTTTGTTTTGTTTTGTTTTGAACCAGGATCTGTTGCAAATGGAAGAGGTTTTTCTGGGGTTTGCTGGTGGCTCACCCACGAAGTGCTAAACCATAGACTTAGCATTACAGTCATACCTCGGGTTACAGACACTTCAGGTTGAGCGTTTTTGGGTTGCGCACCACGCCGAACCTGGAAGTACCAGAACGGGTTACTTCTGGGTTTCGGCTCTCGTGCATGCGCAGAAACACAAAATCACGCTTTGCGCGTGCACAGACACAGCGCAGCGGGTTGCAAACGTGTCTCCCGCATGGATCACGTTCGCAACCTGAGCATCCACTATACATGTGAACCAACCCAGCATTTTCTCTTTGTACATAACTTTGTAACAGACAAGTAATTATGCAAACCTGATGCTTGTCAGCAACACACATAGATTGAATTATATAAGCAGCTAGATTGTAACTATGTAATGTTTACTTAGCTATATATCTAAGCATTTACAAATAAACGTACAATATACTTTAAAATGTAACAGATTTATTCTAGCAGATTATCTAAATAAAGTTATCAGTAAAAACATGCACTGAAAATGTGACATTTATTATTCATTTTGCCCCTCCCCCATGGGGAAAAAGCTTTATTATGTTTTTCTAAATAAATTCTGTTTCTGACACTGCACTGAAGTACTTGAGAAGCAATACCATTTCTGAACAAGAGGTTGCTCAGCATTTAACAGATGTTTTGTATTCTTAGAGATTACTTATACTATATTAACATTCCAATGTAATACATATTCAGTTTCCTTTCTTTTATTGCTTTCTAAAGCTCTGAATTGCAAAAACAAAAAGATATCCGATAGGGGAAACTTCAATAGATGTACTTCAGAGTTAATATCAAAGTTCATTTTAGCTATACCAGACTATACATTTACATTGAGATATTATAGAAATAGTGACCTACCTACCTAAATCTCTTCCATTCCAGAGAAAAGGTCATAGATGCATTGGAACAGCCGTATTTTTCTTAGTACAGTTACTCGGGAAGTGGTGGCATATTATAATGTGCTGCCACTTCCAGGGCTGTTTTTCAGTAAACATGGCAAGCACCACACCTTCTAGCTGCTCCAAACAGCTAAAGTTGGGTTTTATTAAGGAAAAAAGTGACAGGAAGCCTTCAGGCCACCTTATTTTTAAAAAACCAAGTAGGAACAGATCATGCTCAGAAAGGTCCACGGGCTTCTAATCTATTTTGCATATATACATTACAGTCAAAGCATGTTTTGTCAGATGTGGTCACAGGAAGTTTGCTACAAAGTGTGGAGTGAACTGAAGTCCTTTCCTCTACCTTTGACCAGCTCCTTTGCCTGTGCCCATAACCCATCTTTTGTAGTGCTGCATCACTTGGTATTGACCAATTCACACTGCACATGGCAACAGTATTTTTTGAAAAAATGTTATGCCTTTATGAAAAAATAACAATCCAGTAAGACATATGAAATAGAATGAATTTTAAAAAGAGAAAAAGAAAAGTACAAAATATAGGGTTCACAACTATTACCTCGTAACTTTAAGTACATTCTTAAGAGACTACAAAGTATTTGACTTACTCTAGGGCACACTGTGCTGAACACTGCAATATCAGCAAATGTTGAGTGGATACACTATTCCCACGGAGTGGATTCAGTATTTAAGGTGGCAGGGGAGGGAATAGTAGTCCAGCAATGTAGGAAGAACACCAAAGTGGTTCCCTTCTCATTATACAGACCACTACAATTAGTTCCCATAATTCAGAGTATTTAGTGTCCCATATTTAGTGTATTTTTTAGGAGGATAAGCAGAAAAAATGCTTCCTTTTCTTCCTTTTAGGAGACAGTGGCCTGCTGCTGTGTCTCACTTACAGGCAACCAGGCAGAGGACCTTCTCGGTAGTGGTGCCTGCCCTATGGATTGCCCTCCCATCAGATGTCAAGGAAATAAGCAACTATCCTACTTTTAAAAGACATCTGAAGGCAGCCCTGTTTAGGGAAGTTTTTAATGTTCAATGCTGTATTGTGTTTGTAATATTCGATTGGGAGCCACCCAGAGTGGCTGAGGAAACCCAGCCAGATGGGCGGGGTATAATTATTATTCTTATTATTCTTATGATTATATTTCCTTGTGATTTACCTGGGAAGCCAATCTGGATCAGAGCACAGGTCAATCTAGTACAGCATTCCATCTCTAGCGACTACCAATGAGATGCCTCCGGGAAGCTCACAAGGGAAGCTCACAAGGTAGCAGCTCTCCCTTGCTGTTAGCATTTTGTAATCATCACAATTTTAACCTGAAGTAAGGGTGAAATATTATTAATCATTAGTTATGAAGCACCTACATTTTAAAATCTAAAAGGTAGGGGGAGTCTGTCCCTGCCTGCAAGTATGCAAATTAAAAGACATGACACAAAAAGGATGGGGAATGAAGTCTCAGACAAGCAAACTGAGGGCTCAATTTCTTAGTCACATAGCTGTTGTTTTGACGACCAGTATAAATGCAAACAGTTCAGGGAAGGAAGGAGCCAAATGGCACCTGGTCTTTCAGCCAAGCAACAGCTGCATCTTTCCATGTCTCAACTATGAAACTAGAAGCAAGATGCTAAGAGGGTACAAAAGCTACAGGCCGAGAAGACTGATCTACAAGTAGACAACATGTGGTGCTCCAGATACTTTTGAACTCCAACTCCCATTAGCCCCAGTCAGCATTTCCAACAGTAAGAAATAAAGGCGGAAGTTGTAGTCCCACAATATATGAAGAACACCACAGTGGTTACTCTGCAGATTAATAGCGTTTCCCAAATTTTCAATAAAATTAGAGACACATTATACACTTATTTTTAAAGTGTGTAAGAATGATACAAGGAGGTATTTAGATTCACAGTATTGCGCATGAGCAGCTACAACATACTGCGGCACACAGAGGTGGTATCTACTGTCAGATGAATTCTCTGTACACTAGTAGCTGGGAATGGCAAATGAGGACTATTGCATTCAGATCCTGCTTGCAGATCTAGCTGGCTAGTGTGGGAATTGGATGCTGGATCTGAGTGGGCTTTGGCCTGCTCCAGCCACAGCACAGCAGCAACTAGATTTTACTGCACCATACAAATAAAAAGAACTTATTTCAAAAACAGGAGAATTCTTTTGTCAGAAATCTGTTCCAGCCCCAGAGAAGCCCAGCCCCTGTGTATTTTAAGCATCACTGAGCTACATGCAGTTTGAAGGAGGCAAACCCAGAGAGCACTGACTTAAGCAGACACACAACTGAGAACTTCCTTCCAGTGGCTAAAAATCCTAGTGTTTCTCTATTACAGCAATGACTGAATTATATCAATCACATACAGTTCAGAGATGTGGCAGACACCCTCATTATGACTACAGCATACTAGCACAGAGCTTTCCAAACTGTGTGTCATGACACATTAGTATGTCGGCTGCATCCTGTAAGTGTATCATGCAAATGTTCCTCATACTCCTCCCAAGGCTGGAAAAGGGTTAGTTTAACCCCTGGGTTGCTAGTAAAACTGTGTCGTGAAATGATGCATGTCTAAAAAGTGTGTCACCAACATGAAAAGTTTGGAAAGCCCTATATTAGCAGTTCTGTTACAGTACACTCATTTGTCCTGGCATACACTTTGGAAATTACTGAGCTAGTAAATGCATGTCTGCAGGAGTAATAGAGATGAAGGGAGGCCTTGGCCCCTTCCCTATACAGTTAAACAAACTGAGAAAAATGACTGGGGAGTTCTTTGCCTTATAGGCAGAGCCTTATTAAAATCACAATTTGCATCCAAATTTGAGGGGATTAGCTTTCCAGTTCAATTTACAGACTACCTGCCAACATACAAAGAAATAAAATCTCAGAAGATCATATTATAAAAAGAGTCAAAAGAGCAACAACAGTTATCTCAACAACAACAGGCTCAATTTTACTTTTCTTCTTAAACACCACAGGTTGCAATCAAAGCAGTGCTCCTGCAAAGTGAATGCTCTACCCTCTCCTCCCCTGCACAGTTGTCTGCCCATCCAAAAGCATATCCCAAGGGTCAAAAAGTTTCAGGAATGGCCTGGAATGTTGGGTGGGTGAATTGTGCAAGAGCTTTCTCCAGTGATTCCTTACACCCACTCCTGACAACTCTCTTTCCCCACCCCACTGTCAGGCCTTTCCCCGGGAGTGGCTTTTGGAGGAGGATAACGCTTGAGTGAACACTGCTCCGGATGCAGTCCAATCCGGGACTGTCCATATAATAGCTTGAGTTGTAAAAGTGGCATAAGAGTGAGAGAAATTGTCATCAGTCACTGAATTTAAGAGAAAATGAAACCAATGATAGGAACAGTTGGGCTAAAAAACTTTAAAATTCTTCTGGTGCCTCAGTATTAATATTAACAGGACACATAGTATTTTAATATAACATGCACTGATTTTCAGTTTTGCTACCATTATTTTCCATCTGCAGAGTGAATTCAGGGAAAACATTTATGTTCAGAATGGATCAAGTTTCAAATGAAGACTGTAAACCAGCAGATGTACTTAAAGCAAAGCATCCAACTCCAACTGAGATGGCGTTCCACAGCAAACAGCTGGTGTCTGAACTTTGGCTTTTCTTGGAGCAATAAACATTCTACAACAACATAGCTTTGGGCTTACAAAACTAATCCAAATGAAAATATTCTCAGCTGATGCATCTTCTATTTGGAGTCCCAGCTAAAAGTAACATACCAAAGCACAGACAGTTTCAGCAGTGATGTCTTTCAACAATAAATGCTGTTTGTACATTTAGGTTCTGTTTATCTTCGCTGGCTGTGTATAAAACTGAAAGATTTCCCCTCTTTTAAGAGGTATAAAACATAGGAAGCACTTTTCATATCAAGACATGAATCTGAATTATTTTTCAATGAAACCTAATTTTTCTGCCATACACACTTTCTGTCATATGTCATTTTCATATGCAAATCTGCTTCTATTACAAACTGTATTCTCAGTGAATATACATCACACTGTTTTCTGTAATGAGCTGTTAAGGTTGGAATGCTCTCAAGATTTTCAAAACCTACAACCAACTAAACTGCAAACTAAAAGCTTGAATTTCCTGTGTGTGTATCTTGAGTTGCAAGTTTTAACTGCACAAAAAAAGTGGAATGCGTATGCCTAAACTGAAACGGAAGTCAGCTCCTTTGTCTTCCATTAAATGCTAAACTAAATGAGAAGCATATGACTTTGCTTGTCTTTATTGCATGAAACTGTAGTTGGTCCAGTTAAAGCTTTGAACGATAAGAGCAACTATATTAACATATTAAGTTGAATATTTTCCAATATATTAGTCGAGCAGGACTGATTTATCATTTTGCATTCAAGACTGCATGCTGACCCAGCCTTATTTACCCCACGGAAGGTGCTTTTAAAGTTTGACAGTTTTTGTAGTAGTATCATTTCAGACTGCTGAAAATAATCTCACTCTTGTCTAGCCATTTGGAATTAATGAAGAGAAAACCATATTGAAACAGTCACACAAGAGATCTCAATCAGCGAAAACGGTAGGTGTTATCTTCCAAGAAGTTATCTTATCAGTTTTAACAAGTTATTGTAAAAGTTTATTATATACTAGATTACATATGTTAAAAGTTATAGTATTTTTTTTCTATTGTATGCATGCTATTTTTTATAATTAAATACATTGTTATTACTTTGTTGCATATTTCAAAGTTTAGTTTGCTCTACAAAATAGTCCTTAAGACAATGAAAAAAATACTTTTCAGTCCCAGGCTGGGCTCAGCCCTGTTCCTTTTAACTATTTCATCACCATACATACAAAATCTAAAACAATGTTTTGTATGTATTTCTATCAGCACTTAACTCACAAAACAAATCTGCAATGTATCAATTTGTACTTCTATTTTCCTACACTGTACATTGTCAACTTTTTAACATTGGAAATATTTATAGAAAGAATGCTAAGAGTTAATAATTTTTCCACGTTCCTTAAGCATTAGAAATCACTGCCAACTAGACCTCTACGCTTTAAATATTGTTTTGAGAGATTGCTTTTTTTATTTCCAGTCACAAAGAAATCATTCTGCTTAGTCCTTCCAGCTCAATACAAGCCTCAGCCTCTCAAAATGAAGACTTTGCAGAAATTTGGTCTCTTCTTTTATTTTTTGTTGCCCTTGGTGAAGTTGGCACCACCTAAACAACACTCAGCCACATTTTATGACCCTGGTTTGGCCACTCTTGAAGAGACAATATTTAAGCAAAGTTATGAAGACATAATATTTAAGGAGGATTATGAAGACAAGCCACAGGATGCAGTAAAAAATCAGGTATTTGACAAGTTCTGTGTTCATCTATGCATGCAAGCATGTTCCATGGGTAATTATGAAAACAAATGGAAAAAATAAGGATAATGTAAAGTTAGCCAAAATAAAATCATAATATAGTTACACACAATTGTTTTATTTTGTTCCTTTATCATAGTGGAACTGTTTGGGTGCATAGGAACAGGCAATGTGACATACCTATGTGGGCCACAAGCAATGGGTGTGAGCCCACGTTTGCCTTAATGCATGACTTTCTTCCCCTTTTATTTCAAAAGTACATTTTACCAATTATCTGTTACATTATCATAAAGAGTGACCATTCTGCACTGATATACAAAAAATCAAGTGTGGTCCATTGATCTATCATGAACTCATTTTCTGGTCTAGACAAGTCTTAGGCTTATCCCAACCCCCCAATCCCTTTTGTGTAAAATAGGTTTAACAGTGGCCTATTTTATGAGAGCAACATTAACATATGTTATAAGGAATTTTATGCATTATATAAATGATAAACAGCTATACAGTACAACCCTCAATTATTCAAACCAAAACAGAGCATTGTACCTTAACAAGCCTTATAAATTGCCACTACATTTAATGAATTTACAATGTGCTGCCCTATCCAATAGTATTAAATACCTGCCTTGTGACCATTCAGTGATGGGCGGGCTACAAGTACAAATAATAAATAAATCAGTATTTAAAATTATATTGTCTAGAATGTAGTACACACATGCAGAAAACCTATGGTGGATCAAAGCCTCATAACATGATGTTCAGAGCCAATGCCAAAAAGAAATTTAGTTTTAGCATTTATGTTGTTGTTGCAGTTGGGCATGTGACAAAGCTGGAGCCAAAAACACTCCCATACTGCCTACTTGCTCTTTCAAGGGAAGTGCAACTCATCCAGGGCAGCAGTAGTCATAGAATCATAAAGTTGGAAGGGACCCTGATGATCATCTAGCCCAACCCCCTGCAATGCCGTTGTCCCATACATGGATCAAACCTGAAACCTTGGCGTTATTAGCACCATGCTCTAACCAACTGTCACAGTTGGTGACAATTTAATTATTACATTATCTGCACATGTATTAAGTTCTTAACTGTTTATTCCTTAAAGATGTCTATTTACTATTTTTAAAATTGTTTACCTAAAAAGGAGAAAGTGTAACATTTTAAATAGAGTAAACTGTGCTTTGCACCAGTAGATGGCGCTTCAGTAAGATGAACTTCAGTTTATAGTACATATCTTGCGAATTTGTTTTATGCAAAACTAGCCCATGTAATGCAAGATACGTTTAATGATGTTTGAGATTGCTATAATCCACCCTGGGTCCTTCAGTGAAGGATGAGTAATACATTTAATAGTGAAAAGAAGAAGTGAGAAAGGGGTTAAAGAAGGGCAGCTAAAGCGATTAGAGTACTAAATGGGGAAAAGCTAATGTTTCACTTAAAAGAGAACCAAATACAGGGGTTACAACTGAAGGGTATTAAAACAAAGACAAATTGCTTTTCTATTCATAATACTCAAACAGGATATGGACAACAAAATTAACTCAATGAACATTTAAGTGCATCAAAGACTTAAGCTCTTCTCATATATTCCATACATTTACCTGAATTTTTGCAAGTAGCACAATAGTTTGTCACCTCATATTTTAATACCATTTATGATTTCCCTGTCTTTTAATTCATGAACAAGAACAACATCAAAGCAGCAATACCCAAACTCAGTGACACATTTGCATACCTTGAGGGGGACTGGGGTATGATTTATAATTATTTATAAAACAGCCTGAAGGAAAAAGGACCCAGTAGAACAAAACCCTGCTCACAAGTTTACAGTAAATTAAATTAAGTCACCTTGTTGGATCCCTCCACCATTCCATGTCTCTTCAAAACATGACTACATAAGGAAAACCCTGCCAAAGATCTAGCTTGTCCAACATTCTATTCTCCAAGGGCCAACAAGATGCCTATGGGAAGCTTACAAGCAACTGGTTTTCAGAGGCATGCTGCTCTCAATGCTGGGGTAACATCTTAACTAGTACCCCTTGGAGCCAGGAAGCCCCCCCATATGGCAATTGTTCCGCTGCAGCCCCATTGCCAATCTATGGGCAGTGACATCCTCCTGAGGAAATGCATACCGGGATTTCCTCCTATGCAACTGAAGGCACAAGAAAATCCCAGAAACATCACTGTTGTACAGAAATAGCTGTAACTATCCATAGTCATGCTGCTCTGAGATTTTTAAATAAGGCAACTCCCAAGTTACGTTCCAAGACACTGCGTGTGTAAGTGAAATCACATGTATTAGAAACACCACTGAAAAAGCCGGCAAACACCCCGTTCTGCCCCCGTTCCTTTTTGTGATGTTTTTGGGTGGCTTCCAGGTTCAGTGTGATGCACATGTACACAGTCACACACATATCAGTCACACCTAAAATGGCCACTGCCTGTATTAAGCAGTTTATAAATGTTTCATATACTTAAACAATAAATGAAAGGTCAGAGGACCCAGTTGATGTGATGTGGGGTGATCCTGCTTGATGGCTGAGCAATCTGGAGTTGCAAAAAGGATGGTCAGCTCAGTCCCAGTAGTTGTCTCAACTATAATGCTGATGATATGGAGCAAAACACAATCAGTTGTTTGTCCAGCTTCAAAGTGTTGTTGTGGTATCTGAGAGGCTTTTATTCCCTCATTTCATTTTCCCAGCAGATCCCAGGGCAGGATTCTGAACTTCCAAAATTCTGATGGAACTACCAAGAGGGCCCCCTCTGCTAATATTAACACTGGGGAGGGTGTGTAGGGAATCAAGGGGCCTTTCAGATATTTGAGGTCTAAATTGTTTGGGGCTTTAAATACTAGTGTAAGCACCTTAAATTGGGCCCAGAAAAGAATTAGCAGCCAATGCAGCTGTTTTAGAACAGGGGTTATATATGAGTAGTAAAGGCAGCCCCAGCCAGTAATCTGGCTGTTGCATTTTGAACCAGTACAAGTTTCTAAGTCATCTTAAAGGGCAGCTCCAGAGTGCACTGTAATAATCCAACCTGGAAGTTATCAGAGCACTGAGTACTGTGGCCAAGTCATCTCTGTCCAAATGGGGCCATAGCTGGCAAACAAGCCATAGCTCGAAATAGGCATTCCTAGCCACGGAAGCCACTTAGACCTCAAGTAACAGTGCTGGAGCCAGGAATATCCCCAAGCTATCAACCTGCTCCTTCCAGTGGAGTGCAATCCTGTCCAGAACAAGCTGTGTTTACCTCTTGGACTCAAGAAATTGGAACATACAACACATCCAGCCTGCCACTGCCTCCACACACCATCCCACTTCTTATTAGTCTGAGTGTTCATTGCAATTCAGAATTGGTAACCATAGTTTGATCCCAGTTACAGGGAGCACTGGGACATGGGTGGCGCTGTGGGTTAAACCACAGAGCCTAGGACTTACTGATCAGTAGGTCAGCAGTTCGAATCCCCACGACGGGGTGAGCTCCCATTGCTCGGTCCCTGCTCCTGCCAACCTAGCAGTTTGAAAGCACGTCAAAGTGCAAGTAGATAAATAGGTACCGCTCCGGTGGGAAGGTAAACGGCGTTTCCATGCGCTGCCACATGACCCGGAAGCTGTACGCCGGCTCCCTCGGCCAATAAAGCAAGATGAGCGCCGCAACCCCAGAGTCGGCCATGACTGGACCTAATGGTCAGGGGTCCCTTTACCTTTACAGGGAGCATTAAACCCACAACCTCCCAGTTCAGTCATCACAGCAAACTACCAGCCAGGTTATATTGTATTAACCTGGGTGTGCCAGGGAAAGAAGCTCACACGCGGTGCATGCCTGATCCAATAAATCATGGTTGTTGGGCCAGGAACATGACATCTGATCTGCCCACTAGCAAATGGAAATAACAAAGTATTGCTTAATTTAACTGTCTGTATTCAACATGAGGTGTCACATGAAGTTACCCTATCCCAGAAGTACTGCTGATTGTTAGATTTTGGTGTGTGTGTTTTAAACTAGATTGTTTCCAGTGCTCCAGGAAATGTTCCAGACAATGTGGTTTATTAACTTTTAAAGGTTTTACCACCACTATTGAAAATTAATATATTAATCCCTGCATGTGTTTTTATAACTTCCTACATATAAGGAAAGCAATGATATGCTCCTTTTCCACGAAAATGAACTGCAAATGCAGAGAGATGAAGAGATACTTAGTGAGGGATCAACAAATTTAACAGGTAAGATTTTACCACATTACAGTATAATATCAAGCTTAAAACAAACAAACAAAATAGTTACCAAAAATGTGAGAAAGTATGCACACTGACATAAGCATCAGAATTCAACTTGCCACTTGCTTGGAGCAAGTAATGATTGCCCTGAATGAACCACAAAGTGCAAGATGCACTGGTCTCCCCTTCTCCCCTATTTCTAATGCTTCTAGTCAGAGAAGCATGTTTTGGCAGCTGTGTGCATACACACTCACATACTCCAGGCTTTAAAAATTGTACTTTTTTTATAAGCCTAGACAGCAAGCACATGCTCACAGATATCACAGAGTTGCATTTTCCCAGACAAAAATGATGCCAGAGAAAGCAGAAAGCTCAGCAACAGATCTCACTTCTCAACTACAGTGTTAGAGCTGACAATATGTGATCAATCAGTGTTGGGTCTAGCTGCTTCAGAATCATGACTAAGGTTTCTCAGTGTCAGAAGAACAGGGGATGGAGAACAAAAATACAGTGGTACCTCGAGTTAAAAATGCCTCAGGTTACAAACGCGTCAGGTTACAAACTCCACTAACCTGGAAGAGTTACCTCGAGTTGAGAACTTTGCCCCAGGATGAGAATGGAAATCATGTGCCAGCGGCACAGTGGCAGCAAGAGGCCCCATTAGCGAAAGCACGCCTCTAGTTAAGAACAGTTTCAAGTTAAGAACAGACCTCCGGAATGAATGAAGTTCGTAACTAGAAGCACCTCTGTAGGCAATAGTGAAGTGAGTAAATTCCTCTACTTGAAAACAAATGAAGAGGATTGAACCCATTTGTCATATCAAATTTCATTCCAATATCCTAAGGTTTGAGAAATATTACAAATAAAGCAAATAAAAAGAAAATAGAGACTATTTCTCATGATCTGACTATTAAACCTGGAATTCTAGTTAAGCTACATTTGTTATCCTTTCATCTATCTGTATTTTTCAACCCATACAACAATAAGAAATGGAGTTGAAAACATTTTAGAAAGAATACGTACACTATCTCAAATTTACAAGATATGGTAAGTTTCTATGCTTTAGAAATCTAAATTCTAAAATTTACTAGGTCAAGTCTGTTTGAATAAAGTGCTATATAAAAAATTCTGTTGACTGACACTAAATTCAAAACTGTCCGAAGGCCTCATGTGATATGAGTAAAAAAATGTTTCCATATCCTAATGTCTGCAAAATGCATATAAGACAATTTGAATATAGCATTTATGCCCCATAAAGTGTGCCACTAGGACTGACAGATAATCAACCGTCCAACATTCCACTTACATAGAAACAAAATTATCTTATTTCAGATTTGGCTACTTGTCTGCTGTGTGTTTGTTTAAGTGGTTCAGTTTACTGTGAAGAAACAGATATGGAAAGTGTTCCAGCTCTGCCAAAAGAAACTGGCTATCTTTATGCACGTTTCAACAAAATCAAGAAGCTGAAAGTATCTGATTTTGCTGAAATTCGTAAGTATATACTTGATTTAAAACTACATACCATACTTCTTGACTATACTAAAGGTTTGGGTAAAACATTAAAAATACCTTTCATTACCTTTAAATTCATGTCCATATACTACTACTACTGAAGGTGAATTACATCTCATTCATAAAATTTTAACTGCAACCATCTATATTAGTAAACAAATAAACACTGACCAAGATCACTCTATTCTTTTTAAGTTCAATTCATTTATTCTTCTTATTTTTAAAACTTATTTTTTCAGATAAATAACCACAGGTATTGTATAAATCACCATCCTGGAAGAAGCAATCCTTTCCCACCCAAGGGACTACAGTGGTGCCTCGCAAGACGAATGCCTCGCAAAACGAAAAACGCGCAAGACGAAAGGGTTTTTCCGTTTTTGCGTCGCTGCGCAAGACGATTTTCCCTATGGGCTTGCTTCGCAAGACGAAAACGTCTTGCGATTTTTTTCGCTTTTTTCCCAAAGCCGCTTGAAGAGGCGCAGTTGCGACGGACCGTGCTTCGCAAGACGAAAAACATCGCAAGATGAAGAGACTCGCGGAACGAATTAATTTCGTCTTGCGAGGCACCACTGTATCTCTTTACATGATTCCTGTGGCCACAAAGTCAGACCTAGATAACAACTAAGAAAGAACATTTTAATCTTCAGCAGTACCATTTTCTTCATATGCATATACATGTATGGTTAATTAAGTATTTAATTGATTAATTAATTTAATACTTCTTCATCAATGACAACCCTAGAAATAAGATAAAACAGCATAGTACTATCCTTGAACAATGCCCACTGAATGAGAAAGGATTAATCCTAGAACTCCTTTCTGTAAGTTGATCACAGTGCTACTCTAGGAGGAAGACCAAAAAAGAATACATGCTCATAGATTAGCAGGACAACATTGTGTAAGCTGGCAGGAAGCAGACACTGGGTACCCTTGAGAAGCCTGATCAAATGCCAAAATCTCAGCAAAAAGGGATAAAAAAAATAAAGTAGCTTTAGTGCTGTTGTTTAAACCTTCCTACTGAGCCAAGCACCCAGCTCCTGAGAGGGCTGCAGAGCAATCATTTGATAAGTGGTGAAAGAGAGATAACAGCTGAGGAGGTGAGCCTGTTTGTGCACTTTTATTACTGAGTGTAGTGGTGGGGGGCTTCTCTTCCCTGACAGCCCACGTGCACAGAAGAGGAATGAGCACTCCCTTGCACTAGTCTGCTCACTCAGTTGCATGAAATTCCTGGTCATCTGTGGTTACCAGGCCAGGGCTTAAAAGGATGAATTAGACATTTACAATTGGTGCTGCCACTGTAAAGGAAGAACATTGGAGGACATTGAAGGCAAGCTTAGTTTATTTGAAGCTCTCCCGAGGAGAAAAATTATCAGCGCAATACCCAGGACTCCATAACCAGGCTGCACAGCACAGCCTACTATGCAGCAACACTTTACTAGGGGCTTAGCAGGTGATTGCTTACAAAAAGCATCAGAGCCTATCTTTTCTTTCTTTCTTCTTTTTTAGCCACACTGAAAAGAATAGATTTGACTGGAAATATGATACAAGATATTGAAGATGGGACCTTTGCAAAACTAGTATTATTAGAAGAACTTTCACTTGCTGATAATAGACTTGCCAAGCTTCCAACTTTGCCTCCAAAGCTAACTTCACTGAAAGCAAACAATAACTTTATTAAAAGCAGAGGAATTAAAGCAAACGCTTTCAAGGTAATAAAATTTATTATTACAATTGATTCCTATGTCGTGCTAAGCCAAACCATGGCTTAGTGCAACATGTACGCTCCATGAGAGAACATCCTGGCCACTTGGTTCCTCCTCAGTTGTTTTGCTGCTGTGCTACAGTGAGCTAAGGTCTGGTGTGTGCACGTCGTCCGAACCCAATCTTGTGGTTTAGCTCTTCAGACTATCTAAGAACTATACCCAAGATTTGTCCTGTAGTTTATAGTTTATGCTCTGGGAAGCTTTTCTACTTCTTCAATACAATATTGCATGGGATCCCAATCCAAAGGACCATACAACTAGTTTTGCATCCCCAAGAGGGCTGTCATCTTGTTTCTTAACATAGCAGCCCACCATGCTACATAGCATTTCACCATTTTTTGCTCAAAATATCCAAAAACAAGTTGTTCAGAATTAATGTTATGAAAAGGAGAAGAGGTAAAGTAGCATAAATAAGCTGGGATTTAATTCATTAATCTTGGCATGCTGAATGGCTTATATATGCCCAGTGGAATCTTTGATTCTCTTCATGCTCCTCTCTCCGCATCTACAGCATCTATCATATTGGTGTTGGCCCAAAAGAAATGAAGGAGATCACTTTTTAAAAAATGTGTTATTCTTTTTAGATTAAGTAATATATTTATTTATACTACAGGCTTCAAACATCTTTCAACACAACTGAATAGCCCAATCCCTATCAATAGATCCAATTAGTAACCAATTATCTTGTTTAAACTGCTTGTAAAACAGTTTCTTTTCCCCTCCTTTTCTGTTTCTCTTTTACAGAAGCTGACCAACTTGTCATTTCTTGACCTAGGACACAATTTACTCGAGTCTGTCCCACTTAACTTGCCAGAGAGCCTGCGTACTCTGAATCTTCAGGTCTGAAAACATTTTGTTGCTGTTGCACAAAGAAATATTTGTGTGTGTGTATACACACACTACCAATGACCCAAGAGAACTCAGCTTTACATTTTTTTGTTTCATTTTTGTATTTTAAAATACTTCATCAGAAAGGTGGTTTATAAATTAAGTTAATAAATAAAATAAAATAGCTGTGCACTGAAAGCCTAAGCAAGGGAAACAGCAACCTGCCCAATAAAGAATACTGTTCTCTGGTAACTTACAGATTCTTCGGAAGGGATATGTTACTGTAGTGTAGGGACTCCCATTTGTAATCTATAGGAATCTGCAAGTTTTATTTTTCTTCATGTAAAGAAGAAATTTTCAGGGCAGAATACCATGCAATAGACAAACAATGTTGTATAGGAAGAGCCATGAAGGAACCAAACGTTAATGTAAGGAGTTTGGAAAAACCATGTCCTATATACAATGTACATATTTATAACAGAAATCATTATAGTGCTATAGAGAGAAGTATTGAATAGGATTTCAATGAAAGAAAACATCAAACTAGTATATCTTTTAACTAGCATTGGATCTTCAGATTTTTCAAGTTCACTGTTTTGATTTGCAGTTCAACAACATAACCAGCATCACAGATGAAACATTCTGCAAAGGGAACAATCAGACCCGTTACGTTCGGCAACGCATGGATATCATAAGAATGGATGGCAACCCAGTCATCTTGGGAAAGTACCCCAATGCTTTTATGTGCCTGAGAACCTTGCCTATAGGCACATACTTTTAATTATTAACAAAACTGAAAATGGTAAAAAGTAGGTAAAGATTACCATTTTATCACGGTTTCAATTTGTCTTTCCATGTTAATATCTTCACATATGTATATTCAACACTTTTAGCCGTTATAACTTCTACCTTAACTTGGTGAAATTGCACCTTCTGATTTAATAAGCCTGAGCCTTTTTTATTTCTAGAACTTAGACTCAAATATAAAACCAGTAACGTATTCTTTTTTTAAGGGAACCAATCTACAGGCAATGCCCCATCTATGTGCATTCAATATGTGCAGGACCATGTAAATGCACATCACGCTGAACCCGAAAGTGGCCCAAAAAATCACAAAAAGGGGCAGAACGGGGAAACGGTGGGGAACAGGGTGTTTGCAGGCTTTTGTTTTCAACTGTTTTTTCAAATATGCACTATTTCACTGACACATGCAGTACCTCGGAACGTAACCCCCACATAAATGGGGGGTTGCCTGTATTTCAAAAGAATAAATATTTTTCTTAAAATGCTTTAACACTGTGTGGAGAATAATCAGCTGATGTAGAGAGAATGGGTAGCATTCTCATGTGACCAGTCTAATGTGTTTTATATAGGAAACACATAATGCACAACATGGGAGAAATGAGACAGACTTTGCTGAAGCAGAATAAACTTTTGTTATTTTCTAGCAAACATAAAGTAGCTGGATTTAAGACACCAGTTTTTTGTCTAATGGCAAAGTAGGACACAATATATTGGGGATAAAATGGAGGCAACAAACAGCTTTTCATCTTTAATCAGTAACAGACCTACAAAAAGATTTGAGGAAGTTTCCCATTGTTTAAAGTTGGCAACTTCGTAGTTTGCTTTTCCACTCACAGAAACGGAAGTGAGAAGAGAAAGCAAAGGGTCTGTGTAAAGGTGCATGAACCACATACAAATCCTAGATTATTAAGCCAGGATTTCATCATGTGAATGAGACCAGTCAGATTGAGTTGTTTAGATTTCTGAAGCAGAAATAGTCAGCACCTGAAACTCATGCTTGGCAATATTAATATTGCTTAAAAGATACCATGCAACATAGTCTCTGCATTGAACACTGTTACCAAAAAACAATTACTAATTATCTGAAAAACCCTGAAGAATATTAATAACTGAACAATTCATACTGCACCTTATTGACACTCTTTAAGCTGTCAATGTACTTAGAAGGGAAATGCATCCATTTTGGTAATATTAAGTACAGTCCTATACAATTCAAATAGGTATTTAAAGACAACCACAATCTTATGCACAATTCTAAGTTAGTCCTATTGAGCTCTGTGGAACTTGATTCTACCCAATCATGCATAGTACTTTGCAGTAAGAATAAGCAATAACTGTGAATTTTTATTGTATTTAATATATCACTCTCCTCAAGCCACCACATGACTATTTTTAGATTGTGGCATCTGTGTTGTGATCAGCCAGAGTTTAAACCCTTATCTCAAAACAGAAGTCATTTGGGCTGGTTTGAATATAATTGTCCAACTTTGTGCATGTCAGCTGAAGACTTCTTCAGAAGTAGGTTCTTTATCAGTAAATTCTGCATTCTCTTTTTTTCATACCAGATATGTTCTTTTCTGATTTAATTATTCACTAGTATTGAAGATTTTTACAGCTATTAAGCTCTGCTCTAGCTATTCTGCTTTAATTGTACTATGTATCCAATCTCATTTACATGGCAAAATCTTTAGAGATTACTGTTTGTTTTTAGTTTGTGTGTGTTACCTATTGACTAAAACTCTAACATGTCTAATAATACAAACCATCAGAAAGAAAAAGTAAGAAAGAGGACATACTTCACTATTCCTTTGTAAGTAAATGGTCTTCTATGACTGGGCAAAGATGGTAATACATAGTTTGTCTTTGGCAAAATATGTGGTTGGGCAATGGCACCAAACCTCACTTCCATTTTATTACCTCAATCCTTTCCTTGTTTGAGCACTTTTAATCTCCACCTACAGCCAGGTAGATTGAAAGTTTATTTGATCACAGCATCTTCCTCAGTCTTACGTTCCATGATTTGCCACTCCTCCTACTACATCCTATGACAGACAAATTGAACCCTTTATTTGCTCTCCACTAAACCCTTCTCCCCTTCCCTCAATAGGCATATTGGGGGAATCCTCAAATTGTTGTGACCCAGTCCCCAGTCCTCTTCTATGACAATTCCAGAGTTACCAGACTCTGAATCTGTGACTAACAGTTCAGACTTACAGATGAGGAGTCTTGTCAGCCTACCAACCACACAATGCTCTTGACTCTCCCAGAACCTCAACAGACAAGACAGTGAAAAGTTTCAACTCGGCAGTCCACACAATCATAAAACATTATTTTTGAGGGACTGAGATTTTTAAAATAGCACAGAACCAAACAACCATGAATTTATATTTTCCCCCAAACTTGCAGTACCATTTAAATTAATCCATATTTCAAAAACCAATGTCATTCAGTTTTCTCTTGTTCCATAATGAAGCTGGTTAACAGAGAAAAAGGAAGGTTTAAAAGAAAGCATAACTTTTCAAAACACTACCTTGAAATGGGTCAAAGTGCGTTTCCGATGATCACACCACTCAGTGAAATAGGAGAGACATTTGAAGAACAGCAAGAGATTCCCACTCTCTTCAACTCTAGAAAACAACATTATGCCATTAAAAAATATTTCCGTCCCCCTTACAAAAATACATTTATAATTTTTTTTTATTAAATCTTTAGATCATCATTAGATTATCTTTAGGCCCTCTGTTGGAAAGAACTTGCTAAAGCTGTTCAAACCAAATACCACATCATTTTGTGTATCTTCTGTTTAGGGTGATTTGTTGTACTGTTTTAAACAGATCTTGAGAGGCTTAGTCCCAATTTGGATGCAATGTTAATCCATAGTTTGTTTAGCTTAACTATAATTTGTTTGTACATCTGAAACCATAGTTTGGGGCCAACAAACCAGTACTGTAGATTACAGTTTGCTGTTGGTTTGTAAAACTCAGTTTGCATTAACTGTGATTTGTAATTACATCTGTGTTCCATATCCTGGTTTAATTCTTAATTGCATTGCTCCACGAATGCTGCACACTCGCCTACACAGATACAAGTGAAGGGTTGCTGAAAATTAATCTGCTTGCTTGGTTAAGAAACTGTCACTGACACTTTCACAGACCTCACACACCCTGCTCACTCTGCCTGGCAGCTCCATTCCCTACCATCTCATGATTGTCAAGCTTCCAGCAGCAATGATGGAGTGGGAAGGCAGGGAAGAGACCACAGGCACTTTTACTCATATCTAACAAAGAATACAAGGGACGCGGGTGGCGCTGTGGGTAAAAGCCTCAGCGCCTAGGACTTGCCGATCGAAAGGTCAGCGGTTCGAATCCCCGCGGCGGGGTGCGCTCCCATCGCTTGGTCCCAGCGCCTGCCAACCTAGCAGTTTGAAAGCACCCCCGGGTGCAAGTAGATAAATAGGGACCGCTTTATAGCGGGAAGGTAAACGGCATTTCCATGTGCTGCTCTGGTGCCGGTTCGCCAGAGCAGCTTGTCACGCTGGCCACGTGACCCGGAACTGTCTGCGGACAGCGCTGGCTCCCGGCCTCTAAAGTGAGATGAGCGCACAACCCTAGAGTCTGTCAAGACTGGCCCGTTCGGGCAGGGGTACCTTTACCTAGCAAAGAATACATGTTAAAAGCACACATTTGCAAGCCCTACCATCACCAACAAACTCTGGGCAGGATTAATCTAACGAGTCCCATCAGGAACTCCTGAAATTGATTACCGGTAAGGTGAACAAAAAATAAAATGCTTCTGAAGTTCTCCAGCCATTTGAGAGGTGGGAACATATAAGCCAAAGGATCACTGCAAATTGTGCAAGGCACGCTAAACCACTGTTTACAGTGACATGAAAATGAAGTTGTTAAAAGAAAATTGTAACACATGCAAAAAACAACAACTTATGAACCACAAGCTACGTGTGATAACTTTTAATGATGTTGAACAAGGAAATGTTTCAGAATTGTTGGATGGACTCAAATTTCAGTTGGCTGGTAGGCAAAAGTCAAGTTTAATTTAACATTAAGTCTTACCAAAAAAAAAAAAAAAAAAAAAAAGGTTTTTAGAGTACCAAAGCATGATTACGTTTTTGCACCCATACTGGGGTGGGGGGGTCAAAAGCAGTGACCCTTCCAGTTATGGCAAAAAATGCTTCATGTTTTACCCTCCTCCACTACCTACAAATGTAAGAGTCTTTCAGTGCTTAATTGGATCCAGATGTGATTTAATATTCACTTCTGGCACACTACTGATGGACTCAAATTTCAGTTGGCTGGTAGGCAAAAGTCAAGTTTAAATGCTTCATACTGCATCAAGAAAGCAGCTTTTGAAATAATTACGCAATGAGTTAGTTGTGTGATGATGATATAACAATCAAATCTCGTTTATAAGATTTTTTGGGGAAACTCTTTCCCATCATTATTTTGGTGAATGTGCCACATCAATTATGTTAGGCAAGAGCTGGTATGCCAAAGTAAACCCAGTCTGGTTTGCTAAATATCAATGGGCACTATGTACATATGAAAACTGTTACTGCATGAAATCAACACAGTAAATCACTTTGTGTGACCCATACAACAGATTATACTAAACATTGGCTGCCACTTTTTATGTTGCTCTCAGAATTGGGCAGAACTTCTGAGATGCCACTGCCTATTTCCACAGATGAAGAGAAAGAGTCAAATGTACTGAAACCAGCAGAGAAATTCAAGATCAGTTAGGCTCAGGGAAATACCACATGCTGAAATAGAAATCCTGACAAGAAAACCTACATTTATGTACTGCAAAGATGCTGAGCTTATTTTTTTCATTTATCTTTACCTTAATTTTGCGGCCATGCATGTTTCTAAAGGATCTAAATAGTTAAAAAATAAAAATAGCCATATTGAGGGTTTTGTGTTTGCTTTTGACTTCCATTTGGTTTGATTTGAAAGGGAAAGGAGGGGGGAACTATGCGCTTGTAAATATTATTTATTCCAAGCCTGCTGTTGTTACTGGGAGAGGGGGAGAGAAAGCCTTCCTCAGGTGTATTTTGAGTAGCAATTCTCAAAGGCAAGGGATGCTGTAGTGACTCCCTTGACTTTAAGAATTGCTTCTAGAAACATGCCCATAGTGATTCCCCACAATTCACTGGACCAGGACTAAATCATATTTCTAACACTTGATTTCCCTACACAAACCTCCTTTTTGACTGTCACTACCCCCATTTCTGCGGTTATTTTAAAGGGGAAGGAAAGAAGATTTTAAAAAACTCACATGACAAGTTCTCTAACCTATGAACATCTTACATATAAAGTATTTGTGAGTGTGGCAGCAATTCCTCTTCAGGTACTTTTAGAGGAAACTATCTGGACACATTCCAGTCTGGGTTCAGGCATGGTTTTGTTCCAGACTTGGCCTTGGTTACCCTGACAAATGACCTTTTCTCAAGTAGCGATGGGGAACTGAAATCCTGCTGCTCCTGTTATAAGTCTCAGCAGCCTTTCATACCACTGACCATGGTATCCTCCTGGACCATCTCTATGAGTTGGGGATTGGAGGCACTGTTTTATGGCGGTTTTGTTCTTACATATTATTTTTTCTCTAATTTCTTATGTGCCCTTCACCTATAAGTTTCCAGGGTGCATTTCAGCAATTTTAAAATACATCATCATCATCATTATTAAGTTTTTAGTTTTCAGTTTTCCAATAATCGCATGGAAATCAATACATACTCAGTTTGACTTCTCCCCTCCTCTTAAACATCAGTTTAAAACAAATTACAGTCAACAAATAGGGTGGATACTGAAAATATTATCTCAGCTGTCAAAGGCCAAGATAAAAAGGTGCCCTTCAGCATATGACAGATACATACTTGCATGACATGTCTCAGAGAATGGCATTGGGAAACTACGTGTCTACAACCTGGCAACATAGTTGCAGGGTACCACAAAGCACTCTTAAAAAATTTTCCAGGGTTGTTTAGCATCAGTATGAAGCCATTGGGAGCAGTCACTGGGAAGTCTAGGGTACAATGTCATCACTGTGCTGATGCCAACAAGACTGTTTCTCCATTAAAACTGAGTCAGGAGCGGCTAGGCACAAGCTGAACCCGTGCCTGGCAGCAGTGGTGGGCTGATAGACTGAAGCTGAACCTAAGGCAGAGACACTGCGGGTGAGTGATTCCCAAATCGCAGATTGGTGCACCTTTAGAATAAGGTAGTTCATTCTCAAATACAAAGCTGTATTATTTTGTATAACCATATATGCCAGCAATTTAATTAAGATAGCAATTTTATACCACATGTGGCTGAGGGACATCAAGCCCAGGGGCTGAATGTAGCCCTCCCTATCCCACCCTCAGGACTCTCCCTAGGTCATACATCCTCTCCCCAGGCCAAGTCAGTCACCTGCCCAGTGTGAAATGCTTTTCCCTGGGTGGAATGTGTCCTTTGACTGTGATAGTGCCTTTTTGTTACCTGAATGGATAAGTGTATAGATGCACCACTGGAATGTAGTCTGCTAAACTATGAGCCATATCTGTTGATACTGGCCCCACCAACCACTGACATATGGCCCCTGGAAAATTACCCTCAAGGGAATAAAAATTACCCCTTGGGCTAAAAAGGATTCATTGCCTTACTTTACCACGTAGCTGAATGTCTCAATGAACTCAGTGGGACTTGGAACATACTTTATGTTGTATGTAACTGACATTGTCCAAAGCAAAGAAAGGTATCCCTCTATATATTAGTAGAAGTCTTACCTTGATACAAGCTTGCTTAAATCCAAATATTCGTCAGATTCTATCACAATGCTAAGGTCCGTAACAATAGCTGAAACATTTTTGTTACACTGGTTCAGAAAAAAGAAAATGTTTTATTAATAGATAAAATAAGTAGAAAATACACAAATTTAGGACTAAAATATGATCAAATTACAACGATTTTTTCTATCTATAGTACATAATAAATCAATGAAAGGTGACCATTGAGAGAAACTGCAATTTGGCAGAAATTTGGATGCCCTATGTTGATCTCTGCATGAGTTAAGGCTACTCCAAATTCTCTTCAACATTTAGGAAAAGTAAGATCTGAAGACACATGAGTCAGTCATGCTGCTGATGCCAAGGAGGCCAAGAATAGGGTTCTCTACTTCTGTAATAATACAGAAGGTGTCAAACTTGCACTATACTGCTGGCTTACCCTTCTACCACTGTAAAGTGTGCATTTGACAAGTGTTAAACTACTCTTGGAAGATCTGGCAATGATTACTGCTGTTTCCTCTGGGATGCTTTTAAGAGATGGCATTTTTGGCTCAGGGCTAGAATGTATCCTTCCAAGTAGAAATAATAGTTGGGAAGAATTTTTGATCTACTGTGACTTTATTTTGTGAAGAACTATGGAACAGCCACTGCTTTTAGAAACACAGGAAGCAGCCCTATACTGAGTCAGACTACTGCTCCACTGGTTCAGAATACTCTACTCTGACTGGCAGCAGCTCTTCAGGGTTTCAGATGGGGGGCCTTTCCATTCCTGTCAGGAGTTGAATCTGGGGCCTTCTGAATGCAAAGTGGATGCTCTGAGACAAAGAAACAGTAGTAGCTTGCTACCTACCAAAGCAGTAATACAAAACCAGTACCCAAGTTAACATTACCACAGAAGTAAACTACTGCTGTCTGAAAAGCTTCCATGTGCACTCTGAAGAGCAAAACTTAGCAAGGGTGAAATATTTTAGGTAAACTAAAATCTTCAGAAGCTTAAGTTACATATTTATATCCAAGTGCCATCTTGTGGTTGAAAGAGAAAATGACAAATGCAACGTCCTAGTTATTGAGGAAAAGAGATTTTATTTTAGATTTATATCCCCAAAGCAGCGCAAAGCATTCATGAGCTACCACAAGTCCATTCTTAAAAATATAGAATAACTGTAACCATACAAAGAAATGGACATTTTAGGAGATAAGTGAACAAGTTAAAAAAATTACTGGCAAAAGGGCTCCAGAGAGGGGCTGCTTAAAATGGCAGCCGCTCGAGTGCTGCTGCTGCTGCTGGCACCAACAAAGCCCAGCCCCCTTCCTCCTCTAGACAGGGCGGGGAGAAACCAGGAGGAGGGAGGGAGGAGGTACCGCCACCGTGTGAGGGAGAGGGAGGGAAAGAACGAGTTTGTTGGTGATCCAAGTGGCGATTCCCAGACTGTCCACGGGACAGATCCAGAAGGCAATTGGGCCTGATCTGGCCCGCGGGCCTTAATTTGCCTACCCATGGATAAGGCTATCAAGAGCTGCTAACCATGATGGTCATGAGATATTACAATGTTTTAGAACTGATTATCCTAAAACACTTCAGCAAGATTCTTTAGATGAACTTATTGATATCACATACTTTAAAACTAAAGGTTTGGGGTTTTTTATTTGATCTCTTGTTTCATGCTATTGTTTCCACAACATGTGGAGAACACACTAAAACACCCATACAGCTGGTTTCCAGGGATGTCAAATACATGTATAACAGCAACATGCAAACAGTCAACCATTTTCACTCCCTTGACTTTGCTGCACTCCTACCCGCTTTCATTTTACTTAAGGAAAACCTATTACTTGTTTTTACTTTCCTTCGTTCTCTGATCTTGGCAAGACACAAATAGTAATTCATGGAATTACCATGTAAATGATGTAAATGGAAAAGTCTTAGGGAAAGACCAACAGATTACATCAACTCAACTATGCTGCAAATGGCAGTTTGCCACTTATAATGGACATCATGTGAACAATTTCTGGTCTTTTAATTTTCACAGAAAAATTACTTCATTTCAGCAGACAACCTAAAGCTACAGACAGTATTACAATTCCACTGTATGAAAGATCTACAGGTGGATATTTAGGGATAGCTGAATGCCCTCCCAGAAGGCACATCTTCTGCTTACATTGTGATCTTTTTAGCACAAGGTGAATATTTTTTTTATTTTCCAAGTCTTTTTAATTTTTAGAATTGTAGAGTTAGAAGGGACCATGAGGGACATCTAGTTCAACCTCTTGCAATGCAGGAATCTCACTTAAAGCATCCATGACAGATAGCCATCCAATCTCTGCTTTAAAACCTTCAAGGAAGGAGAGTCCACCACCTTTGGGGAGGGGGGGGTTCGTTCCACTGCTGAACAGCTATGCCATCAGAAAGTTCTTCCTGATATTTAGTTGAAATCTCCTTTCCTGTAACTTGAATCCATTGGGTTTGGAGAAAACAATGCAGCAGGAGAAAACAAGCTTGCTCCATCCTCCGTGTGACAACCCTTTAGATATTTGGCTATCATATCTCCTCTTTCCCAGGCTAAACATACCCAGTTCCTTCAACCATTCCTCTTAAGGCTTGGTTTACAGACCCTTGATCATCTTGGTCACCCTGGAATAAATTTTACCTTCATGCCAATGTACGACTAGCCAGTTTCCTTCTTTAATCAGGATTTGAGATTAGAGTCTGGAATCGATTAACAAAGCTAGGTTAAGCGGGGACACTATCTAATCTTAATAATAAGCATTAATGTACAATTAAATGTGGGAGATAATTTCACTCTAGAGGAAGCATGTTACCCCACAGCCTAGCACTGATTACCTAACCACAGTTTAAAAAGCACCAGCATTACAACTGAACTGCCCCACTAAGGGCAGATGTTTGTTGTAAGGCAAATGCTGCACATGACAGACTACTAACCAATTCCAAGCAGGATTATCACAGCTACAGTTGCAGAGGTAAATTACAGGAAAGTGCTATTTTGTGCTGTATTTAAATTATAAGTGTAAAAAAATAACTAAGGTTGCTAGGTATATTACAATTTGGTGTTTCTCTGTCAGAAACCTAGGATGTCACATAAACAGAGGCTCCTGCTTTAATGACAATTTATTATACTATATAGCTTTATAGTATATTTCATAGCAGAAGAATACATAATCTGCAATACTCACTTTGTTCATGCATCATAATCAACCAGTTAATAGTTTACCATGAATGAACAGATGGCTTCCAATTCAGCTCCCCTAGCAGGAGCAGAAACAGCAAACAGCAATCCTTGGTTTAGTGTTATATCCAAAACCATCCCAAAATCAGCCATAAATCATGGTTTGCAATTCCCACTCATGCAGTGGGTGGGGAGTTGAAGCAGAAGCCACTTGCATGCTCACAATGAGACCTTGTTTGTCCTACTGGGATATGTGAACAAGGTGAGTATGACGGACTTTAGACCTACATTATAAAATATAAAATAAAAGTCTGGATTTCAGTGCTAGTTTATGTAACACTGGTGTACGTATATTTTTCTAAAGGGGAAACAATTTTTCAATAAAGATACAAATGGCAAATCTATAGTAATTTATATGTTGATGCTCATGACTATGTCATTATGAGATGGAAAATGCTGCCATCTACTGGCAATTTAGACTTATACCTTGTTCTAACAGGACACGGTGGTCTAAACCACAGAGCCTAGGGCTTGCCAGTAAGAAGGTCAGCGGTTCCCTTTACCTTTAACTTGTTCTAACTCAACCCTCCCATCACACCCCATTTAGATTACAATCCTATACACCAGTGGTTTTCAACCAGTGTGCCGTGGCACCCTGGGTGCCTTGAATGATGGTCAGGAATGCTGCAGGCAACACTGGCCTCTGTCCCTCTTTTCTTCCCTCCCTCCTCTGATGCCCTATCCTGTCTCTGCCTCCCAAAGGTTTGCACAGCTGTTTATCGCAGCAGCCCTGGCTATAAGCTCCTCAGGCGAATGTTGCCTCTCTTAGGCACCTCTCTTAGGGGGATGGTCAGCTCAGACACCAGGGACAGCAGCAGCAACTTCTCCCGGGAGGACTTCCAAGGAGAAGGGAGAGGAGAGGAGGCTGAGGGAATACTTCACAAGGGAGTGTGTTCAAAAAAGGGTGAGAGGCCACCAGCTCTTCAGGCAAGGGGTGACCTAACTGGGCTCCTGAGCCCCAGGGGTGCTGCAGAAAGAATGTAGTTGGTTAAGGGAGCCGTGGACTCAAAAAGGTTGAAAACCTCTGCTGTACACACTGAAATAAGCAACTGGACTCAATGGAGCCTACTTCTAAATAGGCAAACACAGGATTGTGCTCTTAAATGGAACAAGTCACCAGAAGAACTAATCTTTCATGTGTTTCTAGATTAAATGCACATAAAACACTCAGGGGTGTAGTCTTTTACTCAGAGAAGACCCATTGAAATTAATGATCATGACTAGCATAGGTTCATTAATTTCAATACTAAAAGTTAGTTGAATACAACCCTCAGTACTATTCATTGCATTCTATGAGAAGGAGAGATGGGATGACAAGGTGACTCAAACAACTCTACTCAGAGACTAGTTAAATTTGGCTCTTCTTCAACTACAGTACTTCCATGCAAGTTTAACTGTAAGAACTGGTGCTAGAGGTTTCTCTCATTTACTTCTTTCCTCTTCATCCGTTTTTCATTTTGCTTCACTTTACATAGTTGGCCTGAGAGTCAGTGCTGCCATATCTGTTAGTGACCTTATATAAGCCACTCTGGATGCCGTTTCAGCTGAAGAGTGTGACATAAATGCTTTAAATTAAATACTGCAATGAGCTTTCTTTTTAGAAACACACGTGCGCACACCAAATACTAATCATTAGCAAGGAAAAGTGATGTTATATCTTTCATGCTGAAGAAAAATGCTACTAGGCTTTCTAGAAAAGTAGTTACCAAAAGAATCAAAGTGACGCTGTGACCAAATATAGATGGTTGCCAAAGAAAAATCAGACTTCCTAATATATACCTGTTTGATATGAACGTCTTCTTCCTTTGCCTGATTTTCTTCCATGAGTTGAAATTCCAACTGAAAGGACACTGAATGGCAATTTCCTGATAGCCTGTATTTGTGTGTAGTTCTAGTTCCACCTACAACAAAAGTACAAAAAAGAGACCTTTATTAAGGTACTGATATCTGCTTAATTCATTTTAAAAAGTAAGTAAGTAATAACATTAAAATTAGCCATATTTAACATCAAATATTTATTCTACCAACCAGTTCATGATTACAATTGTCTGAAGCTGGGCTGGAGGAACTTGTGGACCCTCCAGGTGTTGCTTGTTCTGAACTGCCATCTTCCCTGACTATGCTGGCTGGGGATGATGGGAGATGGGACTCCAGAAAATATTTAGAGGACCCCTATAGAGTGAAGTAGCCACATTCATTCCAAACCACACCAAGGAACAATCTGTATTGATAACGGACTCACAGTGAGTTCCCCAATCAATGAAATGTCTAAGATCAAGTCAAGGTTATGTCCAGCCACATGTGCTGGGCCAACAATGTACTGAGACAGTCCTGTCATTGACATGGAGGCTATGATGTCCGGAGCCCACCTGCTTGGGCAGCCTTAGTATGAATACTGAAGTCCCCCATGACCACTCTGAAAAAGCTATTCAACATAATTTTTGAGACTACTCACACCTGCCTGGTCAGGGAGATTGTAGTACACTGGGATGAACAGTACATTAACAACATCTCTGATCTGTCTCTCTGGCCCAACAACACATACAATCCCTTAAACCCAGACAATGCACATTAGTCTCCTCCTAGAAAAGGGGATGAATTTTTTTATGGACTATGGTGAACCCCTCCCCATCGTTAATCTCTCTGACGTGGAATGATGTTGCACCAAATACAGTTGAACACACCTGGGTTAGCAAATGGCCACCAAGCTCATCAGTCCAAGTCTGTTATACACACCAAGTCAGCTTGGTGACAGATGTTTTATTCTGGGCAGATCTGGCATTAGTCAGCACCACCAGTATAACCAGTGTTGGCTGACCAGTATCCCCAGATTCTAAAATACAGAAGGAAAAACAGAAGGAGGAAGGGGGGCTTTCATTTAACTAGGCCTCTTCCTCTCCTCTGTAAACCTTCACTCATCTCCATACCTCCACCTATCTGATATCATGAGGATATGCAGTCCCAATACATCTTATGTAGAATTAAAGACTATACAGAAAACGGAAACTACAGCTTGAGGATTTGGACAACAGGTTATCCTACTCCAGCTGTAGGATCTTTTCAAATATGATAAATATGATATGACAGAAACTTATAGAAATTAAGAATGGGTGAGGCATAAAGAGTCAAAATACTTACTTTTCTCCACAGGTTTTCTAGAACAATGTGTGAAGCAAATGCCTGTAAATTTCATCATGAAGAAGAGATCAGATTCTAAGAAGTCAAGCTGAGTTTTCAAGTCTGGAGAAAATTCATAGTGCCTTAAGTCTTCTTGAGATTTTCCTTTAAATGATTTCCTGATAGAAAAAACTTCAGCTGTCAGCAAGAAAATGAGAAGCCTACTTCCAGCATTGACATATTGGCAAATAGCCTATTTTTGTGTGTAAAGTATTTCAATACACATCTCCCTAGGATTGTTTTACATAGCACTAGACTTACATTGCACTGGACTGCCTCAAATTTAATGAACTTGGTCCAATAAGCCATATTTTATTCACTTAGAACTGTGTACCCAGACACACCCTTCTCTCTTCCTTTCCTTGCAAGTTTGGCTTTGGCACCAGTATCCTAGATTATTAAATCTAGGACTTCCAACAAATCAGAATATCTTGGTTTCATATTCTGTTTTTTTTTTTTTTTTTGGTGAATCCTTAAACTAATGTATTTCTCATCTGGGAAGTCGCAAGAAACAGTGGCTTAAGAAACTATCAGTGCCAAAGCTAAGTGCATGAGGGGAAGAGGAAGCCTACAGGAACACAAGTTGTTCTTGTTGCAATAAGCCACGAACCAAGATCATTATATTAAAAATGAGCAAACTGATCATTTTAGTTTTAAATCTAACAAATATGATAATTAGGCAGGTTGTACACAACAGTACTCAAGCCCACCTGTTCTTTACACTGGTGTTAATATTTATTTTCCTTTTCAAACTGATACAACGTGAAAGCTTATCTATTGTTGAAACAAAAGGTCATTTCCAACTTTAAAGTACCAGCTTCCTAATCACTGCATGTACTGGCTGCCACTAAGATATCTGTAACAGATGCCCTTTTACATTTGAGTAACAGAAAAAAGTTCAGTTTTACATTGCCTGCATATAGGATAAAGACAATTTTCTACATTACTGTCCAAAGCAAACTCAGGACCCTTCAAGGATCAGTCCCAAACTGTACATTAGTCAGTTGGCTTTACATATGAATAAACATGGATTGAGCTAATTAGATAGATATATTTGCATACATAGCCTTCATTATCTCCCCATCAGAATAAGCAAAAGATCCATGTAGACTACATTCATATTCTTCTGTTAACATCTTAATTTCTTCTTCCAAAGACTGGATTTCATTTTCATAAATCTTAATATCATTATTATTCATTTTTCACACCCCAGGCTTCCTACAGAAAAGAGAATGAAAACAGCAGTTTGGTAAGTAATGGGTTCCCCATCCCCCCCAAAAAATTAATGTAATTGAAATTAAGGTTAAATGTTCAAACTTAAGTGGGAAAAGTAACAGTTATTCATTGGCTTTCTTACCAGACATTCTGGTAATCATCCCTAAAAGCTTTTTAAGGTTGGCATGATTTTGTTTATCTCTTAATAACTTAATGAAGAAATTAATTTGAAGTAAGTGAATTTGAATTTTAGGGTACAATCCATGTAGCTAGCTCATCTTAGTTGTCAGAAGCAAGAATGAGATTCAGCTTAACTATTCCAGAAGTTTATAATATGCAGTTAGATTGCTTGAACCAAATGTAAAATGTCCTGAATCCCCTCAAGATCATTGGATATATTCTGTGGGACGGTGACATTAAATAGATACAAGTGCTGTGATCTGAGAGTCTAAAATACCAAACCACACATGACAGTCTTGGCAAACTTGTCCTTTTTTTTTCCTTTTTTTTTTTTTTGCTCTGTAAGTACAGTGGTACCTCGGGTAAAGTACTTAATTCGTTCCGGAGGTCCATACTTAACCTGAAACTGTTCTTAACCTGAAGCACCACTTTAGCTAATGGGGCCTCCTGCTGCTGCCACGTCGCCGGAGCACAATTTCTGTTCTCATCCTGAAGCAAAGTTCTTAATCTGAAGCACTATTTCTTGGGTTAGCGGAGTCTGTAACCTGAAGCGTATGTAACCCGAGGCACCACTGTATCATGAAGGTAGAAACACAGGGCAGGGGAGAGAGCAAAATGTGCTTTCCAACGTATGCACACATATACGTCTAATGGGGACAGAGGTCAAGCCCTATTAAGAGTACCAGGCTTCCCCAGTGTTTTCACCCCGAAGGGTTTTTGTTATGCGGTGCTTTGCCATCAAGGCATTACACTAACCTCACCGTCCCTGCCATCAACTCTGAGGGAGTCGAGGCGGGGGCGAGAAACAGTTGTTGACGGAGGGCTTCGACCCCAGATGAGGCGGGATGAAGCGGTCCTCTCAGGCGGCAGAAATGCAAGAGGCGGCCCCGCCACCCGACCCTGGAGAAGCTCCTCTTTGCCGCTGGGGAGGCCAGCATAGAAGCTCCCACCCCGGCAGGGGCAAAAATTTCCCTCAGGGGCAAAAACGTCTCACACAGGCCTCAGCTGTGGGGCCATTTGGCATGGAGACCCGCCGCGACTACGAAGGGTGGGGCGGGCCAGGCGACAGGGAACGGCACATGCTCAGAGGCACTCTCGCCAAAGGCAACAGGGGCCCCCGTCGTTGCTTCAGCAGCAACTCCCGGCAACTCTCCCCTGGCCCCACCACCCCGAGGCTGACGTAAGGACAGCAACGTACCCCTCCCGCCGCAGCGAAAACCGCCCCAGCTCGAGCTCCTCCGACCAGGCGTTAGATCTGAACTAACCGCCAAAACAAAGCGCGTCTCAGACGCTACCATCGCTTAAAATATGCAGGGGGGGGTAAAGAAGCTAGTAAGCTTCGTCATAACCCTGGGGTTGGGTTAGGTCTCCCCACAGCACGCCACAACTTTTTCAAAGAGCCTTGCCGCGAACAGAAAAAGATTCCGCGGAACAGCCCATAGCCCTCTTTTTCACACACCCCACTACCTTCCGTTTCTCCCTCTTGAGGAAGATCAGATAGTTCAGTCCAGAAGTCTGCCGAGTATACTTGTCCGGCTGGGAAACAGTGAGCTTGGATGGCACGTAGAGATAGGAAAAGTTTAGAGCGGTGCAGAGCTCTAAAACGGGAACACGCGCGCAGCATCTGCTTTGGGTTGTTGGGCGAGCATTGGAGGGAGCGGTTCAGGTGGCCGTTTGGTACCCAAGCTGTGTTTTGTATAGATTTTTCATTGATTCAGGTGGGAAAACGTCCACAACTACAAAAGGACAAAACGGGTAGCTTTCAGCGCCCCTCCATTACCAACCTTCCCCCCCTTTTTTTCTAAATCAAGAGCTACTTAACAAAGTGACTGCAGCGTATTCGAGCGTTCCTAACTCCGCGGACCAGAGACGATTAAGCCCCATTGAATTCATTGGGCTCCTGCCTCTGAGAAGACATAGTCAGAACTGCACTTAATAACCCTGGGCTATACATTTCAGAGCCATGGCAAGCGTATTTTCATGCTTACTCGCCTCTGCCACCCCAGGAAAAACAACACCGACTGCAGGGTCGTCAAGAAGAGCTCAGGCAGCGGTTCTCAACCTGTGGTTCCCCAGACGTTGTTGGACTACAACTCCCATCATCCCTGAGCTCTGGCCTTGCTAGCTAGGAGTGATGGGAGTTGTAGTTCAACAACATCTGGGGACCCACAGGTTGAGAAAGGCTGCTAGAGGGTGGCCATGTAAGCCTCTCTATCTGGCCGGGGTGAGAGGAAACAGGCAGACAGTCACGGTTCCCCTTTATCACAGCTACACGGGAGTCGTTTGCCGCAACCCAGCTTCCCAGGAATTTGTTTCCCTACTAATTATGTTGGGGAGAGTGGATGCAATGTGTTTAGATGCGGCGCGGAACGCGACGCTGTGGAGCGCGCGGCGGAAGTGGATCGAGGGGGAAAGGTGAGCGAGGAGCACTCCGCGGAGACCACGCTGTGAGTAGCGCTGGGTGGCGGCGGGGGGAGAGGGACTGTGACGTCCCAGTGCGGACCCCGAAGTTGCAGGTCCTCCGTAGGTGAGCCCTGAAGCCTCTTCCTTCTCAGTCGGCATTGTTCGTCCTGGGCGTGGGGGAAAGGCAGCGGATCTCTTTATATCCCCTTTTTTCACTGGTCTTGATTCCCACTCAGAGCCTGGTGGCTGTAGGGGAGGGAAAGTAGCGCAGGGAGAATCCTAGAATTGTGGAGTTGGTAGGGACCCCGAGGGTCATCTCTTACAACCCCCTGCAATGGAGGAATCTCAACTAAAGTATCCATGACAGGTGGTCATCCAAACTCTGCTTGAAAATCCCCAAGGAAGGAGAGTCCACCACTTTATGCGGGAGTCTGTTCCACTGCTGAACAGCTCTTACTGTCAGAAAGTTCTTCCTGATGTTTAGTTGGAATATCCTTTCTTCGATCCACTCGTCCGGTGCAAGAGAAAACAAGCTGTCTCCATGTGACAGCCCTTTAACCATAGCTGTCAACTTTTCCCTTTTCTTGTGAGGAATCCTATTCGGAATAAGGGAATTTCCCTTAAAAGGGGGGGGGGAACGTTGACAGCTATGCCTTTAAGTATTTGAAGGTGGCTATCATATCTCCTCTCAGTCTCATCAGGCAGAGGTGATGGGGTCACCTGCAGACTAGGCCTGAACTTTTTAGCCCTGTTGGTTTCAGCGAGTTTTACTTGAAAGTGTGTTTAAAAGTATGTACAGTACTGCAGTTTGAGTCTGATAAGCACATATGCAAAGGATTGCAGGAGAAGTAGGGTTTGGGTTGCAGTGGGGTTCAACATGCTAGAGGTTTTTTAAATTCTTAAGTGAAACAGTGACAGCTGTGTTGTGCTTCTCTTTTCCTTTAACCTGTGGTAAATGGATCAAAATAATAGAATGAGTTGTGTGTTACCCTTGTAAAACCAGAAGTGTATCCATTTGAGGGGAAGCCACTTCAAAGCAGGCTCAGTGGCTTGCAGTTGGAATTTTAAACTTCTAAGCCTTTGAGCTTCTTAAGCCCTTTGAGCACTGTTCAGTATGTGCCTGTATTTATCTTAATATTTTAATTTGCTTTAAAGTTTATACAGTGGTACCTCTGGTTACGTACTTAATTCTGAAGCAAAGTTCTTAACCCGAGGTACTATTTCTGGGTTAGCAGAGTCTGTAACCTGAAGCATATGTAACCTGAAGTGTATGTAACCCGAGGTACCACTGTACTTTGCTTTTCAAATTGTCAAGGCAAGCAGATAATACTTTCTCCAGCGGGAGTGTCCCATGAGTGGAGTTCAGCTCATGGGAACTCTGGATCCAACTCCTATTCTAACAACAACAACATCAATGAAAACAGAGTCCACAAACTGAACAAAACAGCATTGAAGGTGGTTTGCTTCCTATCCTTGGTCTGAATGTTCTCTCCTTAATTGATTTCATCTTAAAAACCCTTTTGATGACAAAATATACATTCCTAGTGTTAAACACCTGTTATTTTACAGAAAAGTTAAAACTGAAAAGACCCATGGTAGACCAGGACGTTTCGTAAATTTCTGAATATGGAGGAAGTGCCAGTTATAAAGAGACTATATGTTGGTGGACTTGGCCATACAATTTCTGAAACTGAACTGCAGGAAAGATTTGGCAAGTTTGGAAATGTGACAGAGACAGAAATTGTGACCCGGAAAGATGAAAAAGGTAATATGTTTAAACTCTTTAAAGTTTAAACTCTTTAAAGTCACAATTGATCTGCAATAACAACCCTTATGCTGCAGTTTTTAAATTGTGCCTTTTTGGAGTAAACATAATCTCATTCTTCAACAGGGAACCCTACAAAGACATTTGCCTATATCAACATCACCCTTTCAGAAAAAGAACTTAAAAAATGTAAGTACATGACCTATAGGTATATTTTTTGGCAGTGCAATGTTCTGTGTTTTAAGTATTTGCCAGATGCCAGAAGCAAAACTGGCTTATGACACTGAAATCTGTGGTGAGCAGAAGTGTTGAAATTCACAGCTATTTTAACTCTAACTTCTCTGTTCGCCTTTAATCAATGTGTTTTGCTTAGTCTTTTGGCAAACCACTTGTAAAAATGCAAGTACTTATGTGTATCCTTGTAATACTGATAAACTCTACTATCATCCCACAGATTAGAGTGCTTTGAAACAAACCTTTGAATAAAAACAATTACACATCTTAGTCATAGACACCTATCCTTTGTGGCATTTGTCTAGCCTTCTTATCATAGTTGCACTGAATTCCTTACTGATGTGTTCTCTTTCTATTAGTATCAGTCGCCAAGCATTCAAGTTTTTTCTCTGTCACCTGACTCCTCTAGAACTTCTCCAACCTTGACTATCAAGCTATCCTTCCATTCTTTCCCATCATTCAGGCCCAATAACCTTGCCAATGTGGCTGGATAGTGCTTCAACCTAGGTTCCTCAGTTCCCATATTTACCTTGTCTCTACTAGACCAGCCTGGGTCCCTCCTGATGTTCATGGACTTCAACTTCTACCAGCCCTAGCCAGTACAGGCAGTGGTCAGGGTTGATGGGAGTTGTGGTCCAACACATTTGGAGGGCTCCAGGTTGGGGGAGGCTGCACTAAAGCACATTGGCTCTTGCATGTTTCCTTGATCCATGGTACTTGAGATAAGTCCTGCCCTGGGCTCCTTTGGGAGGAAGGGTGGGATAGAAATGAAATAATGAAACAAATACTTTAAAACGAAGGTAGTGGGCCTTTGGCCCTCTCGATACTGATGGACCACACAATTGCTATCATCCCTATTGTTCAGGGTGGGTGGAGCTGATGTAAGTTGTAGTCCAACAATGCCTGCTTCCCCACCCCTGCTTTAGAAGTTGTTGAAGAGGCATGCTTAGCATACTGGATGAGTTAAGAATTCTGTTTCTATTTCTTTTCATAAAGGTGTATCTGCTTTAAATAAGACAAAATGGAAAGGTGGGACGCTACAAATAGAATTGGCCAAAGAGAGCTTTTTGCACAGGTAATATTTATTATTTTACAAATAGCTTTCAGTGAAAATGTTGGGTGAGGCATCAAATGATTTTCAGTAATCCTGCATTATATAAGTGAACCTTACTCTCACAACAGAAATGAATAATGCATTGAATATATATTGTTTTTCTTAGTGGATGCTGATTAATTGGTATTGGGGATGCATTGTAATGTAGAATGTGATCTTTCATTTGTGTGGAGGGAGGAATTTGCATGAACTGAAACTAGTAGGGCGTTTACAGTGTCTGTAAGTAGAAGCAACCATCTTGAAAGTTTACAAGATCTGTGTTCTCTTTTCTTTTAATCTGGAAAACTGTAATTGTATGCTACCATGTAGACTGGCACGAGAGCGTCAAGAGGCAAGTATAAAGAAGGAAAAGCCCGGCAAAAATGGCATGACAGATGTCTTAGAGTCTATGAAGAAATCTGGATTTACAGATTTTCACATGAAAGCAGTACCAGGAACAGAAGTACCAAATCACAAGGTATGGTGAATTCAATGGCAGACATAAAATTTGAATGCCTAGCTAGGGATAACCAACATGGTGCCCTCCAGATGTTCATGGACTACAACATCTGGAGGGCTTCCCCAAGCCTAGACAGCTGCTTACCATTTTATTTAAATGCTGCTTTGTAATTGTATTAATTTCCCCCCTAAAAAAAATGGTGTATTTTCTTTTTCTTTAATAGGACTGGGTTGTTGGCAAATTTGGCAGAGTTTTACCAATCCTCCATCTTAAAGGTCAACACAGAAGCAAGATATCCTTTCCTAAAGGCTGGGTACATCTTAAAGGGCCTTCTCGGTAGTGGCGCCCACCCTGTGGAATGCCCTCCCATCAGATGTGAAGGAAATAAGCAGCTATCCTATTTTTAAAAGACATCTGAAGACAGCCCTGTTTAGGGAAGTTTTTAATATTTAATGCTGTTTTGTTTTTAACACTTGATTGGGAGCCGCCCAGAGTGGGTGGGGAAACTCACCCAGATGGGTGGGGTATAAATAATAAATTATTATAATTATTATAAATGGAGGCAGGATATCATTACCCAGTTATTAACACTGTCTACAATGTGATAATCCAATTGTGCCATATATCTTCTTGCCTAGAGTAAAAGAAGCCAAACAAGAACAATCCATTGAAATATTTAATCCATAGTAATGGTAATGAATAGTTTTAAGAATGTGACAAACAGTTTTTATAAACATTTTCTGAACTAAGTTGGACAACATGTAGCATAGGTGCACGCTTTCTGATATGTTTGTTCCCCAGGCATTCTTAAATCATAATGACACATTAATAAGAATTTTCTTTCCTGCCAGATAGTGTTGCAAACCTATCTATAATTAGTGCAAGAGAGTGATTTGTTTTTCCTTAATTCAGGCAATTACACCATAAAATATGACCCCTCCAAATATTGTCACAATCTTAAAAAACTGGATCAAGACCTTACTGAGATGGTTCCTATTTCCAAGCTCACGTGGCATTTGGAGGAAGGCGATGACAGCATGAGCAAGAAACGGCAAGGGCACTTTCCTGCATATGAGCCACTTAAAAAGAAAATGAGAGTGCAGGATGGGGACAGTGTGAGCCGGACAGAATTGCATTCATATGGTCAGTTGTCATCAAAAACAGCAAGCATGGCCCCAGGCAAACTAGTTCAAAGCCGCACACCCAAGACCAAAAAGCAAAGTAAAGAGCACTCAGTGCATCAGAAGCTTGGAACTGCTTCAACACCTTGCAGGAATAGAACCCGTCTGTCTGAAAGTGATATTGATTCTGAAGAAGAAATTCGAGCCATAATAGAAAGGGAGAGAGAAGTGCGTCAAGATAATCCCGATACTGAACAGGAAGAGAATATGGAAGTTGTCAGAGAGGATTTCGAGCTGAAATATCACACTCATTGGTCCTTACAGGAAGCCCAAGATGCCAAGCAAGCGCCCACCGGGTGTAATGGAGTGCTGAGGACCACTGACAATCAGTCTGGTTATGATTCGGCCGACACTGATGAAATTATAGCTGTGACTAGAACACCAAATAATGAGAAGAAGGAAGCTCCAAAGGAATCTAAGGCAGTCACGCAGGGAAAGGATGACAAGCCTAAGATGCATGCTACAAATTCCGGATCTTCTGTCTCAAGTGGTTTAATATTGGATAAACCGAAAAGCGTGGGGAGAGTAAAGCCTAAGAAAGCATCCGATTCAAAGGCTGCTGCTCAACAGAACAGCATCCGTAATAAGTGCAAGGCTGGGGACAGTGAAAGTTCCGATTCATATCTTGACACAAGTGAGCCTGAAGGGGATGAAGATTACGAAACCATGATGCGGGGTTGTTACCGGCTAGATCTTACATTAGAAGAATTAGAAAGATTAGCCAGTGAAAATACCCAAACTATAGATAAAGATACTGCAATTAACCAAAATAACACTCCGTGCAAAAGTACTGAATTTCCAGTTAACAGTACCAGCAATATTGCAAAGAAATCCAAAGAGATCACCACCCGGAAAAAAGGCATTTCTCCTGAAGAGATAATTTCTGCCATTTTAGAAGGAGGAAGTTCTGATGAAGAGAATCCAAAGAGAAAGAAGTTGAATTTGAAAGTTCCGCCTTTCAGAGGAATAGGGTCATTAAGTCGAGAGCTGACTAAGGGTGAGTTGGGCACACAGGACAGTCAAGAAAACCAGACTTCTTCCGGCCTTGTTGGTCTGGAAGCTCCCAAAAGTGTTTCTCAGTGCTCCGGCTCTGCAAGCAAAAAACTTAACTGCAGATCGTTAAAAGAAAATAGCACGGACTCTCTCAGGGGAGCTTGTATTCTAAAATCAGGGGAAGATTCTGACTACAGTAAACTCAGTGCAAAAAGTAGCAAGGTGGAAAGCAGTGGTGTGAGTGTTCTGTCTGAAAGAAAGAACTCAAAAAATCTGAAATCTCTCTGCAAGGAAACAAAGATAGAGACGAGCATTAAAGGTTCCAGTTTTGCACACTGTAAGAACACGAGAAGTGAAGAGCCCATCCTGGATTCTGCCAAAGCTACAAGCACGTCTGATAAAAAGGAAAAACAGCTGCAGGATAATGAAAAAAGGTTGACTGCTCTACAGGCGAGGCAAAAAGAACGGGAACTGCAGAAGAAACTTATTCAGGGAGCGTTAACCAGTCTGGTAGTTTTTATGTTTATATTTTTATTATGATGGGAGAGATTATGATATTATTGGGGTGGAATTTGGGAAGGGGGGTAGTGGTTGAAAAAATGATTCCTGCAAGTGGTCATAAAACCTTGAATTTCACAATTTAATAATTATGCCTTAGAAAAACATAAAGAAATAAACATATTAGTAAATAATAATATGAAACAACATCTGCCAATACTAGGGAGCTGTCATTGAAAAAATTACATTAATGGTATTTGACACCGAGAAAGTTATCCCTGATAAACCGTAATCTTTCCCCTATATGTTGGAGAAGCTGTGGCATGGTCAGTAGGTATAAGTGTTTTGGAAACTAATATGCCAGGAGGTCAGTGAGATCACTGATCAATGGATACAGCCATCTCTGACTTGTTAATGATTTTGGATTGAAATTTAGATCATATTCATATAGAGCTGTTAAGTCATTTACTCATTTGTGTGAGCAGTGGTAGCTCGAAACTGGAAGACACTGCAGAATGTAAATATTGACCCATGGTATCAAAAGATTTGGTAGTGTGCTCTTTCAGATAAATTAACGCAAAAATTAAGGGCAATCAGCGGACAGAAAATAAAGGACCCATTTGAGAAAATACAGACAGAAAGTGTTTACTATCCAAGTGTAAGTGATAATTTCTCCCCCCCTCCCTTGTAAATACTGTACACACACTCTCAATTGTGAACCTTTTGAGATATTTCTTCATTTTGAAGCCTAGTAAAGAAAAACCCTGCAGAGAAAACCCTGTAAAGAAAAATATATATGAGAAAGGAAGTACCATATTGGCCTGAACATAAGCCTCACTTTTTTTCCAAATTCCAACCATGAAAAGTTAAAGTGTGGCTTAAATTCATGACCTTACAAATTACGCTTTTACGATGTCACTGCCAATTTGCTAGCTTGAGACTGTTCATTTGCCATTTACGTATATGAGTGCCTGCAGATTTGTAGCAATTGAATAGCGATTTGCGATTTTAGCCATTGTATGGTAACTTTTGCGGGCTTGCAAGATCAAAGGCTTAAATTGGCTCAGAGTTATAATTCTACCAACTGCAGCGATTTTAAGGGAGTGACTTATATTCAGGTATTCTCTCTCCCCCCCTTGCATTTTAAAGGTGGGGCTTATTTGTGGATGCGGCTTATATTCGGGCCAATACGGTATTCAGATTATCAGTATGTATAGTTGTTGAGCTGTCTTAAGCTTGTTAACTTACACACTGCATCTGTTTTGTTTCTTTATATTTATTCCTCTGTTAAATGTCACTGTGTTAGATTCTTTTGGAGGTCTAGGTGGATATCTAATCTGATAGCTCACCTGTCCCTGTTCCCAGTTGGTTCAACAGTGCTCACATTTTGCACCTCAGCGCCACTTCAGATTAAGTCCAGAGTCACCAGGTCCCACAGAGGACCTTAAGGTCCATGAATAATCATAGTTTAGAGGTCCCGGGCCCTAAGGAAGTCAGACTATCCTCCACCAGGGCCAGGGCCTTTTCAGTGATGTCTCTGACCTGGTGGAATGCTCTGTCCCAGGAGACTAGGGCCCTGCAGGATTTAACCTCCTTCCGTCGGGCCTGTAAGACGGAGCTCTTCCACCTGGCCTTTAATTTGAATTCAGCCTGATCTTTTATTTCCCTTCTCTTCCCTCCCCCTCCCCTTTTATGAAGATTACCTGCTCTGAGACCCCACAGCTAATTCTCCCCTGGCCTCCTCACTGGCCCAAGTAGGACTAATTCAGCCAGGTAGCCCTGGTGACTATCTATTGCTTATTGGATGGATTTTCCCCAAGCTGATTTTTGAACTTGGAATTTTATTGTTATTTATTTTTTTATACTGTATTTTATGCTGCTTCTGTGTTGCATTACAATTAAGTGTTTTAAATTTGTTGTTAGCCGCCCTACGCCTGGTTTTCTGAACCAGGAAGGGTGGGGTATAAATAAAAAATTATTATTATTATTATTATTACCACCACTCTGGTTGGCTCCATGTCCAACTGCTCTAGATATGTGCAAGTTTTTGTTTTGTTCCCCTGTTGAATATTTTGTGTACTGCTAATGTTTCATCTTCATAATTATTCACTCTCTGGTTTTGTAGGAAACTCAGTCAGCAAATAAACAGAAGCACATAGTATTTGATTCAGGGGATGAAGCTGAAAATAAAGATGAAGTACAAGAGAGCATGCAAGGAGGGTCTTCAGGACAGCTGCTGGGAAAAGTGAGAGGACTACAAAATTCAGCTGTATTCATAGCAATTGCTATAAAATTCTAAACATGCATTTTGAATGGCCGACTATGGAGAGAAAAATAAGCATACATGTGTCTGGGTTTTTTGTTTTTTTTTAGAAAAATGAATTCTTCCACTACTTTCACCCCCGTCCCAGACAAAATTTATTGAATTTTTCTGAGATACACATCTAGAGCAACAGCAATAAATTCTTAAGGATGATTAATGAGTACAGGTAACCTAGATACTGGACCCAAATAAACAGACATGGTAAAATGTCTGACACTTTCCACTATCCTGAGTAGGAATAGGCAAACTTTCTACAGCTTGCCTTGGAATAACTCAAATTACAGGAGTTTTTCAGGGGGACATCAGAAGAACATCAGTAAGTTTTCTGAATCAATCCAAGGGCTTGGAAGCCGAGGCTTTCTACCTGACTCTTTTAATAGAGTGTAATAGAGTGGCTTCCTCCATTCATTTGAATTGGAATGGGTAAAGGGTGGTAAGGGGCAAAATCTGAGTTGAGGAGGGCACACAATGGCTTATTTGCCATTGTAGTTTCTTCCCACTCACCCCTGGATAAACTAGTGGAACACTTGCTAAAGCTTTAGGAATTGTTTTTAGAATTAACTGATTAAGATCCTGTATTTGTTACTCTGCCCAAGGAATTTGCTACTAAAACCTCTGGAAAGTTGTTTGAGAGCAGTGATGATGAATCGGAAAGTGCAGATGAAGAAGATGACAGATTCAAAATCAAACCTCAGTTTGAGGGTAAAGCTGGAGAGAAGGTTAGTAAATCTACTTAATACATTTTTCTTTCAGCTTCCTCATATATTCCTATAACTGAACTTTATCCTAAGCATTTTCCGAAACTGTTCCAAAACGCGAATGTTTACAGATGGCTTCCAATCAGCCCTTTATAGGTATAAATATTGTTCTTTTCATGACTCTTTATCCTAAGAAATAGCAATATTTTCCTGACATTCTAATATGTCTCTGACAATAAATGGCATTTCTGTTCCTTCATGTCTGCTAATCTGCCTCATCTCTGCTGTAACAGGATGCTTATAAATGCTTCGTTTAGCTTGCACATAACACTAAGCCCAAACTTTTGGCTTAGCATGGGCAAGCAAACAGTGTGGTGCATGTTCAGAAAATCATTCCACTTCGTTCTTCCTCTGGTTCTGCTGCTGAGAGATAAGCTATGGATTGGTTTAGTGTTGCATGCAGACTCAGGCTTGCTTCAAATCTTAAGCTGATTTGTTCTTGCTTTACCACCAGTGGGTTTTTTTTTGGGGGGGGGGGGAGACAAACAACAAGCCCTGCTTTGGATGTAACACTAAGCCAAACTGCAGCTTAGTTCCCCATAGCGCAGCAGTAGTAGGTAAGAGGGAGAAGTGAAGCAACCACAGTTTTAAAAAATGTGCACCAGAGCACTTGCTTATTCATGCTACGTCATAATATGGCTTAGTGTTAATACAAGCCCATTGTGTGTGTGTGTGTGTGTGTGTGTGTGTGTTTGTGTACACAGAATAACAGCCATCATTATAACCACATAGCAATTATTGAAGGTAGAATGAATATCTGCCATAAACCAGGAAGAGGGAATACCAACTTTCTGTTTGCTATTGTTTCAGCTTATGCATTTACAGTCACGATTTGGAACAGATGAAAGATTTCGTATGGATGCTCGCTTCCTTGAAAGTGACAGTGAACAAGAAGGTTAGGTGCTTTCCTATTGATTGCTCTAGAGAAAAGTTCATTAAAACAATTTTATATGCTGTGACCTTGTTATATTTATTGTTCCTTCTTTACTATTGCTCACCTTAAATGCTTTAAAAGGCAATTAAAAAATACTGTGTCTGTGACCACATATGGGAAAAGGGAAAAGGAATATACTACAATTGTATAGGAATAGTCTTAACTCACTAACATTAACTCACTGCCACCTGCAATCCTTTGGAAATTTGCCATGTCTGACAGAATATCAATAGATCTACATCTACACATTTGGAAGAGGCAAGGCAATTTTTAAGGCTATCATAAGATCATGGATTGCCATGATGTAATAACAGTCTCTTGAGGCTGGGCAGTAACATTGGTTTGTCAGTGATTTGTTAATTCAGACAGCTAGGTTAAACTGGATTGCATGGCAGTTTCACACCATTTAATATAATACTATTTGGCAGCCCGCTGCATAGGTTCGGATGCTAAAAACAAACAAACCATGGTTTGGTGTGATGTTTGAATTCAACCAATATCATTTGGTGGTGCTGGCAATTAAGGCTCCTTTAATTGTTGTTACTTTTTCTCCACTTAGATGAACCAAAAGTGGAAATAGATGAAGAGGAGGAGCTCACTTTAGAAAAAAAGAGAAATCTTGACATCTTGAAAAATCTTCTGAATATTGGTGCAGAACTTTCGAAACCTCGCAAGCAGACAGCAAATGCCAAGAAATTCAAGTATGGGTATTTCTTTTATCAGATGAACTAAGGCTTGTTCTACACATACAGGAGAATGAAGTGTTGGGATGTACTACACCTTTTCACATTGCTGATGGTTCTCCCACATTAATAACTCCCTGAATGCAGAGGGCTATCACAGCAGACCAAGGCCTGAGTAGAACCTTTCAGCCTAAGATGGTTTTCTGTTTGTAGGAAGCTTTCTGTATAAGGAAGCGAAGTGAAAACACCCGTTTTCCCAGCTTAGAATAGAACTACTGCTTTCTGCTGCTAAAGAGTTGCTTTTTTCTTCCTATGGAATGTGATTTTAACATTAACTCACTAAAATAACACAAATTTCTCCTATTTGTTAATGTTTTGTAGCCATCTTTGAGGTTGGTTATTATTATTAATTTTATCATTTGTTATATACAATAAAAAGTCTTGAAGTGACTAAGCAAGATAAAATGCTACACATAAAAGCAATTTTTAAAAAAATTTGAAACAATGAATACAAAATGTATAAAATGCTCATCCAGCAACAAATTAACAAGTCTTACCCACCTCACTAAAGGATGATCATAGAAGGTAATTAACTCAAGGCCTGAGCAAACAAAAATGTCTTATCCTGGCATCTAAAGGCTGACAATCTCATGCCTTTTTAAGTGATACAATTTTCTGTGTACCATTATGCATTACAGAAATAGTAGAATAGCAGGAGTTCACAGTCATTGCAACAGAGCTTCTAAATAGCTGTATCTAAGAACACTATTACCGTATTTTTCGCACTATAGGATGCACCGGACAATAGGACGCACCTTGTTTTAGAGGGGGGAGAACAAGAAAAAAAAAATCTCTCCCTCTCTGCCCAGCGCCCCTTCAGCAAAGCGGCAGGAGGCACTGCACGGAGAGGGGGAGAATTTCCGCCCTCTTGTTTCCCCCCTCTAAAACAAGGTGCCGTTTAAGGTGTGTTCAGACGCCTTCAGGCGGCTCCCTTGGAAGCCTGGAGAGCGAGAGGGGTCGGTGCACACCGACCCCTCTCGCTCTCCAGGCTTCAGGTTCCTTTCGACCTGCTCTTTGGGGCTGGCGGGGGGAAGCCCACCACCAGCCCCAAAGAGCAGGTCGGGGAGCAGCGGAAAGGTGCGCGGCTAAAGAGGCTCCTGCCATAGCCGCATGTCACCTCTCCAGCCGGGAGAGGGTCGAGGGGGGCTTCTTTAGCCCCGTGCGCGCTCTCCCGGCTGGAGAGGTGGCGCGCGGCTATAGAGGCTCCTGCCATAGCTGCGTGTCACCTCTCCAGCCGGGAGAGAGTCGCAGGGGGCTTCTTTAGCCCCGCGCGCGCTCTCCCGGCTGGAGAGATGGCGCGCGGCTCAAGAGGCTGCTGCAATAGCTGCGTGTCACCTCTCCAGCTGAGAGAGGGTAAGCGGGGCTTCCTTAGCCCACGCGTGCTCTCCCAGCTGGAGAGGTGGCGCGCGGCTATAGAGGCTGCTGCAATAGCTGCGTTTCACCTCTCCAGCCGGGAGAGGGTCGCGGGGGGCTTCTTTAGCCCCGCGCGCGCTCTCCCAGCTGGAGAGATGGCGCGCGGCTAAAGATGCTGCTGCAATAGCTGCGGGTCACCTCTCCAGCTGGGAGAGGGTAAGCGGGGCTTCTTTAGCCCCGAGCGTGCTCTCCCAGCTGGAGAGGTCACACGCGGCTATAGAGGCTCCTGCCATAGCCGCGCATCACCTCTCCAGCCTGCAGAGGGTCGCGGGGCTATGCTGTCTTCGCTCCATAGGATGCACACACATTCCCCCTTCATTTTTGAAGGGGAAAAAGTGCGTCCTATGGTGTGAAAAATACGGTACTTTTATGAAGGTTAAAAGTTCATATCATGTTTGTTTCAGGAATATAGGCTAAAAGTCTGCTTGTATTCCACTTGGTTGCAAACTGGTGCCAAATCCCTTTGGATTGGAGCAATCAAATCAAGAATTGGGGTTGAAGGGAAATAGAAAGAAGGAGAGTGATCAGAAGCAAGTTAGGAAGGGGGCAGGAAGAAGGAATGTTGGGAGTCAAAAGAATAAGAAAATGAAGGAGGTCAGAAATACAGGAACAAATAACAGAAGGAAACAATGAAAAGTGAAAACAAGCCCCAAGTGTTCAAAGAGGTCTGCAAAAGAAGGGGAAGAGAATATATATAAAGGTGGAACTCACACAAGCACACCTGTACCTTTTCCTCTCACACATTTTCCAAAGAGTCACTAGATATTTTTGGAGAATTCAGGTCAGTCTCCACAGCTCTGTGGGCACTTGCTCTAGGAGAGAGAGAACCTGCAGATAGACAGGCCTTTGATACACCAGACTGAGGCCTCAGAATTCTTCATATAGTCAAAGTCCATTTTGGCATCTTCAGCCAAAATTACATCATAAATCATAGCATGAAAAATATCCTGAGGTGACATTACGGGGAAGATAAATAAGTCAACATCAAACCATTACAGCCTTGTGTTTAGCCTTCGGCTGGTCTTCGAAAAACAGCTAAATGATGGTCTGAAGGATTCCTCTCCCCCCACCCCCACCCCGTATAGGATCATAGATTTATGCAAGTGTACTTTTAGAAAAGGAAGGAGACATACTTTAGTCCTAAGTGAATGTCCCAAGTATACTATGCAGGACTCTCAAGCAGTGCATGTAAGAGCATATTTTGGCATATATCCAATTCATCTCTGCTAGAACTGCCATAGATCGTTGTACAGTAAAACAAGCAAGATCTAGTTTTAGCAACAAAAACGTTTATAAATAAATATTTTCATAGAATGGAATCTTGGCGCCATTGGAGGAATTTTAAACTTTGCTCATGACATCTTGATTTACTTAGTCGTTTTCTTTTATAGAGATATGAACACCCTGCGCTATGACCCTACAAGGGAAGACCATGCTGTATTTGAAAGGAAGCCAGAAAACACTGAGAAAGAAAGGTAATTTATTCCACCAACTGCTCATTGCTAGGAATCTGTTTGTCTTTCACTTAGCACCTAAGGCTTTCCTTCTCAACACTTTAAATCCTATGCTATAGGAACCTCATGAGCTTTGTTCTCTTTGCTTTATTATATGAGTAATTGGAACGGGAGAAATGGACTCGCCTAACTTTACAGAAGGCGCAGGATAGACTAGCTGTGATTTCAGAGCTGTTGCTTGCTAGTGAACTAGGCCTTACAGAAACATCAGACTCCTGTTTTAGATATTTGAGAGTGACAGTGATATATATATATATATATATATATATATATATATATATATATATATATATAAAAACCAAGACTGGCCAGCCATCAAATGTTGAAATGGAGCAATGTGTTGCTTCTAAAGATGACTTATGTCAAGTCCCTTGCTATATGAAAACACAGCCAAAGTAAGTGAAGCAAGAGTACCAGACTGAGGGCTTTTGCACACTGCACGTTCCAAAGTAAATGGGTTGAGAAAAATGCTACATTCCTATTTACTCCGCCGTAGGCTCTTGGCAATATATAAATCACCTGTGTATTATTAATCTGTAAAGTATGAGACACTAAAATGCGCTCACACTTAATTCCTATAGTAAAGCTAAAAGGAAGAAGCAGAAGGAGGAAGCTCAGAAACTGCCTGAGGTGTCTAAAGAAATATTTTATGATGTCGCTGTGGATTTGAAAGAGATACTTGGATCTACAAAGTGTGATGAGAAAACAGAACAAATACCTTGGGATAAACATGAGGATGTGGAAGAAGCAACTCCAGCTGAGGCAGAGACATTAGGATTCAGCACTGGAACCAACAGAGAGGAGGAAACCAGCGGTTTCAAATTTTCCTTTTTTGGTGCTGAAGAGGAGAGGCCGCCAGTGAAAGAAGGTACCAGTGCCTGTTCTAAGGCTGCAACTTCAGCATGCAAGCAGTGTTACTTAGCTCATTTTCATGGCCTCATAACTTTTGAGAGCTGACAACCATGGAGCACTTCATCGAAGGCAGGCACCCCCAAACTCAGCCCTCCAGCTGTTTCGGGACTACAGTTCCCATCATCCTTGACCACTGTTCCTGTTAGCTAGGGATGATGGGAGTTGGAGCCCCAAAACAGCTGGAGGGCCGAGTTTGGGGATGCCTGATCCAAGGCTTCCATTTATGGCGGCTTAGGGATTTGAGCTCATTCCAAACACCGTGACTCATCTTTTTGATGGGGATGAATCATTAGGAGCTTATTACACCAGTATTGCAGCATTTGCTTGAGCTACCTGTTTCTTTCTAGGCATAAGGCAAGGAGCTAGTGATTACCTCTAGAGCCCTTAGCTGTCTGAGCATAGCATAGCCAAGAGACTGTACCCATCCCTGTGTTCCATTGTGGGTCATTCCACGCCAAATTGCCTTGTGCCATGTGCTCTCACAACTCAGATTTTCTTTAAAAAAAATTATGTGTAGATACCTATGAGATACCCTCAAATTAATTTCTAAAGTTTTTTTGGTCCAAAATTGGATTGTTGGGTACCCTTAATCTATGGGGTGATACACTCTTAAGTCCACTAAAATACATCCATAGAGAGTAAGATAGCTTCTGCTGCTCACAGTCCCATATGTGTATTTGCAACTCTCGTGTTGGTCAGCATTCTGAGCGTGACTCCTCTGCATATTGCAGGGAAAGGGTGGGATAGCTTGGGAATTTCTTTGAGGTGGAAGTTTCTATGTTGGACTGCTTTCTTCATAAGCTGCCATCCTCTATTCTTTTTTGTGTCTGTCTGTTTTGCAGAACCCTATGTAATTGAAACCATAAAAGCTTCAAGGGTTGCATGGCAAGAGGATCCACGTTTTCAGGACAGTAGTTCAGAAGATGATGAGACAGAAGAAGTTGAAAGAGAAGATGTCGAAGAAATGTAGGTGGTCCTTACAAATGATATTTATTGAGAATCCCTAAAGCAGTTGGCTATATAGGCCCCAAATATCAGACATTCCCTAAACCACTCACAGCCAAGCTTCTCAACCCCTGTCTAAACTGTGGTGGTTTGCCCCTTCCATCACATCCCTTTGTGCCATATGCAGACCCTTCTTGAAACATCTCAATGTTCAGGAAAGGAGGGCAGGGCAAGGTTTAAAAATGTTGCATGTTGCTTTTAAGAATGTATCCTTGCTCCTCAAGTTGAATGTACTATTCATGTGTTCCTTTTGGGGACTAATAAGGTTCTTGTTCATTTTTTAGGTCTCCAGCTCTGCCACAGTCTAATAATAGATTTTTCTTCTTCTCCCGAGACGACGATAGATTAAAAGGTAGGTACAAAGGAAAAGGGAAACAGACTGGTAACAAATACATGCTTAGCTGTCAGGTTTTTTCCCCTTAGACCCTTTACTGAACCAAATAAAGAATTGGAAACAAGAAACTTCATGGTTGGCATGCAGGCCTGTTTTCCACAGCCTTGAGTCTATTTAACAATCTGAAGTTCCCGAGGACTCATATTTTCTCTTTAACTTGGAATTGGTGCCCATTGTGTCAGGGTAGATGTTAAAGTGTTAGGCCATAAATATCAAGATCGTCTTTGCTAATACTGTCTGAGATCCTCCTTTGGGTTGTCACTTGCATACCCAAAAAGTTTCTCTTTCCTGTTTTCTGTTCATTAAGGTTCATATTTATTATGATGTCATCTTCCTTTCTGCTGCCCATATTTTGAACTTTATTTCAAGATAAAGCGTCATGTTATTGTGTATGAACAGGAAAAAGGGCAGGGGGGCAGAATTGGGGGTTCAGCAGCAGGTGCACCCTCAATACAGTCAACTGAGGAGGAGATGCAACTCAAGTTTTTAATATATCTTTTTAATTTTTTTCAGTGGAGCAGCCTGTGAGCCTTTACCTTACACTGTGAATGGTCAGGCTTTGAGAATTAGACCCATTGTGCTCACAATGGCAAGTGTGAGGAGGGACCAGCCCTCCTCCCATATCTGAAGTTGTAGAAGTGAGCAGGGATGCCTGCCACTTCAGAATTGGGAGGGAGGCTGGAAGTGATGTGGTAGAACCTGCAGGAGCATCATAGACACACCAGGCCAAACCAGCACCTCTTGCCAAAGGCAGCCTTTCCTACAATGGAACAAGAAAGGCTGGCAGGTGGGGCATGCTTAGATGGCACTGGGCCAAGTAGTAGCCAAGCTAGCACACTCCCATCAGTGCCAGTCTTTCCCCTGGGAAAGGTTGAGGGTGGGTTTGACACCATTGATGGAAGGGAGCCAGTGCCTTTCCCTCAGGAACAGCCAGCAAGAGAGTGTAGCGACCACCGTCTGAACTCATGCATGGCCCCTTCAAACAGCTGCTCCCAACACACCTTGCTCCCATCAGTCCTTCCCTTGGAAAAGGCTTGCCTTAGATGCTGCTGTGGGAAGGTACTCAGAGAAGGCCTGGAAGAAAAAGAGGAGCTATTGGAGGCAGGGGTGGTGAAGAGCGTTTCGGGCAGCTGGATAGTTCAGTAACCAGCAAAACTACCGTAAAATTATAGACCTCTAAAAACATAGATTGTTCTGTCATGCTTTCCATGCACATGGTTTTCCTTGTTTATGCTCTTCTAAACTTATGTTTTTAAAGCTGCCTTTCACATGCCTGTCAAAGAACATTAAAATATATGTTAGTTGGCAGTGAAAGTTAGCTTGATTAGCACTGAACTCATAAGTTGTGATTTTAAAACAATATGCTTTAGCTTGGGCAGGAGTTGCCATTCCCCCTTCCCCAGACAATACTTACAGGATTGTGTTAGATTGCGATCTCTCCTCCCTGGTGTTTTTAGTATGTTTTGTTGCTGACAACATGGTTTTTAAAGAACAAATGCAGTTTTGGGAACGCCATATGACTGAGAACAGCATGTGATTTCTCGGGCTGTGGACAGCACAGATAACCTTTTGTCCTTTACAAGTATATAATTCATGCTTAACGTAGCAGGCAGTGGAGTGGGAGGGGGAAAATAGGCCACAAGCAGCATGTGAGTTAGTAAACACTATCATGGCTTCAGCTGTCAAAGCCATCAAGCATTTCATCTCAGGCAGGAGTTGCGATCACTGTCTCACAGTGATAACTTCCTCCCTTCGTACGCCTGCTGAATGCAAGATCATTTAAAAGAAAATACTGGAGTTCTTCTTTGTGCCTTTTGTAGAGGGTCCAAAGCTGTTCTGTAAATCTTCTAACCTTGATGAAGACAGAGATGATTGGGAAAGTCGGCGCCAGACATTACTTGAGGTATGTTGACTGAAGAGATTATTGGTCTGATTTAGAGATACTTGTGGAAATAACAAGACTCCTGGACCCATTTTTGTAAAGTTATTTTCACAAGCTTGGTCATGCAGTTCACGTTAACTGTACTCAACTAAAATATGCAGTTGAACTATGACCAATTCATTCAGGGGCAGGAAACCTGTCCCTGTTGTTGGTGGCAATCACCTATCAGTCCCAAACAACATAACTAATGGGCAGGGATTATGAGAGTTGTAGTGTGCTAATACTCGGAGGGCTGTAGGTTTCCCAGCCATGCCCTACTTCATTGTATATCTGTACTATATTCATGGTTATTATAATTAAAAGGGATGGTGGGTTCAATCTAATGATTTGTGCAAGCAGAGAAGGAAGTTCCTCTCCCTCTCCCTCTCCCTCTCCCTCTCCCTTTCCCTCTCCTCTCCCCCACCCCAAAATGTGCTACAGATATTTGGGGGAACCCATGGAGTAGATTTGAGAGGGCGGCAGTGCAGGGGCAAGCAAGGTGAGGAACGGGAGGCGAAGTTCAGTTGCACAAGAAGGGCAGGGCTTCAGACCAAGATTGAGGGCTAGTGGAAAGGGTTTCAGGGGCAAACTAGGTCCCCTAGGCTCCAGATCCACCTTGCCAGGTCCTTGGCCACTGCTGCACCAATATACATCTGTCAGAATAATCATGGTCACAAAACCCTTCTAGAACCCCTCATTACAATGGATCCAGAAAGCTATCTTAGTGCAGTTTAAACAGAGGTGCTGAAATAGCTGTGGTGGATGCCTATCCTAATTTAACCAGGGACAGAATAAACTTGCATAATCCCTACTAATACTTTACAAACAGTTGTCTCTCCCTGTCTGTTATGGAGCAGGCTAGCTGGTGAAACTGACAGTATTTAAAATGTTAACTTAGAATAACAAACTCGAAATATTTTCAGGATTGTCGGAAGAAACATAAAGATGCAAGAAGAAAAGTTAAAGCAAAACACTGAATACAGCGGCCCTGTGAAACAACAGTGATGCAGAAAACACTGGGCGTTCAAAACAGGGATAATGGAAGACGTCTCAAGAAATGCTTCTGCGAGTTATTTGAAAATTGGTGCTCAACACAAAGTGCCGTGAAATCTGGGCCTTGCACAGGTTGGGCATCTTTATGAAAAGCAGGTTTCTGGTTTGAGAAAAGCCATAAGCTGTAGGCAGATCTCATTTAATTTGCCTGCATTCATTTACTTTACCTGGTTGCAATAATAAATTAAAGTAATCCAGAATAAAATGTCAACTGGGTGGAGTCCATCCAGATCTACTGTGCCTACCACCATTCTTTTGGATGTAAGACACTGTGCCACAGATACTTGGAAGCGGAGGTTTTTATTATATCATACATAGCAGAGGGTTGAACTAGATGACCCTCGGGTTCCTTCCAACTCTACAATTCTATGAAAGTAACATTTGGGAGCAGTTCATAGAGCAGATATATGTCAGTGTAAATTGATACACCTTCCTAAAACATGTAAGTGTAAGAAATCGGCTAAGGAGCAAATGCACAAAGGTCTTAAACCTCTGCAATGTTAGATATTACATTTAAAGTGCAAGTGCAATTAAATTGGTGGAGAAGAATAGGACAAAGGTATTCAATTCAAATTGTAATGGAGCATGTGCTGTTTTCTGATGTGTTCAACATGCCTCAGAGCGGGACAAATGACAAAAAACAAACTGCAATTCCATTACTTTACAGGGAGTGAGCCCCCCCCCCCCAAAAAAAAACTTGGTGTGACTTCCTTGGGATAAAGTTAAACATATTTAGGATTGGCCTAATATATTGCAGTCAAAAACTATTTAAATGTGAGCATTGTTATTGATGGTTGTGGGGGGTTGATCACATTTTTAGGCTGAAATCAGTTTCATTGTGTTGGATAAGCAGCTCCCAACCGAAAATAATGCTAAATTCTTTGCTGTCTTGCCACATTGGCTGTTTTTACATAACCAGACTTCTATTTTCTGCTGTAAAATAAAACTGTAAATTATTATTTTTTCAAAGTGAAAATTGTATCAGTAACATCAAATATGTAAATAATTCTATTTCTAAATAATACAAATTGATAATTTAAAGCATGTGCCTATAATTAGTCATCTCATTGGATTTGTGTGGATGTGCTGTTTTGAGTAATGAACCACCCTGCACTGGAGTTTTCTTTCCCCTGAACATTCATCCCTGGCAAAATTATCATCATCATCATCATCATCATCATCATTTTATTTGCATGCCGCCTTCCCATAGTTAATCCAATGCTCAAGACGGTTGACAACATGACAAGATTTACACAATTACCAGCATAACAAAAGTCATAAGCAATAAATAAAACACATCCAAAAGTACACAACCCAATGGAAAACAATTTCCACATAAATCATAAAATCTAAAACTAAGAATACAGCATTAATATCAATCAGTTTAAAATGACATACATAAAAAATAAAAGCAATTTAAAAACAAATATTAAACAAATATTAAAATGCTATGGCAGAAGGAGGTGCACAGTATGGAAGATAGCAAATGCTGTTTGCGTTTAAACCAGGTGTGTCCTTGCTTACATGCAATACTAGTGTGATTTTTCATGTGGTTGAATGCTTTCAGTGTTAAAAAAGGGTAGCTGCTCAGTCATTAAGGAGATGGCATCGGAGCTAAACATTTGAAGATGACAGGACTGGACCACCCATGAGGCCAGGTGTGGAGGCCACTTTACGCAACAGGATCTATAGGGGCAGAAGAGCCAAATGTAGATATTTATTCTCCCTCCCCCCCCCTTTGTTTCTGAGGTAGAACTTCACTCATCCCTTCTTTTCTGGTGGGGAGTGGGGCACCATTTTGTGATTTGCCTCGGGTGCCAAAATGCCTTGGGGCGGACATGGAAGACAGGAAGGTCAAAGTTCTCAAACTGCTTAAGTGTGAACAATGGAGAAGGGGGGTGGGGGTGGCGGCTGAAGGCTGAAGGCTAAGACCATGGAAAGGAAGAGAGAAATCCAGTCGAAAATAAGCTTGAAAACCCAGTGGCGGCATGTCCTGACTCCTCAGAAAGCAAAACTCATTGGATGATCATTAAGAAGCTGACACACTTTTTCCCCCTTTTCCCCCTTTAATTTTTATTTGCACATTAAAAGTTACACATGAGACACAATATTCTATTATAAAGGGAAAGGAAAAAGGTCTACAACAAAAAAAAGAAAAGAAATAAAAAAGACAATAGAAGGAACGTTAAACAACATATCTTGTCAAAAACATACAGTAATTTAAGAAATACAAACCATCAACGACATTATTAAAAACACATATTTCCAGACACACTTTTTTTCACTTCCTGTTCAGAACTATTACCTAGAAATTTTATAGGCATGTTGTACTTATCATGTCTTGCAGCTTAAAGTTAAAGGGACCCCTGACCATTAGGTCCAGTCATGACTGACTCTGGGGTTGTGGCACTCATCTTGCTCTATAGGCCGAGGGAGCCGGCGTTTGTCCGCAGACAGCTTCCGGGTCATGTGGCCAGCATGACTAAGCTGCTTCTCGTGACCCAGAGCAGCGCATGGAAACGCCGTTTACCTTCCCGCTGGAGCGGTACCTATTTATCTACTTGCACTTCATGCTTTCAAACTGCTAGGTTGGCAGGAGCAGGGACCAAGCAATGGGAGCTCACCCAGTCGCAGGGATTCGAACCGCTGACCTTCTGATCAGCAAGTCCTAGGCTCTGTGGTTTAACCCACAGTGCCACCCGCGTTAAATGGCTGAAGAGCAATTTCCAGCATGGTACTCTTTCTTGCAGCAAGTTCTCCATGGGCATTTTAAAAACAAAATGCTAATGCGTAAAATACAGTTCTACACAAACAAGCAGAAGGAAGCTGTGAACAGACTAAACAGTGTTTAGTCTGTTTCCTTTAAACTCATCTTGTCTTTTCATCCAAACTCAGGATTATGGTTTTTCACTAATGTCAGTTTTAACACATGGTTGAAATTGGATTAAAAAACTGACCATATCCTACATTCTGATAAAATGACAAGTCTAGTTGCTTCTAAATGTAGCTAGTAAGAAGGGCAAAATATATTTAAAATTTTTGTAGGGTAGGTCAAGATACAATTGCACCAATAAAGAAAGAAATTACGTTTTGTCTTTCCTAATTTTCAGTGTTTGAGTCTTGCTATAGAAAAAGAACACTTCATAAATTCTAACAAAACAACAGTTTCAAAGCAGATAATGATGGCTATCTTGGACAAAAACCATCGTGAATAATTAGTTGTACTCCAGATGCCTTTCTAAGCACTTGGTTTGGGGGGAAGTTGTGCCTGAAGCTATTCTTATTAGCCACATATGTGAAAATTCTCAAATATCCCTTACAGGTGTATAAAGCACAGTATGGTTCCCTGAAAAAAGAACCAATGGCAATTTTAATTAGATAATACAAAGTGCGCCAGCTAAGAAGTAACGATTGCCACTTGATAAACTCCAGTTTGTGAAACCAAAGTAATCTGCCATGCTGGCACACTGTTTTATCTCTTCCTTTGTATGCCAGCTTTGGTTTGAGACTGTGGATCATTTAAACCAAAGTTTACAGGTTTGAGTACGGTGGGAAATTATGGTTTATATGCAAACAATGTTCAATGCCAAAGCCCATATGTGAAGAGAACAGGATGTGGCAACATATGGACACCCTTCCTGTCCCTGGGTTAGTAAAGAACGGTTTAGTAAGCCAATATCCATCCCGACATCCATGCCGACACGACCTTACAAGGGGCCGCTCGGGACTTCGTGGAAAGCATGGCCTCCATGGGGCTGTCCCTGAATAAGTTTGGCCCAACTCATAGCCGTGGACATGCCTTAGACTTGGTGTTCACCTCTATGGATGTTGGTGATCTGACACTAACTAAAAGCGAAACAAATGAAGTGTCAAACTGCTGGTCAGATCACTTCCTGGTGCAACTGGACTTCTCCGCAACCCTTCCCCTCTGCAGGGAGGTGGGACCGATTCGGATGGTCCACCCCCGCCACTTAATGGATCCAATTGGCTTCCAGAGAGTGGTAGGGGATGCTTTATCCCAAGTTGATGGCCTTTCAGCTGATTCCCTGGTGGCACGCTAGAATGCGGAGTTAACCAGGGCTATTGACTGTCTGGCTCCGAAGCGCCCTCTCCGATTGCATGGAGCCCGGACAGCCCCGTGGTTTTCCCCGGAGCTGAGGGTGATGAAATAATCGTTGAGATGGCTAGAGCGCCGGTGGCGGAAAACTCATTCTGAATCAGACCGGACACGGGTTAGAGCTCAACGTCGAGCCTACCAAGTGGCAATGGCGACGGCGAAGAGGGCCTTCTTCGCCGCCTCCATTGCATCTGCAGAAAACAGCAGCGGGAGACTTTTTCAGGTGGTTCGCCATCTATTGGAACCATCTGTACAACCGGGGCCTGGTAGGGACCCCAAGATCTCCTGCAATGCTTTTGCAAAGTTTTTTGCAGATAAAATCGCTTAGATTCAGAAGGAGGTAGACTCCACCGTGGGAGCAGGGCTAGGGCGGGAGAGTGCTAGAGTTCTGTCTGGTCCTGTTACATGGGATCAATTCCAATCTGTTACCACTGAGGATGTGGACAGGCTGCTTGGACAAGTGAAACCGACCACCTGTCTCCTTGATCCTTGCCCATCCTGGCTGATAAAAGCGAGCCGGAAAGGGCTGGGCGATGGGCTCTGCGGGGTGGTGAATGCTTCCCTCTGTGAGGGAGCCTTCCCAGACCCGCTGAAAGAGGCGGTCATTAAACCGCTTCTTAAAAAAACATCTTTAGACCCGGCAAATTTGGCCAACTATTGCCCAGTCTCAAATCTGCCATTCTTGGGCAAGGTGATTGAGCGGGTGGTTGCTGAACAACTCCAAGCACGCCTGGAGGAAACAGACCATTTGGATCCCTTCCAATCGGGATTCAGGCCTCACCATGGGACTGAAACTGCCTTGGTCGCGCTGGTTGATGATCTCCGGCAGGCTAGGGACAAAGGTGAGAGCTGTTTCCTAGTTCTGCTGGATCTCTCAGCGGCCTTTGACACCATCGACCATAACATCCTTCTGGACCGTCTAGAGGGGCTGGGAGCTGGGAGCTGGGAGCTGGGGGCACTTCCTCCTGGGCCGTGTCCAGAAAGTGGTGGTGGGGGATGAGTGTTCAGACCCCTGGGCTCTCACTTGTGGGGTGCCTCAGGGTTCTGTCCTCTCCCCCATGCTTTTTAATATCTATATGAAGCCGCTGGGAGAGATCATCAGGGGGTTTGGACTGGGTGTTCATCAGTATGCAGATGACACCCAGCTCTACCTCTCCTTTAAATCAGAACCAGTGAAGGCGGTGAAGGTCCTGTGTGAGTGCCTGGAGGCGGTTGGAGGATGGATGGCGGCTAACAGATTGAGGTTGAATCCTGACAAGACAGAAGTACTGTTTTTGGGGGACAGGGAGCGGGTTGGTGTGGGGGATTCCCTGGTCTTGAATGGGGTAACTGTGCCCCTGAAGGACCAGGTGCGCAGCCTGGGAGTCATTTTGGACTCACAGCTGTCCATGGAGGCGCAGGTTAACTCTGTGTCCAGGGCAGCTGTCTACCAGCTCCACCTGGTACGCAGGCTAAGACCCTACCTGCCCGCGAACTGTCTCGCCAGAGTGGTGCATGCTCTAGTTATCTCACGCTTGGGCTACTGCAACGCGCTCTAAGTGGGGCTACCTTTGAAGGTGACCCGGAAACTGCAATTAATCCAGAATGCGGCAGCTAGACTGGTGACTGGGAGTGGCCGCCGGGACCACATAACACCGGTTCTGAGAGATCTGCATTGGCTCCCAGTACGTTTCTGAGCACGATTCAAAGTGTTGGTGCTGACCTTTAAAGCCCTAAACGGCCTCGGTCCTGTATACCTGAAGGAGCGTCTCCACCCCCATCGTTCAGCCTGGACACTGAGATCCAGCGCCGAGGGCCTTCTGTCGGTTCCCTCATTGCGAGAAGTGAGGCTACAGGGAACCAGACAGAGGGCCTTCTCGGTAGTGGCGCCCACCCTGTGGAACGCCCTCCCATCAGATGTCAAAGAGATAAATAATTACCTGACATTCAGAAGACATCTTAAGGCAGCCCTGTTCAGGGAAGTTTTTAATATGTAACGCTGTACTGTTTTTAACACTGATTGGGAGCCGCCCAGAGTGGCTGGGGAAACTCAGCCAGATGGGCGGGGTATAAATAATAAATTATTATTATTATTATTATTATTATTATTATTATTATTATTATTATTACTATGTCTGAAGCAGCCTAGTACAGTAATACCTCCATGAACATCTGCCTTGTCTAGCATCCATTTCGGCGAATGTCATGGCAAACCCAGAAATACCGGAATGGGTTACTTCCGGGTTTGCTGCTCGCGCATGCACAGAAGTGCTAAATCACGCATGCACAGAAGCGCAAACTGCTCCATGCGCGTGCGTCCTTTTTGGCAAAACAAGGTATCTAAAAAGCTTATTTTACCTCAGCCATATTAATTTTCTTTCTTTTTTAATGGTCATTAAATAAGGAAAAGTAGCCTACACCAGTTTATTCTTCAGAGAGTGCTATACTGTATTGCTAATTCACTCCAACATGGAATGGGAGGCTCGGAGAGGCATATGGCTCACAATTGCCAAACCATCATCTGTTGCTTTCTAACAGATTGATAAAAGACTTATTTTTAGTTCCCTCCAAAGTGACAGTGGAAGTGTATGAATTCATTGGCTTCTCTTACAAGCTCCCATCTACCCAGGAGCTGCATCATGCAAAGAATCCTGGGTCGTGGCTGAATGGTATATACACCAGGAGGATTTCACTGTTATATTTACTGGTATTTGGCACTGTCAAAGCAGGTAAAGAATTGTATTTAGGTATTTCTCACCCTGTTCCAAGCACTCAAGGCTACAGTATATCATCATTCTTGCATAAGTGCTATAAAATAAACTAGGCTACAAGATAGTAATTTGTGCAAGGCCTCATAAGAAGCAGTGTGCCTGATATATTCAGATCCTCGCTATCTGATTTTACTGTGTTTTCTGTTCTAGCTTTGTTTTCCTACTCTTCAATCCCCATGGTGCAGAAAGAAGAAGATAAAGGGAGGAATTAAGAGGATCTGCCTCTCCCCCACCTGCTTTTTAATAGCATTTATCTAGCACCCAATTTATTTTCCCCCATAACCACATGTGCACACTATATAAATAAGCTACTTTTATTTATGGGCATAGTACAGGATGTAAATACACCTGTTTGGATACAACTGTGGATGTTCATATATGGCAGACTTCCCCAATCTGGTATCCTCCAGATCTCTTAGACTGCAACTCCCATCAACCCCAGCCAGCACAGATGAAGACTGTAATCCAAAACAACTGGGAGGAGGCCAAGTTAGAGAAGGATGATATATGGTATTTTTCTAGTGATGCAGAAGGTTGGCCTATTGTACATAGGGTTGTGTGAGCTATGCTTATTTTCCCCCTCCAGATGGTGTCATAGAGCAGGTTTTAGAAGCCAAACTGAAATGTTGTTGTTGTTGTGCTAAAGAACAGCAATGATCTCAGTGTCCTACAGCACACCATAGATGTATTTTTACTGCCATAAACCTAATACTCTTCGGGCAGTCTTTTTTTTTTTTAATTTACTTTTAGATGTTGCCAGCCCCTGCAGAGATGGCTCAAGCATGAAACCCTCTGGTAGATTTAAGTCATTTCCTCATTGGAGCACCATGTTGCAGAATTTATAACTCTCAGTTTTCAATTATCCATGCATTGAATTCAAAGCGAGCTATATGATCAAAGAAAATTCTGCCTAAAGCCACATTTGGTCCCCTGGAAAATCATGTTACCATTGCAGAATAATCAAAACACTTTCTATCTGCTGTTTTAAAATTTTGAGGTGGTGAAGAAAGGCAGAAGTCTGACTTCCCTTTTTCACTATACAGAGGTCTTTGCTCTCTCTTGTGTAATTATACAGTTGTTGCAAAAGCCCCCAACACACAGTCAGCAGTCTACCAAAAGCATAAAATGTTCCAAAAAATGGTTCGTCTGCACCACATTTTAGATGGTTTGCTTCTAAAACAAATAAATTCTTATGAATTCCTAAAATTCAAAGTGTTGGCACTGATCTTTAAAGCCCTAAACAGCCTCAGCCCTGTATACTTGAAAGAGTGTCTCTACCCACATAGTTCAGCCTGGACACTGAGGTCCAGCTCCTAGAGCCTTCTTGGAGTTCCCTCACTGCGAGAAGTGAGGTTACAGGGAACTAAGTAGAGGGCCTTCTCTGTAGTGGCACCCATCCTGTGGAACACCCTCCCATCAGATGTCAAGGAAATAAACAACTATCTGACTTTTAGAAGACATCTGAAGGCAGCCATGTATAGGGAAAATTTTAATGTTTGATGTTTGATTGTGTTTTTAATATTTTGTTGGGAGCTGCCCAGAGTGGCTGGGGCAACCCAGTCAAATGGGCAGATGATGATGATGATGATTTTGTAGTCGCAATGACTCTAAAATGCAGCTCTCTTGAAGAGCAAAGTCATTTAAAACATTTGCCATCTTGACCCTTCTAATCTTTTAAGACTAATGCATGTATTATCCGAGTTGAATGGATACTCACCAAGTTGATAATAGTCTTGCTTAACCATGATTTGTTTGCCACATACGCTTGCTAAAGCTACAAAGACATAAGACTAGAGAAGCTGGGAAACAAACTAAGCTTTTGTGAAAAAAGCCTTGGCTTGTTTGCTAGTCTGTAAAACAACTCGTGGTTTGTTGCACAAACCAGGGTTAAAACAAACCATTGTTTATTGTCAGCTATTCTCTACGATTTCCTCCTCCTGCTGCTGCTGCTGCTGCTGCTGCTGCTGCTGGATTGGAGCAGATAGTTCCATTGGCATTGATAAAGGGATGGGCAGCAATTTTCATCAATCCCTCCTTTCCCTTACAGAGCCTTGTTCCTCTAGAATAAAACTCAGTGGAAAAGTCTGGGAGGCAATGCTGGAACTGAAGGGAGAATCAGCAAAAATGACCACCCCAAATCCTTCCTCCAGCGGGAAGCCTCCACTGGATCCCAGTTTCTTCTCTGAACAGAAGCTCTTCTACTCCCAGAGTTGCAAGGCTGGATTTAACCCGTGGTCTTTTATTGTATGAACAAGTAGTATGATCTGGTTTGTGACTTCTGGTATTGAAGTCAATGGGTTAGGTTTTAAGCGTGGGTTAGAATTCTATTTCCTATTTCTTTTTCTATCCCTATTTTGGTTCTGATTTCCTAAATAAGCCTTCCTACTGAACAGTTCTTGTTTTGGCTGTGAATTCCTCAAAACCAATGCCAATTTTTACATGGACTCTGCAAGATGTAAGCAGAATTAAATGCACGGTGCTTACGAAGGGCTATATTGAAGTTATCCTTCCCATAACTCTGTAAAGTAGGCCACCACCACCCCTTTAATAAAAGGAGGGGGCTGAAGCTGAGACAACTACCTGGATTTTCCACATATGCAGAAGACTGACCATTGGGCACTAAAAGCCAATCTAAACAAACAAGGCTGCAGTCATCTCTAATATCTGAGCAGGTTTGAGCTCAAGCAACCTAAAAGAGGGGGGTGATTAAATAGCTTCTTAATTCTTTTTTAAACTTCTGCCATCATTTGAAAACAGTGAGAAGGGAGGCGGACTAAAAGGGAATAAATTGCCTGTTTGGAACTTCTCCTTCTTCTATTCCTCAGCTGCTTCATATGAAAGAGATAAAGGATGCAAAGCCCTCAAACAGTCCAGAATACTACATTTCCATAATATATTTCACTCCTGAAACTATTTGTTCTTTTCAGCATGATGTTCCAGTTTCAATATAGTAATTTAGAAGCAAACAAGCAAACACCAATATATGTACAACATTCACCATCAGCCGAACTTAGCCTTCTCTAACTTGCTCATAATGTTCTATTCATCTTAAAGATAAATTAGTATGTATCAGCATGGGCTCTGTAGAATAGGAGGGGGACATGGAAATGGGTGATGGCCTGTGTGCAAGGAAAAGTTGCAAAAAGGATGAAGGAGAAGGGAGGAAAAAGGGGGCAAAGGTGATACAGGTGTCCGTGTGTATGCAAAAAAGACCGCACAATAGGAGAGGTGATAAGGCATGGAAATAGGCTTGACCTATGTGCAAGGGGGGATGCGGGTGGCGCTGTGGATTAAACCACAGAGCCTAGGACTTGCCAATCAGAAGGTCGGTTGTTCGAATCCCCGCGACGGGGTGAGCTCCCGTTGCTCGGTCCCTGCTCCTGCCAACCTAGCAGTTCGAAAGCACGTCAAAGTCTAAGTAGATAAATAGGTACCGCTCCAGTGGGAAGGTAAACAGTGTTTCTGTGCGCTGCTCTGGTTCACCGGAAGTGGCTTAGTCATGCTGGCCACATGACCCGGAAGCAGTACGCCAGCTCCCTCGGCCAATAAAACGAGATAAGCGCTGCAACCCCAGAGTTGGTCACGACTGGACCTAATGGTCAGGGGTCCCTTTACCTTTACTATGTGCAAGGGAGAATTGAGAAAAGCTAGGAGGAGTGCGGGGGGGGGGGAGTAAAGGTGAATACTAGGGTGCAAAGGAGGTTGCCAAAAAGGAGGGATTTGGAAACATTGGAATGGGGTTGAAGATGAAAGCAGAGGCACGAAAGGGTCAAGAATAGGGTGCTTAGTAGTTGCAATTTGTGGGAGAAGGAAGATGCAGGAGGTTACCATGGAGGCGGTTTGTGTGCTAGGAGGGGTTACACAAAATGAGGGGGAAGGCATGGGCACAAGATAAAGGTGAAAATGGGTGCAAAGTGGAGCAGCATAATAGAAGAGGCTTTAGAAATGGTACTGGGAGGCTGAGAAGTGAGCTCTGTAGTTGTGCGGGGTGGGAAGGGAAAGCTGAGTGGCATGGCAGCGGGGGTTGGCAAGTGAAGCAACAGGGACACAACCCCTCGTATTTTTTCATGCAAGTAAAGTGTATAAAAGTAGAGAAAGTGGATAGAGATATTTTTTTCCCACCTCCTCTGCTCATATAATACTAGAAGACAAGGCCATTCAATGAAGCTGCATGTTGGAAGTCCTGCTTCATGCAGCACATAGGTAAACTATGAAATTCACTACCCTATATTTAGTATTAGATATAGTGGCAGAATTCGCTTTAGAACGGAACAGGACAGATTCGTGAAGGATAAAGCTGTCAATGGCTACTAGTCACGCAGCTCAGGCATGAGAGGCAGTATGTCCCTGAATACCAGTTGCTAGGAACCACAAATGGCGAGAGTGCCATTATGCTCTTGTCGTGTGTGTGAGGGCAGGATGCTGGACTCGATGGGCCTATTGCAGCAGGTCTCCTCTTCTCAAGCACTATGCACTTTCAGCTTGCTTTTAATTGCCAGGACTGAGTGGATGGAGTACACTTAAAACCCACTCTCTAAATGTTAATGGTATACAGCTAGAGAGCATAAAAAAGAAAGAATTTGACCAGAGTGTGAGGAACAGGGAAGGCCTTCTTTTCCTGTTAAAACGAACCTGCGAAGTGATTACTCTTGCAATGTTCAGTTAGAATTTGCCAGCCAAAGTCCTAGCAAAGAGCCAAGCTTCCACCTCTGAGGTTATTTTCCCACTCCCAATTCCCATAAAGCCACCGCCCTGCCCTAAGAGCTAATTTTCAAATGCAGCAGGCTCATAGCAACAGGCTTCACGGTCTCCAATGGTTGGAAGGGAGAGGAGAGAGGGAGAGAGAGAGAGAGATCAAACAATCCAGTGTATGTACATAGTATTCTTCAGCTCCTTGCTTGTTATTGGTCTGAATATGCTACACTCCCCTCTTTCCTCGCCCAGTGTGATCTGTGCTCGCAACTCGCTGCCTGGATCTGGGCCAGCTGGAACACACCTTCTTTTTCACACATACCCAGACCCACGAGCCAGCTCTGGCCTACAGGGTGGAAACTTGATGCTCTTGTCAGTGCAGCCACAACTTGACTTGCTGGGACTGGAGCAGAGGAGGAGGAGCAGCCAAAGGCTTCCAGTGCCCTTCACGCAGAAGTAGTGGGAATGTGACAGTAGGGGCACGACCAGTGGGGAAGCCCCACTTTGCCCCTCACACCATCATACATCATGTGAGAGTGAGCACCCAAACATGGCTTGTATCGTTTACAGTAAGTTTCATAGCTATATAAGAAATGTAGGTCACCATTCACCAGCTTTAAGAGTGATCAGACTGTCAAGGCCTCACCCATAGATTAAGTGCAGTCTCCTTGGGGTAGGAAGAATGCAACTATTACTTACACAACTATTAATATTACCTCATCAGTGTGCATTGCACATGACAGCATTGCATATGAAAGAAAAAGAGCACAGGTTCCTTCCTTGGGAAGCTTGCACTCTGCATGTTGAGAGTGGAGAGAAACAGCAAAATTAGTGAGAGAGAGGCAAAGATAACAAGGCCTTAAAATGCACTGTTATGTCAATTTGGGACAACATAAGAGGAACGGTCCAGTTAAAACAATATACGAAGAGAGGTAGAATAGAATCTATAAATATTGTCGGGCCACTAGAAGATGCTTGCACTGTGTTCAGTCCAGGAGCTGAGGAAATCTAAATTTCTCTTGCCCTTCCCATTCCCCACCCCCAGGCAGTCCCTGTAGCAATTCCTGTTCATCTAGTCCTGTCTTCTACAAACAATTTTGTATGAAAGGAATGCAGGAAGTTCAGTTAAAAATTAAACCACCATCATAAGCGCTAGATTGTAGTTGCACAATAAGAATGCTTGTCTTCATAGAGTAGCATCTGAAGCCTTCTTGAAACAAAACAAAACAATAAAACCCTAAACTACGAGGAAGCAGAAATTAAGAATTTGCGCTATTGTTTATTAATGCACATTACTACAGTGGTACCTCAGGTTAAGAACTTAATTCGTTCTGGAGGTCCGTTCTTAACCTGAAACTGTTCTTAACCTGAGGTACCACTTTAGCTAATGGGGCCTCACGCTGGCGCCGCACAATTTCTGTTCTCATCCTGAAGCAAAGTTCTTAACCCAAGGTACTATTTCTGGGTTAGTGGAGTCTGTAACCTGAAGCGTATGTAACCCAAGGTACCACTGTAGTTAAAGAGAGGGGTCTTTGTTAGATCATGCATACCGTATTTTTCGCCCTATAGGACGCACTTTTTCCCCTCCAAAAATGAAGGGGAAATGTGTGTGTGTCCTATGGGGCGAATGCAGGCTTTCGCTGAAGCCTGGAGAGCGAGAGGGGTCAGTGTGCACGGACCCCTCTCACTCTCCAGGCTTCAGGAAGCTATTCGCAAGCCTTGGGAGCCCGGCGCGACTTCCTGCCGGGCTCCCAAGGCTTGCGGACAGCAGCCTGCAGCCCGAAACCCGGGGAGCGCAGCGGAGCGCGCCCCGGGCTTCGGGCAGCTCTCCGCAAGCCGTGGGAGCCCGGCGGGAAGTCATGCCAGTCTCCCACAGCTTGCAGAGAGCTGCCTGCATCCCGAAGCCTGGGGAGACCGGCGCGACTTCCCCTCCGGGCTCCCTAGGCTTGCGGATAGCAGCCTGTTCTGCTGCTATCCGCGCCGGGGGGGGAAAAATAATTTTTTCCCCTTTATTTCCCCCCCCCAAAAAAAAACTAGGTGCGCCCTATGGGCCGGTGCGCCCTATGGGGCGAAAAATACGGTACATTGCATGCCATGCAGACGTGAATGAAAATGCTGGTTCTGGCTTTTACTATACTTTTTTTTTTCTTTTTAAATCACAGATACAAAACTCGATTAAACTAATAATAATCTAGGAGCCATGTCAAATGTCTGAATTTGACACACATTCTGGAAACTGGTGCCTGCAGTCCCAAAGCAAAAACAGGCAAGTAACTTTTTTGCAGGGTTAAAGCATCCTACTGAAGAACAGGCAGAACAATTCTTGCCTTTTCCAGATTGCAGCATTCTAGTACTGTGGCTGTTAGATCTCAGGACTGGCTGGACAAGGCGGTGAAATATTTGCTGAACATTTGTATTCTGCCTCTCTGCTTCTTATAAAAACACTTGTCTTCTTAAAACTAACCAGTACGAAGGAAGCAGCAGGAATGTGTTCAAGCCTCTGGGATTCAATAGCACTTCTCCCACATATGTGTCATTCAGAAAAGGCAGGTCAGATTTTTAAAAACAAAACAAACTCCTACTTTCAAGAGTGCTGCTGAGCTGCACACAGCTTGTGCTATGGCTACTTGCTGATTTCATCTGACTACACTCTTTGATTGGAGCAGCCTTCCCTCCATCTCTTTTTTCCGGCTTAAAACTAAATTAAAATAATGATCAAACAATCCCCCTCTCTATTATTTTAAGTGGAGTTTTGATCTGATAAATGCATGAGCCACACTTGTTGGTTGATTTAGAAACAAAGCAAGGCAGGAGAACATTATACAACTTTAACACAAAAGATTTGCAGCTTCAAGGCTTTGCCTGGCAAAAGCTTAAAGCAAATATTATTTTTATAAAAAAGAAGAAACCCTTAAGGATAGAGCAAATTACAACTGGTTCCAAGTCATGTTGAAAGCAGTGCAGTGCCACACTGCTGGAGAAAGGAAGCAGATGCATTAGCCTACTGGTAGTTTTGTTGCAATTACATCCTGTAGTCAAGAGTCTAAACTTGTCCTATGCAGCAACAGCCCTCTCAGTTGCTTAAAAAAGAAAAGGCAACTGGAAATCTCTGAGGCACTAATTTCCCCTTTTTATTCTTAGTCATCAGCACACACACCCATTCAACAAAAGACAGGCAATCTGGGCCACAAACCCACGAACAAGCTAGGAAAAAAGGGACTCCCTTCAAGCCAATGCATGCCTTGATTCCATGGGCACAAAGCAGCTGGAAATGGTGACCTTTAGGGCAGGTGACAACAATACAGTGGTACCTTGGGTTACATATGCTTCAGGTTACAGACTCCGCTAACCCAGAAATAGTACCTTGGGTTAGGAACTTTGCTTCAGGATGAGAACAGAAATCGTGCTCTGGTGGCGCAGCGGCAGTGGGAGGCCCCATTAGCTAAAGTGGTGCTTCAGGTTAAGAACAGTTTCAGGTTAAGAACGGACCTCCACAACGAATTAAGTACTTAACCTGAGGTACCACTGTACAGTATTAAAATCTGTTAAAACAAATTATAGTCAAGAGAATAAGGTTGGGGTGAGTGTGTCTGTGTATGGTGTTACGAGGTGATTTAAGGGGGGGGTACCAGATCCCTCTAATTTCTGGATCCAGCAACTGTTGAAAGCCAATCAAGCTTTCTAATTTCGGGAAACAGCCAAGCTAGCTTCCTGGTGAAAGGATGGGGGATTAGGGGGCTCAGTGCAAGGCGGCAAATGTTTACCCTTTTGTTCTTCTGTCTCTTTCAGACCAAGAGAGCAGAACAGCCTCCATAGACTTAGACTGCTTTAGAACTACTCCTCCATCTTTTTTAAGAGGTGTAGTTTTGATCAAAGCAGTGACATAATGGGCAAATGAACCTCTCATCATACATCTACTTCAGCACTCCTTGGCTGTTAACTCTCCTGTCAGTAGCATTTTATCAGTGTGTTTATTTTTTAAAATTTGTGCTGAAACACTTTTCCTTCTATATTTTCAAAACGTATAATTGAAATATTCATACAATTGCATTTAAAATCACAAATTTCAACATGTGTGCATGTATATATATATATATATATATATATATATATATATATATATATGTGTGTGTGTGTGTGTGTGTGTGTATATATATATATATATATATATATATATATATATATATATATATATATATGCTGCCTTTCCAGTCAGTGCCATTTTAGCAGCCTAGGTTGTGAAGTTTAGGAGATTTTGCTAGGTAGGGTTGCTGATCTTTTAATTAGAAACAAACACTTTTTACCCTACCTTTGGTGGTTTTGGGGAATCCAAGGACAAAATTCCATGCAAAAGCTGTATTCTGCTGCCTGTTTACCTAAGACGTCCTAGACAAAACTCAGCGGGGAAGATTGGCCTTGCCCATTGCTCTTCTGGCAACTGTTCCAAAAGCAACCAAACAGCCAATCCATTTTGTTATTGTTGTTCTGGGAGGCTGGCAACTCTCCCAGGTGGCTGTTCCTCGGAATTCTAAATAAGAAGCGAAAGGTTCACCCATGTGCGGAAAAGAGAAGAACATGGATGAGTCATCCAACAAAGAATCCAAATATTATCCAGTAGTTCTGTCTAATTTTCCAGGTACAATTTTCAGCATGATAAAAATCTGAAAAAACCTACATGCCTGTATCTAGGCTACAGCTGAGAGAGAGGGTGTGTAGATTGCCATTACAGTGGTACCTCAGGTTACAAACACTTCAGGTTACAAACTCCGCAAACCCGGAAGTAGTACCTTGGGTTAAGAACTTTGCCCCAGGATGAGAATGGAGATCGCGCACCGGCAGCACAGCAGCAGCGGGAGGCCCCATTAGCGAAAGCGCTCCTTAGATTAAGAACGGACCTCCGGAAGGAATTAAGTTCGTAACCCGAAGTACCATTGTATATCTGAAAAACAAACAGGGTGTGGCTTAGGCCTAGGGAAGACATTTCCAGGTAAATCGGTGAGGCTTCCATGTAGATATGCTTGGCATTGTAACACCAGGAGGCATTTTGGGAAAATGCCAGTTGCGATGCTATGTCCTGGAAGGTCCACCACAGCCTGTTGCTGGTTTTTCTTCTGTCAAACTTTGAAGGCTTCCCCTTGCAATAATATAGTCTCTGTGGAGTAGAGTTGTTCCCTGTGGCCTTGTTTGTAGAAAGCGGCAGTCAAGGAAGCTTCCTTCTCCAGGGCACATCTTGAAAGAGCTGATGCAGCAATTTGTGGTTTTATCAATGGCTCAGATGTATTGGGGCTAACATACTTAGGGAAACTGGTGATGATGCAAGCTATCCACCTACTTGCTGCCTTTATAAATCTATGGGGGAAGGTGAATATTATCCCTAAAAAAAGTCTGTTGCATATCAGTATTTATGACAAGGGTTTGGGGAACCTCCAGCCCAGTGGACTCTTCCCAAGATATGCCACTGCACTGCCCCCACTTCGTGTCCCCTACAAATGCTTTTGCTGGACTGGAATGTGACTTCGAACTTGGACCACCTGTCTTGTTTGCCTGGATGGAGCCTGGAGGGCCGTGTGTGTAGAAAGCTACTGTACAAAGTTAAGGGTTGGATGGATACACACCATACCTTTAATGCACATCAGATGCCCATTTAAAGCATATAACTTCTCCCAACGGACCCTCACAGTTTCCCCCTCACAGAGTTACAATTCTCTGCATCCTTAACAAACTACAGTTCCCAGGATTCTTTGGGGGAGGTTATGTGCTTTAAATGGGCATTGGCTGTACAGTGGTACCTCAGGTTAAGCACTTAATTCGTTCTGGAGGTCCGTTCTTAACCTGAAACTGTTCTTAACCTGAAGCACCACTTTAGCTAATGGGGCCTCCTGCTGCTGTCATGCCGCTGGAGCATGATTTCTGTTCTCATCCTGAAGCAAAGTTATTAACCCAAGGTAATATTTCTGGGTTAGCGGAGCCTGTAACCTAAAGCGTATGTAACCTGAAGCGTATGTAACCTGAAGCGTATGTAACCCGAGGTACCACTGTACTTTAAATGTGTGGTGTGGATCTGCCCTTAGTTACCATTGTCATACATTGTCGCTCTTCCCTCCAACATCCCGCTGATCAGCATCCCACTAGTTTTTGGGTCCCAAGCTCTCATGGGATCCATCTGATTTGCCCCAGAATACCGGACCAAAAGATGAGACACTCTGGGATCCAGTCAGAAGCTGGGATGGCTTCTGTAATTCTGGGGTGTCCCGCTCAAATCGGGACAGTTGAGGGATTTGAACTTTTGCCCTGCCCACTTTTGCCTCTGATTCCACCCAGTACTGGCAAGTGCCCCCCAGAGGTTGCTCATTAGAGAATGCGGACTTTGGGCTACAAAAACATTCCCCACATAAGGGAATGTTCTCTACTGGCTATAGAGTGCTGCCTGCTGCCCTAGAGGGACCATTGGGCCAGCAACCCAGCCAGACTCTTCTAATGTCCTTCTTTTAGACATGCTCATCTTCAGTAGAAGAATACCCTCTAAGAATGTGCCTTTTTCACCTAATTATCCCTTGTAACAGACTGGCTGCTAAACAAAACAGCAGAGCCTGTTGTTTTTGCAGAGGCTTTGCATTTCAAGGTTAAAAGACCTCCTGCTTCACAGGTCTGTTTGCATTTGTTTAAGGAAAGTCACCTGGCCAAGGGGTTTAAAGTGACAGCATGCTGCTTGAGAATAAAACGTTTAAGAAGCAAAATGCTGGGCTGTTTCTTTGCATTACTCAAAGCCTTTAAATAAACCCACCCAGCCATTTCCTGAACACCACTGCTTGTGTCAGGCCTCCACAATTCTGTTCACTGCTCATAGACAATTGAGGGTTGTTTCTTACATTGTTAAATTATTTGGAAGTTCATGTTTTATGTTTTCAGTTCCTATCACACAGTAAGGAGCTTATGAGTATAGCTTGAATCTGCTCTGGTGTTTCAGTATAACAGCAATACACTGTTTTATCCTATTCCGTTTAGGTATCCATTCTCTTGCATATTGTATGGGAATAAAGCAAGACCGGCATAGCTGCGTAGTTGGGGCACCCAAATATTCAAATGCTGAGTTGGTCCTCTCAACATAATGAGATTAGTTCCTAAAGTCATAAAATCACTAAAAATATTTAGTTCTTCATCAAGTGTTCTGTTGCTAAACCAGTAGACAAAAGTACAAGCATAATTCTCAGTATTTGCATACAGTGGTACCTCTGGTTACGAACTTAATTTGTTCCGGAGGTCTGTTTGTAACCTGAAACCGTTCTTAACATGAGGTGCACTTTCGCTAATGGCGCCTCCCGCTGCTGCTGCACCACCGGTGTGCAACTTCCGCTTGCATCCTGGGGCAAAGTTCGCAACAAGGGGCATCTACTTCCAGGTTAGTGGGGCTTGTAACCCGAAGCATTCGTAAGGAGGGTGGTACATAACACGAGGTTCCACTGTATATGAAAAGCAAGCTTTTTAATTTTTTTTTATGTAGGCAAATTTTACTTCCAATAAATATGTTCAGGATAATGCTAAGGGGTAGACTGTTAACTAAATAAATGGCAATGTAGCCTTTGCTCAAAGTCAAAGGCTGTGTCTTCCAATGTGTACAGGGGCTTCATGAGGCAGACTCAAACCAAACCAATACCTCTTTGGGGAGCCGATCAGTCTTAATGCAAATCTAAGTGTGTAGAGCTTGAAGTAGAGATGAATTTCCAAACATACTAACTTAATTTTAAAAAAGCAAAATCATTACCTCAGTGTAGAATTGTACAATTAAAAATCTCTCAAGAATTATCCCAGAGAAAAACTACACACACTTTGTATGGTTTTTGGGATTCTTCATTCATAGTCCCTGTGCTCATTTCCTTTTTCTGGTATCAGTTGATACAGCTTTCTACCAGTTCTGGGCATAAAAACATTGCCTACAATCAATAAATTCACCACCACTGTTTCCGGGGGGGGCGGGGGAGTTTTCAGTTTTTGTTTCTTAAAAAGTGAGGGGAAAGAACAATGTACAGCTCCACAATGGCATCCCATGAGCCACTGTGAGAACAGGATGCTGGACTAGATGGTTGTCTGGTCTGATGCAGCAGGGCTCGTCTTGCATGCCTTGTGGCAACACCTAGTTCATAAACAGATTATATTTACAAATATATTAGGATTATGTTGGTACCAGAAGCTGGAGTTAGCTCATCTGGTGGTTTAACAGTTTGTAAAATTTAATCTGCGTTAACTCAAGTGCATTTACCTTTAAAGTCTTTAATGCATCAGGTCACTAAAAGCACAAGGCCTTTGCCCTTCCAGCTCATAGAAATAGTTGGATCCTGTGTGCACTTTGAAAATTTTGACTGGTGTTGGAACTAATTTGACCCAGACTGTCTGGAAATGGTATTGCCAGGACAGGACATTAGGGCAGAAGTCCAAGAGGAGCAGGAGGAACCCCTCCTCCAAATGCAGCAAGGTTGGTTTGCCACATTTTAAAGTAAGTGAAGTAATGTACATTCTTTTTTCAGAATACCTTCCCAGCTCAAAAACAATAAGTTCAGAGTTTTACATTGCCTGACTGTGCCCCTGCTGTCTAGGAAAGTAGATATAGATAACCTTGTTCCGCTATAGATATCTTCCATTTGTAGTTCGGCTTCCTTTCATGAAAATTATCCTGTAAACGTATGTTGATGCAATAGCATTGTTATTATGTTTTACAAAACTGTGGAGTTCTTGAGAGCAGGAATAGCCCTGAAAAAGCTTTTGTACCATTTATCTAACTTTCAATATAAAAAACATTGTGAAAATCCTTTTTCTAAAACGTTTTGAAAAATATATTGAATTTGCCATAGCTCACCATTGCTATCGATCATCACATTTGCATAATGCACTTTACAACACACTTTAAAGGTTTTATTTGCAACTGTATAGATGAGTCCTTAATAATGCGCAGCCTCCTTAGGAGGTCTGGAGGGTGGCAATTCAAGAAACCTTTTAAGTCAAGATCTTTCCCAATCATCATCCATACTGGAATTGTTTAAAACAAGTCTTTACTGTTTTGTCTCGTTTGCAACCCTGGGAGGAAGGACAGGATATAAACGTAATAAATACACAAGATTTATTTATTGCATGTTGTGGTAGGTAGAAAATTCCCTCAGGCATTCTGGGCAAGCCATGGCACAGACATTATTTTCATGTTTCTGGCACTGACCATGGGCAATGAAACTGTGATGATAAATGCAGCCTTATGATCCCTGGGGGAAAGGAAGGCTGCAGGGATGCTATCCAAAGCAGCCTGCCAAGGTGCCTCTCATCAGGGAGCCAGGCATGGAAGCAGCAAGCCTCGTTTAATTGGTCAATGGGGTTTGTAAACACAGTAGCCCAGCCAACTTTGGGGCTTTCCTGTGTGTCTCTTCTACAAATGGCCCATCTTACTCCCTTACTCTCCCAAATTCCCTGCAGTTTTGGCCATCGTGTACCGGTAATTTCCCTCATCACAAAACAGACGTACCATTAATTTTTATTGGTTTAAGGATACTAACGGCAGTTCGCCCAGTGTTTTATATATTTTTTTATTTATTGCATTTAAAAGAATATTCTCACTCCTACGGAAGATGGTAGCAGCACACAGCAGGGTGGGGCGGGCAGATCTAAGGAGGTGGTATGTATAAAGGCACATATGCCTGTGCCAGCTTTTCAGTATGAATATTGGCAGCTGAGAAAGCTTAGCCTGGGAGATGGGTTGCCACCTGGCAGATTCACTAATTGCCTTATCACTGTTGCAAAGTTCAGGACAGCTGCCAGTTCTGGCACTGAGAAACCCAGGAAATTTCGCCAGCTGGTGCCTGTCTGTACACAGGAACACGGGAATCTGCCTTCTACTTCTTCGAGTTGAAACGTCTCACTCAGGGTATCGCCTACACTGACTGGTGTTAGATCTCTAGGGTTTAAAGCATCTTTGCCAGCCCTACCTAAAAAAAAATGTGAACCTGTGGCATGCTAACACTGAGCTGAGGCTCTTCATTCACCTTTGCCACTTATGGCTACCTGCCCCCCCCCAAGAGCAAGTGCTGGCATCATTAATATATGGATGCCAGCCAGGTGGAAAACAGGCTGCTTCTTGCAGCAGCCGAACAGTTGCCCTGTACTAGACTCTTAAGCATACTGCCTGCAGCAGATCTGAGGGTGCTTTCCTGGAACAGAGGCAGAGCACGGTTATGTGCATGGACGTAGCCAGGGGGGGGGCAGGGGGGCAGCTTCCCCCCCATCAACTGAAGCCATAGAAATAATTAACTAACTGACCATTCATGTTGGTCCTAGCTCCCTTAACAGAAGTTCTGCCCCCCCCAAAAAATCCCGGCTACTCCCTTGCTTATGTGAATAGGGAGAGGTTTTCTCTTTCTCTCAAAATCCTAGAACTCAGGGACAACCAAGGAATATGAATGTTTGAAGAATCAGGATAGGCAGCAGAAAAGACTTCTGCATGCAGCAGCCCATAGTTAAACTATGCAATTCACTCTCACAAGATGCAGCTTAGACAAATTCTTGGAGAATAAATCTATCAATGGCTACTAGTCATGACAACTGTGTGACTCTGTATACCAGTTTCTGAAGAGCTATAGTGGGAGAGATATCCTGATCTTGTAACTGAAATAGCAGCCTAAGCATAGCAATTTTCCATTATATGCTGCAGGTCCTAAAATGCTTAACTCACAGACAGCATCAGAAACCAGAAGTAACACCAACCTATATCTGAATCATAATAATGGAAGGAAATGGAGTATAGCCAGGGCTGGAGGCTGAAAAGGAGTGTAATGAGTGTTATGGAATAAAGCAAGAGTAAAAGAAGACTCAAGTTCACTGCATTTTGTGGGGTGGGGGTGCCTAATTGCCACTTAAACACATCTGCTACGGTAATGAGAAACTATTAAACTTAACAGCAACACTTAATGAAGATGAGACAATTAGACAAGTGCAAAATACCCCTTACCTTTATGGCACATACTAAAGCGTTACATCGACATTGGTTTGTTGCTTCTGTGGCAAAAGCCATAATGGATTAAATAGAAGAACAATTAAATGATAAAAAATTCTGCTGGGAATATTGCATGAGTTCCTTTTCTCTCCCTTCCCCACCCCTTCTTTCTCCCTTTTAACCTATACATTCATTATAGTTGGCATGTCGCAGGTTGCTAGGTTATGTGAGCACAGCTTGCCTGGTAAAAAGATTTTTCATAATGCCTGCATGATTATTTGAATGAGGAGCACTTTCCATGAACAATGAGATTTGGCTAGGCTGAGTAATTTCCTGCTGTCATAAAGTTCTATATGCACCAAGAGGGTGTATATAGACTCGGTTTCTGGTCAGCCTGAGATGCATACAACAACTCCTGGCGAATGAGGGAGATCTCTCCTAATGTACTCTTGATATGGGTTGAGCTCCTATCAATCCATTTTGTAATCTTAAAAACCTCAAAAACCATATTTTATAAAATATGGTGAACTCCTCTAGACCTCAGTAGACATCAATAGAAGTTAACATGTATTTCTCAGGGAGGCAACTTGTCAGTCTCTTTACAGAGACACTAAATTTTAATGGTAGTTGTTACATTTCTTTTACAGTCATCTCTATCTATTGTCCTGAAACTTCAGACTCATTTCTAAAGCACACCATGCAGGGAGAGATATGTGCCAAATTGTGAAAACGTAGAGAGTACTCATGGAAATATAATGTCACAATTATGCTCACATCCCCCTACATTTGTATTTTTGGTCTGCCTCCTTGGGTTTCACTGAATACAATGCACGTTTAAAAACAAAAACAGATAGTTGAACTCAAATAAGTGCAATAAGGATTATTTTGTTGCTTATTTTCAATAAAACATTTTATGTCTGTGAAGTAACAGTACAGTCATACCTTGGGTCACAGTTTGCGTTTTTTTCAGGTTGCGGACTGCCAAAACCCAGAAGTACTGGAATGGGTTACTTCTGGGTTTCAGCAGTCACACATGCGCAGAAGCACTAAATCGTGCTTTGTGCATGTGCAGAAGTGCCGAATCGCAACCCCCGCATGTGCAGACGTGCATCACGCACAGATCACGTTCGCAACCCGAGCGTCCACTGTACTTACATGTAATAAGGAATTATTATTAATTGCAAGTATTAGATGGGCCATTGGCAGACTCTTGTGTTCCTATATTACTTTGAAATTTTTAATATGCTCTGATGTTGGACTCAGTGGGCCATGAATTTGGACATTACATTGTTTTGAATGCCATTTAATTTTGTGTGGGGAGAAGGTTTATTTTCCCAAGGCATTTAAATTTAAAAGGGCTTTTAAAAGCTGGACAGATTTTGCTTATCAGGTGTAAAAATCTGTGTGATCAAAAATAGCTTGGTTCACTGAGTTCTGCATACTGCAATGAGTCCTGCAAAGTCATGGATCTCTAAAAATAGATGATGAGTTAAACTGTTCAGGGGGTCTGTGCAAAGCTACCAGACTGCCCTAGATGATGAAAGTGTAATACTCTGTTTCAAGCTGTGACCAATGCAAGCCGCTACATTTGGACATACCAGCTGAGGTCTATCTACTTCACCTTTGCCATTTCAAAGCAAAAGACAGATATAAGGCTTGAGTGCTACTGCTGAAGATGGAGGCTTCTTGGCTTCAAAGCTACAGTTATGTCAGAGCAGAATCAGTTGATTAAAGGTTGATTGTAATCATTTTTCAACACATGCTACAGGACAAAAGGCTTTACTCATTTATGTATACTAGGAATGTATTCTACAAATGATGGTAGGTCACAACTAAAATAATATTAAAAACCAACGTCATAACATACCAATATAACACAATTTGATAAAAGTGCTTAAATCTACAGCAAAAACTGTGCATAAAAAGGCTCGGGCAAATGAAGAAGTTTTAATCTGCTGCCAAAGAATCACAGTACATGAAGCATTATATATACTATATACTTCATTAATCGTGGACACCCCTGATCTGTACTAAGACTGCACCGTGAATAATGTGGTGTACCCTCAAAGCTTCTGTTTGCCCTGGAAAGGAAACAAGTATTTTCCCTCCTGAGGCACATAGCAGCTTGGGGGGTGGGGGGTGGGGAACCAGTTCTAGTTTAGAAAACAACAAAGGGTGGAAGAGTTAAACCACACTCCCCAGGCTGCAATCCTGCTTTAGACTGGAGGTCCTGTTGCTGCTATAATCAACAAAACAAAACAAAACAAAAACATGGCCATGCACATAGCACATCATCTAGTTTTGTGCTGAAATCCTACTGTTTTATGCAAGTAACCCTTGGGAGAATAATCCAGAACTGGGATGACGCTACAGAGCAGGCCTTGTCTCTGTGTACCTAGCCTTGGGAGGTCAGGAACCCAAGGAAGGGCTTTTGAAGATGGTATTCCACTGTGTATCTGTGGATTTGTGGCTGAAAATGGAAGACGGCACATCCAACGTGCTGAATAGTCATTTTGATTTTTAATTCTATTTTATTGCTTCTCTTATTTCATATTTTCCATTGTATTGCCATTTGGGTTTTATTGTCAGGGGCCAGCATCTATGGGGACATGGAAAAGTGGGGCTGGCATGTCTAGCTCTGCTTTTAGCCCTTAGGCATTCAGGCAAATGTCTGACTAAAGCTTGTGCCTGGTAGAGTACAGGATGCCCACATCCCCACCCACCAGCTAGGGAATCTGCAGCAACCTTCTGCACCATCTGAAGCTTCTGAATGAATGTCAAGGGCAGCCCCCTTAATTTTACAGAAGTGTGGATCAGTGTAATGTGGTCCAGCATGTCTAAGAGAGGAAAACAGTGATGGGGCTGCATATTCACCCTGGGAACCTACCTTGTACCTTCTACTGAGTTAGATCATTGGCCTATTCAGCTCAATATGGTCCAATCAACACTGATCAGCAATAGCTGACCAGGGTTGTAGGCGGGAGTCTTTCCCAGCCCTACCTGGAGCGGCTGGGGAAGGATGGAGAATCTGTGGCTCTCCAAATATTGTTGGACTTCAACTCCCATCAGCCCAGCTACCAATGGTCAGGTATGATGGAAACTGTAGCTCCACAACATCTAGGTTAGTCACCCCTGCCCTAATACACATGTTGCTGACTTAATGCAATATATCTACTAGCCAGATGGGCGGGCTATAAATATTTAAAATTTGTTGTTGTTGTTGTTGTTGTTGTTGTGTTTCCTTTTTCTGAAGGGACAAGGAAATCGGAATGACTTTATCAGCTGCAGCTCCTTTCTGAGAAAGCAGCTTTCTGCATAATTCATCCTTATTTTTCTCATATTTTAAGTAAACTTCCTCTACATAGATCAGTTGAGTAAACCCAACCCATAAAATAAAAAGGAAACAATGAACTGTAGCAAAGGTAGGTTAAAATGTGTAACTTTTGGAGGTAAACTGTTATTAAGGAATATACATTTTTTAGACTTTGTGTGAGGATTTTGGTAGACCACAATATTATGCAATAACGGCAGGATCAAAAATAAAACATTGTTCCAAGCAAGAATTTACACAATTAGCTGAAGGAATAACAACAACAGTCATAATCTCATTAGATGAATACCAGCAGAATGACATCTGATTGTTTTGGAGTTTTTAAAAAACTTTTGCAGCAAGCCTGGGAAATATTAGGGTGACGTGTAATAGGCAGCAGCCTTGCTGAGCTGATAGCAGATCGTGCTACAGATTAAAACCATAGACAGCTGCATTTCCGACACTTGCCAAGGCCAGCCTTACCATGAGGCAAATTTTAGGAGCAGTTTGTGGTAATCTTTGCAATAGGTGATACATTTGCTGCTGTGGATTATCCTGTTGCACAAGACTGTGATCCTGATAACGGACAGTAACAATGACTGTTCCCCCACCCACCCAGGGCAAGTGTGAACAAAAATCGCATCTGGTTAAGCAATGTGTTGAGTAGCTACATTTTAACTCCTGCTACTGTTGTGGGGCGGGAAAGCGGGGGTAAAATCCTGTCAATTTGTGTCAAGAGACTCCGGTCATATATTTTTGTGCTTTTATATTGCATATTGTGTTTCCCCATTGTAAACCATCCTGTAATCTTCAGATAAAGAGTGGTATAGAAATTTAATTTAATAATAATAATAATAATAATAATAATAATAATAATACTTGGAGAGCAGAGGATAGCAGGCAGTGATAGCAAGGACCCAGGAGGCTCCAGATAATGATGGGGGAGGGGGCTCTGTCAGGGGCGGAAGAATGGGGCGGTGGGGGCGGTTCGCACCAGGTGTCTTCACTGAGGGGCGACATTCAGCGTGCCCCCCGCGTGACTCCCAGGCCTATGCTGAGCTGTTGGGGGAAGGGGCGGAGCTGCACTGCCTTGCCAGCGACCTTTCCCCCTTCGTTTTGACAGCTCAGGAGAGGCTTGGGAGTCACAGGCATGCAGCACGCTGTTGCCCCCCACTCCCGGGCTGCTTCCGGGGTGGGGAGCCTCCCGCGAGCTGTCAAAAGGAAGAGGGAAGGGAGGAAGGCTGCTGGCAAAGCAGCATGGCTCCCCCCCACACAGGAAGCAGCCTGCCATGGGCAGCTCACTCTGCCCCATGGCCCTGCCCCCGGGAGCACAGCATGCCCGCCACTCCGGGTGCCAGAGCAACTAGCTCTGTACAGGGGGGGGGGGGCAGCTGCTCAGCAATGCCTATCCCAAGGATCAGCAACCTTTTTCAGCCGTGGACCAGTCCACCGTCCCTCAGACCATGTGGAGGGCTGGACTATATTTTGAAAAAATTGCCCCACAAATAACCCAGAGATGCATTTTAAATAAAAGGACACATTCTACTAATGTAAAGACACGCTGATTCCCGGACCATCCACAGGCCGGATTGAGAAGGCGATTGGGCCACATCCAGAGCCCGGGCCTTAGTTTGCCTACCCCTGGCCTATCCTAATGGTCACCCCGGGACCACTCCCAACAGGAATTTATCGTTTCACCATGAAATCATGGTAAAAGAGGCAGGAAACATTAAATAAAAACAAACCAAAGGGGAACCAAAACAGAAGTCCCTATTTATATGTTAACTCAATGTAGTTTGTGCAACAGGGAAGGGGTATTGAAATATACTCAGAGTCGCAAAGTGATTTCATGCTCTAGGAGGAAGGTGAAACGGGAGGCATACGCTTCCCAGTCTCCAGATGCTGGGTTGAACGTCGAGAAGCTGTTGTCAGTTGCCATTCTGAATTCCTTGTGTCCCGGAGCTGAAGCCTGGATACACGGTGCGAGGCAGCGGTGCGGCAGGTGGCGGTGCTGCGGTGCTGTGTGTGGCAGTCAGCTCAGCGGGATCCCATCCTCGTCGCCACTGAAATATACTCAGAGTTGCAAAGTGATTTCATGCTCTTTATTCAGCTCATAGTGGTGAGGAGGAATGAATGAATGTCCCCTCAAAGTATCTGCTTTATATACATTATTTACACAATGGGCTGCACATGATTGGCTAATTCCGGAATTCTACTGTAAGCCAATCAGGTTGCGGATTCACTTCTATCTGGAGCATGATTGGGTAGTTCCTGCCAACCAATCATACTGCTGCATTGTTCTAGGACCAATCATACTGCTGCATTCTGAATCCTATTGTTCTAGGACCAATCAGACTGCTGCCTTTTGGATCCTATTGTTCTAGGACCAATCAGACTGCTGCCTTTTGGATCCTATTCAACTCAGTACATAACAGGTATGCTTATGATCATTGGATTTAGATAACTGTGCAGAAAATGCCACACATTGTTTATGAAATTCATGAAATTCATTGTTTATGAAATTCATATTCCGCCCTTCCTCCCAAAGGAGCCTAGGGCAGCAAACACGAAAGTGATCTGACAACACAATACAATTAAAAACCAAATGAAACAAAAGTATACAGTGGTACCTCAGGTTAAGTACTTAATTCGTTCCGGAGGTCCGTACTTAACCTGAAACTGTTCTTAACCTGAAGCACCACGTTAGCTAATGGGGCCTCCCGCTGCTGCTGCACCGCCAGAGCACAATTTGTGTTCTCATCCTGAAGCAAAGTTCTTAACCCGAGGTAATATTTCTGGGTTGGCGGAGTCTGTAACCTTAAGCGTATGTAACCTGAGGTACCACTGTATTTTAAAAAATTAAAGATACCTAAACACACATGCCTCAAAAGTTGCAAAACCTAATTTCCTAATCTAAAGTCATTTAAATTATTGATTTAGCTATTTCTCAAATCCCAACGACTGCTGTTCTTAGCTTTTAAGAAACAGTAGGGAGAGTGACAGGCATGAACAGGCATAGGTGAAGCTCCTGCCCACACAAGGCTTCCCACAGGGCTGGCCCAGCACGTTTTGCTGCTGAGAGAAAATGGAAGGTGCCACCTCCTCCCCTGCCACTGCCTCCAAGAAAAAGGTGGGGGGAAGGAGGCTGGCTAGGGGTGGGGAATCAATGGCATGGAGAAGGAAGAGGAGGAGGAGGCGGCAGGCGGTGAGGAGGGGGGAGTCAGCAGCAGCATGGAGAATGCATTGGTGGCATTTGTGTCAGGGGTGAGGGCGGCAAGCAGCACACCACTCGCGGGCCTAGATCTGCTGCTTCTCCCAGTGGTCCTATGCCTGCCACACTGAGGCAACTGCTTCACCTTGCCTCATGGGTGGGCTGGCCCTGCTTCCTGACCACATATCTGAAATCCGAAGTGTTGCAGCATATAGCATACTTTTCTTTTTCGAAGTGAGTACTCAGGCAATCACGATAGTGTACAGGGCTTGCATCAGAAATGTAAGGCCACTTCTGTTTAGGAGGGAACGGTTAAGCCAGTGGCACTTTGAGATTTATTTAATCATCCAGTTTGCAATCTAGTGGGTGTCCAAACAACTACTTCACAGTTCATAAAAAAAAACTACAAAAAGGGGGCACAGGGATCTTATAGAGTGCTATTACATTTATTAAAAAACAAACAAACCCCAAAAGTAGACTTTCACTGATAGCTGTCTACTCCAGTGAAATTCCATAATTTCAAGCACTGTAGCGCTCTTGCATCTTGCTGCCATTTAGGGTCTACATTTGAGTGTGTTTTATTAGAAAACTGCTACCTCACAATGCTGCAACCTATTATGATAGTAAAGGGATGTGGGTGGATGTTTAACTCCTGCAGTTCCAGGAGAGGAACAAGCAGCAATTGGTGTCCCAATGGATTGAACTCTTCACTAGGTAATCCTTGGTGGCTGCCTGAGACAGCAAAAACAGGAATTTCACGACTAAGTTGCTAATGCTCAGCTGTGTGCTATACGGCTACTTCTTTTATAAATATGGGACACATCTACCAAGTTTGCTCAGTTTATTTTGTGCTCTCCCCTTCCTCCATTGCATGGGACTTGTGTGGAACTGCATGGTATTTGCCTGAATCAAACCATGCACATTGCAAAAGGGAGTTCTGGAAAAGCAGGGGGAACTCTGGCCATCACCCACATACATAAGGCAAAGCACTTTGCATATCTCTTAGGTGCACGCTTCTTAATGTTGGAAAAGTGGCAGCCTGCCAATCAGAATTAGATATATGCTGCCCACACTGCAAGGTATGTATAAAAAGGCTCAAGTTACACTGATACGTGGCAATCTCTCATGTGCTATTGTGCTCAGGTTATCCTACATGGAATAGGTCATGTAAACTAAAGTTTCAGAATCAATGGCTCCACTGTTACGTTCCCTGCTGCTTGTCAAACATTCTTGCTTGCCATGCAGGAAACCACACCAATGCCAGGAGAGCTCAGGGAATGCTGAGACGGTTGTGCGCAGGAGAGAGAAGTGTGCTAATCTTTAGCAACACTTAGGACATTTTAAGTTTCCACCTTCCTGTCCTAACTCCAAGCTCCCAGAACTAGCAAACACCTCCTCTTGCACATTTTGGCAGGCAATGACCGCTATTGCTCCCCCCCCCCCGCACTTCCAACTCCAGTTTACCAACTCTAGTTGCCCTGGTGACCAAAATGTTTCCCATCAAGAGACTGAAAAAAAATCAAGTAACCATACATTTTATTGGAAAATTATTTTTTTCCTGCAACAAACAAGTAGTATTTGAAAGCACACTAAAAAAACAAGAGGTTTCTCAAAATCTGACACCTCTTCTCTGTGCAAGCAAGCTGCTACAACTTGGAAGGGTGGGAACTGGCTTGTAGGAACTGGATGTCTGTGATCTATTTATTCCTCTCTGCAGCACGTCCAAGTGTTCCCTAGTACATGCTTCCTTGCTGATCATATGAGCAAACTGCTACAGACGTTGAGCTGAGAGATCTTGTTTCTCCCTCTAGTGTTCAAAGCTGGATCTTGGAGTGCCAGGTAATTTTCGTCCCTCCATTTTATCAACAGTGTATCATGGTGGGGAAAAATGGCTGAATGAGAATACAGTGGTACCTTGGGTTAAGAACTTAATTCGTTTTGTAGGTTCGTTCTCAACCTGAAACTGTTCTTAACCTGAAGCACCACTTTAGCTAATGGGGCCTCCCGCTGCCACCGGAGCACGATTTCTGTTCTCATCCTGAAGCAAAGTTCTTAACCCGAGGTACTATTTCTGGGTTAGCGGAGTCTGTAACCTGAAGCGTCTGTAACCTGAAGCATATGTAACCCGAGGTACCACTGTATTTCAATTTTGAAATACAATTGTATTGCTTCTTCTCCAGTAGAGGATATTCGCTGTGGGATATGGTGTGCACTTTCGTAAAGGTGGCTGTTCCTTTATTATCTGCAGGCTCTCAAATCCCTCCCACCACCTTTGTTCCTCACTCTTGCCTACTGCCTTGTTGAGTCAGACGTAATGCTGGCTTACTTGTATTCCTTTCCTCACACTGTGTCACCAACATGCAAACCACACTTTGGGTGTCTCCTGTTGTAATGTTTAGCTTCTAAGAGGCAGGCAGTCAAGCTGGTCTATATACCTCTTTGCCACTTTTTTATTTTTAATGGTGGAGTGGGCACTTGTGCTACTTCCCTCCTACTATGACAGCCCAGTGATTTAATGATGTCTCTTAGTTAAAGATCTGCCCAGTATTCAGCACACAACAGCAGAAAAATGAGTTTACCTAATTTTGGAACTGCCTGTTTCACAGAATGAGCACTGTCAGGCTTGCAGATTCCCTTCCCTCCTTCCACAACACTGGCTTGGTCTTCTCCTCTCCTGCATCTTCCCACCTCCCACAGAGAAAGAGGTGAAAAAAACCCACAAGAAGTCACATCTCATTTCCTTTTATTATAAAAAGTGTACTTTATTTACAGTCATAAGCATAGAATTTTGCATATCAATTGGCCTGGCCCCATTTGACAAAAACGCAAAGGGGTAGCAGGGAAGTGTTTTGTTTTGTTTTTTTAAAATGCCCCAATACAGAGCGTCTTTCTCTTTTAATTCCCTTCTCCATCCATCCCCCAAATTAACTGGGAGTTGAAGGCATGTGGGATGTAGCTGCATTCTTCCTGATTATGCCATCATAAAAAAATACACAAATGTTAGAGAACACAATGAGTCTTACATAAACGCTGTAATCTCTTTTGAACGCATAAATTTTGTTCTTTGCATCCGAGCAGCTTCTCTGAGCATATTCCATAAAAATGACAAATTCAGCCAGAGCGCTTCCTTCCCCCTCCCCACCCCCAGTCAAAATCTAAATTTTCCCTCCTCAGGGTCAGACAGACATATTTTGGCACCTGAGGTGAACCACAAAATGGTGCCCCCCACTTCCAGGGGGAAAGTGAGGGAACAGTAGGGGAATAAAGATCTACATCAGGATCTGCTGCCCCTGTGGGTGCTGCTGCTTGGGGAAATTGCCTCACCTTGCCTCCTGGGGGGGCTAACCCTGCCTCTCCTAGTGATCATCTTTAATAATAATGGCGTGTCCAAAGGGTCTGGTTAAAACCATTGACCAGAGTTGCTGCAGTTTCCTTGGGCAGGAAATAAAAAGGATCCCATAGGATCTATGACAGACCGGAGTATCACCACGCAGGGGACAGAGATGGCTATTTGCCCACATACATCAGAGGCAAGTGTGAGACACAAATTCAACAAATCCTACTATCTTCACAGGTTGCCACCTTAGCAAGTTTATCCACACACCTTTGTGGTAAGTTGTGACTTGGCCATTGGTCCATTTTGGGGGGGACAGTCAAGAGATTGGGGAGTTTTCAATACACTGAAGCATACATTCATACCACCACAACCCACCCCAGCTACCCAGGCGGTGTGGCTCCCGAGATCCACTCGGACAAACGGCGGTGAAAAAGAGAACGTAACGAGATGACATTCAGCCCAGCGACAGAAAGAAAAGAAAAGCCCAGGCAGGTCAGGCGATGCTGCTACAAAACTCGTGAAAGTCTCTTTCCATGAAGATCTCGCTTTCGATGACATCGTCCTCGGAGGGGAAGTACTGCAAGCTCTCCTCTTGCAGCGCGCCCTCCAGGGATCCTCCGAAGAAGCGCAGCCCGGGCGCCTGCGGCGAGAGGCCGCCGTCGTCGGGGGGCGGCAGCAGCGCCGCTGTCGTCGGGGCCCGGGCGGGGGAGGGCGACCCGTCGGCGCTCGGGCAGTCCAGGAGCGCCCCGCGCGCGTTCTCCAGCACGCCCAGGTACGAGTCCATGTCGAGCGGGTCCATCTCGCAGTCCGAGCCGCCGCTCTCGGTGCCCACCGAGTCCGAGCGGAGGTGCATGAGCTGGTACTTCTCGCGCATCAGGAACTGGTTGGTGTTGCGCGGCGCCCGCATGCCCGGCGCCCGCTTGCCCATCATGTTGACCGGGCGCAGAGACAGCAGCACCCGCGGCCGCGTGGGCCGGTAGCAGCGGGGCCAGACCTTGGCTTGCTGCTGCTGCTGGTGGTAATAGTGCTGGCGTCCGTGCGCCCTCGAGGAACTGGGGTTCCTGCCCCGCCTCCGGTGGTGCCAGCTGGGCCTGCCGCGGCCGAAGACCCTCCGCGGCTGCCCCCTCTCCTTCAGCGGCTGCAAGCGGGAGAACGCCCCTTCCGGCACCTCTTCGCCTCTCCCGGCCTGGGGGGGATCCCAGCAGCGGACCCCCTTGCCGCACATCAGCAGCTCTTGCCTTCTCAGCATAGCAAAGGACACTCCTCTCGCATACTCCCGGGGCAGCTGCCAAGCAACCCCCCCAAAAGCAGCAGCCCTCCTCGCCTCCTCCTTTCCCCTCTCTCGCTGCTTACTTCTCGGGTCGGTTTCTCCAGGCGCCCTTCAAACCTCCAGATCCCCCACACTGGGCTCTCCTCACCTAGCTTCTACCTTTTCACAATCCGCTCCGTTTTTTTCTTGACCAGAGCCTTTTTGCAGCGCATAGCCCGGCCGAGAGGCTGCAGGCTGAGGGGCAGCTTGACCACCTCGAAGGCTAGCTCCGCTGCTGCTCAGAGCTGCTAGGTGGGTCCGGGGGTGTTTTGCTCAAGTCCAAGACTCCTCTTTCTCTACAGGAACTGGATTTTGGTGCCTGAGACGGTGGGGAAAGGAGGGGGGGGGGTGAGGAGGAGTGAAGCGCCACTGGGCTGTGCCCACAAGTTCCGCTCAGCTCAAAGCGCTCAAAAAATAAAGCACATACCGAACTCTCCCTACTCGTTTCAGCCTCTGTGTGTTTGAACGCTTCGCCTCGCCCACTTATATATATAGTTTGGAACGATCCAATGGCGGCCACTGTAGGGGGGTGACCCGTTCCCCACAATTATCTACACAAATATTCCCACAAATATTTCCAGAACCTTAACTGGAGGGACACAAATAAAAGGCAAAAATTAGACAATCTGAGGGGAGGAGGGAAGCTGCTGCTGTGAGGTTCCTTTCCCCATTTTTTGTGTGTGTGTTTGTGTGAGGGTGTACATCTATATCTATGTTGGTTTGGTCCAAATCGCAAGGCAAGTCGTTTTCTCCTGAGCTGCTATGCACAAACCATTCTTACGCTTGCGTTTTCTTCCGAGAGCCGCGTCTTCGAGGTCTCTTCCGTAAAGTGCTTAGCTGTCCGTAGAAGCGCGAGCGAGTGGGGTAGGCGCGTAAAATGGCTCAAAGTGGGTCGCTGAACCCGGTAGACGCGAAAAGAGTGTGGCGGCCCGAGAAAGTTCACGTCCGCATCTCGGTAGCGGAGAGATGGAGCCGTCAGAATGCACAGTCTGCGGTTCCACTCCTAGGACTGAAGGCTGCAAAGCGCATTTTCAGTGACATTCAAGTCTCGCATAATATACATATATATATCTACAGTGCTCAATTCCTTCTTAACTCTATTTCCCTGCTCACTTTAACTCCTTCTTCCCTCTTAGCCTCATATCAATGGACTCTCCACCACCCACCCAACCCCCATGTCAGCTGGCAGACGATTCCGCCGTCCTGTCTCCTTGCCAGGGCAGAGAAAATGGTGGACTGTGTTCCTTGAAGGTGGACATATTTGTTTGGACGTTTCCACTTGCACCCCGATTTGGAAGCAAACCCCTTTTAGTTCAGCGGAGCTCACAAGGAAACATGTTTAGGGATTGAGGGGAGACCGATCTGCTCTCTTTCCAGAAACATGAAGCAGCCCCGGCGGGGAAGCCGCTTCCACAGGTGCTTCCTGAAATACACAGTGCTTCCCTCCCTCACCAATGAAACATTTTCTCATACACTGTCAGGCTAAGACTGCAAACCTATGCGCACTTGATAGAAGCGAGGGTAAACCTCACTGAACACAAGAGATATTTCTTCTGCGTAAACAAGACGCTGAGATTGGACGGCACGGAGTACATTTTCGGGGGCAGTTCAGTTTAAGAAAAGTGAACAGTGCGGCTCATTTATCATTGCTAAGGTCAGGTTAATGCTACTTTTTAAGAATGCTTGTTGTTATTATTCTTAAAATGACTGCTATACAGTACAGTACTGTGTAGTAAATTCCTTGCAATGGCGGCGGGTGGCAACGAGAAGCCGATGAAGATGGTGTACTAGGAGGAAGAGGATGGGTCAAACGTTTCCCTATTTACAAGAGCGCAGCAGCGCCAGCACGAATCGAAGGGGACGCGCGCGCAGCCAGCTCTTTTGGCCTTGTTTATAATCGTCACGTGGAGCAGTTCTTGCACACACCCACCCCGAGAAGATGAGTAAACAAACAGAACTGTCTCACTAAGAGACTTCAAAAATAGGAGTTTACGCTTTGTTGTGTTCCTTTACTTATTTTCTCCCAGTTCAGCTTGGGTTTTTCAATGTGGATTTATTTTATTTTTTTGCAGATATTTCAGTGGGATGGGAGGGTCTTGATGATGATGATTTAGATTCACTACTTTTTGCTGGGTGCACTAATGCACACCTTGTTTCTTAATGGTAAACGACCACTTTAAAATCTTGGGCTTTGCACTTATGGAAAGCAGGAGAACCATAATACTGTAGCTGCAGGGGATATGTGAGGATCTGGCTCACTATCCTAATTATTCAGCCCCCCCGCCTTTTTTTTTTTTAAAAAAAAGGAAAACTATCCCATTACAAATTGATGTGAAGTTTATATGCTACCCACTGGCTCTCAGCCAAACTCTAGTTGTCTTAAATGTGCCTTAGGGCCCTTCCAGATGTTTTTTGTGTAGCTCTATAGCTTCTGGGTCCTGTCCTGTCCCCCCGACTTATCCCCGTACTTCCACATGTCATTATCATTCCATCACTATTCTGGAACACTGCATTCACCAAACCACTTTTAATTCAATTGCAAAAAGATCTGGCATTTGTAAAATATCCAAAATAGTTCCGAAATGTTTGCATTGTGTGGAAGTTTTGTGCAATTGCCCACATTTTGCATGGCTGATTGGTGTGTGTAGTTTGAGCAGCTCTGTTTTGCCCCTTTCCCTCCATCAGACTTTTTGCACAGGAAGTTATATGTAGCTCTGACCAAAACAGTGAACTGGAAAAGTTATTGCTGTCTGATCTCCTCATCTCCGTCATGCTGGAATAGCAAGGATTAAACCCCACACCCCATCCACACTCATAACTCATTTACTGGTTGGAGGGGCAAATACGTTTACTTATAATTATCACGATTCGTAAGAGGTGGAATGATTACTTGTGTTGGTAGGTCAATACCGGGTTAGTGGAGGAGCAGGGATCCCCCAAATCTGTGCTACCAGATTTTTCCTTCTAGTTTCTTGGATGCTGGGGTTTAATCAGAGCTTTGACAATTAAGGTGAGCTGACAGGCTGAGCTTGTTTTGCTGCAAGATAGAGAGGCAGAGGGAGATGATGGCCCTGCCACTACCCCATCTCAAAAGCCATCTAGAAGACAAAAGACCCTACAAGGGCAACATGAGTGTGATGTCACACAGGGAAAAAATTGTCCTTTTATGCAGAGGTTTTGGGGCAAGGTGTTCTGGGAACAAGGAGGAGGAATGTAGGCAAAACTCCATGTGGCACTGGCTAGAGGAGGCTGCACTGTGAGACTGGAGGCCATGATTGGCTGTTGCTACTTTGGCCCCAAGCTTGCTGAAGCTGTGAGAGGAGCAATGAGGGACACTCTTTGAACATAATGTTCTGCACCCCTGCCATTGAAGGCTTCAAGTGTAAATATGTATGAATAAAGCATATTTCTAAGACTCTGCAGAATCTGCTGTGCCTTGGTTTTCCAACAGAAACCCAACCTTCGGTGAGTGCCTGGAACCCCCTGGCATCCAGCTACTGCTCGGCAGAGATTGGCCGTGGTGTGCAGCTATGGGCTGGATTCCAGTAACTGGCCTGCACAATGACTTCCGTTAGTGTAATGGGACTTGCCCCCTCTCTTCCCTCCGTGCCCCCAATATATTGTCTCAGGGGTGTGCTTGAGAGAACCCTCAGAATATGCAGGGGAATGAGAGGGGAGAGAGTTGGTCAGGCAAGCAGAAATTCTTGTGCTTTCGGAAACTTTAGCATGATGTCAAATTCCTCCCTACATTTTCACAGGAGGCTACATGAATGGATTTTGCTTCACATTCCAGAGTCTTGCTAGTCCTCATATTGATGACAATAAAAGCATTTGTTTGTGTGTGTAATTCACTGCTCAGTTGGCTGAGCAATGGCTGGGGTGTTTGTAATGATGTACCTGTATGATATATGGATATGCTTAACATGATAAAATCCTATTCTTTGGCATTGGCTGGATTAGACGACCTCCTGATCCTCTCTTTTTCTCTTCCATGTGAATATTTCAAATGAAGTCACAGGGATAACTTATATCACCACAGGGAGTCCAAAATACATTCACCAGCTAAATAAGTCTGAGAGGCCTAGGTTAAGACCAGGCATAGGCAAACTCCGGCCCTCCAGATGTTTGGGACTACAATTCCCATGATCCCTAGCTAAAAGGACCAGTGGTCAGGGATGATGGGAATTATAGTCCCAAACATCTGCAGGGCCAGAGTTTGCCTATGCCTGGTTAAGACGGTACCCTTGAAATATTTTTTCATGAGAAGAAGAAGTGTTTTGCCTGAGGCAAAACAGAAGGCAGTGTCAGGGATGTAACTCAAGACACCTTGACTCACCCCACTGGTTCACATTGCCACCTCATCCTGTTTCTTCACCTGGTGAAGAACTACAAAAATGAACTACAATACAAAGCATGACTTATTACTAATCAGCCACCATTGACTAAAAAAAAAGAAACAATGTTCAGAGGAAAGGATCAGCTGCTGAGAAGAGCCTGTCATTTGTCTAATCCAGGCATCCCCAACCTGTGGCCCTCCAGATGTTTGGCCTACAACTCCCATGATCCCTAGCTAACAGGATCAGTGGTCAGGGATGATGGGAATTGTAGTCCAAAACATCTGGAGGGCCGAAGGTTGGGGATGCCTGGTCTAAGCTGTGGAGTGGCAGTAGAAAATGAGAATCAGAATTGTGTGGTGGTTTAGCATCTATTCAGATCTCTGATGAAAAGTATGTGTATTCATTTAGAATCAAAATGTGTCTGATGTACCAATTGCAATTAAATAAAGCAAATTCTGTTGCTTGTGGAACCAAAACAACCACAGCCACATACATGGAACCATCAGCAGCTAGCTGATTGTAACTACCTAGTTTGCAGAAATGCACAACATCTTTGGAAGAAACCCTCAGGAGGGGATTGAAATGGATCGTAGCTATTGATGTGTACACCGCTTCCCAAATCAGTGGTGGGAATGCACCGGATGTAGAGTACATGGGAGTGTGTACACAGCCTTGGTGCAATCTGAATGTGAGTTCTTGAATGGGAATCAAAACCAGTCTCACCTTTCAATTTGCAATATTAACAATGGAGCACATCGCAGGGCCGCCATGAGCACCTTTCTCAACATTACCCTCCAACCTACAGTCAGGTTATAACAGTGAATTATACTGCAAGGCTGTTTGTAGACTACTCTCTGCAATGTGTAGATAAAAGGACCTCTGCCTTTCAAGCCTTTTTCATGTCCTCTTTCCAACAGTCCACACATTCACTTAGTAGTCATATTTATAAATCGAGTGTGGAAAAGCCAAGTGATGCACATAGCTGTGTGCACCTAGATTTAGCCTGGGAAAGGCACTCTGCATACTCATATCCCTGCTTTGTTGTTTTGTAACCTCTGAGACAGACACCTGGCATTCAGCATTCCAGGGCTAAGCTTTCATGTCAGACCTGTAACTGTCATCTAAGCTATGAATAAACTATGTGTGTATTTTGTCACATGGAAAGTAGTGGGATGAGAAAAGGTGATGTCATTGCTTACCTTGTGAACGTATATTTGGATAGACTTTGTAACAGCTGATGCGTGTTGGAGTCCACCTGTCCTAAGAAGTGTCTATGTTAAAAATGCTGGGAAGCTTTTGGGTCTTCAGACACCCTCCCAACCCACTCATTTTATCCTAAATATGCCAAGGGTACAATGCAGTCTCATAAACCTCAAGCCTGCTATTTTCCCCCTGAGAGCCAGTGTAGTGTAGTGGTTAAGAGCGGTAGTCTCGTAATCTGGGGAACTGGATTCGCGTCTCCGCTCCTCCACATGCAGCTGCTGGGTGACCTTGGGCTAGTCACACTTCTTTGAAGTCTCTCAGCCCCACTCACCTCACAGAGTGTTTGTTGTGGGGGAGGAAGGGAAAGGAGAATGTTAGCCGCTTTGAGACTCCTTAAAGGGAGTGAAAGGCCGGATATCAAATCCAAACTCCTCTTCTTCTGCTGCTCACTCTTCTTTTCTTTTTTTAAAATCTGCCTGGACAAATAAAATTAAATTAAAACCCACATTTAAATAGCATTCCTGGGGGGAAAGCTGGGCTTAATTCGGGGCAGGGTTCTATCAGGAAAACTGCTTCTTAATCTTAGAGTGGAGCCTGCAAAAATGTGGATAAAAAGGTGCATCTGAGCATGTTCAGAGAACCATTCCTTCACCCTTGAGTAACCACACCCTGTGCCTAGTCTAATTACTCATGGCTGGCTTACCACATTTTAAAGTGAGTGAAACAGTGCACATTACCAACTACTGAGTTGGGAGCAAGGGCAATACAGTCTTGAGTCTAAGCCTCCTTAGCTGCCCCACTGTATATACTCTGATTTAAGGAGTAGGTCTTCCAGGACTAATTACGTGACATATATTCAGACTTTGGTGTCCCCCTTTCAACAAATTAATCACTGGGAGTGTTATTTTTCCATGAGACTTTCCAATAGACTGCAAAGTTATAAGGCTTAACATTAATATTGCTCACAGTACTTGAGGCTTTAATGGAGGATGCAGAATCATCAGGCTCAGCTGATTTGGAGAAATTATCCTAGAGTACCTTACTGTAGGAATTTAGGGAAACACTGTATTCATAATTGTCTGCCTTAGGGCTGGCTCATATGTCACCAATACTGGAAAGGCCCATATGATTCAGCTTGACTGCCTGAAGCAATGCATGTGTACTAAGCACTCTCCACCTATGCAGCTGTGACTTCCTAGTACTGATTCTTGCAGCAGCAGAACATTTTTCATCCTCCGTGCAGGTAAGATCATGTCACATCCAAAAACAGCTATGCTCATCTGCTAAGATTCTCCATGTAACGGTGTACCCAAACAAATATAATTTGTTTTAAAACATTTAAACCGTGGTGTTTGACAACTTTCTTTGCTGCTATTGTGATAATCATATTGGCCCACATTGCCCTTTCCCTCCACTGGGAGTCCCTTGGGACTGCATGCCTTCGGGAGAGTGGTGGGTGCTGCTTGTAGTCTGAAACACAGAATAACTCTAACTTAAACATACCTGTTTGACGTTTATGGTTTGCACAAAATGTGAATCCTAGTTTGGTGTCAACTGCAGATTTGATGAGCATCCCCTCAAGTCATCCAAGACATTTATAAAAAATGTTGAACGACGACAGGCCCAGGACAGAGCACTGTGTCACCTTACTTGTCAACTTTTTTTACAGGATGATGAGGAACCATTAGTGAGCACTCTTTGGGTTCTATTAGTTAACCAGCTGCAAATCCACCTAACAGCAGTGCTTTTTTTCTATGGGTACTCAAAGTTACGCAGTACCTGTGTTCCCCCCCCTCCCCCGCAAATGTCAAAAGTGTGGCACTTATTATAACAACTTCATGGTGAGTTCTGGCACCTTTTGTTCTAAAAAAAAGCACTGCTTAACAGTAACCTTGTCCAGCCCATATTTTGTGTCCTTGGACTCTGATGATTCTTCTTGCTTGTCTGGAAAGAAGACAGGGGGGCGGGGTGTCTGTAGAAACTAGCCTATTATATAAGCGCACATTTACATTAATACTGTTCCACACACTTCTGCTTCTTGCTTCACCCACCATTGGCATGCAACTCCTGTGGGATAAATCAGCCTCATATAATCAAATGCTTAATTCTAATGGATGCACAAAGCAGTTAAGACACCCTCACCTTGGGAGGTAGCATTACCAAAATCTTTGTTCTCTCTCTTGAACCCTAACAGTAAGGAGGTCTACAATGCATGCTCTGAGCTTAGATTGCGTGGCTTAAGCAAGCCATATTTGTTTTTGATACAATTAATTTAGAAACATTTACCACTTGGGAACTAACCTAGGTTTTGCTGCATGTCTTTTCTTGCTGATGTATGGAATAGCACATGAATCTGACATTTGAAAAGTTTTGTAAGTAAACAATTCCTAACCTACCGAATGTGCAGTCTCTTTCTATGCTAAGGGAAGTGGGGAACTTTGCAAGCAACATAGAAGGGCTAATTTAAAGGTCTAACAGTCTGTATTTCCACACTTTACTTTGCTGCATGTTTTGTGATTTTAAATTTCTGCTGGGGCTCTCACCCCTGGCCTATACAAATCATCAGTGCTTTTCACTAACTTTGAAACATTTATGAAAACAGATTTTAATAACTGAATCCAGAACTTGGATAAATATGAATATATGAAAAGTCCTTCTCAAGCAGATGTCTATAGGACTCTATAACAGTACAGTATTGAATGACTTCCCAGTGAGGGAAAATATTGCCCTCTAGTGGTCTTTCACTCAAAGCTGATTGGCATAGCATTAAGGTACCAGGGTGTGTTTGAAAGCATAGAGTGAAGCTGTAAATGTATGCGTGTTTTAACTCTGTTTTATAGCTGTGCTGTAAAATGCTTTACAAATCTCTGTGAGTGCTGCATTAATGAACATAAGTGCTGGTATTTTATTAAGAGATACCCTGTGCTCAGGTTTTCTGCATAGCCTCACTTCTAGAACTTGGGCAGTTACAGTTTTAGTGCATGCCATCTCCAGACTATTGCATTTTGCTTTCGGTGTATAATCAGCATCTTCAATTCCTTCTTGTTAAATGGCAGAAGAATTATTTTCATAACAAACCACAGGATTTTGTTGGAATTAAGATAACTACACCCTAGGTATGGAGGAACCAGAAACAGAAAGGAGGCAATGTTTTTATTCTGCCCATTTAGCTGTTAGAGAGGTAGGTGAATATTTTCAAACCATATGGGACTCTCACTTCCAGAGCCAAGACTGATGCAACCAGATACCTTGATGAGGTATGATATGTTTGCACCTTACTTTTAAAATTACTGTACTTTACTACTGACATTGATGTGAGGGGTAAAGAACTGAACTTCTTACTCTCCCCTGAAATTATAGTAGTAACAGAAGCCATTGTACTATACAGTGGTACCTCGGGTTACATAGGCTTCAGGTTACATACGCTTCAGGTTACAGACTCCGCTAACCCAGAAATATTGCTTCAGGTTAAGAACTTTGCTTCAGGATGAGAACAGAAATTGTGCTCCAGCGGTGCGGCAGTAGCAGGAGGCTCCATTAGCTAAAGTGGTGCTTCAGTTTAAGAACAGTTTCAGGTTAAGTACGGACCTCTGGAAAGAATTAAGTACTTAACCCAAGGTACCACTGTAGAGGGCAAAATTCTGGACCTTGATCCAAAATGACTTGTGTTCCTCATTTGTGAAGTGCACTGTTTAAGCCTAACCTACCTGTCAGGTTTACTTTAAAGGTAAAGTTAGATAATCCCATCTTCTAAGGAATACTGGATTATTTTCATTTAAAATTGAAGAATTTATGGAGGGTGAGGTATGTAGTAGATACTGTTATGCCTTTCCGCTTTGATATAGGCTGAGAAAAATAGTGCCACTCTGAATATTCCTTTGCATCAATTATGTCAATGCTGCTTTTGAAAGTAGACACTTTATCCCGAGGAGCTGCCAATGTGTTGTGAGCTCCAACTGTCACAATTCCTGACAACTAACATAGTTGGCTGGGGCTGCCGTTATAGCTGGCAACAATGTGCAGGGCACCACAATGCCTATTCTTCATTTACCCCAACTGTTTTCCCCTAGGAAGGCAGAAATAGCTTTATCTGCTTTACCTCAGCAATTGTTCCCCAGAAAAACTAATGTAGTTCCAAAGTGGTTCACTCCCTTTTAGGCAGTATAGGGAAAACAGCAGCGAACCCTGAAAGATAATCTAGAAAGAAGTAAACACTGAACACTGATGAAGCCTGAGCCAGGAGGATTGTTTCTTGATTACTTACAGCAGCAAAATGCTGTGAACACACCCTAGATTACAAACAGGCCATGCTGGTGTTCAAATTACATAAAAGACAAAACAGCAAAGGAAACACATGTTGATGGAAATTTAATATCAGTGATAAAAAGAAAAGAAGAAATAATGTTTGTACATCTCTATTTTTTTTTTGCCTATAGACAGCATCTGTTCCTCCATATAAATTTTCAGTATTTAATCTCTCCACATCCCCACCCCGATGAATCACAATGCAGGCAGCCGCTAGCCTGTATTAATCTCCTCATTCCATTCCAACCAACACTTTGAACTGGGCACAGAAACCAATTGGCAGTCTGTACAGTTGAGGTTGGATTGGTGTTATATGCTCAAACTGTCTTGACCTTGTAAGCAACCTGGCCACTGCCTTTTGTGCCAGAGGAAGTTTCTGAACCATATTCGGACACAGCTCCACATATAACGTGCTGCAGTAATCTAACCTAGAGGTTACCAAAGCATAGGCAACAGAAGTTAGGCTATCCCCATCCAGATAGGGGCACAGCTGGGCCACCAACCAATCTGATGGAAAGAAGTCTGTTCCACAGGGCCACCTGAGCCTCAAGCGACAGCAATGGATCCAGAAGTTCCCAATCCTTCAAAGGCAGTATAACCCCATCAAGAGCGGGCAACCTCCCATCCATCTGGTCTAGGGAACCACCCACTAACAGTGCCTTGCTTCAGTAATGGAGAGCCAATAAACTGGAGTTCAATCCATATAAGATTGAGCTTCAGTTTATTGGCTCTCCAGTGCAGATGTAAAGAAGTAGAACTTTCTGTTATCAGCATATTGCCAACAATGTTCTCAAAATTCATGGGTTACCCTATTCAGTGGTTTCATGTAGATGTTGAACAGCACGGGAGATAAAATCAGACCCTGAGGAACCCCACAAAGAAGGCTCCATGGGGCCGAAGAGCACTCTCCGAGCATCACCCTCTGGAAACAACCATCCAAGTAGGACCGGGACCACCACAAAGTGTTGCCACCCACCCACAACTCAGTTATATATAAGAAATTTATATATAAGAAAGCATAGTGAGTTATATATAAGAAAGTATACTTTCTTATAGCTCACTTAACAACACAGCAAGAGGTCATTTTGAAATCCAGAGATTTTAAACTGCAACAGAGGAGGAAGACTGCAATGCAAACTACTGACATTGCAATTGATCAGTTCTATATCACTTATGGACTGAATCAGCAGAGAGAATTTTCAAATCACACTTCATATGTTGATTGGCTTACAATTGCCACAATTTCTTTCTTTTTATTTTAAAAAAATTAATTTCTATATAGAAACAATCCATTACAGTTATTCCCGTTACCCTATAAAAAACCCCAAGTAGGTCCACTTGTTATTAGTAATAACAAAACTTTAATTCAGTAGCTGCCAATTAAAAAAGTGTCGTTTCACAGAATTTCTGTATTCTTATTCAACAACTTTTTTAAAAAAACAAATGTTAATGTTTTCTTCTTTGGCGATCACTTGTAGCCGAGTAAAATTGTCTTCCATAAACACGGTATTAAAAGTGAGTCTAAGTGACTGTGGAGGCCAATTCTGGATCCACATGTCCTTCCACAGTGGGGCCATAGGTTTCTGAACGGGAGTTGATAATGGCGAGGGGCTGCCAAACAAACCTTCCTCTTAGAGCGTTTTCGCCCTGAATTCGAGCGTCTTCAAAACCCATGGGCGTAGCCAGGAGGATTTTTTTGGGGGGGCAGGCCTTTTGTTAGGGGAGGCAGAACCTCAGTTTCCTATGTATTTTATTTTTATTGATTTAGGGGGTCGGGCAGCTGCCCGTCCTTGCCCCCCCTCACTTGACTACGTCCATCAGTCTTGTAAAAATTTTATGAAACAATGTGTAGGTGCAGTCCATTCGTAAACTCATCATTCGTATTATCAGTTTGCATTTTTCTGTTGTGAAGATGCCCTAGGATCTTCCAGTGAGGGGCGGTATACAAATTTAATAGATAGATAGATAGCAGTATTATTTGCAATATATATTTAATGCATCCTCACCATCCATGTCTTGCATAAAACAATCAGGGCTGACGACTGAGAGCCTCGCAGAGCGCTGCGGCTATGAAAGCAGCCCCAGGCTGTACTGAGAGCCAGTCTAGTTCCTTCATAGACATTCAAGGTCCTTCTTTTAAGCACTCCCTCCCCCCCCCCCCCCGAGAGTGAGCGCGGCGCGGCTTCGCTCCACTCGCCCTCCGCCTGCCCTTCGCAAGCCAAGTAGGACGTGCGCGCCCTTCTACCCTTTCTTATCTCTACCATTCAGCCGCTACACGCCTCCCTTCCCCTTCCCCCGAAACCTCGGCCAGGATTTATGGTTGCCCGGAAACCCTCTGGCCCAATGGGAGGCCGCCTTATTTGCAGCCTGTGCACGGAGCGCTCTGAGAGGCTGTTGCGAGTGGGCGTGCGGCGCCTTGCTCTTGCCCCTCCTCCTCCCTCTAAACTTCCTGTCATGCTTTCCTTCAGGTTGCATCATTTCTAGCCGGTTGGCTGCTGGGCCTACAGCCGGGTGAGTCCGTTGAGCTGGAAGGGCAGGTGCTTTTCGAGGGGGGGGGGAGCGGGGTGCGAGGGGGGGTGGTAGGGAAGAAGGGGGCTTGTCCCTCGCACTTCCCGCCCTACCTGCCGCTGTTAGTGAGCCTGGCTCAGTGGCTCCCCGCCGCTCCCGGGGCTGACAGCTGTGGGTGTGATTCTGCCGAGGGCGGGGAGCGAGTGAGAGTTTCTAAAAAAGCCACCGATATTTCCTGCCTCAGGAGACTTTGAGGATGGACTGAGCCCAATCTTGGGTGGTCACTATTTAATCTCATGTTTTAAGGGAGCAACACTAGAGGCTGATTCCCCATGTTAGAAAGTACTGTAGTATCTCATCGCCAGCAAATTTGCCGAATAAACGCTGGTGTACTTTTAAAAAGCTTTCGTCTTCTTGTGTTCCTCACGTGGCTTAATTTTGCTTTTTCCTGAAAGAAATGTTATGTTTTTAAAGTCCTTGATATTAAGGTTCAAAATGGAGCTCTTGGGCTTAAGTTGATCCTTGGCCTAAGCATTCATTCATTGTGTGTGTGTGTGGGCGCCTCCCTTTCCCAGGTTTATGAAGTTTAAAATGAATTTAAGGATGACTAGAAATGCTTTGCTCTCATTTCCCCTCTCCCCACAGTAGCTTTCCATTAAGGGTTGCTCTTCATAGTCTCCTAACAAGAAGATACTCATTAGGAGGAAAGAGATGGGTATGTATGTATGTATCCATGAGAGTGAGGTGTATGTGTAACAATTCACCTTTATGTAGTTCTTCAGAGTCTTCGAAGCCCATTGCATACACTGTCTTAGTAATTATAGCAATGCTAGAAGAGAGAGTAATATAAATTTCATAGTTCAGGTGGAAGGAGAATGGGGCAGAGGGAGTGGATTTTCAGATGCTTTTTAAAGAACTCATACCATCGGTATGTGTAGAGTCTAGACTTAAACCTGCTCTTTTAGCAATTACTTCCAGTCAATGAAAGGCCTATCACCTCTGTTAATTGAATCCTAAAAGTATAGCTATCCAGTAAAAGTAGAAAATATACTATAATCAAATGGTACTAGCAGCATGAAATACTTGGAAGCCCTACATTTGTATCAAAGCAAAAATCTATTTTTGAGTATAGACACAAGCCTGACTTCATAGTAAATGAGCAAAACTACAGAGATTCACTATCCAGATGAGAACAGGGAGGCAACAGAATTAATAAGTAGTTTCTGTCTTTGTTTTTGTTGCCATTTTGTGAGACAACGGAGTGTGCCTCCAGAGGTGAAATCAGACCATTGGAGAATCGCAGCACCTGCTGTGACTGCAGAGACCAGTAACTTGTAATTGTTGCCTCCTGTGTTATTTCAGTGTGTATGGAGGTCCCAAGCTGCCCAGACGACAAGACCCCCCTGCTTGGCCTCACTGATGTGGTCCAAAGGAAAGCAGAACAATAGATTTGGTACCTGCTTGGCTGCAGGAGTTGCCAGAAGGAGGTGTCCAAGACAGTATTCAATCATCTTAGGGACTCCACTCTGAATTTGTGTAGTGTTTACTCCTTAGTGTTTTTTTCTTCCCAAGATATCCCACAAGGCAGCAGAGGTATAGGATCAGTGTTTACCTTCTCCTAGATGGGCTGCCTTACCAGGTTGATGAGCCCCATCTGCCTCAGTTCACTCTACAGCATGTGCAGAAATCACTTTCTTGGCTGTTGAACCCATTATTTGCTTCATCCACTCAATCCACCAGAGCCTGTTTTCACATGCAGGGGAAGTTCATAACTCACTGAGGGTTTGAGACCCATCAGCTGCCCTCACCTGGTTTAGGCAGCCAGTCAACGCTATTTCCAGGGATGTGCCTGCTGTCGCATGCTGACAGCTTCTGGGAGCCACAGGTGAGAGCTGAGTGCAGGGTGGGACTAATGGTTGGCAAACTACCCAAGAAAGAGCATGCACAATGTGTTCCTCACCAGAGGTACTTCCCTCCCCTAACACCCCATACACCTCAGTTGATGTCTACTACTTAACTTACGGCCTTGAAAAGTTGTCCACACAACTGCCTACATCTGACTGATAATCTGTTTGTAACTTGTGTGATAATTGCATCATGAGGGCAGAGCTTCAGCCAGGGAGACAATATGTGCATCTTGTTGGATATCTGTCTTCTTTGTCTCCTGCATATGCTTTCAGGTATTTATTCCCTGGCAGTGGGTGTAACTTAGTTTGTCAATATTGAATTACAGTTGCATCACATTAATAGCCAGCCAGTATTTGTGTTAACTCATCCCCTCCCCTTTCCTCCTCTGAATCCACTGCCTTGTACAGAGAATTTGATAGAGGGGTGGAGTCAGTCTTTTATTTTATGCTGAGATGGGGAACATGCAGAATCTGTGTCAGTGCCTTGCTGCATCTGCCTGTTCTAAAGTCCAGCAGAAATTGGGCGACCCCTTTCCCCAAGTTTCCAAGGACTTGGAAGAGTAGTATGGTTGGTCTCTTGTATCTGTCATGGTGAAAGTCTCCTATTCCGCTGAGTTCTTTGCTATATGCAGAGAAATCTGAGAGGAGGGGTCTTTTTGCCTCATCTTGAAGTGAGCAGCGTGGGCTTACAGATGATTGAGATTTGTGGAGCCATGTTAGTGTGGATGGAATTATGTCCAGGACCACCATGGCTGTACCTTGGTATTTCTTCATAGTCTCTTCAGCTTATTAAATTCCTTCTGTTTCCACATCAGGATGAAAGTGGGTGGTGATACCAATGCTGCATGATGGAATTACATCATGCTGCTATTTGAGTAGATAAAACAGCTGGAGTTCCTCACTGATTTGGCTTCTGCTGTACCTCCACTTGCGAGCATCTCCACATCTATAACCAGGCTCTATTCCCAATTGCAAAACACTTCAAACTTCATCTTCATTCATCTGTTGCTTATTTTACAGCTATGTTGGCAGTACAGTGATCACATTTATCAATGCAATCTTGCTGGCAATTGAAATACTTCCACGAGATCGCTCATTAAAACAAATATGATTTTGTGGAAATATGAGACATCCAGGAACAGTTTGCGCTGTTTCATATTTCACATTTTAGTGGAAAACCTAACAAGTTGTGTTTTGTTACTTTTTGGTGATGGATAAATGCCAGGAGGTGTTCCTAAATGTGTGTGCTTGGAATAGCTATGGCTGCAGCGGATATCCTGTGATGCAGTTCTGAGGCATAGTTTAGTATGCCAACCATTCATGAACATGTATGAAACTTTTTAAAGTTTGGGCAGGTGGATTTAAAGAACATAGTGTACAAATATAATGTTTCAGTTTTCAGAGGTTAGCTGTTTTTGATGCCCATCTCCTGGGCTTTTGTCGTCCATCCATGTAGTATATATCTAGTATTTCTGACTAGGACTTTTGTCTCTACCTGCAGAAGTGTCCATAGGAATAGTTCCAGCTTTTGACAGATTTGTTGGGTGAATCCTGTCTACAACTTAGAAATTACACTCATTAATAACTTCTTTGTTTCCTGTAGGTTTGAAGGCCACTGTCCTATTGATAGGATCCCTCATACCACATACTTTCCCACTGGATGTTCTTCTCTTTAAAAGTAGTGAGTAACATAGCATTTTCAAAAAAATGTTGAATTGCTTTATTATATGCACGGATACATTACTGCAAAGTTCTGAGATGTGTATGTATATGCAGAGAGACTAAAAGAAAACTGACCTGATGGAACCTTCCCACTGACAAAGAAGTTTATAAGGTTGTTAAAAAGGAGCCATTTGGAATGATCATGCTTTACTGCTAAAAGATTGCCTGAAGATTAAAAATCCTTTTACATCAAATGAAACACTTTGTGGCATCAATTATCTGTCAAAGGTGTGAAAGTGGTTTAAAGTGATGTGAATCTGTGCCTTGGCTTTAGTTCTTCATCCTCCCCCCACCCCCGAACCCTGTCCTGCCTATTGAAGAGTGCCGATCTTTAATAAGAATCGAACAATTAGAATTGTTTTCTATGCACACATATCTGGGAATCAATTTATTTTTATTTGGTTGATAAAACACTTGCTTCTTTCTTTTCAATCTGAGGGTTTCAGAATAACTTACAATTCTGAAAAAAGAGACAACGCATCCACTTTTGTTAATCAAGAAAATCTTTAATAAATATTATTTTTAAAAAATGAAAAACAAAGAATAACTTACAATTGAAACATAACATCAGTAATAACGTTACGATAGCTGGATCATTTTAAAAAAAACCAAAGCTCCAATGAAATTAATCTAAACAGATCTAAAACAATTGCCACTGAAAGGCCCAGGCAAATAAAAGAATTATTTACTGAGCAATGGAATTACATTATGGTTGGTGTCAGGCAAGCCTACTTGGAGAGCATTCTGCAGCTGGGTTGCTACAATAACCACTAACCATCTTCACTCATGACATCTGAGGAACTCTGAGAAGGGTCACTGTGGAGGTTGTTAGAACATGCTCAGATTCATGCAGGAGCCAGTGGGATTTCCTTTTGAGGAATTCTGCACAGGCCTATGCTTTAAAAGGTAGCATGCTGTGGTATGCTTAAATATGTGCCCTGTGGTTGCTGGACACTGTTATCTCCATACAGTGCTTCAGTTAGTAGAAGAGGGCAAAAAATAATACTCTGACTTACGCATGGAGTCTGATACTTTAGCAGCCTCCAGAGCCCTGTCATTGTTACATTGTATAGGTATTGTAAGCAGAATCCTTTCTAGCTTTATGAATGTTGAATACTGTATATAGAATTGCCTACCGGGAGGGTGGATAAAAATAAATGATGTTGATTTAAATTGGATTTTTAAAATAAAATGCTTTTGGAGGAAAAATCTTTCTAAAGATAGTTTTCTATTTAAGTTACATTATAGTCCAAAGGCTATTAATCAGGAAATAAGGATTTGTTTTAAGTTTTTCATGTGTGCTGAAACTCAGTCTAGGTTTTTTTGTTTTTGTTTTTTTAAATGACCGTTTAACCACATCGGTTAACAAACATGGATACATATGTGTAATGGGAATTGGGGGTTGCTCGTGCGTAAGTTGCCGCCACTCTCGGCGAGGTTGCCTGGATAAACCTTTCCCTGGCTGGACAGTCCTGATTCCGCGTCTGTCTCAGTCACTGGCAGAATCCATCAGTGGGCGTTTCCTGAACTTATTCCAACATAAAAGTTCCTTGACGGATAGTCTCCGCCTAGCCTCCCTGCGCGGAAGTCTTCTGCGCAGGGTGGGTGTGGGCAGCGGAGGACCCGTGCTCTCCCCGCTGGTCTCTGGCGAAGAGTCCTGGAGCCATCTCTCCGAAGCCCGCCTCTGCCCGCCTTTCTCCCTGGTGTAACGCTGATTTCCTTCCCCGGTCGCTGAGTCCCCTCTTTTCCTGCTGGGACCTTCTCCGGCATCGCTTGGGAGCCCTTCCTCCACTCCTGGCTGCGATGGCAGTTCCCTGACAATATGCTATAATGTTACTGTTTTAGTTAAATAAATTGTTTAAATTGTTAATAAGGAAATGATTATTTTTCTCCTTCCAATAAAGTACAGCAGAAAAGTTGTCCAAATATAAACAGTTAACTTATTAAACCTCATAATAATTTCATAATTATCTGTCTATGTATTTCTAATAGTATAACCAAATCAGTAATTTTTGATATACAGTAACAGTAAAAACTACTCTGAAAATTTATTTTTCCAAAAATGAAACCTTCATCTGGTTGTAAATATTAAGTTTATACCAGCCAGAATGAGTCTTTCTGTTAAAAATGATTTAAATCAAGTCTTACTGACTAGTGATTTAAATCGTGATTTAAATTGATTTGATTTAAATCAAATCCACCCTGCCTACTGGAATATCTAATTTATTTTAAAAGACAAATCTAACCTGATCTGGTAAGCAGCATAGGGACATTGAGGGACAAATCAAACAATTGCGACAGAGGGGCAGTAGATGGGGGCATATAGAGAGTTGCATTTAAATCTATGCCTTGATTGTTCACTATCCACATCATGTGTGCACCTGCAAAGCTAGGATGACCTCTACTTTTTATTCTCTCAAGCTTGGTAAATTCCTTTGTTCATTAGACTTTTGTCAGATGCTGTTACATCCTTCACTCCTTATGAGGTTGTAATCTAAGTTTCCTTACTAAGGAATAAGTGAGTATAGTGAACACTGATTGAGTGAACATTGAACACAGTGTTTGTGTTAATCGTTCTGTTAGTGCAAACATTTCTGCTTGCCAGATGGAACAGTCTCTCATCTCTTTCCCCCATGCGCTGTTCTGCAGGTTATTCTGGCCTTTTGCTGTGGATCTGCTGGAAATTTAAGAGTTGCTGGGGGGAGCCCCATTGTGCTAGTGGGAGTCCTTGTGCTACCTTCCAGTAGTGCACTGGGTTAGTTGAATCTGGCCCAGTGGCTGCATTCATATATAGCATTAAACTGTGGTTTCATGTTATGTGCACTAGCAGGAAGAAGTCCATGTTTCTTCTCCCTGCTCTTCCTGGGAGGGATGAAGGAAGACTTCAGTAGAGTTTAGTTTCACTTTCCATGAAACTTGGCTAACTCTTATGTTCAAACCAGATATTGTGGTTTAACCAGAGTTTGCTTGATCTCTGGCTCATATATCACAAGAAACCAGGTTTCTTCAGGGGAAACTCAGCTGCAGCTTAAGTCTTGGCCCTGTAGGAGAAGCAGATGTTTAAGCCGAAGCAAGACTCATGGCTTCTTGTTGTTCATGTACATAGAGCATGTAGCATTATGTGCCCACTGAATCAATGGGACTTATTTCTGCTTCAACAATCATAGGATTGCCCTGCAAATAGGTCTTGGAGTCCGAAAAATGTGGTACAAGTAGAGAAAACTACTTTTAAATGGCCTTTTGAATTATTATCAAGGTACAGGCAACTCCCCGTTTGTGCAGAGCTTGCTTTATGGATCAATGTGTGTGTTAGTGGTCGCGCATAAGCCTATTCCGCTCCCGCCCTGGGACCAAAAGCAGCAGGTGCGTCAGCGGTCACACGGGCCTTGGTCATGCGCAAAATGATCATTCCCTGGATGTGCTGGAATGTAGCATTCCAATCCTGACTTCTCAACAAAGTTGCTATATGAAATGATACATTGCTGTGTAACATGGTCTCTGGGGGAAAATTGGTCTTAGCTTTGTGTATTACCTTGTTTTATGTAGGAAAATCATGGTTCAGCAAGTTGCAGAAAACATAAACTTTCCACAGGAGGAAGAGAAAATATTGCAGCTTTGGAGCAAACTTAATTGCTTTCAAGAATGCCTAAAACAGTCAAAAAATAGACCGAGGTAAGATGTATTTTTCAAGTTTGCTCTTTAATGTTCCTGCAAATGGGCAACAACTGGTTTTTGTTTTGCTTTGAAGTCTGAGATGAATCAAACTTTGGAGAAAGATCTATGTTAGTGCAGGGCAATAGCTGACTGATCATTTGACTCATGTAATCCCAAGAGTAAAAATATGCATACTTGCATAAAACATGGCATTTTGAAAACTTCTATAAATGATCTAGTTCACTGCTCACTTGACTTATGAAGTGTTATAACTTGAGAACTATACAAGATAAAGCTGTTTATTCTTTTTCCTGTGTAAGAGAGATTTTTGTTTCTTAATGTGTCTGGTTTATTTGCTTAATCTGTGTTTTTAATTTTTAAAAAAAACATAGGTTTACATTTTATGATGGGCCTCCATTTGCCACAGGACTTCCTCATTATGGACACATACTTGCAGGAACCATCAAAGACATAGTAACTAGATTTGCTCATCAGAGTGGATTTCATGTGGACAGAAGATTTGGTTGGGATTGCCATGGTTTGCCAGTGGTATGTTGAATGTTTTCTCTTGTGTCTTCCCTAGATATAGTTGTTAGTACTTCATTCCTAACCTTTTGCTGTCCTGATGGAGAACTCCATATAAGGTTTTGTTTTTTTACATTCACAAAGGCTCATTTTTTACTTTGATATTGCTTCAGTCATAGACAGAATTCAAAGACATGTTTTTGATCATTGTTTTATTTGTTGGAAATAAAAAAAAATCTCATTTTCTTTTTTTTATGAGCTTATTTTTTGAATTCCTTCATGAATAGTCTTCCTAACTTCTTAAATATGTCCTGTTCATCGATCAGGATTCCAGAGTTATCCTGGGATCATGTGTATACCATGGAGTTAATTTTAAAGTAGTAATTTTAAAATATCAGGTTCATGTTTAGTAAATTTGAGTACTGGTAAGCGACTTACACTTAAGATGTAAAAAGTAAATTACAATGCCAGGGCACAGCTGAGACCTGGTTTTTATTGCAACTTGCAATTCAGCATCATGGTTTTTTGGGTTGTGAAATCAAATATTGCTGACTTTGAAGCTATTCCTGCTGTGTGAGACTTCTGCACTCAGAGGAGTTTTGCCTTATTGTTTGGCACAAAGCTATAGACCAAGTACCACAGATCCTCTTGGTTGACGAGCTTCAAAAAGTTCTCTGTTATAGTTAACAAAGCTACCGTAATACCAATGCAACCTATTCTGAGCATCATAATTCATTTCAGGAGTATGAAATTGATAAAACACTGGGCATCAAAGGACCAGAAGATGTTGCAAAAATGGGAATTGCAGAATACAACAAGAGTTGCAGAGGAATTGTGATGAGGTACTCCCAAGAATGGAAAGTAAGTGCAATATAGATATTTGTTTACCCTCTTTCTCCAGATCAATGGTTCCAAGGCATCAAACATGTTGGTATGCAGGTCCCCTTTCTTCCCCTTCATTCTGTATGCATGTACTTATTGACTGGGATTTGAAAAACTAGGTATGGCTAAGAGTTGAAGTGTAGTCTCTCTCTCAATATTATATCACAAATTACATTTAAAATTCTGTTTTGTTTCCAAAGTGGGCCATGTGATTTGGTGGGATGCTGTTCAGAAAACACAAATGTGAAGCCCTATTGGGCACGCAGAACCTAGTTGCATGATTTAAATCCTAGCTGTTAAAAAGAGATCTGCCAATCTTTCTTGATGGACATTCTTGTTTAAAATCTGTTTCTTGAGGAAGGTGTATATCTTTTAGCAATCAAAGAAGTAAAGGATAGTGGCCATGAACTGTAACTATGAATAATTACAGGGTTCACTAAGCTGTTACAGAATCGCAATTTAATGTATTTGCAGATCAGTGTTACAAGACTTGGACGGTGGATTGACTTTGACAATGACTATAAAACTTTGTATCCAGAGTTCATGGAGACTGTATGGTACGTTTACTTTGCTTTTCTCACCATTCACCATAAGCCCTGCCTCCCCTTCCACAGACTATCTTTCCTGACAGGCTTTTTGCCAGTTGATTCAATTATTTGAGACTTCTGGCACCATGGAACCGAGTTTATTATAATTAATGGCAGTCTGTAATTTTTTTTAATGGCTTGTTTTTTTTTACTGTTATGGAAGTCTTTTTAAATAACTTGTAAGCTGACTAGAAAGGCAGAAAGTATGTGTAGGTTTCACGCTGTATGGTTACTGAAATCTTTATTTTTGTTGAGATTGTCCTGGGCACTAGGAAATCAATTATGCTGCAGGTCAGGTGCTGTGATTTTGCTGTTCCTATGAAAAGACAGTACCGTGCTGTACTGCACCGGGTGAATGAAGCACTGTCATTTGATATTGTGTAGCCTTTTGGAGGTGCTGAGAAATGTAATGCTACATGAGATTCTGCTTATTAGAGGCTGAACAATAGAGCAGTGTAAAAATGGTCCTGATGTAGCAAAACATCTTTATGTGGTCTCTGTCACTGCTGGATAATGAGAACAGTGTGAAAGTGAAGTAGAAAGATGTCTGAATTTGAGTGTCAGCTTTCAATATCTGAACTTTTTATGTGTTTCAGGCAGTGTGTTAAATTCCTTTATGACTTGTACTAGGATACTGTTGCAATTGACCTTGAATTTTTCCTCTGTGAGCCCAGCAGTGTGTAAGCATTATCTCTTTCCAAAGTCTCAATCTAGTTCAGAGTTTTGCTTCCAATTATGACCAGTGGGTTGATGCTGGGAGGCTTAGAAACAAGCAGAGCTTGAAGGCGGCAACCTTTACCTGTTTGTGGTCTGCAGCATCAGATCTTGGAAGCACACTGCCTCTGAACTTGGAAGTTGCATTTTACTGTGATGGCTAATAGTTCTGAAATTGCGCTTTGGTGGAAGTACTTCCTCCTCTGCCCCTCCTCTGCATCTTCACCCTCCATGCGCTTCTGTTCTGCACACTTTATTTTCATATTAAATATGCCAATCTATCCCTGTTCTCCATGCACACCCCGCCCATTGTTAGATGCTTGAGTACCATCAGGGAAGAAGGTGGCTAGACATAAATATATAATAATAATTGTATTCTCAGTTAGAAGCTCCCCTTTAAGCTACCCCACACAGCTACTTTGCAATTTCATCTTGAAATGAAAGGTGGTATAGGTTCTTTTTAATAATAATAAATAATTTGATCCATATTTGCTCCCTATGCTTGTCGTGGACTGGCAGGGCTCCGTAGAGTGTGTAGTGGAAGCAGGGGACCAGGGGACTGATCCAGGAGAGGGGACTAGCAGTTTATGGGGTTTGATTCTCCTTCAAGGCAGAAGCCAGGGCAGGGGGAGGAGGGAGAGTCAGGGCAGTCTGAGATAGAGGAAGGTGCAGGGTGTGGCGGAAGAAGCAAGGCGCTGTTCAGCTGACATATGGGTCAGTAGACTCCCCACCTTCCCCCTCGACACTTTCTCCTAGAACCAGGAGGGGCTTGAAGCAGGAAGTGCAGCAACGACTTCCATGCAGGAGAAGTCTCAGTTTGCAGGTGTGCAACCTGGCAGGGGAGGGTATATAAGCTGGAGGAGGGGAGGGGTCTAACTTTTGATGCAACTGCTCCCCAGAGTTCAGATCTGTGGGGGACAGTTGCTTAGTGGCTAGAGGATTGTGTGCGCGCGTGTGTTCGCATACAGAGCACCATGGGAGTTGCTGCAAGTGCTTCTTTTATCAATAAAGACTTAACTATCAGACGTGAGTCTTCCCTAGCTGGAGTCAGCCTGGACAATACTGCATGTCTTTATTTCTACATTGTCCTGTGGGGCTCATTCCAAGTTTAGCTCTTACCATGTCTACACAGGAGTGAGAAGCAACCATACTCACGTGTGGGGGGGAAAAAAATAAAAGGGAACATCCAGGAACATCAGTGTAGGAGGTAGCTAACCTGCTCCCTGCCCTGGTTACCCGAGTTGTTATTTCAAGCCTTCCACTATCAATAAACAGCATAGCCCAATCCTAGATTCTTTTTCTTTATCATGCTAAAAAACTGTTACATAATGCAGATGCCAGCTGTTCAAAGGTGGAAAAGTAAAAAATAGAACTATGTATGCCTGATGGCTAGGCTTGCCTAAAGTAGTTTTGCTTTGCAGTGATTCTGAACACTAAAATTACTAAGCAAACTATGCAAATAGTTTTTAGATGATATATTAAGATGGCAGTCTCACTGGTCTTGTAATGCTGTCTCCAGTATTTTCTTGAAGCTTTGGTTAAGTTGTATATTATTGCAGTAGGCAGCCTTTCACATTTTTACTTGCCCACTCAACATGCAAAATGCCAGTCTGGCTCCCAACCTTACAGTGCAGGTGATTGGTCCTAAATTTGTGCAGTGATCCCTGCTTTCCCCCCAGCTCCGAGTTTGGGAGGAAGGTTGGTAGTTGCTTAGCCATGCAAGGCCAACCAGGCAAGCTTGCTGCAATTAGGGTTAGGGTCTGAAAAAACTCATCTGTTGTAAATAGAATTGTATCTAGATAGCTGAAATTAATGAAAGTAATAATAATCTGCCTACACTGATGGAGAAGGGACAGTAATGCAAGACGACTGTAACTGAAGGTATATATGCCTGACATTTTTAGCAAGTTTCCTTACTATGCTAGGTGCCTTAATTTGTTTTCAGAGTTAATATGATGAACTATGACTAATAAGTGGAAAAATTATCTTTAGCAGGCTTCGGCTGGGGAGGGCGGGATATAAATAAAATTGATGATGATGATGATGATGATGATGAAGCAGATCTCTATGATAGACACTTTTGAACTCCTGAAGGCAATAAGTCTTTAAAGCAGATTAGTTACAATATAAAAATACTTGATATTTTTGTAACCTTATGTCTGAGCTGAAGAGCCTTGCTGTCCACAAATGTGCTTGATTGTTTTCTCATGTAAACCATGTCACCTATTCCACATATCCACTAGTCCTGTACCCCAGATGTTGGCTTGGATCTGTTCACTGGGTTGCAGCCTGATGGTAAGAGCTGTTAGACAGTGGAGTAGATTCTCCTTCATCAGAGGTTTTTTTAGCAGTGGTTGGATGGCAGTCTGTCATGGATGCTTTAGTTGAGATTCCTGCCTTGGTTGAACTCAATGATCCTCAGGTTCCCTTCCAACTCTACAATTCTATAGAAATTAAGAAAATGCTAAGGAATACCTACCCCTGCCAATTGCAGTTCTCTAATATATATCTAATGTGCACTTCAAAAAGATTATTGAGTCTCTAAAACAGGGTTGCAATTACTGATGCCTATTTTAATTCTGTAGCATGGAAATGATCACAAATATAACGTAAATGAAATACTGAACCAGTCTGTACATAACGCTAAGCCAAAGTGGCTTAACCTGTGTGGGTTCGTGGAGAGGAACAGGAATACTCCTCTTCTGCCCCTTTTGCTGTTGTGCTACTTGGGGCTGGCCCATTGTTTGGCGTAGCATGTTATACACATCTGGGCTTGTGATTTGTCTTACTCCAGGCAAATCAAGAACTGTAAAAAGGTTTTTGTTTGTTTGTTTTTTGTTTATGGCTTATGGTTTGTCTTGAGGAGACGATGGGTCTGTGATTTGGACAGCATGCTGAGTTGAACCATGGCTTAGCTTTGGGTAGCTTGGCAGCAGGAGGACTGGGCAAGGAGTGCTTGGCTGTAGCCTTGTCTCTGAGGTCCTGCCTTCTTGCAAGTTAGCACCAAGGCACGATTCAGTTTAACAGTACGTGACATGGGAGCTATTGCTGGATCACTTGAAAGTTATTAATGGTACACTTTCTCTCTGAAAGATAGACATCTTGTAAATTCAGCTTTTGCTTGTACTTGCAGAATTGAACTGTCTCATTCTAATGGCAACACAAACATTTGTGAGCTGTAAAAATGAAAGATGGTGTGGGAAAAGAAAGAATGCTTTTCCTGCACTTGGAAAAAATTCCACAAGAGGGAAACGTTGACTTGAATTTGGCTTAGCAGTTCAGTCATCTGGTGATGCAGCTCCTAAATTTTGTATGTGCATGATATTTATATCTATTTCCTCAGAGAGGATTTCCCTCTCTAGTAATAGTTACTAGTTTCTTTTTCTTTGGAATATAGAAATAAAATATAACAACTTTGTATTTTAAAAATGTGCATTACTGTGTCTACTGTAATAAGAATACAGTATCAAACCAAAAGCTCATCTAGGTCAGATTTCTGTTCTTACAATGGCCAACTAGATCTCTGTGGGAAGTTCACAAGCAGCATGTGAGCACAAGACACTCTTTTGTTTGTGTTCCCCAGCATCTGGGATTCACAGGTATACTGCTTCTGATACTGAAAGCAATTTAGCCATTGTGACTAGTATACATTGGTGACCTAAATCCCCTTTAAAGCCATCCACATTAGTGGCCACCACCACATTTTGTGGCATTAAATTCCACAGTTTTTAGCTACGCACTGTGTTAGGCCCAGCCCACCCATGAAGCGGGGTGAAGCTCCCACCTGGCACCAGTGCCAATTTCCACCAAAATCTTAGGCAATTTCAGTGATTTCTTGCCAGAAATCAGTCCTGATACTGGCACTGCTTCCCTGCTAGTGGCCGGGGCAGCAGGGTGGGTGGTGTAGCAGGACGGCAAAGTATTAAAGTCAGTATACCAAATGAGAGCATGAGAAGTTACAGAGTTAGCCAGGTTGAATAGTGAATAGGCTCCAGGGTTAATAAAGCAAATACATTTTATAATTTATTCTAGGATGACATAGCATCCTATAAACGCCCCTCCTGCCTTGTTAAGGGGGACTTCTGTTTGGCGTTTGATTGTAAGATGAGAAGTGTTTCTGTGATGATTTCTCCAGGTGCTTGCAACCTCTGTATTGTTTGACCTTAGAAATCTCTACAGATGCTATAGCAACTTAAGATAGATAGCTTGAATATTCATTACTTTTAAAAAATTGTATTCCAATGCAGTTGCTGCTCTATGTTCTGTGCTTTAGGCCTGGAAAGTACAACTTGCATGATAAGATACCGAAGGGCAAAATGCTTTTTTTTTTTAAAAGAAGTTATTTACAGTAAACTCACCACTGAGGAAAGTAGTTCTGGGCATAAGTTCTGTACCTTCTTCCTACATGTAGTCAATTGACTTCTCTCACTATTATAATTTTTCAAAATAAAACCAACCTGTTCTGTTTGTTTGCTTAAATTGCTATTTGTTTATTCATTTAGGTGGGTTTTCAAGCAGCTTTATGACAAAGGACTGGTATACCGAGGAGTTAAAGTCATGCCTTTTTCAACAGCATGTAACACACCCCTTTCTAACTTCGAGTCTCACCAGAATTATAAGGTATGTAGGCTTGTTATGTTATTGTATTTCTTTTTTTAACTGCCAGCCTGATCTACAGCTGAATAAATATTTTAGATTCCTGTGCGGTGCTGCTGTTACCAGTGGACCAAGTGGCATAAGTCCACCTGCCACCCTACATATGTCTAGGACGCCATAGGCCAGGGGCCTCCTGATGACTGTTAGCAGCAGCAGGCTATAGTGTGCTAGAAAGCATTGATCCAAATACCTGAGGTGGTACCCTGTAGCTGCTCTGATGCCCCCCGTGGCTCTGCAGCCTAACAGGTAGCATCTGAGTGGCTCAGCTCATTGCCATTCTTTTTTCACTCTGAGGAAGTTATAGAGTTAAAGCAAAGCAATGGTAGGCAGCTTTAGGCTTCCACAAACACCCTGGCCTGGCCAAGCTGGCTGCCGTGCCAACTATGCCTGAAATGGTCGTGGTGGTAAGGCTGGGCAGCAAGTGCAGGTACGAGAGTGGAGGGATAGATAACAACAAGAAGGCAGGCAGGGTGCATATGTATGCAAAGGTTGGGGCAGCCACAGCACTAAGGTTGCAGAGAGCAGCATCTGGGTTGGGGAGAGCTGCACAATACAGTTTGTTTGGTGCCCCCTTAAACCTGGCACTGCCTGTGCTGCTCTGTCTCATATTATTGGGTGGGTAGGCAGGTATGGGCCTAGGATCTGTTTAGCCTACAGTAATGTGCTCTGTGTGGGCTAAGGGAGCAGGTGGCGCTGTGGTCTAAACAACTGAGCCTTTTAGGTTTGCTGATTGGAAGGTTGGCAGTTCAAATCCGTGCGAGGGGGTGAGCTCCCGTTGCTCCATCCCAGCTTCCGCCAAGCTAGCAGTTCAAAAGCATGCCAGTGCAAGTAGGTAAATAGGTACTGCTGCGGCGGGAAGGTAAATGGCATTTCCATGCGTTCTGCCTTCCTTCATGGTCCTCCGTGTACTAGTAGCGGTTTAGTCATGTTGGTCACATGACCCAGAAAGCTGTCTGTAGACAAACGCCAGCTTTCTTGGCCTGAAAGCGAGATGAGCGCCACACTGTATAGTGTTGTTGTTGACGAGTAGTATAAAAAATATCAATTATGAGTTAGAAGCAGCAGCTCAAGTTGATATTTTTTATACTACTCATCAACAAATAGTTCTTAGAGTGGCTTACTATAAAAATCCAACACAATAGCAAACAATAAACTGGCAGATTAAAAAGGTCTCAGTCAAAACTCAAACTTTTTATTTTGCCCAGCTTTTAGGGAATTAAGGTTACTGGCACCCTGTTTGTATGTGTGTGTAGTTGGAAGTTTGAAGCTGCTGCTGTTTAGATTTTGAATAGTTGCTTTTTTCTAAACAGCTGATTATTTTTAAATGTCAGCGCCTACCCCCAAAATGTGATGTTTTTAGGATTTTGTAATGCTGTAACAAATCCTGAACCTGAAGGATAGTGTAGACTAAACAACGTAAATCTGCAAAATGGTATTAATTTCTCTTCCATATAGTGAACAGTACATTATGTGAGCTTCCAAGTAAACATAAGAATTGAGAGTTCTCTGTTACACTCTGCTGAATAAAATGTGTTATACTATCACTGGTTCTCCTGCAAAGTGTTCTGGAGTGTTTCAGTTTTTTGGAGTGTACACTGTCAAAACTCAGAATTCTGAAAACAGGCTTCAGCTAACTTTTAAGAGAACAAAAAATAACCTTGGTGGTTCTTTTCTTTAAAAAGTTTTTCCCCATTTTGTATGTGAATTCAAGAACTACAAAAACAAGTTATTTAACAACAAAAAAGAGTGATGTTCTTAAGCTTCCTGGGGTCCTCTGAAATGCGTATTAAACTGAACACAAAGTCCACAAATGGCTCTTCCCTTGTTCTAACACAAAGCTTGTATTCCTGAGAAGTAAGCTTATTTTAGAAGGTAGTGGAAAAAGAAAAATAGCTCACCAGTATTCTGCAGTTGAAGTGTTGTTCATCCTGCAAAATGCCAATAAATGTTCAGTGAAAATTGTTCAACTATATTTAGTATTTGTTGAAACCGTGAAGGTGGCTGGCAGCATACAACGTTGCTCAGAGACTGAACAGAATTGCTAGCAGTTATATAATAACAACGGGAAAAGCATGCTTATGTTTTGGCTGCTGAGTGAGCTTCATGCTCAGTGAGTGAACTCCCTCTGGAGTAATTCCTAGTTCTAACATAAATAGTGGCAAACACTAATGGAATTACCAGAGTTTACTCAGGGTGTGAAGAAGGAACCAGGGAGAGCTGGCAGTGCAAAAATTAATATATTGCAAGGTCTTCTGATGCTGTACCTTTTAAGATCGCTATCCAGACTGTCAAAAGTGCTAGAAGAATGGGAGGCAGGGATGGAATCTTCTCCAGCTTAACAGTTTTTAATCTGGGACTCAAACAAATCATTGACACTCACTTTATCCTAACCTTACCTGAGTCATGTGAGCCTGAACACTGTATAACTTGGCAAACAACTGAATATTGGAAATGAAAATGCTGTAAAAAAACCAAGAGGCAGATGGGGATAGACTGTGCTGTTTTATTGTAAGCATGTGAATACCCTAATAGGTTATAGGTAAAAGTACAGGACAGCGCTCTTGGATTCATGTCAACCCTAAACTCAAGACATGTAGAATTTGAAGCAGCTCCATACAGATAAACAAAAATAGTTGTTTAATTTGAAGCTACAAATTAGCTCCATGCCTGTCTGGAGTGTACCTCTGCTGTACCTCTCAGTACAATAGCCACATTGTTTGTATCTAGCTATATTGCTTGTTTTGGTTAACCTAGGTAATGGTGTTTTGCTTCTGATCTCCGTTTAAATAGTTAATTACATAAAAATCTGAATAGGTTGGTTTTTTTTAAAAAAGGGGCTGTTTCTTAACACTCCAGTAGCCTATGGAGAAGATTGTTTTAGAAAGATACTTGTTGCCAGAGCATTTGATAATAATAATAATAATAATAATAATAATAATAATAATAATTTTTTATTTATACCCTGCCCTCCCCAGCCAAGGCCGGGCTCAGGGCAGCTAACAAGCAATAATAAAAACAAGTTGAATGAATACAACTTAAAAACAAGATTAAAATACAAGATTAAAATATTGAAATATTAAAATACAGCCTCATCACAGGAGGAGAAAGGAAAAGTAAAAAAGAAAGAGGGGGAGGGAATCAAATTGGCTCCAAGCCAAAGGCTTGATAAATGATAAATGAATCATGCTCTCTAATAAGTATTAAGAATATTGTTGGCCATAACAGTTTGTTTTCATTATTTGCTCCTTTGTGCATAAAAAGGTTAACGTTTTCCACCTCGCTTCTAACTTTTCTAATTCTGTATTTGAGGATGTCCAAGACCCTTCAGTCATTGTTACCTTTCCATTGGAAGAAGATGAAGGCATCTCTCTAGTTGCTTGGACGACAACCCCTTGGACTCTGCCTAGCAACCTGGCCCTCTGTGTCAACCCAGACTTGCAATATGTGAAGGTGGAAGGCAAGTGCAAAATATGCTATGCTGTACAATTAGTGCTTTCTTTGAGTGGTTTCATGTGCATGCTTACTTGCAAGTATGTCCCAGTTGGTTCAGTGGGGCTTGATCCCAGGTGAGCATGCAGTCATGGTTTTGCAAACGGCAACTTTTGTAACCAACCCATACAACCATGTTTCTCCATCCTGTCCACCTGCATATACTGCTGTGTTCTAGAACAGCATGTACATTGACTTGACTTGCCTGGCAGCAGCAGGAGTTGTTTCCTTCAGTCAAATACGCAAGTGGCTTATTGCAAAGCTGATGTAACTTTTCACTTTTGTTCTGTCATCTTAATGAAAACAAAAAACCTGAAAGTAACTTCATGCTGTTGTCATAATAAATCTCGGGAAGGCAGCATAATGGGGGAGAGTACAATGGTTACATAAAGTGCTTCACTCCAAACTCCTGTAGCTTTTGTTTAATTTATTATGATTTATCTAATTGGTTTGCCCTCTGATTTACCTACCCATGATGATTCAAGCTGCCTTCTAATGCTAAAAGGATAATTGGAAAATTTCCTTGTAAGGGAATCTCTGGTGCGTCTTCTGCTGAGCTCCGTGCTGCAGGCTAGGCCAATCCCCTTCCAATAAAGATATCCTTTCCAGTCACAGCTAACCATGGGGAGCAACATGAGTGGTGCAGCTTCTTTTCAAGCATGGGTCTCTCTTGGCCCACAAAATAAGCAAAGATATGCCTGAGATGAACTCTGCACAGTCAACAGCCATTATCTAACTTGGTACATCAGTTTGCCTGGGCTGAACCCTGTAATCTGTTTTCAGTGCCCAGGCGGTTCCCTGGAAAGCATGGATTAAGAATATGTTAGATGCTCTTGAGGAGGTGCAGAGTGCATTCCCCTCACCAGGGATGGGAACCTCTGGTCCATGGGGCTAATTAGGCCTGATACTGGTTTCAGTTCGCCCCACCAGGCTGTTTTCCCCAAACTGTGGCTATCTGCCCCACACCTGACTTCATACGTTGGTGCCAGGTGGAGGTGTGCCTGCCAAGAATCTGGAGCCTTAAGTTGCACATACATATGCATATCATGTAGAGCTGTATTGATTCCTTCACAGAGTTACAAATGAAACATCCAGAGCTATCTCCTCAGCTCAGAGGAAGCAGTTTCTGAAATTAGTATCTCCCACTCTTTGTTGCTCATCACTTACGTCCTCTGCAAATTTGGCCTCAGTAGTAAATTGGGCCTGGCCCAGTCACTCCCTAGAAATTTTGAATTGATAGTTCTTGAGTTCTAAAGCAATATTCTGAACAAAGCCATAATGGCTGAAAGATTTGCTTCCTCCCAAATTAGCATACATCTATTCTTCGCTACTGCTACACTGCTTTGCTCAAGGCTTTTTGAAAGCCTTTGCAAGATTTTCTCAGTCTTGTGGCTCATTCCACCAGGTGTCTGAATTGCAGTCATCCACAAAGATGGGAGGAGTTTTATCTGTATGAAATATGGGGCTCATCCCTTCTCTCTACAGCTCTAGCAATTGTTTCATTAAAAAAAATAAATTCTCAAAGTTTATTAAACATATAGCAGTACTAAAAATATTTGATACAAAAGGAAATGTTAGAAAAATACATAAACCAGCCTTGTAAAAGTTGCTAGTGTACATATTTTCAGGAGGACCTAAGAGTTCCACCCTCGTACAGCGGGCAACTGTATTTCTATATTGGGTGTAGAGGAGGGGTTTTTACTCCTCCTGACAGCCTGTTTGGTTTCTCTGCTGTGCACAGAGAAGGGATGGAACACTGCTGTGGTCTTCTGCCAGCCTGCTCCTTGCCTGCCTGCAATCCCTTGTTGCTCTAGTTACCAGGTAAATGCTGAAATACAAGGCTGATACAAATCCATATAATAAATTGCAAGATAGCTGTTGAAGGCATATTTTTTTCCAACTACATAAGGCCGTTAGAACCTCCCACCTAATTTTTTACCATTAAAATAATTTTAATCTTATTATTGCACATATCTCACCTGTGCTTCATGGAGCTAAGGCATTCATGGTTCTTCAACATTTTATCTTTGCAAGAGCTGCACAAGGAAGGTTCGGCTGACAGCTTGAAATAGCTAAATCCTCAACTTCAGTTTGAAAATCAACAAGAATTATGTAAACATACTCATATTTTTGCAACAATTAATACGTATTCAGAGAAAAAAGGTTGCCTCTTATAAATCTGTATTTTGTCTTCCACACAATTCCCAGTTGTTTCAGGATATCTTTCTTGGGCACTCATAGCCAAAGTGTCCATCATGAAAAGTGCTTGGTAGCTTTCCTTCTTTCCAATCCAAAGGTCATTCATACCCTTTAATGACATGAACTTCTTTGTCCAAAGAAATATAACCCCCTTGGTGCCCTAACTGTAATATTTATGCATACTTCTGCTTTGCAACACAGCATGCATCCTGTCTTGAGGGAACCAGTAATAGAAGTGTGTCATAGAGAGATCTGGGGAGGAATTCTGTCCCTTCAACCTTTTCCCAGAATCTCTGGGTCTTGCTGTTGCCCAAGCATCAGAATCTGAGAAATATATTCAGTTCTTATTAGTTTGCTGTATGTTGCTTTCTGGAAGCAGAATTCCCATCCTCACAATTTAACCTTTTTAGATTTTGGAAACTGAATATGGCCTTTGTATCCACAGAGCATTTTCATTCTGGAAAAGCTTGCTCCTCTTATTAATCTTGTATTGTGAAAGTATGCAATGCTTGCTGTCTATGAGGCAATGGATACAGAGGACATTGCAAGACCAACAATCAGCTTGAGTTGTTGTTATGTTCAAAACTTTAGGCATGCTCTTCACATCAGAGTTTGGTGGCAGAACTGGAGCATTGAGAGAAGCTTGGGGCAAGAACAGTGGAGCTTCAGGCAGATCAGAACTCAGTTTGGTTTGAAGGGAAGGGTCACGTCTTATTGGCATGTGCTGTGCCGACAATTGTGCTTTAATACTTCCAATCATTTGTCTCATTTAAATAATTAAAAACCTCTTTGAAAGAGCTGTGCTGTTGCGCTATAAAAACTGACTGACCAGCTTGCCTAACTGAAGGTTCTGCTTTTGAAGGAACCACCAAGAAATGGGCCCTTGGTAGGGAGAGCTAGACTGTTGGTTTCAGATTCTAGCTTCGTTAACCGTGGTTTTAGTGTGATGTCTGTGCTGAGTCTGAAAGTACAGATTTGGATTTTGGAAGTGTTTTTTTTTTTTTAAGTGTGTAATAGCCTATGTCTTTATTTGGTCTTGGTCCCTGTAATAATAGTGTAAGAGGTATTTTAATTAGCAGAAATGAGCCTGGCATCTTCATACTAATATTGTTTTTCATATATCTTTCTGTAAGAGTTCAGCAATTGAATATTAACATCCGTGGATTTCCTCCCCAGATAAAAATACAGGGAAGATTTTCATTTTGATGGAAGCTCGACTGGCATCCCTGTACAAATCTGAAACTGAATATGCAATACTTGACAGGCAAGTAGATATATTAGTACATACATTCTAAATTCCACATTCTATAAATAATTGCCTTGCAAGGTAAGAGAATAGAAGAATTGTTGTTTTTTCTTAGTCTGATGCCATAATATATGAAATTGCTTGTATGTACGGCAGTCTCTCAAAAGATCTGGTATCTGCCACTGAAGATTGCATTGGATTTGAAGTTTCATCTGTAGTAAGCGGTGACTTTATTTTAAAGTAGCTTTTTATCAATGATGTTAGAGTGTGAACTTGGTTTTGAAAAGGGTTCTCCAAGTCTCAGTCTGACTCAGACAATAGCATTCTGGATCTCCTTTATGGTCTTATTGGCATAATTGTTTTAAAATCAAGGCTTTTAAAGTGCCATCCACAAAACCATCGAAGTCACTGGCAAAGCTCCCATTTGTTTTAAAGAACTAGGATTGCACAATTTTGTGTCTGCCCCAGTTCTGTTAAGGCCATCGGATATATAAAAAAAACCACACATCAAATGACCAAAGATGATAGAATTTTGTTAAGAATTGCAACTGTCACAAACTCTGAAGAATACTTTCCTAAGAGTGTTCTTTTCTCATTCACTGCCTTTCCTGCTGCAATTTTCTCAAGCATCTACAAAGCGAAGCTGATTTCATTTTCCAGATATAAGAAAAAAGTCTTAACTGAAATAAATAGAACAGCAGAGATTTATCACAGAATTATAGAGTTCAAAGGGATCCCAAGGGTCATCTAGTCCAGCCCCCTTCCAGCCAGTTTATAGGAGGTTGAGGAATGCTTTGCTGGAATGTAAACCACCACCACACACATAAAACTATGTAGATTTGCAGCTTCTAGTCCATGAAAGCTTATACCGTAATAAATTTGTTGGTCGTTAAGGTACCACAAAACTTAGTTGTATTTGCTGCAACACAGACATGTGGCTTTCCCTCTTTTAAAAAGTGTAGGTGGGCCAAGTATTCCTATTCATCAGGTCCATTGGCTGAAGAGGCTTAGCTTCTAGTGCCTTGCTGCTGATGGAGAGAGGTTTAGCTAGCAGGGTAGGCACTTCACTGTGGAGGCCCCTGTGGAAAACGCAGTAGGTTTGGCACTCCTGCCAGTAGAGCTCCTGTGAGCAGTAGCCCTGAAATAGGGCATTGGGGGTGAAGGTAGGACAGAGAGGATTGGCCCACTCATTCTTTGAGGAGGCCTGTGAAGTGGGCCCTCAGTTCTCACCAGCACAGAGCAGTTCCCAGCCACTGAAACCAATGGGGGCAATTTTGAAGAAAAGATGTTGACATCCCCGCCTCCTGCTGTGTTGCCACAAACTAGTAGGACTTAGGAAGTGGTAGTAGATCTGCCACTTTGCACCCTCTAGGCCTCCTGGGCTTGCTCAGTTAGTGTCTTTCTTGGAGTTCCAAGAAGTTTTTATATCATTGTAACTTGCTAATGGAGATTCTGTTGCTTGTTGTCTTGATATTTATGCAGTACTTCCATGCAGTTTTATTTTAATGTCTTGTTTTATTATGTTGCATATGGCTCCTATAGCAGAAAAGCTGTTTATAAATATTGTACATAAATGAAACTTCTTAAATTTTGGGGGGAAATGTGTTTCAGGTTTCCTGGTGTTACCCTTAAAGGGAAGAAATATAAACCTCTTTTCAAGTATTTTATCAAGGTGAGCAGTATGTGTCTTTATTATTATTATTATTATTATACTTATTTATCTCCTACTTTTTTCCTGGGACCCAAGGGAGCTTACACGAATTAAAAGAACACAGATAAAATAAAGAAAATAAAGAAACATAAAATATAATCGTTAAAAAGTAATTAAATTCTAATAAATTTAAAAGAATATAAAAACAAATCCTTTCAGATTTGATGTTTTAACACCATAATTTTCTCAAATGGTGTTAGCATTGTTCAGGATTATAAAAAGTAATGGAAAAATCAACCCTTTTGATCCATGAAGGATCAATTTATGCAGATGCGTTTGGGGAGGGAATGTGGGATCTTATGACCCAGTCTTTTAATTAATGAGACTCAAATTTACTGTGTTTTGCAATAGAACAGTGTTGTATTGGGAGTATCAGTCTTTGCCCAGGGCTTCCCCTGATGGGACTCATTAGTTGAATCCCATCCAAATTGGCTTCATTAAGATACGAAGGTTGTAATCCTATACACATTTGCTTGGGAGTAAGTTCCATTCAACTCTGCATAATTTACTTTTGAGTAGATATGTATAGGCTTGCAGTGTAAAATACATTTAGGGTAGCTTTATGTGCTTTGCTTCCCTTTGTGGAACAATAGAGGGCTGCATCCAACTAATAATTGGAGCAGATCCATTGAAATCTGTGAACAGTGACTAACTTAAGTTGATTGATTTCAGTGGAACTACTCAGTTTAGAACAATCCATAGTGCACCGTGACCTTCGCCTTGACAGCTTTAGAACCTTTTTAATCATCCTGAGTCCTTACCGCATCTTCTAATGAATATTCCCATGCCTTGTTTGAGATGAAGGATCAGGGAAATTGTGGGTGTATCATATGGAAATATATGGATGCCACCTTTGCATGTCGGTTCTGTGTGCTGTGTCATGTGCAAAGACCCACATTCCACCCTGATTAGAAAATGGCTATTTTTGATCTGAATTGTCCCTCAGTTCTGGAGGGTGTCTCATAGATAATAGAGTTGGAAGGTACCCTGAGGATCATCTAGTCCAACCCCGTGGAATGCAGGAATAGGCAGCTGTCCCTTATGGGGATCAAACCTGCAACCTTGGCATTGTCAGCACCACACTCTAACCAACTGAGCTATCCAGGAAGCTTTTGTTCGGTATTCATACTGCTGATCTCTCTCTATGTCAATTTATGTAACTCATGTTTGTAGTAGTGGTTTTAATGAACAAATTCATATGTAACCATTACTAGAATGCTTGAACAATGTTTCTGGCTTGTCATATTTTCCATGCCAATGTTTTGTACATTTTTTTTTTTAAAAACTATCTCTTTTGTGCTAGTGCAAAGAAAATGGTGCTTTTACTGTAGTGACTGACAACTATGTGAAGGAAGAAGAAGGTACTGGGGTTGTACATCAAGCTCCTTACTTTGGCGCTGTAAGTTTAAAGTCACTTATGTGCTTTTATGTCAAACATGTTTTGATCTTGTCTTAACTCTTTTAATTGAAAAATTCAGATTCTTTTTTGATCCAGTAACTTGTCAGGAGCACACTGTACACATATTCTAATGACAACGAGTACATTCTTGTTACCTACCAATTTCCATTTGCTCCTGACACAATACAGAAACAGCATCATAATTTGTATTGGAACTCTTTTGTGCAGTACATCTTTTTTGAAAAGAAGATAGCCTAATTGTAAGCAGGCTATGTGTCCACTACATTTCAAAAATGAACTCTCAAGGGGACTGCTGCCTTAGTTCAGCCATGGTTTGTCTTATCATGTTGTCTGAATTTGGGCTCATGATTTAGCTATCTCCAAACTTTTATAGCACACACACAGACACACAGCTTACTCATAGTTACTCCAAACCAACTATGAACTTTGTCCATTTTATGGTTTATGGATTGCATTTTGTTTGGGATAATTAAACCACAAGCCTGGGCTTGGACAGTGTGTTAATCCAAACCATGGCTTAACTCACCACAGCAGCAGAACATGAACAGGGGCAGAGCGAAGTGGCTGCATGTTCTTCTCTGCAAATCTGGATGGTATTGATCCATAGTTTGACGTAGTGCAATGTGCAAACCATGAGAGAGCATTCTGGAAGCATTAAAAGGGGAAGACAACATGCAAAACTGAGACTCATTCAATGCTCATTCACAGAATACTGAACCATGGTTTGCTCTCAACAGATGCCAACAAAATGACGTGTGTTGAAGCTCTCTAGACTATCTGAGAACTTGAGATGATATTATTATTATTATTATTATTTGCAATTTCTCCAAGAATGGCAAAATGCTCAGGCACTTTGATGTGATCATGGGCCCATTGTGTGGGAAGCTGCCTCCTACCAAGTCAAATCATCTAGCTCTGTATTGTCTACACTGCCTTGTGGTGACTTTCCAGGGTTTCAGATGGGAGTCTTTCTTCCAGACCTACCTGGAAATGCCTAAGATGGAACCTGGTACAGTCAAACCTCGGTTCCCAAATGGCTCCATTTTGGAATGTTTCTGCCCCCAAACGCCAAAAACGCGGAAGTAAATGCTCTGGTTTTTTAACGTTTTTCGGAAGTCAAATGTTTTTTGGAAGCCGAACATTCGATGCAGCTTCTGCTTGAGTGCAGGAAGCTCTTGCAGCTAATTGGAAGCCACGCCTCGGTTGTCAAATGTTTCGGAAGCTGAACGGGCTTCCAGAATGGATTATGTTCGACAACCAAGGTTTGACCGTACTTTCTGTGAACAATCACAGGCTCTACCATTGATCTACAACCCTGCCCTAGTCACCATTACCTCCCACACCCACTCCAAAACATGGGAAACTGGAAATTAAGGTGACTAAATCCTACAAGTCTTGGGATTGGCTCACATCATGTAAAATCTCTTGATTACTCATTATTTGATTTGCAACTATCCGCATTTGATTGGAAAGTATTTGTCTCCTGAGGTAGTGTGCAGAAATGTGGTGCTTCTTTCTGTGGTGTTTGATCATTTGCACATGTGGGTAACCGGTTGATGCTGCAACTATGAAGTGAAAAACATGTGTGAATGAACTCATCCTCAGTGTGACAAGATACTTTATAACACAAGAAGCAAAGTATTTCACAGTGTGAAGAAACAACTTAGCAGGTTCCTGTTGAAGTTGGGGAATCTAGAAAATCCAGCAGAATTTTGAAATTCAGAATGCTGCCTTAAAAATCAAAAGACACACATTTGAATATTTAACTTTGTTTTTCTCACACAGGATGACTACAGAGTCTGTATGGATTTTAATATCATTCGGAAAGATTCAGTACCAGTTTGTCCTGTTGATGCCTCGGGCTGTTTCACAGCAGAAGTGACAGACTTTGCTGGACAATATGTGAAGGTTGGTTGTGAAGGAAGGAAGCTAGGAAAACATAATTCAAAGACTGAAGAGATGTGTGTGCTTTGTTTCCTACTGCTGCTTTTTGCCATAAATTTTGTCAGTGGTATTGTTTGTGAAAATGGTGAAAAATCCAGATGAACCATTTCCACTCCAGCACTTCCTCATTCAGACCTTTGCTCACTTCTGTCTAAACAAGCTATAATCAGAAGCCTGGGTCTGTTCTTGGCTTACCACTCATTCTCTGTCAGGAGGAAGAAACAATGAGCCCAGTTTCAAACATCATAGCAAGTCAGTCTCTAGCTTGTTTCCTGGCAGCACAGCAGGAGTGTGGGAGGAGCAAAGTCAGCACTGTACTAGCTGCTCTTTTACATTAAACCATAGTTTTATCTTTAACTATGGTTTTTAAAAAGGTAAAGGACCCATGACAGTTAAGTCCATTCGCGAACGACTCTGGGGTTGCGGCACTCATCTGCTTTACTGGCCGAGGATCCAACGTTTGTCCACAGACAGTTTTTCCGGGTCACGTGGCCAGCATGACTAAGCTGCTTCTGGCGAACCAGAGCAGCGCACGGAAATGCTGCTTACCTTCCTGCCAGAGTGGTACCTATTTATCTACTTGCACTTCGATGTGCTTTCGAACTGCTAGGTTGGCAGGAGCTGGGACTGAGCAACGGGAGCTCACCCCATCACGGGGATTTGAACTGCTGACCTGATCGGCAAGCCCTAGGCTCAGTGGTTTAGACCACAGCGCCACCCACATCCCAACTATGGTTTAATATTACATAAAAACCAGCTCAGCATCTGTGCTAAATGCTAGATACATTATTAATCTCACGCTACTTCGGAACTGGCTGTTAGCTTGTAACTTCTCTCTTTTTTTCTTTCCTGAAGCTACCACCCATCTGGAGAAATTCTTTGTATGGGTTATCATTATTCTAAAATAATATTTTGCTTTACTCAGGATGCAGATAAGAACATCATCAGATTCCTAAAAGAACAAGGAAGACTGGTCCATACCAGCTCTTATAAGCACAGCTATCCTTTTTGCTGGAGGTACGGAGATGAATTAACATACTATTTAAAGGAAGCATTTTGACTGGTAACTTATTTGTGAAAAATGTGTCCTGTTTAGATTGTCTTTTATTTGCTAGACACTAAGAGTAATCTATGCAGTTAAATCAGTTGTATTCAAAGCTCTCTTCGTAAGCAGATCTCACCTCTGGCACAGTGTGTGTATAATTTCTCACAACTATCAGTGAAAGACTAACTATATGTCAAATTGGGCATATTTAGAATGGAAGCTGCCTTTGCCGACTTTCACCTGAGTCACCCATGCCCATTGCAGTCTCCCTCTTTTACAGACCAGACGTTTGGCGAGGGTCCCACTCAGTGGGGAGGAGGGGGGCAGGTGTTTCCTTTTCCTCTTGTGCTTTTTTAATTGCACTGTATTGGATACAACCCATGGTGACACCATTTATTCACTAATAACTGCAGAAGGTTCTTGTTTCAGTTGCCTGGTCACAGTTGTTTATGCCCTTATAATCTTGTGGCTGGACCGTCGTAATGTGTTCTATGTTAGGTGCACTCTTGAAGATGGTTCAGAACATGAGTGTCTATGGGGCAGGGGACAAAGAGTTGCCTCCCCTGAGTGAGCAAAAATCCTGTTTCCTAGCTTTCATTTTTTTTAAAAAAATGTTCTATAGCACTTGTAGAACCTGAACTATGAGAAACTAGCTTGCTCCCCTCTTTCAGTATTTTACCTTGTCTCCCGCTCCCCGCAAGAAAAAGATTCTGCAAATGCCATGGTTCAGAAACTGCATGCAATGCCAAAGTCAGATGCAGAAGTTAAATAGTGTGTGTGCCAGATTGTTCTCCCATTGTAGCAATTCTGCGAGAGCTACACTGGCTGCTGTTATAACTGGACTTTCGTTAATATTTCCAGTGTTGGCATAGGTATCAGAAAAATCAAAGTTCTGGCTCAGTGGAATTTAGCAGTGGGTGTATAAATATAAGCTGTGCTATATAGTTCAAACCAATTAAATATCATGTATCAATTTATTTTGCCCTTTGAAATTGCAAAAAGAGTATGAAAATTCTTCCTGTGAAGTTATATATCTTTTAAAGCTAGTTTGAATTTGTATTCAAGTGTAATCTGTCTATATTCTCTAAGACCTTTAAAAAGAAGAATTAATCAATCTTGTTGAATCTCCCTTATTCCCAAAATTCTATAATTGGCTAGGCCAGGGAGACATTTTTCATAGCAAAAGACTAGCTTTGTGTGTGCGTGCAGTCCTTTAAACTTCTAAACTTTTAGGGAGAGCTGTAGAAAGTGAAATAATTGCCCCAAACTGGTTTGGCATAGTAGTATTATATCAATCACTTTTGCTCAGTTTTAATTCTGTTTTCCACGTGCTGAACAGAGTGATATTTGTTAATAGCAAAATGTTTTGAGAGATGATGACAGTTGGTACATTGGGATCTGGCCCATATGTAATGCTTGCTTCCTGCAAACTATGGTTTGGATATTAGAAACATGCCTTTGGAATGTATGTATATGCTCTTCCTTTTCCCTTCCATATCTAGCACACACTTTTCCTTTGTCAGCCCTAGCTGCAGTTTAGTATTTGTTCTACACTGCTAAAAATAAGGCTCTCTCTTAATCAGGCTATGCAATTCTTCATGCCCTGGTTTCAAATCCTGGTTGATATTGAACTCTGCTTAGCATTTGCAGGGAGCCAGTATTATGCCTGTACAAGGCAAGGGATAAATGATGAAACTAAGCTTCTTTACATATATAGCTTTGGTACTTTTGTTCTGTTTAGGATTTCAATATGCTGACAAGAGAGATTGCCAACCTTCTTGAAAATCATTAGCTTTAGATTACGTAGAATTACATGTTTGGATTGAAAGGAGGCCGATAATATTTTCGCTTTTGTTGTATGGGGTTTCAAAAGCAAGTTGTCTCTTTCTCCTCTTCATTCAGTTTAGTATGCGCTATACATTGAATTTAAATTCTTTCTTGGTGTTGATAAATGCATTTTAGCTTTTCAGCAGCTTATGTCTGGACAGATTAGCAAATAGCCCATGGCATCTTAAAATATTGCAGAGTCTGAATGCAGGCACAGTCCCTGTGTTGTCTTTTAATATAAGAAGTTAATAGTGAAAACTGAGTTTAGGAACAGGTGTTTAGGAACAGAGGATTTCTCCATCTATCCCAGTATTGTTTACAGCAGGCACAGGCAAACTCAGCCCTCCAGATGTTTTGGGACTACAACTCCCATCATCCCTGACCACTGGTCCTGTTAGCTAGAGATGATGGGAGTTGTAGTCCCAAAACATCTGGAGGGCCAAGTTTGCCTATGCCTGGTTTACAGGGACCGGCAGCAGCTCTGCGGGGGGTTCAGGCAGGGTTCCTTTCCAGCCCTCCCTGGAGATGCCAGCGATCCCAAAAGATAACTAGGGATCTTTTGCACACAAAGCATGTTCTCTGCCACTGAGCTATGGTCCTTCTTCTTTTTATTAAACCTTTTAAATTTTATGCTTGTATGGGGCAAATGAAACCTTTCAGAAGCTTTAAGGAAGAACCTTTAAAGGAAGATGAATCTATACTTTTGCAAGGTGTCCTCTACGATTCTCCTTGATGCATGATTCAGTATCTGTATTCTTAAGTTCCTTGCCAGGTGGGTTTTAAATAAAAGACCTCCCACTTCTTATGGACTAAATTGCTATCCTCATGTATTCATGTACTCAGATAGCTTTCCTTTTTCCCTGGGTGATATATTGGAGTTCTATATTAGTTGCCATTTCAGTGAGACTCTGGAGGCAAGGGGCACAGTCACGCTGTGTGTGAAAATCAATGGGAATTTTGCTACTGAATTTTAGAGGGGTGACTTGTGAAGCTGGTGCAACAAGTATTGCAGAATAGCTAAAGAGCGTGCCTAATTTTCTTTTCATATCATTTATTTTAGGTCAGATACTCCTCTAATATACAAAGCTGTGCCAAGCTGGTTTGTCCGTGTGGAGCACATGGTGGAGAAGTTGCTGGAAAATAATGCCCAGTGCTACTGGTAATCTCCTCAGTTACCCTTTTACTTCATAGTTTCATTATTGTCCTGCAGCTATTTCTCCCCCACTTCTATTTTAATAAGGAACTCTGTCGCTGTGTGGCTGACATCCCCTACTCTAATTTAAGCTGGAAAAAGGTTTCTTGAGCTTAAGCCAGGCTGTAAAGAAAGATTGCTGCAGTCGATCCCACTGAATTTCACCACAGTTTGTTTTTACCTATGGCTTAAGGTGATGTGTGAACTGATCCAGTAGCCATATACATTTGGACGGGAAGATTACTTTTAATTTCTCTGAGTACCGTACTAGAAACTGCTGTTGCATTGAGTCCATTAGTATTGTTGCACGAAGCTGTTGATGTTCACATAGCTACTATCCATGCACAATTTCCCTTTCTTCTCTAACATTTGGTTGTCTGTTTTTCTAATGAGGTGTATACATTTGCCAGTAAAGTCTTGATCTTTTATGACATTTGCTTTGATTGAACATGGAGTCTGAATTCCAACTATTGTGTCAGTAGATGGAGAGCTCTTGCTCCAAATGCTGCTTCTTTCTTTTGATGTCTCTACCTATTGGCCAAGGGCATGTGTGTGCTGCCAGGTGAACTTGGTCTTTGGTCTTAGTCTTGTTGTTGTTTAGTCGTTTCTGACTCTTCGTGACCCCATGGACCAGAGCACGCCAGGCACTCCTGTCTTCCACTGCCTCCCACAGTAAGGTCTTAGTCTTACTGGGCTTCAATTTCGAGTCAATCTTTGGCAGCCCTTTTGTGTTGGAATAATCTTTTCCACCTCTTCTACAACTCATGGTGCAATGGAAATAAAGACATGTACCATTTATCAAGGGTGACAGAAAGTAATGTATACAATTGGGCGTTTTAACAGATAGATATTCTTGCAGTCTACAACTTACATAATGGGGTAAACATCTGAGAGTGTCAGAGCTCTCTTCCCTTAAGATTTGGGAGCCTGATAAATATAGTAGTATTTCAGGGGCAAATTGCTTTTTTGCTGTTATTGTTTCTTGGGGAAAAGCTAAAAGAAAGAGACTAAAAATGTATGTGTTGGTTTCTCTGCAATACTGTTAACATGAATAATTTTTCGTAGTCATATTCTTTTCATGGAAGCTAAATTTAAGTAGGGCCTTTATGTAAGTTTCCATAAATGATTCCAGTGTGACTTTCTTGCTTGATGTAAGCAAATGCATGGTTCACATTTTTATAAAGGCTGCATAGCAAGCAAGTGCAATCTTTGGTACTCAGTGCTGAGAGCTGCTAATGACCTTACGGGAAAATAGTTGTAAGCTTGAAGTATTTGTCTTCTATGTTAATTGTTGTCTGCTGCAAGCTTTTACTGTCTTGAAAATATACACTGAAAATATGCAAATGACAGTGCATTATTCTGTGAAAGAAAATTATGTCTCTGTGGAAAAGGTGGCAATTGAGCTTTTAATTAACTGACTTCTAGGGTTTCGTTCTTACGGGATTGTATTAGGCAATAAACATTTCAACTGCCTTTCCCAAAATGGTGCACTTCAGATGTTATTGGACTCAAACTCTCCTTAGGAAATGCTCAAAAGTCCAACAACATTGGGAAGGCTGGTTTATAGTGCACCTTTTTCATTTATTTGTACTGTCATTTGATTTTTGCTTATTCCTTTTAGTACACATTTAAAGTCACATAACAGGTGGTACACCGCTGATAGTCAGACTAGCAATAGATTTGTGAGAAATGTACAAAGATTTATGTTGTCTGCAGCTGGGTTTTTTCCAAAAGAGCTTAATTAAATCCATACATGTCAGAATGAAAGAGGAACCTTTTCACCAGAAAGTTGTTGATGTTTGTTGGGTAGGACAGAATTTTTAGCTGAGTAGTTCTTTTGTCCTCTTTGAAGGTGTCTTAGATTTTTGTCTGCTAGCCCTTGAGAGAGGAATGTCCAACGTAGGTCAGTTTGGAATTTAGCTGTCATTATTAGTATGGTTAACAAATCTTGTCTAATCGTTGGGATATCTTCATTATTCAAGCAGTTTAGTGATGCTAAACTCCCACCTTGATTTTGAATATAATATTTTTTAATATTAGCCCAAATATATAACAAGAAAGAGCTTGGTGCTCAACATCATTCCCTGGCATTGTTTGGACAGTTTTGTTGTTGGTTTATTCCACCTTGCACACAGCATGAAAAATGTTTTCTGAAATTGAGAGAGGACGAGATTCTGGTTTGATATTAGGCCTGTTACTTGCTATCAGGTTTTCAAAGCCCGTTTTAATAGCCTGCTGAGCTGCTCTCTTTTGAAGTTGAAGCTATATGATAAATTTGCATGTGTAGGTATCAGAGTACGGCACCATGTTATATGTAAATGTTTTGGTTCAGCATTGGTACTTACTGAAAGTGTGCAAAAATGTCTGCAGATCTGTCTGATTTAGTGCCAAGGAAAGGTCCAGTGATATTCTCTATTTTCCCCCAATGGGGTTGTTGAGGGATTTACAGAATTTTTAAACTAGGGATGATAAAACAGGGGATGCCTTTATAGCATCTTTGGAATTGGTATGATGCTTGTACTGCCTTTAGAATCCTTGCTGGCTGCTAGGACTAGATTTCTCATAGGAATACTTTCTACTCCTCATAGGCACTGCTTCTGATGAACTAGATTAAATGTGGTTTGACTAATTTTATAACCTAATTGAATTTCTAATTTGTTTTTAATGAGAGAACTTAATACTAATGTATTTTGGAACTGGCATATTTTAAGAACCTAGCAACAGTTTATCTTAATTTTGACAAATGATCCTGCTGTATCTTCCAAGGAACGAATAAACAAAAGGAAGTGATTGTAACTGATAATAAAACAGCACCGTGGTGCACTGTAAAACCTTTCTAGAGAAACCCTATATTAAATGTGTCAATTTACTATCTAAAATCCGGAAGGTTTTGGAAGTGGGAGAAGTGTGGCAAATCAGAATACAGGACCAAAGATATCTTTTGAAATCACTATGCTCACTTCACTTGTTTGTATCCTGTGAAATGTCTAATACATCTGCTGCAGGGATAGGGAACTCCAGATGTTGTTGGACTATAGCTCCCATCATCGCTGACTGGGAGTGACCGCCAAGACCATATAACACTGGTCTTGAAAGACCTACATTGGCTCCCAGTACGTTTCCGAGCACAATTCAAAGTGTTGGTGCTGACCTTTAAAGCCCTAAACGGCCTCGGCCCAGTATACTTGGAGCGTCTCCACCCCCATCACTCTGCCAGGACACTGAGATCCAGCGCTCAGGGCCTTCTGGCAGTTCCCTCACTGCAAGAAGTGAGGTTACAAGGAACCAGGCAGAGGGCCTTCTTGGTAGTGGCACCCGCTCTGTGGAATGCCCTCCCATCAGATGTCAAGGAAATAAACAACTATCCAACTTTTAGAAGACATCTGAAGGCAGCCCTGTTTAGGGAAGTTTTTAATGTTTGAAGCTTTATTCTGTTTTTAATGTTTTGTTGAAAGCCACCCAAAGTGACTGGGGAAACCCAGCCAGATGGGTGGGGAAGAAATAATAAATTACTATTATTATTATTCACCGTGCTGATTGGGGCTTATGGTAGTTGCAGTCTAACAACATCTGGAGGATTACAGGTTCCCTATCGCGGAGCAAGTGCCATGAGCTCGATTAGTAATTAACTAGAAAATAAATAATAAAAATGACTGCGTTCAGAAGTGCTCTGATCCTCCCAAACCTGATCATTGGGAATGAGCCACATGTGTGTGTATTCCCTCCTTCTATATTCCCAGATTAATAGAACACTTTCTGGTTAATTTGGCAAACCAGTTTGGAAACTCATCAAAACTCGTCTTCAAGCTGGATGTTGTGGTAAACCAAAACAGCAGGGAGGTGGGAATGCTTTGGGGCATGGCTGAAAAGTCCCACTGTGGGGCGTTTTGTAAGTTCAGAAATGTAGAAAATGTAATTTCAGAATTAAAACAGGAACTTTTATTTCATGACTCAAGAAACTGTATGTATGGGATAGATATGTTTGGGGGAGGAGGCCAGTGATACAAATTTGTGTCGGGTCTAAAAGACCGCGCTTGGGCCTTGAGCTGTATCCCCTCTCCCCTTGATTTAGAATAAAGCAACTGTTCTGGAAGACTAGTTCAGTCATGTGTAAGGGTGACTTGGTTTGTTTCATACAGCCAACTAAGTTTTGCATTCATTTTTTAATATAATATTTGTGATGGTTAAATAACAAATGACCTTGTTCGGTGTACGCCATTGTGCAAAAGAATAACTTGCTTGAAGGAAACTCCATCATGTCTTATTAAAGTTGAGCGTTTGTAAAAGTGCACACTCAGATTTGAGGCCTAAGTTAACTCTGTTACTCTATTAGTAAAATGTCTTGTCATTTTGATGAGGGACAAAAGGAACCTTTATCATCTCTCTGCTTACCCAAAGGTAAGATTGCTAAACATCAGACACAGTAAATAAGAGCACCACATTTTCTTTCTGGGCATCCTACCCTTGGTGTCTTTGCTGCAACAGCAAAGGGAGGGGCGGGAAAAGGAAAAGTCTTACCTGTGACTCTCTCTGTAGTAGCAAAGCTGGCAGGCCCACTGCAGGTTGGGATTGCTGTTAATGTAACTGTTACAGCAAGTAAGAGAGGCAAATCTAGAGAGCGCAGGGGTCAGCTTACCTCTGTTCTGCCTCACCTCAGCTCTTAGTAATAATGAAAAATGTTCCCAGATGCTCAGTTTTTCAATTAAAGGAAAAAGATATCTGTGTCCATAAGCTACATTGCCTGCATTGTTGCACTTTTGGATCTCTTGTTAGCATCTATTCACAGTTTAAGTAGCTTTTATCTGTTTTAAGCTACAGGTGCCACCTGCCAGCATCTTGTAGTTGAAAGCTATTGTAAAGGTTGCAAAGTTCATTTTCCACATTAGCGAATTGTTCAAATGCTCTTCTTTTATCTTAATTCAGTTTTCCACTTGTGCTTAGACTGGGTCTCTTTAGGTCAGCACAAAGTGTATAACTGTAATAAATTGAGGCTCTAGCACTTTCAAAGGCACTTAGATTCGTTCAAAGCAAGGAAATTCATGCGATTGGAAAGCTAAATTGCTGAGTTCTAAAATATTTTTCAATAGTTGTGCTGTAAATTTGACTTATACTTCCTGCAAACAAAAAGTAACTTAAAACTTCATAGAAAAGTCACAGAATGAGACCTATTGCCCAAATTTTAAGCAGCAAGCACAAAACATACTCGCTTGGGTTTATATATAGTGACCGTCAGCAGAAGTCTTTTATGTATATTTAGGGTGTTCATTTTGGGGAATAACTTAGGGACCAAGTTATTTCCTGGCATCCTATTATTGTGAGATAGCATGCGGGAAATATGACACAAGGATGAAAGAGATGCAAATGCACAAGGTTGTGGAAGCCTAGGTTGTAGGATGATATAGCAGCAACATGGTGCAAAGAACTTGAATCTCGTATCTCTTCTGAAAGTGCATTGCAATTTGGTGAACCAAAGGAGGCACATGAAACAATCCCTTCTGAAACACTAAATCAGCATAAACTTGTTTGCATCTAAAATTATTTTGAGTGTAGGTAATACCTTGGTTTCACATGTTATAGAAAAGCATGGTTTACTGCTACATGAGTGAGCCACAGTGACCTTCAGTCTCCTCTTTTCCATACATGGGGGGCGATCCAGAAATGTTTACTTTTATAGCAAACCACAAAATTGGAAATTGGAGTGTGTTGATTTCTCATCACTGTTGCGACCCTTTATTCATGACTAAATGAACCAGAGAAGTAAATAACGTACACGCTATCAAAGCTATAATATTCCAACATAGGGTGTCCACATATGCGTAACAAGTTCTCTTGATTTTGTTTATTGTGAGATTTTCTTTTTAAAACTTAGGGTTCCTGACTTTGTGAGAGAGAAGCGTTTTGGAAATTGGTTGAGAGAGGCACGTGACTGGGCAATTTCACGAAATCGATACTGGGGGACGCCAATCCCATTGTGGGTCAGTGATGATTTTGAAGAGGTGAGTAAAAATAATTTATTTTATTTACATTTTATTTACATTTTTTTTTTATTTACTATGATTGTGCTTAGAGTGCAATTGTAGATCAGATCAACGAGAGAAAAGGTGTGATCCTCAATGGCTTAAGGTTTCCATTGCCATTTTGGGCAGATTACTACTTGACTGCTTCATGCTTTGGCTGCTTTCCCCTGCCACTGCTAAAATGGAGGCATTGCTGGATTTTACTACTATTCAGAATGGTGACATGTCTTAATGATGCTCAGTTAGCTAGGCACCACAAAACTTGCAAAAAGTATATTGTGAATGAACACAGTAGGTATAAGGCACTTCTCTGGGGTACATCTGTTTCTGGAATGCATGCGATCCTGCTGTCATGGTAATTCTGGGAGACAGTTTTTCTTTCTAGATTGCTGGTGTGTCAAAAGCATTAAATGATTCTTCCATCAATATCTGTAGCTTGTTTTTTAAAAAGCATTTTTTTCATATTTAGAGTTGGCATACTTATTAAAACTTGCTAGTTAAAACTTTTTCCATCTTTTTTCCATTTGCTATTGTAAAAAACAATCAATCTGCTGATGAAATCCAATGGACACCTTTTTAAAAGTTCTAACTAGGGAAGGAAAAGTTTTGTTTGATTTCAAACTGTTATTACTGTTTTAATCTGCTGTTTTGGATAACAACAAAAACTAAAATTAGGTCTCTGGTTGCATTACTAAAACCTTAAGTAAAATCACAATTTGGTTTGAGGCCTTGCTCAGATGCCTAAGTTGCATTCAACTCCACCTAGTATAAGGAGTTGATTGGGAAAATTAAAATCCAAAAGGTTATTTAGTGGAGTCATTGGGGGGCGGGGCAGGGAAAGATAACCGCTTGGTGACAGTGGTGAAGTTGAGAAAGTGTGTTGGTTTAGGTAGTTTGTTTGCCTCCATTTCTTCTTACAGTACATGCCATTGCCTATGCTATCACAAGGTTAGCACCTGTGATATTTACAAACACGTGGAATATGAAGTGATTCAGCTTTGCTAATACCAATTTACAAATATTTCAAACAGCTGCTGGGCTTCATAGCAATCAATTAGTATAGTATCAACTGACTTTTCCAGTTGCATGCTTCAGCTATGAACTATGTTCATTAACAAATCCTATTTGATATACAATGGTACCACTGGTTAAGAACTTAATTTGTTCTTGAGGTCCGTTCTTAACCTGAAACCGTTCTTAACCTGAGGTACCACTTTAGCTAATGGGGCCTCCTGCTGCCGCCAGCGCGCGATTTCTGTTCTCATCCTGAGGTAAAGTTCTTAACCCGAGGTACTACTTCCGGGTTAGCGGAGTCTGTAACCTGAAGTGTCTGTAACCCGAGGTGTTTCTAACCTGAGGTACCACTGTATTGGACTTAACAGGTGGTCTGTATTGGGTCTGTAGCAGAACTGGAAGAGCTGTCAGAAGTGAAAGTGACTGATCTCCACAGAGAAAGGTAAGTGCTTGTAACAAAAGCAAGCCAGGGTCTGTTGTAGCTCAGAAATAGCTCTATTCGTTTGTTGATGTTGAATCCATTTCAGAAAATGCAGCCCTGATTTTAGAGACTAGAAACTGGTTGCTTGTCCAAACCAGAAAGGACTATCAGGCAATTCTCTGGAGATGGTCCTGCTGCTGTGCAACACCTTAAGTTACAGAATATCATTTTTTGATACTTTCCCACCTTCTCAGTTTCCCCTAACTCCTGAATGAGAGCAAATTCAAGAGTTTAATATTCAACCTGGTGGGGAGACACTACCAACTAGCTTATGTCACTGTTTAGAGCAGGAATGGATAATTTGTGAATCTTTAAAATGTTGATTAATAGCCAGCATACCTAATGGACAGGGATGGTGAGTTACAGTACAACCTTATCTGGAGAACCACAGGTTTCCCACCACTGGCTTACTGAGTTCAGTCTGGTTCTCTTCGGTTCAGTCTGGTTCCCTGTGTGTATCCGTACACATAAGTTATGGGGTTTCTCCCAACCCTTCTGTAGCTGCAGCTTAAGCAGAGATTGGCACAGGCTGGAGAGGCATCATTTTGGCCATTTATCTGTACAACCCCCACAAAAAACTCCTGTACTGTATAGTAACAGTTTATTAATGGAACCCCATAATATGTTGCTTTACCTGACAGATTCAGACTCTGGACATGTGGATTGTATAAGGTTCTTCTTTCTGACGTGGTTTGAAATGCAGTGTTTTATTGGGAAGCATAGGCTATTTCAAGTGTTAGCTAGCTAGTTATCTGTCAACTATCATTCTTTGGAAACTGACCTGGAGAGAGATGTGGGACCTTAGGGTAGCTTTCAGCTTTTGCATCTGTTTCTGTAATTGGGTTCCTTAAGATTAATTTCCAACTTGTAGAGTGGAACTTCAGTGTCTAAACTGTTGCTGGATTATTTTCCCTTTAGCGTTGATTATATAACCATCCCCTCGCGCTGTGGCAAAGGTGTATTGCATCGTGTTTCAGAAGTGTTTGACTGCTGGTTTGAGAGTGGGAGCATGCCTTATGCCCAAGTCCATTACCCATTTGAGAACAAAAGAGAATTTGAAGATGCGTTTCCTGCTGACTTCATTGCTGAAGGCATTGACCAAACCAGAGGATGGTAATTCTTTGTTATTAGTCTGTACAGGGTTTTACAACTGCAGAGCATTGGGAAATCTGGATAACTTTAAAACAGTACTTGAAATATAATTTGGCTCATGTTTGTATAGCAAGCACTGAACTAACAAAGTTTCATGGACAGAGATTTGTAAAGAAAGAAGGAAAGTAGTTGTTATTGAATGATTTCTGTGAAATGTGTGTTGGGACCCACTAACAGGTCACACTCTGAGCCAAGGTGGGTTGCAAACAGGAGCACTACTGCCATGCAGATATATGGTAAAAGATTAAGAAAAGGGTCCCCAAATGCATGTTTGGGTTAAAAGTGGTTCCTGGGTCTGAAAGGGTTGAAGATACCTGCACTAGCTGATTGAATAGATAGGTGGCTACAGAAGACTCATGGCAAAAGGCAGCAATATGGAAATTAAAATTGCTTCACCGTCTACCTAACAAAAAATTCAGAGAGCAAAGAACCTAACTAACAATACTTGATGAAAGACTTGGCCATAGGAAACCTGGCTACAAAACTTGTAATAAGCGAATAACTTTTAGGTATCATTTCCTGGCCAAGGCAAGCCTGAAGGTATTCTGTAGGATGCAGGGGAGAATCAGCAAATGGTATCTACATAGTACCTTGCTCTTTACAAAATGAGACAAGTTTACCCATTCAGATACAGCCCAACAGAGAATTACATGGTGGTATAACTCACTGTAATTCATGAACACTAGACAGAAAAGCTCAGAGAAATTTGCATTTGATTTTCAGGTAGCCTCAAATCAAGGCAACTTTCAGGGCCACATCTGCTTAGTTTTAGCAGTAGAACTGCATTGTATGCTTTCATAACCTTACACCCCCATTTTAGCTGATAAAAACAGTAAGGAAAAGCTGGATTATTTCAGTTGTTGATTTCTCTTACTGAGGGTAAAGAGCTAGGTGTCATTTCTTTTACTTTTGGCTTTCCTTTTTCCAAAGATTGTATTTCGTTAGCTAGTTTGTTCTTAAATGTCTGGATCTGTGCCCCCAGTGCCCAGGACATCCCTGACCATTGCTTGATTACCAGAGTAGTGGAACTCTGGCAGTGGCGGGCATCCCAAAAAGACACAGAACACAGAAAAATCTTTAGCAGAGATTTACTAAGGCTTACAGCTTACAGTTCATTGCAAGATCACTAGCAAAGTACAACTTGGCTCCTGTTAGAGCAAAAATCCAGTTTCAGCATAAAAAGTACACCACACAAATATAATATAAAATGAAAGCAAAGAATAGAAGTCAGTAGAAGAAATGAGAACCTTCCCAGTGGCCTTGGCACTAAGGTAAGACTCAGCCTGTAAGCATGCAGCTGTGCTGTGAGAAGAATGGAAAATTACAGATGCGCTAGAATATTCTAGCATGTTCCGGCTTTTACTGGCAACTTCTGCACACACAAAACTTCACTCCATGATTTGGAGTTAACTTTCCAGTGATGTAGATAACTTCTTTTCGGAACTATTATACATGGGAAAACAAAATTTAAATTTCTAATGAGCCTTGTAATCCCAGTGCAATTCTGTTCCTTTACTGAGTATTATAATCAAGTCCCAAGTGAAAGATGAAGGTTTGTGTATATATATATTTGTGTATATATATTTGTGTGCACTGGCTTACACACCTCTACCCTGAAGTGACTGTAGGACTGTGTTAAGCAACATTTACAAATGTGATGTACACAATGCTGTAGAGTCACATTATGAAAGGAAGGTTCTGCATCATTATGTCACTCAGTTTTCTTGAACGCAGGAATATTCCTTTTGACACTGTAGCTTTGGAAGGAGGACTGTTTTGTGTGATAATGTAGTTTGTTACAAGATTAGAAGCTAGCAGTAGGGGGGGAATAATATGTGAAGATTTTCCAGAAGATCTGCATAATAAAATGACACTTTTGGATAACTATAACCATGTATTAATATCCCTGGGGTTTGAAATCTGCTAAAAGGAGTCAATTAAAATTTGAAGGGATACAAGGGCTTGAAAGTGTGATATTTTAGCATTAACCTAGAATCAGCTGCTAACTATCAATTTGTTTTTCAGGTTTTACACATTGCTCGTGTTGTCCACAGCTCTTTTTGGGAAGCCCCCTTTCAAGAATGTAATTGTAAATGGCCTAGTTCTTGCCAGGCAAGTAATATTGTTAATATCTTGCTCTTTCCTGAGGTTCTGCTTGAAATGTAGTTCTAAGCTGCAGATATTTCTGTGTAATCCTTCATTGAATAACCAACCTTAGCTGAATGACAATTACTTTACGCTGAAGGCCCAATCCCTTCCAAAATGATACAAGTTTATATATCATTGGGAGTGGGTAGAATAAAGTAAAAATTCTCATTATCACCCAATACATAAATATGGCTAGAAAAAACTATGGTTGTTTCTCCACCTGTTCCATTGTTCTTCACTTTGCAATAAGGCTGTTGTGAAAGTAAACATAATTTGCTCTTGAGGGGACTGGCACTTTCTATCATAAAAATGTTAGAGCATTTGTATTAATTTTGAGAACTTTACCAGCAACGCATCCTTTGTCATAGTTTCCATCTTTAATCTTTTCTAGTGATGGGCAAAAGATGAGCAAAAGGAAGAAGAATTACCCGGATCCAGCAAACATTGTAAATTCTTATGGGGCTGATGCTCTAAGGTAGGATCCTGCTATTGTTTCTCTCCCCACCCCCCGTTTCTATTAATGTTTGTGGGTCCTCTGCTTAGGTATAGCCAGTCAAAATTTGGCTTTTGCTCCTTGCTTTGGCTGGTGCAGCTACTGCTGTTCATGCAGTAGCAATGTGTGTGTGTGCTTCTTCTCAGAACTTTGTACTAGAAGGTAGATACAACCGCAGAACAACTGTATACATCTTGAACAAAAATACTTTTATAATATGCAAAAGGGGGGAGGGAGTGCTGTGAGGCATCACAATGGAAGGGTGAAGTTGTCCAGATTGTAAAAGCTTCCAAAAGCATTTGGTTCACCACTGGTATAAACAGAGTGCTAGACTGAATGAAGAATAATGGATTGTCCAGTACTGCAAACGAAGTACAAGGCAGGCCTCGCACCACTGCCAGCTCCTTTTAATTTCCACATTGAAATATCTGTGTGAATGTGTGGATGCGTGCAAAATCATCTTAAAAATACTGAAGAACATTATAGCAAGGACGATTGGGTTGGTGGTGTGGGACATTAGGCTGGTTCATATGAGCTTACCAGCATGTTGTGTCTCCAGGGCTCCTGATTATACACGTGTGGGTGTCGTCTTGTGCATAGTCCCTAAGCCTGGGGATTGTATTGTAAGTGCCAAATTGATTGCACAGCTTAGGTGTCTATGTGTGGGAATTTTCATTTGTAGGCTGTATATCCCATCTCTAGGCTTTCCAGGTCTACACAGCATTATATGGTTAATTTTTTCCAGAAGTTGGTAGGCTCTAAACCAAATATATAGCTGATTGTATTCTGGAAGCCTTGAAGAACTTGAGCACTTTTTGGTGTGTATATGGTTTGAATTATTAGCTGTATTTGTTCACCTTAAAGAACACTGTCTTTCTAAAATATATGTCTGGCAAGATAAAATATTGTATGTCAGACTTCAGTAGATTTTATTTTCTTTACCTAAATGAAAATCCCCAGCTCTCAAGAGCATTCATTGCTGTCCTCATTTTTCCAGCAAGATAAATCTGTTTTTGCTTTCTGCCTGCCTGATATGTGTACACTAAAGTCTTATTTATACATACTCCCACACACAATGCAAAGTAGTGCTTGCTAGTAGGTTCATTTAAGGAGAGAGCTCCAGTTCAGATGTCTGAACTTATTTGAAGTGCTTGATGTCAAGTACTTGTGTTCTGTTTATAGAATAAACTACTTCTGACTTTCTCGTGGGTTTTTTCTTTTTTTACCGAGCTAATTTAGCTTCTGTGGAAGAAGTTTTTTCCTTCCCCCATATGCAAATTTTGATTAAGTACTGCAGAAATATCCTCTGCAGCTTACTGATAAATGTGGTTTTTTGAACAGCTGCACATTTAAACTGCTTAAGGAAGCGAAGAACTCTAAATGAGAGTAACAAGTACTGAGTGAGTTTATTAGTGGCCTTCTTTTATCTTTTGGTTCCTTGGCTAAAACTTTGCCTATTAGGGATGAGGAATCTGTGGTTCTCCAGGTGACATTGGACTACAGTTCCCATCAGCCCATCCATTGGGTGGGCCACCTGAGACTGAGTAGAGTGGGAGTTCAACAGCATCTGAGGGTAACAGATAGGTTGGTGAAGAGCAACCATTTAATACTCAATATTTTAAGAGTTTGGGATTGTTTTAAAAGGCTATTTAACTCAAGCCTTTCCCCATTCAATTCTGTGCTATACAACTAAAGTATAGATACAGTTAATGGTTTTGAAATTTGGAAAACTGACCATCTCCATTGGATTTAATGATTGGTATACTCTGAGATCAAAACAAAATTGAATGGGGAAAATCTCTCTTCATTTGAATATTTTCTAGTTTGATATTTTTGGAGGATTATCTCATTTGGAAAAATGAGTTATGCACATTAGCAGATATATACTTTCAAAAATATATATAGCTGAAGTGTGACGTGGAATCAGAACATGAAAAAGAGTAGAAGGTTAGATGAACTAACCTAACATAGGTAAAAATATTCCAGTGGATGTCTGGGAAGAATTGTGGAACAGTCTCTTGAAGCCCATTCTCTTGGAATACAGCTGCATGGGGGAAAACAACATTATAAAATTGTGTAGATGGTAAACAAAATAAGCAGCTACGTGTTTGAAATCTAAGGGCAGAAAATGACAATTTTCATTACATGTGATAGGAAAATTAAGAAACAGCCTTGGCTTTGTTCAGTGTGGTGGAAGAGCAAAATGGAGCAAAGTGCCTGCAAACTCCTCACAAAAGAACTGCACACTTATAGTCCTGGCAAGCCATAGTTTGGCTTACCATGTCATTCAAACTAGGCCACTAACTACAAACCCTGTATCTCTGTTGTAGGTAGTTTTAACCATATTCTTTAGCTTTGGCTGCAATCTTATGCATGCTTTCCTGGGAATTAGCCCAGTGGGACTTCTATCCAACTATACATACATAGGGTTGCATTGTTAAAATACCAAGGCTCTTGTACATTATGCAGAAAAAAATCAGTTTGTCCAAAAGCCATCTTGTCATATGGAAATGTGAAATGATGGGTGATGGTAATTTGAGCACAGTTCTTTAGAAATGTTTGCTTTCTGAAGATCTATTCAGCAGCCTAATAGAGTAAGAAGAAAGACAGAAAATATCCAGCTAAATTGGACTAATGCAAGAAATGGAAATGCCTTTTTATGTAGTTGCAGAATTTTGGGGGTGGGGTGGGGGTTACACCTCTGCTAATACTGCCAATTAGATTTGCCATTTCAGCAGTGTGAGTTGTATCTTAGCAACATCTACAGATTTCCTGGCACTGAACAAAGTATTAGGACTTCAACATTATTTTGGGTCCTGGGTGGAGGATTGTTGAAATTTTACTTTGTGTGTATTAAAAAGGGATCTGGTGTGTTTTCTTTAAAGGCATGTCCAAATTTTCATTACTCTGCTCTGTTTGTGTGTGCTGCTGTAGGCTGTACCTTATCAATTCTCCTGTTGTGAGAGCCGAAAACTTGAGGTTTAAAGAAGAAGGTGTGAGAGATGTGCTGAAGGATGTCTTCTTGCCATGGTACAATGCATATCGCTTTCTCATTCAGAACGTTGTCATTCTGCAACTTAAGGTACAAAATTTTGCACTGTCGAAGAAAGTTGTTTCTCTGGTCATTACTGTATTTTGCTTATCAATATGGGATCTCTAGTCACACGGCATGCCGCCAATGTATGTAGTTATTCTTCATGATATCTGTCCTGCTCATCTGATCAAATGGGCTCTCAAGATGGCTCAGGCAACATGTGTTGGTGCAGTTGGTTGTGGTTGCAGTTTATAATTCTTGCATTTTGTTGGAGCCAGAAATATAGCGCTTATAGTGTCAGACCATCACTGGGAAGACCCACTTTCAAATCCCTACTCTGCCATGAAGATAATGTGCTGACCTTGAGTTAGTCACTATCATTCTTAATGCCATCATCTATTTTATTTTAAATGTAATGGGGAAAACTTTTTTGGGGGGGCGGGGGAAGCATCGGCCTTGCACACAGAAGCTTCCAGGTTCAATACTTGGCATCTCCAGGTAGGGCTGCGAATGTCACCTGCCTGAAAATTTAGAGAACCATTTCCAGTCAATGTAGATACACAATTCTGACCTAAATAGACTAATGTTCTGATTTGGTATAAGGAAGCTTCCTGCTTTTCTGTGAAATTGAACTGTCTCTCAGCCTAACCTAACTTACATGATTTTTTGGGAGGACAAATGTGAGCAGAGGTTCAGGAAGAGTTGTTTATACCACTCTGAGCTTCTTAGAAGGTGAGGTGAAAAGTTTAAAAATGTTAAAAATTGAGGGAGGGGAGGGAAACTCAAACTCAAGTAGCCAGTATTAATTATCCAGTTTGAGAGTGTAGTTGCAGACAAAAAATTATAGGCTGCAATTTATGCCCATTATTCTAAGAATCTGATTTAGAGTTCACTTGTGTTGGGGAGCTGTTCAGTTTATTGGTGCACCAATGGCTTCTGAAATGCTAATTTACAAGAGTAATATTAACTAAAGTTAAAAAATTCTGTATCTCTCTGTATGTCTTATACTTTTTATGAAGACCAGTTTAGATTCCTAACACTTGCAAAGACTGCTAGTTTAATGGCATCCATTACTATTCTAGGTTGGGGGACAGTGCTCTGAGGAAAGCAGAATGGGAATGGAAAGGAATATTTGATAAACATTTATTTCCTCTTCCCTGTTTCAAATGTGAAATGTTTAGGTTAAGAATGTGTATTCTTCATTTAACTTGCGTTCCAAAGTCTATGGTCCTCATTGACTAGAAACATTTCATTTTATCCAGTGGGATTTAATAAATCCGCAACCCTCCTGTAATGTATATTCTACATAAAAAGTGGTAAAAAAGGCAATACATTATTTAGGATTGTGTTTAATTCGTTGAATTCCAAGAATAGCAATATATCTCTTCTATATGTAATGATCTCTAGTCATTGATACCAGCTTATTTGAAGCAGTTCAGAACTTGTACAAAGTACACTTGGCAACCTGAGGGAAGACTTCTGACTTGTCAGCGATACAAATTTCAAAACTCTTCTGGTCAGTCAGTACTTAAATCTTAATCTGTTCTCTCAGCAAGTGTTTCTAAATGGTTGCCTTTCAAATAATTTACTTGAAGAGAGAACACGGGTCCTTTGAATATTGGTTCTTTGGTAAGGAAAGTCTCAACAGATACATTATCTTAGTGAATACACTATGTTTCCGATGGGAAATTGATAACTTGAAGAGCTTATAATTACTCACCTCTCATGATACATGAGCTTTTCAAACCACCATGGAGCCCTTGCTATTAGAAGCAATAAAGGCAGCAGACTTCAATAAATAGTAATGGAAATTGGTTTACATTTTTAGCAGTCACCTCTGTAAGGAGAGCTTTGGAGCTGCATAATTAATCAGCTATTTCTGAGGGTCCCCAGACAACGTTCCTAATACTGTTCTTCAAACTGCCCTAATATTTTACATACTCTGAACTTAGTTTTGGTGCCACTGTATTGTTCTTGTGGTATTGAGTTCCTGGGAGATGTATTTGCTGTTATGGGCCCTGAGTGGGGAGGGCTGGTTGAGCCAACAGAGAGAAGAGGAGTTGCAGATAGATGACCTGGGAAGGAATCTAGTGGGCTAGGAAGGTCTTTGCTCAGGTCAGGAGAACCCAAGGTAGAGGATACTAGAGAGCATTCTAGTGGTGGTGAGTTTCCCTCACCCTGTACCTGCAACTTGAGGCATTGGCTACTTTTCATGAGTTGTAGGAAGCTGGTTCTGGCTTGTCCACTTATCGTGCCACTAACTCCGCCTCTGAAGTTGCCAGAAACCACATATAGTGTTGCCTGTCCCAGGGAGGTTGCTGCCTCACCTGTGCCACGCGCCTCTTATGAAGCAGTGGTGCCCCCTCCATCGCCTAGATCATGGAGATGCCAGCACAAGCATGAACAGCCTTTGGGGCAGGTTCAGCCTTTGCAGAGAAGTGCCAGGTTGCTTGCCCGCTCTAAGGACTAGAACCGTTTGCTGCGCTAAGTTGTCCCCACCCCATTCCCTGGCGTTTCAGTGGGGTATTGTTGTTGGATCCGTGTCTTTGCTTGGGTAGTTGTGGGCAGCACTTGCTGTGCCTTTGAACCACATTACCTCATTTTGTCTGTGCATCGCACTGATCGGGGCGTTAAAGGCTTTGGTGGAAACCACAACCTGAGTTAAGAGTTCTTCATCAAATGGGAGCCAGGACTTTTGCATAACTAAGTTGTGCTGGCAATTGCACAAATAGGAAGCTCTCCCCTCCCTTAAGTTATAGCAATGTGGCTCAACATTGTTCAACGGTCTCTGTGTATATAGCATTAAGGTGAATGGTGCCATAAAGAGGGGCTCTGACCACTCCCTCATTTCGTGCAAGGAGCAAGCAGTAAATCCTGGCAAATGTCTCTACATTGCATTTAACCTTTTAAGCTTGCTTTGAAATTACCGTCTGCTAAACTATTTATAAAATGTTATTATGTACCATAGTACTAAAGTGAAGTGCTTTGTTCCCTGCTAATGGGAGCAAAGTCCAAATGAGAGGTCCTCAAATGAGAACCCAGAAAGCAGCTATTTTTTGACTGAAGCGCTTTTCAAATTATCCTACCTTATTAAAGCAATTGAAACTATTGCTATGTGATACACTTGCCAAGAAATTTGAACTGATGGTATCATCCTGAAAACTACTACCCTCTCAGTGCAGCATGATAAGGTGAACAGACTCTCGGAGTGGCATTCACCACAGATGGCTTTGTCGCAAAAAGAGAATAAATCTGCAAATAGCTGCTGTGTTTGCCTGCATGAGAACATGTCTAATGAATGAATAACATTTGCAACTGACTTCTTGAATGACCCATGAACTGCAGGAGTTCTCTTTTCACTTGACATTGTTGCACAGTCAGAGGCATACTGGTTCAATACTGGTCTGTACTACTGTAGTACACCAACTGAAATTGGAAGAATTAGGGTGTGATCCTGCAGCTGACATAAGTGCAGCTCTGCTGGTGAAGAGGAAAACCTGATGGCAGGATGGCACTTACATCACCACAGTCCCTGGTAGGCATGCGGAAAGCTCAGCAGGCATGTTCGGCCCACTCGTTATGTTCTGCCAGATGTGTGAGCCAAGCAGAGTGTTCTGGGATGGTGAGGCTGTGGACTTGTAAGATCCTCAGTCACTACACTCCCCTGACATGCCCCTAAATAGATCCCAAAACTACATCACCCCCTGAGCTGGCTTAGTTAATATCTTCCTTTTGCAGTAAATAGAAGGGGAAGTGTGAGGAGAAAACAAGGGGAAAGAAATAGAAAAATTGCCCCCCCCAACCACCTATAATGTTGTTATGGTTACCCCAACCACAGATTCTTTCCCACCTCCACAACATATTGCTCTGGCTCAAGTTAAATCTCTTTTTCTATCTCCATATTCATAGGAAGATGGAAAGGAATTCCTTTACAATGAGAATACAGTTAAAGAAAGCAACAATATCATGGATAAATGGATTCTTTCCTTTGCACAGTCACTCATTCAGTTCTTCAAAGCAGAAATGGCAGGTGCGTATGCTTCCTTAAATTTCAGGATTCTAATTACATTCATGTTGGTGCTGCAAGGTTATACAGTAGAAATATACTGATTTCTGTATCCGTGGTTTTATTTACTTTTTGTGGGTTGTTTGATGTGGATTCATTGAAATTTCTGGGCCCTAGTTAGTTATGCCTGTTCATTTCAGTGCATCTACTTAGAGTAGGACTAACTTTGGATACAACCCAATGTTTGTTTACAGATTTGAACATTTTTGCTCTCTTAATATGAGTTTGAAACTAGGGTTTGAAAAGGGGTTTCTTAACTATGGATAACATGAATAAGGGACTCATAGTCAAATCCATTCTTTCTTTATAGTGATACATTTTTAATGTTGTTAAGGTACTGTCACAGGCTCCAAGATTTTGATAAGAAAAAGAGACTGAAGCTAAAAGGTTAATGGGACATTACAGCTTGCTATTTCCCCCCTCACTTTCAGCCTACAGACTGTACACGGTAGTTCCTCGTCTCGTTAAGTTTGTAGACATTCTTACCAACTGGTATGTCAGAATGAATCGCAGGAGGTTAAAGGTATGTGACTTCTATTTCCAGGGTGTATACATGAGAGGTGGAAGTAGTTTGCTCCTGAGTTAATTCAGGTTCCCTTTAAAGCTGAGTACTTTCTTGATTTGTGTGTTGAAGATCAATACCATTTTGTGTAATTATTGGTCTAATCTCTCTTACATCTATGACTACTTCTTGAGTAGGGTGAAAATGGAACAGATGACTGCATTATGGCCTTAGAAACCTTATTCAGCGTTCTTCACTCAATGTGCAGACTTATGGTAAGAATTAACTACTGTACAGTCATTCATCTGGGATGCGGGTGGCGCTGTGGTCTATACCACTGAGCCTCTTGGGCTTGCTGATTGGAAGGTCGACAGTTTGAATCTGGGTGAGCTCCTGTTGCTCTGTCCCAGCTCCTGCCAACCTAGCAGTTTGAAAGCACATCAGTGTGAGTAGATAAATAAGTACTGCTGTGGCGGGAAGGTAAACGTTGTTCCCGTGTGCTCTGGCTTCCATCATAGTGTTCCGATGCACCAGAAGCGGTTTAGTCATGCTGGCCACATGACCCATAAAGCTGTTTGTGGACCAACACCGGCTCCCTCGGCCTGAAGCGAAATGAGCGCCGCACCTAGTGCTAGATTTATGTATGAGCTAAACAAGCTATAGCTTAGGGCCACACTCTCTTGGGGCCCCCAAAAAGAATTAAAGGGAAAAAACCCTGGATGTACATTTCCAAAATATAAGATAAAAAACAAATAAAATAAAACCTACATACAGCAACAGTGTTTTGTGTTGTATAGACTCCTATGATGTAAGTAATGGGCCCCGCCTGCTAGCCTGCTCCCTAAAATATCACATATAAAGGGCCCCATTACCTTCAGTAGCTTAGGGCCTCGTCAAACCTAAATCCGGCCCTGACCGCACCCCATAGTCGCCTTTGACCAGACTTAACCGTCCAGGGGTCATTTACCTTTTACCTTACCTTACAATCATCCTTTTACAGATTTAGGTACAGAAGCGTTGCTTTTTGATAGAGCCCCATGAAGCTCATGGCAGTCAGCTTGTAACACAGAGAGGGTTCTTGCTAGGGCTGCATGTGGGTTATGATTCTGCAGGAGCACATAATGTGGGACGGGGGCAGAATCCAGCTCTCTGACAGTCTCTGATTTAATTAAGGGAAGGAGAGTGGGGGCAAGTTTCTTTAGTCAGGAAGAATTGCCTGGCCGTGTCTGGACTGTGCCTGGTTAAATCTCAGTAGTCAGAAGGCTTGGAAGGTTCACTGTCTCCTGGTGTGAAAGGACAAGCACTAAGACAGTGCTTGCTAAGATTTCTGACTTGAATGCTATTCACTTTCTTTCATTCCTCTGTTCTCTGAGGGTGTCTAGAGAGCTTAAGAGATATAGGTTGCCTTCCTTGTATCTGAGATGAGCTATTCTCTTTGTTGAATACCTATCTGTAAAGAGGCCAGGTAAGAAGTACAGCCATCAGGTGGTATTAGACCTTGTAATTTGGTTATTTTGATTAGCCAGAGGAAGTTGTTCAACTGGAAACAGTTTCCTGATGGAACTCTGCAGCTGGTACATTTTTGACAGGAAACTGTGCATGAAAACTTGCATTATAGTAACAGAGAATATCTTTGGCTATATCCAACAGAATCCTATTCTTTGCATACAACAAAACTTCCTGTTCTCTCTAGCCCTCTGCATACTCTTAAGACTAGCTCTGAAGAGTTGGAGGATCCTCCAGAGCAGATTTGCAGTGGCGTATGGGAGGGGAGGAAATGGAAGTCTTCTTGTATAAGTGAAACTCTGCTTGTGCAGTGTTGGGTACAACCTATGAGTTTTAGCAATTTATAATTCATTTGTAGTTATTTCAAAATATAGAATAGCCAAGTAATGAAAAATTGTCATTCCAGGCACCTTATACTCCATTTATCACTGAACTGATGTACCAGAATTTGAAGACTCTTATTGATCCTGCCTGCATTCAGGAGAAGAACACAGATAGCATTCACTACCTCATGGTTCCTCAAGTTCGGTGAGCAACTCCATCAGTTGTAGTGGATGTCCAAGTTTAAGGTTTGATGGGTCTAAGCCAGCACTTTGAATTGGACTCTGAAACTAATTGGCAGCCAGTGCAGTCAGGCCAGGATCGGTGTAGTAAGCTCAAACTGTCTTGTCCCAGTGAGTAACCTGGCTGGCAAATTGTGCACTAGCTGTAGTTTCCAAACCGCTTTCCGAGGCAGCCCTTTCTTTTATGCTTTACCTATAAGGCATTTACCTATAATGTTTTACCTATAAGTTCTTAAAACATGTTTTTCCAAATCCAGTTGTAAAACTACTGTAGAATCTGCAACTTTATTAAATACCCATACCTGCTGCTGAATTGTAGACTGAAGAGGGTGGTCATTCTATATTGTGGTTCTATAAAAACCCAGTTCTGATAAATTCTGGAAAGGAGTAGATGAAAACATTTTACAAGGTGTAAGCAACAGTCAGGGGAAAGGTTTTAGTGATCAATACTATTGAAGGAAGCTGATCTGTTTTGCTTTGCTTTTGTTTGACGAAGAAAATGTGTTTATATATTGGTTTTTTGGTGTTCTGACCATGTTGCAGTTTGAAGTTTAGCAGAAGCCCCAACATTTGTTTTATGGATATGGTTGGCAAATAGGTTTGGATATGCTTTGAATATTTCTTGTTTTCACCTGGGGAACTGTCTTTGGTACCTCATTCAATTGCATTGTCATTAATCAAGAGAACTAAAATCATTTTCTCTTGTGATACAATCCAAACAGTTTAGAGGTATATGAGTTAAATCTCTTCTATCAAAGCTGTGGATTTTACAGGGTATAAATGTTCTTTTGTTTGTAGCACAGAAGGTACATTGTCATTACAAATGCCCTTGAACTAGTATTTTGAAAGGCACATTAGAAAGATGTTCAGTTATTTATAGGAATCTAACTTAATTTTTTTTAGTCCCAGGTGCCACCTTGTTCTGTCCAATTAATGATGCCAAAGATAAATGTGATTTGTGAATGTAAATTACATTAAAAAATACTGCAAATTTGCTTTGTTGGAGAGTTTATTTGTTTTTAATAGCCAGTCTCTAGTGAAGCAGTTTTTCCACCTCCCAAAAGCTTTGTAGTAATTACTGAGTCTGTTAACAGGCGTTGGTATAGCATTTCCCCCTGTTTCTGTACTGTATGATGGATTTGCCCATGATGGAAAGCAGTCAGACTGCACATGCCATGGTTGTCAGGCTAAAGGTTTAAATTTTATTTTGCTTCCATTTGGGCAGCTTTAAGTAGTTAAGTTTATCATTTTTACTATTTCTATTGTTGAAATGAGAATGTATCAGGTTTCATGAATTCTCTTCCTTGAGAAAAGATATGTAGCTCACCACATGCTGCCCAGGAGGACTCCCCTGTGTGAGTGCCTGAGGGCCCTGCTCTTGCCACTTACCATCTGGCCGGGGGCGGGGCCTGGGGCCTCATAAGGACTGTGTGGTGCTTGCTGCCTGCTGCCCAGGAGGACTCCCCTGTGTGAGTGTCTGAGGGCCCTGCTCTTGCCACTTACCATCTGGCCCGGGGCGGGGCCTGACAGGCCTCATAAGGACTGCGTGGTGCTTGCTGCCTGCTGCCCAGGAGGACTCCCCTGTGTGAGTGCCTGAGGGCCCTGCTCCTTCCTGCCACTTACCATCTGGCCGGGGGCGGGGCCTGGGGCCTCATAAGGACTGCGTGGTGCTTGCTGCCTGCTGCCCAGGAGGACTCCCCTGTGTGAGTGCCTGAGGGCCCTGCTCCTTCCTGCCACTTACCATCTGGCCGGGGGCGGGGCCTGGGGCCTCATAAGGACTGCGTGGTGCTTGCTGCCTGCTGCCCAGGAGGACTCCCCTGTGTGAGTGCCTGAGGGCCCTGCTCTTGCCACTTACCACCTGGCCCAGGGCGGGGCCTGACAGGCCTCACCAGGACAGTTGTTACTGCCAGGGGGGCACAGAGTGTTTTTAGAGTGGTTTTAAAATGTTTTTAAAATTTTTCTTTTGGATTTTTTGTATGTGGCGGGTGGGGGTGGGATGGATGTTTGGTTGGGCTTGGGGAATTTATTTATTTTTATTTTGATGTTTTTGTAATTTTTACATTATTATTTTTTGTCTGTATTGTTTTATTGGTTTTGTTTGTTTGTTTAAGGTGTTATTTTGTTCTTAGGGGGAGGGGTCAGGGCTGCCGGGGAGTGGGCCCCAGCCCACAAAATGGCTGGGGCATGTTCCACAGGGGGGGATGCACTGGGGCAACCGATCTCAGTGATCACGGGTAGGAGGAGGAGTTACGCTAAGACTAGACCACGTCATTACAGAGGGGGCAGGTTTAGTCGTTGTCTGAGGACTATTCCTGCCTCCGTGTCTGGTCCTGACCGGATGGATACTAGAATCAGCAAGGGATACCCACATGACCTGAAGGTGCTGCTGTGCAATGCCAGGTCAATGATTCATAAGACCACTGCCATCCATGACTTGATCATGGATGGAGGACTTGACCTGGCATGTGTAACAGAGACTTGGTTGGATGAAGCAGATGGGCCTGTCCTTGCCGCTGCTTGTCCACCAGGTTTCTCTTACGCACAGCAACCCAGGTCATGTGGGCGGGGAGGGGGGGTTGCAGTGATTTTTAGGAAGTCATTAGTTTGCACCAGGCGTCCTATTGGGAAGACCCAGTTTTCCGAGTGCATGTTCTGGAAGTTGGGCAATAGGGGCAGTACAGGATTCCTTTTGGTGTACCGACCTCCCCGCTGCACCAAGGATTCCCTGCCCGAGCTGCTTCAGGTCGTGGCGGATGTTCTCCTGGAGACACCTAGCTTGGTCGTCCTAGGGGATTTTAACATCCATGCCGACACGACCTTACAAGGGGCCGCTCGGGACTTCGTGGAAAGCATGGCCTCCATGGGGCTGTCCCTGAATAAGTCTGGCCCAACCCATAGCCGCAGACATGCCTTGGACCTGGTGTTTACCTCTATGGATGTTGGTGATCTGACACTAAGTAAAAGCGAAACGAAAGAAGTGCCATGGTCAGATCACTTCCTGGTGCAACTGGACTTCTCTGCGACCCATCCCCTCTGCAGGGAGGTGGGACCAATTCGGATGGTCCGCCCCCGCCACTTAATGGATCCAAATGGTTTCCAGAGAGTGGTAGGGGATGCTTTATCCCATGTTGATGGCCTTTCAGCTGATTCCCTGGTGGCCCGCTGGAATGCGGAGTTAACCAGGGCTATTGACTGTTTGGCTCCGAAGCGCCCTCTCCGATTGCATGGAGCCCGGACAGCCCCGTGGTTTTCCACGGATCTGAGGGCAATGAAACAATCGTTGAGACGGCTAGAGCGCCGGTGGCGGATAACTCATTCCGAATCTGACCGGACACAGGTTAGAGCTCAACGTCGAGCCTACCAAGTGGCGATAGCAACGGCGAAGAAGAATTTCTTCGCCGCCTCTATTGCATCTGCAGAAAATAGCAGCAGGAGACTTTTTCAGGTGGTTCACAATTTAGCGGAACCACCTGCAACATCGGGGCCCAGTATGGGCCACATGTTCTCCTGCAATGATTTTGCAAAGTTTTTTGCAGATAAAATCGCTCAGATTCGGGAAGAAGTAGACTCCACCGTGGGAGCAGGGCCGGGGCGGGAGAGTGCTAGAGTTCTGTCTAGTCAAGTTGAGTGGGATCAATTCCAATCTGTTACCTCCGAGGATGTGGACAGGCTGCTTGGACGAGTGAGACCAACCACCTGTCTCCTGGATCCTTGCCCATCCTGGCTTGTAAAAGCTAGCCGGGAAGGACTGGGCGATGGGCTTCGTGGGGTGGTGAATGCTTCCCTCCGTGAGGGAGCCTTCCCAGACCCGCTGAAAGAGGCGGTTATTAAACCGCTTCTTAAAAAACCATCTTTAGATGCGGCCACGATGGCCAACTATCGCCCAGTCTCAAATCTTCCATTCTTCGGCAAGGTGATTGAGCGAGCGGTTGCCGAACAACTCCAGGCACGCCTGGAAGAAGCGGACCATTTGGATCCCTTCCAGTCGGGATTCAGGCCTCATCATGGGACTGAAACTGCCTTGGTCGCACTGGTTGATGATCTCCGGCGGGCTAGAGACAAAGGTGAGAGCTGTTTCCTAGTTCTGCTGGATCTCTCAGCGGCGTTTGATACCATCGACCATAACATCCTTCTGGACCGTCTTGAGGGGCTGGGAGCTGGGGGCACTGTCATACAGTGGTTCCGCTCCTTCCTCCTGGGCCGTGTTCAGAAAGTGGTGGTGGGGGATGAGTGTTCAGACCCCTGGGCTCTCACTTGTGGGGTGCCTCAGGGTTCTGTCCTCTCCCCCATGCTTTTCAACATTTACATGCAGCCGCTGGGAGAGATCATCAGGAGGTTTGGGCTGGGTGTTCATCAGTATGCGGATGATACCCAGCTCTACCTCTCTTTTAAATCAGAACCAGTGAGGGCGGTGAAGGTCCTGTGTGAGTGTCTGGAGGCGGTTGGAGGATGGATGGCGGCTAACAGATTGAGGTTGAATCCTGACAAGACAGAAGTACTGTTTTTGGGGGACAGGAGGCGGGCAGGTGTGGAGGATTCCCTGGTCCTGAATGGGGTAACTGTGCCCCTGAAGGACCAGGTGCGCAGCCTGGGAGTCATTTTGGACTCACAGCTGTCCATGGAGGCACAGGTCAAATCTGTGTCCAGGGCAGCTGTTTACCAGCTCCATCTGGTACATAGGCTGAGACCCTATCTGCCTGCGGACTGTCTCGCCAGAGTGGTGCATGCTCTGGTTATCTCCCGCTTGGATTACTGCAATGCGCTCTACGTGGGGCTACCTTTGAAGGTGACTCGGAAACTACAACTAATCCAGAATGCAGCAGCTAGACTGGTGACTGGGGGCGGCCGCCGAGACCATATAACACCGGTCTTGAAAGACCTACATTGGCTCCCAGTACGTTTCCGAGCACAATTCAAAGTGTTGGTGCTGACCTTTAAAGCCCTAAACGGCCTCGGTCCAGTATACCTGAAGGAGCGTCTCCACCCCCATCATTCTGCCCGGACGCTGAGGTCTAGCGCCGAGGGCCTTCTGGCGGTTCCCTCATTGCGAGAAGCAAAGCTACAGGGAACCAGGCAGAGGGCCTTCTCGGTAGTGGCGCCCGCCCTGTGGAATGCCCTTCCAGCAGATGTCAAAGAGATAAACAACTACCTGACATTCAGAAGACATCTTAAGGCAGCCCTGTTCAGGGAAGTTTTTAACGTGTGATATTTTACTGTATTTTTGGTTTTTATGGAAGCCGCCCAGAGTGGCTGGGGAGGCCCAGCCAGATGGGCGGGGTATAAATAATAATTATTATTATTATTATTATTATTATTATTATTATTATTATTATTCTCTTACAAACTAGCTGTTCAGTATTTGCTTGATGTGTGTACTGAGGGAATTTCAGTGTGTTTCTATCCTGCCTTACTACACATAGTTTCAAGGCTTTAAGGTTAAATAATTTAATATAAAAACTATTAAAATATATTTTTTAGTATAAAACAAAAAGATGATGGACCCAACGTAAGCATGAGCATCAGTTAAGGCAAAGTTAATGCATCAAAGCAGCACTAGAATCTGTAGCATTTATCTTTCCACCCAGTGCCTAAAAGAGTGGACCTTAGGTACGTGGTCCAGGGGTTGAAGGTCCAATCATTGGCCCATTCATCTGGCTTCAGCAGAGAGTCTCCTCAGATGGTCTCAAGGAATGAGCAGGTTCTAGGTCCATATTTTGGTAACCTTACACCAGGGGTGGGGAACGTTGGACTGAATATGGCCCTCTAGGCCTCTCTGTCCAGCTCTCAGTACTCTTCATAGGCCACACCACCCTCCCCATCAGCAGGTACGACTCCATACCTTCCTCATGTCTGGAATGTGTTCTTGAATTGTGGCAACGTTTCTTGCTTGCCATGATGGAGAGATGTGTGTGGATGTAGAAACCTCCTCCTTTCGTATGGCTAGAATGTATTGCCTGCTGTACAAAGGAAAGTGTTGCATCCATTGCACTGCATCACTTTTTTTTGCCTTTGGCCCAATCCACCACTGGCAGGAAGGCGCTAGAAGGCTGGCTTTGAGGTGAGGTTGCCTTTCAGACTGCAGAATGTTCCTCACTCCTATCTTACACTTTAAACTTTGGGGAACAAAAGATTATCAAACAAATGAAGATGGCTTTGTCATCTCACTATGAATTCTGAAATAAGTCCTATAGGTACCAGCTACTTTACAGAACTTGGCTTGGTTAGAATCTCATAATTCTGTTTCCTGTCCAGCTGTGTGGAATTTTGAATAGCAAGCAAGTCCCATTTTCATACATCCAAACTTTTATTTTAAGGCTCGTCCATAATTTGTTTCTTTTTTGTGTGTAAGTCACCGTTCCAGTCTGCTTCTCATCTTCATTTTTGGATAGTTTTATTTGCTAGACAGATCAATAATTTTCTAATTTAAGTTATGGTTAATGAATGGAATAAGAGGCATTGGACCCTCTCATAAATATGATGGATTTTTTCCTGTATTGTGTGGCTGAGTGACCAATAAAAGCATTGATTGCCAATGAAAGGCTATTCATATTTCAGTGGTCAGGCTTAACCTCCAGAATTTTTACTGGTTGCAATTCCTTTTAATATTTAGCAACTTAGTTACTAGAATATTACTTATTTACCCTCCATGTGACATAAAGTTCTTTGAAATAAGTAAAAAATAATAATTGAAATGCAAAATAAAACATAAAACCATTAAAAAGCGGGGGAGGGGGATGCTACATAAATAACGCAAACTATAACTTGCCACACACTGAAAATCCAAACACATTAAAAAGGAAAACACAGTCCCAAGGCCCAGATTTTACCAATTTCAAAGCCAATCTACCCTGGACAGGCTATTCCATAACTGGAGTGCCCGTGATAAAAGGGCCCTCTTCCTGATGACTGCCCACCTTGCTTCATTTTATGGGGCCACTCTGAGCAGGACTGCCAAAGAAGATCAAGCTTTGGGTAGATACATATGGGAGGAGGTGATACCAATCTGTCTAGGGATTTAAAAATTAAAACTCGCATACTTGGGAGTCCAGTTCAGCTGATAAAACCCTCTTGTAATATGGCCCAGTCCTGGCTTGCAGCCCTGTTCTGCACAAGCTGCTGTTTCTGAACTGCTTTTAACAAGAGTATCAGAAGCAAACTGGCAATAAAGTGATAAAACAACCATTAAGCTATGTCTTAAAAGCTTGAGATAATGAAAAAAATATTCACTTAGCACCTAAAAGCTAATAAAGTAGAAGCTGCTGGTACAGTAGGGCAGAACCTTCCGCCTGGCACCAACATCATTGCTGCTTACCAGAGTGGGGGCAGGGCAGCAGTGTAGGTGCCCTGGCAGGTGCCCTGGCACAGCTCTAATCTCAGCACTGCTCACACTGTCCTGGTAAGTGGCAGCAATTACATTTTCAGGAGGGCAGCTCTGTGGCATCACCCCACCCCACCAGCTACTCCTAGTTTTGTCCTAATAATTTAATGGAATAGGTTAGGCAGAAAGAGAATGTGACTTCCTCTAGTTTACTCTATAAGTTTCACGGCTGAGCAGGAAGATTCAAACCCAGTCTCCATAGTCCCAAGTCCATCACTCTATCCACCGCGGGGCACTGACTATCAAATTGGCATTTGTGTTTGGTGCAATCTTTAAGATGGTAAAAAATGCTGTTTCTGGCAATTCTGCCATACAAGAGGGTCCCAGCAAAGGGCATTTTCTTTTCAGCCAGGTTTTAAAGGTAGATTATTATTTTTAAAGGGGTTAGCTTCATATGCAAAACAAGTTTTAATTCCCCCCACCCCCTTTTTGAATCTAGAGAGGATCTGATTGACAAAAATATAGAAAGTGCCGTTTCCCGAATGCAATCTGTTGTTGAACTTGGACGGGTAATCAGAGACAGGAAAACCATTCCAGTAAAGGTAAGATGTTTTTTAATTTATCTTACATCAATATCCCATAAGCACTTATTGGTTGTGACAGAGAAATGCATAGGTAAATCAATGAATTCCAGAAAATGAACTATAAGGATATCTGTTAAATAGCCATGGTTTAAATAGCCATTTTGCAATAGATCTTGGGTACCTTTTTCCAGACTGATGATGTTGAATTTAATTTCAGTATCCACTGAAAGAGGTGGTGGTTATTCATCAGGATCCCCAGGCGCTGGAAGATATCAAGTCCTTGGAAAAGTATATACTTGAGGTAAGACAGAAGAGCAGAAGGCATTGCTGCTAGAACTTAAGTTCTTACTGGTTTTTATTCAGGTTGATGCCACGTTTTTTGCCTTGCAAGTCTGTCAGCATAACAGCACACCACATGATCCAGCCTGTACAAGAGAGTGGCAGATGTGGACATTGCCCTTGCAACTTCGTTGAGAACGTTTTTGCTTAAAATTAGGTGCTGCTTTGCACCCTGGGCTCCTTGGTGGTGGGAATATAAATTCAGTTAAAAATAAAACAGAGTGGGTTGTATCCAACCAAGCTGCCCTGTTAGGAAAGGACTTCCACCCACTGGCGGAGGAAAGGGTGTGTGGTGGGTGCGGACCCTGGGTGTCCTCCCTGAGGGGGGTGAAATTGCCACCCCGCCCCCCTGGGACACTCACCCCACCCCTGGGGGCAGCTAGCCCCGCCCCTGGGTGTATAGCATGTGCGCCGCTCCGGATGCCGGAGCAGCTAGCTCTGCCTCTGCTTCCACCTGCACAAGGGGACTGCTTCCCCATCTATTCTGGGGGTTTTCTCAATCCTCTGAAGCAGATTTGGAGCAAGGAGTGGGAAGAATAGAAGGAAGGAGAAGACCACCCATTTGGCAGGTGGAAGTCCTTGTGTGTTGCGCTGAGTTTGTTGGATATCTCTTTCACACACATACCTTCTGACTCAACCTTTGGATTTCATTTGACCCAGGACTACAGTTGTGTGCTGCTTGATGTTGGCTTGGCTTTGGACTCCCCTTGTTATTTCTTAATGCTGTCACGTTTTGGACTTGAGCCTGCAGCGGACTCTTGTGTGTTGTCTTACTCCAGTCAAGCTCAGGCACAGAGACCTAACTCAGTTGGAGTAGGAGAAAGTATCAAGATCTATGTGTAGGCAGGGGTTAAGCAAACACCTGCTTTCTTGAGAAAAAAGATGTCATTACTGAGTACTCTTGATTACATATGAAGACTGCAAGGACCAAACTAAGCAGAGGATAAAGTGTGACATCTGTATATTATGTATAATACAGTTGACTTTTGACCACATATTTTTCGGAGATAAATACTTCATGATCATTGATCATTCACAAAATCATGAAAAAGGATTGTCTTGCAGCATCGCAGTATCATTTTTCATTATGCCTTTCTGAAGAAGCTGCCCTCCTAAACCGTCTCATTCCACTAAGCTAACTTCATAAGGGCTGTTTTGGATTTTGGTGCAAAATAAGTTTTTTTTACAAAAGCTGTTGGTATGGATGTGGTGGCTTTCCTTGAGTTTCCCGGTGAAATGGGACGAGGTGGAGAACCTAAGTAACACTCCTGCTCTGTGGCTGCTTATGGGTTTCTGTGGACCTGCGTCCCTTTGGAGTGTGGCTGATGGAAACGCAAGAGGAGCCACTTGCTTGTTGTGTAAAACCTTGTTGCTGTCAGTTGACATTCTTTTTGATTCCAATACCAATTGCGAAAGCACAGTTCATTAAACAGTAAGTGGAAGGAAGATTAGTATGTGGACTTTCCTGTTGAAATAAAGAAGAGAGAAAAAAAGAAATGAGATGGAAAGAAAGCGCATAAAATGTTTTGATTATTTTGTACTAGTAAATTGCTTTTAGCTAAGGGTTGCTTCAGAGGGCTGATTGTGAACTGTTCTGCTCTGGAAATGGAGCCAATTTTATCCTTTATCTATTTTAGAGATTAAAGTGTGGCTTGCCAGACAAAGTGACCTCTTGTGTGGTTTCGTGTATTGGATTCTTAGAGCTCAATGCCTCGTAAAAGACATGGAACTCTTTATAATATTGCATGTACATTTGTTTGGCCAGACAAAAGGTCTCCCAGGCTTCCTACGAACAAGAGCAACACAGCAGAAGTATGCTAGAAAAGCTTTCAGATGCAAAATAGGAAAGGTGGTTTATTTTATCAGACCATCTCCTGTTTGGTTTGTACGATTGTATTTAACACCAACGTTGCATTAGATGGAATTAAACAGTAGATAGTTCTTAGTTACTGAAAAGTGTTCACTATTTAGGAAAATATCAGTTTGGGGTTAGCTCAAGGAGGAAAAGAGGCCTGGCTTAATAACAAGACAAAAGAGCCAAGGACAAAGGCTGAATGGAATAGGAGTGATCTCAAAGGTTTTATGGGTTATGGAGTGAGGAGACCTTGAGTAGAGTAGGACTGGGGTCTTTAGAAGGTGTAAGGTGGAAACTCAGGGGTGGGAATAGGTAAGGATGTTTGGATAATACTTTGGTGGGAGAACTTTTTCTTATTTAATAGCATGAATGGGAGCTCTATTTAACTTGATCTTCTGTACAGCAAAGTATTTTTGTATAAACAAACAATCTAAAATGACTTAATCATAGTACTGTTCAAACTTCAAGCGCACATATATCAGAATAGCAGACAGCTGTTTTTTGTTTGTCCTACTCTCTGTAATATTTTGCCATTCAGCCTGTAAAATGGTTTGTTAATCATGACTTCAAGTGATGATTATTTTTTAAACTATTTTTTTCCATTTTATTACTTTTTTGGGAAATGCACAGGAACTGAATGTCCGTCAAGTGACATTATCAACTGAGAAAGATAAATATGGAATCCGCCTAAGAGCAGAACCTGATCACATGGTGCTTGGGAAGCGTCTGAAAGGTGCCTTTAAATCTGTTATGGCTGCTGTGAAGGAATTGAAAAGTGAGCAGTTGGAAGAATTCCAGAAGACTGGTTAGTATCAGTGGAGTATGTGTAGTTTGTCAGAAAAGTGTGATGACCTTGGAAACAGATGCAAAATAATTTTTATTTTCAGGTATGGAAACCAATCCATTTAGCTGCTTGGTTTTCTTTTCTAGTCTAAAAGCAAAAAGGCAGAGATTTAAAAGCTATTTCTCTTGTTAGTATATTGTCAAATGTTTATAGGTTCCATAAACATATTGGAAAATAACTGCAAAGAGGAGAAAGGTTAAATCAATTCTGCAAAACGAGGAAATGTTCAGGGAAGTGCTTAGTCAGGGGTCTAAACGTCTATAAAAGAATCCAAACTACCTTGAGTAGAAAATGTTTTTATACTTCTCATATTTTGCTTTGCATGTTCTTTGGATGGTCTAAGCTTTCAGAACCTGGAACACTTTGTTCCAGTTATTCTGCCAGAGACTGAAGAGTTGGAAACTGGATTTTCAAAGTTACTGAGGGAATTTTGACAGGCGGGAGACCCCATCCTCCTGTAAATTTCTGATAAACATCTGGCCCACGGAGCAAAAATGTTTGTTCTAAACACAAGAAAGTCAGAGAAATACATTGATATGGATGTTGTCATTCAAACAAGAGACAGAAAACATCAGTACATTGAAATGTTGACTAATTGAACATTTTTGAAAGCTTGGAACACTTGCTTAATATAAAATAGGTAATTCTCTGTTTTAAATGAATCAGGCACCATTGTTGTAGAAGGTCATGAACTGCATGAAGAAGATCTCCGTCTGATGTACACCTTTAACCAGGCTGAAGGAGGATCTGCCCAATTTGAAGCACATTCTGATTCTCAGGTATCAAATGTAGTGATCAGTGACGACGATAGGAAATCCAGATGTTCATGTTGCTAGCACTAGTTGCCTTGGATCAGTGCCTCTGCAATATAGAACCTCTACCATACCATTTTGGCATATCTGCTTGAGATGGCAGGAAACTGTGATCCAAAGAGTTGCTTAGGCTCATGCAAGGATTTTGAACTAACCCAGGGGAATGTTTGACATAGAGCAGTTGGCTTCTGTTCCATATCATAAATGGACATAATCGTATTATAGCAGTTGCAGGAAGTGTAGAACTGAGCAGATAAATTGAAAAGCGGAACAAAAAATTGGCTGGAATTTGGAGAAGGAGCTGTGTCGTTAGCAGCAATAGCTTAAATGAGGAGGAGCGCTTTGCAAGTCTAAGCAGTGACGTCCTCAGATAAGTGTCCTCCATAATAACTGCAGGAAGTTATCTGTTTTTTCTGATCCTGTGGCTGGCTATTTCACTTTCAAGTAGCTATGCCCAGCTAAAATCTAAAGACCTGCAGTGTGCTTAGCACCCCATCACTACCACCACAACCTGTATTGTCACTATTGACAACAGGGCAAAAAGTTAAGCACACCATGCATGGGGTTGTCCTAGTGTGCCCCATTGTGCATGTCTCTAGCAGTATATATATTTGAAACAAAATAAAAAAATTCCTTCCAGTAGCACCTTAGTATATATATTGTAACAGTTCAAAAGAACAGCAAAGATTGAGTTAATAGTAACTAGCTCTAACTTGTAAAACACAGTTTCTCTTGTCTCAATCCACATGAACATGTTCATGATTTTTGTTATAAAACAAGGTATACATAACACCTGCCTTTTTTCTGGCCAGGTTTTGGTTCTCCTGGATGTTACTCCCGATCAGTCTATGGTTGATGAAGGCGTTGCACGTGAAGTAATAAATCGCATCCAGAAACTTCGGAAGAAGGTTAGTAAATCTGGGAAATGAAGCACAAGAGCAGCCTCCCCTCCTGTAGTTTCCAACAGCTGGTATTCAGAAGCATGCTGCCTCTGACCATGGACAGCTGTTGTGGCTAGAACAGGATAGCCTTCTCCACCATGAATTTGTCTAATCCTCTTTTAAAGCCATCCAAGTTGATGGCCGTCACTGCCTCCTGTGGAAGCAAATTCTATAGTTTAAATATGTGCTGTGTTACGGCGTGCTTTCTTTTGTCTGTGCGGAATCCTCTAGCATTCAGCTTCACTGAATGTCCACAAATTTTAGTGTTATGAGAGAGGGAGAAAAATGTTTTTCTACCCACTTTGACTGATAGCATGTCCACTCACTGTTGGGCCTGGTGTCACTACCCACAATGCTAGAGGAGTCTACCTCTTTGGGGATTTCTAGCTTGTTGAATTTAACGCTTTCTTTGATGTATAGAGTGACACCACCTCCAGTCTGTTGTTTCCTGTCCTGTCGAATTTAGATCCAGAGATACAATCCTGTCCCACCAGTTCTCTCCATCCCATCAGATTTTTGTTATGCCCAATATATGAATGCCGTCCTCTTAAGACCAAGCACTCCAGTTTGCGCATCTTGACTTGGAGGCTTTCTGGCATTAGCGTATAAACACTTACAAACCGTGACTCTCTTAAAGTATATTTGGCAGTTGTGTGTTGGCCTGCGGTGCTTTGGCCTCCCTCAGTTGTTATCCTGTGTGCCTGCACTCACAATGTCTAGTTATATGCATGAAGAACAGATGGCTATAAAAGGAGACTAGAAAAGATGATTTAAAAAATGAGCATGACATAGGTAATTGTGTGTGAAGGTGACTTCTCATTTTATTAAGATAACAAGAACTATAGATGCCATTGCTCAATCAACTGCAGACTCCTCCAGAACAGAATTGTGTTCATTTGGTTAATATTTTTAAATCTGGGGACAGTATTTGTTGGTCAGTTCTACTTTTTGTTTGCATTCTTAAATATAAAAAGCAATTGCTCATTGCAGAATACCTTTATTTTTGTTTTTCTTGGAGAAATCTTTTTTATTTTGAAGAAAAATGTTTTGTAGAGTGCCATTGGACTTTGGCTAAGACAAACTAACATGTGATGTGCAGTTAGATGCTTTTCTGCTTGCCAGAATATTTGCTATAGTTATGCTTGACTTTTTAAATGTGTGTTTTATTCTGATTATACCAAAAATCAGATTTTACTTTTTGGTTGCAAATATTTGGTGATAGGTAATCTTTATTGCTCACTCAATTGGGTTGCTGATTTTGTTACAGCGCAATCTTGTTCCAACTGATGAGATTACAGTGTATTACCGTGCTCATCCAGAAGGTGATTATCTTGATACTGTTATTAAGGAGCATACAGATTTCATTTTTGCAACAATAAAGGCTGCCTTGAAGCCATACCCAGTGCCTACCTCAACGGAAGTGCTTATTCAAGAGAAAACCCAGGTAAAAACAAGCAAGAATTTCTTTGGAAAATATTCACCTCACCCCATTATCTGAATAATGCATTGCCTCACATTAAATGTTTATTGGACCAGAGTCGGTATATCCATTTCAGATGTTCATATTATATGACAAGCTTTAAGTTCAGGAAGTCACAGAAATCATCCAAGTGGTTTCAGAACTGGTCAGCATGGACTTACATACCCAGCACTAAAAACCCTCTTGGTTTTCTGCATTTCAGCTAATCATCTCTACCATATGAAATTAAAACTTAGAAATGCATGTTGTAGGTTACCTTTTTGACTGTATCTACTGATTTCAAGTAAAGCAAATTAATTCTGATGATACTCAGGAGTCTCTTTTAATGCAGACTTGATAGACCTTAATCCACAGGGGTAGTATCTGTTGAAATGTTTCTTAAGAGCTACATTGTACTTATTGTAGCCACTGCCGACATAAAAAGTGCTTTCTCAACTCCCAGAGCCTACCTTTCACTTTTTATCATGTGGATGTCACCTGTAAGCTGGGTATTTCACAGGAACACCATGTTTTGCAGATGCCTCCTTTATGTGGCCTAACTCCATCCTTTATAAGAGCAAAGAATTGTGTAAATGTAGCAATATGTATTATTGGGCATAGGTTGTGGCTTATAAATAGTGCATCTCCCCATGCAGAAATTGCCAGCTCCATTACTCTCCCAAGTTAAGTCTTTTGCTGGGCCAGTGCGTGTGTTGGATATATTTTACTCACCTGAATATAGAGTGAATGCATCTGGGTAGCACAGTATAGAAGTGTGAAAAGACCATACATTATTTTTTCTTTTACATCGAATAGTAGATTTTTTAAAAATAGAACAATGCATGTCTTGAAATTATTTCAAAGATAAAAGGTAGTCAGTGAAGTTGCTTATTTTTTTAAATCTGCACAACAAACTTAAACTGCACAATGTAACTGTTATTTTGTGTATCTTAAAGGACGCAGGTGGCGCTGTGGGTTAAACCACAGAGCCTAGGGCGTGCCGATCAGAAGGTAGGCGGTTCGAATCCCCGCGACGGGGTGAGCTCCCATTGCTCGGTCCCAGCTCCTGCCAACCTAGCAGTTCAAAAGCATGTCAAAGTGCAAGTAGATAAATAGGTACCACTCCGATGGGAAGGTAAATGGCGTTTCCGTGCGCTGCTCTGGTTTGCCAGAAGCGGCTTAGTCATGCTGGCCACATGACCCGGAAGCTGTACGCCGGCTCTCTCAGCCAATAAAGCGAGATGAGTGCTGCAACCCCAGAGTTGTCCGTGACTGAAAGGATCAGGGGTCCCTTTACCTTTTAAAGGAAGTAGTCATTTATTTTCTGGTAATCTATGATGTTGCCTAACAGAAATGTAAATGTTTTTGATATGACCTTGATAGATAGAAAGCTAATCCAAACCCCCAGAATATAATCCCTGTATTACTTCATTAGCAAATAATTTGGAAACATATGAAAATAGTAGTGTATAGTCATTTAATAATTTGTTCATACAGTTAAAATGAGGCAAACCTGCAAGATGTTGGTGACAGTCCCATTTACAGATTTAAATGTAATTTGGTGAGAATAATAGTTTAATGCAAGATACTGAGCAACAATGTGTGCAGTTCTGGGACAGCCAGAAAAACCAAATTTTATGTTAATTTTACTGGTGTATGTACAGATGGTTGATCTAAATAGAATAGATGAGTCTTGCAATTTTTTCATATTTTCATTTTATCAGGTCAAAAGCCCTTTAGTTGCTTAGGCTGGAATACTGTTTCAGTTAAGCCTAAAAACCTTAAATCAGGCATAGGAAAACTCAGCCCTCCAGATGTTTTGGGACTACAACTCCTATCATCGCTGACCACTGGTCCTGTTAGCTGGGGATGATGGGAGTTGTAGTCCCAAAACATCTGAGGGCCGAGTTTGCCTATGCCTGCCTTAAACAACCTACTACCTTCTGGAAAATAAAGCTATATATGAAAAAGGCAGAAAGTCCAAAGCAGTACCAAAACCTTGCTTTAGGAAAAGTACTGATGCAAATCGGGGTTCAATGAATATTAATGAAACCGCAAAAATTCCAAGCAACTACCCCATTTTTGAGTGACTTCCCCCTGTCCTTTCAGCCTCTCATGCTCCATTCCATGCTGCTGAAAACAGGGTCCCCTGACTCTCTATGAGACTGTGGGGGGAAATAAGGGCAAGAAACCCTACTTCCATTTACTAATGGAATGGTAATTTTTCTTTCAAAGGATTCAGACTTAAAAATTAATTTCCTCTGATTTTAGCATCTTTAAAATGCTAATCTTCAGCAAAATACTACCCAGTCTTTAAAGGCATTTTTACAGGTTAAAGTCTACAGGTTCCAGTCCTATGTGCACCCAGATAAATAAAAATAATAACGTTTTGGGGAAAATGGGCCTTAACATTTGCATGGTAGCTGTGAAGGTTTTTTTGTGTGTAGCTTTGCACCCACACTTTCTTACTATTCAGAATTCTTAATTCAGCTTTGAAATGTGACAGTTTCCTGGTGGCTAATGGGTAGTAACAGTTGCCCCCTAGTGGCCAACATCAGCAGACCCAGAAATGGCATTTCATAATGTTATCTGCATGTGCTGCTGTGACTCCTTTCTGTCGTCCTCTGATTTTCTGCATTTAACTTTTTTGCAGCCTTAAAAGTTTGTTTGCTGGCTTATAAATGGCAAATATTATATTTTTAATGTCACCAGGGTTGCCTCTGCTAACATACTGCATTGCAGTCTTTTATTATGAAGCAGCGTTACATTACAACTATTGTCACTATCATCCCTGCAGCATTTCCAAGTTGTAATAATTCTGAGGGGAAATAGTTTGAGTGTCTCCTCTTAGAATACTAATTTTAAGAAAATGTAACGTTTGTTTATTTAGCTGAAGGGATCAGAACTGGAGATTACACTAGCCAAAGGTGCTCTGAATCATCGCATTGAGCCAGCATGTGCTTATGTCAATCTGAACATCTCTGTGAATGGGAAAGAGCAAGGTAGGAATTCCTTAAACTATTTCTGAAAGTTACTTGTCATTTGTCTTCTTTGAAACTGCTGCATCAAAAATCAAAAACTCCTTTTTAAAAATGTTATGGCAAGGACCCAAAGGGTAGCTCACACAAAGGGTTTGCATATCCTTAATAAGACTTCTTCCTTTTGAAGGCTTGACCCCTGTGCCAGATCGCAAGCGGCTTTTGGAAGCTATTTCCATGTCTCATGTGCCTTGTTATGTGCAGTGGAGAGCAACCGCTCAAGAAAAATCAGTTTCAACCTCCTTTGGCTCCTTTGAATTAGTTTTACATATGTTTTAATCCTGACAATTTTCTTTAAAAATATCAATTTAAATATTTTTTAACAAAGTCAACCTTGAGAATTGTGTTTAGGCATCTTAACCGTTTGAACCATTGTGCTTGGTTATTTAGTGCCAATTTTAAAGAATATAATTGAACTGATATAATTGAAATGAAGTTATAATTCCTGGATGAGATGAAAGAATTGTGCAATCCAAGTATCTTGTTTGGTAAATGTATTCACCCAGTAGGTGTGTATTCACAGCTTTCTGAGGGCCTCATGCCAAGGATAGGAGGCAGCGATGGGTGCAGCAATGGATGTGATTTTTGCCTTTGTACAGCAACCTACATTCCAGCCAGGCAAAATCAATTGAGGGATGTATGGAGAAGAAATGGGAAGGGGGAAATGGCCAGGGAGAGTCCCAAGAGCCACATTGGTCCCCCGGCCTGCCCCCCACCTCTTACATATAGGTGTAACAGTATTGACAACGAATTGATTAAACAAAATTGGTTTCTTACAATTGCTGCTTTGTGCTTCTCTTTCCAGCTGGTACGGTGTTGCTGGAAAATCCCAAAGGAGATAATACATTAGACTTCGCCAAACTTGTTAACACCATTTCATGCATTTTTGGTCTTGAAAATTCAAAGTTAGCAGTTTTCAATGGAAAAACAGGTGGGTAGTGTGGTTAAGTGCGATGAGGGCTCATGTGCAAGCAGCACACACTTCTCACGGTCTCTGTGTGTTTGCATGTTTTGGGGAAATTATTATTACTGCAGTTTTATAGCACAGGTGACACTTGCTTTAAAATTAAAATCTCCTTGGAAGTGTGCCTAGTCTTGGACCTGTGTTTTACTTTACTTTTTGACAAGAAGTTTATACACTGTTGAAACTGGTTATAAACAACTCCAGAATTATATTTAAAAAAATCTTCCTGAAGGCTGCTTCTGTGGTAAATTTGCTCAATTTCAGATGGAATGTTCAGGAGAGTGCTTTTTGACTCCTTATTTGGCTACTTAAACCCAGAAGAACAAGTTGTGATAGCATTTCAAACTCTGATATAGTTAGAACGTATGCGGTTTACATTCTAAAGCTGTCATAAAGCCATTTCTCTGCTGTTGCCACTTTGAAGTGTTTTGTCATACGGAGGTTTGAAGATCTCCAGACTTGTATATACAGAACAATTTTGTTAAAATACACTTTAGGTTTTAACTTGTTCCTCTCTTAAACAGGTAGACAATAATTTTGACACATAAAACTTTGCAGCGACAAGAAACAAAACATGACTGATGCAATAAAAAGTAACAAAAGGATCTGAGTAAAAAAACTCACACTATGTTCATATTGTGTTGTATGGCCATTGTTACCCTTTTAAAGGTTTTTTTAAAAAAAGAAACTGCTGATCCTGTAGCAACACATGGAAAGCACGTAGACCCTATGGAGGTTTCCTGAACCCCCTTGTTGCTGGTGTCCTAGCTGTCAACTTTTTCTTAAAAGAATTTAAGAGAAATTGAATATGCCATAGCAAACAGTTTCACGCTAGTACTTTGCTTAAAGGCTTTCATGTACATTTCAGAAACATATTTTTGAGTATACTTTGCATAGCACATGAGTAGTGTCACACTTTACGGAAGTTTTATACTGCTCACACATAGTTATCTCATTGGTTTTGTTTGGTAGCTTTTACCATGGATATTCAGAAGAAGGTGAAACAGCAGTTAGGGGTGAGCCTGAGTGAGTGGAGCTATTAACAAAATCTTTCTCCACTGTAAAAAGTGCTTTCCTTCTCAGTGATGTATGTAGGTGGCTGCTTCTTGGTAAGCCCTTTGTATTCTGATTGTGGTGGTAGAAATACTCCATTGTGAGCTTGTTCTCACAAGCCCAATTGGCTGCAGCTTTCTCACCCTTCAAATTGGCCTTCTTCCTAGCAATGGTAATGATGCAGCCAATCAGATTTGTCTATGTGATGACAGCCAAAGCTAACTCACAGTGAAAGCAGTGCTTAGTTGTGTTTTGGGAGAGATCTATTGATTTTGCAAAAAACTGCCCAATGTTTAGTTTATCTCCTTCCTATATAAAACGAAATTGTGGTCTACACCAGATGTTGGCAGTTTTAGCTTATACATATGCATTGTAAATATAGGGTTTAGGAATATAGGGTTTAGGAAACAGGACAGATAATAGAATGATTCCACATTTTTTTCTGCTTTGTGTTTAATATCCTAATGTTGTAAACAGAGAAAGCTATATATGAAAAAGATGGAACGGTCAGGTAACAGGAAAGCACTTTTCATTTTTTAAACTGTTAATTAAAGTGATTTCTTGTTTGCCCGGATCTACTTGAGCTGTATTGTTCTCTCTGCTGTGTCAAGATGCATGGTGCCATTATCTTTGGAGTAAAAAACAAAAAACAAACCTGCACAAAGAGCAATGTGCTCATCAAGCCACATGAGCACAAAGCAATACAGCTGAATCTGCTGTATCATCACTTAGTGATGAGGGTCAGTGGGAAGGTTTATCTCTGGTCTACTCAGCATTTTGAACCAAATGTTCAGCTATAGCACCTTTACTGAATATTGAGCTCATATTCCAAATTATGTATCTGCTTAAGTGGTTTTGCTTGGCAGACACAGAGAGGCAGACTAATTTGCATGTCTTAGAATATGATTTTTCTAAATATAAAAGTATGGACAAATAAATTTTGCTCCACATAATTCCACACAGCTATAGAAATATTTTTTTGTAATTAATGCACTTGCTTTAAAATGCAGCTCTGTAAGATTCTGTAACATCTCTTAATTTATATTTATTCAAATAAGTTGAAGATCTATTCAACTGATTTGAACTTAAAATTATTCTTGCTGTATTGTCACTCATATGTGTGTGTGCATATGTATATATATTAACAAGTTAATTTCAGAGTGTTTGGAAGACTTGTGATTTATGTTCACACAAGATGGCACCAATTCATTGATATACCTTCTCCAAAATCTCATATCAGGCATGAGAGGGTAAAAGGTGTGGGAATTGCTTTTTGAGTGGTGTGTATTGACAGATCCCCACCCCAATTTATGGCACATTCACATAATGTGTAGATCCTAATATGGAATTTCTTGCAATTCATTGACTGATGATGATTGGGTGTGCCATCCTTATTTGCTGGTAAATTTATTCAAGCACTAGACTTTTAGTCTGATGCTGTCAGAATTTCTGCCTTCTGCAGATGAAAAAATCAAATAAATCCTTTTGTGCAATACTTCTTAATGCAATAAATGCATTAATAAATGCCTTCTCCATTGTTAGCAGTATTTGTTGTCCTTCTAGACAGCACACTTTAAAAAAAAACCAAAAGGGGCAAAATAAGCAAGAAGGCTCCTTTGGGAGGAAGGGTGAAAGATAACTTTAATAAATAATAAACTTTTAAAAAATGGTTTCTAGAAGGATTTCAGGACAGCATGCATGGGGATCCCCCTCCCAGAATCTTGCATGGTAGGTTAGGCTGGACAGTAATGATAGACTTACATGGAAATCTTACGTTTTGTTTTAACTCACCTGAACAATTTGGTGTCCTCAGCAAACCCAACTGCCTCACTGCTCACCCCTATTTCTAGATAATTCACGAACATTTCTGAAAGCACAGGTCCTAATATGGATCTTTGGAAAACTTCACTTTCTATACCCTCCATTAAAAGAACTGTCCATTTATTCCTACCCTCTGCTTCCTGTTCCTTGTCCTATGGATCAGTAGCTCTTAACCCATAACTTCCAAACTTACTCAGGAGTCTTGGGCGCGGTGCTTTATCAAAAGCTTTTTGAAAGTCTTAAGGGCACAGTGTCAACTGGATCACCTCTATATGCTTGTTGACCCTCACTAAGATTTTAGAATTCTTTCTAACAAGACTTCTCCTTGCAGAAATAGGATGCAACACTGAGAGTCTTGACACCCTGGTAACATAAGAATGGCCCAGACTTTGCAATGTAGGACGTCCCGATCCAGGCACATCAATCCAGTCCAAAGATGCTTTCTAATCTTTATTCTCTTTATGCCAATATACATTGAGGATGGCAAAACTTTGGCTTTGCGGATGTTTCTAGACTAGAAGTCTCATCATCCCTGATCATTGGCTACGCTGGCTGGGGCTGACATGAGGTGGAGTTCAACAACACCTAACGTCTACTGCACTATAAATATTCCCAGCAAATGAATACAAATAATCAAAAATGTTTCCAGTTTAAGGAGGAGTACCTGTGAACTCCATACACACTGCCCAGGCTTGCGCCCTGGAGAGGTCACTTCGGTGCTGCTAACACAGCAAAACAATACAGGAGGTAGCTGTTACAAGTCTCTGCAGCCACAGCAGGCGCTGTGATTCTTCAGCAGTTTGACTTCACCCCCAGAGGTGCACTCCATTGTCTCTCAAAACAGATGGATGCCAACAATCTGTGAACTGCATCTGAAAGCAAACTTACTGTAAGCAGCTGACCAGTATCAGGTGATAACTGGGAGAGATGTTGCTTGTTGGATTGCTTATAAAAGCTGGATTTTTCTTTTCAGAACTGAAAAACCAAACAGACTTGCTGAGTCTCAGTGGAAAGATGCTTCATGTAACTGCGGGGTCAGTGCCAGCCTTGAACAGTCTTGATGGCTTCCTCTGTCAGTATATCAATTTACAACTAGTGAATGCAAAACCACAAGGTAATTATACTGATCATATGATACGAGATCAAATTATTTATTGCAACTTAAATCTTGGGCCCTGTTTGAAATCTAGCTAAAGGCATGGCTGCTTCCTGTTTCCAGTTGCTGTGGTTACATATGACCCCCCGTCACACAATTAAACAGGCACAAGTCATGCTCTTTCTGCCTCTCCCCAAACAGTAATACTATTAAGGTTTTGACATGCTGGAGTTCTTTTCAGGGAGGTAAGGTAAAGAACTGAAGTGATATTGCGGGGAAAGGCAACAGTAAGTTGTAGCCTGGGGTTTTCATAGGACATAAGAAGACAAAACGAAATTATCTCTAGAGCTGAAAATAGAATTAACAAGACCAGCTCAAGGATATATACTGGAGAGCAGCTGTTCTGGATGTGTGCGAAACAGAGGCATTTACTCGACAATCCCATTGCATGTACTCATAAACTTCTCATGTCTTGAGCAAGTTCAGTTATCACCTTGATCTTGTTCTCACAAATTCTGTAGATGTTGTACATTTATGCTAGACAAATTGTATTGCCATATCATCATAGTTTTAATATAAAAGCATTGCAAAATCCTTTCTTAACACTAGGCAGCCAACTTCCAGCCTTGCTCGGGGTGTGAATTATGAATGATGGTGCATCCCCATGCAATCCCATGTATTTAATGGGGCTTGCTCCTGGGTAAGTGCACATGGGATTACAGCCTGAGGCTGGCATCAGATTTCTAGGAGGGTGTAGGAGAAATGCATGCCTGTGGGATGTTAGGAAACCTTTTGTTTCTTTTTCGCTGCTGAGAACCATCACAACTTGTTTCCTGCAGAGTGTCTGAATGGATTGGTGGGAACTCTTCTAATGGAAAATCCGGTTGGTCAGAACGGACTCACATATCAAGGGCTTCTGCATGAAACGGGGAAAGTCTTTGGACTCAGAAGCAGACGGCTAAAATTGTTCCTCGATGAAGCGCTGACAGAAGGTAAGCAGAGGGAGTTGTCCTTATGCAACTCACATTTACAGTGCTTCATGCTGTGATAAGTCTCATACTGCTCTTAGAGTTTCTTGTTTTTTTGAATAAAAAAACTCCTAGATAATTTAATAAAATCTGTGTTAGAACCAAAAAAAAATAATCCCAGCATGGTAGAGAGAAGGCTCAGCTACAACCTTTTCCCATTATGTAAATGTCCAATGTGCACAGAAAATTTTGTGCAGAGGAGCAGTCAGTCATGTCAGCCCCTGCTAGTGTTTCAAACAGTACTGTCTTCACACATCTTTTACGTACACTGGCCTAGTTCTCATCGGGGTGATAAACCAATCTGTTAAGGCAGAGGTTTTCAGCCTTTTTGAGTGCATGCCGCCTTTGACCAACTACAGTCTTTTCTGCAGCTCTCCTGTGGGATACCTGGTAAAGCTTGTGTTGTTTCATCATTCCCTGCAATCCTAACCATGCCTGCTTGTAAGTAAGCCCTACTGAATTCCTGCCCCCAGCAAAGTACGGGGCTGGGGTTGGATCAAGTCACTTGTGGCCAAAGCAAGAAGTGACAAGTTCTTACCTATTAACCTGCCCACTGGTATCTCACCATTAAATGAAGTATTTAACAGAATCCCAGTTTGGAAAACTAGAACCTTAAAGCAGAGTTGCCGCCACAACAGCTGTTAAGACCAAGCACCAGCAGCGAAGTTTAGAATTCTTCTTTAGCCTATGGGAAGTGTGTCTTACAGATGTTCACAGCTGCCCATTTGCAGCCCTATCCTATGTGGGTTTATAAAAATTAAGTCCCACTGAGCCCAACCAGACTTACTGCCTAGAAAGTTATGAATACATCATTTAGATTGGCAGCGTCCCCCACCAGCCCCACTTCCCCCACCAGCCCTTACAAACCGGGGTTCCAGGTGACCTGTCTCTCTCTCATGACAAGTGAAGGTTTGCTGAACCTCAGTGTCCCAACTCCAGGAGTGTGCCACTTGTTTGGGTCCTTCCCCACCCCCAACACCTTTCCCTTAGTGCCAGTATTAGAAATAAGTAGGAACCCCGCAAGGTCTCCCTGCCTGGGGATTCATAGCTATTTCTCTGCATGGTTCATTTCACCCTGCCCTGTGCCATCATGTTTTCCATTTCACCACGGTTCCATCACTGCCCATGAGGACTGGTCCTGATTCCAAGCTAGAGCCGCCCCAGAAAGTCAACATATAACCCTGAGTTCAAGGAGGGAGCCTGGCTTGCTGTGGCCACTGCAAACCAATCAGCGCAAGCCATGCTAGTTTGACTTGACCAATCCAGTTACTGATTCTTGCTTCCTCAAGTAAGTTCTGCCCCGCAGCTGGTATAATCAACCACTTACCCCTTCTTCTTTTGCACATGGCATGTAGAGAGCAAGGGGGCAGAACAAGGTGTGGCTCTGCAGGGAAGAGTGTGAAATGACAAGCCTTTTGACCAGTAAATGACCAGTGCAGTTGCATGGTAGGTGGAACCAACTAAGTAACAGCAGTGTCAACCAATTGGAAAGAAGAATAGTTTCCCTCCCATAACGTTCCCCATTCCCCGTTGCTACCTGTGGCTTCCCCCACAACACCCATGACCATCCTTCAAGGTGCCACAGATTGCCACAGTGCATCGCTTGAAAACCACTGTGTTAAGGGGAAAGTGCTGGGTTGTCAGGATCCTACGATCAACTGTGATCGACCCCCCCCCCCACGATTGACCAGTAGATCATGATCGACCTGTTGGACATCCCTGATCTACGTAATTACAAACAATAGCAAAGTAGTCATAAAAATAAATAAAACACATTAAAAAATACATAACCAACCTGAACAATTTACACATAAAAATAAAAATAGTTATCACTTAATATCAGTAACAACAGCAAAAACTTGGAACAAAACTTTTCCCCAAATACCCCAGTCCTTGCTGGGCAGCAGCCACAGCAGCAGTCCTTATGAGGCCTGTCAGGCCCCTGTCCTAATCAAAACAAAATTAAGATCTGAAAATACAACAGGTGTCCCAGGCTCCCTTAGTGGTATTGTGGAGACTGTTTTCTCAAATAAAGTGGTTACTGTATGCTTATTTAAACACGTAAAAGCATCTGAAATTGAGACATTTTATCTCATTAAACTTAAAGCATTTGAGAAAGGCATAAAACAAAACACAGCAACTTGTGTAAATGGAAAATGAGGCAGTACTTGAAATCTTGATGACCTGAGAAAACGTGAGAGGAATTGAATATTGCATTTTAATGCTAGAACAAAGTTGATTTTCATCTTCTGTCAGTGTTGCAGGGCAGAAAAAAGTTATTACAGTAAATGTTCCATGAAGATTGTCTGACAATTATCTCAGTAAAATGACTGACTTGGTAAAATAACTGACAAACTCTATGATATATAGTAATTAGATATTGTCCACTTGAAATATGTGTATATCTCATTCAAGAAAATATCCTATTTTTTTTTATTCTACTACTACTTGAGGAACTTTTGCTACAGTTAAGCATGTCAGTTAATTCAATCAGGAACATGACGTGAACTTTTTTAAAGTGTGCCGTACATTTAGTAACAAGCACTTTTAAAAGTAAAATGCATTTGTCTTAACAGTAAGAGCTATTGATTTATCATATTGATGAGTGTGTGGATATGAAAATCTAGCATTAAATTGGCAGCGATTATTTTGAGAATGCTGCCAGTGATCTTGTTTGCATGACGTGGGAAGCCAGACTGTGGCCTGGTTTTGTTCTTTGCCGCAGCTCATGGTTAGGGAGGTGAGCCATGAAGCTGGCTTTGGACTACATGCTAAGCCAAACCTTGGAGTAAAAAAGGCAGTGGGGAGGAGAAGCAAAGCAGTTGCAAGCTTGTCTCCAGGAATCTGCATATTCATGCCATCGTTTGGTTTGCAAACCAGGCCAGTGTTAGACATAACCTTTTATTTATTTCATTTACTTGAAGTCTCATGAAAAACATTTTGTAATGAACTGTAATGTAGTCCTCCGAAACTTATGGATGTGTCTAGGGGAGAAATTGTTGTTGGCTTCAAGCAGGGTTTATGGATAAAATGAAATGGCAGAGCATTTTGAGTGATCCTTCACAATGATGGCACAGATGGATGTTGGTAACAATAACAACAACCATAGATTTAACTCTGGTAACTGCTGCTTGCCCCTACTTCAGCTGTCAAGCTGGAAGAAGAGATGACTTCCCCATTTTCTGATATATAAGGTATGGTACTCTGCAGTCACAGAGCACCTGAGGCAGGGAGGAGGTGTTGTCTTGCTCTATGTCAAGCAGCATGAATCTTGCTGCCTCTGTCATTTCAGATCCTGGCACAAACTAAGAGAGAAAGAAAGACTGTTGACACATCATGATGTATATGCGTGATCTGGGATTCTACTTTGTTAAATGTGCAAGAGCTTCTGAATGCATAGGTTACGGGGTGGGGCCAATAAGTGCAGTCTTGACCCGCTCGTCTTCACTGTACAGATGATGTTTGTTTGAACAGAGCATGTCATTTTGCTCCAGGCATCGAAGGAGCTTGGACCAGTGAGTGAAATTCCTGCTGTTTGTGCCTTTCTCCAAGGCCCAGCATGAAATGAGGCTTACCCCATCTCATCCCCTATGTTCTTTGCATATATTAGAAAATTCAAGGGACTTTGGTGCTAATTATAGCCAGTCTTTCATAGCATCATGTCTTTAGCATTTTTTCATAGCATCAGCAGTTTTGTTAACAGTTTGATGTTTGACAGGAGATTTACAACAATTGCAGCATCATATTTAATGAAAACAGCATATCTCCTGAAATTTGCATTGCAAAATAGATTGGGGGGGGGGAATGAGTTGGGTGTGAAATTCAGGCTCTTATCACAACTACATGGTTCCACTGGTTTTATTTTTTATTTTCCCCTAGTTTGTTCAGAGGCATAAATTGTCCAGTTCAACTAAGAGGCAATGGCGCCTTATCTATCCTGGCATAAGATTTGTTGTAAATTGATAAATATCTGCATACCAAATGAGTGAGATACGGACTTCTATAGGTGGAGAGGAGGGTGTGAGACAGCAAACATTTATCAGCTCGGGAATTTAAATGCTAATGGTATTCATGTGGCAGTCTGGTTGTATGAATCTTCTATTACAGTCAGGTGGTGATTTCTAATCCTCTGAACATGATACTCCAGAGGCAGGTTAAAAAGATGATAAATCTTATCTGACACCACACTCTCATTTCTGGCATGAGGCTAGCAAATTAATTTTTCGAAAACAGTGAGACTGCAGAAATAACAAAAAGAAAGTGGCTCCACTTGTTTCTAGGGCCCAAAAGAGAGAGAGAGGGTTCTACCTGTTGGTCTAGTGCTGAGAAGGTCCAGGTTCTGACTTGTGGCCCTTATGAAGGCATGAACTCATGAAAAGGGATGAATGGAAGCTTGCCCCATACCTGGTAACAACATTAACATCTGTAGGAAGATCTGGTGGTGCTGGAGGACTAGCTTTTCCTGTCTGTGACATGCGAGTTGGATCTATATGCTGTGTTGGACCTAATATGCTCTTCACCGCAGATATCTTTCTGTGCTGCTGTTATGATAACAGGAGAAGCCGAGTTATGTAATTTATCTGTTTATAGATGCTGTGTCTACCCAGGGTGACAGAACTCATTAAAGCATGCTGAAACCAATGTCAGGATGGCCAGCTTTGCTTTATGAAGCAATTGTGCACATATTGCAATGGGAATCATTTGCAGCTATGATTTGTTTGCTGCAGGCTTATCTTGCGTACTGGCATATTGCTAACTACACTCTTTAAATAAGTAAATTCAGAGGCAGGTTTTATGCTTTTACCTTCTGTATCTTTCAGTTCATTTTCTATCAGTTTCAGCTGGACTGTTCTTTAGGGCTGAGCTATATCAGCTTTTCAACATCGCAATGTATCACCAAGCCAAACATCACAGTCTGGTGATATATCGCAGGGTTGAAAAAACAAGCTGCATTGGCCTCAGCCCACCCCCACCCTCACCCCCAGCTGAGCGTTAAACTGCCCCTGCCCCCCAGTTGAGCGAGCCCCATGGCTCTCTGGCTCCCGGGTCAGGTATAGGGCTCGCTCAGCTAGGGGTGCGGGAGCAGTGTAAAGAAGCCAAGGGGGGACTAAGCTGTATAAGCCCTGCAATACAGCTTGCTCCTCCCTCTGCGGTATGAGGGGTAGAGCGATGGTGGTTTCACCTGGCAGTATATCACAAGTGAAACAGCTGCTGCTCCTGAGTACCTCTGCTACTGGCAGCCCGATGTTGATAGCAGTGCTGGTAGCAGAGGGACTTGGGAGTGGCGGCGGTTTCACCTGCAATATACCACCGGCTGAAGCTGCCATCGCATTCTCTCAATACATTGCCTAGGCCTACTGTTATTTGAGGAAACAAGTGCTATATTTGAAGTGGCATATTCTTTAGCTTTTTAAGAGGATTCCTAATTCTGTTTTTTGGACGGCAAAATAGAGATGAGCTTCAGTTTATAGATCTCTTGTTTATTTTTTCAGGTAAATGAGCAGCCCGCTGCAAAATTTAGGTTGGGTCTTAAGCACACTGAGGTGCAACTCCCATCTAGCCATAGGCCAGATGAGGCTCCATAGGGAGTGCTGTGAGTGCCACAGCTGCCATGAGGACTGGCAACGTTGCCATGGAAAGTAACCACATCAGCCATCCCATTCACTCCACATAATCCCTTCTATTCAGAGGTTACCAACGAGGGAAGCAGACTCAATGTTTCCGCTCATATGCCATTAAAGTGACACATATATCAGGCCTATAACTGATCTAGGTGGATGCACTTGTTCGCTGTCTGGGTTTACCAGTACATCTATCTTGTAGATTCCTGGTAACGCTTTCAGAGTAGCTTGATGTCAATGTTAAGATAAAAAGGACTTGCTGTGACCCAGGCATGTGTCTCTGACACCAGAGCAGAATTGGAAATGTAGGGAACATTAATATAAAACCTGTTAAGGTACACATAGAAGTCCTCATTTTGATTTTGATTGACACCTAACAAATAAATTGTAACTCTTGTTCTAGATGATTGCAAATCTAATTCCATATTTTTCTTCGATATGATCTTTGATATGATAAAGCTTCATTAAGAAAATAACTGTTACTTTGTTGTAATACAAAAACCTGATTTTTAAAAAAATGTATTTTATATGAGATGGATTGTTTTTATGCCCTGTGTATGTTGCAACCCAGCCTGCCACCATTGGGTCATGAACGGTAGGATGCAAAATTTAAAAATAATGTTCAATGTTCTCTTTTCTTTCAGAGATTACAAGGAATACCTCCATGAAAACTTTAAATACGAAGACGGTGTATGTTCATGCTGCACCAACAACAGCTGAATGTTGAACAGTTTGGACTTTTTCATGGAGAAATCTGATTAGCAATTGGGATAGAATCCCCAAAGTGTTTAGGGTGATTTGAACAACAGGAGCGCTACATGGAATGTGTTTCTATCAGTGCATGTGTAATATGCTGCTTTAGGTTAAAATACAGTGATTTTTCATTATGTTACGAGATATTTAAAAGCTATGCAGAGTAATACCCAGTCTCAAATACTCAGAAGGATCTATGCAGTGGCCTGAAAGAAATTGAGATGAGTACCTCAGTATTGCTGTTCTGTCTGTTCTTTATAGAGAGGCTGTCTTCAGTTTTTCAAATGTTTCTGTTTCTGCAATATTCATACTATGCTATGTTGGCTTGAACCCTAATTAAATAAGAGTAACCTGATGTATTTTCAGCAATGCTGACAGGCTATGTATTGACACACATTCTCTAATATCCATGATTTTGAACAATAAATTGCTTTATCTAGATGGCTGCATTACGTGATTTAATGGTTACCTTTAGAAACACTCTGCTTGTCTTAAAGAGGAGTGTTGGAGGGCCACAGATACCAAGACTGTAGCTAGGTATATATTGTTTGGTTGGTTTTGTGTGTTTTTTTTGCTAAGTAGGTTTGATAGAATTTAGTGTGCTTTGCTTTTGCTGATTTTTTAAAAATGCTTTCACTTTGTGACTATTTCTTGGTTATGAAGATGGAGCAAAAAAAATAAATCAATTTGATTGCCATCATGAATTCAGAGTCAGGGGATTGGTGGTGGAACGACCATGCATGGCCAGAAGGAAAAGAGGGAGCGGACTTGGAGGAGGAGGCGCCAGAAGCTGAAGAGGCATCAGGGTTTATTGAGCAGGAAGAGGCTGGGGCAGAGAGCAGTCCGGGCTCAGAAGGAGAAGAGGAGGGGACCCAAGAGGCAGCTATGAGGCAGGCTGCTGAAGAAGCCAGAGAGTATCCCCCTCCTGCTGCAACCAGCTCACCTTCCCCCTGGTCTCCCATTACATGCAGAGAAATGGAGAGGGTGGAGCAATGAGATACAAGGTGCCAGAGCCATAGACAGTTGGGGAAGGAACCAGGGGAGGAGCCTTAGGGAGCGGTGGAAAAGCAAGGACCTCCAGTCCTTGCAGCTGCCTCATTGGGGGCAAGACCTACTGGGAAGAGTCACTAGGCCTGCACTGTTTTGGCTGCTTTGAATAAAGAATTCACTAACATTGGTGTCTTTTTTATTGCTGATCTACTCCTGGCTCTGGCTCCTTACAGAGATCGCCCTGCTGGGTGTTGCAGCAGGCTGGTGGGATGGGGCAGCTATGGTTGGAAAGGACACAAGGTGTCTGCAGTCTTGTCTGCTAACACAATGAGTCTGATGGGCTGCAGCTGTGGATAGGAGTGGAGGCAGGTGGGGAGAATTTAAAGGATAGGGAGAGCTGCGGTTGGGGAAAACAGACAGGCAACAAGCAACACAGGGAGAGAAGCAACAAACTTGCCCTAGGCCTCTTTCCCCTCAAGCTAGTATGTTTTTTGGGTGGAGCATTGTCTGTCCAGTGTCCACCCCTGCAGATCAGCCTAGCCCAAAGGCTTTCAAGAGGAGGCTGGCAGTAACAAACAGGAAGGCCGCTTCAGCAGGACAACAAATGGAAGGTATGTTTATTGCTTATTTAGCCACAGAGGCCAATTACTCTCCTGTTATGCAGGTCTGTTTACCTTGTTCTAAGGAGCTGCAGCTCCAGACCGGGTGCAGTAGAAGCCCAGGCTGTTTGACTTACCCATTTGGGACCACAACTGGGAGAAAGCATAGTTGAAGTCTGCATAGAAGGCTCTCTATCTTCAGGGAGGGGGATGTGGAGATATACTTAACTTAGATAAAATGTGGTGAGGGGGCTCTTCCACAAGCAGCCAAACTGTGGCTTTTTTAAGGCAACTATTGGACGAAATTAATTTTGTCATTGAAGATGAATCGCTTGTTTGGAAAAAATAGTTGTCAATAAAAGGAGCATGGAACAATTTGCAAGTATCCGAACACTTTGAGAATTTAGCATGCAACTTCTCTAATATAAATAAGTATGTCAACAGTGGTCTGCTTTTCTGTGACACTAGATCTTGGATTAATGGCAAACTTATTTTGCTGTAATGACCAGGATTTTCACTTTTTGAAATACAGCAAATCTACATGCCTATAGACTGCCGTTTTATTAACTTTGTGATTTAATAAACCCGTGAACATGAAACTGATAAGGTGTGGGACACACTTTAACTTTTTAAAAGAAAATTATTGCACACTATTATTTTTTTTAAATAAAAAAGCTCCATTAGCCATACACATGCTATTCAGATGAGGCAGAACTGTTGTACATTGAATATGGCTTCAAAGTAATGCTGGCTTGGAATTACCAGGGTTACCAGCGGCAAGAGATAATCCGTAACAAAACCCTTTACTGACTCAAAGTACATATGATGCTGCTACTTGCCAAAAATAGACTTTACCCTGCAGAACAGAATACCTTAAATGGAGCAAATCCTTCAAATTACATCCAGTATAGAATACATCCAAAACTGGCTCCCCAGATTTTTACCCGAGATAAGTAGCTGGTATGCTCTTCAATGAAAAATAAACCCCCAAACATCTGTTTAATTTTATTCTCTGTGTCCACTGGTTTTTTTATTATTATTCTGATGGCTTCAGTGAAAAGCACAATGCTAATGCTATATGAAACATTAATTTACTCTGAGAGCAATATCCTTTCTGAATTTCGACATGTTGGAGGACAGGCTAGGATAGAAGGAACCTGATGATGCCAGTTAGATTCTGGGTGTTATACTATAAATAGTGGTAGCATATAGGAGACCTGAAGTGGGGCCTCTACCCTTCCGGAGATGGGAGCAAGGAATGGGGTTGTCTTCAAAGAAATGTGAGTGCTGTTAGCACTGTTCTTTTAACATTGAAATACCAACAGTGTCCGTGGTCCTGTATACAAAATGGGGGCCACCTCAAACGTGGGAAGCTGCTGCTTATTTTTTTCTCCTCAATGTATATAAATACATTGGTTATGATCATGTGGAGAAAAGTCACACATGTTCCCAATGACTAGGAAAAGTCCCTTCCCAAGGCTGCTGGAAGTTATATTTAAAAAAATGTGGAATCACCCACCAGAGGGTTTTTGTTTTGTCCCAAAATAACCCAAGTGTAACCTGCGTAGCATCTCTGGGAGGAGATTCAGAAAATTGGGCCCATAATAATAAATGATAATATAAGTAATAATAATAATCCTCTCCTGGCAGATATGGGCTATATATCTGAGCCATGGGGGACTATGACTCCCCTAAAGACCCCCGTAACAGGGGTGTTTTGTGGGCATTAAAAACAAAAACAGTAGATTCTGCAGTTAATGTGATGCTTGCAAGCCACCTTGAAGATCTTAGGGGGGAAAGGCAAGATGAAATCTTTTAGATAAATACTGGAAGTTTGCTGACTTCTGCACCAGGTCCAGAACTGATGGCTATAGATCTGCGGTGGCTTGCAGAGAGTGTTTGTTGCTGTTGGTATTTTACACCCATGTTCAGAGACTTAAATTTGATGGCCCACTTGACAAGGCATTGTGAGGAAAGATGAGCAGGATGCCAGAAGGTCTCTCCCACCCTTCTATCATAAATGCTTCACTTTAGTGGGGGTGGGGGCATGGCTGTAGCTAGGGCACGGTGAGGTGGGCCCCCACCAGGGGCGCAGGCAAGGAGGGGGCGCAAAATCGGCTAAAATATGTACATAAATATGTCTATAAATAAAAATATTATTGCCTCATAAGAAAAGGGTTTAAATAGAGGATGAATTGAATGGGTGGAGGGGTGGTTGGAGGAGAGGCGGAAAGAAGAGCTAATTTGTCTGTGACTAGGGGGTGCAATCTGGATGGTTCTGCCAGGGGCGCAAGATCACCTAGCTACTGCTGGGTGGGGGGATAGAGTATGTGTGTGTATTCTGAATTGCTACAACCTTTTAAATGTCACCTGTTTCCTTATTCCGTGCAGTGAATTTTGTATTCATATTATATATGTATGGGAGGCAAATGTTCCAACCTTCAGATGGAGCTGGAAGGTGCTTCTCCTCTCATTTCAGTTGCTATGCTAATTGAGAGCAATGCAAGGCTGAGAGGCTCTCATTTCAAGTGACAGCGCTGCACAAGGGCTCATCTTTCAAGGAAGCCAAAGGCTGTCTTTCTTGTCAAGAAGCATCTTCTGCTAGCAATCTGAAAGAGGCTCTGTGGGTTAAGCTAAACTCACCCCATAGTTCTCAGGTACAAACAGCTACAAAAGGAAACCTTTTAAGAAGCCATTCTGCTTGGGTCTGGGGCTGCTATGCTGAAAGATGCGACAAAGGAACCAGCTTCTCCTCTTTGTGCTGCTTTTTAGTTGCTAGACATCCAAAGAAATGCCTTTTCTTCTCATGTGTCACACAAGTGCAGGGCACAACCACTTACCTGGGTTTCTCAATTAACATTTTACAAAGCAAGGGTAAAAATATTAACACGGATAAGTGTTGCAAGTCGACTGTTGCAAGGTTCAGCTGCTTCTGGGTCTGAAAGTAATGTAGACCATTTCTTTCCACTCAGATGAGAGCTTATCCATTTCAAACCTCTGTGTGTTATCATGAAACTTATAAGAGGGAGAGGGTCTCATTAAGAACCAGTGCAATGACATTTTGCTAGACCAAATAGCTAATCCTATATAATATAGAACAGCAGACTCATGGTGTGGACCATTATATATCCAAAATAGCAGCACCCATGTACAAAAGAGATGTATCAGCAAGCCTAGGGGAACCCCAAGATACAGGGAAATGTTTTTTAAAGGTGGGTGGTTTTGGGAGAAGCCATGGCTGTTTAAAGTGGTATCATAGCACTTTAAATGTATGGTGTGAATGTGGCCTAAGTAAGGACATTTGTTTCTAGTCCAAATTCATTCTCCCATATATACTGTTGTAGTTAGAGATCTCAGAGAAGACTCTACCTATACAGACAAATCAAGATCTCACAGCAAATGAAATTGATCTGCAGAAAACACAACTTGAAAAAAAAGAGACAATGCACTTATTTTTGTAAATCAAGAAATCTTTAATTAATTATTATTATTTTTGAAAAAATATTTCAACTTAAAGTGTAAAACCTATTTTGAACTGGCATTTCTCCAAAGTTGCATTCTTATAGCTACATTAGAAGAAATACTAATAAATTACGTTAGACATTTTTATTTATTTTCCCATTTTTAGGTTTTCTTCCCTGCTCACTCCTTCCAGGAAAGAATACAATTATCTTATCTCCTGGGTTCTCCTGAAATGTGCCAAAGCCTTTTTTCCTCCCCTTCCCTCCCCTTCTCCTTAACTTAACCTACTTCTTATTTTTTGTCAGTGCCCTCCATGTGTTCACCTAGATTAGGACTGAAAATAGTTACTTGAACTGCCCTGAGATTCTTTAGGATTTACGTGCTTCAATTAACCTTCTCTCAAGAGGTGCGTGTTGTGTGAATCAGCTCTCTTGCCCCATTGTTGCCGCTTCCATTTTGGACATGATTCTCTCTCTCTCTCTCTCTCTCTCTCTCTCTCTCTCTCTCTCCACCCCCCTCTCCCCGTTGCAGAAAATACTTCAAGCACCAGGCATGCCCTTGTTGTTGTAAGCGTTTTTTGCTTTCACTCCTGGCAGCATTCCCATGACCTTTTCTGTTCACTTTTTAACTGATGCAATAATACAGCATCCCATCCTTCTCATCTCATTGAAATATAAACTGCATCCAGCAGCCTGGCAGAGCTGAACTATGCTGAACAAGCCCTTTGCTCCTGATGGAAGAGCATTAGGCACTGAGAGAGGGCAGGGAGGAATGAAATACCTAACTTTGGCTATTGGACCTCTGTGAATTATGCAGCAAGAGGAAAGAAGTGGGAGCATGGCCCGCAAATGATGAAGTTGTTACAGGGGGCAGGGGAGAGACTGGTAGGGCATAGGCTCAATGAAAGAAGAGGTTCACATGGTGTGCCCACTCCATCCTCCTCTGTAGGCATCCAGATTTTAAAGTTAGTCCTGATCTTGGGCTAAGTGGTCTGACAGTTGTAGTTCACCATGAAGTTGTTACAGTAAGTCACAGAGAGACTTGGGGCAGCATTTAACAGATGCCAGTTTCACAACAACCGTGTTTACAGAGGTGCAAAAAACTACGGCAAGCTGCCTCCTCTGGTTCTGGTGCAGGTCAAATACATGCACCTTCGCCTCCCTCGTTCTTCTTAGATTCAGGCAAATGATTTGGGCAGCTTGGAAGGACCTTCACACATTTTAGTACAAATTTCTCTTCAAGCACATTTTTGTATACAGTTTTAACTGATGTACACATTTTTGCAAGCAGTTGTCACAAGTTATTGTTCTTATATTTTTGTGATTTACCGGTACTACAAAGTATTTTGTTTGAAAGTGACTCACAATCTTAAAAAAGCAAACAATACCAACATCAAAATTCATCAAAAGATTTAAAACACTATTAACTAAAAATCCTGGTGCAGCGCTCATCTCGCTTCAAGCCCCTGCGGTAATATAAAAGTGACACATCCCAAACCATCCAAGTAAAAGAAGAACACCGACGTATTAGGTGTTCCACTAAAACTTCCCCTAAAACAATGCATTTTTGTATGCTATGTTCACTAGTATATTAATTTTTATGGGCACCTTCCCTAAATATCTGCACGTTTGTGAACATTTTTTTAAAATATACATTTTTATTAGTTTTTACATATATTTCCAAACGGAACATATCTCATCTCATCTTATACAATATTTTGGCTATTTTAGCCTGAGACTTCCATCAACCACGTCTAATGATTTTCAAACCTCATCTCTTAATCTTACATTTGTTATCCTATTACTTTTAATAATCCATAACTTAAAATACATTCTGATAAATCTTTTCTGCAATATTTCATATAGTTCTCCTTACAAAACTTATTGTAGTCCTATAAGCGTAGTCGGTTATAGTTGTCTTTCAGATAACTCATATATTGACTCCAATCTTTCAAGAATTTCTGGTCCTGCTGGTTTCGTATTCTCCCTGTCATCTTATCCAATTCTACGTAATCCAACAATTTCACCTGCCATTCCTCATTTGTGAACATTTTTTGCTTGAAGACTGCAAAATTCAGATAAATGTGACTTTCAAAGGAAGGTTGTGTTTGAATTCTCATATTGTTTTGGGAAGTGAAAGTTTGATAGATTCTCCATTAAATGTGAATTGAAGTGAATTTCTTCTCCAATCGTAACATAAATTGAGCTGGTCCCTGTCTGTTCCCTTTCTTTCAAGAAATGTCTCCCCAGAAATCTCTAATGATCAATAGGAAAGCTAGGGTATTGTGTGTGAATAAACCACTTTTTTGTATGCATTTACCTATATAGAGAAACTGAGGAGTGAATCAGTAGGAAATCCATGTAAAATTATCTTCAAAGTGGACAAATAGGAGTCAGACCTTCTGATTCCAGTCCTCTTCACCCTGCGCCCAGGCTGAGTATTTGTGAAAGAGAACATTCAGATGAGCAAAGCAAACAAGATGTTTACTAGTGTTTAAAATGCTTGTATAGTTAGGTGACTGATTTCTTCCACCCAGCCTCTAAGTTACCTATTAATACGAGTTACAAAGAAACTCAACTATGCTGAGTTTTGTTTGCCGCTGTTCTATGTTTAGTGACACTTGAGTTTCTTTGTAAGAGTTACTTGGTATAAGAGGTAGTGGGGTGTGTGTGAGAGAAAGAGAGCGAGAGAGAGAGAGAAATACACACACATAGACTTTTCACAATGGCAGAGCAGAAAGAAAATCCACATACTTTTCATTTTGTGTCATTAATTTATGTCATCAATTATATAGGTTAATGCTTAACATTGACAAAAAGGCATTTGACGAGTTGTATACTTTGGTGTAAAAATGGTCTAACTTTTTAAAAACTTCCTAACCTTTTTCTTTAAAAATCATCACTTTCTGAAAAATGGAAAATAAGATAAAACGAATAAATAAGGAAACAACTTTAACATAGTGATCTATCTTTAGTGCTAATTTTATTCTTCAGCTGTGCTGTGACTGAAGAGGGTGCGCCTCCAGTTATCTTAGGTTTCTCCTCCATTAAAAATGTTTGCATAACCAATATAATTACAGTGTTTATGTAACTAGTGCGGGGGGGGGGGATATCTCATTTTAGTGTGCTATGGTTGCAATTAATCTCAATCTTCCTCTGCCCAGGATCCTAATTAGGGGTCATGGGTGTCTGCAGAAGATAAGAATTGAAATTCCTTGAAGGTGTAATTAATGATCAAATAAAATAATATCTGGATACTTATTTCTATTAAGCCTCTGTTGTGGAGATCAGGAAATTCTGTAGAACTTGCCCTAGTTTTTCACTTTCTTCTCAATTTTCTCACTGGTTTAAATTACAGCAATAAAAATCTTCTACAAAGTAAGCTCTGGGAGACATAACTTATTCTATTTGATGGGACAGGACCACCAAACACCTGCATAAAATTATCTACAGAGTACACATTTTTAGGCTAATAATTTTCAATCATTTGCAAGACCCACAACTTGCATATCAAACACAATGAGAAATCGCTTTCAGAGAAGGAGGACCTGGCTGCAACTTGTATTAAGCAACTATTGGTATAGCTGAAATGCCCTTGTGAACAGCCAGTGTTAGTTATGCAACTGCCAATTAATACTGTATGCACTTAATTTCCTTCTCACCCAGTGGCAGATCTTGGGGTCTCAAATTTCAGTGGCACTCTGTGCAACACCAAAATTTGGCACGCAACCTGCCTCTTGCCTTCCATTCTATATCATAGTTACCGCGCCTCTGCAGTGTGCCCAGTGAGACCCAACCGACCGTGCTCCCCTAAATCTGCCTCTGTTCTCACCTCGCTGTCTATATACCCCCCAACACTTATGCCATTATAAAACTTGTTATCCTTTAAGGTGTGATTAAACATTTTAGCTTTTGGGGAGGGAAGCAAAGAAAATGCATTTAAAAGGTCTTTGGAACACATATCATTAATACCAGCAAAGAAGATCACCTGCACAGGTCTACTTGTCTGGCATAGAAGCCAATATGGCAGAAGAGGAAAGCAATCTAGCACAAGTGAGGTGGAGTGGTGGCACTAGCACTCAGAGTTGCTTTATGGTGGTAAAATGCTTATTGTTTAGGTTGCTGTGGAAAACCACCAGAGCAATGTCTGTTTTCTGATTGACACAGGGGGGACAGAGGACAATCCTCGATCTACTCTACTTTAAAATTCCAGTTGATGGAAGCACTGCTCACGTAAAGGTTGCTGCTTCCATTTTCTTCTCCTCCGTATGATGTGATCTCACAAAACTAGCTAATGTTACAGTGTCAGTACTTCTCCTCCTCTCGGGTTGCTGTTGATGACCAGCACTGCAGAAGGTAATTATCATGGGAAGAAATCTTTCCATTGTTCAGTGCTAGTTTTTCTTTCACCAATTGCATAATGCCGAGGATCAAATGGCCATTGCTGTGACAGGCACTTGCATCTCTTCAACTGCTCCTCTTAACAAACTCCTCCCATATGATGCTCCTGGTTCCCAACCCCGTTCCCAACCAATATAGAGTATGCTGGACCACAGTGCCACTTCTCTTAGCACTTCATATATAGTATGAGGACCATCAGCAACTTAGGCTTTGTGCACACCATACATTCAAAGCAAAAGCAGCATCTATATCTGTATCTCCCTATTAAGCCTTAGAATGTTGCCTCCACATTTTGCTTTGTGACTTTCTTTGCAGACGTATGATTTACTTACTTTTTAAAATGAAAGCTAAGAGTCTAGGTCCTCTAACTGGGGGGGGCGGTGTCAAGTGGGGAGGGAATGAATGTAAATATGAGCTAGATTTTTTGGGGGGAGGTTCAATTGTCAAACGGACTTAATTCAGTTTCAGTTCACCCAGCAATTATGGGAACTGCTTACAGGTGTAAGATTTCTTTAACTAGTTCAGTGCACTTCATTGAAATGGACTAGTTCATTCCAAGCACTCAGTATGGTTGAAAGTCTTCTTGATCAAATGCTCATGCTTGTATTTTGTTAATATGATTTGTACTCACGATTCCTTTGCACAAGTTTCTAATGCATTAGGATTAGGCAAGACAAAACCAAACTAGAGTAGGGCAAATTAAAAACACAGATTTGTTAGGAAGACTTCCTCAAGTTCAACACAACTGAATCAAGATTTTCCTTCTTTCTTGCTTGTGGATGAAGGCTCAGAGAGATACTGCAGCATATTTACTAATACTCTTCCTTATTTGTTCCACCTGCTCCTCCTGCATAAATTGCTTGTGTCTATTCCATTTTGGCAGTCTGTCCAGCTTGAGAAACTGTTATTGTACTGCAAAAAATGTATTATTTTTATATAGGCATTTCTATCCTGCCCATGCAGTGTCTTATGCACTACGCAGGGTAACTTACAACAAAGCAAGACTACAATATCAAAAAGCCCCGAATAAAATTTAAAATATTAACAGATGCAAAGGAAAGAGGGGGTTTTGCCCTGCCGGACTTAAGGTTGTATTATGAAGCTGCATCCCTCTGCTGGCTGAAAGATTGGTTTTTGCTAGAAAACACTGATGTCCTAGATCTGGAAGGGTTCAACAATGCTTTTGGGTGGCATGCATATTTGTGGTACGACAAGGTAAAGTCTCATAAGTTGTTTAAAAACCATATTGTAAGGAAATCTCTGTTTTCTGTCTGGACTAAATACAAGGACTTATTTGAAAACAAGACTCCGAGGTGGTTATCACCGATGGAGGCTAAAGCCACAAAAATACTTAATATGGGGGGTGGCTGGGCAAAATACTGTGAAATAATAGAAAGAGTGGGTGACACTTGGAGGTTGCAGAGCTTTGAAAAATTGAAAGGGAAGGTGCGAGACTGGTTTCACTATGCCCAAATTTTAGAGATCTTTAAAAAAGATAAAAAAATTGGTTTCCAGGTGGAAAAATCAAAATTAGAACTAGAATTACTTGAACCTAAGACGAAAGTGCTTTCAAGAATGTACAACTTGCTGCTTAAATGGAATACTCAAGATGAGACAGTCAAATCAGCCATGATAAAATGGGCACAAGATATTGGATACAACATTATGTTTGAGGACTGGGAAAGGTTATGGACCACCGGTATGAAATTTACGGCATGTAGTGCCTTAAAGGAAAATATTATGAAAATGATGTACAGGTGGTACATGACCCCAGTCAAACTTGCAAAGATATACCATTTGTCTGATAATAAATGTTGGAAATGTAAGGAGGCTGAAGGAACTTTTTACCACCTCTGGTGGACATGCCCGAGGGTGAAGGCCTTCTGGGAAATGATTTATAACGAGTTGAAAAAGGTATTTAAGTATACCTTTCAGAAGAAACCAGAGGCCTTCCTCTTGGGCATTGTGGGCCAGAGGATACCTAAGAAAGACAGAACCTTCTTTCTATATGCAACGACTGCAGCAAGAATTCTCATAGCTAAATACTGGAAGGCACAGGAGCTACCCACACTGGAAGAATGGCACATACAACTGATGGACTATATGCAACTAGCCGAAATGACTGGCAGAATCCGAGACCTGGGAGAAGAGGCTGCGGAAGAGGATTGGAAAAAATTTAAGGACTATTTACAAAAACATTATAAGATATATGAATGTTAAAAATTTGCTAAGGTTTGAGGTAAATATGCTTCAGTATTGAAATTCGGAGTTGATAGAAACAAAGTTAATGATTGAGAAAAGTTTTAATTTCAGAGTGAATAATTAGATGAAAATACAAAAACACAGGAAACAAGGTATTAATTTGCTGTTTATATTTATTATAAAGAATGCAGGGATGGAGGAGATGGGGAAGTCCAGTGGATGATGAAAAAAAAAAAAAAAGACTTCGAAAAATGAATTTTTTCTTGTTTAATTTCTTTTTCTTTCTGTAAAACCGCTTTTGTTGTGTTATTGATGATGGATTTAGATTCTGGAAAAAAGCAATAAAAAAATTTTATAAAAAAAAAAAATATCATATAGAATAATGCATTCAAGAAAAATACACTAAAATATAAACAAAGTTAGGAGCTGCGGGTTCAGGATCATGTTTCGAAAAAACACCAGTGCTCAGCAAGCAAAAGCCTTCCAAATTAAATATGTATTCACCAGCTAGCAAAAGACAACAGGATGAGGTGTTTCACAGTGTTGGTGCAGGCACTGAAAAGTCCCTGTCTCTTGACATTGTCAACTGTGCATGCACCCTTGGTTTACCGTGTTACCATGATGAGAAGGCTGCAGTCACATAAATTACAATGAAAGTTATGCATTATAGTTGGACAGTGATTTAGTGATGTTTTACTTGGTTACTGCCCAGATTGGTAGCTTTCCAATTTCTTTGGGAGTTTCTATGAGTGTTTGTGACATCAGTGATAGAGTGGCTAGAATAATAAGCTTAGTTCTGAGGCCAAGTAGTAGCTTGTATTACTGCTTAAGCTGACATTTTAAAACATTAACTTGTGAATTTACAGCTTAAATACCTAACCCTGTTTCCAGTGCAGCCAAGTAGTACATCTCTCCTATTAATCAGAACGTTCAAATTATTTGCAGCTACCAGCTCTCTTCCCCTCCATCACAATTTTATTCTTTTCCATAAGAAAAAACTCCATAATTCACAGTTTTATTCTTTTCCATAAGAAAAAACTCCAAAATCCACTGTTGAGTAATATCTTTATTGGGAACAGCCAATTTTTATTGGGAACAGCCACTTTTTTCAAAAGTGTGACAAGCTTTTGAGCTCTAGAAGTTTTCATCAGACAAAATAAGCTGATATAGTAGCCATGAACATAGCTTGCAAAGGCCAAATCTGTGCTATACATTGAAAGCAGTATCATACCACTCAAATATTTATAATTTCCCCCAAAGAATCCTGAGAGTTGTTTAGAAACCCCAATGTCATGAGTCCCAAAGAAGCATTGTGAGGGGGCTGGCTGGGATGCTAGGAACTCTATGAGGGATAAACTGCAGTACCCAGAATTCTTTGGGAGAGAGTATGTTCTAAATGTGCTTTAAATGCATAATGTCTACACAGCCAGAATAAGTTGAGTTCAAAATTTCAGAAGAAAATGGAGGGAACACAAGGTTGCTGTTTTTAATTCCCGTTCTTTGCAAAAAGAGGTCTGGAGGCTTTATCAATTATACTCAGGTCAACAACAATGGTTGTCAGGAATGGTATGCGTAGGGATCCCAGAAAGCAGGTGTGTGTGGTGAGGGAGACTAGTAAAGTGGTTGGTTTATCAGCTTGGGTACTTTCAGGGAATACGAGGTAAGTGGCAATTCTATAAAATGGTCTGATTGAACAGCCATCAAATTCAGCGCTACATCTGCATCTCCACGAACTAAACCTGCAGATACAAATTCAGATCCTGTAAAATATATATTTTATATGTGGTTTTAGTTCCTTAGACTATTATCTACTCTGAGACTTTGGGAAAGGGTCATATACAGCTGAAAATAAAGCAGGTGAGGATGGGTGTAGAGAAAATCACATCTGAACAGCAAACAGAATCCTAATTTTTGCAAATTTTGATAGCCTGGGTTAATATGTAAAATTCCTGTGGGTCATATTGAGAAAAGATCAGATAAAAACAAGGGGGGTGATTTGAGTATAGGATGGTGATTTGTTTTCTGAGAGCTGAGGCTCTTGTTTATAAATGATTTCTACTGTTATATTTTTGTATAGCCATGTAACAGTGAGATTAAAGATTACCTGCCACTTCTTGTTTGCATTTTCTTGTTGAAATACACCAGTACCACATCCTTTATCTTATCAAGTGTTCTGACACAGCTATTAATAAGTCTTCAGGGTTTCTTAAGGATCTGATTCTATCATGCACCAAAGAAGTCACAAGCTTGCTGCTCGTTTTTCTTACTAGCATCTCCTTCCTCAGCACACTGAGTTGGATCCAGACTTGGGCTCCCACTGGTCAGAGCATATCCTGAATGGATGTTCCCACCAGCAGAGTGGAGGACCCTCTAGAACAGCATGGGAGGTGGCACTAGAGACTGCTGAGGAAGTGGGGAATTGGAAGAAGTTGCCTTCTCCATCAGTGATGTGCGATCCATGGACTAGTGGAACTATGCTAGTTCCTTTAATGTTCCAAGCAGGACCTTTCCATGTATTTGCTTAGCCAGTGTCTTCAGGCTCTGTGTATGTGTGTGCATGCACCCCCCCCGTCTCTCTCCATAAAGGCTGCAAAACTGCACAAGCCTGCAGAGCAACACACATGCATGAGCAGGAAACAGCTGCTTAAAGCAGAACTGCAGCCCCTTCTTCATTTTTTTCGGAAAGCCTGGAGTGACCATGGGGTGGGGGTGGAAGCCAAGATCCCTGCAACCTTAATATCTCAGTTCCTCCTTCCTCTCCTTCAGCCACTGTGTGTGTGTGTGTGTTTTGAAAGCATGGTGTTTTAATAAAATAAACCCCCAACCCCAATCTGCCAGAACCTGAAGGATCAGCAGCTTCATGCAACAACCAATAACAACAGAATCATAGAGATAGAGATGATGAAGAAAGGGGGGGATGTTAAAAATGTTTTTAATTTTATTTTGGGGGGCGGGGATCCACACTTCCACCCAAGGTTGTCTTTTTCAAAAAACAAACCAAGCCAAACTTTTCTTCTTTTTGCAAGCTGCTAGGAATTGGCAAATTGACTGTCCAGGAAGGCTATGGACTCTCCTTCATTGAAGGTTTTTTGGCATCTGCCAGGGATGCTTGAGTGGAGATTCCTGCCTTGCAGGCAGTTGGACTAGATGACCCTTGGGGTCCTCAACTCTACATACAGCCCTGTTTACCAATGAAAAATTTCCCTGCATGCCACTGTTCCCCACTCTTCGAGGGGCAGCTAGCAGCATTCTGTAGACAGAAAGGGCTGTTAAGTCTTCAGAAGGCAGAGCCTGGATCAAGTCCTCATATTCATAAGAACTCACCCTGACCCAGCTAGAGAGAGCAACACACTAGACTTTAGAGTTTGATATGATATGGAATGCATATCTACTTGTGGGGCCACCAATGGCTGGTGTACTGGGATCTTCAATAATTTGTCAATTTGTTCAATTATTTGAAATACTTATATCCCACTTTATACGCCAAAGAGGCTTACAAGAGATTTGCACAGTACAATCACATTCAAGTGTTAGCATCCGGAACAGATATAATGCTGTCCATATAGTACCTAGGTTACACAGCATTTCCTGCCCTTGTTCTTGGTCCTGCCTGACCACTAGGTAGCAACTCTTCTGAGACAAGGGAGTGAGACTGAGAAGATAGAAATTGCTCAGCTCATGATGAAGGCAAGTCTTCCCTTGCTGGCAGCGGCCACAACTGTGCCTATAGATTTAAAGCAGGAGCAGACCACTTAAAACAGCCATAGCCTATTGATATCAGATAGATGCCTTCATTGTACTCTTTTTGGCACCTGCTAAGTACACTTTTGTTTAGGCAAGCCAGATTTTTAGAAAGTTGGCATAGTTTTTTGTTATTTTAACTTTTTGCAAATTTTAAAATATTGTTGTTAATCCTCCTTGCTGATATTGTTTTTGTTTCACATTTTTTGCAAACTGCTTTGAGGGTGTGTTTTTTTACAATCAAGTGGTGGATAAATTTTATGAAATGAATAAAAAATCTTCCCCTAAAGAAGTGTAATTTGTTAAAGATGCTGAGAGTTGTTAGGAGCCCCTATTTCCTTCAGAAGAAGAGAAAGAAGAAGGGTTTGGATTTGATTTCCCGCTTTATCACTCCCCTTCAGGAGTCTCAAAGCGGCTAACATTCTCCTTTCCCTTCCTCCCCCACAACAAACACTCTGTGAGGTGAGTGGGGCTGAGAGACTTCAGAGAAGTGTGACTAGCCCAAGGTCACCCAGCAGCTGCATGTGGAGGAGCGGAGACGCGAATCCAGTTCCCCAGATTAGAGTGGTTTAATGGTCAAGTCCTCTTCCTAGGGAAACTCTTAAGACTTGTAAATCTTTGAGGGGAATATGGGTCTCCTCACAGCTCTCAGTGCACTTAACTTCAGTCCCCAGGATTCTCTGCAGGAGCCATGACTGCTTAAAACTACTTTAAACGTATAGTGCAGATGGGGATTGGAGTCTGTGCTGATTTATAATATAGCAGTGAACAGATCAACAAAAGCCTAATGTCTTGCCAATAGGTGCGCTCCCCCTGCACTCCTCTTCCTCCGCCAGTGCCCATAGGCACCTGAGAGTTAGGAAGCTGGCCTAGACAAGTTTTTGGGCAGACATAGCAAGGCTCTTCTTAACAGAAAAGTGTTTCGTTCTGTAACATTCACAAGACAATTCCTCCAAAATGTACTTCTGCATTTGCCTGCATGGGCAGAAGAAATCTTCCTCTTAACTAAAATTCTAAGATTAGAATGTTTACATTTACAAACTCCTTAAAAAACAACAACGAATTGCATGACTTTGGGAGCATTAGATAGAACTGAGGCAACCTTTATTTATTAGTTGGTGGTGGCGGTAGTTTTTTTTTAACACACTCGCAAAGTGATTTCACATGATTTGGCTTCTTGTCATCAGCATATTACTTGTCTGTTACCTGATGCTCCAACTCATCCATAATAATGGCTGCATGCCATGGCCAATCACTCTTCAGTGCAATGGCATAATTCTATGTGTGATGAGGAAAGGCATTGTACAGATGGAGCAGAGGCAATATATTTTTTCTTACACGTTTCTCTCAGTTGGTCTTGGATCTTCATGTAGTGTGAGAAACCTGTTGGGAAGTAGGCTTGTTTGGCTCACAGCAACCATTTTAGGAAGTCTGAGCTTTGATTAATTGGATTGCAGTGTCCTTCAACCCAGCTTTATATTTTCGCTCTAATAGCAGTTACTGAATTCTAATTGCCAAGGACCTTTTGTCTTTTTTTCTTGTCTTTCCTAGAAAGCCTGTCCACTGTGAATGATGGTTTAAGGTCTTGATTAATAACACATAAGGTTATAACTGTCTAGGTGTATTGCCACCCTGGGTTTCTTTAGGAGGAAAAGGGGACTATAAAATATATAAATACATATAGATATACGTAAGCTGTTGAGAATTAACAGCAGAATTTTCTTTTTATCTGCTAAAATAAGTCTGACTGAGGTAAGCGTGTACTGGATTGAAAACTTAAATAACTTAGATGTAAAGATGAGGCAATTATGAGTCATCAATTTCTTTTAGTAAACAATTATGTATCATAGGGATGTTTGGGTTGTTAGTTTGGTCCCCACAAGTGCTAACAGCACCATTTCAGTGTAAAAGTGAAAGTGTTCTTCTGTCCATTCTGTAGACTCTCCCAATTAATTGTTCATGCAGCTTCCAAAATTTAAACTGTGTGTAGTTAAACTGCCCCCTGGTGCTCTTTAGTCCATGGTCCTGCCCGTCATACTGAGGATGGAGAAAACCTTTCAGGGCAAGTGTCTTTATAAGCTGTGATTCTCTGAATTATTAAGTACTTTTGCTTTGGGACGTGAAGAGAGAAAAAGTGGAGCATAGCACTCAATTCTGGGGTGTGAAAATTGGGCCCCCCAAATGTGGAATGGACCAATGGTCTCCATGGGATTGCAAGACTTTTGCATAAGACAGCTAGGAGAAAGAAAGGGCTCATAGTCTCTTCAAAATTGCAGAATACAGTCAAGGTTTTTTAATCTAGCCTGTTTTCATTGTAATACCTCTGTACTATTTTCCCAAGAAGCTCAGGACTGCACACACTGGGTTACCCATTTAATTCTCACATTCAGCAGTAAGGTATGTCAGACTGCAAGACTGTATAAGTCTTGTGATGCTTTCTTCGGTCCAATGAAGGCTTGTTACCTGTACTTTTAAACCAAACTGTTACAGAGTGAAAACACACACATCATATTTGCCACCATTCTTCCTTTGGTGGATAATAAGAACCTTGTTTTATGGTGCCAGATTTGAATAGCGGTTCCTTCAGACCATACTTGTCCTATGATATTTTTGTAAGGTCAACAAAAGTGCTTTGTACAATATGCTGCCGCCTTTAGTTTGCTTTGTCTTCATTTTATGAGTGAAGAATTCACCTTCACACTGTTTTGAAGATCTCATTAGCGAAAAGTTTAAAGAGAAAACAGGGCAACGTTTTCACATACATCATGCCCTCTATACTGAGGAATCGGTAAGTTTGAGCTGTCAGCCAGAGTATTATTTTTTCCTCCCTAATTCACATTCCACTGCAGTTATAATTAAAAAGAATATTAATCTGCACAAAGTACATGTACTTCAACACCCTTATTACTGCAGAACTTTGCAATAATTATGGAGTAACTTTAATCAGAAACTCTATGTTAATCCATGCTGGTGCAGCTCATTAAAATAATATGAACATGCAGTCTTTGAAAGTTCACAGTACATTTGTATTTGCGTTGCTTTGTTCTGTTTGCAAAATGAAGCTGCTCTACCTTATAGGTACAATGCTGTCCTGTGCAATAAATAAACCGTTTTTCCCAATACGGTATCTGGCAAAGAGCTACACAGCTGGAGTCTGTTCCTTCCCTTTCTTGTCTTACATAACAAAATGTACAAGTAGGTTCAGTTCCTTTGTTTGTTTCCGTCTTACAAAATATATCTACCTACCTATCTCTGAACAGGCTCCCCCAACACTTGTCTCATATCCCTGTATTTGATGCAAGATAATTTGTTTTTAAAAACTCACATGAAATGCTGAAAATTATTTTCTTTTTAACTTCTCCCCCCCCCTCCAATCCAAAATTAGATTTGAAGCTTAGAAAGTACATACCAAACCGTGGAACAGATGGCTGCTGCTTCAACAATCCTGGAAACATTTCATAGGGAAAACCAACAAATGTAATCTGTGTGCCATCAATAATTCCTTACCAATTGTCTTCTGTATAACCATACAGTGCAGATAGTTACGTTGGGAGAGACAGAAAAACCTTCAGATGTAATCAATCAGAATTTGGGCCAAAATATTAGGAGCCATGTTTACAACAACTAGCAGTAGTTCTAAGCTACTGATTTTGAAATAAGTTCAGCTTAAGGCCTTTTATATGATATGTAGACATCCAAGCTGAGTCCGTTCTCTGGCGTAGGATGGTGGTAATGTTGACACCTCTCTGCCATTAGTAATAAATGTCATGCATTGTGTGTGGTGATGCACTGCCACAAAATTCAGTAGAATCTAATGGTCTGCTGGTGAAGTAAGTGTATGCCCCTAACTGTGGTGCTTGAAAAATCAGTCCCTTTTCATTTGGAAACTATTACTGAATGATACTCTCTCAGGTTATCGAACCATCATATTATTGCCCTACTGCATAAGGAAAACAGACTTTCTTAGTCCATGAGGTCCACACTATGTATGCTACCTATAAAACCGCTGAGCAAGTAAAAAAGCCACTGCTTCAGACATTTACTCCCTATTTCTCGTAGTCACCCATTCCATTCTCTGTCTCTGAAAGATTCTCCCATCATCAGTCAGGAAGGATCAAGAGAAGCAAGAGGACTAAATAAGATTTTAATCTGTGACTAAACTAATAACTCCTTAAAACCCTGCAGACCATTTGCCCTTCAAGTTCTCTCTAATGTCTTGGAGAACATTTTTCAAAGTCCCTGATTGCCAGAAGAATCCTTGATTGGAACCTAATGCTAAACTATCACTTTGTCCCTCATCACTTTTCCACCTTTCCCAGTTTTCAGTTTTTCTCTCTCTCGTTGCTCCTGGCTGCTAGGGGGTGGTGTGGTAAAAATCCTTCAAATCTTTTCCTACTGTGTATTGGGGATGCATATCTTGTTGCCAACAGAACATTCTTGTTTTAGAATAGACATTTATTCTAGCCCCATAAAGCCCCGTAGACCAGGCATGGGTGCCTATGAACCTGTCATTTCTCCATAGTTGGTTTCATTTAGCTCACAGATCCCCATAAATTGCCTTATTTCATCTTCAGAGAATGCATGAGTGGAAGACTGGTATTGCACCCACTAGCTGCACACCTACATACCAATGCAGTCAGTCTCCATGCCCACAGCAGCTACAAATTCAGCATCAGAGTCGAATTTCAGTCATGGAAATGTAAAGTTAATTATGGTGTGGATCACTGTGGCCAAAGCTCTAAGAATGGCCTTAGCTGCTGAACTAGCTGAAGCTAGAAAAAGGTGCTCCATGTCTCTAGGGCTATCTGGGCCCCTAGTGACAGCTGAGTCAAGGCAATACTTCAAACTCTCTTGGAGCCAAACTGGATATGATCTAAACTGTATGAATACAATTACTGCATATATATTTTTTAAATGTTAAGTAACAGTATTGGAAAGCCTGAGAAGCCATGCCCCCACAACATGATTAAAATACCTCCCAAACATGCCCCTTTGAAGTGGAAGGGAACAGAGCCTCTAGTTGCCTCCAGGGAGGGGGGGGGGAGGCAATTGTGACTAAATTCTTTAGTCTGCATTTTCCACAATAAAATTGATGTTTTGAACCAGTTTGGCATCCATAGTAGTAGCTGCAGCAACATCTTATTCGCCCAAAGTCAATCTGGGTTTCAGTAATAGTAATGTTCTTCCTTTTAAATGCTGATTATGAGTTGCAAGATCATAATTTTTTAAGGAAAGCACTCCTGGTCAGAGGTTGAAAAAGCGAGAGCTAATATTACATTAACAGAACTGTTTATTTGAAGCGTAACTTTGCTACAGTATGATTTAGATTCTTCTAGAGAAGCCTATTAACCTTCTCTTTTGGTCCCCTGGCACAATTCTGCCAAGGTTATTCCTTTACTTGCAGTCTTTTGTGAAATGAAATGTACTCTGTGCCCTGTTGCTGCCTAATCTTTTTCGGACATGAGGGATTCATTCTTGAGATGCTTATTGGGAGCTATTGTGTAATGGGGTTCTGTAGGAAACAGCGAGTTTAAAATAAAATGAGCATCTCCAGCAACTTTGCATTTGAAAAGCAATATAGTTGGAAAAGTTAGAGGGGAAAAACTATTGTTATATCAAGCTGAAGCATTGTCATCTTTAGCCAAGCGGCCCGGGAACAAAGATGCTACATTCACCCTGGCTGCAGCCAGTATTTCCCTGGTTTTGTATGGAAGGAAATTGGAAGCATACCTTACTACTGCACCAGAAAACGTTAGAAGTTCTCAATCTCCTCCTACGACAATGTGCAGGCATCCTCTTAGCCATCGTGAAGTAGACCTGTTAATATTTTCATTAGCTTTTCTGCCCTCATCTTTGCCCAACCAATAAGACATCAAGAATAAGTCTGTGCTTTCTGGGCAATGGATGATGCTTCTGGGATTCTCTGAGGATTAAAGGAGGATTACAGTGATAGTATGAGTTATATCAGGGAACCCCAGTGTGGTCTTGCTTCCTCCCTTAGGATATTGTTGCTTTCTTACATTGACAGAAAGAAGGACAAATATGGCATGGGCAAATATGGCATTCTTTCCACTGGGCATAGCCAGCTTCAACTCTTCTTGCAGAACACAGAGATCCCTTAGCACAGGGGTCAGCAAACCTTTTCAGCAGGGGGCTGGTTCACTGTCCCTCAGACCTTGGGGGGGGCGGATTATATTTTGGGGGGGGCGGATTATATTTTTTTTTGGGGGGGGGAATGAACAAATTCCTATGCTCCACAAATAACCCAGAGATGCATTCTAAATAAAAGGGTACATTCTACTCATGTAAAAACACACTGATTCCCGGACCATCCGTGGGCTGGATTTAGAAGGCGATTGGCCCCCGGGTCTTAGGTTGCCTACCCCTGCTTTGCACATAGTTTGGGAATCACCTCTGCAATTGTAATTTCTATATAACATTTACTGGGGCAAAGATTTTGTCTTCATTGTTCTGATGTTTGTCCTATAAATGTCTGTCAAACCTGGTTACAGCTGCTTCCTTAATTGGTGCCTTCTAGAAAGAACATTGTCCCAAGCAAGGAAATGACTGTCATTTAGAATGTGTTGATTTATACTTATTCTCCTAGGATCGACCCTTAAGTGCCTTCAGTCTATTGAATCACATGTTCTGTCACATATGGACCATTTCCTGAAGTCAGATTATACCTCAAGCAGTATGTCTGCATCTGGGTAGTTAGCAGTAGTTTAAAGAAGGGGACAGCATGGGTATTTTAATTTGCAGACCAATTGGATGCGGTGTGTTGATTTCAAAATACGTTATTTTACAAGTATGCTAACCATGTAGCAGCTTTGGTTTCCTTTAGTAAAGTTAGTGTAGGCCAGATTCTCAGGTTTTCAAAGATGCCTGTGCTTAGACCATACAGGAAAATTCAATTGGCCTTAGTTTATAACCTTTATACACACTTTCAAGAACACTGAGATCCAGTTCTGACCTCACTGACCTCACAGTTCTGAGAACTGATGTTACAGGGAACCAGGCACAGGGCCTTCTTGGTAGTGGCGCCCGCCCTGTGGAACTCCTTCCCATCGTATGTCAAGAAAATAAACAACTCTATGACTTTTAGAAGACATCGGAAGGCAGCTCTGTATAGGGAAGTTCTTAACATTTGATGTTTTATTGTGCCTTTAATAATTTATTGGGAACCACCCACAGTGGCTGGGGCAACCGAGTTGGATGCATGTCATATCATTATCATTTGATGCAGACACCTTGTGTTGATAAAACATTTTGCCCAAGGCCTCTCTATCAGACCACTTGGACTCTCCGTAAACCCCACCCCTCCTCAGCCCACAGTGTGGGTGGTTTTCCTGCACAAGGTTACCAAGCCGAGGTGGCACAAAATTGAGAAAATCTTGATTTCCTTTCCCCCTCTGACCATTGGCACTTGATGCCACCAAAAGTTTCCTATTTACTGATTTTTTGTAGAGTTTACCCTGTTCCCTTGGTTGGTTATTTCATAAAAGTCACTTTAGTATTTTTTTTTCCATAAAGCAGAAACAATTTATTCATGCTGCTTAGTACTTTGAACAGTCACCCTGGTGCACTTAGCAGAAAGTGCAGGCTTACTTGGTTGCTTGAAAATCTACTGCTGTATACTCCTGAAGCCAAAGGTTTTGTTCATGAACTTTGTGCACATTCATAAATTGTGCATAGTGGGGTTTTTTCCTTCTTCCCCTGAGTTGTGAATCAGTTCTGGAAAGCATAAAAACCACCTCCCAATGTTCATTTATTTATTTGTACATGAAACTGGATAAAGGAGAAAGCAAATCTAGCTATGAGTGTCCAGTACATTTCTTTAAAAAGAAATAAATATGACTGCCTTTCTCTTGGGCTCAGTGGTATTTTGTGCCAGTTTTCTGTGTTGCAAATCATCAGAACAAGGATTGTTCTGGACTTTTCCACCTAGTGTGGCATTTCTATGTAACTTTTTTTTTAAAATATTCTTGCACAGCTCCTGAATCAGTGCTTTTTGGTGCAAGATCATCAACTTTTATGTCAGGTTTAACAAATTGTCTCAGCGTGAGGCTGCTTGCCAAGGAGGTGCCAGATTTATTTTAGAGAGAAATCAATCAGTAATTTTTAGTTCCTCTTATCTCTCTATCTGGGATCATTGCCCCAGCAAGGTCATCAGCTAGGTTACAATTTAGATTGTGTTGATGTTTTGGTCACACCAGATGGCTGGTAAAGTCCACCTTACAGGTGTAAGTTGTAAGTTGTACTGATTCTGTTTCAAGGGCAGTGAGGGTCACACAGGGTGTGCTTATATACACTTGCTGCAGTGATAGTTGGCTCCAGATGTATTGCCTTTGCCTTGCCTTGATGCTGAATCAGAGGTGATGCAGAATGAGGGGATAGTTCTATGAAATATTTTTCAGGATCCCGATACAAGCAAATCATCTAATAGTCAGATTTCTTTTGGTTAGCGAAAATCATATGTTTACAGAGTTTCTGCTCATTTCCCACTGCAATCCTCAATCCCTACCAACAATAAAATATTAATGTAAGAAAAGAACATTGTGGACCTGACTGATTTAACAGGTCAAATTATGAATATGTCTCAAAGATACTGTACAGAAGCTACTAATTATGCTATATTTGCTAGATGATTAGTAGGGTGTGTGTGTCAAAATTTGTTCAGTGCATCATCACCAAAGAAGGTGGAAACGCTAATGCCAAATTGTTCAGTATAGGAACCTTTTGCCAGAATTAATTTGAATATAATATACCTGAAACTGGATTTAGAATCAATATATTCTAGGCTTTGGAATGTTTAGTGCTGGCTACTTGTGATGATCAATGATCTTATTTTATATTAACTTTTAACTTCTATTAATTTGGTGTGAGGAAATGCTTTCTTAAATAGTAGAGCTGCATGGATCTCTGATGTACGTGGTGTATAATAAAAGCACCAGAGAAGAGAGTCTATACCAGGGGTCAGCAAACTTTTTCAGCAGGTCCACTGTCCCTCAGACCTTGTGGGGGGCCGGACTTTTTTATTTTGAAAAAATAAATAAATGAACGAATTCCTAAGCCCCACAAATAACCCAGAGATGCATTTTAAATAAAATGACACATTCTACTCATGTAAAAACATGCTAATTGAAAACGTAAGAGGAGCCCTGCTGGATCCTTCTATGCCCAGTATCCTGCTCTCACAGTAACCAAACAGATACCTGTGGGAAGCTCACATGCAGGACATGAGTGCAACAACAACCTCCCCACTTGTGTTTCCCAGCAATTCATATTCAGTTACATACTATCTCTGACACTGAAACATAGCTACTGATAACCTTATCCTCCTTTAGTCTAAACCCATACTAAAACCATCTAATTTGGTCGCCATCACGGCATTTTGTGGTAGCAAATTCCATAGTTTAACCATGCACTATGTGATGAACTACTTGATTTTGTCTGTCCTGAATCTTCTAATATCTTCACTGAATGACCCCAAGTTCTAGTATTACGAAGGAGACTTTTTCTACACCATGCATATTTTTATACAGGCAAGTTGCACCTTACACTTACTATAAGTACACAATTGCAGCTATATAAGTGTCACCGAAAACAAGTGATTTCTTTTTAAAATAATAATGCTCTGGAAATGCCATGTGCAAGGGAAAAGGGGGGCAGGAGAGCGGGGGGAAATTGGGCCAGCAATCCCAGCAGTCTTTGTGGGAGTGTTTGGGCGTGGTTGGGGAATTGATGGAGTGTGAAGAGAGAGCGGAGGAGGAAGCAGAGAACTTTGGAGGCAGTTGGAGAGGGAGAGATTTGCAGAGGAGTTTGAGAGACAGTGGAGGAGGTAGTTTGAGATGGTGATCAGAGGAGGCTGGAGAGACTTGCAGAAGAGTTTGGAGAGACCATACAAGGTAATGCTTGATGAGCTCAAGAGACAACAGCGGCAGCTGCCAATCACCATGTTTCTCACAAAAAAGCCACCAGTCGCAGCACTAGATGTGCCCATGCAACCTGCCTCTGGATCTGAACCACAGCACACCCAAGCACTTCTTTTGGCTATTGGTCAATCACCCTTGTCCTCTTATCCCCTGAAGCTTCATCCTGTGATGAAGAGGAGAAGGAAGACTAAGAGCCACATTCATCCCTCATAGTAAGTACAGTAGGGTTTTTAAATGGCTTTTGTAGGTTTCATTCAGGCTTTACAGTATTTTCCCTATACACATGATGACCAGGAACATACCCCCCATGTAAGATGTGAGTTACCTATATATCTCTATTATTACATTTTTTTTTTCTAAATTAAAAGGGAAATTGCTCCAGCCCTTGATCATTTGGGTTACCCTTTTAAAAAATATTTTCCAGGTTTGCAATGTGCTTTTGAAGCAAGGCCACCAGAACTGTACGACCAGAACTATACACAGTATTCCAAGTACAGTCTCACCATATATTTGCATAATGACATTATGACATTGGCAGTTTTATATTCAATCCCTTTCTTAATCATCCCCAACACAGAATTCACCCTTTTCACAGCTGCTTGACACTGGTCTAGCTGCATGTGTGGTATGACTTGGCATAAGGCAGCTTCCCATGTTCCCAAATTACCGTATTTTTCGCCCCATAGGACGCACCGGCCCATAGGACGCACCTAGTTTTTTGGGGGGGAAATAAAGAATTTCCCCCCCCCCCCCAGGTGCGGGGCTGCTATCTGCAAGCTGTGGGAGAGCTAGCGCGCCCCAAGCTTCTGGGTGCAGGCAACTTCGCGCAGCTCTCCCACGGCTAGCGGAGAGCTGCGCGAAGCTGGAAGCCTGGGGCATGCTGAGCTTAGTGCGCCCCAAGCTTCTGGGTGCAGGCAAGCTCTCTGCTAGCCATGGGAGAGCTGCGCGAATTCGCGCAGCTCTCCCATGGCTTGCGGAAAACTTCCTGAAGCCTGGAGAGCGAGAGGGGTCGGTGTGCACCGACCCCTCTCGCTCTCCAGGCTTCAGCGAAAGCCTGCATTCACCCCATAGGACGCGCACACATTTTCCCTTCATTTTTGGAGGGGAAAATGTGTGTCCTGTAGGGTGAAAAATACGGTATTATGATTATTTGTTAATGGATTTATGTGACAAATTTGTATACTGCCTCCACCAAATGGTGTTATTTTATTACAGAGATAAATAAAAAGTAATATAAAAAGTAAAAAAATAATAGTATTAACCTGGCTGATGCAGTTCTTTGCTATTGAAAATGCAGATCTCACAAATGAACATGCACTGGATGCATGCTTGTTCATTCTCCTGGTCTCTACTTGTCTTCCTATGCAGCCATTGGGTAGAATCTGGGACAAGGAAGCAGGGAATGTGGGAGAGAGAGATCGAGAGAGAGATCCTGTATTTCTTTCCATTCACACTGTCCCACCTGCATGTCAAGATAGCACTGCCATCCTGATAGACCTATTAAATCTGTGATAAAAGGATGACCTCCAAACCATCCTAAATATCTTCACAGAAGCTTACAAAAAGCTTGGCTTATCACTCAACATCCAAAAAAACCCCCAAAGTGATGCACCAACAAGCACAAAACAATCCCTCTGCAGCGCCACAAATCCAACTCAATGGTGTAATGTTGGAAAGTGTCAATCGCTTCTCCTACCTGGGCAGTTATCTTTCCACAAGGGCCGACACTGATGGTGAAATACAACATCGCCTGAGCTCTGAGAGTGCAGCTTTTTCCCAACTGAAGCACAGAGTGTTTGAGGACCGGGACATTTTCAGGGAAACCAAAATGCTTCTTTAAAAAGCTATTGTACTACCAACCTTACTGTATGCTTGTGAAGCATGGACCACTTATAAATGCCATCTCCAACTCCTTGAAAGATTCCATTAACGGTGTCTCTGAAAATTTTTGCATATCACTTGGGAAGACAGGCAAACTAATGCCAGTGTACTAGAAGAAGCAAAGATCACCAGTGTCGAAACAATGATTCTTCAACATCAACTTTGTTGGACTGATCATGTTTGGATGCCTGATTATTGTCTTACAAAGCAACTACTCTATTCTGAACTTAAAAATTAAAAGCGTAATGCTGGTGGTCAACAAAAGAGGTTTAAAGACTCTCTCAAGGCAAATCTTAAAAAATGTAGTATAAAAACCAACAACTGGGAAACACTGGCCTGCGAGCGCTCCCATTGGAGAACAGCCTTTACCAAAGGTGTCATGGGCTTTGAAGACGCTCGGTCAGCACACATTTCTCCCTTTCATCCTAAGAGGAAGGCGTGTTTAGCAAACTGTCACCATGATCATCTCCCACTCGGAAACCTATGTCCCCATTGTGGAAGGACATGTGGATCCAGAATTGGCCTCCACAGTCACTTACAGACTCACTGTTAAGACCGTGTTCATGGAAAACAATCTTACTTGGCTACAAGTGATCACCAAAGAAGATTAAATCTGTGCCAGTCATGAATGACATCATGGAGCTATGCAATTATGCCTTCACCACGTGACATATCTTATTAGCATTTAAACTGAGAGTATTGGGGGTGGAGACAGGGGAAATATATTGGCGATCATCTCTTTTCCCAGGAAATGACAGTCTACTCACTATGGAATCATGACATACACTCATAGCCAGCAATCCTGTCTTTCCTTGCTGGCTCCCCAAATGGAATGTGCAGCAGTAACTAGGTCAAGCAGGCCAGGATAATAATAGACATTGGTGAAGTTACAGCAACAAAAATTGTTTTCAGCATAAGATGCTTATTACCGTTCTTATTTCACATCTCTGTTTGGGAAGAAGATGGTTTTAACAAAAAAGCAAGCAGATTAATGGACAAACTACACATATTGTTAGCCACATAATGTAGTTTGGCATTACATGCATAATTTGTTCCTGTGTATAATTATTTTAACTAGAGGGAGCACTTACAAAGGGAAGATCAGGACCAAGGCTAGCAAATGATCTGCGTGGAGGGGGGCTAGCTCTTTCCTACCACACAATGATCCCAATCAAAATGGTACCCCCAGAAGCTGCCCTGGAATGGAGGCTTACCTCCTGGAGCTAAAAGCAAGTTTTGGGGGTCATGGTGTTTTTTGTTGGGACCGCGGTGTGGGTGGGTCATGCAAAAGGGTTAAACTCCTCCTCTCCACGCACTGCGGTACAGATCCCGAGTGGCCCCCTTGCCACCATGGCTGCTGCTTATAGTTCTAAAAATGATACACACAATTCCAAAATATACATTTAACATCACTTGTACTTTAGCCCTAAGCTGATGGTACGACTGGAATTCAAACTGAAACACTAAAAATCCTTTGCTTCTCTTATTTTCTAAAAAATAATAATCATAATGGAGCTAACATAACAGAATGCATCAAATTCATAGATACTTTAAATATCTCAGACACTGCCCATTCAACCCACTCTCTTAGTGCTTAATTTTTAAGATGAATTGTGCTGGAGCTGTCTATAAATATTTCCTCCTGTCATGGAAGTCGCCATCCTTAATTGGTGAAAAATACACAGCACTGAGAGTAAAACACTCTGCACAAGCTACTCTTTATTATTGCTGCACCCAAGCAACAGAAAGCAAGTTTAGGAGCTTTGTTACTGTATTGGGAAGATCTGGCACATGTTAAGCTGCCAAGTGTGATTTAGCAGTGTCTGATGGTATTTTTCTGTGACTAATAAGTAATATATTCCTGCCTACTTTCACCATTGTTAACTTATGGAACATTTGTTCCTGCTTTTAACTGCCAGAGTCTTCAAGCAGTCACAAAATTTGGTCTCAAATACATTTTAAAAAATGATACATTTTAATGACTACTATGCTGAGCTCTGGGATGCGGGTGGCGCTGTGGGTTAAACCACAGAGCCTAGGACTTGCTGATCAGGTCGGCGGTTCGAATCCCCGTGACGGGGTGAGCTCCCGTTGCTTGGTCCCTTCTCCTGCCAACTTAGCAGTTTGAAAGCACGTCAAAGTGCAAATAGATAAATAGGTACCACTCGGGCGGGAAGGTAAACGGTGTTTCTGTGCGCTGCTCTGGTTCACCAGAAGTGGCTTAGTCATGCTGGCCACATGACCCGGAAGCTGTACGCCGGCTCCCTCGGCCAATAAAGCGAGATGAGCGGCGCAACCCCAGAGTTGGCCACGACTGGACCTAATGGTCAGGGGTCCCTTTACCTTTACCTATGCTGAGCTCCCGTTATTCGGTCCCAGCGCCTGCCAACCTAGCAGTTCGAAAGCACTCCCGGGTGCAAGTAGATAAATAGGGACTGCTTACTAGCAGGAAGGTAAACGGCGTTTCCGTGTGCGGCTCTGGCTCGCCAGAGCAGCGATGTCACGCTGGCCACGTGACCCAGAAGTGTCTCCTGACAGCGCTGGCCCCCGGCCTCTTGAGTGAGATGGGCGCACAACCCTAGAGTCTGTCAAGACTGGCCCGTACGGGCAGGGGTACCTTTACCTTTACCTTTATGCTGAGCTCTAGGAATACTTGTCTCCCACTGCCACTCCATGTTATCTACACAACAGTTCTGTGATGTAGGTTAGGCAGAGACCAAGGTCACCCAGTGAACGTCATAGCAGATCTTAATTGGAGTTTTCCCAGTCCTGGGCTGACCCTGTAACCACGACAACATACCGACTCTCAGTTGACTGGTTCTCACATTGCTAGTTAATAGAGAAAGTAGCTAATTTGGGCTGATGTTATGGCACTTGGGGTCACTGCATCCCCCAGTGACATGCAACATGCGGGAGTATCATGAGGCTTCATCTTGCTTTTCCCTTTTATCTGACTTGAGTTACATGGATAGATGCTTGTGGTTCTGTATCAAGATAAATGCCTGCTCCTAAATAAATCTTAGGAATAATGTTACAGCAATGTATGACCTGCCTTACTGCGTCCAAATAGTAGTGACATTTCTCCTGGACATGCAATATTGCTAGGTCTTGCTTCAAACGCCACGTTTAGAGCAAAGGGATGCTAGGGCCTAATATGTACCCCGAGAGCTGCCTAAAAGCACCACCCTGTGACTACTTCTCCCAGTCACAGGTGCTTCCGACGTTACATGAGGGGATAGCGCTCTCTCTGTACATGCTCAGAGGAACCTTCGTTGCTACCTCGAAGCCTTAGGATTGGGTGCGGGGTGCTAAACTCCGCTTGCTTGCTGCTTCTGTTTCCCCAACCACCTGCGCCTCTTTCCGCCTCAACAGGAGGAGGAGGCTGCCTCGGCGTTTCCCCCGAGGAGAGCGCGAGCCCGCTCGTTTCGCGGCAGGGTTCCCTTTCCCCCTCCCCCGCCTGCCCTCCCTCCCTCTGTCCCGGCTTTTCCACACAGCCCAAGACTGGCGGAGGGAATGCCAGAGCGCAGGAAGACGAGCGCGGCAGCAGGGGGAGAGCTTGGAGCAGCAGCAGCAAAAGCGCCGCGCGCGCGGTTGGTGGAATCCCCGCGCGCTGCCGCTGCCTGTGAGGAAAAGAGCGGCTCCCTTTTATCCTCTCTGAGGTGACTTAGCAACAGCTGCTGCAGCAGCAGCAAGCAAGCATCCGCGCGCCCTCCCGCCTCAGCTAGTCAGCGCCAGCAGCGGCGGCGGCTTGACTTCTGAGGCGCGCTTTCTCTCCTCAGTCGCCACCTCAGGTAAGACGAAGGGAACTTCCCGCGCTGCCTCTGTCTGTTCGTCACGCTGTGAAGCACTCTTTTCTTTCTTTCTTTTAATGGTGTGTGTGCTTTCATTATGTTTGTGTGTTGTTCTCCAACGGGACCTCTTTCTCCAGTCTCCTAGCTTCCTGTTGCAGGTGCTTCTGGATGGCGCCTTCTTTTTGCCGCAGGTTTTTTCCGCCACCCCTAACCCCCGAAAGGTGCTCCTGCCGGGCTTTGTCGTAAGGTGACCTTGAGCTGCTAGGTGGGCTTTTCAGGCGGCGGGGCCGGGATTCGCAGTGCGACTCTGGCGGGGTGGCCCGGCCAAGTGAAGGGCACAGGGGAAGGACTCTCGACTTGGTCCGGGGAGGCGAAGATGCCTGGAAAGGGCGCTCTGGACCAGCCTGCAGCCAGCACGTCCCGAGCTCTGCTGGGAAGCTGCTCTCTGGGAGACCCAGGCTGCTCTCCTCAGGATGCTGACCTGGGGCTGGGGGTCCTCAGAAACCAGTGGGGCTTGCTTCTGAATAAGCAGGAATAGGACGGAAGGGTGGAAACCTCTAGGGAAGTCTAGGGATGGACGTGGGGAGATGTGGTTAAATTTATGCAACAAATGTGTGTGTGTGTGTGTGTGTGTGTGTGTGTGTGTGTGTGTGTGTGTGTGTGTAAAGGAAAAAGCCAAGCGCCTCAGAACATGTTGCACAAGGAGAAATGGTAAGGGACCTTTCATGTCATTGGGCGACTGGAACAATATTCCGCTGTGGAAACTCTGGAAGGGCAAGGATGCAATTCCCCTTGAGAAAATGCCTTTGGATGGATACACCAGGAGAGCTGTAGCTAATTCAAGGCTGCCCTTAATTTTATAAGCACCAACTGGGTTGATAATGGCAGGGTTCTTCTAGGGAAGGGAATTTCCAGATGGCAACATCTCCCCAGCCCGGTTTTTGAATGGATTGTTGTTACTTTAAGGCAATTTGTGAGCCTGGCAAATAAAGGCATTTCAGGAGCTTAACCTTAGTAGCTGATCAAGCGGCATTAGAGCAAAACAATTTAGAAATATTTTTAAAGAATCGTTAAGAGTTTTACAGGCTGCCATTCTTCGATGGGAGTAAGAGAAGCAAGCGCACAGTTATTGCAGGCTGGGACTATCTCTTGCTCGCAAGGTCAAGAACAAAGTAAAACTTTGTCATGGAAACATAATGTTCTGTTCCCTGTTTCTCAGTGCAATAAACGAAGAATGTAAAAGTGGCCTATGAGGCATCAAAACAGTGTATTGCATTACAGCTTAGTTCACTTCTGCAGTAAGTAAACCTGGCGCTGCCTTTCGGTGTGGTACAGTGGACCAGGGTGAGCTCATTTCAAATCTCTCTATCCAGCCAGAAAACTCTTCAAGTGACCTCTCTCTTTCTCTCATCTACCTCAAAGGGCTGTTGTGAGGATAAAATTAATTTGAATTACTTGGAGGATGTGGGAATGGTTTTGTAAGCAATTTGTATGGAACAGTATTGTCTTGCATTGACAAATCAGTAACCAAATTGGAAATCCACACATTTTCTCACCTTTTCCAGTGGCACATCTTATTCTCTGTGACTCCATGTTCAAAATACTGCTCTGCCAATAAAGGAATGTCTTTTAATGGGTATTGCACTTTGGAAAGAACTGTGATAATACTTGCCTTGTATAGAAAAATTGTAATAAAAGCGTACTTTTTAATTAGTAGTTGCAGAACTGGAACTGTTGTTTCCCCATCCATTATATGCATATAATGTATATTCTCATTTTGAGAAATGAGTGGATTGCATTTAGGAATTCCTCTCCTTAATGCAGTATTTGGTTTTCAATATATAAATATACTGTATAGATATCAATACTTAAAAGTTTTATTTTAAAGCCCTGTATGAATTACTCTTTACATGCAGTTTATAAAGGACTGTTGTTGTTGTTGTTTAGTCGTTTAGTCGTGTCCGACTCTTCGTGACCCCATAGACCAGAGCACGCCAGGCACCTCTGTCCTCCACTACCTCCCGCAGTTTGGTCAAACTCATGCTGGTAACCTCGAAAACACTATCCAACCATCTCGTCCTCTGTCGCCCCCTTCTCCTTGTGCCCTCCATCTTTCCCAGCATCAGTGTCTTCTCCAGGGAGTCTTCTCTTCTCATGAGGTGGCCAAAGTACTGGAGCCTCAGCTTCACGATCTGTCCTTCCAGTGAGCACTCAGGGCTGATTTCCTTAAGAATGGATGCGTTTGATCTTCTTGCAGTCCATGGGACTCTCAAGAGTCTTCTCCAGCACCATAATTCAAAAGCATCAATTCTTCGGCGATCAGCCTTCTTTATGGTCCAGCTCTCACTTCCATACATCACTACTGGGAAAACCATGGCTTTAACTATACGGACCTTTGTTGTCAAGGTGACGTCTCTTCTTCTCAAGATGCTATCTAGGCCTACATATAAAGGACTACATATATGCTATCCATTATTTTTGAATTCTAGTAAAATATATTGCTGGAACTAACACTACCTGAGCTTCATTTTTCAAGGATAGTATTCATTCAAGAATAATCTGTGGAAATGTGTACTTTTATACAAAACCTGGCCTAACTTCTCTAGGCTCCATTGGAAGAATGTGGTATCTATGTGTAGAAGCACTACCAGTTCCCTTTCCCTTCTAGCTACACAATGACTAGTCCTTTTGAAGGAAGGATGGCTGCTTAAGATGGTGACAGGAACATAGGAAGCTGCCTTATACTATGTCAGACCAATGGTCCATCAAGCTCAGTATTGTCTACAGTTACCTAGGATCATAGAATTGTAGGGTTGAAAGGGATGACCCTGATGGTCATCTCATCCAACCCACTGCAATGCAGGAATCTCAACTAGCTCATGGATTTCAGCTGGAGTGTCTTTCCTAGTCCTGCCTGGAGATGCCAGGAATTGAATCTGTGACCTACTTGCAAAGTAGATTCTATACTACTGAGCTATGTCCCCTCCCTTCCCTGCTCCATCCTGCCTAGGGAGCAAATGATGTCTAGAGATAGTTCGTCCCTCTTTCACTGAGCTGAAAGAAGGGCTGAACATAGACAATCAACTTATAACTTCAGATATATGGAGAAGTGTGTACATTTCCTAACTGTATTTATAGCCATACGGGCAACAATTAATAATTTTGAACTATTTTGTGGTTTCTGTTGCTTCTGACTAGTTGTGTTCATCTCTTGCTATGATGTAAAGGTATTACATACATTTTGTCACTACTTTAAGTTTTGCTATTAATGGAAGTATGGTCTTAAAAGTCTACTGATAATGTTGTATGTATCATATTCTAATTCCTTTATGTAATATTTATAAACAGTTTTCTTATGCACAACTGGATGTTGCTATTTCTTTTTAATCAGTCGTGCCTCTTCTATGCACATGTGCTCACTACTCCAACAAGAGGAAGAAGAGAACCCCTCCCCTGCAAATTCCATTATATATTAAAATCAAGATTAATAACTGATTTATGTGCCCTTATTATAAAACAGAATAACTAATGGAACTTCATAGATCACAATATAGGGTTGTATCCAATGAAATAATTGCATTTGGGTGTGTTTGTGAAGAGGAGTGGACTAAGAGAGAAAGGGGAAGTTCTGGTGTGCTCTCAGAAGTTGTTACATGTGCACAGTTATTTAGTTATTTAGTATCCAAATATGCTAACACAGAAATAAAAGGTAACAAAACCAGAATATCTCACAAACATTGTGTGTGTGTAAAGATACACAAAACATGATATTGTGAAATTTGAAAAGAATGGGAAAAAGCAGGGAAGATTGCTTAAAATGTTCTTCTTTCCAGTCATGAAATTCTGTAGCCTGGAGGAATATCTTCAGTGTTGTTATTCATGGATCACTAATACAGACCATACAAACTTTACCAAAATTTAGAATGCATTGCAGAAAAACAACAATAATGCCTAACCTTTATCTTAGTACCAATAACCAAACATTTACATGGTAGAAAATCCTATTACATGGTTAGCCAGTCCATCTATACTATCACCAAATATCTGTCCATTTCAAATTATGGTGAATTTTCAAAATTTGAAAATTAGATTTTGTAAGTTGACATCAACATTCAATTCCTGAATTTCAGAATAAAAAAAAGACACCAATGTTCAAAATCTGCCTGTTTTGCTTAGTTCAATGAGTAAATGTCATATAGAAAATTTACTAAATTATTTTGCAAGTCATCTATTTTATACTCTCACATATTGATTGCTGCTGCATGTCATATGTCAGATAGTGTAAAATCTGGGCAACTAGACATTAGATACAGACAAATGTTAACTGTGACTGTAGGCCAGCTGTCAAACACTGCCAAAACTTACTGCTACATGTTAGATTTCTTTCAAATGTGATTGCTGGTGACTGCTACCTAAAAAGATTGGACTAGATTGCAGAAATCTTTAGGTGGGAAATGATGGTGTGGAATAATTGAAAACTGGAGAATATTCGCCACTGCAATTAATCAGAGGAGAACTTTGAAATTTGTTCGTTTTTAAATAGTTTCCTCTCTGAATTTATGCAAGAGTTGTGCTGTTTTCCTGTTAAGCACAAGGATCACCACTTGTGTAATAAGGTTCCCCTCCTGCATCTCCTTCCCCCTGTACTCTCCCAAAATCTGCTGTGGAGGTTTGGGGGAATCCCAAGAACAGATTTAGGGAACATGTGGGAGGGGATGAGAGGGAGGAAAGTCTCGCTGTGCTAGCAGTATTCCTTGTGGTAATGGGACCCGGAGTTAGTGATATGTTAAATACAACCCTTGGTATTGGCAAGAACTAGAACTTAGGTTGGCTCCATATTGAACATGGATACCTTCAAATGAGACTGCTTAACTGACTGTAGCTTTGTAAGTGTTTACTGGAATCGAATCTTTGCTAACGATTAATGATAAAAAGACTTTTTTTGTATATTGTGCATTAATGGCCATTAAAACATTGTTCGTTAAAACTTTAAAGGCTTACTTCCATTTAATTCACATAGCTTTGAAATTATGATTGATATTATTATGCATTGATATAAAATGGTTGTTTCTTCTGGAGCTGATATTCAGAATGTTAATATGTTATTTGAAGGCAAAGACTATTTTACATTCATAATTCACTCACTGCAAATAAGATATTATTTTGCAATGAATCTCATTCTCAGCATGATTCATATGCCTTTTAATTATAGCACCAACTCATAATCCCAACAGAGTTCGATGAAAAATAAAAATGGCAAAGCATTTTGCACATTAAAGGTGTTATGAACAATAAGTGACAATACTCTATTCTGTAGTGCTGAGAAATGTTCAGACATCATATTGACATTGCATTGGTGAAGCATCATATGTGCAGTTGCATATATATTTCAGTTGACTGGCACAGTGTCACTTAATTCTGCTACTACTGTCAGCTACATTAGCTACCATTAAAAAAGTGTACCAGAGCTGCACAGTGCAACAGCATGGCACATATTTGGACAGAAAATGAATGGATAGGGGGCCAAGCCTGCAGATGGATCATTTACATAGCATTCTAAAGTCATATTAGCTTTTATACAGGAAGCTTCATTGCCACAACCTTATATTGGGATTTCAAATTATAAGAAGCAGAACAAGCCTTGCCTTTGTATCTATGTTGTGTGGTGTGCCACATGAAGCAATACTTCAGTGAGTTTGGGGTGCTCATCTCCACAGTGCTGCAATTATTTTATTGATTCGTTTCTGTTTTAAAGGTAAAGGTAAAGGGACCCCTGACCATTAGGTCCAGTCGTGACCGACTCTGGGGTTGCGGCGCTCATCTTGCTTTATAGGCCGAGGGAGCCGACGTACAGCTTCCTGGTCATGTGGCCAGCATGACTAAGCCGCTTCTGGTGAACCAGAGCAGTGCATGGAAACACCGTTTACCTTCCTGCCAGAGCAGTACCTATTTATCTACTTGCACTTTGACGTGCTTTCAAACTGCTAGGTTGGCAGGAGCAGGGACCGAGCAACGGGAGCTCACCCTGCTGCAGGGATTCGAACCGCTGACCTTCTGATCGGCAAGTCCTAGGCTCAGTGGTTTAACCCACAGCGCCACCTGCGTTGTTTCTGTTTTAGCCTGCCCCATTTCAAGAGACTGGGGTGACCAGTCTTAGCAGGTCAGAACCCTTGAGAGGTCACCTGGCATATAAATGGGCAGGCAACTGCAGTTCATCAAGTGATAAAAATACAGCCCAGCCCATAATTTGGGAGGCCTTCTATGAAAGGTTGTGAGATATAAATGGGAAGGAAAACAACAGAACCTAGGGCAGCTCACAAGTTACAGAGCCAGACTGAACTCCTACGTCCCTGTTATCTGCAGTTCTCCCTCATCTTAGTCTCTGCCTCCTCTCTGAGGAATCTTAGTCTTAAAAGTATAGCAGTGTAGTCTGAGGTTTTGCAACCCGAGTTCCCTGTCCAGTTGATTAAATCTGATGAGATGGACATGTAAGTTATGGGTGGGTGGGGTCCAGGCACCCTGCCTGTGAGGTCTCTGCTAATTGGTTCTGAGGTGGTGTTGGAGACAGCCTTGGAGGTGGTGCCTGGTTTTTCTGACAGAAGTCCATACCTAGGAACACCTCTGAACTCTCTTCCATCCTTTGATGAAGATGACATAGGACAATTGCTATACATTCCAACAATGTAATGTAATTACATTGTATATATACCATCAGCTGCAAAAAATAGTATTCCTCCCCTTTACTGCTATTGTTGGCAGTCATAATAAAGGTAAATGTAAATTAAAAACTCCCAAGCTTCACCCCTTCTAGATGGTTATGCTCCCGCAGTTCATTTTCACTACTGTTTCATTGGAATAATAGTGGCAGCATGCAGGAACTCTAGACTACTTTGCAATTCCAAACCATGGCTTCTTTCATGTGAATTCCCCATTAATCAACTATGTTCAACCCTACATAGCACTGTCCCTAAAATGAGCATTAATAAGATTATGTTGTTGGTTTTTTGGCTTTGCCACTGTTATTAAATATAAATTATGCAGCACTGGGAAATGGTTGGCATACAAGTTCTGATGGCATTGTGGCTAGCTCTTTTATTAGGGCTCTCATACCGTGATAAAGGATGCTGCTTAGTTAGAGCAGTTGAATGCAGAATAAACTCTTAAAATTGTGCAATCCAACCTGTTGAATTAGAGATTGAATGGATTGTTCTGTTTGTACAAGAACTTTCACATGCACAGTGGTAAAGGGAAGTTCTCTTTCTGCGCATAACTGTGGCATTATGGGAAGTCTTGCTATGGGAAGTATTGCTTCTTTTCTCTGGCATTCTGGGAAGTCTCGCTTATAATCTTTTCTCTGTTTCTGCACACACTGTACCAACCTGTTCCAAATACCAAGACATTCCCTCATTGCTCAGTTCATCTTAAGTTCATGATGACCTGTTCTCAATGCATAGCTGACCACACCTACGGAACTCGATTATTATATTCTTTCATGTTATGATCAATCATTAGTAATTGTTTTAGTCATGCTATGTCAATCTTTAGTTATAATTTAATTAGGAGGTTTCATGCCTGTCTAGTTCCAGCCTCCGTTTCCCAGCCTTTAATCTATAGGTGATTAATGTCTATATGCAATTCCCGCCTTGTACTTATGTTAACCAATCAGCAACAAGTTGCTTTGTGTTTGTATCAACCAATCAGCCACAAGCACACCTGTGGCAATGTTTGTAATATTCAATAAAAGAGAGTTCCCGGGGCTTGCCCCGGTAGACGCCTCTCACATGGCACCTGCTACTCGTCTGTCGTGATTTTCATTCCTACATCTGGTGACCCCGACGTGATTTGCCAGATCCCTTGCGCAGCCAGCCCTCATACTTCACTCGAATGGAAAAGTCTCAGCGCGCTATTTCGTGAGTATGGGAGGGGAATTGACTAAATTACAAAAAGAGCATGCTAAAGAATTGCTTCATCTAGTTAGACAGCGTGTGGCAGGCGTGCATATTTCTTTAAAAGAGGTTGAAAATTTGTTATGTGAGATGGCTTGCCAGTGCCCTTCTTATCCAGAGGCTGGTTCCTTGGAAGTAGAAACTTGGCAAAAGATCGGAAAAACCCTTTTTGCAGAACCGAGGGCTCCGATTCATTGTCTGCTCACTTGGCAGAAATGTGCAGATGCCGTTGCTAAATTAGGGCCCCAATTAGGACCCCAGGCGTCTCCTTCGGCCCCTGCTCTTTTAGCCGTTGCAGACAATCCCCCACCTTACCCAAAGCTTCTGCCTCCCTCGCCGCCCTGCCAACCCCTCCCTTCGCCTCAGCCCACACCTTCCCCCCTCTTTCCTCCCTCCCTCCTTCCACCCCTCCTTCGCCTGCTTCAGCTCCTGCATGTTTCACAGGAGCTGTACGCGCTGCGCTTTCTCAGGCTAGGCAGAAAGGACTCCTTTCCTTAGAGGAGGAGTCTGAGTGGGCTGGTGAAATGCTAAGGGACGCTTATGAGGAGCGGCTAAGGGAGCTGGGCATGTTTAGCCTGGAGAAGAGGAGGTTAAGGGGTGATATGATAGCCATGTTCAAATATATAAAAGGATGTCACATAGAGGAGGGAGAAAGGTTGTTTTCTGCTGCTCCAGAGAAGCGGACATGGAGCAATGGATCCAAACTACAAGAAAGAAGATTCCACCTAAACATTAGGAAGAACTTCCTGACAGTAAGAGCTGTTCGACAGTGGAATTTGCTGCCAAGGAGTGTGGTGGAGTCTCCTTCTTTGGAGGTCTTTAAGCAGAGGCTTGACAACCATATGTCAGGAGTGCTCTGATGGTGTTTCCTGCTTGGCAGGGGGTTGGACTCGATGGCCCTTGCGGTCTCTTCCAACTCTATGATTCTATGATTCTAATGCCATCAGCTTTCCCTATCACCTACACAAACCCAGGCACTGTGCAACAACAGGTGTTGTACGAAACGCTTCCTTATTCTGTAATGAGAGAATTAAGAAGAGCCATTGCTGATTCCGGTTTAAAATCCTCCTATGTAATAGGAATGCTGGAGGGAATAGCAAATGGTTATACAATGCTACCTCAAGACTGGAAAGATCTGATGCGCATGCTTTTGTCCCCAGCTCAGTATGTAGTTTTTGAAAGTGAATTTAAACATAGCGCATCAGCCCTGTCTGATCCACAGCATACCGCCAATGAACTTTATGGTGCTGGTTCGTTTGATAATATAGCAGCCCAGGCGACGCTGACACCTGTACATTTCAGTCGCACCGCGACCTGTGTACAACGCGCCTTTCGGAAAGTCCCTGTCTCAGGGCAACCGCTGAGCTCCTTTGTCAATATTAAGCAACAGCATTCGGAGCCTTACCATCAATTTATAGATAGATTGAAAGAATCAGTTATTAGGCAGATTGATAACACCACAGCTCAAAATGAGTTGATGAAAAAATTGGCTTTTGAGAATGCTAACACCGATTGCAAAAAGGCTTTGCAGTCAGTCATACATTGCGTTAAATATGACCTGGCCGACATGATTCAAGCCTGTGCAGATGTTGGAAGCCAGAGTCATGCGATGTCCTTGCTTGCTGGCGCGATCCAGGCTTCCAATAAGCCTACAGGTAATTGCTTTAATTGTAAGCGCCCAGGCCATTTTGCTAAGCAATGCAGAGCCCCTGGCGGGGGGGCAAACAAGGATGGTGCTGCCAACAAGGCTAGACCTTCCAAAAAATGCCCAAAATGCGGTAAAGGCTATCATTGGGCTAATCAATGCAGGAGTCCGGGAAACTCCATTGCGGCCCCACTCTCGGGGCAGGACAATTAGAGAGTTTTCAGCCTTTAGTTTCCGCTGCTGAAAAACTTTCTAAAAATACACCTTCTGAATTTGCCATTGATTTGATCAATCAAGAGACCAAAGACACTGTTTTACCTGGTGAAATTGTGCTTATGCCCACCCAATTGGCAGGCCCACTACCTTCTAAAGTCGCAGGTTTAATTTTACCCAAATTTTCTGCGGCAAAAGAAGGAATCCAGGTTATTCCAGGAGTCCTAGATCCTGACTATGTGGGCACAATCATGGTTCAATTTTGGAGCCTTATGCCCATGCAGTTAAAAAAGGGTGAGTCTTGGGCGCATTTGGTGGTGCTCCCTTCTCATCCTACTGCTTTTATTATGGATAGTAATTTGCACGAGCTCTCTTCTTTTCCCCCACAGCTGTTAGCTGTAATCCAGCGGATTGGTCATCAGAAACTTCTTCGTAAGTATAAAATCAATGGCAAAGTTCTGGAAGGCTTGATTGACATGGGCGCAGACATTTCTGTAATTTCCAGTAGTTGCTGGGACCCCACGTGGCCCCTTGAGTCTGCTCCTGCAGTTTGGGGTGTGGGTGGTCACCAAACTTCTTCCAAAAGCGTACAGTGGCTGCCTGTTTCTCTGCCTGATAGCTCTGAAACCATTGCATACATCCAGCCCTGTGTGCTGAAAATCCACCTCAATCTGTGGGGCAGAGACTTATTGCAACAATTAGAAGCTACCATTCAATTTAATGAGTAAGCTTGCATTCCCCCTCAACTGGAACCACAAGGAATGCTGAATTCCTCTACCATGTGCCAATATTATGTGAATCAAGCCGTCCAGCCTTTCCGTCTTTAGTATCCTTGCCAAATAAAATCACTCTCGTTTCAAGCTGAACAGCTTCGAAAGGAAAAACAGCTAGAAGCAACCCCTGAGAATTTACTCCTGTGCGTTATTTCCTGCCTTAATATTAATTCCATGATAGTGCTCATTCTCAGTGTTTGGTTTTTGCCTCTTTCTGCTTCCGCTCCTAATAGCGGTGGTTCCTCACCAATAAATGTGTGGGAATCTTTTGCAAAGACCCTTAATGTTTCTTCCTTCTGCCTCACCCAGCAGGTATCAATCGGTGAAATCCTTGGCTCTTGCCTTATCCCTGTTTGTCATGACCCTCTTGATTTGCAAAATGATACCTGGTTTTATTCATCCCTACCCCAAAATGATTCTCTCCGCACCTTTGGTTATACCGGCTACCACAACTGGGGTAACCAAGTGCGCCGACGCCCACCTTTGGCCATTGATTTATCAAACCCCGTACGTGGCTTCCTTTAATGTTACTTGTGCCCGTATGGTGAATTGCACAAAAACCAACTGTGTGAAAATGGGCAAGGATAATTTTAATTGCTCTGATTATGTAAATATTTCCTATGTATATAAATACACAGAGCTGCCTGAAGGCTGGTTCTGGTCGTGTCCAGGATTTACGTTTAATTACATTCCTGCAAACATTAGCCATGGCACACCTTGCTGTTTAAGCCGCTTGTCTATCATATTACCCAAAAAACATCATTTGTCCCACTCTAGATATCGCCGCTCTGTTGAATTGACTAACGATTGTGATGACTCAATTTCTCTTCCCAGTAGGTCTGAATACATCTCTTTAGCTGTTTCTCTCCTAGGAGTTCCTGGATTGGCTGTACGCAATAGTAGAAATATTAATTCTTTAGCTTGTTCTGCAGCAAAAGCCCTGAATTTTACTTCTCAAGCGCTTCATCTTCTGAATAAAGAGCAGAGTGAACTCCAGCATGGTCTTCTGCAGAACCGCGCTGCTATCGATTATCTATTGATGCTTCATCATTATGGCTGTGAACAAGTGGCCGACATGTGTTGTTTTAATATCACAGATAATTCTAAAGCCATTCAAAGCCAAATTTCTCATTTGCAAAATCTTACACACCACATTAAACAAGACGTTGGATTTTCTGGCCTCTGGGATTCTTTCACCCAGTGGCTTACCGCTTGGTTGCCAAACCTTACTTGGCTTCGTAGTCTTTTTCAATATGCCATTGTCATTATATGTATATTAATTTTGTTGTGTTGCTTCCTCCAATGCATTCATGGCCTCATAAGTCTTTTCTCTCGGCTTCTCTCTCCCCCTCAGCCACCCAATAAACTACTTGCTGCCTACTTTGCGAAATGGCAACACCAACAGTAAACTTTAGGGGAGATATGGGCAGACTTATTTTGGGCATGCGCTGGCAGACCACGTATCCCGAAATATTTTTGTCCCATCGACCCTGGCGAACTTATTTTGGGCATTCGCTGGCACACCACTAATCCTGAAGTATTTTTGCCTTATTTACCCAGGACACCTCGCAAACAAGAAAAGAAAGGGGGAGATAAAGGGAAGTTCTCTTTCTGCGCATACCTGTGGCATTATGGGAAGTCTTGCTATGGGAAGTATTGCTTCTTTTCTCTGGCATTCTCGGAAGTCTTGCTTATAATCTTTTCTCTGTTTCTGCACACACTGTACCAACCTGTTCCAAATACCAAGACATTCCCTCATTGCTCAGTTCATCTTAAGTTCATGATGACCTGTTCTCAATGCATAGCTGACCACATCTATGGAACTCGATTATTATATTCTTTCATGTTATGATCAATCATTAGTAATGCTATATCAATCTTTAGTTATAATTTAATTAGGAGGTTTCATGCCTGTCTAGTTCCAGCCTCCGTTTCCCAGCCTTTAATCTATAGGTGATTAATGTCTATATGCAATTCCCGCCTTGTACTTATGTTAACCAATCAGCAACAAGTTGCTTTGTGTTTGTATCAACCAATCAGCCACAAGCACACCTGTGGCAATGTTTGTAATATTCAATAAAAGAGAGTTCCCGGGGCTTGCCCCGGTAGACGCCTCTCACATGGCACCTGCTACTCGTCTGTCGTGATTTTCATTCCTACACAGTGGGATCCCCTGTCTTATCCCTGCCACACACTCTCTGTTTTGGGGTTTTCCCCAGCCCTCTGGAGCAGATTTTTGGGGCTTCAGAGAATAAGGAAGTTCCATTGCCCAAGCGTATGCCCTTGCATGAGCAGAATATTTTGTTGGATATAGCCTTATGTGATCTGCACTGCAGGATCTGTTTATGCATGCGACTTCCTATCCAACTAGGCATAAGTAAAGAATCCTGCTTTGACATTTATATAGCATCCCTAACTTGATGGAGCAACATTCTAATCATTAGGGTTGTATGTGAGGGTAAAAAAGAAGGATGGGGAACCTGTGGCTTTCTTGTTGCTGTTTGACTGCAGCTCTCATCATCCACGATCCTTTGCCTTTCTGGCTGGTGCTGATGCGAGTTGGAGTGCAATTGCAACTGGAGGGTCACAGCTTTGCCATTTCTGGTTTTTCTCCATTGATGGAGTTCTCAAAAGGTATTTAAAAAAATGAATCCAATGATGCAGATAGCAGAAAATGATTTTGAGGGCACCAAGTTAGTGGATTTGTCAGCGTTTCTTATTTCCCGTAGAAGAAATAGTATCCTGTTGATTTTTGCCTGAACCTGTAATGTTCACCTCATATATTTCCCTTGAATGTTCACTGTTAACATTTATTGCTCCCAAGCTGAAATGATCATAAAGCATTTCCAGAGAAGGACTGTTCCTTTGCTGTTCTCCCTCGACTCTTGCGATGGAACTTTTAAAATATGTTCACATTTAATGTTTTTTTAAAAAATTGTACAGTAGTTGGTTCAGTATTTTCATTTCGATTTCAGAAATTTTCTGGCTTTGTTGCTGCAGGATTTTGTTTTGAAATTTGTTATGTTCCAGGGGGATATAAGGCAGTATTACAATAAAACAGGGGTGCCCAGGTAAGCTCTGCCCTGCATCAATGATCACATGACATGACACATGCACACCATTTGAATGGCAATGCTCACCAGTACAAAGTGGAAGAGCTTTTACATTGGTTATTCTTCCTTATGCTGTTAAGTAGTAGTGTTAGCAGAAAAATGTGAGCAGTAAAATGTGTATTGCAAGTAAGACTTGCACACTATGATTTGCAAAACAAAGCAAAACAAAAAAACAAAAAACCCCAACCAAACAATTGTGTGAAGATACTTGTTCAAAGCAGTGCTTTGGGTAGAAATCACTAAGGACATGAGGAATTGCAGGAAAATGTCCAGAGCAGTTCTTTTTCATTCATGCTGCCACAGTTGTGTCACACTTTCTCTAGGGGAGTCACCAAATCACCTTGTTCACTTTCAGATGGCTTGTGATGGTGTTGGGACCTCTTTGGTGTTGATGATTCTAATGATATTGTGCACTGTTCTGAGCTCCCTAATTGGAAGAAGAGTGGTATAAAAATACAATAAATGGAAAATAAAAATATTTCTGCAAGTATTTTAAGAGTCCTGGGTGTGAGGGTAAACTTTTGCTATTTGCTGGCCTTATTGTATTTTCCCTTCGTTTAAAAAAAGTGTTTAGATTTTTAGACTGGTCTTGCATGTCACCTTGAGTATTTAATCTTGCATGTTACCTAGAGTATTTAATAGAAAGATATCAAGCTTTGAAATTAATCAAAAGCAATATAGTTAAATTAAATTGCCACTAAATGTGGTTTCCACATAGCAAAAATCAAGGTGCGTCCTGTATTTTAGACTACACACACACACACACACACACACACACATTTTCCAGAGTTGGATATAAACGTCTTACATTTTCTTTTAATCATCTCCTATATCAAGATTCCCAGGCCATCCCTCCATGACATCCTAGTTGATCTTTATTAGGCTGCATATCAGTTTATTCCACCCAGTTTCATTCTACATAAAATCTTAGTTGTTGTAAACTGCTGCTCACAAGTCTATCTATCAAATAGTTTATTTTACTATTATACCTTTTTAGATACTCTCCAAAGTGTTCCCATTCCTCCCTTATGTCGAGATTCAAGCCAAAAGTCAGAGCCTCCAGCTCTTAGGAATTTGGCCACCCTCCAGGTGCCCGGCTTGAATCCTTGTGACCTCCCCTGCCAGCGTCGGCCGGCAAGATCAAAGGAGGTCTCTTCGGCGATCCTTTTCAAACGTGAAAAGAACACACCACTCCTCCCCCTCCCATCTCCAGGGGGGGGGGGAATGAGACAGACAGAAATGTATCTACATGTCTTTATTTCTGTCTTTCAGCAGTACAGATAAACATGTCTGCACACTCTGATTGCAACTGCAGAGAGAGAAAAAACTCCACCCATGTACTTCCAGTACAGGGTCATGTGCTGCTCTGAGGTAACATCTGGCTCTCAGAGCACTTTACAGACTTTGCCTGGTTCCCACGGTACAATCCAATAACACCCACATCCTGTTTACCATTCCAGCCACCTGGTGCTTGCTTCTGCATTGCTCCTTTTTCGTAACATCCTCCCCCAAAAGAATCAATGCGTGTTGCAGCAAGCAAAGCATGATCCAGAGAAGAAAACAAACAGTTGTTATACACATAACACTCCCCTGTTGTTTCAGTTCCACCCTTGGAACTCCCCGCCACTGGTTTCCCCAGTGTACCTCTCTGGTTGTCTGGTTTCCAAGGAATGAGTGCATCTGCATTACCTTGGCTAGCAACTCTCTGTTGTGTCTTTGTCTCTGACTTAGACACAGCTCCAACCTGTCCTCGGTTGTTTACAACAGCAACACATGCAACAGCTAAGTTAGCAAACTCTTTTGAGTACCTCTTGGGTGGTTGACCCTTTGTAACTCTCTCAGACCTACGTATGAGGTGCTGATCCTCTCTGCTCACTGGTCCAGTCTCAGGACTCTTTGGAGAACTAGTTCCAATGGTAAACAGTGGTTCATCCTTCAGTTGTGAAGGCCTATCTATTGTGTGAGACTTCCTCTCAATGACTGTGACAACTGAGCTCTCCGAGCTATCAGTGTCATCACTTTCATTACAGCTGAAATCAGTGAAATCATCATCATCTGAATCGTCCTCAGTGGGAAATGTGTGTACTATCACTCTCTCCTGTTCAGGAGCACTCTCTAGAAATTTTGTGAGAATCACCTGACCAGATTCAGACAAAATTACTCTGTAGAGACCCTTTTCATACCCCACAAAAATGCCTCTGGCATTCTTTACTCCACCTGGAGCTTCTGTTCTCACATGAGACCCAAAAACCTTGAAATGGGCAACAGAAGGTTTTCTGTGGAACAGTTTCTCAAAAGGAGAACTTCCCAACTCTTTTGAAACCTTTCTCACTTTCGTATAACAGAACGACATTAGAGACTCGGCCCAGTACTCATGTGGCAGATGTGAACTTAGCAATTGCGCTTCCATCCCGTTTTGCAATTCTTTGTTCACCCTTACACAGACACCCCTGTTCCACGCTTCCGCTGAAACAGCAATCTTGTGTCTGATCCCCTTCTTCTGCAGGAACCTTTGGAAATCCTGTAAAAGAAAAATCTGCTTCTCATCTGTGAATAGACAATCAATGTTAGCATCATGCATACTCTTAACTTTGTCACAAAACTCCTGAAACCTCTCCAAGGCTTCCTTTGGCTTTCTCAACATATAAACCCAGATATAGTTAGAGAAATGATCCACACACACAAGATAATATCTTGCATTGCCTCTAGATGGTTCTAGAGGACCAATCACATCAGCATACACCCGCTGAAATGCTCTGTTGACTCCGGTCACCTTCTTGCTCACACCTGCAAGAGAAACTAGGTTAGACACAGATGAATTACATTCCATGTAATCACTTTGTGCAAAAGTCAACAAATAAAGTCCATCTTTCTGTTTGGCAGAAAGATATAACTCTCCATCTTTGTAGATCTCGCAGCTCTCAGCATCGTAGGACAGTTTCAGTCCTCTCTTCGCAATCTGCGAAACACTCAGCAGATTGAACTTCAATTCAGGAACCAAGTAAACATTGTTTATTGTCAAGTCCAGACTCTTAAGATAGACAGTCCCCACGCCGGCCGCTTCCAGCTCCTGACCGTTGGCCTGTGTCACAGTGAAGCTTTGCTTCTTTAACGTTGAAAAGAGTCCTCTGTGTGGGGACATATGAACCGTCGCTGCAGTGTCGATAATAAACGCGTTCCCAACATCTGGCGTGGTTCCTTTCGCCATCAAAGCCTTTGCAGGTTCCACCATAGGCTTGGTACGACCTTTGCCTGACGCCTCAGGCTTTGCTGAGCGGCCCTTCGCTCCTTTTGGCTGACGTGGCTTCTTGCAGCTCCGCTGAAGATGCCCAGCCTGTCCGCAATTGTAACACTGGACAACATTCAAAGCTACAGCATCCTTTCCAGTAGCCTCATCGGTGGGGGAATTAGAACTCCGTTCCTCCCTCCCCCTGTCCTTTACTTCCAGTGCAGCATGCCGGCTGTGTTCATCTAGAACCACGGCATTCAGGGGCACTCCCCCCTTCCTGGCATCCATGCTGAATCTAAGGGTCAGCTTTACACTCAATCTCAAGCCAGCTTTCACTTTTCAAGTCAGTAAACTCCAAAAGTCTCTCGGCTTGTTTACTGCTTCACTGGCAGGCAAACTGTTGGGCTGTTTTCAAAACCCTTGCACAGCTGCGCAGATACACTTTCGATTTCCCAGGCTCTTTTTAGGCCACTCAGTAACTGGCAGACGTTGCCTAGCAACCTGCTCAGGACGGAACTCCTTATCTCACCACAGGAATTCCTGGTATGCAAGCTTGCCTTCAGAGCTTGTTTTTCAAACGCAGCTCTTGTGAACCAGAAATTAAGCCTTTCTGCGTTCATTCTCTCTTGCCCGAAATGCTGCATACCTTTTCTTGCTCCGTTGCCTTGGAATACACTCCTCTCGGTGTCCAGCTGTCTGTTTCAGCTTCTGGCTGCAGGCAGACGCTTTTCTTTATCTCCTTAGGTGCAGAGGATGGCAACGATTCATCGACCTCTCACCTCTCATGCAGATTCTCATAGATCTGATAACCATCGGTCTGCTACCAGTTGTCGAGATTCAAGCCAAAAGTCAGAGCCTCCAGCTCTTAGGAATTTGGCCACCCTCCAGGTGCCCGGCTTGAATCCTTGTGACCTCCCCTGCCAGCGTCGGCCGGCAAGATCAAAGGAGGTCTCTTCGGCGATCCTTTTCATACTTGAAAAGAACACACCACTCCTCCCCCTCCCATCTCCAGGGGGGGGGGAATGAGACAGACAGAAATGTATCTACATGTCTTTATTTCTGTCTTTCAGCAGTACAGATAAACATGTCTGCACACTCTGATTGCAACTGCAGAGAGAGAAAAAACTCCACCCATGTACTTCCAGTACAGGGTCATGTGCTGCTCTGAGGTAACACCCGGCTCTCAGAGCACTTTACAGACTTTGCCTGGTTCCCACGGTACAATCCAATAACACCCACATCCTGTTTACCATTCCAGCCACCTGGTGCTTGCTTCTGCATTGCTCCTTTTTCGTAACACCTTATTCATGTCTCATCTTGATTTCTTATCTTTGCCGTCATCGTAGCTAACTGTGCGTACTCTATCAGCTTATTTTGCCACTGTTATTTTGTTGGGATTTCTTTCTCCTTCCATCTTTGTGCTGTAGTTGCACAGAGGAAGAGACATTGCATTTGAGGGCGAATGTCACCATTTATTATATCTAGTGGAAAGGCCTCTTGTTGGGTTTTTTGGGGGGAAATGTAAACCCCAAGCATCTTTTTAAGTTTCACATAAATCATTTCCCAATATTACTTCAGGAAAATAAAATTTAAGGTCATTAGAGTTTTTTGAACCCTGTTCCAGTATGTTTTGCTTAGGTAAATCAACTGTTAATGGTCAGATAAGTTGTCATTTATTTGGGTTTTAGGTGCACAAATACTAAAGCTAGCAAGAAAAGGTTTTGTTGCAGGAAGGAATTCTGTAGATGGATGGAGATGGAAGGTATTAGAGGGAGGTGCTACAGGATAGCTTGATGGGTCAGGCAAAGTCAAAAGGAGGATGTGAGATAATAGATTTGGTACATACGGTACATACATGATGGGGAAGAGCAACAGCTCAGTAGCAGAACACTTACTGGTACTTTGAATACAAGATGTCTCAGGCAAAATTCCTGGCATCTCCAGGTAGGGCTGTGAAGATACTGTGTTCTTACTACTGCTGAACTACTTCCTGTGTTCTCCAGGAAAACTTTCCCTAAATTTAGGAATGCCTGGTTTAATTCATTTTTAAGTGTCATTGCCTCATATTTAATCAAAAACCAATTTAATCTTGGCAAAGCCTCAGCAACAGTGGCAAATGTTTTATTGACTCACAGCAGAAATAAGGACCATTAGATAATGCATTCTTACTCTGTGGATGTTGAATTTATTTCTGAATTATAACTCAGAAATAGTACATCCCTGGCAGTTCAATTATCCAAATAATTGTGTCTGTTCCATTTTGCCACCAGTGTTGCATGTGGCGAAATGTATAGCCATATTTCCTGTAAAACCACTTACTTATTAAAGGATAACCACACTTTGGAACAAAGCTAAAAGAGGCTAGGGAACCCATCTTTCTTTCTGCTTGCGTATTATTTATTTTACTTTTATATTGCATTCTCTAACCCCCTCCCCATGACTTCCCTCCCAAGGCAAAAATAGAAGTAATTAAAAAAAACCAGGCAGAAATGTTAACAACAGAAAATGGAGAGAGACACACTACTACAGCAGCAATGTAAAATGATGCACAAATAAAAAGAAAGTACCAGCTCCATCACCCAGCAGGAATGATAAAGCCATGTTTAAACCTGGCAATGGAAAGCCTGTGCAGATTAGCTAAGCAGTAAAGTACTCCACGACGCGGGTGGCGCTGTGGGTTAAAGCCTCAGCACCTAGGACTTGCCGATCGCATGGTCGGCGGTTCGAATCCCCGCGGCGGGGTGCGCTCCCGTCGTTCAGTCCCAGCGCCTGCCAACCTAGCAGTTCGAAAGCACCCCTGGGTGCAAGTAGATAAATAGGGACCGCTTACCAGCGGGAAGGTAAACGGCGTTTCCGTGTGCTGCGCTGGCTCGCCAGAGCAGCTTTGTCACGCTGGCCACGTGACCCGGAAGTGTCTGCGGACAGCGCTGGCTCCCGGCCTCTAGAGTGAGATGAGCGCACAACCCTAGAGTCTGGCAAGACTGGCCCGTACGGGCAGGGGTACCTTTACCTTTACCTTTAAAGTACTCCACAGTTTAAATACTTACCACTGATATGTAGCCTCTTGCCCTTATAGTTCTCATACCAGTGAAGCATGTTTACCTGTAAGCTTTTCCTAAGAGGCCAAATGGAGGTTTTCCTTGGTTCCAATAGTTTGTGTGTGATAGTGGGGGAAGGGTTAAATACCTGCTCCCCCAGCAGACGAACTTAATCAAAACAGATCCACATTTTTTGTTTTAGTTTTAGACAATGGTTAAAGGAAACAGGAGACTTGGTGGTGACGGATCTCGAATTTATTTGTCTAGGGCCCTTAGAAAAAGCCCCTTTTAAGATGATCATTTTGATGGGTCCTTTTGCATGAGGAAATCCTTATAGATCTAGTGATGCCTGACTTGGTTTCAGTTTCCTGCCCGTACCAGGAACTCAAAGGTTCTTTTCATGGTGCTCGGAACTAGTATTAATAAAACAGCTTGTCATCTTAGTATGTGTGGTTATGGTATCATGATGAGTGTAAAGAATTTTGCGCCCCTGACAATTTTGGGCCAGGGGCAACTCTCCCTATCCCCCCCTCTCCTACTCCACTGTCCTAACCACCTCCAGAAACATGTATTATTGGTATTAGAACTGCACAGGAAATCTACCAGTAATGCTAGTTTTACTGCATATGTTACAGATAATCTTACAATCTGCTGTAATTGTCTCCCACCCCATGTTTATATGTGGTATGTATATTGTTGCACACCATTCTAATCTCCAAGCGGTGTGAGATTCCAGAGGTTTTAGGCGCATGTTTCCGTTTGAATGAGGGACAGCGGAGAGGGTGGTATCTTTTTGATATATGATTTATTTGCACATATATGTAACACCAGCCTACGATGGAGGGGTTCACAGCATTAGCACCCCAAAGGGTTTTTGTTTCCCCCATAGCTGCAGCTTTGGTTTGCGGCAGAAAACTGGAAGAAATCTGTCTGCCAGCTGCCCAGCTTTCTAGCTCAGACAACTCAACTCTGATGTTTGTCTGTCTAACTACCAGTGAGTCTGTCATTTGTTATCTGGTACAGAGTCACTGCCTTTGTTAACTTAATAGCCCATACTTAGAGATTCAATGCCTCACCAGGAAACTAGCCTGGCTATTCCAGGAATTGAATCCCAGGAATTAGAACAGAGCTCAAGCATACAGCCTACCCCATCCCCACCCCCCACATAACACTAGGCTGCTCTTTGTTGCTTAAGATGCCTTGTCAGTTCTTCACTACAGATCTCATACAAAGGGCTGTTGCTGAGAGGCTATATGTTGCAGTACCCTCAGGCTTTACACCATATAAGCACAGCTTGAGTAGCTAAAGTGCTGGAGTGCTTCCCAGTGTAGCTAAGAATTAGGAGTAGAGAAGGAGAAGGCATAATGGGTCTAAACAAACCAGCGCAATTTGTCCATTGTTTCTGAATTGTGCCTCCTATTTTCATAAGTGCATATCTCTTTCAAAGAAATCTGTTTAGGCACCACAGCGTGAGACGTTCACCAAACCATGTGTATACCGTAGCAGTATCAGAAATATAGCATGGTTTGGACATGTTACTCTGTTGACAGCAACCCTCAATTATGAAATGAATGGAGTTGGTTTGATGAGACGGATGACAGAAATCAACTCAGTCCGTTAGCAGGCAAGCCCTGACTGAGGCCATTTCATTGCCGCCTTTTGGCAACGTAAAAAGATTAGCTTTGACTAAGTCTGCACAATGCAAGCTGCATCAGGACAGCTTGTTATGCTAAGCTCATTCTTCTGCTGCTGTTCTGGTGATTAGACACCAATCTCACTGTTCTTTTTATTTTTAAAATACAGAAGATGTATACTTCTATATTTTGAAAGTGTCAAAACACCATTTAGTGGCTTCTAAATTCTTGCCTGGAAACAAAATACCTCTCTACAGTAAATGCTTAGATAACATTTATTTAAATTGCCATTTTGTTTATAGCAATATGTTCAAATGGAATAGATATTTGGATTAAATTTATTTTATAGATATGCTTAAAATGTTACAATTTTAATGTACTCAGATTAAAATATGACTGTGATAATGGTCAATAAAATTTCTTCTCTGTTTACATAGGGCATGATTCATTCGCAGTCCAAAATCTGGGACCTAATTAGCTACTTTCTTTATTTTCTTTATTTTCATTGCAATTTACTCGTTTTATTTTCTCAGTTATTTGAATTAAAAAGTTATTAAAAACAAGGTAAAAGCATTAAACCAATGCAATAAAAACAATTCATAAATAAATAAATAAATAAATAAATAAATAAATAAATAGTGTCCGGATTCTCAATACTTATCAATAAACAGATATCAATATCAGAGGTATGGCATAACAAAAAATATATTTACTTGTTTTTGTCAAGGTCAAATGAACACCCTGGCATTCCACAACATAGAAGACCTTTGTTTCTAATTGATAGTATTTTTTCATGAGTTCCTTTGTCATTTCAGATGACTATGCAAACTCATCCATTATACTGTATATGATTTGTATAAATGTAGAAGTATACAGATAAATAAGAAAGCAGTTCTCTTTAAAATGCAGTAGCTCAGTTTGGGGACAAAGCTGAGCCTGAATAAGGCCCCATCTCCTGCAAAATAACATTTTTTAGCCATTTAACAGTACTAGCCAGAAAAACTCAGCATAATATGTTGCAAATATTTGTATAACATTGTCAGGTACTGTTAATAGAAATGTGTGCCCTCTTTATTTTTGTTTTACACAACTCAAGCCACATTGCAATATGGAGAACTTTAAAGTTTGGGGGCAGAATATTGGTGAAATGTTCTGCTTTCATAATGTTGGCATGAATGAAGGAGATAATCCTTCAATTTGAGGGGGGAAAATAGAATTATGTGTGCTTGAAACTGGATTTTTGATCTGCAAAAGCAGTGGTTGAGAAACCCCTAGAACGTTTTAGTTACCAGGAGATAGCTGTGCTTTTGAGCGAGCTACTGAGTATAATTAAGGTCCCAAAATAAGACTTTTAGAAAACGCTCTTACACACAAGCTAATTTTTGCATCCGTTAATAGCAGTCCTCTTTATCAGATCTCCAGCACAATTTTCCCTGGAATATAATTGAACTGATCTGGTCAAATTGTTTGGTTTAAATATAGCCCATAGCAATTCATGTAAAGCTAGCCAGTGAATATCTTTTTGGAGGAAAAATATCCTCTCTTACTCCAAGAAGGTTCCTTACTCCGAAGGAAGGTTTTCTTTCTTTCTTTCTTTCTTTCTTTCTTTCTTTCTTTCTTTCTTTCTTTCTTTCTTTCTTCCTTCCTTCCTTCCTTCCTTCCTTCCTTCCCTCCAGTTAAGAAGGTATATGTTTTATTTATATATCTAAAAATTTGCAATACTATATGCTTCTTTTTATTTGGTAATGCAATGGTAAATAAGAACACAATGCATTATAGGCTTGGTTCAGACATAAGAAACCATGGTTTGACTCTATGAGGAAAAGCTTTGTGCTCGTGCACTCCTTTCTTCACATTTCAATTAACTGATTCCTGTTTAAGGTAAAGGGACCCCTGACTATTAGGTCCAGTCGCAGACGACTCTGGGGTTGCAGCGTTCATCTTGCTTTATTGGCCGAGGGAGCCAGCGTACAGCTTCCGGGTCATGTGGGCAGCATGACTAAGCCACTTCTGGCGAACCAGAGCAGCGCACGGAAACGCCGTTTACCTTCCCGCTGGAGCGGTACCTATTTATCTACTTGCACTTCGTGCTTTCAAACTGCTCGGTTGGCAGGAGCAGGGACCGAGCAATGGGAGCTCACCCCGTTGTGCAGATTTGAACCGCGACCTTCTGATCGGCAAGCCCTAGGCTCTGTGGTTTAACCCACAGCGCCACCCGCGTCCTGTTTAGTTAAGCTATATATTCATAAGGCAAGAGTCGATTGCACCAGGGGCCAGTATTTGGAATTCTGTAAAGATGAGTTTTACATTAGTATTAATTATAGGTAATGTGGGTTCATATAATGTATCAAGCGGACCTATGTAAAATTTAAAACTGAGCTCCACCATTGGTGAAAAGCACCAATTTTGTTCGCCATTGGAGGTGGAGGGAATTGTGCCAAAAGGAGTGGGTAAAAGTGTTCACTCATTCATGTTGAGGGCAGTATGATGATGATTGTTGTTTGTCTTGATTGGTTTTGTCTGCCCTCAAGAATGCCAACTATGGTCTTGCTTGGCTTTGTTTGCCTTCAGGGATGGTACATATTATGGTGACACCATCACATTCATTATGTGTTCCCTGACTGGCTATGATCATCTGAGAAGGGAGAAAGCAGCTCATCAAAAATAGAGAGGGAAACAATGGCTGTGAACAACTACAAAGAGATACATAATAAGGGTGATGAGAGGGGTGGTTTCTGAAAAGCAATACTTTCACCCTGATAAACAATATGGTCGAAACAATATTGGCGCTATGACTAACGTTTGGTCTGCACCATAGCCTTTTTTTTGGGGGGGGCGAGGGCACACAGGGGAAGGAATGGGGGAAAGAGTCCCATTGTGCAAAGACAGCGCTTGTTAGGTGAATCCCACCCAAAGTTTCTTTAATAATTGTTAAGCCATTAAAGCAAAACTTTTCAGCACAACCGTGAGCATGTTCACTGAGAAGCCAGTCTCAATGTGTACAATGGGGTGTACTTGCACGTGCAAATGTGCATAAGATTTCATCCCTAAGCATTGATGTAAGCAGAGTATAGATTGTACTCTTGATATGTTGGTGTCTGAGACTGGATTGCAGCACAGGGTGTTATGTAGCTTATTATGCATCAGCGTCACTTGGCTCATTCAACACAATATTGCAGGTTTTAATGTTGAGAATCACATTACACTGCATATACCTAAACTGAGTGACCACTACTCCTTAGTGTATAGGGTGTGTGTGTGTGTGTGTGTAAATTCAATTATAAAGCTAACTGTATCAGCTTCATATATTATGAGATGGAAGCAAGTATATTCTAAACTTATACTTTTAATAAGCTCAAATAATTTTTCCACCAGTCCACCTGGTGAAAGGAAAGTGAATAACAGGGGTTGTTCACTTACATTTCCTCTGCTCTGTTCAGACATGACCTGTGCTTTAAAGCTCCACGTCCAAGTGCCTCCCCCCATGCTTTCCCTGAAAAAGCAACTCTTTAAAGTTCATTTGGAGCAAACAGCAATCAGTGGAAAACCCGAATTGATGTTTGCTCTGATTGAGCACCTAAGAATGAATTTTTGTGAGGAAAGCTCTGAGACAAAACCCCCCACTTTTAAGCATGGACCTGTGCCTTAAAAGAGCAAGGCAAAAGGTATGTGTGGATAATGCCACAGTAGGACGATAGATCTGCTGAGATAGAATACAGTGGTACCTCAGGTTACATACGCTTCAGGTTACAGATTCCGCTAACTCAGAAATAGTACTTTGGGTTAAGAACTTTGCTTCAGGATGAGAACAGAAATCGTGCTCTGGTGGCGCAGTGGCAGCAGGAGGCCCCATTAGCTAAAGTGGTGCTTCAGGTTAAGAACCGTTTCAGGTTAAGAACAGACCTCCTGAACGAATTAAGTACTTAACCCGAGGTACCACTGTATATGTAATATACGTGGCCTCATTAGGTTCCTCTTTAGAAAAGGTGGTTTATTGTCCCCAAATACAGAAGTCTCCTCTGGGACAGCATTGTACTACAGAGTCATAAAAAAAGCCTTTTGGGGTTTCTAGAGATTTTGTGTATGTGCATCATTTGAATATCTGTTTCATCAAACATTCTATCCCGTGTAAATTCAAATATTGAACAAAAATAGATACAAGCCTTATGAAATGGTATATGAGTGGAAGTCTAGTATGCTGCAAGGACTGACGCAAGCCAAATGCATATTTATGTAGACTAAATCACACATAATTCAATGGAATTTACTCCCTAGTAACACAGTTACTAAGGGACGTGGGTGGTGCTGTGGGTTAAACCACAGAGCCTAGGACTTGCCGATCAGAAGGTCGGCAGTTCGAATCCCCGTGACGGGGTGAGCTCCCGTTGCTTGGTCCTTGCTCCTGCCAACCTAGCAGTTCGAAAGCATGTCAAAGTGCAAGTAGATAAATAGGTACCGCTCCAGCGGGAAGGTAAACGGCGTTTCTGTGTGCTGCTCTGGTTTGCCAGAAATGGCTTAGTCATGCTGGCCACATGACCCAGAAGCTGTACGCCGACTCCCTCGGCCAATAAAGCGAGATGAGCGCTGCAACCCCAGAGTCGGTCACGACTGGAACTAATGGTCAGGGGTCCCTTTACTTTTACCTTAACACAGTTACTATGGAGTAACCACCATTTACTTCTTTTTGCATGTAGCAGATTGCACTGTTTTTTGTATGATGAATCAGTTATGTGAATTTGCCCTCTGAGCAGTTCGCAACAGGCCCAAATAGTGTGAGGAAATTCTGCATTGCAATCTAACTGCAGTTGTAGGAATTACATTCACTGCAGGCAGAGGGCAAGGCAGCCCTGGGCGGGAAGAAAGAGGGAGCATAGTGGAGCGCAACGAGTCTTTATTCCGTTATATTTTTAAAAAATGCTTTATGTGTCCGTGTCTAATCTTGCCCCTTTCTAAAATTTATTTATTGGTGTGTGTTTTTCTTTTTGTAAATCTATCAAAGAATAAAGTAAAATAAAAATGAGATTAAGTGGTTTTCTCAGGACGGTGCAGTGCGTGTGCCCTGTTCCCTGTAGGTGTAATGGTAATGGAAATGTTATGTGGTGGAGAAGGGGACAAAAAATGGATGGTCGAGGAGGGTCAGTTGGGGGAAGGGAGAATTGTACCTATTTTCATCTGAGGAATGTTGAAGGGTCATGATGTACACACATTCAAGACTGAACCTTTGGTAATAAGTTCAATATTTTAAATAGTGAAGGTTTGTTTATAAACACGAAGACTAATTGAAGTAATTTTAGCATTCATGTTAAGAATTATATATATATATATTGTAAAATACTTCTTAATTTTTTACCAGATGAAGTGCTGCATCTTTAAGCTTTATGGAGTGAACAGAGACATTTCTAAACTATATATAGCATATGCAAGAAACAGGAGAGGGAGATCCATACGCAAGGATTTCCCTCTTGTTAAGCGGCAATCTAAGTTTTTTGTTTTCATCACGGATGTGACCTATGTGCACAAGCCTATTTTAGCCTTAATCGTTAAAGAAGAGGAATGTGTACAGAGTGCTAAATTGCCAAACATAGAGTATAGACAGCTTTAGTAAATGAAAATGTTTCCCTTTATAGAAAAAGTAATCATTAACACCACACTCTACATTTTCTGAAAAGTCAAACTTCATTAGACACCAAGAATTGTCTGATTTAAAGGCTTAAGATTATCAAATAAACCATGCCTGATTTTTAAACATTGGGATATTAGTATGAGAAAAGTCTTCATGTAAATCTGAATGAAAGAATTTCAAAGCTACTCTTAACTGATGAAGTTTTTTTTTTAAAGGAGGGGGAGAACCTCCGTTTGGATTTGAAGCAAACAAAAATGTTTTGGTGAAATAGGATTAGTTCTTAAATCTCAAGAAAGCTTGTGGAGTCATGCAAAATAGAAAAGAGAGGTTTAGCCTGCATAGAAACAGAATCACATGAGCAAAATATTCAGACTTTCATTCATGTGATGCTTGGTTGTTGTTGGCAACAAATCTTTAAGAGGAAAAAAAAGTGCAGCAATTTTTTATAGCTCAGAGGTTCAGTTTGCTTGGCATTTTGTGGTGGATAAAATGTAATCATTGTCGGGTGGGTAAGGAAAGCTTAAAATGGAAACATGATAAAAGTGAATTTGATTCAGTCTTGTCCTTTCTTTTTTAGAATGCGTAGCCATTTTCACGAAAGCATGTAGCATCAGGCCATAAATATATCAAGTACACAAAAAGGGAAGAACTTTAGGAATGATCATGTAAAAAAATATGCTGCTAGGGGCACATATAAAAGTAGTGGAAAGTGTATAATAAATCACAAACAGTTTTATTTTCTTATTGGCAATTCCCACTTTTATTTTCTGAGAGCTTCTATGGATGAGCAGTAGTATGGTGTAGTTGTGGGGAAGAGACTGGAAGCTCCTGCTCCTGCTAAACTGTGGTTTGAGAAAGCAGGATAGTTTTGCCCAAGTTGGGCATGCAAGGAAAAGGGACGGGTGAGAAGGGAAATTGCAGGTGTGTGGCTTGTTCCATGGTTTATCATGCCAATATGGTTACATATGGACCAGGCCAATAAGTTGATTTGAAACATGCTAGTTACTAGTTATTGTCTGATATTTTCATAGAGTTGTAGGAGGCATTATTGACCACTGTTTTTCTAAACAGTTTCTGGGAATATGATTGAACAGTGGTATTAAAATAATAAAGAAATAATAGAGCACCTTATTTTCACAGGTTTTTCAGGGGTTCAAGGCAACACAGGGACATTTTTTTCTGTCTTTGTGCACCATAGAAAACAGTATTTCTAACATACAACCTACAGCTCACTTTTAAAACAAACAAACAAACAAACAAACAAACAAACAAACAAACTGCAGTCTCTTCAGAGCTACTTGGAAATGCTGTCCTCCTACTCTGGGATTCTAAGTGGTTGTTTTGATTGATGTTTTGCTTTCTTTCTTTTGATGCCATTTTTTTAATACTATATTTTTATTTTATACCTGTTAGTTACCAAGAACACTATTTGGCAGAAATGCAGGATATAATAAATGCTATATATATATTTAAAACAAAACAATAACCTCAGATTTTGTAGTTGAAAATTCATGTTAAGTGGTGCTGCCTTGGAGCTGGTTCAGAAACTTCATCATGTGAAAAACATGATGACTATGACATTTGGTGCAGTTTATAAAGAGCACGTAACACTGATTTTGAAAGGATTGTGCTGGCTGCTGATTTGATATTGAGTCAAATTCAAGGTTTTTATGCTAACCTATAAAATCCTATATACCCCAGGGCATAGTATTCCTGTACATTAATAGCTATGGGGGAGGCCATTCTAGAGGCACTGCAGCAATTTAAGATGCACTTTGCAGCAACCTGATGGAGGATTTTGGTCATGGTACCTCAGTGGTAAATCTTGCTCCCATTTGAAATAAGACAGTTTTATAACTTTTAGGTGCCAGCTTAAGACACACCTTTTCACTCAGGTGCTTACTGGATATTAGTGCCTGTGCCTGTGTCTGTCTGTTATTATTTTCGTTTTTCTGGTTGCAAATTGTGATATATTTATTCCTGCTGTTTTATATGTCATATTTTCACTTTTTATGTAACCTGCTCCAGGATTGCTACTGTAATGAAAAGTGGATAATAAATATATTAATGAATGAACAAATTAAATGAAATTGGATGCTGATTGAAAGGCTGCTCATACATGTACAGTCCTCTTCGTTCTATTGAAAATAAATTATGGGTGTCAGGTCAAGCTCATTTATCTGCCACATTCTTTTATCTGTATCATTTTAAATCCATATAAACCACAGTGGAATTAATTGTGATGATGGGCAAAAAAGGGTGTTGTTTTTTTAAAAAAGTAAATAAATAAAATTAAACTCTGGTTGGGATTAAGAAATGGGTCCTAAGGAATGGACCGCCACAAAATTCTCCCCAAATCCCAGATGGGGACTGTGTGATGACATCAATGCTTGAAGAAAGGCAGAGGGCTTTTAGAAATGAAGTGGGAACATTTTCCCTTTTTTGCTTACTGCTTTTGAGGTGTCTATATTGGCCTGTAAAGGTTCATCCCAATTTGCAGGACCATAATTAGGAGCAACTCCATAATATCCTCTGTGTGCCCCCCACCCCCATAACCAAGTCAAGGCCTGAAAGAGAGACTTGTCTGGTTTATTATTTTCCATAACTAGGTCTCTCTCTCTTTCCTTTCCTTTCTACTTGATTTGTGTTTTATTCTGTTTCTTACCTGGTTTATGTGTAGTTCTAAAGCTGTTCACGTAGCAGATTCAATATGTTTTCAGCCAGGGATTTCAGTTAAGATGATTAGTTGCTCCCCTACAATGCTAGTGGACAAGATTAACACATGCGAATCACTATATGAAATAAGGCTTACGCACATTCATTCTGGGCAAGTGTTAAACTACAAATTATATTCCAGAATGCAGCCTTCACTTTGTTTCCTTTCAGGATGGAGGATTACATCCAGGCGTGGAATTAAAACACACACAGACCTCTGCTTGGTATGTGAAATTTGCTTGTTATTGTGCTAACAGAAATAGGAACGTGCCATTGTTTAATATAAACTTTTTGAGAAACTTTAACTGTGCCTTTACACACACACACAAAAAAATCACAGTGAAACAAAAAATTTGAAATATAATTTGTAAAGCACTTCCAGTCTTTTGTTTATAAATATGGAACAATTCATAATGTTGACGATTTTGAAAAGCTGTACCCTCGAAAGCCCAGAGTGGGTGACTTTTACATTCTTCTAAAATACACAAACTAAAAATATATTGAGTTACATTTGCTTGTGCTTCTCTTGAAAACTTTACCAAAGCAATGCTATTTTAGCAATGAATTTTCTACACAATTAAAATTTGATGCAAAATTTACTTTATTTATCAAATTTATGTATATCTTGCCCTTCCTCCCAATGGAGTAGAAATAAAATAAAATCATATTTAAAACTTAAAAACATATAAAAAAATGAAACGTAATAAAATAAAATATTGTTGCATATCACTTCAAGCGGTGCGAGATTCCAGACCTTCCTCTTTTTCCAGGGCATTCTTGCAACACACAGTTTTCCCACCACAGCAAACATGCAAAAAGCACAAATCAACAGCATTATTTTTTAATAAAACATTGCCAAAACCTGTGGGAAGGATCCCTGCAGCAAATAAGTAAACAGTCCCAGAAAGCACACTCACTGGATAGGCGTCAGTGGAGCATGAGATTGAATAATTGATATAAAGTGCTAATGTAGATTTTATAATCTCAGACAGTTTGCTGCCTCTGAGAGAAAAAAAAATCGGTTAGAAGCAAGCAGTGTATAACAACTGGCCTCCTGATTCAATTAGTGGTCTACGCAAACCAGGATCCTCTCTCCAACAGCAATGTGTGGTAACAGTTTTCATGCACTGAAAAACTACACTGAATTATTACCCCCTCATTGGAACTTTCCAGTCGTTCAAATCCGCTGGGTTCTTCATGTTAGGATAGCATACATAAATATATTTATATATATATAAAACTTTTTAGGAACCTACTACACATATTATCTAATAGCTGTAAATATTTTGAGGCCAATAAATTATTGAATAAATTAACTGCTCCAACACCATTGGGGAATAAGGCTGTGAACCAAGAAATTAGAATATGCAGTGCCAGAGCTGGAAGCAATCTGCAGGTGTAGTTATAAAATATGCATGGCTTCTTGGCTCATTTCACAAGAATTAGCAATCATTAATATAATTACAGTTTTTAGGATGGTAAAGACCTTGGTTATACTCAAGCCTGGGCCAACCACAGTGCTGTTGTTGTTTTTTTAACCCAAGACACTTGAAAACAGTAGCTGATAGTCACACTACTTACATTCAACTCAGTGTAGCCTCTAATAATACCCACTTTATTTCACACAAGTAATATATTCCCATATCTCTGCTTTGCCCACTATCCATTATTATTCCACAACTAGTGCTGTCAGATTTTCTTCTCCTTTCCTGTTCAACCCCCATCATGGCACAGATACTTCCCATGAATTCTTTTTGCCATAGTTGCACTTCAGTGGATGAAAAAAATGGGGTGAAAGTAGACTTGTGTAAAACGAATTGCAGTGGAATGGAATAAACTGACAGGAGCCGGTACATAACACCACACACATTGGAGTGAATACTTTACTGGCAAAAACAGGATCTGTACAGGAGTGTCAGGCCTAGTGAGCACAGCAACTCGTGTCCGGCAGGTCTTGCCCCCATGATAAAATTGCTGAGACCCTGCCTCTCCACATCTGCCTAAGTTCCTTCTCCAGGGTTCCCCCCCCCCAGCAATCTGAGACTGCGGCGTGCCTGTGTGAAGCTAATTTCTCTGCCCTCTTCATGCCTTTCCTGGATCTGGGACACCAGGGGGGAAGGGGAGCTTGTCGCAGCAAAAACACCCATGCCTCTTCACCAGCTGGACTCTTCCTTCCTCTTCTGTTTTAGTTTCTACCTTTGATTCTGGACTTCTCTCCACCACAGACTCCCTCTGCTCCCTAAGCCCTGTTACCCCTTAAGCTTCCAATACCTCCTCCTCTCAGTCTTCTTTTTCTTCTCCCTCTGACCAGTCAAAGTTGTTCCATCACCTGGCTCTCAGCCTTCTACCCCTGGGGGTTTCCCAGCTAGTTCCTCCCACTATTCCTCCCCGTCCAACCAGACCATAACACATACAGTGGTAACTCTAGTTACGAACTTAATTCGTTCTGGAGGTCTGTTCTTAACCTGAAACTGTTCTTAACTAGAGGCGTGATTTCGCTAATGGGGCCTCTTGCTGCTGCTGCACACAATTTCCATTCTCATCCTGGGGCAAAGTTCTCAACTTGAGGTAACTCATCTAGGTTAGTGTAGTTTGTAACCTGAAGTGTTTGTAACCTGAGGCATTTGTAACTTGAGGTACCACTGTACTAGCCAAAAACATGAATGAACACCAGCATGGATTGAGGAATGCTCATGCTTACTTAACCATAACCATTTTTCTGTTTTGAAGAGTTTAGAGGGATTTGCATATGACTCCTAGGTGGTCTACAGCCAGGCAATTTACAGGACCTTGTTTGCTCTGTTTCAGATATAGTTCTGTGTTGCATGCCAGTTGACCACTCTCTGAACAATAATCAATGTAAATCAGCTTTCAAAAGAAACATGCACCTACTTGTGGTTAGCAATAATTTTTTTAAACGATATTTTATAAATTATAGGAAACACAAAATAAAGAAACCAAGTATTAAAAAAGTAGGAAGCATAGACATGAGGCAGGTTTGTAAAAATACAGCCTTTATTTAAATTCCTTTCACAACTTCCATATCTTTTACGGTCACATAGGGATGCATCATGTTGGAGCTAGGCAAGGATTCCCAACCCAATAGTGTTGCCAGGTTTTTCCCTGGCAGACCTCCAGTGCTGTTTTCCAGCTGCATGTTGCCAGCTGCATGTTTCTGGCATGAAGATGCAATGATGATAATTACTTTACCTGTTGAAATTCTATCTTCTAAAAGTGGGTTATGAAGCCCCAAAGTTCTAGTGTTTTTAAAGGAGCAACTCATTGCTCCATTTGACAGATGCATACTTTCCCCTGTATGCAGTTTCATGCAACTTTTCAAAATATTCAGAATATTTTCAAAATATTCATTATATTACAATATTGTATTCCTTAAGGGTGCAGTTAGTTCCAAGGCAGTTTAAACATGCATCCAGTGCCCTGTTGGGCTCATCCTGGCAAGCAGAAATGAAGGTGTTCTTGCATTCCTCTGTCCATTTTGCTGGTTTCTTCTTTGAAAACATTTAACAGGAGAAAAAAAGATCAGCCCCTGAGCTGATCTAAGCACATCTCCTTGGTTTAGGGGCATTTGGGGCACTAGGATGACTTTGTACCCTGTACTGCTCCCTCTGACATCAGTTGGACCAAGGGCCTGGAAATTGCTGTGGTATAGAAATTTCAACAACAACAAGTGTTGCATGAAGCTGTACTGTCTGGCCTGACTTCTAGCCAATCAGTTTCATTGGATGACCATGAAGTCTAGTAATTTGTATGTGAAAGAAAACACTTCTACCTACTTTCTTCACATAATTTGGCATCATTTATGAAATTCACCACTGCTCATCCTTAACGCCAGACCATTTACGAACAACTTAAAAAGCTTTTTCTTAAGAGCAAAAATTATAAAACCAATATAGATATGAATGAGCATTGATTTTACATGAGACAGTTGGCCCTGGTGCCAGCACCAGTTTACTAATACAAATGCACAGATTGGTTTCGTAGGATCCACACCTTTCTGACCCCAGAAATAATGCTGGAGAGTTTACAGGAACACCTGCGCTGTTCTTTGTGGGAAAGTGGTAGAGGGGCTCATTGACATGGTGGCAAGAACTGCCCATTGTAACCAGTGAATTCTGCCACATTGTCTAATGTCCGTCTCTTTGGTGGGAAGATGGATGGAAATGGTGTGTTGCCCAGCATCTGTGACTGTGTGGGATTCACCATGAATAGGAATTTTCCTTCTGTTCCCCTAAGAATTAATTCACAGTTCCAACTGAAGGACAGCTGGCAAGTTAGAAATGCCTTTTCTCCCATTTTGGGAGAAGGGAGAGAGGAAATATTAGGGACCCTGCATTTTTGCCCAGCGAGACAGATAGCATATAGACGAGACTGATGTATCAAGGAGCAACAGGACTCTTAGTTATTCTTAGTTACTTGTGCTATGATGTCCTTCGAAGGCACCAGGTCCTGATTTACCATATGAAACTCAACGAGTTTCTGTATACTGTATACAGTATTGTGTATTGTGCAGGCATGTAAGGGTTCCTTCAGAAGGAAAGGTATCCTGGAAGGATTTATTGGTCAGTGGAGGGTTGATGGAAATGTTTACCATCCAAACAACTGGGTTTTTAAAAATCGTTTTGCTTTTTTTTTTTTTTTGATGCAGTGGGATTAGAGAACCTTGATTCGGTTTGGTTTTGCTGTGCTTAGTAGTTTTGCTTTTTTTTTTTTTTTGATGCGGTGGGATTAGAGAACCTTGATTCGGTTTGGTTTTGCTGTGCTTAGTAGTTGCCACCAGGGGGTATTAGAGTTTAATGCAGTCTGAAATCTGAGATGAAGTACTGAAAATTTTCACAACAAATGTTCCTAAACTTTTATCACTCCTTTCTTTTGACTACAGTAAAGAGGGCCAGGTTCTTCTGGAATGTATACAGCTTCCATGTTGAAATGACAGCACTTTCAAACTCCTCTCCCATTCCCATTTATACATATCACTTGATTTTTTTAATGACTCAATGCTTGATGAGTAGCAGCACGATGCACAAAACGACTTCATTGAAAGGTAGTGTTTGGAATGTGATGTATATTTGGTCTATGGTGGCCATTTCATACATGAAAGCCAATTATTGATGCTGCAGACACGTAGAGAGTGATGAATGGACATTGGAATACTTGGATACTTGAATACATTGGAATGGACATAAGTGAATACTTCTTAGATTCATATTTCATATTTTGAAATCCTTTTGAAAAGCATCATGTTGTATTTGAATGATCATGTAAAAAGAACTTATTTTTCTTATCTATGTTTGATGTAAGGCTGGAACAGAATTGGTCATAAAGCTTAGCCTTTGCAATGCAACTGCACCAGTTCTAGGCTTTGTGATGTGAGCCAAGTATAACAGACCAGTTCAGCTGCTGTTCAGAAAAGCATGTGAAAGTAAATACTTTCTGCCTCTAGTTGGACACACACACACACACGGCAGTAGTCTACTAATTTTTCTTCTCATACAGCTGGGTGGGTGGGTGGGGAGAGATTGAAAAACAACAACCCAACCGTTGATTTTTATCCTATAAGATACTGCCCCTTCCCATTCTTCTGATGCTACATAAAATGAAAGGCAAAACAAGGAAATTAACAGAAAGGAACTGTGATGGGATAGAACAGGGGAATCTTTTTGAGCCTGAGAGCTACATTCCATCCTGATGGGGGCCACATGCTGGTGGTGAGGAACACCAGAAGCAAAAGTAGGTAGGGGGAAAATGCAGTTTTAAACCTTTTTTTTTAAAAAAAAACCCTGTAGGCTACTTTCTACAGACATTCTCACAACCCTCTATCCTTCATCCAGGCAACCAAGAGGCATTATTAGAGTTCAAGGACACATTCCAGCCTGGCTAGAAACACTCAAGTAGGATGCAAAGGAGGGTTATCTAGTCCAACCCTACAATGCAGGAATCTCAGCTAAAACATGCATGACAGATGGCCCATGCAACCTCTGCTTAAAATCTTCCAAGCAAGGAGAGCCCACCACCTCCCGAGTGAGTCCGTTCCACTGCTGAATGGCTCTTACCACCAGAAAGTTGTTCCTGATGCTTAGTCAGAATCTCCTTTCTTGTAACTTGAATCTATAGGTTTGGGTCCTACCCTATGGAGCAGGAGGAAACAAGCTTGCTACCTACTTGGAGATAGGCTGTGATTCCTCAGCATTGTTCATACATACTGTATGTACCAAACTTTTGCTGTATTCAATAGTAATGATATTAAAGTTATAATATTTAGTAATCATGATGAACTGAAGGATATCTGACTTCATAATATTTTAAGGCAGGTGTATACAATAGTTTAAAAACTTATGACGATTGTGCATTTATTTTTGTCCATTTGCTTATTTATGGTTTATGTGTTCATGCTGAGATCTTTAAGCTGGCCATAAAATGGCAAACTAGGAACTGCTACTCTTAATCCTACCATAGTCTAAATCTTCCCAGAAATAAGTGTAGCACATTCATTAACGTCTTACCATACACTGCTTTATAACCTGCAGCTTTCAGTTCATTAATATGGAGAGAATGAATCCACACCAGAGAATAGCAGAGATTCTTATCTTCTGCTTAAAAGCATATGCCAGCAAAAATGAAATGAAGCTGTCATAAGCACAAACTTTAGTGGGTGTTATTCATCTGCATATAGGATAATACCTCTAAGTGTTTAAAAGATGTTTCTGGAAATGCAGAGTCAATTTGTCATGCAAATAAACTCATTAGGGAAGCCATATTTTTAGAATATTAGAAAATGCAAACATCTTCCCTCACCTCAAAATGCTCCTTTGCACATAGAAGCATTTGCATAAAGGAATAATTTAACTAATTGGATTTACATTTTTAGTATCCTAGATTTTGTACAACAAGATTTTAAATTCTGTCCTTGGTATTGAAATTATTATATTATTTCCCCACTCCTTTGGTAAAAGTTTTCTGCTTTTGTGACTGTACCACACCATTGTATCTAAATACTGCCCTTCCAAAGTTCTGCTAAAGCAATGTTTTCCTTCTTAGAGAAGCACAGAGAGGTTCACTTACCCATAGTAGTTTAAACAGAGATGTTGTTGAGAATTTCCTGCGGCAAAACAAATGTCTTCATTGTTGTATGGGAAGAATCAAGTTGGTAGTTCAACAAAACTTTTGCATTCTGAAATGCAACAAACACTGAAAAAACCATGAACATGTAAACAAATAATGGGATGTCAAGAATAAACTGTTGACTACTTTAATAGAATAAGAAATGTTTCTTCCCACCTCTATTATATCAAGTAAATATCAACATTTATTTAATTGCAATTTTGATGGAGCTAAAATTAAAAAATTAACATAAAATTCCCCGCATTGGGCAAAATGTGGAATCCTGCATTGCAGTGGGTTGGACTAGATGACCCTTGTGATCCCTTCCAACTCAATGATTCTATAAAAATGTAGCATCTTTGTGGTTTGGAGTACAACTCCAACAGCAGAATTCTATTCAGGCCTACCCCAAAGTAATTCCTGCTGAATTTGTTGAGGGTTACTCCCAGGTAAGAAATTATAGGATTGCAGCCTAACAGTACTGATTTTATATTTGCATTCTGCAGAACACAGATTTCATGTGGAAACAAGACACGACATGTAGATTTAACATAATGCACACATGTCGAATTAGAAAGGAAAGGGCTGGTGGCATTTTACATGAGCAGTATGGTACTTCAGCTGGGGGTGGGCGGGCAATGAAGGTTGTTTTATATCCTTTGTCTCCCATCTTTTCTGTATTATTATCTGAAAATAAATATATATGGTAAAAAAGTAGTCTGGTATATCACATTCATGCTTTTTGTGTTAGCAAGGCACAAAGTATGAAACTGACTCCTCAGTTCTTTAAAATCTGTACTTGTCAATGTTGTCATTGGTTTCAAACTGATTTGTTGACAAATGAATTTTAGTCTAACTGCCTGTTCCTGTGTACCTCATCATTTCTTGCAGTCTCCCACAACAGCAGGAGTCCAACTGGTAATGTTGTATTACCAGGTAGGCTCACCTCCAGTTCATCATCAGCTTTCGATATTGCTGTATCAGCAAGGATTCGTGGCTTTTGATGCATTGCAGTGGTGTACTGTTCGAATAGGATATGGCTGTGGGAGAAAGAGGCAAAACTATTTATCTGTCTTTTGCTAAACAGGTCTCCCCCAGTTTCTAGATTCAATATTCTGCTTTAGCTGCTGTGGGTTTTTTTGCAGCTAAAGCATGTTGATATGATGGATACTATCTGACTATAATCAACTTTGCGGTCTGGATGGGCAATTAATTGCTGAGGAACACTGATTGCTTAGCAATAAGCAGTCTTTATATTCAACAAAAAATCCATTTTTTAAAAAATGTGATCAACCAGTTAATTGGTGTAGATGCAGATGATAAACTGAAATTGCTTAGTAATGCAGCATTTCTGCCTTCTCACAGATAGCATTGACCCATGAATGCACCTTGATATGAAGATGATGATTGGCAATTTAATACTATATATAAGCTCAAAGCTCATCTTGTCATTTCAGCTAACAGTTATTTAATTTTTCAGGAATAAAACATTGTTCTGTACTTAGCGCCTAGCTTTAAATTGATAAATAGTCGTTATATACTTTCTTTGTAGGTAAATACCATTGACAAGAGGTAAATAAGTTATCTTCAGCTGGAAATATCATATATTTAATATTACCATGTTTTGTTTTGTTCTGTTTTTTTTTAAAAAAAATTTTATCCTGTATTTTTATCTTGTGAGTTGCCCTAATATCTTCAGATAATAAATAAATTTAATAAGATAAGATAAGATAAAAACAAGTGTAGTTTACAGCCATAATAGCTGGCATAGAAACCCAACACAGCCAAGTTTAAATCCCATTGACTTCAGCAGTATACTTCCAAGAAAGCATGCTAGTTCTCCAACTTGTTCTTTTGACCTAATGTTGTGCATTCAATTAACATAATGTTTTGGAAAGAGCCATACAACCTGCTGGTGGTCAAGTCCATCAGGAGGAATCCAGCCTCTTGCAACCAGCACTCATAGAATCGGCTATCAGCAAATCATTGCCATGTAAGTCCTTTATTTCCATGAGAAATGAGCCAGGAACTGACTGGATTTTTCAGTGTCATGATTATCTTCACCTGCTGTGAAATTTTTATATTATCCCATTAGTATGCTTGCTGTAAGAGGTACTACATCCTCCTTACCCTCTTTATGAATCAGGTTTCGTGGTGAGATCATTGTACCTATGACAGGCTAAGTAAGTTTCTATGTATGTAAGTGAGGGTTAAAATGGTGTAATAGAGTGCTTTAAAATATTTTCAGGAAACAGTCATGATAATTGACCAAAATAGAGTATTCACCCAGCAAAAAATCTGGTAGCTTCACCACATACTTCATAGCAGTCAGTGAGACTTTTCTGAATAGTTACACATCAGGTTGGTATAAAGGAGGGGAAGCCAATACGATGGCATCAGGATAATTTGGGTTATAACTCCCATCCTCCCTAAGAATTGGCCACACTGCCTGGAGTATATTGCCTACCCCTGTGTATAGAGTATAATCACATTCTTTACTAGACAAAATCATGTTTAGGCTATGATGAAAATATCATTGCCATTTGAAAACACAGTGTATGATTCATTTATCTGCTATATCGAGTTACGGGAAGATGTGAAATATGCAAATGTTTAATAATGCAGATCACTGATATTTAATTCCAAGGGATTTTCCCACATAGCAATTTGAATCTTGCAGCCATACGTAGCAGCCAGCACAGAAGGCTTGTGATATTTTGCATCTGTTAATAAATCAAATAGCCATAGGGGTTACAAACTGTCACCTAATCATTTTGTGTTCTGCAAAAAGAAATCGATATATATAATCTATGTTCAACCCACCATAATTTGTATACCTATCCAACAGATAATTTTAGTAAACAGACTGTTTTATACAGGTTAGTTGAAAATATTTTGAAGAGCTGTGTTCTAAAGCAGAGTATTGGTATTACCATTACAAATGAATCAACCCTCAATATTACATATTAAAAGGAGGAAAAGAAAAGGAATTGCGAAGTTGATCTTTGGACCTGTTTGTTTTAATAGCAATAAATTAAAGTATCACTACTTGAGAACAATAAATTGTATCTTCTTCCCCCTCTTAGGAGACTGTGGTCACTAAGGGATCAGCACCCAAATGTGCTTAACACCATTGGGAAGGGGAGCAAGAAAAAAATGGTCCAGTACATTCAAAGTAGAAGGTCCATCCATACTGTCATTTAATATGGAGAATCAGCTTTCTCCATTAATTCTTCACTGGTCCATGTAATGTTCTTTTCCAGATATCTGCCTCGCACACTTGCTTCTCCCTCAGTCTGGATTTTCTCATACCTCTTGGTGATTAAATTAAACACTGATATCTACCTTTCCAAATTGCTAAAACAGCTCCACTTCAACTGGTCCTAGTCCCAGATTTCTGACTGGGGTTTCATTTAGAACTCACCTAACCCCTGTTTTAAAACAGCTGCACTGGTTGCCAGTTGCCAGTTCATTTCTGGGCCCAGTTCAAGCTGCTCACATTAGCATTTAAATCCTTAAATGACTTATCCGTATTTTGCGCCCCATAAGACGCACTTGACCATAAGACGCACCTAGTTTTTAGAGGAGGAAAACAAGAAAAAAAATATTCTGAATGAAACAGTGGATGTATTATTTTTGTGGTTCATGCTGTGGCCATAGACATGATATGTGATTTGACAGTGAGTTTGGGGTAGACCAATGCAAAAATCCTGAGAATCCATGTGGATCTGTGCTTTGTAACCACATTTTTGTGCCATTGTGGCCCCACAAAACAGTGGGTGTGTGATTTTTTTTGGTGTAGGCTATAGCCATGGACATGCTATGTGATCTGATGGTAAATTTGGGGTGACCCAATGCAAAAATCCTGAGGATCCATGTGCTTTTACCTCTCCCCCCCAGGCAGCCTCCTTTATTGCTAGCGTCCCTTATCTCCCTCCTGATCGCTTGCCGATCAGCTGCTCAGCGGCTTCCTTTCAACACCCCCTTCCCTCTTGTTTGCCTTAGCGTTTTTTCCTTAGCTGGAGCAGTTTTTTGTTCCTCCTTTTCTTCTAATTTCTCTCCTCATTGCTTGTTTTAGTATTCCTGTCTCCTCTCCTTGCAAGTTCATTGTCTTTACCTCCCCCCTTCCAGGCAGCCTCCTTTATCGCTAGCGTCCCTTATCTCCCTCCCGGTCGCTTGCTGATCAGCTGCTCAGTGGCTTCATTTCAACACCCCCTTCCCTCTTTCAAAAAAAAAAGCAAAAAGCACACCTGCTCTTTGCCCCTGGGCAATTCAGCTCCAGGGGCCATGCATTTGCTCCATAAGACACACAGACATTTCCCCTTACTTTTTAGGAGTAAAAAAGGGTGTCTTATGGAGCGAAAAATATGGTAGGTCTTTGGTATCTGAAAGGCCACTTCAGTGGTGGTGCTGGCAGGACTGACTTTCACAAATTTCATCTGGTAGGCTTGCAGCATGTACTGTTTTTCTGAGGAAAACACTCATGACTGTTTCACCTTCAGGTTGCAATACTGTAGTAGTAATAATAATAATAATAATAATAATAATAATAATAATTTATTATTTATACCCCGCCCATCTGGCTGGGCCTCCCCAGCCACTCTGGGCGGCTTCCATAGAAACCAAAAATACACTAAAATATCACACGTTAAAAACTTCCCTGAACAGGGCTGCCTTAAGATGTCTTCTGAATGTCAGGTAGTTGTTTATCGCTTTGACATCTGCTGGAAGGGCGTTCCACAGGGCGGGCGCCACTACCGAGAAGGCCCTCTGCCTGGTTCCCTGTAGCTTTGCTTCTCGCAATGAGGGAACCGCCAGAAGGCCCTCGGCGCTGGACCTCAGCGTCCGGGCAGAACGATGGGGGTGGAGACGCTCCTTCAGGTATAGTGGACCGAGGCCATTTAGGGCTTTAAAGGTCAGCACCAACACTTTGAATTGTGCTCGGAAACGTACTGGGAGCCAATGTAGGTCTTTCAAGACTGGTGTTATATGGTCTCAGCGGCTGCTCCCAGTCACCAGTCTAGCTGCCGCATTCTGGATTAGTTGTAGTTTCCGAGTCACCTTCAAAGGTAGCCCCATGTAGAGCGCATTGCAGTAGTCCAAGTGGGAGATAACCAGAGCATGCACCACTCTGGCGAGACAGTCCGCAGGCAGATAGGGTCTCAGCCTACGTACCAGATGGAGCTGGTAAACATCTGCCCTTGACACAGATTTGACCTGTGCCTCCATTGACAGCTGTGAGTCCAAAATGACTCCCAGGCTGCACACCTGGTCCTTCAGGGGCACAGTTACCCATTCCGGACCAGGGAATCCTCCACACCTGCCCACCTCCTAATGTTCTCTGTGCAAGTCTGCCTATGAAATTTCAATTGATCCAGAATGCTGTACCCAAAATTTTGTTCGGGGTCATCAAGGCTTACTATATTAGGAGGGCTTTAAACTGACTAATGTGGGGGAGGGAGACAGTGCTCCTGAAGGTAGGAGTCTATCAATTGATGAAGATGATCATCCAAATGTCATAGACAAAATGGAGCAAACAGCACGCAGACCTAGTGGTGGGAGGAAAAAATCCTTAAATAAGAGACATGGGGGAATGATTAATGGACTTCAATGTCTGTACACTAATGCGCAAAGCATGGGAAATAAACAAGATGAGCTTGAGCTCTTGGTACAGCAAACTAAATATGACATAATAGGCATCACTGAAACCTGGTGGGATAAGTCCCATGATTGGAATGTAATAATGGAGGGATACAATCTATTTCAGAGAAACAGACCAGACAAGAAAGGAGGAGGAGTGGCGTTATATGTCAGGGATGTGTATACCTGTGAAGAGATCCAAGATTTAGAACCTCAAAGCCAAAGTGAGAGCATTTGGGTCAAAATTAAGGGAGAGAAGAATAACAGTGACCTCATTGTGGGAGTTTACTATAGATCCCCAAGCCAAACGGAGGACATAGATGATGCCTTCCTGGAACAGATGACCAAGCATGCAAAAGGAAGGGAGATAGTAGTAATGGGGGACTTCAATTACCCGGATATTTGTTGGATGTCAAACTCAGCCAAGAGCATAAGGTCAAACAGATTCCTCACTGGCCTTGCAGACCTTAATTGTCCAGAAAGTGGGAGAAGCAACAAGAGGAACAGCCATTTTAGATCTGGTCCTAACCAATGTTGATGACCTGGTTAGTGGGGTAGAAGTGGAAGGATCATTAGGCGCGAGTGATCATGCTCTTCTGAAGTTTACTATACAGCGGAAAGGAGCAGCCAAGCATACTAGGACTCAATTTCTTGACTTTAAGAAAGCCGACTTCATAAAACTTAGGGAAGTGCTGGGTGAGATCCCATGGACAGTAATACTAAAAGGAAAGGGAGTTCATGATGGCTGGGAGTTTGTTAAGAGGGAGATAGTAAAAGCACAACTTCAGGCAATACCAATGAGACGGAAACATGGAAGGTGCCTAAAGAAGCCACGGTGGCTATCTAAAGAACTTTTAACTGAGATAAGATTAAAAAAGGATGTGTACAAAAAATGGAAAAGGGGGGAAACCACCAAAGAGGAATTCAAACAAATAGCCAGCACGTGTAGACACAAAGTCAGAAAAGCTAAAGCACAGAATGAACTCAGGCTTGCTAGAAAGGATAAAAGCAACAAAAAAGGCTTTTATGGGTATGTTCGTAGCAAATGGAAGAACAAAGAAACAGTGGGGTCACTCAGAGGAGAAGATGGTGAAATGCAAACAGGGGACACAGAAAGGGCTGAACTCCTCAATGCCTTCTTTGCCTCAGTCTTCTCCGATAAAGAAAACAATGCCCGAGCAAATGATTCAGCAGAGGAAACACAGCCCAGAATAACTAAGGAGATAGTACAAGAATACTTGGCTAGTTTAGATGTATTCAAGTCTCCAGGGCCAGATGAACTGCATCCAAGAGTATTAAAAGAACTGGCAGATGTGATCTCAGAACCACTGGCAGTCATCTTTGAGAATTCCTGGAGAACAGGCGAAGTCCCGGCAGACTGGAGGAGGGCAAATGTTGTCCCTATTTTCAAAAGGGGAAAAGAGAGGACCCAAATAATTACCGCCCAGTCAGTCTGACATCAATACCAGGGAAGATTCTGGAGCAGATCATGAAGCAAACAGTCTGTGAGCACCTAGAAAGGAATGCTGTGATCACCAATAGTCAGCATGGATTTCTGAAAAATAAGTCATGTCAGACTAACCTGATCTCATTTTTTGACAGAATTACAAGCCTGGTAGATGAAGGGAACGCAGTGGATGTAGCCTACCTTGATTTCAGCAAGGCATTTGACAGGGTGCCCCATGATATTCTTGTAAAGAAGCTGGTAAAATGCGGTCTTGACTATGCTACCCCTCAGTGGATTTGTAACTGGCTGACTGACCGAACCCAAAGGGTGCTCATCAATGGTTCCTCTTCATCCTGGAGAAGAGTGACTAGTGTGGTGCCACAGGGTTCTGTCTTGGGCCCGGTCTTATTCAACATCTTTATCAACGACTTGGATGATGGACTCAAGGGCATCCTGATCAAATTTGCAGATGACACCAAACTGGGAGGGGTGGCTAACACCCCAGAGGACAGGATCACACTTCAAAACGACCTTGACAGATTAGAGAACTGGGCCAAAACAAACAAGATGAATTTTAACAGGGAGAAATGTAAAGTATTGCACTTGGGCAAAAAAAATGAGAGGCACAAATACAAGATGGGTGACACCTGGCTTGAGAGCACTACATGTGAAAAGGATCTAGGAGTCTTGGTTGACCACAAACTTGACATGAGCCAACAGTGTGATGCGGCAGCTAAAAAAGCCAATGCAATTCTGGGCTGCATCAATAGGAGTATAGCATCTAGATCAAGGGAAGTAATAGTGCCACTGTATTCTGCTCTGGTCAGACCTCACCTGGAGTACTGTGTCCAGTTCTGGGCACCACAGTTCAAGAAGGACACTGACAAACTGGAACGTGTCCAGAGGAGGGCAACCAAAATGGTCAAAGGCCTGGAAACGATGCCTTATGAGGAACGGCTAAGGGAGCTGGGCATGTTTAGCCTGGAGAAGAGGAGGTTAAGGGGTGATATGATAGCCATGTTCAAATATATAAAAGGATGTCACATAGAGGAGGGAGAAAGGTTGTTTTCTGCTGCTCCAGAGAAGCGGACACGGAGCAATGGTTCCAAACTACAAGAAAGAAGATTCCACCTAAACATTAGGAAGAACTTCCTGACAGTAAGAGCTGTTCGACAGTGGAATTTGCTGCCAAGGAGTGTGGTGGAGTCTCCTTCTTTGGAGGTCTTTAAGCAGAGGCTTGACAACCATATGTCAGGAGTGCTCTGATGGTGTTTCCTGCTTGGCAGGGGGTTGGACTCGATGGCCCTTGTGGTCTCTTCCAACTCTATGGTTCTATGATTCTATGATTCTATGATTACGATAGTTTTGTACTAGCAGTCACCCTGACTTCAAATCATTCTAGACTAGAGTATGAATACTAGGTGTTAATAAGGTACCTCATTTGCTTCCATATTAACCTAGTCTAGAAATTTGCAGAGCACCTGAAGCCCTTCTCACTGTTCCCTAATGACAGATGTATGCTAGTGAGGAAGAAAAGAAAGTGGTTATAATGCTTGGATTTTGGAACTGCCTTCCAAGGGAGTTACATACGTGATATGTATTACAGGGAATAAAATTTATTCATTAATTTATTTTGACAAATATACTCTATCTTCCTGTTATAGAATCAAACTCAGGGTGTCTTACAAATAAAAATAGTAATCAGAGCAAAATGAAAAATGAACAGCAATAAAAATAGTCAGCAAAAACAGACTAAACGTTGGAAAAAAGAAATGAGGCAGGATTGCTGTACCCAATTACTTAGGAGTGAAGTTGCATTGAACCCTGTGACATTTTCTACACAGTATGCAAGCATAGGCTTGTACTGTAGAATCCCCATGCAATTATTTGGTAGAAGTTCATTTTCCTGTGATGTAGAGAGCTATACACTTCTTGGTCAAACTAGATACAATGTGCATGTGAAGATAATGTTTTTCTGCAATTAAATGTAACTATAGAGCTGCTTTGAAAGTAACACTAAACTATACCATGGTTTAGTGCATGCGACTATGAGGGCTGCTGCAGCCCTCCTCAATTCTGCTGTTACTGCAGCACTGTTGCGAGCAATGCCATGGTTTGGCTTAGTGTGCCATCTGAATCTGAGCTCATAGTTGGCCTCCCAGATAAACCATGAGCTATAATGCTAAGAATAATGTGGAATGTGACACATCACATGATGCACCCCTGCAATGTGGGGGGCAGGTTGGCACCCTTGCTTTCCAACCCATGGTGGAAACGTATGTAAACCCGGTGTCTTCTACACAGATGGCAAAGCACATTTCAGGCACACTGTTGCTCTGATGCTTGTGAATTCCTGGGAGGAAATCTTGCCAGATGTGTGTCCTGCATTCCATGTCACTCGAACCTTTAGCACCACACTGGAAAAAGTTAAACGTAGTGACATAGATTATGAGGAAAACTAATATCTAAATTTATCTTGCATAGTTTTGTTCTCTTCTCTTCTCCTACAGTATGATTCAACATGTTTATGCAGAAATAACTTTTAAGCTTAAAGGAGTAGTTATTATACACATTAGTAGCTAATGCTTTTGGCTAAAAGTCTTACAAATCATTGTTGCATCAAGGGACCCATATTATATCCCAGTATTAATGTTATTACATCAAAATGCTTTCTTTGTGGAAATAGTTTGTGCTTGTGCAGTGTACAGAAGATGGTAGACATCAACATGTTTCTTCTGAAATAAATAATGCTTATATCCTAGCAGTAAGAAATAAAACCACCCACAAAGCTGCGATAAATGTGTTAAGTCTTTCAGGTGCCACAGGTCTCTGTTGATTTTTCTTCAATAGATAGGTAAAGTGGCTATCTGTTTGGAATTTATCCACAAAACATCTCAAGTGAGACCCTTAGCTTTCGCCATCCACGGAATAACAAAGAAGCATTTTATTTGCCCTTCCAAACTGCTGAATCTCCTCAGACTGTAATCATACCTATATGCACACCTAAAGTCAGTGCTGTTAAAATATAGTTTTCAGATGTCAAAGAAAGCTGGTGACTCCATGAAATTTTAACAAATGTGATACTTGAGAGGCTTTGTAGTTGAGAGCGATCATTTATCAGGCAATGCTTTCAGGCACGTGTTAAATTCTTCAGTAATTAAAAATTCACAGAGGTGAAAAGATACCTTGTAAATATTTTATTTTATTTTTATTTCTTTAAAACAATTTTGAAGGCGTTCATTTATCTCAAATAAGATTATCAAACTTGGAAGAAACTGTGTGGGATCACTTAAAAAAAAAGGTTATTTAACTTCTCTCAATCACCATAAAAAAGGAAGAATTACATACTGGTTAATTGGTCTTTCAACATATGTTTAAAAGTCAGTATGTTTATACAGTGCATTCTTCTGTTGAGGTGCAGATCAAATGATAAGCTAAAATCCCATGTGAAGAGTAATTTGTGATTGTGTCCTTACGACAATATTTGAACTTTTTGGGAATGATTGTTTGTTTGTTTGTGTGTGTGTGTACAAGCCATACTTTCTTATAGAGTCTGAGAGCACCTGTCAGTCAGTTTTACACAGCTGTGGTGCCACTTTACACTGAAATGACTCCCTAGGCTCCCCTTTACATCAGTGAGAGAGACCTGCTACTGCACTGTACTGTATTTATACTTAAGAGCCTGGGTATGTTGTGATTCGGAAGAGTCAAACAATTACTTCTTGCTGAGCTAAATAACTTTAGGTCCATTCGCTTGGTCAGTGACTCTAGAAAGTGCTCTTTGGGATTATTCACGCTTGTTACTTAGCAAAGTGTTAAAGATATAAAAGTTTAATGTGCATAAATGTTACGTTTGAATGCAATGTATTTAAAATCCTATGCAGAGAGGTTTGCGTTAGGCAAGAGAGGTTTGTCTCTCCCAAATGTGGCAAGGAGAGGGTTTAAGGCTAATTGATGACTCATCCCAGAAACCCAAGCAGTGATCTTTCACAGCAGGAAGAGGAAACCTAAGAACTCAGTTTCTTAGCTAGTCCTTGGAACCAACAGCAGGAGGAGTTCAGCTCAGCGATCCTAAGCAAGCAAGATGTTTCTTTAGGATCTCTCTCTCTCTGGGCCGAGAGAGAGGAAAGTTTATTGAATAGTATTAAGGACTAAAAAGAAGACTGGACAGTATCGCTAGTTTGTTTAAGAGAAATGTGATACGTTATATTTTTGCCAATGTTTATTTTGTAACTATTTTAAGACTGTTTCCCATAAAGCTTTGAAACTCATTCTTGTGGTGGACAGCAAATTCATTTCTGCTCTGCACAAGGTCTAGATCAGGGATTCCACTTGGCAGCAACACTAACACAAAGGAAACTTAACAAAAGCCTCAAAAAAATCTCTTGGAGGTGTTTGGCACATTTTGTAAACAGGAAAGCCTATTTATAAATAACTCTAAGAACAACATTATGATTTTTGGCAAACACAGTCCTAGGTATAGAATCATAGAATCACATAATTATAGAGTTGGAAGAGACCCTGAGCACTATCTAGTCCAACCCCTGCAATGCAGGAATATGCAGCTGTCCCATATGGGGATCAAACCTGCAACCTTGGTGTTATCAGCACCACATTCTAACCAACTGAGCATGGTGCTTAGGTCAGCAAACCATAGAACAAACTCGCTCATTTGAATACCTAAGTGTACTCTTTAGTGAAACCTCTTGGAAGTGTCCTATGGAGGCAGTGAAAGACAAAGCACAGAAAACCATAGGGGCACTGATGAAGTTCTATTACAATGCTTGAAACTTCCCTAAATATATTTGGTAGCAAAGTGATTACACAAATGCTCTATGGTGTTGAAATCCAGGGCTTTGATTTGAACTCCATCAAAGTTTTGGAAACACTGCAGAATTATTATTATTATTTTTGAAACTCTGCTCTCTACCATCAGGAATATCAACAGCTCTTCTCTGTACAGAATCCGAGTTGCCAACAATTAAGACAAGAGTGGGCTATGTCTGGTTTGAGGAAGGGTCAGCAAACTTTTTCAGCAGGGGGCCAGTCTACTGTCCCTCAGACCTTGTGGGGGGCGGACTATATTTTGAAAAAAAATATGAACAAATTCCTATGCCCCACAAATAACCCAGAGATGCATTTTAAATAAAAGGACACATTCTACTCATGCAAAAACACGGATTCCCGGACCATCAGTGGACCGGATTTAAAGGCGATTGGGCCAGATCTGGCCCCCGGGCCTTAGTTTGCCAACCCATGGGTTAGAGCATATTTTAAAAATGGCTACTATGCCTATTAAGCAGTTTCCTGAACTGTGCAATATGGAATTGGTTGATAACCGAACCTAGAAAGCAGCTTGTCAATAAGACTATTTTTATATTCCAGAACTGAGCTCTGTTTTAACCTTGAATAAGTGTCAATTAGGGATTAGAATACAGAAGGGGCCTACAACTAATGAGAAGCACCAATTTCCCCCTTGGTACCCACTCTTGAAAAAAGAGCATTTTACAGCTAATTATCAACCAAAATCTCATCAGTTTCCTTAAGAAATGCCTTTATTGAGCTTTATTTCCAAATGATGCCTACTGAAGTCTTGGATGGCCACTACAATAAGGTCCCATTCACAGACATATTTTTATCCCCTTACTGCTTATGGCCCAACTTATCTATGTATAAATATATGCAGTTTATGTTTTTGGTACTACAGTACTAGGTATATTAGGCAGGACATACCACTGACTCAAGCCAGGGCCAGAAACCATAAGCACTTAAAATATTTTCGTGTCCCTATATATATCTAATTTAAAATGTAAAAAATAATAAAGCATAAAATATTTTTTATTTTTCAAAAGGAAACAAAACCTACAGTAAGAAGGAAAATAATGTTTATTATTGTATACTTTCCCTGTGTGTGTGTGTGTGTGTGAGAGAGAGAGAGAGAGAGAGAGAGAAAGAGAGAGAGAGATTCAGCTGAATCATATGTTCCATGGCAAATCTGGCAATGGAAAATTTGTGTGCTTATTTAGCTTAATGGTTAATCCATTCCTGATTTAAACCCAGAATTCCAGGCATCTTTTTCTTATCAACAGATAATGTAATTCAAGGCTTTTCACTTAAAATGCTGCAAGTGCTAAATGTTGAACTAATATCACTTTTATTTAATTGGATTTTGTTTCACAAAGTTATACATTTATTTATGTGCACTTTTGCTTGACCTTACATTTTCAAGACTAATTTTAATATATCTGCTACTTGACTATATTGGTTTAATTTTCAGGTCATGAAAACTGCACAGATGTATGATTTTAGGAATGACTGAGCGAATGTATTTTTATTTTTAACTGTGTTTTGTGTGGCAGACTGAGCTGTAATTCTTAGTGGCAACTGGTAAGCACCAGGCAAAGGGGAGGACTATACAGTCAGTTGTTGCTGCCTTTGATCAATACCAAGTTCCTGTGATGCTACATCCCACATATGCTTGTATTGGCTGGTTTGGACAGAGGATAACATTTGCATCAGTGCAGAATGCTGTAGGCTAGTGTGCAGATGAAGTCTGTTGTCTAGGTTTTCATTGCTTGTTAGTTAGGGGTAGAGGATGGGAATTATGTGTGGGGAATAGGAAAGTGGCAGCAAACCATTGTAACGTAGGAGCCAGAGTTTCTGGAGTCAAAAAACAACCACGATTCTTGTGGCATCTCAAAGACTAACAAATTTATTGTGGCACTTACTGAGGAGAAGGGATGCCCTTTATATTCCCAGAGGATATTAAATATGACAAATAGACTTATTAACGCAATAAAGTAAAGAGAGAGATACATGCTCAGTAATCAACATTCCTGCTTACAGTAAATAAGACATTTTAAAACAGCATCTTGTGGGAAAATGTCACCAAAGTTTGTAATTACTTGGTTCAGAATATGAATTTACCCAGCTCATAAAGCACAGTTCTATGACTCAAGTATGATATCCTGTAGAAGCTCTTCTCCTGGTTACTTCTTCCCTGGAGTCAGGTCTCACCTTGACAGATATTAAATTGCAATTGTGGTTAAGTCTAAGTGCTTAGTTTTAAGCAGAAATATTATGGGGCCAGTGGTGCAGCCCTAGGTTTTGTTATGCCAACAAGTGCTTAGTATAATGATCCTTTATTGCCACAAAACTCCAATCAGATGTACTACTGTAAGCCAATCATGCTAGGATATCAGGATGGCAATCTAAACACTTGAAATGAGCTGAGCTAATAGATTCTGGACCAATGAAACCCCGTGAACTTGCAGGATGATGTTTTTATGATGCAGAACAGTCTTTGACCATTCCCCATGTTCTTTGAATTCACATCTATTTAAATTTCTTATCCTCTCTCTGTAATATGTAAACATCTTTCAGCTCCAAGGTTTACTGGAAAAGCTGTGTGATTTTAAACTCTCCTGTAATTGTACATTTACTGCAGCTAACAATACACTTGCTTTGCTTGCTGAGCCAGAGAGATTGCTCATGCAGCACTTTAACCGTAAATTATAAAACCTTCAGGACAAAGCAACCTTAAAGGAACTTCAAACGCTTGATCAAAACACAGAACAGAGCTAGAAAGGCTGAAATGTATTTTTATAATAGACTAACATTTCTTTGTCAATGCCATGCCTCTACCTTTAATAAATACATCTGACAGGTTAAAAGGTATAAGAGCAGATCTCAGATATATTCAATAGATTGTTATTCAGAACCAAAATCCTAAGGGAGCATTAATGATTTTAATATGCAATACCAATTAATAAACACCCCGGTCACATTTGATTTTGGAAATGTGGCTGAAATCAGGCCATGTTTTGTATGAAGCTGCCTTATACAGAGTTCTGTCTTTGGTCTGTTTAGCATAGGAATATTGATCTGAATGTAGAATTTGTATTGTACTTCTTATAGTGATTCTATTTCATTGGGATATTTAAACCACTTCAGTATTTCTGTTGAAATATGAGGCAGTATATAAAACAAACAACTAAGGCAGCAGCAGTCTCAGACAGAGGCATTCCCCAGCACCAGCTGATACTGAATCTGGGGCTTCCACCCTACTACTGAGCTGCAGCCCCTATCCTGACATACTTTGACCAAAACCACCTTTCTAGCATTCAGGAAATCTTAGTGGTGAAATGGCACCAATTCAATAAACATTAAATCCACCTGGATACACGTAGCTGTGTGGTGTTCTTTTCCATGTAGTTTTGAAATAAATTTAATTTAGTAATTAAAATTCACTTTCAAATCCAGTCATTTCTCCTGTGCTCATAGATTTTTCATTAGGATGGTAAGCAAAGAGAACTTGGGATCCAGTCCTATGCACATTTCACCCAGCTAAGCTGAATAGAACAGAATGGGTTTACTTCCAGTTGAGCCTGCCTATGATTGTACTATGCAACAAATTAATATTTGATTAGATTACTGTTGGTGTAACATATTATTGCTATCTATCTAGCTCATTCACATAGCTGTCAACTTTTCCTTTTCTTGTGAGGAATCCTATTCGGAATAAGGGAATTTCCCTTAAAAAAAGGGAAACGTTGACAGCTATGCTCATTGAGTCCCTTCGGTGCAAGCCCTCAATGAGGGCTTCTGCTTGCACAATGGGGCTTTCCCTCCTCTCCTCTGCTGCTCTACCCCTTGCTTGCATCCATCCATCCATCTTTCTTTCTTTCTTTCTTTCTTTCTTTCTTTCTTTCTTTCTTTCTTTTCCCTTGACAGGACTCAAGGCAGCTTATAGATAAGAACAAAAATCACTAAAAACATAAAAAACCAACAATTAAAAAACAACGGAACATTAATATAATTAAAACATGTATAAAATCTGTTTAAAACATACAAATAGTTAAAATAAAAACAGCATGGCTCCTGCCCTTTCATTAAAAGCAGTCAAATTTCCTATGCTTGTCGGAACCAAAAGGTATTCACTTGCCAAAGGAAGAACAACAAGGAGGGAGACAGATTAGCTTCTCCAGGTAGAGAGCTCCAGAGTCTGGGAACAGCCACCAAGATGTGGAGTTAAATGGCAATGTGAACATACCCTTAGTGTTTGCACTTATAGTGTCCCCTTTGAGACCAAAATACTGGTTATAAATATTGTAATTAATTAGTTACAGTTAAAAATGGAACAAATTCTTTCTATGGCTGAGAATGAGCTAAAATGTTTCACTCTTCCTCTTTTGTTTACCTTTAGGAATGCTGGCTCTTAGCATTGCATAATAGCATTATTTTTTAATAGCTGCAAAACAAAACCTCATCTAATTTATTATAAAGTATAAGCAAGCCTATACTAGGCCTTAAGCTGCAATCCTCTACACACCCACCTGGGAGTAAGCACTATTGAAAATAATTATATTTCAGGATTGCACTGTTAATTATTACTTTTCAAGACCACCTTTAATCTTTATTCTTTAATCTAACAGGAGTCATATACCACTGGAACACCATTTTATAGTGAGCTTTCCTTAAAGGATCTTGGAACATAATAAAAACTGCACAATTGTATTATGAATCTTTCCCCAGAGTCTCTCTGATTTATTAATATCTAAATCCCTCGCCTATAATATTTTATATGGATCTTTGCTAGGCTTCAAGGTGGTAGTCATTTTATATAATTGTGAAATTTGTCCTCTTCCTTTCTTTTTCTTTCTCCTTATTAAGATACATAGTTTAACTCTTTTGTTAGTTCCTGACAAAGTTCTTACATGGCAGCTGAAATTTTCTACTTTAAGCAACTTGCCAACTTTCCCTTTATAGTGGTACCTCAGGTTAAGAACTTAATTCGTTCTGGAGGTCTGTTCTTAACCTGAAACTGTTCTTAACCACTTTAGCTAATGGGGCCTCTCGCTGCCACCGTGCCCCCGGGGCACGATTTCTGTTCTCATCCTGAAGCAAAGTTCTTAACCCGAGGTACTATTTCTGGGTTAGCGGAGTCTGCAACCTGAAGCGTCTGTAACCTGAAGCGCCTGTAACCCGAGGTACCACTGTATAGATTTTCTACTTTAATTGAGAGTTCAGCTCCTTCTGGATACCAGACACTGGAAACATTCTATTGTATTCAGGTCCCATTTGCAGACTTCCCATAGGCATCTGGAAGATGGGCATTTCGCCAGATTCAGCACTTATTCTTATGTTCTTATGATCCCAATAACATGTACTTTGCGTAAACCTGTATAAGGTATTCAGCTTGTGCAGAATGCAGCCACCAGGATTCTGTTGGATGTAATCAGGAGGAGGCATATAATATCAATTCTCAAAGAACTGCACTGGTTGCCTATGTGTTACTGGACCCAGTTTAAGTGGTTGATGTTACAGACAAAGCACTAAACAACTTGGGACTTGAAGAAGTCAACTTTCCTTTGCCTGTTGGCCTGAACCCTGAGATCAGATTCTACTGATGGGTGACTGTCACCCACCTGGTGCTATCATTAGGCAGGTGCTTAGGGCACTGACCTCAGAAGGGCATAGAACTGAATTTTGGGAGCACAGTTTTATATAGATTAGTTGTTATATCTTATTTCTGATAATATTTTACTTTTATATTTTGAAGTAATGCATACATTAGAATTGGTTTTTTAAAATGTATATATGAAATCATTAGACGTTTTTGAAGTTTGTAGAACATCTAGCCCTTTTTTTAACCTGTCCTGAATGAACATTTATGCAGAGGTAAAGATCAACCTAGGAAAATATATTCAAAATGAGCTTATACAGCTTTCAGCAGGTGCGCTCTCTCGCGCTCTCGCTCTCTCTCTCTCTCCACTCAGCCAAATACTACTCAATTATTATGGACTGCACATCTGATATTAGTCATATTGAACAAATGACAATGACTATGTTGTGCTGATGCAATCAAACCATCAGATAATGAGATGTCTGAGCCTGAGGTTATCATAAGAGAACATTTCATGGGATTTGTTCCACTAAAGGAGACTACAGATGTCTTTATGATAGAAACCCTTATTAGACAGCTTGAGCAAATGGAATTACGTATTGAGAATCTTCGTGGTCAAGGTTATGATTCTGGGAGTAACATGAAAGGCAAAGAAAATCATGTACAAAAGAGAGTCCATGTGAACCTGCAATGCACACTCTTTAAACCTGGTAGTCAATGATGTCATTAATGATGAGCATTGACGATTTTTAACTAGCCACATATCAGACTTAGGCATAACCGTTAAGCCATTGAGGTGGGAGAGTTGGACTGATGCTTTGAAACCAATAAGATATATTGATAGTGTATATGATGCTTTCTTAGAGATTTTTGATGACACAAGTCTAAACGGATTATCTGGAAATACTTCTGAAATGAAGCTACAGCATTTGCTGATGAAATTTTTAGCTTGAAGTTTGCAGCATCCCTTGTTGTGTGGTACAACATCCTTTTTGAAGTCAATCTTACAAGCAAGCTACTAGAAAATAAGGAAACTGATTCAAATTCAGCTAAATGCCAATTGCAAGTAACCAAGAATTACCTTGTGGGCTGCTGCTGACCTTTAAAGCCCTAAATGGCCAAGGCCCAATATACATGAAGGAGCATCTCCACCTCCATTGTTCTGCCCAGACACTGAGGTCCAGCGCCGAGGGAGTTCTGGTGGTTCCCTCACTGCGAGAAGCGAAGTTAGAGGGAACCAGGCAGAGGGCCTTCTCAGTAGTGGCGCCTGCCCTGTGGAATGCCCTCCCATCAGATGTCAAGGAAATAAGCAAGTATCTTTTTAAAGACATCTGAAGGCAGCTCTGTTTAGGGAAGTTTTTAATGACTGATGTTTTAATATATTTTTAATCTTTTGTTGGAAGCCCAGCCAGATGGGTGGGATAGAAATAAATTATTATTATTATTATTATTATTATTATTATTATTATTATTAATATACAGTATCAAAAAGGAAACTACTGCAATAATTTGGAAAAAATCATTGACACACAATGAAAACAAAGATACCAAGGCTGAAGATCTGTGTTGTGAACTTGAAGCAATAGTACGTAGTTAGCTTTGCCTAGGGTGCAAAATAGCCTCGATATGGGATAGGGATTTCTTTTTGTGATACTCAAACTATGGAATTCCCTCCCCATGGAGGCATGGGTGATCTCAAGCTTCTGGTATCATGTAAAACGAAACAAAACTGTTCACCTTGACTTTTGGAGGAGGTTGAGTGCTGAGTTTCTTTGTGCAATTATTGACTGCTGCTGAACTATGTAATGTTTTTATTAAAAAATCTTGGTCATATATTATTGTTTTTGTTGCTGTTTGCATTATATTTTATTCATATTGTAACTTTGTGTTTTAAAATAATAGTTTTTAAACTATTATTTTAAACTACCCTGGAATCCTGAATGAAAGTTGGTTTAAGGTCACTGATGGCATATCACCTCCATGTAACACTGTTATTAATCACCTGGGTTAGTGAGCTGACCATTCATATTTTGCCAATTGTCCCTGACAAGTCACTGTCAAAGAAGCCAAGATAGAACTATAAACCTTTTTCTTTTGTCCAACTGTTATAATTAAAGAACATAGGAACCTATAATCAGTCAGTAGTAATCATAGCGATACAGACCACAACTGCCCATGGCTAGCCCAAGTTGTGATTTTGCTGTGCCTGGTTGGCACTGGTGAGCAGAATGAATATTATAGCTATTGGATGAATATTAGCTGAAAGAAACAAAACTGATACTGAAATACATTACATTTCAGAAGGGACGCAGGTGGCGCTGTGGTCTAAACCACTGAGCCTAGGGCTTGCCGATCGGAAGGTCGGCGGTTCGAATTCCCACTACAGGGTGAGCTCCCGTTGCTCAGTCCCAGCTCCTGCCAACCTAGCAGTTCAAAAGCACATCAAAGTGCAAGTAGATAAATAGGTACTGCTCCGGTGTGAAGGTAAACAACATTTCCATGAGCTGCTCTGGTTTCGCCAGAAGCAGCTTAGTCATGCTGGCCACATGACCCTGAAAAACTGTCTGCAGACAAACGTCAGCTCCCTCGGCCAGTAAAACGAGATGAGCACTGCAACCCCAGAATCGATCGTGACGGACTTAACTGTCAGGGGTCCTTTACCTTTACATTACAGCAAGTCAGCCTTGCAACCAAAGTATGGAAGGTTTGCCCTTCTCCCTACTTTTTAACCTCATGTTTCCCCCTATCAAATCTTTAGAAACACAGCATGGAGTAAAACCTCAAGGGTTTTTATTCTGAGAGTGGGGACATAGCTACAGTTACATGAATGTGAATCCCTCTGATTAAGTGTGTGAGTAAAGATTGAAGCTGTCCTATACCATACTGTAGCAGGCATATTTTATGTAGCCAAACAGAAGCATAAAGAACAGGCAGCACATCTCATAAATTACTTGAATTTTCATGTTATTTTGTAAGTATATATACTGCATATACTATATTATATAGTGTAACTCTGGAAATAAGAGACAATAACTTTATTTCATCTGGCTGGTACGGTCACTCTTGTTCTAGTGAATCTTTAAAAATACCAAGACATTTTCTTAAATCAAGGGTTCTGCACCATTAATGTCTCTTGCAGGCATGTTACTTGATACAGAAAAATTATGGAGGTTGTTCTCTGCTATACTGTTCCCTATCCTTCTTCCGAGTTCCTCTTGCTGTATGTCCTAAATCCTACATCACTTTACAAGTTCAATTATCTCCTCAGCACTTTATATAAGTTCAGACTTTTGAGGCTGTAGGCAGGAAAGACACAAAGCCTGGATGTCCATATAAATTAAGAGAAAAGTATTCAAGTTGTGTAAGCTACATAGATCATTATAAATCACAGGATTTTAAAGCTGTGCTAAATTCTTAGGGAACTCATGTTATTGGGCTGACAGAATGAGAAGGTGAAAGCCATTCTGTTGCTCCTGTGCTAAGGAAGTTGAGGGATGAATCTGAGTAAAATCAAAGCAGCCTGTGAATTTTAAAAGGTACAATATTTCGTATCCTTCTCATCTGCTCCAATTTCAGAGTTCGGTTCAATATTAACCATGCAGCCCTATGCATGAATGTCTCACTGAATTCAGTGGGATTTACTTCCAAATAAATATGCAGGTGATCAGGCTGTGAGGTTGTTTTTTTGTTTTTTTGTTGCATTTGTAGGATATTAATAGGAAATCACATAAAAACATAGAAAATACAAGTATTTGTAATAGAGGAAGAGGTGGCCATTCTGAAACAACATTTTATGCACTTTCTCTAGACAGTTACTAAACACCTGTGCCAAGACAAGAAGTGAGAACTGATCATGAGAGAAACTGGATAGTGCTACTCTTACTGTTTGCCTTCGATTTATTTTATTTTATTTATTATTACATTTATATTACACATTTCTCTAAGGAGCTCAAAGTGGCATATGTGGTTCTATCTAATTTCATTAAATAGAGCAAGCCTTATCAAACTGCCAAATTTTGAGTTTGGGTGGCATCATTAGTTATTTGCTCTTTTTGTTCAAAGGACTGTCATCAATACAAACCATGAGACATCTAGTTAATGCCAACTGTCGAGCTCTAGTGGGTGTGTGGAATTAAAAAGAACTCTTGCTCCCAACAATTAATCCCTAGGAAGGTGTACTGTATTTACTCAAGCCTAATGTGCCATCAAATCTAATGCGCACCTCAATTTTCAGAACCTTGAAACCAAAAAAAGTATTTGCTGGTGAATGTAAATGTGCCATTGAATCTAATGCACACCTTAATTTTTACAACTTAATTTTGCCAAAAAAAGGTGCTCATTACATTTGAGTAAATACGGTATATGACAGTATTTATGTCTTTGTTCTGGCCAATGAACAAAATTACCTCGAATGCCCAAACCTAATGCAGATTCCTCGGATGTCTGGGTTAATATGAATATAATTTCCCCCATCAGCTAATGTCAATATGGCCACTGCACTCTTAAAGGCATCTCATGTTTTTCACAAGTAGAAGCTGGCACCACAACAGCAAAAGTGGCATCACTCAGCAGACAAGAGGTGCAGTGCTTTGCACCTCTGGCCTGCTTGCTGTTAAAAAACAATCACTTCTTACCTAACTTCCTTCTTAGGCTAACTGTTAATTTACAGTGGTGTTTTACAAGTGGAGGGCTGGTTTGGAACCAATGATACTGAGCTAGTCTGATGTCCAAGGTTGGTTCCAGGGTGTCCCAGGCAAAAGGCACTTGTTGCCCCCCCCCAATACCCATGCCCCTGGTGGAACAGGAGGTGGTTGAGAGAGCAAGCAGTGATGGAACACATGGCATAAAGAGGAGCATCAACAGCTGCATGAAGGAGATGCTATTTTAATTCCCTTGATGCCCCTGATGTAGCATCCTTCCATAATTATATTATGCCAGATACATCAGGGAAGGATTAAATAGACTTCTAATTTGGTGTGTAGCTGTTTGGTGCTTATTTCAGTAACGAGCAATGAAGGAGAAAGCCACTGCACCTTGTGCAGTTGCTTTTACAATACCCCCCCTCACTTTCACCAGGTGATGAGAAGAGTGCCAAGTGCTGCAGCAAGCAAGACATTCATTTAATCCCTCTACAATATCACTTCATTGCAGAGCAATTCACAATGCGGACATTGGGGGTGATTTAAACAGATGGCTCCCTTGCCTGTTGTAGTTTCTCAGATCTCTTAGCACCAAATGATTGTGTCTGGGTGCATGGGTTCTCAAAGGGGCCTGTTTTTCCCAGTGAATAATGCTGCATGCAACATCCTCCCCATTGCAGTTTAGTACTGAGAGGAGTTCTGAGCAACTGTAGACAGCACTTTTGTTGCAGGGCACATTGGAGGCCCTGGACAGAGATGAAAATCATTGCAACTTTTGGGTGCAAAGGAAAATTGTTTGAAAGTGTCTGCCCAGTCCAGTGCACAGGTAGGTATATATGGTGGTTTACCTTGGCATTTATCTGAATAAGTCACATGCTGATACTGATGGCTCTTAGGCTTTAATGCATGGAACTTTTGCGTTCCAAATATGACTCTTGCATTGGGCAGCTACACTGTATTTTCCAAAGCTCTTGCTCATCAAGTCAATTGGTTCCTGTTACCCCAGTTTAGGATATAATGCAAACTCCTAGCTTCATAAGCAATTATATCCACCAGGGTTGGAACTACATCCCCTTCCACTGACCAAGTGGGTGGGGCCAGAGACAAAAGGAGGCAAAGCAGCAAGTGTAAATGTTACTTTTGTACAGTAGGCTAATTTCTGCACACAATCACAACGTTTTCCGTCAGGTTGATTCAGAGAAGAAGCCAGGCCAAAATAATTGCTTAACAGAGAAACAGCTTGCTGGGTCAAGTAAGCCAGATTGATTCGTATACGAACCCCACACATACACTGCAAAAATTATAAATTTTACCCCCCCTTCGCCTTCTCTATAAAGCAGGGCAGGTATGGGTGTGACATGGGGGAAGTCCTCAGGGCCAGATGGAGAGACCTGCATTTGGGTTCCCCATATAAAGGATAATAAGCTGCTACGCTTGGTTGTTGGGCAACATTCAACACCTTCTGAACAACATTCTGAATATTGTTGGGTTTCTGCTTAATTCTCCATAATTAAGATGTTAAAACGTGTCTTATTTATGGCTATTCTAATCATATTATATAATCAGGTCTGGGGACATAGCTATTACTATCGTAACAACTTACAGTCCACATATGCAGTATACTGAGGTCGAAATAACACAATATTGTAAAGTGATGTATTGACATAGAATTATCAAGAGGGAAGTGTTTTCATGAATATGCTTGTTTACCCCCTTAAATTGGTTTAACTCAGGGATTGGGGACCTAAGGTTCTCCAGATGTTACTTGACTAGATCCCTGACTGTGGGGCTAATTTGGAGCCTAACAACATCTGGAGGACCCCTTGTTTAAGAATGAATTAATTAAAACAATGTACATTCCTTAAGCTATCTTTTTTTAAGATGATTATAATTTTAATTAACTTCATGTACACATTCTTATTCCCCTGTCCCCTTTTCTGGCTTCTTAGAGGCCATAGGAAGAGCAACTTGGTAAGTCAATTCCAGTAATAATACTAAAGGAAAATAACTTCAACTTTATAAAAAGGAAAATATGATCATTAGCATTATCCTTAGTGTCTTACATATCAGCTTGTGAGTTTGCTGAAAATTCAGCTGTGGGAGCTGATAAGCTGTTCTGGCTATAAGCCAAGGAAAGGATCTCTCAAACATTTTTCCATCTGCCCCTACAGTAAACTAAATCTGTACTAGATAAAGGACTTCGTTTCCCACAGATTGATTATTTTCATCCTTGGAGAGAAGCAGCCAAGTCCATTAATTATTCCTGTTTCCTATGTCAGTGGAAAAATTGCAACAAGGAAAAATAATCTTTTTTAAAAATATAATCTCGCAATTTCTATTATTTTAGAGGTATGTACTGCTAAGATTGTGTCTATTTTGTTCCATTTATTTCTATTTAATTTAATCTGTGCTGTGTTTTAAAAGATTGGCATCATTTTATACCTTCCATCAACTGCTGACTGCAATCCTATATCCCAGGGATGGCTAAACTCTTTAGCCCAAAGGCTACATTCACCCCTAGCAAACTGTCTGGCAGTTTTGAAGCCATGGGATAACAACAACAACAACAACAACAACAACAACAACAACAACAACAACAACAACAACAATTTATTTATACCCTGCCCACCTGGCTGAGTTTCCCCAGCCACTCTGGGTGGCTCCCAATCAAATGTTAAAAACAGTACAGTAAATATTAAAAACTTCCCTAAACAGGGCTGCCTTCAGATGTCTTTTAAAGATAGGATAGCTGCTTATTTCCTTCACATCTGAAGGGAGGGTGTTCCACAGGGTGGGCGCCACTACTGAGAAGGCCCTCTGCCTGGTTCCCTGTAACCTCACTTCTCACAATGAGGGAACTGCCAGAAGGCCCTCGGCGCTGGATCTCAGTGTCTGGGCTGAACGATGGGGGTGGAGACGCTCCTTCAGGTATACAGGACCGAGGCCGTTTAGGGCTTTAAAGGTCAGCACCAACACTTTGAATTGTGCTCGGAAATGTACTGGGAGCCAATGCAGATCTCTCAGGACCGGTGTTATGTGGTCCCGGTGGCCACTCCCAGTCACCAGTCTAGCTGCTGCATTCTGGATTAATTACAGTTTCCGGGTAGCCCCACGTAGAGCACATTGCAGTAGTCCAAGTGGGAAATAACTAGAGCATGCACCACTCTGGTGAGACAGTCTGCAATATTAAATAAATAACTTTTTCCAGGGGAAAAAAATAGAAATATCCATTATGTATAACTTGGTTCACTATAGAATTATCATCTCTGGTATATAAAAAGTACAGTTTATTCAGACAGTGATTACAATTTGCATTTATATTTTATCGTAACAATTGGAGCTGTAAACTGCTTAAGTGTAAAGAACTAGCATCTCTTTGGTTTTGCATCTTTATCATGAGCTTAATTATAGAAACATAATAGAAAAAATAATTATTCATTCTGAAAATTATTTTTATCTTCTCCAGTCCTCCACATTGTCAAAAGGTCATGAAAAGAAGGAACAAAACTGAATCAACACTACATGGAATTTAAACAGTCTCTTTTCAGTTTCTGTTTCTTAATATTTGTTATATCAGCTCTGTTATATTTCTGCCAATTCTGAAATGCATCAATGGACTTTTAGGGTGATTTTTTTTTTTTTTTTACTGCTCTTACACATTTGGAACTCATTGTGCATCTTACTCTTATATGATTGAATTATCCATGGATCTTGGCAACCATGTTAACCACAGGAGGTTATGTAATTTGAATACAAGTCTGATAACCAGATAGTATGAGTTTACATTTCATTTTATATTTCAAAAAGTGAACATCTGGATGCAAGAGTTGTTGAGCTTTTTTAAAGGAAATTCTACACTTCCATACATCCAGATTTTCATTGACATTACTGTACAGCATTTTCTGCCTGATACCTGAATCCCAGCCATGTCCAGACGTATGGCAAATAGTGAATTTCTTATAATAAATTCTTATTTATTCTTATAGTGAATTTCTTATAATAATCACCCAGTTAAAGGTAATTTGACTATTGTTGCACAAACATCTTTAATCAAAATTGTAAAAAATCCTTTATTAATATTTATTTATTCAATTAAGTCCATTTATGTGCCACCCAACATCCATAGATCTCTGTGCAGGTACCAGTAAAACAGCATAAAACCAAGCAATGCAGTACTGTACATAGTAAGAAGCTGTAAGATATAGTTATACAAATAATAAGAAAAAGGTTAAGAGAAGTGAAATGAACTGGCAATATAGTTCATGGAGTCAGAAGCTTCAAAACGAAATACAGTACTACCGTAGTTCAATAAACATCCATAAGCCATTTAAGCCATACACTTAGACACAGTAATGAATTTAATTATCCTTCAAGGTACTTTTATCTTAAATGTATATTATTCTGTTGTAATTTGCCCCCACCAAGATATATTATTTTCCACAATCATCCTAAGTACACTTGAAAATAAGGCCCCCTCATATCAATAGGATTTCAAATATATGTATTTAGTATCTGGTGTGCCACTATGCCTATCTGAGTATGAAATATTAAGAAACTCATAGGCATGACACCACAGGGCTCTTTTATGGAGAAGAGTGAGATATTAAATAAATAAATAATCACGCTTAACTTATAGCAGGAGAGGTACGATAGATTGAATCAAACAGCCCTCTTTGATCTGGATAAAATGGAGATTTCTGGGTCTCTCTCCTAGCTGAGTCCCCACTTGCATTCTTTGTTTCATTGAGAAAGGCTGAATGGGTAATTAGTTGCCTCTGTGTTGAGGATCCATCAGAATAGGAGCTATGTCTCCACTCCTTTTCTCTCTCTCCCCACCAACAGGCGAGCATTCCATTTTCAGTCTGAATTTGGTTCCAGCTAAATGGGGGTGGGGGGTGGGAAACACATATACATTTATGGAAATGAATTTGCTGGATCCTGTGCTTTTCATAGATACTCATAAATGCGGCTGGGTACATCTCCAAGAAGGGACGCGGGTGGCGCTGTAGGGACGCGGGTGGCGCTGTGGGTAAAAGCCTCAGTGCCTAGGACTTGCCGATCGAAAGGTCGGCGATTCGAATCCCCGCGGCGGGGTGCGCTCCCGCTGCTCGGTCCCAGCGCCTGCCAACCTAGCAGTTCGAAAGCACCCCCGGGTGCAAGTAGATAAATAGGGACCGCTTACTGGCGGGAAGGTAAACGGCGTTTCCGTGTGCTGTGCTGGCTCGCCAGATGCAGCTTTGTCACGCTGGCCACGTGACCCGGAAAGTGTCTCCGGACAGCACTGGCCCCTGGCCTCTTAAGTGAGATGGGCGCACAACCCCAGAGTCTGTCAAGACTGGCCCGTACGGGCAGGGGTACCTTTACCTTTACCTTTACATCTCCAAGAGGAAGACATAAAATCTGTCCAGCTGGAATCTAAATGTAAGGAGCCTGTAATGAGAACGATAATCTGCAGAGAAAATTTAGATGTGCAAATGACCATCCTATGGATCCATATGACAAACATCAGTTCTTAACAATGAATGAGAGCTGAGTAAATTGGCTTCAAAATGCAACATTGCCATGTAATTTGTTTGTTTCGTATAGCTCATAATAATGTTGCTCTTGCTCAGTCTAAAACTAATGAACATTTTACCTGGGAGATTAAGGCTGTAATCCTATAGCCACTCACTTGGGAGTAAGTCCTGTTGAACTCATGTATAGGATTGCACTGTATGTGTATCTGACCAATGCAAAGTAAAATTGGAAAAAAGAATGTTACATTGGTTTTTAATGATGCCCTGAAGTAATTCTGTTGTGTTTCTCATTATAAGAGTTAACAGAGGGAAGAAAGGCTATGTCTAACACAGGTGAGCAATCACATTATGAGTGCAAACAGCAAAGAATCTTGAGGCACCTTTGAGACTCTAAGATGTATTGTCACATGGACTTTCATGGACTAGAGCCTTCCTTATCAGTGGACTCCAGTCCATGAAAGCTTATGCTACAATAAATCTGCTAGTCTTTAAGGTGCCACAACACTCTTCCCTGTGTTTGCTACAACAGACTAACATGGATACTCCTTTGAAATTCATATTATAAAAATGTATTTCAAAGAGCTCACAGGCATGTGCATGCTTGTTTTGAGTTAATTAGATTTATGTATTATTTCATAAATGTATATACTTTGTTTCAAAAATAAAATTCTTCCCAAGGCAGATTACAGACTATATCAATACAGTTAAAAATTATGTAAAACAGCAGAATCACTTTAACACAGTATTTATCAATATTGTTAATAGCATTGAACCCAGTGCAGTACAGCGGAATACAAGAACAATCACCAGAACCAACCCACAATACCAGCCTGAGGCAGAATCAATTGCTACAGTACAGGCCATTAGTTCCCTAACTCCCCATTCACCTACCACTTGAAATAATTCTTGATCACCTTTTGTTTATTCATTCATCCAGTCATTTAACAAAATGTAGATATCACTTGACTGTAAGAAAATCTCTAGGCAGCTTATAACTATATAAAATAAAACATTAAAATTACCGTTGACTAAAACAGTAACGAACAGCTTTTTAAAACCATTCAAAAGATCAGCAGTAGCTAAAAGAGATAAAATGCACACAACTTCTACATGCCCGGATAGGTTTGCCTAAACAAAAGTATTTTAAGCAGGCAGGCACCAAAAATCATACAACAAGGGCACCTGCCTGATGCCAATAGGCAAGGAGTTCCAAAATATACGTGGTGATGCACTAAAGGATCTATTTCTTACAAGTGCAGAATGGGTATTATGTGACCCTTATTGTAACAGTGCCAGTTCTGCAAATCAAACCATCACATCGGCATATGTGGTATAAGGCGATCCTGCAACTAAACTGGTCTCAAACTGTCAAGGTCTTTATATACTAACCTTGAACTTGGCCTGGTACCAAACCAGTACAGATCCCTCAGCACAGGTATTAGATGTAGGCTGTGCTTCAGCATTCTGCATGAGCTTCAGCTTCTGGATTGCTCGCAAAGGAAGCTCCACGTAGACTGCATTGCAGTAATCCAATATTGAAGTAAGCGATGCCTGAACTACTACTATGATCAATATATCCAAGTCCAGGAATGGATGTTGTGTCTGGTACCCCCAACAGACCCTCCAACCACATCCTGAGCCAGCACCAAGGGGGTGAATCATCATAGTCATCCTTATCTATACAAGTACCTACTAAGAAGATTCACAAAAAGCAACTGTACCAAAAGGAATTATTGTGAAAATAAGAAATATTTCTTGTCGGGGTGGGGGGTGGGGGAGAGCAAAACTTTGGCTTCCTTCAGAGCATCCAGAGTTTGCCCCTGTCCTGAGCTCTGCCTTCATCCCTGCTTCTCTTGCTTCTCTCTAGACCAGGGATGGTCGAACTTGGCCCCCCTCCCGATGTTTGGGGACTACAACTCCCATCATCCCTGACTCCTGGTCCTGTTAGCTAGGGATGATGGGTGTTGTAGTCCCAAAACAGCTGGAGGGCCGAGTTTGGCCAATGCTGCTCTAGACCCTCACTGGGTTAGTGGCTTCCTATTGAATTCCTTAATGTCAAGCACCCTTTAATTACTGTTGTGTAATCATGCTCAAGGTAGTAAAATGGTGTATTTTTCTCCCTTTTAAACATATGCATATGAGTGATGTGTGGGTTCTAAGATATGTAAGTCTTTGGGAATGCGGGCTTGGCTGTGCTAGTTCTTTAAGATTAAAGGTAAAGGGTAAAGGGACCCCTGACCATTAGCTCCAGTCGTGACCAACTCTGGGGTTGAGGTGCTCATCTCGCTTTATTGGCCAAGGGAGCCAGCGTACAGCTTCCGGGTCATGTGGTCAGCATGACTAAGTCGCTTCTGGCGAACCAGAGCTGCGCACGGAGGAAACGCCATTTACCTTCCCGCCAGAGCAGTACCTATTTATCTACTTGCACTTTGACGTGCTTTCAAACTGCTAGGTTGGCAGGAGCAGGGACTGAGCAACGGAAGCTCACCCCGTCGCAGGGATTCGAACTGCCGACCTTTTGATCGGCAAGTCCTAGGCTCTGTGGTTTAACCCACAGTACCACCCGCATCCCTCTCTTTAAGATTAATTAATGTTAAAGTCAAGCATGTGATCTGTATGTGGTAGCAGAATCATTAGAAGCTTCTTCCCTGTTGTTTCTCTTTGAAATATGCTTTATCTTGCATTTTAAAGAATTTCACTTCTCTTTTAGATTCCTGTATGTTAGGTCCCCCCCCTTCTCGTTTTACTTCTATTAGCTGTGCTGTTTTATTTTGAGCTTACCTGTTTGCTTTTGTCCCAAACTTTATGATTTTGTGTGCATTTCCAGTTATATTTTGAACTTGAGTAAAAATTTGTTTTACTCGTAGCACTGTATTGGAAGCATGGTGCTTGTAGTATATAGTATCAAAATAATGTGACGCGCTAACATTAAGAATGCTGAGTATGAGTAATTGGTGAAATTCGACTCCATTAAAACCGATGGAGGTCTTGCCCTTGAAGTCAAAGAGAAATAGACTTTATCCTGTATCCCTTGGTTCGTTATATGGAAAATGCATTTAGATTCTGGGCGGGAGTGGAAGGGTACATGGCGTACTGATTTCTGTGTTCAGAAGAAAAACTTAAGGCAAAAAGGAAAATGTTTTCAGTTCTCTCTGCCTACACAGCCTTTCATTTTCATTAAAATTCAGTCAACTCTCTGTGCTTTATGATTTGTATAAATGACTGACTTTAATTTGACCTCCTGGAATGTGAAGTGATTTCAGACATCAGTTAAATCCAAAAGATGTTATCATTACTGAAGTGTATGGGGAGTGGGAATTGACAAAGCATCACGACTGGAGAAACACACCTGCTTGAGCTCTAACATAGCAAGCTGAGGTAGCAGTGGGCATGACAGGTCTCTCCCTTTGCCTTTATAGAGTGTTAAATGAAAATAACTGTCGTTACGGGGAGCTATCTATCTAACATGAAGACAGACATTTATTATCCCCCAAGTAATTATAAGTCTGATCTGGGATATAATTTTAGCAGTAGAGTGTCCTGGATTTTAGATTAAATATGTTTTTGTGTGAAGCTCCTCATTCCCAGATCCTTCTTTCAGGGAGCCCTTGAAATGTTTGGCCTTCAGATCAAAATGTTTTAAGAATCGTCGTCACCTTGAGCGGAAGAAAGAGAGCTGCAGCCAAAAGCTGATATAGCAATACCAAAATGAGCACAGAAGAATTGATAGGGTTAGGGTGTCTGGCAGAATTTGGGTGGCAGCAGCTAGGAAACTTTTATTAAGGAGTGTGTGCGTGTGTGCGTGTGTGTGTGTAATCTCACCACAATGTTTGCATTTCAAGCAGTCACAGCTTGAAAATTCATGGATTCTTTAAGTCTTGTTAGAAGAAATATGCACAATTCATGGGTCTCCAAGATGTAAGCAGTCTACTAGCCCATCTGTTTGGGCTTGCCAGATGTTTGGCAAATTTTGTAGTCCATGGGAGGCAGTGAAATCAGAAGGGATTGAATTCAACTAGGCTTAACTCAGACCCACTGAAATTAATTGCTCTAAATTAGTAGTGGCTAGTAATTAATGAGCCTACTCTGAGTAAGATTTACAAAGAATGGAGCACAACAATTGCAAAAAGGCTTTGATGGCGACACTATACATGTCTGATAATGGTCTGTATATTCAGATTGGTGGGTTTTAAATTACAGGTGGGCCCCTGTTTATGTGAAGGTTTCATTCCGAGGCACTCCATGCGTTGATGAAATTGCGAATAATTGAAACCTATTGAAAGAATCTGCAAACATCCTGTTTCACTCCATTGACACACACAGTGACCCGGAATGCAACCCCTGCACAAACGGGGAGTTGCCTATATAGCTATAATATAGAGCTTGCTAATGCTGTTTAGTATCTTATTTTTTAAAAAAAGGAATGCAAAATTAAAGGCTTCAATTTCTGGTTGCTGCATGACAAAATTGGGGAAAGTAAAGGCAGAGGTATACATGAACTTTATAATGCAATATAGAGATATTCTCTTTATGATACGGACTTTTTTTTAGTGCTTTTAAATGTTTCCTTTTACATAAGGTATATAAGAGCTGCTCATTCTCAGATATTGCTTTCACTTTAAGAATGGACAGAACATATTAATCATGACACAATTTTGTGTCCAAGAGGGAGTGAACATTGTTTTTAATTATAAATTGATTTTGGATTCTTTTGCCCAACCACTTCCAACATTTTAACAACAATATATGGAAGAAACCGCAAAAGTTTTGGTGTCCTCTAGCAGACCTTTCTGGTGGAAATAGGATTTATTGCTACCAAATGCTGAAAGAGCTCTGTGTTAATAGCAGACAGTAGAAGTATTATCACTTCGTTAAATTTTGACAGAATGAGCTATGGGTAGGTGTTAGAGGTGTTGATGGTGATTGTTCTTCTGTGAAGAATAAAGAGAATGGTGCATCTGACTGTAAAGCAATGGAATGAGAGATTACTCATTCCACTCAGTGAAAAGTGCCCCTAACCCCCCCAACCCTAAACCAGACTAGGTAGTCTGTAAACCACTTTACACATTGCATTTTTAGATATTCCCTTATCCAGGCAGAGAAATCCCACCATTCATTCGTTCATTCATTCTCTTTCTCACACACTTTGCCCCCATTCACCACCCACAACACCCCATTTATGCCTTATCCATTCACCACAGTCTCTTTCTTACCCCCTTTACTCCCGTCCCTATCTCTCTGACACACACCTATTCAACAACAGACATTTCTGTCCCTCCTTTTCTATCATTCTTCCCTCTTTCTTCTCCTCCCCCCCCAGCTGTGACCCACCCACTGAAACTATCCCCCTATCAGATACTAAAATAATTCACCCAATTGTGACCTAGGATGAATTTCAGGCCAATTCAAAATGCTTTGGATTAATGAGAAGATACATGTGACAATGCCCTGTAAAGAGAACCACAACTTTATATAATTTCACTAATTTTAAATGTTATGGCATTAATAACGATATATTCATTCAGCATACGTTACTTCTCTCTTCTGCTGCAATATATTATTTATTAGTAGTTCACATTGCAAGCCATTTCTAAAGATTCAGACAACTGGTAAGACAATACTAAGGCATAGAAAACTTTAAGGCACAATATTGTCCCCAAACTTCCGGCTTGGTGTCAACAGAAAGGGATGGCTACTATGGAACTTACTTCGGTCAAAGGGAAGCTGAGTACAAAAACAGTGTTTCTTAGCAGACTTGTTTTGTTTACAAAGTAAGCAGGCCAACAAAGTGCAGCATTATAACCATCACATAACTCCTTAGTTACCAAAGAATACTGGAAACGGCACTTAAGGTACTGAGAATCACTGCTTTCTCTGGGGTGAACTACAATTCCCAGGATTCTTTGGGGGGTATGTGCTTTAAATGTGTGGTGGGTACAAAGCCTTTATCTCAGCCTGAGTACTCACCATACATATTTGGGTTGGTGCTTAAATTCTTTATTAGTTCATATTCTTGGCATCCCTCAAAAGTTTTGATGTTATAATCCCTAATTTCCTTGCTTTCACACACTACCTTATCACTCTCCTCTTCCACGCTGTAGTTGCTCTGAGGTCTGAATTTACATTTGGCTGCAGCAGCTAGACCAGGTATTTTCAACCTTTTAAGATCCAGGAACCCCTTTTAACCCAAACATGCATTTGGGGACATATTTCTTAAGCTTTTAGCACATATTTGCCTGGTGGTAGTGCTCCTTTTGCAACCCACCTTGGATCAGGCCATGACCCACGACTGGGTCCCAACCCATCAGGTGAACACCAGTGAGGTAGACTATATACTGGCATGCATTATGCTCCTCACTTCTCACTAATGTGAAGTCATAATCTAGTTATATTATTTACAGCTCAAGTAAAACCCTGCCTCACTTAATAAACAGCAAAACATTTGCTTTGGGTTGGGCTGTATCTGTCTAATTTGTACCCTGCTGGCTGAACTGGAACTATAGCAAAACATTTAAAAGATTGGCATATAGGTAGTATGATCACTCCTAGGTAATCAAAACAGCTGCAATCACAAGGATACTTTGATATACAGAGAGTTGTGCTGATAAGCTATCAGATCAGCTGTTCTTGATTAAATAAAAAACTGTCAGATGGGATTCCAAATTCTTTCCTTTAGCACAGTGTGTAAGCTAGAACAGTGTGTGTGTATTTTGTCACTGATTATTCGCAAGCAATATATCCTGGTGAAATATCAATTTAGAACAAGGCCTGTCATTCTAAGCTTTTATTGAAACTTTGAAATCTGTAATATATCTAAGTTTCAGTCGATGTACATCATTTCTAGCAAAGCATAACTGATATTAATCCCTTCTGTGCTATGGATTATATATAGGGTATGATTTAAGATCATAGGAATTCTTACGCTGGACCTAGAGTCATCTATGCATACAATTTTGCTTCTATATTGTTGATGAAAAGTTCTATGTCACCTTAAACCCAGTTCAAATACTCAGTTCATCACCTGAAAATCAGAAATTTACCTGGCAGACTTACAATAGCCGTCATTTTTCATTCACATGTGTGATCTCTCCTTACCCCTTGTCCCGGATCTGTCATATGGGTTAATAATACTGCCCTATTTTACTATTACAGGAATTATTGAGATAATGTATGTGAGGCTCTTGACACATCTGAAGGTCATTTTATTGCACTTTAAAAAATTGTATTTCACAGATATTGCTCCTTACGAGGATGCAGGTACAGCTGAAGGCAGCCCAGCTGCTTCCAGGGAAAGGAAGCCCCCACAACCACTACCCTTTTCTGACCATGGGAGTGGAGCTGGCTAGGGCTGGAGCAGGATCGCCCCCACCCCTGCAGCCACAGGGGTCTGGTTTAATAGACTACAGTATAGTGTAAACATAAGTTTTATTTGCACCGGGAAACCCAAAAATTTGTGTGACTTGCTTCATTGCGATATTCACTTTATTGTGGTGGTCTGGACCTGAACCTGCAATATCTCCAAGGTATGTCTGTACTGGCTATTGAATGATATATCCTCCAACTCTATGACAGCAAAATCTGGGACACCAGCTTCCTTGACATCATCTTCGTGTTTTTGCTTGTGAGAACATGGTGGCCATTTTGGGAGCCATGATTTCGTGTTGTAATTTTCCACTGAAAAGAGGACCTTTTCCAGCATGGAATCCCAAAACATGTATGTTGGGTTTCCAAGATTGTGGTCGCAGAAATGGTCCTCTTTTTGGGGGTGTGTGTGGCTATCATGGTGCAAGATCATGCAAGATCATGGTGCCCAAAATGGCCGCCATTCTCTCACAATAAAAAATGTGATGTCCCATTTTTGGGGGACACTTGCAGGGTATGGAATGAGCCTGCCAAAAGAATTACGATATTTTAACTAAGGGTTGTAATTGAGGAAGTTGTGTAAGACCCAGACGAAAGAAAGTACTTCTTCACACAAAGCACAATTTATGGAATCCACTGTCACAAAATGTGGTGTTGGCCATGAGTTTTGATCCTTTAAAGGGTTAGACCAATTCAAGTGGGTGGACAGATTTAACTTGATGGAAGATATAAAATGCAATCCTATACACAAATCTGGAGGTTGGTCCCATTGACACGAGTGGGCCTCATTTCTGAGCATGGTTAGCCATTACAACTAAATGAACCCATTGTGTTCAGAGGATGTATTTATCAAAATTAAGATGCTGTGGACATGTTGTAAGAATAAATTAGACCAGAATCAGAAAGCACTTTCTATATGCTGAAAAAATGTATATAGAAAAGATAAATATTGAATTTTAGAATCCTTCCCAGCACTTTGGCGCCCCTCTTTCTTTTCATTATATAAAATTCAGAAGACATTATTGTTAAGGTCTTTCTAATATGAAATATAGTTTAGCCTGTAGGCAGATATCTTCTTCAGTACTATATTTAAGTACTTTTATTTGAGCTCTCTTCTCTTTCACTCTCATAAAGAATATGAAACAGTATTCCCTGAAGGGACTGGGATTTTTGTTTTGTTTTGTCTTTTCATTAACCAGTTTAGTGCACTCAGTCTTTTCGCCTGACTATGTACCACACTTGGCTTGAGTACTAGAGTTTTTGCTAGGCCTTCTGCCAGTGTCAGATAATATGTAATCCAAACTAAGACTGTTGAATGATTGCTTCCCACCGCCATTCCCAGTTTGTCATATGGCTCAAAATCTGGATCTTTTACTGCTCGTTGCCAGCCTCAGAAGCACAAGAATCTAGTGTTCAATAGTATCAGATGTATCCTACTGTTAACAGCATTTAAACTACTTAACTAAGTGCTGATATTAAGTTGGCTTCCCTGCTGTGCTTCACTACTGACAGGCTTAGGGGAAAAAGTTTATTTTTAGAAAAGCAATTATTTTACTTTGAAAATGCATAGTGATGAATGAAGCGGAGAAATGTCTTTACTGGTCACAGTGAAAGTAGAGTGACTGCAATTTTCACATATATGATTTTTTTTGTAGAAATGAAAAATAATAATTGCAGATATATGGCAGGGGAGAAATTCTATGCCCACCTATGTGAGTAGGTTCCATTGAACTCAATAGGATTTGCTTGTACAGGATTGGCCTGTACATTGTTTATCTTTTTAAAAAGTGTTTGATAGCTTAAACTGATTTGTTTTCAGGATCATTACAGATTTATGTTATATCCACATCAAGAGACCGCAGAGGTGTTCCAACTCTGCAATTTTATGATTCTATAATGTATCTTGAATCTGTGCAATCACTAGTTCCACCAGAGAATTATGAAACAATACAGCATATTCTTACCCTAATGAAGAACACAGTATGGGTTCAAAATACTTTCAGATTACTTTACTATATAATAAATTTATATACACCTTCAGCCTTTTTATTTTCTTTATTTCTGCTGACCTTTCATGTGGCTTTTGTTCTTTTATGGCAGTACTCTCACTAAAAAGAGAGACTACAGCAGGTTCCCATTAGTGGAATAACATCTACATGGAACATGAGAAGCTGTCTCATATCATGTTGGTTATCTAGTTCCTACAGTGGCTCCCAGGGTTTTAGACAGAAGTCTTTCCCAATCCTACCTAGATGCTGTGGAGTGAACATGGGACCTAGTTAATGTCCTTAGGGTGGCATACCTATGGGACCGTCTCTCCTGGTATGCCCCGTGGAGGACCTTAAAGTCCATAAATAACAACAGTTTAGAAGTCCCGACTCCAAGGAGGTTAGATTGGCCTCAACCAGGGCCAGGGGCTTTACAGCTCTGGCCCCGGCCTGGTGGAACGCTCTGTGACAAGAGACTAGGGCCCTGCGGGATTTTACATCTTTCCGCAGGGCCTGCAAGATGGAGCTGTTCTGCCTGGCCTTTGGGCTGGACTCAGTCTAAGCCCCCCATTTATTTATTTTTTGATGGAACCCCTTATATAGGATTTTGTATATAAATTTTCCCTCGGCTCTTTTTGCTGGCCCATGTAGGACCAGCATGGATAGTTGGCCCCAATGAATATTTGACGTTTTCTCCCCTTATGGTTTTGATCTATAGGCTACCATGAAAACAAAGCTGCATTTTAAGCTGCATTTTAAACTGTATTCTAACTTATATTTTAATCAACTGTTTGTTTTGTTTTTAATTTTTTTACTGTATTTATATTTGGTGTTACCCACCCTGAGCCCTTGGTCGGGGAGGGCGGGGTATTTCATTTCATTTTTTCATTTCATTTATTACGGCCATAGGCCCATACAGGTAAAAACAACACATAAGTGACAGCTTAAGCCGTAGGGGGGAAAAAACAAAAACAAAAAACAGTCGCTAAAACACCACTATAACAATAAAATACTATAAGATGGAAAGGCATACTACGCCTTAATTTGCTTGTAGTGCTCCTTGTCGTCGCTTTTGGGAAAGGACAGCGACCAGGAATCTAGCCACCTTCAGGATCGTGTGGGTATCCTTGTCCTGCAAGATTTGGGCAAGGTGGAATTTTGGTGGGGTACCCTCTAGTTTCTGAATGATTGGTCCCAGCAAATTTGCCCGTGGCACATTGAACAAGGGGCAAAAGAACATAATGTGCTGGAGCGACTCCGGCGTCACCTTATCACATTCACACACGGCGGGGGCTTGGCCCTTTGAGAATCTATGTCTCAGGACATTTGAGGGGAAAACGTTAAACCTCGCTTTGGTGAAGGCCAGTCTATGGGCAACAGTCGAAAGGGAGGAGAGGTATGATGGGACGCAGTAAGTTAAAGTGATACCAATGTTCTGGGGCGAGCAAACACCTCCCCCCAGCATATAATTTCGCTGTAAGTCGATGTCATCCAGTCTTTGGCGGATCAATCTTTGAGCAGTGATTTGGTCTAGTTTTAGGGAATCTGAGGGAGAGATTCCATAACTCAGGAGTTTGGCATGAATTCTACTAGTCCAAAGGCTAGAGAATTCATCTCGCCATAAGCATTGGACAAGGTAATGGTTTGGTAATCTATGCCACAGTGATAACCAGTAATTGAAGACTTGCTTCCACAGACAAGTTTCTAAGGATGCGATCTTCAATTCTAGTCGCATGGCTGCGTTGCTTACGCACAGGGGGAGCATTAGGAGCCGACGTAGGAATTGGCTTTGCAGAGTCTCGAGGGGAGCAAGATCTGACATCACGGCCCAGAGTGGGGCAGCATAAGCAAGCACGGCAACCACTTTTGCCTTGAACACCTTTAGGGCCGAGGGAACATGCAAAGCTCCATCTGAAAAGAAGAATCGGAGGAGCGCATATGACAAGGTTTTGGCCTTGTTAAGTAGGTGTTGAATTTGAGCTTTCCACCCCAAATTGTATTGAAAAATAACTCCTAGGTATTGAAATTTTAGGACTTGCTCTATTTTTGCTCCACCAAGCTTCCATTTGTATAATCTCCGGCTTCTGGAGAAAATCAGAATCTTGGACTTAGCATGGTTGATGGTTAATTGATTGAGTTGACAATACGTGGCAAAGATCTTCAGAGCTCTGGTTAGTCCAACACGTGTATAAGATAGAATTACCGCGTCGTCCGCATATAAGAGGAGTGGACAGCGGTAATCCGCTAGTCTAGGCGCGTGTATACTTGGAGATGAGTTAACTAGGGGTGCTCGCATGTCACTGATGAATAGGTTGAATAGGCAGGGAGCCAATATGCATCCTTGGCGCACTCCCTTGTTTATTGGTATCGAATTTGTGAGGTCGCCCGCAGGAGTGAGTCTCACTCTGGCAAGGGTACCTTCGTGGAGCTGGCTTATGAGCCATAAGAGTCTTCTATCAATGCCCTGTTTCGCAAGTTTCTCCCAAAGAATATTTCTAGGAACGCTATCAAAGGCTGCCTTTAGATCTAAGAAGGCGGCACAGAGGTAGCCCCGGGGAGGGGAGGAGTACTTCCGTGCCAGGTGATAAAGAACTATCGCATGATCGATTGTAGAGCGTTTAGTTCTGAACCCTGCTTGTTCGTGACCAATCTGGTTAGTCTCGTCTACCCATCGCAATAATTTAGTCAGCAAAAAGCTGGCATAGATTTTCCCTATGATCGAAAGGAGGCTGATGTTACGGTAGTTTTCCGGCTCCGTTGGAGAACCTTTTTTATGAATTGGTACTATTATGGCCTCCTTCCATATTTTGGGGATGAGACCGGAAGCATTGATTGCATCGAAGGTTTTGGCCAAGATGCCGGCCCACCATTTTGGGTGTAGTTTGATGGCTTCAGCAGGGATCAGGTCGGGCCCAGGGGCCTTGCCCGGTTTCAGCTGAGCTATTAACTTGGCTATTTCGTCAGGATCGGTGGGAGGCCAAATAGGTAGGTGGGTAAACAGGTGCATCAGATGGTCGGAGGGAGCATCTGCCTGTGAGAAGCATCTCTTCAGGAACAGTTCCCATGTCGGTGCAGAAATGACTGCCCTTGGGGAATTCCTCCCCCTTCTGTTAATCAAAGACCAGAATTCCCTGGATCTGTGTGGTTTTGAAGCAGTGATCAAAGCCTGCCAACGATTATGTTGCCATTCACGCTTGGCAATTTTCTGCGTGCATTTGTAAACTTGCTTGGCATGTGCATAGCTAGCTGGCAGAGTAGATGCATTGGAGGTCTTGTATACATTATATATAGCACGGAGGCGCTGTCTTGCTTGTTTGCACTGAGAATTATACCAGGGGGCACCGTAAGTATACTCGTTTCGATTTAAATTTTTGGGTGGTAACCTGAAGAAGGACGTAAGATCAGTCATATGATGGTGGAAGCGCTTCAACACTATGCTATGCTCGTCTGAGGCAGGGCCTATGTTGGGATGGGGCCCGAGGATTTCTTTTTGAAAGAATTCCAGGTACCTTTGGGCCTGTGTCTCCGACCATTTGATTCCTCTTACTTGGAGAGATTCGTTGGTTACTATCTGAGTCGGATGTCTATGAGCCTCCAGCTGCCAGTTCAAGGAAAGCTTAGCAACAAGGGGAAGATGATCACTAAATTGTACATTCTCGATCTTAAAAGTGGAAATACACTTAAGTAGATCCCTAGAGACCAACAAGTAATCGAGGACGCTGTTTGATTTAACGCTCAGGTGAGTGAAATCCCCTGGAATGTCGGGGAGGCATGTGCCATTTAAGGGGACCAAATTCAAACGGATGGCCATTTGATAGAGGAGTACTCCAGCCTCATTTACTCTGTGGTCTTTAGAAGTTCTCTTCATGATGTGTTCCAGGTCATAATTATCAAGGTTTGGGGTAACCCACCATTTGGCTTTGGTCAGCGAGTCCCAGTTTGCTGCTGTACGGGCATTAAAATCTCCACCTATTATGGCCGGGGTGTTAGGAAACTTAACATAGCATGAGAGCAAATGCTCTTCTAGCGAGCCCCATTTAGAGCCCAGTTCGAGGGAAGAACCCCCAGGTGGCAAATAGACATTTGTAACTAGGAGCGAGATCTTTTCCCCCGCAATCAGCCCGGTAAGGGCGTAGGGAGGCAAGGCCTGTACAAGAGTAAATTTAGAATGTAGGTTGAGGGAGATGCCTATTATTAGGCCCCCTTTAGGGCGGCCTCCTTTCAGGGAGGGGCAGGCAAGGAGTTCTAGAAGCTCAAAGCCATTTAGGACAATTTTCTCTACTTCCCACGATTCTTGGAACAAGATGATATGAAACCGGTTGATATACTCCAAGAATTCTGGCTCATGTTTTTTTCCCCTCCAGCCCGCAATGTTCCAGCTGAGGACTGATAGGGGGGAGTTCCTGTTGTGTTCAATTCGCTGTCATTTCAGGGAGAGAAGTGGGTCCTTTGGAGGCAGGGCAGACCCCACAAAAAAGTCAGTTATTTTACTTTGCGTGGCAGGCACCTGCTGGAGGTACCTAATCTTGAAGTTGGTAGTGGGGTGTTCAGACTGGGGCAACAAAGCGGGTCTCCCGCTGGCTAACCCAAGGGTAGCCACTTCAGTAGGAGACTCCACAGGATTAGCTGAGACTGCCCCACCGCGAGGTCTAAAGGTCGCCAATGAAACCATTTGATTTATATCTCCAGCCGGGTCTTCAGTCAAATCCGGGTCATTTTTTGATGTAGGTGGAACACTCCCCTGACCTGATGCTAGCGAAGGTACTGGGGGTGCTCGACGTACAGGTACCGTTTGTATGTCGGGTCTATGCCGCTCAGGGGAATATGAGGACTCCAATTCCGGCATTGATGAATTAGATGGTAAGGAATTGTTTTGGTGGAAGGGACTCTGAATTACACTCTTCAACGGGGGACTCTTGGAGGGCGAGTCAAAATTTATCAAGAGTTGGGATGAGAGGCCAACTTGTGAGGCAAAACCTGGGTCTGCCATCCGTCGATGGGCTTTGCCCACAAGTGGGGGAGGCATGGGTTTAGGAGCTGGACTGAGATATGGAAGACTTCCTGCTTCCTTAAAACACGACTCCGAAAAGCTGCCAAGGTTATCCTGAAAAGTGGGCAGGGCTTTTCCGTTCTTCTGGACATGTATGAGCTGATGATTAAGTACTTCTAATCTATCAATTATTTCTTGTTGTTCCCTCGGTGGAAGGTCGCCAAAGTTGGCTAAAAGCTCTCTTTCCTCCGGCGGGGTCAGAGAATTACTTGCGCCAGTGGATTCCTTTAGAGCTCGTGGGGACGTAGGGTAAGTCCAGTTTCGGTACGGATGGATATCCTCCGGAAAAGGAGGCTCAATATCCCGAGGTGCTCCCGACCTCTCCGACAGGGTCCGCTCCGTGCCGTAGCCGGCAAGTAGAAGGGGAGGGAGGGCGGGGTATAAATAAATAAATAAAAATTTATTATTATTATTATTATTTTTTATAGGTCTGGTGGTGGAACTTGTGCCGGTAACATCTGTTGAAAATAATTGTTTCTTGTCCCTTTTTGATCTGTTCATAAAATCAAATCAAAGGCTGGACAGATAACCAGAGTTACTGTGTTAATTTGCTGCTTAGCAGTTTGTGGTTTCTAACTTGTTATTTGACTCATGTGGTAATTGCTTATGGCAGTGTTTTTCAACCTTTTTTGGGCAAAGGCACACTTGTTTCATGAAAAAAATCACGAGGCACACCACCATTAGAAAATGTTTAATATTTTTTTCTTTAATGGCAAACAAAAACGTTGCGAACCGTTCTCTGCTCAGCGGGGATCGATCCGCTGATCCCCGCTGAGCCGGCGGATGACAGCTCCGTCTCAACACTGTGTGCGGAGAGGGAGATGTCAGATCCCCGCTGCTCTCTATGGGGAATCGGATGAGAGCGGACCGCCTGTCCGCTCTCATCCAATCCCATCCAATCTGATCCCCACCCAGGACGGATGGAAAATAGGGTGGACACAGTCCGGCGCCCGCCTAGTGGCCGAAAATTTGACTTTTTTTAAAAAAATCTTTCGAATTTTTCAATTTTCCCCACGTCACACCAGGCAACATCTCGCAGCACACTAGTGTGCCGCGGAACAGTGGTTGAAAAACACTGGCTTATGGCATATGGCAAAGTGTTCTGGACTTTTAAAGTGAAGGCTATTTTTAAAATCTATATATCCAGAAGTTAGACTTTGAATACTTTATTTGCAACCCTATTGCATGCAAACAACATCTAATGACACATTACCACTTGGTAAACATTTTGTCTGTGTTGCCTTGCCAAGAAGTAAGAGGAATTTTGCCACATGTACAGGAACATAAAAGGGTAAAATGAATGTCTACATCCACCCTTATTATTCTTTGATATGTGCCATCTCCAGGCTGGTGCATGAGAGAGTCCCAGATTAGACTGTCTTTCAGTAGCAGGACGGATTTAGATCTGGTGGTTCTTTGGCAGGCCCAGATCTTCTCCAACCCAAAGTACGTCATTTTGTGTGCCTCTGCAGACAACCTTAGGTGGTAACATTGCTACTAGTAGTGTTGCCTGGTATGCTTTCTGCAGCTGCAGTGAGGACTTTCACAGTGGCAGAAGCTTCTTGCGAGTAAACAGGGACATCTATTGGATGCTAAACCCCTCCAGAAGTGTAGTCTGGTGGGGTTAGGACTGCAGTCCTTGTCACACAAAGGTTTCATTGACATTAGGTAAGGTAAAGGTACCCCTGCCCGTACGGGCCAGTCGTGTCCGACTCTAGGGTTGTGCGCTCATCTCACTTAAGAGGCTGGGAGCCAGTGCTGTCCGAGGACACTTCCGGGTCACGTGGCCAGCGTGACGAAGCTGCTCTGGTGAGCCAGCACCAGCGCAGCACACGGAAACGCTGTTTACCTTCCCGCTATGAAGCGGTACCTATTTATCTACTTGCACTTAGGGGTGCTTTCGAACTGCTAGGTGGACAGGAGCTGGGACCGAGAGACAGGAGCTCACCCCGCTGCGGGGATTCGAACCGCCGACCATAGGCACTGAGGTTTTACCCACAGCGCCACCCGCGTCCCACTTCATTGACATTAGCAGGTCATAAATTAGTCACAACTAAACAGACCTATTGACTTTTACTTGGATTTAAGCCAAGCTTCTCACCTTTTATAGAGAAAATCCAATCACCTTATTTCAATTCACTATTCTGTTTTAAAGTAAATTTATGTATGATTTTGAGACTATCTGAACATTGAGCTGATTATCACCAAGTACTTGAGGAAAGACTCTAGGTCATTATCGCAACTATAAAAAGATCTTTGATTTTTTTTTTTAATTGACTCCCTTCTGCTCATGTTGCCTTTAGAAAGTAATTTGTACTGTACGGAATAGAAGGTTACATTAGAAAGCCCATCCGTTACCTTGGCAAGAATAGATTTCCTGTTGAGCTTAACAAATGTGAGCATTATATTGTTGCGAACAGTGCATTTGGTTGGAACACTGAATGGATTGCTGTAATATCTGCATGTACGGAGTCAAACATTATGGGCTACTTTATTTGTGAAGCAGTGACGAAAAACTCTGATTTGCTTGCTTTTGCAAAGCTTGCTTTTTCAGAAGTGTATCAGGGACTGGGCCCTTCCATTAAAAACAAACACTTTGTCCAGCCTTCTTTCTTTGCTTGCATTGGTTTATATTGACAAATAATCTTGTGGCATCTGTGAGTACAGAAAACAAATGGCGGTGCTAGAAGTGTGAAACTTTTTATTCTGAAAGAGGGTTTTGGAATAACACTGGTTAAGCTGCCATACTTCTTCAGGCTTCAAGGCAACACTTTGATAGCAAATTTAGCTTCAAAATCTTTTCTCTCAAAACCTAGCAACTGTGTGTGATTTTTAAGCCAAGGTACATATTACTAGTTGTATGAAGATTAAATAGATTATTTGAAGCTGTCAAAAAGATGAGTGATTTATGATATGCAAAGGATTGGGGCAGTGTAATTAGCTGCCACTTAACAGTACCAGGATAATAATAAAAAATATGTTGCTGCAGCATAAAAGGAAACTGCAATATATCTAGTTCAGTTATGAAAATTAGCTAAATGCCTTTGTAATAAAAATGCTTATATATAAAAGCAAAATGAGGAGTTATTTTTAATGCAAGCCTAATCTTTTCAGAGCTCAAGAGAGCAACATTAATGGTTTCTAAGGAAAGTTATAATTATGGCTGCATTTATTGTAGACTTCAAGATGAATAGCACAACATTAAATGGTTTCAGGAGTCTTTTAAGTAGTCAACATGGAAATGCAAGCTTAAAAACTACCAATACACATTTTAATCTTCCCCATAAGTCACTGAATGAAAGACATACTAGATATATTTTTTAAATGTTTATTAGTCTTTGTTTCCATATTTGAGTTTCTATTTACACTAATAAAAATTAACTTCTAATAGAGAGATTCTGTCCATCAGGGTATTTCTGAAATGAACTGATTTACTTTTATGCTTTTCCTTCACTCTTCACATAAAATATCATCAGGTGTAAAATATAGCAAACCTTTCAGTAAGTTGTCACTCTTGGTTGTATTCAAGACATATCTATTTATTGAAGGCATACCTATATTTTAATATCCAATAATGGAAAGGTCTGTAATCATGCATACTTAATGTTTTATTCAATAATCTTTTAAAAAATTGAAAAGCAAAAAACAGCAAACAAATTTATTTTTACAAGCTGTGACTTGAATTAACTTATCATCAGTGATGTAGGATTTTAGCATTTTGTGACCAGTAGGAGGCTGCCCTCAAACTGACTTGATAATACAACATTTACATACCATCTACCAGACATGTGAGCAACAGAGCTATTAGTCATTTTTTAAAAAAGGAATGTATCCACACATACATGCATAAATCAGCTTTGTGGTTGAGATAAGGCTACAGATTTGTGCATTCATTTATTTCAAAGTCCCTTCCTTGATGTTGAGGGAACATTTCAAAAAGTTTGATCCACTAAAAATGTTCTGTCCTTTGCCTGAGGTGCTGCATTCACAACTCTCCCACTGTGAGTAACTAGATGTATCTCTCCTACATCCCAGCAGTACTTTGCTCAAGTGCCAGTGTGTTATCTTTTCCCACTTAAAAGGCCACATGCTTCAAAATAGTTCTATTTCTTTCTCCCACTAGACTAGACTATTTCTGAAACAAAATGGGTAATATGCCTCCAAGTTTATTTCTAGGTCGCTATTTTCTGAGGAAGGAAAAGTTTCCTCATTCTATTTAGCGTTTTCTTTGGGAGAAAATATATTACCTAATCTTTATAATGAGTATTTATATTATGCATTAGGAAAACCCCACAAGCAACAAATTTTAAAATTATTGTCATGTTATGAGGAAAATGTTGATTTCACTTTGTCTTAGTGGTAGCTTTCCTGCCAGAGATCTGAAGAGATTTGGTCTGGGTATTGAGAATGTTATGTCTTCCTCATAGAACTACATTTTTTGGGTTTCACTGGTAGAGGGTGTAAGTTCTAAATGGGTGATCTGTCATTCACCTATAGCTAGGCCCTATATGCTTACCAGGGTGATCAGATATTAACATGCTGAAGAGAGGAGTTTGCTTTATTTAGCAGAGTTGATGGAGACGTTTTCCTTTTACAATGCAATAAATTTCAAAAGCCTGTTGTGATGATGCATGTCAGTTTGCAGTCTCTTTCAAGATAAGTTAAACATTTTTCTTTGTGTTCCATGTTTTTTGAGAAGTCAGTGTTCCCTGTTAGCAGTGAGTGAACATAAAATAAACAAATAAGTCTAAAAATATATAGGCTTAGCTGATGTCAGCCTGTATCAGAATCAGAATTTTGCTGCAGAAAAGAAAAAGCCAAAGGCAGCAGCAATTACAATAATTAGAAATGCTGTTTTAGAATGTTGTTGTGCACTTGCTCTTAACTGCAGCACTGCTGCTTTGATGGCATTGTTCAGTGAAACATATGTCGGAACTTCACAGGAATAAACATGGAAACAGACTGTCCGAGCTTGTGTTCAGATTTCTACATTAGGTCAAACAAAATGGTTACTGGATTTTCACACTGTCCGTTTCACTTTCTGACATCATAATCATCCTTAGGCATTTACGGCACTTCCACACTTCGTGTAACAAACATTTTTGCTGTGGGTACCCTGGTGGTTTTGGCAGCAACTGTATGGCATGCAGACATCTTTAAAATCCATTTTGTACCTATAATGGAGCCCCAGTGACTCATGGTTACGAAGCATAGGTGGAAAGCAGAGGTGGAAAGACATGCAATTTGCATAAAGCACATATAAGCAATTCACAATTTATGAACTGAATCCATTTGCAGAAGGTGTTTGGATTCAGTGAAGACACCTGCTCATGGAAGGGGTGCCAGACCATTTCCACTAATTTCCCCTGCAGACCTCTGTGCCACTTGAAAATGTGCTGTAGATTATGGGAATATCCTCTGAAACAGAAAGGAAGTTGGCACAGTGTCTTGCAGTGGAGGAGAGTCAGTGCAAATCATATCCTTTCCTTCCATGACCAGAAGCATCAGCTGAATCTGAGCTTATGTGTTTCCTGTGGAAGACATTCAAGGCTGGCTCCAGAAGGTGATGAAAACAGGCATTTGAAAAAGAATCTATGGCCACAACCAGGAGCACCTGGTGCTGTGGAGGTGGCCTACTACAGTAGTGTCAATGCCACTTACTAGGATGGTGCAGGTGCCCCAATGAAGCCTATCCAGTACTCTCAGAGGTGTGCTCACCCTCCCGCAACTTCAGCAACTGCAGAACTCTAGTAAGTGGCAACATCACTTCTCCACAACAAGGCTCCACTGGCCACTCTTGGCCCCAGCATTGCTGATATTCTCACTTTGCACTAAGCACATTAAAATTTCAGAGGCAGAGAGAACTCATAGTTTGAACCATGCTTTTTTCCAAGTCAAGGAGGCCCACCGAGAGCATTTTGCACCAAGACCTCCCCAATCTGGGAGTTGGCTTCTGTGATGGCACACTGGGAATTGCTTCCTCTTTAGTACTGTGGTGTCATCAGAGCATACCGTCCAACAATAGGGGTGTCCAACCACACTCTCTAACATTTCTCCAATCCTAAGGAAAAGTGGGACATTCTTGGATCAAATCAGAAACTGGGATGGCTTCTGTAAATCCAAGACTGGCCCTATAAAATAGGGACACTTGGAGCGTCTGCCAGAACCAGCTTCATTTCTGAGGGTGGTGTATTTGGTGACGGTGATAAATGGCAGGAGGAGAAACAGCAGCACTCTGAACAGCTTTGGCCAGATGGGTATAGCTGCTATTTTGATTTTCTACATACACCTAGGTCAGTAATCTCTTGGAAATTATTATACAGGCTTTTAAGTGCATTTACTGTAACATTTCTTAAAGGGCCATGTTGTTTCTGCCTTTGGAAGGACTGACTGATCCTCTTGTTCTCTATTTAAGTTGTTTATTGTATTTCTGTATAAAATGTTGGCTTTATCCTGAGTTGTTTTAGCTACTGTTATTTTGTTGTTGCAGCTGTACTACATCTTGAGTGTCCCTTATACACGGCAACACAGGATAAAATAAATAAATAAAGGAAATAAAAAACCTCCAATTTTCTGAAGAGCTATTCTTTGTACATTGCCCTACAGCAAGATTGTTATTATTTTTTAAAAAAGATTGCTTTTAAAATGTTCCTTGTTACTAGTTTTCTATATGGACATTTTATTTTTTAAAAGTATTGTACGTGTTCCAGTTCAGTAAGTTCAACTAAGCCTTTGCTGGCTTGCTTGTATCTCTTGAGAAGAAGTATGCTGTAATATGCATTTTAATGTTTAGCGTTTCAAATAACATTTGTATGAATGTTTCTTGTACACAGGTATTATAAATTAGAAGTTGTTGGCTATGTTATATGCAGGATTCTCTCAAAACCTGGGAGTCCAAACAAATTCATTTTAATTGTAGCCATGCAGAAGATTAGCCCTTCATTACAGGTCTTATGACTATGCTTTGAAGAAAATTAACAGCTCACAGTTGTCATTTCAAAACTAGAGTTTTAGAAAAGTTGCATATTTCCCAAAGACCTAAAGTTGCTATTTTCAGAAAACTCTCAGCTGATTCCACTAAAACAACTAACACAAAAGTCACCCAAGTTAAAAGTCATGCAAGTTAATAGTTGAACTATTTCTGTGTGAGAAATTAATTCTACTTTTTTGGGGCAATGATTTCTTTCATCTCTAGCTTAAATGAAAAGCAGGTTTTGAGGGCAAATTTGCTCTTAATCATTACTATTACCAGGAATGTGAAGGCGTCCGAATTATGTGAAATACATGTAGTAGAAAACAGTAAAAATAGAGTAGCTTTCATACTCTCAGCAATATGCGTACAACTTCAGGTGTTTTTACAAGCATCCATAACCTCTTTCTTTTTGATCAGGTTTATAAAGTAGTGACAATCACCACATGTATGGGATATGAACATGTCAGTTCCAAATGGGTCACCTCTCTCTAATTGAAATTTTTTCAGTAGCAGGGTCAGCTGGTGATCAGCTACAGAGCTCCATGACTCCAAGTAGTCTGTATCACGTTACAACACGTATCTGCTTGGTCTCTCTTGTTCTCTCTGCCTGTATGAAAATGCCCTTAAATCAATTGCATAGAGTATGGTGCTGATAACGTCAAGGTCGCAGGTTTGATCCCCGTATGGGACAGCTGCCTATTCCTGCATTGCAGGGGGTTGGACTAGATGATCCTCGGGGTCCCTTCCAACTCTTCAATTCTATGATTCTATGATTCTACTTGGGTTTTCAGAAATTGAGAGCAGAACATTACATTTACATATTTTCTAGAAAGTAAGGCAGCATTTAACAGACAGTAGCTTATGAATACTGTAACTAATGCTTTTGAAAGTCTGTCGGTCTGTGGGAGATTTTCAACCTTGCATAAAAGGACATGAGAAAATTTCAGTTCTATTTGGACCTTCAAAAAAAGAAAGAGAAATAATAAAGTTTTTAAAATGAGGAACACAACGTTCTTTTGCAATTTCTTCCTGTTACCATTGTTTGTAACTGCCATATTAACAGGATAAAAGTATTAGCAGCTGATTTCCCCACTCAACATAGTGTAAAATTAACAAATGTATAACAGATATTTCGATTCAGCACAATCCAGCCCATGGTTTGCAGGCTTCATTCATCTTATTTGAGGGAGTATGTAAGAACATAAGAGCTCTGCTGGCTCAGACCAAGTGTTCCATTGAGTATCCTGTTTCCGATGGTAGCAAAGCCGATGCTTCTGGGAAGAAACAGCTGCCCAGAATGGCTTAATAACTTGAGGTGTGTAATAACTTGGTCAGAGGCCCTTCATACTGTGGCATATTGGGAAAAGATGACTAAGTGGGACAGTCATCCGGCAGCAAGCAGGTATCACCACCAGCAGCTGGGGCAGCAGCTCAGGGGGACGGAATGGTCTGTGTGATGGGGGTTCACGAGAAATGGCAGAAGGGCTTGAAGAGGAATGGCTGAAGGGTGCTGTTGCTGCTATCCCATTTCCCAACATCTCTTCCTGTGGTGGTTATTCCCCATTGCCTAATGATCAGACTGGTCCTGCAGCTGGGTATAAAGTCAACCTCCCTCCTGTGCTGTATGTCCAAACAATGGGGAAAGCTGGACCAAGAAGGGTGGCTTCACCCTTACTCCCCCACCAGAGGCCATCTTCAGGTTCTTTCTCTAGGCTCCATTGGGTGGCACAAAAGAGAGAATAGCTGCATTCTAGACCTACCTAGCCCCTTCCTCCACAGGAAGATACAGGACTCCTAGACTTCTAAGCATGCAACAGCCAACAGCACAGAAGTCAGGTACCCCAAGTGAGAGGGGCCTACAGAAGGACTGTGCTCATTGTAGACAGTAACTTGGGAAATGATGGAAGCTGGTCTGTGAAGCAACAGACATGAAATAAATGCATCCTTGCAGCAGACCAGATGCACAGTGGTTTGACTCCTTAGTCAGATGTTGGCCCATACAGAATGCTCCTCTTTGGGGACTGCCACTTCCCCCAGGGTACAGCTGACTAGAAGATCCAGTTTGGATTTTCTTAATGTTAAAGAGCTTCAGCTGAAAAGAAGTGTATCATCATTTTAATTATCTTTGCAGATTATGGGGTAAGGCATACCTTAGGTAAGAGGGGGCTTTTGAGGAGGAGGGAGAGATGCCTGACAGTAGCTTCAAAGGCCCCAAATCCTCTGAAGCCAGCATTAAACATTTCTGTTGTTCCTTGTAATGTTGTATTCATGAAGTGCTAATGATACAGCATTGGAGGAAAAAGCGATAAATTATTTTTTTAAGTGTGGCATTAAATGTGAATTTCATACACCACAAATGAAATTAAACATGGCTGTAAAATAATTTCTTTCCATCATACCATCTGGTTATGACATACCTATTTATAGCTGTAATCTGGGTAATAACTTCTAGCAGACGCTAGTTCTGCTGCCAACTGCTCGTGAGCATATAAGGACTCAGCAAATGTAGAGTCTAGTCTGAGATAAGGAAAAGTAGTCAAACGTTTCCTGCACAGATATTGGTTGAATGCCAAGACATTTACTGAAATATATCTTGTCAGAGGGAAGTGTGGAGTTTTGCCCACAGCAAGATGCTGCCCTCATGCCAGAATTAAATTTCTTTTTCTGTAGTAACTTGGCATTTCCAACATTGGGTGGCTTGACCCAACAACTTTTCTGGTCACATTCTTCTTTTAGAACCACAAGGTCTTCCCAGGATGCTATAGGGGTTGCTTTCTGTTGTAAACTATCATGACAGTATATCAAATAGGGTATTTTAGTCTGTGGGTGGAATTTAAAGTGGCTTTTACTGCAAGTTGCTGTAAGTTTAGCAGCATGCAAGCCCTGCGAGCATATGCTTCAGTGGTCCTTAAGATTCAGCCATTTTTACTGTGTTACCTGTTATTGTTCTATATTAGATTGTTGTAGTAGTCTAAATGGTAAAAATTAGTGTCAAGTAGCAATGGAATGGAAAAAGAACAGACTGAAAATCAATTAAACTTTAAATGCATGTAAACTAATTACAGTGAAGTGACCATTTACATCAGTAATAAATGGGTGACAACACAGCTATAGATAGAGTCAAATGACATTGGAAATACTACAGACTATGAAATTCCAATCAAAGCTTAAATGGATGTAAATTGAGCACAGTGGCCATTCACAACAGCAATACAAGGAGAACAGAAACTCCTTGTTACAACAGCTCCACTGGCTATCAGTCCATTCCTGCTGGTTATAACCTACAAAGCCTTAGATGGCTAGGGTCAGGCTACTTAAAGCTTTTGTATTGTGCAGAGATGCCTACACATGTATGCACATTTCAGGACAATGAAATGAATACAGTGGTACCTCAGGTTAAGAACTTAATTCATTCTGGAGGTCCGTTCTTAACCGGTGATTGTTCTTAACCTCAGGTACCACTTTAGCTAATGGGGTCTCCCGCTGCTGCCACACCGCTGTCATGTGATTTCTGTTCTCATCCTGAAGCAAAGTTCTTAACCCGAGGTACTATTTCTGGGTTAGCGGAGTCTGTAACCTGAAGTGTCTGTAACCTGAGGTACCACTGTATGTATGAAAGAGGTCGAGACTGTTGCTGCTCATGTTTGCTATCCACAGATTTTAGCATCTGAAAAAGGCATTTTTATTTTGTCTATGGGCCATAGAATGAACCCAAACAGTCAAAAATCTTGCTAATTAAGCATTATGCGTCATCTAAGGCATATGCTATTTGTATATCAATATTGTGGTTAAGTTCATTGTTAAAACCAAAAGCACTGAGCTGCCAACCATCTTGCTAGCTATAATATAGATTCAGAAAAATTTGACTGAAGCAATATTTTTAAAGTTCCTTAGTTAATTCAGATTTTATAGGGTTTCTGTATAGCTATAAAGGTGTCTGGGATGGTATGATGCCACTGAATCCCTAATATTTGTAATAATTAAGTGAAGATAATTGTAAGGAGTTCAGTTTAAAGCTTCGATAGAAAACATTCAAGTTCAGAAAATAACAACATGAAGGAACAACGATAGCGTCTACTTCCCTAGTGCAAAAAGGGTCTTTGTTCTCGTGTCATAATAAATAATGACAGCATAAGATCTTTGGTTTTGGTGGGTTTGCAGATAAAAAAGCAGGTGCTTCTGAAGTGCATTTTTCATAGCTTTGAAATGACTATAGGTATGAAATGCAATCAGGAACAGTTCTTCCTTTTTAACACCTACGGAATTTTTCAGCATCTGTGTTGCTAACACATTTCTGAAATCAAACACACTGGACAGACAAGTTCAGATATCACTTATGGAAACACAGATAGCAAATTAAGTGATAAATAATGCTAGTAGCAAAACAATCAATTTGAAAACTCCAGATTGGTCCAACAAATTCTTCCATTGCCTCACTGACAAATTCATTTCCCAGAAGGTGGAGGAAGCAACATGGGGATCATCTGTCTTGGACCTGGTCCTCACCAACAGGGAGGAACTGATGGACAAAGTGGAAGTACTTGGAACCTTGAGAGGAAGTGATCATGTCCTCTCGGGTAACTAATGCCGCAGAAGACAGAATTGGGATTCAACACAATCATAACAGATTGGAGAAGTGGGCCAAATAAACAAAAGGAATTTCAATAGGGACAATTGGAAGATTCTGCACTTATACAGGAATACCCTGCTGCACCAATATAAGATGGGAGACACCTGGCTTGCCAGTAGTACATTGGAAAAGGATCTAGTGGTCTTAGACCACAAGCTTAACACGAGTCAACGGTGTGATGCAGCAGCAAAAAAAGCTACAGTGGTACCTCAGGTTAAGTACTTAATTCGTTCCGGAGGTCCGTTCTTAACCTGAAACTGTTCTTAACCTGAAGCACCACTTTAGCTAATGGGGCCTCCTGCTGCCGCCGCGCCGCAGGAGCACGATTTCTGTTCTCATCCTGAAGCAAAGTTCTTAACCTGAAGCAGTATTTCTGTGTTAGCAGAGTCTGTAACCTGAAGCGTATGTAACCTGAAGCGTATGTAACCTGAGGTACCACTGTACTGTTATTTTAGGCTGCAGCAATAGAAGTATTGTGTACTGATCAAAGAAAGTAGTAGTACTGCTCTATTCTGCCTTGGTCAGACCACACCTGGAGTACTGTGTCCAGTTCTGGGCACCACAATTTAAGGAGGATATTGAAAAGTCGGCACGCGTACAGAGGAGTACAATCACGATGAACAAGGGTCTGGAAACCAAGTCCTATGAGGATTGGTTGAGGGAGTTCAGTATGATTAGCCTGGATAAGAGGAGTCTGAGAGAAGATATGATAGCATCTTCAGATGTCTAAAGGGCTGTCACCTGCAGGACCTGAACCAATAAATTCAAGTTACGAGGAAGGAGATTCCAACTAAACACCAGGAATGACTTTCTGACGGCAAGAGCTGTTCAACAGTGGAATGAACTCCCCTGGAAGGTGGTGGACTCTCTTTCCTTAGAGGGTTTTAAGCAGAGGTTGGCTGGTCATCTGTCATGGATTCTTTAGTTGAGATTCCTGCATTGCAGGGGGTTGGACTAGATGACCCTGAGGTGTTGGGATACTGCCAGGGAGACAAAGTCCATCTTAGCCCCAAGCCGGCTGCCGGACGATCCATCAACCTCCCGTAGACAGGCAATATCAGCAATTAGTGACACGAAGCCTCAAGAATAGATTGCCACATTCTTAGGCTGGTGCACACTCTATCAGCAGAATTCACACAGCAAAAGATGCACAGCAGGAGAGCATATTTACAGTTTATTCAGCGTTGGTCAGAACAAAGAAAAACATGACCGCCTGCATCGGTATGTTCAGGCAACAAGCCAGAAACGAAAGCAACTGAAAACATAAACATCCTGTGAACAGGAAATACACAGACTCTGTGACTCACAAAGCCTGCTCCCTTTTAAGGTGGAACGGAAATATCCTAACATGAGGGTCCCTTCCAACTCTATAATTCTATGAAACATTCATATTAACACAAGACACATTCCAGGCAGATTTAAATACTTGCCCCATTAATTTCATTCTGAAATTTAAAAATAATAATTCTTAAGCTATTTGTTTGCTTGTTTGTGGTATTAGTTACTTATCACCTAACAAGTCATAAGAAACTGGAGGATGGCTATGCTAAATTTTCACCTACAAAAACTGGGTAGAGAATTGAGAGGGGGCAAAGCTTAGTTAAAAGCCCCTTATTGACATTTTAACATATTGTTAACTGTCTGTTTGCAAGTGATTCTACACCACCCTTGATAGTAATATCCTCACTAGCTATGTAATACCCAGCTTGTTAAAACTGCCTCAGGAGAAAGCCTCTTTTTAAAAAGGGGGAAATGGTTACTAGAATTACACATGGCCAATGCTTCCTCTATCAAACCACTTGGAACGTATCTATCCCTGTTAAAAACAACTGGACTTACCTTTATGCTGTGAAAGAAAGTGATCCTATTGTTTTTGTGTGGTTTTGTTTAACATTAACCCAACTAAGCATTCTGATGGCAAAACTTATAAATGGGACATTAGCTGAAAAATAGAAAATATGATATAAAGCAGTAGGTGAAACTACAGTGCATTTTTGTTGTTGGTTTGTGTATATATGAATATGAAGTTGGACTTTGGCATAATACATAATACACTGCCAAAGGCAGCTTTTAAATGTTGAATACAACAGTCATTCATAAACCTAAATTTAGTGGATGTACAAAGTGCCCACTTAAGAATCTAAATATATCCATAGCTGTTCTTTTGCTGTGTTATTGATGTAAGAGTGCTCTTGTATTGATGTTGTATTATTCCATTTGCATTTCAGTGAATGTGTGTGTGTGTGTGGGGGGTGCACTCTTGTACTTACATCCCCCACTCCACCCCATCACCTTGCAATTCACACTTTTTTGTATGCTGCTCACTCACTTCTTCAGTTAATATGGTCTAGCTGTATAATGTACACAAATAAGGCTGGTTATTTGCTGTTGGTTCAAAATAAAATTGATTGGAGGAGATAAGTGCCCTGTATCTTGCTATAAAAGTCCACAAACATAACTCTTAGACACTGCTTTCTAAGCAGCTCAGTAGCTGTAGTTGCAAGGAGTTTAATTTCCATTTTGCATGTATTCAGGCAGTATTGCTAATTTAGTTTTGGCTAAATGTTATTTCTAGCTCAGAGGCAGATTTAGAGCAGCACGACTGGTTCTGCCACACTGGGTGCTGAGCCTAGGGCGTGATGCGGGGCGTTGCAACTATGATGTAGTGAATTGAGCATAAAGGAAGGAGAGAGGTGGGGGGCGGGTGTCAAACTTTGGCTTCACACAGGTCACGGTTCAAATTTGAAATACCGAAGTCTTCCTCTGTCTAGCCCTGGTGGAGTTGTGAGTTCTATCAATGACACCACATATTAGTAATACCTATGAATGAGAATAGGCCATTGCATTTGATGAGTTTACCATCCAGTGAACTGTTTATGCATATCTGGGTTTTGTGTTTGCTTCTTGGAAGGGCTGATCATTAATCATATTCCTGTTCATACAAATTGTGGTGAGTCTGGTTTGAAAATATGTGACTCAATGATACTGCTTTGGTTGAACTCACAACTGTGGTTTTTGGTGTGGTAACAGACAGGCATTAAGTAGAACCTGCAACAAAATGTTGCAGCATAGGGTTCTTGCTGTTGTTGCTGTGGTGATCACAGAAGAAGTAGAAGAAGGTAGTAATAGTAAAAGCGTGTCAACAAGTGGAACCTGTAACAAAATATGGTGGTGAGGGGCTCCAGTTTAATGATTCAGTCAGCTACTCATTCTCTTCTCCAGAATACTCCATTCAATCCCCCCTCACACTGTGTGTTCCCCACACTCCCAACAGTCAGCTAGCATTCCATTCCCACTGAGCTAGCTCTGACTTCACTGGATTGCTTTGGGATTAATTTCTCCCCCTACTTATTTTTGTACTTAAACAAACCTTGAGATTTTTCTGAGTCTGCTGGATTGTGTCGTTTGCAAAAGGACTCACCTCTGTAAACAAATGAAAAGAGGGAAAGATTGTAATAGCCGCAGCTGGGGGGCAGGAAATCTTCACACCAAAGCTGTATCATCATTTGGAAAGACAGTGCTCTTCCATCTCTGCAACTTAGTGATGGCAGCCCATAAAAAGATGGGTTTCTGCACAACTTCATGCCACCCATTTTCCCAGTTGCTCCGCAGTACAGATAACTGCATGAAGGTCAGCAAAGTAAAGATGGGCATAACTACTGATTTTTGCACAGAAGGCCATGTTATGTTATAAACACAAAAACATACCTAACTTCATAGTCATCATAAGAAGCTGATATTGTGTGCCATTATGTTGAACTTTGATTGTAGCCCCTCATTTAATTCAAAATAGGGACATTTAAATTGAATGTTGGAGAACCCTAAATTCATCATTGTAAAATTGTATATTCTGAACCAGCCCTGTTACTCTCTTTATAATATTATTGGGAGTGTGATTGTCTGCTGCCACCTGGCTCACATTGCCCTCTTCAGTTTTTTAAATGTATCAGAGGTGAAAGGCCACAGTGTGATGGATTGCAGGAATTTGTAGTGAAAGGCACCAGCAAGCATGTGTAGCAGCAGTATGTCAGCAGTATGAACCTGCTGTAGCACTCCATATGTTGTTGGACTCCAATCACCATCAGCTCCAGCCATCATGGCCATTGGTCAGGGATGATGAGAGTTGTAGTCCAGCCCCCTTTGGAGGGTCACAGTTTCCCCACCTCCTGGAATATATCCATCATCCAAAATGCACGGCTGCAGATGCAGTGAATAGAGGCAAGATGGAACACACAACCTGTGTTTTATAACCACTGGTTTTGTATACAAGGCCATGTTATGTTATAAATACAAAAAACATCTTACGTAACCTCACAGTGAAGTGGGGTTGTGAGAGGGTAGATATAGTGTGCCATTGAATGAGCCATTGTGCTGAACTTTTTAGATTCACTTTGCTGACAAAAGAGCAGTAATTCTGCTGGAGTTTCTTCCAAAATGTAATTCATCTTGAAAAGAGCTGCTTTCATTTTTCAGGGACTGTTACCGGAACATTGTGCCTATTTCATGACAACTGCCTGCAAATGCTTCACAAAAATATACAGTAGTCTTGCAACTTATGCAGGGGCTATGTTCTGCGTATCGCACCTAAAGCCAAAATCACATATAGTCAAAACCCATTGGGTTCTGTGGCAGGTGGGATTGCCACTGTAATTTTTCCTGAAACCCAGGCCCCTTTCCACCTCCTTTTTAATGTTTTTGCCATGCGTGTAAAGCTGAATGCGCATAAGATGTGGGCATACTGTAGTGTGCTATGTTGTTTTACATAGTAATTTAAAGTAATTTGTTTGTCATATGATCCTCATGTGTTTAGTGCCCATACTTAGCTTCCCATAGGGCTTAACGGAGCCTTGTTTCTACACCCCCACCCCACATGTACATCAGTATGCATGCAGGTCTCATTAAAAATCATTATGGAGAGTTTGTGAAATGCTGATCAGCAGTAGCAGCAGTTATGGTGGGAACTGCTCTACTAACAATGGCATCACTGCAATTTACCTGGATGAGGCAGGGCTGCACGGAAGCAGGATGGAAGTGCCAGAATCACTCAAATGATGTGTCTGTGCAGCTGTGACCTCACCACCCTCCTGGCCCTGCCCCTGCAGTGAGGTGGGTGTCAAGAGGGCAGTTTCTCAGCTCTACCCCAGCCAATGAGCCACTACTGATAGACAATCTTAAACATTTCCCCGCCTCAGACATCACATTGTGTTCAGAAGGACTTACCCAAGGGTAAATATGCGTAGCTATTACAGCCTTAATGGAGTACAGTTTTCACACAGAATCATTATACTATATAGAGGAGAAAATAAAGTTGCTCCGGAAGATGAATCAGCATTATTCTACCTCAGAGTCCATTGTACTGAATGGAAAATCTTTCCGCTTTAATAAACTTTGAATCAGGAAGTACATTTTTAATTATCATTAAATGTTCTGGTGCCCTTTCAATTATATTATTCTATGTGGATGGCTTTGTTTGTCAGTTGGGTAATGTGGAATGGCTGCTTCAATTGCATGATACTGTATCTTCATTTGCATAGACTTGATGTGTCTGTTTCAGCAAACAGACGAATCTGAGACTTGGGTCTGCTACTCTACTACTACAAGCCATTCAACTCCAAGGTAGTAGAGAGGCTGCAACTAAACATAGGATAGGGTACCATATCAATCATCCTACCTGTGTGGCCCTTAAATAGCATTTTGGAGTTTGAGCGAATATGGACAGCCCATAACACAACATTGTTAAAACCAAAATTATTTTTTGTCAGTTGAATTTGATTACATTTTGAGAAGGGTATGCAGACAACTCCCTCATCAGCCAAACTTGAAATTGAAAATAAGAAACGTAATGAAAAACTCAGGAGAAGAGATGAGAAGCAGGTTCGTTCCATTAGCCTTGCTGAAAGGCCAGCTCTGTCAAGCCTCCTCTATTTCAGTTGTCACCTAGTAGCAGTTATCCTAGCAGGCAGCCTCAGTGGGATAGATGAGAAGCAGGGCTGATTCCATCAGTTCTGCTGAAAGACCAGCTCCACCAGGCATCTCCTGTCCCTAAACTATTTCCAGCTCATTATTATACGAGTTCCTATTTAACACGAAGAACTGGCACCAGAGTTTGCCTTTCCCCCTCTTTCCTTCCTGATCCTTGTGTGTCATGTTTTGGGGTTTTTTTTAGTTGGTTTTGAAAAAGTTGTTACCCACAGTTAGCATTTCCACAACTATATGTTGTTGTTGTTGTTGTTGTTGTTGTTGTTGTTGTTGTTGTTGTTGTTGTTGTTTAGTCGTTTAGTCGTGTCCGACTCTTTGTGACCCCATGGACCAGAGCATGCCATGCATATACATACTCAATAATAGTTTCTGTTATCTTGCGACATACTGGACATAAAAGTTAAATCTTTGAATCTCAAAGTGGATTCTCAGAATTCTTAGTTGCTCATGGTAATCACGAACTAAATATTTGCATCTAGTTTTTGAATCCCTGGACATGCAAAATAGTCACAATTTAGAGTGATATTCAGGGGTCATGATATTATATGCAGTTGAATCAATGAGAGTTATGCATAAATAATTACTGTGGTTGAATCAATGGAACTGCTTGGGAAGATAATTTAGATATATCTGTCAATTTATATTAAAAAAAAAAGACTAGACAATATATTGCGGGACCGTATACCATGCATATTTTTATATGTCTTATTTCAATTTTTATATGCTAAGGATTTCATGTATTGCCAGTTCTGCCCCCCTTCACCTCATCAGACCCACCCATGAACTTTTATTTGCTGTTAATCCCACTTTATGATTTGGAAGTTACCCTTCTTAGCACCTGATGTCACAATGTTCCCAACACCCACTGTTGGTAGCTTGGCAACCCACCCACAAGAGGCTTGTGATTCATTCTCAGGTCCTGACATACCATTTGAGAACTGCTGACATAATTTCATGCATACAGCATTAAATGTGTACTTTATTGCCCTATTTGTCTGTAAAGGGCACATATTTCACTAGAATGATTCTACTCTTGGGCAGCTTTTAGCATGCCAAACTTTATGCAACTAATTTGCTGCAGAGTTAGTCTTGGCAAATAGGTCAGTAATTGAATTGCTGTAGAAGAGTAGTGTTGTAGAACACTGCTGTAGAAGTCCAGTGAAAACTGAAGTTCCTTCTTGAGAGAGAAGCCAGAGATTTTATCAATACAAAATGCATCACTCTTACCATATCTGCCTGGAAAGGTCTACTCACCTAGGTTAATAACCTTTAGGATCAGGGGGGAAAGAAGCCCTTTGCTGGGATTGTGTTGTGCTATAATTTGCCCCCAAATGATTGCAACAGGAATTTAGGCTTTGATTATATAAAAATTACTATTTTAAACCTAGGTCCTCAATTTATTTATTTTTTGCTTTTTCCTAAAGACAAAGTGGTACTCTAGTTGACAAAACACTGAATCTGGGAAGCCAAGACTCACTTTTTCCCTCCTAAAAAGTAAGGGGAAATTTGTGTGCGTCTTATGAAGCGAATGCAGGCTACCCCAGAAGCCAGAACAGCAAGAGGGATTGCTGCTTTCACTGTGCAGCGATCCCTCTTGCTGTCCTGGCTTCTGAGAGTCAGAATTTTTTTCCCTTGTTTTCCTCCTCCAAAAACTAGGTGCGTCTTGTGGTCTTGTGCGTCTTATAGAGCGAAAAATACGGTACTTTGCAACGAATGCCTTAAAATTAAGCACGAGATAAATTGTAAGGAATACTAAAGATAATACATACATAGAAAATTTCGTGGTGCCAGGACGTTATAAAAGACTCATGATCATTTCTTCTGATGCTATAAGCACTAACCAACTGCTATGACCCTCCAGCAGTGCAAAGACTTACGGGGTCATTTCTTTTTTGCATTTTGTCAGTCTTCAGTAAGGAATCTGTTATTCTCTCCCTTCCTCCCCCCTCCCTCCCTCCCTCCCTCCCTCCCTCCCTCCCTCTCTATAGCCTTCCCATACTTGCTTCCGAGACTCCTACCTGCTTGGCCATCATGTCTTCAATAGAAACAAAACTTCTAAAATCCAAGGAAAGGGGAACTTTCTAGTAACATTCACGATTGTTGCATTTGCTTCTCTTCCCATGTAGAATGTGAACCTAATAGTTCACTTCTGTATGCTTCTTCCAGAGCTTTTTTTTTTAAAAAAAGATTTACCTATGCTATAAAAAGTTGGGACAATGACAATAAAGGGACAATGACAATAAAGATATCGTATCGTATCATAGCCATAAGACCTCCAGTACCTTTCCCATGCTCTTCCTGTTGCCAAGTACATTCCTCAAGGCAGTGTAACTTGATCAGCTGTTTTAGGGCTTCTGATGTCACAGTTCATCTGTGTTACTTTTGCAAGTTAGATATCCAAGTGTCTTGGCCTAAAGCTTTACTGTTCTGATGGTAGAGCCTGCAATGTTACAAGGAGCCACCAGCTTCACAGCTGGCTATTTTGAGGCAGTGGTGAAGCGTGAAGAATGGTGATTCTACATTAAGATCCATTGGCAACTTTAAAAGTAAAAAAGTTATGTATTCACACAAAAGTTTTTCAAAGTCACATTGCAGATAGAGTTGAATTGTCTTGGAATCTTTTATTAGGAATAAAGGTAAAGGTAAAGGGACCCCTGACCATTAGGTCTAGTCGCGGACGACTCTGTGGTTGCGGTGCTCATCTGGGTTTATTGGCCGAGGGAGCCGGCGTACAGCTTCCAGGTCATGTGGCCAGCATGACTAAGCTGCTTCTGGCGAACCAGAGCAGCACACAGAAACGCTGTTTACTTTCCCACCAGAGCGATACCTATTTATCAACTTGCACTTTGATGTGCTTTCAAACTGCTAGGTTGGCAGCTCACCCCATCGTGGGGATTCGAACAGCCGACTTTCTGATTGGCAAGCCCTAGGCTCGTGTCCCTCTTTATTAGGAATAGATAGGTCTTTATAGCTGGATATACAGTAAGATGTGATGTTTCTTTCCCCACCCCCAACAGTACAAGAAGCAATAAATTAATCAAGCCCAAGATTCTTATAACCTTGAAAGTTCTGTTACAGGAATATATCAAGCTAGGAAGCCAAAACTGTTTATTTTATACACTCATACTTATAGACACAGAAGGAACGAAGTGTAGGGAATATTAAGTTGTACAAAGAAATAATAAACAAGAGAAAGGAAACACTGGTTTGGGATTAGGGGGCTTTTAATAAAACAATTTTAGGATTGGAGCTCATGTTTTCAGTTATGTGTGGATGATATTTGTACAAGATCTTCCCTGCTCTGGCAAGTGAATGTGGTGATAACAAGGCTTTATGACAGTTTAGTATACAGGTAGTCAGAGAATGAAGATGGAAGAAATAAAGCAGAGGGTGGATACTTTTTTTGATGGGGTTCTTCAAATGGTATGGGTTTTTTTAAATGGCAGTGTTTCGCTACAAGATTGTTTTGTTAAGTTTTCATTTAGGTTTTGTTAACACCTAAACATTGCATTTCAGCGGACTTAAGATATTTTGTTAAAGTTTAATGTGTTTTACAAATTGAACCTATGCAGTCAGAATCAATTAATTCATTGAGCTTTAATGGAGCTTGCTCCTACATAGGAAACTATGCATAGGAATGCAGGTGGGCAGTTCCTAATAAACTGAGCTTTATGCTATTATCTATCATTCTTTGGTGTTTTGTATGTGCATTATTTATTTATTTATAAAAATATTTATATATTGCTAGTCATAAAAATATAAGAGCAGTTTACAACAGTTATATATAAAACACTTCAATAAAAGCCATATAAATATGGAGATTAGCTGCTACGGAAATATGTATTCTTAATTGGATGCATAAGCCTGCCTGAAGAGAAGAGTTTTCAGCAGTTTTCAGTGTGTATGGATCTACACAGTTAAATGCATTTTAAGCCTCCCCTTGAGGGCATGGCTATGGGGGTTCTCACTTCACCGCTGGTCAGAAGTTAATTATTCTGTTCTATGCATACAGCAGGCTCACTTGATGACTCACACAGAGTTAGTTCAATTGGTGCCTTTCTGTTTACAGAAGGGGCTTGGATCCAGCTAGAGGCTTCCAGAAACAGAACAGTGAGAAAGCAGCTGCAGTCCTCCATCCCTGCTGCTATTGGCATAAGATCCCCCAAACCTCAAGAGCAGGGAATTTTAGGGTCAAGGCAGTTGTGCTAAGCTAAAACTACCGTATTTCTCTAACAAAAGGCTGTAACACCTCAAACGCGATTACTTAAGTCATGGGCCACTGACGTAAACCAACTGATGAAAAGATCAAGTACTCATCTGCCTGTATATTTGAATGGGAAGTATATATAGCATATATTTGTGGTCAAATAATTGCATAAAAAAGTAAAGGTAAAGGACCCCTGACAGTTAAGTCCAGTCGCGAATGACTCTGGGGTTGAGGTGCTCATCTCGTTTTACTGGCCAAGGAAGCCGATGTTTGTCCAAAGACAGTTTTCCCGGGTTATGTGGCCAGCATGACTAAGCCGCTTCTGACAACACCAGAGCAGTGCACAGAAACGTCGTTTACCTTCCCGCCAGAGTGGTAACTATTTATCTACTTGCACTTTGACGTGCTTTCAAACTGCTAGGTTGGCAGGAGCAGGGACCAAGCAGTGGGAGCTCACTCCGTCGCGGGGATTCGAACCGTTGACCTTCTGATCAGTAAGCCCTAGGCTCAGTGGTTTAGACCACAGTGCCACCTGCATCCCAACTGCATACTCATCATATAAAAATAAATAAAAGAATAAAAGAATAAAAGGGGAAAATGATGAGATACTTGATAAAGGTATCTTATCCACAACATTTAACTAAGCTTATATCACAGTTGCTCACTGGAAGGACAAATCGTGAAACTGAGGCTCCAATACTTTGGCCACCTCATGAGAAGAGAAGACTCCCTGGAAAGGACGCTGATGTTGGGAAGGATTGAGGGCACAAGAAGAAGGGGCCGACAGAGGATGAGATGGTTGGACAGTGTTCTTGAAGCTACAATCATGAGTCTGACCAAACTGCTGGAGGCAGTGGAAGATAGGAGTGCCTGGCGTGCTCTGGTCCATGGGGTCACGAAGAGTCGGACACGACTAAACGACTAAACAACAACAAATATCACAGTTACTGTATTCCCAAATCAGATAAGGATCATACAAAGTGTGTGAATTGTCACCCTATATCCTTGATTAATGTTGATACAAAAAAATGAACATTGACACTAGCAAATAGAATCCAACAGGTAATTGTGGTGGTAATCGAGAGGGATCAGACCGACTTTATAAAAACAAGACAGGCTGCAGATAACATTAGATTAGTGGCAAATTTGGCTGATTTAAATAAAAATAAAGATCACTTTGTAATCATATCATTAGATGCTGAAAAGGCCTTTGATAAAATCTATAAACAGTATATGTTGTTAGCTTTAATTAAATTCAGATTTCCCTTGGAGTTCATAAAATAGATCAAAATAATGATCCACATCTAGAATCAAAGTGAATGGTATTATGTCTGTTTAGACATTTGTTTAGAGCCCCTGGCTAGTGCTATTAGACAACATCTAATAGCATCACGGAGCAGTTCACAATTCAGTTGAACATAAGTTAGTTTTATTTATACTTTTGTTTATTTCAGAACCTCAGACTAGTATACCCATCTTGATGCAAATGATAGACGCTTTCGGTAAAATATCAGGTTATTCTGTTACTTGGTCCAAATCAGAATTGATGCCAATAGGTCAAAGTTTGTTTACACACTCATTCAAGGAATATCAATTTTGGGTATGTTCCGTATCTATTAAATATCTAGGTATGTTAATACCAAGAGATATAACACAGTTAGTTACAGTTAATATGAATAAATTAATAAAAGAGGTTTCTTCAGATATCGATAGGTGGGAGTCATTGAACCTTACCCTTTGGTGAAGGGTGAATGCCCTGAAAATGAACTCTGTTCCCAGATTCATTTATATCCTGAGAGGACTTCTGGTTTTTATATCTGGATCATATTTTCAAAAGATAAACTCATTGTTTAGGAAATGCCTTTGGGGCTCAGCATCACCAAGAATATCCTTGCAGAGAATGAAACTACAAATTAAAGGAGGAGGTTTCAGAATCCCAAATTTGGAATTATATCACTATTTAATATAAACATTAAAAAGTACTTATTTTGTCTCCAGATTTATTGCACTATGTATTATTGAGAAGACGTTCTCACAAGGTATTCAGTGACCTTTTGTTATTTCAAAAAATCATATCCATACCAAAAAATATCTTGAGAAACAACATTAAGTTTAGTGCTGCCCCAGAAATATTCAATACATATTTTTTAAATGGCCACATTTGAAGTTAAAAGATCAAACGTATTTTATGGTTCTTCAGAATATCTTTCCTAAATTTATATTATCCAATTAAATTGTGAAAGCCAATAAAACATGGAAATGTTCAGAACAGTTTTTTTAAATCTGCATATGCCCTTATTTGGGGTTTCTCATACTGTTCCCTGAGCAATATCCAGATGTGTGTAGGATATAAATGCAAAGATTTTCACACCTTCTGATTTCTCCACAGGGAACCATCTCTCTAAAGTTCCTTGGTTGAGCATAACTGAACTAAATATATTACATGCCAACATGATTCCACCCCCCCCCATTTTGGTCTGTGTTTGTGTGTAATTGCAGAATTCAAAGCTCAGTTTGAAATGAGGAACCTTAGTTTATTAAAATATATTCAGCATGCAAAATTACAATCCTGGTTTTCACTAGATTGTCTTGTAGACTTTAGCGAGAAGTGAAAAGGTGCAACCGAGGTCAGAATTCTTCCTCTGCATATTTAAATATGTGTTAATAATGACAATAGTTTTATACTTTCATTGGGGTTTTTCCAAGCTCAGTAATGTCAGTCAACTATGATCTAGATGGCTTCAGTTAACCACGACTTTTAGACGAACGAACATTACTTGATGCTTCATCATTTTATATGAAGACAGAGCCAATGCTAACTCACAAGCCACATACTGTGAAACAGTTGTGAAGTTGTGAAGTGTAGCCATAGTGCAACTAATAAAATAGCTCTACTATAAAGAAGGTTGTCACAAGTGACCTATTAAAATTAATGGGATTTCAGATATTTCCAGCTAACTTGTTCATTGATTCCAATAGGCCTAAATTTCCTCAGAAATTTCTACTCAGAAATAAGCCCCATTGAGTTAAATACTATTTCCAAGTAAGTGTATTGCCGCCTGAACTGGAAGTAGCTTGAATCCTGACTGCCTACCCACCAGTGGGGGTATCATGTGAGTAAAGTTCCATTCACAAGTAGCTCCTGCTGGCAGAGGAAATATGACCTTTATTGACTGCTCTTTCATTGTGTCTGCATGCTATGGAATGTTGTGGGGAAGCTTCAGAATAGTGGAGTTTCCTCCCACAAGTAGGATTCTTCACTGGACTGCAAGTCTTGCATGAATGGAAGCTGCTGTTCTATTCATGGAATTAAGAGGAAGACAGCATCTAAGTCATTTTCTTAGCTATATTTTTCCTAAGCCCCCTAAAATAATCTTTTACATTTATATTTTGGATAGAAGAAAAATGATTTGTAGTATGGTGAAAAAAAGAAACTATGCTAATAAATACTCGGGAAGAGAGAGAGAGAGAGAAAGAGTGCCATTGGAAATTGGAGCATTAAACACAATAGATCAATGACAGTTGGTCACTGTGAATATTTCAATGACAGAGAAGAAAGAAATCTGAGAAGCAGAAGTGTTCTACGACTCCTTGGGAAATGATGATAGGTAGACTTCAAAAGGTTCTGATATTCATTTCAAGTCTTCAAAGTCTGGTGTTTGATAATCACAAAAAAAGAGTGGTTATGTGAGAATTTTTGTTCTTCATGTGCCAGTAATCTTAGAGAATGTTTTCATGTAAGAATTCAGCAGTGGCTCCCCCCGCTCCACTTTACATGAAAACTCTGTTTGAATTTCTGGTATAGAAACTTCTCAACCTACAGTTTATTGCCCTTTGTGATTACCTTAACCTGTTTATCTTATTTATTTCAAACATTTATAAGCTGTGCTCACATCTTTCTTGGATTCCAGAGAAGGGTACATAAACATTCAAATAACAATCCAAAATCAAAACTAACAATAAAAAACAACATTGAAAAGGTCTGAGAAGTAATAAACTAAAAAGCTATTCAACCACCTCAACCAATGCGTTCTTTTTAAGAAATAAAAAACTGGGCAAATAAACAAGAAGATGCAGTGTGGGTGCCTGTCGCACTTCCTTTAGGATGGGTATTAGAAAGGCAGGGTTCTATCACTGAGGAGGCCTTCTCCTTTACAGCTGCATTATACACATCCCCTACAGTTGGAACCTCGAGAAGGCCTCATCTGAAGACCATATTGCATCTTCCTCCTCCTCATCATTACTCACCCTTCACCCTAGAAGGTACATCTCTTTTTATACCAAATCGACCCATGTGTTAAAATTATTGGCTGATGTCCTGTTTCAGCTACCAACCCTGTCAGAGGTGAGAACATGAGGAAAGGTTTTTTCAGCTGTTGTGCCCCAATTGTGTCATGCCATTCATGGGAAGGTTTGCTTAGAGCTGTTTTTGTTATCTGTTAGGCACCAGAGATACTTCTTAAAAACAAAGCAAAAAAACCCAAGCATTTTGAATCTCCCAATAAATTTTAAACTGAATTTTAATCCACCATTGTCATGCTTAATGTTATTCTATTTTATTGTTTTTCTTGTACTTTTGCAACATACATACATGTACTTTTAGCCTTTTAATTTATTAAGCCATATACATATATATATATACACTGTACTTTCATGTTCTGGTCAGATGCTGCTTTCCACAGAGAAGGCGAGTCAGAAGGTCAGGACCATGGATAGCTCTGAATGAGCAATTTACTCCAACAGAAGTTGCAAGCAGTCTGAGGCCTTTTAAACCTCTGCCTCTAGACTATCTCTTATTGGAGACTTCCGGCACTGCCGCCATGGTGGACAGCGGATCCCATGATAGTGGATGCCAGTCATGCAGTTAATTAAGGATAATCTGGGAGTAATTATCCTGACAAGTCCCACCCCCTGGGTTGAAGGGGGGAGAGCTTTCACTCGCAGATCGTCCGATAACTGCCTCTCGCTCCAATGGAATGCGAGGGCAGGGATGCAGAGTGCATAGCACTGTATGTATTGGAAACTCCCCAACGCGGTCGCCATGAGCGGAGGTACTTCTGTTTCTTTTAAGATGGATCTGAATTTGGGCTTAATAAACAGACATCTCTGGATGAAGAAGAAAGATAACCTGCTAAATGAATCAGCCACTGGGTGCCAAGGTTTTGATCTGGAGAGGACTCTCGTCATAATTGGATTGCTGTGTACGTGAAGGGGAGCCTTTGATCTCTTTTTTCATTATATTTGCTATGCTATGATTTGGCAAGCCTTCACTGAAGAAGAATTAATTAATTAATTAATTACTAATAGAATGAAATTATTAATGGATTACAACTATATATGGAATGCAAGAGCGATTCAAAAAGAACTTTATCATTTTCTTTACGGAGTACTTGAAGAAATAGGCTTTGTGATATACTGTGGTGATTTGTGGCATTGCCTACTAAAGAGGGCTCTGATTTATTATGGTTTTGGTGAGAAACCAGCTTGTTAGAAAATTGGAAAGGATCAAAAGAAGACAAATGCTGGAAGTATGCCAGGAGTCACGGCTGGACGCTGGAATACTTTCGGTTTTCGAAAGGGAAAATGGAGAAGTTGTGGCATAATGAGAATTGAGTCCTCGAAGGAGGGGCAATGTTGAAGAGGATTGATTGATTATAACATGAAGGAAAGGATGAATGTAAACAAATATTTCACACAGAAAACTACAGGATATAAATTCCTATTGCAAGTTAATGTATATGGCTTTGTTAAATATGAACGAAAGTCATCACACCAGTGGCTGCTAAAATAAAGGATTAAGATTGGAATTGTTGTATTTGGACTAATTAAGAGAATTGGAGCAGGACCAAGGAATACATCAACTCCTGATAACCGGAACACGGGAAGTCATCCAAAAATGTTGAATTCAGAACTGATAAATTGGCTCTTTTGATTGTATTCTGATTTGGGATGATTAGATATTGTATTAATATGGCCTCCATTAAACTGTTATTAATGAAAATCTAATAAAAGTTACTTAAAAAAAATAAAAAAATAGACTGTTCCTTAGTGGCAATACCTCCTTGTTGATAACTTCAGATTCTTAAAGGGACAAACCACTGGTCTAAAGATAGGCATTCCTCCCCCATTCCATAGCCTTGCATTTGGTGCACGTTCTGTGCCACTGTGTCAGTGAAGTAATGTGGGAGGCACAAGACCCAGAGGGTCCTGGCTCTGGTTTTGTAGGCCTGTTGGTATGGAAGGCTGTTCTGAGAGCTCTTGTCTGAAAGTCTCAGGAACAGTGGTCTCCTGGGCTCCAGCAACCAGCTCAAGGCATGAGAGCAGAGAAATAATTCACAACCTGCACTGCTGCAATTTAATCTTACTCATAGATTTAAACAGTCATACCATTTTATTGTTAGAGTCAAGAAGCGGCTGTTGTATGATGATTAGTTCAGTTAAACAAGCAAAAATAAATAAATACTTTAAATACTTTTCAAAATCTCATTGGAAATGCCAGGCAAAACTGCTTCTCTTTACTCAGTTTTTTGTTCCTTAGTTTGGAAGGTTCTAGATATTTGTAGTTTCTTTCAGTGGATGGGATGTGTTAGACCTGCCTTTTACATGAATGGATAATAATAATAATACTTGTTTCTGAAGTTTGACCTGCAAGATACAAAAAGGTAGCAGTCTGCAAACATATAGGTATTGTGCAACTACTGTTTTTGTTGTGTATTGGTTTGCAGTGCTTTCTATGCCTGGATACTTTGTGATGAATAACAAACATCAGCAGTGCAGATTTAGAAAAGTTCTTGCCAAGACTATGCAGCAAATACTCTTGGCAACTTCTGCTGCAGGGATAGTATTAGCACTGACAAGGAAAATAGCACAGACTGAAAAGCCAGTAAGCATCCTTCATTAGAATTTTCTGACTTTACATGTAGAGGAATGGTACCAAACTGGTGAAACTTCAGTTGTTTGGTGAAACTTGTGCTTCAGAATTCTGAAATTAGAGTTCTTTTTTTCCTTTTTCTTTTTATACCTGATAAAGAAACATGTAACATGCCTAAGCTTGATTTTCGTTTTGATAAAACTATGGTTTGGGGGTAAATAGAGGTGGAATAGTGGGATCCCATGACCAGGAGTTTGGATTTGATATCCCGCTTTATCACTACCCTTAAGAGTCTCAAAGCGGCTAACAATCTCCTTTCTCCTCCTCCCCCACAACAAACACTCTGTGAGGTGAGTGAGGCTGACGGACTTCAGAGAAGTGTGACTAGCCCAAGGTCACCCAGCAGCTGCATGTGGAGGAGCAGGGAAGTGAACCCGGTTCACCAGATTATGAGTCTACCGCTCTTGACCAATTAATAGGAACAAAGATCTAGCAGCACTTTTGACAACTTTAAAGGGTATAGAATATAGTGAGTGTCCCCCTCAAATGAGCAAAATTGGTCAGGTGAAAAATGCAAGATGGCAGTCATAAATAATTATTTAAATTCATTTTCCCATCTCCTTTGCATTCAGTTATAATATAATGCTGGAAGTTACTATTGTCTATAGCTGCAACCACTAGAAAATCACCAGCAAGTTATTGTGGACATATCTTTAAATGTCATGTTGTTGTTTAGTCGTGTCCGACTCTTCGTGACCCCATATACCAGAGCACGCCAGGCACTCCTGTCTTCTTTAAATGTCATACTTGCCCATGCATTTTGAGACTGTCTTGGTAGCTCATCCCAGATTTATTGTTTCTGTAATCTGCAACTCCTGGTCAGTCCATGGAAAACCACTCAAATAGCAGCCTGAAAATATGTTTGCTTCCCAGTGGTGAATAAAACCATTAGTGATGTCAGTACTATAATCTGTGCATCCTCACAGCCATGGTATTTATACATAGGAGGTCATGGGACGTGGATGGTGCTGTGATCTAAACCACTGAGCCTCTTGGGCTTGCCGGTCAGAAGGTCATCAGTTCAAATCTGTATGATGGTAGTGAGCTCCCGTTGCTCTGTCCCAGCTTCTGCCAGCCTAACAGTTCAAAAGCACACCAGTGCAAGTAGATAAATTAAATAGGTACCGCTGCAGAGGGAAGGTAAATGGGGTTTCCGTGTGCTCTGGCACTCACCACAGTCCTCCGTGCACCAGAAGCAGTTTAGTTATGCTGGCCACATGACCCGGAAAGCTGTCTGTGGACAAATGCTGGCTCCCTTGGCCTTTACAACTTTACAACTTTACAAAAACCTGCAGCTTTACTGCATTTAAGCATCATCCCTTATTTTTTTGGCTACCTATAATATATTCGATAATGACATATCTAGCAATCTGTTGTACTTTTGTCATTAATTGCTACTGTTCATACAGTTACCAGAAACTAATTAAAAGGCAACAACTGATCTCATGTGAATATTATGTTGTTTAAAGCTGGCTTATTCCATTAAATTAGGAGTAGCTCTTAGTGAGAAGAAATTGTTATATGAACATGAAACTTGACACTGCTATCTTAAACATCAGAAGTGCTATGTTGCAAGGCTAGCTTACCAATAGGCGACTCACACTTCCAAAATGTTCCTTTATAGAATCCATTTTATCATGATGTCTGCAAAAGTATACTGAACCTTCTGTTAATTTTATTCCAACTGTAACAATGTACTCCAGACAGTAATTATCTTGATTATTTGTATGTTGTTGTTTTCTAAAAGCTAATAAACATATCCTTAAACAAAACAAAAAAAGAAATGCTATTTATGAAGGCGGGAATTTTGTGATCATCTCAGTGATTTCAATATATAAACAATTTATATATTTATGCCATGTCCACAAGCACATTTTTGCATTCTGGAACAAAAACGAGAAGTATGAGATTTGACCCTGGATAGACTATTTACATAGAGTTATATAGTATTTCTAACACCTATTACCTCATTATCTAACATGCCAGATTTCCTTGCTTCCTACACAGAATTTTGCCTTAAGGCTGTCCACTCAGACTGTTGCTAACCAACGTTTTGGTTACTTTGTGTTTGTTCAACAGTGCCAGCTCATATTTCTGGATATATGTCCTGAGAGAGAGAGAGAGAGAGAGAGAGAGAGAGCGCGAGCTGTTTTTCCTAACAACCCCCTTGACTCATGTAATAGAATGAGGAAACTTGGCACTTACAGCTTTTCAAATTCATCACCTGATGAGATGTGACAGTAGATGCACCATAGCCTCTACTGGCATCCCTTTTGACATATTGCAGTAACATGTCAGCTGTCAGCTTTGTTTTATAATGCTATAATTACTAATACTAGAATCCTAAACATTTTTATTAAAAGAATAGAAGTAAACATTTTCTATTAGGATCACACAGTGCTGAACAAAGCAGTACAGCCTTTTTAAAATGCAGCAACAACCAAACCCTGATGAAAATAAATTCTTGAGAATTAAAATGAGAATTCACTATGCAGGTTGCTCTTCCACTGCCACTGGGATGAAGATTGAGTAGGGTGGAAGGTGGGGGAGAAGGTAGGGCACAGCATCTCATGGTAAAAGGTAAAGGGCCCCTGGATGGTTAAGTCCAGTCAAAGGTGAGTGGCGCTCATCTCGCTTTTCAGGCCAAGGAAGCCAGATAGCTTTCTGGGTCATGTGGCCAGCATAACTAAACCGCTTCTGGTGCAATGGAACATGACAGAAGCCAGAGCATACAGAAATGCCATTACCTTCCCGCCTCAGCGGTACCTATTTATCTACTTGCACTTGTATGTTTTTGATCTGCTAGGTTGGCAGAAGCTGGGACAGAGCAACAGGAACTCACCCCGTCACGCGGATTCAAACTACCAACCTTCTGATCAACAAGCCCAAGAGGCTCAGTGGTTTAGACCACAGCGCCACCCGCATCCCTAGCATCTCATGATCCTTACAGCATTGGACAATTCCCAAAGCCTTTATGTGTCCTTCTATAGCCCAGGCTTCCTGACCAGCAAGGCCCTAGAGCTAGCCAAAAATCAGAGAGTTTCCAGATTTTATGGTGAGGGACATTGTAATGATCCATTCCTTGATTGTAGCAAGGATCCCAGGAGACTCTGGTTGCAGGAAAGCCTAGTGCCAGGATTTCTACTTAATTTGTGGCTCCCCACCCCTACATAAAACAGCAGATCGACAAAGTAAGCCAATAACTAATCATCCATTAAGCTATCAGCAATTAAAAGGGAGAGACCAATTATCACAAAAACCATAAAATACCATTAAAAGACTGAGCAAACAGGATGGACTTCACTTGGCACCTTAAAAATGGCAATAAGGGTGTTAGGTGAGGGTGTTAGGTGGACATTCTTAGGTAGGGATTTCATAACTTAGGTGCCACTACAGAGAAAACCTTCCAACAGCAGATGGTTCTCTTAAGATCTTAATTGATAGGAAGCTTCATTTGGGAGAAGGTAGTATTTCATGTGGAACTGTGATCACCAGAATTATCCACAAAATCTACCAATCCATGTGATGAATGTTTACACAGTCACTTTTACAGTGGGGAGAGTTGCTACCAAGGTAGTGTTTAAATCAGGCCCTTTCCACTTAGTAATTTTCAGTGTGGAACCATTACTCAGTTTCTTTATTAAGGGTATATGCAGATTCATTTCAAGAGTTTTAGAAGATTTTTCTCAGAACATAATTTATTTTCTATTTGAAACATCCGAGCTGACAGAAATATTGTTCCAATGTTGACTGTGTATATAGCAGTATTTTTCTATGCCTGCAGGATAATAAACAAAGCAAGTTATTTCCCATCCCCAGCTTGGCATTTGGATATTTATGTATATTGGAGAAAGTTATTCTCTTGGTAACAGCACCTTGAGTATATTTTAGGAATTATAAGTACATTTATGCTTACACATTTTTTTCTTTGGCTGTTGGGTGTAGAGCTAAAAAGAACTGAAATAAGAAGACAGCAGCATTATCAGTATGGCAGGATTTAAGATTGTGCAATTGAAAAGCTGAGATTGGAAACATTTTGTAGCTCATATTCAAAAGTGTTTAAGGGGTTCTTAATGACTGTGGCTCTTTTTGTATTGAAAATAAATGACCCGACACAGCAATGCAAATGTTTGAATAAAGTGTAGTTGTTTTAAAAATGGTCTAAGTGAAGTAGCTTTCATAACGTTCCATGCACCTCATTTTAGCGTTTTAGTATTTTACAGTCAGAACAAAAACATTTTTTAAAAACAACAACACCACACATTTAAAATAAGTTTAATAGGTAGTTTTCTATCTGAAAAGGATGAAGACATGGCATTTATTCCAATAAACTCAAGGAGAACCATATCCAAGCCAACAAAGACAGAAAAGAGGAGTGGAAGATCTAAGGTCAAATTAAAATTTGCAAAAAGCAGAAACTGCAGAAAGCAGTCCTAACCATTAAAACTGGAGCAGACTGCAAAAGTTTGGTGGTAAACTGGCAGAAGTAAATTTCAGCTTAGAAGCAAGATGGGACAAGCCTGGAAAGAACCAGCAGAATGGCCTTCTTATATGGCTCAAGACACTCTTAGCAAATATGTGTGTTTGTGTACAGAGGTTATTCTTTGTTCCCCACAGCTGTCCAGAGCTGAGAATGCATTTCCTTGTAGAGGCTCAAATTTGCATATTCTAAACAATACTGGGAAAACAATTCACATACGTATGTGCTGCTGCTTGTTTTAAGAATTTGTGAAGAATATTTGAAGTGTTAAGGATTGATCATCTGTCCAGCTGCTCACAGTGCTATGCAGGTGAGGGCCTCTGGCAGATGTCAACTCATCAGGGCTGCTGGCGGATGCATGACTTGTCATCGTTCTGTGTGATGTAGGAATCAGGCTTTAGTGTGCTGGCACATACCCTTTGGAACTCCTTTCTGTTATGTATCAGACAGACACTTTCAATACTACCTTTCTGCTGTCTATTGAAGACCTTCCTTTTTCAACAAGCCTTCAACAAGTTCTCTCTCTCTCTCTGAGCTGTTATTTTACCAAACACTGAACAGAGAAGGTAGAAATAAGTTTTTGGTTTGTCAGTTTTCCATTTCAGTATAATCAGTCTTCCTCTGCTCTAAATCGCCAATCAGCGATTATTCCTTCTGCTCCCATAATCAGGCTATTTGTATGCTGATCATTTGTCTCTACAGCAACTCACTATCATATTGCAATGCACTGCTGCTATTTTGAGATGGTGCCCAAATCATCATATTTATAGTTTATCTTTTAGGTGTTATGCCATAACTTTACTTGGAATTATGTAAATCCACACAGTCAGCAAAACCATCTGAAAAAGGAAATCAATAAGTTTTGTTTTCTCCTGCAAGGTGTCTGATCACCAACACGTGCCTAATTATTCATGCTTTCTGCCAACTGTTATTAGGTGCTGAATGTCTTGCAACAAAAGGTTTAAATGGTCTAATCTTAACAACTGAAGCACAACAAATTTTCACTGGCTATTTTTTTAAAATGACAACAACAAAATTTTGGATTAACTCAGTTTAGATTAAATGTTACTTGAAACCAGAAAATAAACTGAAATAGCAGTAACTTTCCAATGCTTTGGAAATAGGCTATATTGTATTGTACAGGTAGTGACTCTTGCAAACCTACGTCCTTTTTAAAGTGAAGTACTGTGGTATAACAGCTCTAGGTAATGCTGCACAAGCAGCATTTTACGTCCACAGCGGGACTTCCTCCTCCCCCCATGCACTCCCAAATTTGCTCCAGAGGATCCCCTAACTCAATCTTGTGCTCCTTATGAGATGAGAAAGAATGGGACAGAGTGAAATCCAGGAAAACTCAGTGCGAGGCAGATTTTCCAAATACTGGGGTTGGGGGAAGCTCATGATATTCAAGATTTCAGTATCTGTGCTCTATAAATGAGAAATATTTCTAGATCTTTGACCTAGATACATTTGAAGGCTGTTCTTGTTACTGCTGCTGCTTCCAATATGTTTCCTGAATTTTCTTTGCTATGAAACTTGCAGTGTTAAAATAGCAATTTGTCATTATCAGAAACTACAACTTTTTTGTTTATTTTTTACTTTAGGACCTGCATACCATTGTATGAATACCAGGCAACCATTGGATTACATGCTTATGGTAAGTTTTCTATTTCTTCAGCATGTTTCATGGTCTTGATGTCATTGCTTACATTCATTAATTATGCTCATTATGTTCATTGAGCGCAGTTTATCATTTAAATAATCCCTTGAAACCACTTGAAGAATATCTGAGACTGATACTTCCCAGCTTAAGTACATCCAATTAAGTATATCTTGGTGCTTTTTTTGGCTGTAGTACCATATATTTGGAATGCCATTGCCAAAGAGGAGCAACTCTGGTGCCACCTTGGATATGTTTTTCTGTCCTTTTGTTGTTTTAATTGCTTTGAATGTTGCATTCCATTGCATTCTTTTCATCTTGTTAGCTCATGCTGAATGCTGAACAACCAATTTAATTAATTAAAAAGTTATTCTTGTATTGCTGCAATGTTCAAGTTCAAAAACATATTCAATGTGCATTATTAGTATACTGATATCATAAACTGCCTTGACATGGGAGTGGGGCCTAAACCAATCTGTTTCATACACAGTTTATGCACACAAAGGAGTCTCATAGGCTTAATAGAGCTGTCTACCCCCCCACCCCCCATGCTTGCACACAGGTCACTCTGCTTTATCTCTCTCTCCCACCTTTGTGAGTGCAATGAAGCAGTGCAAAGGATCATTAAGGGAAACAAGAGATGGGGGGGGTGCACTTCCACATGGCAGCTTACTGTGGACAGTGCTGCTGTAGAATGCAAATTTCATGTAGTGTTTACATGACATTACCTTCATCAAAAATGTTGATGCCCAATACAGTGGTACCTCGGGTTAAGAACTTAATTCGTTCCAGAGGTCTGTTCTTTACCGGAAACTGTTCTTAACCTGAAGACCACTTTAGCTAATGAGGCCTCCCACTGCTGCCACGCCGCCAGAGCATGATTTCTGTTCTCATCCTGAAGCAAAGTTCTTAACCAGAGGTACTATTTCTGGGTTAGCGGAGTCTGTAACCTGAAGCGTCTGTAACCTGAAGCGTATGTAACCTGAGGTACCACTGTATTCCTTTTTTCCAATGTGATCCCAATTTACCATTTCTGTGCAAAATCCAATAACTAAAAAACTGAAACAATGTGGAAATGGTAAATCCAGATTAAATGGGGAAGAAAAGTATGGAATCATGATTATCATTATTATATTTACAAGATGTCAATTGCAAAGAAGTGTGGTGCCAGCATATGATGAAATTGTACAATGGAGGCATGAGATACACTTTGGTGGGGAGGGAATTCTTCAATTTAGGGGCTGCCATGGAGAATGCCCTGTCCAAGGTCACTACCCCAGAACCTCTGAAGGTGGTGGAACTATCAAGAGGGCTCCGAAGGGTGTAGCGTGGTTAGCCAGTACCCGGGGCATGCACACACTGGGGGGGCGGGGTGCAGAGGGTGAACGGAGCATGACATGAATCTGTATCTGGTTAAATTTATTACTGGAATAGGAGAGACTGAACACCTTTTAACAGCTACTGAGCCCTTTTCAATAAATAGAAATAACATTTATACTTAATATTGCAGGTTATATAGACACATGCAGTCAGTGTGTGTGTGTGTGTGTGTGTGTGTGTGTGTGTGTAAAAATTAAATCAGTAACCCTTTTAAAAATAGCACTGAAAACACTGAAAACAATTTAAAAGCACGTGCGCGCGCACCCCCCCCAAAGTACAACACCCAGCCTCTGAAGATTGCCCCAATAGCCAGTTAGTGGCCAAAGCCCTCCCTTAACAAAAAAATATTTGCGTTAGCAAAAGGAAAGCAGAGAAAGGGTCATCTTAGTTTCCTGTGAAAGGGAGTTCCACAATCTGGGGCAGCCACTATGCTCACTGTCCTCTCCAGATGTGCCTTTGAAGGTGGTGGGGCCAAAGCCCACCTGAAGATCTCTCTTTTTTTTTTTATTAAATATTTATTGGCATTTTCAAGAAACACACAACAGACAAAAACAAGAAATAAACAAAAAAAAACAAAAAAAACCACAAAAATACATAATATTCAAAACTAAACAAAAAATAGAAAAAACACATAAAGTTTCTGATACTTATTATTCTTAACCTTATTTCTCAGACCTCCTCACACCTCCCCTTCTTGTATTCCAATTTAAATTGTCAATTCAGCAAGTCCTTAACTTATTTCTTTACCTTAACTTAAACATTTGTTCTAACATACTATTGTTTTACTTTACTTCTTTTTTCCATTTCCTCAATTTATTTTTGACAACCTTATTTTCAATTAATTTAAAAAGAAAAAAACCAATTTTACCCTATTAAAATCACACATCAATACTTATACCCCATTAATTATTCTTAAACCTTTTTCCTAAAGTCGACCAAAATTTCCCTTCCACGATTTACCCAATTTCCTTACCACTAACAAAATATAAAAAGCAAATTATCCTTATGTACCCTTTGGATTCCCAACCTCCACCCACCCTTTTCCCGGTTCCAGTCCCCAACCAATATCCATCAGTCTTTATATTATTTATTTAGCCTGGAGATCTCACGTCCGAGGCCCTTATATCTCTCTCAGTTCCTTTCTGCCGGTCTCTTTGATAGTCCTTGATGTTAAGCCCCAAGTCTCGGAGGGGCTCCGGCCCAACAGAATCCATGTTGCTTCCAGCCAGTCCTCCATACTTAAAAGCAAAGCCTATGGGGTGCTCCAACTCTTGTTTCAAATTTCTTTCAAATCCCGATGTCCCCAAAGCTCCAGCTTTCACCTTCAACAAATTTGTAATCCTCAGGTCTTCAGATCTCCTCCAAAGGGGATCTCTCCATTTTCCAGACTCCCATTCAGACCAGGCTTTCCACATCCAATTTTTATTGTCCTTTTTTATCATCATGTCAGGCCTCATATTGTAACTCTCCTTTAACTCCTGCAAATCTCCTGCTCCTCCTTCATTTTCTTCAAAAACAACGTATTGCTCCATCATATCTACACTTTCAGTTTCATTTATTTGTTCAGTTGAATAGGCTTCCTGTTTCAAGTCCTTATCAGGCTCAAAACTGTTGTTTACTGTCCAGTGTAGTAGTGATACCTCTGTAGACAAAGCATTGTATTCATCTTGCAAGTTTCCCAAGAGAACGAGTGCTCTGTCCAATTCTGCTTGGATTTTACATACTCCAGCCATTTTTGTGATGTAGTGTCCCTATTACCCCTCTAGGGGGATTTTAGTTCCTTAATGTTCCTTTCAGCTCAAAACCAAAAGTCCAGTTATTTTGTATCAGCCCTCCTTATTTTCAACAAGTTATACCAAGTAAACCAGCAAAAACAGCAAAAACAATGTTCTCTTTTTCCAGCTGACAACTAGCTGACTAACAGCTCACTTGACAGCTGTCAAAATCTTCAATGCAACAGGCTTTCTCATAGGACGTTCCCGGGTCTCGGGGGGGGGGGTGAAATTTCAGCTCCCAATATTCTTTTTATCCTCCAGTAAATCTTCTTATAGTGTCAGAACCGTGAAGTCAGGATCTTTCATTGAAAAACAAGAAACAGATTCTCTCGACCTTAGCTGCCCAGTCCTTTGCTTTAAATTGTTTACAAAGAGGGGGGGGGTGGACTTCCTTTTTAGCCCCTTCCCGCTCGTTCCAAATCCAAAATTAGAAATTTTTAAAGTTCCAATCTCCGTATTACTCACGGGTTTATGTTTTAGAGTCCAATCGGTCTTGGAAGAAGTTGGCGCTCTCTGTCAATGGCTTGCGGCTTCACTCCGTAGGCGAGGGAGTACTCTCAGCACCACGCCTCACCCTGCCTCCGTTCCGAAGCCTTTAAAAAGGCTCCGTCGCGGATTGGGGGGGCGCAAATGGTGCCCGCCGAGTCTCTGTGTTCACAGGCATCCGCGCCTGTGATTTTAAGGGTCTCCGCTTCGCCGCAGCGGCCAGACCCAGACGCTACGGAGCCGATTCCCTCCGGAGCTCGGAGGGAATCCGCCATTAAACAATGGCACCAACCCGGAAGTCCGTGCCCACCTGAAGATCTCAAAGCTTGGGTAGGCTCATATAGCCTGGACCCAAATCTTCAAATATTCTAATAGCCTGCACCCAAGCCATATAAGGCTTTATATGTCATAACCAGCACTTTGATTTCTGCCCAGAAAGGGGCCAGTAGCCAGTGGAGCTGTTGTAATAAAGAGCTGTTCTTCTAGTAACCAGCTCCAGTCAGCAATTTGTTCATTCAATGCAAGCATTTCAGCTTGCCAGATGGAATGATTCTCCATCTCCTCCCCCTTATGTGCTATTCTGGGCTTTTTTTGGGGTGGGGCAGCGTGGGTATGCAGTGGAAGGTGAGGAGGGAAAGCCCCATTGTGCTAGTGGAAGTCCTTATGTGGGCTTCTACTAATGGGCCTTGTTAGTTGAATTTGGCCCATGGCTTTTACTGGAAGATGCACAGCGGACAGGCAGAAATTCATTTGCCATATAAATTGTGAGTTGACTTTTGGCATCTAAGAATAAAACAATATTGTGCCCTTTATCACATTGAATAATTGGACTGCTGCAATGTCATCTTCTTTCCTTTACTGGTGTGATGAATTTGTGCCAGAGTGCTGGCCAGGAATAGCAACCCTATATGTGCTAGTCATTGACCTCTTTCTGTGAAGATTGTAGACAGTAAACAGCTTTTCCTGGATGACAGGATAAGGATTGCTAGGATTGGGGAGGGGCAAGGGGAAGGCCAAGGTTTTAAGGCCAGCCGTGATCTTTTAATCTTCTTCACTGGTTCACTTTAAGTTCAGTCAGCCATTGGAAACTCCACATGAGACTGTCAGGCTAATTAATAGACTTATTTAGTGAAATTCCTTGATGTACTTTCCATCGGCCCATTTAGGTAGGAAGACACAACACCCAATCACACCATTTCCATTAGCAGCTAGAGGCAGTAATATTATAACAAGAAATATTACACTAGGTTATGCTTTATTTATATGCCATCTTTTGTCCCAAAGGCCCCCAAAGGGATGAAAGGCTTATTAATACAAAATAAATATGCACTAAATGCACAATAAACAAAACAAAACAATCAAAACAATATAAATGAGTAAAGTCATAAAATGGCCAATAACCACGCAGCTTTGTATTAGGAATGCCAGTTAATCCTTTGGAAAACAGACAAACAGAACAACAACAACCTACTAATCAAGCCACACTTATTTCTTACTCAGGGTATACTAACTTCCCTTCCGTTGGTCACCTGGCAGGGACAGGTTTCACCAACAGGTTCTTACCCTGGGACAGAAACAATTTTTCTCTCCCACTGCAGCCAACCATTTGTGGAAGTGCATGCCTTCTGAGAAAATAATATACTAAGGAAAGTTAGGTTGTTGGAGATAAAGGAAATTTATTGGGTTTCTTTGATATGTTGATTCCATGACTAGATTCCAGCTAAAGTGGACCAAGGTGGGAGAAGCAGCAAGTCCTCAGAGCGAAGCCAGGAGATGGAAGATTGTTCAGCTAGGCACTCTCAGTTCACGAAAGAGTTTAGAAAGAAGGAGAGAAATAAAAACAGATTTTCAGAATAAGAGCCAGTGCTTTGTTTCTAAAAAAAAGTGTTTTGGGGCACTCTCATTTTCCTACTCATATTGAAATACTGCCCCTCAATGAGGCCAAACTTAGATTCACAAAATGTTTAGGGGTATGCGTCCCCCCAGAAAAAAAGCACTGATAAGAGCTATAAATAGCAAGCAATGAGAACAAAGGATAACAGAAAGGAATTAAAAATTGATTCTTCGTGAAAGACAAGAGGAAAATGTTAACATGTCACCCTCTGCTCCAACCTGGTGCCCTTTAGATGTGGTTCAACAACAATTCAGAGAGCCCTAGCAGATCAGGCCTCTGTGAAAGGTCAACCAGGTCGATACAATTAGTTTTACTCAGTTTTTGCTATAAAAAAAATGGTGGCATTCTCAGTGTTTTTCTTATGCAGGTCATTTTTGGGATGTAAGAAGCAAGAGGCAATAATCCTGCCAGCTTAATTCATGCTTGTCTTCTTCATTTCCAAGACTGGAATGCAGAACCAAATAAACTTTACTAGGCTATTATTCAGACTGAGACTGAAGGGATAATTCATTTTATCTTGCCAATTTGTCTGTAATAGTTTTTAAAAGGAGAAAAAAAATTCAACTAAGAAGCAGTATTAGGTGCCTGGCAAAGAAAACGCTATTTTGCTCAAAGGCAATTCTAAACCAGAGAATTAGTTTTCTGCATAATCAGATCACAATAGTTGAAAGCATTGTTCTCCTCCTCATTACATTTCACAAATTATGATGCCAAGGACACATGCTCCCACAACTGAGTCATTTCAGGGGAGTTCCAGTGGCTGAGATCCAACAAAACATGGTGGTGTGGAAGCAGATCACACTCAAGGTTGTAGGTTTCCTACAAATTTCTACTGTGGCTGTTCTTCAGTGTTGAAGAGACAAGCTGCATTGCAAAATGCGAAGTAGTATACTTCAACAATGTGAAATGCTGTTTGTAATTATCTATGCATGGGTATAGCTTTGTTGGCTTCTAGAAATTACCAATCATAAGGCTGCATATTTAAATTCTAACCATCTTCCACACAGTGGAGGAATGCAAACTTGTGTGTATTTACTGTTCACTATGGGTAGTGGTGTTTTTTTTTTTGAAAACTCAGCAAATTTTTGTTTTCCAACATTTTCAATCAGTGGATAGAAACTTAGAATGTTATTTTGGATTAAAACAAAAACTGGGAGCATATTTACCAAAAGTTAAATGGTTGGCAGTAGGTCATTAAGGTAAACTGATACCGCTAAACAAGAACCTCCAAGAATTGTGTGATATCCCCAAAATTAGGGGCATACTTCTGGTCTGTGTTTTATGTGTTCTAGTCTAAGTTTTATATAAAGCTCAAGGGCTCTGGAGACCAGACTGAAGTAGTTGAAGTAAAAGACTTCTGGTGAGCTTTTTCTCATGTCTAATATGTTTTTGAGATAGGGCTGCCGTACATCCGGAATTTCTTGGATATTACTGGGATTTCAAAGGCGGAATTGACATCTGGGGGGAATTTCCAAAATTTGTCCTGGATCTTAGGCAAGTCAATTGAATAAAGCCCAACAACTTTCGGGGTGTCATGGTTTTTACTTTTTGAACTTTAGCAACCCTAGTTTGAGATTGTTCGGATTAAAGTGGTTTGGACACTGTACTTCATGAAAAGAATGCAAAACCTCCAATAATGTTGGGAAATGTTTATTTATAATTAAATATGATCAACATTTGTGCTGTGAGCTTCAATACAGTTCAACACAAATTTGTACGATCATTCTTCTTCTTTTTTAACCAGTAACAAAGGTTACTTGCCCCTTCAAAAATCCCAAACATTAAAGGAAACCAAACAGCAACAACATCCCCTTCTCTATCACAGGATACAGTAATGTACTATTAATTACCAAACCCTAGTAGATAACCAGTTGCAAGAGAGGTGGTTCTGATAAAAGACACCACTTTATTATGGGTTTATAGTCTGTTCTCTGAGTGTACAGCAGCAACAACTGTGAATACCAAACTGGACGGCTCTGAAAGGAAATAGAAGTATTAGTTGTCATTTTAACATCTCATTAATTTTAATAGATTTGTTATTTTCCAAACCTGACCAGGTGTTATAATTCATCTTCCGAATTATGATTTATGGAATTAGTAGATTCTCATTATCTGAAGTCATTTCCTTTACTTTTAATTTGCTGTAATGTAATTTCAATTAGGTGTAGTCTTGAAAAACTGACTGCAATTTATGTGTCTGATGTAGGAAAACAATAAAACATACTTCCCCTCCATAATATAACAATTAAGGCTTGCCATTGTTTCATGACTTGGCTTAAAATTAGACATGTTGCACAGGGCCACTATTTTGTTAGGGTTATCTTAAAGTTATTATTATTATTTTATTGTTGTTGTTAATTTTATTATTGCATATTTAAATCACCCTTCATCTATTTAGATCCCATGTTTGTTTATAAAACAATGAAATAAAATGAAATAAAAGCAAGCATATCACAAAACAAATAACGAAACATATTGGGACAGAGTCTACTAAAGAGTTGTGCTAGGAGGAGCCATTACAGTGAGCACTGCTAGTGTGACAGGGCTTGCCCCATCCTCCCCCCATGACTCCCCCCCAAATTGGCTGAGGATGGTTGGGAGTACCTTGAGAACAGTGTGCAGAGGGAGGGGAGATTGTGCAGTGCACTGATGGAATTCCACCCAAACAAATCAAATAAAATAACATATAGTCATAACCAGTATCAGCACAGCAGTGACAGCATACTGGTTGTTGCCCTCCAGGAAACCTTAAACTCTCAAAGGCCTGAAGGAAAAGATGCTTCAGGAATATAAGGCTTATATATGCTTCAGGAATATAAGGCTTATTATATATTCAGGGAGCTGCCTCACACCTTACGGCAATAACTGTGGTAATAATTAATAATGCATTTCCTGATTTTTGGTAAACGATAAGAGATGGTTGTGTATCTGTGCTCATTTAAACATACAAAGGATATTGTAAAGGTTGGGCTAGCTCTTCTGATTTCCTCCCAGTGGAAATAGCAGCATTAGAAGAGAAATTTTTCCTAGATGTTCAGGGGAATTGGAAAGGGTAAAATTTCCCATACGCACTACAATGATTGTGATCATTATTTGTCTCCAGCTGATGCTGTTTCCATTTATTTTAAAATGTGTATTAAATACAAAGTTGTATTTAAAGTTTCAAAGTTGCATTTAATATCATGTGTGCTACCTCCCACTCAGTGTTGTGACTCTACTTCCTATCAGCCCCAGAGAAATTGATTGGAATGATATGCCCTTCATGAAATAGCAATTACACAATTGACTTTTAAAAAGAAAATAACAAGCATAGGGGTCCAGTCTGAATTTGTTTTCCGCTGCAGTCACACTCTGGTTCAGCTCTCTGTGCTTGCTTTCTGTTTTTAAAAAATCGTTCACACAACTATGTATAGTCTACTTAGCCTCTTAAGTTAAGAAAGTGGTCAAAACCAGTGTGAACAATCAAAAAGTCTTCTATGGCAACCACAATGGGAATATGAATGGTGCTTTATTTATATGCAAAGTAGGAATTCAACACAGAAAGAGAGTTATCTGAATGTGACACACTGCATATGTATTATGAATATATATGAAAGCAAGATGAAAGAGTTATTGGGGCATTATAGAATTAATACCTACTTTATTTTAAAAAATAAATGGCAGCTTGTCAGAATGTTAACCAGATAGTTAGGACCATATGGTCCCTTCAGATCTCACAGCATAGAGGAATCTTAACAGGCCACATACCGTCAAGAAACATTGTGGGAGGGAAGCAAGGTCAGGTGAGCAGATGGAAAGCCAAAAAGTCTGTGAGGTGACCCTCAACTGCTTATGTCTCAGTTTCTCCACTTTATCTACAGAATAGCCAAGCAACACAGGGAGAAGAGAGAAGCCTACTTTTAGTTTTTAAAGGCACATATTCCCTTTAGGCATCTACTTAAAAAGGGTTTAACCTGTTTTTAGAACAAGATTTTTTTCTCCTTTACTTGACTGATGAACAAATTTATTTAGAAGTAACTTTGCTGGGAGTCTGCTAATACAGAACTCTGGCTTTTTCTTGAGCAAACCAGTTGGCTAAAAGTATATGAGGGGATAGCTATTGCTAATAGTTATCTTCTAGTCTTCCTTTCCCTGTGCCAATTTTTTTTACTTATATAATTTTTTAATATTTCTTATGGATGGCAGTTTGGAAAATAAATTAAATAAATGGTGTTAGGATTATGAATTCTTGCACCTGAAACTATTCACACAGTGTTCCCAATGATGGAAGGAGACAAATTTGCCAATTCTATCCCTCCCCTAGGCAACTTTCTGTACACCCCAAGGATGATGTGGCCTCCAGTCCTCAACGTCTGGAACATTGCAACCTAGTTCTTTCTGTAGATCCTTTGAACTATCAGTAATAATATTGTTACTGCCATCTCTGAGCAATTAGAGATTCCAAGGGTCCTAGTTCTTACTCAGGGTTTGGTTTCCTTGGAATGAAGTTCAGCAGGGACTGTGGTGTCTTATATATATATGGTTTTTTATGTACACATATATACAACCTGAGTATAAGACCGAGGGCCCCAGCATTAACGTCTCAACAGATCTTGCTTCTCCCTCAACCACAGCCTTGCAGGCAGGAGACAAAAATTTGGCAGCCCCGCCTCTCACCTTATGTTCTGCTCAATTCACTACGCCATAGTTGTTTTTTTAAATATTTTTTTTAGGATTTTCTTGTTTTACAGAAGTGTAATGCCTCGTATTTCCCCCCCCCCCATGTAACATTTTTACAAATCCGTTTCATTTGTTGAGGCATTAGGGGGAGAAGAAAAAAAAAAAGGAAAAAGAAAGGGGGTGGAGGGAGGGAAGATGGATGGGGGTGGGGTCAGGTGGTGGTGTTTCTATTATGCTTAATGTATGTAGAGTTTGGTGTCAGCGTTGTTTGTGTTGTTCACTTGTGTTCCTTTGGTGGTGAGAGAGTTTGGGGTTGGCCTAGGGTGTGATTGTTTGTTTGTGATTGGCTGTGGTGATCTTTGTTTTCGTGTGTGAGTGGGGTGGGTGGGTGTTTTGGATCAGGTTAGCCATATTGATTTGTATGCTGTTGGTGGATTATTGTCATTGTCTTGTTGGGCTGTGTATGTGATAAAGGGGAGCCATACCGGGGTGAAGGTGTCTTCTTTTGTTTGTCCCCGTGTCAGTTTCAGTTTATTAGTTAATTTTTCTAGTAGGGCTGTTTCCCATACTATTTGGTACCATTGGTTCATGCTTACTCCTGACAGGTCTCTCCAGTGTCTGGTTATGGTGTTTCTGGCTGCTGAAAGTAGGTGGGTTATGAGTTCTTTGTGGTGTAAATGGGCATTGTTGTCTTGGAAGATGTTTAGTAGGGCCAATTCTGGGGTGATATCTAATACTTGTTTAGTTATTTTACATATTTCTCGTATGGCTGTTGCCCAGAATAGTTGGATTTTGGGACACTCCCACCACATGTGGAGGTATGTGCCTGTGGAGGTGCACCCTCTCCAGCATTTTGGTGAGGTTCCTGGGTGTATTAGCGCTAGTTTCCTTGGTGTTAGGTACCACCTGTAGGTGAGTTTCAGTGTGAGTTCTTTTCTTTTCGTTGATATGGATTTAAAGGGAGGTTTACCCCACATTCTGGTCCATTGCGTGGGGTTAATCTCATAGCCTATGTCGTTCTCCCATTGTTTTTTGATTGCGTCTAGGGGGTTTGTGGGATTTTGGAGTAGTATTTTGTATATTGCGGATACCGTCCCTTTACTGTTTCACTTTGTTGTTAGGAGGAGGTTTTCGAAGGTTGTCAGGGGCCTAGTTGCTGCTAATTTTACTGTTGGGTTGTTTAAGAGGGCATGTAGTTGGTGTTGTGTTAACCAGGGCATTTGGGTGTCTTCTAGTTTGTCTTGTATTTCTTGTGTTGACAAAGGTTTGTTATTTTTATAAAAGTCTATTAGGCGATATAAGCCTTTGGTTCGCCAGGTTTTTATCTGGAGGTTTTGTGCTGCATGGTGGAATAATGGGTGGTACGCCAGGGGGATTAGTGGGGATGGGGTTGGGGATAGTTTGCCTATTTGTGTTTTCCATGCTTTGAGCATGGTCTGTGTGTACCTGTTGAGTGTTGTGGGAATTTTCTTTAGTTTGTTTGGGAGGAGTGGGTATGCTGTGGTGCAGGTATTTTCAATTGTGTCCCTCTCTAGGTGTACCCATTGTTTTGTCTCATCTTTGAGTATATATGGGATTATATGTCGTATTTGGTTGGCATTGTAATATGCTTCTATGTTGGGGATTCCCCATCCTCCTTCTGAGGTGGGGAAGTGCAGGCATTTGGGGCTTATTCTTGGTTTTTTATGTGAGAAGATAAAAGAGTGTAGTTTTCTCTGCCAACTGCGGAGTTGGGTTGGGGGGATCCAGATTGGGAGGGTTTGGAATAGGTAGGTTAGTTTTGGGAGTGTGATCATTTTGATCATGGCTATTTTGTCTGAGAGAGTGAAATTCATGTTATTCCATCTCTTTAGGTCTTTGTTAATTTGTCGCCACAGGGGCTTGTAGTTGTGGAGGTGCAATTTATTGAGGTTTCTGGTTATTTGTACCCCTAGGTATCTGAACTTGGTGTGGCAAAGTTTTATTTTGGTGACCTTCGTGAGTTCTTTTTGGGTGTGAGGAGGGGTGTTGAAGCACATAGCTTCTGACTTTGTGAAATTTACCTGTAGGCCCAACACCATTGCAAATGTGTTGAGTTCTCTGATTAGGGAGGTTGCTGTGCTTATGGGGTCTGGTGTTGTGACCATTAGGTCATCTGCAAAGAGCCCTAATTTATAGGTTCTGCCTTTTATTTCCACTCCCTTGATGTCTGTGGCTGCTCGGATGCGGATTGCTAAGGGTTCCAGAGCCATGATAAATAAGAAGGGAGACAGTGGGCATCCTTGTTTCGTGCCTCTTTGGATAGCTATAGTATTAGAATCCATATTATTAGTTCTGCATCTTGCAGAGGCTTGGGAGTATATTTGTTTGAGGATTTGTAGGAAGTTGGGGCCAAATTTCATGTTAGTTAGTACTGCTAATATGTATTTTCACTCTAAGCAATCAAAGGCTTTGAGGATGTCTAAGGACATAATTGTCAATGGGAGTTTCGTTGCCTTGCTGTGTTCGATCAGGTTCAGTAGTTTCCTTTTTTTTTTTATTAAATATTTATTAGCATTTTCAAATAACACACAATAAACAAAAACAAAAAAATAAACGAAACAAAAAACACAAAAATACATAACATTCAAAACTAAACAAAAAAAAAATAGAAAAAACACATAAAGTTTCTAATACTTATTATTCTTAACCTTATTTCTCAGACTTCCTCACACCTCCCCTTCTTGTATTCCAATTTAAATTGTCAGTTCAGCAAGTCCTTAACTTATTTCTTTACCTTAGCTTAAACATTTGTTCCAACATACTATTGCTTTACTTTACTTCTTTTTTCCATTTCTTCAATTTATTTTTAACAGCCTTATTTTCAATTAATTTAGAAAGAAAAGAAACCAATTTTACCTTATTAAAATTACACATCAATACTTATACCTCATTAATTATTCTTAAACCTTTTTCCTAAAGTCGACCAAAATTTCCCTTCCACGATTTACCCAATTTCCTTACCACTAACAAAAAATATAAAAAGCAAATTATCCTTATGTACCCTTTGGATTCCCAACCTCCACCCACCCTTTTCCCGGTTCCAGTCCCCAACCAATATCCATCAGTCTTTATATTATTTTTTTTTAGCCTGGAGATCTCACATCCGAGGCCCTTATATCTCTCTCAGTTCCTTTCTGCCGGTCTCTTTGATAGTCCTTGATGTTAAACCCCAAGTCTCGGAGGGGCTCCGGCCCAACAGAATCCATGTCGCTTCCAGCCAGTCCTCCATACTTAAAGGCAAAGCCTATGGGGTGCTCCAACTCTTGTTTCAAATTTCTTTCAAATCCAGATGTCCCCAAAGCTCCAGCTTTCACCAACAAATTTGTAATCCTCAGGTCTTCAGATCTCCTCCAAAAGGGATCTCTCCATTTTCCAGACTCCCATTCAGACCAGGCTTTCCACATCCACTTTTTATTATCCTTTTTTATCATCATGTCAGGCCTCATATTGTAACTCTCCTTTGACTCCTGCAAATCTCCTGCTCCTCCTTCATTTTCTTCAAAAACAACATATTGCTCCATCGTATCTACACTTTCAGTTTCATTTATTTGTTCAGTTGAATGGGCTTCCTGTTTCAAGTCCTTATCAGGCTCAAAACTGTTGTTTACTGTCCAGTGTAGTAGTGATACCTTTGTAGACAAAGCATTGTACTCATCTTGCAAGTTTCCCAAGAGAACGAGTGCTCTGTCCAATTCTGCTTGGATTTTACATACTCCAGCCATTTTTGTGATGTAATGTCCCTATTACCCCTCTAGGGGGATTTTAGTTCCTTGTTGTTCCTTTCAGCTCAAAACCAAAAGTCCAGTTATTTTGTATCAGCCCTCCTTATTTTCAACAAGTTATACCAAGTAAACCAGCAAAAACAGCAGAAACAATGTTCTCTTTTTCCAGCTGACAGCTAGCTGACTAGCAGCTCACTTGACAGCTGTCAAAATCTTCAATGCAACAGGCTTTCTCATAGGACGTTCCCGGGTCTCGGGGGGGGGGGTGAAATTTCAGCTCCCAAAATTCTTTTTATCCTCCAGTAAATCTTCTTATAGTATCAAAACCGTGAAGTCAGGGTCTTTCATTAAAGAACAAAAAACAGATTCTCTCGACCTTAGCTGCCCAGTCCTTTGCTTTAGATTGTTTACAAAGAGGGGGGGTGAACTTCCTTTTTAGCCCCTTCCCGCTCGTTCCAAATCCAAAATTAAATTTTTTTAAAGTTCCAATCTCTGTATTACTCACGGGTTTATATTTTAGAGTCCAATCGGTCTTGGAAGAAGTTGGCGCTCTCTGTCAATGGCTTGCGGCTTCACTCCGTAGGCGAGGGAGTACTCTCAGCACCACGCCTCACCCTGCCTCCGTTCCGAAGCCTTTAAAAAGGCTCCGTCGCGGATTGGGGGGGCGCAAATGGTGCCCGCCGAGTCTCTGTGTTCACAGGCATCCGTGCCTGTGATTTTAAGGGTCCCCGCTTCGCCGCAGCGGCCAGACCCAGACGCTACGGAGCCGATTCCCTCCAGAGCTCGGAGGGAATCCGCCATTAAACAATGGCGCCAACCCGGTTCAGTAGTTTCCTGATGGGGTCTGTTATATTGCGGCCAGGGACAAAGCCAGTCTGGTCTGGGGCTATTAACTTGTGTAGGAATATTTTTAGGCGGTTGGCCAAGATTGATGTGAATATCTTGTAGTCTTGGTTTATTAATGAGATTGGGCGGTATGATTCTACTTTGAGGCTGTCTTTTAGTGGTTTTGGGATGGAGACTATTTTGGAGTGGGTCCAGGTTTTGGGGATGGGACCCCCTTTTATGATGTCGTTGAATAGGCGGGTCATGTAAGGCATCAAGGGTTCTTTGAATTTCCTATAGAATTCTGCTGTGAAGCCATCTGGGCCTGGGGCTTTGTGTGGTTTCAGATTTTTGAGGACCGCATCTATTTCCTCTGGGGTGATAGGGCTGTCCATGAATTCCTGTTCCTCATCAGTTAGGGTAGGCATGGTCAGTCCTGCTAGAAATTTTTTTATTTCCCTCTCTGGTGGGTTATGGGAGGTGTATAGGTTGGAGTAGAATTCTGCAAATTCTGAGATTATTTCTTTGGGGGAGAATGTTATGTTGCCGTCTTTTTTGGTGATGCAGTGTATTCTTGTTTTGAGTGCTTTTTTCCCTACATCTATTTGCTAGTAATCTGGAGTTTTCCCCTCCATATTCATAGAAACGTTGTTTAGAGTATAGAATGTTGATCATTGTTTTGTTGATTTCTAAGGAGTCTAGTTCTCTCCTTTTTTGTTCTATAAGTTTGAGGAGTTTTTTAGATCCTGTTTGTTTGTAGCGTGATGAGAGGACTGTGATGTCTTGTTCTATTTTGCTAATTTTTGAGGTGGTTTGTTTTTTAAGGAATGTTTTCTCTTTTATGCAAGCTCCTCTGGTGACCGCTTTCATTGCGTCCCATAGGAGGGGGGTTGTTATATTGTCTACATCGTTTTCCTCGAAGTAGTTTTGGAGGGTTTTTGTGAGACTCTCTCTAATTTGTTTGTTTGTAGTTAGGATGGGACTGAAGGACCATGATGGGGTGGTTTGTGTTCCTTCTCCTATTTTAACGATGACTTCTACTGGGGCGTGATCTGTGATTTTAATGTTACCTATGTTTGTTGATTCCACTGAGGGGATCAGACCCTGTGTGAGTAGAATGCTGTCCAGTCTCGACACTGTATCATGGCGTCCCAATTGGAATGTATGGCTGATGTCTCCCGGGTTTTGCTCACCCCAAATGTCGTAGAGACCCCTGTTTTTTAGCAATTTTAGTAATTTGTAAGAGTTCCTAGTTGTTGGAGGTTTCCTTCGGAGGAAGGTTGCCCATGGGGTTGTAGGGTGGATATCTTTCAGGGATATACCTTTCATATTTAGATTGAGGTCCCCTCCTAGGATTGCTTCCCCTTCAGAGAAGGAGAGGAATTTGTTTAGTGTCTTCTGGAAGAATTCTAATTGTTTCGCGTTTGGGGCATATATGGAGCCGATTGCCAGTTTGATTTTGCCATCTAGTGTCCCTTTAGCGAAAATGAATCTGCCTTTTTTGTCCTTGAGGACTGTTGTGGCAGTGAAGTTCAGGTCTCTACTAAGTATTATGGCTACACCACGTGCTTTCCCTGAGCCTTGTGCGACCCACTGTTGACTGAAGCGGGGGTCGCTCAGGAGTTTGCTGCCTTTGGGTGGGTTGTGTATTTCTTGTAGGAAGGTGATGTGTGGTTTCATGGTGTTTATGTATGAGGTGATGCGCTTTCTTTTGATGGGGTTTCCCAGCCCCCTCACATTTAATGTAATTGCTTTAAGGTTAGCCATCTTGCTTATCTATTATGTGGGGCGATTCCCTGCCAACCCATTCGGGTTGTCTTGTGTCTCTCTCTTCGTGTTGTTTAAAGAACCAGTGGGGTTGCGCTGACCTAGGGTGTGGTGGGTGGGGGGCTAGTGGGATTAGAGTAAGATTTGGGTTAAAGAGTAGGGGGTAAGTTGTGTTGAGTTTCCTATATGTAGTCATATAGGTGTTTGTTTGGGGTATTTTGGGCCATCTGGCATTTAGCCGGTTGGTCCTAGATCTCAGCTGGTGTGGAGGGCCGTGTTCAAGGGCAGGCCATCCCCCCTGTTGTTTGCGATGGGGGGTGATCAGCGAGACAGTGTGAAGTGACTTTGTAACGTCGCTGTCAAGTATAAGGTTCATAAGCAATGTTGCCAATGTTTTGAGCAACATTGTTGGTGTGTTGGGGTGGGGATGTGGGTGCTGGTACGCTCTGGTGCCAGCATAGTGCTGGTTGGGTATCAGATTTTAGCCTGATTGTGGGTTGTGTTATTAAGGTTGGAGTTGTTTTTCATTAGTATGGAGTATGGGGATGTTGAAGGTGTGGGTGATGGGGAGTGTGGTTGAGGTCGTCTGGACTGGTGTTGGGGTGAGTATTTCTGTGGGGGTGCGGGGCTGGGGGGGATGTTGATGGTGTTAACTAAATCTATGTTTTGGGGGGAGAGAGGGGGAAAGGGGGGGAATCACCAGTCCTTCAGTTTGTGTTTTTCCCCTGGTTGCTTCATTCAGCTGGGGTTGTTGTTGTTGTTGTAGGGTTGTCCATCTGCGATGAATTGGTTTGGTTAATCTTGGTCTGGTTTCTTGTGTCGTATGGCCGGCGGGACGATTCTGAGCGTGATGCTTGTCTGTATTGGTTTGCATTGTTGTGCCGCTTCTGTTGTTTCTTTTTCTTCTGTACCGTCGTCCAGTTGTTTGCTGTTGTTTCCTTGTGGTTGGGGCTGTCACTTGGTGGGTTTGTCGGTTGCCATTCCGGTGGGAGGTTGAGTTCAAGTTTCTTTAGTAGTTGCAGGGCCTCAGATATGTTGGTGGCCGTGTGTTGTGTTGTATTAGTTGTTACAATGAGGCGGAAGGGGAAGCCCCATCGGTATTTGATCCCTGCTTGTTGGAGACGCTGGGTGAATGGGCGCAGGCTTTTCCTCCGGTTTAGGGTATCCTGGGATAAGTCCTGTAAGGCCAGAATGGTGGTTTCTCCATATCGAAGGTTGGTTAAGTTTCTGATGTTGTTCCATACCTCTTCCTTCTTTTTGTAGCGTGTGAAGCATACAATGATGTCTCTTGGGGGGGGGGCGCTGGGTTTTGGCATAGGTTTTAGGGCTCTGTGAGCCCTCTCCAAGTCATCTGCCTCAAGTTTCAGGCTTGGGATTGTGTTTTTCAGCCAGCGTATAATTAGGTCTGCTGGGCTTTTCTCCTCTGTTTCTTCAGGAAAGTTGCGGAAGCGGATGTTACAACATCTATTGCGGTCTTCAAGGTCGGCTTGCTTAATTTTCATCTCTCTGTGTTCTGCTTCCATTTGGTTTACCAGTTCGTCCAGTTTCTTGTTCACACGTGCATTCTCCTCCCGGTATTGCTCTATTATTCTTTCTTGCATTTGGTTCTTGTTCTCTAGAGCTTCCACTTTGGAGGTTAGATTGTTGATTAGTACCTGCATTGGAGGCATTGTGGCCTTCAGTGTTTCTTCTAATCGTGCTTCTAATCTTGCTTCCATTTCCCTCAGGTCTCGTTTCGTTACTGGGCGGTCATCATCTTGAAGGGGAGTTACGGTCTTAGCATTGTTTGCCATCTCCCTGGTTGGTGTCATCTCAGTCTCCCTAATGGTTTTGGTTTGAGGTTGGCTTGGCATCCTCTTGGAGTAGAGCGGTGGTTAGGAGTTGTGGCAGTGGTGGCTCCTGGGTATTGTTGGGTTGCTGAGCTGATCAGGCGTTGCTGGCTGGTGGCTTGTGCAGAGCGTTTGGATTAGGTGGTCATTTGTGTCACTTCTAGCCTGTGTTTTAAGAACTTCTGTAGGGCTTCTGTAGTTGCCTCAGCGGTGCCGCCAAAGCGGGGGGGGGGGCAGGTAAGAAGATGAGTAGACTAACGGACAGACAGCTCATATAAAGGGAGGGGGTCAGCAGGTAGAGATGCAAAAGATTAGGGAGTGGGGCCAGGGGAAATATTTGTTTCGGAGGGGGTTGTATATACCCCAAAGGGGTACTGTACTGGGGTCCAGTTAAGGTGGAAGTTGGGGTCGGGAGTGCACTCAGAAGCAGAGACAGACAAATAGGCTATATGTAAAGGGTGGAGGGAGTAAAAGGAAGAAGAAGAAAGAAGAAGGGGGGAGCCGGGGGGAGAGGAGAGATTGGAGTATAAGAGAAGAGAGAGAGAGACAAAAAGAGAGTTGAAAGAGAGAGGAGAGATAGTGCAGTAATATCAGCGGTAATAGATTGCAGCAATAGTTTTAGCTATAGTATGAGGGGGGCGAAGTATGATACAGTGATATGAATGTGTGTATGTGTTTCCTTTAGGGGAAGGGGAGGGGGGAGGGAGAAAGGGAGGAGGGAGAGAAAAGGAGGGAAGGAGGGGGAATGGTGGGAAAAGGAAGGAGAACAAAAGAGAGGGGAGAGGGAGGGAGGGAGGGAGGGTGAACTGTGGCAATGGTATGGGGGAAAGTCTTATTTTAAAAGAGGGGTGGGGGGAGAGGGCTCCCCCTCAAAAACAATCTGACGAACAGGCTAAAAAAAAGGGGGTTGATTTTTTAAAGTAAAGGGGATAGAAAACAAAATTGGGGATGGAAAGTGAAAGGTGGGATAGAAGGAAAAAATAAGGAGGGGTGAAGAGAGAGAGAGGGGAGAGAAAAAAGGAAGAGAAAAATAAAAGGGGAGAGTTGAGGGGGAGAGTATCAATAGCAATAGCAGTGATATGGAGAAAATTTTTGTTTTAAAAGAGAGTGGTGGTCGTAGCAGGGGGGCGAAGGATTCCCCCCTCAAGAAGAAGCTGACAATTAGAATAGAAAGGGCTCTAAAAAGAGGGGGAATTGTGTGAGTGTGTTGTTGTTTTTTAAAAAAACTATTTCCCCCTAATTATTATTATTATCTTTTGTTTGTAAATAATAATAATAATAAAAATGGTACGGGTAGAAGATAAAAATGAGAATTAAAGGTTTTAAAAAATGTGTTTTTGTGTGTATATATATATATATATATATATAAGTTATTTTATTTTTAAAAATGAGTAAGGTACGAAGAGGATAGGTAAAAGAGAGTGGAAAGTCTGGGGCGAAGTGGCAGTCCCAGGAAATGACCTGTGTTGTTTCAGGGCTCTTTTCTGGGTACTGCCATTTTAATTCTTAAGAGGGGAGTTTGAGGTGAAAATAAAATGAGATTTAAGTTGGGGTGTGTGTGTGGAAAAGGGTGTCTTTAAATAGTGTAGAAAAGGTAGAAACAACAATAAAAATTCAAGTAAAGGGTGGCTGCAGCAGCAGTGGCCCCTCTTTTAAAAAGAAGAATGATAAAAGTAGGTATATGGGGGGGGGATAAAAAATATTTTTAAATTTTTTTTTAAAAAGGGAGAGGGGGAGGAGGAAGGGGTTAACAAAAAGGGGGTTAAAAAAAAGAAAAAGAAAGGGGGGAAAAGGGTAGTTTCTTCCTTTCTGTGATCTCCTTTGTCATGCAGCTTTTCGCTGTTTTCCTTGCCGCTGGAGCTCCGGTCGGGCTCAGCCACGTGTTTTTTCGGAGCCTCTTTTTCCTTCCCGGTGCTCACCTACCTCACCTCTTTTTTCCCGTCGGTAGAGATGGGGGCAGCAGCAGTAAAGTTGGGGCTCCTTTTTCTGTCTTTCTTTTTCTTCCTCTCTCCCCCTTTCTTTCTCTCTCTTTGCTTTAGCTCCACTGTTCTCCTGGTTTTGGAGCTCCTCTGGGCTGTTGGGGGGGGGTCGGGTGCCTTTCCGGCTCAATCTCAGTCCTGGGGGGGGGGTGTTTTGGCTGCTTTGATAGACTCCCGGGCACCCCCGATTCCTCTCCGCTGGCGGTGCTGGCGGCAGCAGTCTTGGGAGCCCGGGAATTGGCCAGACAGCCTTTTACTCTGGCTGGCTTCAGGAGCTCTTTTCTGCTGTTGCAGCCGCCATGCTGCCTCGCCGGAAGTCCTCACTACGCCATAGTTGTGGCATACTGTAGCACCCTCCAGACTCAACGCCCGGTGCTGATCTACGCAATCCATACAAGAGCCTTATACAATGAGGGATGCATTTGCAGTCCTCATGCCTCAACTTCATTCCCCCACTGTGGGTGTGCCTATTGATGGTTTGTGTGTTAGTGGTATGTAATGTAGTCATTAAGTCAACACACCTCTGTCCCATATAGTTGCAGTGGATCTCAAAGGTGAGGTATGCAGTATGAAACACCTGAGGTCAGCAGAACAAACCTTTGCTTCACATGCCTCAAGCTGTTCAGTGTCATCTACATTATTACTTCTGTTATATGACAGACTCTGCAAATGATCCCCTTTACTCCTTGACATCCTGCCTTAAGGCTCTTTTTTCATGAAGTAAGAAATCAACCAATTCAGTTTTCAGTTGTCTTCTCTCTCTGTCATTTGTTCTCAAGTACTTCTAGGTCATTTTACTGTTATAAACATAAAACTTCTTTTTCCTTCTATGTGCCATTGTAATGTAACATTGTTACATTGTTACATTGTAATGTAACATTGACAATTCAACTACACAAATACAGTGCCAATTACAATGAATGTTATCGTAGTATACAGGTCACTCAATAGATATTCAGAAGCTAATAGCTAATTTGCTTTACTGCTGTCATAAAAACAACAACCACATGTATCAGTAAAACAGCACAAAATATGTAGGCAATTCTAAAACTAAAATACCTTTAATAAATAAAGCGGTGAGAGACAGATTAGATGATTGATGTGTGCACATAGCTCCCACTGATTTTCATGGGAGCTGCTTTGCACTGCCTGATATATGTTTACAAATACTTTTTTATGGCACTCTAATGAAAGCTTAGCGAAGTTTTATAATACGTAAATTCCATTATTTCATAAGCCATTGACATTTCAGCTTATTTAGAACACAGGTGGGTAAAGTTCAGCATTTTACTATTTGTCTTTAGTAAGCAGGATAAATAAACAGATTAAGTTCGATATTTAATGAGGTAATCACAGTTTTCCCCTTGCCGTATATCAGGCAGGAGATAAACTTGTCCAGAAAGAATGAAAACACACTTCCACATCAGCCTAAGTTTGATTCCCAGGAGCCCTGTATTTGTTTTTTCTCATTTTCTCACTGATGGACACAATACTTCTATTGGGCTGGTCACTGGTGTCATTTGCATGTCACGGTAAACCAAACTACGACTTACTAGAATTGCATGAGCATGCTAGCTCCTGGAGAGCAGCTCATACCCACTTTGCTCTTCAAACAGTATGGCAAGGCAGCAAGGCCAAGGTTTGGCTTAGCATGCATCAAACATGGGCTTGGTCTCTCTTCTCTGTAACCACAGGAATTCAAAGATAAAACTGTTCATGTCTGTATGGAATAAGATCCCACCATTAGCACTAGTCCTGTGGAAGTGTCCAGAGTACCATCTAGTTGGGTTTCAATTGTTGTGGCCTAAGGATGTGGAGAAGCTGCTTGAAGGAGTTTGGCATATCACATGGATTTTTGACCCTTGCCCTTCCTGGCTAATAAAAGCTAGCTAAACGGAAGTGATTGGGCAAGGCCAGGGTGTGGGTAATGCCTTGTTGTGGGGATTGAGGAAGTGCTAGCAGCCTTAAATGAGGTGGCATTATGCTCCTTCCTTGAAATGATCCGCTGGACTCAGAAGTGTTAGGCCAGCTGCAAATGTCACCTTTTGTTGCAAGGTGGTCCAAAAGGAGGTCATACTTGAAGGAAATAGATAACGTGGAGCAATTTCAATCTGGCTTGAAACCCTGGTTTTGACGTTGAAACTGCCTTGCTCCCCCTAATCAATGACTTTTGTCAGGAAAGAGGCAGGGGGAGTGCAACCCTGTTAATTCTCTTTGGTCTCTCAGCAGCATTAAATATCATGCTCTCCTCCTGGAGCACTTAGTTGCCCATGCACTGAACTCTGATAGTGCCATTCAGTGCCGCTGGTCTCCTTTCTTATAGCTTTTTCTCTTCAAACAGAACAGTTCTTTACCCACAGAAGACTCCTCCAAATAGTGAAGACTGTCCTCTGACAGCCTCACAGTTAGAGGACTGTTCTGCATAAAGTAGGACACATGATTACCATAACAGTCATTCACTTATAGCCACAGTGAGTCAGTATGTATAAGTGAACTGGACAGAAGTATAGCTGTTCTAGGATTCATTGCAAGTGGTTTGTACAAGTGGATAAGAATGCCCCTATACTTTCTTCAAACAGCATAGAGGGGCCCTCAACTTTGGAGCAACACTCCCCTGTCCAATTTCATAGCATGCAAAATTAGTTTACTGTCTTCTTTGTTAATAAAAATCAATAGATTAAACTAAACAGCGTTCTTTAGTTGTATGTATATACAACATTTTTCATTTGTATGAATAGAAAGGTGATATTTTAATGATTTGAATGCATGGGCTATCTAGCCTTGTTTGAAAAATGCAAAGCTCCCTAAAACATTAAGGATTTCCCTATAAGCCTCTCTCTGCACTACTACTACCATATGAAAGTTTTAGCTTACAGAGGCCAGAATAATGTATTATGCGATGTTTCTTGTAGTAGTATTGTGAAAGACTGTGGCGGGGGCTCATAGCATTGTAAAGCTATTCCTAGAATAAAGCATCTTACACTGACATATAGAAGATTATAGGTTCTTTTGTAAGGCTGAGGAATATAAGAACAATTTGAAAGGAGCCTGGGATATATTAAATTTAAATTTCCTTCTGCTGGGAAAGATCTTGGGAATTACAGTTGATAAAGCCCTGACCTACAATTGATAAAGCTCTGAGCCAGAGAAAATGGAGAGATCTTGTTGAGGTTTTATAGGCCTGTCCTATGTTTCTTTTCTCTAAAATTTATTCAGCAGTGAGAAGTTGGTCATTCTATCAAAGCTGCACACATTTATGCCTGTGTCCTACTTTTTATTTTATATAAAATATTCACAGGCAACTTCTCTATTAACGAGAACGGAGTGTTTTTTTTTGGGGGGGAGGCTCATTTAATTTCATTGTGCACAGGTTGTACAATGACAATAAAGGTATTATTATTATTCTAATGTGGCTATTGCAGTAAAGTCTTTTTGGGGGGAGGGGTTGCCAATACAGCTCCTTGCCAAGGGTGCAAGGAGCACTAGGTATGCAACTGACCAGACCAAGTGATGAATGGAGGGAAAGTGCTTCTGTCTGTGTTACACTGGGCAGGTGGTGACTGCAGAAATGAGTCAGGAAGCCCAGAGTGCTGCAGCTGGCAGTGGCTCTATTCCATTGCTGGCCTCCTGCCATTGCTACTTTCCCAGTCCCCACATGCCCATGCGAGTGCAGATGGTGGCTTGGAGGAGTCAGTGCCTGCGCTTCTCTGGGTGGGTGGGGACGGCAGAGGAATGGCAGTGTCTGCAGCAATGGAGGAGAAGTAGTGCTGCTTGGAATATTATGGCCAATCCCCTAAAAAAGCAAAACACTAGCATTCAGAAGCATTGCTGCCTTCAAGTGCGGAGGCAGAGCATACTCATCAGAGCTAGTAGCCACCAATAGCCCTCTCTTTCATGAGTTTACCTCAGTTGATGGCCATCACTGCCTTCTGTGTGAATGAGTTCCCTTGTTTAACTATGTACTGTGTGAAGAACTACTTTCTTTATCTCTTCTGAATCTTCTGAGAACTTTCCATTGAAGCCCACAGTAGTGAAAGGAGTGGTGCTTTTCTTTTAGCCTCCCCACCAAACAGCACTTGGCGATCCTGCATCAGACTGAAAAGCTAGCTGGGATGGAGAATTGTTGGAAGAAAATCAGCATGGGCAGGGACTTCATTTGCTTAATATTTTCTTGCAACTACATTATTTAGTGTTCCTTAGTAAACCAGCAACTCATTCTTTACAGTGCATTACTAGGAGATTTTTATCAACTAAATAATTCTCATTTGTGCTTTACCACCAACACCGTCTTCTTTTCATCCAGTACCACCTCTCTTAATCTTTCCATACTCAATGGGTTTTGAATTAGCTGTGAAGTCTCACATAGGAAGGAATTGCGCTTCCCAAGTGGATAGTTCGATGAAGCTGTATATCCTCTGCAGTATACAGTATCCATTCCCCCTCCTTAGTCCTTCTTTGTTTACGATACCAATACCAATGTTTGGAATAGGAAAAAATGTGTTGCAAAAGTCATATTCATCTTCTGAGGATGTATTGCTTGAGCACTGTCATCAGCCCCCTATAAAAATCTATTGAGGGCACATGGAGTTTGAGAAACTGATTCCCAAATGGTTGGCAAGCCAGTTCTCAGTCTGATCACGGAATTCCAAGCTGTTCTCCAAACAATAAGTTTACTCATATCAAACCATATATCGATCTCATCTAGCTCACACTTGTCTACTGAAAGGAAGAGGAACCACATTCTTCCAGAGGGCCACATTCTCTTGGAGGTAATGTGACAAGGGGTTGGTGGCATGGGTCCACTGATTCCAGGGCAAGCAGTTGGCATGGGGAGAATGATGATGATTAATTCGGTGCCATTCACCCTAATGCCCCAGGATGGATCACAAAAATTGAATATACAATCCCAAGAACAAGGCGGGTCCCAAAAATATATTAGTGTCACTGTACTGAGCACCTGGCACCAGCCCTGGATTCATATATAACTGTGTAGTCAAGACCACCATCATGAGCTGTTGCACACATGAGCTGGTCCAGACGTTTACTTAAACCTCTGCAGTCGGTTCACTTTGCTGTGTTAGCATTTGCCTACATGTAATTGCAAGACTGGATGTTAACTGAGGATGTTGTCCCTTTGAAAAGCCACTTGAGCGTTTCTCCTTGTCCTGCTATAGACGGCATTTTTCTTTTAATGTTAAGCAACTTGGAAAATATAATGGCCTCTCTGCATCAGAAAAGAGCATGAGGAACAGAATTAATTAAATCATTTTAAATCTTTAGCTGTGACACACAGGTTAATAAACAAATAAAATCAAGTCAATTTTTTTGCCCCTTTAAATGTGTGTTCCATTATTTCTATTCAGACAGAAGGGAATACGATAGATTGCTGTTCTGTTTTCCATTTTAATTACATTGCACGAGGTACCACTCTTTTCCTAACATACTTAGATGTAAATTGTTCATTCTTCTGACTAATGTGTCCAGAATGGAACGGAGTGCTACCTTTACAGAAATGAGGACAGAGACAGAAGCCAGGCAGGAGCAAAGTGGGTCACTGCAGAGGAGAAATAAGATGAGGGTGCATCAATGCCCGAATGCCAGGAGACAATTATTAAAGTACTCTGTGTAGGTGGAGGATGGGAAGTGAACAAAGCATGCACCACACTCTCCAAATAATGCCAAGGTATGTTGCTCTTAAAGGGATGTGGGTGGTGCTGTGGGTTAAACCACAGAGCCTAGGACTTGCTGATCAGAAGGTTGGTGGTTCGAATCCCCGCGACGGGGTGAGCTCCCATTGCTCGGTCCCTGCTCCTGCCAACCTAGCAGTTCGAAAGCACGTCAATGTGCAAGTAGATAAATAGGTACTGCTCCGGTGGGAAGGTAAATGGCATTTCCGTGCGCTGCTCTGGTTCGCCAGAAGCAGCTTAGTCCTGCTGGCCACATGACCCAGAAGCTGTACACCGGCTCCCTCTGCCAATAAAGCAAGATGAGCACCGCAACCCCAGAATCGGCCACGACTGGACCTAATGGTCAGGGGTCCCTTTACCCTTTACCTTTAATGTTGCTCTTATACATGTTCATTGTTCTATTAACAAGGAGAAAGCTTGGGTAGAGCTTGATGAATGCATGGTAGCTGGTCAGCCAACCACCCCTACTGTCAGGCAGTCAGCAGCCATGTGCTTTTGCAACACATCATGCCAACACACTCTCTGCTTCTTGCATATTGGCTGCTCTCAGTAAGGGACAGAATTCTTCTTTCACCAGAGATTGCTCTGCAGCATTGCACTAGCAATTTCCAGTAGCAAACAGTTCACTGGCTGCCCTGATACAATGACATTTTATTTATGTATTTACATTTACAATTTATCCTACCCATAGTTATTGTGCTAACAGCTATTGTGCAGTCCATGATGCCTCCACCATTGTGTGATGGTCAAAGTGAACATAGAGCTCATACAGAAGGTAGCTGAGAATAAGGAGGGAAGGAAATATAGGATATAAGAAAAGCATTTGAGAATGAGAGACTAACAGCAAAATTACAATGAGGCTTACTCCCAGGAAAGGAGGAATAGCATTTCAGCCTTAAACAATGGAACAAACCACCTTGGGCAATGGAATCTCCACACATCTCAATTGTGATGATCATTTCTTTGTTTATTCTTTCAAATATTTATTATATACAGTATTGCTTCTCATCAGAACAGATCACAAAGTGGTTTACAAAAACTGATCACACGCATCAACACATTGGGAAGAATCCATTGCAATTTAGCACAAAGTGCTATTATATCCTACAATATTAGATATTTTAAAAATGTCTATATGAATTGTTCTATTTTTGTGTATGAGACTAACAGAAAATATTCATTGTGTACTCAGCATGAAATAAAAAAGAATAGGTACATTTTCTTCTCAAAGTAGTATCTTCATGGGATTATAATGTCATATTCCTTGATAATACATAAGTGCTTACACTCCTACACATTCTTCCACAGAAATGTAAATTGAGTGAGTCACATTAAAATTACAAAGCCTTAAGGGGTTTGAAATATTATTTCTTATTATGCAGCAAAAATAATTTGATTTTACATTCCAGAACTTTAAAATCATAATGAAGATTAAAAACAATGGAACCAGGTGTTGTGATATAATTTTGGTAAGCATGATTACCAAATAACCCATATAAAACCTATAGTAAGGAAAGCCATCAAACAATTTAATTCTAAATTACTACATCTAACTCAATAGCTGCACCAATTAAAAAATTACAATATGTACAATTCCCAAACATTTTATTATTTTAAAAAATAATAATATTTGAGTTTAACCACACTTTCTGTGTTGTAGCTGGAATTCTGAGGGCTAAAGGACAGACGCATGTAACAAACAGATGAGCTCTGGTGATTACTTCAAGTAACTGTATGCAGGGATGTCAACTTGAATAAAATATTGGAGGGGGCAGGTAAGCCCCAGCCCACATAATCGATCACATGACACAGTGCACACACACTATTTGAATGGCATTGCCCATCAATTTGGGGGGAGCTGCCCCCCTCAAATATTTTATTGTGACGGCCGAAGCCCCCACAGCCCCTAGGAGTTGGCTCCTATGATTGTATATATGGCAATCTCTGAATACTGTGTGAAACCTGGAGCTTGTCCAGAACATAGGTACTAGCTTGCTAATTGGGACCGAGAACTGGGATCAGATCTTGCTAGGGCCCGATCAGTTCTGCTGATCCTTGATCTGTTTCTTTGGGGGGAGGGGTAATGGCTTACTTTTGAAGTTTTGTACAGCTTAGGACAGGAGATCCTGTCTCCACATCCGCTTGTCCATTTGTTAATATCATCCTTGGAGGCCCCCATTCTGGTTGCTGCTACCGTGGCTGGTGAGGCTGATATTTAGTTTGTAAGTTTTTGTAACAGTTTACAGAATAAGAGAAAGAGAAAAGTCAATACTGTACATATGCATGTGCACTGTACATCTCTCCCCCTACAAATCGAACAAAAATGCATTACGTATTTAAAGCAGCAAAAATGAATGATAATGCCCCAGAGGGGCTGGGGCAACCCAGTCAGATGGGCAGGGTACAATTATTATTAATATTATTCATTTTTTTCATTGCAAGGTTACAAACAAGGGGTATTCTTAAGGGTTTCTTGTATGGTATATTAATTTGAATAACAATACAGTTTCCCATATTTTACTTTTTCATTCAGGTGGTTTGAATGAGTGATATAGTTGTGAGTCTGATGTTAGACAGGGCCTTTTCGGGTAGAAATTCTATCCGCTGGGGAGGTTCATTTTTATTTCCCCATACCTTTAAAACAAGTTTAATCCCTATTGAAATTTGGTTTAATACTGCTTTTCATCTGCTGTTTTTATATGTTGTATTTTAAAATGGTTGTGTCAGGGAACTGCCATCTGAGACGCAGGAGGTGAAAGGGCTCACGGAGGGTGAGAGAGACCATTCAGCTGAGGAGGGGACCAGCAGGGGGAGAAGTGGAGTTCCAAGGGAAAGTGAGTCGGAGGGAGGGCTCAGAGACACTTCAAGCGAAAACAGTGGGGAGGTTTCAGGACCTCCTGTAGGGACACCCACTCCTCGCCGGAAACTGTCACGCCGAGAGTCCAGAAGACGCGTTTCCGTTAAGGAGCTTTTATGCTGGAAGAAGTTCCGTAAACGCCCACTGTCCGATTCAACGAGCGATTGATGGAGCCATGCTTAAGGCGCTCCGTCACAGACAGAGGTTTGTGGACTTAGCCAAACTCTGAGGGACTAGGATTTTACGCACAAGCAGCTCACCATCCCATCACAGCAATCGGACAGTCCCTGAAAGCAGCTTGTGCAGAGAGGCATCATGAGCAACCCAGCCGGAGCCGGGGGAGCAGGAGGAGCTGGAGAGGGTCCAAGCCTGGAAGAAAGGTACAGGGTGTTGGAAGTCCAGCTAGCACTGCAAACGGCGAGGCTAGAAGAAAGGAGGGCGCAGGATGCAGAAAAGGCAAAAGGCGCTACACTAGCAAGAAAGATGCCAGGATTGGTGCAGAAGTTTGGGGGGGACCCCAGGAACTACCAAGCCTTTAGGACAGAGATGCAGTATGCTCTCGAACTGCAGTTTAACGACTTTCCCGACGAGGCATCGCGAGTGGCGTTTGTGATTGGCCATCTCGAAGGGGGGGCGAGAGACTGGGTTAGACCCCTGATGGCAGGGAATAGTGAAATGCTGAAGGACACGAGGAAGTTTTTTCGCGCCATGGATTTGATGTTTTCCAGCGAGATTGAACAGGGACTGGTGCGCAGACAATTGATGGCTTGCAAACAGGGGAGCCGATCGGTTCGTGAGTACTGGACTGAGTTTACAATGTTGATACATAAATTGGGATGGGACCTATCGGCGGAACCCATTCAAATGCTCTTTGAAGAAGGGCTTTCTTCGGCGGTGAAAGACGAACTTTCCCAGGCGCCCAGGGCGGAGTCTATGGACCAGCTGACCAAATCAGCGCTGACCATTGGAGCGCGCCAGGAGGCAAGAGCCTTGGAGAAGCGGGAGGGGAAAGGAGAGCGTTGGAGGGATTTCCGCATTCCAGAGATTCCAGAGCCAAGTTTCCCGCCAGGAGAGCCGATGGAAGTTGGAACAGCGCGCGCACGCGCAGTTTCAAATCCCAGTGAAGGGAGGAAGAAGGAGGGAAAGAGCGCCAAGAAATGTTATCTCTGCCAGCAGCCAGGTCACTTTGCCAGAGTCTGCCCGCAAAGAAAGGAATGGCAAGGGATGGCAGGAGCTGTTGGGGGGAAGGAGGAGGGAGTCCAGGAGCCAGTAAAAGCCAACGCCTGGCTGCCACCGTCAGGGCACTGCAGCCAGGCCAAGGAGCAGTAAAAGTGCCCACTCCGGAACCTCCAAGGCCAGCTCTAGTAATAGAGGTGTTGCTAGAGCTGGCAAACGGATACCCACTAAAGACAAAGGCGCTGTTGGACTCAGGCAGCTCCTGTAATTTTATGAGTAAGGAGTTTGCAGCTGAACACCAGATACAGACACTCCCTTTAAGCAACCCCCTGCAGGTGACCACGATCGATGGGAGGGAGCTGTTGGGAGGAGAAGTTAGCCTACAGACCGTCCCAATGGTTATGAGGGTGGCCAGGCACACCGAAAGGATAGCGTTCAATGTGGCCACCCTGGGAGGGGCTCCCGTCATTTTGGGAATGAGCTGGCTAGCGTTGCATGACCCGCTAGTGGGCTGGCATCAGAGAGTGGTCTCCTTTGGGTCAGCACATTGCCTGGAACACTGCAGAGAGGGAAAGGTGCCAGAAGGGGCAAAAGCCTTTCTAGCAGGGACGGAAGTGGCGGACAAAGGGAAGGTGCCCAAACAATACGCTGACCTAAGCAAGGTCTTCAGCGAAAGGGAAGCAGATAAACTACCACCGCATAGAGACTTTGACTGCCAAATTAACCTGGTCCCTGGGGCCCAGCTCCCCGTGGGCAAGCTGTACGCCATGTCAGACAGGGAAATGCAGGAGTTGAGGGAGTTTATTGATAAAAACCTGAAGAGGGGCTTCATCAGAGAGTCCAGAGCGGTGGGGGGGAGCCCAGTGTTTTTTGTGGACAAAAAAAACACGGATAAACCCAGGCTTGTAGTGGACTACCGGCGGCTAAATGCCGTGTCAGAACCAGTGACTTTCCCCATGCCCAGGATTGATGACATTTTGACCAGGGTGAGGAAGGGAAAGATATTCACGAAACTGGACCTGAGAGGGGCATACAACCTGATACGAATAAAGAAAGGGGATGAATGGAAAACCACCATGTTCACCCCTTTGGGGGCTTTTGAATATCTCGTTATGCCATTCGGATTGCAATCAGGCTCCGCCTGTTTTCAATCGCTCATGAACCATGTCCTGGGACCTTTGCTCTACAAGAATTGCGTGGCCTTCCTCGATGACGTGCTGATATATTCAGAGAATGAGGAGCAGCATGTAAAGGATGTCAGGGAAGTGCTGAGCCAGCTACAAGCAAACCAGCTGTGGGTGAAATTGGAGAAGTGTCAGTTTCACACCAAGGAGGTGGAATTCCTGGGGTACCGCTTATCAGACAAGGGATTAGCCATGGATCCAGGCAAGGTCCAGGCGGTGCTGGAATGGAAGACACCGAAAACGAAAAAGGATGTGCAAAGGTTCTTAGGGTTTGGGAACTTTTACCGTAAATTCATCAAGAACTTTGCCCACTTAACGGCTCCCATCACGGACTGTCTAAGCAGCAAGAAGAAATTCGTTTGGACGGCGGAGGCGGAGCAAGCATTTGAGGAATTGAAAAGGGCATTCGCTTCGGAAGAACAGCTCCTGCATGTGGATTTACAAAAACCTATGGGAGTGGAAACTGATGCCTCAGACCGGGCGGTGGGGGCGGTGCTGCTTCAGCCAGGGAGCAATAAGTCGGAATGGAGACCGTGTGCCTTCTTTTCGCGTAAGCTGAACAAATCCGAGAGGAACTACACCGTATATGACCGAGAACTACTCGCCATTCACGAAGCGTTCCGGAGATGGAGACACTTACTAATTGGCGCACAGCATAAGGTGCAAGTGTGTACGGACCACAAGAATTTGGAGTATTGGAGAACAGCACGAGTGCTCAACCAACGACAAGTGAGATGGGCCCAGGAGTTCTCCAAATTCCATTTTGAAATCTGCTATGTGCCAGGTCCAGAAAACATCAGAGCGGACGCTCTCTCTCGCAAACCTGCATATTTGGAGGGGGAGGGAGCGCCTGAAGAGAGACATATTATCCCAGAGGACCACTGGGTGTGTGGGGCGGCCTGGGTGGGGCAAAGAGAACTGGTAGAGGGAACGGTAAATGATGAATACGCCCAGGATAAGCTCAGAGGTTTAAGGAGAGAGGGAGAAGACCCCGGAGGTTTTGAAGAAAGAAACGGGGCATTGTATTACAAAGGGGCACTATATATACCCGAAGGGGAATTGAGGGGGAGAGTACTCAAACAGCTGCACGACAATCCCACAGCGGGGCATTTTGGGCAACACAAGACCATGTGGTTGGTGACCAGGGAGTTTTGGTGGCCCAAGGTGAGGGAGGATGTACAGGAGTATGTGAGAAGGTGTGACCAATGCCAGAGAGCCAAAGGAGAAAGGCGGGCACCAGCGGGGTTATTAGAACCGTTACCCACACCAGAACGACCGTGGGAGGCGGTATCGATAGATTTTATGACTGATCTGCCTAAATCCCAGGGGAAAACCGCCATACTAGTCGTAGTAGACCTGTTAACTAAGATGGGTCACTTTGTAGCTTGTTCACATGCAGTCACGGCGGAAGAGACAGCGAAATTGTTTGTAGAACATATTTTTAGGCTGCATGGCGCCCCCTTGAGGGTGGTCTCCGACAGAGGGAAACAGTTCACGTCCAGATTCTGGAGGAAACTTATGAGCTTGTTGCACGTAGAGGTCAACTTTTCGACTGCCAGGCACCCTGAGACCAATGGGCAGGCGGAGAGGGCAAACAGTATCCTCCAACAATACCTGAGGTGTTATGTCAATGACAGAGAGAACGATTGGGTCGAAAAGTTGGCGCTAGCGGAATTTGCTTACAATAATGCAGAAAATGTGTCCACCGGGATGAGCCCCTTTTTGGCTAATTATGGGTGCCACCCCAGGGCGTTTCCAGGGGGAGGAGGGGAGAGATGGAGTGTCCCGGCCGCTGAACATTTTGTAGAAGAAATGGAAGCGATCCATCGTCAACTCCAACTCAACTTAGAAAGGGCCAAAGAAGAATATAAGAGGCAGGCAGACAAGAGCAGAAGGGAAGGTGAAACCATTAGGGTGGGGAGTCAGGTCTGGCTATCAACCCAAGGGTTGCCGTTCAAGGGGGGTTGCAAGAAATTGAGACCCAAAAGATTGGGACCATTTGAGGTCATCCAACAGGTCAACCCAGTGGCTTTCAGACTCCGGTTACCGAACCACATGAAACTGCACCCAGTATTCCAAAGGTCATTACTGTCACCATATAGGGGGGAAGGTGAAGGGGTATCCACACGGGGGCCAGCCATAGAAGAAAGGGAAAGCAGCAACCATGTGGCGGAAATCATCGACTCCAGGTGGAAGGGTAATCAGGTGGAGTATTTGGTCGCGTGGGAAGGGGAACCGGAGTCGGAAAACACCTGGGTGACGGCAGAGGAGGTCCGTGACGAGATCTTGATCGAAACGTTCCACCAAAGGTTCCCCAGGAAACCTCAGCCAGTAGCGAGGTTCCGGAGGGAGTACTTTGGCACCACCGACGATGAGGAGGAACTGGAAGGATTCAGGGAATCGGAGTTGGAAGGAGGAACAGACTCCGATGAGGAGGAGTACTTGGAAATCGGAAACAGCAAGAGGTGGAGGGAAGTGTTCGAAACTTCGGAAGATGAGGGAGGTTCCTTCAGGGGTTTTGCTCCCTCGCCTCCCGCAGAGGAGGGGAGGGAAGGGGGTGAAGGGGGCCCTGGAGGGGAGGTGGATGTCAGGGAACTGCCATCTGAGACGCAGGAGGTGAAAGGGCTCACGGAGGGTGAGAGAGACCATTCAGCTGAGGAGGGGACCAGCAGGGGGAGAAGTGGAGTTCCAAGGGAAAGTGAGTCGGAGGGAGGGCTCAGAGACACTTCAAGCGAAAACAGTGGGGAGGTTTCAGGACCTCCTGTAGGGACACCCACTCCTCGCCGGAAACTGTCACGCCGAGAGTCCAGAAGACGCGTTTCCGTTAAGGAGCTTTTATGCTGGAAGAAGTTCCGTAAACGCCCACTGTCCGATTCAACGAGCGATTGATGGAGCCATGCTTAAGGCGCTCCGTCACAGACAGAGGTTTGTGGACTTAGCCAAACTCTGAGGGACTAGGATTTTACGCACAAGCAGCTCACCATCCCATCACAGGTTGAGTTTCTTTTTATTGGTTTTATCTCATCCAATGCCTCTGAAGAAAATATAGGGCTCCATTGCTGTGGCCTTGGGGTGGGAGCAGGATTTCAGGGATGTTTCTCGAGGACAGTTTCCAGATTTCTTCATGCCACTCTGGTAACAATAAGGCTTCTAACAGAGTTATTTTGAGGTATTCTGACACATTTTCTCCTCAGAAACGTCTGATTCAAAGGGGCAGCTCAGAAAAAAATCCACCTACCATATGCATATTTGCAAGGTGAGGCAAAGAAATGCTTCAAACTGCCCTTGGATTAGTGCTGAGCCTTCAATACAGCCTATTCCTTTTTACAGATAACATTTTTTACTCTAAAGTCTACTAGTAGCTGATTATTTGCAGATGTAATTGAGTGTCTCAGAAAGCACCAGACTTTCCTGCTGACCCATCATTTTTATTCCTGGCTGCTGTCTTTCTCCAGTCCTAGGACTACCTCCTCCCCCTACTGCCCCCAGTCAGAAGGGACATATGTTTTTGCCCCTCGTGTCCACTTCTTCAACCTGTTTAAATTTTAAACTGTATTGTTCTTCTTTCATTTCTCAGTTGTTCTAAGCCTCTAAGGGCCACTTCAGATGACAGTGCCACTGTGGAAGACTACCAAAGGTGTCATAGGTGGTGAATAACAGTTTCTTGTTGCTGAAATAAATGGAGGAATGGTCTCCCTACCACCACCACCAGCAACATGCAGGTGCAGAACTGTTGCAGGCTGGGGCAAAATATGTGGAAGACAAACCTAATAGTCCCTATATGGAGGAAGCTTTTAGTGTACCCATGTCAGGCTCATGTGGGGTGAGTGGGGCAGCCAGGTACACTTGCCTTGTGTGTTTGAGGAGTACGTTGGCCAGGGCTCCCCCACAAGGGCCTGGCAGGTTCCCCCCCAAGTTTAAAACTTTATTCTAATAAGATTCCCACACTTGCCTGGCCCATGGAAAAGGGCCCTAAAGTTTTCAGCCTTCAGAGGATGCCAACTCACCCAGAGGGCTTGCTCAACAGACAAATCAGTGTGGAAAGGATTTCTTGAAAGAAGAAAGCTTGAAACCACCATCCTACGGTTTGTTGAACTGCACAGTGAGACTCATCATAAATGAGCATATATGTAACTGCTATTTTAGTTGTAGTTTGGTACATGTTAGGTGGAAACCATTGTAATAAAATAAGATACACAATGGCATGATGATTTATTTTATATAAAACATTTCTGCACTGCCTTTCATCAAAGCAGGTTCCATAAATTATTTAACGCCTAATATAATACAATCAAACACTAAGATTAGCAACTATAATGAAAGACAACAGATAAAAATTAGAATACCAAGCAATTACAAATTAAAATGCCCGGGTAAAGAAAAAGATCTTAACTTAGCTGTATGCCCATTGTTTGCCACTGCCAGGTGCTCACTGCCTCCTCCTGATCTTCTGCCACTGTGGCTGCATCTCATGCTACAGCCATGCCCCTTCCACGGCCTGCCTGATGCTATGACTCCGCCACTACCTGGAGGCAGACTGAGGAAACCCTGGTACAATGGCAGCGAACGCTGAGGGTGGCCACAGCAGGGAGTCACAGCCACAGTGGCAGAGGAGCAGGTAGATTTGGAAATCACCTAGCCAGTGGTGGGCACTGGGTTGTGTGCGCGTGGCGGCAATGAGGAGCAGGGAAGTGGTACCAGGGATATTGCCTCAGGCGGCAAAACGTCCCAGGCCAACTCAGCCTCTTTTTAATAAGGAAGGCATTTGAAGAAATGCCTCAGCAGAAGATCTTAATAATTACTTCCAACAATTACTTTCTCATCCTAAACCTTTATTTGTGTTATTTCAAGTGGGGTCATCTTATGTCCAACATCTTATGAAAAGGTGTCTGAGGGAGCACAGGGAAGGTCTTGGGCTGGATTTTGTACTGTATATAAAATCCATAATCCAATAGTACATTCCTACTAGTGCACAATTATATATGATTTGCTGGCATGTCAGGCATTTAGAGTACACGAACTCAAAACCAGGTAGAGCTGAGCCAAAAATTATTGAAATACATTTTTCTAAGAAACAAAAGAAGGTCATTTCATAGATATTATCCACCCTTTTTGTGTGCTAGCCATGATTCCCCCATCACCTCAGTGGTGTAGCAAGGTCAGGTGGTACCCAGTGCAAAAAAATTCTTGTCACCCCCCCCCCCACACATTTAAATTATTAAAAGAAGGGAAAATAAGATTTACTTAACATTGTGAGCATAAGCACTTAAAACCTTTATTTCGCGATGGGAATTTCTTATTTTAAAAACACATATTTTTGTCATTTTGTTACCTCTCTCAGTGATGACACCTGGGGCAGCCCGCACCCACCGCACCCCCTTCCTATGCCACTGCATCACCTCACAGTGCATTCAAAACCACTAGGTTCAGACCATTATTCAGAGCCAGGCTGCCAACACAGTAACTGAAAAGAGAGAGAGAGAAAAGTGCTATGCCACTGCTAAAGCAGAGGCTCACACTCTAGGGCTGGATCTACACCGATTTGTTTTTCTGCCCACAAGTAAGGTGGAGAATTTTGAGAAGCTCTAAAATCAGCTACTCTTTGCTGGAAATTTGTTTGTCTCACCATGTTAGCTACTCTATTTCTAACTCTTCTAGCACAGCAGCAAACTGATTATTTTTCACAAATAGGAATGGAACTTCTCCAGCAGAAAAAAAAATAAAAATGAGATTTTCTATTTTCTACTGTCTGGTTTTGAGCTGCAGGACAAAGCTAAAAATAGATGTTTTTCTTGCTCCTGTAATATTTGCCACATTGGAAATGAACATGGCCGATACATAAAAATAGAAAACAATATATTCATAATTTTTCCATGTGGTTTTCGTTTGCTCTGCCACAATGGGAATAGCTAAATGGAAGAATAAAATAAGACACTGTAGGTGCACAATGGTACAAGTCATTCTTTTTTGCTCTTCAAGATAAGGCAACCCTAGTTGTGGTAAGCACTAGTTCCAAGGATCCTGCTTAGATGCCTGAGAAGTTTCAGTAATAGGGTCATTTCCTGGATGGACCACTAGGACTGATAGAGTGGTGGCGCTATGGTGCCATCTTGTATGGTAAAAAAAGTAAAGGTAATGGACCCCTGGACGGTAAAGTCAAGCCAAAGGTGACTGTGGGGTGTGGCGCTCATCACACTTTTCAGGCTGAAGGAGCTGACCTTTGTCCACAGATGGCTTTCTGGGTCATGTGACCAGCATGACTAAACCGCTTCTGCCCCAACGGGACACCATGTTGAGTGCCAAAGCGCATGGAAATACTGTTTACCTTCCCACTGCAGCGATACCTATTTATCAACTTGCAATGGTATGCTTTTGAACTGCTAAGTTGGCAAGAGTTGGCTGTTGCACAGATTCGAACCGCTGACCTTCCGATGGGCAAACCCAAGAGGCTCAGTGGTTTAGACCACAGCTCCACCCACCTCCCATTTTGTATGAGATGTATGTGATGATTCGGGGGAGGGGGAGTTCTGTGGCATGAATTCATTGACTTGTCCTATGTGTTCATGTGGTATGTGGGCATCATTGTTGGCATCAGTGGACACAGTTATTGTGTCCAAATTTACTGGGGACATGTCTGCCATTTTTATATGTCACCTGCTCTCTCGCTTTCCTTTTTCTTCCCTGGCTTAATGTGAGAATATGATTGCTCTGACTATTACATTGAAGTTATTCTGGGCCTTTTTCCATATACTCAATGAAAAGTCAAGCTAACTTTAAGCTTATTTCTTCCTAGATTAATTTAATGGTGTTTAGAATCCATCTTCATCAGTGTTAATTCTCCATACTAAAGTTCCGCCTTCCTGCTTGGTTCAAAGAAAATACATCTTTCTTTTTTTCATTTTGAAGTATTAAATATTAATGTGAGTCTTTCTGTCAGAGTCTGTCTGGGAATTATATCAATTTCAGCTGCCACAATTTTACATTCCAATGAGCTCTGTGCTAATGAGAAATTAAGAGGCTTTAAAAAATGAGAATTTATATCAACCAATTAATTCCTTTTCAATATTTCAGGAGTTTGTGAAACATACACAAATCAAAGTAACACATTTTTTTTAATTGCCAGCAAGTTATTTCTTTGGGTATTGTCCTTGTTGTAAATTTTATGTCAAATTCAAGGATTTTGATAACACGTTTAGGGTCTGTTCTTGTATTCAGGAATAGTGTGGTGGCTGCTTTTCTATTCTTCCATGACCTGCTTGCTGTTAGTTTTATGCTGGAGGATATAGCATGTCAACGATCATATGAGAGGAGTGAATGATGCGATTTCCTGCCACACCAGCATAAACTAGTGTTATGAAAAGTTGTGGTATTTTGGCCTTTCCCACAGGCCCACTCTGATTTTGAATGACAAATGGGGGGAGGCATGGGGATCACAAAAAACCTCTCGGGGAACCATATGTGGGCCGTAGTCTGTGGGTTAGCGACGCCTGCTATACACATAGCACGTTAATGGGTCATATGGGCTGTTTCAAGGGCACTCTCTTCAACAATCACTTGTATGATAACCAGAACATGCAATCCAAATTGGTTAGAAATTTGCCATGGGTTTTGTTATGTACTGAGTTGAATAGGATCCAAACTGCAGCAGTCTGATTGGTCCTAGAACAATAGGATCCAAAAGGCAGCAGTCTGATTGGTCCTAGAACAATAGGATTCAGAATGCAGCAGTCTGATTGGTCCTAGAACAATGCAGCAGTATGATTGGTTGGCAGGAACTACCCAATCATGCTCCAGATAGAAGTGAATCCACAACCTGATTGGCTTACAGTAGAATTCCGGAATTAGCCAATCATGTGCAGCCCATTGTGTAAATAATGTATATAAAGCAGATACTTTGAGGGGACTTTCATTCATTCCTCCTCACCACTATGAGCTGAATAAAGAGCATGAAATCACTTTGCGACTCTGAGTATATTTCAGGTTTGTTGGTGATTTTGGCTAAAGTAATGTCTAGGCTCGCTGTGTGATTGTGGCTCGCTGTGTATACTATATATAGCATTTTATAAAACATTTCCAGTCAATGTGGTTCGTAATTTAAAAGATGACTGTGCATGCAATTATACACTTATTTTTACATTTTCCTTAGTGGTGTCTTGTGATAAACAAACCTTATCACAAAAACCACATTCAAAATTTTGCCTAGTCTGTCCAAAATATCTCATGCAGTATTGTTCATTTCACAATCCAAGCCTATTCCTTGTAAATATGTAATTTGATTTTGAACATCAGAATGTAAGAAGAGCTTGCTGTATCAGGCCAATGACCCACCAAGTCCAGCATCCTCTTCTCACAATGGCCAACCAGAAAGATGCCTGGGGTAAACCCACAAACAGGATTTGAGTACAGGATTTGGTTTCCAAAAACTGTTATTCAAAAGTATTAGCCCTCCATGATTTTGTGTGAATGTAAATGTGCAAATATGTAAACTTAATTAGAATGTAGCTACTGTATATCTGGCTATACTGGTTGTAGTGCATGCTGGGAAGCTGTTGCCATAGAATCCCTGACCTCAGAGACAAATTGATTACTGGTTTAAAAGGTAAAGGTAAAGGGACCCCTGACCATTAGGTCCAGTCGTGACCGACTCTGGGGTTGCGGCGCTCATCTCGCTTTACTGGCCAGCATGACTAAGCCGCTTCTGGCGAACCAGAACAGCGCACGGAAATGCCATTTACCTTCCCGCCTATTTATCTACTTGCACTTCAGGTATTTTTTTATTTTGTATTCCACCCTATACCGTAGATCTCAGGGGGGTTCACAACACTGTGATTCTGGACTCATTCACATGTAGTAAAATAGTATGGTTTAGTACTACATGGATAAACCTGAAAAAGCCTGAGTGAAATGTCCTGATTTAGTGTTAATGTTTGAAGCAGAGATACTAGATTAAAACAAACTATGGTAACTTTCATGGCAAGCCAGCATCAAACCATTGATGATGAAGTTGGCTTGTTAAAGTAGTAATTCCCTGTTTGAAACCAGGATCTTTTGTTGAAATGTGACCTTGAGCTGGGGAAGTCCTCCTTTGCGTTCCTTGCCTTCTTCACCACCTAGAGGCAGCTGCTGATATAAGCAAACTCCCCACTCAGCTGATGCCTCAACACCTGAGCTGCATGAAAACATACCACATAGCTGATAGCTGTAGAATTTCTGTACTGTTCTGTATAGTGAACATATCTACTTTTCTGTGGGGCCCATCTTAGCATCTGTAGACAAGAATCCTTTCTCTAACTCTGACTAGCCTAGACTTGCCTGATCTATGGTGATATCACTATAGAGTGGTAAATAATAATAATAAAAAAGCAGGAGTACTAGTTCACTGAGCAGAGAAATTGCTTCTGACAGCTGGAATATGCATTAAACCCGAGGCATTTCCACCAAATAATACTGTGATATTGATGTTGTAAGTACTGATGGAGAATGCAGTATGATGATGAACTGCTTCATGTTGCCTTAGGCTTAACTCATAAAAATACTAAATTTAATTATCTTAAGTGTGACCTCAACACACACACACACACACACACACACACACACACTTTGTACATCTGTATATGTTAAAACCTCATCTCTCGCTCCCCAAACCACAACAGCTAGTATAGGGTTGCCATATTTCAAAAAGTGAAAATCCGAACACAAAAGTTGTTGATCTTTAGTTTTGCCCAAAATCTACGCTTCCGACATGGGTTGCCATAATGTCCAGATTTTCCTGGATGTTCAAGCGAATCACGACTATATCCGGGAAATTGCTGACATATGGCAACCCTTAAGTACAACATAGCTCTGTTCTCCCCCAATCATTCAAGCTTCTTGGACATCATCTTTCTGTAAAGACTCCAGTAACATAATGTATTAAGCAGTACTGGTTGGTAGGGCAGCACAAGTAGGGTGGCTCTGGGTTACCTGTCTTCTCAGTGCTGAGAAGCGTTGTCAAATACCAAGAGGAATATGGGAAGGGACAAGACTGTGGGTATCTTGGCATGGTTTGTGCAGAGTGCTGGGAATATTGATCAGTTCTGCTGCTGCATTAGTACCGTGCTGAGCTCCCCACACCTCCTTCCTCAATAACTGGCAACAGTGCTGAGCATTGAGAGCCAGATGAGCAACACCACCCTGCCTGTGTTGCTTCACCATCCACTACTAAATATAGGACAGTTCGGTCCAGATTCAATATTGATTGAAATTTTATGTTTTTTATGCCACTAGCCACCTCCATGGTAGAGATTTACAAAGGCTCCATGGGGTATTAGTGCTGCCAGTGACAGCTCACTTGGACTCAGACTGGGAATGTATTGAATTGAACCAGCTTACAGTGGGTAGATGTTCCTCTAGAAGCTGCTTCCATGGAAGTGATCTGTAGAGGACCAAATGGGTGCTACAGCTGTAAGCCGGCCTTTGCCAGTAAGCTGGCTCCATAGATGGACATCCTAGCCCTAGGGCAGTGGTGGCCAAACTCGGCCTTCCATCTGTTTTGGGACAACAATTCCCATCATGCCTGACCACTGGTCCTGTTAGCTAGGCATGATGGTAGTCCCAAAACAAATGGAGGGCTGAGTTTGGCCACCACTGCCCTAGGGCATTCAGTTCCCCTGTCTAAATATTTTCTTCCTCTGAATGATTAACATCTGTAAAGAGCAATAGAAGATATACTTTCTCAAGAGTTGCAGAGCAATAGAAAATCACATACAAACTCACAGGGAACTCTTTCATAAAATTTTGATATTATCTATACTGGGATGATAAAGTATAGGACTATGTTCTGCCTTCTGCTTCGTTAAGAATAATGATAAGGTATTTAATCTTTAACAAAGTTAAAATATAATGGTTTTCCCCACTGTGTGTGTGTGTGTGTGTGTGTGTGAGAGAGAGAGAGAGAGTGAGAGTGAGAGAGAAACTACTTATTTTGCTTAATATTTTTGAAAAGCTTCTTTTATGTTTTAAATAAATTAAGAAAACCAAGCATTACAGAGAAAAGTGGGTTTTATGAAAAGGTGGACATGTTTGGCATTGCTCATGTATTTAAAGTATATTTAGTAACCTGTGATACAGAAATGTCACTCGAAGGACTACTAACATACACACATACACACTCACATTCATGATAAAGATTGTGAATAGTATTTTCTATTATAATTTAGAGTGTTTGCTAAATAAAGTGGCACATGGAACAACAGGGAGGAAGGTGCATATTATGTAGGCCTATTATGAAATAAAACAGATGATGCACACTCTCTAGGGAAGATAATTAAAATGACAATGAAGTGGTAAGCTGATCCATGGGAACTGAACTACAAAACCTAATAAAATGAGTATCACTTTAATCAATCATTTTCAAAATCAGTTGTTTTATTCGTATGCTGCCTTTCAAAAGTTAAAACCATGCTCAAACATACAAATATAACAAAGTCATAATGAAAAAACAACAAAATGTACACAACCAAATTGAACAATTTTCACATAAATCATAAGATCCAAAATAGAGATGCAAAAATTAACATCCTAAACAACACACACACCCCACAACAAACCCCATAAACAATACCCCAGCCCAGTATTCTGTTCAGCATTCTCAACTTTTGTATCTGGAGTCAGAGAAGCAGAATCCAGATCAGAAATGCTCCCCCCTTAAATAACAAATTGCCCATACTTCAGACTTCAGGGAAAGCAGAGTTGCAGTTTCATTGACTTACATATGGGCAGCTGCGACCAGCACTTTCTTTATGATTGTCACCCATCTCCCATTAAAACTCCTGCTACAAGACCCTTAAGAAGTGGAAGATATATTGGTTGTTGAGATGTACTTGCTAACAATGCTCAAAGCAATAATGCAGTAGTCATAACTGCTACATAAAGTAGGCACTTCTATCCCAGGAGACAACTCCTTCTTTTCGCCTATGATTTTCAGTGGACTACACATACAGTTTTAAACTACAGTAGAGAAAAAGCTTGGTGTGACACAAGATGATTTAGGAAAGAAGGCAGTGTACAGTTTCAGGCCCATTAACAGCAAAGTCTCAGAATGGTAATTCAAGCTTCCACAGTAAGATCTCTTTCCTGCAATTTCACCTGCCTGATGCAGGAACCACACTCTTCAGCTGCTAATGCATCAAACAACGCAGCAGCTATGCTTAGTATCTTAGTTTTTGAACATGAAATTATGATGTGAATTAAAGGGGATATCATACTTCCTGCCAAAGCTAGTAGCCAAGTCTGAATCTGTAGTTTTACCTCTAATTTTATGGTTGACAGTTAGGCAGTGGAAATCTGATAAGCTGCTGTAAGAAACACCTTGCTGAATACCTTGCTAGTATGAATATTTCAGACCTAAGAACTAGAGAAGGGATTTGCATGAAATAAACCACCATATCCTTGCATCCATATTTTTCATACCATCTATCCTAGCTTCTCCCCATCACCACTTCACTCTCATTCTGGGGAACAGCAGCACCCCGTGTTTTCAAGCTGCCTTCTTCTCCCTAAGTTCCCATGTCATAGCCCATTTCCTTCAAGAAGGTTCCCTAATTCTCATTATCTTCCCTCTCCTCTCCTGAAGCAAAGCATGAAGTTAAGGATTCCCCCACCCAAGTCTGATCTGTGCTGCTCTGTTTCTATGTTTTTCTGTATGTATTTATGTTTCTCTATGGCCGTGGATATTTCAAGAAGTATGAATGTCCAAAACATTGGATTAACAGCACCAAACATCTCTGGATTGTTTTTGTTGTTGTTGTTTTTTAAGCACAACAGCAGAGGATTAAACTTCATTTAAGTTTTTTTTAAAGCCCATGTTCTGCTTCAGCAAAAAAGATAAACAGCCAGGGCTCTTCGGTACTTTGCAGATAGCATTCTAGACACCCTCAGATTGTAGGGCCAAATGCAGAAGACTGTAAGAATAACCATTAGAATAACCACCAGAAAGAAAGGCTGGTGTGAAGCTACAAAGGTTTTGCAAGTGTTCAAGGAAGATTCACACCACTCGGCCACCTCTTATTTATTTCAAGGTTAGAAAAGGACAGCCTCCTGCTCTCCCCAAAAGGAATTATGTAGGTGGGTCATGGCAGTGCAGATAGTTAAGCATTTGATCCTTACTGTCAGAATTTCCAGTTGAAGACCACTGATTCCTTACATCTCCAAAACATTGCCTCTGAGAAATAACCTGTACTGCTACATTTATGACATAGCTAGGATTGCACAGAGATGCCATTTTGTATTAATCCTGAATCAGCCCACCCACTGTTGAATCCTATGTCCCCTTTCAGACTGTAAGACTGGCAGCTGCTTGTGTTCTCTATCAGAAGTGAATAACATATCAGTAAAGAACATGTGTATATTTAAGTTGTTCATCAACCAAATCCAAAGGCTCTAGAGCCACTCTGAAATTCAAACCAATGCCTGCTTTTAAAATAAAAGTTTTAGGAGTGACAAACTATTTCACAGTCCATCTGCTAATCAACACTAAGAGAAAATATATTTTCACAGTTGGTGAAAACAGGCATGTCTTGATTATAGATCCGCCTACCCTCAAGTGTCAGGACCTTTCTGAGAACGCCTAACAAATCTCAGCATGGCAGACGCACTTACAATCTTTTGTGTGCCATAGGCTAAATTAATCACTGCTAAATTAATTTCTACACGTGCTGTAGAGGGAAGTGAGGGGCAGGTGGGGCTCGTTAACCTGGGAAGGTAACCCATCTAGGAGAAGGAAAACTCTGATCCTAAACTTCTGCTGCCTTGTGGGATATCTTCAGCAGAAGAAAAGGCTAAGGAGCAAACTGTCATGAACTGGCAGGATTTCGGGGAGGAGGAAAAGGAGGAAGAGGATCCTGATGAGGGGTGCAGCTGGGAGTGGGTCACAGGGGAGCAAGCTGGGGATGGGGAAGGAGAGGTTGTTGTAGACAACACTCATGGGGTGACAGAGGATGATGAGAGGGCAGGGACTAGTGTGTGTAAGCTGAGCAGTGGGACCCTTCGCCAGAGCAAGAGAGGCCCCCGTCCCCATGAACATGGTAGGTCCTAGGACAAAGGGAACAGCGGGTGGGGCACTCCAAGAAGCAGAGACAGGCCAGAGCCTGCAGCCTAGTTTACTAGCTGGCCAGGTGGGGAAGGAGGCATATGATTCCTCAGCTGGGGCAAGCTGAGAGCAGGTGAGTGTCACATGCCTCATCAAGCCCAGATGCTGCAATCAGCAGGCACAGTATAAGAAGGTAGCAGAGCTGGTGTACTGTGTCTGCTCAACTGCCCATGTTGGGGGACCTCGCCTAGGATTCGCCTTGGACCTGCATGAGTTTCTACTTTGAGTTTGACTGCTGAGCTTACTTACTTATCTTGGCTTACTTGGACTGAGCCTGGACTGCATTTCCTGATCTTTGGACTTGGCTTATGTGGGTTGGCTTCTGGACTTGGCACACTGTCTGCCAGGTAGGCCAGGGGATCAGGACATAAACCCTACACAAATAGAGTGGAGTCCTTATGATGGCTGTATCCCTAAAGCAGCCTTGTATGCCTCCTTCCGGCAACTCCTGCAGCCAAGCTGGTGGCAGATGTATTGCTCTCATCATAAATTACCAAATTGGGTGATTTGGGCTCTTAAGGATTTTGTCGTTATATGTTTGCTTTTTATTCTAAAGGGCCATGAAAACAAGAGCGGATAGCCTATGTCATCATGGCTTCTCCTTGCTAGGCTAAGTGTTTTAGAAAGCTTTCCTATACATTAGTACTTGGGTGGTTTTTTGTTTGTTTCGGCACAAAACTCATTTTTCAGTCTGATGTCAGTTCAGGGTAAACTACAGAAGGACAAATATGTTATTTTTAAAGCCTTCAGGAACTAAGCATTCAGTTGGATGACTTCAGTTAATTTGGGAGAGAAAAGTACATTTTCTATTTTTATTCCTTCAAGTTTGCATGATATTTCTGAAGTCACAGAGGGAAAAGCCAGTGTTCTTATTCATGGAATCCTACAATGTTCTTTTAGTGACTGCTATTAATACTCTCTGTAATTCGTTTTCCCCCTCCCTTGCAGATAAGTTTGCATTAGAAGACCAGATTTGAGTTGGCACGGTAATAATGGGCCTATTCAGTTGTTAAGGGAAAAGAGCTTGTTATCAAGCGCTAAACTGCTGCTAGAGCCTTTGATTTATTTGTTAATCTTTGGTAGTAAATACTTGTCCTAGTTCAGCAAAATGGTTATGAAGTAAATATGTTTCACATTTGGTCATTTACAACCAGTAAATTGAAATTTAACCCAGTAGTATATGAATAATTTTATTATCTGTAATGTTGTGTGTGTGAGAGAGATTGTGCTTACTAGTACAGAGTACCATCACTTCTTTTTTGGGCTGCCCTTGGCAACCATTTTGTTCTGGCACCTGAGGCAATTTTATCAACATGAGTACCAGCACTTTATTTTTTATTTTCTACCATATAAATCACCATTCAACTGATATTTATCAAAACAATAGGAAGAGAAAACCATGCTGCGTTGTTAATTAATTTTGCCTGCTCTTTCATTTTCTATTAAACTATAAAATACTTTCTCATATGTTTTTGAAGCAACGTTATTGATAGCGTGTTGAGGTGATACAAAAGCTTTTCTGAAATAATGAAGAATTGCACACAGCATTGCAGTGACTTGTACCTTTATTTGCTTTACCAGAATTAAAATATGAGACCTAGCCTGGAAAAGAAAGGGGTGCATTATGATGGAAACTGGAAAGAAGACTGATGATTCTAAAATAAGGAACAAGGGCAGGGCAGTTCTCAATACTGTTTTTTCTCTCAGAATATGCTTATGTGCACATTTTCCTAGTTAGACTATTCCAATTTTACTTGTTACAATAATCATTTTAAATCCGTGTACATTTTTTTCTCTGTAGTGTAAGTAATATTGAAATTAATATGGATCCTATCATTTCACACATATTTATTAGGCCTTGTACAGGTGCAATTGCTTAACCATGGTTAGCTCCCTCTTCCACCTCAAGTGCTAATTTTCCTAACCCTTCCCTGCCAATTCTTAGTCATGACTAAACAATATGAATATACTTTTTACACAATTCATTTCATTTCTGGCAGCCACATTCATTTCATTTTCCATTTGTTATGTCTTTTTCAACCATTCAGCCTGATAATGGAACTAAGACTGTTTTAGTGATTCTGGTAGACAATATTTGTTTAGAACAGCCTTCCCTGATCCAGTGGCCTCCAGATACTATTGGACGATAACTCCTATCATCCCTGATGATTGGCCATGCTGGCTGGGGCTGAGGAGAGTTGCAGTCCAAAACATCTGGAGAATGCCAGGTTATTGAAGTCTCCTCTGGATACTGGAAAGGGAAATATCCCTGTTGATTCCCTTGAACTGCTCAGTGACCTATATTTGAGAAAGTTACATTGAGAAGCATGACTCTAGGGACAACTGTTTTCACTCATGAAATACTAGATCAAATAATGGACTGACTCTGAAATAAGTTAGTAGTCCAAAGATATGCTGTATCATTGGTATATGAGGTCAAGAGCAAATACATTTAAAGACCTTGCTTTGGAGGTAAGGTTAAAGTAACTCTCAAGTTCCAGATTGGTAAAGATGCCCAGGATATTAATATTAGTAAATACACAAGCAAGGTGTAGCTTCATGTGCTATTTATACCAAAGGTGTAGCTTCATGTGCTATTCACCAAAGGTGAATTTACCTTGCATTCATATAAGACATTTTTGTACTGGTTTTATTTGTCCCGTAGGGACAATAATTAACCTGAAGTATATAAATAAAATTAACAACAAAAACTTTTAATCAAATGGCAGGGCCTTGAAGTATAGGGAGGGGGAAACCTTTAAGAAAAAGGAAAGAGAAGTGAATACAACAGATGGCTGTTTCTGACCATTGACTTAGTACAGTGTTATGATTTAACAGGCTTTTCAATACAAAGGGAGATTTTTTAAAAAGTCAAAATAGAATGAGAATATTTCATAGAAATCCATAAAAATGGCAGGAAAATAGAGGCCATAAAACTCCTTGATAAAAACTCATTGGATGGTAAAAAGCCAGGAAAATAAAAAAGGGTTTTACTTGATGCCAAAAAGGCATTAAAGCAGGCACCTGGCAAGAGTCTCCTGGGAGAGAGTTCCTAATGATATAATCATTTAGTGAGTTGGTCAACTGTATCATTCTGCAAAGCAATGAGAAGAATTTTAACCACTCTCCTGCTTCCCCAGATGCCTGAACAGTAACAGGAGCATAAAGATTACTAGAATACAAAGTAGTTGCATGTATAACTCTGCTTAGGTTACCACTTGGTACATGGACAGCTGTAGTAGTCTCAGCATTCCTATGCTGAAATGGTAGTATGTGGGTAGTGGTCAACCATTTAAAGAGGGTTGGGGAACTTCTGACCCTCTAGAAGTTGCAGGATTAAAACTCCCATCCTCCCAGACCATTGGCCATTCTGACAGGGGTTGATTGGCAGCTACAGTCCAATGACACCATTGGCTTCCTATCCTTGCCCTAAAGCAATTAATCTACACAATATTTCTGACATGGGGTGGAAGCTTAACACAGGCAATACATCACAAATTCTTTGAATACTTACACAATCATATCCCTCTGAGCAATTTGCAATAGCAAGGGCTGAGCTCTCTGGGGGAAAGAACAGCATTTTCCCAAATACAAAATTCTATACATTGAATATTTTGAATTGCAGCTCAGTTCTGCTCCTTTGAAGGAAAAAAATATTCACCAAACAGGTTATACTAGTGCCCCCATGTTGCGGATGCAAGTTAAGTGTGCACTGTACAGAAATAATTTGCATGCATTGAGGATTCATGGCCACCAGGTGCATACTTTCTGCACAGTGCATACTTTCCCCCACAATGTGCGGGCAATATTAAACCCTGCGGGAGGATTGTCTAGAAAGTTTCCACTTCACCCATTTTTGTCCTTTATGCAAGGGACGCCACCACTTTCTAATAATAATACCTTTATTGTCGATGTATAGTACAAGAAAATTAACCAAGCCTTCCCCCCAAAACACTCAATCTCATTGCACTTTGTGTGCTTGTCGCCAGTGGTGGAGCTTCATGCTCCGGCACCAGGGGGCGGAGAGCAGGCAGGGGGCAGGGCTGGCGTGTGTCCTGGGGTCGTGGCACGCTGCCTGTAGGGGCGTGGTGCCCAGCACGGGGGGGACAGCCGCGATGGCACCCCACTGGGATTGCGCTACCGGGGGCCGTGCGCTCCTCCCACACTCCTCTTCCTCCACCAGTGCTTGTCGCACAACACACCAACCCAGAAAGTCAGTTGTACTATATTATTTCTGCTGTGGTGGTTACAGTGGAATAATTACTAGCACAACAGAATCACAATACCACTCTGCACTTTAATTTGGTGTACCCATAGCAGCAGCATGTTTTTGTACAGTATTCCATTAGTTCAAATATCCTTATCCAGCAGTTGTAAGGTTGTAAGTTGAAAATACAATCATACATAAATGTTGCAGATCTTTGAAACATAGATAAGGAGTGCCACACTCTTTCAGTTGTTCCACCCTCGCAAGCATTTCAGTTTGCACAGTGGAATGATCATAGAATTGTAGCGTTGGGAGTGATCCCCAAGGGTCATCTAGTCCAACCCCCTGCAATGCAGGGATCTCAGCTAAAGCATCCATGACCAGCCAACCTCTGCTTAAAACCCTCCAAGGAAGGAGAGCCCACAATCTCCCGAGGGAGTCTATCCTACTGTCGAACAGCTCTTACTGTCAGAAAGTTCTTTCTGATGTTTAGTCGGAATCTCCTTTCTTGTAACTTGAAGCCATTGGTGATCTCCTCTCTCTTCTTCCCACACATTATTTTGGGGGTTCTCCAGAGCCCGCAGAGCCAATTTGGGGGGACATGGGGTGCACAGGGGGAGGAGTGGGGGGAAAGCCCCATTGCATTAGCAGGACTCATTGCACTGGCTCCCTCTAGAGCCCCTGCTCAGCTGCATCCAGCGCATAGTGCTTTAAACACTATACACAATTATCTTGGTAATTCTTACAGCCCTGTAAAGTAGGTCAGTGTTATCATTCTTAGATTATGATGTGGGGTTAGATGAGTTTGAAAAAAAAGAACATCTACTGTAAGCATGGGGGCAGTAATGGCTGCATGCATTTTAAACTAATGCAAAGGATGTTGTAATAATTTAAAATTCAAATGTCACTCTGAATGCCATTACTTGAATGTGCTTCTAATCTTTATTTAATCTTTATTTTTACAATCTTGCCACCTTGTGGTGTGCTTTGGCAATGAAAGTTTGATTGAAATTCCTTTTTAAACTTGATGCATTTTATAAGACAACATGCAAATGACAGGAATAGTCCGTGGAACATACTGAGCAATCTGATTATGAAGAGTGTGATTTAGTTTTCTCTGTTCTGCCTTTAGCATATTGTATTTTTGGAGAAGTAAATAAAATTCTGTTAAATAAAATTTCCTGGGGAAAAACAAAACACTGTTGCGTGACCCCAATCTTCAAGTAGCGTGATTTTCCAGGAGTTCCATGCGTTTACCTAGGGTCTGTATTTTCTTTTGGGAATGAAGCACAGCAGAGACTGTGGTGCCTTTATGATATATGGTTTATTTACACACATAGACAACCTGAGGCTACAATGGAGGGGTTCACAGCATCAACACCCCAAGAGGGTCTTGCTTTTCCCATGGCCGCAGTCTTGGATTCAAACAGAAATCAACCACCATTCTCTGACCCTCTGTCCAGATTTTGCCTTTAACAGCCTGCAGCCTCCCGTCCCCCCCAGGTCACATCATGTCCAACCCCAAAACTCTAAATCAAACTCTGACTTTGTCTTCTATCTCCAAGTTGGAGGAGGAGCCCCACCCATTTTCTGTCTGGCACAGAATCTCCTCTTCTTGGCGTTCTTAATAGCTCATTACTTTTCCTTTGTTGACTCATCTTCCAGGCAATTACCTCATGAGGAAGCTGGCCTGGCTTATATTTTAACAATTGCTGGATCCAGGGGTTCAGGAAGCTTGATTAAATTCTAACACTTACTGGGTCCAGGAATTTAGAAGCGTCTTGTACCCACAAACTCCTAACAATACTAAAACACTAAAACCTAGTAATAAAATGAATCCTTTCTCCTTGTTGATGGGACCAGGTTTATTTGAGGCCATTTTAAATCTATACTTTCTAGTGAATGTTTACTCCCTCCACCATATGCTCAAAAGAGCCAACAACTGATCTATGGAAAATTGCAGTCTGGATGAACACACAACAGGGCTTTTGTTTCTATCATGGGCTTCATTCGCAACATGAATAACACAGCACCCTGGTATATGATGATGTCATTGCCATGCTCCAGGGCTTCTTATTTCAAACGTGAAATGAAATTCTTAGACTCACTGAGAATGAAGATTAGATCAATCAGGCTAGACTAAGTAAACCTAGAAAATAAAAATGCTAACTAAATGAAAATGAATGAAAAGCTTTCTGCACACAATGGCAACCCAAGCACAGAAGTGTCCTGCATGCTGTACTTTCTAAGAGTGGACTGAAGATAGGATAAGTCATTGTCCTCCCCCCTTTCCCCACTTCCATTTCTGATGGAAAGTAGACTCATCAGAGAGATTGTTGGACATTTTGATTAGAATGTCTCTGAATTAAAGTGCACAGCATCTCACGGGAGAGCTTTGGGTGGGAGGAAAGAGGTGTTCTACCTCTTTTGTTGTTATCTTTGCTGTTGTATCATGCAGTATGATATAAATTCCATTGTCTCTCGAGCATGGTGGAATCTGCTAATTGATGGAGAAAATAGACACTGATTAATGGGCAATTAGCAGCAGCCAAAAAATATTCACCCCAAAGCATCTGGAAGTTACACTCATCTGCAAGGGATGGAGGGGCCTGATTGAATTTTGGATTTTGCTGTGTTCAGACCTGTTAGATTAAGTGAGGATGCACCATTGGAACTACTACTGTTTGTACTTAAAATTTATTGCCAGCTCTATGCTGAGTGCTGCTGCATAGAACGTGGCACTGGCCCAGAGAGTATAACCCAGTACTGTTTTGTGCATTTGCTTCTGTTCCCCAGCAGTAGTTGCCCAAAAAGTAAAACATATTTATTTTGATCTGGAGTATTATTATTATTTCTTAATTGCTGCTCGTTTTCTTAACCACTACTCAAGTTTTAACTGGTGCTGTTGAAATTTAAGGGGGCATTAACTGGATGCTGATGATTTCTCCTGAAATTTTATACGCGGCTTTGAAGGGGCAATTACGCCTTTAAAAATGGCACACAAATCAGGAAATAAAACCACATTACACATCGTTTTAAGTCACAGTTTGAATTAAATAATGCTTTAAAGTGAATGAGCAACGTTTACTGCATGTACGACGTTAAAGGAGAATATTATGAAAATGGTATATAGATGGTACATTACACCCGTAAATTTAGCAAAAATGTATAAAACATGTCATAAGTGTTGGAAATGTAAAGAAAAAGAAGGTTCATTTTTTCATATGTGGTGGGAATGTAAGAAGGTAAAGGGTTTCTGGGAAATGGTATATAATGAATTGAAAAAGATGTTTAAATACACGTTTGTTAAAAAACCAGAAGCTTTTTTGCTAGGAATAACAGGAAGAGAGATAAATAGAAGTGATTATAAACTTTTTCAGTATGCAGTAACAGCGGCAAGAATATTGATGGCCCAAAAATGGAAACAAGAGGAATTACCGACCTTGAATGAGTGGAGAATGAAACTTATGGACTATGCAGAACTGGATAAAATGACTGGAAAAATCAGATACCAGAAAGATCACAAATTCATCGAGGACTGGGGAAAGTTTACGGATTATCTGAAAACTATATGTGATGAACAGACAACGCTAGTGGGTTTTAAGGAGGCTTTGTGATAATACAAGGTATATTGTAAAAAAGAAACAGAGATGGAAGGTTAATATTAAATTGGCAATATCATACAGAAAATGCGTGAAGATAAGAAAAATGGATGATTGAGGGAGGTGCCGGTGGAAGTTTAAAAAACAGCAAATATGTAATTATGGTTGCACGAATTATTTGTAAAAGAAAAACTTAATAAAAATTTATATAAAAATAAAGTGAATGAGCAACGTGTTGGGGGCATCTGCTCAAAAGTCCCTGGGGTGTTCCTGACCCACTCCTTCAGTGTGCCAGAGAAGTCAGCAGTGGCTCTCTTCCTGTTACTTGCTCCCCTTTGTTCTTGGCTTGCCATCATGGTTTGTTTAGGAGAGAAACAGTGACAGCCAGTGAGGCGGCATCGGGTAGGGCACTGTTGCACCGCACACTGCATTGGGAAGCTATGAGTCCCCCACCTGTTCTGCCTCACCAGCTGCTAGTGGGGAAAAAACAAAGCATGAGTACTGATTTGCTGCAATGGCATGCCAGCCTCTGGTTTGTTTCTTCTGCTGCAGGGGAAAGGAGGGAGCAGGGGCGAAGCAACTAATAAACATTTTAGCAGTGGCTACTTGCATGCCACACATTATTGAAGCGTTGTGTACAAACTGGGCCTATAAATCTTCACCTGTAAGATCATTCTATAATTCTATCAGATTTCTGAAAGAGAACCAGCAGGCTGAATATCCTATTGCTTGGGACAGGAGGAGTGTGAAATGCCCTATACTAACTTTGCAAGCAGGTTTGATGCTTCAGATATGAGATTGAAATGGACCTGAAACTGCAGCCAGTGAAATGGTGGCATCAAGTCAGATGTTCCTCATCACTACCAGCAAAGAGCAGGAGGAGACTCAGCACTGTTATTTGATGGAAGACCCACATCTCCTATAACATCCAAAATGTTTTAGCCTCTTTTCATGCTGTTTATGTCATGTGTAAATATTAATGCAAAACAATGTGGGAGTGAAATCAAATGCACATTCTAGATGATGGCATTACCATCTGGTGAGATTAAGCAAAAACTGATTTTTACATGTGAAATTCTTTTTTTTTTAATAAGAGAGAAGGCTTAAATGTCTTAGGAAGCATACCTGCTATAAAAGCTCAGTGAGATTATACAATGTTCAATGGGCAAGACTGAACATTTTCTTGCATGTAAGGTATAACTGAGACATTAGGAGAACCCTTCATAAACTTATATCTATAACCATACATATATTGTTAGAATCTTATAAATTCCAATCTGATATCGCAGTATTGTAGTCTGCTGGTATTCTCCTACTTCACTTGTGTCCTTTATAGCTTGTCATCTTGAATCTTTCTGTTGTGTTTTCCTCTCTCCCCAGTTGCGACATCAAGATTGATTAACCCTAGAAGAAGCTGGTGATGTGACTCCAGTTCCAGTTTATCAACTCATTTCTAAGGATAAATCAGCACTGTGAGTTTTGTATGATGTTCTCAAAGCATTCTAAACAATCTTTAGCTTATCTATTAAGCTTAAATAATCAAGTTTCATTGCTAGTGAAAAGAAACCAGTCAGGAAAATGAAAATGGTGGGTTCACTATAATCCTGAAAATATTTGGGAGGAAGGGAACACAGCAGTGTGGCAATTGTTCCATAAACTTAGAATTGTAGAGTTGGAAGAGACCCTGAGGGCCATCTAGTCCAACCCCCTGCAATGCAGGAATCTCAGCTAAAGCATCCATGACAGATGGCCATCCAACCTCTGCTTAAAAACCTCCAAGGAAGGAGAGTTCACAACCTCCCCAGGGAGACCAATTCACAAGCATTTCAGCTTGCCAAAGGGAGTGGCCCACTTTATCTCACCCTGTGTGCTCTTCTGGAGATTCTTCAGACCCACCCCGAACCAATGAGGAAGCATATGGGGCTAGGAGTGGGGGAAAGCCCCTTTGTGTTAGTGGATGTCCTTGCATGTATTTACACTAGTGGGACCTTTTGACGGAATCCGGCTAAGAAGCTCCCTCTTTCTGAGAATGCGGTTCTGTTCTATATTATGAAAAGACTGACACTGTAGGGCTATGTGGATGTTCAGTTAGAAACTAATAGTGCCGTCCTATACATGTCTACTCAGAAATAAGTGATTTGCCTTTCCTTGGCTTATTCCTAGAAAAGTAGGTATAGGATTTTTTGCAGCTTAACAGCACATATTAACTCATAATAAAGTCACATTTAATTCAGTGAGGCTTACTCCCAGATCATGGGATTGCAGCAAGAAAGCTTCAATGAACTCAGTGGCACTTTTCAATATACATGCGCAGGACCATGTTATAAAAGAAGCACATTTTAACACTTGATACTAGAATTGCATTGATAGTGAATTATTCAAGGGAATATAAAATTAGTAGTTGACCTGTCTGCAGTATCCTCCATGGCAGGAATCATTTTCTGGTATTCTGATTGCACCCCCTCCCCGAACAGAATTTAGATTATTTGCATTACACAATCAAGCTCATTTTCAAAGTATTTTGTATGTGCATTTGAGTCTTACTCATTCATATAAGATGCAGAGATTATCTAAATGTTATTTTACATGGAAATGTGTATTGTGTTCTGGTGATGCACTGTTACTTTCCACAATGTGAGCTAAATGACCACATTACCTGCAACTCTCAAACCAACTCACAATGATTTAAATCATATTTCATTAGAGTAAGTGTATTACTTGAATTGCATGCCCTTAGCTATTAAAGTAAAAATATAGTCTTATTGACTGAAATGACAGAGGATCCTCAAGAATTCAGGTTTTCAAAATGTGGAATAAGTAGGAGTGTTACTTACTGGGTATTACATTGACAGTGAACTCCCATGGATGACACACAAGAATGGTAATTATTTCTCCATAGTCCTTATTGCAGAGGCACTTAAGGTTTAATATTTACTTGCATAGAGGACAGTATGATGCATTTTTATATCTCCCATAAGTTCCTTTTAAATTCTATAGCTAGCAGCAGTTCCCAAATTTTATGTGTCTAGATAATGGCCTATATCTTATCAATTTAAAACAGAAGGCATTTTCATACGCTCTGTGCCAACCATTTTATTATAATTATTAATTCAGTGCATCATAAGTATGGCCACTTACTCAATCATTCCTATTGCACTGCATTAATCAATTAATATTACACTAATTTGTATTTTGGTGTGTGGTGTAAATTGAAGAGAGACAAAAATGTGATCTTTCAAATATCCTTAGTCATGCTTTAATGTGTTCTTGAAAGTGAGTTCTTGCTAATACTTAAGTAATCAGACATTTAAATGCCTGTCTTTGGAAGATTAAAACACACTGAAATCCTGATCCTATAGATCTTTGCAATAGTCACATACAGAGTTCATCCACACTTCTGGTTGAGCTCTGTACCATAAACTCTTGGTACAGGTCAGAGAGGCTTCTCTTTTGTCCCACCACTTTCCCTGGGAAAACCCGCTGTTTATGATGCTGGCTACGTTGAGTTACCAAAAACTCACGCACAAAAATTATTGCACTGTGAAATGATGTGTTTATTTTCCTCCTCTAGACTTGCCTAATCTCTGCAATACAAAATAAAATTAGATTTGCCAGATGTCTGTGCTTCACTCATATAGGACATTGAGTTATTTTTCAAATAGTAAAAAGCTAATGGGGCCAGCAACTGTTGCCAGAGTTTGCACCTTGCAGTAGGACAGCCTATAATGCCAAGGGAAGGCTATGCCATGTCATCTCATTTCAATATTGGTAGAAGTCATCAAACTTCACATTCCTTAGCTATTAAAATATATGGATTACCACAATACAGCAGCACTTCTAGATTCCAGATTGTGTCCATGCCTGCATTTGTATAGCCTGTTTTTCTTCCATCCCACATTGTTCATCTGATCTTTTTGACATGATTGCCATTTTCACACCACAGCTAGGTGTCACTTACTTTCTTTTTGAGCCTCATTGCTGTGGAACTGTTCACCTTGCTATTACTCTGAAAGCCTCAGGGAAACAGCAGCTTTCTTGTAGGAGATGTGTGATTCACAACAGAAAAGGCTTTTTCCTGTCAATCCATCTTGAGCTAGTACTGAAATGAAAACAAAATCAATGACACGCACCTTGGTATATGCGACTAACTACAACTCCCCACCCGTCACTGTCTATTAAAACCACGTTGGCTATGCATATAATTGCATCTATTGCAGAATGGAGTAATTGCTGGCTAGCTGTGATCATGTAATGTGCCTTTGTACAGGGCACTTACTTATGGTCTAGGTTCCGAATATTGCAACTCATTTTAACTTGTTATTTCTTTCTAATTGCGGTAGTGTGATTGAGCATGCCTCTGTGACCCACCTGAAATTCAGTTGTGTTTGCATCTGAGAGATTGTCCTGCTTTTTACAAAATACCATATGCCTCAGCTCTGTGGAGCTATATGGCAGGAGACAAGATGCATTCCTGTTCCATAATTGCATAAGCCAGATGAGAGCTTCTATCCTCAGTTGGGCTCCCAAGCATATTGGAGCAATCCTCATTTACTTTCTGCAGTAGTCCCACAGAACAACTCTTCCCCCCTAAGGCATCAACACTTTCACCACATGCATAAACCAGAGGAACAAGGAAAGCAGATGGAACCCCTACATATCTGTTCCACCCCCCCCCCAGTTCATCCTCAGCCATCCTGCTGCTTCCTGCAGGCTACTGGACAACAGCACATCTTGTATAGTGGTTGAGTTAATGGGCTCATCTCTGCTGTTTCTGTCCACATGGCTTTCATCTCTCGGCCCTCCTTCCCTTGCTTCTTCCTGCCTCCCTTTGCCTTAATATCCCAGCCAAATAGAATGAATACACTGCTCACCTTAGTACTTCCCTTCACATTTTGTGTTACAGAGAACAAATCATAGCAAATAAGGTAGCAAGCTGGTAGAAGGCAGAGGCATCTCTCCCTATTCCATCCAGAGATGCAGCCCAAGGTGCTGCAGAAAGGACTGAAATGGGGGTGGGGAGATTGTGCACACAAGTCAAAGCTTGTGAGCCAAGCCAAGGAATCAGCTACCTTAGTATTAAATGTGCAGCTGCATGTTGGCAACTAATTTGTTTTTATTCTTAGGAGGGTTTATGAAATTTCCTGAACCATAAAGAAGGAAGCGGCTCAGAACTACTTCCTTCTTTCTGCATTAATATATCAATATAATCATAGTGTTATTCAGAGCCTTCTTTCACATGTACTGTACACATGTTTGCCTTTTGCTCACCATGAGCCAAAGTCTGCAGTCCTTTATTTCATAAGATCTTATTAAAGCTTTTTCATAATACAATAAGATCCAAGAAACGAGTCTAAGCAGAAACAAAATGGAACGAAAAAAGAAAATATAGAGTCCTTTCTCAAATGTAGCTCTTAACCCTTGTCACACACAGAAAGTGGTGGATCCTCCCAGCTCTCACCTGGGAGCTTTCTTTTCTTCTCCCAGTCTCTCGCCCTGGGAGATCTTTGCTTCCCTGCTTTTCATTTAAGGTCCTTCTGCCAACCATCCACTACCTTCATGTGTGTGTAATCCATGGACCCTGGTAACAGACCAGAGGATACCAAATAAAAATTAAAGAAAATAGAAAGAAAAGAAAGAAGAAAAATAAATAGGACTTCCAATTTTCTGTCAGTTGCATAAAGGAAATTATTAAAAACATTCACTCTTGGATATTCTAATTTCTGTCAATCAATATTTCCCCAGTTTTCAGACAAAAATGACTCACATTCATTCCTTTTCCATTTCACACAAAAAGTCCAAAAGGGATTCTCTAATTATTACCATTAATAAATGTCAGCAATGTTTTTTGTCTAATCAAACATATCAACTTTGCCTCCAATAACTTCAACAAACCATTCTTCCAATATTAAACAATAATAAATCTTTCCATCTTTGCCCATATAAGCCAGTACAGAAATACATATAGGCATTCAAGGGTTATTATTACTGACCCCCATGTATCCCAGTCAGTCAAAAAGTAATGGTAGCTGTGTTGACCCATAAGAATTCCAAAGTCCATATTAGAGACTGCGGTGTTAAGCGGACTTCTTATTCTAAAACTAATGGAGCAAATTTCTGAAATAAATGAAACAAGCAAAGCATTATTGGGAAAACCTTTAAGTGGAGAAAGCCAAATTATTTCCCTGCCTTGGACCCTATTGTCTCATTGAAAAGGAAGCAAAATTAATTTCTGGCTGGGGATAGCAAAACAGTTTGACCCACCTATGGCTCCAGGTTTGCCAAGGAAGAGCAATATGAGATGCAACATGCCTTACAAAAGAGACAAGCTATTCTTATTATACAAGCACCTGGCGATAAAACAGTGCAATTAAGTTTTCATTATCAAAGAAATCGAAATACTAGTACTGAAATTTCACTGCTAGCCAATATTCTCATGATGCCCTTATTCAAGGAGAAAACAAGGAAGTACTTTAAAGGAAATGTTAATACTGTGTTGAAAAGGTTCCACACCTGAGAAGCAAATATAAATACAGTGCAGGAGGTGGTTTCTGAATAGAGTACGTGGTTTTTCAGTGTGAATTGTCATTGTGTAAAAAGGATGTGTCAGATCTTGATTTGGGTTACCCTGTCAAATATGAAATGACTTTTCTCTTTGCCCTTGACTGTGTTGTTAAGAGGTAAACACAATCAAAGGTAGAGCACACATAGTGGCATGGGGTGAAAGAATCCCTTGAAATGGCATTGTGCTTCTGCGTATGATGCAAAGAATATATGTATTTTCCCTCCTTTTCTTCAAATATTTTTTCCCTCATTGGATCAAAATATTTTCAACTGGATACCAGATACACATTTACATATTATTTAAATTCCATGCCAATTTTCTTATTTAAAAGTATGGAATGGATTTTGGAATGTGAAAACTGAAATGGACCAGAAATGAATGCACTGACCCATCCTTATTTTGCAGTGTATTTAAGTGCTGTCCTGCCCGCCATTCCCCCTTCTCGATAAGCAACAGTGACCTGCCTGCCAGAAAACTAGCTAGTATAGTGGCTTTGCCTCACCTTGAGAGAGACTTCTTATTCTTATTCTAAAACTAATGGAGCAACCCCCCCAACCCCCCCACCTCAAATCAATCAAGAATGACGCTGGAGACATTTTGATCCAGTGGGAGACACCCGCTAAGGGAAGAGGAAAAGGTATTTTTTGTGGATTCCCCTCCCTGCAAGCCCCAGCACCCCAATAATCTGTTTTGAGGGACCCCAACTATGCAGAACAGGGACGTGGGTGGCGCTGTGGGTAAAACCTCAGCGCCTAGGACTTGCCAATCGCATGGTCGGCGGTTCGAATCCCGTTGTTCGGTCCCAGCTCCTGCCCACCTAGCAGTTCAAAAGCACCCCCGGGTGCAAGTAGATAAATAGGTACCACTTTATAGCGGGAAGGTAAATGGCGTTTCCGTGTGCTGTGCTGGTGCCGGTTCGCTGGAGCAGCTTCGTCATGCTGGCCACGTGACCCGGAAGTGTCTGCGGACAGCGCTGGCTCCCAGCCTCTAGAGTGAGATGAGCGCACAACCCTAGAGTCTGTCAAGACTGGCCCGTATGGGCAGGGGTACCTTTACCTTTACCTAACTATGCAGAACAGACTTCTGGATAGGTGTAGGGGAAAGGGGACATCAGCAAAAGTCACTTCCCCCAGTCCTCTTTTGGTGATGCATCTACTGGAGCAACAGTGCGTGGTGGACTAATTGGACCTCACCCTATATATGCCTAGTTCTGTAGATGTAATTGTATCGGTAAGCCATAAGTAAAGTAATATTGGCAAAGGCCCTGAAGGTTCCAATAATAAGTTATAGAGGGTATTTATAAGATTAGGACTCTAGGGCCCCAAAACTGTGTGCTTTCTACACACTCTGTGGAAACATGTATGGTTCAGGAAGACAAATATGTACTCGGAACAAAAGTTGCTCTTTTGACTTTTCCAAGGGTTAAGGCTATTTGGGCATATTAACTGTTTCTAAATATTGGCTGTGCTATACGCTATGTTTAATTGCTCTCCTTCTGCCACATTGGATGGCTGTTTTGTGGGTACTCTGTATAACCAACTCTATCCCTGTGTGGGGATAGAGCAATAAAAACATAAATGCATTTTTTTCCTTCCTTCCTTCCTTCCTTCCTTCCTTCCTTCCTTTCTGTCATTTTCTTTTGAAGACATGCTTTATTGCCAACTCCCCTGGTCAGTCCTAATATCACCTGATGCTCAGCATCTACTCCTCAGTATAGGATGTATAGCTGATTTTCAGTACAGTAATGTTGGAAGAATTCAGCCACACTTAGTATAGAGAAGGCTGGCTCTTTATTTTCTGCAGTTGGGGAAAGAATAGTGTGCTAATTATGTGAGACAGACGCTGAAGTATGAATGAATAATTCTGAAGATGAAATGTGGTGTTTTTAATCGCATTAGCTATTAAGAAATATTTCCATCTGGAAAAGACCAGATCTTGATAGGTTTAATATGAATGTTTTTATATTGATTTAACACTTACCAATATTGTGTTTACTGCTGTGCAGTTGTTTACATGTTTCTGAAGCAACTGCTGCACACATTTTTCTGGGTTATGTAGTTGCTCTTTTAATTTTTGCACATTTATTTTTTGTTTGTATATTCACATTATATACTGCTGCTTATTTAACCGTGTTTCTATAGCTCTTGGATCTATATAATGGAAAATAAGCTGAGGCAACTGTGTTAAGATGTCATCACATATTGCTAGTTTGGAATGAGAATTAGAATTTGATCTCATTGATCACCTATTCCCCTGTAACTTCACTTACAATGCTGGCACTTACCCCAAATTTAGATTAGTTAATTGGGATTTCTATACTTATACTAGAGTCAAGATGCATGTGCCACCATCTAGAGCAGGCTTCCTCAGCCTTGGCCCTCAAGAAGTTTTGAGACTACAATTCCCATCATCCCTGACCACTGGGAGTTGTAGGCCAAAAACATCTGGAGGGTTGAGGTTGAGGAAGCCTGATCTAACTGAAGACAACTGAAGGCAGCCCTCTTTAGGGAAGTTTTTAATGTCTGATGCTGTACTGTTTTTAATATTCAGTTGGAAGCCGCCCAGAGTGGCTGGGGAAACCCAGCCAGATGGACGGGGTATAAATAATAAATTATTATTATTAGCGTATTATTATTATTATTATTATTATTATTATTATTATTATTATTATTATTTAGAGACTTAACCTGTGTAGACAACGTCAAGGAGAGCTCCAGCTCTCTGCTTCTGTGCATGTGAAACCTCCGGGATCTGACAATTAGTCAAAACGCTGCTTTGGTTGAACTTAGTTGGCCTGTCTACCTAGCAATTTCTTGACTTGCTGGGCCTTGCAAGGAAACATTCTAAATGGCCCCCAATAACTAATAATAAAGGCCGTGCCTCTCAGGGGTCCCTGGGGCTTTGGATTCAACATCTCCCAAGCCACTGATTTCTTACCTATACCTGCTCGTCTTCACAGCTTTTACACAGGCTATTGCTATGAGGAAGACTGCTGGAGGTTGCTTTCCATGCTTCTGGATGCAGCAGGTGCCTTCACAGCAGTGGAAGATTATCCTCCACATTATCCTAATACTCTCCAGCAGCACAGACCGGGGGTTAGGTTGGTCTCCATTAAAACCTGAAAGGGCAGGAGTTCCAAAGTCATTTCTCGATGACCTGTTTCTTGAAAGTGCATCCTGCCTTGTTTGCAGAATGTTTGTGAGGAAGTCATACAATGTCCATGGTTGATGGAGCATTTGTTCTGATTTGTGAGGTTATACAATGTCATTCAAAGCCATGGTTATCTCACATGTTTCCATCCATTTCCCTGTCACTTTCCTTACTTCAAAAAGTTCAGGAGCTTTCTGGAAGCGGGTTTGTTACAGAAGAGCACCAAATCCACTTTAATTGCACAACCTGAATTTGCTGGTATGCAGCTGAATCCTGACTGCAAAATTGCAGCAATCTGAAAGCAGCCTAACTACTATTAATCATTCTATACCTGCTTTTCTGAAGTGGTAAAAGTGAGGATTTTTTACATTTTTACAAAATGTAAAAAATGGAATAATTTTTCTTTTGGTATGCTTTTCAGTATGCTGCAGATATCAAAAAAGGAAGGTTAAAAAAGACTGGTGTAAAAAAGGAGGTAGAGACAGAGAAAGTGAGATATTACGATTTCACTCTTCTCACTGGAAGAACACCAATTCTTTCCTATTTTCTGTGTTTAGATTGGTGCCTAGCAAAATGGATGTTTTACTAGGTTCCTGTCAAATTGCCTCTTTAGTACCTCATTAACCAACAAATGCTTTTGAATATCAGGTCACAGGGATAGTGTTCCTGATGCCCAGCAGCTTCAGTAATTGCAGTTGCTGTACAGTGACTGCAGTGTAGCAGCAGTGGTCCTTTCCATTGTTGAATTGTGATGCCCTTTAAAGGGTATCTGTAGGGTTAATAAGATGCTAATACTAACAAGGAAAAAAGGCCAACATATTGCCTCTGTTTCTTAGGGTATTGTCTTGATGAATTGATTGGGGAAGGTTTGCTCATCTTTCAAGACCTTGATTTAAAATTTCAAGTTCAAATTTAATATCTGTTATTTGCAAAAACATAGTCCATATTCGTTTTCTGTTTATGAAAACATATCACTCAGGATGGCTTGCAATATTTAACATTACTACATTATGCAGTTGTTCCAAAACTGATAGAGTTGAGGCTAATGTCGAAGACATACATAGAAAGGATAGGGAACCATTTTAAATGATATGACCCAAAGTAACAAATAAAGGAAAAAAACCCAACCCAACCTGCTGGTGAATTCTAGCTGTGCAGAAACTTGGTGGCCCTCACCATTGATTCTGTCAGTGTCTCAAGCTAAAAACAATGACCATAGCTGCTTTAGAATCTGGATCTGACAGCAACAGCAAGGATATTGAAAGTGAAATAATGACCTTTAACATTGACAATTATACTACTGGCACCATTTGTTAGATCATCTGTTTATTGACAAAGCAACTGAAAAGTAAATACACTTTTTAAAACTCTCTCTGTTCAAGAACACTGTGAGTGACACCAGCTTTGTGTTTTCTGTGCTTCAGTTGCCAGTATAATAACAGTCACAAGGAAGTAATGACTACTGTGTTTGTTTATATTTCCTATATGACCCATAAGATTTCCGTAGCAACTTACATTGTTGCTTTACTCACCAAACCTCATCCATTCTACTAAGAGATACTAACTTGGCTTCACTAGGTGATGTATTTCCTCAGGTACTGGAGTGCAGCAGGTATCTCCAATTCAAGGATAATATGGTAATATACATAAGAGAGAGGGGACTTAATGCATGTTTTGTTCCTGGGTTCACACAACTTGGGAAGACAGCCAACAAAGAAATAAATCTATAAATGCAAATGTTAAAAAAATAAAATTCACAACACAGCATGGAAGATGACAAAACAGGAGTGTGCTGCATCTTCTCAAGAATAACAAAACAGAAAATAGTCAATAACACCCAGAAACTACTTTCATATACAGCAAACACAGGATGGAAATTATTTTAGCTTACACACTGTTTTAGCATTCACAAAAGAGTAGAATCTGGGGGGTGGGGTGGGGGTGGGATATAACAAAAAACCTGCTTAGAGTGTTTTGGCCATTGGAGTTACATTTAAGTATACAATACTATTATTTATTTAGTATTGTAGTACTATAATATTTATCATATATTTAGTTAGCAAACAAAATACTTTTGTTTGTTTGTTTAAATGTGTTTTTAGTCTACTCAAGGCAGGGTACAGTAGAGTACAGTAAAACATAAAACAATCCAACAATATAAGTGTCAGCATAGATGAAATACAAAACCATAACAGGGATAATACAGCAATAAAGCAGCCAACCATATGAGAAAACAGATGTATTTGCAGTTGACAAGAAAAACTCAGTACAGTATCTGAGGGGAGGGCATTCCACAGTCATGGTGCTGCAGCAGAGAAGGCCCTTTTATAAGTCACCACAATGGCATGACTACCACGAGGACCTCCCCTGCATGTCTCAACTCTGGGCTGTTTAGGTCCCAGTTGTTTAGAACTTAATATGCTATTAGAAGCACCTTGACAGCCATTGTAACTCTGTTAGGACAATTGTTATATGGTCTTGATAACTGCTCAACAACTGAGCAGCTGAAGCTTTGGGACCATTTTCAAGGGCAGCCCATTAAAATATTTTCTGGGAGTTCACCAGTACACATGGGTGTAGTGGCTAGGCTATTCCTTTCCAGGAACTACTGTAGCCTGAGAACAAGTTGACGCTTGTAAAAGGCACTCCCGGCAAGCAAGGCACCTTGCACCCCCAGTGACAGTGATGGATCTCTGAGCATCCACAGACTATGAACCTGCTCTTCCAAAGGGATTGCATGCATGACCAAAACTAGGATTGACACCTAATTCCCAGACCCACAAGGTCTCTGTCTTGTCAGGATTCAGTCTCGGCTTATTGTCCCTCATCCAGCCCACCACAGCATCCAAGCACTTTAGAAGACATCTGAAGGCAGCCCTGTTTAGGGAAGTTTTAAATGGCTGATGTTTTAATGTATTTTTAATATTTTGTTGTAAGCTGCCCAGAGTGGCAGGGGAAACCCAGCCAGGTGGGCGGGGTATAAATAATAAATTGTTGTTGTTGTTATCCAGAACTCACACAGCCTCACCTGATTCCAGTGTCCAGAAAAAAAATAGAACTGATTTCAGCATGTTGTAGTGGCCTGGGTGGTGTGGCAGAGCCATGGAAAGTCCCCCCCTAACACTGGCATCACCATAGGAGCCAACTCCAATAAACAGCCAGCCCAATAAAATATTTGAGGGGGCCAGACCTCCCCAAAGCTGATGGACATTGCCATTCAAATGGTGTGCGTGCACTGTGTCATGTGATCTATTATGTGGGGAGGGCATACCTCCCTCCCTAATGTTTTGTTCAGGTTGGCACTCCTGGACATCACTGGAGCTCATCAGTATGGGGCTGGGATGAAGCAGGGCAGTGGCAACATTGGGGCTGCCCTGACGCTTGAGCCACTACCGTATTGATGGCACTGAGCTCCAAAAATTAAAGACACTACCCTAATTTAAAGGTTGTATCTTGGGCAACAAATGCAGATCAGATCCAAACAAAACAAGCAATGGTTTCAATGAGAGTGTGTGCTTAACTCTTCAGTAGATAAGAACAGGACTTAACAACGCTTAATATTGGTTGAATTGTGTTCTTTTTCATTGTAACAAAGTCATTACTCATCCTGATGGCAACCGCAATAAAAAATATCTGGGTTTTTCTTGTAGTTTGTGAAATGGTTCACAATTGGTTTTAGCTTTACTGTATAAACAGCAGCTTATGGGGAAGTTTCCCCAGCACATCTGGGTTGTGTGCTAGAAAAATAGGTGACCACTGTCCACATACTGTGCTCCACACTAGAACAATTCTAATTTGAAAAGTAGTGCTTGGAAATGGAGATAATTGCAGGGCCGTTTAGTGAGGGCAGCGTGAAACTTTACTCTCACTTCAGCTTTAAGTGTAACGCTTGATCGCATCATGTAGAGAGATGCATTAGTGGCCACTGTATAATCTCAGCAATATGACCAATTGCCGAAGGGATGAATTGTTCCAAAGAACTAGTGCACAGAAATAAAGCCAATAGGCGATGTGTTGGTCTGCAGTACAATCTTCCTGCTGTGATAAAGGGTTCCAGTATTTGATACCAACAGCTCTCACAGTCACCGTCCATGAAAGAAGGTTTATTCCCTCCACCTGCAATGTTTGCAACTGATATTATTCACCCTGGTTAGGAAGGGGAATTGTTTTTTTCCTAGCTGCAGGGGGGGGGGGGAGAAGTATTTTTCAAACCTAATTACTGTGTTTATAGATATACTTAATGATCAAATAATCATTTGTTGAAAACTGTAATAGACATGATTAACAAACATGATCTTATTGTACCATATTTCTTTGAGACTTACAATTATATCCCACTTCCTAACCAAAAAGGTAATTCAGCTTGCAATAAAATAGGACAAAATACGTACAAAATAACAATGCAAAAACAAATATAAGCAACCACAAAAGCATTAAAAACAATCTTCTCAATACTCAAGTAAAACAGCCAAGACCACAAAAGCCTTAAAGTGGTTTTTTTGGGGGGGAAGGGGGAATAATTGTGTTGCTTGCAATCCTGCTGTTGGGTTTCCTTCTTTTAATTACAGGCATAGCTGGGATGATTGTTTTTACTGGGACTGCAGCACATAGGAAGGTTGGGGTTATCTCCCCCCCCAACCTTTACAAAAATTGACTGTATGACCCTCAGAGTCCCTCCCAACTCTACAACTCTATGATTCTATACCCTCCCTATAGTGCTGCAGTTAGGAAAAACTCCCATCTGTCACAACTGAAGCTTCTAACCCCACCTCCTAACCCTGCCATGCCTTTTGTGTGTGTGTGTGTTTTTAACAAGATTGTGGTGGGAGAAGAAATAGTTAAACTTTCCCTTGCAGTGCGGTCCCATTAAAAAATTGCCGCAAAATTGGTCCCCCCCCCTTAATTACAATGTGGTTGCAAGTGCTGCATTTAGTGCCACACCTAAATACAGGGAAGCAGGGAACCAACTGAAATTCTCTTAGCAAAGTGTTCCAAAGAGCAGGGGCTGCAATGGAGAAGGTGGAGTCCCCTGTGCTTTTGGCCTCTCCTACTGATCTGAAGACATAAGCATGGAGGAGGACACGTTGCTCCTGGTATCCATGAACTTTAATGGGGGGGCACTCATTCAACCACAGCTGACAGGTGGTGGAAATAATACACATTTAGCATTATAGAGAACGGTATACAACAGAAGGGGGAGGCCAATAGGGCCTGCTTCCACCCTTTCTGGTAAGTTACAGATAGGTAGCCGTGTTGGTCTGCCATAGTCAAAACAAAAATTTTTTCCCCTTCCAGTAGCACCTTAAAGACCAACTAAGTTAGTTCTTGGTATGAGCTTTCGTGTGCATGCACACTTCTTCAGATACACTGAAACAGAAGTTGCCAGATCCTTCTATATAGTGAGAAGGTGGGGAGGGGTATTACTCAGAAGGGTGGTGGGAATGGGTGATTGGCAGATAGCTGTGATGAGCCTGTTGACGACTCTTATCGACTGCAATAGGTCTTACAGGAAAAAGCAAGGGGTGAGAAGGTGAAAAATGGCTTTGTCATGTATAATGAGATAAGAATCCAATGTCTTTGTTCAGACCAGGTCTCTCCATGGTTTTAAGTTTGGTAATGAGTTGCATTACCTTACCTTTCTGGTAAGGTAAACCAGTTGTGTCCTCCCCCAAACTATCCAATAATTGCTTCCACTGCACTATCTGTAAACCTTTACAACCCCCTAGTGGGGTAAAGTCTGGAAAGTCAATGCAATTGCTTTCCAATGTACCCCAAGGCAGCCAGATCCCTTTCAGTTTTCTTGGGAGGGAGAGCTAGTACCTGGCTCCTTGTCTCCCCTAGAAATTAGAGCAACCTGCTTTTCTCTGTCAACCTCAGTCCAGTGTCTCAAATGGCTTAGGCTTGGGGTGGGTGTGTTCACACTAATCCTGTGAGTTGGCAACAATGCAGAGACACAACTGTTCAATTATATAACATTTATTAAGAATAAGGAAGGCAATGGATATAACGAAGGGACAGAGCAGAATACTTCCAAAACAAAAGGTGCTCTTTAGCTGGAGTCTACCTGATCCTGCACTAGTTATTTACTAGTCTCTGCTAGATCTCTTCATGAGCAACACAGCAGAGATGGTCAGTTGCTGGCTTGCTGCCCACATAGGGTTGAGTGACAGCTGGTACTTTGTCAGCCATTCAGAGCATGGGTCAAATAGAGGGCAAGAGAGCATGGTCTTTCTCCACAGGGTGCAGAACAACCTGTATGAAATACAGTGGTACCTCAGGTTAAGTACTTAATTCGTTCCGGAGGTCCGTACTTAACCTGAAGCTGTTCTTAACCTGAAGCACCACTTTAGCTAATGGGGCCTCCTGCTGCTGCTGTGCCGCCGGAGCCCGATTTCTGTTCTCATCCTGAAGCAAAGTTCTTAACCTGAAGCACTATTTCTGAGCGGAGTCTGTAACCTGAAGCGTATGTAACCTGAGGTACCACTGTACCACAAATGTCATACGTTCAAGTCTTAACACATGAAAACCAGAAAGCAACAGTCATTTGGCAGTTCCTTCTTAATGGTTTGAGATGTACTAACCTACAAAGAATTAATACTTCTATAAATCTTTCTGAATGTTTCTAAACATCTAGAGCAGGGGTCAGCAAACTTTTTCAGCAGAGGGCCAGTCCACTGTCCCTCCGACCTTGTGGGGGGGCCGGACTATATTTTGAAAAAAAATAATGAATGAATTCCTATGCCCCACAAATAACCCAGAGATGCATTTTAAATAAAAGCACACATTCTACTCATATAAAAACACCAGGCAGGCCCCACAAATAACCCAGAGATGCATTTTAAATAAAAGGGCACATTCTACTCATGTAAAAACATGCTGATTCCCTGACCATCTGCAGGCTGCATTTAGAAGGCGATTGGGCCGGATCTGTCCCCCGGGCCTTAGTTTGCCTACCCGTGATCTAGAGCTATAGCCCATTGGTAGAACAGGCTGGTACTATAATTTATAAAATATACTGGGCATACAATAATCATGTACTTTCCCTAGTTTCTAGTTACACACTTATTTACATACAGTATAGGTAGATTTGTTTTTTAGGCAGTCAATATTTGTAGTATGTTCCAAACAGAAAGTATATCAAAGAAATAAAGGTGTAAGAGAGAGCATTTTATGTAAAATACTTGAGATCAATAATACTTATTTTACGCAATACCTTTAAGTGCTGTGTCAGCTGTATAATATACATTAATAGATTATATGTATTCAGTACTGAATGCTGCTCCCCCCCCCCCACATTGGGCTGTACTCTATTCCCATTAACAAGTGATCCAGCTGCTATATTTCATACTGTCATTATTAGTGGCATGCTGCCCTCTGTACTGGTTCCTTGCCAGGACAGCATTTCAAATGTTCAGTGATAGCCCCTTTCAGATATTCTTTGCATGTGAATGCTAGGGTACAGTATTGTTGCAGGCTTTGCTCCCAAAATTCATTCTGAGAGGAGCACTCTCTGTACAACAGCAGCAACCATGTAGAGAGGCAGAGCTCTACAACCAGGCTGCTAATGTTTTTGCAGGGATGAAGAAAAGCAGTATCAAGATTGGTGCCCTATGGGCGCAATGGCAAGGCTAGTCTGGGGCTCCCACCAGATTGTTTGCCCAGCCCAAACCCTGCAGCCTTTCGTATCAAAGCATTCGAGGCTACTTACTCATGTTATAAGACTCTTGGGACATGCCAGAAGAAAAACCAGGACATAATCTCTCCCAGGGACTATATGATTGCATCCTTAAATAATCAGATCGGCAAGTTATTTATGTTTGTATAGAGAACAATGAGAGCTAAACTAAGCTTTTAGGCACGACCAGAACGAAAACATAGTGAAGTGTTAATCAAAATAATAACTTAATGAGACAATCCAACCACTATGTCAAAAACTATTATTAATGTCCTTTTGTTTGTTGAACAATACAGAATTTAAGCCCTTGTTCTACAATTAATATTATATAATCATGAAATATAACTTTCTCAGTGAGGAAGAGTCCCACCCTCAGCATCATTTCACATATTTCATTGAACTAAAATCCTAATGAGGTCTGGACTTTAAGAATATCTTGCAAAACCTAAATTCTAATGAGATGTTTAAATTGAATAATTGTGAAAATGGCAGTATTCTATAATAATGATAATGTTAGAGTACCGACATGTTTTTTATTGTTTAATTTCAGAATGTTCTCCGGAATTTTTAAAACTGGGGCAATCACTGTGAGTAGGGATGGAATTTTCAGAAATTATTGACCTTAACCACCCGAATCATTTCTAATTCTTTTCTCACTCCTTCCTTTCAGTGATAAGTAAATCCACTGCTGGTTCCACTAAAAATACAATTCTCACATAACATATACATTTTTATACACCTATTATGAATATATTCATATAAAATAATATGAATAATATTATATGAATATTATTACGAAACACTCCAGGTTTCCTAAAGTAACTGGCACACAACGGGTACACAGCATGTATGTCTTAGTGCACTTACAAAATTATGCCTCAGAAATAGAGTACAGCATGAGGCTTGGCTCCTCTAACCCTAACTGTGAGCTCCACAAGGTAATTTTGAGCAGTTCACAGAGGTTTGTTAGAGTGCTGGACATTTAGTTTTCCTTTTGGAATAAAGTCTGTTAAAACCCATTAAGACGGTAAAAGCTTTTTGAAAACCCTTATTTTCCATATCTCATGGGCTATAATGCGTGCCCTCCGTGCTTGGAAGACAGCAATGGCAATCAAGGGGAACAAATAAAGCCAATGACGTCAATTATAAGGTCAAATTATATGCTCAGTTGGAAGCTCAGAAACATACGCACCTAAAAGGTAATGAAGGCACAGGGCCAGTTTCCACAGGGTGAGAGTTACAAGCCTGGGGTGCCATAACAGAGAATGCCCTCTCTCTGCCTTCTTGACTTCACATGAGGGAGGAATCCAGAGAAGGGCTTCTGTTGCAAATATTAGGTGATGGGTAGATTGATTGATAAGGGTGCTGTTTTAGGTATGCTGGTTCCCAACCATTGAGGTGCACCCTCCAAACCCTGGGAGCCAGCATGATGTAGTGGTTAAGAGCAGTGGACTCATAATCTGGTGAACCAGGTTTGCTTCCCCGCTCCTCCACATGCAGCTGCTGGGTGACCTTGGGCCACTCACACTTCTCTGAAGTCTCTCAGCCTCACTCACCTCACAGAGTGTTTGTTGTGGGGGAGGAAGGGAAAGGAGATTGTTAGCCGCTTTGAGGCTCCTTAAGGGGAATGAAAGGCGGGATATCAAGTCCAAACTCCTCTTCCTCCTCCTCCTCCTTCATGCAAAGTCTTGAACCACCTACAGGGATAGGAAACCAGTGTCCTCAACTAAGGGATTGCTTTGACAAAGTAACTGGGACAAGACAGTGCTGCTTGCCTGAGCTCTGGCCATTGCCATTGCTATGGCATACTGCAAGGGCCAGGCAGCGGTGAGGTTGGTGTGGTGCAAATGCAGCAGCAGGAGTGCCAGATTGGCTTGTGCTCAGTCCACCACAGCAATGGCTGTGATGGAAGGTCAAGTAGGCAGCACGGCCCCACCCTGCCTACTGTTGCTGACTGGTCTAAGGTTGACAAGAGCTTTAGGGTAGGGTTCTTTTCAGAAATACACAGCTGCATCATCGTTGACTGCTCTTCCTGTGTTCAGAAACAAGTTGGATAACTGGAGCAAACTCTGGGTGCTGAGCACTGTACAACTTTTTTTTTAACTGAAAATGTTTGCACTGGATAGGGTCAGGAAGAGAACTGGAGGAGTAGAAGTGGAAGTGTAAGTCAGGTAAAGGTAAAGGTACCCCTGACCATTAGGTCCAGTTGTGACCGACTCTGGGGTTGTGGCGCTCATCTCACTTTATTGGCCGAGGGAGCCAGCCTACAGCTGCCAGGTCATGTGGCCAGCATGACTAAGACGCTTCTGGCGAACCAGAGCAGCGCACGGAAACACCGTTTACCTTCCCGCCGGAGCGGTACCTATTTATCTACTTGCACTTTGACATGCTTTCGAACTGCTAGGTTGGCAGGAGCAGGGACCAAGCAACGGGAGCTCACCCCGTCATGGGGATTTGAACTGCCGACCTTCTGATCGGCAAGTCCTAGGCTCTATGGTTTAACCCACAGCGCCACCCGCATCCCTCGTAAGTCAGGTACACAAGGCCATTTAACAGAATCTGTGAATGTAGCTAGGTGAGCGGTGGCATGAAGAGAAAATCTTTAGAGAATGTGAATTATCCGCTTCAAGCAGTTGCTTTCATAGTTTTAATTATTGTGAAGGGAGCAAAACGTAGGACAGCACTTGGAAGTGCTATTCCAGTGGTTATTGTGTCACAAGTAAATGGTTTTGGAGTGAGGAAAGAGAGAGAGAGAGAATAAAAGAAATGAATAGAATGGTGGAGTAGGAAGGGAGGATTATATGACTTTTATTTCAATGCATACCCTTTCATTGAACTGGGGGGAGGGAGACATACCTGATGTAAAGGGGTGCTTATTCAGTGTGTTAAGTCATGCTCAGGTTACTCAGAGTACATTTAAATGACAAGCAGTTGCATTCAGGCTACTTCTTTTGATGGCGTGTTTGCCTGTAAAGGCCCACCATGTACTGAAAACCTACAAACTGGATGGCCATTGTGTGACTGCTCGGTCATTTGAATCTACCCTGGGTATGTGCAGTGAACTCCGAACTGTACTGGCCTCTTTGCTAGCTAAGAAAACAGGTGCTTGCTTAAACTTATGCATTTACATGATTACTAAATGCCAGATGAAACAGGAGTGTTTCAAGAGCAATGGTAGCTATGGCCTCTTTTCCTTTCCTCAATAAGTGCAGGATACTGATTAAGATTAGAGCTTGGCTATAGAAGACCCTGATTCAGTCAACTCAGCCATTGGTTACTGAGAGATTTTATTCTCTTATCCATAAAAATGGTACAGCATTATTGCACTTGTTATTTAACACTCTGTGTGAAGTGCTTTTAGTGCTTAGGGGAAAATGGTATATCATAAGGGTGTGCACTGACCACAAGACTTAGTTCAGACCTTGGTTTGGTACTTTGGAAAACAGCCCATCTCAGTCTGAGGCATGCTTTGACTCGAGGTCCATCTAAGTCTGCTTTGTCCCGTCCCCCCCAGTCATTACTGATTTTTTTTAAAACAACCTAACAGCTATAATTTTTTCCTGGATGAAATTTGCAGGCAAGGTTACTGTTTCTGAGAAAATGAATCATGACAAATTTCAGAAAGCAAATTTCTAGCAAGTGCAGCAATGATAGTTTGGGGTTCCACGTGCTTTTAGTCCCTTTCACTATTGCAAAATTTCAAAATGGGTATTATAAAGAAAAAGAAAAACCTAGATGTAGATGAAACTTTAGGGGTGTGCAACCCACCTCCCTTTTTCTCTTCTAGTATTTTGGGGGCAATTGGTCTGAAAGTTGGAAACATGAAATAAATGCCAGACATGAGAAATCTCAAATTTCAGACAAAAATGCACTGGGACTTGGTGCTAGATACCTTTAAGGTTAATTTTGAGGTGGGAAGAACTAAAAGGGATTCACTTTCCAGGTAAAACAATTTTTCTGTGATTACATACTTCCCCTGCCACCCTTTCCACTTGGGTGTTTGCTCTCCCTTCCCTCATTGCTCCACAATGGCATTATTCTTTATATGTTACACTTAGAGACAATCGTTTCCCTTTTGGCAGTCTCTTGTCTGCAGTGGGATTTTGGAATTTCTGGATACCTGACTTGATTTTGATTTTACCACCTTGTACACATTCACTTCACCTCTGAGCAGCTGAAACTCCCTTCAGTGTATCCTGTTGGGGCTTGTGAGTTGAGATTCACCCATATGTAACCATACCATACATTATTCTTAATAGAAGTATTAGAAGTGGTAGTGGTAGCAGTGGTGGCAACAGTAGCAGACTGATTAACTCCTTGTCCATGTTAACAAATGGAGAATAAACCCACTTACACACTCTGAGTGAGGACTGCAATATAAGGGAATTAAAATGCCAATGCCTCAGTATAAATGATTGCATAAGCAAACCATGTTTAAATTCAGTACATATTTTGTTGTGATGATCCAAAATTCATCATATCGTTATCTAGGTCCTTGTAGCATATTGTTTAAGTGGCTGATAAGAGAATTTAGTACAAGAGCTTTTGTAGGTGGGGATTCATTTCCTATCCTCGTAGTCACAAGTTTGCTTTGGCCCTCTCAAGGTTATGTGAAAGTACAGATTTTTGCCTCACTCCTGTGCTTTAATCTGCTCAAGAAAATGCCATGGTTGCCTATTCATGAATGTTTGCACCTGGAATGCAAGTACAGATTGCTACTGGGACAGCAGAGTGGTCTGGCCAGAAATGTTTCTCCAATTTCCACAAGTGTCAGATAATAGAGAAAAGATAAAATAATACTTTGCTTTAACAAGAAGATTGCATTACCTTTTCATTTGCCAACCTGCTTCTGTAGATGGAAATGTGAGTGCTTATCTTCCACGAACGAATCCAGCCTTGAAAATAATTTTTGTTTGTTTATCATCTTACAAGTTATTGGGATCTTAAGTTGCTGTTAGCATTTTATGAGTTCATACCATTTTAGCGGAGTGTTCTTGCTGCTTATTTTTAGTCAGCTCTATAGTTTGATTAATGAGGCATTAATAACTAATGAATGTGAGTAAACAAACAAACTGCTTATGATTTCTGGTCCATTTAATGGGACTTGCTTTGTACCTTAGTGCCTTTCTTATTGGTTTTCTATCTGATAGTCCAAACCTATGAGATGCAGCATTAGCAATGTGACTTACAAGATCATCAGGCAGTTTGGTCACAGCACTGCAGCCACTGCTTACCACTTCCTCATAATAGTTTTGAGACCCAGCTGATATGGCAACGTACATCATCACTGTTGTGCTTCCCTGTAGTTCAGTCTACAGCAGTTATGCTTTTTCTAACTCTCATGGATGGGGACTGAAGCAGGGAGGGGCATCTTTTAGAGTGTCCCACCACAATCTGACATATCAGCTACAGTGAGTAATGGCCCCAAAGGGGCTTGTACAGAGATGCTCTTCAGTTCCTATCAGTATATTTGTGAAGTTAGATTATTAATCTTTTGCTCCATTGTGTGTACTTTTCTAGCTCCTAACTTCCAATATACGCTGATAGGATTAGAGGTAGTGGTTTCTAACCAGGTAAGAAAACTTAGAATCATAGTGGGCTTAGTGTGCATCAACAGAAGAATCAGGAAAGTACTTCTTCTCAGACCACATAATTAATTTATGGAATTTGTTGCCATAAGATGTGGTGATGACCTCTGCCTTAGGTGGATTTACAAGGGGATGAGACAAATTCATGGAGGATGAGTCAGTCAGTGGCTACTAGTCATGGCTATATGAACCAGGTCCTTAAGCAAAAGAGTCAAGCCCTGGCCTTTCCTTGCTTTTCTCACTGGCTGGCCCACCCAACTTAACTGCTGCCACCACCTGCCAGCTTTTGAGTCTCTCCAGAATGCTTGTTCCATCTCTGTGCCTCACTGTAAGGAAATTCCCTTCCTGAGAGTAAGACAAAGAGGAGGTGGAGGTGGAGGTGGAAAGACCAACAGTGCCAAACACTTAGGAAGTATGGATGGGTGGGACAGTGGAGAGGAGAAACAATGAGGAGGAAGGGAGTAGTACAATTGCCAACCTTTTATTCCTCCCTTTATGCTTCCTAAACTGACTTGAGATGGTTGGAAAAAAGGAAAGACAGAAACAGAAATGCATGGAGAAGGAAAGGAGGGACCCACACACGTCTTTCTCATATTTTCTATGCTCCCAGAAGAACATTTTAAGAGCCCTGCTGGATCAGACCAGCAGCCTCACAGCAGCCAATTGCTAAGGGAAGTCTGCTGGCGGAACATGAGCACAACAGCACTGTCTCTTGTGGTCCTTCAGGCACCATAGAAGGAAGCTGCTTGAGATGTCCTGGGAGATGAGAAAAAATCAGATGGAGACAGGGATATTTAACCTCCTGCTTTTTCCAATTATTGAGCTGAGAAGTAAGAGAAGGTGTCTGTCATCCCATCCCATCCCCAATATGCTTTAGAAAGCATGGAGATGAAGGAGATAGTGGGATAAGGAAAAGGGAAATTGGATGCTTTTTCAGGCCTCTTGGGAAAGTAGCTTGACCTGACATTATCCATGTAAAGTGGTCATAGAAAAAGCTAGCTTTTCAAGTCACTATACACCGGGGGCAGATTCCCTGTTAAAGTTCATCCAACCAAAATCCTACTGATTTGTGCCCATCAGCCCAATGAAAGATGAAACAAAATGAGATGTTAATTCTAGTGTAAACCTACATTTTTTTTCTTGTAGCTCTGAAGTCAATACTTAGCTTGACAGGTATCTATAGTGTCTTGCCCTTATATGCATTTTTGTTTAGCTAGTTTTTCAAGGAGACTTTCGTAGACTTTGCTTGGTGGAATTAAACATTCTATCCTGCAGCAAACAGAATCTTCCTAATTTTTATGATTGCTGCATCCTTGGGTAGCAGGCTGTCAGACAGTGCAGTTCATTCTGGGTTTTGGCGGCAGATCAAAAAAAGTGTCTGAAGAGTTTTTAAGTTATGAACCTTAACGGAAGTCACAGAGTGAACTTGAGCATTCCATTGCTGCAAAAACAACAGCAGCTATGCATCTGGAATAAATAGTCTATGGTTGAACTTCACAACAAATTATGTCAGATTCTTACTTCAGAAGACATGCCTTGATGGGATTGCATTTGGTAATGTTAGCTGGCCCCTGTTACCCAGGTGACAGTGTGATGACTCACAGCATTACAACGAATAGAGACATTTGCCAGTGGCACATAGCACTGGGAGATTCCCCCCCCCCAACTGATGAGGCTAGCAACAAGGTTAATAGCTTGATCATCACATTGTGTGGCACGTTGCATTGGAGGCCCTACTCTAAATGAGGACTGGGAATACTGGTGTGGAAACAGCTATCCCAGAATGTCTCTTCAGTAATTAATTTAAGTGCTACAAAAATTATCATATTTTTATGCTGTTCGGTGTATCAATTCAAGACTCAATGGATTTCCCGTATTGTATGTGCTCTCTAGCTGTGCTTTGCTGAGTTGGTTGCTGTCACTGCATAGCAGTATCAAATAGTTAAAACAAATAAAAACAAATTGAGCATCTCAAATGTCTCCCCAAAAAAGGTCTTTTTCATATTCTTTTTTTCATTTTAGGAGAGAGCAATGGATGGTATTATTAAATGCCCGTCATTCATTATCCTTAGAATATTGTTAGGTGGAAAAATTACCGGCAAGAAAGTTTTTATGCAACAGATTTTGCAACTCTGATGCAGCATAAACATTGGACCCTGGCAGGAGACTTTTGGTGCAACAACATTTGCAACCTAGCACAGCAGCTGAGGTAGCAACTAACAGTTACAATTCCTGAGCCTACTCAGGACGTCCTTTCACTCTGCAAACTTTATCCTCTCTATTTTATTTCAGTCTTAGACATTGATCTACAGGCTGAGCACTATCACTCGCACAGTTAGAATTGGGTGTTTCTTAGCAGGCGATAGCCTGCACAGTATGGTTAAAATGTAATACAATGTCACTGCGTATGATGTCATGATAAGCATGTGTTCCCTGAGTGTTCTATTTATAAATGCAGCTTTTGTTCTTTTTTAAAAACAACAACAAAACCTTTATTTACAGACTTTCCCCTATTTTCTAACTGATTGGCAAAGGTGTGATATTCCTTCATCAGAGATGTTAGGGGTTTTTTTTTAAGCTTCCATTTTGGTGCACTGCAGTGCAGACTTTGGTTTAACTGGCTGAATTGATATTCTGAGCAGCAAGTAAGCAAGGATGACAGAGCATCCGTACAGCTACTCCTATTAGTGCTCAGGGAGGTGTGTTTGGTTGCAATTGCATGCTCCATCCAAGATGCAGCCCAGTCACGAAGCACTGCTGTCACTAGAAAAGCTTCCAACTTGAAACATAGTAATATTTTACATGCTTAAAGGTACAGGGTTTCTTGCATATCTGCCTGTTTCAAAACTTGGATGCATGGCTTCATGCTTAGACTCTGACTCTAAGAATGTTATGGGGCCTAAAATTATCTGAAATTTAAATTTGTAAATATGCCACTGCCAGAAATTTGTAGAATTTTAGAATTTGCTTATACCATCAATTCATGTAAAATGAAGTATTTACATCCAGTACACTGTTACACTATTTGGACATAGAAGAAATTACCACTTCCCCTACTCAAAAACATTGTTCTCATTCCCCACAGATTCTTCAGTTTAATAATTCTAGCTGTAAATTGAAATGCCTGTGTGGAAATGCACTGCAACAAAAAAGAAGCATGTAAAACAAATAACTTACCAGTAAGCAAAAAGGTGTCTATTTTAAAAATATATATATTGGGGGGGGGGTTGCATTTTGGAAAAGTGTGTTGCATCTTCCTTCCCTCTCCATTTCACGAAAGTCTGTGCTTTACAGGGATTGAAATAAATATTAGTACTGAACATTTAAATCTAGGACAGTGTTCTATTTTGCTTCATAGGTTAATGTACTGGTTAATGTTCTGGTTATCTACATCTTGTTATTTCAAATCCTTCCTTTAAAAAGAAAGGGGAGCAATGATGTACTCTAATGTACTCATGTCTTGTAGACAAAATCATGCTACATTTGCCTCAGAGATTGGAAACATGTTGCCTGTGCGTGTGTGTTTGTGCACACGCGTGTGCAAAATCATGGTGCTCTATTTACAGAATGCTGCTTTTGTAAATGCTTTCACCTATTTCCCCATTAGTAAAATGAGTTTACAACTGAAATGCGAAATTTTGATCAGGTCTGCAAATGATTAATAGGAGAAAAAAACAACCCACACCAAATCCTGGTTAACCTTAGAGACTGAAATCAAGAGTCTCTGCAGTCTGGATATCCCTTCTGTAGAGATGCAGTAGTGAACAGGCTTCTCCCCTTCCTCTCCGCTCCACCAACACGCATTCCCTCCCCCCCTCCCGCTTTCTCCAATGATAGTGATAGAACTTGACAGTCCTTGTCCTTGAAGGTTTCTCCCATAAGTGGCATATTCCTGGTAGTTTGCCATCTTCCGTTTTTGTCATTATCCTAAGGGAAGCATTAAAACCACAAACAACAACATGGTGGTTCAGTCCATTTTCTTTGCAAGAAAAAGCCTTCCTTTCCGTGCCACCGTTGCTGTTTGCCCTCCTCCTCCGGCTGTCTGCGACGGCAAGCCATAAACATTCCCTGGGCTTTGCTCTCTCCTTCAGCAAGATGCTCGCTCGGAAATATCCGCTCCTTCCCCCCACCTGCTCGGTCTGGATGGTACAGTCTGCAGAGGGACTCCTGTAATGTAGCTCAGTTTGTCAATCCTTTACAGATGCCGAACAGTGATTACTCCGCTGTATAATTGAAATAATTTTGGATTTGTGATGATAGCTTAACCAAGTAAGTAGCAGCTTCCCAATCATACTAGCTAATTTTTTTCTTCCTTTCAAGGAGGCATTCCCCTTTCTATTTTGAGATTGTTTATTTGGCAATTTGCATCCCGACCCGCGGAGGCAGAAGCTGTTGGGGGGAAATGGTGTGCAGATTTGGAGGACTGAGTGATGCATTAGATTTTAGTTCATGTCCTTTTGTCTCTGGAAAGGTAATGCAACTTCTACATAAAATATTATAATGGGGGGGGGACTACACTGCATAAAGCGACTACTGCAGTGAGAGGCAAACGATGTGACAGTACTTGCAGTTTCTTTTTAAAAGTCTAAACAGTAATGATTTTGTATAAGCCAGTTTTTAAACAAAGTCTGAGGGAAATGTTGATTTACAGTGTAGAAGATTTGCCAGATAGAGCTTTTCAACTATAACTTTAAACAGTGAAAACACAGCATTGTATAAAGACTTGTATGTATTTTAACAGGGTGTAAGACTGGAATGACTTTATTATGCATTTGCTGTATAGTTTCAAACTCAGGGTAATGTTGACCTACACAATTATTCCATCTTTGCGAGTTAGAATGTACTGCTGTGCATAAAGCCGGGAGATTTTCTTATCTTTTAAATAAGTGGGACATCACATTTCTTGAATAAAACTATTTGCCTTGATACTATAATTAGTTCAGAATATTCAAAATAACCTGACAGTTCTCAAGTCAATAGCGCTCATAAATGGTGCATGGCAAATCTTTGCCTGTTTCAGGCACAGTTATTGATTTAACAAACATCACTGGAACGCAGGAGGCTTTTCCCCATTATGTAAAGAGAGATCCTAGTCATCTGATCTCTAGTTTAAGATGAGGCACATCATCTGTCTGATTTGTACCAGGCAGCAGTCAGTCCATCTCTTTTGTAGACTTTGATTTATGTCCTATGCAAAGTTAGCCAGTTGTGTTACACTGCACATTGTCACCTTTGACTTAATGAGATGGTTCTTTTAGGTGGTCCTGGAACCATTGAGTAGCTAGCAGCTAATGCTTTCACCTTCTAAAAGATAGAAAATGAAGCTTGTCTTTAAAAACAATTTTTAAAAACCCCGGGGGTGGGAAGCAGGGTTTGCAATAACACTGCATTCCTTCATGCATAGCAAGCACATGTATAAATTAAAAGACTGTAGGACAGCTGAAGCTTATATTCATTTGACCTTTTGATTACATGCCCTTACTTATGATATTAAAGGCTAAAGTCAGCATTATGGTGATTAGGGTGCTGAAAGATACCGGGGATACTTGTATACAGACAAACTGCCTTTCCTTCCAGAAGGGATGTGTATAATAATGAATAAGTGCAGGAAGAGAGAGACTGTGCATAATCTAAGAATGGCTCATCCTGTCTGTAACAAACAGAGAGTTTATAGCTCTGCTTTGAAATATCCACATTTTTCAGTTGCTGGTGGTTTCCGGGGCCAGTGTTTCATTTGGGAAAGGTCACCCATAAGCATGATTATTAGCTCTCCTACTTTGCCTGTAAATAACTAGTCGACTTGGGTTTCCAGCAGGTATTTGATCACATTTGACTTTCACTTTGTTCACCTGCCTTTCAGTTTGTTCTGAATGGCTACCTGCAAAGAGAGTGTTGCATATTTGCCCTGAAGTGCTGGTAAAAATGAGCAGGGTTTGCAAATAGCACAAGAACCTGGGGGTTCATGGGAGGTTATTCATAGTAATGCAGCATCATTATATTTTCTTTGTGACTGTATTCCTGTGGAGAATTGATTTTGACCAGCACATCACAGTTAAATATACTTACATTTCCACAGGAGAAATGCTCAGTCCTCCCCATCCCACCTTCAAAAATGAAGAGGAAAAGGAGGTTGGCATCTTCTGTAGTTGATGCACATATAAAAAGGCTCCATGTGTTCATATTGATGCAGTATTTGAGGGTGGCTTTATTTCTCCCTCCACTAGAACTGTAGCATAGGAAAGCATGAAAGAACATGAAAGAGACTGTGCTTTTTGGAACACTTGCAGGAAAACGATTTTAGAAGAACATTCATCTTACAATTCAATATGTATCTAGCAAACCATTCAGAAATTTTATTTCTGAACGCCCCCAGTTACCTGCTAAATACTGCTGGAGACCGCCGTATGTGCTTTGACACTGTTCATCTAAATTGTGCTAGGATTTATTTCTCTCAAAAATAAAAAAACCCCTCTTTAGTCATGCTCACCTCTTTTGCCAGGTCCTTTTCCAAAAGCTGATAAAGCATTTTCCTCATTTCTGCCAGATTTGTCCTTATAATTGCACATGGCTCTTTTGTCTAGGTAGAGCTATAATTATTTCAAATTCTGATGGGACATTATTAAGAAGACATGACCTTGTAAGTACAAGCCAACCTTGTTGGCTTATTACACTGCAGTAAAACTCTAGGACCTGATATTTATGCATTTCGTTTAATTGGATAGCGATACATGTTACCAGATCTGAAATACATTTGCCCATGCCTAGCCTTTTAACAGTGCTCAGAGACAAGATGACAACTGACAGTGGTACCTTGCAGTGAAAGTTGCATAATCTCCTCTTTTATCTTCAACTGGCAAGAAATGCCTTCTTAGGCAATGGACCTATGCTTCTCAGATTTCCTTTTAAGAATAGGCAAACATGTTAATTGCCACTGTATCTATGCCAAGACACTGAAAAGAAAAAGACTTGTTACTAAATTCATTTAAAATAAAAACTTGGGAAAACTTCAGAAAACCAAGCTTGCAGTCCGGTGCAAGTCTACTTCTGAGTAAATCTTATTGAGTAAACTCTTTCTGAGTAAATAGTTAAGGATTGGTTTGTATGGTTGCAATCCTATGACTATTAAATAAAAGCAAGTAATGCTGTAATTCTTCTAGATCATTTGCAAATTTATGCTTAATTTTACATAGTCATAGAGAGCATATTTTGAGATTATAATAGATTTCTTTCTCTCTCTTTTTTAGAACACACTTGCAACCCAATCCAACACATGCAATGTTTAATTTGGAATCTCGAGTTCATAAATATTTGCATAACATTGCTCGCTTACTGTAGATTGAAAACCTACCTTTTAGGTTTCAATAGCTTAAAAGTGGGGTGTCAGCATTCCTGATACTATAATGGTGTGCTGGTGATGAATGCAAGGCTGCATGATGTGTGAGGTCTTCATTTGGTGTAGCATAGTGGCTAAGAAACTGAGATGGGGAAGAGTCTTTGGTTCTAGTCTCACTTCTGCTGTGAATTCACTAGGTGGCCTTAGCAAGCCACTGTTCTCTCAGCCTCTCCCTTTTTTGCAATTTGGGAATGATAATACTTAACCTTCTCTACAGGACTGTTGTAAAGATTACTAAGAGAATATTTTAAAAAGCATTTTGGGTATCTGAAATTTCTATTCGCTAATTATTACCGCATCTGTTGCTGAGCTTCTTTTTTGTAATGTAATCAATTGGAAAGACCTTAGCAGCGCAACCTAAGATATAATATACATGCCACATTTTTATTTGCAATACTTATTGTAAAATCAACTCACTTTTTCATTATTCAGATGGAATTCTATATATGTTCTATGTATAATTGATTTGTGCCCAGAACTTAAGAAAGAATGTTGTGCTTTTCACATTTGCTGTTTAATCTTAAGAAAACCTGGTACAACGTTAAGTTGTACTCCATAGCATATAGGAAGGGAAATATTCTGTGGATGCAGTGGGGTAAACATTTTGTAGCCTTATTTAGAAAATAAATTCCACATTCATGAGTTAAACCTTTAAACACTGGAGGAGAATGTGTTTTTTGCCTGAGGACCACATTCTTTCATAGAGAACATACTGAGGCTGTATGCCAGTTAACCCCCCCCGTACCCCCCCTCTCTCTCACATGCCTATTCAAACACATACACACACATACACGTACCCTCAGCCATCTACACCCTTGTCCATCCATGCCTAGCTCTAGTTCTGAACAATTCTTACCAGTTTGATTGTGAATTGTACTACAAACCATGCAAAAACAGAATATATTCTCAACAGTAGGCACAGCAAATCTCTTGCTTTACACATGCAGTCCCTTGCTTTGCTTTTGCAAGGAAACAATTAATGCACAGGTGTCTATCGTGTTCTTCAGTGTGGGAATAAACCATGCTTGTTAAGCATTCTGCACTTACGTAATGGCATTTCAAAAAAAGCTGGTATGGTGCAGTGGCTCGAGTCTTGTATTTAGGCCACAGACACAGAAACAAATTCCTGCTCAGCCATCAAGCTCACTAACCACATTTGGATATTCTGTTAAACTATAATTTAGGGTGACAAAAATTAGCAATGTGCAAGTCTTGGGCTTGCACAACCCCTCTCTCCTCTGGGAGAGCCGCACGGAGTTCAGAAGCCAACTGCAGCTTAACAGAACACACACACAAACACACACACACACACACACACACACACACACACACACACCCCTGTGGTCAACGTTTTGTTTGAAACAAGCCACCCTGAAACCAATGAAACATATTGGGCCAGATTCAACTGAGTAGTTGCACTAGCAAGAGCCAGTGCAGGGACTTTACTGTCCCAGTGGGATTTTCCCACTCCTCCCCTTGTGTCCCCAAATCAGTTTTAAGGGGGGAGTGGTCAGAAGGCTCTCTAGAACTGCATGGGGTGGGGAGAGAGGGGAGAGCAGAGATGCCTGTGGTCATGGAATGTTTGTGTTAGGGCGATGTTGAATTGCAACCTTTGTGTCTGCTAGTCGACATGTATCCTAGAAGTGTGCATAAACAATTAAATAATAAAGCACTGCAATGATGGGGAAATTTGACTGGCTCCTTTTCTGCAGAGGTGAGTATTTACCCTAGTTAGCATTTCCAAACTGCCTGAGCAAAGTTGTTTTGCATCAAGTATTTATACCTACCAACATCTGTAGTCCAGAAGGGGTAGATATAGGCTCTACATTCAGATTTTAAGCCCTTAGAATGTAAGAACAGCCCTGCTGGATCAGAACAAGGTCCCATCTGGCCTGCATCCTGTTTCCAACAGTGGCTAGCCACCTGCTTCTGAACGCTCACAAGCGGCAACAATGCTCTTTATTGTTTGCCCCCCTGAACATTGCCTCTGAATAGGGACACTCCATTGAAGCCTACATTTTAGGATACTGTGGCTAAAAGCCATCAGTATCTTCCATTCAGTTGCCCATTTCAAGCTTTGTGACATCCGCTCTTAGCTAGAACTGTACATAGTATTCCCAATGAGACTGCACCATTGGGTACTGTGAAACTGTCATCTGATTTTCAGTCCCTTTCTTAATAATATCTAAGAGGGAATTTGCCTTCCCCACTATGACACTTTTCATTGAACTGTCCACCCTGGCGCCAAGAGCTCTTCCAGTTTAGTCTTTTCTGGTTAGTCACATTCAGTTGAGGTCACACCAGTGGGGCGTGGTAGGTGCTTTGACTTTGCCCCATGTGGGGGCAAATATGGCTGACCAAAGGGGCCTCCCTGAAAGTATATACGAAATTAGTAATAATAATAATATTAATAATTTTATTATTTATACCCCGCCCATCTGGTTGGGTTTCCTTAGCCACTCTGGGTGGCTTACAGTACATATAAAAACATAGTAAATGCTCCCAGTCTGCCATTTTATTGCCCATTCACACTGTTTGGACAAGTCGTTTTGCAGTCCCCCTCATTTTCACAGTCCTGAATAATTTGGTGTCATTTGCAAGCTTGGCTACCTCATTCATCCCCTTTATACCACAATACAGCTTTTAACTCTAAACTGTAATGGTGTGGTGCTGGGCATAGACAGAGGCATATAATTAATAATATTTATATGAGTTAAATTTAGCAGGGTCCAAGTCATGATCTGGTACTGTAGCAGACCGGATTTTGGCAATCCACGCTACTATTTGTGAAGTTCGTCTTTTTAGGAAGGGTACATGAGAAAATGTTGGCTTCACTCAGCACCTCACTACATTTGGCATAGGCTCTGAAGCTAGAGACTCGCCATCTTCATTTTTAGAAAGTTCTTTTCCTGCACTATACAGAATTAGAAAGCTACTGTTTCCAGCAAGGGATTCCAATTTATTTAAAGATGTTCAATCCTCTAAAATGTCGGGAGGAAGCATTAGCTTGTGGAACTACAAAAGTCAAACTTGGAAGCCACTGCTGTTGTCCTTACTTGAGAGGGCTTTCATTTCATACTGCATGTTTACTACATTTCTTTCCCCCACTAGAATTATAATGATTGATTCTGCGTGTTCTAAAAATATCCCTATTGATGGACTGATGGCAGCACACATTTTCAGTGCTTGAAGCTTTCACATTAGATTCTCAATGAAACAGAATGTTTTACATTCTGTCCTTTAAGTATTAGAATAAACGCTGCCAAAGGCAATTAAATATAGCTTACTATGCTGTGCGCATAGCTTGTGTCTACACTAAATGTTTCCAATATAGCTGCATTCTATTAAGACCAAATATTGCACATGCACTGTGCCTCTTCGTAAGTGTTGTGCAGGTGACTGTAGATGATCTAACAAGGCAGAAAGGTGTTAAGAGATTAGTCAAAGAATTAGGAAGTCAGAATAAATACAGAATTGTAGGAAATTACATGTGGCATTCAATTTTTGTTAAAATGCATGAAAACATGAATGCAAATGTTTAACATAATACCAACCTGGCTCCCAGTGAACGAATTGTATTAGTAGTAAGCTAAAGTTAGCCTTAAGTAACCAAGGGTTGGATCCAGACTTAAATTAACTGCACTTAGTTTCCATTAAAATCAATATGAGAAGAACCATTGATTTTAATGGGAACCAAGTGCAGTTAACTTAATGCTTCAGATGAAGAAAACATACCGACAGCCGATGGAAGTGGTTCAAGGGTTCTTCTAGCTAGGTTAGCTCTAAGGTTTTTTTGGAATGTACGTTGCCCATTGGCCCTCTGACTATGACTCCCTTCATTGCACCCATCCCAACTGCAGCATTGCCACAAAGAGTGGAGCTTGACTTCCACACTTCTGCTAGTCTGGTTTGTGTCTATAGGTTAAAAAGAATATGAAAAACTTGCTGCTGAGCTTTCTGCAGTGCTATATCCACAATGAAATCGGGGACCATATGACCTCATAAAAGGCTCCACTGGTGACCACAAATGGTGTCCTAATTGGAGGAGTACCTAGTGGCACTGAAGCATGATGCTCTTACACTCTTTTTAGGCATATCTCCACTGATGGGCTAAACAATTCAGTCTTGTGCTCCACTGCTCCCTCTAGGTAGCTTCCATTAGGAACTGGGGAATTGCCTCGGAGGCAGTTTCAGGAGCCTCCAGGATTACCATATTTTGCGCCCCATAGGACGCACCAGCCCATAAGGCGCACCTAGTTTTTTTTTGGGGGGGGGGAAATAAAGAAAAACAATTTTATTTTCCCCCCAGGCATGGGGCTGGGGCGGGGGAAGCCCGAGCTTCCCCCGACCCCAGCCCCCAGAACAGGCTGCTCTGCGCAAGCCGTGGGAGCCCTCCCGCGGCTTGCGCGGAGCTACCTGAAGCCCTGGCGCGACTGCTGAGTGCGCCGGGGCTTCGGGATAAGAGGCAGCTCTGCGCAAGCCGGGGGAGGGCTCCCGCGGCTTGCGAGGAGCTACCTGAAGCCCCGGCACAACCGCTGAGCGCGCCGGGGCTTCGGGATAAGAGGCGGCTCTGCGCAAGCCGGGGGAGGGCTCCCGTGGCTTGCGCAGAGTTTCCTGAAGCCTGGAGAGCGAGAGGGGTCTGTGCACACGAACCCCTCTCGCTCTCCAGGCTTCAGTGAAAGCCTGCATTCGCCCCATAGGACGCACACACATTTCCCCTTCATTTTTGGAGGGGGAAAAGTGCATCCTATAGGGTGAAAAATATGGTATGTCCAGTTTCCAGGCAGTGACACTCTTCCTGCCAGCTGCCTACAGGTACCCTCCCATCAGAATGATTTCCTACCATGAATGGCAGAGGTAGGAGTACTACTGGAGAAAGTTAACTATGGTTCATGTGGATTCCTGTTGGGCAAGTGAAACTCTTTGTGCTAACAGATACTGTCCAAAGTTTCTCCCTTTGCTCAGGTTTTGTGGCCATTTTTTTGTTTCGTCTTAGTACTTAGTAATGCTCCAATGTTAGTTGTCCTGAAGATCCTTTTACATACACTGTTGCAGTAAATAAATGCTTCTTTGGTCCCTGAAATCTGTGCATGATCCAGACCAGGTAGTCTAACTATACTTCTGACATCTTGTCTACCAGCTCTGGCACAGATTCCCAGCAAAGTTTTAAAATGCTGCAAAGCTTGTGATTTATTTTTGCCAACCTAGCAAGTGTCCTCTTGGCAAGGGAAAAGCAAGTTGTCCTAAGGCATTCTATACAGATGGTGTATTTGCCTCTGCTCTGTGAATTCCAAAACTGTAGATTTTTTCTTAACATTAGATGGAGGAGAAGTATTTCCATTATAGCACAATTCTTAGATAGCCGATTGAAATTTGGGCCATGATGTTTGAGCACTACTGCTCTTAAAACATTTGTTCCTCCACCAGTTTTAATAATGAGCTTTGTGCCTCCCTCAATGTACCAAACAAATGTTCTAGTAACTTCACATTTGAGAGACACTGATTATTTACAGCTTCAGATAGTGAAGGTTCATCAGCTGTACTGACCACAGAAGGAGAAGCATTGCTCTTTTAATAAAACAACAACAACAAAAGACTGGCGATGACAAATTTCAGCTTTTCTGCTTCTGTCCCCACATAATCCATATTATGAAACAATTCCAGTAATGGAAATAACTTATTTTCCAGTAATATCTGAAAAAAGATGCTGCTGTTTTTGGAGGGGTGTGGCAATAGGTTCCTTTGAAGAGCCCCAAGTTGCCTAGTCCCAGGTGCGCAGGAAGGCAGAGCCGGCTGCCCGCCTCAGCGTCTCGCTGGCTCGGTGGCCCCTGAACTCGCAGCACAGCAGAAGAGCCCACCACGGCGCTCCGACCGGTGGGTGGGATCTTCCCCGGACTCAACTCTTGGGCCCCGGACTCTTGGCCTGGCGCCCCTGAGAGCCCGGCACCTGGGTCCCTGCACCCTTAGAGCCTATGGGTAAGACGGCCCTGAGGAGGAGACAAGCTCTTTAGCTCTTCCTAGTCAGCTCACATCTAAGGCTTATGCCTCTGGCACGGTGCTCGGCTTTTAAAGTTACCAGGAAAGGAGGGAGCAGTCTCAATGCGCTTGACATTGAACACAGGCACAGACTCCTAGCAAGCTCCTCTCCAAGCATGGATTAGAAATTCAACATTCCTTTAATTTCAAAATGTGAACATAAGGAGAACAATGCATTATAAACTGGGCACTCCGCTCTATACAGCATCCTTTCATCTTTTCTTCATTCTGAACCTCCCAACAATCCATTTCATTTGTGATCCTTAGCTCTAGAATTATTAGAGAAGAAGAAACATACTTTTCTCTTAGCTTCCCACGCCATCCACAATTTCATAAATCTCTGCAACATTTCCCTCCACAAGCAGTCTTTATCCTAAAGGTAAAGGTACCCCTGCCCATACGGGCCAGTTGTGTCCGACTCTGGGGTTGTGCGCCCATCTCGCTTAAGAGGCCGGGGGCCAGCGCTATCCGAAGACACTTCCAGGTCATGTGGCCAGTGTGACAAGCTGCGTCTGGCGAGCCAGCGCAGCACACGGAAACGCCGTTTACCTTCCCGCTAGTAAGCGGTCCCTATTTATCTACTTGCACCCAGGGGTGCTTTCGAACTGCTAGGTTGGCAGGCGCTGGGACCGAATAACAGGAGCGCACCCCGCCATGGGGATTCGAACTGCCGACCTGACGATCGGCAAGTCCTAGGCGCTGAGGTTTTACCCACAGCGCCACCCGCGTCCCATGTCTTTATCCTAAAATAGTAATAATAATAAATCCTAAGTGCTTTAGCATTTCCTTGCAGAAAAGGTGCTCTAAGCCCTTGAGATTTCTGGTTGCCATTTTCTGAGTCTTTCTAGGGTCATGGCATCATTTCTGAGATGGAATGACCAGCATTCGTTTCCATGTGCATGGAGGCATTACACTTCAGTACTATTATCTTGTTTTCAGTCCCTTATTTTCAGTCTTTACAATCTAAAACTGATTTTAGGTTGCTGAAGTCTTGTGGTTTCGATGGCCAAACGTATTTAATTCTGGGTGTTCAATTTTTGTTTTGTTTCATGGTGCAGTACTGAAAATTCTTTATTCTTCTGATTCATCAACGTCTGTATTTATCCAATTTTTATCATACCCAGGTTTATTTTTTATATATATATATATATATATATATATATATATATATATTATAATGGTGTTATTTCCCTCCTACTGAGACATGACAATTTGTTGGCATTTGTTTGCTGTAAGTGAGGCATATTAAAACTATTGCTTTAAAAAGAAATTTTGAAGAAACACTATACTATAATTTGTTTAGATTTCTGATCAAGCAAACAGTCATGATCAAGTGAATTTTCATCTTCAAATGCTTATGACTATCTTATTGAGTTAATAGTCTGTCTCTTGTTATCTTTTAGTTAGATAAATTAAACAATTGAATGATAATATCCTACAGTGGCTTTTTAGATTTGCTTTTAACGAGTCATAATATATTCCAAAGCAAGGTTGCTAGAGAGTATTAAATGTTATATTGGGATTATATCAGTCTTGTAAACAAATCATCTAAAGTTACCAGCCTACCTCCCACACATCTCTGCCTTAGTCCTTTGAGGTATCAAGGTGCAGCTAGTCACATAAAAGATCTGGGGTTAGTTTAATACCCAGTGAATGGGGAGTCAAATTAGACTGGGAACATAGGGTGATATTCAACTATGCTTTACTCAGAGTAGAGCCATTTAAATTTATACGCATGACTAAGGAGTCATCCATACTTCTGCTTGTCCCATGCCTAGAAAGCACAAGTCTGAGCAATTTCCCCCTTGTCCCGCTCCTTTCCAAGGGAAAACCCGTTCTTCGGTGCTAAATCAGAGCAAACGTCAATCTGGAGAGAACCTAAATAGCTGTTTGCTTCGACTGAGTATGAAAGAGTGGCTTGGGGGAAAGCCAGCAGGACAAGAGGAAGTGTGAATGAGTCCAAAGCTTAGGCCCATTAATTTCAGAAGTTCCACTCTGAGTAAAGCAGGGCTGATACTTTATTTTAGTAATCTAGATTTTGGGTACTGTTGTTATTTTTGGGCTACCTTTGAAGGTGACCCAGAAACTACAATTAATCCAGAATGTGGCAGCTTGATTGGTGACTGGGAGTGGCCGCTGAGACCACATAACACCGGTGCTTGAAAGACCTACATTGACTCCCAGTACGTTTCCAAGCACAATTCCAAGTGTTGGTGCTGACCTTTAAAGCCCTAAATGGCCTCGGCTCAGTATACCTGAAGAAGCGTCTCCACCCCCATTGTTCAGCCCGGACACTGAGGTCCCGCGCCAAGGGGCTTCTGGCGGTTCCCTCACTGTGAGAAGCCAAGTTACAGGGAACGAGGCAGAGGGCCTTCTCGGTAGTGGCGCCTGCCCTGTGGAACACCCTCCCATCAGATGTCAAGGAAGTAAACAACTATCTGACTTTTAGAATACATCTGAAGGCAGCCCTGTTTGGGGAAGTTTTTAATATTCTGTTAGGAACCGTCCAGAGTGGCTGGGGAAACCCAGCCAGATGGGCGGGGTGTAAATAAATTATTATTATTGTTATATTTATTTAGTTGCCAGCACTATGTAAGGATGGGGAAAAACCAACATTCTTAAGTGCCATTGATTTCTAAGATGGTAAAGAGGTGCAGTCTGCTTCTGTTGCTTCTTTTTCCACTGCATTGCCTTTTAAACAAAATAAGTGTTCAGACCAGGAGAGGAGATGAACATGGAGTATAATGCTTAGAAAAGGCCCAGATTTCAATTACCCTAAACAGATAATAGGTTTCCAGTAGGGAAAGCACTCATCCAAACCATATCCTGAAGAACATTTCACAGCTTTGGCTGCAGGTACCGCTCATAGAAGTCTTTAATAGTTCCTCTGTGTGTTCTCTCTCTCTCTCTCTCTCTCTCTCTCTCTCTCTCTCTCTCTCTCTCTCTCATATTCACCAGTCTTCCTTCCTTCCTGGCTGGCTAGATTCCTAATGGTTTCCACCTGGACTACTGCATTAAAGTAAATTAGCCTTCCTTGCAGCCATAAGAGTCTTCTCAGCTAGCTCTGTTCTTCCGCAGCTCCTCCAAATAGATTAAATCACAGATAAGCAGCTATACATGAAAACAGTGTTGCAGCAGAAATATCACAATCTTCATAAAGTATTCACACCTTTCACAAAACAAGAAAACTAGTGTAACTCCCAAAAAGGTATCCAAGATTTTACTTTCCCGTTCCTAGAGTTCAGGTATTTCTGTGCTGGTGATATGTGATGGACATTTCTTCATTGTTCACAAACATGTTTTTGTGCCCAGGTAATATAGTTCTTGGCAATGTTACAACATGCCACGTAGAGAGGTCTGTGTGCACTGCGTAATTTTGGAAGCTCTTGTTCAGCTGCTGCACTTTCATACCACCCTGTAAGACCTTATGACCGTGGACATTCCCAGTGCTACCTGGAGATGGACATTAGGACTTTCTGCATGCAAACCAGATGCCCTACCCACTGTGCTATGGTGCTTCCCCTTATGTCCAGACCACCTTCAAAAGTGGTCTCTGAATCCAGCATGAGGAAGTCAGTAAAATAAATTGGGCAGGTTATAGCTTGTGAACAGTATTCTCTGGAATTTAATCTCGATCTTCCACGAAATAAAGTTTGAGCTCAACTTTCTTCTCACAGCTTTATCCTTGCAGTCCCAGTTATCAGGCTGGAATCCGTGCAGAATGTGACCCCGCTGAATGGTGGGAAGATCCACACTTTGTAACTTGGATAAAAGACTTACAGAATTGTAGAATCGTAGAGTTGGAAGGGACCCTGAGGATCATCTAGTCCAACCCCCTGCAATGCAGGAATATGCAGCTGGGATCAAACCTGCAACCTTGGTGTTAGCAGCACCACACTCTAACCAACTGAGCTGCATGTCTCCCTTTGTCATCCAACAATGACAAGAGCCTGGCAGCTGCCCACCTCGTTCTGTTCAGAGGGCTGGAAGGTGCTCACAGTTTGCATCCCTTAGCCAGTGTATCCTACGGTAAATACCATACTTACTCATGCTTGGAAGAAGCTCAGGGTAGAGCATCTGCTTTGCAAGCAGTTCAATTTTCAGGTAAGGTTGGGAATGCCCCTTCCCCGTCTGAACCCCTGGAGAGCTGCTGCCAGTCAGTGTTGACAATACCAGGTTAGTAGGCAGCTTCCCATGTTTTTCATGTTGGAGCTATGCAGTCTGCAGCTCCATCCTTAGACTCTTGCATGTTGAGCAGGATCACAATTGAATGCAGTCAAATTCGAGGATAATTTTCAAGCACAGCTTTGACACTTCTGTTTAAACAGGATTAATGCTGTATGAAGCTACTAAGTGTTTAATACGAAACTGTCAAAAATAGTTACAGGAAATGTTGATGCAGACAATGCACATATTTGTACAAGCCTGTGTGTGTAACCAATAACAGGATGTGAATATTAAGAACACAGGACACTGCCATAATACTGAGCCATACCATACTAAGCCGTACTTGCTACCTCATTATTGTCTGCACTGACTAGCAGTGAATCCCTGGCCTTCAGGCAGGGGTTTCACCCAGTCCTACCTAGAGCTGTTGGGAGACTGGACCTGGGATTATCTGCATTCAAAGAAGGTGGTCTACCACTAAGCAACTGCCCTTCCCCTAAAATCAAGGAACACAGAAATCTGTGTTATACTGAGTTAGGCCATTGGTCTACCTACTTAAGCATTGTCTACAGTACACTGATGGGCATCAGATCCCAAGGATTTCAGACAGGAGTCCCTCCTAGACTTACCTGGAGATGCTGAGGACTGAAACTGGGACCTTTTGCATGCAGAGCATTTGCTCTTACCTCTGTACACAGTAGACACTTAGAAACAATACCAGCTCCAGGTTTGAGAGGACCTTAAGCGAGAGATAACTGCAGCACTGTGTGATCAGTACCAGGGAGGTTGGAGCTGCCATTTTAATTTGCCACATTTCTCCAGAGTCATCAAGGGCACTGTGGAAAATTAAAACTGTGGCTCCCAAATGCTGTCACTCAGTGGGATGGGGCAGGATCCCATAAATCTGGTAGCTACCTACATGGGCATAGCCAGGATTTTTTTTAGGTGGGCAGGACTTTGTTGGGGGGGGGGAGACAGAACTGACATGATTGGTCTGTTAGTTAAGTATTTCTATTGTTTTACTTGATCTGGGGGGCAGTTGCCCCCCTACCCCCCGCCCCCCGGCTACGCCCATGGCTACCTGTGAGATTTGATGATGTCACATGTGTACACACGGGGGGGGGGTAATTTATATTTTGCCAACAGCTCCCTTAACTTTAGTGTTTAACAAATAACCCTGAGTTGTGTGACATATACTACCCAGTGACAAATACTTCCTTCTTGGGAAATCTTCTTGAGATAGTGGTAGCCATGCAACTTCAGATGTCCTTGGAGGAAACAGATTATCTGGAGGTATATTTAGAGGTAGCAACTGAATTGCCCTGTTAGTATTTTGATTGCCATGTTTATATTTCTTCTAAAGATTGTTACAACCATAAGCGATAAATAAGTTACAAAGTTATACTAATGCACAGAAGAATACTGAAAGATCAGATCCTACTGGCTAAAGGAGAGCAAATTATAATATCATAATATACTTCAAAGAAAGGGGTGTTGTTAGGAATAGTTTCAGCTTCAATATTTATGAAATCCCAAAAAGGATCACGGTAATAGTTTTCCCAATTAACTGTGTGAACCAGATGCCTTGTATTAGACCCCAAAGATATTACATGCTTATATCCAGTGTTATCCATGTGTAAACAGAATGGCCTGTCATGAC